>NC_140582.1:1259163822-1261663822 GCF_964204655.1 Triturus cristatus | reverse complement strand
GTGTACCATTTTTAATTTCTATTACTGTGAAGGTAAGTTTAACCAAGTATTAATATGCAGAATGGGCAGATCTGCAAGAAGCTACAAAGTTTGAACACGTTTTTAAAAACACTCTGTTTATACCTATGTAGTTTTGAAATCTCTCTGTTATCGGATATCATGTGACCTCCAAAAAAACAGATTTGAGTGGTTCACAATATTTCCCATTGTACCAATTGAAGGACCGCAATCATTTCAATCATTCTTCTTTGAGCATCTTTGCAGACAAAACTCTGTGCTTACCTTCTATCATTCGCAAGCAATTTAAAAAAAAAGAAATATGTCACTTTTTGTAACATAGTTATTGCGCAAGACACTCTTTCATATTTACAAAGAGAGGAAAAAGCACTCTTTTTCTACTCCATGTAAATACAACCTCATCATACACCACCCTTTCACCACGTTGAAAGGGTGTTCTATAAGTGTTGTTGTGCGTGATTGCACTGAATACTCATAGAACAAGACACATGTCTAGATTTATCATAAATCATGAATCTCGATATGTGTGTGAATGCTGCACCATTCTCCAATTGGCGTAGGAAAGCACAACAAGGAGAATTGTTTTCATTTCTCCTCATTTTTAAATCTTCAATGCATGCTAAAATGTTCAGCTTACATTGAAGGAGAAAAATGCATTTTCTGATTGTTTTTGTGCAGGAAGGTGTGTCTTCCTGCACAAAAACAAACAGCACATGACACAGATATCCTTGCACAATGGTGCAAGGGTGCCTGTGTCACCACATGGCTGCAATTTAAGCAGCGTTGCAGAGAGAAGCATAGATTTGCAACATATTTATGTACATATGTTGCATCCCTGTGCTTCAGAAGTACTACAGCACACTGCAGTTAAAGAGGTTACTGTGTGATGCTGCAGCACTTCCTCGTAGTTCTGCACTTATACATTCACCATACTCTACTAATGTATTCATTCAGTCAATTACATACTACACATACATTCATCTAAACTTTCACACACTAACAAACAAATATAGTTCTTTTTTTAAACCAGGAAAGTTAGTTCTTAGAAGAACTTTTTTTTCTTCTTTTTTCTTTTATATATTTTTTAGTTTTTTTGAACAATTTTTAATTTTTTTTGGTTTTTCTTGAAAAAAAAGAAGGAAAAAGAGAACTGGAGGAACAAAACAATTAACTTTAGGGAAAAAAAAAATAGCAATGGTGACTCTCTTGCTTTCGGCAGATGAGATCGATTGACTGCTCTCCATAGCATAAAACACCATTGCATTTTATGCAGAGCACTTTCAGAGATTGAAACTGTGGACGGATGTCCAAATTTTGTACAGAAGGATCCACCCTTGAAGTGCTTGGCTGCGATGGATCTGAAGGAGCAGAAACAACTCTCATTCTGTGGCATTCCTCCCGAGCAAGGTTCACCGGATGAAGGGTCCTCAGATGCTTCATCATACTTGCAGTTCTGCAGGAATATTTTTTGTTCGGATCCCCACGGGACAGCACTCTCTGGCAGATCTTGCACGTCACTAAGGTGGTGTTGGTTTTCGTTTGCCCCTGAGGATAGGTGAAAAATTCCACACCACAGATGAATAACGTGGTGGGCATGGTGGCTCTTCCAAAAAATCATCCTCAGATGAATGAGGAGATCCTGGAGATAACTGCTGCCCTGAAGCCATTGTTTGTAAAAAAAAAAGTTTGAGCTAAGTGTAAACTTAGTCCAAAAAAGCTTCTTCTCTGCAAAGAGATGCTACTCCAAAGAAGGTCAAAGAAGAATGATTGAAATGGGTGTGGTCTTTCAATAGTTACAATAGGAAGCGTAATGAACCAATCAAATCTCTTTTTTTCAGGTCACATGGGATCCGCCAACCGTGCGCATAGGTAGCACGCACCCAGCGCGCATCTGCGAAATTGAATTTTAAAGGAATATAGGATTAGAAGTAAAAATATATTACTTTTATGAGTAGTTTAGAGTTTGTGTTCAATTAATATTCACATGAAATACATATATATATGTTTTTTTAATGTAAAATATTTTGCGGGATTCGCGCACCCACTGCGTCATACACGCACATGACTTATCGTGGAAGCGCGCAAGTGTCGCGTAACGTGCATCGTACGTGTAACGTATAGGCGTGGAGTCGCGTACCAGTCACAGGGATCGAGAACGGTGCGCATAGGGTGTACGAATCCCCCCAAAAATAGAAAAAAATGATAATAAAGTATTGAAAATATAGTTTAAAAAATGAACAATATAATTTTTTTTTTTAATTACAATTTTTACAAAAAACCTCATTAAAAACAAATAATATTTTTTAATTTTTAAAAGAATTAATTGTTCAAATAAGTTTAAAAAATGGTGATAAAAAAATATTCAAAAAACATAATTAAAGGAATTGACACACTGAATTAGAATTAGATCACTGATGACATCTCAAATGACATCACTGATGACATCACTGATGACATCATCCATGTGATAAATTAGTGCATCTTCTCACACCCTAATATAACCTTTGATACACCAACTCAAAATTTCAGATGGCCATTCTCAAAACCATAGATACTCCAATACCAATAACTACATACCCACTCATTGACTCTTAGGTCTATACACACATCCACTCACTCACCTGTACAGTCACTCATACTTACAGTCACTCAGTACAGGACTATCATATGCATTTATACACCTATATAGACACTCACACACCGCCAATGATCCATAGAGGTACTCACATACCTAGTCAGTCATGCAAATAATTAATCACACTCCCATGTATTCACCTATACAGTTATACACACACAAGTTCACTTACTCATAAAAATACTACCACATTCTTATGCTCTTATACAATTACTGATACAAGCACACACTCATCCATACAGCCACTCTCACAATCACACACTCTCACATATAGCCAGTTATATACTCTTACACATATATATACTGCCTTTCACGTATGTAGTTACTCACACATGTACCACTGAGATATACATTCACTCACTAACACACCCATACATACACTCACCCAACCATACAGTCCATCACAGATGCACTCTTAACCCCTTCGCTGCCAGGCCTTTTCCCCCTCCTGTGCCAAGTCTTTTTTTGGCTATTTGGGGTAGTGCGCGCTTAGGCCCCTGTAACTTTTTGACCACATAAGGTATCCACGCCAAATTTGCGTCCTTTTCTTCCAACATCATGGGGATTCTAAAGGTACTTAGGGTTTGTGGCTTCTCCTAGAGGGGTCACAGAAATGAGCCAAAATACAGCAAAATTTAGTTTTTTTTCGGAAAAATGGGGAAACGGGCTGCAAATGAAAGCATCTGGGATTTTCCCTGTACATGTTATCAAAAAAGGGTTTGTGGGGTTGAAATCATCATTTTCCCAGCTTTTCGGGGATACCTGACTTTTGTCAGAAACCCAACATTTTTTACACAGTTTTGGCATTTTTCTGGGACGTAGCCGATTTTTGCTATTTTTTGTGCTTTTGACCTCCTTCCAGTTAAAGGCAGAAATGGGTACAAAAGCAATAATGGATGCTGGAAAGCTATACATTTTCGAGAAGAAGACAAAATTCTGAATTCAGCAAGGGGTCATTTGTGTAGATCCATCAAGGTTTTTTTATAGAAACAAACAGTTAAATATAGTATAAATTGAAAATTAGTTGAAAAAAACAGCCTTTTGTGTCAACGTTCTCACCTGTAACTTCTTGTAATTATGACAGCTCTTTGAAAGCAATACACCGTTGCATCCGCTGGACATTACTGGTTGTGGGGATATATAGGACTTGTAGGTTCACCAAGAACCCGACGAACCCAGAGCCAAAAACTGAGCAGCAACTTGCAATGGTTTTTTATTATGTACCGGGTATATAGTAATTATACTGTAAAAATGTGTACATGTAAAAATTGGTATGAAACACACCTATGTATTTCTGAAATGGGAACAAATTATAGAGTTTAGAAACAGTAGATATTTGCACATTTCTGAAATTGGGAATACTCATACTAGCATGAGAATTATCAGTCATTTTTTAGAATGACTTCTTTTTTACACAATATCTTTCATTTGGAAGGCAGAAATGCATCGAAAGTCAATAGATGATAACAGTTCCTTTACAAATCTGAATTACCCTATGTCTCCTGATAAAAATGGTACCTCACTTGTGTGGGTAGGCATAGTGCCCACGACAGGAAACGGCGCAAAACGCAACGTGCTCACAACTCAATATCAAAGTGAAAATTTACCCTTTTTTTGCAAAGTGCCTAGCTCTAGTTTTTGAACCCTAGCTCTGCGGGCACCTTGGGAAACCTAGCAAACCTATACATTTTTGAAAACTAGACAACCAGGGGAATCCAGGATGGGGTGACTTGACTGCCTCCCACCAGGGTCTGTTACCCAGAATCCCTTGCAAACCTAAAAAATTGTCAAAAAAACACATTTTCTCCACATTTCTGTGGTGGAAAGTTCCAGAATCTGCGTGGATTCACAAATTTCCACCCACCCCGCGTTTCCCAAAGTCTTACGAGAAAAACGGTACCTCACTTGTGTGGGTCGGCCTAGTGGCCGCAACAGGAAACGGCGCAAAACGCAACGTGGTCACACCTCAATTTCGCAGTGAAAAATGACTCTTTTTTGGCAAAATGACTAGCTGTAGTTTTTTTAACCCTAGCTCTGCGGGCACCTTGGGAAACCTAGCAAACCTATACATTTTTGAAAACTAGACATCCAAGATGGGGTGACTTGACTGCCTCCCACCAGGGTCTGTTTCCCAGAATCCCTTGCAAACCTAAAAAATTGTTCAAAAAAACACATTTTCCCCACATTTCTGTCGTGGAAAGATATGGAATCTGCATGGATCCACAAATTTCCACCCACCCCGCGTTCCCCAAAGTCTTACAAGAAAAACGGTACCTCTCTTGTGTGAGTCGGCCTAGTGCCCGCGACAGGAAACGGCGCAAAACGCAACGTGGTCACACCTCAATTTCGCAGTGAAAAATGACCCTTTTTTGGCAAAATGACTAGCTGTAGTTTTTGAACACTAGCTCTGCGGGCACCTTGGGAAACCTAGCAAACCTATACATTTTTGAAAACTATACACCCAGGGGAATCCAGGATGGGGTGACTTGACTGCCTCCCACCAGGGTCTGTTACCCAGAATCCCTTGCAAACCTAAAAAATTGTCAAAAAAACACATTTTCCCCAAATTTCTGTAGTGGAAAGTTCCGGAATCTGCGTGGATCCACAAATTTCCACCCACCCCGCTTTCCCCAAAGCCTTACGAGAAAAACAGTACCTCCCTTGTGAGGGTCGGCCTAGTGCCCGCGACAGGAAACGGCGCAAAACGCAACGTGGTCGCACCTCAATTTCGCAGTGAAAAATGACCCTTTTTTGGCAAAATGACTAGCTGTAGCTTTTGAACCCTAGCTCTGCGGGCACCTTGGGAAACCTAGCAAACCTATACATTTTTGAAAACTAGACACCCAGGGGAATCCAGGATGGGGTGACTTGACTGCCTCCCACCAGGGTCTGTTACCGAGAATCCCTTGCAAACCTAAAAAATTGTCAAAAAAAACACATTTTCCCCACATTTCTGTCGTGGAAAGTTCCGGAATCTACGTGGATCCATAAATTTCCACCCACCCCGCGTTCCCAAAAGTCTTACAAGAAAAACGATACATCACTTGTGTGGGTCGGCCTAGTGCCTGCCACTGGAAACGGTGCAAAACGCAACGTGGTCACACCTCAAATTCGCAGTGAAAAATGACCCTTTTTTGGCAAAATGTCTAGCTGTAGTTTTTGAACCCTAGCTCTGCGGGCACCTTGGGAAACCTAGCAAACCTATACATTTTTGAAAACTAGACACCCAGGGGAATCCAGGAAGGGGTGACTTGACTGCCTCCCACCAGGGTCTGTCACCCAGAATCCCTTGCAAACCTAAAAAATTGTCCAAAAAAACACAGTTTCCCCACATTTCTGTCGTGGAAAGTTCCGGAATCTATGTGGATCCACAAATTTTCACCCACCCCGCGTTCCCCAAAGTCTTACAAGAAAAACGGTACCTCACTTGTGTGAGTCGGCCTAGTGCCCGCGACAGGAAACGGCACAAAACGCAACGTGGTCAAACCTCAATTTCGCAGTGAAAAATAACCCTTTTTTGGCAAAATGACTAGCTGAAGTTTTTGAACCCTAGCTCTGCGGGCACCTTGGGAAACCTAGAAAACCTATACATTTGTATAAACTAGTCACCCAGGGGAATCCAGGATGGGGTGACTTGACTACCTCCCACCAGGGTCTGTCACCCAGAATCCCTTGCAAACCTAAAAAATTGTCCAAAAAAACACATTTTCCCCACATTTCTGTCGTGGAAAGTTGCATAATCTGCATGGATCCACAAATTTCCACCCTGCCCGCGTTCCCCAAAGTCTTACGAGAAAAACGGTACCTCACTTGTGTGGGTCGGCCTAGTGCCCGTGACAGGAAACGGCGCAAAACGCAACGTGGTCACACCTCAATTTCGCAGTGAAAAATGACCCTTTTTTGGCAAAATGACTAGCTGTAGTTTTTGAACCCTAGCTCTGCGGGCACCTTGGGAAACCAAGAAAACCTATACATTTTTGAAAACTAGACACCCAGGGGAATCCAGGATGGGGTGACTTGACTGCCTCCCACCAGGGTCTGTTACCCAGAATCCCTTGCAAACCTAAAAAATTGTCCAAAAAAACACATTTTCCCCACATTTCTGTCGTGGAAAGTTCCGGAATCTGCGTGGATCCACAAATTTCCACCCGCCCCGCGTTCCCCAAAGTCTTTCGAGAAAAATGGTACCTCACTTGTGTGTGTTGGCCTAGTGCCCGTGACAGGCAAGGGCCCAAAACGTAGTGAGGTAACATCAAAATTGCCTATCTCAAAACCACCTGATGCCACAACTTTCCCACACAAAAAAGTGTGAAAAAAGTGATTTTTTCACTTAAAATTGAGGTTTGCAGGGGATTCTGGGTAAGGAAACTTTGGGGAATCCATGCAAGCCATATCTCCCTGGAAGCCCCCGGGTGTCTAGTTTTCAGAAATGTATGGGTTTGGTAGATTTCCCGAGATGGCCGCCGAGCACCGGGCCAAAAACCCAGGTGACCCCCCTTGCAAAACCAGGTGGTTTTGAGATAGGCAATTTTGATGTCACCACACTACGTTTTGGGCCCTTGCCTGTCGCGGGTACTTGGGCCTCCCACACAAGTGAGGCACCATTTTTACCGGGAGACCCAGGGGAACGCTGGGAGGTGGGAAATTTGACTGAGCCCGGTGATGCCACAACTTTCCCCCACAAAAAAGTGTGAAAAAAGTGATTTGTTCAGCTAAAATTGAGGTTTGCAGGGGATTCTGGGTAAGGAAATGTTGGGGGATCCACGCAAGCCATACCTCCCTGGAAGCCCCCGGGTGTCTAGTTTTCAGAAATGTATGGGTTTGGTAGGTTTCCCCAGATGGCCGCCGAGCACCGGGCCAAAAACCCAGGTGACCCCCCTTGCAAAACCAGGTGGTTTTGAGATAGGCAATTTTGATGTCACCACACTACGTTTTGGGCCCTTGCCTGTCGCGGGTACTTGGGCCTCCCACACAAGTGAGGTACCATTTTTACCGGGAGACCCAGGGGAACGCTGGGAGGTGGTAAATTTGAGTGTGCCCAGTGATGCCACAACTTTCCCACACAAAAATATGTGAAAAAAGTGATTTTTTCAGCTAAAATTGAGGTTTGCAGGGGATTCTGGGTAAGGAAACGTTGGGGTATCCATGCAAGCCATACCTCCCTGGAAGCCCCCGGGTGTCTAGTTTTCAGAAATGTATGGGTTGGGTAGGTTTCCCTAGATGGCCACCGAGCACGGGCCAAAAATACTGTTGACCCCCTTGCAAAACCAGATCGTTTTGACATTGTTTCTACAGCGTGAGAATTTCTTCACAATATTGCATGGAAAATGTGACAGATATTTTGACGTTTGCAGGACATTGAGGATAAAAAAACTTTTTGGAATTCACAAGAGAGACATCACCATGAACTCCCGTGGGTTTACGACAATATCTACAGTTGGTGAGTTATTTTTACATGGAACATACACCTTGGCAGAGAAACTAAAAAGACAAAGATTCCTGCACAGCCATCTATTCCTCAAACGCACACATACACATACTGGTTGGATTTGGCACAAGGGCGAGTGATGGTTCAGTATATTAAATTTTATTAACAAGAGATTTCACAAAAATGAAATGCACTGTCAATAATTAAATGGAGAAAAAACTGAACCAATGACTCGAAGCTCGTGAGCTGTAAAGCCACGGCAAGCCACCAACCGCTTTACAGGCCATTCACACACCTTTCATACGTGATACACACAAGACCATTCGCACCACCAGGTACAAAAACAACACAATACAAAATTCACAAAAGGGACAAGGTACACCCTGCTTCAGAAAGGCAAATATTACTGCACAGCCATCTAATCCTCAAGCACAAACACATACTGGTTGGATTTGGCACGAGGGTGAGGTATGGTTCAGTATATACAATTGTATTAGCAAGTGATCTCACAAAAATGAAATGCACTGTTAATAATTGAAAGGGCGAGAAATTGAACCATTGACTCACAGCTCGTGAGCTGTAAAGCCACGACAAGGCACCAACCTCTTTCCAGGCCATTCATACACCTTTCATACGTGTGAGACATACAAAACCATTCACACCGCCAGCCGCGGGCCCATCACATAACAAAACTCACCCCAGCACACAACGCCATTGAAGGGCCCATCACTTTCACACGCCCACATTCCTGACACAGCAACTACACAAGCTGATGGATTGCGTGGAGTGGCACTCAGCTAGCAGTGTGTGCAATGACCAGCAGCAAGTCACTACTCACACACAGCCAGCCGAGCGCCAGTCCATGCACACCGCTAGCCGAGCGCCAGTCCACGCACACTGCTAGCTAAACAGCAGTCCACGCACACCGCTAGCCAAGCGCCAGTCCAGGCACACCGCCAGCCAATCGCCAGTCCAGGCACACCGGCAGCCAAGTACCAGTCCACGCACCCCACCAGTCAAGCACCAGTCCACGCACACCGCCAGCCAAGCACCATTCCACGCACACCACCAAAGAAGTGCCAGTTCACTGCCAACACATTTAGGATTTTTTTAGACAAAAATAAAAACACAATCAAATCGCAAATAGATACAAATCTACAAACACAAAATCAGAAACGAAACACATTGCACTAACGCCAACCTTGAAACAGAATCACATTTTTCAAAGAATACAGACCAGGCAGTTCACTTTACCACTCATGAATGCTCCCAAAAATTATTTTGCGTATTGTACGCTCTAAAACAAGCAGGGACACACAGTCCAGGTTTAGATGGACAGTCGGGGCAGTACATACGAATCTCCTTCCGCGTACCTCTTCGCCAACAGACTCTGCATCTCCTACTGGGAAAATCTTTTGCCGGTGTGGGAGGGATGAAATCAGGAAAGTGGCGATCTTTCAATCGAACAACATCCTCCACCACTCCAAATCTAGGAACACTTGCCTGTTCCACAACAACAAGGCTAGCTATCACAGATTGCTGAAACTGAAGAAATGTCATCTTTGACACAGGAGAACACTCCTTGAACACAATAAAAGCATTGAAAATTGCTAATTCGAAGAAATGGATGGCCAACTTCTTATACCAGACAAAAGCCTTCCGAATAGCAGAGTAAGGTTCCAACCTCTGATCTACTCTGTCAACACCACCCATGTGCTTATTGTAGTCTAGAATGCACACAGCTTTGCGCACTTCAGCAACCTGACCCCAAACAGCCACAGGTGAAGTACTCTCATCATGGATGGTAGTCAGCATGTACACATCCCTCCTGTACACAAATTTGACAGCTAGTAGTTCATCACTACGCAAGGAACTGCACTGCCCCCTCTGAAGTTTTTTGCAAACAAGCTCTTTCGGATAACCTTTACTGTTACAGCGGATTATGCCACATGCAAAAGTGTCCACTTTATACAATTCCTTAAATAATTGCACAGCAGTATAGAAGTTATCAAGGTACAAATGGTGGCCTCTGTTAAACAGTCTTCTAGCAAGATCCCACACAATTTTCTCTGGAACTCCAAAAGTGGACGGACAACCTGGGGGGTCAATAGTAGAATCTCTACCAGTGTACACACGAAAATTAAAAACATATCCTGTCCTACTCTCAGACAACATATACAGCTTAATTCCATAGCGTGCCCTCTTGCTAGGGATGTACTGCCTAAAAACCAAATGGCCCTTGAACAAGACCAAAGACTCATCAATAGATATTTCTTTCCCTGGAGTATAGATCTCAGAAAATCGATCTACAAAGTGATCAAGAACGGGCCGAATCTTAAAAAGACGGTCACAGTCAGGGTTATCTCGTGGCAACGCCATAGAATTATCAACAAAATGCAGCATACGTAGCAAAAGTAAATACCGATTACGAGTCATAACTGCAGGAAGTATGGCAGTTGCCAACAAGGGGCTAGTAGACCAATATGAAGCCAAGGTTGGCTGCCTTACCACACCCATCAATAAAGTCAAACCCAAAAACTTCCTAATCTCTTCCAGATATGTGGGAGTCCACCGGGTAGCTCTAGACTGGGGCCTAAGTTTCTCGCTGTTGTCCCTCAAAAACCTTTCAGCATACAAATTCGTCTGCTCAACAATCTCACCCAAAAATACATCATCCATAAACAACTGAAAAAAATGAATAGGCAAAAAGTTTTCACAATTCACTGTACACCCTGCATCACCGCTAAAGGCAGGCAACACCGGCTGCACCATGTTTGGATCAACCCAAAGTCCAGCACTTCCAGTAGGAAGCCTAGCAGCCTCAGACTGCAATCCAGATGCCTCTTGCACCATCGGCACAGCAGTTTCCTCCTCTAAGACAGGCACTTCATCCGCACTGAGAGTTGCTTCATCCACACCAAGAGTACCTTCATCTGCACTGAGAGTACCTTCATCATCCGATGATTCCATGTTGAGAGAAAACTCACTGCCAGAATCTTCCCCTCCCTCCTCTCCCTCAGACGCACTGTCAGTCTCATAATCATGCTCAGAGGAAGATTCAAGAAGCATACCGACCACCTGTTGAGCAGTCATTCTACGGCTAGCCATATTGCTTACTAATAAAGGTAACTTGTCAAACAAGTCGACATCAACAAACACTTTGTAAAATAAGTAATAAACAAAAAGCACCTTTATCAAAAACTCAAATATACTCCAAAACAATACCACTCACTTGCCAGAGGCAGCTAAACTACTCACCACCACCAACTCTGTACAGACACAGTATGGATCAACAATATCCCACTAAAAAAGAAAGAGAAAAGCAATTACACATAAGACTATGCAAAACACATCGCAAAGAATTTCATGCTCAAACCACTAACTAAATATGCCGCCATTATGACATCACTTACAAAAAAATTCATTCAGACATTATATTATCACTCATTTGGTGTAAATACAACAAAAAAAAAATTCTTACCAAAACAATGCAACTACACAAAACTGCAGAACAACCACTGTCGAAAAGCTTTAGACTAGAATAAAAAGGAGAAAAAAACGTTATTGTAACATATGCATATAATGCTCTAGACCATCACGTACTGCGCAAAATGTATTAGTAGAACCTCCCACTTTCAAGAAGGAAAGATCGATGGCCCAATCCTTTACAAGCAACGCAGCGAGAATCTGGAACTGAGCCTCAGCTCCGAAGCACACCCTCCCTCTTCCCAGTCCTTCAAAACTGACCTCAAAGTTCTCCTACTGCAAAGACACTTCCAAACTTAATTCACACCCTCTCTATTGTCTGAAGGAAGTCTTTACAGTATAGGAAATTCTGTTCTCCATGCCCGTAGAAGTGCCTTCTCAGTGTGTTCCTGTGTTTTGCGTGTCTGCCATTTATTGCACTTTTATACCTCTACTTGTACTTTGTACTCTTTTGTAAGTTGCACACATGTCACTTTTCCTCTTGTAACGTATTGTTTCGCTACCTCTTGTATTTTGTTTGCTTTTGATACATGCACAATTACCACCACTGCCTCATGTAACATAACGTTTGCACTTGTTTTCAGAGTGTCTGCCATTTATTGCAGTATTTTACCTCATGTGGCATCCATCAGAGAGCTGCGTGAATAATACCTGGTAATCCCCTCATCACAATGCAAACACCCACCCAAAATAGGTACCCAGTGAGGTCACACCGTTCGCATCGCCCTAACCTGCTCAAGGTTCATGTGACCTCAGTGACAGTCACAGCGACTGGATCACTGTTGCTCTAGGGTGTGCTGCTTCGTAGGCCTGTCAGCAACACTGGAGATGAACTTCAGTATGGATTGTGGTGGACAGGCCTTCAAGGATAACCCACAATTGACACCACTACAGTACACCTGCTTGTGCTAAGACATCAAGCCTTCTAAGGTCTAGTGGGGCCTTCTACGGTCTAGCATGGGAATGTGCTCCCTCAGTACAGTGGTGTGGTGGACTGGTCATGAATGCTGAACCCGGTTCCCCAGTTCCAAATTCAACAGCTCCGGCCATAGTGCCACATCCCCACTGAACGCCATACTTGCCCACTGAGAGAAACTCGCACTGCCTTCAGCTATAACCTAATTGTGCCCGCTATAAACATGGATGTGGCTCAATTCAAATTATGCACTTGATAAGAGTAATACGCTGCCTGAAAAAAAAAAAAAACAACCACTCATAGGGAATGCAAAGCATGTGAAATGTAAGCAGAAACAACATGGTTACTTAAACGATCTCTCACTAACTATTCACAAATCAGCAAGTGGTTTCACCTGAAAAGTTATGGACATGACTAGAGGGCTATGAAGGGAACCGTTTCACTGTCCATTGCTTACATCCTTACAAAACATAAGCAGTATGGTAGACCACATCCATAAACACAGAGCCATGGTGCACATTGTGTTTTCCAATTCACCCATCAACCAGGTATTGCAGTACCTCCAGGAATGGTACACTCTCCCGCCCTGGAAACAACAATGCTGTTCAAAGGAAGACGAGAAAACGAAAGTAGCACTTCACTGGCAAACTCTGTGATGCTGGTGTATTTGGATGTAAAAAAAAACAATCTAGCCACTTTGCAACCCCTCTGTCTTACTTTATTTTGCCCCCCTGGAAACAACAATGCTGTTCAAAGAAAGAAGAGAAAACGAAAGTAGCGCTTCACTGGCAAACTCTGTGATGCTGGTGTATTTGGATGTAAATAAAATCAATCTGGCCACTTTGCAACCCCTATGTCTTACTTTATTTCGCCCCCCACCTCCCTTTCCAATGCTAGCAGCACCCACCGATCTCAAAAATCCCCCCTCCCCAGCCCCAAAACTCACCTTTACTCACCGACGCGCAGGAAGCAAATGGCTTCCTGTGCCTCGGAGAACAAAGGGGAAACCTCCATGGCGTCAGCGCGGCTCGCGCGCTGATGTCATTGATGACGCGGGGGAGGGGGGCGATGGGGGAGGCAGGGGAAGGTCTTCCCCTGCCTTCCCAGTTAAAAAAAAAAGATTGACCACTCACGGGGGGAGCGCCAGCGCTTCCCCCGTGGGTGGGTGCCATGACGAGCTGGACTCGTCATGGGCACAGCGCGACTGTGCTCCATGACGAGTCCAGCTTGTCATAGGCACAGAACGGGTTAAAACCATGCACCCATAGAATCACCCACTCACACATCTATGCACAGAGTCACACAGACCACACCCACACAAACACTCAGGCACCCATACAGATACTCAGACAACCAATCAATTACCCATATAGACACTCATATAGCTATTCACAAAACCATGCAGCCACTTATACACCAACAGACAGACAGATACAGACATTCACACAGTTTAGTCATTAGTCTGCAGTAAGATACGTTTAATGACTCACTTATAGAGTCAATCACGCACATACAAAATCATCCATTCACACACTTATACTAAGGGTGGGCGTAGTTTGCAAAGTAGCACTTCGCGAAGCTACGCAAAGTGCAGTTCGCACTACGCGAGCTACGCGTAGCACTTCGCGAACTGCGTAGTGACATATTCGCACTGTGCAAGATGTTGTTTTCATTGATTGCACAGTGCGAACAAGCAACCGGCACTGTGCAATCATTGAAAATGGCATCTTGCACACTGCGAGCTGTAGTTTTCTGCTGCTCGAGTAGATTTTTACTCGAGCTGCAGCTTTCTCAACGCGAACTGGTAGTTTCTCATCGCGAGCGGTCGCGAGCATACGCGACCGCTCGCAATGAGAAACCTGACCTCCTCGCGTTGGGAATCTCGCCGGGAGGTTTATTTTCCATGCTCGCGATCGCCAACTTGATGTTGCTGATCGCGAACAAGGAAAAAGTCTCGCCGGGATGTCATTTTGCTTGCTCGCGGTCGCCAACTTGACGTTGAGGACCGCGAGCAAACAAAAAATGACCGCAGCACAATGTAACACTACGCTACACGTGTTCGCACTGTGCTACGTGCAGTTCGCGTAGTGCGAAGTTGCGCAAACGTCACAAACTACGCGAGCGTAGCGTAGTGCTTTGCCCAGGCCTAACTTATACACCCACTCATTCTTCCATAGGCCTTTCCCTATATGTATTAAACATATTTAAACTTTACAGAAACACAGACTCACTGGATGACATCATCAGTGATGTCATCAGTGATGTCATTTGAGATGTCATCAGTGATGTCATCAGTGATGTCACTGACCATGTCATGAGTGATGTAATATGTGACATCATCAGCAGTGCATTGCGGGGGCGCGAGTTATAGTTAGCTGAACTAAATATAACGGGGGAATTTCTAGGGTTTTGTACGAGGGAAATGTCAAGCTAACTATGACGCCCCTGAAACCTATGGTTTGTTCAGTGAATATATATATATATTCACTGAAAAAACCATAGGTTTCAGGGGCGATATAGTTAGCTGGACTTTTCACTCGTACAAAACCATAGAAATTCCCCCGTTATAGTTAGTTCAGCTAACTATAACTCGCGCGCCCGCAATGCACTGCTGATGACGTCACATATTACATCACTCATGACATGGTCAGTGACATCACTCATGACATCACTGATGACATCTCAAATGACATCACTGATGACATCATCCGGTGAAAGTGTGTTTTTCTGAAAATTATATATGTTTTATATATGTATATCTCAAGGTCGATGGAAGAATAAATGGGTATGTAAATGTCTAAATGGATGATTTGTTTTTGAAAAATTGATTGTATTACTGACTGATTAAGTGTATCTTAGTGAGTAATGTTTAAATATGTAAATATCTGTATCAGTCTCTCACTTTGTGTATAAGTGGCTGCATGGGTTGGTGAGGAGCTACATGAGTGTCTATATAGGTTATTAGTTGATTTTTTGAGTATCAGTATGAGTGTCTGATGTCTGTATGGTTCGGTGGGGGGTATTACGTAGTGCATAGGTGCATGAAGGAGTGACTCACTGTTTGTATGTGTTGAAGACAGCATGTGTGCAGGACTGTATGGGTGGATGAGTGTGTGCATGGGTGTGTTAGTGAGTGAATGACTGTCTCAATAGTGTCTCTATGAGTAACTACATATGTTTTAAACTAGTATATGTGACTATTGGTGTATATAAGTGAGTATATGTGAGAGTGAGAGATTGAAAGAGTTCCTGTATGAATAAGTATGTGTTTATATAAGTGATTGTTTAAAAGACTAAGTATGTGTAAGTCTCTGTAGAAGTAAGTGTGGTGGTGTGTGTATAACTGAATATGCAGGTAAACAAGTAACTTTATGGATGAGTGGCGTTGTGTAACAGAATGTATAGGTGTATGAATACATATGATGAGTGAGTGCATGTATGAGTGACTGTATAGGACTGTTGGTGAATGAGTGGATGTGCATGTGGATCTTACAATTACTGAATAGGTTGTTGTAACTGGTATTGGTATGTCCATTGTTTTGAAAATTTTTATTTCTATTTTTGAATGTGTGTATGAAAGGTTATATTAGGGGGAGAGGAGGTCTGCCACTCTATCACAAGGATGATGTCATCAGTGATGTCATGAGTGATGTCACTGACCATGTCATGAGTGATGTAATATGTGACGTCATCAGCAGTGCATTGCGGGCGCGCGAGTTATAGTTAGCTGAACTAACTATAACGGGGGAATTTCTATGGTTTTGTACGAGTGAAAAGTCCAGCTAACTATATCGCCCCTGAAACCTATGGTTTTTTCAATGAATTTCTAAGGTTTTTTAAATGCTAATTCCTAGCTATAACGTGCCTGAAACCTATGGTTTTTTCAGTGAATTTCAAAGGTTTTTTAAATGCTAATTTCTAACTATGCCTACAGAGATAGGACATGTGAAGAAAGAAGGAAAAACGCACAGAAAGAAAAAAAAGAAATGCAGAAAGAAGCAACAGAAGTCCTCAAAGACGAAGAAAAGTGCAGGAAGAAATATATCGTGCAGAAAGAACAAACAGAAGAGCAGAAAGAAGCCTTGTTGCAAAATCATCCTGTACCCTCAACTTTTTCAGACGGATACTGGTGGTAACTGAGTCTGCCTAAGTAGTCGTAGAGCCAGTGCTATGTTAAAAGACACTCAGAATACAATGAAAACACCTACATACACTAGGGCACACTATGCATTGGGGTCCCCCTGTGATTAGCATGACCTCCTCTGTAAACCCCTAGTATATAATAGGGCAGGGGATTAAAACTACCTCTTAAAATGCACCACAGGGCATGTTTGAACACGTCACCTCATGCCCCGTCCCCTCCCTTCCCCACTGAGCAAACACACCCTGTAGCCATTTTAAGTTGGGAGATTAAGTCCCCTTGAATCCTGAGGGCCCCTAGGGTCCAACTAGACCACTAAGTACCTCCAGTAAGCGCCACAGAGCTGCATTGCAGAGAGGTGTAAAAAGTGGCACGGCCTGCACCACCTCTCTGCAACGCAGAGCAGTGGTGCTTACTGGAAGCACCTGGTGGGCTAGTTGGACCCCAGGGTCCCTCAGGATTGAAAGGGAATTATTTCCCCAACTTAAAAACATACCACAGGGTGTGTTTGCACACGTCACCTCAGGCCCCGTCCCCTCCCTTCACCATTGTGTAAACGCGCCCTGTGGCCGTTCTGAGTTGAGAGATTAAGTCCCCTTGAATCCTAAGGGTCCCTAGGGTCAAACTAGCCCACTAGGTACCTCCAGTATGCGCCACAGAGCTGCGTTGCATGGAGGTGTAAAAAGTGGCGTCGCCTCAGAACACCTGTCTGCAACGCAGCTCCCTGGCGCATACTGGAGATACCTGTTGGGCTAGTTGGCTCTCAGGGACCCTCAGTATTGAAGGGGAATTAATTCCTCAACTTACAACTGGCCAGGGGGCGCGTTTGCAGAGTGCTGCAAGAAGGGGGCATGGCCTCTGGCGCGATGCCGGTCTTTTATTTATTTATTTTTAAGAAGGAGGGCTGTGTGGCCCCCTTTCTTTTTCTAATTTATTAGCCCTTCGGACCCCATCCCCCAGGGCCTGCACCCTAATTTTTTTTGTTGAAAAAAATTATTTTGGCCATTCCAAGGCCTTAATCGGCCCCGGGGACCCCAACCCCCGGGTCATGGCCTTTTTTTTTTTTTTAATTCTTTAGGAGGAGGGCTGTGTTGCTGGACAAACCGTATGTACCTATCACCATGACGATTTGCCTGATATTCATTAAAAGGCGACAAAGCATACAATGAATCCACGTAGAATGTATTCACACCGCTAGTGAAGCTCTGACATGTCTGACACCCTACCGTGCCTCATCCCGGCGCCCCCGCTGGTGGGTACTCTCCAAGTAGACACCCTTGTTGTTTATTTATACAAACATGGGTAGCTATTGACGGGCACATTTAATACACATGCACACCAAGCCATTCAAAGGGGATTCGACAAAAATTCGACCAAACTATGCAAGAAACCCCCTCACGGTTAATAAAACACACATAAACCGCCGGATGTGTAATACTTTTTATTTTACTCTCTGGAAAGGAGACAAACCTCACTTGAGAGTCACAGCGTGCTCCTGGCTGAGCCCAATGCTGTGTTACACCCACCATTGCCTGCCGAGTGCCACACACCTCTGTGTTGTATTCCACCATCTAGTGCTTATGCTATGACACTCTCTAGCCCATGTGCACTGTAACACCACCCCGTGAATATGTCATGCCACACTTGCCTTCGCACGGGTTATATTGCCCCATCTAACGTGCCTTCCTCGATGCCTATGTTATAAAGCACTACAACAAACAAATGATGGACGGAATGCTGACAATGCAGACATTCTCCCCCAGTCAAGAGATCTGGGTTAAATCCATCGTTCTTTTGCCCACTACACCACCCCAGTTTAGACATGGCCATATGCAAATCAGTCTTGACCCTGTGCCTCATGGGAACAGTCCAGCCCGAACTGCCAAGCCATGTCTTCCCTGGACCGGAATCAAGCATCCTAGGACCGGTTTCTGGCTATCAGCCGTCATCAGCCAGGATAGCTTGACTCCAGTGGCTTAGTGAGCACGGGTCCCACGTCTGGGAATACCCATCCCACTTAGGGCGAAAAGCGTTACAACAAACAAATGATGGACGGAATGCTGACAATGCAGACATTCTCCCCCAGTCAAGAGATCTGGGTTAAATCCATCGTTCTTTTGCCCACTACACCACCCCAGTTTAGACATGGCCATATGCAAATCAGTCTTGACCCTGTGCCTCATGGGAACAGTCCAGCCCGAACTGCCAAGCCATGTCTTCCCTGGACCGGAATCAAGCATCCTAGGACCGGTTTCTGGCTATCAGCCGTCATCAGCCAGGATAGCTTGACTCCAGTGGCTTAGTGAGCACGGGTCCCACGTCTGGGAATACCCATCCCACTTAGGGCGAAAAGCGTTACAACAAACAAATGATGGACGGAATGCTGACAATGCAGACATTCTCCCCCAGTCAAGAGATCTGGGTTAAATCCATCGTTCTTTTGCCCACTACACCACCCCAGTTTAGACATGGCCATATGCAAATCAGTCTTGACCCTGTGCCTCATGGGAACAGTCCAGCCCGAACTGCCAAGCCATGTCTTCCCTGGACCGGAATCAAGCATCCTAGGACCGGTTTCTGGCTATCAGCCGTCATCAGCCAGGATAGCTTGACTCCAGTGGCTTAGTGAGCACGGGTCCCACGTCTGGGAATACCCATCCCACTTAGGGCGAAAAGCGTTACAACAAACAAATGATGGACGGAATGCTGACAATGCAGACATTCTCCCCCAGTCAAGAGATCTGGGTTAAATCCATCGTTCTTTTGCCCACTACACCACCCCAGTTTAGACATGGCCATATGCAAATCAGTCTTGACCCTGTGCCTCATGGGAACAGTCCAGCCCGAACTGCCAAGCCATGTCTTCCCTGGACCGGAATCAAGCATCCTAGGACCGGTTTCTGGCTATCAGCCGTCATCAGCCAGGATAGCTTGACTCCAGTGGCTTAGTGAGCACGGGTCCCACGTCTGGGAATACCCATCCCACTTAGGGCGAAAAGCGTTACAACAAACAAATGATGGACGGAATGCTGACAATGCAGACATTCTCCCCCAGTCAAGAGATCTGGGTTAAATCCATCGTTCTTTTGCCCACTACACCACCCCAGTTTAGACATGGCCATATGCAAATCAGTCTTGACCCTGTGCCTCATGGGAACAGTCCAGCCCGAACTGCCAAGCCATGTCTTCCCTGGACCGGAATCAAGCATCCTAGGACCGGTTTCTGGCTATCAGCCGTCATCAGCCAGGATAGCTTGACTCCAGTGGCTTAGTGAGCACGGGTCCCACGTCTGGGAATACCCATCCCACTTAGGGCGAAAAGCGTTACAACAAACAAATGATGGACGGAATGCTGACAATGCAGACATTCTCCCCCAGTCAAGAGATCTGGGTTAAATCCATCGTTCTTTTGCCCACTACACCACCCCAGTTTAGACATGGCCATATGCAAATCAGTCTTGACCCTGTGCCTCATGGGAACAGTCCAGCCCGAACTGCCAAGCCATGTCTTCCCTGGACCGGAATCAAGCATCCTAGGACCGGTTTCTGGCTATCAGCCGTCATCAGCCAGGATAGCTTGACTCCAGTGGCTTAGTGAGCACGGGTCCCACGTCTGGGAATACCCATCCCACTTAGGGCGAAAAGCGTTACAACAAACAAATGATGGACGGAATGCTGACAATGCAGACATTCTCCCCCAGTCAAGAGATCTGGGTTAAATCCATCGTTCTTTTGCCCACTACACCACCCCAGTTTAGACATGGCCATATGCAAATCAGTCTTGACCCTGTGCCTCATGGGAACAGTCCAGCCCGAACTGCCAAGCCATGTCTTCCCTGGACCGGAATCAAGCATCCTAGGACCGGTTTCTGGCTATCAGCCGTCATCAGCCAGGATAGCTTGACTCCAGTGGCTTAGTGAGCACGGGTCCCACGTCTGGGAATACCCATCCCACTTAGGGCGAAAAGCGTTACAACAAACAAATGATGGACGGAATGCTGACAATGCAGACATTCTCCCCCAGTCAAGAGATCTGGGTTAAATCCATCGTTCTTTTGCCCACTACACCACCCCAGTTTAGACATGGCCATATGCAAATCAGTCTTGACCCTGTGCCTCATGGGAACAGTCCAGCCCGAACTGCCAAGCCATGTCTTCCCTGGACCGGAATCAAGCATCCTAGGACCGGTTTCTGGCTATCAGCCGTCATCAGCCAGGATAGCTTGACTCCAGTGGCTTAGTGAGCACGGGTCCCACGTCTGGGAATACCCATCCCACTTAGGGCGAAAAGCGTTACAACAAACAAATGATGGACGGAATGCTGACAATGCAGACATTCTCCCCCAGTCAAGAGATCTGGGTTAAATCCATCGTTCTTTTGCCCACTACACCACCCCAGTTTAGACATGGCCATATGCAAATCAGTCTTGACCCTGTGCCTCATGGGAACAGTCCAGCCCGAACTGCCAAGCCATGTCTTCCCTGGACCGGAATCAAGCATCCTAGGACCGGTTTCTGGCTATCAGCCGTCATCAGCCAGGATAGCTTGACTCCAGTGGCTTAGTGAGCACGGGTCCCACGTCTGGGAATACCCATCCCACTTAGGGCGAAAAGCGTTACAACAAACAAATGATGGACGGAATGCTGACAATGCAGACATTCTCCCCCAGTCAAGAGATCTGGGTTAAATCCATCGTTCTTTTGCCCACTACACCACCCCAGTTTAGACATGGCCATATGCAAATCAGTCTTGACCCTGTGCCTCATGGGAACAGTCCAGCCCGAACTGCCAAGCCATGTCTTCCCTGGACCGGAATCAAGCATCCTAGGACCGGTTTCTGGGTATCAGCCGTCATCAGCCAGGATAGCTTGACTCCAGTGGCTTAGTGAGCACGGGTCCCACGTCTGGGAATACCCATCCCACTTAGGGCGAAAAGCGTTACAACAAACAAATGATGGACGGAATGCTGACAATGCAGACATTCTCCCCCAGTCAAGAGATCTGGGTTAAATCCATCGTTCTTTTGCCCACTACACCACCCCAGTTTAGACATGGCCATATGCAAATCAGTCTTGACCCTGTGCCTCATGGGAACAGTCCAGCCCGAACTGCCAAGCCATGTCTTCCCTGGACCGGAATCAAGCATCCTAGGATGGGGTGGTGTAGTGGGCAAAAGAACGATGGATTTAACCCAGATCTCCTGACTGGGGGAGAATGTCTGCATTGTCAGCATTCCGTCCATCATTTTTTTGTTTTAACGCTTTTCGCCCTAAGTGGGATGGGTATTCCCAGACGTGGGACCCGTGCTCACTACGCCACTGGAGTCAAGCTATCCTGGCTGATGACGGCTGATAGCCAGAAACCGGTCCTAGGATGCTTGATTCTGGTCCAGGGAAGACATGGCTTGGCAGTTCGGGCTGGACTGTTCCCATGAGGCACAGGGTCAAGACTGATTTGCATATGGCCATGTCTAAACTGGGGTGGTGTAGTGGGCAAAAGAACGATGGATTTAACCCAGATCTCCTGACTGGGGGAGAATGTCTGCATTGTCAGCATTCCGTCCATCATTTGTTTGTTTTAACGCTTTTCGCCCTAAGTGGGATGGGTATTCCCAGACGTGGGACCCGTGCTCACTACGCCACTGGAGTCAAGCTATCCTGGCTGATGACGGCTGATAGCCAGAAACCGGTCCTAGGATGCTTGATTCTGGTCCAGGGAAGACATGGCTTGGCAGTTCGGGCTGGACTGTTCCCATGAGGCACAGGGTCAAGACTGATTTGCATATGGCCATGTCTAAACTGGGGTGGTGTAGTGGGCAAAAGAACGATGGATTTAACCCAGATCTCCTGACTGGGGGAGAATGTCTGCATTGTCAGCATTCCGTCCATCATTTGTTTGTTTTAACGCTTTTCGCCCTAAGTGGGATGGGTATTCCCAGACGTGGGACCCGTGCTCACTACGCCACTGGAGTCAAGCTATCCTGGCTGATGACGGCTGATAGCCAGAAACCGGTCCTAGGATGCTTGATTCTGGTCCAGGGAAGACATGGCTTGGCAGTTCGGGCTGGACTGTTCCCATGAGGCACAGGGTCAAGACTGATTTGCATATGGCCATGTCTAAACTGGGGTGGTGTAGTGGGCAAAAGAACGATGGATTTAACCCAGATCTCCTGACTGGGGGAGAATGTCTGCATTGTCAGCATTCCGTCCATCATTTGTTTGTTTTAACGCTTTTCGCCCTAAGTGGGATGGGTATTCCCAGACGTGGGACCCGTGCTCACTACGCCACTGGAGTCAAGCTATCCTGGCTGATGACGGCTGATAGCCAGAAACCGGTCCTAGGATGCTTGATTCTGGTCCAGGGAAGACATGGCTTGGCAGTTCGGGCTGGACTGTTCCCATGAGGCACAGGGTCAAGACTGATTTGCATATGGCCATGTCTAAACTGGGGTGGTGTAGTGGGCAAAAGAACGATGGATTTAACCCAGATCTCCTGACTGGGGGAGAATGTCTGCATTGTCAGCATTCCGTCCATCATTTGTTTGTTTTAACGCTTTTCGCCCTAAGTGGGATGGGTATTCCCAGACGTGGGACCCGTGCTCACTACGCCACTGGAGTCAAGCTATCCTGGCTGATGACGGCTGATAGCCAGAAACCGGTCCTAGGATGCTTGATTCTGGTCCAGGGAAGACATGGCTTGGCAGTTCGGGCTGGACTGTTCCCATGAGGCACAGGGTCAAGACTGATTTGCATATGGCCATGTCTAAACTGGGGTGGTGTAGTGGGCAAAAGAACGATGGATTTAACCCAGATCTCCTGACTGGGGGAGAATGTCTGCATTGTCAGCATTCCGTCCATCATTTGTTTGTTTTAACGCTATGTTATAAAGCACAGCACTATGCCATACTTATTACAATTTGGGATCCATATTTTTGTCACAGTGCATATGCAATGTTACACTACCCAGCACATATTCTATATTACAACTTTAGAGAATACTTAGGTTACACAACACTGCCCTGTGCATATTACACTCCAAGGCGCATATCACATAGCAAGCGCTAGTGCCTGTGCTATCTCGCGCTCTCCAATGAATCTGTCATTGCGCACAATGTATTGCATATTATATTTCACGCCCCGGTTCATCTTATATCACACTTTTTGGTGCATAGGGGAGACGCAGCGCCATTACCGGGGACGACAAGGAGCCGCCAGGAGCCGCCAGGAGCACACTACTAGCTCCAGAAGTCCAAGCGCCCGGCCCAGCAGCAGCGTTACCGCCCCCAGTGACCGGGCAGCTGTTTAAAAGCAACTCGCGCCTCCCGCTTCGCGGGACGCGCGCGGGCGGGCGCCGGGCTAAGGCCGGGCAAAGGGCGGGCCGTCTGTGGCCGTCCGGGGCAGGAGGAGGCAGGGCAGGGCCCCCCCTCTGAAAGCTGGCACCAGGGTATCTGCCCCATACCAGGTACTGTCGCTGATTTATTCATATTGTTCCTTGCGTTTTGCTGTGGATTTGGTCGGTGTTGGTGCATATTGGTCGTAATCTGGATGCTGTTTGGCGGTTGCCACGACACACCTTTCGTCTGCCGGCGGTTGGGATTTCCATTTGGCCCGACTGTTGTTAATTCCCATATATGCTCAGTGACGCCAACTGTACCAAGACTCTGTAAGTGATAATCCGTGCCTCATGACCCGGAGTAGTGTTGGCTAAAGGCTGCGAGACTTTACAGGCTTAAACCCTGGTAACTTGGTAATCTGATTCTGCTGGCAGCTAGGTATTAGTCAAAGTTGATAACCAACTACGTTCAATTTTCTACTATGTCAGGCTCTAAGAAAGACAAGGTGGTCACGGGGGCAGGCTCCATGAACAATTTCCTTGTCAAAAGGGTGAATAAAATTAATGACGATAGAAGGGCATCCTTGGGCAAAGTAGATTCTCTAGACCATGACCCCCTTCCAGCAAGAGCAGCTACTTTGGAGGCTTCACAAGAGGGCGTAAATAGCGTTGCTGGTGGGTTAGGAGATCAGGATGCTAGCCATTCACCCAGCGTAATAGTAGCTTCGATTCATCGGGACCCTGATATTATAACGACCGTTCCTACAATGCTTGATAAAGTATGTTCTGATCCTGAGGAAGAGGTAGATGCATCCGAAGAAAGTATAGGAAAGAGACCAGTAAGAACTTGCAGAAAGCAGCAGCAAAGCAAGAGAGGGGGTAAGATCATCCACAAGAGAAGAGGGGATAGCCACTTGCCTGATAGTCACATTTCCCCTAAAACCAAAGCTAAAGTAGCAAATATAAAGGAATCCAGTATAACACTGAGCTCCGAGCAGTTTGGTTTGCTAATTAAACGTATAGAGGCAGCTTTTGACCTAAAACTTAAGGCTTCCATTGACTGTCTTGCAGTCAAATTGGATACCGCGAATGCGGAGCTCAAAAGACTAGGAGGCCTATTGGATCAACAGTTGGCCACACTACCTAAGGCGAACCCCCCACTCCCTCCAACTAGCTCAGTGAGTACCGATGTTATAGGGACAAATACCTCAACAGCCCCCAACCCACCTCATTTGATTCCTCAGGTAAATTGTACGGTAAATAACCTTACTGTCCCCCCAGTCATCCGCCCCCCAGCAGTAGCCTCGGATGTCGATCAGGTTGGGTGCCATCAGAGATCTGATCACTTATATAATATTAATGCCATACAAGGTAGGCGAAATAATTCTATTAATCTGCCCCCTGATTGCGCCCCCTACGTCGTTGTGTTAGCCAATGTTCCAATGTATAACCCAGGCACTTCCGAGCCACAAGAGGAAGCGCATGATTCCCTCAAAAATAAAGTGGTGGCTTGGTTAGGTGCTAAATGCGGTTTCCCCACTAAACATGCTGGAGACATTATCACGACGAGGAGAGTGTATTGGATTGGCCCCTCGAGGAAAACATGTAGAGGGGATTGTGTGGTTGTGAATTTTAAATACCCTCATCACGTGGCCACAGTCCTCCTACGGGCAGCTTCCTTGATGGAGGATAGTAATGGTATTCGAGTGCGCCCGCTTGGGTATTTCTACAACCATCTTAATTTACCCCCTTTGCCCAGACAAAGACTAAATCCATTTACCCCGGTTGGGCCCAGAATGGCTCATCATAGTTCGGCGCAGGGTCGTGATAACCTCTTTACCTTTGGTCCCCCCATTTCAACTTACAACAGATTTAATGCGCTCTCAGGCCTCGACCTCTGCGATTGACGGGGTGAGGGAGAGGGTACAATGGACAATACCGTAGTGGACCAAACATCAACGGTCCTTGTACCTTCTTCTGAGGTGATCAATAACAGTTTAACAGAGATCATAACTGAAAAAGGGGACATGGTTAGACTGTTATCCTGGAACATTGCTGGGTTGCGGTCCAAGAAGGGAGACCCTATTTGGGAAAAATTTATAAAGGGCTACGACATCATTGCTATGCAAGAGACTTGGGATGTGGAGTGTGATTACTGGTTAGATGGTTTTTCATCTTACTTTGTACCTGCTTTGCCTTCCCCCGCAGGCCGGAACAAAGGAGGTCTTATGACGCTGGTATCGGTAAACATAAAGGGCAAAACTATCCAGATAGACTGTGCCTCCCATAGTTTTATTATTCTGGAGCTAACATTAGAGGATGGTTGTAAATTGCTTTTGGTTAACTGTTACAGTGCCCCAAACAGCCATCCAGAATTTATGCATTTTACATGGCTTTCAGACTTTTTAAATCTCTATAGAGACAAGCAATCCACTTTATGTCGATTTGTTTTAATGGGTGATTTTAATGTTCATCTGTGCTCACATTGTGTTTTAGTGGAAGAAGACGGGCCAGATAGCGTGTCCCCCCCTCACCTAGAACATACACAGAAGGGCCGGGTGCTTGAAAATGTATTGCGGGAACACGAGCTATATGAATCAGAATTTTATGATATAAGCACACGGGTCGCCACTTATACGGGAAGGGCTAGCGATTCGATAATTGATTTCATCTTTGTTTCAAGAGGTTTTCTCAATTATGTGATTTCATATAATGCAATTGCTATGCCTATGAGTGACCATAATCCTGTGGGTTTGGAGCTAGCGAATAGCTCCTTCTTGTCTAAATCAGTTGTTTCCCACCGGATTATATTGCCTGTCAAGGATAAGAATCAGGGGAGAAGAATTAAATGGGAGATGGTCGTACCGGACAATTTCTTCCTAACTTTATCCTCCTCAGTCGCTGAAGAGCTAAACGTGTGTGCCAATCCGTCAGCTGGGTGTAAGGAGGTTATATCCTCGTTCGAAGATATTTGCCGGTTCGCGTCTATTAGTCTTACAGCCAAAGGGCAGGGGTGTAAACATAAACCGGCTAATGGCTGGTTCGACAATAATTGTAGTAAAGCTCATAACCGCCTTAAAAAAGCCCTCAATATTCGACCAAGAGACAAGGCGTTAGTGGCGCGATGTAGAAAAGAGTTTAATACGGCCACCTCTCAGCGTAAAAATGAATTAAAAAGCAAAGCCTGGGAGGATTTAAGGGACAAAGCCACCCTAAAAAACAGTGCCGAGTTTTGGAGAATAATTAATTCCCCATTACTTTCAGGTGTCCAAAACTCAGTGCTGGAATTAAACATACCAGAGGAAGACTGGCTTCAACATTTTGGAAAAATCTATGACAGTAATAGGGAGCCGGAACCCTTCACTATCCCTACTAATGAGATTCCCCTGGAGCCTGTGAGTTTTGACACTTGTGAGGTACTTAGAGCTATAGAGGCGACAGCAGGACGCAAGGCCCCGGGCCCCGACGGAGTGCCAGCGGATATGTTCAGGGCTAATCCGCTGTTTTGGGCCAATATTCTAACAAGAGTTTTCAATGCCGCTGCTGTAGTGGGTTTTCCTCAGACCTGGTCTTTAGCCACAATTGTGCCAATATTCAAAAAAGGGCAGAGAGGAGATCCAAAATGCTATAGACCAATATCGCTGCTGGACTCCTCGGTAAAAATCCTAGGAAAAGCTGTCCTGGCGAGAATTTCCACGTGGGCAAAGGGGAATAACATCCTGTCCGAGGCACAATTTGGATTTAGGTCAGGAAGGAGTACTGAGGACCAATGCCTCAATCTCCACCTCATACTCTCTAAATACACCAGAGCAAAAGAGGGTAGTTTATTCCTTGGCTTCATGGACTTGTCCACAGCTTTTGATCTTGTCAACAGGTCCAAGCTGTGGGCAATGCTCCTGAAGATGGGCCTCGACAGTTCCTTGGTACACTTTCTGGCGGAGCTCCACAAAGATCTGAGGGCCCGCATTAGAATGTCCACCGACGGAAAGTGTACCGAGAGCTTTAGATCAACTAGAGGCGTCCGTCAGGGATGCATCCTGGCGCCAATGTTGTTCACGCTTTACGTGAACTCTTTGGAGGGTGACCTAACGGCTGCAACTAAGGATATCCCAAGTATGGGGGGTGCACCAATTCCGGTGCTCCTATACGCCGATGATGCGGTGCTAATAGCCAGGACTCCAGTCGCCCTACAAAAGTTACTCGACTCCTTTGGTAATTTTATGTCTAGTCTCGATCTGGTGATCAATAAAAATAAATCACACACCATGTCAGTAGGATATGGTAACCGTAAAGAAAAAACTTTCTTTTGCGAGGGAGAGGTGATTAAAAGCGTGAAAGTCTTTACATACCTGGGTGTGATTTTTGATCAAAGGGGAACGTGGATACCACAGCTAACATCTAAAGTGAATGCGGTGAGAAGCTCATATTCTGCAATCCTGGGGTTTTCCAAAAGATTGGGGGGGAAACCCATGGAGGCTATCCTGGCTGTCTACAAAGCCAAGACAGTCGCGATCGCTAGATATGGGGCAGCCGTCTGGGGTTATGTTAATTCTAAAAACATCCAGATAGAGGAAAATAAATTTCTCCGTTCCTTGTTGGGTCTACCCCAGTCTACTGCCACCTATTCTGTACATCTTGAGTTGGGTATGGGCTACATTCTAGATGTAATCAATTTAGCTCCACTTTTGATGTGGATTAAGCTCTGGCTTAACCCGAACCTTAGCCTTAACCATCGGATCATTAAAGATTGTCTTGCACTAGATCACAGGAGGGAAATTCAGTGGCTGTCTTATATTGAATCTACGGCCGCACTTCTGGGGCGTCCTGAAATTTTTACTAGCCCAGAAACTCTGTGTAAAGCTGACTTGCTGTGGGTGAAGACCAATTTTTATAGAATACGTATGGCCGAGCGTGAATCGGATGATTTATGTAAACCCTCTGTGAGGGCTCATGTATTGATTACCCCATTTTGTGGGCTGGCTCCTTATCTAACAGTGGTTACCAATTCTTTTCATAGATGGTTACTATCCAAATTTCGGTTTAACCAAATGTATATGGTACTGTGGGACGAGAAAGATTGGTGCAAGCTTGAGGAATCGTCTCCATGTAAATGCGATGGTTTCTCTATCCAGGATAATGCCCATTTTCTGTTCTTTTGTTCCTTTTATCATGAACCTCGTACCAGATATCTTAAACCAATTTTGAAGGAGCTGGGTTTTATTCAGTACAAACCTGCGTTGTTTTACCTACAGATGTTGCTTTCCCCTATAATCATGTACTGTACTGCTAGTTTTCTGGCCGCATCTGTCAGATTTAAGAGAACAAGGTTAAGATCGGAAGCACAGATGAGGACAGATACCTGATTCCACGTTTATCGCTATGTTGAGAGCAATCTGTAATGAATTTTGTGTATAAATGTTTTTTTTTTTTTAACCTGCTTTTTAAATTTGCCAAATGTTTAATACTGTTTTATATGAATTGTAAGTTATTTATTGTAGAATACTTTTATGATTTTAATTAATCGAATAAAGTGGATTTTGACTGACTGACTGGTGCATAGTTTATATACTACATCTAGTTTTCATTTTCAATCGTGCTCTCAGGACTACGTTCTATATAACACTGCGTACACCTACCCTTTTCACGGGCATTACATTTTGCGATGGGGGTGGAAGGTCAGGGGATGTTTCTGCCAAGTGAGCCCGGAGTCACAGTCCCAAAAGTTCTCTTCTTCCTGAATAAAAGTGAGATTATGCTGCATACTTGTTCATATTTTAAGTAGTTCGCACAGACACACATTTTAAAAACAATAAAGTTCCTAATACCCACCTTCTATGAACAGTTAGCTTGCTGCCCCGTCCACCTCCTCCCTATCCTCTGTTGTCTGAATCCATGGACTAGCCTCCTCCCTCCTGCCATGCATGGTCTGATGTGCTGCCACTGCCCTCAATTTAGCATGATGTACCAGTCCACTCCTCCTGCCCTCCATTGCCCAATTCTATGGGCAATCATTGACCTCCTGCTTAGCCTCTGTGCTTAGCTTGCTGCCCCTATTCTCCTTCCCCCTGCCCTCCGATGTCTTTGTGCATGCCCCTGCTCCATCCTTTTTGACCACCATGTTCCATGGACCTGCCACTCCTATCTACTCTGAGTGTTCTGTTGAGCTGCCACTCCCCTCCCACCTGCCTAGCATTGTCAGATGACTGTAACCTGTCCCTGCCACATCCACCCTGCCTGTCCACACGCCATGCCCCTATCCCCTTCCTCCTGTCCTTCATGGTCCATTTTACTGCTACACCCTTATGCCCTCCCTGGTCTGTTGTGCTGCAACTGCTCCTCCTGCCTGCCCCGCGCGGTCTGTTGTGAGGCCCCTTCCCCTGAACTCTCTTGTCTGTGCCCAGGTCCTGACCCTCCCTTCTATCCTCCATGGTCCTTTGTGCATGCCCCTGCACCCTCCTTCTTGCCCATCATAGCCATTGTGCTGCCACTAACCCTCCAGCTTGCCATGCATGGTCTTCTGTGCTGCCATGGCCCCTCCCACATTCCCTGTGTGGTCAGCTAGCTGCTCCTGACCCCCTCCCACCTTCCCTCCATGGTCTGTGTGTATGCCATCAGTCTCACTGTTGCTCTCCATGGTGTGTCTTGTTTCTAGTGCCCATCCTGCCTGACCTCCATGGTCATCTTACTGCTGCTGCCCTGCCCCCTTGCCCCCAGCCCTCTGTTTCCATGTGCAGACCTCTATTCCCTCCTTCCTGGCTTGTCGGTTCCATTGTAATGCCCCTGATCCATCCCTCCTGCCCTTTATGGTCTGTTATGCTGCAGCTTTCTCTCCTGTCTGTCCATTATGGTCAGCTAGCTACCATTGCCTCTTTCCCCTCTGTTGTCCATGTGCATGGTCCTGTCCCCTCCCTATTGCTTTCTATGGATTGTTGTGCTGCACTCCCGTCCCGCATGCCCTGTGTGGTGTATTGTGCTGCTGCAAACCCTGATGCCTGCCCTGTAGGGTCAGTTTGGTGCACCTCTCAATGTCCCTCCTGTCCTCTGTTATCCGAGTCCATGTCCCTACCCCAATTCCTCCTGCCTACCATGATCCAATGTACCATACTTGCGAACATTTTGAACTTGGTAGGAGGGAGATTTTGAAATAAATCTGGGGTATTAATTTTCCCCTTTGAGTTACATTGAAAAAGAGAAGATTGTAGACAGGAACCAGATCAAGTAAAGCCCATTTGAGCTTAAAAACATTGGACGTTTCCTGGCTGAAACGGGTCTGTTGGCATGTATGGTTGTATGACCACTGCCTCTTCCTTCTGCCCACAATGGTCTATTGCATCACCACAGCCTCTCTTGCCAGTCCTGTATTGTTGGTTTGTAGCCCCTGCCCCCCTTTCCACTGCCCTCCATAGTCTGTTGTGCTGCCACTGCCTTTCCTGCCTGCCTAGTGTGGTCAAATTGTTGCCTCTGCACTCTCCTACCTGCCTTCAATTTTCAGAGTCCGTGCCCCTGGCCTCTGCCTTTCAACAGTATCCCAATGAACAACTAGATTGCTAACATTCTATATTTATTACAAAAGTGTGGAACGCCTGACGTCATCTTGATGTAATCAAAACTGTAATGCCAGAGCATTTCCTTTAGAAATTACATATATGAGATGGTCTTATTTGCATCAAAATTATTGTTAGTGCTCTAAAAAACTAAAATGAGGACATATTTTCTGAGTTTTCAAATAGCGACAAAGAACTTCTAAATTATTTGTAATCTTAGTTTTTTTATCCAGTTGACCGCTTGATTAAATGTTGCATCCAAGGAGAGAGGGTGTGGTGTTACTTCCAGAGCTGCAGACTTTTCAACTGGGGAACCAGGTTGGAGTTTCTGCTTCAGCACAACATTCTGTGATTCTGGTCAAATCACTTAATCTCCCCATGTCTACAACCAAAATGAATTTGATCTTGTGTGATGTAACCAATGCTCATGTAAAGCACTCCAATACCTGACAAGTCTGCACTATATAAAACTGCAAATACACAAAAAATAAGTGTTTTGCACACTTCTGTCATTGGGCTACATTTGGGCTACCTTTGGGTGATATTTGGTCTACATTTGGGCTACATTTGGGCTCTTTTGTCTCTGGTGGCCATTTTAGGAGATTTATTTGTTATGAAGTTTCCTAATTTCCTCATTTACTGCAGTCTCCTCAGTAGGAAATGCTTTCAGTTTTTTACTTTGATTCCATCAAGAAGGTATTCAGATATGTCACACATTTGCCATAAATTCTGAATGTTAGCACTCTAGTTGCTCATTAGATCACTGTAGTAAAGCTACTGCTCACCACGAAAGTCTACTGCTAGTATTAGAAGTGTATGTTTCAGTCTGCATATCAGAATTATTTAATGAAATAGAAGAGGATTTGAGATGTCACTCAAAATATGCCCTAATTTTTCTTTCTTCAGCACTAATCATAATTTCTATGGCAAAATGAACCCCCTCATTGTGTTCCTTTTTAAATTAAATGTTTTAAGTGTTACCAGTTTATTCCAATCAAGATGGCTTCAGGTATGCCATACTTTTGTCATAAGTAAGACAGTAAGCACTCTAGTTGATCTTAAGAACACTCTGGGACGTTCTGTCATTGGGCTACATTTGGGCTACATCTGGGTGATATTTGGGCTCTTTTGTCTGTGGTGGCAATCTTGGGAGATTTATTTGTTATGAAGTTTCCTAATTTCCTCATTTACTGCAGTCTCCTCAGTAGGAAATACTTTCAGTTTTTTACTTTGATTTCATCATGAAGGTATTCAGATATGTCACACATTTGCCATAAATTCAGAATGTTAGCACTCTAGTTGCTCATTAGATCACTGTAGTAAAGCTACTGCTCACCAGGCAAATCTGCTGCTGGTATTGAAAGTGCATGTTTCAGTATGCATGTCAGAATTTTTTTATGAAATAAAAGAGGATTTCAGAAGTCAAAATGTGTTTTTCTTTCTGCAGCACTAATCATAATTTATATGGCAAAATGAACCCCCTCATTTTGTTCCTTTGTAAATTAAATGTTTTAAGTGTTACCACTTTATTCCAATAAAGATGGCTTCAGGTGTGCCATACTTTTGTCATAAGTAAAACTGTTAGAGCTCTAGTTGTTCTTTAGAACACTCTGGGAAGCTGCAGTAGAACACAAAGGAATCAACTGACAGTCTCTGCCCTTGTTGGATGTACATGTTTTACTGAGAATGTCAGACTTCATTCTCACATGACTGAGAAAGATAATGTGAATTTACAGAAAATATGCTCTCAGTTTAGCTTATAGATCACCTTTCAAACCTCTGTGGGAAAAGCATTAGAAAATAGTTTTCTCTAAAACATGGTTCATGATATCACAGCAGAAGGCTTTTTCACATGGTAAAATCACCTTAGAACACACCACAATTCCTAAAATGAGTATGGTACCATCAACAAATGATTTATAATGTAACTAAAGTCTTAAAACCTTCTATTAACTGCAATGCTTTTTAATGAGGTGCTATCATGTATATTGGTCCCAAGATGGCTGCCAACACTTCTTGGATGAAGTGCTGACAGCCAATCAGATCTCAGGATGAGATGTGTGGTTAGGCTCCGCCCAGATATATATATGATTTTACTTTCAATTTTCTCAGGAACTACTGAACAGATTGACTCCATATATGCAAAAGGCACATCCCTGAGCTGAGGGCCACCTCTTTGCCAAATTTCAAGTAATTCTGTTCAGCTGTTCGGGCTGTACCTTGGACTAAAGGTCCCTATGGAAAATTGCATGGGGAAAACACGTTTTGGGACCCCCATTTTTCTCAGCCTCCGCTTGGCGAATTCCCCCGAGACTTTCAGGGTAGGAGCGGAGCGGAGCGCCCCCCCTCTTTTGAAAATTTCGCGAGGATTCGTCAACCGGCGCCAAAGTTATTCCAAATAGAATGTTGCGGATTTCCTATGGAAACACGGTCCTAACTATAACTATCTACTGGCGACCGTCAGTAGATAATATATTTTTAGTATACTATGTATACATGTGAAAATGTGTCGGCCCGCCTGTTTACCTCGGTGGCAAGGAAAAAATGGGTGGAACTGACGTCAGCACACCGACGAGGTCCTCTTAATATGACGCCACACGGTGTCGCGAGTGGAGCCGTGCTAATATGACATCATGGGAGAGCTTGGAAAGAATTTCCGCGGAATGCTGGCACAGGTGATATTCACCTAGGTGTTCAGGCTAGTCCTTTGGGAGCAACTGTTTATGTTGCCACTCCAGAAACCGAAACCACTGATCCGGGGGCAAAGGCCCTGCTGATGTCACACGAGGTGGGGAGCCCAGTCGCTTGCACAGGCTGGGCAGCGAAGTGACAAGCACCACTACCCACAGAAAAGGAAACGAGGGCACTGAATAACACAGGATTTTTCTTTGTATCTGGCAGGAACAACAAGGTTAAAATGCCCTAGTTCCAAAATGTAGAATTAGTGCTACAACGGTCTTCAAGAGGACCTGCGATGGATGCCGCTTATGCCTTCCGTACACTGGAGGCGGCACATGGGCCACGCGGTATAGTCATACTGCGATGGGACGCACACTCATTGACCTCTCATGGCAAAGCTCCACACGTCGGGGACAACGCTTTCCATTAGCTGTGTTTTCTGATGACGTGTCGCGCCGGGGGGAGTGTTTTAGGTTTTAGGGTAGTGCAGTGGTGTTTGGGTAGTATCGGGGGTTGTGCTGGGGGGGTGGTTTAGGGTTTAGGGTAGTTCAGTGGTGTTTGGGTAGTGTAGGGGGTCGTACTGGGGGTAGTGTTTTAAGGTTTAGGGTAGTGCAGAGGTGTGGGTAGGGTAGGGGGAACTGCTGGTGGTAGTGTTTTAGGGTTTAGGATAGTGCAGTGGTGTTTTGGTAGTGTAGGGGGTCATGCTGGGGATAGTGTTTTAGGGTTTACGGTAGTGCAGTGGTGTTCAGGTAGTGTAGGGCGTCATGCTGGGTGTAGTGCTTTAGGGTAGTGCATTGGTGTTTGCGTATTGTATGTGGTCATGCTGGTGGTATTGTTTTAGGGTTTAGGACAGTGCAGTGGTGTTCGGGCAGTGTAGGGGGTCATACAGGGGGTGGTGTTTCAGGGTTTAGGGCAGTGCAGTGTTGTTCGGGCAGTGTAGGGGGTCTTGCTGGGGGTGGTGTTTGAGGGATTGGGGCAGTGGTGTTTGGGCAGTGTATGGGGTCGTGCTGGGGGTGGTTTTTCAGGATTTAGGGCAGTGCAGTGGTGTTCGGGCAGTGTAGGGGGTCGTGCTGCATGTGGTGTTTCAGGGTTTAGAGCAGGGCAGTAGTGTTCGGGCAGTGTAGGGGGTCGTGCGGGGGTGATGTTTTAGGGTTAAGGCAGTGCAGTGGTGTTCGGGCAGTGTAGGGGGTCACGCTGGGGCTGGTGTTTCAGGGTTTAGGGGAGTGCAGTGGTGTTCGGGCACTGTAGGGGGTTGTGCTGGGGCTGGTGTTTCAGGGTTTAGGGCAGTGCAGTGGTGTTCGGGCAGTGTATGGCGTCGTGCTGGGGCTGGTGATTCAAGGTATAGGGCAGTGCAGTGGTCGGGTAGTGTAGGGATTCTTGCTGGGGGGAGTGTTTTAGGGTTTAGGTTAGTGCAGAGGTGATCGGGCAGTGTAGTGGGTCATGCAGGGGGTGGTGTTTCATGGTTTAGGGCAGTGCAGTGGTGTTCGGGCAGTGTAGGGGGTCGTGCTGTGAGTAGTGCTTTAGGGTTCAGGGTAGTGCAGTGGTTTTTGGGTCATGTAGGGGTTCATGCTGAGGGTAGTGTTTTAGGGATGAAGGTAGTTTAGTGGTGTTTTGGTAGTGTAGGGTGTCGTGCTGGGGGTAGTGATTCAGGGTTTAGGGTAGTGCAGTGGTTTGGGTAGGGTAGGGGGTAGTGCTGAGGGTAGTGTTTTAGGGTTTAGGGTAGTGCAGTGGTGTTTTGGTACTGCAGGGGGTCGGGCTGGGGGTAGTGTATTAGGATTTAGGGTAGTGCAGTGGTGTTCGGGTAGCGTGGGCTGTCGTGCTGGGGGTAGTGATTTAGAGTAGTGCAATGGTGTTCAGGTAGTGTTGGGAGTGGTGCTTGGGGAGTGTTTTAGGGTTTAGGGTAGTGCAGTGGTGTTCGGGTAGTGTGGGGGGTCATGCTGGGGGTAGTATTTTAGGGTTTAGGGCAGTGAAGTGGTGTTCCGGCAGTGTAGAGGGTCATGCAGGGGGTGGTGTTTCAGGGTTTAGGGCAGTGCAGTGGTGTTCGGGCAGTGTAGGGGGTCTTGCTGGGGGTAGTGTTTCAGGGTTTATGGCAGTGCAGTGGTGTTTGGGCAATGTAGGGGTTCGTGCGGGGGTGGTGTTTCAGGGTTTAGTGCAGTGGTGTTCGGGCAGTTTAGGGGGTCGTGCTGGGGGTAGTGTTTTAGGGATTAAGGTAGTGCAGTGGTGTTTAGGTAGTGTAGGGGGTCGTGCTGGGGGTAATGTTTTAGGGTTTAGGTAGAGCAGTGGTTTGGATAGTGTAGGTAGTACTGCTGGGGTAGTGTTTTAGGGTTTAGGGTAGTGCAGTGGTGTTTTGGTAAGGTAGGGAGTCATGCAAGCGGTGGTGTTTTAGGGTTTAGGGCAGTGCAGTGGTGTTCGGACAGTGTAGGGGGTCATGCTGGGGCTGGTGTTTCAGGGTTTAGGGGAGTGCAGTGGTGTTCGGGCACTGTAGGGGGTCGTGCTGGGGCTGGTGTTTCAGGGTTTAGGGCAGTGCAGTGGTGTTCGGGCAGTGTATGGGGTCGTGCTGGGGCTGGTGATTCAGGGTTTAGGGCAGTGCAGTGGTCGGGTAGTGCAGGGAGTCTTGCTGGGTGGAGTGTTTTAGGGTTTAGGGTAGTGCAGAGGTGATCGGGCAGTGTAGTGGGTCATGCAGGGGGTGGTGTTTCAGGGTTTAGGGCAGTGCAGTGGTGTTCGGGCTGTGTAGGAGGTCTTGCTGAGGGTGGTGTTTGAGGGATTGGGGCAGAGGTGTTTGGGCAGTGTATGGGGTCGAGCTGGGGTGGTTTTTCAGGGTTTAGGGCAGTGCAGTGGTGTTCGGGCAGTGTAGGGTGTCGTGCTGGGGGTGGTGTTTCAGGGTTTAGAGCAGGGCAGTGGTGTTCGGGCAGTGTAGGGGGTTGTGCGGGGGGGGTGATGTTTCAGGGTTAAGGCAGTGCAGTGGTGTTCGGGCAGTGTAGGGGGTCATGCAAGCTGTGGTGTTTTAGGGTTTAGGGCAGTGCAGTGGTGTTCGGACAGTGTAGGGGGTCATGCTGGGGCTGGTGTTTCGGGGTTTAGGGGAGTGCAGTGGTGTTTGGGCACTGTAGGGGGTCGTGCTGGGGCTGGTGTTTCAGGGTTTAGGGCAGTGCAGTCGTGTTCGGGCAGTGTATGGGGTTGAGCTGGGGCTGGTGATTCAGGGTATAGGGCAGTGCAGTAGTCGGGTAGTGTAGGGAGTCTTGCTGGGGGGAGTGTTTTAGGGTTTAGGGTAGTGCAGAGGTGATTGGGCAGTGTAGTGGGTCATGCAGGGGGTGGTGTTTCAGGGTTTAGGGCAGTGCAGTGGTGTTCGGGCAGTGTAGGGGGTTGTGCTGTGGGTAGTGCTTTAGGGTTCAGGGTAGTGCAGTGGTTTTTGGGTCATGTAGGGGTTCATGCTGAGGGTAGTGTTTTAGGGATGAAGGTAGTTTAGTGGTGTTTTGGTAGTGTAGGGTGTCGTGCTGGGGGTAGTGATTTAGGGTTTAGGGTAGTGCAGTGGTTTGGGTAGGGGAGGGGGTAGTGCTGAGGGTAGTGTTTTAGGGTTTAGGGTAGTGCAGTGGTGTTTTGGTAGTGTAGGGGGTCGTGCTGGGGGTAGTGTTTTAGGGTTTAGAGTAGTGCAGTGGTGTTTGGGTAGCGTGGGCTGTCGTGCTGGGGCTAGTGATTTAGAGTAGTGCAATGGTGTTCAGGTAGTGTATGGAGTGGTGCTTGGAGGAGTGTTTTAGGGTTTAGGGTAGTGCAGTGGTGTTCGGGTAGTGTGGGGGGTCGTGCTGGGGGTAGTGTTTTAGGGTTTAGGGCAGTGAAGTGGTGTTCGGGCAGTGTAGAGGGTCATGCAGGGGGTGGTGTTTCAGGGTTTAGGGCAGTGCAGTGGTGTTCAGGTAGTGTAGGGGGTCTTGCTGGGGGTGGTGTTTCAGGGTTTATGGCAGTGCAGTGGTGTTCGGGCAATGTAGGGGGTCGTGCGGGGGTGGTGATTCAGGATTTAGTGCAGTGGTGTTCGGGCAGTTTAGGGGGTCGTGCTGGGGGTAATGTTTTAGGGATTAAGGTAGTGCAGTGGATTTTGGGTAGTGTAGGGGGTCATGCTGGGGTAATGTTTTAGGGTTTAGGTAGAGCAGTGGTTTGGGTAGTGTAGGTGGTACTGCTGGGGGTAGTGTTTTAGGGTTTAGGGTAGTGCAGTGGTGTTTTGGTAGTGTAGGGGTCATGCTGGGGGTAGTTTTTTAGGGTTTATGGTAGTGCAGGAGTGTTTGGGTAGTGTAGGGGGTCATGCTGGGGGTAGTGTTTTAGGGTAGTGCAGTGATGTTTGGGTAGGGTAGGGGGTCGTGCTGGGTGTATTGCTTTAGGGTTAAGGATAGTGCATTGGTATTCGGGTAGTTTACGGAGGCCTGCTGGGGTAGTGTTTTATGGTTTAGGGTAGTGTAGTGGTGTTCGGGAAGTGTAGAGGTCGTGCTGGGGGTAGTGTTTTAGGGTTTAGGGTAGTGCAGTGGTGTTCAGGTAGTGTGGGCTGTCATGCTGGGGGAAGTGGTTTAGAGTAGTGCAATGGTGTTCAGGTAATTTAGGGAGTGGTGCTTGGGGGGGTGTTTTAGGGTTTAGGGTAGTGCTGTGGTGTTCGGGTAGTGTGGGGGGTCGTGCTGGGGGTGGTGTTTTAGGGTTTAGGGCAGTGCAGAGGTGATCGGGCAGTGTAGTGGGTCATGCAGGGGGTGGTGTTTCAGGGTTTAGGGCAGTGCAGTGGTGTTTGGGCAGTGTACGGGGTCTTGCGCTGGGTGGTGTTTCAGGGTTTGGGGCAGTGGTGTTCAGGCCGTGTATGGGGTTGTGCTGTGGGTGGTTGTTTAGGGTTTAGGGCAGTACAGTGGTGTTCAGGCAGTGTAGGGGGTCATGCTGGGGGTGGTGTTTTATGGTTTAGGGCAGTGCAGTGGTGTTTGGGCAGAGTAGGGGGTAGTGCGGGGGTTGTGCGGGGGTGGTGTTTCAGGGTTTAGGGCAGTGCAGTGATGTTCGGGCAGTTTAGGGGGTCGTGCTGGGTGTGGTGTTTCAGGGTTAGGGCAATACAGTGGTGTTCGGGCAGTGTATGGGGTCATGCTGGGGTGGTGTTTCAGGGTTTAGGGCAGTGCAGTGGTGTTCAGGCAGTGTAGGGGGTTTTCCTCTGGGTGGTGTTTCAGGGTTTGGGGCAGTGGTGTTCGGACAGTGTAGGGGGTCGTGTTGGGTGTGGTGTTTCAGGGTTTAGGGCAGTAGAGTGGTGTTCAGGCAGTGTAGGGTTTCATGCTGGGGGTGGTGTTTTAGGGTGTAGGGCAGTGTAGTGGTGTTTGGGCAGTGTAGGGGGTCATGTGGGGGTGGTGTTTCAGGGTTAAGGGCAGTGAAGTGATGTTCGGGCAGTGTAGGGGGTCGTGCTGGGTGTGGTGTTTCAGGGTTTAGGGCAGTGCAGTGGTGTTTGGGCAGTGTAGGGGGTCGTGCGGGGTGGTGTTTCAGGGTTTAGGGGAGTGCAGTGGTGTTCGGGCACTGTAGGGGGTTGTGCTGGGGCTGGTGTTTCAGGGTTTAGGGCAGTGCAGTGCAGTGGTGTTCGGGCAGTGTATGGTGTTGTGCTGGGGCTGGTGATTCAGGGTATAGGGCAGTGCAGTGGTCGGGTAGTGTAGGGAGTCTTGCTGGGGGGAGTGTTTTAGGGTTTAGGGTAGTGCAGAGGTGATCGGGCAGTGTAGTGGGTCATGCAGGGGGTGGTGTTTCATGGTTTAGGGCAGTGCAGTGGTGTTCGGGCAGTGTAGGGGTCGTGCTGTGAGTAGTGCTTTAGGGTTCAGGGTAGTGCAGTGATTTTTGGGTCATGTAGGGGTTCATGCTGAGGGTAGTGTTTTAGGGATGAAGGTAGTTTAGTGGTGTTTTGGTAGTGTAGGGTGTCGTGCTGGGGGTAGTGATTTAGGGTTTAGGGTAGTGCAGTGGTTTGGGTAGGGTAGGGGGTAGTGCTGAGGGTAGTGTTTTAGGGTTTAGGGTAGTGCAGTGGTGTTTTGGTACTGCAGGGGGTCGGGCTTGGGGTAGTGTATTAGGATTTAGGGTAGTGCAGTGGTGTTCGGGTAGCGTGGGCTGTCGTGCTGGGGGTAGTGATTTAGAGTAGTGCAATGGTGTTCAGGTAGTGTTGGGAGTGGTGCTTGGGGAGTGTTTTAGGGTTTAGGGTAGTGCAGTGGTGTTCGGGTAGTGTGGGGGGTCGTGCTGGGGGAAGTATTTTAGGGTTTAGGGCAGTGAAGTGGTGTTCCGGCAGTGTAGAGGGTCATGCAGGGGGTGGTGTTTCAGGGTTTAGGGCAGTGCAGTGGTGTTCGGGCAGTGTAGGGGGTCTTGCTGGGGGTAGTGTTTCAGGGTTTATGGCAGTGCAGTGGTGTTCGGGCAATGTAGGGGTTCGTGCGGGGGTGGTGTTTCAGGGTTTAGTGCAGTGGTGTTCGGGCAGTTTAGGGGGTCGTGCTGGGGGTAGTGTTTTAGGGATTAAGGTAGTACAGTGGTGTTTAGGTAGTGTAGGGGGTCGTGCTGGGGGTAATGTTTTAGGGTTTAGGTAGAGCAGTGGTTTGGATAGTGTAGGTAGTACTGCTGGGGTAGTGTTTTAGGGTTTAGGGTAGTGCAGTGGTGTTTTGGTAAGGTAGGGAGTCGTGCTGGGGGTAGTGTTTTAGGGTTTAGGGTAGTGCAGCAGTGTTTGGGTAGTGTAGGGGTCGTGCAGGGGGGGTGATGTTTCAGGGTAAAGGCAGTGCAGTGGTGTTCGGGCAGTGTAGGGGGTCATGCAAGCGGTGGTGTTTTAGGGTTTAGGGCAGTGCAGTGGTGTTCGGACAGTGTAGGGGGTCATGCTGGGGCTGGTGTTTCAGGGTTTAGGGGAGTGCAGTGGTGTTCGGGCACTGTAGGGGGTCGTGCTGGGGCTGGTGTTTCAGGGTTTAGGGCAGTGCAGTGGTGTTCGGGCAGTGTATGGGGTCGTGCTGGGGCTGGTGATTCAGGGTATAGGGCAGTGCAGTGGTCGGGTAGTGCAGGGAGTCTTGCTGGGTGGAGTGTTTTAGGGTTTAGGGTAGTGCAGAGGTGATCGGGCAGTGTAGTGGGTCATGCAGGGGGTGGTGTTTCAGGGTTTAGGGCAGTGCAGTGGTGTTCGGGCTGTGTAGGAGGTCTTGCTGAGGGTGGTGCTTGAGGGATTGGGGCAGTGGTGTTTGGGCAGTGTATGGGGTCGTGCTGGGGTGGTTTTTCAGGGTTTAGGGCAGTGCAGTGGTGTTCGGGCAGTGTAGGGGGTCGTGCTGGGGGTGGTGTTTCAGGGTTTAGAGCAGGGCAGTGGTGTTCGGGCAGTGTAGGGGGTTGTGCGGGGGTGATGTTTCAGGGTTAAGGCAGTGCAGTGGTGTTCGGGCAGTGTAGGGGGTCATGCAAGCTGTGGTGTTTTAGGGTTTAGGGCAGTGCAGTGGTGTTCGGACAGTGTAGGGGGTCATGCTGGGGCTGGTGTTTCAGGGTTTAGGGGAGTGCAGTCGTGTTCGGGCAGTGTATGGGGTCGAGCTGGGGCTGGTGATTCAGGGTATAGGGCAGTGCAGTAGTCGGGTAGTGTAGGGAGTCTTGCTGGGGGGAGTGTTTTAGGGTTTAGGGTAGTGCAGAGGTGATTGGGCAGTGTAGTGGGTCATGCAGGGGGTGGTGTTTCAGGGTTTAGGGCAGTGCAGTGGTGTTCGGGCAGTGTAGGGGGTTGTGCTGTGGGTAGTGCTTTAGGGTTCAGGGTAGTGCAGTGGTTTTTGGGTCATGTAGGGGTTCATGCTGAGGGTAGTGTTTTAGGGATGAAGGTAGTTTAGTGGTGTTTTGGTAGTGTAGGGTGTCGTGCTGGGGGTAGTGATTTAGGGTTTAGGGTAGTGCAGTGGTTTGGGTAGGGGAGGGGGTAGTGCTGAGGGTAGTGTTTTAGGGTTTAGGGTAGTGCATTGGTGTTTTGGTAGTGTAGGGGGTCGTGCTGGGGGTAGTGTTTTAGGGTTTAGAGTAGTGCAGTGGTGTTCGGGTAGCGTGGGCTGTCGTGCTGGGGCTAGTGATTTAGAGTAGTGCAATGGTGTTCAGGTAGTGTATGGAGTGGTGCTTGAGGGAGTGTTTTAGGGTTTAGGGTAGTGCAGTGGTGTTCGGGTAGTGTGGGGGGTCGTGCTGGGGGTAGTGTTTTAGGGTTTAGGGCAGTGAAGTGGTGTTCGGGCAGTGTAGAGGGTCATGCAGGGGGTGGTGTTTCAGGGTTTAGGGCAGTGCAGTGGTGTTCAGGTAGTGTAGGGGGTCTTGCTGGGGGTGGTGTTTCAGGGTTTATGGCAGTGCAGTGGTGTTCGGGCAATGTAGGGGGTCGTGCGGGGGTGGTGTTTCAGGATTTAGTGCAGTGGTGTTCGGGCAGTTTAGGGGGTCGTGCTGGGGGTAATGTTTTAGTGATTAAGGTAGTGCAGTGGATTTTGGGTAGTGTAGGGGGTCGTGCTGGGGTAATGTTTTAGGGTTTAGGTAGAGCAGTGGTTTGGGTAGTGTAGGTGGTACTGCTGGGGGTAGTGTTTTAGGGTTTAGGGTAGTGCAGTGGTGTTTTGGTAGTGTAGGGGGTCATGCTGGGGGTAGTTTTTAGGGTTTATGGTAGTGCAGGAGTGTTTGGGTAGTGTAGGGGGTCATGCTGGGGGTAGTGTTTTAAGGTAGTGCAGTGATGTTTGGGTAGGGTAGGGGGTCGTGCTGGGTGTATTGCTTTAGGGTTTAGGATAGTGCAGTGGTATTCGGGTAGTTTACGGAGGCCTGCTGGGGTAGTGTTTTATGGTTTAGGGTAGTGTAGTGGTGTTCGGGAAGTGTAGAGGTCGTGCTGGGGGTAGTGTTTTAGGGTTTAGGGTAGTGCAGTGGTGTTCGGGTAGTGTGGGCTGTCATGCTGGGGGAAGTGGTTTAGAGTAGTGCAATGGTGTTCAGGTAATTTAGGGAGTGGTGCTTGGGGGGGTGTTTTAGGGTTTAAGGTAGTGCTGTGGTGTTCGGGTAGTGTGGGGAGTCGTGCTGGGGTGGTGTTTTAGGGTTTAGGGCAGTGCAGAGGTGATCGGGCAGTGTAGTGGGTCATGCAGGGGGTGGTGTTTCAGGGTCTAGGGCAGTGCAGTGGTGTTTGGGCAGTGTACGGGGTCTTGCGCTGGGTGGTGTTTCAGGGTTTGGGGCAGTGGTGTTCAGGCCGTGTATGGGGTCGTGCTGTGGGTGGTTTTTTAGGGTTTAGGGCAGTACAGTGGTGTTCAGGCAGTGTAGGGGGTCATGCTGGGGGTGGTGTTTTATGGTTTAGGGCAGTGCAGTGGTGTTTGGGCAGAGTAGGGGGGAGTGCGGGGGTTGTGCGGGGGTGGTGTTTCAGGGTTTAGGGCAGTGCAGTGATGTGCGGGCAGTTTAGGGGGTCGTGCTGGGTGTGGTGTTTCAGGGTTAGGGCAATACAGTGGTGTTCAGGCAGTGTATGGGGTCATGCTGGGGTGGTGTTTCAGGGTTTAGGGCAGTGCAGTGGTGTTCAGGCAGTGTAGGGGGTTTTGCTCTGGGTGGTGTTTCAGGGTTTGGGGCAGTGGTGTTCGGACAGTGTAGGGGGTCGTGCTGGGTGTGGTGTTTCAGGGTTTAGGGCAGTAGAGTGGTGTTCAGGCAGTGTAGGGTTTCATGCTGGGGGTGGTGTTTTAGGGTGTAGGGCAGTGTAGTGGTGTTTGGGCAGTGTAGGGGGTCATGTGGGGGTGGTGTTTCAGGGTTTAGGGCAGTGAAGTGATGTTCGGGCAGTGTAGGGGGTCGTGCTGGGTGTGGTGTTTCAGGGTTTAGGGCAGTGCAGTGGTGTTCGGGCAGTGTAGGGGGTCGTGCGGGGGTGGTGTTTCAGGGTTTAAGGGAGTGCAGTGATGTTCGGGTAGTGTAGGGGGTCGTGCTGGTTGTGGTGTTTCAGGGTTTAGGGCAGTACAGTGGTTTTCGGGCAGTGTATGGGGTCATGCTGGGGTGGTTTTTCAGGGTTTAGGGCAGTGCAGTGGTGTTCGGACAGTGTAGGGGTTCTTGCTGGGGGAGGTGTTTCAGGGTTTGGGGCAGTGGTATTCGGGCAGTGTATGGGGTCATACTGGGGGTGGTTTTTCAGGGTTAAGGGCAGTACAGTGGTGTTCAGGCAGTGTAGGGGGTCATGCTGGGGGTTGTGTTTCAGGGTGTATGGCAGTGCAGTGGTGTTCGGGCAGTGGGGGGGTCATGCTGGGGGTAGTTTTTTAGGGTAGTGCAGTGGTGTTTGGGTAATGTAGGGGGTCGTGCTGGGTGTATTGCTTTAGGGTTTAGGATAGTGAAGTGGTATTCGGGTAGTTTAGGGAGGCCTGCTGGGGTAGTGTTTTATGGTTTAGGGTAGTGTAGTGGTGTTCGGGAAGTATAGAGGTTGTGCTGGGGGTAGTGTTTTAGGGTTTAGGGTAGTGCAGTGGTGTTCGGGTAGTGTGGGCTGTCGTGCTGGGGGTAGAGGTTTAGAGTAGTGTAATGGTGTTCAGGTAATGTAGGGAGTGGTGCTTGGGGGAGTGTTTTAGGGTTTAGGGTAGTGCTGTGGTGTTCGAGTAGTGTGGGGGGTCGTGCTGGGGGTGGTGTTTTAGGGTTTCGGGCAGTACAGAGGTGATCGGGCAGTGTAGTGGGTCATGCAGGGGGTGGTGTTTCAGGGTTTAGGGCAGTGCAGTGATGTTCGGGCAGTGTAGGGGGTTGTGCTGGGTGTGGTGATTCAGGGTTTAGGGCAGTACAGTGGTGTTCGGGCAGTGTATGGGGTCATGCTGGGGTAGTGCTTTAGGGTTCAGGGTAGTGCAGTGGTTTTTGGGTCATGTAGGGGTTCATGCTGAGGGTAGTGTTTTAGGGATGAAGGTAGTTTAGTGGTGTTTTGGTAGTGTAGGGTGTCGTGCTGGGGATAGTGATTTAGGGTAGTGTAGTGGTTTGGGTAGGGTAGGGGGTAGTGCTGAGGGTAGTGTTTTAGGGTTTAGGGTAGTGCAGTGGTGTTTTGGTAGTGTAGGGGGTCGTGCTGGGGGTAGTGTTTTAGGGTTTAGAGTAGTGCAGTGGTGTTCGGGTAGTGTGCGCTGTCGTGGAGGGGGTAGTGATTTAGAGTAGTGCAATGGTGTTCAGGTAATGTAGGGAGTGGTGCTTGGGGGAGTGTTTTAGGGTTTAGGGTAGTGCTGTGGTGTTCGAGTAGTGTGGGGGGTCGTGCTGGGGGTGGTGTTTTAGGGTTTCGGGCAGTACAGAGGTGATCGGGCAGTGTAGTGGGTCATGCAGGGGGTGGTGTTTCAGGGTTTAGGGCAGTGCAGTGATGTTCGGGCAGTGTAGGGGGTCGTGCTGGGTGTGGTGATTCAGGGTTTAGGGCAGTACAGTGGTGTTCGGGCAGTGTATGGGGTCATGCTGGGGTAGTGCTTTAGGGTTCAGGGTAGTGCAGTGGTTTTTGGGTCATGTAGGGGTTCATGCTGAGGGTAGTGTTTTAGGGATGAAGGTAGTTTAGTGGTGTTTTGGTAGTGTAGGGTGTTGTGCTGGGGATAGTGATTTAGGGTAGTGTAGTGGTTTGGGTAGGGTAGGGGGTAGTGCTGAGGGTAGTGTTTTAGGGTTTAGGGTAGTGCAGTGGTGTTTTGGTAGTGTAGGGGGTCGTGCTGGGGGTAGTGTTTTAGGGTTTAGAGTAGTGCAATGGTGTTCAGGTAGTGTAGGGAGTGGTGCTTGGGTGAGTGTTTTAGGTTTTAGGGTAGTGCAGTGGTGTTCGGGTGGTGTGGGGGGTTGTGCTGGGGGTAGTGTTTTAGGGTTTAGGGCAGTGAAGTGGTTTTCGGGCAGTGTAGGGGGTCATGCAGGGGGTGGTGTTTCAGGGTTTAGGGCAGTGCAGTGGTGTTCGGGCAGTGTAGGTGTCTTGGTGGGGGTGGTGTTTTAGGTAGGCCTGGGCAAAAATTTCGTTCCGTTCGCGGAAATTGCGATAATTTGACATTTTTGCGTTCCGCGGAGAGCGCGAAAATGTCAAAAATTCCGGTTTCCGCAGCTTGGCGATAATTTGTTTCTTGCTCGCGCTGTAAAATGATACATTCTCGCGCGCGCGCGATCGCCTTACCTGAATCCCTGCGTTCGCCGACAAGTTTTCTTGATCCGGTCGCGTTCTCCATGAGATGTTGTATTGTTTTTAGCCATTTGCGCTGTCTCCCGACAGTTCGCGCCCGCAGTGACGTCATGCGTCGCGCGATCACGTCTTTCTTCTCGCGATCATGCACCGCGAGAACAACTCAAAACAAGATGGCCGCGCCCGCAAGCAACCACATGGGTAAGTTGGCGACCGCAACCATGCAGAAAATCTCGCGAACATGCCGGAAAAAAACTTCCGCATCTTCGTGATATTTCTGCTTGTTTGCGATAATTTTAAACATTCTCGCGATAATTTGCGAAGGTTAATTCCGCAAATTCCGCCCACCCCTAGTTTTAGGGATTAAGGTAGTGCAGTGGTGTTTGGGTAGTGTAGGGGGTCATGCTGGGGGTGGTGTTTCAGGGTTTATGGTAGTGCAGTGGTGTTCGGGCAGTGTAGGGGGTCGTGCGGGGATGGTGTTTCAGAGTTTAGTGCAGTGGTGTTCGGGCGGTTTAGGGTGTCGTGCTGGGGGTAGTGTTTTAGGGATTAAGGTAGTGCAGTGGTGTTTGGGTAGTGTAGGGGGTCATGCTGGGGGTAATGTTTTAGGGTTTAGGGTAGAGCAGTGGTTTGGGTAGTGTGGGTGGTACTGCTGGGGTAGTGTTTTAGGGTTTAGGGTAGTACAGTGGTGTTTTGGTAGTGTAGGGGGTCATTCTGGGGGTAGTGTTTTAGGGTTTAGGGTAGTGCAGTAGTGTTCGGGTAGTGTAGGGGGTCATGCTGGGGGAAGTGTTTTAGGGTAGTGCAGTGATGTTTGGGTAGTGTAGGGGGTCATGCTGGGTGTATTGCTTTAGGGTTTAGGATAGTGCAGTGGTATTCGGGTAGTTTAGGGAGGCCTGCTGGGGTAGTGTTTTATGGTTTAGGGTAGTGTAGTGGTGTTCGGGAAGTGTAGGGGTCGTGCTGGGGGTAGTGTTTTAGGGTTTAGGGTAGTGCAGTGGTGTTCGAGTAGTGTGGGCTGTCGTGCTGGGGGAAGTGGTTTAGATTAGTGCAATGGTGTTCAGGTAATTTAGGGAGTGGTGCTTGGGGGAGTGTTGTAGGGTTTATGGTAGTGCTGTGGTGTTCGGGTAGTGTTGGGGGGTCGTGCTGGGGGTGGTGTTTTAGGGTTTAGGGTAGTGCAGAGGTGATTGGGCAGTGTAGTGGGTCATGCAGGGGGTGGTGTTTCAGGGTTTAGGGCAGTGCAGTGGTGTTCGGGCAGTGTAGGGGGTTGTGCTGTGGGTAGTGCTTTAGGGTTCAGGGTAGTGCAGTGGTTTTTGGGTCATGTAGGGGTTCATGCTGAGGGTAGTGTTTTAGGGATGAAGGTAGTTTAGTGGTGTTTTGGTAGTGTAGGGTGTCGTGCTGGGGGTAGTTATTTAGGGTTTAGGGTAGTGCAGTGGTTTGGGTAGGGGAGGGGGTAGTGCTGAGGGTAGTGTTTTAGGGTTTAGGGTAGTGCAGGTCTGTTTTGGTAGTGTAGGGGGTCGTGCTGGGGGTAGTGTTTTAGGGTTTAGAGTAGTGCAGTGGTGTTCGGGTAGCGTGGGCTGTCGTGCTGGGGCTAGTGATTTAGAGTAGTGCAATGGTGTTCAGGTAGTGTATGGAGTGGTGCTTGGGGGAGTGTTTTAGGGTTTAGGGTAGTGCAGTGGTGTTCGGGTAGTGTGGGGGGTCGTGCTGGGGGTAGTGTTTTAGGGTTTAGGGCAGTGAAGTGGTGTTCGGGCAGTGTAGAGGGTCATGCAGGGGGTGGTGTTTCAGAGTTTAGGGCAGTGCAGTGGTGTTCGGGCAATGTAGGGGGTCTTGCTGGGGGTGGTGTTTCAGGGTTTATGGCAGTGCAGTGGTGTTCGGGCAATGTAGGGGGTCGTGCGGGGGTGGTGTTTCAGGATTTAGTGCAGTGGTGTTCGGGCAGTTTAGGGGGTCGTGCTGGGGGTAATGTTTTAGGGATTAAGGTAGTGCAGTGGATTTTGGGTAGTGTAGGGGGTCGTGCTGGGGTAATGTTTTAGGGTTTAGGTAGAGCAGTGGTTTGGGTAGTGTAGGTGGTACTGCTGGGGGTAGTGTTTTAGGGTTTAGGGTAGTGCAGTGGAGTTTTGGTAGTGTAGGGGGTCATGCTGGGGGTAGTTTTTTAGGGTTTATGGTAGTGCAGGAGTGTTTGGGTAGTGTAGGGGGTCATGATGGGGGTAGTGTTTTAGGGTTGTGCAGTGATGTTTGGGTAGGGTAGGGGGTCGTGCTGGGTGTATTGCTTTAGGGTTTAGGATAGTGCAGTGGTATTCGGGTAGTTTAAGGAGGCCTGCTGGGGTAGTGTTTTATGGTTTAGGGTAGTGTAGTGGTGTTCGGGAAGTGTAGAGGTTGTGCTGGGGGTAGTGTTTTAGGGTTTAGGGTATTGCAGTGGTGTTCGGGTAGTGTGGGCTGTCGTGCTGGGGGAATTGGTTTAGAGTAGTGCAATGGTGTTCAGGTAATTTATGGAGTGGTGCTTGGGGGGATGTTTTAGGGTTTAGGGTAGTGCTGTGGTGTTCGGGTAGTGTGGGGGGTCGTGCTGGGGGTGGTGTTTTAGGGTTTAGGGCAGTGCAGAGGTGATCGGGCAGTGTAGTGGGTCATGCAGGGGGTGGTGTTTCAGGGTTTAGGGCAGTGCAGTGGTGTTTGGGCAGTGTACGGGGTCTTGCGCTGGGTGGTGTTTCAGGGTTTGGGGCAGTGGTGTTCAGGCCGTGTATGGGGTCGTGCTGGGGGTGGTTTTTCAGGGTTTAGGGCAGTACGGTGGTGTTCAGGCAGTGTAGGGGGTCATGCTGGGGGTGGTGTTTTATGGTTTAGGGCAGTGCAGTGGTGTTTGGGCAGAGTAGGGGGTAGTGTGGGGGTTGTGCGGGGGTGGTGTTTCAGGGTTTAGGGCAGTGCAGTGATGTTCGGGCAGTTTAGGGGGTCGTGCTGGGTGTGGTGTTTCAGGGTTAGGGCAATACAGTGGTGTTCGTGCAGTGTATGGGTTCATGCTGGGGTGGTGTTTCAGGGTTTAGGGCAGTGCAGTGATGTTCGGGCAGTGTAGGGGGTTTTGCTCTGGGTGGTGTTTCAGGGTTTGGGGCAGTGGTGTTCGGACAGAGTAGGGGGTCGTGCTGGGTGTGGTGTTTCAGGGTTTAGGGCAGTAGAGTGGTGTTCAGGCAGTGTAGGGTTTCATGCTGGGGGTGGTGTTTTAGGGTGTAGGGCAGTGTAGTGGTGTTCGGGCAGTGTAGGGGGTCATGTGGGGGTGGTGTTTCAGGGTTTAGGGCAGTGCAGTAATGTTCGGGCAGTGTAGGGGGTCGTGCTGGGTGTGGTGTTTAAGGGTTTAGGGCAGTGCAGTGGTGTTCGGGCAGTGTAGGGGGTCATGCTGGTTGTGGTGTTTCAGGGTTTAGGGCAGTACAGTGGTTTTCGGGCAGTGTATGTGGTCATGCTGGGGTGGTTTTTCAGGGTTTAGTGCACTGCAGTGGTATTCGGACAGTGTAGGGGTTCTTGCTGGGGGAGGTGTTTCAGGGTTTGGGGCAGTGGTATTCGGGCAGTGTATGGGGTCATACTGGGGGTGGTTTTTCAGGGTTAAGGGCAGTACAGTGGTGTTCAGGCAGTGTAGGGGGTCATGCTGGGGGTTGTGTTTCAGGGTGTATGGCAGTGCAGTGGTGTTCGGGCAGTGGGGGGGTCATGCTGGGGGTATTTTTTTAGGGTAGTGCAGTGGTGTTTGGGTAATGTAGGGGGTCGTACTGGGTGTATTGCTTTAGGGTTTAGGATAGTGAAGTGGTATTCGGGTAGTTTAGGGAGGCCTGCTGGGGTAGTGTTTTATGGTTTAGGGTAGTGTAGTGGTGTTCGGGAAGTGTAGAGGTTGTACTGGGTGTAGTGTTTTAGGGTTAAGGGTAGTGCAGTGGTGTTCGGGTAGTGTGGGCTGTCGTGCTGGGGGTAGAGGTTTAGAGTAGTGCAATGGTGTTCAGGTAATGTAGGGAGTGGTGCTTGGGGGAGTGTTTTAGGGTTTAGGGTAGTGCTGTGGTGTTCGAGTAGTGTGGGGGGTCGTGCTGGGGGTGGTGTTTTAGGATTTAGGGCAGTACAGAGGTGATTGGGCAGTGTAGTGGGTCATGCAGGGGGTGGTGTTTCAGGGTTTAGGGCAGTGCAGTGATGTTCGGGCAGTGTAGGGGGTCGTGCTGGGTGTGGTGATTCAGGGTTTAGGGCAGTACAGTGGTGTTCGGGCAGTGTATGGGGTCATGCTGGGGTAGTGCTTTAGGGTTCAGGGTAGTGCAGTGGTTTTTGGGTCATGTAGGGGTTCATGCTGAGGGTAGTGTTTTAGGGATGAAGGTAGTTTAGTGGTGTTTTGGTAGTGTAGGGTGTCGTGCTGGGGGTAGTTATTTAGGGTTTAGGGTAGTGCAGTGGTTTGGGTAGGGTAGGGGGTAGTGCTGAGGGTAGTGTTTTAGGGTTTAGGGTAGTGCAGTGGTGTTTTGGTAGTGTAGGGGGTCGTGCTGGGGGTAGTGTCTTAGGGTTTAGAGTAGTGCAGTGGTGTTCAGGTAGTGTGCGCTGTCGTGGAGGGGGTAGTGATTTAGAGTAGTGCAATGGTGTTCAGGTAGTGTAGGGAGTGGTGCTTGGGTGAGTGTTTTAGGTTTTAGGGTAGTGCAGTGGTGTTCGGGTGGTGTGGGGGGTCGTGCTGGGGGTAGTGTTTTAGGTAGGCCTGGGCGGCAAATTCCGTTCCGCTCGCGCAATTTGCGTAATTTGCGTAATTTCGCGTTCCGCGGAGAACGCGAAATTGCTCAAAAGTCTGCTTTCCGCGATTTCGCGAAATTTTTGCTTGTTCGCGTTCTCAAAATGCATGTTCGCGAGATATTTCTCCTCGAGCACGCAAACAGCAATTGCGAACAGGAAAAAAGCATCGCGAACAAGCAACTCCGCGTGTTCGCGGAATTTCTGCGTGTTCGCGGAGATTTTTTACCGTTTCGCGGAGATTCGCGTAACGCAAATACGCAAATTCTGCCCACCCCTAGTTTTAGGGTTTAGGGCAGTGAAGTGGTTTTCGGGCAGTGTAGGGGGTCATGCAGGGGGTGGTGTTTCAGGGTTTAGGGCAGTGCAGTGGTGTTCGGGCAGTGTAGGGGTCTTGGTGGGGGTGGTGTTTTAGGGATTAAGGTAGTGCAGTGGTGTTTGGGTAGTGTAGGGGGTCATGCTGGGGGTGGTGTTTCAGGGTTTATGGTAGTGCAGTGGTGTTCAGGCAGTGTAGGGGGTCGTGCGGGGATGGTGTTTCAGAGTTTAGTGCAGTGGTGTTCGGGCGGTTTAGGGTGTCGTGCTGGGGGTAGTGTTTTAGGGATTAAGGTAGTGCAGTGGTATTCGGGTAGTTTAGGGAGGCCTGCTGGGGTAGTGTTTTATGGTTTAGGGTAGTGTAGTGGTGTTCGGGAAGTGTAGGGGTCGTGCTGGGGGTAGTGTTTTAGGGTTTAGGGTAGTGCAGTGGTGTTTGAGTAGTGTGGGATGTCGTGCTGGGGGAAGTGGTTTAGAGTAGTGCAATGGTGTTCAGGTAATTTAGGGAGTGGTGCTTGGAGGAGTGTTGTAGGGTTTATGGTAGTGCTGTGGTGTTCGGGTAGTGTGGGGGGTCGTGCTGGGGGTGGTGTTTTAGGGTTTAGTGCAGTGCAGAGGTGATCGGACAGTGTAGTGGGTCATGCAGGGGGTGTTGTTTCAGGGTTTAGGGCAGTGCAGTGGTGTTCGGGCAGTGTAGGGGGTCTTGCTCTGGGTGGTGTTTCAGGGTTTGGGGCAGTGTTGTTCGGGCCGTGTATGGGGTCGTGCTGGGTGTGGTGTTTCAGGGTTTAGGACAATACAGTGGTGTTCGGGCAGTGTATGGGGTCATGCTGGGGTGGTGTTTCAGGGTTTAGGCCAGTGCAGTGGTGTTCGGGCAGTGTAGGGGGTCTTGCTCTGGGTGGTGTTTCAGGGTTTGGGGCATTGGTGTTCGGGCAGTGTAGGGGGTCATGCTGGGAGTGGTGTTTCAGGGTTTAGGGCAGTACAGTGGTGTTCAGGCAGTGTAGGGGGTCATGCTGGGGGTGGTGATTTAGGGTTTAGGGCAGTGTAGTGGTGTTCGGGCAGTGTAGGGGGTCATGCGGGGGTGGTGTTTCAGGGTTTAGGGCAGTGCAGTGATGTTCGGGAAGTGTAGGGGGTCGTGCTGGGTGTGGTGTTTCAGGGTTTAGGGCAGTGCAGTGGTGTTCGGGCAGTGTAGGGTGTTGTGCGGGGGTGGTGTTTCAGGGTTTAGGGCAGTGCAGTGATGTTCGGGCAGTGTAGGGGGTCGTGCTGGGTGTGGTGTTTTAGGGTTTAGGGCAGTACAGTGGTTTTCGGGCAGTGTATGAGGCCATGCTGGGGTGGTTTTTCAGGGTTTAGGGCAGTGCAGTAGTGTTCGGACAGTGTAGGGGGTCTTGCTGGGGGTGGTGTTTCAGGGATTGGGGCAGTGGTATTCGGGCAGTGTATGGGGTCATGCTGGGGGTGGTTTTTCAGGGTTTAGGGCAGTGCTGTGGTGTTTGGGCAGTGTAGGGTTTGTGCTGGGTGTGGTGTTTCAGGGTTAAGGGCAGTACAGTGGTGTTCAGGCAGTGTAGGGGGTCATGCTGGGGGTGGTGTTTCAGGGTGTATGGCAGTGCAATGGTGTTCGGGCAGTGTGGGGGTCTTGCAGGGGTGGTGTTTCAGGGTTTAGTGCAGTGGTGTTTGGGCGGTTTAGGGGGTCGTGCTGGGGGTAATGTTTTAGGGTTTAGGGTAGAGCAGTGGTTTGGGTAGTGTAGGTGGTACTGCTGGGAGTAGTGTTTTAGGGTTTAGGGTAGTGCAGTTGTGTTTTGGTAGTGTAGGGGGTCGTGCTGGGGTAGTGTTTTAGGGTTTAGGGTAGTGCAGTGGTGTTCGGGTAGTGTAGGGGGTCATGCTGGGGGTAGTGTTTTAGGGTAGTGCAGCGGTGTTTGGGTAATGTAGGGGGCCGTGCTGGGTGTATTGCTTTAGGGTTTAGAATAGTGCAGTAGTATTCGGGTAGTTTAGGGAGGCCTGCTGTGGTAGTGTTTTATGGTTTAGAGTAGTGTAGTGTTGTTCGGGAAGTGTAGAGGTCGTGCTGGGGGTAGTGTTTTAGGGTTTAGGGTAGTGCAGTGGTGTTCGGGTAGTGTGGGCTGTCGTGCTGGGAGAAGTGGTTTAGAGTAGTGCAATGGTGTTCAGGTAATTTAGGGAGTGGTGCTTGGGGGGGTGTTTTAGGGTTTAGGGTAGTGCTGTGGTGTTCGGGTAGTGTGGGGGGTCGTGCTGGGGGTGGTGTTTTAGGGTTTAGGGCAGTGCAGAGGTGATCGGGCAGTGTAGTGGGTCATGCAGGGGGTGGTGTTTCAGGGTTTAGGGCAGTGCAGTGGTGTTCGGGCAGTGTACGGGGTCTTGCTCTGGGTGGTGTTTCAGGGTTTGGGGCAGTGGTGTTCGGGCCGTGTATGGAGTCGTGCTAGGGGTGGTTTTTCAGGGTTTAGGGCAGTACAGTGGTGTTCAGGCAGTGTAGGGGGTCATGCTGGGGGTGGTGTTTTAAGGTTTAGGGCAGTACAGTGGTGTTTGGGCAGTGTAGGGGGTCGTGCGGGGGTGGTGTTTCAGGGTTTAGGGCAGTGATGTTCGGGCAGTGTAGGGGGTCGTGCTGGGTGTGGTGTTTCAGGGTTTAGGGCAGTACAGTGGTGTTCGGGCAGTGTATGGGGTCGTGCTGGGGTGGTGCTTTAGGGTTCAGGGTAGTGCAGTGGTTTTTGGGTTGTTAGAAATGGCGATTTCTGGTTGGCTAAGGCTTGCGCCAAAGTCAGGCAGGGACCACCACTCTAGTCAGGGCAAGGAAGTTACACGCCAAAGATAACCCCTGCTCACCCCCTTGGTAGCTTGGCACGAGCAGTCAGGCTTATCTCTGAGGCGATGTGTAAAGCGTTTGCGCGCCCACCCAGCAACAACACCCAAGGCCCACCACAAAGGAAACTCCACACAAGGTATTCTATAAAAATAGCCTTTGTATTATACACAACACATTAGATAAAAACACACACTCTACAATGTGCCAACAGGCACGGGCAGAATTTACAAGGGATTATATGTACAGGGGACAGGGCCACATGGACCACTGTCAGGAATTAGCACTCTTAGAACATAGGAATAATACTGTAGTACAAAATAACATATGTAGCACACAACCAGTCACTACTGGTATCAGGTAAGTACCACCTACGCAACCCTAACCACCTTAGGAAAATATTGCGCAGGGAATCAGGACCTCACTAGCACCACCTGTACTAGGGAGAAAACAACCACCTAAGTATCACAATACCTGTAGGGGTCTAAGCACATAAACACATGATGCATAACATTCAGAGGTGTAAAGCACAGCACATGACGCATAAACACATTCAGAGGTGCAGGAAAGGAACAATGGCGCAAAAACTCACATTAGCCACTATCTGTGGCAGTCCCTAGGCCAACTGGCCTTGTTGGGGCTAGGACGCCCTGTCCCCAGCAGAGTCAGGGCGCGCCGGCGCAGGCTGCGCAAACCAGGGCGCACAAAGCACAACCTACACGGAGCAGTTGCCCACTAAGTGCTGGGCAATTGGAGAGATGCTGGGGCACCACTGTGCCTTCCTAAACAAATATGCAGTACTCACGTGGAGCCTCTCCTGGGCTCTAGCTGTACAAAATGCCCCCTATAGCCTTCGTGGCTCTGTACGTCACTGTGGGGCAAGGTGGGAGTGGCCCGCTGCCATCTGGGGCCACTCAGTCACAAACGAAATGCCCCCGGAGCCTCGCAGGCTCTACAACAGGAAATGTCTCCTAACTAACGGGGGAGCGGCCCACTGCCTTCCGGGGCCGCTCTTATTAGCAAAGAAATGCCCCCATATGATGGAGCCTTCTAGGCTCGACAGTAATGCGCCCAAAACCGTTGGAGCCTCTGGGGGCTCAAGCACACTGCCCCCTTCGTGGGAGCGACCTCGCGCTCTTGACTGAACCAAGGGGGCGGGGAAGCGCACGAGAAGTAGGCCGGTCTGGGACCGGCACCCACAGCACACTCACGGAGTCCCCCCAGCCCTGTTCTACTCACCGGGCTGTTCTCCGGGGACTCCGCTCCTCTCCTGGTCGGCCCGCCTGCGTCGAAGGAGGAAACGGGGGCAGACAGTGCTCCGGCTGGTCTGGGGCGGCGGGCTTTCTCTGGACTCAAGAGAGCCCCGCTCCGCCCTTCCCCACTTCTGGGTCGCCTTCTCCTTGGTCTCGGATGATGCGGGTCGGCCGAAGCTGGTTGCTAGGGGACGCCTCCTGCGGCCGCCAATCACAGCGTGGTGTTTTCCTTACGGTGCTTCTACGGCTCCCGGGCCAGTCGGCGGTGATTTCCTTGAAGCGGGGTAGGCTCCCGTCTTCACTTAAAACCAATTAGATGACGGGGTAGGCTCCCGCTTCCAACACATGAACGCGGGGTGGGCACCCGCTATATGCAAATTACCCCTTAAGGCGGCGATAGTATGCGGGGTGGGCACCCGCGATAGCAATAATAAAATAAGCGGGGTAGGCACCCGCAAGGATCAGGCCACTTAAACTGGCACCATCAGCGGGGTGGGCACCCGCTCGATCTCGGCCAAAACGGGGGAATCCCTACGTCGGGGTTCCCCCCGTGAACGCTCGTAGCGCTGCTGGGGCCACAACCAAAGCGCTCCTAGCGCTACAAGTCCAGAACAAGTGCTTTCAGGCGCTCAGGGATACAAATAAAGCGCTCCCAGCGCTTAGGAGGATAAAACAAAGTCCAGCAAGGTCCTTCCCTGCATACAGCCAAGCAGGGGTGGGGGGGGGGGGGGCAAGGGCTGGACCCAGAGCCAGCTCACTGGGCCTCCAGGCAGGGAGGTATTCCAAGTGGCGGTCCCCTGGTCCAGCAGCAGCAGCCCCCCTCAGGTGAGATCCTGGCAGAGAACCGTTTCTGTGGGGACACAGCCCCATTTTTATACAGCAAACCCCTTTGTTCTGGGTTCAGGGTGAGGGGAAAACCAGTCGCAGCTGGTTGGGGAGCACCCTTGATGTGCTCAGCCCCTCACTCTATTCACTGGCAGGGCTAGGGTCGTCAGTCGCACCACAGGGGGCGGGGCCAGCATTGTGTGTGGAAAACCCTGTCCTATTCAGGACCCAGGTGTACTCCTCCCACCCATCTAGCTGCTGATCTCCCCTTTCACCACTGGGTGACTCATCCTGACTCTGGGGAATCCCTAGCCCGTCACATGACATGACCAGCCAATCACGCGACAGACACACTGCACACAGAAGTGCCCACTTCTAGAAGTGGCACTTCCACACTAGGTACATGCACGCCGCACACATCATCGCGCAGCATTCACTCCCACGAGTCCGCACATACCAAACTCGGGCCTGCACACCCCACGCATCAGGAACTAATAGGGACACATACATTCCCCATGCATTCCTATGGGAGGGCAGGCCTATCTCACCACATGCACTCAGAGCACGCACGCACTTTACCCTGGGACACAGGGAAAGTGCGCAGAGACCAAACAATTACCACACCAAGTCACCAATAAAAAGCAAAAAGTTCAGGAGTGAACCTGCCAGAAGGGCCAAGTCCAACATGGGTCATGTAGGTTGTTCATGCTGAGGGTAGTGTTTTAGGGATGAAGGTAGTTTAGTGGTGTTTTGGTAGTGTAGGGTGTCGTGCTGAGGGTAGTGTTTTAGGGTTTAGGGTAGTGCAGTGGTGTTTTGGTAGTGTAGGGGGTCATGCTGGGGGTAGTGTTTTAGGGTTTAGAGTAGTGCAGTGGTGTTTTGGTAGTGTAGGGAGTGGTGCTTGGGGGAGTGTTTTAGGGTTTAGAGTAGTGCAGTGGTGTTCGAGGAGTGTGGGGGGTCGTGGTGGGGGTAGTGTTTTAGGGTTTAGGGCAGTGAAGTGGTGTTCGGGCAGTGTAGGGGGTCATGCAGGGGGTGGTGTTTCAGGGTTTAGGGCAGTGCAGTGGTGTTCAGGCAGTGTAGGGGGTAGTGCGGGGGTGATGTTTCAGAGTTTAGTGCAGTGGTGTTCGGGCGGTTTAGGGGGTCGTGCTGGGGGTAGTGTTTTAGGGATTAATGTAGTGCAGTTGTGTTTGGGTAGTGTAGGGGGTCGTGCTGGGGGTAATGTTTTAGGGTTTAGGGTAGAGCAGTGGTTTGGGTAGTGTAGGTGGTACTGCTGGGGGTAGTGTTTTAGGGTTTCGGGTAGTGCAGTGGTGTTTTGGTAGTGTAGGGGAACGTGCTGGGGATAGTGTTTTAGGGTTTAGGGTAGTGAAGTAGTGTTCGGGTAGTGTAGGGGTTCATGCTGGGGGTAGTGTATTAGGGTAGTGCAGTGATGTTTGGGTAGTGTAGGGGGTCGTGCTGGGTGTATTGCTTTAGGGTTTAGGATATTGCAGTGGTATTCGGGTAGTTTAGGGAGGACTGCTGGGGTAGTGTTTTATGGTTTAGGGTAGTGTACTGGTGTTCGGGATGTGTAGGGGTCGTGCTGGGGGTAGAGTTTTAGGGTTTAAGGTAGTGCAGTGATGTATGGGTAGTGTGGGCTGTCCTGCTGGGGGAAGTGGTTTAGAGTAGTGCAATGGTGTTCAGGTAATTTAGGGAGTGGTGCTTGGGGGAGTGTTTTAGGGTTTAGGGTAGTGCTGTGGTGTTCGGGTAGTGTGGGGGGTCGTGCTGGGGGTGGTGTTGTAGGGTTTAGGGCAGTGCAGAGGTGATCGGGCAGTGTAGTGGGTCATGCAGAGGGTAGTGTTTCAGGGTTTAGGGCAGTGCAGTGGTGTTCGGGCAGTGTAGGGGGTCTTGCTCTGGGTGGTGTTTCAGGGTTTGGGGCAGTGGTGTTCGGGCCGTTTATTGGGTCGTGCTGGGGGTGGTTTTTCAGGGTTTAGGGCAGTACAGTGGTGTTCAGGCAGTGTAGGGGGTCATGCTGGGGGTGGTGTTTTATGGTTTAGGGCAGTGCAGTGGTGTTTGGGCAGTGTAGGGTGTCGTGCGGGTGGTGTTTCAGGGTTTAGGGCAGTGCAGTGATGTTCGGGCAGTTTAGGGGGTCGTGCTGGGTGTGGTGTTTCAGGGTTTAGGGCAATACAGTGGTGTTCGGGCAGTGTATGGGGTCATGCTGGGGTGGTGTTTCAGGGTTTAGGGCAGTGCAGTGGTGTTCAGGCAGTGTAGGGGGTCTTGCTCTGGGTGGTGTTTCAGGGTTTGGGGCAGTGGTGTTCAGACAGTGTAGGGGGTCATGTTGGGGGTGGTGTTTTAGGGTTTAGGGCAGTGCAGTGGTGTTCGGGCAGTGTAGGGGGTCGTGCTGGGGTGGTGTTTCAGGGTTTAGGGCAGTGCAGTGATGTTCGGGTAGTGTAGGGGGTCATGCTGGGTGTGGTGTTTCAGGGTTTAGGGCAGTGCAGTGGTGTTCGGGCAGTGAAATAGGTCATGCGGGGGTGGTGTTTCAGGGTTTAGGGCAGTGCAGTGGTGTTCAGGCAGTGTAGGGGGTCTTGCTCTGGGTGGTGTTTCAGGGTTTGGGGCAGTGGTGTTCGGGCAGTGTAGGGGGTCGTGCTGGGTGTGGTGTTTCAGGGTTTAGGGCAGTACAGTGGTGTTCAGACAGTGTAGGGGGTCATGTTGGGGGTGGTGTTTTAGGGTTTAGGGCAGTGTAGTGGTGTTCGGGCAGTGTAGGGGGTCGTGCTGGGTGTGGTGTTTCAGGGTTTGGGCCAGTACAGTGGTGTTCGGGCAGTGTATGGGGTCATGCTGGAGTGGTTTTTCAGGGTTTAGGGCAGTGCAGTGGTGTTCGGACAGTGTAGGGGGTCTTGCTGGGGGTGGTGTTTCTGTGTTAAGGCAGTTCAGTGGTGTTCAGGCCGTGAAGGGGGTCATGCAGGCGGTGGTGTTTCAGTGTTTATGGCAGTGCAGTGGTGTTCGGGCAGTGTATGGGGTCATGCTGGGGTGGTGTTTCAGGGTTTAGGGCAGTGCAGTGGTGTTCGGGCAGTGTAGGGGGTCTTGCTCTGGGTGGTGCTTCAGGGTTTGGGCCAGTGGTGTTCGGGCAGTGTAGGGGGTCATGCTGGGGGTGGTGTTTTAGGGTTTAGGGCAGTACAGTGGTGTTCGGGCAGTGTAGGGGGTCTTGCTCTGGGTGGTGTTTCAGGGTTTGGGGCAGTGGTGTTCGGGCCGTGTATGGGGTCGTGCTGGGGGTGGTTTTCAAGGTTTAGGGCAGTACAGTGGTGTTCAGGCAGTGTAGGGGGTCATGCTGGGGGTGGTGTTTTATGGTTTAGGGCAGTGCAGTGGTGTTTGGGCAGTGTAGGGGGTCGTGCGGGGGTGGTGTTTCAGGGTTTATGGCAGTGCAGTGATGTTCAGGCAGTGTAGGGGGTCATGCTGGGTGTGGTGTTTCAGGGTTTAGGGCAGTGCAGTGGTGTTCGGGCTGTGTAGGGGGTCGTGCGGGGGTGGTGTTACAGGGTTTAGGGCAGTGCAGTGATGTTCGGGCTGTGTAGGGGGTCGTGCTGGGTGTGGTGTTTCAGGGTTTAGGGCAGTACAGTGGTTTTCGGGCAGTGTATGGGGTCATGCTAGGGTGGTTTTTCAGGGTTTAGGGCAGTGCAGTGGTGTTCGGACAGAGTAGGGGGTCTTGCTTGGGGTGGTGTTTCAGGGTTTGGGGCAGTGGTATTCGGGCGGTGTATGGGGTCATGCTGGGGGTGGTTTTTCAGGGTTTAGGGCAGTGCTGTGGTGTTTGGGCAGTGTAGGGTTTGTGCTGGGTGTGGTGTTTCAGGGTTAAGGGCAGTACAGTGGTGTTCGGGCATTGTGGGGGTCGTGAAGGGTGGTGTTTCAGGGTTTAGTGCAGTAGTGTTCGGGCGGTTTAGGGGGTCGTGCTGGGGGTAGTGTTTTAGGGATTAAGGTAGTGCAGTGGTGTTTGGGTAGTGTAGGGGGTCATGCTGGGGGTAATGTTTTAGGGTTTAGGGTAGAGCAGTGGTTTGGGTAGTGTAGGTGGTACTGATGGGGTAGTGTTTTAGGGTTTAGGGTAGTGCAGTGGTGTTTTGGTAGTGTAGGGGGTCATGATGGGGTAGTGTTTTAGGGTTTAGGGTAGTGCAGTGGTGTTCGGGTAGTGTAGGGGGTCATGCTGGGGGTAGTGTTTTAGGGTAGTGCAGTGGTGTTTGGGTAATGTAGGGGGTCTTGCTGGGTGTATTGCTTTAGGGTTTAGGATAGTGCAGTGGTATTCGGGTAGTTTAGAAAGGCCTGCTGGGGTAGTGTTTTATGGTTTAGGGTAGTGTAGTGGTGTTCGGGAAGTGTAGAGGTTGTGCTGGGGGTAGTGTTTTAGGGTTTAGGGTAGTGCAGTGGTGTTCGGGTAGCGTGGGCTGTCGTGCTGGGGTTAGTGGTTTAGAGTAGTGCAATGGTGTTCAGGTAATGTAGGGAGTGGTGCTTGGGGGAGTGTTTTAGGGTTTAGGGTAGTGCTGTGGTATTCGGGTAGTGTGGGGGGACGTGCTGGGTGGTGTTTTAGGGTTTAGGGCAGTGCAGAGGTGATCAGGCAATGTAGTGGGTCATGCAGGGGATGGTGTTTCAGGGATTAGGGCAGTGCAGTGGTGTTCCGGCAGTGTAGGGGGTCTTTCTCTGGGTGGTGTTTCAGGGTTTGGGGCAGTGGTGTTCGGGCCGTGTATGGGGTCGTGCTGGGGGTGGTTTTTTAGGGTTTAGGGCAGTACAGTGGTGTTCAGGCAGTGTAGGGGGTCATGCTGGGGGTGGTGTTTTAGGGTTTAGGGCAGTGCAGTGGTGTTTGGGCAGTGTAGGGGGTCGTGCGGGGGTGGTGTTTCAGGGTTTAGGGCAGTGCAGTGATGTTAGGGCAGTGTAGGGGGTCGTGCTGGGTGTGGTGTTTCAGGGTTTAGGGCAGTGCAGTGATGTTCGGGCAGTGTAGGGGGTCGTGCTGGGTGTGGTGTTTTAGGGTTTAGGGCAGTGCAGTGGTGTTCGGGCAGTGTAGGGGGTCTTACTCTGGGTGGTGTTTCAGGGTTTGGGGCAGTGGTGTTCGGGCCGTGTATGGGGTCATGCTGGGGGTGGTTTTTCAGGGTTTAGGGCAGTACAGTGGTGTTCAGGCAGTGTAGGGGGTCATGCTGGGGGTGGTGTTTTATGGTTTAGGGCAGTGCGGTGATGTTCGGGCAGTTAAGGGGGTCGTGCTGCGTGTGGTGTTTCAGGTTTTAGGGCAATACAGTGGTGTTCGGGCAGTGTATGGGATCATGCTGGGGTGGTGTTTCAGGGTTTAGGGCAGTGCAGTAGTGTTCGGGCAGTGTATGGGGTCATGTTGGGGTGGTGTTTCAGGGTTTAGGGCAGTGCAGTGGTGTTCAGGCAGTGTAGAGGGTCTTGCTCTGGGTGGTGTTTCAGAGTTTGGGGCAGTGGTGTTCGGGCAGTGTAGGGGGTCATGCTGGATGTGGTGTTTCAGGGTTTAGGGCAGTACAGTGGTGTTCAGGCAGTGTAGAAGGTCATGCTGTGGGTGGTGTTTTAGGGTTTAGGGCAGTATAGTGGTGTTCCGGCAGTGTAGGGGGTCATGCGCGGGTGGTGTTTCAGGGTTTAGGGCAGTGCAGTGATGTTCGGGCAGTGTAGGGGGTCGTGCTGGGTTTGGTGTTTCAGGGTTTAGGGCAGTGCAGTGGTGTTTGGGCAGTGTAGGGGTTCATGCGGGGGTGGTGTTTCAGGGTTTAGGGCAGTTCAGTGATGTTCGGGCAGTGTAGGGGGTCGTGCTGGGTGTGGTGTTTCAGGGTTTAGGGCAGTACAGTGGTTTTCGAGCAGTGTATGGGGTCATGCTGGGGTGTTTTTTCCGGGTTTAGGGCAGTGCAGTGGTGTTCGGACAGTGTAGGGGGTCTTGCTGGGGGTGGTGCTTCAGGGTTTGGGGCAGTGGTATTCGGGCGGTGTATGGGGTCATGCTGGGGGTGGTTTTTCAGGGTTTAGGGCAGTGCTGTGGTGTTTGGGCAGTGTAGGGTTTGTGCTGGGTTTGGTGTTTCAGGGTTAAGGGCAGTACAGTGGTGTTCAGGCAGTGTAGGGGGTCATGCTGGGGGTGGTGTTTCAGTGTGTATGGCAGTGCAGTGGTGTTCGGGCAGTGTGGGGTTCGTGTGGGGGTGGTGTTTCAGGGTTTAGTGCAGTAGTGTTCGGGCGGTTTAGGGGGTCGTGCTGGGGGTCGTGTTTTAGGGATTAAGGTAGTGCAATGGTGTTTGGGTAGTGTAGGCGGTTGTGCTGGGGGTAATGTTTTAGGAATTAGCGTAGAGCAGTGGTTTGGGCAGTGTAGGTGGTACTGCTGGGGGTAGTGTTTTAGGGTTTAGGGTAGTGCAGTGGTGTGTTGGTAGTGTAGGGGGTCGTGCTGGGGGTAGTGTTTTAGGGTTTAGGGTAGTGCAGTGGTGTTCGGGTAGTGTAGGGGGTCATGCAGGGGGTAGTGTTTTAGGGTAGTGCAGTGGTGTTTGGGTAATGTAGGGGGTTTTGCTGGGTGTATTGCTTTAGGGTTTAGGGTAGTGCAGTGGCATTCGGGCAGTTTAGGGAGGCCTGCTGTGGTAGTGTTTTATGGTTCAGGGTAGTGTAGTGGTGTTCAGGAAGTGTAGAGGTCGTGCTGGGGTAGTGGTTTAGAGTAGTGCAATGGTGTTCAGGTAATGTAGGGAGTGGTGCTTGGGGGAGTGTTTTATGGTTTAGGGTAGTGCTGTGGTGTTCGGGTAGTGTGGAGGGTCGTGCTGGGGGTGGTGTTTTAGGGTTTAGGGCAGTGCAGAGGTGAATGGGCAGTGTAGTTGGTTCATGCAGGGGATGGTGTTTCAGGGATTAGGGCAGTGCAGTGGTGTTCGGGCAGTGTAGGGGGTCTTGCTCTGGGTGGTGTTTCAGGGTTTGGGGCAGTGGTATTCGGGCGGTGTATGGGTCATGCTGGGGGTGGTTTTTCAGGGTTTAGGGCAGTGCTGTGGTGTTTGGGCAGTGTAGGGTTTGTGCTGGGTGTGGTGTTTCAGGGTTAAGGGCAGTACAGTGGTGTTCAGGCAGTGTAGGGGGTCATGCTGGGGGTGGTGTTTCAGTGTGTATGGCAGTGCAGTGGTGTTCGGGCAGTGTGGGGTTCGTGTGGGGGTGGTGTTTCAGGGTTTAGTGCAGTAGTGTTCGGGCGGTTTAGGGGGTCGTGCTGGGGGTAGTGTTTTAGGGATTAAGGTAGTGCAGTGGTGTTTGGGTAGTGTAGGCGGTCGTGCTGGGGGTAATGTTTTAGGGTTTAGGGTAGAGCAGTGGTTTGGGTAGTGTAGGTGGTACTGCTGGGGGTAGTGTTTTAGGGTTTAGGGTAGTGCAGTGGTGTTTTGGTAGTGTAGGGGGTCGTGCTGGGGGTAGTGTTTTAGGGTTTAGGGTAGTGCAGTGGTGTTTGGGTAGTGTAGAGGGTCATGCAGGGGGTAGTGTTTTAGGGTAGTGCAGTGGTGTTTGGGTAATGTAGGCGGTTTTGCTGGGTGTATTGCTTTAGGGTTCAGGGTAGTGCAGTGGCATTCGGGTAGTTTAGGGAGGCCTGCTGTGGTAGTGTTTTATGGTTCAGGGTAGTGTAGTGGTGTTCAGGAAGTGTAGAGGTCGTGCTGGGGGTAGTGGTTTAGAGTAGTGCAATGGTGTTCAGGTAATGTAGGGAGTGGTGCTTGGGGGAGTGTTTTAGGGTTTAGGGTAGTGCTGTGGTGTTCGGGTAGTGTGGAGGGTCGTGCTGGGGGTGGTGTTTTAGGGTTTAGGGCAGTGCAGAGGTGATTGGGCAGTGTAGTTGGTTCATGCAGGGGATGGTGTTTCAGGGATTAGGGCAGTGCAGTGGTGTTCGGGCAGTGTAGGGGGTCTTGCTCTGGGTGGTGTTTCAGGGTTTGGGGCAGTGGTGTTTGGGCCGTGTATGGGGTCGTGCTGGGGGTGGTTTTTCAGGGTTTAGGGCAGTACAGTGGTGTTCAGGCAGTGTAGGGGGTCATGCTGGGGGTGGTGTTTTAGGGTTTAGGGCAGTGCAGTGGTGTTTGGGCAGTGTAGGGGGTCATGCTGGGGTGGTGTTTCAGGGTTTAGGGCAGTGCAGTGGTGTTCGGGCAGTGTAGGGGGTCTTGCTCTGGGTGGTGCATGAGGGTTTGGGGCAGTGGTGTTCGGGCAATGTACTGGGGGTGGTGCTTTAGGGTTTAGGGCAGTGCAGTGGTGTTCGGACAGTGTAGGGGGTCGTACAGGGGTGGTGTTTCAGGGTTTAGGGCAGTGCAGTGATGTTCGGGCCGTGTAGGGGGTCATGCTGGGTGTGGTGTTTCAGGGTTTAGGTCAGTGCAGTGGTGTTCGGGCAGTGTATTGGGTCATGCGGGGTGTGGTGTTTCAGGGTTTAGGGCAGTACAGTGGTTTTCGGGCAGTGTATGGGGTCACGCTGGGGTGTTTTTTCAGGGTTTAGGGCAGTGCAGTGGTGTTCGGACAGTGTAGGGGGTCTTGCTGGGGGTGGTGTTTCAGGGTTTGGGGCAGTGGTATTCGGGCGGTGTATGGGGTCATGCTGGGGGTGGTTTTTCAGGGTTTAGGGCAGTGCTGTGGTGTTTGGGCAGTGTAGGGTTTGTGCTGGGTTTGGTGTTTCAGGGTTAAGGGCAGTACAGTGGTGTTCAGGCAGTGTAGGGGGTCATGCTGGGGGTGGTGTTTCAGTGTGTATGGCAGTGCAGTGGTGTTCGGGCAGTGTGGGGTTCGTGTGGGGGTGGTGTTTCAGGGTTTAGTGCAGTAGTGTTCGGGCGGTTTAGGGGGTCGTGCTGGGGGTAGTGTTTTAGGGATTAAGGTAGTGCAGTGGTGTTTGGGTAGTGTAGGCGGTCGTGCTGGGGGTAATGTTTTAGGAATTAGGGTAGAGCAGTGGTTTGGGTAGTGTAGGTGGTACTGCTGGGGGTAGTGTTTTAGGGTTTAGGGTAGTGCAGTGGTGTGTTGGTAGTGTAGGGGGTCGTGCTGGGGGTAGTGTTTTAGGGTTTAGGGTAGTGCAGTGGTGTTCGGGTAGTGTAGGGGGTCATGCATGGGGTAGTGTTTTAGGGTAGTGCAGTGGTGTTTGGGTAATGTAGGGGGTTTTGCTGGGTGTATTGCTTTAGGGTTTAGGGTAGTGCAGTGGCATTCGGGCAGTTTAGGGAGGCCTGCTGTGGTAGTGTTTTATGGTTCAGGGTAGTGTAGTGGTGTTCAGGAAGTGTAGAGGTCGTGCTGGGGGTAGTGGTTTAGAGTAGTGCAATGGTGTTCAGGTAATGTAGGGAGTGGTGCTTGGGGGAGTGTTTTATGGTTTAGGGTAGTGCTGTGGTGTTCGGGTAGTGTGGAGGGTCGTGCTGGGGGTGGTGTTTTAGGGTTTAGGGCAGTGCAGAGGTGATTGGGCAGTGTAGTTGGTTCATGCAGGGGATGGTGTTTCAGGGATTAGGGCAGTGCAGTGGTGTTCGGGCAGTGTAGGGGGTCTTGCTCTGGGTGGTGTATCAGGGTTTGGGGCAGTGGTGTTCGGGCCGTGTATGGGGTCATGCTGGGGGTGGTTTTTCAGGGTTTAGGGCAGTACAGTGGTGTTCAGGCAGTGTAGGGGGTCATGCTGGGGGTGGTGTTTTAGAGTTTAGGGCAGTGCAGTGGTGTTTGGGCAGTGTAGGGGGTCGTGCGGGGGTGGTGTTTCAGGGTTTAGAGCAGTGCAGTGATGTTCAGGCAGTGTAGGGGGTCATGCTGGGTGTGGTGTTTCAGGGTTTAGGGCAGTACAGTGGTTTTCGGGCAGTGTATGGGGTCATGCTGGGGTGTTTTTTCAGGGTTTAGGGCAGTGCAGTGGTGTTCGGACAGTGTAGGGGGTCTTGCTAGGGGTGGTGTTTCAGGGTTTGGGGCAGTGGTATTCGGGCGGTGTATGGGTCATGCTGGGGGTGGTTTTTCAGGGTTTAGGGCAGTGCTGTGGTGTTTGGGCAGTGTAGGGTTTGTGCTGGGTGTGGTGTTTCAGGGTTAAGGGCAGTACAGTAGTGTTCAGGCAGTGTAGGGGGTCATGCTGGGGGTGGTGTTTCAGTGTGTATGGCAGTGCAGTGGTGTTCGGGCAGTGTGGGGTTCGTGTGGGGGTGGTGTTTCAGGGTTTAGTGCAGTAGTGTTCGGGCGGTTTAGGGGGTCGTGCTGGGGGTAGTGTTTTAGGGATTAAGGTAGTGCAGTGGTGTTTGGGTAGTGTAGGCGGTCGTGCTGGGGGTAATGTTTTAGGGTTTAGGGTAGAGCAGTGGTTTGGGTAGTGTAGGTGGTACTGCTGGGGGTAGTGTTTAAGGGTTTAGGGTAGTGCAGTGGTGTTTTGGTAGTGTAGGGGGTCGTGCTGGGGGTAGTGTTTTAGGGTTTAGGGTAGTGCAGTGGTGTTTGGGTAGTGTAGAGGGTCATGCAGGGGGTAGTGTTTTAGGGTAGTGCAGTGGTGTTTGGGTAATGTAGGGGGTTTTGCTGGGTGTATTGCTTTAGGGTTCAGGGTAGTGCAGTGGCATTCGAGTAGTTTAGGGAGGCCTGCTGTGGTAGTGTTTTATGGTTCAGGGTAGTGTAGTGGTGTTCAGGAAGTGTAGAGGTCGTGCTGGGGGTAGTGGTTTAGAGTAGTGCAATGGTGTTCAGGTAATGTAGGGAGTGGTGCTTGGGGGAGTGTTTTAGGGTTTAGGGTAGTGCTGTGGTGTTCGGGTAGTGTGGAGGGTCGTGCTGGGGGTGGTGTTTTAGGGTTTAGGGCAGTGCAGAGGTGATTGGGCAGTGTAGTTGGTTCATGCAGGGGATGGTGTTTCAGGGATTAGGGCAGTGCAGTGGTGTTTGGGCAGTGTAGGGGGTCTTGCTCTGGGTGGTGTTTCAGGGTTTGGGGCAGTGGTGTTTGGGCCGTGTATGGGGTCGTGCTGGGGGTGGTTTTTCAGGGTTTAGGGCAGTACAGTGGTGTTCAGGCAGTGTAGGGGGTCATGCTGGGGGTGGTGTTTTAGGGTTTAGGGCAGTGCAGTGGTGTTTGGGCAGTGTAGGGGGTCATGCTGGGGTGGTGTTTCAGGGTTTAGGGCAGTGCAGTGGTGTTCGGGCAGTGTAGGGGGTCTTGCTCCGGGTGGTGTATCAGGGTTTGGGGCAGTGGTGTTCGGGCCGTGTATGGGGTCATGCTGGGGGTGGTTTTTCAGGGTTTAGGGCAGTACAGTGGTGTTCAGGCAGTGTAGGGGGTCATGCTGGGGGTGGTGTTTTAGAGTTTAGGGCAGTGCAGTGGTGTTTGGGCAGTGTAGGGGGTCGTGCGGGGGTGGTGTTTCAGGGTTTAGAGCAGTGCAGTGATGTTCAGGCAGTGTAGGGGGTCATGCTGGGTGTGGTGTTTCAGGGTTTAGGGCAGTACAGTGGTTTTCGGGCAGTGTATGGGGTCATGCTGGGGTGTTTTTTCAGGGTTTAGGGCAGTGCAGTGGTGTTCGGACAGTGTAGGGGGTCTTGCTGGGGGTGGTGTTTCAGGGTTTGGGGCAGTGGTATTCGGGCGGTGTATGGGTCATGCTGGGGGTGGTTTTTCAGGGTTTAGGGCAGTGCTGTGGTGTTTGGGCAGTGTAGGGTTTGTGCTGGGTGTGGTGTTTCAGGGTTAAGGGCAGTACAGTAGTGTTCAGGCAGTGTAGGGGGTCATGCTGGGGGTGGTGTTTCAGTGTGTATGGCAGTGCAGTGGTGTTCGGGCAGTGTGGGGTTCGTGTGGGGGTGGTGTTTCAGGGTTTAGTGCAGTAGTGTTCGGGCGGTTTAGGGGGTCGTGCTGGGGGTAGTGTTTTAGGGATTAAGGTAGTGCAGTGGTGTTTGGGTAGTGTAGGCGGTCGTGCTGGGGGTAATGTTTTAGGGTTTAGGGTAGAGCAGTGGTTTGGGTAGTGTAGGTGGTACTGCTGGGGGTAGTGTTTAAGGGTTTAGGGTAGTGCAGTGGTGTTTTGGTAGTGTAGGGGGTCGTGCTGGGGGTAGTGTTTTAGGGTTTAGGGTAGTGCAGTGGTGTTTGGGTAGTGTAGAGGGTCATGCAGGGGGTAGTGTTTTAGGGTAGTGCAGTGGTGTTTGGGTAATGTAGGGGGTTTGCTGGGTGTATTGCTTTAGGGTTCAGGGTAGTGCAGTGGCATTCGAGTAGTTTAGGGAGGCCTGCTGTGGTAGTGTTTTATGGTTCAGGGTAGTGTAGTGGTATTCAGGAAGTGTAGAGGTCGTGCTGGGGGTAGTGGTTTAGAGTAGTGCAATGGTGTTCAGGTAATGTAGGGAGTGGTGCTTGGGGGAGTGTTTTAGGGTTTAGGGTAGTGCTGTGGTGTTCGGGTAGTGTGGAGGGTCGTGCTGGGGGTGGTGTTTTAGGGTTTAGGGCAGTGCAGAGGTGATTGGGCAGTGTAGTTGGTTCATGCAGGGGATGGTGTTTCAGGGATTAGGGCAGTGCAGTGGTGTTTGGGCAGTGTAGGGGGTCTTGCTCTGGGTGGTGTTTCAGGGTTTGGGGCAGTGGTGTTTGGGCCGTGTATGGGGTCGTGCTGGGGGTGGTTTTTCAGGGTTTAGGGCAGTACAGTGGTGTTCAGGCAGTGTAGGGGGTCATGCTGGGGGTGGTGTTTTAGGGTTTAGGGCAGTGCAGTGGTGTTTGGGCAGTGTAGGGGGTCATGCTGGGGTGGTGTTTCAGGGTTTAGGGCAGTGCAGTGGTGTTCGGGCAGTGTAGGGGGTCTTGCTCTGGGTGGTGCATCAGGGTTTGGGGCAGTGGTGTTCGGGCAATGTACTGGGGGTGGTGCTTTAGGGTTTAGGGCAGTGCAGTGGTGTTCGGACAGTGTAGGGGGTCGTACAGGGGTGGTGGTTCAGGGTTTAGGGCAGTGCAGTGATGTTCGGGCAGTGTAGGGGGTCATGCTGGGTGTGGTGTTTCAGGGTTTAGGTCAGTGCAGTGGTGTTCGGGCAGTGTATTGGGTCATGCGGGGGTGGTGTTTCAGGGTTTAGGGCAGTGCAGTGATGTTCGGGCAGTGTAGGGGGTCGTGCTGGGTGTGGTGTTTCAGGGTTTAGGGCAGTACAGTGGTGTTTGGGCAGTGTATGGGGTCATGCTGGGGTGGTGTTTCAGGGTTTAGGGCAGTGCAGTGGTTTTCGGGCAGTGTAGGGGGTCTTGCAGGGTGGTGTTTCAGGGTTAAGGCAGTTCAGTGGTGTTCAGGCTGTGTAGGGGTCATGCAGGCAGTGGTGTTTCAGGGTTTAAGGCAGTGCAGTGGTCTTCGGGCAGTGTATGGGGTCATGCTGGGGTAGTGTTTCAGGGTATAGGGCAGTGCAGTGGTGTCCGTGCAGTGTAGGGGGTCATGTGGGGTGGTGTTTCAGGGTTAAGGGCAGAGCAGTGGTGTTCGGGAAGTGTAGGGGGTGTGTGGGGGGTGATGTGTCAGGGTTAAGGCAGTGCAGTGGTGTTCAGGCAGTGTAGGGGGTCATGCAGGCGGTGGTGTTTCAAGGTTTAGGGCAGTGCAGTGGTGTTAAGACAGTGTAGGGGGTTGTGCTGGGGCTGGTGTTTCAGGGTTTAGGGGAGTGCAGTGGTGTTCGGGCGCTGTAGGGGGTCGTGCTGTGGCTGGTGTTTCAGGGTTTAGGGCAGTGCAGTGGTGTTCGGGCCATATATGGGGTTGTGCTAGGGCTGGTATTTCGTGCTGGGGTATTGATTTAGGGTTTAGGGTAGTGCAGTGGTTTGGTTAGGGTAGGGGGTACTGCTGGGGGTAGTGTTTTAGGGTTTAGGGTAGTGCAGTGGTGTTTAGGTAGTGTAGGGGGTTGTGCTGGTGGTAGTTTGTTAGGGGTTAGGGTAGTGCAGTGGTGTTCGGGTAGTGTGGGCTGTCGTGCTGGGGGTAGTGTTTTAGAGTAGTGCAATGGTGTTGAGGTAGTGTAGGGAGAGGTGCTTGGGGGAGTGTTTTAGGGTTTAGGGTAGTGCAGTGGTGTTCGGGTAGTGTGGTGGGTCGTGCTGGGGTTAGTGTTTAAAGGTTTAGGGCAGTGCAGTGGTGTTTGGGCAGTGTAGGGGGTCGTGTTGGGGGTGGTGTTTCAGGGTTTAGGGCAGTGCAGTGGTGTTCAGGCAGTGTAGAGGGTCTTGCTCTGGGTGGTGTTTCAGAGTTTGGGGCAGTGGTGTTCGGGCAGTGTAGGGGGTCATGCTGGATGTGGTGTTTCAGGGTTTAGGGCAGTACAGTGGTGTTCAGGCAGTGTAGAAGGTCATGCTGTGGGTGGTGTTTTAGGGTTTAGGGCAGTATAGTGGTGTTCCGGCAGTGTAGGGGGTCATGCGCGGGTGGTGTTTCAGGGTTTAGGGCAGTGCAGTGATGTTCGGGCAGTGTAGGGGGTCGTGCTGGGTTTGATGTTTCAGGGTTTAGGGCAGTGCAGTGGTGTTTGGGCAGTGTAGGGGTTCATGCGGGGGTGGTGTTTCAGGGTTTAGGGCAGTTCAGTGATGTTCGGGCAGTGTAGGGGGTCGTGCTGGGTGTGGTGTTTCAGGGTTTAGGGCAGTACAGTGGTTTTCGGGCAGTGTATGGGGTCATGCTGGGGTGTTTTTTCCGGGTTTAGGGCAGTGCAGTGGTGTTCGGACAGTGTAGGGGGTCTTGCTGGGGGTGTTGCTTCAGGGTTTGGGGCAGTGGTATTCGGGCGGTGTATGGGGTCATGCTGGGGGTGGTTTTTCAGGGTTTAGGGCAGTGCTGTGGTGTTTGGGCAGTGTAGGGTTTGTGCTGGGTTTGGTGTTTCAGGGTTAAGGGCAGTACAGTGGTGTTCAGGCTGTGGTAAATAAAATATTACGCTCTCAGACTTTTATATTATCAATAAGATCATGCATAAAGCAAGAGGCTGAGTCTGTGGTATCAGATTCATAAAGGGCTTTATTCCAATAACTCGAGTCAAAGGGAGAATATCTCCATCACCAAAAAGGATCTGGACGGGGCTGAAAAGTATTCTCAATATTCTCAAAACATTATTCACAGAGTACAGTATATATACATTTCTCAATTGTACGTAAGCAAGAGAGCAAGAGAGAATGAGATAAGAGCATGTGGGCGTGTAAGTAGGCGTGAAGGTGGGCGTCCATGTGGGCGTCCACTTGATGATAATGGGTAAATTGTCATGTGTGGGTGGATACCTGGAGATGATTTCGCAATGTCAGCAGAAATACTTGGCAGAGATGCGCGCGCAGCAGCATGACGTGTGATAGACGTGCAACTAGAGGGAGAAAGGGACTTGACATTTAGCTCTACATGTGGAGACAAAAGTCTGGGGTTATGTCAACCTAATCCCAAATCATATCTAATATCCTATGTTTAAAGAACTGTGTTATCCACAAGGGAAGGGCTCTCGGACAAAATCTATTCTATACTGACTGAGTGCGTGTACAAGCGTCTAAGTGTCTATATGAGATGCAAGGGGCAGAAACTTTCCATGGTAACAGGGCTATGAATTACTTGCATGAAGACAGAGAAGCCGGGCCTTTTGCTTGGTAACTGGAAGAATGTTTACTTAAACTACTAGGCAGGAATGCATCGGCTGAGGGGGAAGCAGATAATTCGAAGGTGAAATACAGTTTCTTGGCAGGCAGGCAAAACTGGCCGAGGCAGGCACCGTTAGCCGCACAGGGAGTAGGACAAAGTTCATGGATACAGATGCGAGCTCAAGCTGAAGCTGTCAGAGGCAGAGAGCAGGGAAAGGCTTGAGGACAGAATCGGGCCTACTCTGCCTGAACTGCAAAAATGGAGTAACTTAGCCATAAAAAGTCGGTGGCCTTTCATACTTAGGAATCGAATATCCAGCCCATTCATGGCGGATCTGACAGAGGACATGTTGACGGTGGACGCACATGTGTTTGCGTCTTCGAAACTGGAACTGGAGGGAACATACATGTACTTGTAACATGCATATAGAACCGTTGGGGTCCAAGATAGGGGACATAACTGGTCAGGAGAATCCACATTTCCACATTCCCTCCTTGTCCCCTACTTGCCCTTCAAGAGATATCAATCTTCATCAATCCATTGATCTGTTCATATAGCATCATTTGTTCTTCTTTCTTCTTCCGTGATCTTGAATGAAATCTTGGTGGTGGAATACACGATGTGGCACACAGACCACAGATCGCTGGTCCACATTGTAGACATAGACAGCAACTGAATAGTATGAGAAGGCCAATACCTAGGAAGGATAGGACCCTCCATCCAAAGGTAGATAATACACTCCAAAACCAACCGGACCAAGTCCAGGTGCCTGGATTCTGGTGTATCTGGCTTACAATCTTATGAAGGCGAGTTATGGCTTTATATACAGATGGCGAATTTTCTGGTATGAAAAATGCAATAGCTTGATCCGATGACCCTACAAGCTCCGCCCCTATCGGCCAGGATAACGTCAAGGACAAGACTATTTTGAAGCACAACAATCCGCATAGCAGACTGCTCTTCTGTTAAATTGCCTAAGGCGGAAATAGTTTCGTTCACTACTGCTTCAAGGGTTCTGGTTAATCTACGTATCAGCTTACTATTGGTAACTGTACCTATATAGGGAAAGAAACCTTTATTGAAATCTGTGTATTTTTCCCATGCTGCTTCAGTGTAATCGACAATTGGGAGATCTCTCTGCTGTCTATTGTGTACTAAATGAGTATTTTTATGATAATCAGGAGGAGCTAGGAAAACAGGTGGTAGGAGGAATGCTATGTAACAGGTACCATCCCAATCTAGAGGTAAGCGTATATATGCGGTCTGGCCACATATAAAGTAGGAATGACGAGAAGCTCTAAATGTAGACTTGCCTTGATCACTGAATTTTATTACAGTGGTGCATTTACTATGGCCCATGTGTATGGAGCCATTCTTTCTTATACATAATTCCTCTTTTACTGGGAATACGGACATGGCGGGCAAGATTGGTGTAGTTTCAGATTCAACGTTCAGGATCATGAGGTTAAGTGTAAAATTACCTAATCCATATACTTCATTTCTTAGATCAGTTCCTGTTCTTTTGGGAAGTCCCTCCTTGTTAGGGTAGCAGACTTTAAGCAAAACTAAGTTCAGGTTTCCCCATACCCAGTTGTCTTGATAAACTGCGGAATTCGAATCTAGGGAATTAATCAAACTAAACCATGCTCCACAGGAGCCATTGTGTGTGAACGGATAGAGAATAAAGGGGCAAAACTCCCTTATAGTTCTGATAGGGGGGGAGTCGGCCACAGACCCAGCAGTCTGTAGCATTGCTAGTCTGATGTGAATGGTGCAGCATCTGAATAAAGGTATTGTTGCGTAAGGCAAGTCGATATGATAGCTCATAGGATGGCAGATCACTAAATGTGTGCTTTATGGTGTGCTTTATGGTATCATTAGTGGAGGAGTATAAGAGTGAGGCAATAGGAGGAAAAATAGCATGTAGTATTAAGCTGATACATATTATCGTGATGCTCTTAAGATATTGAAAAATTACAGTCACTATACATCTATTTGCTTCTTATCTAGCTCTCTTATTTTTGCTTTGTTATTGTCCAAGATCTTATGCGAGCCAGAATACATGTTCAACCGCTTCACCACCTAGTGGACTTAATTGATCAAACGGGTTCTGACTTTTTGAATCAAGGTTTAGCTTTGTGGAAACTTCTGGGCATTCTCCTCTAGAAAATGTTGTTCAAAATCCAAAATCATAGTTCAAAGTTTTTTTTTTTTTTCCTTTGTAAAAGAGTGGTGAAGGTGCAATCATCCTTTCCGCCTTTTGACTTTAACGGCCGTCCCCGTGGTCCAGAGCACTGACTTTGGCGCCTTCCATCCAGGAGCGATGGAGTATTCTTTGACCTGGGTGTTGTCAGGGAAGGCGGCAGCAACCTGCGAACAACAAGAGAGTAGTGCAGACATCAAGGAAGCCAGGTAATCTGTCAGCATGTTACTGTCAACATAAGTAATCTTTTAGGCATTGTAGTGCCCACATATTTTGGTGGTCTACCAAAGACCACTTCATAGGGAGATAAGCCTGTTCTAGAATGAGCTACCATTCGCATGTAAAAGAGGGCAACCGGCAGGGCTACCATCCAGTCTATACCTTTGTCTGCGCAAAATTTTAATGTCTGATTATGTCTTTCTACAAGGCCTGCTGCTTCAGGATGTCGCACACAATGGAATTTCCAGGTATACCCTAACAGAAGGGACACCTGCTTCATTAGTACCAGGACATATTTGTAACCTCTACATCTGTTTATTTGGATATAATCCATTTGGAGCACTTCAAAAGGGTGGTCAGGTGGATGGAATCCACCTTGTTCCATCGGAATGCCTTTACCTGCATTGAATTGGCAACAGATCATACATGTTCTGACCTTTTGTTTCGCTGCTGCACGCAGGTGCTTGTTGAACCATATATTCTGTAAGCTATCTATCATTGCTTTCTCTCCTAAGTGTGCAGGACTATGTGTGGTATTTATAATCACTTGTACCCTTGAATCAGAAAGAAACTATGTGGATGTGCCCTTATTCATCCAACCCTGATCAGTCAGTACCCCTCCTTGTTCCGATCATTTCTTTAATTCGTTTACAGTAGCATGTGTCTGAATGTCTTGTACATCCCTGGAAGGATCCCTAACTGTCATGGCTTTGGACACTTATTGAACCTGTAACTTTGTTATGTCTAGTGGGGTCTGAGCTGTCTGTTTAGCAGTTCGGTCTGCCAGATCATTGCCTTGGGAAATGGTATCTGTGGCTCTAGTATGTGCTTTACATTTTAGGATAGCTATGGCTGTTGGTAAATGTATTGCTTCCAGTAGGGCTTGAATAAGGGGGCCATGCTGTATCTTGGCCCCATGAGAGGTCAAGAAACCTCTTTCTCGCCAGAAAATCGGTATAAATGTTTACTCTCAGGTGCTTAGCTCTTATGCACGCTTGTGTCAGGGCGATGAGCTCTGCTGCTTGTGCTGACAATATGTCTATTCTTTTAGTCTCTATTATTACAGTATCAGCAGTCACTGCATATGCTGCCACTAATTCTCCCGCCCCTGTCCTCATGCATGAGCCGTCAACATATAGTGTTAGCTCGGGGTCTGGGAGTGCAACATCTGTCAAGTCTTGTCTTGGTTTAGTCACGGTATGTATTACTTCAACACAGTTGTGTGGTGAAACGCTTTCTGTACTGGAGGGCAAAAGGGTAGCGGGATTCAGTATGTTGCATCGTCTGATCTCTATGTGTGGTTGAAATAACGTCAGCTCATAATCCGTCAGTCTAGCTACAGTCAGGTGTTGTGTTTGTGTCCGGTTCAAGAGAACCTCTACTGCGTGTGGTACTTGTACTGTCAGAGGGTGGCCCAGCACTATCGAGTCACTTTGTCTTATGGCTAAGGCCGTTACTGCAACTGATTTAGGCACGCAGGCAAAGCCTGGGCTACTGGGTCTAATGTACTAGAAAAATAAGCACAGGGCTCGTGTTTTCCTGCATGATCTTGTGTTAGGACAGATAGTGCTGTTCCATCCCGCTCTGTCACAAAAAACATAAACGATTTGTTGTAATCAGGGTTTGCTAAAACTGGTGCTTGACATAAAGCTCTCTTTAATTCTTCAAATGCCACAGTGTGTTCTTGAGGACTTTAGTCTTTTTGTGTCTTGGGCTGTGAAAAACCAGAAATCAATTGAATACGTTCCGGTGCCCACAACTAATTCCCCTGAAAGATCACAATAAAACATGAGAAAAAGGGGAAAGCACCATACCTATTTCCTCGGCTTAATTTCTAAGGGGGCTAATTTCTAAGGGGCTTAATTTCTTAAGGGGCTAGCGGGAAGCGAACCTCCTCAGGGCCCAGCAGAAAGCCAATATTCTCCTCCTTCCCCCCCTTTTTGACAGGAGGAAATCTGAAACAGATTTCACTGCTGTCAAACACTATCAAACCCTGTGTCTTGTCAACACTATTAATCCCTGTGACTAGCTACTGGGCGTAAGCAAAATTATAGGAGATACACAGCGTATGTGAAACGGCGAGAAATCCTTCAAATTAATGTACAAACCTCATTGTGTTAGCTCATAAGCTGGCCAAATGACATCTCATATGCAAATGTCCCTATTACATGAACCTACACCAACCTGAAGTCAATATTAATGCTAGGAGGCCCTAATAGGAATGCTAAATTACCTAAATATTCGGAAAACCAAGTTTAAGAACAGTTGTTAATGTTGATAATTAATAATTTATCTGCTAAAGAAATCAGTCAATGTGCAATAATTTCCACCTATACAATAAATAGCCTAATTCAAAAACAAGTCAACTTTTGGGGCCACCACTCACAAGAATGAGCTTACTAAAGCAAACTTTAAAAAGGAAATCCTGTCAGATATTTTCTCATTACCCTAAATACCGAGCCTTATTTGTCACTCTGTGGTGGCAGTCCTTATTTAAAACAGGCCTTTCAAGAGTTAAAATGCGAGTGCACAGATCATAACTGTTCCTTAATGTCCAATCTGGAAACATATGACCGAGGCTGCCTGTCTATAAGAGAAAGGCAGTTATGTGAAAAATATTTTAGTCTTGCATAGCCTTTTTCTTTTGTTTCATTCATCTCCAACACCAATTAGACATACACTGATAACGTGTTGTCTGCTATTTTGACAGCATGATAATGGTAATATCATGTCTGTGAAATTTAGTAATTGTGCCAAGCCATCAGTATACCGGGCACAGAAAGCATAGATAATTACACTAACATATATAAATGAGCAGCGATGCGTAATTACAGTACCTACAGCTCAGATGCGAACATTCTGGCCTGCTTAATTTGTCAGGCTTATAATCAATAACTTATTTACCTGCCCTATACAACCCCATCTGGCAGTGGGTCATCCCAATGATGACCGCGTCAAGTCTGACACACAGGATCAGCAACAATAATCAAAAAATGACGAACACACGAACCTGTCTCTTTTTTTTTTTTTTTTTTTTTTTTATAAAAATGAGCTATGCATCTTTGTACACAATGTACCCTCATGTCCTAGTCGAAGATGCATCCCACATCTTTCCTCACAGACCCGTAACCACTGGATCATTTATCCAATGCAACTGGTGGCAGCTTGTGGCCACAATTCAAAAATGTCTGAATTTGAAAATCGTTTTTATATAGGCACATAGCCCTTAAAATTCCAAGCAAGAGCAACATTTTACTTTCTGACCAGAAGCAATATAACAATTGCTAAAAAATAAAACAAATCTTCTCCATAGACATTTCCTCGGGGCACTTGTTTTGCACAGAATAGAACAAGGGAATCTTTCTCGACTTACATTTCTCAGCTGCCCTGTCTTATCAGAGAAGTTAAAAATAGCCCCTCAGCGCGGCCTGAGCCTGGGCTGCCAGCCATCTTTTTTTTGTTTTTCCTACTCCTGGCCCCAAGGCTCTCCAGCTGCAGGCATTACACAGATGCGATGTCAGAGAAGCCTTCTAAGCAGTGCCCTGTTCTGCTCCTCTCATCGGCCCCCACCTACACTGGCTACAAGGTCAGAATCTGTCTCCGATTTCTGTATCACATTCTGCTCTACACGGCCCCCACCTTCTCCTCACTCTGAAGCTGTCAAAGACAAAAAGACTACTCAATTCCATAAAAACTGCAATAATTCGCTCAATTGAAAAATTATTTTTACATACAATTTGCACTCAGGGGGTCATAATCTTACCGACTTGACCCAGCACATTGGCTCACTGGACCATCAAGAACACAAACCTGTATTCATGAAAAATTTGCAAATTCGAAATACCCTCAATTCTTTTTCCAAGCTAAACTTGTCACTAATTATTTTTCGTTAACACTTTGTACATTAGGGGTGTCATCAAATCACAGGAGTTGCTCCTTCTCTAGCTGCACCCCTCTCAATTTCCTATTGACAACGTAGTCAAATGTTGGACCATGTAAACACCAGCTATGCGCTGTTCATTTGGTGGGGGCTCAAGAACCTTTGGGCTACTATGTAATTAATATATGTATTATAACTGGTCTTTTTACTGGGGCCACTCTTGCTAGGTCCTCTGAAAGGACGGGATAAATACCAGCAACGTCAGTATTTCTTTTTCTGTCAGCCTGCGCTCATTTTACCAGCTCAAATTCCTCCTGTAACATCTCATCCTTGGCTTTTCCAGACACCAGTCCACTTCTCTCTGCTTCGTGAAACACTTACTCTGTCCTTCTATGTCACTCCTTGCGCCAAAAACTCAATGGCATCCTTTCATGCTGGTCTACATTTCCTCTTACATAAGAGTGTTTCGTTGTCTGTCTACTTGTTCTGCTTTTACTCAGATACCTTCCTCAACTAATACGCTTTCTCGGGCTTTGTCTGAATCCTCCCTACTTTTTCTCTATTTTTCTGAGCGCTTACTCTGTGCGTCTATGCTATTCTTTACGCCATAATTCAACAGCGTCTGTCTGTGACTGTCTAGCTTTCCTCTTCCACAACTCTTCTTCGACTTTCATGATACATTCGGCATCCCAGGTCCCAGCTACGGGCCATCTCTGACTTTCTGGTAACTCTTTGGTGTAGTCCACCCATAGATCAAGGAATAATATGGCGTCTAAGCCATGCTTGTGATACATAAAGTGCCCTGGAGTGTCCCTAGGAGGAATAGGAACTGCTTCTTCAAGCACCCCTTTTCTAGTAGTAATCTGTCTTAACTTCGAAAAGAGCGGCATATTGACAACTGATCTGACACCTGGTCTTGAACACACTTAATACAAAAACGCACAATAATGAACAATCATTCATACCACAATATGCAGGACATTTTTTTTAACACATTAGATATTAAACATTAAACATTTTAACCTTTAAAAATGACCAACAATGATGACAGTCTGCATAACTAATCACCAAGCAGAATTCTTGACAATAACTAGATACTTCGGAATACTTGATATACTGCTAAACAGTACATATACACTGCTAAACAGTGCAGACCGGATTTGTGTACCCAAATCCGTCTTGACCGGCACAACCTATGTGCGCGTCAACACGCCTCCCCGGCGATGGTACTCACCGGGTAGCTCCTTGAAACGGAAGGCCTCGGAGAATGGACTGGACTCGACGACTGCGGACATCGGACCCTCTGGACATCGGGACTTCGAAAACCTGGTGGGCCTCTGTATACCTCGGACACAGCTCTCTCGCAGGTGGGCTCTGGGTAGACAATCTGCGTTCCTCACCGCCTCGTATGGATGCCTGGTCGCAGTCTGTCCCCTTCATTGGCCTGAGGGAGTTGGCGGGAAAACCCGCGACGTGCGCGCTTGAAGTCCATCACGGCCATGGAAGGGGGCAAAACTGGACCTTCATCTCCGGCGTGTGGGGAAAGAGATTAAACTATTCGGGCGCCATTCTGTGGTAAATAAAATATTACGCTCTCAGACTTTTATATTATCAATAAGATCATGCATAAAGCAAGAGGCTGAGTCTGTGGTATCAGATTCATAAAGGGCTTTATTCCAATAACTCGAGTCAAAGGGAGAATATCTCCATCACCAAAAAGGATCTGGACGGGGCTGAAAAGTATTCTCAATATTCTCAAAACATTATTCACAGAGTACAGTATATATACATTTCTCAATTGTACGTAAGCAAGAGAGCAAGAGAGAATGAGATAAGAGCATGTGGGCGTGTAAGTAGGCGTGAAGGTGGGCGTCCATGTGGGCGTCCACTTGATGATAATGGGTAAATTGTCATGTGTGGGTGGATACCTGGAGATGATTTCGCAATGTCAGCAGAAATACTTGGCAGAGATGCGCGCGCAGCAGCATGACGTGTGATAGACGTGCAACTAGAGGGAGAAAGGGACTTGACATTTAGCTCTACATGTGGAGACAAAAGTCTGGGGTTATGTCAACCTAATCCCAAATCATATCTAATATCCTATGTTTAAAGAACTGTGTTATCCACAAGGGAAGGGCTCTCGGACAAAATCTATTCTATACTGACTGAGTGCGTGTACAAGCGTCTAAGTGTCTATATGAGATGCAAGGGGCAGAAACTTTCCATGGTAACAGGGCTATGAATTACTTGCATGAAGACAGAGAAGCCGGGCCTTTTGCTTGGTAACTGGAAGAATGTTTACTTAAACTACTAGGCAGGAATGCATCGGCTGAGGGGGAAGCAGATAATTCGAAGGTGAAATACAGTTTCTTGGCAGGCAGGCAAAACTGGCCGAGGCAGGCACCGTTAGCCGCACAGGGAGTAGGACAAAGTTCATGGATACAGATGCGAGCTCAAGCTGAAGCTGTCAGAGGCAGAGAGCAGGGAAAGGCTTGAGGACAGAATCGGGCCTACTCTGCCTGAACTGCAAAAATGGAGTAACTTAGCCATAAAAAGTCGGTGGCCTTTCATACTTAGGAATCGAATATCCAGCCCATTCATGGCGGATCTGACAGAGGACATGTTAACGGTGGACGCACATGTGTTTGCGTCTTCAAAACTGGAACTGGAGGGAACATACATGTACTTGTAACATGCATATAGAACCGTTGGGGTCCAAGATAGGGGATATAACTGGTCAGGGGAATCCACATTTCCACAAGGCAGTGTAGGGGGTCATGCTGGGGGTGGTGTTTCAGTGTGTATGGCAGTGCAGTGGTGTTCGGGCAGTGTGGGGTTCGTGTGGGGGTGGTGTTTCAGGGTTTAGTGCAGTAGTGTTCGGGCGGTTTAGGGGGTCGTGCTGGGGGTAGTGTTTTAGGGATTAAGGTAGTGCAATGGTGTTTGGGTAGTGTAGGCGGTTGTGCTGGGTGTAATGTTTTAGGAATTAGGGTAGAGCAGTGGTTTGGGTAGTGTAGGTGGTACTGCTGGGGGTAGTGTTTTAGGGTTTAGGGTAGTGCAGTGGTGTGTTGGTAGTGTAGGGGGTCGTGCTGGGGGTAGTGTTTTAGGGTTTAGGGTAGTGCAGTGGTGTTCGGGTAGTGTAGGGGGTCATGCAGGGGGTAGTGTTTTAGGGTAGTGCAGTGGTGTTTGGGTAATGTAGGGGGTTTTGCTGGGTGTATTGCTTTAGGGTTTAGGGTAGTGCAGTGGCATTCGGGCAGTTTAGGGAGGCCTGCTGTGGTAGTGTTTTATGGTTCAGGGTAGTGTAGTGGTGTTCAGGAAGTGTAGAGGTCGTGCTGGGGGTAGTGGTTTAGAGTAGTGCAATGGTGTTCAGGTAATGTAGGGAGTGGTGCTTGGGGGAGTGTTTTATGGTTTAGGGTAGTGCTGTGGTGTTCGGGTAGTGTGGAGGGTCGTGCTGGGGGTGGTGTTTTAGGGTTTAGGGCAGTGCAGAGGTGATTGGGCAGTGTAGTTGGTTCATGCAGGGGATGGTGTTTCAGGGATTAGGGCAGTGCAGTGGTGTTCGGGCAGTGTAGGGGGTCTTGCTCTGGGTGGTGTATCAGGGTTTGGGGCAGTGGTGTTCGGGCCGTGTATGGGGTCATGCTGGGGGTGGTTTTTCAGGGTTTAGGGCAGTACAGTGGTGTTCAGGCAGTGTAGGGGGTCATGCTGGGGGGGGTGTTTTAGAGTTTAGGGCAGTGCAGTGGTGTTTGGGCAGTGTAGGGGGTCGTGCGGGGGTGGTGTTTCAGGGTTTAGAGCAGTGCAGTGATGTTCAGGCAGTGTAGGGGGTCATGCTGGGTGTGGTGTTTCAGGGTTTAGGGCAGTACAGTGGTTTTCGGGCAGTGTATGGGGTCATGCTGGGGTGGTTTTTCAGGGTTTAGGGCAGTGCAGTGGTGTTCGGACAGTGTAGGGGGTCTTGCTGGGGGTGGTGTTTCAGGGTTTGGGGCAGTGGTATTCGGGCGGTGTATGGGTCATCCTGGGGGTGGTTTTTCAGGGTTTAGGGCAGTGCTGTGGTGTTTGGGCAGTGTAGGGTTTGTGCTGGGTGTGGTGTTTCAGGGTTAAGGGCAGTACAGTGGTGTTCAGGCAGTGTAGGGGGTCATGCTGGGGGTGGTGTTTCAGTGTGTATGGCAGTGCAGTGGTGTTCGGGCAGTGTGGGGTTCGTGTGGGGGTGGTGTTTCAGGGTTTAGTGCAGTAGTGTTCGGCGGTTTAGGGGGTCGTGCTGGGGGTAGTGTTTTAGGGATTAAGGTAGTGCAGTGGTGTTTGGGTAGTGTAGGCGGTCGTGCTGGGGGTAATGTTTTAGGGTTTAGGGTAGAGCAGTGGTTTGGGTAGTGTAGGTGGTACTGCTGGGGGTAGTGTTTAAGGGTTTAGGGTAGTGCAGTGGTGTTTTGGTAGTGTAGGGGGTCGTGCTGGGGGTAGTGTTTTAGGGTTTAGGGTAGTGCAGTGGTGTTTGGGTAGTGTAGAGGGTCATGCAGGGGGTAGTGTTTTAGGGTAGTGCAGTGGTGTTTGGGTAATGTAGGCGGTTTTGCTGGGTGTATTGCTTTAGGGTTCAGGGTAGTGCAGTGGCATTCGGGTAGTTTAGGGAGGCCTGCTGTGGTAGTGTTTTATGGTTCAGGGTAGTGTAGTGGTGTTCAGGAAGTGTAGAGGTCGTGCTGGGGGTAGTGGTTTAGAGTAGTGCAATGGTGTTCAGGTAATGTAGGGAGTGGTGCTTGGGGGAGTGTTTTAGGGTTTAGGGTAGTGCTGTGGTGTTCGGGTAGTGTGGAGGGTCGTGCTGGGGGTGGTGTTTTAGGGTTTAGGGCAGTGCAGAGGTGATTGGGCAGTGTAGTTGGTTTATGCAGGGGATGGTGTTTCAGGGATTAGGGCAGTGCAGTGGTGTTCGGGCAGTGTAGGGGGTCTTGCTCTGGGTGGTGTTTCAGGGTTTGGGGCAGTGGTGTTTGGGCCGTGTATGGGGTCGTGCTGGGGGTGGTTTTTCAGGGTTTAGGGCAGTACAGTGGTGTTCAGGCAGTGTAGGGGGTCATGCTGGGGGTGGTGTTTTAGGGTTTAGGGCAGTGCAGTGGTGTTTGGGCAGTGTAGGGGGTCATGCTGGGGTGGTGTTTCAGGGTTTAGGGCAGTGCAGTGGTGTTCGGGCAGTGTAGGGGGTCTTGCTCTGGGTGGTGCATGAGGGTTTGGGGCAGTGGTGTTCGGGCAATGTACTGGGGGTGGTGCTTTAGGGTTTAGGGCAGTGCAGTGGTGTTCGGACAGTGTAGGGGGTCGTACAGGGGTGGTGTTTCAGGGTTTAGGGCAGTGCAGTGATGTTCAGGCAGTGTAGGGGGTCATGCTGGGTGTGGTGTTTCAGGGTTTAGGTCAGTGCAGTGGTGTTCGGGCAGTGTATTGGGTCATGCGGGGGTGGTGTTTCAGGGTTTAGGGCAGTGCAGTGATGTTCGGGCAGTGTAGGGTGTCGTGCTGGGTGTGGTGTTTCAGGGTTTAGGGCAGTACAGTGGTTTTCGGGCAGTGTATGGGGTCATGCTGGGGTGTTTTTTCAGGGTTTAGGGCAGTGCAGTGGTGTTCGGACAGTGTAGGGGGTCTTGCTGGGGGTGGTGTTTCAGGGTTTGGGGCAGTGGTATTCGGGCGGTGTATGGGGTCATGCTGGGGGTGGTTTTTCAGGGTTTAGGGCAGTGCTGTGGTGTTTGGGCAGTGTAGGGTTTGTGCTGGGTTTGGTGTTTCAGGGTTAAGGGCAGTACAGTGGTGTTCAGGCAGTGTAGGGGGTCATGCTGGGGGTGGTGTTTCAGTGTGTATGGCAGTGCAGTGGTGTTCGGGCAGTGTGGGGTTCGTGTGGGGGTGGTGTTTCAGGGTTTAGTGCAGTAGTGTTCGGGCGGTTTAGGGGGTCGTGCTGGGGGTAGTGTTTTAGGGATTAAGGTAGTGCAGTGGTGTTTGGGTAGTGTAGGCGGTCGTGCTGGGGGTAATGTTTTAGGAATTAGGGTAGAGCAGTGGTTTGGGTAGTGTAGGTGGTACTGCTGGGGGTAGTGTTTTAGGGTTTAGGGTAGTGCAGTGGTGTGTTGGTAGTGTAGGGGGTCGTGCTGGGGGTAGTGTTTTAGGGTTTAGGGTAGTGCAGTGGTGTTCGGGTAGTGTAGGGGGTCATGCATGGGGTAGTGTTTTAGGGTAGTGCAGTGGTGTTTGGGTAATGTAGGGGGTTTTGCTGGGTGTATTGCTTTAGGGTTTAGGGTAGTGCAGTGGCATTCGGGCAGTTTAGGGAGGCCTGCTGTGGTAGTGTTTTATGGTTCAGGGTAGTGTAGTGGTGTTCAGGAAGTGTAGAGGTCGTGCTGGGGGTAGTGGTTTAGAGTAGTGCAATGGTGTTCAGGTAATGTAGGGAGTGGTGCTTGGGGGAGTGTTTTATGGTTTAGGGTAGTGCTGTGGTGTTCGGGTAGTGTGGAGGGTCGTGCTGGGGGTGGTGTTTTAGGGTTTAGGGCAGTGCAGAGGTGATTGGGCAGTGTAGTTGGTTCATGCAGGGGATGGTGTTTCAGGGATTAGGGCAGTGCAGTGGTGTTCGGGCAGTGTAGGGGGTCTTGCTCTGGGTGGTGTATCAGGGTTTGGGGCAGTGGTGTTCGGGCCGTGTATGGGGTCATGCTGGGGGTGGTTTTTCAGGGTTTAGGGCAGTACAGTGGTGTTCAGGCAGTGTAGGGGGTCATGCTGGGGGTGGTGTTTTAGAGTTTAGGGCAGTGCAGTGGTGTTTGGGCAGTGTAGGGGGTCGTGCGGGGGTGGTGTTTCAGTGTTTAGAGCAGTGCAGTGATGTTCAGGCAGTGTAGGGGGTCATGCTGGGTGTGGTGTTTCAGGGTTTAGGGCAGTACAGTGGTTTTCGGGCAGTGTATGGGGTCATGCTGGGGTGTTTTTTCAGGGTTTAGGGCAGTGCAGTGGTGTTCGGACAGTGTAGGGGGTCTTGCTGGGGGTGGTGTTTCAGGGTTTGGGGCAGTGGTATTCGGGCGGTGTATGGGTCATGCTGGGGGTGGTTTTTCAGGGTTTAGGGCAGTGCTGTGGTGTTTGGGCAGTGTAGGGTTTGTGCTGGGTGTGGTGTTTCAGGGTTAAGGGCAGTACAGTAGTGTTCAGGCAGTGTAGGGGGTCATGCTGGGGGTGGTGTTTCAGTGTGTATGGCAGTGCAGTGGTGTTCGGGCAGTGTGGGGTTCGTGTGGGGGTGGTGTTTCAGGGTTTAGTGCAGTAGTGTTCGGGCGGTTTAGGGGGTCGTGCTGGGGGTAGTGTTTTAGGGATTAAGGTAGTGCAGTGGTGTTTGGGTAGTGTAGGCGGTCGTGCTGGGGGTAATGTTTTAGGGTTTAGGGCAGAGCAGTGGTTTGGGTAGTGTAGGTGGTACTGCTGGGGGTAGTGTTTAAGGGTTTAGGGTAGTGCAGTGGTGTTTTGGTAGTGTAGGGGGTCGTGCTGGGGGTAGTGTTTTAGGGTTTAGGGTAGTGCAGTGGTGTTTGGGTAGTGTAGAGGGTCATGCAGGGGGTAGTGTTTTAGGGTAGTGCAGTGGTGTTTGGGTAATGTAGGGGGTTTTGCTGGGTGTATTGCTTTAGGGTTCAGGGTAGTGCAGTGGCATTCGAGTAGTTTAGGGAGGCCTGCTGTGGTAGTGTTTTATGGTTCAGGGTAGTGTAGTGGTGTTCAGGAAGTGTAGAGGTCGTGCTGGGGGTAGTGGTTTAGAGTAGTGCAATGGTGTTCAGGTAATGTAGGGAGTGGTGCTTGGGGGAGTGTTTTAGGGTTTAGGGTAGTGCTGTGGTGTTCGGGTAGTGTGGAGGGTCGTGCTGGGGGTGGTGTTTTAGGGTTTAGGGCAGTGCAGAGGTGATTGGGCAGTGTAGTTGGTTCATGCAGGGGATGGTGTTTCAGGGATTAGGGCAGTGCAGTGGTGTTCGGGCAGTGTAGGGGGTCTTGCTCTGGGTGGTGTTTCAGGGTTTGGGGCAGTGGTGTTTGGGCCGTGTATGGGGTCGTGCTGGGGGTGGTTTTTCAGGGTTTAGGGCAGTACAGTGGTGTTCAGGCAGTGTAGGGGGTCATGCTGGGGGTGTTGTTTTAGGGTTTAGGGCAGTGCAGTGGTGTTTGGGCAGTGTATTGGGTCATGCGGGGGTGGTGTTTCAGGGTTTAGGGCAGTGCAGTGATGTTCGGGCAGTGTAGGGGGTCGTGCTGGGTGTGGTGTTTCAGGGTTTAGGGCAGTACAGTGGTGTTTGGGCAGTGTATGGGGTCATGCTGGGGTGGTGTTTCAGGGTTTAGGGCAGTGCAGTGGTGTTCGGGCAGTGTAGGGGGTCTTGCAGGGTGGTGTTTCAGGGTTAAGGCAGTTCAGTGGTGTTCAGGCTGTGTAGGGGTCATGCAGGCAGTGGTGTTTCAGGGTTTAAGGCAGTGCAGTGGTGTTCGGGCAGTGTATGGGGTCATGCTGGGGTAGTGTTTCAGGGTATAGGGCAGTGCAGTGGTGTCCGTGCAGTGTAGGGGGTCATGTGGGGTGGTGTTTCAGGGTTAAGGGCAGAGCAGTGGTGTTCGGGAAGTGTAGGGGGTGTGTGGGGGGTGATGTGTCAGGGTTAAGGCAGTGCAGTGGTGTTCAGGCAGTGTAGGGGGTCATGCAGGCAGTGGTGTTTCAAGGTTTAGGGCAGTGCAGTGGTGTTCAGACAGTGTAGGGGGTTGTGCTGGGGCTGGTGTTTCAGGGTTTAGGGGAGTGCAGTGGTGTTCGGGCGCTGTAGGGGGTCGTGCTGTGGCTGGTGTTTCAGGGTTTAGGGCAGTGCAGTGGTGTTCGGGCCATATATGGGGTGTGCTAGGGCTGGTATTTCGTGCTGGGGTATTGATTTAGGGTTTAGGGTAGTGCTGTGGTTTGGTTAGGGTAGGGGGTACTGCTGGGGGTAGTGTTTTAGGGTTTAGGGTAGTGCAGTGGTGTTTAGGTAGTGTAGGGGGTTGTGCTGGTGGTAGTTTGTTAGGGGTTAGGGTAGTGCAGTGGTGTTCGGGTAGTGTGGGCTGTCGTGCTGGGGGTAGTGTTTTAGAGTAGTGCAATGGTGTTGAGGTAGTGTAGGGAGAGGTGCTTGGGGGAGTGTTTTAGGGTTTAGGGTAGTGTAGTGGTGTTCGGATAGTGTGGTGGGTCGTGCTGGGGTTAGTGTTTAAAGGTTTAGGGCAGTGCAGTGGTGTTTGGGCAGTGTAGGGGGTCGTGTTGGGGGTGGTGTTTCAGGGTTTAGGGAGGTGCAGTGGTGTTCGGGCAGTGTAGGGGGTCATGCTGTGGCTAGTTTTTCAGGGTTTAGGGCAGTGCAGTGGTGTTCTGATAGTGTAGGGGATCGTGCTGGGGCTGGTGTTTCAGGGTTTTGGGCAGATCAGTGTGTGTTCAGGCAGTGTAGGGGGATTTGTTGGGGCTGGTGTTTTAGTGTTTTGGGCAGAGCAGTGGTGTTTGGGCAGTGTAGGGGGTGGTGGTTCAGGGTTTAGGGCAGTGTTGTTTGGGCAGTGTAGGGGGTTTTGCTAAGGGTGATGTTTCAGGGTTTAGGGCAGCACAGTGGTGTTCAGGCAGTGTAGGACTCATGCTGGGGGTGGTGTTTTAGTTTTTAAAACAGTGCTGTGGTGTTCGGGCAGTGTAGGGGGTTTTGCTGGGGGTGGTGTTTCAGGGTTTAGTGCAGTGCATTAGTGTTCGTGCGGTGTAGGGCGTCGTGCTAGGGGTGGTGTTTCAGGGTTTATGGCAGTGCATTGGTGTTCGGGCAGAGTAGGGGGTCATGCTGGGGTAGTGTTTTAGGGTTTAGGGCAGTGTAGTGGTGTTCGGGCAATGTAGGGGGTCGTGCTGGGGTAGTGTGTTAGGGTTTTTGGCAGTGCTGTTGTGTTCATGCAGTGTTCAGCGCATGCGCTGTGTCGCTAGGTGAGACCTAAAGATGGCTGCCAACACTTCCTGGATTGAAGTGTTGGCAGCCAATTATTGCCAAGCTTGTGCTTGTGTAGTTAGGTTCCGCCTAGTTATATAAAGATTTTTTCCTTTAATATTTCAAAAACTACTGAACGGATTTACACCATTTAGAAAAAGGTTGCTTTATGAACCAAGCACTACCTGTTTGCCAAATTTGGTGTAATTCCATTCAGCAGTTTCAGCTGCAACCGTGTCTAAATTTTCCTATGGGAAATTGATTTTTTTAATTTTTTTTTTAATTTCTCAGGAACTACTGAACGAATTTACACCATTTAAAAAAAGGTCTCTTTCTGAACCAAGGACTACCTTTTTGCCAAATTTGGTGTAATTCTGTTCAGCAGTTCGGGCTATAGTCGTAACTAAAGTTTCCTATGGGAAATAACATGGAAAAACACGTTTTGGGACCTCCTCTTTTTCTCAGCCCCCACTTAGCGAATCACCCCGAACCGTTTAGGATAGGAGCTGACCGGAGCGGACCACAAGTTTTGAAAATTTCGCGAAGATTCGTCAACTGGCGCCAAAGTTATTGGGAAAAGAAAAAACGGTTTTCCTTAGTGGTTCCCAAGCTACCTGGTTCTCACATCCTGCCTTTTTTTTAAAGCAATTGCCACAGGAGGAATGGTGAGGAGGGGTCGTACATACCGCCCTTGAAAATTATTTTGTGGCCTTCATGGAGTTCTGTGTGCTGGGTGGTGAAGACTGCTCTGCACTGTAGAAAAAAAAGTAAACAGTATCCCCATAGTAATTGTTTTCAATTGCTTTACTTGTTACTGTTTTTACTGTCTTATTAGAAGAGCGTCATGACTAATGTGGCGGCATGAACAAGCACTTTCTAACTGTGGCCTGCAGAAACAATAGTCAGGTAGCATTTTCAAGAAACAAAGGAAGCAAGGAAACTTAAAGACGAAACCCTCCATGTTTATTGCGGCCTATTAGATTAAAATTGCACCCTTTAACAATTTGCGCTTAATTAGAAATTCAGTAAATCACTTAAAGTTGGAGGGTCTGACTGTAGAACAGCCCTCCCTAAAATCAGATTGCTCCATCAGGAGGAGATGTTTTCAGTGTATCCTTTCTGAGAGTCTTTGTAGGAGACATATGAAAAAGATTTTACCTATCGGGCAATCGGTCTATAACTTTTGGGATCATTCCCATTACCCTTTTTATATAAAGGAATAACAAATTTCAATTTCAATTTTAACTAAGCTTTATTCGATTTTCAAATCAAAATCATAAAAGCATACATTAAAAAGTTCCATAAACATTAAGTACAATTGAAACAGTCACCAAGGTTGGAAATATTGTTAAAATATCTGTCATGTGTAAATCGTATAAGTTCATTTAAAAAGAAGCTAATATTCCTATAAAACAACAAAATCTAAAATATAGGGTTGGTACTCATAGTAATTGCATTGAGTTCCGAAACCTGATGACCAGTTTTAAAAAGCTAGATACAGCATAAATAACAGATTCATTTTCTAGCTGTAGTAACCTGGTTATAGCTAATCTGCACGTGCGAATACCCCATGCCTTAAAAATTGGTTTCAAAAAAGCCCCCCTTGGCGCCTGATAACATTTACAAAATAAAACACAGTGAATATTTGATTGAGCAGAAATGTCATCACATGGGCATACTAAAATATCGTCTGACCAATTATTACAATCTGGAAAGGTGTTTCAGTGACTAAATATCGAGGGAGAAAATATCGACTACACAAAAAATCGACACCAAAATATAGAAGGACAGAATATCGACTCCTTATCTACAAACAGGTAAGTACTAAAATATCGATTCCAAAATATAGACTGTTAAAATATAGTTAGCCAAAATATCGAATTTTTTAAATGTATTAAAAATAATATAAAATTAATTAAATATTAAAAACAAATAAATAAAACATACATAATATAATATAAAAAAGCTTAAAATGTAAACATAATGGGTCGATTCCGATCCTGGAAAAAATTTCCCCGTACGAATCGTATCCAGATTTTTTTCCGTACGAATCGTACAAGTACCGTACAAACTGCCAAGTACGATTCGTATGGGAAAAAGTCCACACGAATCGCATTGGGAAAATTCCCCCACACGTCCTCGGGTCGGAAAGCATGTCCGACACATCCCCGGGCGATTTACCGTACAAATGTGAAAACTGAAGTCCGAGCGCGCAAGTACGATCCGTCCCGTGCGTCCCATGTTACAACCGTATGGAGAAAAGGCCGTAGCAAACATGGAGACATGGGCCCGCATACGTGCCGTACCCCCACAGCCCCCGTATGTACGGACCGTACCCCCACCCGTGTATGTACACCAGTGTACGTACGGACCGTACCCCCACCCGTGTATGTACACCAGTGTACATACGGACCGTACCCCCACCCGTGTATGTACACCAGTGTACGTGCGGACCGTACCCCCACCTGTGTATGTACACTAGTGTACGTACGGACCGTACCCCCACCCGTGTATGTACACCAGTGTACGTACGGACCCCACGCGCTGGGGGTTCGTGCCGTACATACACGGGTGGGGGTACGGTCCGTACATACGGAGGTGTACATACACGGGTGGGGGTACGGTCCGTACGTACACTGGTGTACATACACGGGTGGGGGTACGGTCCGTACATACGGGGGTGTACATACACGGGTGGGGGTACGGTCCGTACGTACACTGGTGTACATACACGGGTAGGGGTACGGTCCGTACATACGGGGGCTGAGGGGGGTGCTGTGAGCGTACATACGGGGGCTGGGGGGTGTTCGGTGCGTACATACGGGGGCTGGGGGGGGTACGGTGCGTACCGGGCCCCCAAATCTGGTCGTTTCATGGCTTACTTCGCTTTTCCGGCACTTTTTGGGTGCCGAAAAATATTGCCGTCCGGACTGCTGTGGGCACGAATCGTACTTCCTGGTTCGTGAAACGCAGGCTGCATGCGTCCCGACGTCACGTCGGCGCTTTCCCGGATAGCATTGGTATGTTTATTTTCCTCGGTCGGTGTTTTGTACGATTCGTACGGAAATAGTATTTCCGTGAGAATCGTACTTGCATATTTGTAAAGTTTCACGACCGGGTACGAGTAGGACGGAGAAAATGCTCCGTCCGACGGTTCGTACCCGGTTTCTCCAGGATCGGAATCGACACCAATATAAGTAATTTAAAAAAGTCCAGATTTTGTTGGATAGTGAGAGCGTAAAAATTACTATTCCCACTCCAGTGAGTGCAACAGTAGGGATAGCGTTGGATAGCGTAGGGATAAAAATTACTATTCCCACTCCAGTGAGTGCAACAGTAGGGAAAACGTTGGATAGCGTAGGGGTAAAAATTACGATTCCAACTCCAAACAGTGCAACAGTAGGGAAAGCGTTGGATAGCGTAGGGGTAAAAATTAATATTCCCACTCCAGAGAGTGCAACAGTAGGGAAAGCGTTGGATAGCGGGAGGTTAACAATTACTATTCCCACTCCAGAGAGTGCAACATTAGGGAAAGCGTTGGATAGCGCAGGGGTAAAAATTACTATTCCCACTCCAGTGAGTGCAACAGTAGGGAAAACGTTGGATAGCGGGAGGGTAACAATTACTATTCCCACTCCAGAGAGTGCAACAGTAGAGAAAGTGTTGGATAGCGGGAGGGTAACAATTGCTATTCCCACTGCAGAGAGTGCAACAGCAGGGAAAGGGTTGGATAGCGTAGGGGTAAAAATTACTATTCCCACTCCAGAGAGTGCAACAGTAGGGAAAGTGTTGGATAGCGGGAGGGTAACAATTACTATTCCCTCTCCAGAGAGTGCAACAGTAGGGAAAGCATTGGATAGCGTAGGGGTAAAAAATAATATTCCCACTCCAGTGAGTGCAACAGTAGGGAAAGCGTTGGATAGCGTAGGGGTACAAATTACTATTCCCACTCCAAAGAGTGCAACAGTATGGAAAGCGTTGGATAGCGGGAGGATAAAATTAACTATTCCCACTCCAGAGAGTGCAACATTAGGGAAAGCGTTGGATAGCGTAGATGGAAAAATTACTATTCCCACTCCAGTGAGTGCAACAGTAGGGAAAGCATTGGATAGCGTAGGGGTAAAAATGACTATTCCCACTCAAGTGAGTGCAACAGTAGAGAAAACGTTGGATAGCGTATTGGTAAACATTACTATTCCCACTCCAAAGAGTGCAACAGTAGGGAAAACATTGGATAGCAGGAGGGTAAAAATTACTATTCCCACTCCAGTGAGTGCAACAGTAGGGAAAGAGTTGGATAGCGGAGGGTAAAAAATACTATTCCCACTACTGAGAGTGCAAAATTAGGGAAAGTAATGATTTAAATTTATATTAAGATTAGATTAATTATCAATACCGAAAAAAAGTTAATTAAAAATAATTACCAATTAATAACAATTAATTACCATTTATAAATATTAATTATCAATTGATAAAAATGTATTAACAATTAATAATAATTAATTACCAATTAAAAATTAATTATCAATTATCAATACACATAAATAAAAAAAAAAATATTTACTTTATTACAATTAATTTACTTCCCACCCAATTCCCCTATAAACCCACAACCCACTCCCAATATTAAAAAATACAATTAACATTATTATCAATTAATCAATTACTAAAAATATTTTTGCAAATAATAAAAATTATTTAGCAATTCATACAAATCATTTACCCATTAATTCAAATTAATTACCAATTATTAATTAATTATCAATTAATTATCAATACACATACATAAAAAATTAATTATTTACTTTATATCAATTAATTTACTTCCCACCCAATTCCCCTACAAACCCACAACCCGCTGCTAATAATAACAAATACAATTAACATAATTATCAATTAATCAATTAATTTAAATTAATTACCAATTAATAAACATTAATTACCAATTAATAATTAATTATCAATTAATTAATTATCAAAACATATAAATATAATTAACATTTAATTAACCATTATTAAATTACTTCCCACCCTATTCCCCTATAAACCCACAACCCGCTACGGAATTAAATTACGCAATAATTAAATTACATAACATTCATTTGTTGAAATAAATTAAACATACATTAGAAAAATAATACTTCATTTTAACACATATACTACCATACATAACACAAAAAAAAAATTTGATATTATGGTAATCTATATTTTAAAATTCGATATTATGGTATTTTATATTTTTAAAGTCTATATTTTGGAAATCGATATTTTGTACCCCAATTTCGATATTCTGACCTATCTATATTTTGATAATTGGATATCCAGTCCACTCTATATTTTACCTTCGATATTCTGGTCAGTCTATATTTTGGAATCGATATTTTGGGTGTTTACCCTGGAAAGGTGGTCAGACGAAAAAAGTGCCTAGTCTAAAACGGGTCAAGCATAGCAGCTTGACTGAATTGAAAGGTACCCATGAAGCCCTTCGTGGATAGTGATTTGCTGATATCCAATGTCTGCGGTTTTAGTTTTTTCCAAGTCCCACCTAATATTAGTTAGATGGTTGAGGGCCAGCGTTTTAAGCGTCTTCCATACTTAATGGCCTCACAAAATATTCTGGGTGTCAGAGCTCAGTTAACATGTTCTTTACATAGGTGAGCCATTTGATATTACTTATTCCATCGAGTTTAAGACAGTCAGTTATTAAATCTCTGTTTAATGAAGTCTCAGGGGTGACCCATATTTTGTGCCACAGTAATGTGGGCACAATTTTTATGACATCTGAAATGTATGATAGGCCCAGCTCAATATGTACAATGTCGGTGGCTGATGATTTGGGGGCCCCTAATAAATAGCGAAGGAACTGATTTTCAGTTTTTTGTATCAGTTGTGGGTTTTCAATACCCCAGAGGACAGACTCATAAGTGGCTGTAGAGATGCATTTTGCCTTATAAATTGAAATCAGTTCTTTCACAGGTCTGCCCCCTAGTTTGGCCGCAAAATTTTTCAGAGCGCCTATTGCCCGGGTAAAAGCGAAATGTCTGGCATTCAGTGCTGCATGCCAGTTGCCCTTCCTATCAAAGTTTATTCCGAGGTAGGAAAATCGATCCGTGGTCTCGATCCTCCTGCCATCAAGGAAGATTGGACAGGGTGCTTTCTTTGTCCCGGGGCCACATGCCATGGTGTATGTTTTTGTGGTATTGACTTTTAACCCTCTGTCTCTCATGTAATTAGCAAATTTCAGGATGGCCCTCTGTAAGCCAATCCTAGTTCGAGACATGATAGCGGCATCATCAGCGTATAAAAATAGTGGCACTGATGTTCCCAGGATAGTTGGGTAATCGTACTGTGACTCCCTTAGGTGTTGACCGATGGAATTTATATATAGGGTGAAGAGAAGGGGTGCTAAAATGCACCCCTGTCGCACCCCTCTCCTGATGGGAAACTTGTCAGAGCACTCGCCTGTTAGAATGGGGAACCTCTGGTTGGCACAGGTAGGTACTTGTGACAAGCAGTGGTCCCATCTTCTATTCAGGGCAAGAGAATTACCCCTTCAGAACAACCCCTGCTCACCCTGTAGGTAGTGTGGCGCGAGCAGTCTGGGCTAAACTTCGGGGCGCTAAGTCAGTTAAGCACTTATGATCACACACAGTAAATCACGAAGATCCCCCACAAATGGACACCAGGCGTAAGTTGTATCAAAAATACGTATACTTTATATAAAAGATTCTTTGTTACGCAGGCATGTACAAGACCATAAATAACGGTTGCGAGATGGGGGCCACAAGATGATAATCAGGCACTGTTCTCTTCTTTGGGAAAGTATTCTCTTACGAGCGCACCGTAGTGCTTGGTCGTGTTTGTCCAGTCACGGTGGTGCGCAGGGCGCCCTGGGTACAGTGATGCGGGGAAATCAGAACGTTGCGGACCCCGAGTCCGAAAGGGGGTTCACTGTACCTGGGAGCGTGCGGTGTGTTGGACGAGTCTTCGGGGAGGTGCAGGTTCTGCACCTCGGGTGTCTCCGGATCGAGAATCAGCGGGCGGCTCTCAGTAGACAGGTGCGGCCCAGGGCCTCCGACACGGACAGTGCGGGAGGTCACTGCAGAGGGCGGCACGGTCAGCCTCTGGTTGAAAGGTGAAGCGGGGCGGCAGGATACGTTACAACGTACGGGCGGCCGTCCGGGGCTTGAGTTCGCTTTCCGATTAGAAATCCGGCAGGAGGGCGAGAGGGCACCAAGCACGCTCCAGTAGCAGGCAGGGGACAGGGAAGCGGGGCGGCCAGACCCGATGGGTCAAGAGCGACTCAGGTAGAGCGGGGCTCTTGGCGAGTGGAGGCGGCCAGGCTTCTGGGTGTCACGGACCTAGGAGGGGTGCGAAGGTGCGCAGAGCACTCCGGCGGGAGAAAGCACACGGCTCGAGTTCTCAGACGAGCGGAGACACGGTGAACCCACTGGTTCTGGGGTTCAGTTCAGGGGGCAAGCTCTTCTTCCAAGCCCTTGGAGATAGCTGAAAAACAAAGTGCAAATTCTCTTTCAGTCTTTTCCTCTCCTTCCTCAGCAAGGCACCTACTGCAGGCCAATCCCCCAGGTCAGGGAAAGTTACTCCTCCTTCAGCTTCTTCCAGGTCCTTCTAGTCGGGCAGAGTTCCTTCGTGGTTCAATCTGGATCTGATTTCTTAGGAGCAGGGCTCCTTCTTTTAAAGCGCAAATCCTTTGTTCTTTGTAGCCAGGGGGCCTGGGCCTGGCTCAGTCCAGTTCTGGAGCACTTTGTTATGGTGACTGCTCTTTCCTTTCAGCAGCAGGGCAGAGACATCAGCCGCTCCACAGGGGGCGGAGCCGGCATTGTGGGGGCAGAGCACAGGTCTATTCAGAGTCAAGGTGTACTCCTCCCACCCATCCTGGTGTAATCTCTCTACCCACCACCTGGTAGCCAACCTGTCTCCTGGAATTCCCCAGCCCTGCTCCTCTACTGTTGATAGGCAGAACACACACACACGCAGAGGCGGACTGGATGGTCAGACCAGTAAATACTAACTTTCTAAAAGTAGTATTTACAAAAACAGGATATTAAAATAAACTTTGCTAAAAGAAGTATTTTATTATTCTGAGTTCAGGCATACTAAACATGACTTTCTACCATGCTCTATGAGTCCACTGGGGTCACAGCGTGTAGCGATCCCAGCAGCCCATTCTGGCCTATGGAGAGCAGGTAGCCTTCAATAGTGAAAAACGAAAATGGCTGTAATTCACTATTAAGACATGCCACACACATCAGGGCATGTCCTACCTTATGCCTGCAATGCACCCTGCCCTTGGGCCTACCAGAGGGGTGACTAACATGTAGTTAAGGGAAGGTTTGGGGACTGGCAAGTGGGCGCGACAGTACCAGACCGCGGGCAGGTTCTGCAGTGGCAGATCCTAGACACATTTTACTAGGCCGCTTCTGTGGGTGGCACAACCAGTGCTGCAGCCCACTAGCGGCATTTGTATTTACAAGCTCTGGCACTCATGGTGCACTTTACTAGGGGCTGATCGTAAACCAAATAAACCAATCGTGGAAGTCAATTCACATAATACATTTTACCATAGGGAGCACTTGCACTGTGGCACTGGATGCCAGTGGCACAGTGCCCTGAGCAGCTAACACCAACACAAAAACACATTGAGGCACAGACAAAAATGGAAGGGTGACCCACGCCAATGGTGCCAGGTCTAACATCGCCCATATTGCCATAGCGTACCCTGGCATTTGCATCCCTATATAGTGCTTTAATAAATGGGAGAATATTGAAATCTATACCCATTTCAGTTAATGTGGACCATAGTTTCTCGTGGTCCACACAGTCAAAAGCGGAACTCAGGTCCACAAAGGTAACAAAAAGGTTTCCCTAAAATCAGATTGCTCCATCACGAGGAGATGTTTTCAGTGTATCCTTTCTGAGAGTCTTTGCAGGAGACATATGAAAAAGATTTTACCTATCGGGCAATCGGTCTATAACTTTTGGGATCATTCCTTTTACCCTTTTTATATAAAGGAATAACAAAGCTTCCCTTCCGTAAGACCTGACAGGTATTTGCCTGGCATCCTCCATTTTTCTGACCTCGTTTTGCTGGTTTTAGAGCTCTGTGCACTTTACCAATGCTAGCTAGTGTTTAAGTGCTTGTACTCTCTCCCCTAAACATAGTGATATTGGTTCATCCCCAATTGACATATTTAATTTACTTATAAGTCCCATGTAAATTGTGCTACATGTCCCAGAGCCTGTAAAGTAAATGCTACTAGTGGGCCTGCAGCACTGATTGTGCCACCCACATAAGTAGCCCTCTATCAATGTTTCACGCCTGTTATGGCAGAGAAGGTGTCTGCAGTTTATAGATAAATCTCTTGCCAGGTCTAAACCTTCCCTTTTCATACACACAAGCCACACCTTTGGGAGGCTCTGGATAACCCAGTGGGCAGGGTGCAATGCATTTAAAAGGCAGGACATGTACTTTTAAGCGGCTGTATGATGGACTCAAGCACGCCTTTACCATGCATGCCTTTACAACTTGGTCAATACAACAAATGAATCGTTACCATACATTCCTTTACTATGCAAGTCGTTACAATGACTTACCTTAGGGAAGCACTGGACTTTGCACTAGTATAATTTACTATTCCAACTCCAATCTGCACAACAGAAGGGAAAGTGTTGGACATCAAATTCAACTCCAGTCCAACAATGCATTCCCTAAAGCAAGTCGTTGTAAAGACTAGTTTGGTGAACACATATTCATTGTTGAGACTGCTTCGTAAAGTCACTGTGTGGTTCTGACTGCATGGGAAAGGCTGTTTCCTCTTTTAAGTTTTACATGTCCTGGTAGTGAAAAAATATCAAAGTTGTTTTTCACTACAGGAAGACCTACCCCCTCCCATAGGATAACATTGGGATTACTTCATTACATTTTACAGGTGTCATTTCTAATTCTGAAGATATAGAACCCTCCAAGCCTGGTGTTTCTGGAATCCAAATTTAAAATCCTAACTATGGTAAAGTCTGATTTTAATTACCATTTCTGAAAATGCCACTTTTAGAAAGTTGGCATTATCTTACTTTAGCCATTTGGTTCCTGCTGCCTGTCTCTGACCACATGTCTGCAGTGGGTGACAGCTGGGCTTCGTGTATTCCCCCTAGCCAGCCATACACCATGGGAGGTTAGGTAAGACTTGATGTGTCATCCTTGGAGGATGGGAGGGAGGAGCTGGACCCAGCCTCATTTACACCTGAATAGACTGTGTCATGTCCCCACACAAAGTTCTGCATAGCCCCCTGTAGTAGGTCTGGAATCTGGGCAGGAAGGGCAGGACCTCTGTGTACTTCAAAAGCCTGTCTTTGACGTCTCCCCCACTTCAAAGGCCAAACTGGGTATGAGTACTGGACCTCTGACACCACCACTTCACTACACTTACGGACCTATGAAAACAAGAGTACTGAAGAAGGTAACATTTTAATCATCGTTGAGGTGAACATAGTCTCAAACTTAATGCTTGCCTTCCTTCGTACAAGAATGCATCAGATTCTAAGGACACATGATGATTGTTGGAAAGTCATTTTTTTGCCCTGTCCACCCCCATTATTTGTTGCATGATACTAGTGTTAACTGACTCTGACTGTACCCTAGGCTCTGCCAACCAGACCCAGAGCCAGTGCTATGTGTAAAAAGGTACATGCTATAAGGCATACTTACAATTGGCAATGACAGGCCGTATAAGTCCCTAGTAGATAGCAGGGGCAGAGGGTGAAAACTACCGATAAATCTCTAGTATTTAATAGGGCATGGAAGTGTAGAGGCCCAGCAGATTACCTGGACTTGCATGTGTGAGATGCTGTATGCCTGCTGTCCTTTTAAAAGCAGTCCCGCCTTGCAGCATGTCTTTAAAAGTAAGTTCTCACAATTGGTATTGACACGTCCTATAAGTCCCTAACATGTAATAGGGCATGGACGTTTAGAGGCCCAGCAAGTTTCCTGCACTTGAATGTGTGCAATGCTGAGTGCCTGTTGTCGTTTTAAAGGCAGCCTGGCTTTGAAGACTGTCTTTAAATATAAATTGTGTGCAAACTCAACTTTGGTGGTTTGGGCAATTTAAAGGTGATAATCTACCTTATTGATCCCTCTTAGGCAACCACAGGGTCCTTCCTAGTTTTCCCAAGGGTGGGGGGTCATGTAGCTATAAGCAGGGCCCTTATAAAATATGTTGTATATACCCTGGTCAGGGAAAAATGGCCCATTTTAATTTTTCCTTTTCCGCATTATAAATACTTATCCCCATAGGCTAACATTGTAATATTTTGTTCAGTCATACAGATTGCTAGGAAAGAAGATACAATATTATTCAAGGGCTTTAAAGATTGTTATTGATAAAGCCAAAAACTTGCCACTGTTGAATGTATTCATCATAAAAAGTACAGAAGAGAAGTTATGTACCGTTCCCTTCTGTAAGCCAAAATTCAGCCTTCTAGTAGTCTATGCTGATTGGTCAGCCTTAACAGACTAAGGGGCATGTTCTCAAGAATGTGTGATAACCATCGCAAAATCAGCCTAACGCAACTCTCCACATCGCAGTTGACCGCGGGAAAGTAACGCTGTGTTAACGTGGTATTCCCAACCCGGCGGCACTATGCGATAGTAGCAGAATATCGCACAAAATGTCCGCCTAAAAATTAACGTAACGCCGAAAAAATGCGAAACACTAACCCGAAAAAACCTGCGATGCCCCAAATCACGATACAAATATCAGCGACAACCAGTGACAGGCCTGCAATTCCCATGCGTCATGAGGGAAAATGCACTATATAAGCAAAAAAAAAGAACACATCAAAACCAAATCAAACTTCTTATCACCATGGATGCACCCAGACCGAGTGCAGGGGACAACCTGAACCCCAAAATCCCAACGGAGGACCAGCCAGGAACCCTGTGAGGAAGAAGAAGACGGGGTTCAGTCTGCAGGAAGACCGGATCATCATCACGGAGGTGATAGAACACTACCAACAACTGTTCGTCACCTCCACTGCGTCATTGGCAACACAAACGGAAATATGGCAGTCCATCGTCACCAACCTGAATGCAGTCGGAGTGTCGAGGAGGTCAATGGAGGAGGTCAAGAGGCGCTGGCATGAAGTGCACAGCCAAACCAAGGAGAAACTCGCTGTCAACAGGAAGGCAGCAAAGGCAACTGGAGGTGGGAGTCTTGCGCCACAGGAGGAGCTGGATGAGCTGGAGGAAATGGGGGCCACGGCCATCAGTGTGGAGATGGTGTAAGGGGTTGGGGGTCTGGACAAAGCTCGATATGACCTGACCCAACAGCAACAGGGTGAATAACGACCAGGGACTGGGGGGACAGGGGGAGATGGGCACAATAGCACACATGCACAATCATGAGCAGCACACTGCACACCCACAATGAGTGTGGAACATGTCCCTGATACCCTTGGCACACTGCAGCACACATAGAAACACCAAGAAGACCCCTGTCCACAATGTGCACAAATGGGGCCCCCTCCATATCACCAATGCCACAACCTACCCATGCACATGTGCTGAATCCAGAAAAGCAGCGGCTCCGTGAGCTACTCTGACAATGCAAGTAACACTGCATTACAGATAGCATGGCTGCAGTCACAATACATGACAAGGTGAATGAGACGACATTGAGGTGGCTGAGTGTGCACCACATCTGTAAAGAAGCAGATCACACGCTGACAAATCCGTGTGCACATACAACCCATGACATCAAAAACACATCTGCAGACAAACAATGCACAAGAGAACAACATTTGTCTAGAAGCACAATTGACCCAAGTCGCAAACATCCCAGGACCCAAAGGGATAAGGAGCTGCCAAATCAGAGCTGCCGGGGCGACTCTCTAACAATGCAGCACACACACATAGCAATCGCAGTACATCAACGTGGACGACAATGGGGTACAAAGTGCAACCCTTACACCACAAGACAGAGGACACAACTGATGCCGCTCGTGCATAGAAACTGGCCAATCACATCTGGCATTACATGACACTGTGAGATTATAAGATACGAGTACAACCACACATTCGTCATGTAGTTGAAATGTCCACTGCCTCAAATTCAAATAGCCAGCTTCACCAAAACAGTCAAAATGTACATTGTCATGCAGTCCAAATGTAAACATCTATAATGCGTCAACATACATGGAACACACTGTTAACCTGCATCTCCCCTTTACATTGCAGAGGGACAATCAATGCCTCCTGAAGAGCAGACAACACATCTCTACAGTGATGATGAAGAGGACACCCTGCACATCTGCCCAGACACCGTTGAAAGGTTAATTGACAGCCTCCACACCCCACCCCCAGGAGCAGGGAAGCCCAGCTGCATCGAGCTGACCCCACACCCTGAACAGACCACACAGCAGGAAGCACACACCACCATTGCTGCCACTGACCCTGTACCAGACGGCTGCTTTCAGGGAGATCGACACACACATCTCCGCTCCCTGATGTGTCATTGGCACACAGTAATGCAGCCCTATCACCTTTGCACCCTGATTTGCCAGTGGCACGCAGTGATGCAGCCCTCTCACCTTTGCACCCTGATGTGCCAGTGGCACATAGTGATGCAACTGTAACGCCACACACACACCTGACACATCGTACACATAACCCGTCTCAGATGAGTAATATGAGTAGGGTAATGACTCTGTGAGGAAGGAGGTAGTACCATCCATCCATGCCACATGTCCTGGCCCTGCCTGGCTCAGCCCTATGCATCATGCCCTGGAACAACACCTCCCACTGTCTCCCGAAACACTATGTGACATTCACCTGGACCCAGACATGGCCTGCCATATCTGCTTTAGTACCAATGACACAGCAATCCGGCTGCGGACTGAACTCTTCATCTTCATATTAACTTTGCATTTCCCCAAGGACTCTAGTTGGACCACCACTGGGAAACCATGTCATGTGGGCTTGAAATGGCCATGTACTGATCCAGCTCCCAAACTCCCCAGAATGTGAATAAAACATTCCAAAGCACACAGATGTGTCATGTCTATGTTTACTCACGCATAAAAGTATGGATGAATGTAGGGACATTGACTGCACTAAAAGGTACATCCTGTTAAATGTCGCCAATGTTTGACCCTGACCCACATGGCCAATTAGATGACTGTGAAGGTGTTCACTAGCTGTGTCATCATTGCACATGATCAACAATCTCGTTACTCCCCAACATAGCCCCACTGCCATGTGTTACTAAGGGCTGTGTGTAGAAATGTCAAATTCTGTAGCAGTCCTGAAGTGGTGTCCCCATCACATGCAACAACAAAATGTCTCTTTGCATACCTGCTCACACACATCTGTGTGGACACAGTCTGTTTTGATGGATAACCTTGATAAATGGCAAGAAGTTGGACACCATACTCACATTGCTGGAGACACGTAAGAGCACAGGTCTGCTAGCACCTATCCCAAACACAATGTCTGGCTCACAGAGGTGGAGCTGTCAATAGGGACTCACCCCCAATACACTAGTGTCAGTCAATCCCTCCCTGTGTACGGACAATGCACATGTAGGCACATTATTTCTCTTTATAATCAACACTCATCACAGTTGTACACTAGTGTAGTTGCGTAGACTTTATTAGAATGCGCGTGTCAGTACGGAGAGGGCAAGGGCCACAACATGCAGACCAATGTTTAAACCACTTACAGACAGCTCAGGGACATGTTGAGGTGCAAGAAATGGAGTGGCAAGAATGAACACAAAACATCACGGATGTCGACGGTCACCGCCCACCTTGCATTGCTGGACGCGTCATGTGATGTTTGGCGTCTGCTCATTGCCCCGTGTCAGGGGACACGCCTCACAACCCATTGGATCTGCACAGTGCTGTACCACCGAACTGCACCCACTGTGTACTCTGCTGACAGTGAGCAGGTGAAAGGGTACTACAAGGTCACATGTCGTACTACATTGCCATGTATGTACTCTCCCCCCAGCAGTTTCTCATATTTTGGAACGTTGCAAAATGACGCTGTGCAGCCCCGCCAATGGGACTGCATCACCTTGCACAGGTGTGTGTACAAACACATAGGTCCACGCACATGCATTCTGAGTCCAGGCGAAGGCAGACATGTCCACTGTTGTGGTGGGATATGTGACCAATCCTCCAAGATTTTACTAGGTGTGGGGATCTGTGCTGTGGGTGACAATCAGTTGTGGCTGCAGGAATGTAGTTACTCGTCCATGAATGCGAGCGCAACTTCATGGGCAATTTGTTCCAAGAGTTCATCATTGTCAAGTTAAAGGAACATGAGGGTGATCCAATCCATTAACTGGTCCGGGCAGCTGCTCTGACCGCTTCTCCGATCCGCAAAACAGCCCAATAGAGGAGCGCTGTTAGGACTGATGCAGAAATGGTTTCATTCCCTAGGTTAAACATTCAACCCAGGAGTCAGGCATGGCGTTTTGTGGGAAGGCGAAGAAGTGTGTCAGTGAGATCGCTCTCCGCCTTCCTTCGTTCCTTAAGAGTCTAGGTCCTTTGTCCCCTCTCCCAAGATGGCTGCTGGCTTAGGCATCTACTTTCCTTCGGCTGCACGCGCGGGCAGCGGTGCAGTTTTTTCCGGGTTGATGTGCGCGCGCGTTCAGACCGCGGCGCACTTCAACCGTCAAATTTTCTGGGACAAGACGGAGTTCAAGTGAGCTCCGTTAATAAGTAGTTTTCCAGTCAGAGTTTTTCCCCTAGTGTCTAGTGGGGTTGGTCTCGTTTCCAGTGAGGTCCGTTTTCTGTCCCAAGTTCGGGGAACCTTGCATTTTCCTCACCTCAGGTAGAGAAGGTTTGTTTCCAGAGACTTCGAGAGAGTGGCAAGTCTGGTGAACTCAACGTATTCTCTCAGCGCAGCAGCAGTCTTCGTGAGGTAGAGGCAAGTCTTGAATAAATACTCAGCTCAAGAAGTAAGTGCTGTTTGCTAAATACTTGACGAGACTGAATCCGATATTAAACATTCAATGACTATTTATTTGGAAGTGACAAGTTGAACTCTCAGCCAGTGAAGTTAGAGAGAGAGAGAGAATGTCGCCAGAGCTAGACTACTATCCAAGTACAGTTTCGTAGCTGGAGTTGTTCAAGCAGCGAGTACAGAATTCTACAAGAAAGTGAAAGAAGAGCCAGTAAGAAGTAAAGTGTGAGAAGGACTTCTATAGTGATATCTATGTGGATGCAATTGTATATTTATTATCTACTGGCGGTCGCCAGTAGATAGTTATAGTTAGGACCCTGTTTCCATAGGAAATCCGCAACATTCTATTTGGAATAACTTTGGCGCCGGTCGATGAATCCTCGCGAAATTTTCAAAATAGGTGGGGCGCTACGCTCCGCTCCTACCCTGAAAGTCTCGGGGGGATTCGTCAAGCGGGGGCTGAGAAAAAAGGGGGGTCCCAAAACGCGTTTTTCCCATGCATTTTTCCATAGGACCTTTAGACACAGCTACAGCCCGAACGGCTGAACAGAGTTACTTGAAATTTGGCAGAGAGGTAGTCCTCAGGTCAAGGAAGTGCCTTTTGTAGGTCTGGTGTAAATCTGTCCAGTAGTTCCTGAGAAAATAGCATTTAAATCAATATATATATGTGGGCGGAGCCTAACCACACATCTCATCCTGAGATCTGATTGGCTGTCAGCACTTCATCCAAGAAGTGTTGGCAGCCATCTTGGGACCAATATACATGATAGCACCTCATTAAAAAGCATTGCAGTTAATAGAAGATTTTAAGACTTTAGTTACATTATAAATCATTTGTTGATGGTACCATACTCATTTTAGGAATTGTGGTATGTTCTAAGGTGATTTCACCATGTGAAAAAGCCTTCTGCTGGGATATCATGATTGAGAGAAAAATATTTTCTCATGCTTTTACCACAGAGGTTTGGAAGGTGATCTATAAGCTAAACTGAGAGCTTAATTTCTGTAAATTCACATTATCTTTCTCAGTCATGTGAGAATGAAGTCTGACATTCTCAGTAAAACATGTACATCCAACAAGGGCAGAGACTGTCAGTTGATTCCTTTGTGTTCTACTGCAGCTTTCCAGAGTGTTCCAAAGAACTACTAGAGCGCTAACCGTCCTACTTATGATAAATGTATGGCACACCTGAAGCCATCTTGCTTGGATTAAAGTGGTAACTCTTAAAACATTTAATTTAAAAAGGAACAAAATGAGGGGGTTCATTTTTCCATAAAAAGTATGATTAGTGCTGCAGAAAGAAAAATTAGGGCACATTTTGAGTGACTTCTCAAATCCTGGCATGCAGACTGAAACATGCACTTTCAATACCAGCAGCAGTTTTCCCTGGTGAGCAGTAGCTTTACTACAGTGATCTAATGAGCAAAAAGAGTGCTAACATTCTGATTTTATGGCAAATGTGTGACACATTTGAATGCCTTCTTGATGGAATCAAAGTAAAAAACTGAAAGTATTTCCTACTGAGGAGACTGCAGTAAATGAGGAAATTAGGAAACTTCATAACAAATAAGTCTCCCAAGATGGCCACCAGAGGCAAAAGAGCCCAAATGTAGCCCAAATATCACCCAGATGTAGCCCAAGTATAGCCCAATGACAGAATGTCCAAGAATGTTCTTAAAAACAACTAGAGCACTTACTGTCTTCATTATGACAAATGTATGGCACACCTGAAGCCATCTTGATTGGAATAAACTGGTAACACTTAAAACATTTAATTTAAAAAGGAACACAATGAGGGGGTTCATTTTGCCATAGAAATTATGATTAATGCTGAAGAAAGAAAATGAGGGCACATTTTGAGTGACTTCTCAAATCCTCTTCTATTTCATTAAAAAATTCTGACATGCAGACTGAAACATGCACTTTTAATACCAGGAGCAGACTTCCATGGTGAACAGTAGTTTTACTACAGTGATCTAATGAGCAACTAGAGTGCTAACATTCAGAATTCATGGCAAATGTGTGACATATCTGAATACCTTCATGATGGAATCAAAGTAAAAAACTGAAAGCATTTCCGACTGAGGAGACTGCAGTACATGAGGAAATTAGGAAACTTCATAACAAATAAATCTCCCAAGATGGCCACCGGAGACAAAAGAGCCCAAATGTAGCCCAAAATCACCCAGATATAGCCCAAATATAGCCCAATGACAGAAGTGTGCAAAACACTTATTATTTTGTGTTTTTGCAGTGTTATATAGTGCAGACTTGTCAGGTATTGGAGTGCTTTACATGAGCATTGGTTACATCACACAAGAACAAATTCATTTTGGTTGTAGACATGGGGAGACTAAGTGATTTGACCAGAATCACAGATTGTCGAGCTGAAGCAGAAACTTCAACCTGGTTCCCCAGTTGCAAAGTCTGCAGTTCTGGAAGTAACACCACATCCTCTCCCCTAAGTGCAACATTTAATCAAGTTGTCAACTAGATAAAAAAACATAAAGATAACAAATAATTTAAAAGTGCTTTGTCGCTATTTGAAAACTCAGAAAATATGTCCTTATTTTAGTCTTTTAGAGCACTAACCATAATTTTGATGCCAATAAGACCCTCTCATATATGTAATTTCTAAAGGAATGCTCTAGGTATTACAGTTTTGATTACATCAAGATGATGTCAGGCGTTCCACACTTTTGTAATAAATATAGAATGTTAGCAATCTAGTTGTTCATTAGGATACTGTTGAGAGGCAGAGGCCAGGGGCACGGACTCAGAAAATTGAAGGCAGGTAGGAGGGTGCAAAGGCAACAATTTAACCACACTGAGCAGGCAGGAAGGGCCGTGGAAGCACAACAGACTATGGAGGGCAGTGGAAAGGGGGGCAGGGGCAACAAACCAACAATACAGGACTTGCAAGAGAGGCTGTTGGAGGGAAGATCTATTACGGGTCAAGGAAGCTAGGGGCGGTCCCCAGAGCCCCGGGAGCCACCACAGAACTGAGCAGGAGAGTGAGTCAGGGACAAAAGGGGCACCTTAATTTGAGCCGGGGTGCCTAGGAACGCTTGCTCCAAAAATGAAGAAAACAGACATATGAGACATGGAATTGGAGGCAGAATACAATGGCAGTTTAATGAGAAGATGCAACTTCAAAGAAACCGCAGAATAGAGACATAAAGTACAAAATACAGAATCCAGATAATCATACAGCTGTCATGATATTCTCTGTATCTCAATTAATGGACTGACAGAGAGAGAGAGAAAACACATCTATAAATGCATCATGAGAAACAAGTTACACCAAGGAAAATGTTACCTAGGGACACTCACATTTACTCTTAGAGCAAGCATTCCTGCAATTACAATACAACATCTTTTAAATGCAAAAGTAAAGAGAACAATGGTTAAACATAACATGACATTTCATATAGGTAAAATAGAATAAGATACTTCAAGCAAAGCAGAGCAAGACATTTTAAGCAAAGGAAGACAAGAGCTCCCAGCTCTTGGGGAAAACCTGCACTGCCTGTTAACCTACATACAGACGGCGAGGTAGTCCGTCGATATCTGTGGGTGCGCCCTTTTTATATCATTTTGTGGGCTCCTTTGCACGCTACATCTACCTACGTATGCTACCCAAAAGCTTCGTCTGCAGATTTTACCAGACATTTCGTCATTTACCCACTTAATGCTGACAATGGACTGGGTGAAAAGGTCAGTCTCTCAGGCCAATCGCTTATCGTAAGTTCCATAGAGCAAGCAGAAAATAATGGGTATTGTACAGGAATTCAATATATTCATGTATAAAATCTCCTCAGTTCTCCTAACTTGACGCTCTGTGGTTGCCACTTCCTTAAAAGCGGGAAACCTGCCCAGGAAGCAAGTACCAGTCCAGGATGCAGCCTACTGTATGTCGACAGCTTCAGGGGGATGTTGAACTTTGATACCGAGCACGGAGCACTCGGGTAGGGTGGGGGCTACTAGTTTGGAGCAGAAGGCCTCGCAGACCTGCCTTCAGACTGCTATACACTAAAATTGCAGAGCTATGGTCAATTTAACAAAGAGGCCTACATATTGAACAGAAGGGCCTACACAGGGGTTTTATGCTGGCTGAGTGGTAAGGATGTCTCAGGATAATTATATAGCAACACAGGACCCGCTGGTCAATTTAATACAGCCTACAAATGCGGCTGGCAGGGCAAGGACAAGGGTCTCATACTTCAGGTGTGGACAGAACGGGCCAGGGGCCCCCTGTGATACAAAATCTACCCTCCTTCAAGGCTGTGGCAATGTAATAGACCATTGTGGGCAGAAGGAAGAGGCAATGGTAGTACAACCATACATGCCAACAGACCCGATTCAGCCAGGAAACGTCCAATGTTTTTAAGCTCAAATGGGCTTTATTTGATCTGTCTCCTGTCTACAATATCCTCTTTTTCAATGTAACTCAAAGGGGAAAATCAATACCCCAGTTTTTTTTCAAAATCTCCCTCTTACCAAGTTCAAAATGTTCGCAAGTATGGTACATTGGATCATGGAAGGAAATGGGATAGGGACATGGACTTGGATAACAGAGGACAGGAGGGACATGGAGAGGTGCACCAAACTGACCCTGCAGGGCAGGCATCAGGGTTTGCAGCAGCACAATACACCACACAGGGCATGCAGGACGGGAGTGCAGCACAACAATCCATCGAAAGCAAGAGGGAGGGGACAGGACCATGCACATGGACAACAGAGAACAGAGGGGCAAGAGGCAATGGTAGCTAGCTGACCATAATGGACAGACAGGAGAGAAGGCTGCAGCATAACAGACCATAAAGGGCAGGAGGGACGGATCAGGGGCATTACAATGGAACAGACAAGCCAGGAGGGAGGGAGTAGGGGTCTGCACATGTAAACAGAGGGCTGGGGGCAAGGGGGCAGGGCAGGAGCAGCAAGATGGCCATGGAGGTCAGGCAGGATGGGCACTAGAAGCAAGACACAACATGAAGAGCAACAGTGAGACTGTGATGGCATACACACAGACCATGGAGGGAAGGTGGGAGGGGGTCAGGGGCAGCTAACTGACCACACAGGGAAGGTGGGAGGGGCCATGGCAGCACAGAAGACCATGCATGGCAAGTGGGAGGGTTAGTGGCAGCACAATGGCTATGATGGGCAAGAAGGATGGTGCAGGGGCATGCACAAAGGACGATGGAGGATAGAAGGGAGGGTCAGGACCTGTGCACAGACAAGAAAGTTCAGGGGAAGGGGCCTCACAACAGACCACACGGGGCAGGCAGGAGGAGCAGTTGCAGCACAACAGACCAGGGAGGGCAGAAGGGTGTGGCAGTACAATGGACCATGTAGGACAGGAGGAAGAGGATAGAGGCATGGCATGTGGACAGGCAGGGTGGAGGTGGCAGGGACAGGTTACAGTCATCTGACAATGCTAGGCAGGTGGGAGGGGAGTGGCAGCTCAACAGAACACTCAGAGTAGATAGGAGTGGCAGGTCCATGGGACATGGTGGGCAAAAAGGATGGAGCAGGGGCATGCACAAAGACATCGGAGGGCAGGGGGAAGGAGAATAGGGGCAGCAAGCTAAGCACAGAGTTTAAGCAGGAGGTCAATGATGGGGCATAGAATTGGGCAATGGAGGGCAGGAGGAGTGGACTGGTACATCATACTAAATTGAGGGCAGTGGCAGCACATCAGACCATGCATGGCAGGAGGGAGGAGGCTAGTCCATGGATTCACACAACAGAGGATAGGGAGGAGGGGGATGGGGCAGCAAGCTAACTGTTCAGAGAAGGCGGGTATTAGAAACTTTATTGTTTTTAAAACATTTTGTCTGTGCAAACTACTTAAAATATGAACAAGTATGCAGCATAATCTCACTTTTATTCAGGAAGAAGAAGACGTTAGTGACTGTGACTCCGGGCTCACTTGGCAAAAACACCCCCTGACCCTCCACCCCCTATCGCAAAATGTAATGCCCGTGAAAAGGGTAGGTGAACACAGTGTTATATAGAACATAGTCCTGAGAGCACGATTGAAAATGAAAACTAGATATAGTGTATGGTATAAACTATGCACCAAAAAGTGTGATATAAGATGAACCAGGCGTGAAATATAATATGCAATACATTGTGCGCAATGACAGATTCATTGGAGAGCGCGAGATAGCACAGGCACTAGCGCGTGCTATGCAATATGCGCCTTAGAGTGTAATATGCACAGGGCAGTGTTGTGTAACCTAACTAGTCTCTAAAGTTGTAATATAAAATATGTGCTGGGGAGTGTAACGTTGCATATGCACTGTGACAAAGATATGGATCCCAAATTGTAATATGTATGGCATAGCACTGTGCGTTATAACATAGGCATCGAGGAAGGCACGTTAGATGGGGCAATATAACCCGTGCGAAGACAAGTGTGGCATGACATTTTCACGGGGTGGTGTTACAGTGCACATGGGCTAGAGAGTGTCATAGCATATGCACTAGCTAGTGGAATACAATACAGAGGTGTGTGGCACTCGGCAGGCAATGGTGGGTGTAACACAGCATTGGGCTCTGTCAGGAGCGCGCTGTGACTCGCAAGTGATGTTCGTCCCCTTTCCAGACAGTAAAATAAAAAGTATTACACATCCGGCAGTGGATGTGTGTTTTATTAACTGTGAGGGGGGTTTCTTGCATAGTTTTTGTCGAATTTTTGTCGAATCCCCTTTGAATGGCTTGGTGTGCATGTGTATTAAATGTGCCCGTCAATAGCTACCCATGTTTGTATAAATAAACGACAAGGGTGTCTACCGGGATTAGGCACGGTAGAGCATCAGACATGTCAGAGCTTCACTAGTGGTGTAAATACATTCCACGTGGATTAATTGCATGCATAGTCGCCTTTTAATGAATATCACGCAAATCGTCATGGTGATAGGTACGTACGGTTTGTCCAGCATGTCCTAGGTGTGTCTATAAATATATATTTTTTAAAAATAATAATAAACAGTGGCCGGCCCTGGGGATTGGGGTCAAAAAAATATAATTAGGAGACAGGCCCTGGGGGATGGGGTCATCAGGGCCAATAAATTAGAATAAGAAGGGGAACCACACAGCCCCCCTTCTTAAAAAAATAAAATAAATAAAAGACTGGCATCGTGCCGGAGGCCATGCCCCCTCCATGCAGCACTCTGCAAACGCGCCCCCAACAGGCATCTCCAGTATGCGCCAGGGAGCTGCGCTGCAGACAGGTGTTCTGAGGCCAAGCCCCTTTTTACACCTCTCTGCAACGCAGCTCTGTGGCGCTTACTGGAGGTACCTAGTGGTCTAGTGTGACCCTAGGGACCCTTAGGATTCAAGGGGACTTAATCTCTCAACTTAGAACAGCCACAGGGCGCGTTTACACAGTGGTGAAGGGAGGGGACGGGGCCTGAGGTGACGTGTGCAAACACGCACCATGGCACGTTTTAAATTGGGGATATCATTTCCCTTCAATACTGAGGGCCCCTGGGGGCTAACTAGACCACCAAGTGCTTCCAGTAAGCGCCACTGAGCTGCATTGCAGAGAGGTGGTCCAGGCCGTGCCACTTTTTACACCTCTCTGCAACGCAGCTCTGTGGCACTTACTGGAGGTACCTAGTGGGCTAGTTGGACCCTAGGGACCCTCAGGACTCAAATGAACTTAATCTCCCAACTAAAAACGGACACAGGGCGTGTTTACACAATGGTGAAAGGAGGGGACGGGGCCTGAGTTAACGTGTGCAAAAACGCCCTGTGGCCTGTTTTAAGAGGTAGTTTTAATCCCCATGCCCTATTATATACTAGGGGCTTATAGAGGAGGTAAGGCTAATCACAGGGGGACCCCAACGCATAATGTTCCCTAGTGTATGTAGGTGTTTTCACTGTATTCTAAGTGTCTTTTAACATAGCACTGGCTCTAGGACTGGTTAGTCAGACTCAGTTACCACCAGTATCCGTCTGAAAAAGTTGAGGGTACAGGATGATTTTGCAACAAGGCTTCTTTCTGCTCTTCTTTTTGTTCTTTCTGCACGTTATCCTTCTTCCTGCACTTATCTTAGTATTTGAGGACTTCTGTTGCTTCTTTCTGCACTTCTTTTGTTTCTTTCTGTGCATTTTTTCTTCTTTCTTCACATGTCCTATCTCTGTAGGCATAGTTAGAAATTAGCATTTAAAAAACCTTTGAAATTAACAGAAACAACCATAGGTTTCAGGCACGTTATAGTTAGGAATTAGCATTTAAAAAACCTCAGAAATTCACTGAAAAAACCATAGGTTTCAGGGGTGTTATAGTTAGCTGGACTTTTCACTTGTACAAAACCATTGAAATTCCCCCGTTATAGTTAGTTCAGCTAACTATAACTCGCGCGCCCGCAATGCACTGCTGATGACGTCACATATTACATCACTCATGACATGGTCAGCGACATCACTCATGACATCACTGATGACATCTCAAATGACATCACTGATGACATCACTGATGACATCATCCTTGTGATAGAGTGGCAGACCTCCTCTCACCCTAATATAACCTTTGATACACACATTCAAAAATAGAGACTAAAATTTTCAAAACAATGGACATACCAATACCAGTTACAATAACCTCTTCAGTAATTCTAAGATCCACATACACATCCACTCATTCACCAACAGTCCTATACAGTCACTCATCTCAAATGACATCATCCAGTGAATGTGTGTTTTTCTGAAAATTAAATATGTTTTATATATGTATATCTGAAGGTCGATGGAAGAATAAATGGGTATATAAGTGTCTAAATGGATGATTTGTTTTTGAAAAATTGATTGTGTAACTCACTGATTAAGTGTATCATAGTGAATACATGGCTTAGTCACAGTGAGTAATGTTTAAATATGTAAATATCTGTATCAGTCTCTCACTTTGTGTATAAGTGGCTGCATGGTTTGGTGAGTAGCTACATGGGTGTCTTTATAGGTTATTAGTTTGTTTTTTGAGTATCAGTCTGAGTGTCTGCATGGTTCGGTGGGGGGTATTACGTAGTGCATAGGTGCATGAATGAGTGACTCACTGTTTGTATGTGTTGAAGACAGCATGTGTGCAGGACTGTATGGGTGGATGAGTGTGTGTATGGGTGTGTTAGTGAGTGAATGACTGTCTCAATAGTGTCTTTATGAGTAACTACATATGTTTTAAACTAGTATATGTGACTATTGGTGTCTATAAGTGAGTATATGTGAGAGTGAGAGATTGAAAGAGTTCCTGTATGAATAAGTATGTGTTTCTATAAGTGATTGTTTAAAAGACTAAGTATGTGTAAGTTTCCGTAGAAGTAAGTGTGGTGGTGTATGTATAACTGTATATGCAAATAAATGTATGTTTGATTCTTTATTAGCATGAGTGACTATGTGTGTGAGTAACTCTATGGATGAGTGGCATTGTGTAACAGGATGTATAGGTGTATGAGTACATATGATGAGTGAATACATGTATGAGTGACTGTATAGGACTGTTGGTGAATGAGTGGATGTGTATGTGGATCTTAGAATTACTGAAGAGGTTGTTGTAACTGGTATTGGTATGTCCATTGTTTTGAAAAGTTTAGTCTCTATTTTTGAATGTGTGTATCAAAGGTTATATTAGGGTGAGAGGAGGTCTGCCACTCTATCACAAGGATGATGTCATCAGTGATGTCATCAGTGATGTCATTTGAGATGTCATCAGTGATGTCATGAGTGATGTCATGAGTGATGTCACTGACCATGTCATGAGTGATGTAATATGTGACGTCATCAGCAGTGCATTGCGGGCGCGCGAGTTATAGTTAGCTGAACTAACTATAACGGGGGAATTTCAATGGTTTTGTACAAGTGAAAAGTCCAGCTAACTATAACACCCCTGAAACCTATGGTTTTTTCAGTGAATATATATATATATAAAGGTACTACCCACTAACATTCATCTGCAACACTCTGGAACCTGAAAGAAGAATTGACAGCCGTAGAACGAGTAAACCGTCAATGAAAAGACAATGAACCTTCTATGAGGTAGACAGGTAATGGTGGACATTTAGCGTAGGTGGGGAGGGGTAATCAGGTAAACTGGGATTACATGTGGTTCTATTTGCAGGAGTCGTAGCCAGCCTACAGTCCTACACCTCAACCATTAGAAGGTATCCAACCGAACAAGTATAGAGAGCAGCAAGCCACTGTGTCAGGACAGGTATAGTTTGTGAATAACAAAATTACCCATTGAGTGTAGACAATAGTAGAATTGTTGCTGAGTTACTCTCATTGCAGGAATCGAGAGGAAGAAGTTCCGAGTCCAGTCCAGGAAGAAGACGCAGTGCAGTCTCTCTTGTCTGTCCAATTCCCCTTTCCCCCTCTCCGCTGCTCGTGGGCTTTTAGTTTGCAGTAGCGGGGTGAGGGAGTGGAGATCAAGCATCGGCTCCTGTGGAAAAGGCACGTTCAGCTAAGGTACTTGACAGATTGAAGTGCCCGCAATTAACTTCCACCCGAGCACGATGGCTGAGGGAATTGATGTTAAGGCTCTTGCTACAGTGTTAGATAGTATACAAAAGCAGTTAAGTGATACCCTGGAAGATAACAAGTCCCTTAGAGAGGAGGTTAGGAAGTCAGCCCAAGATGCTCGTTATTTGCGTCAGCAATTTGAAGAGTTTTACGGGGGTCCTCGTTCCACAGTTAAGGAAGATAAGCCACCCTCTTTTGCTCCTGCCCCATCCACAGCAGAACTCACCACACAGGTAATTCACGCAATCTCCCCAACTATTCCGTTGGCAGCTCCAGAAAGATATAGTGGGGACCCAAACAAGGCCCAAATTTTCCTCACACAATGTTCTTTACACTATCTCTGTCGGCCCATCATTTTTAAGGAAGACCAGTCTAAGGTGGCGTTCATGCTGTCGTACCTGAGTGGAGATGCTGCCGCTTGGTCCATGCCTTTGGTGAACAACAATGATCCCATTTTTTATGAATTTGAAGGATTCAAAAGAGAATTTCTATGAATTTTTGATAGAAGGTCCATCTCTCAATCCACGGATAATGAGTTATTAGATCTAAAGCAGGGAAACCGTGAATTAGTGGCATACTTGGCTCAATTTAATAAACTAATAGTGGAAACAAGTTGGCCAGAGGCAAAGCAAGCTGCAATTTTCTATCGCGGTCTTAAGGATGAGCTCAAGGATGGTCTATCACAGATTCCAAGACGTCCCACAGAGGTTTCTGAATTAATTGACCTAGTTCTTCAGATTGATCAGAGACAAAGTGAAAGAAAGAACGAGAGGCGAAAGGAAACTAGGTATATTCCGCCCCGTTTTGATAGAATGAAATCAGAGGGATCCAAGCCCAAGGAATCTGCGTCTGAAGACGAGCCTATGCAAATTGGTTCAGTAAGAGGACCTTTGTCGAAGGACGAAAGGGAGAAAAGACGTTTGGGCAAGTTGTGCATGTACTGTGGGAACTAAGGTCACTTTGTGAAGGAATGTCCAAAGAAGCCCAAGAGCAACTTCAGGTTAAAAGATCGGCTCCACCAGTAGAAGGGGTTGCCCTGGTGGAAGCGAAGGAACAGTCAACTCCAGATCCAAAATTAGTGGCTAATACCTTGCAATCATCGGCCCCACATTTGATTTTATCCGTTCAAATAAAATTTGGAGGTCGGATTAAGGAAGGGATTTCTGTCATGATCGATTCTGGGGCCACTGGTAATTTTTGCGATATTGGTTTTGCCAAGGCTCTCGGAATGATCTTATTGAGGAAGGAACGGCCAGAACCGGTACGCGCAGTGGACGGAACGAGTTTGTCCTCTGGACCGATTGTTTTTGATTCCGAAGAAATCTTGTTGTACAGACCCGGTCAACATCTTAGTTCCTTGCAATTCAGTTTGATCGATGCTCCGCAATTTCAACTAATCCTGGGTCTGCCTTGGCTCACTGAGCATAATCCTCAAATTGATTGGGCTAGACGGTCAATCCGCATGAACTCTGATTATTGTCTACGTCATTGTTTTCACGCGGGAACTTAACCACCAGAAGCTTCGCAATCCCAATTTTAGCAAGCTTTCCAAAGACCATTTGTGCACTAGACACTCAAGCAATTCCACTAGAATATGAAGATCTCGCCTCGGTGTTTGATGAAAGAGAAGCAGAACGTTTACCTCCCCATCGAGAGTATGACTGTCGAATTGAGCTGGAGCCTGGAGCCTCCCTCCCCTGTAGCCAAATTTACGCGCTATCGGAAGCAGAAAATGTCCATCTCAAGGAATATCTGAGCAGATATTTGGCTAATGGTTTCATACGCCCTTCTCAGTCACCAGTTTCGTCCCGCTCTTTTTCATACCTAAGAAAGATGGCCAATTGAGAACATGCATAGACTACCGCGCGCTCAATCTGGTGACTAAGAAGAATCGATATCCGCTACCTTTGATTTCAGAGCTTTTGGACCAGGTTAAGGGAGCGAAGTTTTATACAAAACTGGATTTGAGGGGCGCTTATCACTTGGTACGCATGGCTGAAGGAGAAGAGTGGAAGACGGCCTTCCGTACCCGTTTTGGGCTGTTCGAATATCAAGTCATGCCTTTTGGCTTATGCAATGCTCCGGCCGCCTTCCAGCACTTTGTAAATGACGTATTGCGGGAATTTTTGGATCGTTTCGCAGTGGTCTACATCGACGACATCCTCATTTTCTCGGCCAGCCTAGAGGAACATATCCAGCACGTTAGATCCATCTTGAAGAAATTGCTTGAGAACCAACTTTTTGTCAAATTGGAGAAGTGTGTGTTTCATTCCACACAAGTTGAGTTTTTGGGGTTTGTTTTGTCCCCAAATGGGGTATCTATGGATGAATCAAAGGTGCGGGCAATCAGGGAGTGGCCCTCTCCGCGTTCTGTGAAGGAAGTACAGAGTTTCCTTGGCTTCGCCAATTTTTATCGGCGATTCATAATCAACTTTTCTGAGCGAGTTTGTCAGCTCACAAGATTATTGAAGAAGAAGACAAAATTTGAGTGGAATGCGGAAACTGAATTAGCCTTAAAGAACTCAAGAAAATTTTTGTATCATCCCCAGTCCTGCTCCATCCAGATCCAGGAGAACCATTTTTTGTGGAAGCTGACGCCTCCAACTTGGCTATCGGAGGGATTTTGTCTCAGCGCCATAAGCAGACGGGCCAGTTACATCCAGTAGCTTTTCGTTCGAGGAAATTATCTGAGGCTGAAATAAATTATCCCATCGCGGATAAGGAACTGTTGGCTGTCAAAGATGCGTTCTCAGAATGGAGACATTATTTGCTGGGGGCCACGCATGTGGTGACTGTTTTTACGGACCATCGGAATCTCCAGTTTTTGAAATCCGCCCGTACTCTTACCCCACGTCAATTGAGATGGTCCCTATTTTTTGCAGATTACAATTTCGTCTTAACTTACAAACCTGGATCGGTAAATGGAAAGGCGGATGCCTTCTCTCTAGGCCTGGGCGGTAAATTCCGTTCCGCTCGCGGAATTTGCGGAATTTAGGTAATTTCACGTTCCGCGGAGAACGCGGAATTGCCTAAAATTCTGCTTTCCACGGCTTCGCGGAATTTTTGCTTGTTCGCGATCTCAAAATGTGTGTTCGCGAGATATTTCCCCCTGAGCACGCAAACAGCGTTTGCGAACAGGAAAAAAGCATCGCGAACAAGCAATTCCGCGTGTTCGTGGAATTTCTGCGTGTTCGCGGAGATTTTAAACCATTTCGCGGAGATTTGCGTAACGCGACTACGCAAATTCCGCCCACCCCTACTTCTCTCGTCTGAATGTGAGCGCCGATGTCAAAAATACTGAAAAAGGAGTAATTATTCCAGTAGATCGAATAATCGGAACTCTTACCTACTCAGACATTGAACGGAAGCTACCAAACTTGTTGTCTCCAGAAGAAGTGGGGGATTGGACGGCTAAGGGAAAAGAATTCCAAGTCAAGAATGGTAGGCCCTTCTACCAAGACAAGTTGTTCGTGCCAAATCTGGATCTGCGAAAACAAATCATTGAACACTTCCATGACGAGCCACTGGCTGGACACAAGGGGGTGAAGAAAACTATGGAGCTGATCCGAAGAGAGTTTTGGTGGCCTGCAATGGAAGCTCAGGTGCGGCAGTATGTAGCCACTTGTGAGTTGTGTATCAAAGGAAAGACTCCTAGAAGGGCTCCTCAAGGTTTTTTACAGCCTATGCCCCTAGCCCCGTACCCATGGCATACCATTTCCATGGATTTCATTGTGGATCTCCCGTCCAGTGGTGGTCTTTCAGTCATTTGGGTGGTGGTGGACCATTTCTCCAAGATGAGCCCTTTTGTCCTTTTAAAAGCCCTCCCAAATGCTACACAGCTGTCCAAACTGTTCACACAGGACATAGTAAGGGCCCATGGTATCCCAAAGATAGTTATCTCTGACAGAGGCCCTCAGTTTGTCTCTCGTTTTTGGAGATCCTTTTTGAAAAGGTTGGGTGTGGATTCCCGTTTGACTTCCAGCTTCCATCCTGAGACGGATGGACAGACGGAAAGAGTAAATCAGGAACTGGAGCAATACTTGCGCCTGTTCTTGATGGATCAGGAGGGAGAGTGGCCAGACCTGATGTTGGCAGCAGAGTTTGCTTATAATAATGCTGAGCATGCTTCCACAGGTTACTCTCCATTCTATTAAAATTCTGGTCGACATCCAAACACTCTGGTAGATAAAGAAACTAGTGAAGTTCCAGCAGTGGAGACGGTAGTACAAGAATTACATGAGGCTTTTCAATTAGCTTCCAGAAAGCTGTCTAAGGCTAAAGTTTCCTACAAGAAGCAGGCGGACAAAAAGAGACGTCCAAATCCCGTTTATGTAAGGGGAGATCAGGTCTGGGTTTCTACTAGAAATTTACGCCTGAAGGTAAATCGGAAGTTTCAGCCTAGGTTTGTGGGTCCTTTCCAGGTAGACCGAATGGTGAATCCAGTCAGTGTAAAGGTTTGTCTTCCTCCCAGGTTGAAGATACATCCAGTTTTTCATGTTTCCCTGCTCCAGTGTAATCCGAAGGGGTTTAGGGCCAGAAATTCACCCTCCTCAGTTTTGGTGCAAGGTAGGGAGGAATTTGAGGTAAAGAGAATTCTTGATTCTAGATTTCAAAAAGGGAAAATATTCTATCTGGTAGATTGGAAGGTTTATGGTCCGGAAGAGAGATCTTGGGAGCCACTATCCAATATCCATGCCCCACGTTTGCTTCGAGAGTTTCACCGAACTCACCCCACTAAGCCTAAGGAGGAGAGGAGGGGGGTTTGGTGGGAGGTACTGTCAGGAATGATGCAGAAATGGTTTCATTCCCAAGGTTAAACATTCAACCCAGGAGTCAGGCTTGGCGTTTTGTGGGAAGGCGAAGAAGTGTGTCAGTGAGATCGCTCTCCGCCTTCCTTCGTTCCTTAAGAGTCTAGGTCCTTTGTCCCCTCTCCCAAGATGGCTGCTGGCTTAGGCATCTACTTTCCTTCGGCTGCTCGCGCGGGCAGCGGTGCAGTTTTTTCCGGATTGATATGCGCGCGCGCGTTCAGAACGCGGCGCACTTCAACCGTCAAATTTTCTGGGACAAGACGGAGTTCAAGTGAGCTCCGTTAATAAGTAGGTTTCCAGTCAGAGTTTTTCCCCTAGTGTCTAGTGGGGTTGGTCTCATTTCCAGTGAGGTCCGTTTTCTGTCCCAAGTTCGGGGAACCTTGCATTTTCCTCACCTCAGGTAGAGAAGGTTCGTTTCCAGAGACTTCGAGAGAGTGGCAAGTCTGGTAAACGCAACGTATTCTCTCAGCGCAGCAGCAGTCTTTGTGAGGTAGAGGCAAGTCTTGAATAAATACTCAGCTCAAGAAGTAAGTGCTGTTTGCTAAATACTTGAGGAGACTGAATCCGATATTAAACATTCAATGACTCTATTTATTTGGAAGTGACAAGTTGAACTCTCAGCCAGTGAAGTTAGAGAGAGAGAGAGAATGTTGCCAGAGCTAGACTACTATCCAAGTACAGTTTCGTAGCTGGAGTTGTTCAAGCAGCGAGTACAGAATTCTACAAGAAAGTGAAAGAAGAGCCAGTAAGAAGTAAAGTGTGAGAAGGACTTCTATAGTGATATCTATGTGGATGCAATTGTATATTTATATATATATATATATATATATATATATATATATAAAGGTAGTACCCACTAACATTCATCTGCAACACTCTGGAACCTGAAAGAAGAATTGACAGCTATAGAACGAGTAAACCGTAAATGAAAAGACAATGAACCTTCTATGAGGTAGACAGGTAATGGTGGACATTTAGCATAGGTGGGGAGGGGTAATCAGGTAAACTGGGATTACATGTGGTTCTATTTGCAGGAGTCGTAGCCCGCCTACAGTCCTACACCTCAACCATTAGAAGGTATCCAACCGAACAAGTATAGAGAGCAGCAAGCCACTGTGTCAGGACAGGTATAGTTTGTGAATAACAAAATTACCCATTGAGTGTAGACAATAGTAGAATTTTTGCTGAGTTACTCTCATTGCAGGAATCGAGAGGAAGAAGTTCCGAGTCCAGTCCAGGAAGAAGACGCAGTGCAGTCTCTCTTGTCTGTCCAATTCCCCTTTCCCCCTTGCCGCTGCTCGTGGGCTTTTAGTTCGCAGTAGCAGGGTGAGGGAGTGGAAATCAAGCATCAGCTCCTGTGGAAAAGGCACGTTCAGCTAAGGTACTTGACAAGCGCCTCGATGTGGTCACTGCACACAAGGAGTTGTGCAATTTCCCATGCCCAACTGCCTGCACAGATGCCAAATATCAAGGCATCCCATTCACGGGTATCACGGTTACGCTCCTGTTCGTTGGCCAACAGGGGGCGCACACACAAGTCATAATCCAGTTCAGCTACTGTTGTGTTGGATAGGCAGACATCCTTGGGCCACTCGAATGTGCATGATTGACAGTGGAGCCATGGCTGGACGCAGGTGACGTACGCAAGACAGAAACTCAGACGGAAACTGATGCGCAACAGTGGCAGTGATCCCAACAGATGCAGCATTTGTGCATGGTACAGTTCCACGTGACAGGGGTTGTGCATGTGCCAGGGATTGCCAGACATTGCCAAATACGACTCATTGCTCGGAGCAATGAGTCGTATTTGTGTGCAACGTTTGGACTTATGTTTTTTTTTACTTATGTATCAAGGGCATCCCATGCAGGTGTTCCTTAAGCAGGGACAAGTGTGTGTGGGGTGTGGACAAGTTGGTCTTTCATTCGCATAGTTCGTGGTGTGGGAGTCGTCAGGATCTGGTATGGTATCTCTCGTAGGGAGTGCTAGAAGCATTCAAGGCCAAGGTCGGGGGTTCAGCTGTCCTTCCGCCTTGTGTACTGAGACAAAGGGGCTTTCATACCTAATGTTAGTCTGACTAATGCTTGCATTTTTGAAATGTGATGTTGCCTTTGCATTGCAATTGATGTCAGGCCTGTGACTTAGTGTGCAACAATAGCGACACACACACAACAGTTGGCATGTATGAGCCAAGAGCCAGATTGGCCTTGCGCTCCTTGTACAATGTCTCTCTTTCTCTCTCTTTCTCTCTCACCCTCACTCTCACTCTCACTGTTTCTCTCACTCTCTCTATCTCTATATCTCTCTCTCTTTTGCTCGCTCTCTGTGTCCTTTGATGAGCGCATGACACACTTTCTTATCTGGGATTTTGTTTTGCAGGCTGTGACTTACAGATTGTCCTGAGTAGACCCGCTATGACACTTCAGAATGGTTGCTTTGTGTTTATTCAGACTAGAAAAAATTATTTTGGAATTATAAGATGAATGTATGATTCTCATTGTTATGACCACACATGGTGTTGTAAGCGTGTAACATCAGGCACATTGTTTTGATCATGATTTTGTAATGTTAATGTGATATATCTTTGTCTGGGGGTGCCTGGAGTGGGGCCACAGGGGGGGTGGGGTCCTTGGGGGGGTGACGTTCCTCTTTTGGGGCTACGGGATGCATGGTCAGTGGCTCCATGGCATCTGTTGTTCTTCAGGTGTGGCTCTGGGCTGAGCTCCCTTTGATGGTGCAGTTTGTCGTCCGACTTTGCACTAGGTCAGAGCAGGTGTTAGTTTCCTGCTGCTAACGTGCCTTATTGCATGTTTTGTGATCTTATCACCAATCTTACTGGTCGTTGAGAATGTTGTGGAGTGGTGCTGTTACGAGGTTTTGCACGGGAACGCCTCCTCTGCAAATCTTTAGCGTTAGTTGCCGGGGTCATCTGCGGCGATTTGTTTTGCGACTGCTATCGCAAGTAACCTGGTAATATGAGCTGTTAGCACCAGCTTGTGAATGGGGCGATAAATCTATCGCGACTTTGGCTGCGATAAAGTGCCGTTAACTCGGCGATTGCTCCTTGAGAGTATGCCCCAAGCCAGGCTGGTTTGATAAGGTGAAAGTGGCCTGGCAGGAATAGAGCTTATTTGATGGCGAGAGCTCCGAAGCTGAGGAGGATGGGCCCTGCAGATGGGGCTGGATAAATCAAACTGAGCTCAAAGAAAGAACAGATCAGTAAGGAATGCCAGGGCCACCGTCCCCCATACTCTGTGCCAAAGCCAGTTGACAGGCTTAAGAACAGGAATTTGCAGAGGTTAGGGGGAGGAGAGCTAATGGTTATGAGCCACGCTATGGGTTGGTCTAGCTAGCTCTTACTCCTCTGGGGAGAATTCATCCATGTTAGATTTTTGGAAGTGCAGTACTTTGAGGGACAAGAAGGTGCCACACTTCGGAGGAAGTTGTCATTGTTTTAGGTTGCATCCAGCATTTTGTTGGACAGAGGTGCCCCCTGCTTTTTGTCACAGAACACTGAATAAATATCTGAGGGCTGCATTGTCTCTCAGATTTGTTGCCTGAAACTACAAGGAAAGGAATGACTTGAATCTGAGTTTGCACCCATAGGCCTGGCCACTGAATGACTGTGCCTGCTGCCTAATTTGGTACTACAGACATGGGGCTGTGCCTTGGTTCACAAATAAATAAATAGTAGACTCCCTGCAGCTACAGGTTAACAGAGCCCACCTGTATCTTCTCTACTAAGAGTCTCTATCCTGGTGTACGGCCAGTGGAATTTTAAGGATTTGACCGGGTGCATTGTGGAAATTGCGGTCCAGGCCTTTCAGAGACCATCCAGGAGATTCCACACCTTTGGATTTGTGTTTTGGACTCTTTGAACATACAAGGATACCTTCAGGAAGCCCCTCTTGAAGTTTGGAGAACTTTGGATAACTTTTGGCAAAAAGCTCCATAGGTTGACTTAGCCGACCGTGAGACTCAGTCGACTACCTTCAAACTTGACCTGGACAGGTTTTCAGGTTTGTCCCGCTAAAACCTTCAGATCTCTGGACTTCCAGGATTTGGAAAGTCAAGCCGGTAAACCCTCTCCGAATCCGGACTGCTGAGGAGGGTCGAGCACCATCGGAAAAAAAAATTCCAGAAAAGTTTCTAAATGTGACAGTAACATTTTGACCTGGGCTTCCCACTTACTGAATCTGTGAGAAGTTAGCCTGGTATATGCTGTCCACTAGTTATAGTAGGCACCTTGCACCAGTCCAAACAACCTCTTATTGATGTTAGGTTAAAGACAACCTTTATTGAAAGCTATCCCAGTGGTAGCTATGGAGATCAGCCTTCAGGCTAAGTCTTGAAGGAATGTAAAGCAGCTTGTTTTACCAGTCTATAATCTCTTGAATGGCTAAATAAAAGGCAACCACACCAGGTATATTTATAAAATATATGTATTTATTTCTAAACACACCCTCCTAGTCTCTTTATGAGGCTAGAGGTCCAAACACATAAGTTACACTTCAAATATTACAGTAAAATAGCACAAACACACGTTAGGTCCTAGGGGTGATCCACCCCATTTACTAAAATAGAGGTATAAGAACCATGACTTAACTAGAAACAAGGCCTAGAGCCTGTAGAATCGCTGGGACCGTAAGGAACCACCCAAGGTAGTGACACAGGGGACCCAGGGGGGCCGTGTGCAGTGTGAGAACACAGCCGCGAGCTCCCGTTAGCTTTTATGGGGAAAGTCTTGGTTAGATTTTAAAGATTAGGGACACTAAGAAATGAACTAGGATCAAACCCTTTTGGACTTAGGAAGTTCTAGGGTCAACACCCACGGGAGCACCGGAGTACTCGAGTTACCTCACCCAGGGAAGCCTGGTGCATGGGTGTCAAATGGTGTAGGGTTGCGTCGTTGTTTTCAATGGGAGCTGGCGAAGAAGACTGCTGCCGGGAAGATGCGAAGTGTCTGAAGAGATCCAAGCCTGGATCTAAGATGAGAAGAACCTGAAAGCAGAGGGGACAGAGTCTTGGTCACTAGCCAGTGACCAGGGGCACGATAGGCGAATGACGGTTGATTTCAGGTGAAGAAGATGAAGCTTGACTCTTTAGCCACGAGGACCAGGAGGTGTTGAGGTTAACCAGGAGCTGGACTCGTGCTGTCCTACGGGATGTCAAGTGCTGCAGCATTGGTGCCTGGATTGGACACAACAAGCCTTGGCAACAGCAACACATGCAGAAAGGAGAAAGATGCTTCGGTGCAGACCAGCAAGGTCTGAGGGATTCACCACGTGGTGGGGAGTCAGGGCACGTCTGCAACAACCAGGAAAGCTAAAGGAAAATCCAAGTTGCCTTCACTGGGACCCACCAGTCGACGGACCAGAGATCACAAAGGAGCCTCAAGCAGAAATGCAAGAAGCTGGCTCACGGAACACTCGTGGAGTGTAGGCCCACAATCTTCAATGCAGATGGTGCTCAGGGCGTGGGCTACAAGTTACCAACAGCACGACTTTGAGAGACATCGAGAAGTCAATGCACTTGCAAATGTGCATGGTGACCCGGAGTTCCGGTTCCACGTTACTCACGAGGCCTGCAGATCTCAGCTTTTCTGGGGACTCGGGTCGGCCTCTGAGAAGTCTGGAAATCCTCTTCCTTGGCTGCAAATACTTCGGAGTCTGGCGGGAGCTTCAGAGCTGCAGACCAGCAATTGCTTTGTTGGTGCCTGCCAAGCAGGGGAGTCACTCCTTGAACCCAAGGGAAATTTCTTCAGTCCTCTGATCTTCAGTAGAGCGTCAAAGTTCCAGGATTCAGTTGCAGAGTTTCGTCCAGGGATATCTAAAGTCCTGTTGCCAGGGGTTCCTTACTTATACCTTAGAAAGAGGTTGGACTAACTCAGGGGACCCACCTATGGGAGGGTTTGGAAAGAGGGGGGGCTACACCCATTTCCTTTGTCCAGTTTCGCGCCAGAGCAGGGGCTGAAAGCCCCTGAACTGGTTTGAGCTGGACTATGCACAGGGACACCAAATGTGCCCCCTGTGCAGGACTTCAAAGCACTCTGAGAGTGCTCCCGCCCTGCGCCAATACACATCAGCCTGTCTGGGAGGTGGTTACACCTCCCTGTGACAGGAAACCTATTGTCCAGGCCTCCCCTGCCGGAGTTTCGGTCTGCAGCAGGAGGCCAGACCTGTATCTGTGGCTGCAGAATCCATTTTGTGATGCCAGGGCTCTTTTAAGTTGGTACCGGGTATACTGGTGCAGTCATGTCTCTCCCTCTAGAAGGGTGGGATCATACTCCCACACCAGTTACTGGTGTGGGGGTATGATTCCAAGGTGTTTCACACCAAACACAACATGTTTCCGTGCAGCCAGTCTAAAGTTAGCATTTACTGTTTGGTTATAAAGCACTTAAGAGTATATGGTCAGGCTGCAACACTGACAACCCCGGAGAAGTTATTCTAAAGGCTGCAGAGGGGCTCAACTCATGCCTGGGCACCCTCTCACATATAACCAAGCACCCTGCCTTCAGGATTGATAAGGCCTGCCATAGGGGTGACTGATAGGTTTCTATGTGCAGTGATAGGTGAGATTTGGTGAACCTATATCTCATTAAGGGGTGCATGCACCACCTTACCCAGGCTGCAGTAGCAGACCTGTGGTGTCATTTTGGAGGGCTTTCCAGGGGTGGCATAATACATGCTTCAGCCCCTGGTAGGCCTCTGGGGTACCTATGCCCTGGGTACATAGTATACCATATACTAGGGAGTCACAAGGGTACCCCAGAATCCAATCTGGAGTGTACCTAAAGTACATGGAATCAATTTAGAGAGGAAGCAGTTAGGCTGGGGTCCTGAATAGCAGGGCCCAAGCCAGACTAAAGTCGAAAAACAGTGAAACATCAGCAAAAAGTGGGGGTAACCATGTGAAGCAGATCCTACTCTCCTACAGTATCTGACCAGGGCTCCACCGGGTTCGACCTGAAACTTTGACTTTGTCCTGGTAAAGCGTGACCAGATTTTCTAGAGAGGAGCTATAAGCTTTTAAGCACTATAAACTGGTTAATCTTTAAACATTCATATCTCCGGTTCTCTGCATTGGATTTTTGGTGTCTATTTGGTCATAAAATATTTATTATTATTATTATTATTAATTTAATTTTATAAGGCGCACAGCTACCCGGAGGTTTCCGGCACCATCGGACTAACGCAAAAGAGAGAGAAAGCATTATTGGTTAAATAACCACGTTTTGAGACCTTTGCAAAAGTTTGTGTAGATGGTTTCATGCCGAAGTGGCGTGGGGAATGAGTTACTTAGTGATGGGGTAATATAAGAAAAAGACTGTCCACCTATACGTGACCGTTTGATCCTGGGCACTAAGAATTTGGCCTGAGTGGAGGATCGAAGAAAACGAGTTGGGAAGTAGGGATGAATTAAGGCACTCAGATTTTGTGGAGCTGTGCCCATTTTAATTTTATTCTTGTAACACAGTGCCTTGAATTTACGCTGTTCACCAGTCAGTGAAGGTCGAGGAGTGAGCCTAAAATAGATGCCTTTCTAGGCACCTGGCAAAGCAGTCTTGCCGCCAAGTTCTGTACTACCTGCAATTTTCGAACTATCTCCTTATTGGCTCCTAAATACAGGACGTTGCCATAGTCCAGCCTAGAAGTGATCAGGGCCTGAACCACAGTTCTTTGTGTGGGGCCAGGCAGCATCCAAAGTATGTTTTGAGCTATTTTAGGATGGTGAAGCAGATGGAGGCGACCCTGACTGCTTGCTGCCTCATTGAGAACTCATCATCAATGATTATGCCTAGATTGCGGACAAATTCCCTCGGCTGGGGAAGATTACCCACTTGAGGAGGCCAATGTCGGGGCCCCAAAGGTCTTTGTTTTTACCGAGAATTAATACCTCTGGATTTACTATTTTTAAAAATTGGTTTGGGATTTTTATTGTATATTGGTATTTTTTGATGCGTTACACTCCTTTCTCCTAAGTTAGGCATGACTGCTTGTTGTCAGCTACCACGGGTTGAGCAAGGGGCCAATTAAATGAGACCTTTACTGCACCCTGTACCGTGTTAGTGGACTTGTTACTAGTTGTAGGTGCATACTTACCCCTACCAATAACCCACTTTCTAACAATGATGAGTTATTTGGGGGAAACACTTGATTGTGTTTGGTGTTCTACTACAACTGTGTAGTAATCAAAGAGAGCTAGCTACTTTGATAATGTACGTGTTGTATGTGTCTGGTGGGAAAACCTAATAGTTTTTAAGAAAGCCCTCACCCACCAATCTAGTTGGTGGCATGCTTCATCATCGGGCCCCACCAAAGGCACCGAATGTGCCTCAGGTGTGCTACGACGCCTGATTACAGCGGAGTAGGATGTGTTAAGTGAGTGTGCAGTGAAGGTGTTTAGAGTGGGGTTAAAATGCTGCCCTAGAGGTCCCAAACAGTTAATTTATTGGTGGGCCCCAGACAGAGTTTAAAACAAGGCTTTTGGACGAGGTAGGAGAGACTTATGGTCTCCCACGGCCAGTGTGGTCAACTAGTTTTAGCCAGGCATTTGGTTAAAACTGGCTTTCATCAGGACCTATGTGTGAGGGGGTGAAACAAGGGACTAACGTGTTGTAAGCACCCTATGTGAAGCACTCGCGAAGGTGCTGTAATTGTAAGAGGAGGTTTCCTCTCAGTTTGTACCTGTGGAAGAAAAGGAAGGGACAAAACACTCAGGGACATATGTAGGAAGCCAAATTGCGATCGCAAATGCTGAAATTCGTAGAATTTCAGCATTTGCGATCGCAATTTGGGCAATGTTGCTATCCCAGAGGGGTACAGAATTTTGAGGCTTTATCGGCAGCAAAAAACTGGGGGGGGGTTGCAATTATTCATAAGGAGCATGTACAAATTACAATGCTTGATCAGCGTATAAACCCCCAAATTGAAATTTTGCTCTTCAAGATGGAAGTCGGTCCACACGACCTATGGAGAGGGGCTTTGGTGTACCAACCCCCGGGTCCTTTAAAGAACTTCTCCACACAATTAATGGAAATAATAGCCCCTCATGTCATTGCCTCTAATAACTTCCTACTATTGGGAGATTTTAACATACATAGTGAAAATCTTTTGCTTCCCGAAATATCATCTTTCTTTGCTGATCTTTCTACCCTCCACCTCACAAAAAAGAATGATGGCCCTACACATACAGCAGGCCACACCATTGATATTATCTGCGCCAATACTGATCGGCTTTCCTGTGGTGCCCCCCGCCCTATGTGCTGGACGGACCATGCACTTATTAACTTCCAAGTGCAGTGCTGCCAGAGGCCCATTATAATGGCAGCACACACACAACTTACCTACAGACAATGGTATAAAATTAACCATGAGTCCTTCTTATTGTTTTTCACACCCCCCAGTTATCCCCTCACTAACAATATCAAAGGAAATCTCACTCTTTTCAACACCACGGTCCTAGCAACCATTAACTCCATCGCCCCTGTAAAGACTTGTGTCAAAGCCCCTAGGAACACTTTAGCTATTTGGTTTACCCCCGAATTACGCATGTCAAAAAGCCGCTGCAAACATTTGGAAAGAAGGTGGCGCCGCACTCACCAAGACACGGATACAGCAAATTACAGAGCCGCACTCACCCTCTACCATAATGAAATTAAACAAGCCCGTATATCGCATATAGCCCAGCAACTAAGACAGGCAGGTAATTCTCCCAAAATTCTTCACCAAATCCTGCAAGATTTTATTTGTCCTAAAGCCTGTGAATTGGATAACAACGTATCCCAGTCCATCTGCGATAACATTAGCTCTTTTTTTATACAAAAAATTTAATTTGCTAGTATCTGTCACGCACCCTTGCCTGATGACACTCTTAAACCCCATAATGCCACCATTACAACCTCATCGACCTTCCCTCCCCTCTCTAGGGATGAAACCATCACACTTTGTGCAATGTTAAATCTGGCTCCCCTTTAGATGTTATGCCTGAAAAAATCGCGGCGCCCCTTGCACATGTATTCGCAGTCTCTGTTAATCCCCTTCTTAACTCCTCTCCTGAAAGTGGTCTGGTCCCCTCCACTTGGAAAGCAGCCCAGGTCATTCCATTGCGGAAAAACAAGAATCTTCCAATGGATGACCTCTCCAACCTCTGCCCTATCTCTCTTCTGCCCTATCTGAGCAAGGTCTTGGAGAAGCATGTGAATAGACATCTTTCCAACCCTATCGAAGAAACCGGATACTTGGACCCATCTCAATCAGGATTTTGCGCAAACTATAGTACTGAGACTGCGTTGGTAGCCGTAACCGACTACATCAGACTTATTCTTGATCAGGGACAGTCTGCCATCCTGGTCCTTTTAGATTTCTCCGCTGCTTTCGATACGGTGGAACATCCGACCTTGCTTGGAAGACTAAAGGAGACTGGTTTCGGAGGAACGGCGCTGAACAGGATTACCAGTTTCCTTTTCAATCGCACACAAACACTTAATTTAGGCCCTTTCCGTTCTACCACCGAAAATCTGTCCAAGGGTGTGCCACAGGGCTCTTGTTTAAGCCTCACATTATTCAACATCAATGTGGCCCCCCTTGCTTCTCTTTTAAGATCTCTTGGGTTCATCCCCGTATCCTATGCGGATGATACCCAACTTATTTTTCCATTCAATAAATCTTCTCTGACAGCCCATACATCTTTTGCCTCAGGTATGTTGGCCATCTCGCAGTGGATGAGTAACAACTTCCTCCAATTGAATGCAAATAAAACGGAGATCATCCTCTTCGGTGATGCCCCCATCCTGTGGTCTCCCACTTGGTGGCCATCGGAATTGGGCCCTGCTCCTCTGCCCAAATTAACAGCAAAAAATTTCGGTGTGCGCTTTGACCAGGCTCTGTCTATGAAGGACCATGTATCCTACACAGCCGGCGCATGCTTCTTTACTTTGAGACTTTTGAGGAAAGCTCTCCCCTATCTCCCGTATTCTCTCCGTAAGACACTAGTGCAGGCACTAGTACTGAACAAGTTGGACTATTGCAATGCCCTTTTGGTTGCTGCGAATGAATCTGCTCTTAGCCGTTTGCAAGTGGTTCAAAACACCGCGGCACGACTAGTCACCAATGCCCCGTATAGATCAGCTTCACTCGCACTGCTCCAACAACTTCATTGGTTGCCAGTGCGGAAACGGATTAGGTTTAAGCTTTGCTGCCTGACTCATAAAGCACTGTGGGGACCCGGCTCCCAATATTTGGCTGCGAGACTCCATCAATATACTCCCAGCCGCGACTTGAGATCAGGCTCTAAATCTCTGCTACTTACTCCGAGAATTAAGAGAACTCGGTTAGGAGGTAAATCTTTCTCCTATCAAGCTCCTATGATTTGGAATCAGCTCGCCCTTCCCCTAAGGCAATGCTCTGACTACCTTAGGTTTAGAAAGATACTGAAGACAACCCTCTTCGCAGAATGATTTTGCCCTAGCCGCCCCGCACTGCCCGCTAGCGCTGAGAGACCCCCCCGGGGGTGATTCACGCGCTTAACATAACATAACAATGTGCTATGTAGCAAACAACAACCCACACGCAAAATAAGGACTCGCAAAAGTTGCGATTCCTTATTTTGCAAATGCAATTAAGAAATCCCAAATTGCGATTCCTTAAATACAATGTAGGAAGCACCCAAGTTGTGCGATTTTTGCTTAAGGAATCGCAAATTACCACCAACTTCAGGTTGGTGGTAATTTGCGATTTCTTAGAAAATTTCACTTTTTTGCATTTTTCAAAGTGCCATGTGGCACACATACATGCCCTCAGCGTATGTATATGCGCCACATGTGCACACATGTTTATTTCCGGGGTGCAAAAGGGTGTCCTATTGACACCCTTGCAACCTTGAAATTGCATTCTCAATTTGCGATTCTCTAATTGAGAATCGCAAATTGAGAATGTCTTCCCATTCATTCCTATGGGCATTCTAGCCCATAGGAATGAATGGCAAGGTATTCCTTATTTGCGAATCTCAATTTGCGATTCGCAAATAAGGAATATGTGGGATTCGCAAAATATTTTGCTATTCCTACCTACATTGCGTTTTGCGATTCTCTAGTTGCGATTCCCTAAAAATCGCAATTTGAGAATCGCAAAACACGTTTTACCTACATATGGCCCATAGACACATAATATGTAAAACACGCTGGTTTAGGCATGTAATTGGTGGTAGCGATACCTGGTGCCTAAGTGGTGATCGAGTCAACCGACAGTGATGAGCGGTAGCGTCGGCTGGTGTAATATATGCGGAATAGTAATACTATGCGATAGAGGTGCTAGTACCTGAGGGCAGAATGGCAAAATGTTATGGTGACCAAGACAAAATGGTATTTAAGGTTAAAAAGTGAGAGCTTACTTCCTAACTTCGGGGGACAATCTTCTTGAGTCTCTGGCGGGGATCAGAGACTCTCATGCACTCTGAGGGGGTAGGAAGAAAAAGTTTAAAAGGAGCGGGTGTGGAGAAGAGAGCTCACTGCCAGCGGTAAAAATATGCACTCTGGAGCAGCCAATGGCTATATCCCAGTGGCGGTACCGCAAGCGAACTCTCACTCTCCCAATTACTTGGCGTTGTCTCCGGATAAGCTGCTACACCTGGTGTGCCCGGCCAGGAACTCCGATGGTGCGGGATACGGAAGCCAGTGTGGTTTAAGTAGTGTGTTTATGCCGCAGCTGAGGCTCGTTGACATTGGGCGTGTCTCATGGGTGATTTGCTTCTGTCAAGGCAAGACAGAATGGACAGACACAGAAGACATACTATACTCCCTGTGATGTTTGCCATGGATACAAGTGTGTGGCATTGTGGGGGGGGGACACTTGGGAATTAGAAAAGGAATGAATAAAGTTGCTGTCAACGTGTGTTTTCCAACCCAGTAGTTGGCAACTAATGCGGTGGCTCAGTAGAATGTATGCGGAGCTGTTATGCTCGTAACATGACAGTTATCTAGTGCGTGTTGGCACCCTTCACATGACATGACACAGAGAATAGTGCCGCAAATAGCGGGGTGCATTCTGAGTGGCATTATCGGGGTCTGCGGGGGTCAGCTCTGAAGGGATAGTCCCGTACAGGCCGCACTCCTGCTTAATTGGACGCGCTGCCAATCATGTTTGTAGTGCACATGTCTGGCCGATAGGGTATCTTGCGTGTGCTCCCATTAAATGAGATGCGGTGGACACGTCGTAAAAGTATAAGGCGTGCGTCAGGACTAGCTAGGACATGCCGGTAGGCTGGGGAATAGTGTCCACGCACGTGGGTGGAGGTTTGGCTCGGAAGGGGGAGGCCCAGTAGATAAAGGAGGGTCATTATTATCACCCAAGTTAGCCATGGCCAGTCCATTTTAATCGGAGGGTACACTTCCGTTCATGATGAGATGGGCTAATGCAGTCGGGCCAAGAAGGAGGTGTCAACCGGGAAGAGTATGGTGGCTGGATCTGGGGTAGAGTATGCAGATTCTGTGGGGATCAGCAGTTGAGGCTGTACCACAGTATGTTGTCATTTAGCCCATGAATGTGCGGTGAAAGACGGTAAATCCAACGTTGCTCCTCTGTGAGGCGTGTTCTTTCGTTGTTATTTGGATGGGGTGGTATTTGTTCGATAATCGTCCAACGTATATCATTGGGCGTGTGTGAGAAGTTGGCCTGGTATATGCTGGTCACTAGTTAAATTGGCCACCTTGCACCAGTACAATTTGACTCTTATGGTAGAAGGGTTTAAGACAACCTTTTAAAGAAAGCTATTCTAGTGGTAGCTGTGGAGAGCAGCCTTCAGGCTAAGTCTTTAGAGGAATGTAAAGCAGCTTGTTTTACCTTATAATCTCTTGAATTACTAAATGAAAGGACACCACACAGGTATATATATCAAATATATATGTATTTATTACTAGACACACTCTACTAATCTCTTTATGAGATTAGAAGTCAGGAACATATGCACAAATCAAATTTTCACAATACGTTAAGCACAAATATGGCTGGGCCCTAGGGTTGAAACCAGAACATATACTAAAAAAGAGACTTAAGAACAATGAATTGAGTAGGGACAAGGCCTAGGGCCTTCAGAAGCGCTGGGGCCTCACTAATACACCCAAGGCAGGTAAGTAAAGGACCCACGGGAGATGCATGCAGTATGAGAACACAGCCGCGGATCCCAATTGACTTCTATGGAGCAAGTCGCGGTTGGAAATTGAAAGTTTTAGGATACTTCGGGAGAGTCTACAAGCAAGTCACTTGCAGGGTAAGTAGTTCTGGAGCCAATACACACAGGAGCACCGTAGTGCTGGAGTTTCCTCTCCCAGGGAAGCCGGGTGCATAGGTGTCTTTTGGTGTTGAGTTGCGGTGTCGTTTTCAATGGGAGCCAAAGTAGACTTGCTGCTTGTAAAGACAGAAGAAATGTCCGGTGGAATCCAAGGCTGGATTCATAAGAAGGAAGACCTGAAAGCAAAGGGGACAGTGTTCAAAGTCACTTGGCAGTGACCCGGTGCAAGGAACATGGTTGCCCACAGTCGTCGGGTGATTTCAGGTGATCACAGGTGTCTTGACTCTTCAGCCACGAGGTCCAGGAGGTGTCGATGACAACCAGGAGCTCAATTCAGTGTGTCCCACAACGTCTGCAGCTTACTACCAGATTGGAGCCAACAAGCCTTGGTAACAGCATGTCTCATGGAAAGGACAAAAAGTCAGCGGTGCAGACCAGCAAGGTCTGAGGGAGTCTCCCAGCAAGGGTAAGTCAGGGCTGGCCTGGAGCAACGAGGGGAGCCCTTTGAAACTGTATAAAAGTCTTCTGGGGACCGACAAGCCAGCCAGCAATGGATCGCAAAGCCTCCTCAGGAGGATTCAATCACCAGGAGCCCACGGTCACTCTGGATGAGGTAGGCCTCTAATCTTTAGAGGAAATCCTGCTGGAGGCTTGTACCACACGTGGTCCAATGCACAAGTTCATAGAATGTCGTGAAGGGGCAACACTTGACAATAGGGCCTGGTACCCAGGTATTAAGGTTCCTCATCACTCGTGGGGTTCACTAGCCTCAGCATTGCTGGGGACTCACGATGGCCTTTGAAAAGTCAGGAAATCCACTTCTGGGCCTGCAGGGACTTCGGACTCCGGCGGGAGAGGGAAAGTTTGCAACCTTTGATTCAAGGTTTTGGTGCTTGCCACGCAGGGGAGTCACTCCTTGACTCCAAGGGAGATTCTTCCATCTTCCAGAGGTAGTGGAATGTCAAAGGTCCTGGATTCTTCTTCAGAGCGTCATTCAGGGATATCTAGTTTGCAATGGCTATGGTTCCCTAGCTTATACTAGAAGGAAGGGAGGGACTCGCTCTATGACCCCTCCTATGGGATGGCCAGAGGAGTGGGTGGCTACACCCACTTCCCTTTGTCCAGTTTCATGCCAGAGCAGGGGCAGGTAGCCCCTGAACCGGTTTGAGCTGGCATATGCACAGAGGAGCCTTCTGCTCCCCCAGTGCAGGACTTCAAAGCACTCTAGGAGTGCACCCACCCAGCCCCAATACACTAAACCCTGTCTGAGAGGTGGTTACACCTCCCTGTGCCAGGATGCCTTTTGTTGGGCCTCTTCCACTGCGAGTTTCGGTCTGCAGCAGGATGGCAGCCCAGTGTCTGTGACTTGTGGCATCCATTTTGTGATGCCAGGGCTCTTCAGGATTCTACTGTGTTTCCACAGTGGGTACATGTCTATCCCTCTAGAAGGGTGGGATCATACTCTCACACCAGATACTGGTGTGGGGGTATGATTCCAAAGCGTTTGACACCAAACACAGCATGTTTTGATGCAGCCATCCCAGAGTTAGCATTTACCGTGAGGTTATAATGCACTTAAGAGTATGTGGTTTGACCGCATTCACAAACAGCCCCAGAGAATAGACTCTGAGAGCTGCAGAGGGGCCCTGCTCAGGCAGAGGCACACCCTCACATGGAAACCAAGCACCCTGCCCTCAGGATTGATAGTTACTGCCTTAGGGGTAACTGATAGGTTTATATGTGTTAGGCCTGGGCAAAATTTCCGTTCCGTTCGCGGAATTTGCGATAATTTGGCATTTCCGCGTTCCGCGGAGAGCGCGGAAATGTCAAAATTTCCGCATTCTGCAGCTTTGCGATAATTTGGTTCTTGCTCGCGCTGTAAAATAATACATTCTCGCGCGCGCGCGATCGCCTTACCTGAATCCCGGCGTTCGCTGACAAGTTTTCCCGATGCGGTCGCGTTCTCCATGAGATGTTGTATTGTTTTAGCCATTTGCGCTGTCTCGCGACAGTTCGCGTCCGCAGTGACGTCATGCGTCGCGCGATCACGTCTTTCTTCTCGCGATCATGCACCGCGAGACAACTGAAAACAAGGTGGCCGCGCCCGCGAGCAACCGCAGGGGTAAGTTAGCGACCCGCAACCATGCTGAAGAATACAGGCCCCAGCTAGGCCCGCAGAATACAAGGGTTCGCTCTCCTGTAACAAAAGTTAGAAGGAAGTTGGCACGGAAGCTGCAAATACAAAGACAGAGTTTATTAACCCTTAAGGGTGGTCCTACAACCCATACAACACTCTTCAGTATTGCATAGAGTAGCACAAAGAACTTGCGTACGCGGTCCCCTTTTATACACAACAGAGGGGCTCATAAGTGGGTGGATATAACATGAGGCAAACTTCTTTACCTTATATGGGCATTTTCGATACAGAATCAATATGTGGGCGGGGACGACAATGTCCTGAGCCCGCGAAAACATGGTCAAGCAAGGACTAACTGATAACAGATGTGGTCAAGTCTGGGCATGCGCCAGACGGACAAAGGAGCTATTTATAGACTGTTACTAGGCAGATTACAAGAGCAACTAACGAGAAGGTAGGACTCTTCTCGTGCACAGCACGTGGAGACATGACAATACAAGATGGAGTCCAGACATTAGTCAACATAAGACAAGGAACATTTTCTAGGAAGGGGAATTCATGTCTTTAGTAAATGCTTAATCATATCGCCGTTTTAGTTTTCAACAGACGACCCTTTCAGCATTTACTGAAGACATTCGGCTTATTAGGATAATCATCATAGATATCAATTTTCATCATCTCTTCCACCTCTTTGGTTAAATGTTTCTGGTGGGTGACATTGGCAATAGCTTTCTTATCAGGAATGCAAAATGACACACATAAAGAACAGAGGAAAGGACCACATTGGACACAGGTGCAACAGGAAAATAATGCAGAGACCAGTTAAAACCTTCCATCCCCATGTAGTGATCAATGCCCAAAACCATCCAGAAAAGGACCAAGTGCCATTTTCTGTATGAATCTCAGCTGCGATTTTATGCAATTTATTGATAGCGTTGTAAACTGATGGCGTATGATCAGGAATAAACACACAGCAACTACTTCCGATAATTTTACATGCTCCGCCTCTATCAGCTAACATAACATCTAGTACCATACGATTCTGTAATGCAACAATTCTAGTAATTTGTAATTCTTCCGTAAGATTCCCAAGAGCAGCAGCGGTTTGATTCGTCACAGCCTCTACGACTCTTGTTAACCTTCGAACCTTCCTACTATTTAGGGCAGCTCCAACAAAGAAAAACAATCCTAAATTAAAATCAATATACTGTTGTAAGCTAGTATCAGTTTGATCAACATCATCAATAGATAGAGTACGTTTATACCTATTCACAGTTACATTACTCAACAACTTCAAATCTTTATGATAGGATGCGGGTGCTAAGAATACAGGAGGTAATAAAAACGCTACATAACATACTCCGGACCAGCCGGCTGGTAAACGATAATAACCCTTATTCCCACATACGAAGTATGTATTATGGGAGGCTAAGAAAGTACTATTATTTAGCCCATCTATTTTCAGGACAATAATACAATCACTAACACCAACAGGAATATGACCCACACTCTGGACACACAGGTCCGCTTGAGCTTGTGCCACTTGAATCACAAAGCACTCTTTTCCTGTAGTGTCTCTGGTGTTCGTGAAGATGTAGGGAATCGATTCATTGTCTGGTCGATATTCTTCCCATTCCCATATTGTCCCATTCGCTTGTGGATAGCCATCTTTATCTTGATGACATTCCCTATTAAGTCTGAAAAGTAATCGTCCCACTGTAGGTTTCCGTGTGGCAAAAAGAAAAGTATACCATGCTCTACAAGAGCCATTATGAGAGAAAGGAAGAGGTATGAATGGCGTTCCTCCTTTCTTCTGATGAGCTCGCATCATACCACATATCCAACAGTTCGTAGCATTCGTAGCAACATGGGTATGATGCAACATCTGGATGAAAGTGTTATTCAAATAAGACTGACGATGCTTCAATTCTTGATACGGAAGGGTATAAAAGTAGTGCTCCTCAGGCACTGGAGTGGTCAAAACAAGCAACTCACGGGCAGGAGTCGCATCCTCAACAAACCATGTGGTTATACCAACAATAGCTACAGCGATAATAAAGTTTGTCGTACAAAGAATCTTCTTCTTTTCCATCTTGAGTAAAAAGTCAATATCTTCCTGAAACTAAAAGGTTGTCAGAACTCTTCCCCTTAGGCAGCCGTTGATTTCTTCACCAGCGGGCCAAGACGGGTGTCACTACACTAATGCAGGGCTGATCCCCCCCCCTTGCCTCATTGGCTCTCCGTTTCACTAACCTAAGGGCCGTTCTGACAACGTATCTGGGTACAGAAAAGGGAAAATCACTTCCTTGGTCGAAGATAATATCTCCCTCCTCCAGGGATCGCTTGGTCCGGGAAGAGCTCCTCAGTGTCGTTTGGTTCCACAGCACGGCCTTTCTCCGCAGTCAGGATTTCTCGATGGTCGGTCAACACAGCAGGGTCCACCAATCCAGACGGCACTTTACGACAGTGCAAGGAGTGGATCCAGTTCTTCCGGTTGGAAACTCGCACATCTGTCCTCGTTGCTAGCAAGACTTGCTCAGGACCAACCCATCTCGGTTCCAGACTGTTCGTCCTTTCGAACACCTTTATCATTACCTGATCGCCAGGTCGGAGGTTATGACCTTCACCTGTGGACCGATCAGGGAGCGCTTCTCGAACCTGTTGATGAATAGAAACCTAATTATCCGTTAACTGTGCCAGATAATCACTCATCATTACACAAGGTACATCATACATTGACTGTGGTTTTGGTGGACCCCAAATATTCATTGGGCGTCCAAACACAATCTCGTAGGGTGTGAGACCGGTCCGAGAATGCGGTATCGATCTAAGTGACAATAATGCCAGCGGTAAAGCATCTGGCCAAGTCAAAGAAGTTGAAGCTTGGATCTTAGCGATTTTAAGCTTCAGAGTACCATTATATTTCTCAACCAATCCCACAGACTGAGGGTGAAACACTGCATGAAACTTCTGCGTAATGCCTAGGCCTTTCAGGACATACTTGATAACATCTGCTATAAAATGAGGTCCGTTATCACTCCACAGCAATCTGCAAACCCCATATCGAGGGAAAAACTCCTTCAATAGCATCTTTTCTGTAGTCATTGCAGTATTGTCTTTCGTAGGGTACGCCTCCACCCATTTACTGAAGGCACAAACCACTACTAGAACATACTTCAGATTGTTACAGCGCTCAAGCTGAATGTAATCCATCTGCAGAACCTCAAAGGAAGCAGTGGGCGTTGCAAATCCTCCTGCTGGAGTTTGTGTACCCTTTCCTGGGTTGTACCTTAGGCAAATCATGCAGGTCTGCACTACCCTCCTTGCCGTACTAGCGATCTCCGGATGCTCCCAAACTCGTGTGAGTAATTTGACAATTGCGGAAGCTCCGACATGCGCTAGTCCATGTACCATCTGAACCATAGGTTGTACTAAAGCTGTGGGTAACTTCCATTTATCCATCTGCTTACTTCTCCAACACCCTTCATCATCTAATTCTCCATCATTGGACCATTGCTCCCGTTCCTTATCGGAAGCGGCCTTCTGTATCTCCAACACTTCTCTCCTGGCATCATGCCATTTTTCTGTCTGTGATTTCACAACATACATTGCAGTAGCACCAGGCTGCATCGCAGTCTCTCGTGCCACCCGGTCTGCTAAAGCATTCCCTTCTCCCACTTTATCAACCACTTTCTTATGAGCACTACATTTAACTATAGCAATCCTCTTTGGATATGTTAATGCAGTCAAAAGGTTGTGAACTAACTCCCCATACATTATCTGGGTTCCATGTGACGTTAGAAACCCTCTCTCCTTCCAGAGTAGGCCAAAATCGTGCGCTACTCCGAAGGCATAGCGGCTATCTGTATAAACATTCACACACAATCCTGCACTGAGCTCACATGCTCGTGTTAATGCTATCAGTTCCGCTGCTTGCGCTGATTTCTGCGGTATGCGTGCTGTCTCCACTATTGTTTGTAATGTGGTAATTGCATACGCTGCTGAAGTCGTACCATCTGGTAGCTTCAGGCATGATCCGTCCACCCACAGTTCTCCATCCACATCTGTAAAGGGCGTATCCTGGAGATCAATACGACCCTTTGTCTGTTCCTCAGTCACAAGAATACACTCATGTGTTTTTCGTGCTTCAGACTGAGTTTCCGGAAATGGCAACAATGTGGCTGGATTTAACGTTGCACACCTCTTTAACGTAATATGAGGAGCCAAAAGCGTCAACTCATATCCCGTTAAACGAGCACTGGTCAAATGCGACTGGATTACTGCAATGCGCTGTATGCAGGGCTGAACAAGAGTCTTCTACAGCGCTTGCAGGTGGTCCAGAACGCGGCAGCGAGATTGGCTCTTGACCTACCAAAACGTGCCTCTGCCACCGAAGCCCGAAAACAACTGCACTGGCTCCCCGTTGAATACCGGATCCTTTTCAAATCCATGTGCCTGGTGTATAAAGCCTTAGCTAAACCCAGCCCTACAAGCATGGGATCCATTCTTTCTCGGCATAACCCCAGTAGAAATCTTCGCTCCAGTCACAAACTTCTCCTCTCTGTACCCCGTGTCAGAAAAGCAAGATGGGGAGGCAAGGCCTTTTCCTTCCTGGCACCTAAGTGGTGGAATGCCCTCCCTTTGGAAGTAAGATCCAGTCCCTCTCTGCAAACTTTTAGATCCGCGCTTAAGACTCACCTTTTTACACGTGCATTCCCGTAGTGGTGCTTTGTATATTCTGTTTATTGTTTATTGATTTTGATAGGCGCCTTGATACCTTCGGGTTTAGTCTGCGCGTTATAAGTTGCATAATAAATAAATAAATAATAAATGCTGCGTCTTTGTCTGATTAAGCAGGGCATCCACAGCATGGGGAACTAATACCAACAGCTTGTGAGATAACACAATTCCCTCGCTTTGGCGTATTGACACAGCTGTCGCCGCAACCGAGCGAAAACACCCTGGTAATGCTCGGGCAACAGTATCAAGTACAGCCGAAAAATATGCACAAGGGCGCTGCTTGTCGCCGTGCATCTGCACTAAAACTGATAATGCACATCCATCTTTCTCATGCACATACAGTGAAAAGGGCTTCATATAATCAGGGGTACCTAACACTGGTGCTGAACAAAGGGCTTGCCGTAATTGCTGAAAGGCAATTTCACACTCATTGGACCAGGGAAGAGGAATCGGAGTATCTTTTGTCAAAAGTGCTAACAATGGCTTAGCTATGTGTGAGAACCCCAATATCCATTGCCCACAGAAAGAGGCCAAACCCAAGAATGCACGCACATCCTTCTGTGTGGAAGGTACTGGTGTGTCCAAAATTGCTTGAATACGATCTGGTGTAAGTGCACGCCCCTCCTTAGACAAAAGGTGACCCAAATAAGTCACCTTTGGTCTACAGAATTGCAATTTCTTCCTTGACACTTTGTGATTGTGGGATGCCAAAAAGGAAAGCAAGGATAACGTACACTTCTCACACAGCTCAGGAGTGTCGGCCGCCAACAAGATGTCATCGACATATTGTATGAGGGCGACACCCTCAGGCAGAACAAAAGAATCCAATTGCCTTTTCAATGCTTGACTGTAAATACTAGGGCTCTCTGTATAACCCTGAGGGACTCTGCAAAATCTATAAGACCTATTGTTCAAAGTGAAGCCGAAAAGATATCGGCTATCAGGATGTATAGGAATCGAAAAGAAAGCATTTTTCAAATCAATGACTGAAAACGTGGTCGCCGTTGGCGGGACCAAAGTGAGTAACGTAGTGATATCAGAAACCACTGGATACTGAGGTATCACTATCTTATTCACTTCTCTTAAGTCAATGATAAAACGATAAACCCTGGTGTCAGTATCTTTCTTCAAAATAGGTAAAATAGGGCTATTGCAGACATTGTAGGGAACTTCCTCTACTACTCCCACCTTAATCAAATCCTGCACAATCTGTATGAGTGCCTCCTCCCCCTCCTGGGAAATACGATACTGAGGGAGGCGCGGTAACACCGCACCCTCCTGGACACTAATGTGGACAGGCGGAATCACCATCTGTCCCACATCAGTATCCGAAGTGGCCCACAAAGAATGAGGGAGGGAAGCTAATGCAGTATCCTCCGCAACCACACACATCCGGTCTTTCAGGGGGTGATTATCGTTTAAGATCACACGTACTCCAGTAGGGGAGCAGCGAATCGTAGCTCTGAAGTGCTTAAGCATGTCAAGACCCATAATGTTGTCGGGCGTGTTCGGAGCGAGCAAAAACGGACAGGGTGCAGAAAAGTGATCAACATGGAAGGCAAGGGGTCGAGAAAGAGGGCTGCGAGAGAGTGTACCATCAAACCCTACCGATGTAACCATTAAGCCAGATGGGGGAGCCCTCGGAACCAATTGTTTGGACAGTGCACTGCGAGTAGCTCCGGTATCAACTAGGAACCGATCAGTAGAACCCAAAATGCTTGCTGAAACATAAGGACCCTTCTGATCAACCGGTACTTCAACTGATTCCAACCCCCATCCAATGCAATCCTATGCATGCTGCGAATCATAGTACCAAGGGCGGTCATTCCCAGACATTTGATACTGATTTTGTCGATCAAATACATTAGGTCTATCTCGTTGCTGCACGTTAGAGTCAAATCGAGCACGATCATTGGAATTCCCTCTGAAATTCGAAAAGCCCCCTCTACCTCTCGGTGGTCCCTGACCACATCCCTGACGAGATGCGTATAATACCGGACAATCTCTAACCCAATGACCCGACTGTTTACAATACGCACATTGATTTCTATTAACATCTGACCGAACGGAAGGGGGACTATAGGATCCTCCTCTACCTCTGTCGACACCCCGACGAGGCGGACCATATACTTGTGCTAACATCACCTTAGTTTTCAAATCTTTCGATTTCTTCTCCTCATGCCCCTTCGCTTCTTGTTCCTGACGCTCATAATACTGAGCCATAGTCAGGAGGGATGCCGGAGACGAAGTGGACCAGGAACTTTCACTCGTTTTTAAACAGCTGCTATTCCTGGCAATAAATTCGCCACGTATTTATCAACAAAAAGATGTCAACCCGTGTCATCCGTAAGGGACTGACCACTGAAATCATGAAATGTCTCCTCAAAACGTGTAAAGAAGTCGGAAACTGATTCGTCAACCTTCTGTTTACACGATGCTAACATATTCCAATCAATCTTTTTAGGGGGGATAATTGTTTTCAATTTAGTCAAGATAGCAGCAGGAAGATCTAAAATAAGCTGGGGTGGTTTTTGCGCGGGTTTTCTCTCCCTATCCACATCCTCAATCTCAGACCATTTGGCCGTAAAAACGGCTTGATCATCCACCTTCCGCACAGATCGCCATATATCCGGTGGTAAAATAAGCCCAAAGAACAAGTCTATATCTGCTGAAGTCATCGTACAAGAATTCAAGGCCCCTTCGACCTCTTCGTAAAAGGCCGCTGGATTCTTGCGGGGGTCAGGCAATGCATTCTTTAATGCCATAACATCAGCCCTATGCCAGGGAGTATAAACCCAATTATACACAAAATATCCCCTAGCATCAGGGGAAGACATGTCTGAACTAGTTCCTGCTCCTTTAGGAGGAACATACAAAGGTGCCGCCTCTCGCATCGGTTTAGCATGCACTAGTTCACTCTTATCTGAATGGGAGGTAGATGATTGGTCGCCGCCGGTACGGGAATCCGATTTCTCCGTCTCCCCTGCCTTTAGGCGCGCGCTCTCTTTAAGGTCAGACGCCGCGTCCCGCAATGCAAGCAGCCATCGGACCGCATCGGGTACTTTAGAGGGAGAGAAAGTACCATTACGTAATGCTTTAGCATCCGATACTACATCATCAGGCTCAAAAACATCAGAATATTTCCGAAAGGCAGTAATCACGTCATAAGAAAAGGTTTCAAGAAAATACAGCTGCTCTTTATCCCGCCAATGTTGCAAAGATTCCAATAATTCAGAAAGAGATAGCTTGCCCTTAAGCGGACGAAGAGAAATTTTCCAAAGCTCACCCATACGGTCAGTTGATAGTATGGACCGCGTATCTACCTTATCCGAAACCGATCCAGAATCCTGCGATCTCGGGGCGGACGCGCCAACATAAGGGGGTGGAGAGCGATCTAATAAATAAAAATCATCTTCAAGATTAGTAAGGACAGGATAAAGTGGCTGGCGGACAGCATATTGACCCGAGATTTGCAACCTACGCTCTTTCTCTTGTCTCTCCGCCAGTTCTCTTTCTTCCCGACGCTTCGCTTCCTGCGCTCTCACATGATCATTTTTCCGTTACTCTTTATCAAACAGCGCTTTCTCACGTTTCTCTCGTTCACGCACTTCCTTCACCCATAACCGTACACATTCAAACATGTCTTGCCGAGCACGCCGTTTACACATACACTGTTCCACATACTCAATCTTACGCATATCAAACGAACCATACAAAGGCCATCGCAACTCAGGATCCTTTTTGGTGTATTTCCTCCACACTGTGCTGTACATTATAGAGGAAAGACCATGCTTCACATACATATCCCTATTAGGAGTCCCCTCTGGGGGGGCTGGAGCAGATTCCCCAAGATTTAACCGGTTTCCAAAACAGCAGCACCACTTACGGAGTGCGCTGAAAGCAGGCATGCTCAAAAATAATGCAAAATATGCAGTATTATCAAAAATGGCACTTAAACTTTGTGCCGTTCAAATTTTCACAGCTCCGGAGAAATATCTCCACATTACCTGCCTATATGTGTTGCAACGCATATATTCTCACAGTAATCAATACAAAATATGACCGGTCATCACAAATCAAACTCAAATAGCCAACCCAGGCTTCAAAACTCGGAGCAAGTACCGTACAACGGTTCTTACCAATCAAGAGTGTCCAGATTCCAACTGCCAAGTTCCAAAATTCGCCCAAACGGCTGTCGCGGCAAACCGACAGAAGAGGTCTCAGTCGAGGACCGGCGCCACCCAGAAGGTCAGTTCGGAAGGGAAGGAAGGAACCTCGGGATGCCAGGACTAAAAACGCCGCTGGCAGTGATCACATCCCCGGCCAAATTCCTCACCTTCGTCACGACCAGTCCTTCGAGCATCCGAGTCGCCGATGAGCCCCACGTGACGGGCGCCAATTGAAGAATACAGGCCCCAGCTAGGTCCGCAGAATACAAGGGTTCGCTCTCCTGTAACAAAAGTTAGAAGGAAGTTGGCACGGAAGCTGCAAATACAAAGACAGAGTTTATTAACCCTTAAGGGTGGTCCTACAACCCATACAACACTCTTCAGTATTGCATAGAGTAGCACAAAGAACTTGCGTACGCGGTCCCCTTTTATACACAACAGAGGGGCTCATAAGTGGGTGGATACAACATGAGGCAAACTTCTTTACCTTTTATGGGCATTTTCGATACAGAATCAATATGTGGGCGGGGACGACAATGTCCTGAGCCCGCGAAAACATGGTCAAGCAAGGACTAACTGATAACAGATGTGGTCAAGTCTGGGCATGCGCCAGACGGACAAAGGAGCTATTTATAGACTGTTACTAGGCAGATTACAAGAGCAACTAACGAGAAGGTAGGACTCTTCTCGTGCACAGCACGTGGAGACATGACAATACAAGATGGAGTCCAGACATTAGTCAACATAAGACAAGGAACATTTTCTAGGAAGGGGAATTCATGTCTTTAGTAAATGCTTAATCATATCGCCGTTTTAGTTTTCAACAATGCAGAAAATATCGCGAACGGGGGGGAAAAAAACTTCCGCATCTTCGCGATATTTCCGCTTGTTTGCAGAGATTTTTAACATTTTCGCGATAATTTGCGAAAGTCGCTTTCGCAAATTCCGCCCACCCCTAATATGTGTGTGCAGGTAGAGATATAGTGAAACTATATCTCAGTGAGGAGTGCTAGCACTACCTCACCCAGGCTGCAGTAGCAGGCCTGTGGTGTCAGATTTAGTCTGCTTCCCAGGAGTGGCATAATACATGCTTCAGCCCCTGGTAGGCCTGTTAAGTACCTATGCCCTTGGTACCTAAGGTACCATATACTAGGGGCTCATGAGGTACCACAGTATCCAATCACTAGTGCATCTAATATGCACTCCAAGTTGTTTAGAGAGAACAGAGATGCTGGGGCCCTGATTAGCAGGGTCCCAGCCAGTCGATAGCCAGAAACCAGTGTAAAAATAAGAAACAAAGTGGGGGCAACATAAGCTGCAGATCCTACTCTCCTACACAACCCCCCAAACGCAGGGACACTAAACTAACCTTGACCAGTGGAGTCTTCGTGTTCTAAGTGGAAATACCTTGAGAGTCCATCTGCATTCGCATGTTGGGTCCCAGGTCTATGTTCCACTGTATAGTCCATCCCCTGTAGGGAAATGGACCACCTTAAAAGTTTTGGGTTTTCACCTTTCATCTGTTTGAGCCATAGGAGGGGCTTGTGGTCAGTCTGAACTATGAAGTGAGTGCCAAACAAGTATGGCCTCAGCTTCTTCAGTGCCCACACCACAGCAAAGGCCTCCCTCTCTATAGCTGACGAATGTTTCTCTCTCGGGGTCAGCGCTCTGCTAATAAAAGCTACTGGCTGGTCTTGACCATCATCATTCAGTTGAGACAGTACAGCTCCCACACCCAGCTCAGAAGCATCTGTTCGGACAATGAACTTTTTGGTGTAGTCTGGACTGTAAGATGGGGCAGTGCACATGGCCTGCTTTAGGTCTTCAAATGTCGTCTGACAGCTAGCTGTCCACTGAACCTTTTTTGGCATTTTGTTTGAGGTAAGATCATTTAAGGGGGTCACTATAGATCCATATCCCTTAACAAACCTCCTATAGTACCCAGTCAGGCCTAAAAAGGCTCTCACCTGTGTCTGGGTGGTTGGAGCAACCCATTCCATTATGGTTTGGATTTTGCTCTGTAAAGGCTGAACCTGGCCTCCACCTACAAGGTGGCCCAGGTACACAACCTGACTCTGCCCTATCTGGCACTTAGTGGCCTTGATAGTGAGGCCTGCTTTCTGCAGGGCCTCCAAAACATTTCTGAGGTGGACCAGGTGATCCTGCCAGGAGGAACTAAAGACAGCAATATCATCAAGATAAGCTGAGCAATAAGTTTCCATCCCTGCCATAACTTTGTTCACCAACCTCTGAATAGTGGCAAGTGCATTTTTCAATCAAAAGGGCATCACCACAAAGTGGTAGTTCCTACCAGGGGTTAAAAATGCAGTTTTGGCTTTTGCATCATCAGCTAACCTGATCTGCTAGTAGCCAGCTGTTAGGTCAAATGTACTCATATACTTGGCTGAGGCCAAAGTATCAATCAGCTCATCTGCCCTTGGTATGGGATAGGCATGAGTTGTGGTGACTGCATTGAGGCCTATATAGTCTACACAAAACCTAATTTCTTTCTTACCACCCTGGGTATGAGGTTTGGGTACAAGGACTAGTGGACTAGCCCAAGGGCTATCTGAAGTCTCAATCACACTTAACTCCAACATTTTCTGGACTTCAGTCCTGATACAGTCCCTGACATGGTCAGGTTGCCTGTAGATTTTACTCTTGACAGGCAGACTGTCTCCAGTGTCCACCTCATGGGTGCACCAGGTAGTCTGACTAGGGGTCAGGCTAAACATATGTCTCTACTGCTGCAGAACTTGCCTGCATTCAATTTGCTGATGGTCAGTGAGGCTGCTTGCCAAAGCAACACCATCTACTGACCCATCATCAGGGTTCTGTGAGAGCAGGTCAGGGAGAGGGTCACTCTCCTCCTCCTGTTCCTCATCAGTTGCCATGAGCAAGCCCATGCCAGCCCTGTCAACATATGTTTTCAATCTGTTGACATGGAGCACCAGAAGGGGGCTCCTGGGAGTTCCAAGATTCACCAGGTAGGTGACTTCTCCCTTTTGCTCAACAATTGTATGGGGGCCACTCCATTTGTCTTGGAGAGCTGCTGGGGACACAAGCTCCAACATTCACACTTTCTGTCCTGGCTGGTGCACAGTCAGCACAGCCTTTTGGTCATGCCAAGTTTTTTGTGGTTCTTGGCTGGCCTCCAGATTTTTGGTTGCCTTCTTCATGTATTCGGCCATCCTGGAGCGGAGACCAAGTACATAGTCCATCACATCCTCTTTGGGGGTTTGACAGGTAACTCCCAGCCCTCCTTCACCAAACATAATGGACCTCTTACATGATGCCCAAACAGAAGTTCAAATGGGCTGTAACCAACCCCCTTCTGTGGAAGCTCTCTGCATGCAAACAGAAGGCAGGAAAGAAGAAGGTCCCATTTTTGCCTAAGCTTTTCTGGGAGGCCTTTAATCATTCTCTTAAGGGTTTTGGTGAAACGTTCAAGTAACCCATTGCATTGTGGGTGATAGAGAGTAGTGAATTTATAAGTTAAACCACTCTCCTTCCACATTGCTTTCAGATATCCTGACATGAAGTTGGTACCTCTGTCAGATATGACCTCCTTTGGGAAACTCACTCTGGAGAAAACTCCAATGAGGGCTCTTGCCACCACAGGGGCTGTGGTGGTCCTCAGGGGAATTGCCTCTGGGTACCTGGTGGCATGATCCACTACCACCAGGATAAATCTGTGCCCAGATGCAGTTGGAGGGTCAAGGGGACCAACAATGTCAATCCCTACCCTTTCAAAGGGTACCCACACCACAGATAGTGGTATCAGGGAGGCCTTTGTTGTGCCACCTGACTTGCCACTAGCTTGGCAAGTGACACAGGAGCAGAAAAACTCCTTGGAGTCTTCTGACATATGTGGCCAATGAAAATGTGGAACAAGCCTGTGCCAGGTCTTGTTTTGGGCCAAGTGACCTGCTAAAGGGATGTCATGTGCTAGGGTCAAGAGGAACCCCCTAAAAATCTGAGGTATTACCAACCTCTTGGTGGCTCCAGGGATAGGATCTCTAGCCTCAGAATATAGGAGTCCCTCATCCCAATAAACGTTATGGGACCCACTAGCACTCCCAGCAGCCTCAGCAGCAGACTGCTGTCTGAGGGGTTCAAGAGAGGGGCAGCACTGTTGCTCCTTACTCAGATCTTCCCTGGAAGGCCCCCCTGCCCCCAAGAACTCAACCTGATCAGGTTCAAGTCCCTCTGGGGCAGTTCCTTCTTCAGGATCTGCTTCTCCTCCCTCAGGAGGGGAATCTGAGATCTGAGACAGAGGGGAAGGCACTGCCTTGACCCTACTGCTCCTCCTCTTGGGTAGCATCTGGTCCATAGTTTCAGGATCCAGAGTTGGTTTAGTTTTAGTTTTATGCATTTTGGCTTGTGACCTGGTCACAGCAAATACCTCTGCAGGTATGCCCAATATCTCAGCATGAGTCCATAACTCTACTTCAGACCAGGCTGAAGTTTCTAGATCAATGCCCAATAGACATTCAACAGGGAGGTCTGCACTGACTACTACCTTCTTGAGGTCAGTTACCTCTCCCCAGGAGAAATTCACAACTGCCAGACTATGGTTGGTCCTGACCTTGCTTGCAATGGTAACCTGGTACATTTCACCCAGGATGATCTGTCCAGGGTCCACAAGATCCTCTGCCACCATGGTGACACTAGCAAATGTGTCCCTAAATGCCAACGCCTGTTTGCCATTTATTACAGGCTGCTGTTTGTACTTGCCTAGATTACTGGGGCTCACTAGGAAGGACATATAAATGTCTTCATCACAAGTCAGCAATGCCTGAGTGGGTACTCTGACTAGGTCAGAGCCCACTTCAGAACCCAGGGTCAACCCTACTACACCCTTATTCTGAGTACCACTTCCACTAGTAGCTGCACTAGGGGGAACAGTTGCCATAGCGGCAGGAGTGGTGGTGGTTTGGTCTTTGGACTCTTTACAATCAGAAGTCCAGTGCCCTTTCTGTTTACAGAATTTGCACCAGGGCTTCTTTTGGCCTTTTCCCTTGTTAGACTGTGAATCCCCACCAGATGCAGATTTTTGGGGCCCTTGTGAAGACTTCTGGTCTTTTGACTTATCCCCACCTTTCTCAGAGCCTTTAGGATCCTGCTTCTTGGTGTCACCCCCTTGGTTCTGAGTTTTCTGCCTCACCCTGGGTCTGACCTATTTGTCTTCCTTCTTTCCCAATTCTTGGGGAGAGGTCATATCAGAGTCCACCAGGTATTGGTGGAACAACTGGTTCTGGCAATTATTAAGGATCTGTTCTCTCATTATAAGATTATACAATCCCTTAAAATCAGTAACTCTACTACCAACCAGCCCACCCTCCAGAGCCTTGGTTGCACAATCAACAAAGTCAGTCCAATCCGGAGTCTGTGCTTTCTGGGTGTCTCTGAACTTCAACCTGTACTGTTCAGTGGTTAAGCCAAACCCATCTATCAAAGCACTCTTCAGGACTTCATAATCATCAGCATTCACTTCTCTAACAGTGAGGAGCTTGTCTCTACCTATATCTGAAAAGGAGAGCCACAAGATTGCTGCCCACTGTGTCTGGGGGACCTGTTGAACTTTATAGGCCCTCTCCATAGTAGTTATCCATTTGTGGATATCATCCCCACTCTGGTAGGGAGGAACAATCTTGCTCAGGTTCCTATGGTCTGGAATATAACCTCTGACTCTAGGGACAGTGCTGCTGCCACCAGGGGTTTCTAACCCTTCTCTTCTAGAAGCTCTCTGGAGCTCAAAGGCTTCTCTATCTAATGCCAACTGCTTGGTTTTGAGGGCAAATCTTGCTTCCTCATACTGCAGCAGTTTTTACATTCTTTCAGAGGAGGTCTCCCTTCTAGGAAGGTATGAGTTCCTCTGCTGGACAGATTCTCTGCCAGAGTGATAGGAGTGGTCAGACTCCCTAGAAGGCGACCTGGGCCTCTCCTCCACTCTGTCAGTTCTCTTAGGGAGAATTACTCTGTCCTTTTCAGATCCTTGTGGATCTGGCCCTTCAACCATAGAGTCCAGGTCGTCTTGATTTTCATCATCTGACTCAGACACTGTAATTGACCCACCCCCTGATTCAGACCTATTAGCTCCTAGAGCTAATCTAAGATCATCTGCTGTCAGCAGATCTAGCAGGTGTAGTGTGGAGGGACTCTGTCCTAGATTCAGGTGCCTTGCAGCACACATGGCTTTCAAGTCAAAGAAAGTCATGTCCTTATACCGAGGCTGAGTGGACCCACTGGCTCCACCCCTTAAGGACATTCTAGTGTTGTGCAGTGTTGTACTACCTACACTAGTTTGTGGCCTACTGATCCTAGCTTGAGCTGTAGCAAGGGTGTGCTATCCCTTGACACACAGCTCTAAGTTCAGTAGAACATATTGATACTAAGCTTGACTTTATATGTGCCTTGAGTACTTATAGTGGTTTTCAGTTAGTAATTCAAATAGAGATTTTCTGGTAAAATAAGGGCAAGCTGGAATTCCACACACTGCCCACCAATGTGAGAAGTTGGCCTGGTATATGCTGGTCACTAGTTAAAGTGGCCACCTTGCACCAGTACAATTTGACTCTTATAGTTTAAGACAACCTTTTAAAGAAAGCTATCCTAGTGCCAGCTGTGGAGTGCAGCCTTCAGGCTAAGTCTTTAGAGGAATGCAAAGCAGCTTGTTTTACCTTATAATCTCTTGCATTACTAAATGAAAGGACACCACGCAGGTATATATATCAAATATATATCAAATATATATGTATTTATTACTAGACACACTCTACTAATCTCTTTATGAGATTAGAAGTCAGTAACATATGCACAAATCAACATTTCACAATAAGTTAAGCACAAATATGGCTGGGGCCCGAGGGGCGTACCAGACCATATACTAAAAAAGAGACTTAAGAACAACGACTTGAGAAGGGACACGGCCTAGGGCCTTCAGAAGTGCTGGGGCCTCACTAACCCACCCAAGGCAGGTAAGTAAAGGACCCACGGGAGACGCATGCAGTGTGAGAACACAGCCGCGGATCCCAATTGACTTCTATGGAGCAAGTCTCGGTTGGAAATTGAAAGTTTTAGTATACTTCGGGAGAGTCGACAAGTAAGTCACTTACAGGGTAAGTAGTTCTAGAGCCAACAAACACAGGAGCACCATAGTGCTGGAGTTACCTCACCCAGGGAAGCCGGGTGCATAGGTGTCTTTTGGGGTTGGGTCACAGCGTTGTTTTCAATGGGAGCCAAAGAAGACTTGCTGCTTGTGAAGACAGAAGATGTGTCCAGTGGAATCCAAGGCTGGATTCAGAAGAAGGAAGACCTTAAAGCAGAGGGGACAGTGTTCAAAGTCACTTGGCAGTGACCCGGGGCAAGGAAGATGGATGCCCACAGATGTCGGGTGATTTCAGGTGATCATGGGTGTCTTAACACTTCAGCCACGAGGTCCAGGAGGTGTTGATGACAACCAGGAGCTGGATTCCGCATGTCCTACAAAGTCTGCAGCTTACTGCGGTGTCGATGACCAGATTGAAGCCAACAAGCCTTGGTAACAGCAAGTCTCATGGAAAGGACAAAAAGTCAGCGGTGCAGACCAGCAAGGTTTGAAGGACTCACCCCTTGAGAATAACTCAGGGCAGGCCTGGAGCAACCAGGAGAGTTCTTTGAAACTGTAGAAAGTCTTCTGGAGACCCACAAGCCAGCCAGCAACGGATTGCAAAGATGCCTTAGGAGGATTCACTCACCAGGAGCCCACGGTCACTCGGGACAAGGTAGGCCTCTGATCTTCGGAGGAAATTCTGCTGGAGGCATACGTGGTCCAATGCACAAGCGTGTAGAATGTCGTGAAGGGGTTGCACTTGAAAATAGTGCCCGGTACCCAGGTATTGCGGTTCCTCATCACTCGTGGGGTCCACTTGCCCCAGCATTGCTGGGGACTCACGATGGCCTTAGGGAAGTCAGGAAATCCACTTCTGGGGCTGCAGGGACTTTGGACTCTGGCGGGAGTGAGAAAGTTTGCGACTGTTCATTCAATGTTTTGGTGCCTGCCAAGCAGTGGAGTCACTCCTTGACTCCAAGGGAGATTCTTCCATCTTCCAGAGGTAGTGGAATGTCGAAGGTCCAGGATTCTTCTTCAGAGCATCATCCAGGGATATCTAGTTTTCAATGGCAAGGGTTCCCTAACTTATACTACAAGGAAGGGAGGGACTAGCTCTATGACCCCTCCTATTGGAGGGTCAGGGGAGTCGGTGGCTACACCCATTTCCCTTTGTCCAGTTTCATGCCAGAGCAGGGGCAGGTCACCCCTGAACCGGTTTGAGCTGGCATTTGCACAGAGGAGCCTACTGCTCCCACAGTGCAGGACTTCAAAGCCCTCTAGGAGTGCACCCACCCAGCTCCAATACACTAAAGCCTGTCTGGGAGGTTGTTACACCTCCCTGTGACAGGATGCCTATTGTTCGGCCTCCTCCACTGCAAGTTTCCGTCAGCAGCAGGAGGGCAGCCCAGTGTCTGTGACTGGTGGCATCCATTTTGTGACGCCAGGGCTCTTCAGGATTCTACTGTGTTTCCACAGTGGGTACATGTCTATCCCTCTAGAAGGGTGGGATCATACTCCCACAACAGTTACTGGTGTGGGAGCATGATTCCAAAGCATTGAGGGGCAGATTTACAAGCCCCTTGCGCCTCATTTACGCCGCCGTTGCGTCACTTTTGTGACGTAACGGTGGCGCAAATCCTGCGCCATGGTGCCGGGTACTTACAACGTGAAGCATCTGGGAGATGCGTCACCTTGTAAAGCCCTGCGCCACATGTAGACGTTCCTTCACTCAGTCACTTTTAGGGCCATGCTGCGTCAAAACCCTGTGCCTGCCTGAAGCAGGCGTAAGGATTGACGCAGCATTAACTAGATAGGGCCCCCCAGACCATTGCTGGAGCTGCGTTGTGCTTGCGACGCACCTCCAGCAATGCGCCACTTTTGCGGCTCAGATGCGTCACGCATCTGTGCCGTTTTTGCCCCATAGATGCGCCACATTGTAAATGTGGCACGTCCATGTTGGCGGAGCTGTGGGGCACAATAACTGGCGCATCCCTGCATATCAGCAGGGATGCGCCAGTTATTGTAAATATGCCCCTAAGAATCCTCCAATTTTTGCCTATTATTTTGGCTACATGATTGGATATGCCATTGTACGTAGTGACAGAAGTCAGTGGTGTTGGTGTCTCTGGTCGTTTGGTCTCCTCCAGAATTGCATCTCGGTTCTGGTTCCTGGCACGCTTCCTGGTGTTTTGAATTATTCTCTCAGGGTATCCTCGTTTTTGTAGTTTTAGTGCCAATTCGGCAGATTGTTTGTGATAATCTGTGGTGGAGCTTCCACCTGCGACCCCTCAGGGAGAATCTCCCATTCGGACAGTTCTTGCGCATTAGACGCAACTGTAGCTCCACCACAGATTATCACAAACAATCTGACGAATTGACACTAAAACTACATATACCATCCCATCCGAATAACAACGAAAGAACACTCCTCACAAAGGAGCAACGTTGGATTTACCGTCTTTCAACGCACATTCATGGGCTAAATGACGACATACTGTGGAACAGCCTCAACCGCTGATCCCCCACAGAATCTGCATACTCTACCCCAGATCCAGCAACGATACTCTGCCCGGTTGACACCTCCTTCTGGGCCTGACTGCATTAGCCCATCTCCTCATGAACTGAACTGTACCCTCTGATTAAAATGGACTGGCCATGGCCACCTTGTGGGATAATAATGACCCTCCTTTATCCACTGGGGCTCCCCCTTCATAGCCAAACCTCCACCCACGTGCGGCGTGGACACTAGGCCCCAGCCTACCAGCATGTCCCAGCTAGTCCCGACGCACGCTTGATACTTTTACGACGTGTCCACCGCGTCTCATTTAATGTGAGCACGCACAAGATACCCTATCGGCCAGACATATGCACTACAAACATGATTGGGAGCGCGTCTGATTAAGCAGGAGTACGGCTGCATACACTCTTCTGAGCCACCGCATTAGTTACCAACTACTGGGTTGGAATACTCACGTTGACAGCAACTTTATTAATTCCTTTTCTAATTCCCAAGTGTCCCCCCCACAATGCCACACACATGTATCCATTTGCTGTGCCGTTTTAACTTTACCACTGGCAAACATCACAGGGAGTATAGTATGTCTTCTGTGTCTGTCCATTCTCTCTTGCCTTGACAGACGCTACTCACCCATGAGACATGCATCAACGAGCCTCAGCTGCGGCGTAAACACACTACCTAAACCACGCCGGCTTCCGAATCCCGCACCATCAGAGTTCCTGGCCGGACACACCAGGTGTAGCAGCGGATCCGTTGACAACGCCAAGTAAGTGGGAGAGTGAGAGTTCACTCGTGGTACCGCCACCGGGATATAACTATTGGCTGTTTCTGAGTACGTATTTTTAACGCTGGAAGTGAGTTCTCTTCTCTACATCCGCTCCTTTTGAACTTTTTCTTCCTACCCCCTCATAGTGCATGAGAGTCTCGGATCCCCGCCAGAGACTCATGAAGTTTGTCCCCCGAAGTTAGGAAGTAAGCTCTCACTTTTTAACCTTAAATACCATTTTGTCTTGGTCACCATAGAATTTTGCCATTCCGCCCTCAGGTACTAGCGCCTCTATCGCATAGTATTACTATTCGGCATATAGTACACCAGCCGACGCTATTGCTCATCACTGTCGGTTGACTCGATCACCACTTAGGCACCAGATATCGCTACGACCAATTACGTGCCTAAACCAGCGTGTTTTACATATAAGGGGGCATATTTACATTAACTGGCGCATCCCTGCATATCAGCAGGGATGCGCCAGTTATTGTGCGCCACAGCTCCGCCACCATGGATGCGCCGCATTTACAATGCGGCGCACCATGGGGCAAAAAATGGCACAGATGCGTCACGCATCCGTGCCGTAAAAGTGGCGCATTGCTGGAGTTGCGTCGCAAGCGCGACGCAGCTCCAGCAATGCTCTGGGGGGCCCTATCTTGTTAATGCTGCGTCAATCCTTACGCCTACTTCAGGCAGGCGCAGGGTTTTGACGCAGCATGGGCCTAAAAGTGACTGAGTGAAATCTTGTAGTTTTCACTCCGCCTCTTTTAGGAGGCTGTCCTGCGCCGGAACGCCCCCCCTGCGCAGGAACGCCTACATGTGGCGCAGGACTTTACAACGTGACGCATCTCTCAGATGCGTCACGTTGTAAGTACCCCGCACCATGGCGCAGGATTTGCGCCGCCGCTCTGTCACAAAAGTGACGCAACGGCGGGGTAAATGAGGCACAAGGGGCTTGTAAATCTGCCCCTATGTGTCTATGTGTTTAGTCCCGTCTTTTTTTTCCACAGGCATAAACTGAGAGGAAAACCTCCTCTTACAATTACAGCACCTTAGCGAGTGCTTCACATAGGGTGCTTACAACACGTTTGTCCCTTGTTTCACCCTCTCACACATAGGTCCTGATGAAAGCCAGTTTTAACCAAAGACCTGGCTGAAACTAGTTGACCACACTGGACGTGGGAGACCATAAGTCTCTCCTACCACGCCCAAAAGCCTTGTTTTTAACTCTGCCTGGGGCCCACCAATAAATTAACCGTTTGGGACCTCTAGGACAGCATTTTAACCCCACTCTAAACACCTTCACTGCACACTCACTTAACACATCATGCTCCGCTGTAATCAGGCGTCGTAGCACACCTGAGGCACATTCGGTGCCTCGGGTGGGGCCGGATGATGAAGCATGCCACCAACTAGGATGGTGGGTGAGGGCTTTCTTAAAAACTAATAGGTTTTCCCAACCAGACACCTACAACACATACATTATTGAAGTAGCTAGCTCTTTTTGATTACTACATACTCCTTGGGGAAGTGAACTAGCCACCGTAGTTCCTCACTCTCTGTGATTATAAGCGTTCTACTACAACTCACATCACAAAAAGGACAGCCTGTGTTCAAAACACTGCTCCATGATGAAACTCGGAATTCTTTGGGAAGTGTTGGAAATGTAAACATTTGGTTAAACTTTCAATACGAAGAACTACTTAAGAATATGTGACAAACATCTGACGTTGAATATGAAAATATTCTGAAAGATATTTGAGTAGGCGTTCTCCCAGAGGAGGGAAAACATCACTTAGAAAGTTGACTTGTTAAGTCACTGCTTTCTACGAACAAGACAGCAGCTGATCTAATGTTCACTTTTATTCAAGAAGGAAAATCCATTGTGTGCCTAATTCCTACACCTCAGAAGTTTGCCTGTTTCAATAAAGAATTGATAATATTGGAGAAAGAAGAAATCTTTCAACTTACAGCAGTGGGCAAAATGGAACATCAGGGTGTGACAGTATTAGTAAATCACAAACTACAAGTGAAACTGGATTCATTAGAAAAATCTGTTTCCAGAACTGCAGGATTAGAGAAGTGTTTGCAAGAACTGTAGAACACTTTTTCATAGAAATTTAGATGTTGAGGAATGATTAGTAAATTGTGCTTAGGGTATGTGATAATTTTCCTTTACTTTCCTAATAGGATTGAGGGTGAATATTTAGCAATACATTGTGATCAGGTTGATGGCGTAAAGCAGATTGGAAGGTCTGTTGTCGGTATTTTGCTTGTGAAAGACTTGTATGTTCAGAGGAAGCAGTTTCCAATTTCTCTAGCATACGCTGAGACTATTCATAAATCTCAAGGTTTAAGTGTAGATGCAGCATTTATTAATATTGAACTGTGTTTGAGGAAGGTATGTCATATGTAGCCTTATCTCGAGCTAGAACATTGTCCGGTTTGTATTTGATTCGATTTGATGACATGAAAGTAAGTCCTGATCCATTTTATGTTAAAGAATATAATCGGTTAAGAAGTCTTCATGTTCCTCATTTAGGACAGTATCCCATCTATGAAAAACCCATCATCTGTCCAAAGCGAAAACATAAAAAGGATTGTACTGAAATTGTTGAAAAGAAGGAAAACAAGAAAATCAAAGACGCTGTTAAGAAGAAAAATATTGACTTGATGGGGATAATCTTGGTTAACACATGTCAAACCCCTCTGGTGTCAACTGATATGCAAATATTGTTCTAAACATGCTCTTTGAATTACCTCATCTTGTACATGCAATTGAACAGAAACCACAGAAGAGGTTGTGATCTGCACTGTGTGCTTTGCTACAACGTTTACGTAGTGATAGAACTGTAACACACTGTGCTTCACACATTTGAGACCTTGTAGATATATGTACTGGGTCACTACAATTTACTCTAAAAACTCAACAGGATGCACAGGAGTTTATAATGGTGATATCTGTAGTTTGTAGAAGAAGAAATATGTATTGATAAGTTATTTGGTCGTACCTGCTCATGGAACCATAGTGTGAAGTTTGCTCATTCAGATCAAATACAGAAATAGATTCAGAGCAATTTCTTTATTTAATACTCCCAGATTGCAGAACTGTGTCTTTTGGCAAATTGTTCAAACAAGCTACACAAAACAATACCTATCCGAATTGTCACTCAGATCTTATATCAAGATTATGTATACCAAGAAGTGGGGAGTATATTATTTTAATGCTACAATAATGCAGAGCTGATGGAAGTAAATTGGAAAGAGAGATTGCAAATTTCAAAGCTGGACAAATATCTATTTCTGGAAGAACATAAACTATCATGGCTATTATATTTAATGAAGCAGTTTCGGTTACATCTGTACTCTATGCTGTCTATTTAGAAAGTAAAAATGAATGGACAGAATGTAATCACAGCAACCTCAAATTCAAGCAACAATTGCCTTATAAGCTGCCAAATTCTTATCTTTTGATGGTTACAACTCAAAAAGTGAAATTGTATAGTTGTAGTAGATGAATTATGAGTATTTATGACATCATGTGGCCTACCAGGATTGATGCCTTTATAAAGGTCTCCATATCCCAGTGTCCTTTATATCTATTAGTAGGAAGTTAGTACTCTTAATAATGAGGTAGCTATTTTTGACATATGTTTGTTTATATTATTTGAGTAACTACAGGTAAAATAATTGATTAAATAATTGTAGTGAGTGCAATGCATAGAGTTGCTTATTTACAGTGACATAAAGTGCAGTTCGGTATTTTTTTCTACAATCTATATGATTGTTTTTCCCACTGTTCAAGGATGATTCATAATACAGTACATCATTTATAGTGTATAACTATAGAACCTGAGAACAGTAAGAAAAGGAAAATCAAATGCTTTAATGTAATTTAAGATAGCCTTACAGCATAAGAAATGGGTACTGTTTTGTTTATAATATGAACTTATGCTTTGCAGAAATTAAAAGTTTTTTATGTTCTTTTGTAAAATGTAATACTAACTTGTATTTAGGTTTTTTACTCCATGTTATATTTATGGTGCCATCTATTGGAGTAATTTAGTTTACTAATTCAATCTTTCTGTGTTGTTCAACAATCCTACATTCTCAAGGTACACACCAAGGCAGACTGTGATGCAGCCACTGAAATGCCCAGACATACATTGATACCCCACTGGTAAATCCATCTACACACCAATACAAACCCTGACACATCCAGCCCCACACTGATACATCTTAAACACAGCCAAACAAACACTAATGCAGGTACTAACTCGTACAGATACACACCAATGCAGACACTGACACACCGAGGCATACAGCAATGGAGGCACTGATACACCCAGCCGAACGCTAATGCATCAAGTAAGACACCCAGGCACACATTGATGCATACACTGATGCACCCATGGATATACATTGATGCAGACATGGACACACCCCGCCAAACACTAATGCATCCAATAAGACACCCAGGCACACACTGATTCATACATTGACACACCCAGGCATACACCAATGCATACACAACGGGCCTGATCCACAAAAGTAAACTTATACCAAAAGTCTAAGTTTAGACCTAAAGTCTAACTTTAATACTACTAAAGTCAGTCTTTTGGTCTAAGTTTAGACCAAAAGTCTAACTTAGACCAAACGTCTAACTTTAGTAGTAGAAAAGTTAGACGTTTGGTCTAAGTTAGACTTTTGGTCTAAACTTGGACCAAATGTCTAACTTTAGTAGTAGTAAAGTTAGACTTTAGGTCTAAACTTAAACTTTTGGTCTAAGTTTACTTTTGTGAATCAGGCCCTAACACTCTCAGGGACATTCCAGTGCAGACACTGACACACCCAGCCAAACACTAATGCATCCAATAAGACACCCAGGTACACATTTGTACCATGGGCACTGTGACCAGGGAAGACCTCTAAGAGCTGCAGCACCTATTGTGACACCCTTAGAGGCCATGCACACTAACACCCACACACTTCCATTGCAGGCTGCGTGTTTTGGTACAGAGAAAGGTAAAGTGAAGAGTCGACATGTCACAAATCCTTGTGTGCCATGCCTGCAACCCAATGCATGTGGCCTAGGAAAGTCGCCCCTCTAGCAGCGTGCACGAGCCCATAGGTGAGGGTACAGTTGCATGAGCACTGTACCCCTCCAGTGTCTAAGTCCATTCTTAGACATTTGAAAGTGCAGTAAATCCATGTAGAGTATATGGTATGGGAGTTGGTCATCACTAATTCCACAGCTCCATAATGGCTTTACTCAAACCTGGGCCGCTTAGTAGCAAATGTCTCAGCAAATTGAACCCACACTGATGCCAGTGTGGGATTTAATGTAAAATGCAGACGGCCACTTTTAGATGCCCCCTGAAAAACTACCAGCCCTGGTGTAGTTCCTGAATGGCTACACGCCATTTGCCAAAACCAGACAGGTTTCTGGACCCCTGGGTAGAGGTCCTTCGCTCTCTGGGTTCAGAAACAAAGCCCATCCTGGGAAGAGGTGTCATACCTCCTCCCCTAGGATGGGCTCGGGCCATGAAGGGGAAGATTCAAAGGCCTGCCTCCTTTGTTAGCTGACCCTGCCTTTTGTTATCCACAGCAACTTGCTCCCACTGGTTCTGACCCCCAGAATCAGTGGGAAAACCAAGTTAGGAGAAGAAGTGTGCCCACTTTTCCCAACCCCACCCCTCAGGTGAAGGAGGTGAGGTGAATCACACATCTCAGTCCCCTCCATCTTGACGATCAGGGGACCCAGCCAATCAGAGAGAGGCTTATGCCTCCTCCCACTGGAGGGTGGCATACTAAGGGGTGTACTCACCCCAAGGAAGGTACCTACTGGTTCCAGTCTGCACACCCCTGTAATACCCCTATATTTAGTGGCCACCATGAACCGTGCCTTCTCAGATACAAGAAGAAAAAAGAAGAAGGACAGTAGAGCCGTGCTGAAGAAGGAAGAAGAGGCCCCTGCCCTACCGTCTGTCCTGACTTCAAACTGCAAATGGCGTAACCCGGCATGTCCAGCAGTCAGCAGCCATCCAGAACCCAGAGAACCTGCCGTGCCTTCCTCTGAACGACTCTGTCTCCCGTGAGTGCCGGTTTGCTAAAACCAAGACTCCAACAGAGAACCCAAATCCAGGTGGCTCTGCGGTTCTGCACCACCATTCTGCACCACTCTGCACCCGACTCCAATGGCCCGAGTTTGAGTGGCTCAACACTATGAGGAGGTTTCCCCAGCAATCCTGACCTGGGATCTGGTGATTCGGACCTACCTCGAGCTTCAGACTGATGCCTGCAGCCTAATCCTGAGGGTCCCACTGATTGTGAGCGGAGCTAGTAAGAAAACTTGATGCCTAAAGGACACCCCTGCACCTGACGCCTCACGGCCTTTGTGGCCCAACCAATGGTGTCCAGGCATCCCCCAAGAATCCAACTCACCTCTCTGGCCAGTGGTCACCTTCAGGAAACCTCCTTGCCAGAGCCTACAGCTCTTCTTCCAAACCAGAGATCGCCATTGAAATCCAGAGGGCTCCTGACGTTTCCTTGGCACTCTGCATCTGGCCGCCTCCATGCTGTTGCTGGTGAAGCTCATGTTCTGATTGTTGGCCCCTGCAATGCTGATCTTAATCCACTGAGCTTTGCTCCCATAACCGAGTGACCTGCTCATAAGTAACCCTTGACCGACGGCCCCTCAGCCCTATTAGCTAATATTGGGCCCCTGCACTCTGCACCCTGCGCCCCAGTGCCACTGGTGACTCTCTTTGAGTGCGAACCTGAACCTTGGGGAACATTGGTTCTAACTCCAGACACCCAGCATTGTAAGTTGTTTACTTGCCTGCAAACCGATAACACTATTTTTCTCCATAGGAATCCATGTTAGGATTTTTCTCCTAAAAATGTTGTAAGTAGTGAACTAACGTTTGCATGGAAACCAAAGTAACTTTCTTTTGAACCAACATCTGTCATACTTACCTGTATTTTGTAAGCTCCACGGTGTGATATCTCGGCATATCACCAAGAGTAGGAGAAGTAACTGAAAGTTAATCTTACAGTAATCCAAAGTAATCTTAATGTACTCTCAACTGTTTAAAAGCAAATACAAACCTGTAACAATTCCAATTTCATCTACAATTGCCTTTTCTTGTAAAGGTTTGAATTTGAAGGCATATTCTGCTTACCTGTGCCAAGTCCTGCTGGGTTCCAGAAACAAAACATAAGTATATCTTTTTTATTCTTACCTATTTGGTCTGGATTCAGTCTCTCAGTGTGTGCCATCAGTTCCTATGTGAGTGAATACAATAAATGCTTAACAGACCCTCCTGATAAGCCTAACTGCTCAACCACAGTACCACAAGCTGCCAGCGATTGTCTAATTAGCTTCTGCTATAACTCTGGAGATCCACTGGGCTCTGTGCACACTATACCTTACTTTGTCATAGAATATACAGAGCCAGCTTCCTACAGTCTCCATCCAAACACTTTGTGATAATTTACTTGTCTTTCTCTTAACAAAGGCACTCTGTAAAGAGCACCATAGTTGTGTGACTTGGGCCTCTTTTTGTTCCCTTACATGAGTGGGAGCAGGTGTTAAAAGAAGGCTGTATAGGCTTAGCCAGCGCATTACAAAACTCTAAAAGTAAGTTCTCAAATAAAGGTTTGTTTACATTGCCTGAAGATGAGTCAACAACCGATTGAATTTGCATCCTTAATTTCTCATGTATAACTTGATCATTACATAAATCCTATTTGAATTAGATCTTTTGATCCTGAACAATGGGGACCAGTAGTTAGAAGTTCACTTTACAACCAAAGGCCAATTGTTAATTGAAGATGATCACTCCCGAGACTTGAGCCTCATGTTATACCAGATACAGATTTAGAACCAAGGTAGTGTAGAAAGGCATAATCTAATGGAAACCTAAGAGTTTCCAGCTGCCATAAAAAACTTTCAGATGGGCAGTCATCGAACCTACAATTGATTTACGTCACATTTCATTCTAATGCACATTTGAGTAATAGAGGTGCCCGCTTATCACTCCTTATATTTAGAAGTACAGGGTCTGAACATATTGAGCTCAGAAAAGCTACACTCCTGATAACTAGATGAGGAGATGTTAACAAGAAATTATCCTACAATTAACAGATGGCATTTGGAAATAAATTCTCTGCATTCAGGATGGCTGTCTGCAGAACTGAAATGTCATTCTTAAAGTCACAAGTGGGTGAAAAATAAACAGTGCAAACTAGGTATTCCACACGTTTATCATGGACATCTATGACTGAACAATACATCATCAATGCAAAATTCAAAGACAAAGACACTTTGGTAGACTGCAACAAAATGACTGATTTCAATAAAAAACATGGATCCCCCTTTGGCATGCCGCTTTAAAGGAGGAACTGCTGTAACCAAATAGACCTATTTCAAACTCTGTATATAACTGGGTTTCCTGCAAATCAATAGAGAGACAAAAATGTGTATTAGGTAGTTTGGAAAAAGTTAGCAAAGGATTTCCTGGCACAGTGAAATTGGGGGTGTGCAAAATCCAAGTCATTTGCTTTTGCCTAACTACACTCACTCGTAGATGGAGTCTTACAATATCCTGCACTCACTCATGGATTGTTTCTTGGTCGTAGTGATCCTCCTGTATCCTGCAGTCACTTGTGGATGGATAGTGGGTCTGAATGATGTTACTGTATCCTGTATACTGTACACACTTGGTGATGGATAGTCGGTCTGAATGATGTTGCTGTATCCTACACTCACTCGAGGATGGATAGTGGGTCTGAATGATCTTACTGTATCCTGCACTCATTTGAGGATGGATAGTGGATCTGAATGATCTTACTGTAGCCTGCACTCACTCGAGGATGGATAGTGGGTCTGAATGATCTTAATGTATCCTGCACTCACTCGAGGATGGATAGTGGGTCTGAATGATATTACTCTATCCTGCACTCACCCAAGGATGGAAAATGAGCCTGAATGATCTTACTGTATCCTGCACTCACTCGAGGATGGATAATAGATCTGAATGATTACTGTATCCTACACTCACTCGAGGAGGGATAGTAGGTCTGAATGATTACTGTATCCTACACTCACTCGAGGATGGATCGTAGGTCTGACTGATTACTGTATCCTACACTCTCTCGAGGATGGATAGTGGGTCTGAATGATTACTGTATCCCACGCTCTCTCGAGGTTGGATAGTGGGTCTGAATGATCTTATTGTATCCTACGCTCACTCGAGGATGGATAGTGGGTCTGAATGATCTTATTGTATCCTGCACTCACTCGAGGATGGATACTGGGTCTGAATGATCTTACTGTATCCTGCACTCACTCAAGGATGGATAGTGGATCTGAATGATCATATTGTATCCTACACTCACTTGAGGATGGAAAGTGGATCTGAATGATCTTACTGTATTCAACACTCACTTGAGGATGGATCGTGGTCTGAATGATCTTACTGTATCCTGCACTCACTCAAGGAAGGATAGTGGGTCTGAATGATATCACTGTATCCTGCACTCACTCGAGAATGGACAGTGATTCTCTGTAATCCTATTATATGGCGTACTCATCATTGAATAAATCTCGTCTGTGCTATGATAATGTGTATAGAACCCGCTCATGATTAGCACTGGCCTGGTCTGTGTTACTGCTAACAGTAGCAAGTCATAAAATGCATCATTAGTAGCCTTTTGCTTTTCATCACATTATTTTAGTCAGGTATAAATTATGTCCTGTAAGATTAAAGAATTTGCTTGCATTTTCTTAGTATTTCTTACCAGTACAAGTTACTCCTGCGTCCCTTCCTGTTGCACAGGTATTAAATTCCCAGCCTTGCTGTGCACACTTCCAGAGAGCGGCCTCATCTCCCTGGCACTGAATGTTGCTAATCAGTACTGGAAGAGAACTCTTTCCAAACGAGGAGTTATACATGTAGTCCTGCACCAGTGCACAGCCCAGTTGTCTGCAGGCAACCGAAGCCTCCTGTTGTCCCCAAGAGTCATCATCACACACTGACCCCCAAACACCATTGTGCTTGAGTTCAATTCTTCCTGAACAAGGGGACATCTCATTCACCAAGCGGAGTTCATCTGGTCCTGGAAAGAAAGTAGTGTCAATTACTATCCAAGAACTCAATAAACCTGCGACTCATGTGAAAGATGACACAATGATGTACTTTGTTTAGTAATACAGCATCTATAGGAATAACTGAATATGAAGCAGTATTTATAGTTGGTTTGTAAACGAACCTCAGGAACACAGCGGTGAAGGCAAGTCACAGGAGAATCACATCAGAGAGCATGTTCCATGCACAATATGAGTATCAATCAATCAATCAATCAATCAATCAATTGTTCAAATCTTTATGTCGAATTTAAAACCAATCCATAAAAGAACAAGACAATAAGGTTGCAAAAATACCAATGACATCATACAAATACATTAAAGGTAAAAACTCATACAAAATCACAAATGGTTCCTGGGGTATATCATAACCATAACATCTATTGTTTATTATTCATAACCATAAAACGTCCAACATTTGGAAAACAAATATTGAGTAACTCATTGACTTGCGCATATGAATGGCGATTTTAAAAACCTACCAACTGCAGAACACCCCAGGGGACTGGATGACATATATTAAAATTAGAGTGCAGGTTTGCGCTGATGAAAATCATTTAGTTTTAAAATTGGTAATAAAAATATTCATTGAGGGAACACATGATATTTACAGACAAATGTGCCAAGGTCAGAGTAGAAACCTCATCACAGATTAAAATAGACGCTGAGTCACAAATGGCCAAGGAGGAAACACAGACGGCTCCTGATGGAATCCAACTGAAAGTTTGTTGGCAACGAGCTTTCTGACATATTTTTCACACAGCTAAACAGGATTCCATTCCAATACCAGATTTTCATTCCACACCCTAATAGCTAATTTAAAAGCAGCTTTAGTCCCTGACAATGTTTTTTTCAATATGCTTTCTCTTCACTCTCCACCCTGCAAAAAGACATATAACTTTTTGACTCGTTCAGCGTCTCCTTTAACAATCAAGTGTGGGGAAGTAAACATTTCAGGTCTGTCCAATACTTCTGTACTATTCTTAACATATTTTAGCCACTCATTTTAAGGCCCTACTCACAGGCGTAAAAGTCAGTGATGAACACGCATTTGAAATTGGCCTGCTCATTTGCCCAAATTAAAATCCAAAGAAGAGCTGCTAGCTTGATGGAACCCACAACATAAGGAAGCTCCAGATCCTCAAGTACATAAAAGTGCAGACTGGATGGTGGAAGTCCAAGCAGACATCTATAATAGCGGCTCCCCTCCTGTTGCATTTTTAGACAAGATGGCTGCCCATAGGATACAACTGGAATGTACTTGGGTTTTAAAATTTTAAAGATAGGCAGCACAGCTTTTTACCCACCTTTCTGACTTACTGGGTCCTCTCTTTAAGTGCTGGGACGCCCCTTGGCTGGGGCAGCTGTGCGCTATAAAAGTGCTTTTAACATAACATAACATAAATCAAAGACTACCCTCGCAGACTGATTAAAATAGAGACACCTGTGCGAGATGCAAGTTAACCAGGAACTCCGGACATCGAACATCACCCCTATATATGAGAAATCATTTACTCTCATAATCGGTTTTCTGTTCATAGTGAGTTGTCTAACCTTATGGCATTGTTTACCACAGACCATGCAAGGAGTTTTAGAGATTTTAGTTTCAATATTCGGGTTGTCCACTAGCTTAAAAAAGTGAGCAACAAATTATCTTGGACTATTGGGGTACGTGCAATTAAGGCAGCATCATCTGCATATAGTAGAGCCGAAATAGTAGTGCAGAAACAAACCAGGGCCCCAACTTTGACAGGTCCTTGCCAGTAGCGATTAGAAAATTTTTCATCCTGTTAATATTAGGGGTGGCCAGTAAACTACACTCCTCCAGCGGAGTTCGTGGAGTTTTGGCCACTCCGTGCTCAGCTTGGAGTTACGGTAGTACTTCTCCAAATACCTTGTGGCTGAGTTTTTTCTTGTGAGCGGCTCGCCAATGGTATGTCGCAAGAGCGAAAAAATCAAGTGCTAGACCACCTGCCAGTAAGATTTTTTAATGCGGGCGGTCGTAACAGGTCACTACCGCTCGTGTTGAGAAAGCTGCCGCTTGTGTAGAAATTCAACTCGCGGTAAAATGCAGCTCCTTTTGCCACACCGCGTGGTTCTGTTTGTGCTGACTTTATAGCGTGGGACCAGCTTCCGGTGCTAAAAATCTGAGTAAGCAGAGTGACGTACCATAACTCCACTGCTTGGGACACTCCGCTGAGTCTTGCTGAGTTTTTGGGTAACTCTGCATAACTCCGTGGAGTGAAACTTCTCAAGTTCCACGTACCCCTAATTAATATACAGATCAAACAATATGAGGGCATGGACACAGCCTTGACAAACCCCTCTGGCTAGCCTGACTCGTTTTGTGCACTACCCCTCTGGGCCATACCTCACAGAAGCAGTCACCCCACTGTGAAGTGCCTGTGAAAAATTCACAAGAGGTTTGGGTAGGCCCATATGTATTGAAATGTCCTATAGCTTTGATCGGTTGACACAGTCAAAGACACCTCTGAGATCAATAAAAGAAAGGTATGCATAGTTCCTTTTTTGGCTACTGTGTACTTTTCAGTGATTAGGTGCAAGTACGAGCATTGATCTTGAGTCCCCAATCCTTCTCTAAATCCAAACAGCACCATAATAATATTGCCTTATTCTCATTTGCCCAGGCCTCAATTCTATGTAAAATAAAACGCTCTGAAATTTTGGCCTCTAAATCGAGTATAGAGATCGGCCTGCAGCATTTAGGGTCATATGGATCGAAACTCCATTTTGCATTACTTGAATAGTGAAAAGGTAATCGCTATTTAAGGAATGCAAAATTGTATGTAAGAAAATAGGGTTTACCTAATAGCTAGTACAAAAGATTTGTAATCACAATTAAGTAATCGCTATTATGTAATACTACTCCATTCTTTCCTATGGGGCCTAAAGGCCCATAGGTGCAAATGGGTTTGCATTACCGGATCTGTGTTTACCAAATTGGTAATCACAAATTAGGTAATGCAATACCAGGTGTGCCTGGAGGCCTAAGGCCCCCCTGAAGCACCCCAAAAAAGAAATGCGTTCATGCAAGGAGCACAAATTCCCTAGAGGCATGTGTGCCACATGACACTTTGAAAAATACATTTTTTTAAATGTGCACATTGTTACACCAACTCCAAGTCGATGGTAACATCATGTTCTAACTGCACAGTTTGCATTTAGAAAATGCTTGGCACATTTGTTATTACCTAAAATTGCGACTAAAACGCATATCATACACCTTGAAAAGCTCTTATGCTTTCGCAAATGGGCAAAGTTACCGAATTGCAACGTTTGCAAACGTTTGCAAAAGTATTTGATACATATGGCCCTTAGGTTCTTATCTATTGTCCTTCTTAAAGATACAAACAATAGTAACTGTCTGCTATGAAGCTGGAATACTGGTGACACAGCAGCTTTCAAAACATTCATTATGATGGACCCCAGAATTGGGTATTTAATGTATACAGTCCATAGAGAGCCCATCAGGTTCCGGGCCTTGTGAGCTGGGCTACCTCTAATGGTGTCTACAACCTCTTCAACAGAAAAATGAATGTTCATCAGGCAAGTCATGGGAGCCCTCTGTACAACATTATTACTGTCCATGCCGAAAGAAAAAATAATAATAAAATGCTCCACCCAACCTTTGGCACTAATATTGGTAGTCGGCCTGTTGGAGTTATCACAATCACTTTTCTTAGCACTCACAATTTTCCAAAAGGCACCAGAACCTTTGTGTTTACGGGATTTAATCAAAATGTACAAGGTTTTTTCCTTTATTCTTTCATTCCACACACTAATTGTTAACTTAGAAACAGCTTTAGCCCTGACAATGTTGGCTTGATTTCTAGAAACACCATTAACAGCACAACATAGCATATATATATTTTTTAGCTATTCTGCATTCTTTTTTGGGACCATCTTTGGGAAGATCTTTTCTTGGTTGGAACTGAGCTCTCTTGATGGAATATTAAGTTTAAATGAAGTGTCGGTGATAAATGGGCGAGATCAATTGAAAGTCAGCAAACAATCATTTATTGGATCAAAACTCGCCCTAAAGATGGAAAAAGCAGGGTCGGGAAAATGAATACCTCTCCCTCTGAGTCTCAACCCTTTGTCAGTGGTCTGCAGGTTCTTAATTCCTTTCTCAGCAGACAATCTGTGCCTGTTGGTAGGAAAATTAAGAAGTCATTTGGGTTATGGTCACTGACACTCTTTTTGAGAGTCCTCCAGGATTAAGAGAATACCTTCATATACTCTGAGATGGAGACATAGTCAATGATTGTGCCTTGTCCCCAGCCTACAAAAGTAGCCCTGATATTGGTCTGATCCTCCAATGTTTCTGGCACATTCAGGAGGCCAAATTGTAACACATATCTATAAAGCTTAGTCCCCTTGATATCCACCCTATCTTGAATCGAAAAGGGATTATTCTGAGTAGCATTAGTTGCAATTTTAGCATTAAAGGCCTCCAGGATAATATTGAAGTCAATGGTATTTGGAGACAGCGAGAGATCGATTCTTTAAAACAGTTAAACATGAAAAGATTGTTGCGATCACCCTCCTTATTCTGCGTGTTGACGGATTTGTCGAAATTATTGAAATAAATATTAAAAGTGCTGGGAAGTACAACCCAAAGGACTTGAATTCTCCTATTTTTAAAAACAATTAGTTCAGCCTTGCAACCCCTCAAAATCTGAACCTTCCCTGAGCTGAGCCACTATGAGAGAGTAGAGCTAAACTGAAACTTTGATATCCCTCCCAGGCAATATTTCCGTGTACCAAGTTTCATGGACGATCCCAATAACATATTTCTCAACAATTGCTAACTAGTCATTGTTTGGTTGCTTTGACTTAAAAACAGAAATATTCATGCATAGAAATTTTGACAACAAATTTCCCGTGGATTGAATAATGCTGGTCAATGCCAGATTGACGGCTAGGGGCCTCATTTACTTATTTTTTGGCAAAGGACAGAGCAGCAAGTCTTCCTTCTGTGCTGCCCTACATCAAAAGAAAAGGGCAGCAATGCGCTGTATCTATAGGATACCGTGCATTCCTGTCCACTTTTACTACGCTGACGCTCAAATGGCTGCCTTGCCCTTAGACAGGCGAATGATTGTTTTTTTGCAAGAAGGGCCACCTTCCTGCATTAAAACAATCAATGGAGGCGATTTCCTCTTTCTATGTGTGTTGCTGAATGCTAATCTCTCATATTGCACAAGCAAGGGGAACAGGGCGAATGGAAGAAAAAGAGAGAGACTGCCTCCAGAGTCAGGCGTCCTTCTGAGCTCTTCTATTTCTATGCTTCCTAAGGTCTTCTCAAGGTGTTTCTTTTATCAGATCCATAACAACCCCTACATAGGAGGACAATAATATGCTTGAAATAACCTAAACATTTCCAAACAACTACTTCTCTAAAACTCACTCTCTTTCATATCAGTCATTTACCTACCTTAGTTAATCTTTAGGATAGCTCCTCTCTGTTACAGCGTTGTAATGTCCTTTTGTTTCTTTAGAAATTTAGAACTCATATATGGATTATTGGTTTCGTCTTGTGTATCTTTTCAGTGTCTTTCTTAGTTTGTAATACACAGTCTTTGATATAAATATATTTATGGTATGAGTTTCCAGAAAGGAAAAAGGGAAGTCTTCTGCCAGAGCTTCTTCTTGGATAATAGTCTTTCTTTTGAGAATCTAGGCTAATGACAACTCAGTCTCTCTCATATGATTATTTCTTACTGTCGTTCTTCCTTATAGCTGCAGTGTGTTAATTCTTTCCTCACAGAAAACTGCTCGTGGAGAGTTTTGTTCTTTTTCCTCAAAAAAGAAAACTCTCTAGAAATGGGGAATAACCCCTGGTGTGTATATCTTGTAACTCAAAGGCGGAATAACTATTCAAAATGTCTTCTGAGTAAGCAAGACTGAGAAACGGCACTCTCCTCGGTGAAGAAGGCAGTTGAAGTACTCGTTCTTATGTGGATGCACGCAAGAAGCAGAGACAAGGACAGGCAGCATAACAGGACTAGAACGCTCAATTAGTCTTTTGTGGAGAGTGAGCATGCAAACACCAGGAGCAATCTTTTGAGCACCAGCATGAGATCATGAAAAGAGATATTTGTAATCTCCAGCAGTTCTTCATCCCTAGTGAGCAATTACTGATGCTAGCTACTGTGTTCCTGAGAATACCCCACTTCAAAGAGTATTTCTCCAAAAAAGGTTTGCTGGGAAATAAGAGATGAAATTGCTTCACTTATCGTGGGACGTGAACATTTTGAGAGAGTTCCCAAGACCTTTCTACAGGACCAAAACCTTACCACTAAATTAGGTCGTAAGGCCTTCCCTTTTTGAATTTTGAATTAAGAATCTGCTGACTTCTCAGAACCAAACTAAACTGAATCCGTAGGAAATGTCACTCTTAAGTTTAGAGGATTTGTTTTTAACAGAGCAACATGAAATATTGGATGAATCCGTATTTGGGAGGGCAATTTGAGTTTTACAATATCTGGATTTATTATTTTGTCCACTCTGAAGGGGCCTAAATATCTAGGTTGATTTTTTAAAATCCCTTTTAAGTGTTAATGTTGAGTAGATAACAAGGCCTTGTCTCCTTTATTATAGTTTGTGTTTTTTCTTCTCTTTTTGTCAGCATGAATTTTATAGGAGGCCTTAGCTTTTTATAAGTGTTCTTTAGCAGATTGATAGGCCTTCTGAATTAATTTGCTAAAATAATACACTGCTGGAACTTTGTCAACATATGGGTGTCTTCCAGATATTAAATACAATGGATAATAACCGGTGGAAGCATGAATCGCATTATTGTACACAAATTCCGCAGTGCAAATTAAAGCTGGCCACTCTCCATCGAGGTCTAAAAGTTTTAGGCGTAAGTATTGTTCAAGCTCCTGGGTGATAACTAGTGGAGCATCTAGAATCTATTGCAAGCCTTTTCATAAATGCCTTCTCAAAGTTTGAAGTGTAATGGGCCTCGTCGATCAGAATTTACAACCAGTGGGGCCATGTTCTCTGACAATGTGCTGGGGAATGATTTGAGCTAGATGAGGAGCACTAGGAATCTTTTGAAGAGGAGTGAAATAACTCATCTTTGAGATACTAGGATGGTATTATAGCCCTGACTAGACAGTAAATCTACTAATATATCCACTGTGACTGTGTGCCAATGGTACGGTGCAATAGGGAATGGTAGAAGTTCCCCTTAGTGTTACCTCTGAGGCATCTAACACAAGTTTGAACATGTTGTCTTATTTGAGGATTCATTTTAGGCCACCAGAAATGTCTCTTTACAAGGTCTGGTGATTTAAAATCTCCTTTATCACTTCCCAGCTGATCATCATGACAAATACCTAAAGCCAACTCTTGTAATTCTTTAGTGGGTAGGTAGAGTATTTCTTTGAAATAAGGGAGATTATCCAAACTTTTTCATTTTGCATTTTCCTTTGCCCACTCTAGCACATCTTCCTTTGACATTGACTCTTGCACCTTTGTCCTAAATTCAGGAAACAAGGCACAAGCAAACCTTTCCTATGTATATGTCCTTGGTTGAGTATCCATTATTGAAAAGGCGTCTGCATTTCCATTTGCCGAGCCATGTAGATCTGTGATTGTAAAGTTAAACCCTGCAAAGTATAATGACCATCTCAATTATCTTAGAGTTAAGGAGTTAAGGTTCGGACAGATTTTAGAAATTGGAGGATTTAATTGTGAGAGGTTGGCCGGGTATATGCTGTCCACTAGTTATAGTAGGCACCTTGCTCCAGTCCCAAAAAAACCTTATTGATGATAGGTTAAAGACAACCTTTATTGAAAGCTATCCTAGTGGTAGATATGGAGAGCAGCTGTCAGGCTAAGTCTTGAAGGAATGTAAAGCAGCTTGTTTTACCAGTCTATAATCTCTTGAATGGCTAAATGAAAGGCAACCTCACCAGGTACATATATAAAACATATGTATCTATTTCTAAACACACCCTACTAGTCTCTTTATGAGGCTAAAGGTCCGAACACATAAGTTACACTTCAAATATTACAGTAAAATAGCACAAATACACGTTAGGCCCTAGAGGCGAGCCAAACCATATACTAAAATAGTGGTATAAGAACCATGACTTAACTAGACACAAGGCCTAGAGCCTGTAGAATCACTGGGACCCCAATGAACCACCCAAGGTAGTGAAACAGGGGACCCACGGGGGCCGTGAGCAGTGAGAGAACACAGCCGCGAGCTCCCGTTAGCTTCTATGGGGAAAGTCGCGGTTAGATTTTTAAAGATTAAGGACACTTAGAGATGAGCTAGGACCAAACCCTTTTGGACTTAGGAAGCTCTAGGGTCAGCACCCACAGGAGCACCTGAGTACTCGAGTTACATCACACAGGGAAGCGGGGTGCATAGGTGTCAAATAGTGTTGTGTTGCGTCGTCGTTTTCAAAAGGAGCTGGCAAGCAAATGCTGCTGCCGGGAAAATGCGCAGTGTCCGAAGAGATCCAAGCCTGGATCAAAGTCGAGAAGAACATGAAAGCAGAGGGGACAGAGTCTGGGTCACTAGCCAGTGACCAGGGGCAGGATAGGTGAATGCCCACCGATGTCGGGTGATTTAAGGTGAAGAAGGTGAAGCTTGACTCTTCAGCCATGAGGACCAGGAGGCGTCAAGGATGACCAGGAGCTGGATTCGAGCTGTCCCGTGGAAGATGTCGAGTGCTGCAGTGTCAGTGCCTATATCTCTGTAAGGGGTGGCTGCACCACCTTACCCAGGCTGCAGTAGCAGACCTGTGGTGTCATTTTGGAGGGCTTTCCAGGGGTGGCATAATACATGCTTCAGCCCCTGGTAGGCCTCTGGGGTACCTATGCCCTGGGTACATAGTATACCACACACTAGGGACTTATAAGGGCACCTTAGAATCCAATCTGTTATGTACCTAGAGTACGTGGAATCAATTTATAAGAGAATGCAGATAGGCTGGGGACCTGAATAGCAGGTTCCCAGCCAAACTAAGTCAGAAACCAACAAAACACCAGGAAAAAAGTGGGGGCAACCATGTAGTCAGATTCCACCTTCCTACATTAATGGTCAATGAACACTCTAACTACATGACAAGCTCCAAGTTGGTATGGCCACCATTCCTGAAAGGCATCTTTCACAGCCAGCAATTCTTTCTCAGCAATAGAGTAGGTCACTTCAAGGGAAGTTAGTTTCCGAGAGCAGAAGTCCACAGGATACAGTGGCCAGGTACTCTTATGTCGTTGTGATAACACTCCACCAATAGCCAAATCAGAAGCATCAGCTTTAACATAAAATAATTTCTATGAATCTGGGTGAAGTAAAATTGGTGCTGTGGTAAAGGCTCCCTTTTGAAACTGAAAGGCTTCTTCTGCTTCTGTAGAGCATCAAAAGGAAATCCTTTCTTTGGGAGACTGGTTGTTGGATCAATTCTTTTAGAAAATTGCTTTATGAAGCAACAATAGAAGTTTGCAAATCTGATGAAACTTTGATACTACTTTACCATCTTTAGGAGAGTGCCAATTCAAAATTGCTTGGTTCTTGGCTGGGTCCATCGAAATCCCTTTAGCAGATATCTTGAATCTAAAAAATGTAACTACTTCCACATGCAAGTCACACTTTTCTAACTTGACTTAAAGATTATTTTCTAACAATTTCTTGAGACTGGCCCTCTTGTGTTGCACATGTTCACTTAGATAATTTGAGAAAATTAAGTGGTCATCTATATATACCACAGCAACTCTGTCTACAAATTCTCCAAAAACCTCATTGACAAAGTGTTGGAAGGCAGCTCTACACAAACCGTAGGACATCACTTGGTATTCATACAACCTAAATCTAGTGCGAAAAGCAGTCTTCCACTCATCTCCTTCTGCCACACAGATTAAATAGTAAGCACCACAGAGATCCAGCTTCGTATAGATTTTGGCTTCTTTAACTTGATTTAAGAGCTCAGAGATAAGCTACAAGGGGTTACTGATTCTTAACTGTTACTATTTTCAAGGCTCTGTAGTCAATGCGCGGTCTTAGCACTCCATTCTCCTTGGGACGAAGAAGACAGGTGAAAAGATGGGCGATTGAGAGGGACGTATAAATCTATTAGCAAGATATTGCTCAAGGTATTCATTTGAAAATTCATTTTCTTTTTCAGTGAGTGCATAAATTCTGCTGTAAGGTAGATTTGTTCATGTCTCGAGGTCAATTTTTCAGTCATATGATCAATGAAGAGGTAACTTTCCACTTCAGCCATATCAAAAACCGTTGCCAAGTCAACATTCTCGAGTGGGACTTCTGCTTTCTCTAAAGTAGAAATCATGCTCAATTGCTTAACTAGAATCATTCATGAATCATTCATCTACCTTATTTAATATTTAGGCGAGTTACAGCTATGTAATATTCTTTCTTTTATTTAGAAATTTACTACTCACATGTGGATTATTGGTTTCTTCTTGTGTGTCTTCTCAGAGTATTTTGTAGTTTGTATTACACAGTCTTTGATATAAAAATATATATGGTATGATTTTTCAGAAAGAGAAACGGCAAATCTTCAATCAAAACTTCTTCTTAGTCTTACTTTTAAGAAAATAGGCTAATGACAATTCAATCTCTCTCACATGATCATTTCCTACTGTTTTCCTTCCTTATAGCTCTGGTGCTATAATTGTTTCCCTAGAGAAAACTGCTTGTGAAAAGTTTTTTTCTTCTTCCTCAAAACATTAATCTCTAGAAATGGAGAATAACCTCTGGTGTGCACTCCTTGTAACAGAGTTAGAGCCTGAAAAATTCAGAATAACTATTCAAACACTTCTTCTGAGTAAGCTGGACTGAAAAATATTACTATTATCATTGAAGAATGCAGTTAAAGTGATTTCATATTTGAATCATAAAAGCATCATGCTGTGTAGTTCCTAAAAATACATTTGATCTGTGTGTTTGTTAGTAATTTTTACCCCTATACTATCCAACACTTGCCCTACTGTTGCACCCCCTGGAGTTAGAATAGTAATTTTTACCCCTATACTATCCAACACTTACCCTACTGTTGCACCCCCTGGAGTAAGAATAGTAATTTTTACCCCTATAATATCCAATACTTACCTTAAATGCAATGTAATATTATGCGTTGTAATGGTATGCGTTGTAAAGGTAGTATGCGATATAATGGAATGCGTTGTAAAGGTAGTTTTTAAAAATGCGTTGTAGTGTCCTGCGTTGTAAAGGAATGCGTTGTAGTGGATGTTGCGTTGTAAAAAATGCATTGTAAGTGCATGCGTTGTAAAAGTGTGCGTTGTAATGACATACATCCAATATGTGACATCATCAGCAGTGCATTGCGGGCGCGCGAGTTATAGTTAGCTGAACTAACTATAACAGGGGAATTTCTATGGTTTTGTACGAGTGAAAAGTCCAGCTAACTATATCGCCCCTGAAACCTGTGGTTTTTTCAGTGTATTTCTAAGGTTTTTTAAATGCTAATTCCTAGCTATAACGTGCCTGAAACCTATGTTTTTTTCAGTGAATTTCAAAGGTTTTTTAAATGCTAATTTCTAACTATGCCTACAGAGACAGGACATGTGAAGAAAGAAGGAAAAACGCACAGAAAGAAAAAAAAGAAATGCAGAAAGAAGCAACAGAAGTCCTCAAAGACGAAGAAAAGGGCAGGAAGAAATATAACGTGCAGAAAGAACAAACAGAAGAGCAGAAAGAAGCCTTGTTGCAAAATCATCCTGTACCCTCAACTTTTTCAGACGGATACTGGTGGTAACTGAGTCTGCCTAAGCAGTCCTAGAGCCAGTGCTATGTTAAAAGACACTCAGAATACAGTGAAAACATCTACATACACTAGGGCACACTATGCGTTGGGGTCCCCCTGTGATCAGCATGACCTCCTCTGTAAGCCCCTCGTATATAATAGGGCAGGGGATTAAAACTACCTCTTAAAACGCACCACAGGGCGTGTTTGAACACGTCACCTCATGCCCCGTACCCTCCCTTCCCCACTGTGTAAACACACCCTGTAGCCATTTTAAGTTGGGAGATTAAGTCCCCTTGAATCCTGAGGGTCCCTAGGGTCAAACTAGCCCACTAGGTACCTCCAGTAAGCGCCACAGAGCTGCGTTGCATGGAGGTGTAAAAAGTGGCGTGGCCTCAGAACACCTGTCTGCAACGCAGCTCCCTGGCGCATACTGGAGATACCTGTTGGTCTAGTTGGCCCTCAGGGACCCTCAGTATTGAAGGGGAATTAATTCCTCAACTTACAACTGGCCAGGAGGCGCGTTTGCAGAGTGCTGCAAGAAGGGGGCATGGCCTCCGGCGCAATGCAGGTCTTTTATTTATTTATTTTTAAGAAGGAGGGCTGTGTGGCCCCCTTTCTTTTTCTAATTTATTAGCCCTGGGGACCCCATCCCCCAGGGCCTGCACCCTAATTTTTTTTGTTGAAAAAAATTAATTTGGCCCTCCCAAGGCCTTAATCGGCCCCGGGGACCCCAACCCCGGGTCATGGCCTTTTGTTTTTTATTTTTTATTTTATTCTTTAGGAAGGGGGCTGTGTTGCTGGACAAACCGTATGTACCTATCACCATGACGATTTGCGTGATATTCATTAAAAGGCGACTATGTATACAATGAATCCACGTAGAATGTATTCACACCGCTAGTGAAGCTCTAACATGTCTGACATCCTACCGTGCCTAATCCCGGTGCCCCCGCTGCTGGGTACTCTCCAAGTAGACACCCTTGTTGTTTATTTATACAAACATGGGTAGCTATTGACGGGCACATTTAATACACATGCACACCAAGCCATTCAAAGGGGATTCGACAAAAATTCGACCAAACTATACAAGAAACCCCCTCACGGTTAATAAAACACACATCCACCGCTGGATGTGTAATACTTTTTATTTTACTCTCTGGAAAGGAGACAAACCTCACTTGAGAGTCACAGCGTGCTCCTGGCTGAGCCCAATGCTGTGTTACACCCACCATTGCCTGCTGAGTGCCACACACCTCTGTGTTGTATTCCACCATCTAGTGCTTATGCTATGACACTCTCTAGCCCATGTGCACTGTAACACCACCCCGTGAATATGTCATGCCACACTTGCCTTCGCACGGCTTATATTGCCCCATCTAACGTGCCTTCCTCGATGCCTATGTTATAAAGCAAAGTGCTATGCCATACTTATTACAATCTGGGATCCATCTCTTTGTCACAGTGCATATGCAATGTTACACTACCCAGCACATATTTTATATTACAGCTTTAGAGACTACTTAGGTTACACAACACTGCCCTGTGCATATTACACTCCAAGGCGCATATCACATAGCAAGCGCTAGTGCCTGTGCTATCTCGCGCTCTCCAATGAATCTGTCATTGCGCACAATGTATTGCATATTATATTTCACGCCCCGGTTCATCTTATATCACACTTTTGGTACATAGTTTCTACCATATACTATATCTAGTTTTCATTTTCATTTTCCTTCGTGCTCTCAGGACTATGTTCTATATACCACTGTGTCCACCTACCCTTTTCACAGGCATTACATTTTGCGATGGGGGGTGGAGGGTCGGGGGGTGTTTCTGCCAAGTGAGCCCGGAGTCACAGTCACAAACGTCCTCTTCCTCCTGAATAAAAGTGAGATTATGCTGCATACTTGTTCATATTTTAATTAGTTCGCACAGACACACATTTTAAAATCAATAAAGTTCCTAATACCCACCTTCTCTGAACAGTAAGCTTGCTGCCCCATACACCTTTTCGCTATCCTCTGTTGTCTGAATACATGGACTAGCCTCCTCCCTCCTACCATGCATGGTCTGATGTGCTGCCACTGCCCTCCATTTAGCATGATGTACCAGTCCACTCCTCCTGCCCTCCATTGCCCAATTCTATGGCCCATCATTGACCTCCTGCTTTGCCTCTTTGCTTAGCTTGCTGCCCCTATTCTCCTTCCCCCTGCCCTCTGATGTCTTTGTGCATGCCCCTGCTCCATCCTTTTTGTCCACCATGTTCCATGGACCTGCCACTCCTATCTACTCTGAGTGTTCTGTTGAGCTGCCACTCCCCTCCTACCTGCCTTGCATTGTCAGATGACTGTAACCTGTCCCTGCCACATCCACCCTGCCTGTCCACATGCCATGCCCCTATCCCCTTCCTTCTGCCCTCCCTGGTCTGTTGTGCTGCAACTGCTCCTCCTGCCTGCCCTGCGTGGTCTGTTGTGAGGCCCCTTCCCCTGAACTCTCTTGTCTGTGCCCAGGTCCTGACACTCCCTTTTATCCTCCATGGTCCTTTGTGCATGCCCCTGCACCCTCCTTCTTGCCCATCATAGCCATTGTGCTGCCACTAACCATCCCGCTTGCCATGCATGGTCTTCTGTGCTGCCATGGCCCCTCCCACCTTCCCTGTGTGGTCAGCTAGCTGCCCCTGACCCCCTCCCACCTTTCCTCCATGGTCTGTGTGTATGCCATCATAGTCTCACTGTTGCTCTCCATGGTGTGTCTTGTTTCTAGTGCCCATCCTGCCTGACCTCCATTGTCATTTTGCGGCTTCTGCCCTGTCCCCTTTCCCCTAGCCCTCTGTTTCCATGTGCAGACCCCTATTCCCTCTCTCCTGGCTTGTCTGTTCCATTGTAATGCCCCTGATCCGTCCCTCCTGCCCTTTATGGTCTGTTATGCTGCAGCTTTCTCTCCTGTCTGTCCATTATGGTCCGCTAGCTACTATTGCCTCTTTCCCCTCTGTTCTCTGTTGTCCATGTGCATGGTCCTGTCCGCTCCCTATTACTTTCTATGGATTTTTGTGCTGCACTCCCGTCCTGCATGCCCTGTGTGGTGTATTGTGCTGCTGCAAACCCTGATGCCTGCCCTGTAGGGTCAAATTGGTGCACATCTCCAAGTCCCTCCTGTCCTCTATTATACGAGTCCATGTCCCTACCCCAATTCCTCCTGCCTACCATGATCCAATATACCATACTTGCGAACATTTTGAACTTGGTAAGCGGGAGATTTTGAAAAGAAACTGGGGTATTGATTTTCCCCTTTGAGTTACATTGAAAAAGAGGAGATTGCAGACAGGAGACAGATCAAATAAAGCCCATTTGACCTTAAAAACATTGGACGTTTCCTGGCTGAAACGGGTCTGTTGGCATGTATGGTTCTACTACCACTGCCTCTTCCTTCTGCCCACAATGGTCTATTATATCGACACAGCTTCTCTTGCCAGTCCTGTATTATTGGTTTGTTGCCCCTGCCCCTGCCCCCCCATAGTCTGTTGCGCAGCCACTGCCCTTCCTACCTGCCCAGTGTGGTCAAATTGTTGCCTCTGCACTCTCCTACCTGACTTCAATTTTCAGAGTCCGTGCCCCTGGTCTCTGCCTCTCAACAGTATCCCAATGAACAACTAGATTGCTAACATTCTATATTTATTACATAAGTGTGGAACGCCTGACGTCATCTTGATGTAATCAAAACTGTAATACCTAGAGCATTTCCTTTAGAAATGACATATATGAGAGGGTCTTATTTGCATCAAAAGTATGGTTAGTGCGCTAAAAAACTAAAATGAGGACATATTTTCTGAGTTTTCAAATAGCGACTTGATTAAATGTTGCACCTAGGGGAGAGGGTGTGGTGTTACTTCCAGAGCTGCAGACTTTGCAACTGGGGAACCACGTTGGAGTTTCTGCTTCAGCTCAACATTCTGTGATTACGGTCAAATCACTTAATCTCCCCATGTCTACAACCAAAATGAACTTGATCTTGTGTGAAGTAACCAATGCTCATGTAAAGCACTCCAAAAACTGGCAAGTCCGCACTATATAAAACTGCAAATACACAAGAAATAAGTGTTTTGCACACTTCTGTCATTGGGCTACATGTGGGCTACTTCTGGGTGATATTGGTGCTGCATTTGGGCTCTTTTGTCTCCGGTGGCCATCTTGGGAGACTTATTTGTTATGAAGTTTCCTAATTTCCTCATGTACTGCAGTCTCCTCAGTAGGAAACACTTTCAGTTTTTTACTTTGGTTCCATCAAGAAGGCATTCAGATATGTCACACATTTGCCATAAATTCTGAATGTTAGCACTCTAGTTGCTCATTAGATCACTGTAGTAAAGCTACTGCTCACCAGGGAAGTCTGCTGCTGGTATTAAAAGTGCATGTTTCAGTCTGCATGTCAGAATTTTGTTATGCAATAGAAGAGGATTTGAGAAGTCACTCAAAATGTGCCATAATTTTTCTTTCTGAAGCACTAATCATAATTTCTATGGCAAAATGAATCCCCTCATTTTGTTCCTTTGTAAATTAAATGTTTTAAGTGTTACCACTTTATTCCAATCAAGATGGCTTCAGGTGTGCCATACTTTTGTCATAAGTAAGACTGTTAGCACTCTAGTGTTTCGTTAGAACACTCTGGGACATTCTGTCATTGGGCTATACTTGGGCTACATCTGGGTGATATTTGTGCTACATTTGGGCTCTTTTGTCACTGGTGGCCATTTTGGGAGACTTATTTGTTATGAAGTTTCATATTTTCCTCATTTACTGCAGTCTCCTCAGTAGGAAACACTTTCAGTTTTTTACTTTGGTTCCATCAAGAAGGCATTCAGATGTGTCACACATTTGCCATAAATTCTGAATGTTAGCACTCTAGTTGCTTATTAGATCACTGTAGTAAAGCTACTGCTCACCAGGGAAGTCAGCTGCTGGTATTCAAAGTGCATGTTTCAGTCTGCATGTCAGAATTTTTTAATGAAATAGAGGAGGATTTGAGAAGTCGCTCAAAATGTGCCCTAATTTTTCTTTCTGCAGCACTAATCATACTTTTTATGGCAAAATGAACCGTCTCATTTTGTTCCTTTTTAAATTAAATGTTTTAAGAGTTACCACTTTATTCCATTCAAGATGGCTTCAGGTGTGCAATACGTTTGTCATAAGTAGGACTGTTAGAGCTCTAGTTGTTCTTTAGAACACTCTGGGAAGCTGCAGTAGAACTCAAAGGAATCAACAGTCTCTGCCCTTGTTGGATGTACATGTTTTACTGAGAATGTCAGACTTCATACTCACATGACTGAGAAAGATAATGTGAATTTACATAAAATATGCTCTCAGTTTAGCTTATAGATCACCTTCCAAACCTCTGTGGAAAAAGCATGAGAAAATAGTTTTCTCTCAAACATGATTCATGATATCACAGCAGAAGGCTTTTTCACATGGTAAAATCAACTTAGAACACACCACAATTCCTAAAATGAGTATGGTACCATCAACAAATGATTTATAATGTAACTAAAATCTTAAAACTTCTATTAACTGCAATGCTTTTTAATGAGGTGCTATCATGTATATTGGTCCCAAGATGGCTGCCAACACTTCTTGGATGAAGTACTGACAGCCAATCAGATCTCACGATGAGATGTATGATTAGGCTCCACCCAGATATATCTATCTTTTTAACTCTAATTTTCTCAGGAACTGCTGAACGGATTCACACCATTTAAGCAAAAGGCACGAGTCTGAACTGAGGACAACCTCTTTGCCAAATTTGGTGTAATTCCGTTCAGCAGGCCTGTAGCTGCGTCAAGAGGTCCTATGGGAAAATGCATGGGGAAAACCCGTTTTGGGACCCCCCTTTTTTCTCGGCCCCCGCTTCACGAATCACCTGTTCAGGATAGGAGCGAACTGGAGCTGGCCAAAAGTTTTGAAAATTTCACGAAGATTCGTCAATTGACGCCAACGTTATTCCAAATAGAATGTTGCGGATTTCCTATGGAAAATAGGTCCTAAATATAACTACCTACTGGCGACTGCCAGTAGATAATATATGTATATATATATATATATATATATTCAGTGAAAAAACCATAGGTTTCACACACGTTATAGTTAGGAATTAGCATTTAAAAAACCTTAGAAATTCAGTGAAAAAAACCATAGGTTTCACACATGTTATAGTTAACTGGACATTTTACTCGTAAAAAACCATTGAAATTGCCCCGTTATAGTTAGTTCAGCTAACTATAACTCGCGCGCCCGCAATGCACTGCTGATGACGTCACATATTACATCACTCATGACATGGTCAGTGACATCACTCATGACATCACTGATGACATCTCAAATGACACAGAGTCATGTTTTCACATTAGTCACAAAACGAAATTTCTTTGCCAATTTGAAAGCACACTTACTACTCTTTTTTTTGGCAAGTGATAAACACTTTTACAGACTGACACATTATGAATCCACTTTTCAGATTCTTAAAAAAGCACATGTCCAAACTGCTTTTTCAGACCAGCACCATGTGTAACCTGGGTGGCTGCCTACACTCCAGCAAGGGCAACCAGCCTTAGTGATGCTGAATGTATTTGCATTACAGACTGAAACCTGAAAACCCCACTCGCTTGTAAATACTGTGCATGATTATACATGGCAAGCACATGGGTGTGTGCTAAGAGTCTGCTTCTTCCCCCAAAAAATCGCTCCCCCTTTCCATCTAATGCAACTGTGAAATCACTAAGGGTGGGCGTAGTTCGCGAAGTAGCACTTCGCGAAGCTACGCAAAGTGAAGTTCGCGCTACGCGAGCTACGCGTAGCACTTCGCGAACTGCGAAGTAACATGTTCGCACTGTGCAAGATGTTGTTTTCAATGATTGCACAGTGCAGACAAGCAACCGGCACTGTGCAATCATTGAAAATGGCATCTTGCACAGTGCGAGCTGTAGTTTTCTGCTGCTCGAGTAGATTTTTACTCGAGCTGCAGCTTTCGCAACACGAACTGGTAGTTTCTCATCGCGAGCGGTCGCGAGCATACGCGACCCCTCGCAATGAGAAACCTGACCTTCTCGCGTTGGGAATCTCGCCGGGAGGTTTATTTTCCATGCTCGCGATCGCGAACAAGGAAAAAGTCTCGCCAGGATGTCATTTTGCTTGCTCGCGGTCGCCAACTTGACGTTGAGGACCGCGAGCAAGCAAAAAATGACCGCAGCACTACGCAACACTACGCTACGCGTGTTCGCACTGTGCTACGTGCAGTTCGCGTAGCGTGAAGTAGCGCGAACTTCGCAAACTACGCGAGCGTAGCGTAGTGCTTCGCCCAGGCCTAGAAATCACCAGAGCAATACGCAATAAATCTCTGCCTATAATTCCTCTCTGCACACAGAGTCATGTTTTCACATTAGTCCCAAAACGAAATTTCTTTGCCAATTTGAAAGCACACTTACTGCTCTTTTTTTTTTGGGGCAAGTGAAAATCACTTTTACAGACTGTCACATTATGAAACCACTTTTTTCGATTTTCTTAAATGCACATGTCCAAACTTCTTTTTCAGACCACCTCCATGTGTAACCTGGGTGGCTGCCTACACTCCAGCAAGGGCAACCAGCCTTAGTGATGCTGAATGTATTTGCATAACAGACTGAAACCTGAAAACCCCACTTGCTTGTAAATACTGTGCATGATTATACATGGCAAGCACATGGGTGTGTGCTAAGAGTCTGCTTCTTCCCCCAAAAAATCGCTCCCCCTTTCCATCTAATGCAACTGTGAAATCACCAGAGCAATACGCAATAAATCTCTGCCTGTAATTCCTATTTGCACACAGAGTCATGTTTTCACATTAGTCCCAAAACAACATTTCTTTGCTAATTTGAAAGCACACTTACTGCTCTTTTTTTTTTGGGCAAGTGAAAATCACTTTTACAGACTGACACATTATGAAACCACTTTTTTCGATTTTCTTAAATGCACATGTCCAAACTTCTTTTTCAGACCACCTCCATGTGTAACCTGGGTGGCTGCCTACACTCCAGCAAGGGCAACCAGCCTTAGTGATGCTGAATGTATTTGCATTACTGAGTCCAACCTCAAACCCTTAAACTATTCTTTTTTTTTCCAGTACACCTTAATTTATTGTGAAAACATACTCCATATTATTTTACATGTTCCTCACATTTAAATTTCTCCCAAAACAGAAAATGATAAACGCAACTACAACAAAAAGAATTTCCATTTCTATTATTCATTTCTTAAGTTACCACATACATCCCCTCTCAAACTCTAAACTCACCTTTAAAATTAGTTAGTTGTGAAAGAAATGTGACACTCAAACAGCAGATTATCAGAGCCAGGATCTCTGTTGTGTTCACCTCTCTCCTCTCAGCAGAACCAGATAATGGCAAACTTTCCCTCTATTTTTCCACACATATACATGTAAGTTTCAAATCTCAGTGCTTCCCCCTTTTTTTCAAATGTAATCACACATTTCTATTGGTTGAAAACCAACCCTTTTCCAAAAGTACCCTGCCCCCAACTTGACTTCTGCCTAGTACCCTTCCCCCAACTTGACTTCTGCCTGCTACCATAGCAACAGCTCATGGAACACTGCAGTGTGGAGTTAGGTCAGAAGTTTGCCACACAATGTTTCAATTCCACAGAGCAAGAGTGCTTGACTTTTCAAACCTAACAGCAAATCCATAGTACTGTTCTTTGGTAACACATTTTTTTGTACCAATACAAAACATGCTTCTATTAGTTTACACATACAGCCTAGTTTTTATTCTAGAATGGTATGAAACAGCCAATCAGTTCTTTTTGTTTTGAAAAAAATATGTATGCCTCCATTTCCAAACTGTCTTTCTTTTCATATTGCCATTCTACTGAAAGACACCTCCTGAGTGCATCCAGTTCTCCTTTGAAGATGTTCACAGTGTGGATTGTAGGGCACAGCTATGTCTTCTGGAGTGAAAAGTTTGCAGAGAAAACAGATATGGTGAGAGACCTTGCTTTGCCAAATGTAGACATTAAATGGATTGGTCAGAGAGGGTTAAAGTGGCACCAATTGATGCCATTGGTGAAATCCTTCATGCAAATCCAACACCCTGACCTCATAATAGTGCACTGTGGTGGCAATGACCTAGGCACTTTGACTGGGGTAGGTCTGGAAATGCTTATGAAGGACACCTTTGCACAACTGTTTTCACTTTTCCCTAAAACTGCCTTTGTGTTTTCCAACATATGCCAAAGGCAAAAATGGAACTGGTCCAATCATTTCTGTCCGCAGATTGACAAAGCAAGAAAGCACGTCAACAAATCTGTTTCTGCTTTCCTCCGTGACTATGGTATGGGTGCCATTTACCACAACAACTTGCGTTTTGACATGCAAGACATTTATAGAGGAGATGGTGTGCACTTCAATGATAAAGGGAACAGAGTCTTCCTCTTGAACCTTAGACTCTGCATCGGTACTTACTTGTAGGTACCACTAAAAAATCATTTCATAAACACAACGGCTCTTTTTAGAGCCCCCTAATATCTAAACACTTAAATCTGAATTTCATTTATTTTTTTATTTTTTTTCTACCGTACGCTTACCGTAAGCTTACCGTACGCGTACCCCGTGATTTTTTAAAAAAATCAATAAATGTTTTCTTTGTACTTTACAGTCCTTCTTTGACCCCCTCACCAATGTAAGGGGGTCTGTAACTCTCCTCATTGCCCCCTTTTCTTGTTTTCACTCTTTTTTTTCTGAGTGAAACACACAAAATGGCGGCCGCCGCTTCCTGGTTTCGGCCGATTCGAATGTTTACTAAGATCTAACAGCCAATCAGAATCGCGCTCGCGCACGCCACCGTACGCTTACGGTAAGCGTACGGTAAGCGTACCGTAAGCGGGCTCAGATATATATATTGATTTAAAGGCTATTTTCTCAGAATCGACTGAACAGATTTACACCAAACCTACAAAAGGCACTTCCTTGACATAGGGACTACCTCTCTGCCAAATTTCTAGTAATTCTGTTCAGCCGTTCGGGCTGTAGCTCGTTCTAAAGGTCCTATGGAAAAATGCATGGGAAAAACGCATTTTGGGACCCCCCTTTTATCTCAGCCCCCGCTTGACGTATCCCCCCGAGACTTTCAGGGTAGGAGCGGAGCGTAGCGCCCCACCTATTTTGAGAAATTCGCGAGGATTCATCGACCGGCGCCAAAGTTATTCAAAATAGAATGTTGCGGATTTCCTATGGAAAAGGGGTCCTAACTATAACTACCTACTGGCGTCCGCCAGTAGGTAATATATATATATATATATATATATATATATATATATATATATATATATATATATATATATATATAGTGATGTCATTTGAGATGTCATCAGTGATGTCACTGACCATGTAATATGTGACATCATCAGCAGTGGATTGCGGGCGCGAGATGTTCTTAGTACAACTATCTATATCGGAGGGAATTCAATGGATTTGTTCGAGTGAAATGTCCAGCTAACTATAACACCCCCAAAACCTATTGTTTTTTCAGTGAATTTCTAAGGTCTTAAATGCGTATTCCTATCTATATCAGGCCCGAAACCTATGTTTTTTTCAGTGAATGTATATATATCCATTCACTGAAAAAGCACAGGTTTCAGGGATGTTATAGTTAGGCTGACATTTCACTCATACAAAAGCAAAGAAATTCAGCCTGTTATAGTTAACTGAGCTAACTATAACTCACGACCCCACAATGCACTGCTGATCACATCACATATTACATAACTCATGACATGGTCAGTGGCATCACTGATGACATCACTGATGACTTCTCAAATTACATCACTGATGACATCATGCAGGTGATCATCTGATGCACCTCCTCACATCCTAATATAACCTTTGATACACCCACTACAAAATACAGACTGCCAATCTTGAAACCATAGACATACCAATACAAGCTAGTACATACCCTCTCACTGATTCATAGGTCTACACACATATCCACTCACTAATCCACCAGTCACTCATACACGTAGTCACTCATCAATACAGCCACTGATATATGCACTCATACACCCATATACGGACAGTCACACACTGCCATTCACCCATAGAGTTACTCAAACACCTAGTCAGTCACCCAAAGAATCAATCACACTGTCATTTACTTACCTAATGATAGCCTAACACACAATGTCCTTGCACTAGAGAGCTGGCTGGAAACCTGCGCAAATGAGCTTGCCCCTCCCAAGCTCCGTGCTGCCAATGGGGGCAGAGCATCAGCCTCCTGGTTCACGGAGGCTCTCCAGAAAAGTAGAAGTCTTTGTAAACATCTGGAGAGAATCTGAAGGAAGGATTTTAATTCCACGGATAAGCAAACTTATAAGGCGGCATTAAAAGCCCATTATGCCAAAGTTCGCCTGGAAAAAAAGAACTTTTTAAATTTAAAAGTAGAGAAGGCAGGCAATAAAAGCAAGGAACTTTTTAAAATTGTCAAAGACTTCGTGGCCCCATGTGCAATAAAGAATCCTTTTATCCCAACAGAGGAATGGACAGCTAGTATTGCACACTATTTTTATACGAAAATCTCTTTAATACAAGCTTTTTTTGGAGTTGCATCTTCACGTTTAGTAGGCAACTCGGATAATACCCCACTTCTTTCACCCAAGGCTGGGAGGTTTCTATTGAAATTCCCCACGATTACGTTGGACCACTCTTTAAAAATCTTACGCTCACTGAAATCAGGCTCTCCCTCCGATCCCTGTCCTGCGAAGGTCCTCGCGTCTGTTGCTGAGGTGATAAACCCGGCTGTTAATAAGGTTCTGAATCTATCATGAAGGAAAAGTGCCTGATAGCTGGAAGCACGGGAAAATTCTCCCACTTTTAAAAAAACCATCTGCGGACCCTTCGATAGTCAGCAATTATAGACCTATTTTGCTAATACCGTTTTTCTCCAAGGCTTTGGAGAAATTTGTAAATCAGGTCGTGGGGGAGTTTGTTGAAACCAATGGTGTTTTACATCCGAGCCAATCTGGGTTCCGTGCTAATTTCAGCACAGAAACAGCTTTCCTTGAGATATCAGAATCTATCAAGGCCACATTGGATAAAGGTGGGAAGGCAGTCCTGATACTGCTTGACCTGTCCGCGGCCTTCGATACCGTCTGTCACGAACTTCTTTTGGGTCACCTTCAAGGATGCGGTATCGGAGGCACGGTCCTTCAGTGTTTCAGGTCCTATTTGGAAAATCGCCAGCAAACAGTCTGGTCCCCTCCTTTTGTGGAATCTATTTTATCTATGAATGTTGGTGTCCCTCAGGGATCTATTTTAGGTCCAACCCTGTTCAATGTGTTTATGGCCCCTCTGGCATCACTGATTTGCCTTTTCGGCGCCAAGATTGTCTCCTACGCCGACGATACACAATTATTGTTTACCTGTGGTAAGGACGAAGCTCTTAATTGGAAGATGATAAATCTCTGTTTATCCACAGTATTTGGGTGGTTTAATCAGAACCAACTTCTCTGTAATTCGGAGAAATCTGAAATCATCTTCTTCGGCTGCAATCCTGGAGATGAGTGGCGTGAATGGTGGCCATCAAACATGTCTCCTCCTATTACCTTAGCCACTACGGTCAAGAATTTGGGGGTCAAACTGGACAAAGATATGTCCATGAAATACCAAGTCCAGACGGTAGTTGGCACTTGTTTTTGGCCTATTGAAAATGATGCGCTATTTTTGTTCCATTACTCTCAGTATCCCATAGGAAGATAGTTGTGCAAGCTTTGATCCTGTCACAACTTGATTATGTCAACGTCCTCTACCTTGGCCTGCCGGACTATCTGATTAGCCGCCTTCAGGTGGTACAGAATGCCACGGCTAGAGCCATACTTATAGTTGACCTCAGGACCCATATGACCCCACACCTCAGGTCCTTGCACTGGCTCCCAGTACGCAAGAGGGTGAACTTTAAGGTGTTGGTGTTGGCCTATAAGGCATTCCACAACATAGGGGCTCCGTAATTGAGAAATAGATGTCAGCTCTATGTTCCATCTCGAAACCTACGGTCCTCAAATTGATGTTTGTCACAGACCCCAAGGTTTCTTCGCTCTCGATTGGGTGGCCGCTCTTTCCAAGTAGTGGCCTCTGGGCTCTGGAATAGACTACCTCTTGATCTGCGTCGGGAGGGGGATCTTGTTAGTTTTCGCCACAAGCTCAAAACGTGGCTGTTTGTATGATCGGCGGCCTCGAGGCTTCACAGTTGTGTTTTTGTCACTGGTCTTTCTTTTCTTTAGCGCCGGGACACTCCTGGGAGTAGCCGCGCACTCTATAAATACCCAGTAACATTAACATTAACATTAACCTATATAGTTATTAGGGGTGGGCGGAATTTGCGAAATCCACTTTCGCAAATTATCGCGAAAATGTTCAAAATTATCGCAAACAGGCGGAAATATCGCCAAGATGCTGAAGTTTTTTTCCCACATGTTCGCGTGATTTTCTGCATGGTTGCGGCTCGCCAACTTACCCATGTGGTTGTTCACGGGCGCGGCCATCTTGTTTTCAGTTGTCTCGCGGTGCATGATCGCGAGAAGAAAGACGTGATCGCGCGACGCATGACGTCACTGCGGGCGCGAACTGTCGCGAGACAGCGCAAATGGCTAAAAACAATACAACATCTCATGGAGAACGCGATCGGATCAAGAAAACTTGTCGGCAAATGCAGGGATTCAGGTAAGGCGATCGCGCGCGCGCGAGAATGTATTATTTTACAGCGCGAGCAAGAAACAAATTATCGCCAAGCTGCGGAATGCGGAAATTTTGACATTTTCGCGCTTTCCGCGGAACGCGAAAATGTCGAATTATCGCAATTTCCGCGAAGGGAACAAAATTTTAGCCCAGGCCTAATAGTTATACACACACACCACCTCACTCATTCATACTGTATACTTACTCTCATCTACAATCACTAACACAAGCCCACACTCATCTATACACCACTCTCACAATCACTCACTCTCACATTTAGTCACTTATATACTCCAACACTCACATATACTGCCATTCACATATGTACTTACTTACACATATACGACTGAGACATCAATTCACTTAGCAACACAGTCATACCCACATTCAATCACCCATACAGCCCTCGCAGATAACTCATAAACCCATACACCCACTGAATCACCCACTCACACATCCATGCAGGGAGTCACCCACACCCCCACCCACCCACTCAGACACCTAGGTACCTATAAAGGAAATCAAACAACTAATCATTAACCCCCATAGCTACTCACCAACCCATGCAGCCAATTACACACCAACTGACGGACTGATAGACATTCACACAGATTAGTCATTCACCCATGTATTTAGTAGGACATGTTTAATCACTCAAACAATCAATCAATCAAGACATTTATAAAGCACGCTACTCACCCGTGAGGGTCTCAAGGCGCTGATGGGGGGCGCTACTGCTCAAAGAGCCAGGTCTTGAGATGTTTCCTGAAGGTGAGATGGTCCTGGGCCAGTCGCAGGTGTTTGGGGAGGGAGTTCCAAGTCTTCGCTGCCAGGTAGGAGAATGATCTTCCTCCGGTGGTGGTTCTGCGAATCCGAGGGACGGTGGCGAGGGACGGTGGCGAGGGCGAGGCTGGTGCAGCGGAGCTGGTGGGTGGGGGTGTAGAATGAGAGGCGGCTGTTGAGGTATTCGGGGCCCGTGTTGTGGAGCGCCTTGTGTGCGTGGGTGAGCTTACACAGTCACTTACACAGTCAGTCACACACCCACTAAATCATTAATTCAGACACTAATACACCCACTCATTCTTCAATAAATCTTGGTGTGTATATATATAACATTCTTTAACTTTTTATAAACACTCAGTCACTGGATGATGTCATCTGTGGTGTCATCAGTGATGTCATTTGAGATGTCATCAGTGATGTCACTGACCATGTCATGAGTGATATAATATGTGACGTCATCAGCAGTGATTGCGGGGGCGTGAGTTATAATTAGCTCAGCTAACTATAACGGATGAATTTCACTGTTTTTGTACGAAAGAAATGTCAGCCTGACTATAATGTCACTGAAACCTGTAGTTTTTTCTGTGAATTTCAAAGGTTTTTTTAAATGCTAATTACTAACTATAACGTCCCCGAAACCTATGGTTTATTCAGTGAATTTCAAAGGTTTTTAAATGCTATTTTCCAACTACAAGTAGTCGTGTTTGCAGAGTGGTGCAGAAAGGAGGCTGGGTCACCAACCAGAGCTCAGAAATTCCGCTGCGTAGGACTTACAGGAGGTACCAGGAAGGATACTTGGCCCCCAAAGTCCCTCAGGAGTAAAGTGGACTTCACCCTCTAACTCGTAGTGTGCCAGGAGGTGCGTTTGCAGAGTGGTGGAGAAATGCGGGCATTGCCTCCAATGACCTCTCAGAAATACCACTTTGTGGGACTTACTGAAGGTGACTGTAGGGGTAGTTAGCCCCCAAGGATGTCCTTGGGGGCCAACTACCCCTCCTATTACCTCCAGCAACATTGGTAAGTTTACATAGCAGGCCATGCCCCCTTTGCCCACCACTCTGCAAATGCGCTTCCTGACGGGCTCTTGGATGGGATCCTTAGGGGCCAACTAGCCTACCTGTTACCTCCAGTAAGCCCCAGATAGTGGGAATGTTGAGAGTTGGACTCAGGCCACGCCCTCTTTCTGCACCATTCTGCAAACATGCCTTCTGGTGCCCTCTTGGTTGGGGGATGAAGTCCCCTTGCATCCTAAGGGTCCCTGGGGGCCAACTAGCCCTCCTGTTATCTCTAGTAAGCCCCACACAGCTAGATTGCTAAGACTGGTCTGAGGCCACTCCCCATTTATACACCACTCTGCAAACACAACTCCTGGTGCACTGCTGCTCAGGGGATGAAGTTCACTTTAGTCCTGAGGTCCTCAGGAAACATGACAACCTCATCGTCCCTTCACCAGTGCACCAAGAGGCACGTTTGCAGAGTGGTGTAAAAAGGGGCATGGCAACGGACCACCGCTCAGCAATCCTACTGTGTGGGGTATACTGGAGGTACCTGCTGGGCTAGTTGGCCGCTAAGGACCCTTAAGATTCTAGGGGACTTAATCCCCCAACCCAGAATGCACCAGGAGGTGCATTTGCAGAGTGGTGCAGGGAGGGGGAGGGGCGTCCGGTGAGATGTGGGCTTTTATTTACTTTTTTATTGTTAGAAGGGCAATAGAAGTACAAAAAGTAGGAAGACAGGTGCTGAAACAGGCAAGGGAGGTGCAAAAAGAGGGAACAGGGATGCGGAAAAAGGCAAGAGAGGTGCAGAAAGAGGGAAGCAGTGTACAGAAAGAGGCAGGAGGGGTGCAGAAAGAACCACAGTGGTGCAGAGAGAGGCAAAAGGGGTACAGAAAGGAAGTAACAGAGGTGCAGAAAGAGGCAAGAGGACTGAAGAAAGAGGCAAGAGAGGTGCAGAAAGAGGCAAGTGAGGTACAGAACCAGGTAAGAGGGGTATAAAAAGAAGCAAAAAGTGGTGTAGAAAGAAGCAAGGGAGGTGCGGAAAGAAGTAAGAGAACTGCAGAATGAAGCAACAGAATTGCAGAAAGAAGCAAGAGAAGAGCAGAAAGAGGCACAAGAGGTGGAGAAAGAGGTAAGAGAGGTACAGATAGGGTGAAGAGGGGTGCAGAAAGAGGCAAGAGGGGTGCAGAAAGAAGAAACAGGGGTACGGAAAGAGGCAAGAGGGGTGCAGAAAGAGGCAAGAGGGGTGCAGAAAGACGCAAGAGAAGTGCAGAAAGAAGCAACAGAGGTGTAGAAAGAGGCTAGAGAACTGGAGAAAGAGGTAAGAGAGTTGCAGAAACAGGCAAGAGAGGTGCAGAAAGAGAGAACAAGGATGCAGACATTGGCAAGAGCGGTGTAGAAAGAGGGAAGAGGGGTGCAGAAAGAGGCAAAAGAAGTGCAGAAAGAAGCAAGAGAGGAGCAGAAAGAAGTAAGAGAAGTGCAGAAAAAAACAAGAGAGGTGCAGAAAGTAACAAGAGAAGTGCAGAAAGAAGTATCAAAGTTGCAGAAAGAGGCAAGAGATGTGTAAAAAGAGGCATGAGAGGTGCAGAATAAAGCAAGAAAAGTGCAGAAAAATGCAACAGGGGTACAGAAATAGGCAAGAGCGGTGCAGAAAGAGGCAAGAGATGTGTATATAAAGGCAAGATAAATACAGAAAGGGCCAAGAGAAATGTCAAAAGAAGAATGAGAGTTGCAGAAACAGGCAAGGAAGGGGCAAAAAGAGGGAACCGGGGTGCAGAAAAATGCAAGAGAGGTGCATAAAGAGTGAAGAGTGGTGCAGAAGGAGGCACAAGGGGTGCAGAAAGAAACAAGAGAGTTACAGAATGTAGCAAGATAAGTGCAGAAAGAAGCAACAGGGTTGCAGAAAGATGCAAGAGGGGTGCAAAAACAAGGCAAGGGAAGTTCTGAAAGAAGCAACGGAGGTGCAGAAGGAGGCAAGAGAACTGCACAAAGAAGCAGGAGCATGCAGAAAGAGGCAAGAAAAGTGCAGAAAGAGGGAAGAAGGGTGCAGAGAGAGGCCAGAGGGGTGCAGAAAGAAGGAAGAGAGATATATAAAGAAGCAAGAGAAGAGCAGAAAGAAGTAACAGACTAGCAAAAAGAGGCAAGAGGGGTGCTGAAAGAGGAAAGAGAAGTACAGAAAGAAGCAACAGAAATGCAGAAAGATGCAAGAGGGGTGCAGAAAGTTGAAAGAGAGGTGCAGAAAGAAGTGAGAAAAGTGCAGAAAGAAGCAAGAGAGTTGCAGAAAGAGGCAAACGCCATCTAGAAAGAGGCGTGAGAGGTGCAGAAAGAGGCCAGTGAGGTACAGAAAGAGGGAATAGGGGTACAGAAAGAGGCACAAGGGGTTAAGAAAGAAGCAAGAAAGGTACATAATAAAGCAAAAGAAGTGAAGAAAGAAGCAACAGGGGTGCAGAAAGAGTCAAGAGAGGTGCAGAAGAGGCAACAGAAGTACAGAAAGATGCAACAGAGGTGCTTAAGGAGGCAAGAGAACTGCAGAAAGATGAAATAGAGTTGCGGAAAGAGGCAACAGGGGTGGAGACAGAGGCAACAGAGGTGCAGAAAGATGCAAGAGGGGTGCAGAAAGAAGCAAGAGAAGTGCAGAAAGAAGCAACATAGTTACAGGAAGAGGCAAAACACATCTAGAAATAGGTGTGAGAGGTGCAGAAAGAGCCCAGTGAGGTAGAGAAAGAGGGACGAAGGGTACAGATAGCAGCAAGAAGAGTGCAGACATATGCAAGAGAGGTGCAGAAATATGCAAGGTAAGTGCAGAAAGAACAAACAGAGGTGAAGAAAAAGGCAAGAGGGGTGCTGAAAGAGGCAAGTGAAGTACAAAAAGAAGCAACAGATGTGCAGTAAGAGGCAAAAAAACTGCAGAATAAGGTAGGAGAGATGTAGAAAGAAGCAAGAGAGATGCAGAAAGAAGCAAGAGAAGTGCAGAAAGATGCAACAGAGGTGTAGAATAAGGCAAGAGGGTGCAGGAAGAGGCATGATAAGTGTAGAAAGAAGCAACAGAAATGCAGAAAGATGCAAGAGAAGTGCACTAAGAAGCAACAGAGGTGCAGACAGAGACAAGAATTGTGCAGAAAGAGGCAGGAGAGGTACAGAAACAGGAAAGGGAGGTATAGAAATAGGGAACAGGGGTGCAGACAGATGTGAGAAGTTGGCCTGATATATGCTGTCCACTAGTTATAGTGGGCACCTTGTATCAGTCCAAACAACCCCTTATTGGTTATAGGTTAAAGACCACCTTTATTGAAAGCTATCCTAGTGGTAGCTATAGAAAGCAGCCTTTAGGCTAAGTCTTGAAGGAATGTAAAGCAGCTAGTTTTACCAGTCTATAATCTATTGAGTCACTAAATGAAAGATATCCACACCAGGTATGTATATAAAATATATGTATTTATTACTAAACACACCCTCCTAGTCTCTTTATGAGACTAGAGGTCAAAACACATGTTACACTTCAATAATCACAGTAAAATAGCACAAATACACGTCAGGCCCTAGGGGCGGGCCAAACCATTTACTAAAATAGTGGTATAAGAACCACGACTTAACTAGACACAAGGCCTAGAGCCTGTAGAATCTCTGAGACCCCAAGGAACCACCCACGGTAGTGACACAGGAGACCCACGGGGGCCGTGTGCAGTGTGTGAACACAGCCGCAAGCTCCAGTTAGCTTCTATGGGGAAAGTCAAAGTTAGATTTTTAAAGATGAGGGACACTTAGAAATGAGTCAGAACCAAACCCTTTCGGACTTAGGAAGTTCTAGGGCTAGCCCCCATGGGAGCACCAGAGTACTCGTGTTACCTCACCCAGGGAAGCCAGGTACCTAGGTTTCTTTTGGTGTCGGGTCGCGTCGTCGATTTCAATGGGAGCTGGCGAAGAAGTGCTGCTGCCATGAAGATGCGAAGTGTCTGAAGAGATCCAAGCCTGGATCGAAGATGAGAAGAACCAGAAAGCAGAGGGGACAGAGTCTGGGTCACTTGCCAGTGACCAGGAAAGCGATGAGCAGGTGCCCATAATGTCGGGTGATTTCAGGTGAAAAAGGTGAAGGTTGACTCTTCAGCCACAAGGACCAGGAGGTGTCGAGGACAACCACGAGTGGGATTCCAGCTGTCCCATGAAGGATGTCGAGTGCTGCAGCATTGGTGCCCAGATCAGACACAACAAGCCTTGGCAACAGCAACCAACCCAGAAACGAGAAAGATGCTTCGGTGCAGACCAGCAAGGTCTGTGGGACTCACCACTTGGTTGGGATTCAGGGCACATCTGAAGCAACCAGGAAAGCCCAAGGAAATACTAAGTTACCCCCTCAGGGACCCACCAGTCAACGGACCAGGGTTCGCAAAGGGACCTCGAGACGAAACACAAAATGGCGGCCCACGGGTCACTCAGAATGACCAGGCCAACAATCTTCAGTGAATTCAGTGCTCGAGGAAGGGGCTACAAGTTAGCCCAAGCACAACTTCAAGAGACGTCGAGAAGTCAATGCACTTGCAGAAATGCACGGTGACCAGTAGTTCCAGTTCCATGCTACTCACGAGGGCTGTGGGTCTCAGCTTTGCTGGGGCCTCGGGTCGGCCTCTGAGATGTCTGGAAATCCTCTTCCTGGGCTGCAAGTACTTCAGAGTCCGGCAGGAGCTTTGATGATGCAGACCGGCAAATTGATTTGTTGGTGCATGCCAAGCAGGGGAGTCACTCCTTGACCCCAAGGGAAATTTCTTCAGTCCTCTGGTCTTGAGCAGAGTGTCGAAGGTCCAGGATTTGGCTTCACAGTTTCGTCCAGGGTAATCTAAAGTCCTAAGGACTGGGGCCCCATACTTATATTAAGGTGGGGGTTGGACATACTCTGGGGACCCACCTATGGGAGGGATTGGAAAGAGGGGTGGCTACACCCATTTCATTTGTCCAATTTTGTGCTGGAGCAGGGGCTGGAAGCCCCTGAACCGGTTTGAGCTGGGTTATGCACAGGGACTCCAAATGTGCCCCCATTGCAGGACTTAAAAAGCAGTCAGAGAGGGCTATCACCCAGCCCCAATACACATATGCTTGTCTGGGAGGTGGTTACGCCTCCCTGTGACAGGAAACCTATTGTCCAGGCCTCCCCTGCCGGAGTTTCCATCAGCAGCCGGAGGCCAGACCCGTGTCTGTGGCTGTAGCATCCATTTTGTGATGCCAGGGCTCTATTAAGTTCCTACCGGGTATAGCAGTGCTGTCATGTCTCTCCCTCTAGAAGGATGGGTTCATACTCCCACACCTGTTACTGGTTTGGGGGTATGATTCCAAGGTGTTTAACACCAAACACCACATGTTTCTGTGCAGACAGTCCAAAGTTAGCATTTACCGTTTGGTTATAATGCACTTAAGAGTATATGGTCAGGCTGCACTACAAACAGCATCAGAGAAGTGTCTCCAAATGCTGCAAAGGGGCTCTGCTCATGCAGGGGCACCCTCTCACATAAGAACCAAGCACTCTGCCTTCAGGATTGATAAGGCCTGCCGTAGGAGTGACTTATAGGTGTATATGTGTATATATGGGTAGATATAGTGAACCTGCACCTCTGTAAAGGGTGCATGCACCACCTTACCCAGGCTGCAGTAGGAGACCTGTGGTGTCATTTTGGGTGGCTTTCCAAGGGTTGCATAATACATGCTTCAGCCCCTGGTAGGCCTCTGGGGTACCTATGCCCTGGGTTCATAGTATACCATATACTAGGGACTTAAAAGGGCACCTCAGATCCAATCTGCAATGTTCCTAAAGTACATGGAATCATTTTAGAGAGGAAGAATAGTAGGGTCACAGCCAGACTAAAGTCGAAAAACAGTGAAACACCAGCAAAAAGTGGGGGTAAACATGTGAAGCAGATCCTACACTCCTACACAACCCCCTCCCCCCCCAACGCAGGGACATTAAACTAACCTTGACCAGTTGAGTCTTCATCTTCTAAGTGGAAATATCTGGAGAGTCCATCTGCATTGGCATGGTCACTCCCAGGTCTATGTTCCACTGTATAGTCCATCCCCTGTAGGGAAATGGACCAGATGCGTATGGCCTCAACTTCTTCAGAGCCCAAACCGCAGCAAAGGCCTCCCTCTCAATGGCTGACCAACGTTTCTCTCTGGGGGTCAACCTTCTGCTTATGAAAGCTACTGATTGCTCCTGACCTTCATCATTCAACTGTGACAGTACAGCCCCTACCCCCAACTCAGATGCATCTGGTTGGACAATAAACTTTTTGGAGTAGTCAGGACTTTGCAGAATGGGAGCAGAGCACATGGCCTGCTTCAGGTCATAAAATGCCTTTTGACAGCTAGCTGTCCTCTGAAACATTTTGGGCATTTTCTTAGAGGTTAAGTCATTCAGGGGTGTCACTATTAATCCATACCCCTTGACAAATCTTCTATAGTACCCAGTCAGGACTAAGAAGGCTCTCACCTGAGTCTGGGTAGTTGGAGCAACCCAGTCTATTATGGTCTGGATTTTCCTCTGCAATGGTTGAACCTGGCCTCCACCTACAAGGTGGTCCAGGTACACAACCTGACTCTGCCCTATCTGGCACTGAGTAGCCTTGATAGTTAGGCATGCTTTTTGCAGGGCCTCCAAAACATTCCTCGGGTGGACCGGGAGATCCTCGCAGATGAAGCTAAAAACAGCAATATCATCTAGATATTCTGCACTATAGACTTCCAGGCCTGTAAGGACTTGATTCACCAACCTTTGGAAAGTGGCAGGTGCATTCCTCAAACCAAAGGGCATTACCACAAATTGATAGTGCCCACTAGGGGTAGAAAATGCTGTCTTTGGCTTTGCATTATCAGCTAGTCTGGTCTGCCAGTAGCCAGCTGTCAGGTCAAATGTGCTTAGAAACTTGGCTGAGGCCAAAGTATCTATTAGGTCATCTGCCCTGAGAATGGAATGGGATGGGCATCAGTCCTTGTGACTGCATTGAGACCCCTGTAGTCTTCACAAAACCTCATCTCTCTCTGGCCATCTGTGGTGTGAGGTTTAGGTACCAGGACTACTGGACTTGCCCAAGGGCTAATTGAGGGATCAATCACTTCCAAATCCAACATTTTTTGGACTTCTGTCCTTATACAGTCCCTGACATGGTCAGGTTGCCTGTAGATCGTATTCTTCACAGGCAGACTGTCCCCAGTGTCCACTTCAAGAGTGCACCAGGTGCTCTGACCTGGAGTCAAAGAAAACATATGTCTGAACTGGCTGAGAAGTTTTCTGCAGTCAGCTTGCTGCTGGGCAGTGAGGCAGCCTGCCAAGGCTACAGCATCAACTGACTCATCATCAGGGTTCTGAGAAATCAGGTCAGGGAGTGGGTCATTCTCTTCCTCCTGTCCTTCATCAGTAGCCATGATGAAGCCCATGTCCGCCCTGACAACATATGGTTTTAGTCTGTTGACATGAAGTACCCTGTGGGGACACCTGGGGTTCCAAGGTCTACCAAGTAGGTGACCTCCCAATTCTGTTCAACAATTGTATGGAGGCAACTCCATTTGTCCTGGAGGGCTGCTGGGGCCACAGGCTCCAACAACCACACTTTCTGTCCTTGCTGGTAGACAGTCAGTACAGCCTTTTGGTCATTCCAGGCTTTTTGCAATTCCTGGCTAGCCTCATGGTTTTTGGTTGTCTTTTTCATGTACTCAGCCATCCTGGAGCGGAGACCAAGTACATAGTCCACCATGTCCTGTTTGGGGGGCTTGAGAGGTAACTCCCATCCTCCCTTAACCAGACACAATGGACCCCTGACAGGGTGACCAAATAAAAGTTCAAAAGTGCTGTAACCAACCCGCTTTTGAGGCACCTCACTGTATGCAAATAAAAGGCAGGTCAAGAGTATGTCCCATCTTCGCCTTAGGTTTTCTGGGAGTCCTTTAATCATGCCTTTTAAGGTTTTGTTGAACCTTTCAACTAAACATTTGAATTGTGGGTGATAGGGTGTGGTGAACGTGTAGTTCACTCCACACTCCTTCCACATAGCAGTCAAGTAACTAGACATGAAGTTTGCTACCCTGTCAGATACTACCTCCTTAGGAAAGCCCACCATTGAGAATACACCCAAGAGAGCTCATGCCACAACAGGTGCTGTAGTGGTCATTAGTGGAATTGCTGATAGCATGATCCACCACCACCAGTATAAATCTGTGCCCAGATGCTGTCTGAGGATCCATGGGACCAACCATGTCAATCCCAACCCTCTCAAAGGGAACCCCCACCACAGGTAGTGGTATCAGGGGGGCCTTTGTGGTTCCACCTGCCTTGCCACTGGCTTGGCAGGTCACACAGGAGCGACAAAACTCCTTAGTGTCTTCAGACATGTGTGGCCAATGAAAGTGAGGGACAATTCTGCCTAAGTCATGTTCTGGCCCAGGTGTCCTGCTAGGGGAATATCAAGGGCTAGTGTCAATAGGAAGCCCCTAAACTTCAGAGGTATAACCGACCTCCTGGATGCACCAGACTTGAGGTCTCTACTCTCTGAGTAAAGGAGTCCATCATCCCAATAAACGTTATGGGTGCCACTAGCAGTCCCAGCAGCCTCATCAGCAGCTTGCTTTCTGAGCGGTTCAAGAGAGGGGCAGGTTTTCTGCTCCTGGCTCAGATCAGACCTGGAAGGGTCCCCTGTCCCCAAGAACTTAACGTGGTCAGGTTCAAGCTCCTCTGGGACAGTTCCTTCTTCAGACTCAAGATCATAACCCTGAAGAGAATGATCAGCATTCTGAGTCCAGTGGGAAGGCACTGCCTTAACCATACTGCTCCTCCTCTTGAGAGGCACCTGGTCCATTATTCCAGAATCCAGGGCCTGTCCAGTTTTAGACATTTTGGCCTGTGACCTAGTCACAGCAAAGACATGAGCAGGGATCCCTAACATTTCTGCATGTGTCCTGAGCTCCACTTCAGCACAAGGTGAAGTCTCTAGATCATTGCCAAGCAAGCACTGTACTGGAAGGTCTGCACTTACCACAACCTTCTTAAGGCCAGTTACCCCTTCCCATTAGAAGTTAACAACTGCCAGAGAATGGTCTGTTCTGAAATTGCTAGCATTGGTCACTTGGTACAGTTCACCAAGTATAATCGGCCCAGGATCCACAAGTGTTTTTGTCACCATTGTGACACTTGCTCCTGTGTCGCTGAATGTCAAAGCCTCTACTCCGTTTATTAAAGGCTGTTGTCTATATTTGCCCAGATTACTGGGACTCACAAAGGGGGACATATCCATGCCCCCATCAAAAACAAGAACAGCCTGAGTTGGAACTCTGACTAAGCCAGAGTCTAGCTCAGAACCCAGGGTTAACCCTACTACACCCTTATTCTGTACATTGCCAACACCTATTGTTGCTGCACTAGAGGGAACAGTTGCCTTAGGGGCAATGGTGGCTGGAGTAGATTCTTTGGACTTGGTGCAGTCACTGGTCCAGTGAGTTTTCTGTTTCCAGATTTTGCACCATGGTTTATTTTGGCCTTTTCCCTTGTTAGACTGTGAATCTCCACCTGAAGAAGATATTTGGGGCCCTTGTGAAGACTTCTGGTCTTTACCCTTCTCCTCACCCTTGTCAGAGTTTTTAGGATCTTGCTACTTGGGTTCACCACCTTGGTTCTGTACCTTCTGCCTCACCCTGGTTCTGACCCACTTGTCTGCCATCGTTCCCAATTCTTGGGGAGAGGTCAGATCTGAGTCCACCAGGTACTGGTGTAACAGCTGATTTTGACAATTATTAAGGATCTGCTTCCTCATAATCAAATTGTACAATCCTTCATAGTCATGCACTTTACTGCCAAGTAACCAACCTTCCAGAGCCTTAGTAGCACAATCTACAAAGTCCACCCAATCCTGAGTCTGTGCCTTTTGGGTATCCCTGAACTTTAACCTGCATTGCTCAGTGGTTAGGCCAAACCCATCAATTAAGGCATTCTTAAGACTGTTGTAATCATCTGAATCCTCCTCTCTAACAGTGAGGAGTTTATCTCTACCTTTGTCTGCAAAGGAGAGCCATAAGATTGCTGTCTACTGCTCCTGGGGGACCCTTTGTACTTCACAGGCCCTTTCCAGTGCAGGTATCCATTTGTGGATGTCATCCCCACTCTGGTAGGGAGGAACAATCTTATTCATGTTTCTATGGTCATTAGACCTATCCCTATCTCTAGGGATGTTGCTGCCACCAAGGGACTCTAGTCCCACCTTTTTTCTAGCTCTGTAGAGCTCTAGGTCCTCCCTATCTAGGGCTACATGCTTTCTTCTGATTTCAAGCTGAGCTTCCTCCTATTTAAGCAGTCTCTCCCTTCTCTCCTGAGAGGTTTCCCTCCGACGAGAGGAGATTGAGGTCCCTACAGAAGAGTTAGAATGGTTAGACTCCCTGGAGGAAGATCTTGACCTTCTTGACCCACCGCCAACTCTCCCAGGAGGGACAAAGAGGGGTCCATTATGGTCCTCTCCATCACTGTATAGGGAATTGGATTTTCCAGGTCCTGATCATTGTTATCTGCCTGGCCAGCCTCAGATGTCAGGTCATGGAGAGTTACACCCCTAGGCCTTTCCTCAGGTGCTGTCCCACCCACTCTGCCTAACCCTTCAGATCCTAAAGATCTGCTAAGGTCATCCAGCCTGAGTACCTCTATGAGATGCTGGGTGGTTGGACTTTTGCCTGTTGTTAGACCTGGCACAATTGGTGTGGGACTCCCTTCCATTTTTCGTTATTGTCTCCTCTGTTTTTGCTGGTGGTAGATGCTCTGTGCGCTGTGCCACTGCCATTCAGTGCCACAGCGCGAATGCTCCCTGTGTAAATATCACATGTGAATTGGTATATCCATGATTGGCTCATTTGGTATTCCTGTTCGTCCCTAGTAGCATGGCCTGTGTGTGCCCAGGGCTGGTAAACCAAATGCTGCTGGTGGGCCTGCGGCGCTGGTTTGCGCCACCCACAGAAGCAGCTTGTAAAGTGTGTCTCAGACCTGCCACTGCAGTGTCTGTGTGCAGTCCAGAACTTCCATCTTGGCTGTGAAGTGCACCCACTTCTCAGCCCCTGAACCTTCCCTTGGCATAATGTAAGCCACCCCTATGGCAGGGTGCATTGTACGTGTAAGGTAGAACATGCCTTGGTGTGTGTAGCATGTCCTGGTAGTGAATTACACCCAATTTCGTTTTCCACTACTGAAAGGCTACCTGTTCTCCATAGGTCAGATTGGGCAGTTTGACTATTACATTCTACATTCCTAACTGACCCAAGGAACATGGTAGAAAAATGAATTTAGTAGGCCTGAGCTGTGGAAATATGGATTTTTCTGATCAGTTATGTCCCCTATCTTGGACCCCAACGGTTTCATGTATGAATCACAAGTACATGTATGTTCCCTCCAGTTCCAGTTATGAAGACGCAAACACATGTGCGTCCACCGTCAACATGTCCTCTTTCAGATCCGCCATGAATAGGCCGGATATTCCATTCCTAAGTATGAAAGGACACCGGCTTTATATGGTTCACTTATGCCATTTTACAGTCCAGGCAAGTAGGCCCTGATTCTGTCATCAAGCTTTTCTTGCCTTCTGCCTCTGAAGCTCCAGTCTGAGCCTGCATCTGTGACCATGAACTTTGTCTCATTCTCTGCGCGGCTCACGAAGCCTGACATCAGTCTGTTGCCTGCCAAGAAACTGTATTTCACCTTCGACATTATCTGCTTCGCTCCCTGCCCGATGCATTCCTGTCTAGTAGTTTAAGTAAACATTCTTCCAGCTACCGAGCAAAGGCCCGGCTTCTCTGTCTTTATGCAAGTAATTCATAGCCCTATTACTATGGAAGATTTCCACCCACGCATCTAGTGTAGACACTTAGACGCTTGTACACGCACTAACAGTCAGTATAGTCAGTATAGAATAAGATTCTACTCTAAGAAGACCTCTCTTTTGGATAACATAGTTCTTTAAACATAGGATGTTAGATATGATTTGGGATTAGGTTGACTTGACCCTCCAGACTTCTGTCGCCACATGTAGAGCTAAACGTCAAGTCCCCTTCACCCCCTAGTTGCACGTCAAACACACGTCATGCGGCTGCGCGCGCATTTCTGCCAAGTATTTCTGCTGACATTGCGAAATTCTTTCATGTAACCACCCTATTATGACATCACATCTGATGACGTTCTTTAATCACACCCAGTTACGCCTATTTTTGCTACGCATGAATATATTATCCACACTATCAATTGTTACGCCTCTCGCATTTGCTTCACTGTAATGCCTATTGTATAAAAGTGATTAATTATCAATAATGTATGTACTTCACTTCCTGAACCTTCGTGGTGATGGAACTTGGAGCAACCGATTCGAATCGACCATTGGAATAAAGCCCATTCCGAACCTCTAATACCACGGATTCTGCCTCTTATTTACTGAGCTATTTTTATTATGTTTCTGTATCAAATTAAGTCCCGGTAATTAAATTATTTACCACATGAATGGCGCCCGAACAGGGACACTTTCTCATCTCACGCGCCGGTGGTGCGTTGCAGGCCCGGTCTCCTGCCACAGCTGGACGGACAATAACGCGTACCAGCAGGATTTCCTGTATCTCCCTCCGGTCAAGCGGGGGCGACTGAGGCTGCGATCAACACCCAGACGAGGCGGTGAGAAGTGCGAAGTATCCCGACCAGAGCCTAGCTGAGAGAGCAAGATCCGAGGTATACAGAGGCCCACCAGTTTCCGAAGTCCCGAGTCGAGTCCAGTTTCCGAAGTCCCGAGTCGAGTCCAGTCCGGTTCAAGTTCAGTTCAGTTCCGAGGCCTTCCGTTTCCGAGCTACCCGGTGAGTACCATTACTGGGGAGGCGTTCTGACGTGCACATAGGTTGTGCCGGTCAAGACGGGTTTGGGTACACAAATCCGGTCTGCACTGTTTCAGCAGTGTATCTGTACTATTTAGCAGTATATCTAGTATATCAAGTATATAAATTCAGAATAATTCAGAAAATGCCGAGTATTATGTTTAGTGATTAAGTTTCCTTTAGATCGTCAGCATCATTGTTGCTCAGTTAAATGTTAAATGTTAAATGTTTTAAATACGTTCTGCATATTGTGGTATGAGTGACTGTTCATTATTGTGTTTATTTGTATTAAGTTTGTTCAAAATCAAGTATCAGATCAGTTCTCAATATGCCGCTCTTTTCGAAATTAAGACAGATCACAACTAGAAAAGGGGTACTCGAAGAAGCTGTTCCTATCCCTCCTAGGGACACTCCAGGGTACTTCATGTATCATAAACATGGCTTAGACGCTATATTATTTCTTGATTTATGGGTAGACTACACTAAGGAATTACCAGAAAGTCAGAGGTGGCCCGCAGCTGGGACCTGGGATGCAGAGTGCATCATGAAAGTAGAAGAAGAGTTATGGAAAAGGAAAGTCAGACAGTCACAGAAAGACGCCATTGAGTTATGGCGTAAAGAATCTCATAGACGTACAGAAAAAGCGCTCCGACAGGAAGAGAAAAATAAAGAGAATTCAAATAGAGTCCGAGAAAATCTATTAATGGAAGAAGGTACACGAGTGAAATCAGAACAAATAGACAGACAAAGAAATGCCCTTATGAATGGTATGTATCCCCTCCTGGCCGAGGGATTACCTAAGGCTACTCCGGAAATACCAAAAGACTGGCCACCCCCATTGTTTCCAATAAAAATGCATCCAAAGGGGCATCCTAGAACCGCAGAAGATGTTTTTCTTTCCTCATATTTAGATGACGCAGCTCCCGAGTATGCTAATCCCGCCCCACATAGACCGCCTGCCAGGGAGGTTCAACGCCAAGATCCAGTATCCGTATCTCTACAGCAACAAATCCTGACACAAGTTCCGGCAAGCACATCTGTTTCTACACCTGTTCCTACAGCTACTTCTATAGCTAAGTCCACACCTATAGTTGCTGTATCCCGTTCAATGAATCCTTTCACACCCGATACCCCAGACGGGGCTACCGGAGGTGCTACCAATATTTTTTCTACGCCGCCCAGAGTAAATAAACTTACCTTTCAAGAATCAGCACATTCACGTACCCCCAAACTCATAAATGCCCGCACGCTTAAGGAACTTCTTGTAGATTGTAGATATGACCCTGTGCCCGGCAAAGAGGACGAAATGATCATGGCATCATTACGTATCAGACGAGCCGCGGTGTATTTAGGGAAGTTACCAGGAATGACCGCGCATCTAGATAATATATATCATTTTGTCCAAACAGGGCGAGATTCTGAATGTATTAACAGAGCTATGGAATACCAGAAAGTGGAGATACAGGGGGAACTGTTACGTTTCCTCATAAATTGTGTGATCAGAAATCAAGACCGACCGGGGGTAGACCCGGAAGCAATGCAAACTCTTACCAGATGGAGCCAGAATATATCAGAAGGGAGACATGATAAGCAAAATTGTATAATAGCCATGTGCCGAAAGATCCGTAAAGAAATAGAACGCCTACACGAAGAGAGATTAGCAGTAGACCAGTTCGAACAAAGCGAGGAGGAAGGATCAGGACTGTCCACAGGACAGTCAGAAACCATAGCCTATGTAGGTAGAGGAAGATCTTGTAATAGTACTAGATGTTTTATTGACCCGATACGTCCGATATGTCCAGATAATAACAGGAATTTCCAGACACCTATAATAAATATAAGGTCCCCCGAGCATTCGTTCCAAGCCGCTGACAAATTACTCCGAGAACGAAGGGGTTATCATTTTCTCGATTCTATGGATGAACAAGAATTAGCCAGGTCAGCCGTTCAATGGGTTGACAGCCCCGGAATGTATGGTGATGATACAGTAGCACACACATTTTTGAATCTCACCCCAGATGAACAGCGTTTAGCTGGGATTTATATGATTCAACAACTCCTTATACTATATCAGAGTCAGCATTCAGATCCTGGTCCTTTACATGAAATACTGACTGAATTACTCACGAATAGATGGAGAGGTTCAGGTACTAAGTTAATTAAAGAAATACTAGAATCAAGAAAGCAGTACATTCTTTTTGTATGCCCAGAACATGTCTCATTGCCCATTAAGGAAAGAACCACGTATTACATGGACAGACAGAATCCCTTACGAGAAGTACACCCAATAAAAGGCGAGGACAATGAGTTTAAACGTGTATTTGTATATACGCCTATATCGAAAATAGAATTGTTACAAATGAAGAAAGTGGTACCCAGTCATGACAAAGACCCAGCGGGTTTCCACCGAGAAATTAAAGACATGTTACTCATGGGAGAATATACCTATCCCGACATTATGACAATATTGAAGGTATTAATGCCTGCTGGCATTTATGAAAAACTCAAGGAAAAAGAGTGGGAGGTGGGAGACCAAAAGATAGAATGGTCAGCATTAGAAGCAGAAGAAAAGGCCCGAACTGCAGGAGCAGGGCTTGGGGATAAAACTAAAGCACTACCAGGTTTACTAGTGCAGGTACTGCCACGTTTATTAACTACGAAAAAGGAAGACTGGGGTACAATTTCAGCCTGTAAACAAAAGCAAGATGAAGACACTAGTGATTTCTATGCCCGATTTGAGAAATGTTTTGGTATAAATAGTGGCATAAAAGCAAGTAGCGAATCTTACCCACATCTGTTTGTGACAAAATTAGTTGAAAATTCCTTACCCCAAGTGAAGAATAGAGTATTAAAATTCGAGAGTACCTGGCAAGGTAACACCCCATCACAAATGTTACAAATGTTACAGTACCATCACAATAGAATTAGAGAGGAACAAGAACATGAACAAAGACGCATGAAGGACACGAAAATGAAAATGCTAGTCTCCCAGACAGTTCCAGCTGAAGGACATAAAAAGGGTACGACACAGTCTAGTGTTTCGGCAGGTCCTGTAAAAGGGACATGCAACTATTGTAAACAGCCAGGTCATTATGTACACGATTGTCCAGTTTTAAAACATAATATCGCCATAGGTAACACAAAAGAAAGACCACGGCCACCTAGACAGGATCAGAATGAACAAGGAGCACCGCAGCATGCACAGTCCATGCCAGTTCCACCACAGTCTATACAGTTTGTGCCAGCTGCACCAGCGCTGCCTGTTGCTGCCACACAAACCACGACACGACAGCTGTACCAGACCGCACAGTATGACTATCCTGATTATCAACGATACGCATGAACCAGCCTAGAGAGGGAAGTTGACTTACCCCTTATTGAGGTCCCTGTAGACCAAGAAGGACCTTATGTACACAGTGAATTATTAGGCCAAGATAGAAAAATTTTACGCGATACAGGGGCAAGTCGAACAACTATAAAACGTAGTGAAGTTCCAGGGGCACCCCTCTCAGGCTCACAGAATATTTCCCTTGGTTTTTCAGGAAAACCTATTGTTAATGAAGTGTCACAGCCTCTTCCACTTACGATAGGACCTTTGACCCGAACTACAGATTTATTGCTTACTAAATCATGTCCAGAAAACTTGTTAGGTATAAAAACACTGAAAGCTCTAGGAGCTATAATATGTTGTTCTCCGGAAGGAGTAAGATTGTTTTTACGTGATTTCAAAGGTCACTATGTGTCTAGAGACATGGATCCCCGACTGCAGACTTTACCTACACATCTATGGGCACAAGGCCCTACTGATGTTGGTTGCATGAATATTACACCATATCGAGTTACACTAAAGGCAGGAGTAGTACTACCACGAATGCGACAATACAAGTTACCACCAGATGCTGTAGTGGCTTTACTACAAATCATTGACGAGCTCATTGCCCAAGGAGTGGTTGTGGAAACAGACTCCAATATATGTAATTCACCGATAATTCCGATTCTTAAACGAACAGATCCTAAGGCCCCGCCAGTATATCGATTGGTTATTGATCTGCGCGAATTAAACAAATGCATTGTGCCACAATTTCCTGTGGTCCCAGATATCTCGTCATTACTGACAGCTATTGATTCCGAAGCAACGTTCTTTACTGTAATTGATCTCAAGAATGCCTTTTTCAGCGTCCCTATAGATCCGGAAAGCCAATACTTGTTCGGATTTAGTTTAAATGGACGTAGCTTTAAATTCTCACGCGCACCTCAAGGATTTACAGAAAGCCCCAGCATCTATAGCCAAGCACTGAAACGAGAACTCGACAGTATCAACATGCCAGTTAACACTGCCATGCTTCAATATGTCGATGATCTGCTGATCACCACTAGAAGCGAACGCGAATGTGAGCAAGCATCACTGACAGTTTTACAATTTCTAGCCGAAAAGGGGCACAAGGTGTCCCCTTCTAAGCTGCAATTCTGTGTCCAGCGAGTTGTTTACCTTGGACACTCGCTGTCCAAGGAGGGAAGGCAGCTTACACCCGACCGCATTCAGTTAATAGCTAACATGCCAATACCCAAGACACAAAAGGAGGTACGGGCTTTCATAGGCCTCACTTCATATTGTAGACAGTGGATCCCTCAGTATGCATTTCTAGCAAAACCACTCATTCAGTTGACAACGCAGGAGGCAGCCACATCGACTGTTCTCCCCTGGACTCAGGAACATACACAAGCTTTTGAAAACTTAAAGACAGCCTTATGTCAAGCACCTGTTTTAGCAACGCCATGTTACAGTAAACAGTTTACACTCTTTGTTACAGAACGCGAAGGTACTGCCTTGTCAGTACTCACACAGGAACAAGCAGGAGCACACAAACCATGTGCTTATTTTTCTAGTACATTAGATCCAGTAGCTCAGGCTTTGCCTGCGTGCCTAAAATCAGTGGCAGCGACAGCTTTAGCAATCAGACAAAGCGATGCCATAGTGTTAGGACATCCATTGACAGTTCAAGTACCACATGCAGTAGAGGTTCTTGTAAATAGAACGCAAACACAACACTTGACTATAGCACGACTTACAGGGTATGAACTAACATTGTTTCAGCCACATATAGAAATCAGACGTTGTAACACATTGAATCCTGCCACACTTTTACCTGTAATCGGAACAGACCCACTAGCCCATGACTGTATTGAAGTTATTACAATCACGACGAAACCCAGACAAGACTTAACCGATGTCCCATTGTCAGACCCAGACCTGACGTTGTATGTAGATGGTTCATGTATGAGAACAAGTACAGGAGAGTTAGTGGCCGCTTACGCAGTCACAACAGACACTGAAATCATTGAAACAAATTGCATAAATACCTTGTCAGCTCAAGCCGCAGAGCTCATCGCTCTGACAAAAGCCTGTATTCAAGCCACAAATAAAAAAGTCAACATATATACTGATTCACGTTATGCATTCGGAGTTGTACATGACTTCGGCGTGCTGTGGCGAGAGAGAGGTTATTTAACTTCTCACGGTGCCCACATTCAGCACGGACCCCTCATTCATGCCTTATTAGATGCAATACATCTACCCACTGCAATATCAATTATGAAATGTAAAGCTCATACGAAAGTCACTGATATCATTTCTCAAGGCAATGATCTAGCTGACAGAACAGCTAAACAGACTGCTCAAACTCAAACATCCGACATGACAAAGACAATAGTCCCGACGCCAACACATTGTATGACGATTAAAGATCCTACTCTTGACGTAATTGATATACAGACACATGCTACACCAGACGAAATAAAGAAATGGACTGAATTAGGAGGGATCCAAACGGATCAAGGATGGATGATGAAGGAAAAATCTGTGTGGTTCCTTCCTGATTCAATGGTCCAAGTTATAATTAACACTATACATAGTCCAGCGCATCTAGGAGAAAAAGCTATGCTAGATAGCATTCAACACATTTGGTTCAATAAACATTTACGAGCAGCAGCTAAACAAAAAGTTCGTACCTGTATGATCTGTTGCCAGTTCAACCCAGGAAAAAGCGTTCCCATAGAACAGGGTGGATTTCAGCCTCCTGATCACCCTTTTGAAGTCCTCCAGATGGATTATATCCAGATGGAACGATGTCGAGGATTCAAATATGTTCTCGTAGTTGTCTGTGCTCTGTCCCGTTGGACAGAGGCATACCCGGTTTCAGATTACACTGCCCCGACTACTGCCAAACAGTTGGTTCGAGAATTCTTCCCACGATACGGTTTACCACGTGTCGTCTACTCAGATAACGGCCAGCCGTTCTCATCCGAATTAATGAAACACGTTTCCCTTTTGTTAGGTTATCAGTGGAAATTCCACTGTGTCCGACACCCCGAGGCAGCAGGACTCGTAGAAAGACATAATCAGGTCCTGAAAATCAGATTGTCCAAAATATGCAGAGAGAAAGGTGTCGACTGGGTAGTAGCATTACCAGTTGCACTCTTTTACATGAGAATGGTAGCACACTCTCGAACAGGGCTATCCCCGTATGAGGTGATCTTTGGCAGACCACCAAATATGTGGGGGACGCCTATACCACGCAAAATAACTGATATTGACTGTAATATGCTGACAGATTACCTTGCTTCCTTGATGTCTGCACTACAATCTTGTCGTTCACAGGTAGCTGCAGCTTTTCCCGACAACACTGAGGTGAAACCCCATGACGTAATTCCAGGTGACCTGGTCCTAGTGAGGAACTTTGATCGAAAGACTCAGCTGGATCCTAGGTGGAAGTCGCCGCAGCTGGTCTTGCTCACCACAAGGACAGCCGTGAAGATCGAAGGAAGGAAAGGCTGGATACATTCAAGTCATATCAAGAAATTCCATGGACTACCATCGGATGTGAATACCACACCTCGTGTGTCTTCACCCATTGACTCAAAACTTCCTTTTTTTGAAAAGAGTAATTCCGAACATTATAAACTAAAACTTAGGTCTAATCAGTCAAGCAATTTGATTGTTAAAGTCCTCTCCAAGGTGAAGCGGTTGAATTGTCTCTGACATGTATCCCTTAGACCTGAATAGAGAATACACCCGAAAAATGTTAAAACGACAGGCGTACTGTAAATCACTGCGTAGTCATTGCACAGTGACGTTATTAATTTTGTTTTTCTTATGTCTTTTAATAATTACTGCAAGTATATTGTTGCACATATATTATCCTATTTCTAGACATGTTTATAATATTACTGCTGAACATTCTTTTAGTGAATTACCTCCGCTTGAGTTGTCTTATAGATTTGCGCTGCGCAATAACACGTTTATTAGTATGTTACATCATTCCCATCAGGTTAGCAATGCTACAAATTGTTGGATATGTGGCCGACTCCCTCCCTATCAGAATTATAAAGGAATTCTACCTCTCTTTCCATACCCGTTCACACACAACGGCTCCTGTGGAGCATGGTTTAGTCTAATTAATTCTCTAGATTCGAATTCTGCAGTTTATCAAGATAACTGGGTATGGGGAAATTTGAACTTAGTTTTACTTAAGGTCTGCTATCCTAACAAGGAGGGACTTCCCCAGAGAACAGGAACTGATCTAGAAAATGAAGTGTATGGATTAGGTAATTTTACGCTTAATCTTATGATCCTAAATGTCGAATCCGAAGCTACTTCAATTTTGCCCGCTATGTCAATATTTCCAGTAAAAGGTGAATTATGTGTAAGAAAGAATGGTTCCATACATATGGGCCATAGTAGATGCACCACTGTAATAGAATTTAGTGATCAAGGCAAGTCGACATTTAGAGCTTCCCGCCATTCCTATTTCATATGTGGTCAGACGGCATATGTACGTTTGCCTCTAGATTGGGATGGTACCTGCTACATTGGATTTCTTTTGCCACCCGTTTTCCTAGCTCCTCCTGATTATCACAGAAATACTCATTTAGTACACAATAGAGAAAGGAGAGATCTCCCAATAGTTGATTACACTGAAACAGCATGGGAAAAATACACAGATTTCAATAAAGGTCTCTTTCCCTATATAGGTACCGTTACTAATAGTAAGCTGATACGTAGATTAACTAGAACCCTTGAAGCAGTAGTGAATGAAACTATTTCCGCCTTAGGCAATTTAACAGAAGAGCAGTCTGCTATGCGGATTGTTGTGCTTCAAAATCGTCTTGTCCTTGACGTCATCCTGGCCGATAGGGGCGGAGCTTGTAGGGTCATCGGATCAAGTTGTTGCATTTTCATACCAGAAAATTCGCCATCTGTATATAAAGCCATAACTCGCCTTCATAAGATTGTAAGCCAGATACACCAGAATCCAGGCACCTGGACTTGGTCCGGTTGGTTTTGGAGTGTATTATCTACCTTTGGATGGAAGGTCCTATCCTTCCTAGGTATTGGCTTTCTCATACTATTCAGTTGCTGTCTATGTCTACAATGTGGACCAGCGATCTGTGGTCTGTGTGCCACATCGTGTATTCCACCACCAAGATTTCATTCATCCCGGAGGAAGAAAGAAGAACAAATGATGCTATATGAACAGATCGACGGATTGATGAAGATTGATATCTCTTAACGGGCAAGTAGGGGACAAGGAGGGAATGTGGAAATATGGATTTTTCTGATCAGTTATGTCCCCTATCTTGGACCCCAACGGTTTCATGTATGAATCACAAGTACATGTATGTTCCCTCCAGTTCCAGTTATGAAGACGCAAACACATGTGCGTCCACCGTCAACATGTCCTCTTTCAGATCCGCCATGAATAGGCCGGATATTCCATTCCTAAGTATGAAAGGACACCGGCTTTATATGGTTCACTTATGCCATTTTACAGTCCAGGCAAGTAGGCCCTGATTCTGTCATCAAGCTTTTCTTGCCTTCTGCCTCTGAAGCTCCAGTCTGAGCCTGCATCTGTGACCATGAACTTTGTCTCATTCTCTGCGCGGCTCACGAAGCCTGACATCAGTCTGTTGCCTGCCAAGAAACTGTATTTCACCTTCGACATTATCTGCTTCGCTCCCTGCCCGATGCATTCCTGTCTAGTAGTTTAAGTAAACATTCTTCCAGCTACCGAGCAAAGGCCCGGCTTCTCTGTCTTTATGCAAGTAATTCATAGCCCTATTACTATGGAAGATTTCCACCCACGCATCTAGTGTAGACACTTAGACGCTTGTACACGCACTAACAGTCAGTATAGTCAGTATAGAATAAGATTCTACTCTAAGAAGACCTCTCTTTTGGATAACATAGTTCTTTAAACATAGGATGTTAGATATGATTTGGGATTAGGTTGACTTGACCCTCCAGACTTCTGTCGCCACATGTAGAGCTAAACGTCAAGTCCCCTTCACCCCCTAGTTGCACGTCAAACACACGTCATGCAGCTGCGCGCGCATTTCTGCCAAGTATTTCTGCTGACATTGCGAAATTCTTTCATGTAACCACCCTATTATGACATCACATCTGATGACGTTCTTTAATCACACCCAGTTACGCCTATTTTTGCTACGCATGAATATATTATCCACACTATCAATTGTTACGCCTCTCGCATTTGCTTCACTGTAATGCCTATTGTATAAAAGTGATTAATTATCAATAATGTATGTACTTCACTTCCTGAACCTTCGTGGTGATGGAACTTGGAGCAACCGATTCGAATCGACCATTGGAATAAAGCCCATTCCGAACCTCTAATACCACGGATTCTGCCTCTTATTTACTGAGCTATTTTTATTATGTTTCTGTATCAAATTAAGTCCCGGTAATTAAATTATTTACCACAGAGCTCAGAATATTAAAAAAAATCTTTTAGTGCAGTTTTTTTTTATATTCCGTGTTTGAAAATACCACTTTTAGAAAGTAGGTATTTTCTTGCCTAAACCTTCCAGTGTGCTTTGCTGTTATGTGTATTGGCTGTCTGGTTTTAGAGGGACAGGGTAGGCCGAGTCAGACCTGGGTTGAATGGAGAGATCTGCATTGGAGTATGGGGAAGGGTAGCTCCTTGACCTGAATAGGGATGTGCCTGACAAGGTGAATGCTGACTCCACCTCCTACTGTGCATCTGATGGCAGACCCCCTCTTTCTGAAATGAAGGATGCCTCCTGGTAAACAAAGTGCTCCAGGACTGAGCAGAACTGGTTCTGGCTGGGTTCAGTGACTTGTAGCTTTTGAGAACAAAGACTTTTGGGGTATAAATATCTGTGCTGAAACCCCTACAATTGGTATTGCTCCTGGACAACAAGACGAACCTCTGTCTGTATAACTGAAGGAATCTGCAGGAGGTGACTATCCTTGTGCTTGTGTGCTGTTTTTTGGATTGGCCTGCAGTGCTTACCATTGGACTTGGAAGGGTGAGCAGTCTAAATATCGAGTTTTAAATTTCGACCTACAAGTATATCGAGTTGTTAATATCGTAGGTAAAGAATATCGAAGTCAAGAATATCGATGGACAGAATATTGACCTCAAGGTAAGTATTATCAAAGTTAACAATATCGAAGTCATAAATATAGATGTAAGTAATATCGTAAGCAAAAATTTCGATGTCAATAATATCGATATTTTATTAGTGTAATGTATTTTAATATGTATTTTATTTGTATGTTAAAGAATATTGTAATGTATTTTAATACATTTAAAAATAAATGTTTAGAGATTAATAATTATTTAAGATTTAATTTAGCGTTTTAGTATCAGAGCGGGTTGTGGGTTTATAGGGGAATAGGGTGGGAAGTAATTTAATTATAATTAATGAATTAATATGTATTGTTTAATTGGGATTTATGATTAATTAATTGTTAATCAATTATTAATGGTAAATTAAATATATTAATTGAATAATTAATTGTTAATTAATTATTAATTGTAAAATAATTTTATTAATGGGTTAATTATATAAGTTATAATTAGTTTAATATTAATATTTATTTATTGGTATTGTTAATTAATTAATTGTTAATTACTAATTAATTGGTGATTAATTTTATTAAGTGATTAATTGATGATTAAATTAATTATGTGAATTTTTATGTGTAGTGGGTTGTGGGTTTATAGGGGAATAGGGTGGGATGTAATTAAATTAAAATAAATAATGATAATTTTTATTTATTTGTAATTAATAATAATTAATTGTTAATTAATTATTAATCGGTAATTAATTGTTATTAGTACGTTAAATATAGTAAATATAACTAATTTATTATTTCATGTTATTTGTTGTTATTGCTAATTAATGTATTGTTAATTAATAATTAATTTATGAATAATTGTAATTTGGTAGTTAATATGTATAAATTAGTAAATAATAACTATATTAATTATAAAGAATGTATTATTAATTGTAAATAATAGATAAATTGATATTTAAATGTATTGTGTATTTTGTATGTGTAGTGTGTTGTGTGTTAAAGGGGGAATAGTGTGGGATGTAATTCAAAGTTATTTATGTAAATATTTATTTTAAATAATTGGTATTTAATAATAATTATTTTGTTAATTAATTATTAACATGCTATTTTTTTATAAATAATTATTTAATTGGTTATTATGTTTATAGAATCCCTATGCTATCCAGTGCTTTCCCAACTGTTTTACTATCTGGAGTGGGAATAGTAATTTTTACCCCTACGCTATCCAGCGCATTCCCTACTGTTGCACTCTCTGGAGTGGGAATAGCAATTTAAACCCCTACGCTATCCAGCACTTTCACTACTGTTGCACTCTCTGGAGTGGGAATAGTAATTTTTACCCCTACGCTATCCAGCGCTTTCCCTACTATTTCACTTACTGGAGTGGGAATAGTAATTTGTACCCCTACGCTAACCAGCGTTTTCACTACTGTTGCACTCTCTGGAGTGGGAATAGTAATTTGTACCCCTACGCTATCCAACACTTTCTCTACTGTTGGACTCACTGGAGTGGGAATAGTAATTTTTACTCCTATGATATCCTGTGGTTTCCCTACTGTTGCATTCTCTGTAGTTGGAATAGTAATTTTTTTCCACACCGCAATCCAACACTTTCCCTACTGTTGCACTCTCTGGAGTGGGAATAGTAATTTTTAACCTTACGCTATCCAATGCTTTCCCTACTATTGCACTCTCTGGAGTTGGAATAGTAATTTGTAAACCCAAGCTATCCAACGCTTTCCCTACTATTGCACTCTCTGGAGTGGGAATAGTAATTTTTACCCCTACGCTATCCAACGCTTTCCCTACTATTGCACTCCCTGGAGTGGGAATTGTAATTTTTACTCCTAAGCTATCCAGCGTTTTCAATACTATTGCACTCCCTGGAGTGGGAATAGTAATTTTTACTCCTAAGCTATCCAACGCTTTCCCTACTATTGCACTCCCTGGAGTGGGAATAGTAATTTTTACCCCTATGCTATCCAACGCTTTCCCTACTGTTGGACTCACTGGAGTGGGAATAGTAATTTTTACCCCTATGCTATCCAACGCTTTCCCTACTGTTGGACTCACTGGAGTGGAAATAGTAATTTTTACCCTTACGCTATCCAACGCTTTCCTTACTATTGCACTCTATGGAGTTGGAATAGTAATTTTTACCCCTACGCTATCCAGCACTTTCCCTACTGTTGCACTCTCTGGAGTGGGAATAGTAATTTTTACCCCTACGCTATCCAGCGCTTTCCCTACTGTTTCACTTACTGGAGTGGGAATAGTAATTTGTACCCCTACGCTATCCAGCGTTTTCACTACTGTTGCACTCTCTGGAGTGGGAATAGTAATTTTTACCCCTATGCTATGCAATGTTTTCCCTACTGTTGCACTCATTGGAGTGGGAATAATAATTTTTACTCCTAAGCTATCCAGCGTTTTAACTACTGTTGCACTCACTGGAGTGGGAATAGTAATTTTTACCCCTACGCTATCCAACGCTTTCCCTACTGTTGGACTCACTGGAGTGGGAATAATCTTTTTTACCCCTATGCTATCCAGTGGTTTCCCTACTGTTGCATTCTCTGTAGTTGGAATAGTATTTTTTTTCCCTCCGCTATCCAACACTTTCCCTACTGTTGCACTCTCTGGAGTGGGAATAGTAATTTTTACCCTTACGCTATCCAACGCTTTCCCTACTATTACACTCTCTGGAGTTGGAATAGTAATTTTTACCCCTACGCTATCCAACGCTTTCCCTACTGTTGCACTCTTTGGAGTTGGAATAGTATTTTTTTTCCCTCCGCTATCCAACACTTTCCCTACTGTTGCACTCTCTGGAGTGGGAATAGTAATTTTTACCCCTACGCTATCCAACGTTTTCCCTACTGTTGTACTCTCTGGAGTGGGAATAGTAAGGTTCAGTGACTTGTAGCTTTTGAGAACAAAGACTTTTGGGGTATAAATATCTGTGCTGAAACCCCTACAATTGGTATTGCTCCTGGACAACAAGACGAACCTCTGTCTGTATAACTGAAGGAATCTGCAGGAGGTGACTATCCTTGTGCTTGTGTGCTGTTTTTTGGATTGGCCTGCAGTGCTTACCATTGGACTTGGAAGGGTGAGCAGTCTAAATATCGAGTTTTAAATTTCGACCTACAAGTATATCGAGTTGTTAATATCGTAGGTAAAGAATATCGAAGTCAAGAATATCGATGGACAGAATATTGACCTCAAGGTAAGTATTATCAAAGTTAACAATATCGAAGTCATAAATATAGATGTAAGTAATATCGTATGCAAAAATTTCGATGTCAATAATTTCGATATTTTATTAGTGTAATGTATTTTAATATGTATTTTATTTGTATGTTAAAGATTATTGTAATGTATTTTAATACATTTAAAAATAAATGTTTAGAGATTAATAATTATTTAAGATTTAATTTAGCTTTTTTGTATCAGAGCGGGTTGTGGGTTTATAGGGGAATAGGGTGGGAAGTAATTTAATTATAATTAATGAATTAATATGTATTGTTTAATTGGGATTTATGATTAATTAATTGTTAATCAATTATTAATGGTAAATTAAATATATTAATTGAATAATTAATTGTTAATTAATTATTAATTGTAAATTAATTTTATTAATGGGTTAATTATATAAGTTATAATTAGTTTAATATTAATATTTATTTATTGGTATTGTTAATTAATTAATTGTTAATTACTAATTAATTGGTGATTAATATTATTAAGTGATTAATTGATGATTAAATTAATTATGTGAATTTTTATGTGTAGTGGGTTGTGGGTTTATAGGGGAATAGGGTGGGATGTAATTAAATTAAAATAAATAATGATAATTTTTATTTATTTGTAATTAATAATAATTAATTGTTAATTAATTATTAATCGGTAATTAATTGTTATTAGTACGTTAAATATAGTAAATATAAATAATTTATTATTTCATGTTATTTGTTGTTATTGCTAATTAATGTATTGTTAATTAATAATTAATTTCTGAATAATTGTAATTTGGTAGTTAATATGTATAAATTAGTAAATAATAACTATATTAATTATAAAGAATGTATTATTAATTGTAAATAATAGATAAACTGATATTTAAATGTATTGTGTATTTTGTATGTGTAGTGTGTTGTGTGTTAAAGGGGGAATAGTGTGGGATGTAATTCAAAGTTGTTTATGTAAATATTTATTTTAAATAATTGGTATTTAATAATAATTATTTTGTAAATTAATTATTAACATGCTATTTTTTTATAAATAATTATTTAATTGGTTATTATGTTTATAGAATCCCTATGCTATCCAGTGCTTTCCCAACTGTTTTACTATCTGGAGTGGGAATAGTAATTTTTACCCCTACGCTATCCAGCGCTTTCCCTACTGTTGCACTCTCTGGAGTGGGAATAGTAATTTGTACCCCTACGCTATCCAACACTTTCCCTACTGTTGGACTCACTGGAGTGGGAATAGTAATTTTTACTCCTATGATATCCTGTGGTTTCCCTACTGTTGCATTCTCTGTAGTTGGAATAGTAATTTTTTTCCACACCGCAATCCAACACTTTCCCTACTGTTGCACTCTCTGGAGTGGGAATATTAATTTTTAACCTTACGCTATCCAATGCTTTCCCTACTATTGCACTCTCTGGAGTTGGAATAGTAATTTGTAAACCCAAGCTATCCAACGCTTTCCCTACTATTGCACTCTCTGGAGTGGGAATAGTAATTTTTACCCCTACGCTATCCAACGCTTTCCCTACTATTGCACTCCCTGGAGTGGGAATTGTAATTTTTACTCCTAAGCTATCCAGCGTTTTCAATACTATTGCACTCCCTGGAGTGGGAATAGTAATTTTTACTCCTAAGCTATCCAACGCTTTCCCTACTATTGCACTCCCTGGAGTGGGAATAGTAATTTTTACCCCTACGCTATCCAACGCTTTCCCTACTGTTGGACTCACTGGAGTGGGAATAGTAATTTTTACCCCTATGCTATCCAACGCTTTCCCTACTGTTGGACTCACTGGAGTGGAAATAGTAATTTTTACCCTTACGCTATCCAACGCTTTCCCTACTATTGCACTCTATGGAGTTGGAATAGTAATTTTTACCCCTACGCTATCCAGCACTTTCCCTACTGTTGCACTCTCTGGAGTGGGAATAGTAATTTTTACCCCTACGCTATCCAGCGCTTTCCCTACTGTTTCACTTACTGGAGTGGGAATAGTAATTTGTACCCCTACGCTATCCAGCGTTTTCACTACTGTTGCACTCTCTGGAGTGGGAATAGTAATTTTTACCCCTATGCTATGCAATGTTTTCCCTACTGTTGCACTCATTGGAGTGGGAATAATAATTTTTACTCCTAAGCTATCCAGCGTTTTAACCACTGTTGCACTCACTGGAGTGGGAATAGTAATTTTTACCCCTACGCTATCCAACGCTTTCCCTACTGTTGGACTCACTGGAGTGGGAATAGTCTTTTTTACCCCTATGCTATCCAGTGGTTTCCCTACTGTTGCATTCTCTGTAGTTGGAATAGTATTTTTTTTCCCTCCGCTATCCAACACTTTCCCTACTGTTGCACTCTCTGGAGTGGGAATAGTAATTTTTACCCTTACGCTATCCAACGCTTTCCCTACTATTACACTCTCTGGAGTTGGAATAGTAATTTTTACCCCTACGCTATCCAACGCTTTCCCTACTGTTGCACTCTTTGGAGTTGGAATAGTAATTTTTACCCCTACGCTATCCAACGTTTTCCCTACTGTTGTACTCTCTGGAGTGGGAATAGTAATTTTTACCCTTATGCTATCCAACACTTTCCCTACTATTGCACTCTCTGGAGTTGGAATAGTAATTTTAACCCTACGCTATCCAACGCTTTCCCTACTGTTGCACTCAGTAATTTTTACCCATACGCTATCCAACATTTTCCTTACTGTTGTTTTTGTTGGAGTTGGACTAGTAGTTTTATTGTGTCTGATATTTAATATGTTTTGTATTATTTTAGTTATTGTAATATATCATTAATAATAAAAATTATTTACATTAAAAATATTGATTATTATTTGCTATATGTAATTATTAAATATTTATTGATGTTATTGTTTTATGTGTATAGATGTATTGGTAATTTTTAAAAACATTTAATAATTTATACGTTACAGAAATTATTATTGAAATTAATTATTAGGTAAGTATATATATTATACATTATGGTGCCAATTCCGATCCGGTAAAAACCGGGTACGAACCGTCGGACGGAGCCTTTTCTCCGTCCGACTCGTACCCGGTGCGAAATCCATCCGAAAATGCAAGTACGATTCATACGGAAACACCATTTCCGTACGAATCGAACAAAACACCGACCGAACAGAAACTAAACACAATTCCGATCCTGAAAGGAGCCGACGTGACGTCGGTACGCATCCAGCCTACGTTTCACGAACCAGGAAGTACGATTCGAACCGACGTCATCCCGCACGGAAAATATTTACCGGCTGCCAAAAACTGCCGGGAAATCAGGACGACACACGCAAGGAGCAGCTGGACGCGACGAACAGACATGGACCCGAACCTACGTGCCATCCCTGCCCTCCTAGCAGTCCACCTGGCGTACAGGAACCGACGCAGACGCCGCAGAAGGTCAGCACAACAACCAGGGGCAAAGGGGGGGGCAGGGGCAGGACACACAACACCAACACATGGTACCAAATCACACATGGCCTGGACATACCTGACCATCAGGGCCTGGTCACTTCCAGGGGGTGGGGGCGAGGCCAGCAACGCAAGCGTCCGCCACAACGGAAGTGGATGGTCACGCGAACCGGTACGTACCCTACCCAGGCCGCAAGAGCGTGGGTACGGAACGTACCACGCGTCCCCCTACGTCACTCCAACAATAGCGGTACGGCCCGTACCCACGTCAGAAAGGCCTTGGTACAGCTCGTACCAGCATTGCTGGGGTCATGTAGGGGTACGCGTGGTACGACCCGTAGCCACGCCCCCAAGGCCTGTGTACGGTGCGGACCCCACGGCCCGCAACAATGGTGGGACGCACCGTACCCACACACCAAAGGCATGGGTACGGCCCGTACCCAGGCACGCAGAGCGTGGGCAGGGGTATGTACGGACCGTACCCCCACCCGTGGAAGTACGGCCCGTACCCCCACCCGTGCATGTACGCCCCGAACCCCCACCCGTGTATGTACGCCCCGAACCGCCACCCGTGTATGTACGCACCCAAGCGCCACCCGTGTATGTACGCCCCGAACCCCCACCCCACCCTGGTATGTACGCCCCGAACCCCCACCCGTGTATGTACGCACCTAACACCCACCCCAGCCGTGTATGTACGCACCGAACCACCACCCGTGTATGTACGGACCGAACCCCCACCCCAGCAGAGTATGTACGCCCCGAACCCCCACCCGTGTATGTACGGACCGTACCCCCACCCGTGGAAGTACGGCCCGTACCCCCACCCGTGCATGTACGCCCCGAACCCCCACTCGTGTATGTACGCCCAGAACCCCCACCCGTGTATGTACGCCCCGAACCGCCACCCGTGTATGTACGCACCGAACCACCACCCGTGTATGTACGCCCCCGAACCCCCCCCAGCCGTGTATGTACGCACCGAACCACCAGCCGTGTATGTACGCACCAAACCCCCACCCGTGTATGTACGCACCTAACACCCACCCCAGCCGTGTATGTACGCACCAAACCACCACCCGTGTATGTACGCACCGAACCCCCACCCGTGTATGTACGCACCAAACCACCACACCAGCCGTGTATGTACGCACCAAACCCCCACCCCAGCCGTGTATGTACGCACCGAACCACCACCCGTGTATGTACGCACCGAACCCCCACCCCAGCAGAGTATGTACGCCCCGAACCCCCACCCGTGTATGTACGGACCGAACCCCCACCCGTGTATGTACGCACCCAACCCCCACCCGTGCATGTACGCACCGAACCTGCTATAAGAATGGGGTGTGCAAAACACCCCCAGCAGTGCCCAGACACAGGAGGGGTGGGTGCAGGGTCCTCCCAGCAGTGCCCAGACACAGGAGGGGTGTGTGCCTATCACTCCCAGCAGTGCCCAGACACAGGAGGGGTGTGTACCTATCACTCCCAGCAGTGCCCAGACATCGGACAATATACCCCATCAACAAGTTCAGTGACCTACAAGGGTGATACCCCAGATGCAGGCGGAGCCATCGCTGAGCCAGCATGGCTATATTGAAAGGCAACCCTCACACATCCAGGAAATGTAGACACAGCACAGCACAGCATTTGGGAGACACCCTGCAGGAAAAATGGCCTGGGCCACAGAGGACGGAACACACCTTGGGACAATGTCACCATACAGTGAGAGCAAACATGACCAAATACCATTTGCAGAGACCTTTGTGATGGCACGCAGATGGCAGGGTACACCCCATGAGCAGCACACTCCAACATTTCACAGACCCCTAACACATTATCACCACCCCAACGCAGGGAGCACCAGCAAGTCCAGGAAAGCATCAGTGTGCAAAACAAAAAGAAAAGGCTTTATTCAGCAGGAAAATATATCAGAGAAAATGTCCACTATGTACAAGGGCCATGGGCCAGCCCAGCAGCAATGTCCGGGGGGGGGGTACACATCGGGACGTGTGTCCCCTAGCTTGCCTGCACAGTTCACAAGTCCATTTCATCCACAGAAGAGGGGGCATCAGGGGGGAGGGTGGAAACAGGCACCGCAGGGACAGGAGGGGAAAGGGTAGGTGTTGTGGGTGCAGGGAGGGATGAATCTGCCACAGGGGGGGTGCCAGCGCCAAAGGTGGAGGACAGAATGGCGCTGCACACGTCGGCAAGTTCCCCCAGCGACTCCCCCGTACCCAATCCAACCACAGGCCCCAAGGAGGGGGGGGGGGGCAAAGGGATGGGTCGCAGCGCCACTGGGGGAGGGTGTGGACAGGGTGGGGGACTCAACTCCCCTGGCCGGGTCCCGCCTCCACCGCTTGCGGGGTGGTGTCATCCTGGGGCTGGGGGGCACACTCGCAGTGGATGATGCTGTCACTGACTGTTGGCCAGGAGAGCTAAGGGGAGTGGATTTGGAGGGAGTGGGTTGTGTGGAATGCGGACTCCCACTGTGGCTGCGTGTTCTACGTTTCCCCCCCGACCCAGTGGGTGTGCCTTCCTCACCCTGTGTGTGCGTGACAGGAGGTGTGCGCTTCGACTTCCCTGGTGGTGTGGTGCCTGTGTCTGTTGGGGTGCGTGCACGCTGACGTCTGGATGTGCGTGGGACAGGCACGGGAGTGGGAATTGTGGATGGGGCAGGGGTAGGGGGTGTTACGCAGCGCTGCAGGAGATCCAGTGCTGCAGTCAGTGTGGAGTCTATGGACCTCAGCAACTGCCGTTGGTCAGACTGCGCAGCCGACATGCCTTCCATGTATGCCTCCATCTGGGTCAGCACCTGGGTGTGGGCATGGAGGACATTTAGCATCGCAGTCTGACCAACCTGCAACTGCCTCAGGATGTCCACAGACTCCGCACTCACCGCAGCAGTGGTGACAGGGGCAGGGGGTGCGGTGCCTGGCAGGAAGGAGACATGTGGGGACCGAGCACGGAGGGAAGGGCCACGAGCATGTGGGAAGCCGGTGATGGAACCTGAGGTGGCGGGGGGATGTGGAGGGCTGCCATCAGCTGGGGGGGCAGACTCCGCCACCTCTGGGAGCTCAGCCTCGGACCCGTCTGCGTCATAGTCTGTGTTGGCAGTCAACAGGTCCTCCGCCTCACTCCCTTCGGCCTCCGTGCCACTCCATGTGCCAGACAGGACAGCACTGCTGGTACTGGTGCTCAATCTCTCCTCCCGGTCCGTGCTAGTGTCTCCTTCCGTGTCCCCCGGCGATGCTGTGGGCAAGGTGAAGAGACAGGAGAAAATCAGACACCTGTACACTTATGTCACATGAGTCAAATATACATAGGTCACATTGCATAGCCTGAAAAGCAACAGGAGTAACACCTACAAAACAATGTACACATGTAGGCCATGGAACACACAGTTTTTCTACCCACCATGCCACTGAGACACAATGGAGATCATGACACAACAGCAAATCACTGCACCTGAAATTTTAGAGAGGAGTCAGCCTCTGGGGACAAATGTGCACAGCACCTGCACCACACTGCGTCGTCAAAAAGGGATGAGCATGAATCATATCCATTTACTCTTGCCGCATGCTGCAAAGGCAATACATGAAACCAGGCCACACATGACAGGGTCACTGCACCTTGAGCGTATGTCCAGTCAAACATCACACACAGGCTAAACCCAGCAAGGAGGATGAAGCTTCTGACATGTAGGCCTTGTACGCACAAACCACCCACACCTGAGACAATCTCATTGAGACGGAGAAAGTATGTACACCTCTTACTCTGGGATGGAAACACATGGCCTCCACTAATTCATGACTGTACACACACAGCCCCTGGTGGCCATGTCCACACATCATTGACAGGCAAACATCATCAGATTGTCTCAACAACACACACAGGTAATGCCCACTGTGAGTATGCACAAGCAAAATGGGTCCCCCTGTACAGTGGACACATGTAGCAACCTGTAGGTCCTAACAGTTGAGCCCAGGGTACAATGCCACCCTACGCAACCCATGGCAAAGACACAGTGAATGGCCATATTGTTGGATGACGCACATGATACCTAGGAAGAGGTGCCCCAGGGCACAGTAGTGCCCACACTCCTCCATGGTCCAGGATGGACATGACTGCAAATTAAGCAACCGTCCCTGCACTTAGCAGGCCTCCCACTCAGGCACATCATGTCAGAGGGCACACAATTGGACATGCATGCTGGAAGGCTGTACATTTTGGAGACACACCCCTATGTCGTGATTCACAATCAGTGCCAAGTGACATGGACACCACAATGACTGAAATTGGCCATGGCACACGCAAGGTCCCCATACCTGTGGCACATCACCCCCACACATGATGCTGATAGCATAGGGCACCTGCATGAACTGCCTGCCTAAATAACCTTGTGCAAGAGTGGCGACAGACCAGGGAACACATTGCAAGGAGGGGAAGGGAGGGAGTGAGAACAGCACTGTGCTACTTTGTGGAGAAGTTGACGCACTGCACAATCAAACCCTGGCAGTGTATCCATGCAACTGCACACTTACATTGGCTGGGGACACACAACTGACACACATGTACCTACCCCCTTCCTGCTGCTGCCTCTCCTGTAGGCGCCTGTCCATATCGGGGAAGACCACCGCCAGCACACGCTTCTGGATGTGGGTCAGACGACGGCGGCCACGGTTCTTACGGCTCTCAGGTGAGTCCCCCAGCAGGAGCCGTGCAATCCTCCTCGTCCAGCACCGGATGTCCTGCCAGCGTTTCCTCACCTGAGACAGGCTCCGCCTCCGACCCTCTGTACCCCTCACGGCACTGACGGCTTCCCTCCAGATCTCCCCCTTGGCAATGGCGCCTACCTGTGAGGATGCAAAAGAGAGAATACATTAATCCACATGAGCAAAGACACAGAGACACACATATAGAACAATCCTCATTATGACCAGGCCATGGTATGCATGCAACTAATTGCACCTTTGTCATAGGGACATTATCCACTGTGGAAGGCCAAATGCACTACGTGCCAGTGGAAGCACACGGGTGGCATGAGGGGTACCACACACTCACTGACCAGGGATCACACTGTGCCTCACAGGCTACACCAGGATTATGTACAGCACCTCACAGCAGTCACCTGCCCCAGCACACTGATGCTACCTCAGCAGAGTACACAGACACACACAGGTACAGGACAATCACATGGCATTGCCAACTGCGGGTACACACCTCACTCTGCCCATGTGCCAGTAGACGGGGGTGTCACAGGTGTGGGGCTGGCTCAGCACGGCATGCACACAGCACTGCTCCCTGCTCACATCCGATGGCCAGGCCATATCCATCCCTCATGCTGCTTGTGTGCAACACTCCCCATATGCACTCACCCACATGACAGGGGACTAACACACACACCAATGTGCAGGGGACGAACACGGCCTTTGGACACTCACAGCACAGGTACACTGAACAAACACACATCCATGGGTACTGACACCTGTCACACTGGGGGGAACACAGGATCACATCAGGACTGTGGAAACAACATCCCCAGGAGGAGTATGCAGGCAGAATGTGGCATGCACCTTGCATTCATTGTCACAGTAGGCACTATGCAAGTGAGGAGTGCACACAGGAAACACAGCATGCTCTGCATGGGTGACATGAGGCCTTCCACACCCTGGGACCCACTCCAAACAACAGTGCATGTCTGTCACACATGGACACAATGCCAGAAGTCACTGTCACACAAAAGGGGCACAGTCTAAGCTAGTGGAGTCTGCACTCACCTGAACCCCTGGTCGACCATACAGGCTCTGGAACTGTGGGAGGATCACATCTATCAGGGCAAGGTTCTCCTCCTGGGTGAATGGCTGTGACCTCTCCACAGTCCTGGACATGGTGCCAGAGGAATCACTATCAGCAGCAGTGGTCATGGATGAATGGATGTGCAGGCAAGTGCTCTCTCATGGGACCTGGCTGCCTTATATATGCCTGGCTGGCCTGTTCATGTATAGGAGTACAGATTGATTGGTCAGTCACATTAGCATCCTACGTTTCATCCAATCCCTTCAAACCTACCCCAGTGTGTGGCTTTGCATGGTTTCAGTTTTGATAATGATGTCAAGTCAACATCCACATTGCAACAATGTAGATTCTTTCAAACTGACTTCTGCTGTGCACCTGGTGCTCAAATTCAAAAATTTAACTCAGTCTCCATGGCAACCATCAGGCATATAGGCCCTTATACTTGTCCCTCATGTGTCCCCTATGTGTTTTCATACATTTACACACAGGTACGGTGCGTTCCACGCCCTAGGGCACCCCACAAGCAGTGATACCGACCGTACATGCGCTTGTGTGGTCCGGATCACAATATTGGCGCTGGCGTATGCGTACGCCACAGTAGTACGGACTGTACACGCGCTTGTGCGGTCCGGATCACAATAAGGGCGCTGGCGTATGCGTACGCCACAGTAGTACGGACTGTACACGCGCTTGTGCGGTCCGGATCACAATAAGGGCGCTGGCGTATGCGTACGCCACAGTAGTACGGACTGTACACGCGCTTGTGCGGTCCGGATCACAATATGGGCGCTGGCGTATGCGTACGCCACAGTAGTACGGACCGTACAAGCGCGTGTACAGTCCGTACTACTGTGGCGTACGCATACGCCAGCGCCCATATTGTGATCCGGACCGTACAAGCGCGTGTACAGTCCGTACTACTGTGGCGTACGCATACGCCAGCGCCCATATTGTGATCCGGACCGTACAAGCGTGTGTACAGTCCGTACTACTGTGGCGTACGCATACGCCAGCGCCCATATTGTGATCTGGACCGTACAAGCGCGTGTACAGTCCGTACTACTGTGGCGTACGCATATGCCAGCGGCAATATTGGCCCAGGGACCCTATACACGCGCTCCGAGCATATGTACGGTGCGTATAACAACTGTCAGTGGTGACAGGCGGCACACAGACAGGAATGGAGCGGACAGGTATTGCCAAGGGTGGACACCAATGCATTGTCTGTGCAATACCACCTGTGTGTGACACAGGTGTGTCAGGATGTGATGTGGCACTTTACCCCTGAGGTGTGGGCAAAGCACATGTACGATGAGCTGTGTACACATGTCGTGTGTGATGGTGCGCATTGTACCACACATCCCCTGCACTCCTTTGACATGTGTGCATGTCGTACACACTAGTGGAGCCATGAGTCACTTGCATGTCCCAGTCACGGACACCCGCACCTGTCCCCTGATGCCAGGTACACGGAATATTACATATGACACGTGTATGGCTGCGTTGCATGCTGCAACCATGTCATGTGTGTGGCATGTCTTTCCATGATTTTGCTGTAGGTGTGTGGTTCAATGCGTCAGCAGTTGCTGCTGCCAACATGTGTCTGTGTGTCGATGGGCATGGCACACTGTTCCGCACACCAGCCCACATATGTGATTTGCCATGAGGTGTGTATGTATCCAACTACACGGAGTATCAACACAAGTACATATCCACATGCTCCCTATGTATGTTCTGTCTCGACATGTACTCCTCAAAGGCAATGTGTGTGGCCTGTCCTATTCCTATGACATGTGACCAGTGCATATCGCATCCAACTACCTGTCTGTACCATACGCATACTACTTCTGCACATGTGTGGATGTCTGTGAATCCTGTGATGCGTGTGCATGTTCACTTACACTGGCCCACAGCTAGTCTCATGCCATGTCATCGTGATCTTGCCCCCCTCCGTTAGTGGCTGTCCCTTGGTAGGAGTGTAACCTGACTGGCGTACGTGTCCAGGAACTGTGGCACAGACCTGACTCACAACGTGGCATATGTGTATTGGCTGTGTAACATGTGCTCAGTGCATTGACGATGTTGTTGTACAGTGCTCACTCTTAGGTGTTCCTTCCATTTCACTGCAGGGCTCCGCCTCTCCCTCGACGTATGCCAGACATTGCTGCCCTGCATGAACGGGTCTGTATACGCCGCTACAGATTCAGCCAACGGTTGATTGATGAGTTGACTGGCCGGCTGGAAGCACAACTCCTCCCGCGCCACAGGTATCCAAGTGCACTGACACCCAAGTTGAAGGTGATGGCAGCCCTACATTTCCTTGCCACGGGTACGTTCCAACATACCATTGCTGATGTCGGGGGCATGTCCCAGACGATGTTCAGCCGTGTTCTGCATGATTTCTTAGAGGCCATGTTGGTTCACCTGGATGAGTACATTAAATTCCCAAATCGTGAGCAGTTGACAGATGTCAAGCGTGAGTTCTATGCCCTGGGAGGGATGCCCCATGTCATTGGGTCCATAGATGGGACACATGTTGCGTTGGTACCACCACAGGCACAGGAGGTGGTGTATAGGAATCGCAAACATTATCACTCCATTAATGCCCTTGTGGTGTGTCTGTCCAACATGGTGATTTCACATGTCTGTGTTCGCTTTCCAGGATCAGCACACGATGCCTTCATCATGAGGCGTAGCAGGGTGCCAGAAATGATGCTGCAGCTGCGGAACGAGCGAGCATGTATTGTTGGTGGGTAGACTCTGGCAGTTCAGTGTTTGGCGTCATCTTCCAATCTCACTGCCTGTGCTGACACACTTCTGTCCATGATGTTTCCTTGTAGGGGACGCTGGCTATCCCAACATGCCATGGCTGATGACGCCTGTCCGCAACCCCAGCACGGCTGCCGAGCACCGCTACAACAACGCACATGGGCGGACCAGGAGAGTCATTGAGAGGACGTTTGGACTTCTGAAGAGCCGATTCCGGTGCCTCCACAAGACCGGCGGAGCACTCCCATATGCCCCGGTGAAGGTGTGCAAGATCATCATCGTCTGCTGCATGCTGCACAACATGGCAGTGGAGGAAGCTGTTCCACTCATACTGGATCAAGATGACCAGGACCATCCACCCGTGGAGGATGAAGGGCTTGGTGACGGGGCAAGTGATGTGGAGGAGGAGGAGGCTGTGGAGGACATGCGGAGTCGGCTCATACGCAACTTCTTTGCTTAGTGGTGAGTTCCAGTGTCTGAGTGTGCACGCATTGGGCCGTGTGTGGCATGTGTTGCAATGTGTGTGTCCATCTGCATGTCTGCCAAGTGAGTCAGTGGTGTGTATTGAAGTGTCACTCAAGTGATGGCGCAATGGAAGGATGTTGTCTGAGGGTCATCATTGTCACCTGTCATGTTGACAACATGATACGTGTTAAGTACATGCTTGCAGATGTGCTCCTTTGTGCTGAATCCTTGTGTGTCTCTCTTCCACAGGTCCATGTGCATGCTGTCTGCTGGTGGCATTGTTGTGCTCCTGCTACTCCTCATGAACACAGCGACATGTGCTGATTCAGCGTCACATGCACGGGCAAGTGTTGAAATCTCCTCAGGGTAAGGGATGCCTCACGTCGTTTTGGGTGTGTGAATTGTTTGTAGTCTGTGTGCACTTCTCCGGTTCATGTGTGTTCCATTTGCATACATGGTGATCCTACATGGGGAACATGACATGGGGCAGGCTTCACCTGGAGCCATGCTCAGACTTGGTGACTGTCATGTGGCAGGGGATTGGGGATTGTGATGAGGCCATCATTGTGTGTAACACTGGCCTCGGAAACATACAGGTTGCACCGGGTTGACATGGTGTGTGATTGCCCCATCAGGGCCTCAATGGTGTATAGCGGCCTCTCCGTGGCAGCAGGGGGTGTTTAGCTGTTATCCGTCACTTGTGTGCCAGGTCAATGGGATGCCAGCATCTGTGTTGCAATGGGGGGTGCCAGTGTTGCTCCCACATGTACATCCACATGACCTGTGTATGTGTTGACAGAGTATCATTGTCATTCCAACACACATGACTAATAAATTTGTCCCTCTGTCTCCAAGGTGCCTCTTCCCTGTCAATGGTGCCCTGTTGCCACTGTGCGTGCCGCAGGTCTGGCATAGTTTTCATAGGTGGTGCATATGTGTCTATGTGTAGAGTGACAAGATGCTAGGGGTTTGTCAGGGAGTGGGAACTGTATTATGCACAAGATGCACAGTTCCATCCACCTCAAGGCAAGAGAGACCATCCCCCAGGGCAACTACAACATCCGTGTCGAATCCTACCCTGCAGTCTACGGACATGTGCCTCACGACTCCCATGGTACTTGTCCATATCCGGAGTGCATCTGCACAGCTCTGCTACTGCGTCGGGCAACCAGGCCACATCAACGTCCTAACGGGATGGGGGGAATGTTTCACAGCCAGCTGCAGGATGACCTTCTCGATCCACGCCCACACTCATGATGCAGCCCACAACCCCAACACAACCATGTGGCACAGTGATCCTAAACTGCATTCTGGCATCTCCATGCATCCAACCTTGGCCTAGCCACCATTCTCAACATCCGCCTGACGCAAGCATGCTGCACATTGTAGGGACACATGTCTAGACATACCTGGGAGCGGCAAGCCAGGTCACTCCACATGATCCCTGACCTCTGCGCATGACTGTTGCTCCCCTGAATGTGTCTGTAGCCACAGTTGTGCGGGAACCACTCAGCTGGTTGGGCCCAGCACAGGTGAGTTTGGTACTCCATGTCTGTATCAGATGAGACATTGGGACCCATGTGTGTCCTGGGCAAGACTGCGACCCCACGGTTTGGATGGTTGGAGTTAATTCTGAGATCAGGCATGCTTTGACTGTACGACACACACATGTATTGTAATAATGTAGAATCACGGCATCATCTTGTAAGTGTGATTAATTTATTTGTGGTGGGGTACGGGTTTGTGGGGATGACAAGAGGTGCACAGCGGGAGTGTAGAATCCAAAGTTCACTGGGGGAGTTGGTATCCTTGTCGTAGCAAAATGTCAGAGTCCATGCCACAGTCTTCGTCAACATAGGTCAGACAGTGACCAGCAAGTCCATGTGGCAGAGAATGTCATGTGCTGCTATTGGGCCAGAGGGCCAGGTGCCAGGCCAGGTGACCTGGGAGATGGTGATGTTCTGCTGACTCTCACAGTCTTTTTCGTGGACGACCCACCTTCCTGCGGGGACCCTCGGAAGCAGTCCGTGACGATGTCTGTGACGCTCCGTCGGATGAATCCTCCTCCTCCTGATCCCTCCCTGTGTCTGGTAATGGCCTTCGCCTGGTGCCACAGGGAGGGTTGCCCATGTTGTCGGCAATCCGACGGAGTACACCGGTCATTTGGGTTTGCACCGCCACGAGCTCAGCCTGTCTATCCTCCATCCTTCCTTGGTGTTGCAGTTGACAGGCATGTTGCTGGGACTGCAGGGTCTTCATCTCCTGGAGGGTCCCCTTGATGTCATTGAGGGTGGACGCAATCTGGTCCATGCCCCTGGTGTCACGCCGGTATGTATCCAGGATGTTGCTGACCTGGGACACTACCGGGTCCTGAGCTGCCTGGTCAGGTTCGCGCCTCCGCCGTCCTCCACTCCCGCCACCCCTGCCCACGTGCACCTGGCCTGCCGTTGTGGGTGCATCGGGTCTCCGGGACCCCTGAGGGATGGCATCTGCGTTGCCGCCTGCCTCCTCCTGGGTGCCCGGAGGACCGTGTCCCTCCTGGGCAGACTGGCTGGGTGGTCGTGTGCGGGCAGGGCTCCTGGACGTCTCCTGGGATGTGGCAGGAATGGGGGTGGTGGTTGGCACAGTTGTACCTGACGCAGGTGCTGCAGGTGGTTGGACACCAGAGGGGCCAGGTTGGTCTGGGTCATCCACGGAGTGGTGAGAGTCATCGCTGGCGGTGGGGTCATCATCCCGCGGAGCCTGGTCCTGTGTGACTTCCCCCCCAGTGTTGGGGGGTGTTCGTCGACGTTGACCTGTGTGTGAGAGAGACAATGTTAACAGTGTCACATGTGGCATCCATGTTGCATGCATTTCTGATTTGGCACTCTTCCTCTGGGTAGTTGGATCTGTCCTGCATTCCTCTCACAGTGCACTTGTGCATGGCTATGTCCCTTGGCCACAGCTGTCAGGGCTTTACGCATGTGTGAGACACAATCTTAGTTGATGCATCTATTTGGGTACACAGTCAGCAGTGTGGTGTGCGGGCGTAGCGAGCCATGCAGAGGCGCCTTACGTGTTGCACTGTACGTGGCCAAATGGTGTTTTGGCAAGGCAATTTGATGTTGCAGGTAGGGGACTGAAGCATTTGTGACAGGGTTCTTACCGACACGGTGGGTGGGTATACTGGGTGTGTGGTTAGGTCTGTGCCTGCAGCACGGATGGACTCGTGCACAGATTGACACATGGACCGGTCTTCATCTACGGAAGGGGGGGTTGAGGCACTGCCAGACCTGGTCTGCATGCACACAGTCCACCGGCTGACGAGTGGACATGGCCACACCACCCAAGGGTGATTTAGTCTCCCTGTGTCTCCCTTCCTCCCTCCCTCTGTCACCCTCCTCCCTCCCTCTGTCGGTCTCCCTCTGTCACCCTACTCCCTCCCTCTGTCTGTCTCCCTGTGTCCCCCCTCTGTCTCCTTCCCTCTCATTCCCCCTCTCCCTCCCTCTCTTTGTCACTCTCTGTCACCTCAGGCCAGCTTCCTGGGCACACACAGTTAGCCGGTCTTTGAATGGCCATTGGCTTGTTCATGTGAGTTAGTCCCTGTTCTCCGGGCACCCATTGGGCAGTGTGTCTGAGTGTAGGCTGCTGCTGTGGCGGTGTGTGCTGAGACTCTATCAGAGCGATGCATCTTCATTGTCTGCTGTTATGTGCAAATTGTGCCTTCAGACCCATGGCATCCTGCATGGCAGCCATCATTTGCAGGCAAGACAGTACTGTGTGGGTACACACAGTTTGTATGGCTGTGCCCTGGGCCATATGGGCTGAGGGCATTGTTGTGTGCTTGTGAGTTGCTCAATGTTAGTTTTGCTGCCCCCACTCCCAGCATCGACCACATCCTGTGTTGTGTTGGTGTTTTGTGTGGCCTGTGACTTGGCATGGCCCTGATTGATGCATGGGGCATGGAGGCGCCAGTGGCATGTGTGTGTTTGTGGAGTGTTGTTGTGTCCGGTGGTGGCTTGGGGGGGGTGGCATGCATGATTGATTGTGTATGGCATCCCCCCCATGTGAGGTGAGTTGTTTGTGTACTCACCAGGGTCTGGGAGTCCTGGCAGTCCGTGTAGTCCCTCCACCGCCAGCGTGGACATCACCTTCTCCTCCCAGGGATGGTATTGTACCGGTCTGGGGGGCGGCCCTCCTCCAGTGATGTTCCCCTGGTTGTGATTGTCAGTCATCTTCCTCTTGACCGTCCTCCGCAGATCGTACCACCTGGATTGGCACTCGTGCCTGGTCCTTCTGGTTGTCCCAACAGCATTCACAGAATCGACGATCCTCTGCCACATGGCGGTTTTTTCGGATATGCTGGTCTGTCTGACCAATGTCCCAAAGAGCTGTGGCTCGACTCTGAGGATTTCGTCGACAAGGATCTCCAGCTCCTCCTTTGTGAACTTTGGATTCTTGGTGGTGGACATGGCGTGGGGTGTGGGTGTGGGGGTGTGGGTGTGGATGGCTGTGGGTGTGTGGGTGTGGTAGTGGAGGTGTGTGTGTGAATGTGATGAGGGGGTGTTTGTGTAGGTGGTTGTGTGAAGGTATGCAAGTGTGAGGTTCAAGTATGGTGGTGTGGGTCGTCTGTGGGCTCTGGCAGCAGTGGGTCTGTTGCAAAGGCTCATGGTTTGTGTGTGTGGTCCATTTTTATTGGTCCATTTGTGGGTGTGGCTGTGTTTGAAATTTGTGTGGGTGTGTTATGAGGAGTGATTGAGTTTTGGGCCTCTGTTTGGCAGTTTGGCAGTTGCAGGTGAGTGTATGTGATGTTTGTGGGGTTGTTGGGCCTGTTTGGTGGTGTGGGGAAACTCTACTTGACTCTCCTTGTGTAAATATGGTTTGTCCGGGTTCAGTACGTGTTTTTTTGGCGTCAGTACGGTCCGTACATGCACTGGTGGGGGTGCGGTCCGTACATTCCCTGGTGGGGTGGTGGTTCGGTGCGTACATACACGGCTGGGGTGGGTGTTTGGTGCGTACATACACGGGTGGTGGTTCGGTGCGTACATACACGGCTGGGGGGGTTCGGGGGCGTACATATACGGCTGGTGGTTCGGTGCGTACATACACGGCTGGGGGGGGGTTCGGGGGCGTACATACACGGCTGGGGGGGGGTTCGGGGGCGTACATACACGGGTGGGTGTTTGGTGCGTACATACACGGCTGGTGGTTCGGTGCGTACATACACGGCTGGGGGGATTCGGGGGCGTACATACACGGGTGGTGGTTCGGTGCGTACATACACGGCTGGGGGGGGTTCGGGGGCGTACATACACGGGTGGTGGTTCGGTGCATACATACACGGCTGGGGGGGGTTCGGGGGCGTACATACACGGCTGGGGGGGGTTCGGGGGCGTACATACACGGGTGGGTGTTTGGTGCTTACATACACGGCTGGTGGTTCGGTGCGTACATACACGGCTGGGGGGGGTTCGGGGGCGTACATACACGGCTGGTGGTTCGGTGCGTACATACACGGCTGGGGGGGGTTGGGGGCCTACATACACGGGTGGGTGTTTGGTGCGTACATACACGGCTGGTGGTTCGGTGCGTACATACACGGCTGGGGGGGGTTCGGGGGCGTACATACACGGCTGGTGGTTCGGTGCGTACATACACGGCTGGGGGGGGGTTCGGGGGCGTACATACACGGGTGGGTGTTTGGTGCGTACATACACGGCTGGTGGTTCGGTGCGTACATACACGGCTGGGGGGGGGTTCGGGGGCGTACATACACGGCTGGTGGTTCGGTGCGTACATACACGGCTGGGGGGGTTCGGGGGCGTACATACACGGCTGGTGGTTCGGTGCGTACATACACGGCTGGGGGGGGGTTCGGGGGCGTACATACACGGCTGGTGGTTCGGTGCGTACATACACGGCTGGGGGGGTTCGGGGGCGTACATATACGGCTGGTGGTTCGGTGCGTACATACACGGCTGGGGGGGGGTTCGGGGGCGTACATACACGGCTGGGGGGGGGTTCGGGGGCGTACATACACGGGTGGGTGTTTGGTGCGTACATACACGGCTGGTGGTTCGGTGCGTACATACACGGCTGGGGGGATTCGGGGGCGTACATACACGGGTGGTGGTTCGGTGCGTACATACACGGCTGGGGGGGGTTCGGGGGCGTACATACACGGGTGGTGGTTCGGTGCATACATACACGGCTGGGGGGGGGGTTCGTGGGCGTACATACACGGGTGGGTGTTTGGTGCGTACATACACGGCTGGTGGTTCGGTGCGTACATACACGGCTGGGGTGGGTGTTTGGTGCGTACATACACGGCTGGTGGTTCGGTGCGTACATACACGGCTGGGGGGGGGTTCGGGGGCGTACATACACGGGTGGGTGTTTGGTGCGTACATACACGGCTGGTGGTTCGGTGCGTACATACACGGCTGGGGGGGGTTCGGGGGCGTACATACACGGGTGGTGGTTCGGTGCGTACATACACGGCTGGGGGGGGTTCGGGGGCGTACATACACGGCTGGTGGTTCGGTGCGTACATACACGGCTGGGGGGGGGTTCGGGGGCGTACATACACGGGTGGGTGTTTGGTGCGTACATACACGGGTGGGGGTTCGGGGCGTACATACTCTGCTGGGGTGGGGGTTCGGTCCGTACATACACGGGTGGGGTTTCGGGGCGTACATACGCGGGCGGGGGGTGGTGGGGTGTTCGGCGCGTATGCGGGCACATGTCTCCATGGTTGCTATGGGAGTTCGGTTCGGACGGTGTTTTTTGCGTACGGTTGTGAAATGGGGAGGACGGGAGGGATCGTACTTGCGCAGTCGGACTTTATTTTTCCGCACGGTGGGTTTCTCGCCCGGGGACGTGTCGGTGACTTTTCCCGACCCGAGGACGTGTGGGGAAATCTTCCCAATGCGATTCGTATGGACTTTTTTCCGTTCGAATCGTACTTGGCAGTTTGTACGCTACTTTGACGATTCGGACGGAAAAAAATCCGGATACGAGTCGGACGGGGAATTTTTTTACCGGATCGGAATTGGCACCTAAATGTATATGTTTAATTAAAGTTTTATTAAATTATATATATTAAATATATATTTTAAATTCTATACAATATATTTAATTATGTTTATTTTATTTCTAAGTATTATTTGGTTTATTTTACATATATTTTTAAAGTTAAAAAAAAACGATATTTTTAATAGCGATATTTTTGACATCGATATTTAATTTTCGATATTTTTGCACTTACCATGTTGTAGATAGGATGTCGATATTCTTGACATCGATATTTGTGTTGCGATATATTTGTAGGTCGATTTTCTGTCTGTCGAAATTATGTCATACAACCCTTGGAAGAAGAGGGAAAATGACTTTGAGAGAACTTTTATTTATCTTGCTACAGCAATCACCCAAAGGCTAGGAGAGAGCTAGCCTCCTGTTGAAGTCTCAGGCACATCAGACTTCATCACCAGCCTCCTGATTCCTCCAAGCGAGGATTTCTATCTGCAGGTGAGGCTCCTGTGAGTTCCAGGGCCTCTAGTTCTACTACAGAGAAGAGACTGCTGAAATTGTTGCTAACGCACGTTTGCGAGCCGCCGCAGCAGAAAGCGCACCGGAAAATCATGGCGCTGCTGCCGCTGAGTGCTCGCAACCAAAAATCATTGCATCACACATTTGCGAGCTGCCAAGTGCTCGCTAACCCCACAGATCATCACATCAAGATCATCGCATCACGACATCGCAGCATGTACGCCGGGCGTCACCATTTTCATTGCATCGCATCAGGATCGTCGCTCCCTCACGGAGCGCCATTTCTTCGCATCGCAACCCAATCGCACACGCAACAGGATCGTCGCCACGTCTCCTCCCTCGCGGCAAGGAGTCATCGCATCAACGGCCTCGCGTGCCGAAAATCATCGCTACAGCTTCTTTGCGACATTTTGGTGGTTCTGCTATGAAATCCAGGTACTTTATAAATAAAAGGGTCGCAGAGACCACTGCCTTGAACTGAACTCCTCTTTGCACACTTTGAACTATTTTTGCAGCATTTCAAGAGTAATCCTATTTTACAGAATTGTGGCTTTTTACCGTTATTGGTCTTGTGTTAAGTCTATATAAAAAGATACTTATTTTTTATAACTACTTGTGTGGTGTCCCTTAGTCAGAGGCGTAGCTAGAGCTTGTGGCGCCCGGGACTATCCTTCAGATTGCTGCCCCCCTGGGGGGTGCTGGGGAAAAAGGACGGCGAGCACCTGAAAGAGTTCTGAGAGACACATAGTATCGCCGCTAATAGTTACCTCGATCATGCAAGTTACATGCACATACATGACACGGTCCAGGGCTAGACAGCCCCCGTCCCCAAAATATTGCCACCTGGGGCGGACGGCCCCCACCTAGCTACGCCACCAAAGGAAAAGCAGAAGGAAACCCAAAACTTACATCAGTTCTACCTACTCTGTTTGTTACATCTCACTCATAACATAACACCTTGTGCAGGACCCTTGTCCCCTGTCCCCTATCTACCCCGTCTGTGACCTCAGCAATGTCTGCAGACCGGTCCACCAAACTGGGTTTGACCACGATTCCCCTGGCAGCACCTTCAGGATACTACAGGTGAGTCCAATGCACCTGATCACTAGACTAACTTGAGTTCTGCAGTTGGGGCAGTACCAGCCCTGCAGTGGAAGCCTTCTCACTCCACCCAAGCCCCCCATGAGAGCTCAGTAGACGCCATCCCATGTGCCCCTCCCAGGAGAGAGCAGCGGAGCCATCCACTGCCCCAGCCGCAGAAGAACTACATACCCTGACCCCACCCATCCCAGGAGAGAGCACTGTAACCATTCTACTCCTCCCTCCCGCCAAACAGAGAGCATTCAACACCAACTCAGTGTCGCCTACGGTCACTACAGTATAGTAGTGTGAGTTTTTAAAGACTGTCAGTGCTCCGGAAGCATTTCAATAAGCTGGAGTATCAGGCCAGAGAATGCAGTAGAATGTGAAAAATTCAGTTTATACCAGGCCAGAAGGGGGATCTGACCCGTGGCCCATCGTAGAGACAGCCTTGACCCTGCACCTGTCACTACAGACAGCCCCATGCCCGCAAAAAAGATGTAAAAGTCTATAGAAATATTTTCATATTTTTGTGGGGGGAAAAGGGTATACTAGGAGGGGAAAACCCACGGAATCTGCAGAAGGAACAGTGGCAATGTATACTAATAACAGTTTAGTTTCCCTATGTAATATTAAAATGAATTGCACCCAAGGTGCCTCGTTTCAATATTCCTGAAAGTTTAGAAAGCAAAGTAATTGAATGTGAGTCCTGATACCACGGTATGTGCCTGTCCTCACAAACATCTCTCGTCAGCACGTGAGTAATGCCAAGGTCTCTGCACTTTCATATCGCCCCGCGCTCTTTTTGTGTGTGTTACTAAGAACACACAGGTGTTGCTTGCCACATTCACTTTTCAGGTGTAAATGTCCACTTCAGCACAGACTTACTTTGCTGAGCTGACGCTGTAATGAAAAACAAGCACTGGCAAAGCCAAAAGGTCTTGCTCATGAGAGCTATTGCTTTGGCAATGCTTTGTTGCCATGCTGTACAGCAGTGCAGATGCTTTGCAGTGTGGCTAAAACTAATTTTAAATGGCACTAATACACAGCCAGGGCTAATGCACTTTTACCCGATACAGCCCCTTAAATTATCCCAACCATCAGATATCCCAATGCTCCCTCACACTGTCCCCTTCTACCTTCCATCTAGCACTTCTATGCTCAAATGATCCCCCTTTCAACCTAACCTCCTTCACCCAAACTGCACCAAAACAACCTCTCCAACACCAAAACTACCCCATGTTCTCGCTACCCCATACTTTTAGACTACCCCTCCACTCAAACTACTTCCTATTGTCAAAGAACTCTGCCTACAGTCAGAGTATGTCCCCTTACTACCTTCTAGAACAGAGTCACCCCTTCAAACAAACTACCCCTACCTTCATGTGAACTCCACCTTCAAACTACCCCTCCATTGCTGAATCTACCTCCAGTTGTAAACTATTCCCTTCCAACTTCCTCCCCAGCACCGACGCTACCCTATATTTTGTCACATCCCTCCTGACCTCTATATACTTCCAACTTTCAAACTGTCCCCACTTCCTACCTACTACCCCTATTCTCAGTCTCCCAGTATCAACTTACCCTGCGCACTCAGCATGACCCATTTTACCTGAGCAAATCTTCGATGTCACAATATCAGCCTCAATACCCCATGCCCCTTCCCTTTCACTATACCAAGGATTTCTAGAACTGGTCTTATTTACTGATATTTAAATTCACCCTCTCTCCTCTTACATTTTATTATTCCATAAATTATAATATATATTTAACAACATAATGTTGAGTAATCTAATTCTAGTCGCGTAGCACAAAACCCCTTAGAATTCTTGCAAAGTGGGTGTAATGGGGTAGGAACCACACCAACTGGCCTAGAACTCCAAGCAAAGCCATATCAACTAAACTAAAGCCATACAAACTAGTGTAGCCCAGTACAAACAACAGACAATGGGAAATGCCAAAATATTTCAAAGCATATTAGGTGTGATATTTGCTAAATTTACACACAGCGCCCAATTTACCCTTAGGAGGCTGTCTGCACAAAATAATTGCATTCAAGGGTTTACTCAAAACACAAAACTCATACAAAGTATTGTTTCTCTGTCTTTGCATAAAGTAAAAATCATATTTGTCACAAATAACAGAGTTATTTGCATGTGTGTGGCTGATGCCATCATTGTGGCACAATGCGCAGTAAATACAATGCAATGCTAATTTTGGTTGTGCAAGGGAGACTATTGCACATAGTTGCATAGTGTGAATCTTGGTAAATCTGCTCACAAGTGTACTGAATTTAGAATGTGCTAGATCAGTAAATGCATACAAACATAATTACCCCTTCAACACCCAAACTACTCCATACTCCTACTACTTCTGCATTATATTAACCCATCCCATAGTTAAACTATCGAACCTTTAAATTACTCCTTCTACCCTCACATTATATCACCAAAACTCACACACTACACCAGGTCCGGCTCCAGGAACTTTTATTTGGGTGGGCCAAGGGTGCATTTGGGTGGGCCACTACAGACCCGATTTGTCGCATATATGTCTAGCCAGACCTGCTTCCAGCCCTCCTTTATCTCTTCTTGGGTGCCGATCACGATCCGGTAAAAAAAATCCCCGTACGACTCGTATCCAGTCTTTTTACCGTACGAATCGTACAAGTGCCGTACAAACTGCCAAGTACGATTCGTATGGGAAAAAGTCCATACGAATCGCATTGGGAATATTTCCCCACACGTCCTCGGGTCGGAAAATGTGTCCGTACGAATGTGAAAAGTGAAGTCCGACCGCGCAAATACGATCCTTCCCGTGCGTCCGAGTTTACAACCGCACGGAAAAAACACCGTCCGATGTTACAACCGTATGGAAATAACACCGTCCGCACCGAACTCCCATAGCAACCATGGAGACATGTGCCCGCATACGTGCCCAACACCACCCCCAGCCCCCGTATGTACGAGTCGAACCCCCACCACAACCGTGTATGTACGACCCATACCCCCACCCCAACAGTGTATGTACGACCCGTACCCCCACCCCAACCGTGTATGTACGAGCCGTACCCTCACCCACATATGAATGGAGCGTACCCCCACCCCAACCGTGTATGTACGACACGTACCCCCACCCCAACCGTGTATGTACGACACGTACCCACACCCGCGTACGTATGGAGCGTACCCCCACCCCAACAGTGGATGTATGGACCGTACCCTCACCCGCGTATGTATGGAGCGTACCCCCACCCCAACCGTGTATGAACGACACGTACCCTCACCCACGTATGCATGGAGCGTACCCCCACCCCAACCGTGTATGTACGACACGTACCTTCACCCGCGTATGCATGGAGCGTACCCCCACCCCAACCGTGTATGTACGACACGTACCGTCACCCGCGTATGCATGGAGCGTACCCCCACCCCAACAGTGTATGTACGCACCCTACCCCTTCCCCAACTGTGTATGTACGACACGTACCCCCACCCCAACCGTGTATGTACGAGCCGTACCCTCACCCGCGTATGTATGGAGCGTACCCCCACCCCAACCGTGTATGAACGACCCGTACCCCCAACCCAACCGTGTATGTACGAGCCGTACCCTCACCCGCGTATGTACGGACCGTACCCCCGCCCCAACCGTGTATGTACGACACGTACCCTCACCCGCGTATGCATGGAGCGTACCCCCACCCCAACAGTGTATGTACGCACCCTACCCCAACCCCAACCGTGTATGTACGACACGTACCCTCACCCGCGTATGTATGGAGCGTACCCCCACCCCAACCGTGTATGTACGAGCCGTACCCTCACCCACGTATGTATGGAGCGTACCCCCACCCCAACTGTGTATGAACGACCCGTACCCCCACCCCAACCGTGTATGTACGAGCCGTACCCTCACCCGCGTATGTACGGACCATACCCCCACCCCAACCGTGTATGTACGACATGTACCCTCACCCGCGTATGCATGGAGCATACCCCCACCCCAACAGTGTATGTACGCACCCTCCCCCCACCCCAACCGTGTATGTACGACACAAACCCTCACCCGCATATGTATAGAGCGTACCCCCACCCCAACCGTGTATGTACAACACGTACCCTCAACCGCGTATGCATGGAGCGTACCCCCACCCCAACAGTGTATGTACGCACTGTACCCCCACCCCAACCGTGTATGTACGACACGTACCCTCACCCGCATATGTATGGAGCGTACCCCAACCCCAACCGTGTATGTACGAAACGTACCCTCACCCGCGTATGCACCCCAACCGTCTATGTACGAGCCGTACCCTCAGCCGCGTATGTATGGAGCGTACCACCACCCCAACATTCTAAGTACTGAGCGCACCCCAGGCCCCAACACCAGCACCTTCACACAACACCGCGCATGTACGAGTCGTACAAAGCCAAACACAAGGACAGCACTGTACAACAAAATAGCCAAAGTACACACCCTACACACGCAAAAAACGCACGTACACAATCAGGACAAAGCACAACAACACAAGAATACACTATTCGAATGGCACAAAGCCACAAAACATGTCCAACAAGCACAAATACAACACATTCACTGACCTGCAACTGCCAAAATCCCAAACAGAGGCCCAAAACACAACCACTCCTTATAACACACCCACCCAAAGTTCAAACACAGCCACACCCACCAATGGACCAATAAAAAGGGCCCACAGACACAAACCATGAGCCTTTGCAACAGACTCACTGCTGCCAGACCCCACAGACAACCTACAGCACCAGACTTGAACCTTTACTACACCTTACACTTGCACACCTTCACACACACACACACCTTCACAAACACCCCCTCATCACATTCACACACACACACAAACAACCACACCCACACACCCACAACCATCCACACCCACACACCCCACAACCATCCACACCCACACCCCTCACCATGCCCACTAACAAGAATCCAAAGTTCACTAGCCGACAGTTGGAGGTCCTCGTCGATGAAATCCTCAGAGTCGAGCCACACCTCTTTGGAACATTGCTCAGACAGACCAGCATCGCCGACAAAACAGCCATGTGGCGGAGGATCGTCGATGCTGTGAATGCTGTTGCGGCCACCAGAAGGACCAGGCAGGAATGCCAAGCCAGGTGGTACGATCTGCGGAGGAGGGTCCGAGCCAAAATGACGGACGAGCACAACCAGGCCAACATCACTGGAGGAGGGCCGCCCCGCAGCCGCGTACAATACCAGCCCTGGGAGGAGAGGGTGATGGCCATACTGCCGGTGGTGGCAGTCGACGGAGTAGAAGGACTCCGAGAGCCTGGTGAGTACACAAACAACTCACCTCACATGGGGGGAACCTCATCCACAACCCAACTCACAATCATGCACACAACCACCCCAAAGCTATCGCATTACTCAACCACACCCCAGAAACACGCACATGCCACTAGCGCCACCATGCCACATGCACCCAGCTGGACAATCCCAAGTCACAGGCCACAGAAAACACCAACACAAGACACGGGAACCCGGATGGTGGGAGTGTGGGCCTCAAAAACAACATAGTGCAACTCAGAAACAGACAACAATGCCCTCTGCCCATATGGCCTAGGTCACACCCAGACAAACAGTGTGTCCCCACACAGGAAAGACTTGCCTGCAAATGGCGCACGCCTAGCATGAAGACATGGGCTAGAAGGCACCTTTTTGCACATGACACCAGCCAATGAGCAGCCAACACGGTGAAAGAGTGGCAGCACACACCACCACAGCAGCAGCGCAGACACACACAATACACCCAATGGGTGCCTGGAGATCACAAACACACTCACATGAACAAGCCAAGGGCCATTCAAAGATCTGAAAAAAGTGTGTGCCTAGGAAGCTAGGCTGAGGTGACAGAGGGTGACACACAGAGGGAGGGAGAGGGGGAGAGAGAGGGAGGAAGACACAGGGAGACGGACAGAGGGAGGAGGCTGACACAGGGAGGGAGGGAGAGGGGGACAGAGAGGGAGTGAGAAAGGGATACACAGGGAGAACAATCTAGCATTGGGTGGTGTGGGAATGTATGCTCGTCAGCAGGTGGACTGCGTGCATGTAGACAAGGTTGGCCAGTGCATGTATCCCCCTCTCTACTCCATGGCAAAACACTGGGCCATGTCTCAACCTGTGCATGAGCACAACGACAGCTACCTGCATTACATATGTGTGAGGAACAACTCCATGTGCCCATGTACAGTGCAACGTGGAAGGCGCCAATGCATGGCTTGCCACACCTGCCCACTCCACTGCTGACTGCAGTCACAATTGACGCAGCAAGTAAGACTGTGTGACACATAGGTAAAGTCTCAAAAGCTGTGGACAAGGGACATACTCATGCACAAGTGCACTGTGAGTGGAATGCAAGACATATCCAAATACCCAGAGGAAATGTGCAAACTTTGAAACTAATGAAACATGGATGTTGCATGGAACTATAATAACATTGTCTCTCTCACACACAGGTCAACGTCGTGGATCACCCCCCAACACTGGGGGGGAAGACTCACAGGAACCGGCTCTGCAGGATGACGACCCCACCGGCAGCGACGACTCCCACCACTCTGTGGACGACCCCGACCAACCTGGCCCCTCTGGTGTCCAACCACCTGCAGCACCTGCCTCAGGTACAACTGGGCCAACCACCACCATGCAACAACATGCAGAGCAACATGCCTGTCTACTGTGACACCAAGGGCGGATGGAGGACAGACAGGCTGAGCTCGTGACGCTGTTCACGGGAATTGACCGTTCACTCCGTCGGATAGCCGACAACATGGGCAACCCTCCCTGTGCCACCAGGCGAAGAACATCACCACCCACAGGGAGGGATCAGGAGGAGGAGGATACATCCGACAGAGCTTCCCAAGCATCGTCACGGCCTGCTTCTGAGGGTTTCCGCAGGAGGGCGGGTCGTCCACGGAAAAGACCGTGAGGGTCGGAGCAACAGCACCATCTCCCAGGACACCTGGCCTGGCACCTGGTCCACTGGAGCAACAGCAGCACAGCAGCAAATGACATTCTCTGCCACATGGACTTGCAGGTCACTGCCTGACCAATGTGGCCAAAGACTGTGGCATGTACCCTGAGGATTTTCAATGGCAAGGACACCAACTCCCCCAGTGAACTTTGGATTCCACACACCCGATTAGCCCCTCTTGTCATACCCCCCCCACCTACCCCAACACAAATAAAAACTAACACGCTTAAGAGATGATGCCTACATCTTACATTATTACCTTACATGTGTCTTGTAAAGTCTAAGCATGCCTGAGTTCTCAAATGACTTCAACCATCCACACCCTGGGGCCTGTGTCCGGCACAGGACACACATGGGTCACAATGTATCAGGCAAGACAGACATGGAGCACCATACACACCCGTGATGGGCCCAACCAGCTGAGGGGGTGCCGCACTACCGTGCCAACAGACTAATTGAGTACAGCAACAGTCATGCACAGAGGTCAGGGATCATGTGGAGTGTCCGGGGGGGCACCCAGGTAAGTGTAGACAGGTGGCAGGACCATGTCCTGCAAGCTTGAGTCTTGTGGATGCAGAGAATGGTGGCCTGGCCAACGTTGGATGCATGGGGATGGCACATGTCACAATACCCACACAGTCATGGACATCATGCACAATACACTGTCTAATCCCACACAAACAGCTTGCATCTTGCTACTTGACACATAGACACATAGCCACTATCACGGAAAACCATGCCAGACATGCCGGATGCACCGTGGCAACACACCAGCATTGACTGAGAAGAGGCATCTTGGAGGCATAGGGACACCTTTATTAGTCATGTATTCCGGAATGCAGAGGCAACTCGGAGTACACATACACAGGTCATGTGGATGAACATGTGGGTCCAACACTGGCACCCCCTTCTGCACCACTAATGCTTGATATCCATGGAACTGGCACACAAGTGTCGGGTAAGAGCTAAACACCCCCTGCTGCTCACGGAGAGGCTGCCATACACCATTGATCCTCTGATGTGGAAGTCCCACACCATGTCAAGCCAATGCAAACCGTATGTGTCTGAGGGCAGTGTTACACACATTGATGCCTTCATCACAATCCACTATCCCATTACAAATGACTGTCAACAAGTCTGACCATCCATTCAGGTGAATCCACCTACATGTCATGTGTCCCATGGTGATGCGACATGTCTGCAGAGGAACCAAACATCGACAGGGGCAGTGTGCACACATCGTAAACAACTGCCACACCCAATACACCCCTGATGCATCCCTTACCCTAAGGAGACTTCCAAACTTGTCCGTGCGTCTAACGCTGAGTCAGCACACAATGACGTGTCCATGAGGAATAGCAGTGCCACAACAATACAACCAGCAGATGGCATGCGCAAGTACCTGGGGATGAGAGACACACAAGAAGTCAGCCACAAAAATCCCATCCACTTGCATGTGCATGTACTCGACACATATAAGGATGACAACATGCTACGTCACATACACCCATCACTGGCACCATCACTAGAGTGACACATCCACACACACCTCTGACTCACGTGGCATACATGCAGATGGACACACACATAGCAACACATGCCACACAGGGACCAATGCGTGCACACTCAGACACTGGTACTCACCACTAAGCAAAGAAGTCGCGTATGAGCCGACTCCGGATGTCCTCTTGCGGACCCACATCCTCAACATCACTAGCCCCATTGCCAAGCCCTTCGTCCTCCACGGGTGGATGGTCCTGATCAACTTGATCCAGGATGAGTGGCACAGCTTTCTCAACTGCCATGTTGTGCAGCATGCAGCACACCATGAAGATTTTGCAGACCTTCGCCGGGGCATATGGGAGGGCGCCGCCGGTCTTGTGGAGGCATCGGAATCGGCTCTTCAGGAGGCCAAATGTCCTCTCTATCACTCGCCTTGTCCGGCCATGGGCGGTGTTGTAGCGGAGCTGGGCCGGCGAGATGGGGTTGCGGAGAGGTGTGATCAGCCATGGCATGTTGGGATAGCCAGCGTCCCCTACATGGAAACAACATGGACATCAGTAGGACAGGTGAAGCGGTCGGGCTGGAAGGCTACGCAAGATACAGGAGAGCAAGAGTGTACCCACCAACAACACATGCTCGTTCGTCGCGCAGCTGCGTCATCATTTCAGGCACCCTGCTACGCCTCATGATGTAAGCATCGTGTGCTGATCCTGGAAAACGAGCACAGACATGTGAAATCACCATGTTGGACAGACACACCACAAGGGCATTGATGGAGTAGTAGTGCTTGCGATTACGGTACACTACCTCCTGTGCCTGTGGTGGTACCAAAGCCACATGTGTCCCATCTATGGACCCAATGACATGGGGCATCCCTCCCAGGGCATAGAAGCCACGCTTGACACCAGTCAACATTTCAGGAGTTGGGAAATGGATGAACTCATCCAGGTGAAGCAACATGGCCTCTAAGAAATCATGCAGCACACGGCTGAACATGCTCTGGGACATGCCACCAACATGGGCAATGGTATTTTGGAAGGTACCCGTGGCAAAGAAATGTAGGGCTGCCATTACCTTCAGCTTGGGTGTCAGTGCCGTAGGATACCTGTGCAGCGGTTGCAGGTGTGGTGCCAGCCTTGCCGTCAACTCCTCAATCAACGGTTGGGGGAAGCGGTAGCAGCGGATACAGTCATTCTCCCGCATGTCAGCCAAGTCCGGAATAGGTCGGGGAAGAGGCGGCGCTCTGCATTAATTTGGAAGTGACAAGGAAGAGTGAGTGCACTACAACAACAATTATTTGGTGCTGAGCACATGTTAATCTGTCAATACACATTTGCGACATACGGAGGCAGGTATGTGCCACATGTCCTGGACACGTATGGCTGCCAGGTGACACTACTACCAAGACCCAGCTACACACGGAGATTGTGAACCTCCACATGCCATGGCATGGCATTAGCTGTGTCCCAGTGTAAGTGAACAGCCAGAAGCAACACAGGAGTGACATACATCCACACATCAGCAGAAGTAGGATGTCGATTGCAGAGACTGGTAGCGGAACACTAGAGCCACAGGTCACATGACATTACACTAGGACAGCCCACACACCTTGCCATGAAGGTGTACATGTAATGGCTCACCACACGTTCATAGAGAGGATGCAGACATGTCCTTGTTACGCTACTCCGTGTCCCATGCATACATACGCACCTCACATCCGATACCACATGTGGCCTGGTGTGCGTAACAGTGTGCCATGTCCATCTACACACAGACACATGTTGGTTGCTGCAACAGCTGATGCTTTTGAGGGAGCTCCAACATCAAGCTAATGGGAACCCCCGACACATACATTACATAGTCACATCGTGCACCGTGGGTAGTGACATGTCTGGTGTGGTAACCCCTGTAGCGGCCATCAGGGGACACTTGCGTGTGTTGTTGACCATGCCATGCCAGTGACGCTCATCCCAAGTGTACAGTACGACATGCACACATGTCAAAGGAGTCAAGGGCATGCCTGGCACACATTGCACCGTCACACATAACATCTGTACACATCTCATCTTACATCTGGTGCCTTCTCGACTCAGGAGTAATGTGCCACATCACAGCCTTTCACACCTGTGCCCCACACATGTAGTACTGGCCAGCCAATGCCTTGATGTCCATCCATGGCAGCCCTATTCCTTCCTGTGTGCTGCCTGTCACCACTGTGATGTGTGAAAGGCACCGTACTTTCGCTAAGAGGGCCTGTGTATGTTCCCTATCACTATGGGAGTGCTGCCGTATGTGTACCCATAGTGATAGTGAGCGTACGCACGCGTGTACGCTCACTATCACTATGAGTACGCATACGCGAGAACACCCATAGTGATAGTGAGCGTACAGGCGTGTGTACGGTCCGTACCACTATGGGTGTTCTCGCGTATGCGTACTCATAGTGATAGTGAGCGTACACACGTGTGTACGGTCCGTACCACTATGGGTGTTCTCGCGTATGCATACTCATAGTGATAGTGAGCGTACAGGCGTGTGTACGGTCCGTACCACTATGGGTGTTCTCGCGTATGCGTACTCATAGTGAGAGTGAGCGTACACGCGTGTGTACGGTCCGTACCACTATGGGTGTTCTCGCGTATGCGTACCCATTGTGATACGGACCGTACACACGCCTGTACGCTCACTACCACTATGGGTACGCATACGCGAGAACACCCATAGTAATACGGGCTATACACACGCGCGTACGGGCCGTTGCTATGCATTTGGGGTACCCTAGGGCACCGGTACGCACCGTACCTGTGTGTGAAACTCCATATTACATAGGGGACACATGAGGGACAAGTATAAAGGCCTACGTGCATGCTGGTTGTCATGGAGACCAATTTAAAAGTTTGAATTTTTTCAGGAAGGTGCACAGCAGAAGTCAGTTTGAATGAATCTACTTTGTTGCAATGTGGTTCTGGAGTTGACATCATGCTGAAGAAAAAAAGTATGGAAAACAAATGAGTGTGCTAGGTTTGAAGGGATTGGAGGAAACATAGGAAACAAATGTGAGTGACCAATCACTCTGTACTCCTGTGCATGAAACAGGCCAGCAATGCAGATATAAGGCAGCCAGGTCCCATGAGGGAGCACTTGCCTGCACATATTTGGATTCGACTACACTGCTGCTGCTCCTGATTCCCTGGAACCATGTCAAGGTCTGTGGAGAGGGCCCAGCCATTCACCCTGGAGGAGAACCTGGCATTGCTGGATGTGATCCTCCCACAGTACCCCATGCTGTATGGGCGACCAGGGTATCAGGTGAGTGCAGAGGCTACTAGCACAGACTGTGTCCCTTGTTTGTGACTGTGACTTCTGGTATTGTGTCCAGGTGTGACACACATGCTATGTACTGTAGGGGGGGTCCCAGGGGGGGGAATGCCTGATGTCTCCCAGCCAGAGCATGCTGTGGTGCATGTCTGCTCTCCTCACTTGCATTGTGTGTACTGTGACAATCACTGCATGTGGCATTACACATTTTGCCTTTCTTATCCTCCTGGGAATGTTGTTACTACAGTCCTCATGTGAATCTGTGTTCCCCCCAGTGTGACAGGTGGCAGTACCCACAGATGTGTGTTTGTTCAGTGTACGTGTGCTGAGAGTGTCCAAATGATGTGTTTGTCCCCTGGACATTGGGGTGTGTGTGTAAGTCCCCTGTCATGTGGGTGAGTGCATATGTGGAGTGTAGCACCTGGGCTGCACGAGGGATGGATATTACCTGGCCATCTGATGTGAGCAGGGAGCAGTGCTGTGTGTCTGACGTGCAGAGCCAGCCCCACACCTGTGAGCCTCCCCCGTCTAGTGGCACATGTGCAGAGTGAGGTATGTCGCTGCATTTGGCAATGGCAGGTGAATGTCCTGTGCCTGTGTGTGTCTGTGTACTCTGCTGCGGTAGCGTCAGTGGCCTGTGGCATGTGACTGCTTTGAGGTGCTGCCCAGACGCAGGAGGGGTGGGTGCCTATCACTCCCAGCAGTGCCCAGACATGAGAGGGGGGGTGCAGAGTCCTCCCAGCAGTGCCCAGATGCAGGAGGGGTGGGTGCCTATCACTCCCAGCAGTGCCCAGACGCAGGAGGGGTGTGTGCAGAGTCCTCTCAGCAGTGCTCAGACACAGGAGGGGTGGGTGCCTATCACTCCCAGCAGTGCCCAGACGCAGGAGGGGTGTGTGCAGAGTCCTCCCAGCAGTGCCCAGACACAGGAGGGGTGGGTGCCTATCACTCCCAACAGTGCCCAGATGCAGGAGGGGTGTGTGCAGAGTCCTCCCAGCAGTGCCCAGACGCAGGAGGGGTGGGTGTGATGCACAGTGTGAGCCTTGATCATTGATTGTGTCTTTGCCCTCATTCCACCTGTGTACTTTCACTGGCACATACTGCTATTGCCCTTCCCCAGAGGAGAATGTCCCTATGACAAAGGTGCAATGCGTTGGCTGCATAACATGCCTTGTTGTAACCAGCTAATTTGTTCTCATATGTGTCTCTGTGACATGTGGCAGGTGTATTGATGTAGTGTCCCTTGTTCATCCTCACAGGTAGGCGCCTCTGCCAAGAAGCAGATCTGGCTGAACGCCGTCAGTGCCGTGCGGAGGACGGAGGGTCGCAAGCAGCGCCTGTCCCAGGTGAGGAAACGCTGGCAGGATATCCGGTGCTGGACGTGGAGGATCGCACGGGTCCTGCTGGGGGACTCACCTGAGACCCATAAGAACCGCGGGCACCGCCATCTGACCCACATCCACAAGCGTGTGCTGGCGGTGGTGTTTCCAGACTTGGAGAGGCGCTTACAGGAGAAGCAGCAGCAGGAAGGGGGCAGGTACATGTGTGTTTGTTGTTTGTCACCAGCATTTGTAAGTGCACAGTTGCATGGATACACTGCCAGGGTTTAAAGGTGCTGTGCAGATCCTGTTACCCACAGTATAGCGGTGCTCTCCTGCCTCCCTTCCCCTCCTTGCAATGTGTTCCCTGGTCTGTGTGTAGTCACTCCTTCACAAGGTTATGTAGGCTGGCACTTTCTCCACATGTACAATGCCTGCAGCATCATGTGTGGGGGTGGTGTGTAACAGGTTTTGGGACCTTGCCTGTGTGCTGTCCAGTACTGTACTTGTGGGTTCCATGTCAGTTGGCACTGATGCTGAGTCCAGCCATGGGAGTTAGTCTCTCAAGTGTCAGGCCTTACAGCACGCATGTCCTATGTGGTGGCCTGTGACATGATGTGCATGAGTGTGCGGTACGCATAGTGCAGGGATGGTAGCGTGTGTTGCAGTCATTCCCATTCAGGAGCATGGAGTTGTGTGGCCACTACTGTCCCCAGGGGCATATTTTCCTAGGTATCATGTGTGTAATCCAAAAATGTCGACAATCTCTGTGTCTACAGCATAGGTTGTGCTCTGTGCCATTGTCCCCTGGCCCAATGTATATTGACGTGAAATGTAGTACAAGTGTCCACTGTACAGCCTGACCTGATTTTCCTTGTTCATACTCACGGTGGCCAGTGCCTGTGTGTCTTGTTACAATCATCTGATGATGCCCATTTGTACATGATTATTCGGACAGGCGCACCTTGGGTATTTTGTGTACAATCTTGATTTTTTGCATCCCATGTGTATTTCACCCAGACTAAGAGATGTAAGTGCTTCCTGTGTCTCAAAAGAATTGTCTCATGTAGGGGGTGGTTGGTGCGGGCAAGGCCTACATGTCAAAACCTGAAATCTCCTTGCTAGGACTGGCCAGTGTGTGATGTTTGTCTGGACATACACTCAAGGTGCAGTGAGCCAGTCAGGGTGGGCATGTTTTCAGTATAACCTATGCTGCATGTGCCTCAAGTTCATGGATATGGTCCCTGCTCATCCCTATTTCCTGCCACGCTGTGTGGTGCAGATGCAGTGCTGGATTGTCCCCAGGGCCTGGCTCCTCAGTCAAAATTCCATTTCATGTCATTTGCTATTGTGTCATGTTCTCCATAGTTTTTCAGTGGCATGGTGGGTCAAACAACTGTGTGTTGCATGCCCTACATATGTACCTTGTTTTGTAGATGTAACTCTTCTTTTTTATCAGGCTATGCACTGTAACCTATGTAGATTGGACTCATGTGACATATGTATACAGGTGTATGATTATTTTCTGTCTCTTCACCCTGCCCACAGCATCGTCGGGGGACACGGAGGGAGACATGGGCACAGACGGAGCGGAGGGACCGAGCACCAGTGCCAGCGGTGACATCGTGGCTGGCACATCGAGTGGGACTGAGGCGGAGGAGAGTGAGGCCGAGGACCTGTCGACTGGCACGACAGAGTATGAAGCTGACGGGTCCGAGGATGATCTCTCCGAGTGGGCGGAGGCTGCACCAGCAGCTGACAGCGGCAGAACATCTCTCCCCGCCCCCTCCATTGCCATCGGCCGCCTCCCACTTGCTCGTGTCCCTTCCCAGAGTGCCCAGTCACCGCATGTCTCCTTCATGCCAGGCACCGCACCCCCTGCCCCTGTCTCCACTGCTGCCGCCAATGCCGAGTCTGAGGACATCCAGCGGCAGTTGCAGATTGGTCAGGCTGCGATCCTTAATGTCCTCCATGGCCACAGCCAGGTCCTCAACAACATGGAGGCATACTTGGAGGGCATTCACTCATCGCAGGCTGACCAACGCAGCTTGCTGAGGTCGATAGACTCGACACTGACTGCAGCAGTGGGTCTCCTGCAGCGCTTCATCCAACCCCCTACCCCTGCCCCATCCACACTTCCCACTCCCATGCCTGTCCAACGTACACCCAGACGTCAGCATGCACCCACCACGACGGACACAGGCACCACACCAGCAGGGAAGGTCAACCGCACACCTCCTGGCACGCACACACAGGGTGAAGTAGGCACACCCACTGGGTCGGGGGGCAAACGTAAGACACGCAGCCAGAGTGGGAGTCCGCATTCCACAAAATCAACTCCCTCCAAATCCCCTCCCCTCAGCTCTCCTGGCCAAATATCCCACAAAGACTCCTTCATGGCCGCTCTGTCCCTGAGCCCCACAGTGACACCACCCCGCAAGCGGTCAAGGGAGTCCCCGGTCAGGGTGGTTGAGTCCCCCCCTGTCTACACCCTCCCCCAGTGGCGCTGCGACCCATCCCTCTGACCCCCCCCCCCCTCCTTGGGGCCTGTGGTTCCTTCGGGTGCAGGGGATTCCCTGGAGGACCTTGCTAAGGTGTGCAGCGACATCCTGGCCTCCGCCTTTGGCCCTGCCCCTCCCCATGTGGTGGAGTCCTCCATCCCTGCACCCACGACGCCTACCCTTCGCCCTCATGTCCCTGCGGTGCCTGGTCCTTCCCCCCCACATGATGCCCTCACCCCTGTGGAAGACGACGGAATCTAACTGTGCAGGCAAGCTAGGGGACACGCATCCCACTGTGTCCCCCATCCGGCTGTGACTTCTGGACTGCCCTATGGGCTTTGTAAATATTGAACTTCCTACAAACAAGAATTTTTGGATCATGCTGAATAAAGCGATTTATTTTTTTCCCTTAGAACACTACTGCTTTGCTGGTATTGCTGTTGGTGGGGCTGCTACATGGTTTTGGGTGGTGCTCATGTGTTGGGTGTGTGGGAAATGTAGCAGTGTGCTGCTCATAGGGGGACCCTGGGATCTGTGTGCCATCACAAGGTGTTAGCTAACTTTCTTTGTTCATGTAAGCAGTTACTGCATGGTGAAATTGTCCCAAGGTGTATTCCTTCCTCTGTGTACCCTGATATCTTCCCTGCAGGGTTTTCCCAATATTTAGCGCAGAGCTGTGTCTACATTGGCTGGGTGTGTGACGGACCCCTTCAACTTTGGCCATGCATGCAGAGCGATGTCTCCACCTGCATCATTCGTGGCATCCTTGGTGATCACTGTACTTGTGTATGTAGTCCCTTGACATGACTTCATGTGGACATGTTCCCTTTTCGGCTGTATGCATGTGTGTACTCCCAGCCTCGCACACATGTGTTACATGTACTGCAGGGTCTTTGTGCACCTGACTGACAATTGTGGCAATTGGATCTGTGGGTACTCCAGCCTTTTTCTGTCCATGGGCACTGCTGGGAGTACTCTGCACACACCCCTCTCATGTCTGGGCACTGCTGGGAGTGATAGGCACCCACCCCTCCTGTGTCTGGGCACTGCTGGGAGGACTCTGCACACACCCCTCCTGTCTCTGGGCACTGCTGGGAGGACTCTGCACACACCCCTCCTGTCTCTGGGCACTGCTGGGAGGACTCTGCACACACCCCTCCTGTGTCTGGGCACTGCTGGGAGGACTCTGCACACACCCCTCTCATGTCTGGGCACTGCTGGGAGGACTCTGCACCCACCCCTCTCATGTCTGGGCACTGCTGGGAGGACTCTGCACCCACCCCTCTCATTTCTGGGCACTGCCGGGAGTGATAGGTACCCACCCCTCCTGTGTCTGGGCACTGCTGGGAGGACTCTGCACACACCCCTCTCATGTCTGGGCACTGCTGGGAGGACTCTGCACACACCCCTCTCATGTCTGGGCACTGCTGGGAGTGATGGGCACCCACCCCTCCTGTGTCTGGGCACTGCTGGGAGGGCTCTGCACCCACCCCTCTCATGTCTGGGCACTGCTGGGAGGACTCTGCACACACCCCTCTCATGTCTGGGCACTGCTGGGTGGAATGCAAGACATATCCAAATACCCAGAGGAAATGTGCAAACTTTGAAACTAATGAAACATGGATGTTGCATGGAACTATAATAACATTGTCTCTCTCACACACAGGTCAACGTCGTGGATCACCCCCCAACAGTGGGGGGGAAGACTCACAGGAACCGGCTCTGCAGGATGACGACCCCACCGGCAGCGACGACTCCCACCACTCTGTGGACGACCCCGACCAACCTGGCCCCTCTGGTGTCCAACCACCTGCAGCACCTGTCTCAGGTACAACTGGGCCAACCACCACCCCCACTCCTGCCACATCCCAGGAGACACCCAGGATCCCTGCCCCACCACCACAACGCAGCCAGGCTGACCAGGAGGGACACGGTGTACCGGGAACCCAGGAGGAGGCAGGCGACAACGCAAATGCCACCCCTCAGGGGTCCCGGAGACCCGATGTGCCCACAAGGGCTGGCCAGGTGCAAGTGGGCAGGGGTGGTGGGAGTGGAGGACGGCGGAGGCGCGAGCCTGACCAGTTGGCTGCGGAACCGGTATATGCCCATGTCAGAGGCATCATGGACACATACCGGCAGGACACCACGGGCATGAGCCAGGTTGTGACCACCCTCAATGAGATGAAGAGGACCCTCGAGGAGATGAAGACCCAGCAGGCCCAGCAACATGCAGAGCAACATGCCTGTCTACTGTGACACCAAGGGCGGATGGAGGACAGACAGGCTGAGCTCGTGACGCTGTTCACGGGAATTGACCGTTCACTCCGTCGGATAGCCGACAACATGGGCAACCCTCCCTGTGCCACCAGGCGAAGAACATCACCACCCACAGGGAGGGATCAGGAGGAGGAGGATACATCCGACAGAGCTTCCCAAGCATCGTCACGGCCTGCTTCTGAGGGTTTCCGCAGGAGGGCGGGTCGTCCACGGAAAAGACCGTGAGGGTCGGAGCAACAGCACCATCTCCCAGGACACCTGGCCTGGCACCTGGTCCACTGGAGCAACAGCAGCACAGCAGCAAATGACATTCTCTGCCACATGGACTTGCAGGTCACTGCCTGACCAATGTGGCCAAAGACTGTGGCATGTACCCTGAGGATTTTCAATGGCAAGGACACCAACTCCCCCAGTGAACTTTGGATTCCACACACCCGGATAGCCCCTCTTGTCATACCCCCCCACCTACCCCAACACAAATAAAAACTAACACGCTTAAGAGATGATGCCTACATCTTGCATTATTACCTTACATGTGTCTTGTAAAGTCTAAGCATGCCTGAGTTCTCAAATGACTTCAACCATCCACACCCTGGGGCCTGTGTCCGGCACAGGACACACATGGGTCACAATGTATCAGGCAAGACAGACATGGAGCACCATACACACCCGTGATGGGCCCAACCAGCTGAGGGGGTGCCGCACTACCGTGCCAACAGACTAATTGAGTACAGCAACAGTCATGCACAGAGGTCAGGGATCATGTGGAGTGTCCGGGGGGGCACCCAGGTAAGTGTAGACAGGTGGCAGGACCAGGTCCTGCAAGCTTGAGTCTTGTGGATGCAGAGAATGGTGGCCTGGCCAACGTTGGATGCATGGGGATGGCACATGTCACAATACCCACACAGTCATGGACATCATGCACAATACACTGTCTAATCCCACACAAACAGCTTGCATCTTGCTACTTGACACATAGACACATAGCCACTATCACGGAAAACCATGCCTGACATGCCGGATGCACCGTGGCAACACACCAGCATTGACTGAGAAGAGGCATCTTGGAGGCATAGGGACACCTTTATTAGTCATGTATTCCGGAATGCAGAGGCAACTCGGAGTACACATACACAGGTCATGTGGATGAACATGTGGGTCCAACACTGGCACCCCCTTCTGCACCACTAATGCTTGATATCCATGGAACTGGCACACAAGTGTCGGGTAACAGCTAAACACCCCCTGCTGCTCACGGAGACGCTGCCATACACCATTGATCCTCTGATGTGGAAGTCCCACACCATGTCAAGCCAATGCAAACCGTATGTGTCTGAGGGCAGTGTTACACACATTGATGCCTTCATCACAATCCACTATCCCATTACAAATGACTGTCAACAAGTCTGACCATCCATTCAGGTGAATCCACCTACATGTCATGTGTCCCATGGTGATGCGACATGTCTGCAGAGGAACCAAACATCGACAGGGGCAGTGTGCACACATCGTAAACAACTGCCACACCCAATACACCCCTGATGCATCCCTTACCCTAAGGAGACTTCCAAACTTGTCCGTGCGTCTAACGCTGAGTCAGCACACGATGACGTGTCCATGAGGAATAGCAGTGCCACAACAATACAACCAGCAGATGGCATGCGCAAGTACCTGGGGATGAGAGACACACAAGAAGTCAGCCACAAAAATCCCATCCACTTGCATGTGCATGTACTCGACACATATAAGGATGACAACATGCTACGTCACATACACCCATCACTGGCACCATCACTCGAGTGACACATCCACACACACCTCTGACTCACGTGGCATACATGCAGATGGACACACACATAGCAACACATGCCACACAGGGACCAATGCGTGCACACTCAGACACTGGTACTCACCACTAAGCAAAGAAGTCGCGTATGAGCCGACTCCGGATGTCCTCTTGCGGACCCACATCCTCAACATCACTAGCCCCATTGCCAAGCCCTTCGTCCTCCACGGGTGGATGGTCCTGATCAACTTGATCCAGGATGAGTGGCACAGCTTTCTCAACTGCCATGCAGCACACCATGAAGATTTTGCAGACCTTCGCCGGGGCATATGGGAGGGCGCCGCCGGTCTTGTGGAGGCATCGGAATCGCCTCTTCAGGAGGCCAAATGTCCTCTCTATCACTCGCCTTGTCCGGCCATGGGCGGTGTTGTAGCGGAGCTGGGCCGGCGAGATGGGGTTGCGGAGAGGTGTGATCAGCCATGGCATGTTGGGATAGCCAGCGTCCCCTACATGGAAACAACATGGACATCAGTAGGACAGGTGAAGCGGTCGGGCTGGAAGGCTACGCAAGATACAGGAGAGCAAGAGTGTACCCACCAACAACACATGCTCGTTCGTCGCGCAGCTGCGTCATCATTTCAGGCACCCTGCTACGCCTCATGATGTAAGCATCGTGTGCTGATCCTGGAAAACGAGCACAGACATGTGAAATCACCATGTTGGACAGACACACCACAAGGGCATTGATGGAGTAGTAGTGCTTGCGATTACGGTACACTACCTCCTGTGCCTGTGGTGGTGCCAAAGCCACATGTGTCCCATCTATGGACCCAATGACATGGGGCATCCCTCCCAGGGCATAGAAGCCACGCTTGACACCAGTCAACATTTCAGGAGTTGGGAAATGGATGAACTCATCCAGGTGAAGCAACATGGCCTCTAAGAAATCATGCAGCACACGGCTGAACATGCTCTGGGACATGCCACCAACATGGGCAATGGTATTTTGGAAGGTACCCGTGGCAAAGAAATGTAGGGCTGCCATTACCTTCAGCTTGGGTGTCAGTGCCGTAGGATACCTGTGCAGCGGTTGCAGGTGTGGTGCCAGCCTTGCCGTCAACTCCTCAATCAACGGTTGGGGGAAGTGGTAGCAGCGGATACAGTCATTCTCCCGCATGTCAGCCAAGTCCGGAATAGGTCGGGGAAGAGGCGGCGCTCTGCATTAATTTGGAAGTGACAAGGAAGAGTGAGTGCACTACAACAACAATTATTTGGTGCTGAGCACATGTTAATCTGTCAATACACATTTGCGACATACGGAGGCAGGTATGTGCCACATGTCCTGGACACGTATGGCTGCCAGGTGACACTACTACCAAGACCCAGCTACACACGGAGATTGTGAACCTCCACATGCCATGGCATGGCATTAGCTGTGTCCCAGTGTAAGTGAACAGCCAGAAGCAACACAGGAGTGACATACATCCACACATCAGCAGAAGTAGGATGTCGATTGCAGAGACTGGTAGCGGAACACTAGAGCCACAGGTCACATGACATTACACTAGGACAGCCCACACACCTTGCCATGAAGGTGTACATGTAATGGCTCACCACACGTTCATAGAGAGGATGCAGACATGTCCTTGTTACGCTACTCCGTGTCCCATGCATACATACGCACCTCACATCCGATACCACATGTGGCCTGGTGTGCGTAACAGTGTGCCATGTCCATCTACACACAGACACATGTTGGTTGCTGCAACAGCTGATGCTTTTGAGGGAGCTCCAACATCAAGCTAATGGGAACCCCCGACACATACATTACATAGTCACATCGTGCACCGTGGGTAGTGACATGTCTGGTGTGGTAACCCCTGTAGCGGCCATCAGGGGACACTTGCGTGTGTTGTTGACCATGCCATGCCAGTGACGCTCATCCCAAGTGTACAGTACGACATGCACACATGTCAAAGGAGTCAAGGGCATGCCTGGCACACATTGCACCGTCACACATAACATCTGTACACATCTCATCTTACATCTGGTGCCTTCTCGACTCAGGAGTAATGTGCCACATCACAGCCTTTCACACCTGTGCCCCACACATGTAGTACTGGCCAGCCAATGCCTTGATGTCCATCCATGGCAGCCCTATTCCTTCCTGTGTGCTGCCTGTCACCACTGTGATGTGTGAAAGGCACCGTACTTTCGCTAAGAGGGCCTGTGTACGTTCCCTATCACTATGGGAGTGCTGCCGTATGTGTACCCATAGTGATAGTGAGCGTACGCACGCGTGTACGCTCACTATCACTATGAGTACGCATACGCGAGAACACCCATAGTGATAGTGAGCGTACAGGCGTGTGTACGGTCCGTACCACTATGGGTGTTCTCGCGTATGCGTACTCATAGTGATAGTGAGCGTACACACGTGTGTACGGTCCGTACCACTATGGGTGTTCTCGCGTATGCGTACTCATAGTGATAGTGAGCGTACAGGCGTGTGTACGGTCCGTACCACTATGGGTGTTCTCGCGTATGCGTACTCATAGTGAGAGTGAGCGTACACGCGTGTGTACGGTCCGTACCACTATGGGTGTTCTCGCGTATGCGTACCCATTGTGATACGGACCGTACACACGCCTGTACGCTCACTACCACTATGGGTACGCATACGCGAGAACACCCATAGTAATACGGGCTATACACACGCGCGTACGGGCCGTTGCTATGCATTTGGGGTACCCTAGGGCACCGGTACGCACCGTACCTGTGTGTGAAACTCCATATTACATAGGGGACACATGAGGGACAAGTATAAAGGCCTACGTGCATGCTGGTTGTCATGGAGACCAATTTAAAAGTTTGAATTTTTTCAGGAAGGTGCACAGCAGAAGTCAGTTTGAATGAATCTACTTTGTTGCAATGTGGTTCTGGAGTTGACATCATGCTGAAGAAAAAAAGTATGGAAAACAAATGAGTGTGCTAGGTTTGAAGGGATTGGAGGAAACATAGGAAACAAATGTGAGTGACCAATCACTCTGTACTCCTGTGCATGAAACAGGCCAGCAATGCAGATATAAGGCAGCCAGGTCCCATGAGGGAGCACTTGCCTGCACATATTTGGATTCGACTACACTGCTGCTGCTCCTGATTCCCTGGAACCATGTCAAGGTCTGTGGAGAGGGCCCAGCCATTCACCCTGGAGGAGAACCTGGCATTGCTGGATGTGATCCTCCCACAGTACCCCATGCTGTATGGGCGACCAGGGTATCAGGTGAGTGCAGAGGCTACTAGCACAGACTGTGTCCCTTGTTTGTGACTGTGACTTCTGGTGTTGTGTCCAGGTGTGACACACATGCTATGTACTGTAGGGAGGGTCCCAGGGGGGGGAATGCCTGATGTCTCCCAGCCAGAGCATGCTGTGGTGCATGTCTGCTCTCCTCACTTGCATTGTGTGTACTGTGACAATCACTGCATGTGGCATTACACATTCTGCCTTTCTTATCCTCCTGGGAATGTTGTTACTACAGTCCTCATGTGAATCTGTGTTCCCCCCAGTGTGACAGGTGGCAGTACCCACAGATGTGTGTTTGTTCAGTGTACGTGTGCTGAGAGTGTCCAAATGATGTGTTTGTCCCCTGGACATTGGGGTGTGTGTGTAAGTCCCCTGTCATGTGGGTGAGTGCATATGTGGAGTGTAGCACCCGGGCTGCACGAGGGATGGATATTACCTGGCCATCTGATGTGAGCAGGGAGCAGTGCTGTGTGTCTGACGTGCAGAGCCAGCCCCACACCTGTGAGCCTCCCCCGTCTAGTGGCACATGTGCAGAGTGAGGTATGTCGCTGCATTTGGCAATGGCAGGTGAATGTCCTGTGCCTGTGTGTGTCTGTGTACTCTGCTGCGGTAGCGTCAGTGGCCTGTGGCATGTGACTGCTTTGAGGTGCTGCCCAGACGCAGGAGGGGTGGGTGCCTATCACTCCCAGCAGTGCCCAGACATGAGAGGGGGGGTGCAGAGTCCTCCCAGCAGTGCCCAGATGCAGGAGGGGTGGGTGCCTATCACTCCCAGCAGTGCCCAGACGCAGGAGGGGTGTGTGCAGAGTCCTCTCAGCAGTGCTCAGACACAGGAGGGGTGGGTGCCTATCACTCCCAGCAGTGCCCAGACGCAGGAGGGGTGTGTGCAGAGTCCTCCCAGCAGTGCCCAGACACAGGAGGGGTGGGTGCCTATCACTCCCAACAGTGCCCAGATGCAGGAGGGGTGTGTGCAGAGTCCTCCCAGCAGTGCCCAGACGCAGGAGGGGTGGGTGTGATGCACAGTGTGAGCCTTGATCATTGATTGTGTCTTTGCCCTCATTCCACCTGTGTACGTTCACTGGCACATACTGCTATTGCCCTTCCCCAGAGGAGAATGTCCCTATGACAAAGGTGCAATGCGTTGGCTGCATAACATGCCTTGTTGTAACCAGCTAATTTGTTCTCATATGTGTCTCTGTGACATGTGGCAGGTGTATTGATGTAGTGTCACTTGTTCATCCTCACAGGTAGGCGCCTCTGCCAAGAAGCAGATCTGGCTGAACGCCGTCAGTGCCGTGCGGAGGACGGAGGGTCGCAAGCGGCGCCTGTCCCAGGTGAGGAAACGCTGGCAGGATATCTGGTGCTGGACGTGGAGGATTGCACGGGTTCTGCTGGGGGACTCACCTGAGACCCATAAGAACCGCGGGCACCGCCATCTGACCCACATCCACAAGCGTGTGCTGGCGGTGGTGTTTCCAGACTTGGAGAGGCGCTTACAGGAGAAGCAGCAGCAGGAAGGGGGTAGGTACATGTGTGTTTGTTGTTTGTCACCAGCATTTGTAAGTGCACAGTTGCATGGATACACTGCCAGGGTTTAAAGGTGCTGTGCAGATCCTGTTACCCACAGTATAGCGGTGCTCTCCTGCCTCCCTTCCCCTCCTTGCAATGTGTTCCCTGGTCTGTGTGTAGTCACTCCTTCACAAGGTTATGTAGGCTGGCACTTTCTCCACATGTACAATGCCTGCAGCATCATGTGTGGGGGTGGTGTGTAACAGGTTTTGGGACCTTGCCTGTGTCCTGTCCAGTACTGTACTTGTGGGTTCCATGTCAGTTGGCACTGATGCTGAATCCAGCCATGGGAGTTAGTCTCTCAAGTGTCAGGCCTTACAGCACGCATGTCCTATGTGGTGGCCTGTGACATGATGTGCATGAGTGTGCGGTACGCATAGTGCAGGGATGGTAGCGTGTGTTGCAGTCATTCCCATTCAGGAGCATGGAGTTGTGTGGCCACTACTGTCCCCAGGGGCATATTTTCCTAGGTATCATGTGTGTAATCCAAAAATGTCGACAATCTCTGTGTCTACAGCATAGGTTGTGCTCTGTGCCATTGTCCCCTGGCCAATGTATATTGACGTGAAATGTGGTACAAGTGTCCACTGTACAGCCTGACCTGATTTTCCTTGTTCATACTCACGGTGGCCAGTGCCTGTGTGTCTTGTTACAATCATCTGATGATGCCCATTTGTACATGATTATTCGGACAGGCGCACCTTGGGTATTTTGTGTACAATCTTGATTTTTTGCATCCCATGTGTATTTCACCCAGACTAAGAGATGTAAGTGCTTCCTGTGTCTCAAAAGAATTGTCTCATGTAGGGGGTGGTTGGTGCGGGCAAGGCCTACATGTCAAAACCTGAAATCTCCTTGCTAGGACTGGCCAGTGTGTGATGTTTGTCTGGACATACACTCAAGGTGCAGTGAGCCAGTCAGGGTGGGCATGTTTTCAGTATAACCTATGCTGCATGTGCCTCAAGTTCATGGATATGGTCCCTGCTCATCCCTATTTCCTGCCACGCTGTGTGGTGCAGATGCAGTGCTGGATTGTCCCCAGGGCCTGGCTCCTCAGTCAAAATTCCATTTCATGTCATTTGCTATTGTGTCATGTTCTCCATAGTTTTTCAGTGGCATGGTGGGTCAAACAACTGTGTGTTGCATGCCCTACATATGTACCTTGTTTTGTAGATGTAACTCTTCTTTTTTATCAGGCTATGCACTGTAACCTATGTAGATTGGACTCATGTGACATATGTATACAGGTGTATGATTATTTTCTGTCTCTTCACCCTGCCCACAGCATCGTCGGGGGACACGGAGGGAGACATGGGCACAGACGGAGCGGAGGGACCGAGCACCAGTGCCAGCGGTGACATCGTGGCTGGCACATCGAGTGGGACTGAGGCGGAGGAGAGTGAGGCCGAGGACCTGTCGACTGGCACGACAGAGTATGAAGCTGACGGGTCCGAGGATGATCTCTCCGAGTGGGCGGAGGCTGCACCAGCAGCTGACAGCGGCAGAACATCTCTCCCCGCCCCCTCCATTGCCATCGGCCGCCTCCCACTTGCTCGTGTCCCTTCCCAGAGTGCCCAGTCACCGCATGTCTCCTTCATGCCAGGCACCGCACCCCCTGCCCCTGTCTCCACTGCTGCCGCCAATGCCGAGTCTGTGGACATCCAGCGGCAGTTGCAGATTGGTCAGGCTGCGATCCTTAATGTCCTCCATGGCCACAGCCAGGTCCTCAACAACATGGAGGCATACTTGGAGGGCATTCACTCATCGCAGGCTGACCAACGCAGCTTGCTGAGGTCGATAGACTCGACACTGACTGCAGCAGTGGGTCTCCTGCAGCGCTTCATCCAACCCCCTACCCCTGCCCCATCTACACTTCCCACTCCCATGCCTGTCCCACGTACACCCAGACGTCAGCATGCACCCACCATGACGGACACAGGCACCACACCAGCAGGGAAGGTCAACCGCACACCTCCTGGCACGCACACACAGGGTGAAGTAGGCACACCCACTGGGTCGGGGGGCAAACGTAAGACACGCAGCCAGAGTGGGAGTCCGCATTCCACAAAATCAACTCCCTCCAAATCCCCTCCCCTCAGCTCTCCTGGCCAAATATCCCACAAAGACTCCTTCATGGCCGCTCTGTCCCTGAGCCCCACAGTGACACCACCCCGCAAGCGGTCAAGGGAGTCCCCGGTCAGGGTGGTTGAGTCCCCCCCCTGTCTACACCCTCCCCCAGTGGCGCTGCGACCCATCCCTCTGACCCCCCCCCCCTCCTTGGGGCCTGTGGTTCCTTCGGGTGCAGGGGATTCCCTGGAGGACCTTGCTAAGGTGTGCAGCGACATCCTGGCCTCCGCCTTTGGCCCTGCCCCACCCCCTGTGGTGGAGTCCTCCATCCCTGCACCCACGACGCCTACCCTTCGCCCTCATGTCCCTGCGGTGCCTGGTCCTTCCCCCCCACATGATGCCCTCACCCCTGTGGAAGACGACGGAATCTAACTGTGCAGGCAAGCTAGGGGACACGCATCCCACTGTGTCCCCCATCCGGCTGTGACTTCTGGACTGCCCTATGGGCTTTGTAAATATTGAACTTCCTACAAACAAGAATTTTTGGATCATGCTGAATAAAGCGATTTATTTTTCTCCCTTAGAACACTACTGCTTTGCTGGTATTGCTGTTGGTGGGGCTGCTACATGGTTTTGGGTGGTGCTCATGTGTTGGGTGTGTGGGAAATGTAGCAGTGTGCTGCTCATAGGGGGACCCTGGGATCTGTGTGCCATCACAAGGTGTTAGCTAACTTTCTTTGTTCATGTAAGCAGTTACTGCATGGTGAAATTGTCCCAAGGTGTATTCCTTCCTCTGTGTACCCTGATATCTTCCCTGCAGGGTTTTCCCAATATTTAGCGCAGAGCTGTGTCTACATTGGCTGGGTGTGTGACGGACCCCTTCAACTTTGGCCATGCATGCAGAGCGATGTCTCCACCTGCATCATTCGTGGCATCCTTGGTGATCACTGTACTTGTGTATGTAGTCCCTTGACATGACTTCATGTGGACATGTTCCCTTTTCGGCTGTATGCATGTGTGTACTCCCAGCCTCGCACACATGTGTTACATGTACTGCAGGGTCTTTGTGCACCTGACTGACAATTGTGGCAATTGGATCTGTGGGTACTCCAGCCTTTTTCTGTCCATGGGCACTGCTGGGAGTACTCTGCACACACCCCTCTTGTTGGACTTGGCCCTTCTGGCAGGTTCACCCCTGAACTTTTTGCTTTTTATTGGTGACTTGGTGTGGTGATTTGTTTGGTTCCTGCGCACTTTCCCTGTGTCCCAGGGTAAAGTGCGTGCGTGCTCTGAGTGCATGTGGTGAGATAGGCCTGCCCTCCCATAGGAATGCATGGGGAATGTATGTGTCCCTAGTAGTTCCTGATGCGTGGGGTGTGCAGGCCCGAGTTTGGTATGTGCGGACTCGTGGGAGTGAATGCTGCGCGATGATGTGTGCGGCGTGCATGTACCTAGTGTGGAAGTGCCACTTCTAGAAGTGGGCACTTCTGTGTGCAGTGTGTCTGTCGCGTGATTGGCTGGTCGTGTCATGTGACGGGCTAGGGATTCCCCAGAGTCAGGAGGAGTCACCCAGTGGTGAATGGGGAGATCAGCAGCTAGATGGGTGGGAGGAGTACACCTGGGTCCTGAATAGGACAGGGTTTTCCAAACACAATGCTGGCCCCGCTCCCTGTGGTGCGACTGACGACCCTAGCCCTTCCAGTGAATAGAGTGAGGGGCTGAGCACATCAAGGGTGCTCCCCAACCAGCTGCGACTGGTTTTCCCCCTCACCCTGAACCCAGAACAAAGGGTTTGCCTGTATAAAAATGGGGCTGTGTCCCCACAGAAACTGTTCTCTGCCAGGATCTTACCTGAGGGGGGCTGCTGCTGCTGGGCGCCAGGAGAGACCGCCACTGGGGACTGCCTCCCTGCTGGAGGGCCCTGTGAGCTGGCCCCTGGGCCCAGTCCTGACCCCCCACCTCTGAAGACTTTGTTCTGGACCTGATTTTTATCTTTAAGCGCTGGGAGTGCCTCGTTTTGCCCCTAAAGCGCCTGGAAGCGCTTTTAATTGCGTTTAGCGCTCGGAGCGCTTTAATTCTGAAAGCCGGTGCCCACCCGGCATTTGCCCGTTCTAAACACATCCTGAAGTCCCCTGGCAGGTGCCCACCCTGCCAGGGACATTGCCGTGGTCGTCGGCGGGTGCCTACCCCGCTTAATTGTTATTGCGCTCGCGGGTGCCCACCCCGCTTATTTGCGCTGATCTATACGTAAATCCGAAGGCGGGAGCCCACCCCGCTCTTCGGAGAAAGCCGACATCGCAAATCACCGCTGCAGCCCAGGCCGGGACATCCCGGAAGTCAGGCGGGCCGGGGGCGGGCCGCCGGGACAATGAGAACAGGAAGTAGGAGGGCGGGAGCCTACCCCGCCTCCCACCGAGGACTCGCGCTGGGTTGAAAGCCCCGGAGCCGGCAGGAGCCTACCCTGCGCCCCGGGGCCCTGAGAAGTGCTGTGAGAGACCACGCGGGAGTCCCAGGTAAGCGGGACTCCGTGTGGGTGGTAGACTCTGCCCTGCCCCCCCCAGCGGCGCCGCAGTAGCGGGCCGCTCCCACGGGGGCCACCCTAACGAGAACGCTGGTGGCGCTCCAACGGAGAGGAGCACCGGTGTTCATTCCCGAGCGGCCCCGCTTGGCAGTGGGCCGCTCCGACGAGGCTCCCTCCCTCCGATCAGGGGACCAGCAACTCGGGGACATTCTTGTTTTTAGAGCCTGCGAGGCTCTGGGGGCACGATTCTTTTTGAGTCCATGAGAAGGACTCCAACGAAGGGGGACTAAGTGTTCACCGAGCCCCGTGAGGCTCTAACGCGGTGCCCAGGTGTTTTCAGAGCCCACGAGGCTCCCACGTTATTCGGGGGCATTTCGTTGGTCATTCTGAGTCCCAGAGAGGACTCCAACACTTGGGGGCATTCTTTTTGGCAGAGCCCAGGGAGGCTCCAAGGCATGCCATATTTGTCTTAAGAAGCACAGTGGTGCCCACGCTCCTTTCCCAGCTGCCCAGCACTTAGTGGGCAGCTGCAACGTTTAGGTTGTGCTCCTGGCTGGCGCAGCCTGCGCAGTCCTGCCCCTAACTTTGCTGAACGTAGGGCGTCCTAGCCCCGACAAGGCCAGATGGCCTAGGGACTGCCACAGTAGTGGCTAATGTGAGTTTTGGCGTTATTGTTCCTTTCCTGCACCTGAAATGTTTTTATGCATCATGTGTTTTATTGCTTTACACCTCTGAATGTTATGCATCATGTGTTTATGTGTTTAGACCCCTACAGGTATTGTGATACTTAGGTGGTTGTTTTCTCCCTAGTACAGGTGGTGCTAGTGAGGTCCTGATTCCCTGCGCAATGCTGTCCTAAGGTGGTTAGGGTTGCGTAGGTGGTACTTACCTGATACCAGTAGTGACTGGTTGTGTGCTAGGTGTAATTTTGTGCAACAGTAATTTTATTTCCTATGTTCCAAGTGCTATGTTCTAAGAGTGCTAATTCCGGACAGCGGTCCATGTGGCCCTGTCCCCTGTACATATAATCCCTTGTAAATTCTGCCCGTGCCTGTTGGCACTTTGTAGAGTGTGTGTTTTTATCTAATGTGTTGTGTATAATACAAAGGCTATTTTTATAGAATACCTTGTGTGGAGTTTCCTTTGTGGTGGGCCTTGGGTGTTGTTGCTGGGTGCGCACGCAAACGCTTTACACATCGCCTCAGGGATAAGCCTGTCTGCTCGTGCCAAGCTACCAAGGGGGTGAGCAGGGGTTATCTTTGGCGTGTAACTCCCCAGCCCTGACTAGAGTGGTGGTTTCTGCCTGGCTTTGGCGCAAGCCTCAGCCAACCAGAAATCGCCATTTCTAACATTGGTGATCAGCGGTGGGATTTGGACTTGCGTTTGCGCTGTACCGCAGCAGCAACTGGCCGCACTACAAAACTCTGCATTTAGATAAATCACATGGTATAGGGATTATTGTTTTAAAGTTTGCTTTTAAATGTCATTTCTTTGGAAATGTGTTCTTGTGCACTGTGAGTTAGGTGTCCCTAGCTCGGGAGGGTAGATCATCCCCCTTAGTGCATTGTGTTTTCTGGATTCACCAGAGGGTGGGATCCAGTGGTGGCAGCAGATGTGTGTCCAGTGCATGTATTCCCATTCCCAGTTCCCGGGGTAGTGGTACCTGTGTCACGTGGTGGTCAGGTTGAGAAATCAGGGGCGGTAGAAACTGTCTTACCAGTCTTGGGAGGGGTTTGGGGATGAATGTGTAATGCGCTGGATGAATGTGAATGTCCCATTCCCAGTTCCCAGAGTAATAGTACCTGTGTCACGTGGTGGTCAGGTTGAGAAATCAGGGGCGGTAGAAACTGTCTTACTAGTCTGGGGGGTGTGTATGTGGATGAATGATGTGAGTTCTCTGAAATAAGGAGCTTGCTGGTTGATTGGGTGTGAGTTCTCTGGGATAGGGAACTTGCATTGGGGAGTGATTCCAATAGGAGTGGCTGAGGTGTCTTCCAGCCCAGCGTGGTGGAAGAGGTTCAGAGTAGCCCAGCTAGGTCTCGGTGTAGGGGCTCACGTCCTGTCTCTGCGGAGAAGGAGTGGGTGGGACTGCGTGTCTCCAGGTGCCCGAAACCCAGTGTCAGGGCCTGGATGGTTTCTTTAGGGAACATCAGGTCGGGGGCCTAGGCTGTACCAATAGGTCACTTGAGGAGGATCTCCCAGTGTCTAGAGGACGTGGAGCGTCTGTAATCAGAGCTCCAGTAGTCCTGGTGTCTGGCGGTACTGCTCCAGTTGGGAGGGTGCAGAAGTCCAGAGGGAGGGGTGAGAGGGGGAGGGATTCCCCAGTGGGAACCAGTAGGTCAGGGACCAGCCGGGAGGGCTGTGTCGCCACTGAGTGACCGTGGTGTCGCCACTTCTGTCCTGGGGGGTCTGCACGCACTGTCAGATGGACAGGAGGTAGTGAGATCAGCGCCAGGCAGACTGTCACACGACCCATTAGTTATGTGTCACCCTCGTTAAGTCCTGGTTCGCCAGGCATCTGACCAAAGGGTACGTCCCTCGGTTGGGGAGCCAGTAGTCGGTGTTTCCGGATCTGGACGTAAGGGCGGCTGTAGTCCTGAGGGCAGGTGGGGCTCATCTTAAGTGAAGAGACCCTGCTCTACAGTGGAAGGGGGTGCAGAGGGAGGGAGTCCTCGCCTCTGACCCCTTGGATCCCAGGTGGTAGACCAGTTGGTGGAGAGAGGTCCTGAACTGGTGGGAGAGTTGTGTTCTGGTGGGTGCTTCCCTGGGAGGGTGCGGAACCCCAGAAGTAGAGGTAGGGTGGGGCATTCTTGCCCGTGACCTCTGGTCAGCCTGAGGGTGCGGACCCTAGGTTGAAGGATCAGTGGTAGTTGGGAACTACACTGAGAGGGAGAGTGGAGAATGGCTTGTATGCCAGGGGTTACTACCCCCCACTCTGGGTTTGGCAAGGACCAGTGGTATCTGGGTGGCCTAGGGCCTGGTCCTGGCCGTGGACAACTAGGTAGTACCAGTGGGGTAGCCTAGTTGGGCCTGAGTTCTTTTCGGTTGTGTTTTTTCAGATGGAACCATGTTGATTGAGAATGGCGTAGAACCGGAGAGTGTCCCTGCAGTGCGGGCCTGCGTCCGTGTTCTATCGCCCCAAGCAGGGAAGACCATCACGGTGGTGATTGGTCTGCCCTGCGTTTTGGCTGGAAGGGGGTTGTGTTGGACTTGGCCCTTCTGGCAGGTTCACCCCTGAACTTTTTGCTTTTTATTGGTGACTTGGTGTGGTGATTTGTTTGGTTCCTGCGCACTTTCCCTGTGTCCCAGGGTAAAGTGCGTGCGTGCTCTGAGTGCATGTGGTGAGATAGGCCTGCCCTCCCATAGGAATGCATGGGGAATGTATGTGTCCCTAGTAGTTCCTGATGCGTGGGGTGTGCAGGCCCGAGTTTGGTATGTGCGGACTCGTGGGAGTGAATGCTGCGCGATGATGTGTGCGGCGTGCATGTACCTAGTGTGGAAGTGCCACTTCTAGAAGTGGGCACTTCTGTGTGCAGTGTGTCTGTCGCGTGATTGGCTGGTCGTGTCATGTGACGGGCTAGGGATTCCCCAGAGTCAGGAGGAGTCACCCAGTGGTGAATGGGGAGATCAGCAGCTAGATGGGTGGGAGGAGTACACCTGGGTCCTGAATAGGACAGGGTTTTCCAAACACAATGCTGGCCCCGCTCCCTGTGGTGCGACTGACGACCCTAGCCCTTCCAGTGAATAGAGTGAGGGGCTGAGCACATCAAGGGTGCTCCCCAACCAGCTGCGACTGGTTTTCCCCCTCACCCTGAACCCAGAACAAAGGGTTTGCCTGTATAAAAATGGGGCTGTGTCCCCACAGAAACTGTTCTCTGCCAGGATCTTACCTGAGGGGGGCTGCTGCTGCTGGGCGCCAGGAGAGACCGCCACTGGGGACTGCCTCCCTGCTGGAGGGCCCTGTGAGCTGGCCCCTGGGCCCAGTCCTGACCCCCCACCTCTGAAGACTTTGTTCTGGACCTGATTTTTATCTTTAAGCGCTGGGAGTGCCTCGTTTTGCCCCTAAAGCGCCTGGAAGCGCTTTTAATTGCGTTTAGCGCTCGGAGCGCTTTAATTCTGAAAGCCGGTGCCCACCCGGCATTTGCCCGTTCTAAACACATCCTGAAGTCCCCTGGCAGGTGCCCACCCTGCCAGGGACATTGCCGTGGTCGTCGGCGGGTGCCTACCCCGCTTAATTGTTATTGCGCTCGCGGGTGCCCACCCCGCTTATTTGCGCTGATCTATACGTAAATCCGAAGGCGGGAGCCCACCCCGCTCTTCGGAGAAAGCCGACATCGCAAATCACCGCTGCAGCCCGGGCCGGGACATCCCGGAAGTCAGGCGGGCCGGGGGCGGGCCGCCGGGACAACGAGAACAGGAAGTAGGAGGGCGGGAGCCTACCCCGCCTCCCACCGAGGACTCGCGCTGGGTTGAAAGCCCCGGAGCCGGCAGGAGCCTACCCTGCGCCCCGGGGCCCTGAGAAGTGCTGTGAGAGACCACGCGGGAGTCCCAGGTAAGCGGGACTCCGTGTGGGTGGTAGACTCTGCCCTGCCCCCCCCAGCGGCGCCGCAGTAGCGGGCCGCTCCCACGGGGGCCACCCTAACGAGAACGCTGGTGGCGCTCCAACGGAGAGGAGCACCGGTGTTCATTCCCGAGCGGCCCCGCTTGGCAGTGGGCCGCTCCGACGAGGCTCCCTCCCTCCGATCAGGGGACCAGCAACTCGGGGACATTCTTGTTTTTAGAGCCTGCGAGGCTCTGGGGGCACGATTCTTTTTGAGTCCATGAGAAGGACTCCAACGAAGGGGGACTAAGTGTTCACCGAGCCCCGTGAGGCTCTAACGCGGTGCCCAGGTGTTTTCAGAGCCCACGAGGCTCCCACGTTATTCGGGGGCATTTCGTTGGTCATTCTGAGTCCCAGAGAGGACTCCAACACTTGGGGGCATTCTTTTTGGCAGAGCCCAGGGAGGCTCCAAGGCATGCCATATTTGTCTTAAGAAGCACAGTGGTGCCCACGCTCCTTTCCCAGCTGCCCAGCACTTAGTGGGCAGCTGCAACGTTTAGGTTGTGCTCCTGGCTGGCGCAGCCTGCGCAGTCCTGCCCCTAACTTTGCTGAACGTAGGGCGTCCTAGCCCCGACAAGGCCAGATGGCCTAGGGACTGCCACAGTAGTGGCTAATGTGAGTTTTGGCGTTATTGTTCCTTTCCTGCACCTGAAATGTTTTTATGCATCATGTGTTTTATTGCTTTACACCTCTGAATGTTATGCATCATGTGTTTATGTGTTTAGACCCCTACAGGTATTGTGATACTTAGGTGGTTGTTTTCTCCCTAGTACAGGTGGTGCTAGTGAGGTCCTGATTCCCTGCGCAATGCTGTCCTAAGGTGGTTAGGGTTGCGTAGGTGGTACTTACCTGATACCAGTAGTGACTGGTTGTGTGCTAGGTGTAATTTTGTGCAACAGTAATTTTATTTCCTATGTTCCAAGTGCTATGTTCTAAGAGTGCTAATTCCGGACAGCGGTCCATGTGGCCCTGTCCCCTGTACATATAATCCCTTGTAAATTCTGCCCGTGCCTGTTGGCACTTTGTAGAGTGTGTGTTTTTATCTAATGTGTTGTGTATAATACAAAGGCTATTTTTATAGAATACCTTGTGTGGAGTTTCCTTTGTGGTGGGCCTTGGGTGTTGTTGCTGGGTGCGCGCGCAAACGCTTTACACATCGCCTCAGGGATAAGCCTGTCTGCTCGTGCCAAGCTACCAAGGGGGTGAGCAGGGGTTATCTTTGGCGTGTAACTCCCCAGCCCTGACTAGAGTGGTGGTTTCTGCCTGGCTTTGGCGCAAGCCTCAGCCAACCAGAAATCGCCATTTCTAACATTGGTGATCAGCGGTGGGATTTGGACTTGCGTTTGCGCTGTACCGTTGGGAGGCGCGACCTCACTTCCGGCATTAGATTTAAATAGTATTCCCGCGGTAACCTGTGAACACACAGGTGTGCTATTTTGATCGCGTTACTCGTTTTGCTGCTTTTCGTATCAGGAAGAGGTAAGCTCTCATTTTGTTTATATTATGCGTCCTTTTTTAATTTTGGTAACTAGATACTCCGTTACAGTTACTCGATATCTAACATTACGGTCAGACTTCTAATAGGGATCGTGGAACTCTATTACTTTTTGCCTTGTATCGGGATCAGTAATACTGTGTCCTAACTGTTTCTGGTGATATACATGCTACATGCCTTATGGTTTTTATGCTATGTCAATGGAATAGCATCGCATATGTTTTACAACTTGAATTAATTCTCAATTCGTGACTGTATCTTTTGACCTAGCGCGCACGCGTTGTTTGATTATTTATTAATCTCAAGAAGAATTAACTCTATTTGTGACTACTGGCACTGTGGTCATGCTTATTTCTCATACTTATAGCTTTTTATTTATTTCTATTCGAGTATCATTTTTCTGCTTTCTCACTTATTGCTGTTGTTTACTTTTGTGTATTTTTCCTTCGTTCATCGTTTTCCTTTCATTTTGTTTTAGCGCTCTGAAATGTTTAAATAACATTCAGATTATTGCCACTTGGCGTCATGACTTAATGGACATACTGGCATCCTTTATTATATTTCTCAAGCGAATTTCCAACATTATTTAGGTGAGCTATTATTTGGGATTATTCTCTTGTATGACCATACTAAGGTTAAATAAATTGGATATCTCGTCTCAAATACACGTTGGCATGCTGTACATAATTTGAATCGCTGATAGTATTTTTGGATCAAACATATATAAGTTTATTGCTTATTCATTTTTGTTGATTATTGATAATCATTCTTTTCACGTACCTATGAGTCAAATCTATTGTTTATTTTTACTTCTTATTTCCTGCGGTTTTTCTATTGAAGAACGTTTTTCTTCTTTTTTTCTTGGTTACTGAACCTTCAGATCTTTTGAAAGACATCTGTATGACTCATTGTTATATACATCCTTGAATTCTTTACTGAATTTTATCACAATACCGATCCATTGATCGTGTGGAAACAGATTGATATTTGCGTGTTTCCAACTTCGCTAAAGTAGAGGTGAGATCGCTTGTGTTATATATACCTTCCCCAATTTTAACTTTTCTGTTGGGGTATTTCCGATAGGCTGCACACCAATTTAGTTTAAGTTGTTTATATATTCTTGAAAAATATGAATATATAAGTGTTCAAAATAGCTTGGGAATATTCGCAATGAACTTTATTCTTTGAATTAATGGCTGCTATTGTATTTTATACTATTCATGACATTCGTATGTATCTGTATGTTTTTATAGTACAAAGGTTTGATGTATTTTTGTATATATATATATATGTACTGTATGAATATTTGTGTATATGTCTATGTCGTTTTGTATGGTCCTATGTGCTTCTTTGTTGTTTACAACATAATGTATGACTATATATATTTTTATATCAATGTAGTTATGTCTGTATATTTGTTTGTTACTTGTTTCAGCCCTGAAGAAGTTCTTGTCTTGTAGAACGAAACGCGTTGGCTGATGTCTGTTTTTAAGAAAATATACAAGGATTAAAGAAACATAATAAGGACTCTTCATATTGTTTTGGACTTCTTACTGGTGCACCTTCCTCTTTCGTTAAAGTCTTTATATCTGTAAATCAGTAAAGTCCTTCTGCGGCGGACTTTTGGAAGAATTGTGCACAGGACCTATATATTTTTGTATACAATAAGACTGAGGTGCAGAACCGGTGGTCAGCCGTGGTGGTGCTTTGTGTTAAGGGGGACTAAGTGTTCACCGAGCCCCGTGAGGCTCTAACGCGGTGCCCAGGTGTTTTCAGAGCCCACGAGGCTCCCACGTTATTCGGGGGCATTTCGTTGGTCATTCTGAGTCCCAGAGAGGACTCCAACACTTGGGGGCATTCTTTTTGGCAGAGCCCAGGGAGGCTCCAAGGCATGCCATATTTGTCTTAAGAAGCACAGTGGTGCAGTCCTCTAACCACCTACACACTTGTATTTCAGACCTTCAATTCCCCAGTCAGTATACATACACTTCCAGCAAACACCCTGTCACTCCCCTTGCACTCCTCTAGGGACCCATTCAGCACCATGTAGTAATCCGTTCACTGCGCCAAAACCCAAACACTTATAAATTCACCCAGGCACTCTCCTTGCAGTACTCTAATCATTCAGTCAGTACCCAAGAACTCATGTACTGAGCCAGGTTTTAGCACATGGACTGCTTCAAACGCCTATCCACTATGCATGCAGTCCTCTTATCACGTACACACTTGTCTTTCACACCTTCAATTCTCCAGTCAGTAGTCATACACTTCCATCAAACACCCTGTCACTCCCCTTGCACTCGTCTAGTGACCAAATTCAGCACCATGTACTAATCCATTGACTTCCCGAAAACCCAAATACTTATAAATTCACCCAGGGACTCTCCTTGCAATACTCTAATCATTCAGCCAGTACCCAAGTATTCATGCACTGAGCCAGGCCTTAGCACATGGATTGCTTCAAACGCCTATCCACCATGCATGCAGTCCTATAACCACCTACACACTTGTATTTCACACCTTCAATTCCCCAGTCATTATATATACACTCCAGCAAACACCCTGTCACTCCCCTTGCACTCCTCCAGTGACCCATTCAGCACCATGTACTAATAGATTCACTGCGCCAAAACCCACCCACTTAGAAATTTACCCAGGCACTCTCCTTGCAGTACTCTAATCATTCAGTTAGTACCCAAGTATTCATGCACTGAGCCAGGCCTTAGCACATGGATTGCTTCAAACGCCTATCCACTATGCATGCAGTCCTCTAACCAACTACGCATTTGTCTTTCACACCTTCAATTCCCCAGTCAGTATACACACACTTCCTGCAAACACCCTGTCACTCCCCTTGCACTCCTCTAGTGACCCATTCCGCACCATGTACTATTCCATGCACTGCACCAAAACCCAAACACTTATAAATTCACCCAGGCACTCTCCTTGCAGTACTCTAATCATTCAGTCAGTACCCAAGACCTCATGCACCGAGCCAGGCCTCAGCATATGGACTGCTTCAAACGCCTATCCACTATGCATGCTGTCCTGTAACCACCTACACACTGGTATTTCAGACCTTCAATTCCCCAGTCAGTATACATACACTTCCAGCAAACACCCTGTCACTCCCCTTGCACCCCTCTAGTGACCCATTCAGCACTATTTACTAATCCATTCACTGTGCCAAAACCCAACCACTTTTAAAATTCACTCAGACACTCTCCTTGCAGTACTCTAATCATTGAGTCAGTACCCAAGTACTCATGCACTGAGCCAGGCCTTAGCACATGGACTGCTTCAAATGCCTATCCACTATGCATGCAGTCCTCTAACCACCTACACACTTGTATTTCAGACCTTCAATTCCCCAGTCATTATATATACACTCCAGCAAACACCCTGTCCCTCCCCTTGCACTCCTCCAGTGAACCATTCAGCACCATGTACTAATAGATTCACTGCGCCAAAACCCACCCACTTATAAATTCACCCAGACACTCTCCTTGCAGTACTCTAATCATTCAGTCAGTACCCAAGAATTCATGCACTGAGTCAGACCTTACCACATTGATTGCTTCAAACGCCTATCCACTGTGCATGCAGTCCTATAACCACCTACACACTCGTCTTTCACACCTTCAATTCCTCAGTCAGTATTCATACATTTCCAGAAAACACCCTGTCCCTCCCCTTGCACTCCTCTAGTGACCCATTCAGCATCATGTACAAATCCATTCACTGCGCCAAAACCCAACCACTTATATATTCATCCAGGAACTCTCCTTGCAGTACTCTAATCATTCAGTCAGTACCCAAGTACTCATGCACTGAGCCAGGCCTTAGCACATGGACTGCTTCAAACACCTATCCACTATGCATGCAGTCCTCTAACCACCTACGCATTTGTCTTTCACACCTTCAATTCCCCAGTCAGTATACACACACTTCCAGTAAACACCCTGCCACTCCCCTTGCACTCCTCTATTGACCCATTCAGCACCATATACTAATCCATTCACTGCGCAAACACCCAACCACTTATAAATTCACCCAGGCACTCTCCTTGCAATACTCTAATCATTCAGCCAGTACCAAAGTACTCATCCAGTGACCCAGGCCTTAGCACATGGACTGCTTCAAACCCCTACCCACTATGCATGCTGTCCTCTAACCACTTACACACTTGTATTTCACACCTTCAATTCCCCAGTCATTATATATACACTCCAGCAAACACCCTGTCACTCCCCTTGCACTACTTCAGTGACCCATTCAGCACCATGTACTAATAGATTCACTGCGCCAAAACCCACCCACTTACAAATCCACCCAGGCACTCTCCTTGCAGTACTCTAATCATTCAGTCAGTACCCAAGTATTCATGCACTGAGCCAGGCCTTAGCACATGGACTGCTTCAAATGCCTATCCACTATGCATGTAGTCCTGTAACCACCTACACACTTGTGTTTCACACCTTCAATTCACCAGTCATTATCGATACACTCCAATAAACACCCTGTCACTCCCCTTGCCCTCCTCCAGTTATGAATTCAGCACCATGTACTAATCCATTCACTGCACCAAACCCAACCACTTATAAATTCACCCAGGCACTCTATTTGCAGTACTCTAATCATTCAGTCAGTACCCAAGTACTCATGCACTGACCAAGGCCTTAGCAAATGGACTGCTTCAAACGCCTATTAACGGTGCATGCACTCCTGTAACCTCCTACATACTTGTCTTTCACACCTTCAATTCCCCCATCAGTATCTATACATTCCAGCAAACACGCTGTCACTCCCCTTGCACTCCTGTAGTGACCCATTCAGAACCATGTACTAATCCATTCAGTGCGCCAAAACCCAAACACTTATAAATTCACACAGGCACTCTCCTTGCAGTACTCTAATCATTCAGTCAGTACCCAAGTACTCATACACTGAGCCAGGGCTTAGCACATGGAATCCTTCAAACACCTATCCACTATGCATGCAGTCCTGTAACCAAGTACACACTTGTATTTCTCACCTTCAATTCCCCAGTCAGTATCTATACACTCCAGCAAACACCCTGTCACTCCCCTTGTACTCCTCCAGTGACCCATTCAGCACCATGTACTAATCCATTCACTGCCCCAAAACCCAAACACTTATAAATTCACCAAGCCACTCTCCTTGCAGTACTCTAATCATTCAGTCAGTACCCCAAAGCATAGTTTTCCCCAGTGCATGTAGGTGTTTTAACTGTATTCTAAGTGTCTTTTGGCATAGCACTGGCTCTAGGACTGGTTAGTCAGAGTCAGTTACCACCAGTACCCATCTGAAAAAGTTGAGGGTACTGATTGATTTTGCAACAAGGCCTCTTTCTGCTCCTCTGTTTTTCTTACTGCATGTCTTCCTTCTTCCTGCACTTTTCTTCGTCTTTGTGGAGTCTTTTGCTTCTTTCTGCATTTCTTTTTCTTCTTTCTGTATGTTTTTTCTTCTTTCTTCAATTGTCCTACCTCTGTAGGCATTATTAGAAACTAGCATTTACAACACCTTAGAAATTAACTGAAAATACATAGATTTCAGGCACGTTATAGTTACAAATTAGCATTTAAAAAACATTGAAATTCACTGAAAAAACTATAGGTTTCAAGCACGTTATAGTTAGGCATTAGCATATAAAAAACCTTAGAAATTCACTAAAAAAAACATAGGTTTAAGGGCTGTTATAGTTAGCTGGACATTTCACTCGTGCAAAACCATTTTTCCTCCGTTATAGTTAGTTCTGGTAACTATAACTCGCGAGCCCACAATCCACTGCTGATGATGCCACATATTACATCATGCATGACATGGTCAGTGACATCACTGATGACATCCCAAATGACATCACTGATGACATCATCCACGTGACAATCACATTCACCTCATCATACACTAGTATAACCTTTCATCACTCACTGTAAAATACAGAGTACCATATTTGAATCCGTTGACACACCAATGCAAGTTTCTAAAAACCCACTCAGGGATTCCAAGAAATGCACACACATCTAATCACTTACCTATAGATTCATTCATACGTGCTGTCAATGATCAATAGAATACTATCAAATATACTTACACCTATATCAACATTACACACCAGCACACAACCTATTCACTTATGCAGTCATCCTACTCTCTTATCCAAACAATGGATCATACTTACATTTAGTCAGCTACACACTTATACAAACACCACTTCATTTATTCATATAGATAGTAACTCATACTTAGTGTGGTATAAAATCACTATTACAAGAATACAGTTATCCATACAGTCACTCATACAATCACTGAGTCTTATGTATACTTATTTATATACAACAACTGTCACATACACTGCCTTTTATTTTTCTAGTTTGTTGGACATGTACCATTGAAAGATATATTTGCTCATCACCACACCCATAAAGATATTCCCTCACCCAAACAACTGTTATAACATGCAGTCTTAACCTCATATACCTACTGAATCAACTATTCACACATCTTTGGGCAGTCACACACCCCCCACCGAACCACACACACATTCACTCTCCCATACAAATACTCAGTTGACTAATCAATAACTAATATAGACCTTCACGGTGCTAGTAACCAACTGGTGCAGCAGTTTACACAACAACTGACAAAGTGATAGAGATATTCACAGTTTAATCAGTATTCAATATATTTAGTGAGACACTATAAATTAGTCAAGTAAATAGTCAATCACACTGCTACTAAATCCTCCATCCAGATATTTATATATCCACTCATTCTTCAATGCAGATGGCTATATATATAATACATATTTAAAAACCGAACCAAACCACATTCACTGGATGATGTCATAAGTGATGTCATTTGAGATGTCATCAGTGATGTCACTGACCATGTCATGAATGATGTAATATGTGACATCATCAGTAGTGGATTGCGGGCGCGCGAGTTATATTTAGCATAAGTAACTATAACGGAGGAATTTCAAAGGTTCTGTACGAGTGAAATGTCCATCTAACTATAACAGCCCTGAAATCTATGGTTTTTTCAGTGAATTTCTAAGGTTATTTAAATGATAATCCTAACTATAATGTACCTGAAACCTATGGTTTTTTCAGTGAATATATGTATAAATATATATATGAAGTGTCGGAATAAAGAACCTAGCTTATAGAAAACATTTTCTCACTCTGTTGGAGTCAGAAAAATCCGAAGTTTGAAAGGAAAAATGTCCTTTCTTGAGTCACCTCACTCACCAGGGTTTCCCCACGGTGACATGCTTCATCATAGGGGCCATCCCAACCCACTGCGGGTTGAGGCATGCTACGACTTGCGACACTACGTAGGAGCGCTGTTTTTGAGTGACAATGTGTAGTGCAGTGGTGTGGAGTGGGTGAGTTAAAAATATCTAACTAGTGGGTAAAGTTACTTTAATCGGGCCCCTAGTTGATATATTAAAAACGGGGTTGGTCTCTAGGGTCCCTGTTTGTAATGGGTCAGGGGTCCCTAGTGGACGTCAACTAGTTTCGAGCTTCCCCAGTGCTCTTCATCGGGAAAAACACAGGGTCCAGCCCTGTGAGTATCACTCCTTAAGTGACCTAAAGTGAGTAAAGAATATTAGATCACTCTGCAATTATTAGGCAAGCGAGGTTACTACATACAATATATTAATCAGTAGTATCTCTAAATAAAAAGGGTAGAGTTATCACATATAACCTACTCCTATTGGTGTAGGCGAATTGGATTAAAAAGAGGTTATATGTTCACTCATTGCTTAGTGTCCTCGCTATTTTTGTCATGCTTGGTTAACAAGATACAAAGAAACACGCACTCTCCTAACTTAGCCATACTTAATAGTGGCGTCGTGGTAAGTGGTATACATGTTCACTCATTGAAAAGTGCGTGTGTTTTTGCCATGCTTGGTAACAGGACACAAAGAAACACGCACTCTCTTAACTTAGCCCTATTAAATAGCGGCGCCGTGAAATAGTGCTTAGGTATAATGTTAAAATCACAGAGAAGACAGAGGGTTTTACCCCGTGACACTGTTAAAAGGACATGACGGATAAATGCTTAGATAATTGGTTGCGTGCTTTCCAAAGATCATGCGTGCTAGTGTGAAAAACAGGACAAAACATTTGGTAATACCCCGTGGGTTTTTTTGGTGTGGTGTTATCTAATAACACCTACAACGCCTGAGATGTCATCAGTGATGTCATCAGTGATGTCACTGACTATGTCAAGAGTGATGTAATATGTGACGTCATCAGCAGTGCATTGCGTGGGCGTGAGTTATAGTTAGCTGAACTAACTATAATGGGGGAATTTCTAGGGTTTTGTACGAGGGAAATGTCCAGCTAACTATAACGCCCCTTAAACCTATGTTTTTTTCAGTGAATTTCTAAGGTTTTTTAAATGCTAATTCCTAACTATAACATACCTGAAACCGATGGTTTTTTAAGTGAATTTCAAAGGTTTTTTAAATGCTAATTTCTATCTATAACTTATCTCTAAAGCTATGATGTTTAATGATTTTCATAGGATTTCTAAATCTTTATATTTCAGTGTGTCAATTCCTTGAATTATTTTTTATTTATTTTTTTCACCATTTTTTAAACTTTTTTTTTCAATTAATTCTTTTAAAAATTAAAAAATATATATTTGTTTTTAATGATTTAAAAAAAATGTAAATTTATTTAAACTGTTATATTTTTTTATATTTTTTAAACTATATTTTTAATACTTTGTTATTTTTTTGTTTACAATTTTTTTGGGATTCGCGCACCCTATATGCACCTTTCTCGATCCCAGCATGGAACATAGTCGCTATTTTACAAGTGTAGTGTAGGATCCGCGTACGGTATGCATTGGGTACTTATTTTTGTGCACGTTTACTATGCGACCGGTACGCGACTTCAAGCTTATAAGTGACATGTACGAAGCACGTTACGTGACGCTCACGCGCTTCCGCGTGACGTCATGTGCGTGTTTGACGCGGTGGGTGCGCGAATCCCCCGAAATATTTTAAATGTCAAAAAACATATATAATATGTATTTCATGTGAATGTTAATTGAAGACAATCTAAACTACTCATAAAAGTAATATATTTTTACTTCTAATACTATATTCCTTTTAAATGAAATTTCGCGAATTCGCACTTGGTGCGTGCTACCTATGCGCACGATGTGCGGATACCATATGACCTGAAAAAAATAGATTTGATTGGTTCATTACACTTTCTATTCTAACTATTGAAAGACCCCACCCATTTCAAATATTCTTCTTTGACCTTCTTTGGAGGAGCATCTCTCTGCAGAGAAGAACTTTTTTTGGCTAAGTTTACACTTAGTTCAAACTTTTTTCAAAAACAATGGCTTCAGGGTAGCAGGCATCACCAGCATCTGCTCACTCATCTGAGGTTGAATTTTTGGAAGAACCACCACGCCAACCACGATATACATCTGTGGTTTGGAAATTTTTTACTTTTCCTGAGAGCAAATCAAAACCAATGCCACCTTAGTGTCCTGTAAGATCTGCCAGCGAGTGATCTCCCGTGGGGATCCCAACAAAAAATATTCCTGTGGTACAGCCAGTATGATGAAGCATCTGAGCACCATCCATCCGGTGAACCTTGCTCGAGAGGAATGCCGAAGAATGCGAGTTCTTACAGCTACATCAGATGCATCTCAGCCATGTACATCAAGTGTGGATCCATCTGTGCAAAACTTGGACATCCGTCCACAGTTTGCAACCCTAAAAGTGCTCTGCATAAAATGCAACCCTGTACTATGCTATGGAGAGCAGTCGATTGACCTTATCTGTCGAAAGCAAGAGAACCATCATTGCTTGTTTTTTTTTTATCCCTGAAGTTCATTGTTTTGTACCTCCAGTTCTGTTTTTTCCTTTTTTTTCAAGAAAAACCAAAAAAAAAAAAAATTATTCAAAAAACGAAGAAAAAATATAAAAGAAAAAAGAAGAACCAGAAAAGTTCTTCTAAGAACTAACCTTCCTGGTTTAAAAAAAGAGCTATATTTGTTTGTTAGTGTGTGAAAGTTTAGATGAATGTATGTGTAGTACTTAATTCACTGAACAAATGCATTAGTAGCATATGGTGAATGTATAAGTGCAGAACTATGAGGAAGTGCTGCAGCATCACACAGTAACCTCTTTAACTGTAGTGTGCTGTAGTACTTCTGAAGCACAGGGATGTAACATATGTACATAAATATTTTGCAAATCTATACATCTCTCTGCACGGCTGCTTAAACTGCAGCCATGTGGTGACACAGGCACCCTTGCACCATGGTGCAAGGATATCTGTGTCATGTGCTGTTTGTTTTTGTGCAGGAAGACACACCTTCCTGCACAAAAACAATCAGAAAACGCATTTTTCTCCTTCAATGTATGCTGAACATTTTAGCATGCATTGAAGATTAAAAAATGAGGATAAATGAAAACAATTCTCCTTGTTGTGCTTTTCTACGCCAATTGGAGAATGGTGCAGCATTCACACACATATCGAGATTCATGATTTATGATAAATCTGGAGAATTGTCTTGTTCTATGAGTATTAAGTGCAATCACGCAGAACAACACTTATAGAACACCCTTTCAATGCAATGTGGTGTGTATGATGAGGTTGAATTTACATGGAGAAGAAAAGGTACACAGAGTGCCTTTTATTCTCTTTCTAAATATGAAAGAGTGTCTTGCGCTATAACTATGTTACAAAAAGTGACATATTTCTGTTTGGAAAATTGCTTGTGAATGATAGAAGGTAAGCACAGAGTTTTGTCTGCAAAGATGCTCATAGAAGAATGATTGAAATGATTGCGGTCCTTCAATAGGTACAATGGGAAATATTATGAACCACTCAAATCTGGTTTTTTGCAGGTCACATGATATCCTATGACAGGGAGATTCAAAAAATACATAGGTATAGACAGGGTGTTTTGAAAAACGTATTCAAACTTTGTAGCTTCTTCCGGATTTGCCCATTGTACATATTAATACTTAGTTAAACTTACCTTCACAGTAATAGAAATAAAAAATGGTACACATTTTTCTCACATGTTTTTTGTAATGTAAATTGGGGTAAATTCCTTTTTTTAGAATTAGGATCTGTGAAAGAAAAGAAAAATTAGTTATAACATGTAATAATACATTTCTAACAACACAGCATAATTTGTTTGCCTTTTTTGCTGTTCTCAGAATATATTGAATTTCTCTAGAAATAGTGATTTCAATGGTACTCATCACATAACAGCGGGCAAAAAGATTGTTTAAAAAAAACCAACATGCTATTCTCAGTAAAATACCAGAAAATACAAATCACACATATATGAAATACTTATCGCTAAACATTTTTTATAACTTTTACTTATAAAAACTGTAAATGTAAATATCGCTTTAAAATATTCACTGAGTCCATGAGCGCGAAAATGTCCATAATTCAAACATATACCTCTCCTTGAGGCCAAATGGTATTTTTGCACTCCTTTTTATGGAAATTGTCCAATGGTAATCCTATTAAATTATAATAATAAATTCTTCAGAGAGTGAATTATCTTCCTAAAAGTTTGGCTTTAAAAATATTAGTTAGGAATTTTGTAATTCACTAGGCAAACGTTGTTTGAAAAACAACTGGGCATCATTACAAAGTGTCCAGTCTTTGTCAGATTTTAGATAGGCAGTGTAATGTCCAGATGTGGTGGAAGGACCATCATGGAAAATTATTGCAATTGCTTCAAAAGTCCTTCCTGATATTGATATTTGTGCTGCTACAAATTGCTTTATTAAAGTATCCAATTTTCTTCCATCAGCTGTACAACGTTGCATCATTAAAATTATATATTGTCCATATTTTTTTTAAATAATGTGGATAACATTTCTGATTTACATTGGCTACACTCCATGTTTTGATTTGCACCTTTAACTAATTTATTGAAAGACACTGATTTACAGTCTGGTAATGTTGAATACAGAAATCTTTCAGTGTCTACATTAATGGAACATGTATACATGCAATGTTCACAATGATGTTCCCATTTGTAAGAAAGGCCAAAAATATTTTTTATTTCTACACCTTCATTTTCAAAAATGGTAAGCATATACATAAAAAATTCCTGAGCATCTTGTTGGATATTTTGCGTAAATTGTGTAGAACCAGAACACACATCCAAAAGATTACGAACATCTAAAAACTGTTTGTATTTTACTTGTATCTGTTGTCAATTTTTCATAAACAGAATGCAACAGAGAACAAAATCTTTTTCCCAATTCTGCATAATTTGTTCTTGCAAACCTTCCAGATATAAAACAACATTGACCACTACATTAGCATAGCAATTGACACAAGAACTATTTTCAAACTGATAACCAACAATCTCTTCAATAGTGTCCTTTTTCTTTTTACTTGCAACATTATCTTGTTCTTTTTCCTTCTCTACACCTTCAGTGCAGATATTCTCAAACCTTCTTTTTCGACCAACCACACGCTTTTCAAATACAGGATATTGACCTAAATTGGGAGCATACACCCTTCTTAACCTATTATACTCTTTTACACAGTTTGCATCTGCAGTAACCTTTGTCTCATCAAAATCAATCAAAAAACAAACAAGATAATGTTCTGACTCGCGACAAAGCAACATATGCCATACCCTCTTTAAATACGGTAGATCCAATGTTCACCAATGCACTGTCTACACTTAATCCTTGAGATTTATAAATAGTCACTGCATATGCCAGACAAAATGGAAATTGTTTCCTAAGGACATATAAATCTTTAACAAGCAAAAAACTAACTGAACAACAACCAATTTCTTTAACTTCTTCAATCTGATCAAATTTAATTTTTAAAAATTCAATTAACAAAATCCACCACTTTACCCATTGCTCCATTAACTAAACCTTTTTCTACATCCAAATTACGCCTTAAAATTACCCGACAGTTTACTCATGCATGTAGTGTCTTTTCAAACCAGCCGTTTTAGATATTTTTTTTTCTAAAGAATCCAGTTTTGTTTTCAACTTTCCCGCCAAAAATAATAGTGATTCCTTCATGCTCTATTTTATTGATGGCTTCCATTTTTATAGTTTCTTCATTTTCCAGTTTCAATAGTTCTTTGTTGAATATAGAACACTCGCGCAGTGTTGGCATTAAGCCGATCACTGATTTATTTTCTGCAATTTTCATGTACACTTTCTTAGGAACTACATTTTCATTTGGAAACAAATTGGAAAGTAATCGACTCTCCAAAGCTTGTTTGCCATGTTCTGTCAGAAGTCCAATTCTTATATCTTGAAGAATACTTCCATATTCAGCATCATTTGCCTGTCGCATATTTGTTGTCAGTTCTTTGTATTCAAAATATGTCCAAATGTTCACATTACCAACACTACCTAGAGACTTTCTGGAATCTTCATGTGCAAGTGTTTTAAATACCGGTTGCCCTTTTACTGGAGTCAATTGCAGTGGATCTCCAAAAACTATGACGTGTTTTCCTCCAAATAACACGTCATACTCTGTTTTAAGAATTTGCTGCATTCTTAAATGCACAAAGGCAAGCATCAAGTTTGAAACCATGCTCACCTCATCAATAATGAGAAGTTTCATTTTCTTCAGGACTCTTGAAACTTCACAACAAGCTTCTCCAGATAGCTTGTGGTATTCCAATTTGTTATCATGCTCTACTGGTAGCATTAGTAAACGATGTAAAGTAATTCCTTTAATGTCAAGTGCTGCCAACCCAGTTGGAGCAGTGACAACACAAGACAAATGCGACTCAGCTGTTGTCTGCAGATAAATTGTAATTACTTTAAATAAGCTTGACCACTCACATACATTCGGATAGGTTGAAATGATGTACATGAGCACCCTTTCTTTTCACGAAGTAATCCATGGTCAATCTGCACTTTCACTTGTTGATATATTTGTTTCTGTTCAACATTTAGTTGTTCTTCCAAGTTTCCTAACTGTATTGCATCTTCTTGTGCTTGATACATTGCTGTTTCCACCTCATTCATGGCAGTCGCTGCTTCATTTTCAACAATTGGTTGTCCTAGTGGATCTTGACTCAGTGCAGCAGAACTTTGACTGTCTTGAGAACTGTCTCTAGCAATCTCAGCTGAAATTGCAGCTTCTTGATCAATTTCATCATTCAACATTTTCACATAATTTGCAAAAGCACTGCATTGTATGGTATTTTACAAGCATTAAATGAACCTTCATAGCTCTGAAAATCTCCAAGTAATTCGAGTTCTGAACGCCTTGGTTTGAACATTTGCAAAAGGGCTAAATAGTAAAATTCTCTTTTGTCAGCAGTGTCGCAATTCAGTTTCCTGTGATTAATGAAATTTCCTTTCATTTGTTTCATCAGACATCCTTCAGAACCAATCACTGCATATTTTCCATCATTGATGTTCCCTGTAGTATTCCGCTTAAAAGTGTAGTTTTGCAGCACTTCATAGAGACACATGTTCTCAAGATGATGACTTCTGTTTGGGTAATATGTGTCCAACATATTCCTTTTTTCGAATATCTGTGTTTTCTGGTTCTTTTTCTGCTAAATATTCAATTTCTTGAACAGATTTCAGTACCAATTTCGCATTGCTGCAAGACCTAGACTCACCCAAATGATTCTTCTACTCTTGGAGTATAGACTTGCAGATGATGACCGATTTTAGCATTCATATGCTCCAATTTCATGATGCGATAACATCTTCAAACTGAAACTGTATAAATTCTTACTTAAAGTCTTCTCATGAGAAATCTCTTCCCATATTTCTTTCAATTCCGTCTTTTCTGATTTAGTAATGTAGGACGTTACATATCGAGCAACAGCAATGGAATTGTCGGCAACATACTGTATATCCATATTTACATTCCACATGGATAAAATAACTGGATTGTAGTGATTTATGTATTTTGACTCTTCGCTTCTTCTTAAGTTGTAGATAATTTTTGGAGACTTTCTTGTGATGGTATGCCGCATAGCTGACATAAAACTGTTCACTCTTCCTTTGGATAATACAGGATGTGGAAATCCAAAACGACATTTGGTATAGAACTTATCCTTCGACTTTTACTTTCGTCGACAGCATTTTCCACACCTATGACTTTGGAATCGTAAGACTTGTTATTTTAAGTTTTTATCTTCTCTGCTATTGGGTACGGCACATGTGGCATAATCTTCAATGAAAGACAAAACAGTTTTATCTGAATCTGTTCCAAATTTGGGGGCGTCTTTGATCCATAACAACATATGTATATGAGGAGCACTTCTTGCTTGATACTCCTTTCTCCAAAAGAAATCCACAACTTCTCCAAGAGGAGGATTCTTTTTATTGCAGATGAAATACATCATAGCTTCAAATCTATGATTGAAATATCTGCATACATTAACAGGATCCAAACAGCACAATTCTCCAGGTGTCTTATATTCAATATTTTTAATATTGGAATTTGCCTCTCGAAGACATTCAAGTAAATCATCCCAAGCATACTCAGCACAGCTTAGTGTAACAAACCATGTAGGAGTTCCCAAATTCTGTAGCATACATTTCAGTTCTCCATGACGACGGTACCAATATTCATTAGTCCCACGCTGACATGCCAGAAAGATTAATCAACTGAGATTCTAAATGATCATCTCTCTGATGCACTTTATCCATAAAATCCTTTGCAGTTACATTTTGCAGATGCATTCCAGTTTTTAAAATGTGATTTACTGCATTTGAAAGTCCAGACAGTCACTTTCAAACAGAAGATGAAACATATAAGGGATACATTGTCGAAATCTTGGATCTTCTGCATATAATCTTGTTGTCCGATATTCAGATGCAGGAATCTGCACAGGACGTTCATCATATCGTCCACCTTTTCCTGTTGGAAACAACGAGCTTCCAAGCTCTCTTCCCATACACTCATGGGACTTCCACTTGCTTTTTTCATTTGGAACAACTCAATCAAATTCCCCATCACCTCTTTGGAATGACGTGGATGTACACTGTAATGTTCATAGATTTCTTCACATCTGGGCATGTCCACTTTTTCAATTTTTCCACCTAATGTTTCAGTATCTTCTGCTAAATCTATTTCTTCTTCTCCTACAAACACATTTCTATAGTACTCATTATTTTTTATCAGATACAATGATGCCTTTTGCACTTTTCTAACATCCACTTACTCTTGCCAGATTTTCTTATTCTTAGTAGGAACACCATTAACTAGAACAACTAGTGGCTCATTTTATGCATGGTCTACACCTATAGTTTCAATATTTTTCTTTAAATCTAATGGTAAATACACAACTCTTCCTTTCAATCCTCTTTGTAATTCTGATGGAGGTAATTTACCCATTTTAGGCTCCATACTAACAATAGCCTGAAACGGGTGAACACATTGCATGAGAATAGACTCATAGGTATTTAAATCTATCAGCTCTGGAGGAATAGCACCCAACTCTAGATTATTATTAACTGCTCTAGCAGGCATTTTATTCTCATCTAATTTGTTATAACAATATTTGCAAATACTCTGCTCAGATCCAATCAATCAATCAATCAATCAAGATATTTGTAAAGCACGCTACTCACCCGGAGGGTCTCAAGGCGCTAGGGGAAGGGAGGTCCGCTACTGCTCGAACAGCCAGGTCTTGAGATGCTTCCTGAAGGAGAGGTGGTCTTGGGTAAGACGGAGGTGGATGGGGAGGGAGTTCCATGTCTTGGCTGCCAGGTAGGAGAAGGATCTTACTCCCATGGTGGCTCTTCGAATGCGTTGAACGGCGGCGAGGGCGTGGCTGGACGATCGTAGCTGGCGAGTGTAGAAGGTCAGGCGGTTGTTGAGGTACCTGGGGCCCAGGTCGTGGAAGGCTTTGTGCGCGTGGGTGAGGAGTCGGAACGTGATTCTCTTGCTGACGGGGAGCCAGTGCAGGTCTTTCAGGTGTCCGGAGATGTGGCTGTGTCGGGGGATGTCCAGGATGAGTTGTGCGGAGGCGTTCTGGATGCATTGGAGTCTTTTCTGTAGTTTGGCTGTGGTTCCGGTGTAGAGGGTGTTACCGTAGTCCAAACGGCTGGTGACGAGTGCCTGGGTGACCGTCTTCCTGGTTTCGGTTGGGATCCATCGGAAGATCTTTCGGAGCCTGCGTAGGATGTTGAAGCATGATGATGAGACGGCGTTGACTTGTCTGGTCATCGAGAGGGAGGAGTCCAGGATGAAGCCCAGGTTGCGTGCGTGGTCCGTTGGTTTGGGTGCGCTGCCCAGGGCAGGGGGCCACCAGGAGTCATCCCAGGCAGAGGGAGATGGTCCAAGGATGAGGACTTCCGTCTTATCTGAATTCAGTTTCAGGCGGCTGTTCATCATCAGGTCGGCTACGTCTTTCATCCCTTCATGTAGGTTGGTTCTGACGGTGGCTGGGTCGTTGGTGAGGGAGAGGATCAGCTGGGTGTCGTCAGTGTAGGAGATGATGTTGAGGTTGTGTTGGCGTGCGACGGCTGCGAGGGGGCTCATGTAGACGTTGAAGATGGTGGGGCTGAGTAATGATCCTTGTGGTACGCCGCAGATGACTTTGGTGGCCTCGGATCTGAACGGGGGAGGCGGACTCTCTGGGTTCTTCCGGCGAGGAATGAGATGAGCCACTCTGGGGCCTTCTCTTGGATTCCGATGTTGCTGAGGCGCTGCACTAGGGTGCGGTGGCAGACAGTATTGAACGCTGTGGAGAGGTCTAGGAGGATGAGGGCCCCTGTTTCCCTGTTGTCGAGCAAGGCTCGGATGTCATCAGTGGCTGCGATGAGGGCGGTCTCGGTGCTGTGGTTGGCTCGGAAGCCGGACTGCGAGTGGTCGAGGGATCCGTTCGTCTCGAGGAAGGCGGCAAGCTGTCTGTTGACGGTCTTCTCGATGACTTTGGCAGGAAACGGGAGGAGCGAGATGATCCCAAATCAAAACAATCCTCTACCAACAAATAAGTTACAAATTCCTTCCACTTATCATTATTTTCACTTTTTAAGTAGAGATTGACACTCCTAGTCTGATTTTTATAGTGACTTCGCCGATAACAAATACAAGAAACATTTGGTCTTTCACCTGAACTTACCTTAAACTTTGTGATTTGATCTTCAAAATTTTTTGTAATCACGGGTTCTACATTGTCTTCAACATTTTGTTCTTCTAATGTGTCAGTTTCTGCATTCTCTTGCTGAGGACCAAAGTAACAAAACTCAATATCACAAACCTTCTTCACATCTGATACTGACCCACGCAAAAGAGCACTGTTCAACTCATTTAACTTTAGTGCTGGACTTTTTGCATAATACAATCTTCTCACTAACTTCCGCATTTGAGTATGATGTACTGCCAGCATCCTGAAATAGTGAAAAACACTTTGACAAACTTTCCTAGAAAGACAAGCCAGAGAAAGACCTTGCAAACCAGTATTTTTTCTCACTCTGCAAGGGTCTAGTCCTTGCAACAGCTTAATCTTTTGTTTAACACTTTTTTTACTATATGCTCGTAAAAAACATAATTTATCAATAGATTCTTGTCGTACACTACAAATACTACTGCAATCCCATGTATACACAGGGTGTTTAGGACGTCTCCCTAGAACTTCATCAGCTATCACTTCTTCTGCATCTCTTTCAACCATTTTCTCTTTGTCAGTTGGACAACCATCTCTAACCTCATAACCTCGACCACTGGTGTCAACTGCATACTATAAATTATTGCTCTTTAAAACACTCTCCTCATTAAAGAAAGGCTCTGAACTGGAACTGTGTTTCCATTCTCCCCCAAAAAATTACAAAAATTTGTTCTATTAATTACTCTTTTCCTCCTACTTTTGGCCTTCATTACTTCAAAAGCCTTTTCAACAATGGTTTCAATATGCTTCTTCTTTTTATAAAATAGAGCTCTCTTTTTATATTTCTTCCCACCTTTAAGCAAATTATGTACTACTCTCTCGTAAAATATTTTTTTTGCGTATTTCCTTATACTTATTTTGTCTTCTTTTACCATACTTCGTCTCATTTGACTGTCCATTTGCTTTTTTGCTTTTCCTATTATTTTGATTTTTTTTTCTAGTTGAAGCATTCTCAGAGGTTTCAGCATTCTGTACATTCTGTCTGGTCCTACAAAAATTTTTAAGAAATTGCTTTGTGATCTTCCCAGATAATTTTTTCTATTTAGCCACATTATGTTTTTCATTCAATACTTGTGGTTGATTTTTCTTCAAGTAACTCCCCTTTCTCTTTTCTTTTCTTTTTTTTTCTGGCATGATTTCTCTATTTTGATGGTGAAAAACAGTATCTTTAAAAAATAATCACAAATAAATGTATATTGATAACTTTAAAATGTATACTTTTCTATTACTGTACAAACACATTTTATATAAATACTGACTAATAAACTATAGCCCTGAAGCACAAGTGTGACGATGGTTAAAACACTACATGCATAGTGCATACTACTTTGAAGCAGTTCATGCCCTAAAGCCTGCCTCACTCAAAGACTACATGCTTACTGACTGAATGATTACAGTACTATAAGGAGAGATACTGAGTGAGTGACAGGGTGTTTGCTAGCAGTGTATTGACCCTTGACCTTCCCTGGAAGGTCGCTCCCCCCACTGCAGCTCCGCCGTTGAAGTCGAGGTCCTCCACCACCCGCACACTTCCACCTGTGCCTCATCCCTGGTGGCCAGTGGCGGCCTTAGGTTCGTATCCGCTCTGTGCCTTTAACTCTGTCTGCCCGCTCCTCTTCTGTGCCCCCGCTCGCCGTTCGCTTCTGTGCCCCCTTTTATTCTGTATCCATTGTGCTGACTTCTGTGCCCCTTTTAATCTGTAAACCTTGTGCTGACTTCTGTGCCCCCTTTTATTCTGTGCCCCTTGTGCTGACTTCTGTGCCCCCTTTTATTCTGTGCCCCTTGTGCTGACTTCTGTGCCCCCTTCTTGAGTCCGTGCCCCTTGCCTGTCTCCTTCCCCCGTCCCCGCCGCTGCTTCCCCTGCAGCCCCGCCCCCTCCGCGACCATTCACTGCACCCGACACATGCCTCCCGCCTCCCAGCTGCACCTCCCTCCCCACCTCCCCATATATGGCGGCCGCTGCGCGGTGAGGAGAGTGACCCTTGACCTTCCCTGGTAGATCGCTCCCCCCGCTGCAGCTCCACCGTTGAAGTGGAGGCCCTCCACCACCCACAGGCTTCCACCTGCGCCTCATCCCTGGTGGCCAGTGGTGGCCTTAGGTTCGTATCTGCTCTGTGCCTTCAACTCTGCCCGCTCCTCTTCAGTGCCCCCCTGCCCCCAGCTCGACGTTCGCTTCTGTGCCCCCTTTTATTCTGTACCCCTTGTGCTGACTTCTGTGCCCCCTTTATTCTGTAAACTTTGTGCTGACTTTAGTGCCCCCTTTTATTCTGTGTCCCCTGTGCTAACTTCTGTGCCCCCTTTTATTCTGTGCCCCTTATGCTGACTTCTGTGCCCCCTTCTTGAGTCCGTGCCCCTTGCCTGTCTCCTTCCCCCGTTTCCGCCACTGCTTCCCCTGCAGCCCCGCCCCCTCCGCGACCATTCGCCGCACCCGACACACGCCTCCCGCCTCCCAGCTGCTCCTCCCAACCCCAACTCCCCATATATGGCGGCCGCTGTGCGGCCGCGATGCGGCGGCACAGCGGGCGAGCCGCTGGCGCCGAAGGCACGCCTAAGGCAAGCCTGTCTGTGCCCGTCCGCACCTGAACTGCGCCCACTGCCAGAACCCCTGCCCCCGCACCAGCCAGGAAGACCACCTCTGCTACGACACCAACGCCCTCGTCGCTCTCAATCCAGGAAGAACCCACACCTGCTGCAAGGCCGCCCGAAGCGCACCCACGGTCCCTTTGCCTGCCAGAACAGCAACTTCTCCTGCCTCGAAGACGCCGAGACACCCGCAATGACGGATCCCAACCAGCTCAGATGCATCCTGATCAACACCCGCTCCGCACGCAAACACGCCGTCGAGCTCTGGGACCTATTCGACACCGCATCCCCGGACGTCGCCTTCCTGACCGAGACCTGGATGAACGAAGCCTCCTCCCGGACATCGGCATATCCATCCCCGACGGGTACAAGATCACCCGCAAAGACCGCACCTACGGAGCCGGAGGAGGAATCGCCATCATCCACAAAAACACCATCAGGGTCTCAACAAACACCAACGACACTCTTAGCACCGCCAAGCACTTCCAGATCCACACAGACCCCAAGACCACCCTAAGAGGCTCCCTTGTCTACAGACCACCAGGACCCCGGCCACAATTCTGCGACTCGATCGCCGACCTCATCAGCACGCATGCGCTGACCTTCACAGACTAGATCCTCCTCAGAGACCTGAACTATCATCTGGAGAACAACAACGATAACAACTCCTCCACCCTGATCGAAAACCTCGCCAACCTCGGACTTAAACAGATCGTCACAACACTGACTCACATCGCCGGTCACACACTTGATGCCATCATCTCCTCAAGCCCCCACGTCGCCTTCAGCCACGCTTCTGAACTCACCTGGACAGACCACCACTGCATCCACTTCTCCTTCTGAAAACCCCTCACACACCACTGCACCCTACAGATCCCCTGCCGCTGCTGGGGCAAAGTCACTGAAGAACAACTACAGACAAGCCTCGCACTCAACCCACCGTCCAACCCCAGCAACCCCGACGAGGGTGCACTCACCCTCAGATGCTGGATGAATGACTGCACCAACACCTTAGCCTCGATGAAAATGCCCGCCAACAGAGACACCAGCAAAAGAGCCAGCTGGTTCACCCCGGAACTCCTCACTTCAAAGCGCACCTGGCGGAAATTGGAAAACATATGGCACAGCAACAAGACGCCGGACAGCCGCGTGGCCCACAAAGACGCCATCCGCAACCACCACCACCTCATCAGGAACGCCAAAAGGACCTCCTTCTCAGACCGCCTTGACAACAATGCACACAACAGCAAGGAGCTCTTCAACATCGTGAAGGAACTCTCCAACCCCAGTTCCAGCGCCAACGACATCCCGCCATCGCAAGCCCTGTGTGACTCCCTCGCCACCTTCTTTCACCGCAAGATCACCAACATCCATGACAGCTTCAACCCACGGACAACCCCTACAGGCCTCGACATGTCGGACCCACTGCACCCCACCAACCACGACTCCCTGACAACCTAGACCAACGTGAGCATCGAGGACACAATCAAGACCATGGGCACAATCCACTCCGGATCCCCGTCCGACCCTCTCCCACACCACATCTTCAACAAAGCCGGCAGGTCCATCGCACCCCACCAGCTCAACATCATCAATCTCTCCTTTGAGACCGCTACCTTCCCTGAGAACTGGAAGCACGCAGAGATCAACACTCTACTGAAGAAACCCAAGGTGGATCCGAGCGACCTCAAGAACTTCCGGCCCATCTCCCTGCTTCCGTTCCCAGCAAAGGTCATCGAGAAGATAGTTAACATCCAGCTCTCCCGTCACCTCGAAGACAACAACATCCTGGACCCCTCCCAATCAGGATTCCGCAGCAACCACAGCAGTGAGACTGCCCTCATCGCCGCCACAGACAACATCAGGATCCTACTAGAAAATGGCAAGACGGCGGCCCTCATCCTCCTGGATCTCTCCGCCGCCTTCAACACTGTCTGCCACCGCACACTAAGCACACGCCTCTATGACGCAGGGATCTGTGACAAGGCCTTGGACTGGACCACCTCCTTGTTCACCGGCAGAACACAGAAAGTCCGCCTCCCTTGTTCCGATCCAAAGCCTCCGAGATCATCTGCGGTGTCCCACAAGGATCCTCCCTCAGCCCAACGCTGTTCAACGTCTACATGGCACCACTAGCATGCATCGTCCGACAGCACAACCTCAACATAATCTCCTATGCCAACGACACGCAGCTGATCCTCTCATTCACCAAGGACCCTCTCACCGCCAAATCCAACCTCCACCAGGGAATGAAGGCCGTCGCCGACTGGATGAAGGAAAGCCGTCTTAAGCTGATCTCAGACAAGACGGAGATCCTCATCCTCGGGCCCAACCCCTCAGCGTGGGATGACTCCTGGTGGCCCACATCACTGGGGACACCCCCGGCCCCAACCAACCACACACGCAACCTGGGAGTCATCCTCGACTCAAAACTCACCATGACCAAACAAGTCAATGGAGTCTCCTCCACCTGCTTCAACACCCTCCGCATGTTCCGCAAGATCTACAGTTGAATCCCGACAAACACGAGGAAAACAGTCACCCAGACCCTAGTCAGCAGCAGACTCGACTACAGAAACGCCCTCTACGCCGGAGCCTCGTCCAAGCTCATCAACAGACTGCAAGGAATCCAGAACGCATCCGCACGCCTAATCCTCGACATCCCGTGCCGCGACCACATCACCCCCCACCTGAGGAACCTGCACTGGCTCCCTGTTGACAGAAGAATCTCCTTCAAGCTCCTAGTCCACACACACAAGGTACTCCGAAAAACCGGCCCAGCCTATCTCAACAGTCGACTCTCCTTCTACGTACCCAACAGGAAACTACGCTCCACTGACCTCGCCTTGGCAGCGGTCCCGCGCATCCGCAGAACCACATCCGGAGGCAGGTCCTTCTCCCACCATGCCGTCAAGACCTCGAACACCCTCCCCCTCAACCTACAACAAACCAAAGACCTGCTAACCTTCAGAAGACGACTCAAGACCTGGCTCTTCGACCAGTAGCAGCAGCACCCCTCCCCCCTCAGCGCCTTTAAACTTGATGGTGTGAAAGACAAGTGTGTAGGTGATTAGAGACCTATATGCATAGTGGATACGTGTTTAAATCAATCCATATGTTAAGGCCTGTCTCAGCCCAATAGTACTTGGATACTGACTGAATGTTTTGAGTATTGCAAGCAGAGTGCCTGGATGAATTTATAAGTATTTGTTTTCTGGCGCAGTAAATACATTAGTACATGGTGCTGAATGAGTCACTGGAGAAGTATAAGGGGAGTGACAGGGTGTTTGCGGGAACTGTATGAATACTGACTGGGGTATTGAAGGTGTGAAAGACAAGTGTGTAGGTGGCTAGAGACCTGCATGCAAAGAGGATAGACGTTTGAAACAGTGCATGGAGTAACACCTGGATCACTGAAAAACTACCTGAGTACTGACTGAATCATTAGAGTACTACAAAGAGAGTGACTGGGTGAATCTTTATACGTTTTTGGGTTTTGGCGCAGTGAATAAATTAGTACTTAGTGCCAAATGAGTCAGTGGAGGTGTGCAATTGAAGTGACAGAGTGTTTATTGGAGTTTATAGATACTGACTGGGAAATTGAAGGTCTGAAAGACAATTTTGTTGGTAGTTAGAGGCCCCCATGCATAGTGGAAACACGTTTGAATCAATCCATGTGCTAAGGTCTGCCTCACTCCATTAGTACTTGGGTACTGACTGAATGATTAGACTATTGCAAGAAGCGTGCCTGGGTGAATTTATAAGTGTTTCAGTTTTGGCGCCGTGAATGCATTACTACATGGTGCTGAATAAGTCACTGGAAGAGTGCAAGAGGAGTGGCAGGGTGTTTGCTGGAAGTACATGGATACTGACTGGGGAATTCAAGCTGTTAAAGACAAGTGTATAGAAGCCTGCATGCATACTGGATAGACATTTGAAGCAGTCCATGTGGTATTGAATGGTTCACTGCATGAGTACCTGGGTACTGACTGAATCATTTGACTACTGCTAGGAGAGTGCCTGGGTAAAACTTTTAAGTTTTTCGGTTTTGGCGCAGTGAATAGATTAGTACACGGTACCGGATCAGTCACTTGAGGAGTGCAAGATGTGTGACAGGGTGTTTATTGAAGTATATAGATACTGACTAGTTAATTGAAGAAGTGAAAGACAAGTGTGTAGTTGACTAGAGGCGTGCATGCATAGTGGATAGACGTTTAAACAGTCCATGAGCTAGGACCTCAGACACTGCATGATTACCTGGGTACTGACTGAATCATTACACTACTGCAAGGAGAGTGCCTGGGGTAATCTTTTTAAGTTTTTGTGTTTTGGTGCAGTGAATAGAATACTACATAGTACCAGATGAATCAGGAGAGGTGTGCAAGTGGACTGAAAGGGTGTTTACTGTAGTTTATAGATACTGACTAGTTAATTGAAGAAGTGAAAGACAAGTTTGTAGGTGACTAGTGGCCTGCATGCATACTGGATAGACGTTTGAATCAATCCATGTGCTAAGGCGTGAGTCACTGCATGAGTACCTGGGTACTGACTGAATCATTAGAGTACTGCAAGGATAGTGCCTGGATAAATCTTTTAAGTTTTTGGGGTTTGGCACAGTGATTAGTACATGCTGATGAATGAGTCACTGGAGGTGTGCAAGTGGAGTGACAGGGTGTTTATTGGAGTGTATAGATACTGACTGGGCAAATGAAGGTGTGAAGGACATTGTGTATGTGGTCAGAGGCCTGTATGCATAGTAGACAGACATTTGAAGTAGTTAATGTGCTAAGGCTGGGTTCACTACATAAGTACCTGGGTACTGAGTGAATCATTGGAGAACTACAAGGAAAGTGCCTCGGTGAATTTATAAGTGTTTGGCTTTTGGCGCAGTAAATGGATTAGTACATGGTGCTGAATGGGTCACTGGATAAGTGTAAGGGGAGTGACAGGGTGTTTGAGGGAACTGTATAAATACTGACTGGGATATTGAAGGTGTGAAAGACAAGTGTGTAGGTGGTTAGAGGCCTGCATGCATACTGGACAGACATTTGAAGCAGTCCATTATCTAAGGCCTGGGTCACTGCATGAATACCTGAGTACTGACTGAATCATTAGAGTACTGCAAGGAGAGTGCCTGGGTGAATTTATTAGGGTTTGGCGCAGTGAATGGATTACTACATGGTGCTGAATGGCTCACTAGAGGAGTGCAAAGGGAGTTGCAGGATGTTTGCTGGAAGTGTATGGATATTGACTGGGGAATTGACGGTGTGAAAGACAAGTGTGTAGATGGATAAAGGACTTCATGCATAGTGGATAGGAGTTTGAAGCAGTCCATGTGCTAAGGCCTGGCTCACTACATGAGTACTTGGATATTAACTGAAAGTTTACAGTAATACAAGGACAGTTCCTGGGTGAATACATAAGCAATGACTGCCTTCTAAGTCTACCAAAACTTGAGAACAGGAAAGATTTTTCAGCAGTTATGTGTATGCAAAGATATGAAGTACCCAAATGCTTCTCTCACAATGGTTCCCAAATGCACATAGACTCACAGTGTGATTCTAGACAAGCAACACTATCCCTTGGACTTTATCAAAACTCATTCACTACTGTGGAAGGGGTAAGGAGACTGCACATAATCTACACTACATATTTCAGAACTACACTTTAGTGTCAAATACTGACTCATTTTATCAATGTATCAGCAAAGACTGGCTTCTAATGCTACTAAAACTTGACAATTTGACAGGTTTTAAAACAGTTATTTGTCAGCAAATACATGATGTTACCAAATTCTTCTCTCACAATGCTTACCCAAATGCACATAGACTCACAGTGTGATTCTAGACAAGCAACACTATCCCTTGTACAAAATACATTTACTAGTTTTCAAGATGTAAGGTGACTGCACACATTGCAGAAATTTTTCTACTACACATTAGTACCAAAATGTTTCTCTCAAAATGATCCCTAAATGCACACAGACTCACTGTGTAATTCTAGACAAACAGCACTATCCCTTGCATTGTATCAAAACACATTTCTTAATCTAGGGGTACTACTTTTTAGTGTAGAAACATGACTCATTTTGCAAATACATAAACAATGACTGGTTTCTAATTCTACCAAAACATAAAAACAGCACAGTTATCTGTCTGCAAACACATGGAAAACACAAATGCTGATCACAGAATGGTTTGTACATGCACACACACTGACAATAAGATTGTAGACAAAAAAAGTAAAAAGTAATCCCTGCACTTCAGCAGGAGAAATACATTAGTCTGATTAAAATCAAAATAGACCACATACACCCCCTCACAATTAAATAACTCACCTTTCAAGTTGTTTTGTAGATTAAGAAGTATGTCAGTCACACACCAGATTTTCTTATACAGAATCTCTGCACTGTGCACCTGTCAGCAAAACCAAAGAATGGCAAAGTTTCCCTCTCATTTTGCACACACATACATGTAAACATCAAATCACATTCCTTGCCACATTAATTCAAAAGCTAACACACATTTCTATTGGTTAAACATTTCAACCCTTTCCAAATGAGATAAATTTGAACCCTACCCCCAATCTGCCTTCTGCCTGTTACCATAGAAACAGGTCATGGAACACTTAACTGAGCACACAGGTCACAAGTTCAGCACACAATGTTGCTAACCAAAACAGCAAGTGTGCTTGACTTTTTAACATATCAGCTTATCATATATAATGTTCCTTTCAATCAGTTTTTGTTAACCAATAAGAATCTAGTTTTCAGTGTAGAAGGTTGTCAAACAACCAATGATTTATTGTCTTTTTTCAAAACTGCATCTTAGCCACCATTTTAGAAAAATCTTACTTTTCAAACTGCCATTTCATTTACAGAGACCATCTGAGTGCATCCAGACCTCCCTTCAAGATGCTTACAGTGTGGATTGTGGGACACAGCTATATTTTCTGGAGCCAAAGGTATGCAGAAAACAAAGGCATTCACAAAGACCTAGGTTTGCCAAATGTAGACATTAAATGGAATGGACAGAGAGGGTTAAAGTGGCACCAATTTATGCCATTGGTAAAATCCTTTATGCATCTCCAACACCCTGACCTCATAATAGTGCACTGTGGTGGCAATGACCTAGGCACTTTGACTGGGGTAGGTCTGGAAATGCTTATGAAGGACACCTTTGCAGAATTGATTTCACTTTTTCCCAAAACTGCCTGTGTGTATTCTAATATATGCCAAAGGCAGAAATGGAACTGGTCAAATCATTTTTGTCCACAGATTGAGAAAGCTAGGAGACATGTGAATAAATCTGTTTCTGCTTTTCTCCGAGACTATTGAATGGGGTCCATTTACAATAACAATCTGCGCTTTCATATGCAAGAGATGTATAGGAGAGATGGAGTACACTTTACTGATGAAGGAAACAGAGTCTTCCTCAACAACTTTAGATTCTGTATAGGTACTTACTTATAAGTACCAAAAACTCTCAATGAACACATCTGCTCTTTTTAGAGCCACTCAAGAACAAAACACTTAAGCTTGATGTTTATCTCCCAAAAATTTCAGGTTTTTTTCTTGGAGTCGCACACCCAACGTGCTAGGAACCGCGCACCCTCTGCGAGAGAAATCGTGCACACAATGCGTTAGGATGCGCAACTCCTAATTTTACCGTAAAAAAAAAAATAGCCCCATCATTTTTATTATCCCCGGGGACCCCATCCCCATAGAGACGGAAAAATTCCACGAACTACGTAACGTGGGCTTGTGCGCGCATGGTGCGCGCACGGTGAAAATCCTTTTAAAAAAAGAAATAAATAAAAAATCTTGACTTAGCATTTAAAAAACCGTACAAATTCACTGAAAAAACCATAGGTTTCACACACGTTATAGTTAGGAATTAGCATTTAAAAAACCTTGCAAATTCACTTAAAAAACCATAGGTTTCACACATGTGATAGTTAGCTGGGCATTTCACTCGTGAAAAACCATTGAAATTCCCCCGTTATAGTTAGTGCAGGCAACTATAACTCACGCGACCGCAATCCTCTGCTGATGACGTCAGATATTACATCACTGATGACATATGTGTCTTTATGAAAAAAAAATATTTGTAATATATGTATAGCTAAAAATTAATGGAAGAAGACATGGGTAAATAAGTGTCTAAATACAGTATTAGCATCAGCAGAGGATTGCGGTCGTGTGAGTTATAGTTGCCTGCACTAACTATAACGGGGGAATTTCAATGGTTTTTCACGAGTGAAATGCCCAGCTAACTATAACATGTGTGAAACCTATGGTTTTTTAAGTGAATATATATATATATATATATATATATATTACCTACTGGCGGTCGCCAGTAGGTAGTTATAGTTAGGACCACGTTTCCATAGGAAATCCGCAACATTCTATTTTGAATAACTTTGGCGCCGGTCGACGAATCCTCGCGAATTTCTCAAAATAGGTGAGGCGCTACGCTCCGCTCCTACCCTGAAAGTCTCGGGGGGATTCGTCAAGCGGGGGCTGAGATAAAAGGGGGGTCCCAAAACGCGTTTTTCCCATGCATTTTTCCATAGGACCTTTAGACAGGGCTACAGCCCGAACGGCTGAACAGAATTACTAGAAATTTGGCAGAGAGGTAGTCCTCAGGTCAAGGAAGTGCCTTTTGTAGGTTTGGTGTAAATCTGTTCAGTAGATTCTGAGAAAATAGCCTTTAAATCAATATATATATCTGAGCCAGCTTACGGTACGCTTACAGTACGCTTACCGTACGCGTACGGTGGCGTGCGCGAGCGCGATTCTGATTGGCTCTTAGATCTTAGTAAACATTCGAATCGGTCGAAACCAGGAAGCGGCGGCCGCCATTTCGTGTGTTTCACTCAGAAAAAAAAGAGTGATAACAAGAAAAGGGGGTAAGGAGGAGAGTTACAGACCCCCTAACATTTGTAAGGGGGTCAAAGAAGGACAGAAAAGTACAAAGAAAACATTTATTGATTTTAAAAAAAATCACGGGGTACGCGTACGGTAAGCGTACGGTAAAAAAAAAAAAAAAAAAAGAAATGAAAATCAGATTTAAGTGTTTAGATATTAGGGGGCTCTAAAAAGAGCCGTTGTGTTTATGAAGTGATTTTTTTGTGGTACCTACAAGTAAGTACCGATGCAGAGTCTAAGTTCAAGAGGAAGACTCTGTTCCCTTCATCATTGAAGTGTACACCATCTCCTCTATAAATGTCTTGCATGTCATAACGCAAGTTGTTGTGGTAAATGGAACCCATACCATAGTCACGGAGGAAAGCAGAAACAGATTTGTTGACGTGCTTTCTTGCTTTGTCAATCTGCGGACAGAAATGATTGGACCAGTTCCATTTTTGCCTTTGGCATATGTTAGAAAACACAAAGGTAGTTTTAGGGAAAAGTGAAAACAGTTGTGCAAAGGTGTCCTTCATAAGCATTTCCAGACCTACCCCAGTCAAAGTGCCTAGGTCATTGCCACCACAGTGCACTATTATGAGGTCAGGGTGTTGGATATGCATGAAGGATTTCACCAATGGCATTAATTGGTGCCACTTTAACCCTCTCTGACCAATCCATTTAATGTCTACATTTGGCAAGGCAAGGTCTCTCACCATATCTGTTTTCTCTGCATACTTTTCACTCCAGAAGACATAGCTGTGCCCTACAATCCACACTGTGAACATCTTCAAAGGAGAACTGGATGCACTCAGGAGGTGTCTTTCAGTAGAATGGCAATATGAAAAGAAAGACAGTTTGGAAATGGAGGCATACATATTTTTTTCAAAAAAAAAAAGAACTGATTGGCTGTTTCATACCATTCTAGAATAAAAACTAGGCTGTATGTGTAAATTAATAGAAGCATGTTTTGTATTGGTACAAAAAAATGTGTTACCAAAGAACAGTACTATGGATTTGCTGTTAGGTTTGAAAAGTCAAGCACTCTTGCTCTGTGGAATTGAAACATTGTTTGGCGAACTTCTGACCTGACTCCACACAGCAGTGTTCCATGAGCTGTTGCTATGGTAGCAGGCAGAAGTCAAGTTGGGGGAAGGGTACTAGGCAGAAGTCAAGTTGGGGGAAGGGTACTTTTGGAAAAGGGTTGGTTTTCAACCAATAGAAATGTGTGATTACATTTGAAAAAAAGGGGGAAGCACTGAGATTTGAAACTTACATGTATATGTGTGGAAAAATAGAGGGAAACTTTGCCATTATCTGGTTCTGCTGAGAGGAGAGAGGTGTAGAGAACAGAGATCCTGGCTCTGATAATCTTCTGTTTGAGTGCCACATTTCTTTCACAACTAACTAATTTTAAAGGTGAGTTTAGAGTTTGAGAGGAGATGTATATGGTAAATTAAGAAATGAATAATAGAAATGTAATTCTTTTTGTTGAAGTTGTGTTTATTATTTTCTGTTTTGGGAGAAATTTAAATGTGAGGAACATGTAAAATAATTTGGACTATGTTTTCACGATAAATTAAGGTTTATTGGTATAAAAAAAGAATAGTTTAAGGGTTTGAGGTTGGACTCAGTAATGCAAATACATTCAGCATCACTAAGGCTGGTTGCCCTTGCTGGAATGTAGGCAGTCACCCAGGTTACACATGTTGGGAAATATAGGCAGAGATTTATTGTGTACAACTCTGGTAATTTTATATTTGCATTAGTAGGAAAAAGGGGGAGCGATTTTTTGGTGCAGAAGCAGACTCTTAGCACACACCCAGCTGCTTTCCATGTATAATCATGCACAGTATTTACAAGCGAGTGGGGTTTGAGGTTTCAGTCTGTAATGCAAATACATTCAGCATCACTAAGGCTGGTTGCCCTTGCTGGTATGTAGGCAGTCACCCAGGATACACATGGTGGTGGTCTGAAAAAGCAGTCTGGACATGGGCTTTTTAAAAAATCTGAAAAGTGGATTCATAATGTGTCAGTCTGTAAAAGTGATTATCACTTGCCAAAAAAAAAGAGCAGTAAGTGTGCTTTCAAATTGGCAAAGAAATTTCGTTTTGTGACTAATGTGAAAACATGACTCTGTGTGCAAATAGGAATTACAGGCAGAGATTTATTGCGTTTTGCTCTGGTGATTTCACAGTTGCATTAGTAGGAAAAAGGGGGAGCCATTTTTTGGTGCAGAAGCAGACTCTTAGCACACACCCAGCTGCTTTCCATGTAGAATCATGCACAGTATTTACAAGCGAGTGGGGTTTGAGGTTTCAGTCTGTAATGCAAATACATTCAGCATCACTAAGGCTGGTTGCCCTTGCTGGAGTGTAGGCAGTCACCCAGGATACACATGGTGGTGGTCTGAAAAAGCAGTCTGGACATGGGCTTTTTAAAAAATCTGAAAAGTGGATTCATAATGTGTCAGTCTGTAAAAGTGATTATCACTTGCCAAAAAAAAAGAGCAGTAAGTGTGCTTTCAAATTGGCAAAGAAATTTCGTTTTGTGACTAATGTGAAAACATGACTCTGTGTGCATATAGGAATTACAGGCAGAGATGTCATGATTGAGATAGATAATTTTCGAAAACTAGAACCATTTTTAATGCAATTAAAAAAAAATTTAAATGAATAAATATTTTTTTGAGTGGGTATGGTAAGTCAAAAATATCATGGTCCCTTTTTTCCACTTCTCCACAATCACATTTTCAGTTTTTAATTGTAGTCTCTCAAGGACCTTGTAATGTGATAATTGATTTTTAGTGTTTTTTAAAAAAAAGAAAAAAATTACGCGCACCGTACGCGTACGGTAAAAAAATAAATAAAAAAAGTTTTTAAAAACATATATAAAAAAAAGATGAAAGATAAGGTTGGCTCTTAAAAGAGCCGTTGTGTTCATGCAGGGACAGAGGAAAGAAAGATTGGGAAAATTAGTCTCTGCGACAAGTGTGCTGATCTATTTTGTTGTTCACTAGGGAAACACTGGTCTCCCTATGACAAATTAGATCATGACAAGAGGCGCATCGAATATCAACCCTCAGAAATCGAGGGTTAATTTCCAGAGGGCCAGCAAAAGGAGATGCTCCCCCCACAGATGAAGGGCTCACCTGACCTGCAGAAGAAGGACTCGGCCCTGCAGATGATGGTCCAGGCTGAGCTGCTGTGGATGTGCTTGGTTGACTTTCTGAAGGGTTACCTCCAGTAAGTCGAGCATGTGTCCTTCTGTGTACATCCTTGAGGTGTCTCATCATGGTATGATTCCCAAAGGAATACTTCCTGTCAGGATTACCTCTTGAAAGTACACGCTTACACAGCTTACAAGTTACTAAGGGTGCATTTACCTTTTGCTGGCCTTCAGGAAAAGTAAAATAATCCCATACATAAGAGGTCTTTTGTTTCCTCGCTCTCTGCCTCAAGGTAGTGCTGCTAGTGCTAGCCTCACTCTCAGAAGGGCTCTGCTGTTCTGCCATCGTATCACAAAGACAACCCAGCTCCTTCTCCTAAGGGATCACAAGCAGAAATGAGGGGAATGGGTGTGGTGTAGGAGAGTTCTAGAACTGAAAGTAGTTTCAACCAATCAAAAGTTGTGTTTCATGATCACATGACCTACCGTACGCTTACGGTACGCTTACGGCAAATGTACGCATGCGCGTAAAAAAGACACGCGCTTGCGCGCATGCGCATAACAGTCACTCCCCGACACTTCCGCGTAACGTGCGCGTGTAGCGTACACGCGTACGCGTCCCACGCGGAGTACGCGCGGCTACGCAAATTGGGTAAATATACGCAAACAGCGTAGAAACATTACGGACGTTGCGTAAACCGTACGCTTACCGTAAGCTTACGGTACGCGTACTAAAAAAAAAATAAAAAAAGGAAAAATGTATTGCAAATAAATTTTACATGTTTATTTTATAAAATATATTAAAAAAAACATATTATAGAATTTTAAAAATTTAACCATAGTCTTTAAAAAAGGATAGAAAATAAAAATAAAAATATGTTTAAAAAAATAGAAGAAAAAAAAAAAAAATTAGCATTTAAAAAACCTTGCAAATTCACTGAAAAAACCATGGGTTTCACACACGTTATAGTTAGGAATTAGCATTTAAAAAACCTTGCAAATTCACTGAAAAAACCATGGGTTTCACACACGTTATAGTTAGGAATTAGCATTTAAAAAACCTTAGAAATTCAATGAAAAAACCAAAGGTTTCACACATGTTATAGTTAGCTGGACATTTCACTCGTAAAAAACCAATGAAATTCCCCTGTTATAGTTAGTTCAGCTAACTATAACTCGCGCGCCCGCAATGCACTGCTGATGACGTCACATATTACATCACTCATGACATGGTCAGTGACATCACTCATGACATCACTGATGACATCTCAAATGACATCACTGATGACATCACTGATGACATCATCCTTGTGATAGAGTGGCAGACCTCCTCTTCCCCTAATATAACCTTTGATACACACATTCAAAAATAGAAATTAAAATTTTAAAAACAATGGACATACCAATACCAGTTACAACAACCTATACAGTAATTCTAAGATCCACATACACATCCACTCATTCACCAACAGTCCTATACAGTCACTCATACATGTACTCACTCATCATATGTACTCATACACCTATACATCCTGTTACACAATGCCACTCATCCATAGAGGTACTCACACACATAGTCACTCATGCTAAAAAAGAATCAAACATACATTTACTTGCATATACAGTTATACACACACCACCACACTTACTTCTACGGAAACTTACACATACTTAGTCTTTTAAACAATCACTTATAGAAACACATACTTTTTCATACAGGAACTCTTTCAATCTCTCACTCTCACATATACTCGCTTATATACACCAATAGTCACATATACTAGTTTAAAACATATGTAGTTACTCATAAAGACACTATTGAGACAGTCATTCACTCACTAACACACCCATACACTCACTCATCCACCCATAGAGTCCTGCACACATGCTGTCTTCAACACATACAAAGAGTGAGTCATTCATTCATGCACCTATGCACTACGTAATACCCCCACCGAACCATGCAGACACTCAGACTGATACTCATAAAACCAACTAATAACCTATATAGACACCCATGTAGCTACTCACCAACCCATGCAGCCACTTATACACAAAGTGAGAGACTGATACAGATATTTACATATTTAAACATTACTCACTAAGCCATGTATTCACTATGATACACTTAATCAGTCAGTTACACAATCAATTTTTCAAAAACAAATCATCCATTAGACACTTATATACCCATTTATTCTTCCATCGACCTTGAGATATACATATATAAAACATATTTAATTTTCAGAAACACACACATTCACTGGATGATGTCATCAGTGATGTCATCAGTGATGTCATTTGAGATGTCATCAGTGATGTCATGAGTGATGTCACTGACCATGTCATGAGTGATGTAATATGTGACGTCATCAGCAGTGCATTGCGGGCGCGCGAGTTATAGTTAGCTGAACTAACTATAACGGGGGAATTTCATTGTTTTTTTACGAGTGAAATGTCCAGCTAACTATAACATGTGTGAAACCTTTGGTTTTTTCATTGAATTTCTAAGGTTTTTTAAATGCTAATTCCTAACTATAACGTGTGTGAAACCCATGGTTTTTTCAGTGAATTTGCAAGGTTTTTTAAATGCTAATTCCTAACTATAACGTGTGTGAAACCCATGGTTTTTTCAGTGAAAATATATATATATATATATATATATATATATATATATATATATATATATATATATATTCAGTGAAAAAACCATAGGTTTCACACATGTTATAGTTAGCTGGACATTTTACTCGTAAAAAACCAATGAAATTGCCCCGTTATAGTTAGTTCAGCTAACTATAACTCGCGCGCCCGCAATGCACTGCTGATGACGTCACATATTACATCACTCATGACATGGTCAGTGACATCACTCATGACATCACTGATGACATCTCAAATGACATCACTGATGACATCACTGATGACATCATCCAGTGAATGTGTGTTTTTCTGAAAATTAAATATGTTTTATATATGTATATCTCAAGGTTGATAGAAGAATAAATGGGTATATTACTGTCTAAATGGATGATTTCTTTTTGAAAAATTGATTGTGTAACTGACTGATTAAGTGTATCATAGTGAATACATGGCTTAGTGAGTAATATTTAAATATGTAAATATCTGTATCATTTTTTCACTTTGTGTATAAGTGGCTGCATGGGTTGGTGAGTAGCTACATGGGTGTCTATATAGGTTATTAGTTGGTTTTTTTGAGTATTAGTCTGAGTGTCTGCATGGTTCGGTGGGGGGTATGACGTAGTGCATAGGTGCATGAATGAGTGACTCACTGTTTGTATGTGTTGAACAGAGCATGTGTGCAGGACTGCATGGGTGGATGCGTGTGTGTATTGGTGTGTTAGTGAGTGAATGACTGTCTCAATAGTGTCTTTATGAGTAACTACATATGTTTTAAACTAGTATATGTGACTATTGGTGTATATATGTGAGTATATGTGAGAGGGAGAGATTGAAAGAGTTCCTGTATGAATAAGTATGTGTTTCTATAAGTGATTGTTTAAAAGACTAAGTATGTGTAAGTTTCCGTAGAAGTAAGTGTGGTGGTGTGTGTATAACTGTATATGCAGGTGAATGTATGTTTGATTCTTTACTAGCATGAGTGACTATGTGTGTGAGTAACTCTATGGATGAGTGGCATTATGTAACAGGATGTATAGGTGTATGAGTACATATGATGAGTGAGTACATGTATGAGTGACTGTATAGGACTGTTGGTGAATGAGTGGATGTGTATGTTGATCTTAGAATTACTGAAGAGGTTGTTGTAACTGGTATTGGTATGTCCATTGTTTTGAAAATTTTAGTCTCTATTTTTGAATGTGTGTATCAAAGCTTATATTAAGGTGAGAGGAGGTCTGCCACTCTATCACAAGGATGATGTCATCAGTGATGTCATCAGTGATGTCATTTGAGATGTCATCAGTGATGTCATGAGTGATGTCACTGACCATGTCATGAGTGATGTAATATGTGACGTCATCAGCAGTGCATTGCGGGCGCGCGAGTTATAGTTAGCTGAACTAACTATAACGGGGCAATTTCATTGGTTTTTTACGAGTAAAATGTCCAGCTAACTATAACATGTGTGAAACCTATGGTTTTTTCACTGAATTTCTAAGGTTTTTTAAATGCTAATTCCTAACTATAACGTGTGTGAAACCTATGGTTTTTTCAGTGAATTTCTAAGGTTTTTTAAATGCTAATTCCTAACTATAACGTGTGTGAAACCCATGGTTTTTTCAGTGAATTTGCAAGGTTTTTTAAATGCTATTTTTTTTTTTTATTCTTCATTTTTTTCAAACATATTTTTAATTTAATTTTCTTACCTTTTATAAAGACTATGCTTAAATTTTTAAAATCATTAAATATTTATTTTATATAAATTTTTTAAAATAAACATGTAAAATTTATTTCCAGATTTTTTTTTTTTTTTTTTTATTTTTTTTTTTATAGTACGCGTACCGTAAGCTCACGGTAAGCGTACGGTTTACGCAACGCCCGTAATCTATCTACGCTGCTTGCGTATAGTTACGTACTTTGCGTAGCCGCGCGTACTGCGCGTGGGTCGCGTGCGCGCTTACGCCACACGCGCACGTTACGCGGAAGTGCCGGGGAGTGACTGTTATGCGCATGCGCGCAAGCGCGTGTCTTTTTTACGCGCATGCGTACTTTTTGCCGTAAGCGCACCGTAAGCGTACCGTAAGCGTACGGTAGGTCATGTGATCATGAAACACAACTTTTGATTGGTTGAAAGTACTTTCAGTTCTAGAACTCTCCTACACCACACCCATTCCCCTCATTTCTGCTTGTGATCCCTTGGGAGAAGGAGCTGGTTTGTCTTTGGGATACGATGGCAGAACAGCAGAGCTCTTCTGAGAGTGAGGCTAGCACCAGCAGCACTGTCTTGAGGCAGAGAGCGAGGAAAGTAAAGCCTTCTTATGTTTGGGATTATTTTACTTTTCCAGAAGGCCAGCAAAAGGTGAATGCACCCTTAGTTACTTGCAAGCTGTGTAAGCGTGTACTTTCTAGAGGTAATCCTAACAGGAAGTATTCCTTTGGGAATCACACCATGAAGAGACACCTCCAGGATGTACACAGAAGGACACATGGTCATCTTTTTGGAGGTAACTCTTCAGAAAGACGAGCCAGTACATCCACAGCAGCTCAGCCTGGACCATCACCTGCAGGGCTTACTCCTTCTTCTGCAGGTCAGGTGAGCCCTTCATCTGTGGGGGGAGAATCTCCTTTTGCTGGCCCTCTGGAAATGAACCTTCGATTTCGGAAGGTTGATATTCATTGCACATTTTGTAAAGGTCTAATTTGTCATAGGGAGACCAGTGTTTCCCTAGTGAACAACAAAATAGATCAGCACATTTGTAGCTTTGAATTATTTTCCCATGCTTCCTTTCCTCTGTCCCTGCATGAACACAACGGTTCTTTTAAGAGCCAACCTTATCTTCCATCTTTTTTTTACTTGTTTTTAAAAACTTTTTTTTTTTTTTTTTTACCGTACGCGTACCTTTTTTTTATTTTTAAAAAAAAAAAAAAAAAAATCATTTATCACATTATAAAGTCCTTGAGAGACTACAATTTTTATTATTGACTTACCATACTCACTCAAAAAAATATTTATTCATTTGTTTTTTTAAAAAATAGTTTTTAAAATGGTTGTAGTTTCCGAAAATTTTCTATATCGATCTGAAAATAAAGAAAAAAGTATTAATATTTTTAAACCATTTAATACTGACTCAAACCTCAAACCCCACTCGCTTGTGAATACTGTGCATGATTCCACAGGGTAAGCAGCTGGGTGTGTGCTAAGAGTCTGCTTCTGCACCAAAAAATGGCTCCCCCTTTCCATCTAATGCAACTGTGAAATCACCAGAGCAATACGCAATAAATCTCTGCCTGTAATTCCTATATGCACACAGAGTCATGTTTTCACATTAGTGCCAAAACGAAATTTCTTTGCCAATTTGAAAGCACACTTACTGCTCTTTTTTTTTCGGGCCAAGTGAAAATCTCTTTTTACAATTTGAAATCACTTTTACAGACTGACACATTATGAAACCACTATTTTTGATTTATTTAATTGCACGTGTCCAAGCTGTTTTTTTTTCAGACCACCACCATGTGCATTCTCTGTGACTGCCTACACTCCACCAAGGGCAACCAGCCTTAGTGAAGCTGAATGTATTTGCATTACAGACTGAAACCTGAAAACCCCACTGGCTTGTAAATACTGTGCATGACTATACACGGCAAGGACATGGGTGTGTGCTAAGCCTCTGCTTCTTCCCCCAAAAATTCGCTCCCCCTTTCCATCTAATGCAACTGTGAAATCACCAGAGCAAGACGCAATAAATCTCTGCCTATAATTCTTCTATGCACACAGAGTCATGTTTTCACATTAGTGCCAAAACGAAATTTCTTTGCCAATTTGAAAGCACACTTACTGCTTTTTTTTTTTTTCGGGGCAAGTGTAAATCACTTTTACACACTGACACATTATGAAACCACCATGTGTAACTACAACAAAAACAATTCCCATTTCTATTATTCATTTCTTAAGTTACCACAATCATCCCCTCTCAAACTGTAAACTCACCTTTAAAATTAGTTAGTTGTGAAAGAAATGTGACACTCAAACAGCAGATTATCAGAGCCAGGATCTCTGTTCTGTTCACCTCTCTCCTCTCAGCAGAACCAGATAATGGCAAACTTTCCCTCTATTTTTCCACACATATACATGTAAGTTTCAAATCTCAGTGCTTCCCCCTTTTTTTCACATGTATTCACACATTTCTATTGGTTGAAAACCAACCCTTTTCCAAAAGTACCCTTCCCCCAACTTGACTTCTGCCTAGTACCCTTCCCCCAACTTGACTTCTGCCTGCTACCATAGCAACAGCTCATGGAACACTGCTGTGTGCAGTTAGGTCAGAAGTTCGACACACAATGTTTCAATTCCACAGAGCAAGAGTGCTTGACTTTTCAAACCTAACAGCAAATCCATAGTACTGTTCTTTGGTTACACATTTTTTTGTACCAATACAAAACATGCTTCTATTAATTTTCACATACAGCCTAGTTTTTATTCTAGAATGGTATGAAACAGCCAATCAGTTCTTTTTGTTTTAAAAAAATATGTATGCCTCCATTTCCAAACTGTCTTTCTTTTCTTATTGCCATTCTACTGAAAGACACCTCCTGAGTGCATCCAGTTCTCCTTTGAAGATGTTCACAGTGTGGATTGTAGGGCACAGCTATGTCTTCTGGAGTGAAAAGTTTGCAGAGAAAACAGATATGGTGAGAGACCTTGCTTTGCCAAATGTAGACATTAAATGGATTGGTCAGAGAGGGTTAAAGTGGCACCAATTGATGCCATTGGTGAAATCCTTCATTCAAATCCAACACCCTGACCTCATAATAGTGCACTGTGGTGGCAATGACCTAGGCACTTTGACTGGGGTAGGTCTGGAAATGCTTATGAAGGACACCTTTGCACAACTGTTTACACTTTTCCCTAAAACTGCCTTTGTGTTTTCCAACATATGCCAAAGGCAAAAATGGAACTGGTCCAATCATTTCTGTCCACAGATTGACAAAGCAAGAAAGCACGTCAACAAATCTGTTTCTGCTTTCCTCCGTGACTATGGTATGGGTGCCATTTACCACAACAACTTGCGTTATGACATGCAAGACATTTATAGAGGAGATGGTGTGCACTTCAATGATGAAGGGAACAGAGTCTTCCTCTTGAACCTTAGACTCTGCATCGGTACTTACTTGTAGGTACCACTAAAAAAATGACTTCATAAACACAACAGCTCTTTTTAGAGCTCCCTAATTTCTAAACTCTTAAATCTGCTTTTCATTTATCTTTTTTTTTTTTTTTACCGTACGCTTACCGTAAGCTTACCGTACGCGTACCCCGTGATTTTTTTTTAAATCAATAAATGTTTTTTTTGTACTTTTCTGTCCTTCTTTGACCCCCTTACAAATGTTAGGGGGTCTGTAACTCTCCTCATTGCCCCCTTTCCTTGTTTTCACTCTTTTTTTTCAGAGTGAAATACACAAAATGGCGGCCGCCGCTTCCTGGTTTCGACCGATTCGAATGTTTACTAAGATCTAAGAGCCAATCAGAATCGCGCTCGCGCACGCCGCCGTACGCTTACCGTAAGCGTACGGTAAGCGTACCGTAAGCGGGCTCAGATATATATATTGATTTAAAGGCTATTTTCTCAGAATCTACTGAACAGATTTACACCAAACCTACAAAAGGCACTTCCTTGACCTGAGGACTACCTCTCTGCCAAATTTCTAGTAATTCTGTTCAGCCGTTCGGGCTGTAGCTCGTTCTAAAGGTCCTATGGAAAAATGCATGGGAAAAACGCGTTTTGGGACCCCCCTTTTATCTCAGCCCCCGCTTGACGAATCCCCCCGAGACTTTCAGGGTAGGAGCGGAGCGTAGCGCCCCACCTATTTTGAGAAATTCGCGAGGATTCGTCGACCGGCGCCAAAGTTATTCAAAATAGAATGTTGAGGTTTTCCTATGGAAACGTGGTCCTAACTATAACTACCTACTGGCGACCGCCAGTAGGTAATATATATATTACCTACTGGCCACCAAAAGCACAGGGGGTGAGGTCAATGTGGATAGTGTTTTTTTTATTTCGATTTTATAATTTCATGTTGCCAAAATTACGTTTTTTTTCTCTATTAATAAGCCCTGCACATTTGGTGGCCTGCGGCCACCAAAAGCACAGGGGGTGGGGTAAGTGTGGATAGTGTTTTTTTTATTTTTATTTTTTTACCGTAAGCGTACGGTAAGCTTACGGTAAGCGTACGGTAAGCGTACGGTAAGCGTACCCCGCGAAATTGCCGAAAAAAAAATAAAACCGTTTTTGCTCTTGGGGGATGTTTGGGGACTCCCTCAACATGACTATGTGGGAGGGAGTTGTCAAAACAGCCCCGTAACATGTTTTTGGCCATCATGTTTGATAAACAACACTCAGTGCGAGAGACAAAATGGCGGACGCCGCTTCCTGGTTTCGGCCGATTCGAATGTTTACTAAGATCTAAGAGCCAATCAGAATCGCGCTCGCGCACGCCACCGTAAGCTTACGGTAAGCGTACGGTAAGCGTACGGTAAGCGTACCGTAAGCGGGCTCAGATATATATATTGATTTAAAGGCTATTTTCTCAGAATCTACTGAACAGATTTACACCAAACCTACAAAAGGCACTTCCTTGACCTAGGGACTACCTCTCTGCCAAATTTCTAGTAATTCTGTTCAGCCGTTCGGGCTGTAGCTCGTTCTAAAGGTCCTATGGAAAAATGCATGGGAAAAACGCGTTTTGGGACCCCCCTTTTATCTCAGCCCCCGCTTGACGAATCCCCCCGAGACTTTCAGGGTAGGAGCGGAGCGTAGCGCCCCACCTATTTTGAGAAATTCGCGAGGATTCGTCGACCGGCGCCAAAGTTATTCAAAATAGAATGTTGAGGTTTTCCTATGGAAACGTGGTCCTAACTATAACTACCTACTGGCGACCGCCAGTAGGTAATATATATATTACCTACTGGCGGTCGCCAGTAGGTAGTTATAGTTAGGACCACGTTTCCATAGGAAAACCTCAACATTCTATTTTGAATAACTTTGGCGCCGGTCGACGAATCCTCGCAAATTTCTCAAAATAGGTGGGGCGCTACGCTCCGCTCCTACCCTGAAAGTCTCGGGGGGATTCGTCAAGCGGGGGCTGAGATAAAAGGGGGGTCCCAAAACGCGTTTTTCCCATGCATTTTTCCATAGGACCTTTAGAACGAGCTACAGCCCGAACGGCTGAACAGAATTACTAGAAATTTGGCAGAGAGGTAGTCCCTAGGTCAAGGAAGTGCCTTTTGTAGGTTTGGTGTAAATCTGTTCAGTAGATTCTGAGAAAATAGCCTTTAAATCAATATATATATCTGAGCCCGCTTACGGTACGCTTACCGTACGCTTACCGTACGCTTACCGTAAGCTTACGGTGGCGTGCGCGAGCGCGATTCTGATTGGCTCTTAGATCTTAGTAAACATTCGAATCAGGCCGAAACCAGGAAGCGGCGTCCGCCATTTTGTCTCTCGCACTGAGTGTTGTTTATCAAACATGATGGCCAAAAACATGTTACGGGGCTGTTTTGACAACTCCCTCCCACATAGTCATGTTGAGGGAGTCCCCAAACATCCCCCAAGAGCAAAAACGGTTTTATTTTTTTTTCGGCAATTTCGCGGGGTACGCTTACCGTACGCTTACCGTACGCTTACCGTAAGCTTACCGTACGCTTACGGTAAAAAAATAAAAATAAAAAAAACACTATCCACACTTACCCCACCCCCTGTGCTTTTGGTGGCCGCAGGCCACCAAATGTGCAGGGCTTATTAATAGAGAAAAAAAACGTAATTTTGGCAACATGAAATTATAAAATCGAAATAAAAAAAACACTATCCACATTGACCTCACCCCCTGTGCTTTTGGTGGCCGAAGGCCACCAAATGTACAGGGCTTATTAAAGTTGATAAAAACCGTGCACGGAACGAACTGTGTTAAGTGGGCGCGCACGCCACAAATGGCGTAAAGTAACTTAGCATTTAAAAAAACGTACAAATTCACTGAAAAAACCATAGGTTTCACACACGTTATAGTTAGGAAATAGCATTTAAAAAACCTTGCTAATTCACTGAAAAAACCATAGGTTTCACACATGTTATAGTTAGCTGGACATTTTACTGATAAAAAACCAATGAAATTCCCCCGTTATAGTTACTGTAGGCAACTATAACTCACGCGACCGTAATCCTCTGCTGATGACATATGTGTCTTTATGAAAAAAAAATATTTGTAATATATGTATAGCTAAAATTTAATGGAAGAAGATATGGGCAAATAAGTGTCTAAATACAGTATTAGCATCAGCAGAGGATTACGGTCGCGTGAGTTATAGTTGCCTACAGTAACTATAACGGGGGAATTTCATTGGTTTTTTATCAGTAAAATGTCCAGCTAACTATAACATGTGTGAAACCTATGGTTTTTTCAGTGAATTAGCAAGGTTTTTTAAATGCTATTTCCTAACTATAACGTGTGTGAAACCTATGGTTTTTTCAGTGAATATATATATATATATATATATATATATATATATCGAAAAGTACCAGCTCGATTTCGTGAATCACCATTGTAATTTTTATGTGTTTGCTCAGTGTCCGCCCACTTCCAACTTCCAACTTCCTGCGTCACATGGTAATAGTCATGGAAAAAAGACTTGCAATATATATTGACTTGTGCGAGATCCATTGCAAATGTACAACTTGATGTGCAATTGGGTATTTTTTACAATATTATCTTTAAAAAAAACCATTGTATTCAACATAACTATTGTTAAAACACAAATGCCTTAATGTTGTACTCTTCTATGCCTATACACATTTTATATCTGTAATGTGTAATAAATATATCTCAGGGTATCTTATCTCTTATCTTATGGAATGACCCTTCACTGCAAATACAAAGTAACATCTCATACTTTGATGTAACAATTTATAAGAAATTGTGCATATCCTCAGTATTATTCAACCCATTAGGCCACTTACTGTCAAACTCAAGAATGATTTTAGTTTCCAACTGTCTTAATAGGCAATCCCTATTCCCACCCTTCCGTGACTTCGGGATGGCATTGATCACATAATATGTAAGACAGTTAATGTCATTCGCATGTGTTCGCTTAAAATGTCGTGCCACTGGGCAAGCAGGATCGCTATGTAGAATAGCCCTAATATGCTGCAATATTCTGACATGCACCTGCAGCTTCGTACTCCCAATGTAGTTAAGGCCGCAGGTGCATGTCAGGACATATACAGCATACTCAGTTTTGCAGATGTAGTGGCCATGAATTGGAATTGTTGACTCACTGAATGGGGTTGAATAATGCGTCTTGTTGCAGCCAAATTTGCATGCTCTACATGTGGCACATTTTCTAAAAACTTTTGTCAAGGATAGATCCCATCGTTTTGCCTTTTCTAAATGTGATCAATGGAGTTTCTGTTAACCTATTGGAGAGCATATTATCTGTCAACAATGGCTCTAATTTTGCGTTCTTCATTACAATAGGTCGTGATTAATCTTGGGGTATCCACCTTGATTATTCTGGTATCTGACTCACTTTGTGTCTCGATATTATCATTTTTAAAATGGCTATGTCTAGGTCGTGTGCTTGCTTTTCTAGTAGCTTCGCCTATGATTTTATCACTGTACCCTCAAGCCTTCCCACCATTTCATTTGTGCATATATTAAAATCTGACTCATTGTTACAGATGCGCTTGAGTCTAAGGATTTCTCCATACGGTATACTTGCAATTAGATGCCTAGGATGTGAACTTTTCGCATGTAGCGTGATGTTCCCCGATGTTGGCTTTCTATACAACGTGGTTGCAAGTTTGCCTTCCTTAACCCCTTCGCCGCGGCGGAAATTCCGCCGCGGCGCTGGGGGGGGTTTGGGGGCACAGCGGTGGTGCCGTGCTCATGACGGAGCCACTCCGTCATGAGCCACGGTTGGGCTGTGCTCATGACGGAGTGGTTCTGTCATGACTCCGCCCTCGGCGCTAATCGCCCGCACAGGCGGGGAATTAGCGCCGCGTGGGCGGCGTGGCCGCCAACAGCCGCAGCATGACGGAACCACTCCGTCATGAGCACACGGCACCCGTGGCTCATGACGGAGTGGTTCCGTCATGAGCACGGAAAGGGTTAATATGCACCAACACATCAAAAAATTCAATTTTTGTCTTATGGATGTGGGATGTGAAACTATAGGAACAATTGTTGTTATTTCTGTATCAGGGGCCTTTGTTCCTACTGGACCTCCCACTCACTCGTGAGTGGAAAACGGCCTCTCTAGTCCCTCCCTTTGTATTCATGTGAAAACTAGGTTCATAGTATTTTTATTGATGTCTTCAAGGAATTGATGGGCTTCTATCTCTTTCCCTTTCCACAATATAAAAACATCATCTATGTATCTCAAGTATGTGATAACATGTGTCTCAAATGTTGCCTGGTGCGCCTTGTTGAGGACCTGTTCCTCCCACCAGCCAACATGCAAACATGCGTAGCTGGGGGAGAAACAGGCCCCCATCGCTACAACTCGTTATTGTCTAAAAATATCTTTGTTAAAAAGAAAAAAATTGTTGTTGAGGCACCATGAGATGAGCTCCAGAATAACTTTGTTATGTTTATAAAATTCACTAGTTCTTAAATCTAAAAAGTGTTTTACCGCTCTCAATCCCTGGTTGTGGTCAATACTGGTGTATAATGATTCTATATCTAGTGTAATTAGATATAGATCTTCAGTACAGGTTAAATTCTCATTTTTTTTCAGAAAGTCACCAGTATCTCCAACATAGCTAGGTAGGTCCTTAACTAAGTTCTGTAGAAAGTAATCAATATATTGACCAACCTTTTCACTTACACTGTTAATAGCTGATATGATGGGCCTACCGGGAACAGGCATAATATTTTTATGTATTTTGGGAATTAAATATAACACCGGTAATACCGGAAACTCATTATACATAAATTTGTACTCTTCAGTGGATATGAGACCTTCTCATCTCCATTGTGCCAATCGTTTTTGTAGTGCTGCCTTGGCTGTATTATATTCCTTTAAACCAGATTGTATATAGCAACTTTCATCGTTCAGTTGTCTATGTGCTTCTTGAATGTAATCATTTTTAGGCCACAAAACCAGATTGTCACCTTTATCTGATTTCTTTATGACCACATTGTGGTTTTCACTTAATTTTTTCATTAATTTCTCATATTCTCTTTTTTTAATATATATATATTATCTACTGGCGGTCGCCAGTAGATAGTTATAGTTAGGACCTATTTTCCATAGGAAATCCGCAACATTCTATTGGGAATATCTTTGGCGCCGTTTGACAAATCTTCGCGAAATTTTTCAAACTTTTGGCCAGCTCTGCTCCGCTCCTATCCTGAAAATTTCACTGTGATTTCTCAAGCGTGGGCCGAGAAAAAAGGGGGGTCCGAAAACGCATTTTCCCCATGCATTTTCCTATAGGACCTGTTGACGCAGCTACAGCCCGAACTGCTGAACGGAATTACACCAAATTTGGCAAAGAGATATTCCTCAGTTCAGACTCGTGCCTTTTGCTTAAATGGTGTAAATCCATTCAGTAGTTCCTGAGAAAATTAGGGTAAAAAAGTTAGTGATATCTGGGCGTAGCCTAACCACACATCTCATCGTGAGATCTGATTGGCTGTCAGTACTTCATCCAAGAAGTGTTGGCAGCCATCTTGGGACCAATATACATGATAGCACCTCATTAAAAAGCGTTGCAGTTAATAGAAGGTTTTAAGACTTTAGTTACATTATAAATCATTTGTTGCTGGTACCATACTCATTTTAGGAATTGTGGTGTGTTCTAAGGTGATTTTACCATGTGAAAAAGCCTTCTGCTGGGATATCATAAATCATGTTTGAGAGAAAACTATTTTTTCATGCTTTTCCCACAGAGGTTTGGAAGGTGATCTATAAGCTAATCTGAGAGCATATTTTCTGTAAATTCACATTATCTTTCTCAGTCATGTGAGAATGAAGTCTGACATTCTCAGTGAAAAATGTACATCTAACAAGGGCAGAGACTGTCTGTTGTTCTACTGCAGCATCCCAGAGTGTTCTAAAGAACAACTAGAGCGCTAACAGTCCTACTTATGACAAAAGTATGACACATCTGAAGCCATCTTGATTGGAATAAAGTTGTAACACTTAAAACATTTAATTTACAAAGGAAAAAAATAAGGGGGTTCATTTTGCCATAGAAATTATGATTAGTGCTGCAGAAAGAAAAATTAGGGCACATTTTGACTTCTCAAATCCTCTTCTATTTCATAAAAATATTCTGACATGCAGACTGAAATAATGCACTTTGAATACCAGCAGCAGACTTCCCTGGTGAGCAGTAGCTTTACTACAGTGATATAATGAGCAACTAGAGTGCTAACAGTCAGAATTTATGGCAAATGCGTGACACATCTGAATGCCTTCTTGATGGAACCAAAGTAAAAAACCTGAAAGCATTTCCTACTGAGGAGACTGCAGTAAATGAGGAAATTAGGAAACTTCAAAACAAATAAATCTCCCAAGATGGCCACCAGAGACAAAAGAGCCCAAATGCAGCACAAATATCACCCAGAAGTAGCCCACATGTAGCCCAATGACAGAAGTGTGCAAAACACTTATTTTTTGTGTATTTGCAGTTTTATATAGTGCAGAGTTGTCAGGTATTGGAGTGCTTTACATGAGCATTGGTTACATCACACAAGATCAAATTCATTTTGGTTGTAGTCATGGGGAGATTAAGTGATTTGACCAGAATCACAGAATGTTGAGCTGAAGCAGAAACTTCAACCTAGTTCCCCAGTTGCAAAGTCTGCAGCTCGGGAAGTAACACCACATCCTCTCCCCTAAGTGCAACATTTAATCAAGTGGTCAACTGGAGAAAAAAACATAAAGATTACAAATAATTTAAAAGTTCTTTGTCGCTATTTGAAAACGCAGAAAACATGTCCTCATTTTAGTTTTTTAGAGCACTAACCATAATTTTGATGCAAATCAGACCCTCTCATATATGTAATTTCTAAAGGAAATGCTCTAGGTATTACAGTTTTGATTACATCAAGATGATGTCATGCGTTCCACACTTTTGTAATAAATATAGAATGTTAGCAATCTAGTTGTTCATTAGGATACTGTTGAGAGGCAGAGGCCAGGGGTACGGACTCTGAAAATTGAAGGCAGGTAGGAGAGTGCAGAGGCAACAATTTGACCACACTGGGCAGGCAGGAAGGGCAGTGGCAGCACAACAGACTATGGAGGGCAGTGGAAAGGGGGGCAGGGGCAACAAACCAACAATACAGGACTGGCAAGAGAGGCTGTGGCAATATAATAGACCATTGTGGGCAGAAGGAAGAGGCAGTGGTAGTACAACCATACATGCCAACAGACCCGTTTCAGCCAGGAAATGTCCAATGTTTTTAAGCTCAAATGGGCTTTATTTGATCTGTCTCCTGTCTACAATCTCCTCTTTTTCAATGTAACTCAAAGGGGAAAATCAATACCCCAGTTTATTTTCAATTTCTCCGTCTTACCAAGTTCAAAATGTTCGCAAGTATGGTACATTGGATCATGGTAGGCAGGAGGAATTGGGGTAGGGACATGGACTCGGATACCAGAGGACAGGAGGGACATGGAGAGGTGCACCAAACTGACCCTACAGGGCAGGCATCAGGGTTTGTAGCAGCACAATACACCACACAGCGCATGCGGGACGGGAGTGCAGTACAACAATCCATAGAAAGCAATAGGGAGAGGGCAGGACCATGCACATGGACAACAGAGAACAGAGGGTAAAGAGGCAATGATAGCTAGCTGACCATAATGGACAGACAGGAGAGAAAGCTGCAGCATAACAGACCATTAAGGGCAGGTGGGACGGATCAGGGGCATTACAATGGTACAGACAAGTCAGGAGGGAGGTAATAAGGGTCTGCACATGGAAACAGAGGGCTGGGGGCAAGGGGGCAGGGCAGGAGCAGCAAGATGACCATGGAGGCCAGGCAGGATGGGCACTGGAAACAAGACACACCATGGAGAGCAACAGTGAGCCTATGATGGCATACACACAGACCATGGAGGGAAGGTGGGAGGGGGTCAGGAGCAGCTCACTGACCACACAGGGAAGGTGGGAGGGGCCATGGCAGCACAGAAGACCATGCATGGCAAGCAAGAGGGATAGTGGCAGCACAATGGCTATGATGGGCAAGAAGGAGGGTGCAGGGGCATGCACTAAGGACCATGGAGGATAGAAGGGAGGGTCAGGACCTGGGCACAGACAAGAGAGTTCAGGGGAAGGGGCCTCACAACAGACCACGCAGGCAGGAGGAGCAGTTGCAGCATTACAGACCAGGGAGGGTAGAAGGGTGTGGCAATAAAATAGCCCATGGAGGACAGGAGGAAGGGGATAGGGGCATGGCATGTGGACAGGCAGGGTGGAGGTGTCAGGGACAGGTTACAGTCATCTGACAATGCTAGGCAGGTGGGAAGGGAGTGGCAGCTCAACAGAACACTCAGAGTAGATAGGAGTGGCAGGTCCATGGAACATGGTGGGCAAAAAGGATGGAGCAGGGGCATGCACAAAGACATCGGAGGGCAGGGGGAAGGAGAATAGGGGCAGAAAGCTAAGCACAGAGGCTAAGCAGGAGGTCAATGATGGGCCATAGATTTGGGCAATGGAATGCAGGAGGAGTGGACTGGTACATCGTGCTAAATGGAGGGCAGTGGCAGCACATCAGACCATGCATGGCATGAGGGAGGAGGCTAGTCCATGGATTCAGAAAACAGAGAATAGGGAGGAGGTGGATGGGGCAGCAAGCTAACTGTTCAGAGAAGGTGAGTATTAGGAACTTTATTGTTTTTAAAATGTGTGTCTGTGCGAACTACTTAAAATATGAACAAGTATGCAGCATAATCTCACTTTTAGTCAGGAAGAAGAGGACGTTTGTGACTGAGACTCCGGGCTCACTTGGCAGAAACACCCCCTGACCCTCCACCCCCATCGCAAAATGTAATGCCCATGAAAAGGGTAGGTGGACGCAGTGTTATATAGAACATAGTCCTGAGAGCACGATTGAAAATAAAAACTAGATATAGTATATGGTATAAACTATGCACCAAAGAGTGTGATATAAGATGAACCGGGGCGTGAAATATAATATGCAATACATTGTGCGCAATGACAGATTCATTGGAGAGCGCGAGATAGCACAGGCACTAGCGCGTGCTATGCGATATGCACCTTGGAATGTAATATGCACAGGGCAGTGTTGTGTAACCTAATTAGTCTCTAAAGTTGTAATATGAAATATGTGCTGGGGAGTGTAACGTTGCATATACACTGCGACAAAGATATGGATCCCAGATTGTAATATGTATGGCATAGCGCTGTGCGTTATAACATAGGCATCGAGGAAGGCCTGTTAGATGGGGCAATGTAATCCGTGCGAAGGCAAGTGTGCCATTACATATTCACGGGGTGGTGGTACAGTGCACATGGGCTAGAGAGTGTCATAGCATACGCACTAGCTGGTGGAATACAACACAGAGGTTTGTGGCACTCGGCGGGCACTGGTGGGTGTAACACAGCATTGGGCTCAGCCAGGAGCACGCTGTGACTCCCAAGTGAGGTTCGTCTTCTTTCCAGAGAGTAAAATAAAAAGTATTACACATCCGGCGGTGGATGTGTGTTTTATTAACTGTGAGGGGGGTTTCTTGCATAGTTTGGTTGAATTTTTGTCGTATCCCCTTTGAATGGCTTGGTGTGCGTGTGTATTAAATGTGCCCGTCAATAGCTACCCATGTTTGTGTAAGTAAACGACAAGGGTGTCTACTTGGAGAGGACCCACCGGCGGGGGCGCCGGGATTAGGCACTGTAGGGCGTCAGGCACGTCAGAGCTTCACTAGCGGTGTAAATACATTCCACGTTGATTCATTGTATGCATAGTCGCCTTTTAAAGAATATCACGCAAATCGTCATGGTGATAGGTACATACGGTTTGTCCAGCATGTCCTAGGTGTTTCTATAAATATATATATTTTTTAAATAATAAAAAACAAAGGCCGGCCCCGGGGGATGGGGTCCCTGGGGCCATAAGTGGCCTGAGGAGGGGGGCAACGAAGCCCCCTCCTAAAGAATAAAAAAAAAAAGGCAATGACCCGGGGGTTGGGGTCCCCGGGGCCGATTAAGGCCTTGAGAGGGGGGTCACACGGCCCCCTTCCAAATTTATTTTTTTCAACAAAAAAAATGAGGGTGCAGGCCCTGGGGGATGGGGTCCCCAGGGCCAATAAATTAGAAAAAGAAGGGGGGCACATAGACCCCCTTCTTAAAACAAATAAATAAATAAAAGACCAGCATTGTGCCGGAGAAAAAGCCCCCTCCTTGCAGCACTCTGCAAACGCGCCCCCTGGTGAGTTCTAAGTTGGGGAATTAATTCCCCTTCAATACTGAGGGTCCCTGAGGGCCAACTAGCCCAACAGGTATCTCCAGTATGCGCCAGGGAGCTGCGTTGCAGACAGGTGTTCTGAGGCCACGCCCTTTTTACACCTCTATGCCACGCAGCTCTGTGGCGCTTACTGGAGGTACCTAGTGGGCTAGTTCGACCATAGGGACCCTTTGGATTCAACAGAACTTAATCTCTCAACTTAGAACGGCCACAGGGCGCGTTTACACAGTGGTTAAGGGAGGGGACGGGGCCTGAGGTGACGTGTGCAAACACGGCCTGTGGCACGTTTTAAGTTGGGGAAATAAATCCCTTTCAATCCTGAGGTACCCTGGGGGCCAACTAGCCCATCAGGAGCTTCCAGTAAGTGCCACTGCTCTGCGTTGCAGAGAGGTGGTGCAAGGCTTGCCCCTTTTTACACCTCTCTGCAATGGCACTTACTGGATGTACCAAGTTGGCTTTTTTGCCCCTAGGGACCCTCAGGATTCAAGGGGACTTAATCTCCCAACTTAAAACGGCCACAGGGCGTGTTTACAAAGTGGGGAAGGGAGGGGACGGGGCCTGAGGTGACGTGTGCAAACTCGCCCTATGGCGATTTTAAGTTGGGGAAATAATTCCCTTCAATCCTGAGGGCCCCTGGGGGCCAACTAGCCCACTAGGTGCTTCCAGTAAGCACCACTGATGTGTGTTTCAGAGAGGTGGTCCAGGCGGTGCCACTTTTTACACCTCTCTGCAACACAGCTCTGTGGCTCTTACTGGAGGTACATAGTGGGCTAGTTGGACCCTAGGGACCCTCAGGATTCAAATGAACGTAATCTCCCAACTAAAAATGGCCACAGGGCGTGTTTACACAGTGGTGAGGGGACGGGGCCTGAGTTAACGTGTGCAAACATGCCCTGTGGCGCGTTTTAAGTTGGGGATAAAATTTCCCTTCAATCCTGAGGGACCCTGGGGGCCAACTAGCCCACCAGGTGCTTCCAGTAAGTGCCACTGCGCTGCATTGCAGAGAGGGGGTCTAGGCCATGCCCCTTTTTACATCTCTCTGCAACGCAGCTCTGTGGCACTTACTGGAGGTACCTAGTGGTCTAGTTGGACCCAAGGGACCCTCAGGATTCAAGGGGACTTGATCTCCTAACTTAAAATGGCCATAGGGCATGTTTACACAGTGGGGAAGGGAGGGGACGGGGCCTGAGGTGATGTGTGCAAACACGCCCTGTGTTGCGTTTTAAGAGGAAGTTTTAATCCCCTGCCCTATTATATACTAGGGGCTTACAGAGGAGGTCATGCTAATCACAGGGGGACCCCAACGCATAATGTTCCCTAGTGTATGTAGGTGTTTTCACTGTATTCTAAGTGTCTTTTAACATAGCACTGGCTCTAGGACTGGTTAGTCAGACTCAGTTACCACCAGTATCCGTCTGAAAAAGTTGAGGGTACAGGAGGATTTTGCAACAAGGCTTCTTTCTGCTCTTCTTTTTGTACTTTCTGCACGTTATCCTTCTTCCTGCACTTTTCTTCGTCTTTGAGGACTTCTGTTGTTTCTTTCTGCATTTCTTTTTTTTCTTTCTGTGCGTTTTTTCTTCTTTCTTCACATGTCCTATCTCTGTAGGCATAGTTAGAAATTAGCATTTAAAAAACCTTTGAAATTCACTGAAAAAACCATAGGTTTCAGGCACGTTATAGTTAGGAATTAGCATTTAAAAAACCTTAAAAATTCACTGAAAAAACCATAGGTTTCAGGGGCGTTATAGTTAGCTGGACTTTTCACTTGTACAAAACCATTGAAATTCCCGCGTTATAGTTAGTTCAGCTAACTATAACTCGCGCACCCTCAATGCACTGCTGATGACGTCACATATTACATCACTCATGACATGGTCAGTGACATCACTCATGACATCACTGATGACATCTCAAATTACATCACTGATGACATCATCGAGTGAATGTGTGTTTTTCTGAAAATTAAATATGTTTTATATATGTATATCTCAAGGTCGATGGAAGAATAAATGGGTATATAAGTGTCTAAATGGATGATTTGTTTTTGAAAAATTGATTGTGTAACTGACTGATTAAGTGTATCATAGTGAATGCTTTAATGAGAAGCTAAGTTTGGAGTCACTCGTTAACAAGGTGGTTTCAAACTGTTATCTGATCATGAGAGGCCTACGTAGGATTTTGCCCCTTCTTCCCCCTCATGTACGAGGTACAGTAGTCCGATGCACAATTCTTAGTCGCTTGGACTACTGTAACGCCTTGCTGCTTGCCTCCCCTGCATATTTGATACAGAGACTTCAACGGACCCAGGCAGCTGCTGAAAAACTTGCCCTTCTGAGACCGCGTTTCTCCTCTAGTACTAGGGCTTTGTCCGAACTCCATTGGCTGCCTGTGCATCAGAGAATTTTGTTTAAATCACTGTGTGTAGCTTTTAAAGCTCTTCATGGCTTCGGCCCTATACCATTGCAAAATCTTTTTAGATGGTATACTCCCACGCGCATGCTGCGCTCCTCATCAGCTAGGCTGGCCTTGATTCCCAAAACAACGAGAGCCACCCTGGGAGGTCGTGCCTTCAGCACTGCGGCTGCACGTCTATGGAATAGTCTCCCTGTGGAGCTACGACTGGTTCAGGATCTTACCCTTTTTCGCAGACAGCTGAAAACCTGGCTGTTCCCCAGAGCTTAATTCTCAGCCTCCCCTCCTTCCTTCCTTCACTCTGTCATCAGCGCCAGGATGCCCGTAGGGTTGCAGTGCGCTTTACAAATATAAATACATACATACATACATGGCTTAGTGAGTAATGTTTAAATATGTAAATATCTGTATCAGTCTCTCACTTTGTGTATAAGTGGCTGCATGGGTTGGTGAGTAGCTACATGGGTGTCTATATAGGTTATTAGTTGGTTTTTTGAGTATCAGTCTGAGTGTCTACATGGTTCAGTGGGGGGTATTACGTAGAGCATAGGTGCATGAATGAGTGACTCACTGTTTGTATGTGTTGAAGACAGCATGTGTGCAGGACTGTATGGGTGGATGAGTGTGTGTATGGGTGTGTTAGTGAGTGAATGACTGTCTCAATAGTGTCTTTAAGAGTAAATACATATGTTTTAAACTAGTATATGTGACTATTGGTGTATATAAGTGAGTATATGTGAGAGTGAGAGATTGAAAGAGTTCCTCTATGAATAAGTATGTGTTTCTATAAGTGATTGTTTAAAAGACTAAGTATGTGTAAGTTTCCGTAGACGTAAGTGTGGTGGTGTGTGTATAACTGTATATGCAAGTAAATGTATGTTTGATTCTTTATTAGCATGAGTGACTATGTGTGTGAGTAACTCTATGGATGAGTGGCATTGTGTAACAGGATGTATAGGTGTATGAGTACATATGATGAGTGAGTACATGTATGAGTGACTGTATAGGACTGTTGGTGAATGAGTGGATGTGGATGTGGATCTTAGAATTACTGAAGAGGTTGTTGTAACTGGTATTGGTATGTCCATTGTTTTGAAAAGTTTAGTCTCTATTTTTGAATGTGTGTATCAAATGTTATATTAGGGGGAGAGGAGGTCTGCCACTCTATCACAAGGATGATGTCATCAGTGATGTCATCAGTGATGTCATTTGAGATGTCATCAGTGATGTCATGAGTGATGTCACTGACCATGTCATGAGTGATGTAATATGTGACTCGCTTCATTTATTTGGGACTCTTCCTAGCGGAACGCTTGATTACCTGGAGGTGGAAGTTGCCCACCCCTCGCATAAATGCTGCTTGGGAACATTCCATGGAAACACGGAACTAGCCTGAATGTGCTTCTTTAAACAGAAAGGATACAACAGGATTGTGCAAATACCCTCTTGTTTCCTGTTGGGTTGCCATCCCACCTGACTTCGAGGCTGCCCTGTTACACATTGCTCAATCACCCAGAGGGGCCATGACACTGAGGGCTCTCCAGATGTACGCCTCCAGTACACCACTCTGACTGCTCACCCCTTCAGTGAACCTGTTATCCCAGGTGTCGCAACTCTGCAGATGTACACACTTTCATGTTGTGGGATTACATTGTTTAATGTTCAAAGTTTTTCATATTTTTATTGGATCTAAGTCGAATTTCTCTGTGACCATATGACAGTACTGTTGAAAATATGATTCAGTGATATATAAGCTGTAAATTCTGGAAAATACTCTATAAACAGATTCAAACAAGAAATGTACCAATCAAAATCGTTCTATAGGGTTTGCTCCTTGTCCTGGAGCTCTGGTCAGAGTCTCGCAGATGTCTTGCGAGACCGTAAAAAAAGTACTTGCTCCATATCTTCCAAAGAACAGTTGTCAGATTCCTGTTGCGATCTCCCCAGGAATAGATGATTGGTCCCAAAACACTCTCACCAAAGTCAGCGACAGGTGAAAACAACTGCCTCCGAATTCAGCCAGGGGGAAAGGGGAAGTGGAAGACAAAACAAGAGAGACTGCCTCTGGATTCTGTTTCTTCTCCTGGAAATCTGTTCTATTTTGATTCCTGAAATGAATAACAACAATTAGTTTTTTCCCTATCTAAACCCTGCGTGGTAATACTTTTCCTTTTTCACTACTCTTTACCTCTTTGTGCCAGAGATCTAGCCCCTCTCTTAAAAGTTATGTCATTGATTCATTTGATCAGTTTGTTCGGGCTTCATAGTGAGATTAAAACTGAGCAAAATTAAAAGTTCGTAGCTGACCAGTCTTTCAAACCATTAAATTGTATTACGGAAGATAAACAACTCCGTTTGCAGTAACTCAAAATAAGTCTTTTCTTAAATAGTACTTGAAGAGCTATGTCAGGAAAAAGCTGCTCAAAAGTCTTATATATTTCTAGGAATTATTGGCTGGAAAAAACGTTGCTTATAATTTCTTCACTGCATAACCCTGCCGATTATTTTAACACTTGCAGAACACTGTAGAATTAACACTCTTACTTATGACGATTGATAAGGCTTCTCTTCACAGAAGACTCTTCTCTTTGCTGTCCTAGTCAAACTCTGCAATGCACCTTCCTCAGATACTGGACACGACTCACCGGTAAACTTGCTGACAGGAATAGCGCTGTAATTCAAATAATTGAGAACATAAGGAATAATTCAAGCAAACATCACAAAAATGCCTCCAGTACTTTCCTCAAAGATGCCTAAGCTGAAGCTCAGGATACGCGACCGCCACAGACTGTATCTCCTCAGTTTGGTCACAGCGCGCTGAAGAGAAACGTCCGCTTCAGGTTTCTTCACAGTTGAAGTGCGCCGCACGAAGCTCGCGCTGGCGCGTTGATCACAAAGAGAGTCTCGAGTCAGAAAACAACTAGACCGAGAACTCTCTAGGGAAGTGGGACATTGGCCTGGATGTGAAGTGGAATGGACTTAAGAGTTGTCTTTCAAGTCGGGTGACATTGTGTTTTCCCCATCTCAATGTAAGCGCAGTTCAATAGCGTCATGACAACAATACATAATTCATTTTTCTAATTTAATCAACATGTCTAATATTTTACTTTCTTCAAATTTACGGCAAAACACTGTAATTAACTTAATTCTAAATGTAGGATCTCACGAGTACGTTGCAAAAGCCAAACAGAAGGTACAGCCCGTTTGAGTCCACGCAGGGGATTGTACATCCGACTCCCGCAAGCGTCTCAAGAGCGCATCACTTAAAAAAATATATATCCAAACATGTTTTTATCACTAAATCATTAATCTATTATAGATTGGCATTAAATAATAAATAAAAGATGATAAAGAACTGTATATAAAAGATCACAATGAAATTTAGAACTCTACGATCTCGCAAGTGTCCCACAAGGTCTTCACGGGAGTAATGACACCGAAAAAATAGACTGCTGGTAACATGTCTCGATATGAGAGTTACAAGAACTGAGAAAATACACAATCTACACTGAAATACTGAATATTTATCTGTTTAATACTCACACATATTTGAGAAATATTTTGCAAACTGTGAACCATTCTTTTTCAAAATAATGTATGCACACAACATATACAATAAAGTCATTCTACCACACATACACTCACAATTTTTTTTTATTGACTGAAACCCTTTGGATGCGTCAGACGGCCCCTGGCTGTCTGACGCCACGGGTGGCATGTGCGTCGGACGGCCGGGAGCCATTTGATTTGTGCACGCGTCAAATTTTCCCACACTGCTGGAAAATTTCGCCCGCATTTAAAGAGTTAAACAAAACCTAGAAATTTACCGAAAAAAACAAAGTTTAGAGTAACGTTTTAGTGTTGGGTAATAAAAAGATCTGTTTCATTTAAAATAAAAAGAACCTTAGTAATTCACTGAAAAAAACAAAGGTAAAAATGTTATGTTATAGTTTGGTGAATTTCTCAGTGACATCATAAATGTTTTAAACTAAAACAAATACAGAAATTCAGCATTTATAGTTAGCAGCACTAACTATAACCTGCGTCCACGCCACGCCCTGCTTATGGCCTCACATGAAATCACTGATGATATGTTCTATGACATAATATATGACATCACTGATGCTTTTTACTTCAAAACGTTAATGTTGTCACTGACAAATTCACCTAACTACACAGATAGATAGATAATAGACTGATAAACAGATAGATAGATAGATAGATAGATAGATAGATAGATAGATAGATAGATAGATAGATAGATAGATAGATAGATAGATAGATAGATAGATAGATAGATAGATAGATAGATAGATAGATAGATAGATAGATAGATAGATAGATAGATAGATAGATAGATAGATAGATAGATAGATACCAGGAGACCCCTTCACATTTGTGAGTGGTTTACCACCAACTTGAAGTAGGTGGTAAACTGCAAGTGTTTTGCAAGCTCAAATGCGGTTTCAAAACAATAGTACATGCCTTTGAGACTCACTATAAGGAAGGGATGCCCCTTTCTAATAGCAAGAGTCGCAAACGCTATTTTTTTAATCAGTGACTCGCAAAATAACATTTGTACATGCTTGGACCCTTTTATGCGGTCTCAAACAGGCCGATCTCCCATTTGTGACCGCAAAAAATGGTCGTACATATGACCCATAATGTCCTGCTAAATTGTGGGAGGTGTGCGGGTTAAGGAAGATCTACTTGGTAGCATTTAAAGGTTGAACCTGTTTAAAAGTAGCAAAAATAATCATACGGAAGCCATGCAAGATACTGCCAGGTGGTTGGTTTGGGTTGAAAATGCTATGGTTTTGTGGATTCTGTGAAAAAAAATATAATCAAAATCCAATTTCACTATAACCATGTTACCTGAAAATGCCCTAAAGTCTACCTTACTCCCAAAGTATTCCTGGGCTCACAGCCTCTGGTTACAGACCAGTCCTCGTGTCCACCATCTCTGTGGACCATGTTTCCTCCTCATTCTGCTCCCACGGGCTCCTCGCCACACTGCAATGCTCTCCAGTTTACTGTACAGCACTCTGCTACTTTGTTGTTAGCTTTGCTTTACAAAGATGCAGAGACATTGTTTACATCTCTTACCAGGAAGTGAGATCTCATAGTAGTGATTGTTTCTTACCTGTGCAGCGCACTCCTGCGGACTTCGTGGTATCGCAATCCCGAGGTATCTTGGTGGTGTAGGGACACTCTGAGAGCCTGTGTTCATCTCCATTGCACTGTACATCTGTAATCAGTACCAGCTCATATCTATTTTCAATAAATGAAGATCCGGTTGTTGCTGAAACTGGAACTCCACATCCCAGCTCTCTACAGACCACTGCAGCATCCTTCATGTCCCACTGGTGGTTGCACACTCTTCCCCATTTAGGGAATTTAATCCGCAAAAACCCAACACAGGGTTCCTTGGAATGCGTCAGTACAACTTTCGTAAACGGATCTGCAGAAACAGAAGTAATGCAAATCATTCTCATTCTATAAACCCTTTCCCTGCCTGGATATTCACAAACCCCTGTGCCAGAGTGTTTGCTAAAATATCAGCATTAGAATTTTCCAAGCATGAGCTCACACAATACACTTATAAAACAGTACATTTTTTCGTTACATTCAGGGTGACCTGCTGGCGTGTAAACCTCTCATCAATATCTCTTTTCACCCTTCAGTGTTACTCACACAGGAACGTACCTCTGCCACGGAATGACCCAAATCAGCATTCGCCTGCATCCTCAGGGTGTGGTTTCCCATGTGTTTGAGTAGGAATCCACACTAGACACTCAGGAATCTTTTTAATACGAGGCAAGTTCATTGGTGACACCAGTGGTGTAACATTAGCCTCAGCAACCCCAGGGTGTGTGGGGGTGACTGCTCTAGGGACGCCCTCCGGCACTGTGCACAGGTTGCAGGTCCCTGGTCTGGAGCTCCTGAGAGGGTGCAGAGTGTGAGGGGGGTTCCCTGTTACACCTTTGGAGGACACCAGTGGTGTAACATTAGCCCCAGCAGCCCAGGGTGTGCGGGGGTGACTGCTCTAGGGGCCCCCCTCTGGCACTGTGCACAGATTGCAGGACCCTGGTCTGAGAGCTCCTGACTGGGTGCGGAGTGTGAGGGGGTTCCCTGTTACACCTTTGGGGGACACCAGTGGTGTAACATTAACCCCAGCAGCCCCAGGGTGTGCAGGGGTGACTGCTCTAGGGGCCCCCCTCTGGCACTGTGCACAGGTTGCAGGTCCCTGTTCTGAGAGCTCCTGACTGGGTGCGGAGTGTGAGGGGGGTTCCCTGTTACACCTTTGGGTGAAACCAGTGGTGTCACATTAGCCCCAGCAACCCCAGAGTGTGCGGGGGTGACTGCTCTAGGGACCCCCCTCTAGCACTGTGCACAGGTTGCAGGTCCCTGGTCTGAGAGCTCGTGACTGGGTGCGGAGTGTGAGGGGGTTCCCTGTTACACCTTTGGGCGACACCAGTGGTGTAACGTTAGCCTCAGCAGCCCCAGGGTGTGCAGGGGTGACTGCTCTAGGGACCCCCTCTGGCACTGTGCACAGGTTGCAGGTCCCTGGTCTGGAGCTTCTGAGTGGGTGCGGAGTGTGAGGGGGGTTCCCTGTTACACCTTTGGGGACACCAGTGGTGTAACATTAGCCCCAGCAGCCCCAGGGTGTGCAGGGGTGACTGCTCTAGGGGGCCCCCCTCTGGCACTGTGCACAGGTTGTAGGCCCTGGTCTGAGAGCTCCTAACTGGGTGCGGAGTGTGAGGGTGTTACCTGTTACACCTTTGGGGGACACCAGTGGTGTAATATTAGCACCAGCAGCCCCAGGGTGTGCAGGGGTGACTGCTCTAGGAGCCCCCCTCTGGCACTGTGCACAGGTTGCAGGACCCTGGTCTGAGAGCTCCTGACTGGGTGCGGAGTGTGAGGGGGGTTCCCTGTTACAAGTTTGGGGGACACCAATGGTGTAACATTAACCCCAGCAGCCCCAGGGTGTGCAGGGGTGACTGCTCTAGGGGCCCCCCTCTGGCACTGTGCACAGGTTGCAGGTCCCTGGTCTGAGAGCTCCTGACTGGGTGCGGAGTGTGAGGGGGGTTCCCTGTTACACCTTTGGAGGACACCAGTGGTGTCACATTAGCCCCAGCAACCCCAGAGTGTGCGGGGGTGACTGCTCTAGGGACCCCCCTCTAGCACTGTGCACAGGTTGCAGGTCCCTGGTCTGAGAGCTCCTGACTGGGTGCGGAGTGTGAGGGGGTTCCCTGTTACACCTTTGGGGGACACCAGTGGTGTAACGTTAGCCTTAGCAGCCCCAGGGTGTGCAGGGGTGACTGCTCTAGGGACCCCCTCTGGCACTGTGCACAGGTTGCAGGTCCCTGGTCTGGAGCTTCTGAGTGGGTGCGGAGTGTGAGGGGGGTTCCCTGTTACACCTTTGGGGACACCAGTGGTGTAACATTAGCCCCAGCAGCCCCAGGGTGTGCAGGGGTGACTGCTCTAGGGGGCCCCCCTCTGGCACTGTGCACAGGTTGTAGGCCCTGGTCTGAGAGCTCCTAACTGGGTGCGGAGTGTGAGGGTGTTACCTGTTACACCTTTGGGGGACACCAGTGGTGTAATATTAGCACCAGCAGCCCCAGGGTGTGCAGGGGTGACTGCTCTAGGAGCCCCCCTCTGGCACTGTGCACAGGTTGCAGGTCCCTGGTCTGAGAGCTCCTGACTGGGTGCGGAGTGTGAGGGGGGTTCCCTGTTACAAGTTTGGGGGACACCAATGGTGTAACATTAACCCCAGCAGCCCCAGGGTGTGCAGGGGTGACTGCTCTAGGGACCCCCTCTGGCACTGTGCACAGGTTGCAGGTCCCTGGTCTGGAGCTTCTGAGTGGGTGCAGAGTGTGAGGGGGGTTCCCTGTTACACCTTTGGGGACACCAGTGGTGTAACATTAGCCCCAGCAGCCCCAGGGTGTGCAGGGGTGACGGCTCTAGGGGCCCCCCTCTGGCACTGTGCACAGGTTGCAGGCCCTGGTCTGAGAGCTCCTGACAGGGTGCGGAGTGTGAGGGGGGTTCCCTGTTGCACCTTTGGGGGACACCAGTGGTGTAACATTAGCCCCAGCAGCTCCAGGGTGTGCGGGGGTGACTGCTCCAGGGGCCCCCCTCTGACACTGTGCACAGGTTGCGGTCCCAGGTCTGAGAGCTCCTGACTGGGTGCGGAGTGTGAGGGGGGATCCCTGTTACACCTTTGGGGGACACCAGTGGTGTAACATTAGCCCCAGCAGCCCCAGGGTGTGCGAGGGTGACTGCTCTAGGGGCCCCCCTCTGGCACTGTAGCCGGGTTTGGGAGGAGAGCTTTTGGCAAGGACTAGAAGAGCTAACGAGCTGGAGAGAAGCCTCTGTTCATGTTGTATCAGGGGGAGCACAAGATCCAAGGACGAAAAGAGCTAACGAGCTGAGGATAAGTCTCTCTTCATGGTGTATCAGGAGGCGAGCAACATCCAAGGACAAGAAGAACTAACGAGCTGAAGATAAGCCTCTCTTCATGGTGCATCAGGAGGAAAGCAACATCCAAGGACAAGAAGAGCTAACGAGCTGAGGATAAGCTACTCTTCACGGTGTACCAGGAGGAGCACAACATCCAAGGACAAGAAGAACTAACAAGCTGGAGAGAAGCCTCTGTTCATGGCGTATCAGAGGGAGCGCAACATCCAAGGACGAGAAGAGCTAACGATCTGAGAAGAAGCCTTGGGTCATTTTGCACAAGAAGGAGCATAACATCCAAGGACAAGAAGAGCTAATGATTTAAGTAGAAGCCTCAGTTCATGGTGAACCAGGAGGAGCGCAACATCCAAGGACGAGAAGAGCTAATGAGCTGAGGAAAATCCTCTCTTCATGGTGTATCAGGAGGAGAGCAACATCCAAGGACAAGAGGAACTAACGAGCTGGAGAGAAGCCTCGGTTCATGGTGTACCAGGAGAAGCACAAGATCCAAGGACGAGAAGAGCTAACGAGATGAGGAGAAGCCTCTGTTCATGGTGTACCAGGAGGAGCACAAGATCCAAGGACGAGAAGAGCGAACGAGCTGAGGAGAAGCCTCTGTTCATGGTGTGTCAGGAGGAGCGCAACATCCAAGGAGGAGAAGAGCTAACGATCTGAGGAGAAGCCTTGGTTCATTTTGTACCAGAAGGAACATAACATCCGAGGACGAGAAGAGCTAATGATCTAAGGAGAACCCTCAGTTCATGGTGTACCAGGAGAAGCGCAACTTCCTAGGACGAGAAGAGCTAACGAGCTGAGGAGAAGCCTCTGTTCTTGGTGTATCAGGAGGAACGCAACATCCAAAGACGAGAAGAACTAACGAGCTGGAGAGTAGAGTCTGTTCATGGTGAACCAGGAGGAGCACAAGATCCAAGGACGAGAAGAGCTAACGAGCTGGAGAGAACCTTCTGTTCATGGTGTATCAGGAGGAGCACAAGATCCAAGGACGAGAAGAGCTAATAAGCTGAGGAGAAGCTTCTCTTTATGGTGCAACAGGAGGAGCGCAACAACCAAGGACAAGAAGGGGTAACGATCTGAGGAGAAGGCTCAGTTCATTTTTTACCAGAAGGAGAATAACATCCAAGGACGAGAAGAGATAATGATCTAAGGAGAGGCCTCAGTTCATGGTGTAACAGGAGGAGCACAACATCCAAGGACGAGAAGAGCTAAAAAGCTGAGGAGAAGCCTCTGTTCAGGGTGTACCAGGAGGAGCGCAACATCCAAGGATGAGAAGAGCTAACGAGCTGAGGAGAAGCCTGTTTTCATGGTGTATCAGGAGGAGTGCAACATCCAAGGATGAGAAGAACTAAGGAGCTGGTGAGAAGACTCTGTTCATTGTCTACCAGGAGGAGCAGAGGATCCAAGGATGAGATGAGCTAACGAGCTGCAGAGAAGCCTCTGTTCATGGTGTACCAGGAGGAGCACAAGATCCAAGGACATGAAGAGCAAACGAGCTGAGGATAAGCCTCTCTTCATTGTACATCAGAAGGAGCGCAACATCCAAGGACGAGAAGAGCTAATGATCTAAGGAGAAGCCTCAGTTCATGGTATTCCAGGAGGAGCACAACATCTAAGGACGAGAAGAACTAACGAGCTGGAGAGAAGCCTCTGTTCATTGTCTACCAGGAGGAGCACAAGATCCAAGGACGAGAAGAGCTAACGAGCTGCAGATACGCCTCTGTTCATGGTGTACCAGGAGAAGCACAAGATACAAGGATGTGAAGAGCTAACGAGCTGAGGATGAGCATGTCTTAATTGTGTATCAGGAGGAGCGCAACATCCAAGGACAAGAAGAGCTAATGATCTAAGAAGAAGCCTCAGTTCATGGTGTACCAGGAGGAGCGCAACTTCCTAGGACGAGAAGAGCTAACGAGCTGAGGAGAAGCCTCTGTTCTTGGTGTTTCAGTAGGAACGCAACATCCAAGGACGAGAAGAACTAACGAGCTGGAGAGTAGAGTCTGTTCATGGTGAACCAGGAGGAGCACAAGATCCAAGGACGAGAAGAGCTAACGAGGTGGAGAGAACCTTCTGTTCATGGTGTATCAGGAGGAGCACAAGATCCAAGGACAAGAAGAGCTAATAAGCTGAGGAGAAGCTTCTCTTTATGGTACATCAGGAGGCACACAACAGCCAAGGACAAGAAGAGGTAACGACCTGAGGAGAAGGCTCGGTTCATTTTTTACCAGAAGGAGAATAACATCCAAGGACGAGAAGAGCTAATGATCTAAGAAGAAGCCTCGGTTCATGTTGTAAGAGGAGGAGCGCAACTTCCTAGGACGAGAAGAGCTAACGAGCTGAGGAGAAGCCTCTGTTCTTGGTGTTTCAGTAGGAACGCAACATCCAAGGACGAGAAGAACTAACGAGCTGGAGAGTAGAGTCTGTTCATGGTGCATCAGGAGGAGCACAACAGCCAAGGACAAGAAGAGGTAACAAGGTGGAGAGAACCTTCTGTTCATGGTGTATCAGGAGGAGCACACGATCCAAGGATGAGAAGAGCTAATAAGCTGAGGAGAAGCTTCTCTTTATGGTGCATCAGGAGGAGCGCAACATCCAAAGACGAGAAGAGCTAAGGAGAAGAAGCCTCGGTTCATTTTGTACCAGAAGGAGAATAACATCCAAGGACGAGAAAAGCTAATAAGCTGAGGAGAAGCTTCTCTTTATGGTGCATCAGGAGGGGCGCAACAGCCAAGGACAAGAAGAGCTAACAAGGTGGAGAGTACCTTCTGTTCATGGTGTATCAGGAGGAGCACAAGATCCAAGGATGAGAAGAGCTAATAAGCTGAGGAGAAGCTTCTCTTTATGGTGCATCAGGAGGAGCGCAATAGCCAAGGACAAGAAGAGGTAACGATCTGAGGAGAAGGCTCGGTTCATTTTTTACCAGAAGGAGAATAACATCCGAGGTTGAAAAGAGCTAATGATCTAAGGAGAATCCTCAGTTCATGGTGTTCCAGGAGGAGCGCAACTTCCTAGGACGAGAAGAGCTAACGAGCTGAGGAGAAGCCTCTGTTCTTGGTGTATCAGGAGGAACGCAACATCCAAGGACGAGAAGAACTAACGAGCTGGAGAGTGGAGTCTGTTCATGGTGAACCAGGAGGAGCACAAGATCCAAGGACGAGAAGAGCTAATAAGCTGAGGAGAAGCTTCTCTTTATGGTGCATCAGGAGGAGCGCAACAGCCAAGGACAAGAAGAGGTAACGATCTGAGGAGAAGGCTCGGTTCATTTTTTACCAGAAGGAGAATAACATCCAAGGACGAGAAGAGCTAATGATCTAAGGAGAGGCCTCAGTTCATGGTGTACCAGGAGGAACACAACATCCAAGGACGAGAAGAGCTAAAAAGCTGAGGAGAAGCCTCTGTTCATGGTGTACCAGGAGGAACGCAACATCCAAGGATGAGAAGAGCTAACGAGTTGAGGAGAAGCCTGTTTTGATGGTGTATCAGGAGGAGCGCAACATCCAAGGATGAGAAGAACTAAGGAGTTGGAGAGAAGACTCTGTTCATTGTCTACCAGGAGGAGCACAAGATCCAAGGACGAGAAGAGCTAACAAGCTAAGGAGAAGACTCTCTTCATGGTACATCAGGAGGAGCGAAACATCCAAGGATGAGAAGAGCTAAGGAGGAGAAGCCTCGGTTCATTTTGTATCAGAAGGAGAATAACATCCAAGAACGAGAAGAGCTAATGATCTAAGGAGAGGCCTCAGTTAATGGTGTATCAGGAGGAGCACAACATCCAAGGACGAGAAGAGCTAATGAGCTGAGGAGAATCCTCTTTTCATGGTGTATCAGGAGGAGAGGCAACATCCAAGGATGAGAAGAGCTAACGAGCTGAGGAGAAGCCTGTTTTCATGGTGTATCAGGAGGAGTGCAACATTCAAGGATGAGAAGAACTAAGGAGCTGGAGAGAAGACTCTGTTCATTGTCTACCAGGAGGAGCACAAGATCCAAGGATGAGAAGAGCTAACGAGCTGCAGAGAAGCCTCTGTTCATGGTGTACCAGGAGGAGGACAAGATCCAAGGACTTGAGGAGCGAACGAGCTGAGGATGAGCCTCTCTTCATTGTACATCAGCAGAGGCGCAACATCCAAGGACGAGAAGAGCAAATGATCTAAGGAGAAGCCTCAGTTCATGGTGTATGAGGAGGAGCACAACTTCCTAGGACAAAAAGAGTTAACGAGCTGAGGAGAGGCCACTGTTCGTGGTGTATCAGGAGAAGTGCAACATCCAAGGACTAGAAGAACTAATGAGCTGGAGAGTAGAGTCTGCTCCTGGTGTATCAGGAGGAGCACAAGATCCAAGGACGGGAAGAGCTAACGAGCTGAGGAGAAGCCTCTCTTCATGGTGCATCAGGAGGAGCACAACATCCAAAGACGAGAAGAGCTAAGGAGAAGAAGCCTCGGTTCATTTTGTACCAGAAGAAGAATAACATCCAAGGACGAGAAGAGCTAATAAGCTGAGGAGAAGCTTCTCTTTATGGTGCATCAGGAGGAGCGCAACAGTCAAGGACAAGAAGAGGTAACAAGGTGGAGAGAACCTTCTGTTCATGGTGTGTCAGGAGGAGCACAAGATGCAAGGATGAGAAGAGCTAACAAGCTGAGGAGAAGCCTCTCTTCATGGTGCATCAGGAGGAGCGCAACAGCCAAGGACGAGAAAAGCTAACGATCTGAGGAGAAGCCTTGGTTCATTTTTTACCAGAAGGAGAATAACATCCGAGGTTGAAAAGAGCTAATGATCTAAGGAGAATCCTCAGTTCATGGTGTTCCAGGAGGAGCGCAACTTCCTAGGACGAGAAGAGCTAACGAGCTGAGGAGAAGCCTCTGTTCTTGGTGTATCAGGAGGAACGCAACATCCAAGGACGAGAAGAACTAACGAGCTGGAGAGTGGAGTCTGTTCATGGTGAACCAGGAGGAGCACAAGATCCAAGGACGAGAAGAGCTAACAAGCTGGAGAGAACCTTCTGTTCATGGTGTATCAGGAGGAGCACAAGATCCAAGGACGAGAAGAGCTAATAAGCTGAGGAGAAGATTCTCTTTATGGTGCATCAGGAGGAGCGCAACAGCCAAGGACAAGAAGAGGTAACGATCTGAGGAGAAGGCTCGGTTCATTTTTTACCAGAAGGAGAATAACACCCAAGGACGAGAAGAGCTAATGATCTAAGGAGAGGCCTCAGTTCATGGTGTACTAGGAGGAACACAACATCCAAGGACGAGAAGAGCTAAAAAGCTTAGGAGAAGCCTCTGATCATGGTGTACCAGGAGGAGCGCAACATCCAAGGATGAGAAGAGCTAATGAGCTGAGGAGAAGCCTGTTTTCATGGTGTATCAGGAGGAGCGCAACATCCAAGGATGAGAAGAACTAAGGAGTTGGAGAGAAGACTGTGGTCATTGTCTACCAGGAGGAGCACAAGATCCAAGGACGAGAAGAGCTAACAAGCTAAGGAGAAGACTCTCTTCATGATACATCAGGAGGAGCGAAACATCCAAGGATGAGAAGAGCTAAGGAGGAGAAGCCTTGGTTCATTTTGTAACAGAATGAGAATAACATCCAAGAACGAGAAGAGCTAATGATCCAAGGAGAGGCCTCAGTTCATGGTGTACCAGGAGGAACACAACATCCAAGGATGAGAAGAGATAAAAAGCTGAGGAGAATCCTCTGTTCATGTTGTACCAGGAGGAGCGCGAACATCCAAGGATGAGAAGAGCTAACGAGCTGAGGAGAAGCCTGTTATCATGGTGTATCAGGAGGAGCGCAACATCCAAGGACGAGAAGAACTAAGGAGTTGGAGTGAAGACTCTGTTCATTGTCTACCAGGAGGAGCACAAGATCCAAGGACGAGAAGAGCTAACAAGCTAAGGAGAAGACTCTCCTCATGGTACCTCAGGAGGAGCGAAACATCCAAGGATGAGAAGAGCTAATGAGGAGAAGCCTCGGTTCATTTTGTATCAGAAGGAGAATAACATCCAAGAACGAGAAGAGCTAATGATCTAAGGAGAGGCCTCAGTTCATGGTGTATCAGGAGAAGCACAACATCCAAGGACGAGAAGAGCTAATGAGCTGAGGAGAATCCTCTGTTCATGGTGTATCAGGAGGAGAGGCAACATCCAAGGATGAGAAGAGCTAACGAGCTGAGGAGAAGCCTGTTTTCATGGTGTATCAGGAGGAGTGCAACATCCAAGGATGAGAAGAACTAAGGAGCTGGAGAGAACACTCTGTTCATTGTCTACCAGGAGGAGCACAAGATCCAAGGACGAGAAGAGCTAACGAGCTGCAGAGAAGCCTCTGTTCACGGTGTACCAGGAGGAGCACAAGATCCAAGGACATGAGGAGCGAACAAGCTGAGGATGAGCCTCTCTTCATTGTACATCAGAAGAGGCGCAACATCCAAGGACGAGAAGAGCTAATGATCTAAGGAGAAGCCTTAGTTCATGGTGTACGAGGAGGAGCGCAACTTCCTAGGACGAAAAGAGTTAACGAGCTGAGGAGAGGCCTCTGTTCGTGGTGTATCAGGAGGAGTGCAACATCCAAGGACGAGAAGAACTAATGAGCTGGAGAGTAAAGTCTGTTCATGGTGAACCAGGAGGAGCACAAGATTCAAGGACCAGAAGAGCTAACGAGCTGGATAGAACCTTCTGTTCCTGGTGTATCAGGGGGAGCACAAGATCCAAGGACGGGAGGAGCTAACGAGCTGAGGAGAAGACTCTCTTCTTGGTGCATCAGGAGGAGAGCAACATCCAAAGACGAGAAGAGCTAAGGAGAAGAAGCCTCGGTTCATTTTGTACCAGAAGGAGAATAACATCCAAGGACGGGAAGAGCTAATAAGCTGAGGAGAAGCTTCTCTTTATGGTGCATCAGGAGGAGCGCAACAGCCAAGGACAAGAAGAGGTAACAAGGTGGAGAGAACTTTCTGTTCATGGTGTATCAGGAGGAACACAATATCCAAGGACGAGAAGAGCTAAAAAGCTGAGGAGAAGCCTCTGTTCATGGTGTACCAGGAGAAGCGCAACATCCAAGGATGAGAAGAGCTAACCAGCTGAGGAGAAGCCAGTTTTCATGGTGTATCAGGAGGAGCGCAACATCCAAGGACGAGAAGAACTAAGGAGTTGGAAAGAAGACTATGATCATTGTCTACCAGGAGGAGCACAAGATCCAAGGACGAGAAGAGCTAACAAGCTAAGGAGAAGGCTCTCTTCATGGTACATCAGGAGGAGCGAAACATCCAAGGATGAGAAGAGCTAAGGAGGAGAAGCCTAAGTTCATTTTGTATCAGAAGGAGAATAACATCCAAGAACGAGAAGAGCTAATGATCTAAGGAGAGGCCTCAGTTCATGGTGTATCAGGAGGAGCACAACATCCAAGGACGAGAAGAGCTAATGAGCTGTGGAGAAGCCTCTGTCCATGTTGTATCAGGAGGAGAGGCAACATCCAAGGATGAGAAGAGCTAACGAGCTGAGGAGAAGCCTGTTTTCATGGTGTATCAGGAGGAGTGCAACATCCAAGGATGAGAAGAACTAAGGAGCTGGAGAGAAGAATCTTTTCATTGTCTACCAGGAGGAGCACAAGATCCAAGGACGAGAAGAGCTAACGAGCTGCAGAGAAGCCTCTTTTCATGGTGTACCAGGAGGAGCACAAGATCCAAGGACATGAAGAGCGAACAAGCTGAGGATGACCCTCTCTTCATTGTACATCAGAAGGAGCGCAACATCCAAGGACGAGAAGAGCTAATGATCTAAAGAGAAGCCTCAGTTCATGGTGTACGAGGAGGAGCGCAACTTCCTAGGACGAAAAGAGTTAACATGCTGAGGAGAGGCCTCTGTTCGTGGTGTATCAGGAGGAGTGCAACATCCAAGGATGAGAAGAACTAATGAGCTGGAGAGTAGAGCCTGTTCATGGTGAACCAGGATGAGCACAAGTCTCAAGGACGAGAAGAGCTGATGAGCTGGAGAGAACCTTCTGTTCCTGGTGTATCAGAAGGAGCACAAGATCCAAGGACGGGAAGAGCTAACGAGCTGAAGAGAAGACTCTCTTCATGGTGCATCAGGAGGAGCGCAACATCCAAAGACGAGAAGAGCTAAGGAGAAGAAGCCTTGGTTCATTTTAGACCAGAAGGAGAATAACATCCAAGGACGAGAAGAGCTAATGATCTAAGGAGAGGCCTCAGTTCATGGTATATCTGGAGGAGCACAACATCCAAGGACGAGAAGAGCTAACGAGCTGAAGAGAATCCTCTGTTCATGGTGTATCAGGAGGAGCGCAACATTCAAGGACAAGAAGAACTAACGAGCTAGAGAGAAGACACTCTTCATGGTGTACCAGGAGGAGCACAAGATCCAAGGACGAGAAGAGCTAATTAGCTGGAGAGAAGCCTCTGTTCATGGTGTACCAGGAGGAGCACAAGATCCAAGGACGAGAAGAGCTAACGAGCTGAGGAGAAGCCTCTCTTCATGGTGCATCGGGAGGAGCACAACATCCAAGGACGAGAAGAGCTAACAATCTGAGGTGAAACCTTGGTTCATCTTGTAGCAGGAGGAGCGCAACATTCAAGGACAAAAAGAGCTAATGAGCTGGAGAGAAGTCTCTGTTCATGGTGTACCAAGAGGAGCACAAGATCCAAGGACGAGAAGAGCTAACAAGCTGAGGATAAGCCTCTCTTCATGGTGCATCAGGAGGAGCGCAACATCCAAGGACAAGAAGAGCTAATGATCGGAGGAGAATCCCTGGTTCATTTTGTATCAGGAGGAGTGCAACATCCAAGGACAAGAGGAACTAACGAGTTGGAGAGAAGACTCTGTTTGTGGTGTATCAGGAGGAGCACAAGATCCAAGGACTAGAAGAGCTAGCGAGCTGAACAGAGGTCTCTTTTCATTGTGTACCTTTGAGGGGCACAAGATCTAAGGAAAAGAAGAGCTAACGAGCTGAGGATAAGCCCTGTTCATGGTGTATCAGGAGGAGCGCAACATCCAAGGACATGAAAAACTAACAAGCTGGAGAGAAGACTTTGTTCATGGTGTACCAGGAGGAGAACAAGATCAAAGGACAAGAACAGCTAACGAGCTGGAGAGAAGCCTCGGTTCATGGTGTACCTATAGGAGCACAAGATCCAAAGACGAGAAGAGTTAACGAGCTGAAGAGAAGCCTCTCTTCATGGTGCATCAGGAGGAGCGCAACATCCAAGGACAAGAAGAACTAACGAGCTAGAGAGAAGACTCTGTTCATGGTGTAGCAGGAGGAGCACAAGATCCAAGGACGAGAAGAGCTAGCGAGCTGAAGAGAAGCCTCTGTTCATGGTGCATCAGGAGGAGCGCAACATCCAAGGAAAAGAAGAGCTAATGATCGGAGGAGAATCCTTGGTTCATTTTGTATCAGGAGGAGTGCAACATCCAAGGACAAGAGGAACTAACGAGTTGGAGAGAAGACTCTGTTTGCGGTGTATCAGGAGGAGCACAAGATCCAAGGACGAGAAGAGCTAGCGAGCTGAACAGAGGTCTCTGTTCATTGTGTACCTTTGAGGGGCACAAGATCTAAGGAAAAGAAGAGCTAACGAGCTGAGGATAAGCCTCTGTTCATGGTGTATCAGGAGGAGCGCAACATCCAAGGACATGAAAAACTAACAAGCTGGAGAGAAGTCTTTGTTCATGGTGTACCAGGAGGAGCACAACATCAAAGGACAAGAACAGCTAACGAGCTGGAGAGAAGCCTCGGTTCATGGTGTACCCATAGGAGCACAAGATCCAAAGACGAGAAGAGTTAACAAGCTGAAGAGAAGCCTCTCTTCATGGTGCATCAGGAGGAGCGCAACATCCAAGGACAAGAAGAACTAACGAGCTGGAGAGAAGACTCTATTCATGGTGTAGCAGGAGGAGCACAAGATCCAAGGACGAGAAGAGCTAGCGAGCTGAAGAGAAGCCTCTGTTCATGGTGTACAAGGAGGAGCACAAGATCCAAGGACGAGAAGAGCTAATGAGCTGGGGATAAGCATCTCTGCATTGTGCATCAGGAGGAGCGCATCATCCAAGGACAAGAAGAGCTTACAATCTGAGGAGAAGCCTCGGTGCATTTTTACCAGAAGGAGCATAACATCGAAGGACTAGAAGAGCTAAGTATCTAAGGAGAGGCCTCAGTTCATGGTGTGCCAGGAGGAGCACCACATCCAAGGATGAGAAGAACTAACGAGCTGAGGAGAAGCCTCAGTTCATGGTGTATCAGGAGGAGCGCAACATCCAAGGACGAGATGAACTAACGAGCTCGAGACTACACTCTGTTCATGGTGTACCAGGAGGAGCACAAGATCCAATAATGAGTAGAGCTAACGATCTGAGGAGAAGACTCTCTTCATAGTGCTTCAGGAGGAGCGCAACAGCCAAGGACGAGAAAAGCTAACGATCTGAGGAGAAGCCTCGGTTCATTTTTTACCATAAGGGGAATAACTTCCAAGGACGATGAGAGCCAATGATCTAAGGAGAAGCCTCAGTTCATGGTATACCAGGAGGAGCACAACATCCAAGGACGAGAAGAACTAACGAGCTGGAGAGAAGACTCTGTTCATTGTCTACCAGGAGGAGCACAAGATCCAAGGACGAGAAGAGCTAACGAGCTGGAGGGAACCTTCTGTCCCTGGTGTATCAGGAGAAGCACAATTTCCAAGGACGGGAAGAGCTAACGAGCTGAGGAGAAGACTCTCTTCATGGTGCATCAGGAGGAGCACAACAGCCAAGGACAAGAAGAGGTAACAAGGTGGAGAGAACCTTCTGTTCATGGTATATCAGGAGGAGCACAAGATCCAAGGATGAGAAGAGCTAATAAGCTGAGGAGAAGCTTCTCTTTATGGTGCATCAGGAGGAGCGCAACATCCAAAGACGAGAAGAGCTAAGTAGAAGAAGCCTCGGTTCATTTTGTACCAGAAGGAGAATAACATCCAAGGACGAGAAAAGCTAATAAGCTGAGGAGAAGCTTCTCTTTATGGTGCATCAGGAGGAGCGCAACAGCCAAGGACAAGAAGAGCTAACAAGGTGGAGAGTACCTTCTGTTCATGGTGTATCAGGAGGAGCACAAGATCCACGGATGAGAAGAGCTAATAAGCTGAGGAGAAGCTTCTCTTTATGGTGCATCAGGAGGAGCGCAATAGCCAAGGACAAGAAGAGGTAACGATCTGAGGAGAAGGCTCGGTTCATTTTTTACCAGAAGGAGAATAACATCCGAGGTTGAAAAGAGCTAATGATCTAAGGAGAATCCTCAGTTCATGGTGTTCCAGGAGGAGCGCAACTTCCTAGGACGAGAAGAGCTAACGAGCTGAGGAGAAGCCTCTGTTCTTGGTGTATCAGGAGGAACGCAACATCCAAGGACGAGAAGAACTAACGAGCTGGAGAGTGGAGTCTGTTCATGGTGAACCAGGAGGAGCACAAGATCCAAGGACGAGAAGAGCTAACAAGCTGGAGAGAACCTTCTGTTCATGGTGTATCAGGAGGAGCACAAGATCCAAGGACAAGAAGAGCTAATATGCTGAGGAGAAGCTTCTCTTTATGGTGCATCAGGAGGAGCGCAACAGCCAAGGACAAGAAGAGGTAACGATCTGAGGAGAAGGCTCGGTTCATTTTTTACCAGAAGGAGAATAACATCCAAGGACGAGAAGAGCTAATGATTTAAGGAGAGGCCTCAGTTCATGGTGTACTAGGAGGAACACAACATCCAAGGACGAGAAGAGCTAAAAAGCTTAGGAGAAGCCTCTGTTCATGGTGTACCAGGAGGAGCGCAACATCCAAGGATGAGAAGAGCTAACGAGCTGAGGAGAAGCCTGTTATCATGGTGTATCAGGAGGAGCGCAACATCCAAGGACGAGAAGAACTAAGGAGTTGGAGAGAAGACTCTGTTCATTGTCTACCAGGAGGAGCACAAGATACAGGGACGAGAAGAGCTAACAAGCTAAGGAGAAGAATCTAATCATGGTACATCAGGAGGAGCGAAACATCCAAGGATGAGAAGAGCTAAGGAGGAGAAGCCTCGGTTCATTTTGTATCAGAAGGAGAATAACATCCAAGAACGAGAAGAGCTAATGATCTAAGGAGAGGCCTCAGTTCATGGTGTATCAGGAGGAGCACAACATCCAAGGACGAGAAGAGCTAAAAAGCTGAGGAGAATCCTCTGTTCATGTTGTACCAGGAGGAGCGCGAACATCCAAGGATGAGAAGAGCTAACGAGCTGAGGAGAAGCCTGTTATCATGGTGTATCAGGAGGAGCGCAACATCCAAGGACGAGAAGAACTAAGGAGTTGGAGAGAAGACTCTGTTCATTGTCTACCAGGAGGAGCACAAGATCCAGGGACGAGAAGAGCTAACAAGCTAAGGAGAAGACTCTAATCATGGTACATCAGGAGGAGCGAAACATCCAAGGATGAGAAGAGCTAAGGAGGAGAAGCCTCGGTTCATTTTGTATCAGAAGGAGAATAACATCCAAGAACGAGAAGAGCTAATGATCTAAGGAGAGGCCTCAGTTCATGGTGTATCAGGAGGAGCACAACATCCAAGGACGAGAAGAGCTAATGAGCTGAGGAGAATCCTCTGTTCATGGTGTATCAGGAGGAGAGGCAACATCCAAGGATGAGAAGAGCTAACGAGCTGAGGAGAAGCCTGTTTTCATGGTGTATCAGGAGGAGTGCAACATCCAAGGATGAGAAGAACTAAGGAGCTGGAGAGAACACTCTGTTCATTGTCTACCAGGAGGAGCACAAGATCCAAGGACGAGAAGAGCTAACGAGCTGCAGAGAAGCCTCTGTTCACGGTGTACCAGGAGGAGCACAAGATCCAAGGACATGAGGAGCGAACAAGCTGAGGATGAGCCTCTCTTCATTGTACATCAGAAGAGGCGCAACATCCAAGGACGAGAAGAGCTAATGATCTAAGGAGAAGCCTTAGTTCATGGTGTACGAGGAGGAGCGCAACTTCCTAGGAGGAAAAGAGTTAACGAGCTGAGGAGAGGCCTCTGTTCGTGGTGTATCAGGAGGAGTGCAACATCCAAGGACAAGAAGAACTAATGAGCTGGAGAGTAAAGTCTGTTCATGGTGAACCAGGAGGAGCACAAGATTCAAGGACCAGAAGAGCTAACGAGCTGGATAGAACCTTCTGTTCCTGGTGTATCAGGAGGAGCACAAGATCCAAGGACGGGAGGAGCTAACGAGCTGAGAAGAAGACTCTCTTCTTGGTGCATCAGGAGGAGAGCAACATCCAAAGACGAGAGGAGCTAAGGAGAAGAAGCCTCGGTTCATTTTGTACCAGAAGAAGAATAACATCCAAGGAAGAGAAGAGCTAATAAGCTGAGGAGAAGCTTCTCTTTATGGTGCATCAGGAGGAGCGCAACACCCAAGGACAAGAAGAGGTAACAAGGTGGAGAGAACTTTCTGTTCATGGTGTATCAGGAGGAACACAATATCCAAGGACGAGAAGAGCTAAAAATCTGAGGAGAAGCCTCTGTTCATGGTGTACCAGGAGAAGCACAACATCCAAGGATGAGAAGAGCTAACTAGCTGAGGAGAAGCCAGAATTCATGGTGTATGAGGAGGAGCGCAACTTCCAAGGACGAGAAGAACTAAGGAGTTGGAAAGAAGACTCTGATCATTGTCTACCAGGAGGAGCACAAGATCCAAGGACGAGAAGAGCTAACAAGCTAAGGAGAAGGCTCTCTTCATGGTACATCAGGAGGAGCGAAACATCCAAGGATGAGAAGAGCTAAGGAGGAGAAGCCTAAGTTCATTTTGTATCAGAAGGAGAATAACATCCAAGAACGAGAAGAGCTAATGATCTAAGGAGAGGCCTCAGTTCATGGTGTATCAGGAGGAGCACAACATCCAAGGACGAGAAGAGCTAATGAGCTGTGGAGAAGCCTCTGTCCATGTTGTATCAGGAGGAGAGGCAACATCCAAGGATGAGAAGAGCTAACGAGCTGAGGAGAAGCCTGTTTTCATGGTGTATCAGGAGGAGTGCAACATCCAAGGATGAGAAGAACTAAGGAGCTGGAGAGAAGAATCTGTTCATTGTCTACCAGGAGGAGCACAAGATCCAAGGACGAGAAGAGCTAACGAGCTGCAGAGAACCCTCATTTCATGGTGTACCAGGAGGAGCACAAAATCCAAGGACATGAAGAGCAAACAAGCTGAGGATGAGCCTCTCTTCATTGTACATCAGAAGGAGCGCAACATCCAAGGACGAGAAGAGCTAATGATCTAAGGAGAAGCCTCAGTTCATGGTGTACGAGGAGGAGCGCAACTTCCTAGGACGAAAAGAGTTAACAAGCTGAGGAGAGGCCTCTGTTCGTGGTGTATCAAGAGGAGTGCAACATCCAAGGACGAGAAGAACTAATGAGCTGGAGAGTAGAGTCTGTTCATGGTGAACCAGGAGGAGCTCAAGTTTCAAGGACGAGAAGAGCTAACGAGCTGGAGAGAACCTTCTGTTCCTGGTGTATCAGGAGGAGCACAAGATCCAAGGACGAGAAGAGCTAATGAGCTTGAGAGAAGCCTCTGTTCATGGAGTACCAGGAGGAGCACAACATCCAAGGACGAGAAGAGCTAACGAGCTGAGGAGAAGCCTCTCTTCATGGTGCATCGGGAGGAGCACAACATCCAAGGACGAGATGAGCTAACAATCTGAGGAGAAACCTTGGTTTATCTTGTAGCAGGAGGAGCGCAACATTCAAGGACAAAAAGAGCTAATGAACTGGAGAGAAGTCTCTGTTCATGGTGTACCAAGAGGAGCACAAGATCCAAGGACGAGAAGAGCTAAAGAGCTGAGGATAAGCCTCTCTTCATGGTGCATCAGGAGGAGCGCAACATCCAAGGACAAGAAGAGCTAATGATCGGAGGAGAATCCTTGGTTCATTTTGTATCAGGAGGAGTGCAACATCCAAGGACAAGAGGAACTAACGAGTTGGAGAGAAGACTCTGTTTGTGGTGTATCAGGAGGAGCACAAGATCCAAGGACGAGAAGAGCTAGCGAGCTGAACAGAGGTCTCTGTTCATTGTGTACCTTTGAGGGGCACAAGCTCTAAGGAAAAGAAGAGCTAACGAGCTGAGGATAAGCCTCTGTTCATGGTGTATCAGGAGGAGCGCAACATCCAAGGACATGAAAAACTAACAAGCTGGAGAGAAGCCTCGGTTCATGGTGTACCTATAGGAGCACAAGATCCAAAGACGAGAAGAGTTAACGAGCTGAAGAGAAGCCTCTCTTCATGGTGCATCAGGAGGAGCGCAACATCCAAGGACAAGAAGAACTAACGAGCTAGAGAGAAGACTCTGTTCATGGTGTAGCAGGAGGAGCACAAGATCCAAGGACGAGAAGAGCTAGCGAGCTGAAGAGAAGCCTCTGTTCATGGTGCATCAGGAGGAGCGCAACATCCAAGGAAAAGAAGAGCTAATGATCGGAGGAGAATCCTTGGTTCATTTTGTATCAGGAGGAGTGCAACATCCAAGGACAAGAGGAACTAACGAGTTGGAGAGAAGACTCTGTTTGCGGTGTATCAGGAGGAGCACAAGATCCAAGGACGAGAAGAGCTAGCGAGCTGAACAGAGGTCTCTGTTCATTGTGTACCTTTGAGGGGCACAAGATCTAAGGAAAAGAAGAGCTAACGAGCTGAGGATAAGCCTCTGTTCATGGTGTATCAGGAGGAGCGCAACATCCAAGGACATGAAAAACTAACAAGCTGGAGAGAAGTCTTTGTTCATGGTGTACCAGGAGGAGCACAACATCAAAGGACAAGAACAGCTAACGAGCTGGAGAGAAGCCTCGGTTCATGGTGTACCCATAGGAGCACAAGATCCAAAGACGAGAAGAGTTAACGAGCTGAAGAGAAGCCTCTCTTCATGGTGCATCAGGAGGAGCGCAACATCCAAGGACAAGAAGAACTAACGAGCTGGAGAGAAGACTCTATTCATGGTGTAGCAGGAGGAGCACAAGATCCAAGGACGAGAAGAGCTAGCGAGCTGAAGAGAAGCCTCTGTTCATGGTGTACAAGGAGGAGCACAAGATCCAAGGACGAGAAGAGCTAATGAGCTGGGGATAAGCATCTCTGCATTGTGCATCAGGAGGAGCGCATCATCCAAGGACAAGAAGAGCTTACAATCTGAGGAGAAGCCTCGGTGCATTTTTACCAGAAGGAGCATAACATCGAAGGACTAGAAGAGCTAAGTATCTAAGGAGAGGCCTCAGTTCATGGTGTGCCAGGAGGAGCACCACATCCAAGGATGAGAAGAACTAACGAGCTGAGGAGAAGCCTCTGTTCATGGTGTATCAGGAGGAGCGCAACATCCAAGGACGAGATGAACTAACGAGCTCGAGACTACACTCTGTTCATGGTGTACCAGGAGGAGCACAAGATCCAATAATGAGTAGAGCTAACGATCTGAGGAGAAGACTCTCTTCATAGTGCTTCAGGAGGAGCGCAACAGCCAAGGACGAGAAAAGCTAACGATCTGAGGAGAAGCCTCGGTTCATTTTTTACCATAAGGGGAATAACTTCCAAGGACGATGAGAGCCAATGATCTAAGGAGAAGCCTCAGTTCATGGTATACCAGGAGGAGCACAACATCCAAGGACGAGAAGAACTAACGAGCTGGAGAGAAGACTCTGTTCATTGTCTACCAGGAGGAGCACAAGATCCAAGGACGAGAAGAGCTAACGAGCTGGAGGGAACCTTCTGTCCCTGGTGTATCAGGAGAAGCACAATTTCCAAGGACGGGAAGAGCTAACGAGCTGAGGAGAAGACTCTCTTCATGGTGCATCAGGAGGAGCACAACAGCCAAGGACAAGAAGAGGTAACAAGGTGGAGAGAACCTTCTGTTCATGGTATATCAGGAGGAGCACAAGATCCAAGGATGAGAAGAGCTAATAAGCTGAGGAGAAGCTTCTCTTTATGGTGCATCAGGAGGAGCGCAACATCCAAAGACGAGAAGAGCTAAGTAGAAGAAGCCTCGGTTCATTTTGTACCAGAAGGAGAATAACATCCAAGGACGAGAAAAGCTAATAAGCTGAGGAGAAGCTTCTCTTTATGGTGCATCAGGAGGAGCGCAACAGCCAAGGACAAGAAGAGCTAACAAGGTGGAGAGTACCTTCTGTTCATGGTGTATCAGGAGGAGCACAAGATCCACGGATGAGAAGAGCTAATAAGCTGAGGAGAAGCTTCTCTTTATGGTGCATCAGGAGGAGCGCAATAGCCAAGGACAAGAAGAGGTAACGATCTGAGGAGAAGGCTCGGTTCATTTTTTACCAGAAGGAGAATAACATCCGAGGTTGAAAAGAGCTAATGATCTAAGGAGAATCCTCAGTTCATGGTGTTCCAGGAGGAGCGCAACTTCCTAGGACGAGAAGAGCTAACGAGCTGAGGAGAAGCCTCTGTTCTTGGTGTTTCAGGAGGAACGCAACATCCAAGGACGAGAAGAACTAACGAGCTGGAGAGTGGAGTCTGTTCATGGTGAACCAGGAGGAGCACAAGATCCAAGGACGAGAAGAGCTAACAAGCTGGAGAGAACCTTCTGTTCATGGTGTATCAGGAGGAGCACAAGATCCAAGGACAAGAAGAGCTAATATGCTGAGGAGAAGCTTCTCTTTATGGTGCATCAGGAGGAGCGCAACAGCCAAGGACAAGAAGAGGTAACGATCTGAGGAGAAGGCTCGGTTCATTTTTTACCAGAAGGAGAATAACATCCAAGGACGAGAAGAGCTAATGATTTAAGGAGAGGCCTCAGTTCATGGTGTACTAGGAGGAACACAACATCCAAGGACGAGAAGAGCTAAAAAGCTTAGGAGAAGCCTCTGTTCATGGTGTACCAGGAGGAGCGCAACATCCAAGGATGAGAAGAGCTAACGAGCTGAGGAGAAGCCTGTTATCATGGTGTATCAGGAGGAGCGCAACATCCAAGGACGAGAAGAACTAAGGAGTTGGAGAGAAGACTCTGTTCATTGTCTACCAGGAGGAGCACAAGATCCAGGGACGAGAAGAGCTAACAAGCTAAGGAGAAGAATCTAATCATGGTACATCAGGAGGAGCGAAACATCCAAGGATGAGAAGAGCTAAGGAGGAGAAGCCTCGGTTCATTTTGTATCAGAAGGAGAATAACATCCAAGAACGAGAAGAGCTAATGATCTAAGGAGAGGCCTCAGTTCATGGTGTATCAGGAGGAGCACAACATCCAAGGACGAGAAGAGCTAAAAAGCTGAGGAGAATCCTCTGTTCATGTTGTACCAGGAGGAGCGCGAACATCCAAGGATGAGAAGAGCTAACGAGCTGAGGAGAAGCCTGTTATCATGGTGTATCAGGAGGAGCGCAACATCCAAGGACGAGAAGAACTAAGGAGTTGGAGAGAAGACTCTGTTCATTGTCTACCAGGAGGAGCACAAGATCCAGGGACGAGAAGAGCTAACAAGCTAAGGAGAAGACTCTAATCATGGTACATCAGGAGGAGCGAAACATCCAAGGATGATAAGAGCTAAGGAGGAGAAGCCTCGGTTCATTTTGTATCAGAAGGAGAATAACATCCAAGAACGAGAAGAGCTAATGATCTAAGGAGAGGCCTCAGTTCATGGTGTATCAGGAGGAGCACAACATCCAAGGACGAGAAGAGCTAATGAGCTGAGGAGAATCCTCTGTTCATGGTGTATCAGGAGGAGAGGCAACATCCAAGGATGAGAAGAGCTAACGAGCTGAGGAGAAGCCTGTTTTCATGGTGTATCAGGAGGAGTGCAACATCCAAGGATGAGAAGAACTAAGGAGCTGGAGAGAACACTCTGTTCATTGTCTACCAGGAGGAGCACAAGATCCAAGGACGAGAAGAGCTAACGAGCTGCAGAGAAGCCTCTGTTCACGGTGTACCAGGAGGAGCACAAGATCCAAGGACATGAGGAGCGAACAAGCTGAGGATGAGCCTCTCTTCATTGTACATCAGAAGAGGCGCAACATCCAAGGACGAGAAGAGCTAATGATCTAAGGAGAAGCCTTAGTTCATGGTGTACGAGGAGGAGCGCAACTTCCTAGGAGGAAAAGAGTTAACGAGCTGAGGAGAGGCCTCTGTTCGTGGTGTATCAGGAGGAGTGCAACATCCAAGGACAAGAAGAACTAATGAGCTGGAGAGTAAAGTCTGTTCATGGTGAACCAGGAGGAGCACAAGATTCAAGGACCAGAAGAGCTAACGAGCTGGATAGAACCTTCTGTTCCTGGTGTATCAGGAGGAGCACAAGATCCAAGGACGGGAGGAGCTAACGAGCTGAGGAGAAGACTCTCTTCTTGGTGCATCAGGAGGAGAGCAACATCCAAAGACGAGAGGAGCTAAGGAGAAGAAGCCTCGGTTCATTTTGTACCAGAAGAAGAATAACATCCAAGGAAGAGAAGAGCTAATAAGCTGAGGAGAAGCTTCTCTTTATGGTGCATCAGGAGGAGCGCAACACCCAAGGACAAGAAGAGGTAACAAGGTGGAGAGAACTTTCTGTTCATGGTGTATCAGGAGGAACACAATATCCAAGGACGAGAAGAGCTAAAAATCTGAGGAGAAGCCTCTGTTCATGGTGTACCAGGAGAAGCACAACATCCAAGGATGAGAAGAGCTAACTAGCTGAGGAGAAGCCAGTTTTCATGGTGTATGAGGAGGAGCGCAACTTCCAAGGACGAGAAGAACTAAGGAGTTGGAAAGAAGACTCTGATCATTGTCTACCAGGAGGAGCACAAGATCCAAGGACGAGAAGAGCTAACAAGCTAAGGAGAAGGCTCTCTTCATGGTACATCAGGAGGAGCGAAACATCCAAGGATGAGAAGAGCTAAGGAGGAGAAGCCTAAGTTCATTTTGTATCAGAAGGAGAATAACATCCAAGAACGAGAAGAGCTAATGATCTAAGGAGAGGCCTCAGTTCATGGTGTATCAGGAGGAGCACAACATCCAAGGACGAGAAGAGCTAATGAGCTGTGGAGAAGCCTCTGTCCATGTTGTATCAGGAGGAGAGGCAACATCCAAGGATGAGAAGAGCTAACGAGCTGAGGAGAAGCCTGTTTTCATGGTGTATCAGGAGGAGTGCAACATCCAAGGATGAGAAGAACTAAGGAGCTGGAGAGAAGAATCTGTTCATTGTCTACCAGGAGGAGCACAAGATCCAAGGACGAGAAGAGCTAACGAGCTGCAGAGAACCCTCTTTTCATGGTGTACCAGGAGGAGCACAAAATCCAAGGACATGAAGAGCAAACAAGCTGAGGATGAGCCTCTCTTCATTGTACATCAGAAGGAGCGCAACATCCAAGGACGAGAAGAGCTAATGATCTAAGGAGAAGCCTCAGTTCATGGTGTACGAGGAGGAGCGCAACTTCCTAGGACGAAAAGAGTTAACAAGCTGAGGAGAGGCCTCTGTTCGTGGTGTATCAAGAGGAGTGCAACATCCAAGGACGAGAAGAACTAATGAGCTGGAGAGTAGAGTCTGTTCATGGTGAACCAGGAGGAGCTCAAGTTTCAAGGACGAGAAGAGCTAACGAGCTGGAGAGAACCTTCTGTTCCTGGTGTATCAGGAGGAGCACAAGATCCAAGGACGAGAAGAGCTAATGAGCTTGAGAGAAGCCTCTGTTCATGGAGTACCAGGAGGAGCACAAGATCCAAGGACGAGAAGAGCTAACGAGCTGAGGAGAAGCCTCTCTTCATGGTGCATCGGGAGGAGCACAACATCCAAGGACGAGATGAGCTAACAATCTGAGGAGAAACCTTGGTTCATCTTGTAGCAGGAGGAGCGCAACATTCAAGGACAAAAAGAGCTAATGAACTGGAGAGAAGTCTCTGTTCATGGTGTACCAAGAGGAGCACAAGATCCAAGGACGAGAAGAGCTAAAGAGCTGAGGATAAGCCTCTCTTCATGGTGCATCAGGAGGAGCGCAACATCCAAGGACAAGAAGAGCTAATGATCGGAGGAGAATCCTTGGTTCATTTTGTATCAGGAGGAGTGCAACATCCAAGGACAAGAGGAACTAACGAGTTGGAGAGAAGACTCTGTTTGTGGTGTATCAGGAGGAGCACAAGATCCAAGGACGAGAAGAGCTAGCGAGCTGAACAGAGGTCTCTGTTCATTGTGTACCTTTGAGGGGCACAAGCTCTAAGGAAAAGAAGAGCTAACGAGCTGAGGATAAGCCTCTGTTCATGGTGTATCAGGAGGAGCGCAACATCCAAGGACATGAAAAACTAACAAGCTGGAGAGGAGTCTTTGTTCATGGTGTACCAGGAGGAGCACAAGATCAAAGGACAAGAACAGCTAACGAGCTGGAGAGAAGCCTTGGTTCATGGTGTACCCATAGGAGCACAAGATCCAAAGACGAGAAGAGTTAACGAGCTGAAGAGAAGCCTCTCTTCATGGTGCATCAGGAGGAGCGCAACATCCAAGGACAAGAAAAACTAACGAGCTGGAGAGAAGACTCTGTTCATGGTGTAGCAGGAGGAGCACAAGATCCAAGGACGAGAAGAGCTAATGAGCTGGGGATAAGCATCTCTGCATTGTGCATCAGGAGGAGCGCATCATCCAAGGACAAGAAGAGCTAACAATCTGAGGAGAAGCCTCGGTGCATTTTTACCAGAAGGAGCATAACATCGAAGGACTAGAAGAGCTAATTATCTAAGGAGAGGCCTCAGTTCATGGTGTGCCAGGAGGAGCACCACATCCAAGGATGAGAAGAACTAACGAGCTGAGGAGAAGCCTCTGTTCATGGTGTATCAGGAGGAGCGCAACATCCAAGAACGAGATGAACTAACGAGCTTGAGACAAGACTCTGGTCATGGTGTACCAGGAGGAGCACAAGATCCAATAATGAGAAGAGCTAACGATCTGAGGAGAAGACTCTCTTCATAGTGCATCAGGAGGAGCGCAACAGCCAAGGACGAGAAAAGCTAACGATCTGAGGAGAAGCCTCGGTTCATTTTTTACCATAAGGGCAACAACATCCAAGGACGAGAAGAGCTAACGAGCTGAAGAGAATCCTCTGTTCATGGTGTATCAGGAGGAGCGCAACATTCAAGGACAAGAAGAACTAACGAGCTGGAGAGAAGACACTCTTCATGGTGTACCAGGAGGAGCACAAGATCCAAGGACGAGAAGAGCTAATGAGCTTGAGAGAAGCCTCTGTTCATGGAGTACCAGGAGGAGCACAAGATCCAAGGACGAGAAGAGCTAACGAGCTGAGGAGAAGCCTCTCTTCATGGTGCATCGGGAGGAGCACAACATCCAAGGACGAGAAGAGTTAACAATCTGAGGAGAAACCTTGGTTCATCTTGTAGCAGGAGGAGCGCAACATTCAAGGACAAAAAGAGCTAATGAGCTGGAGAGAAGTCTCTGTTCATGGTGTACCAAGAGGAGCACAAGATCCAAGGACGAGAAGAGCTAACGAGCTGAGGATAAGCCTCTCTGCATGGTGCATCAGGAGGAGCGCAACATCCAAGGACAAGAAGAGCTAATGATCGGAGGAGAATCCTTGGTTCCTTTTGTATCAGGAGGAGTGCAACATCCAAGGACAAGAGGAACTAACGAGTTGGAGAGAAGACTCTGTTTGTGGTGTATCAGGAGGAGCACAAGATCCAAGGACGAGAAGAGCTAGCGAGCTGAACAGAGGTCTCTGTTCATTGTGTACCTTTGAGGGGCACAAGATCTAAGGAAAAGAAGAGCTAACGAGCTGAGGATAAGCCTCTGTTCATGGTGTATCAGGAGGAGCGCAACATCCAAGGACAAGAAAAACTAACAAGCTGGAGACAAGACTTTGTTCATGGTGTACCAGGAGGAGCACAAGATCAAAGGACAAGAACAGCTAACGAGCTGGAGAGAAGCCTCGGTTCATGGTGTACCCATAGGAGCACAAGATCCAAAGACGAGAAGAGTTAATGAGCTGAAGAGAAGCCTCTCTTCATGGTGCATCAGGAGGAGCGCAACATCCAAGGACAAGAAAAACTAACGAGCTGGAGAGAAGACTCTGTTCATGGTGTAGCAGGAGGAGCACAAGATCCAAGGACGAGAAGAGCTAATGAGCTGGGGATAAGCATCTCTGCATTGTGCATCAGGAGGAGCGCATCATCCAAGGACAAGAAGAGCTAACAATCTGAGGAGAAGCCTCGGTGCATTTTTACCAGAAGGAGCATAAAATCGAAGGACTAGAAGCGCTAATTATCTAAGGAGAGGCCTCAGTTCATGGTGTGCCAGGAGGAGCACCACATCCAAAGATGAGAAGAACTAACGAGCTGAGGAGAAGCCTCTGTTCATGGTGTATCAGGAGGAGCGCAACATCCAAGGACGAGATGAACTAACGAGCTCGAGACAAGACTCTGTTCATGGTGTACCAGGAGGAGCACAAGATCCAATAATGAGAAGAGCTAACGATCTGAGGAGAAGACTCTCTTCATAGTGCATCAGGAGGAGCGCAACAGCCAAGGATGAGAAAAGCTAACGATCTGAGGAGAAGCCTCGGTTCATTTTTTACCATAAGGAGAATAACATCCAAGGACGAGAAGAGCCAATGATCTAAGGAGAAGCCTCAGTTCATGGTATACCAGGAGGAGCACAAGATCCAAGGACGAGAAGAGCTAACGAGCTGGAGGGAACCTTCTGTCCCTGGTGTATCAGGAGGAGCACAAGATCCAAGGACGGGAAGAGCTAACGAGCTGAGGAGAAGACTCTCTTCATGGTGCATCAGGAGGAGCACAACAGCCAAGGACAAGAAGAGGTAACAAGGTGGAGAGAACCTTCTGTTCATGGTGTATCAGGAGGAGCACAAGATCCAAGGATGAGAAGAGCTAATAAGCTGAGGAGAAGCATCTCTTTATGGTGCATCAGGAGGAGCGCAACATCCAAAGACGAGAAGAGCTAAGGAGAAGAAGCCTCGGTTCATTTTGTACCAGAAGGAGAATAACATCCAAGGACGAGAAGAGCTAATAAGCTGAGGAGAAGCTTCTCTTTATGGTGCATCAGGAGGAGCGCAACAGCCAAGGACAAGAAGAGCTAACAAGGTGGAGAGAACCTTCTGTTCATGGTGTATCAGGAGGAGCACAAGATCCAAGGATGAGAAGAGCTAATAAGCTGAGGAGAAGCTTCTCTTTATGGTGCATCAGGAGGAGCGCAATAGCCAAGGACAAGAAGAGGTAACGATCTGAGGAGAAGGCTCGGTTCATTTTTCACCAGAAGGAGAATAACATCCAAGGACGAGAAGAGCTAATGATCTAAGGAGAGGCCTCAGTTCATGGTGTACCAGGAGGAACATAACATCCAAGGACGAGAAGAGCTAAAAAGCTGAGGAGAAGCCTCTGTTCATGGTGTACCAGGAGGAGCGCAACATCCAAGGATGAGAAGAGCTAACTAGCTGAGGAGAAGCCAGTTTTCATGGTGTATCAGCAGGAGCGCAACTTCCAAGGACGAGAAGAACTAAGGAGTTGGAAAGAAGACTCTGTTCATTGTCTACCAGGAGGAGCACAAGATCCAAGGACGAGAAGAGCTAACAAGCTAAGGAGAAGGCTCTCTTCATGGTACATCAGGAGGAGCGAAACATCCAAGGATGAGAAGAGCTAAGGAGGAGAAGCCTAAGTTCATTTTGTATCAGAAGGAGAATAACATCCAAGAACGAGAAGAGCTAATGATCTAAGGAGAGGCCTCAGTTCATGGTGTATCAGGAGGAGCACAACATCCAAGGACGAGAAGAGCTAATGAGCTGTGGAGAAGCCTCTGTCCATGTTGTATCAGGAGGAGAGGCAACATCCAAGGATGAGAAGAGCTAACGAGCTGAGGAGAAGCCTGTTTTCATGGTGTATCAGGAGGAGTGCAACATCCAAGGATGAGAAGAACTAAGGAGCTGGAGAGAAGAATCTGTTCATTGTCTACCAGGAGGAGCACAAGATCCAAGGACGAGAAGAGCTAACAAGCTGCAGAGAAGCCTCTTTTCATGGTGTACCAGGAGGAGCACAAAATCCAAGGACATGAAGAGCAAACAAGCTGAGGATGAGCCTCTCTTCATTGTACATCAGAAGGAGCGCAACATCCAAGGACGAGAAGAGCTAATGATCTAAGGAGAAGCCTCTGTTCGTGGTGTATCAAGAGGAGTGCAACACCCAAGGACGAGAAGAACTAATGAGCTGGAGAGTAGAGTCTGTTCATGGTGAACCAGGAGGAGCACAAGTTTCAAGGACGAGAAGAGCTAACGAGCTGGAGAGAACCTTCTGTTCCTGGTGTATCAGGAGGAGCACAAGATCCAAGGACGGGAAGAGCTAACGAGCTGAAGAGAAGACTCTCTTCATGGTGCATCAGGAGGAGCGCAACATCCAAAGACGAGAAGAGCTAAGGAGAAGAAGCCTTGGTTCATTTTAGACCAGAAGGAGAATAACATCCAAGGACGAGAAGAGCTAATGATCTAAGGAGAGGCATCAGGTCATGGTATATCTGGAGGAGCACAACATCCAAGGACGAGAAGAGCTAACGAGCTGAAGACAATCCTCTGTTCATGGTGTATCAGGAGGAGCACAACATTCAAGGACAAGAAGAACGAACGAGCTGGAGAGAAGACACTCTTCATGGTGTACCAGGAGGAGCACAAGATCCAAGGACGAGAAGAGCTAATGAGCTGGAGAGAAGCCTCTGTTCATGGTGTACCAGGAGGAGCACAAGATCCAAGGACCAGAAGAGCTAACGAGCTGAGGAGAAGCCTCTCTTCATGGTGCATCGGGAGGAGCACAACATCCAAGGACGAGAAGAGCTAATGAGCTGGAGAGAAGACTCTGTTTGTGGTGTATCAGGAGGAGCACAAGATCCAAGGACGAGAAGAGCTAGTGAGCTGAACAGAGGTCTCTGTTCATTGTGTACCTTTGAGGGGCACAAGATCTAAGGAAAAGAAGAGCTAACGAGCTGAGGATAAGCCTCTGTTCATGGTGTATCAGGAGGAGCGCAACATCCAAGGACATGAAAAACTAACAAGCTGGAGAGAAGACTTTGTTCATGGTGTACCAGGAGGAGCACAAGATCAAAGGACAAGAACAGCTAACGAGCTGGAGAGAAGCCTCGGTTCATGGTGTACCCATAGGAGCACAAGATCCAAAGACGAGAAGAGTTAACGAGCTGAAGAGAATCCTCTCTTCATGGTGCATCAGGAGGAGCGCAACATCCAAGGACAAGAAGAACTAACGAGCTGGAGAGAAGACTCTGTTCATGGTGTAGCAGGAGGAGCACAAGATCCAAGGACGAGAAGAGCTAGCGAGCTGAAGAGAAGCCTCTGTTCATGGTGTGCCAGGAGGAGCACAAGATCCAAGGACGAGAAGAGCTAATGAGCTGGGGATAAGCATCTCTGCATTGTGCATCAGGAGGAGCGCATCATCCAAGGACAAGAAGAGCTAACAATCTGAGGAGAAGCCTCGGTGCATTTTTACCAGAAGGAGCATAACATCGAAGGACTAGAAGAGCTAATTATCTAAGGAGAGGCCTCAGTTCATGGTGTGCCAGGAGGAGCACCACATCCAAGGATGAGAAGAACTAACGAGCTGAGGAGAAGCCTCTGTTCATGGTGTATCAGGAGGAGCGCAACATCCAAGGACGAGATGAACTAACGAGCTCGAGACAAGACTCTGTTCATGGTGTACCAGGAGGAGCACAAGATCCAATAATGAGAAGAGCTAACGATCTGAGGAGAAGACTCTCTTCATAGTGCATCAGGAGGAGCGCAACAGCAAAGGATGAGAAAAGCTAACGATCTGAGGAGAAGCCTCTTTTCATTTTTTACCAGAAGGAGAATAACATCCAAGAACGAGAAGAGCCAATGATCTAAAGAGAGGCCTCAGTTCATGGTGTACCAGGAGGAGCACAACATCCAAGGACGAGAAGAGCTAATGAGCTGAGGAGAAGCCTCTGTTCATGGTGTACCAGGAGGAGCGCAACATCCAATGATGAGAAGAACTAACAAGCTGAGGAGAAGCTCGATTTCATGGTGTATCAGGAGGAGTGCAACATCCAAGGATGAGAAGAACTAACAAGCTGGAGAGAAGACTCTGTTCATTGTCTACCAGGAGGAGCACAAGATCCAAGGACGAGAAGAGCTAACGAGCTGCAGAGAAACCTCTGTTCATGGTGTACCAGGAGGAGCACAAGATCCAAGGACAAGAAGAGCTAACGAGCTGAGGATGAGCCTCTATTCATAGTGCATCAGGAGGAGCGTAACATCCAAGGACAAGAAGAGCTAATGATCTAAGGAGAATCCTCAGTTCATGGTGTACCAGGAGGAGCGCAACTTCCTAGGATGAGAAGAGCTAAAGAGCTGAGGAGAAGCCTCTGTTCTTGGTGTATCAGGAGGAACGCAACATCCAAGTACGAGAAGCACTAACGAGCTGGAGGGTAGAGTCTGTTCATGGTGAACCAGGAGGAGCACAAGATTCAAGGACGAGAAGAGCTAACGAGCTGGAGAGAACCTTCTGTTTATAGTGTATCAGAAGGAGCACAAGATCCAAGGAAGAGAAGAGCTAATAAGCTGAGGAGAAGCTATTCTTTATGGTGCATCAGGAGGAGCGCAACAGCCAAGGACGAGAAGAGGTAACGATCTTAGGAGAAGGCTTGGTTCATTTTTTACCAGAAGGAGAATAACATCCAAGGACGAGAAGAGCTAATGATCTAAGGAGAGGCCTCAGTTCATGGTGTGCGAGGAGGAGCAACCCTTCCTAGGACGAAAAGAGTTAACGAGCTGAGGAGAGGCCTCTGTTCGTGGTGTATCAGGAGGAGTGCAACATCCAAGGACGAAAAGAACTAATGAGCTGGAGAGCCTAGTCTGTTCATGGTGAACCAGGAGGAGCAAAAGATCCAAGGACGAGAAGAGTTAACGAGCTGGAGAGAACCTTCTGTTCATGATGTACCAGGAGGAGAATAACATCCAAGGACGAGAAGAGCTAATGAGCTGAAGAGACTCCTCTGTTCATGGTGTATCAGGAGGAGCGCAACATCCAAAGACAAGAAGAACTAACGAGCTGGAGAGAAGACACTCTTCATGGTGTACCAGGAGGATCACAAGATCCAAGGATGAGAAGAGCTAACGAGTTGGAGAGAAGTCTCTGTTCATTGTGTACCAGGAGGAGCACAAGATCCAAGGACGAGAAGAGCAAATGAGCTGTGGATAAGCCTCTCTTCATTGTGCATCAGGAGGAGCGCAACATCCAAGAACAAGAAGAGCTAACAATCTGAGGAGAAGCCTCGGTGCATTTTGTACCAGAAGGAGCATAACATCCAATTACGAGAAGAGCTAATGATCTAAGGAGAGGCCTCAGTTCATGGTGTACCAGGAGGAGCACAACATCCAAGTACGAGAAGAAACTGCATGCTGAGAAGAAGCCTCTGTTCATGGTGTATCAGGAGGAGCGAAACATCCAAGGACAAAAAGAGCTAACGAGCTGAGGAGAATCCTCTCTTCATGGTGCATCAGGAGAAGCACAACATCTAAGGACGAGAAGAGCTAACAATCTGAGGAAAAACCTTGGTTCATCCTTTATCAGGAGGAGCGCAATAGCCAAGGACGAGAAGAGGTAACGATCTGAGGAGAAGGCTCGGTTCATTTTTTACCAGAAGGAGAATAACATCCAAGGACGAGAAAAGCTAAAAAGCTGAGGAGAAGCCTGTTTTCATGGTGTATAAGGAGGAGCGCCACATCCAAGGATGAGAAGAACTAAGGAGTTGGAGAGAAGACTCTGTTCATTGTCTACCAGGCGGAGCATAAGATCCAAGGGCGAGAAGAGCTAACAAGCTAAGGAGAAGACTCTCTTCATGGTGCATCAGGAGGAGCAAAACATCCAAGGACTCGAAGACCTAAGGAGGAGAAGCCTCAGTTCATTTTGTATCAGAAGGAAAATAACATCCAAGAATGAGAAGAGCTAATGATCTAAGGAGAGGCCTCAGTTCATGGTGTATCAGGAGGAGCACAACATCCAAGGACGAGAAGAGCTAATGAGTGGAGGAGAATCCTCTTTTCATGGTGTATGAGGAGGAGTGCAACATCCAAGGATGAGAAGAGCTAACGAGCTGAGGAGAAGCCTGTTTTCACGGTGTATCAGGAGTAGTGCAACATCCAAGGATGAGAAGAACTAAGGAGCTGGAGAGAAGACTCTGCTCATTGTCTACCAGGAGGAGCAAAAGATCCAAGGACGAGAAGAGCTAACGAGCTGCAGAGAAGCCTCTGTTAATGGTGTACCAGGAGGAGCACAAGATCCAAGAACATGAAGAGCGAACGAGCGGAGGATGAGCCTCTCATCATTGTACAACAGGGGAGCGCAACATCCAAGGAGTGAGAAGAGCTAATGATCTAAGGAGAAGCCTCAATTCATGCTCTGCGAGGAGGAGCACAACTTCCTAGGACGAAAAGAGTTAACGAGCTGAGGAGAGGCCTCTGTTCGTGGTGTATCAGGAGGAGTGCAACATCCAAGGACGAAAAGAACTAATGAGCTGGAGAGCAGAGTCTGTTCATGGTGAACCAGGAGGAGCAAAATATCCAAGGACGAGAAGAGTTAATGAGCTGGAGAGAACCTTCTGTTCATGATGTACCAGGTGGAGAATAACATCCAAGGACAAGAAGAAGTAACGAGCTGGAGAGAAGACACTCTTCATGGTGTGCCAGGAGGATCACAAGATCCAAGGATGAGAAGAGCTAACGAGTTGGAGAGAAGTCTCTGTTCATGGTGTACCAGGAGGAGCACAAGATCCAAGGACGAGAAGAGCAAATGAGCTGTGGATAATCCTCTCTTCATTGTGCATCAGGAGGAGCGCAACATCCAAGAACAAGAAGAGATAACAATCTGAGGAGAATCATCGGTGCATTTTGTACCAGAAGGAGCATAACATCCAATTACGAGAAGAGCTAATAATCTAAGGAGAGGCCTCAGTTCATGGTGTATCAGGAGGAGCGCAACATGCAAGGACAAAAATTGCTAACGAGCTGAGGAGAATCCTCTCTTCATGGTGCATCAGGAGAAGCACAACATCTAAGGACGAGAAGAGCTAACATTCTGAGGAAAAACCTTGGTTCATCTTTTATCAGGAGGAGCGCAATACCAAGGATGAGAAGAACTAACGAGCAGGAGAGAAGTCTCTATTCATGGTGTAGCAGGAGGAGCACAAGATCCAAGGACGAGAAGAGCTAATGAGCTGTGGATAAGCCTCTATTCATGGTGCATCAGTAGGAGTGGAACATCCAAGGACAAGAAGAGCTACCGATCTGAGTAGAAGCCTCTGTGCATTTTATACCAGAAGGAGCACAACTTCCAAAGACGAAAAGAGCTAATGATCTAAGGAGAGGGCTCAGTTCATTGTGTACCAGGAGGAACGCAACATCCAAGTACGAGAAGAGCTAACAATCTGAGGAGAAACCTTGGTTCATCTTGTATCAGGAGAAGCGCAACTTCCAAGGACAAGAAGAGCTAACGAGCTGGAGAGAAGACTCTGTTCACGGTGTATCAGGAGGAGCACAAGATCCAAGGACGAGAAGAGCTAATGAGCTGAAGAGAAGCCTCTGTTCATGGTGTACCAGGAGGAGCACAAAATCAAGGACGAGAAGAGCTAACGAGCTGAGGAGAAGCCTCTCTTCATGGTGCATCAGGAGGAGCACAACATCTAAGTACGAGAAGAGCTAATAATCTGAGGAGAAACCTTGGTTCATCTTGTATCAGGAGGAGCGCAACATCCAAGGACAAGAAGAGCTAATGAGCTGGAGAGAAGCCTCTGTTCATGGTGTACCAGGAGGAGCACAAGATCCAAGGATGAGAACAGCTAATGAGCTGGAGAGAAGCCTTGGTTCATGGTGTACCCATAGGAGCACAAGATCCAAAGACGAGAAGATATGACAAGCTGAAGAGAAGCCTCTCTTCATGGTGCATCAGGAGGAGCGCAACATCCAAGGACTAGAAGAGCTAATGATCTAAGGAGAGGCCTAAGTTCATTGTGTACCAGGAGGAGCGCAACATCCAAGGACGAGAAGAGCTAATGATGTAAGGAGAAGCCTCTGTTCATGGTGTACCATGAGCAGCGCAACTTCCTAGGACGAGAAGAGCTAACGAGCTGAGGAGAAGCCTCTGTTCGTGGTGTACGAGGAGGGGCACAAGATCCAAGGACAAGAAGAGCTAATGAGCTGAGGCTAACACTCTGTTCATGGTGTATCAGGGGGAGCGCAACATTCAAGAACAAGAAGAACTAACAAGATGGAGAGAAGACTTTGTTCATGGTGTACCACGAGGAGCACAAGATCCAAGGACAAGAAAAGCTAACGAGCTGGAGAGAAGCCTCGGTTCATGGTGTACAAGAAGGAGCATAACATCCAAGGATGAGAAGAGTTAATGATCTAAGGAGAGGACTCAGTTCATGGTGTGCCCAGGAGGAGGAGCACCACATCCAAGGATGAGAAGAACTAACGAGCTGAGGAGAAGCCTCTGTTCATGGTGTATCAGGAGGAGGCATACATCCAAGGACGAGATGAACTAACGAGCTCGAGAGAAGACTCTGTTCATGGTGTACCAGGAGGAGCACAAGATCCAATCATGAGAAGAGCTAACGATCTGAGGAGAAGCCTCTCTTCATGGTGCATCAGGAGGAGCGCAACAGCCAAGGACGAGAAAAGCTAACGATCTGAGGAGAAGCCTCGGTTCATTTTTTATCAGAAGGAGAATAACATCCAAGGACGAGAAGAGCTAATGATCTAAGGAGAGGCCTCAGTTCATGGTGTACCAGGAGAGGCACAACATCCAAGGACGAGAAAAGCTAACGAGCTCAAGAGAAGCCTCTGTTCATGGTGTACCAGGAGTAGCACAAGATCCAAGGACTAGAAGAGCTAACGAGCTGAGGATAAGCCTCTCTTCATGGTGCATCAGGGGGAGCACAATTTCCTAGGACGAGAAGAGCTAACGATCTGTGGAGAAGCCTCTGTTTGTGGTGTATCAGGATGAGTGCAACATCCAAGGATGAGAAGACCTAATGAGCTTGAGAGTAGAGTCTGTTCATGGTGAACAAGGAGGAGCACAAGATCCAAGGCGAGAAGAGCTAATGAGCTGGAGAGTACCTTTTGTTCATGGTGTATCAGGAGAAGCACAAGATCCAAGGACGAGAAGAGCTAACGAGCTAAGGAGAAGTCTCCCTTCATGGTGCATCAGGAGGAGCGCAACATCCAAAGACGAGAAGAGCTAATGATCTAAGGAGAGGCCTCAGTTCATGGTGTATCAGGAGGAGCATAACATCCAAGGACGAGAAGAGCTGACGAGCTGAGGAGAATCCCCTGTTCATGGTGTAACAGGAGGAGCGCAACATCCAAGGACAAGAAGAACTAACGAGCTGGAGAGAAGACACTCTTCATGGTGTACCAGGAGGAGCACAAGATCCAAGGATGAGAAGAGCTAACGAGCTGGAGAGAAATCTCTGTTCATGGTGTACCAGGAGGAGCATAAGATCCAAGGACGAAAAGTGCTAATGAGATGGGGATAAGCATCCCTGAATTGTGCATCAGGAGGAGCGCAACATCCAAGAACAAGAAGAGCTAACAATCTGAGGAGAAGCCTTGGTGCATTTTGTACCAGAAGGAGCATAACATCGAAGGACTAGAAGAGCTAATGATCTAAGGCGAGGCCTCAGTTCGTGGTGTGCCAGGAGGAGCACCACATCCAAGGATGAGAAGAACTAACAAGCTGAGGAGAAGCCTCTGCTCATGGTGTATCAGGAGGAGCGCAACATCCAAGGACGAGATGAACTAACGAGCTCGAGAGAAGTCTCTGTTCATGGTGTACCAGGAGGAGGACAACATCCAAGTACTAGAAGAGCCTGCATGCTGAGAAGAAGGCTCTGTTCATGGTGTATCAGGAGGAGCGCAACATCCAAGGACAAAAGGAGCTAATGAGCTGAGGAGAATCCTCTCTTCATGGTGCATCAGGAGAAGCACAACATCTAAGGACGAGAAGAGCTAACAATCTGAGGAAAAACCTTGGTTCATCTTTTATTAGGAGGAGCGCAATACCAAGGATGAGAAGAACTAACGAGCTGGAGAGAAGACTCTGTTCAAGGTGTTCCAGGAGGAGCACAAGATCCACGGACGAGAAGAGCAAATGAGCTGTGGATAAGCCTCTATTCATGGTGCATCAGTAGGAGCAGAACATCCAAGGACAAGAAGAGCTACCGATCTGAGGAGAAGCCTCGGTGCATTTTATACCAGAAGGAGCATAACTTCCAAAGACGAAAAGAGCTAATAATCTAAGGAGAGGGCTCAGTTCATTGTGTACCAGGAGGAACGCAACATCCAAGTACGAGAAGAGCTAACAATCTGAGGAGAAACCTTGGTTCATCTTGTATCAGGAGAAGCGCAACTTCCAAGGACAAGAAGAGCTAACGAGCTGGAGAGAAGACTCTGTTCATGGTGTATCAGGAGGAGCACAAGATCCAAGGACGAGAAGAGCTAATGAGCTGAAGAGAAGCCTCTGTTCATGGTGTACCAGGAGGAGCACAAGATCAAGGACGAGAAGAGCTAATGAGCTGAGGAGAAGCCTCTCTTCATGGTGCATCAGGAGGAGCACAACATCCTAGTACGAGAAGAGCTAATAATCTGAGGAGAAACCTTGGTTCATCTTGTATCAGGAGGAGCGCAATTTCCTAGGACGAGAAGAGCTAACAATCTGTGGAGAAGCCTCTGTTCGTGGTGTATCAGGAGGAGTGCAACATCCAAGGATGAGAAGAACTAATTAGCTGGAGAGTAGAGTCTGTTCATAGTGAACAAGGAGGAGCACAAGATCCAAGGCGAGAAGAGCTAACGAGCTGGAGAGTACCTTTTGTTCATGGTGTATCAAGAGGAGCACAAGATCCAAGGACGAGAAGAGCTAACGAGCTAAGGAGAAGTCTCCCTTCATGGTGCATCAGGAGGAGCGCAACATCCAAGGATGAGAAGAGCTAAGGATTAGAAGCCTCAGTTCATTTTGTACCAGAAGGAGAATAACATCCAAGGACGAGAAGAGCTAATGATCTAAGGAGAGGCCTCAGTTCATGGTGTATCAGGAGGAGCGCAACATCCAAGGACGAGAAGAGCTAACGAGCTGAGGAGAATCCCCTGTTCATGGTGTAACAGGAGGAGCGCAACATCCAAGGACAAGAAGAACTAACGAGCTGGAGAGAAGACACTCTTCATGGTGTACCAGGAGGAGCACAAGATCCAAGGATGAAAAGAGCTAATGAAATGGGGATAAGCATCTCTGAATTGTGCATCAGGAGGAGCGCAACATCCAAGGACAAGAAGAGCTTACAATCTGAGGAGAAGCCTCGGTGCATTTTGTACCAGAAGGAGCATAACATCGAAGGACTAGAAGAGCTAATGATCTAAGGCGAGGCCTCAGTTCATGGTGTGCCAGGAGGAGCACCACATCCAAGGATGAGAAGAACTAACGAGCTGAGGAGAAGCCTCTGTTCATGGTGTATCAGGAGGAGCGCAACATCCAAGGACGAGATGAACTAACGAGCTCGAGAGAAGTCTCTGTTCATGGTGTACCAGGAGGAGCACAAGATCCAATCATGAGAAGAGCTAACGAGCTGAGGAGAAGCTTCTCTTCATGGTGGATAAGGAGGAGCGCAACAGCCAAGTACAAGAAAAGCTAACGATCTGAGGAGAAGCCTAGGTTAATTTTTTCCAGAAGGAGAATAACATCCAAGGACGAGAAGAGCCAATGATCTAAGTAAAGGCCTCAGTTCATGGTGTACCAGGAGGAGCACAACATCCAAGGACGAGAACAGCTAATGAGCTGAGGAGAAGCCTCTGTTCATGGTGTACCAGGAGGAGTGCAACATCCAAGGATGAGAAGAACTAACAAGCAGAGGAGAAGCTTGTTTTCATGGTGTATCAGGAGGAGTGCAACATCTAAGGATGAGAAGAACTAACGAGCTGGAGAGAAGACTCTGTTCATTGTCTACCAGGAGGAGCACAAGATCCAAGTACAAGAAGAGTTAACGAGCTGAGGATGAGCCTCTCTTCATTGTGCATCAGGAGGAACGCAACAACCAAGGACAAGAAGAGCTAATGATCTAAGGAGAACCCTCAGTTCATGGTGTACCAGGAGGAGCGCAACTTCCTAGGACGAGAAGAGCTAACGAGCTGAGGAGAAGCCTCTGTTCTTGGTGTATCAGGAGGAGCGCAACATCCAAGGACGAGAAGAACTTACGAGCTGGAGAGTAGAGTCTGTTCATGGTGAACCAGGAGGAGCACATGATCCAAGGATGAGAAGAGCTAATGAGCTGGAGAAAACCGTCTGTTCATGGTGTATCAGGAGGAGCACAAGGTCCAAGGACGAGAAGAGCTAATGATCTAAGGAGAGGCCTCAGTTCATGTTGTACCATGAGGAGCACAACATCCAAGGATGAGAAGAGCTAAAAAGCTGAGGAGAAGCCTCTGTACATGGTGTACCAGGAGGAGCACAACATCCAAGGATGAGAAGAGCTAACGAGCTGAGGAGAAGCCTGTTTTCATGGTGTATCATGAGGAGCGCAACATCCAAGGACGAGAAGAACTAAGGAGTTGGAGTGAAGACTCTGTTCATTGTCTACCAGGAGGAGCACAAGATCCAAGGACGGGAAGAGCTAACAATCTAAGGAGAAGACTCTCTTCATGGTGCATCAGGAGGAGCAAAACATCCAAGGACGAGAAGAGCTAAGGAGGAGCAGCCTCGGTTCATTTTGTATCAGAAGGAGAATAACATCCAAGAACGAGAAGAGCTAATGAGCTGAGGAGAATCCTCTGTTCATGGTGTATCAGGAGGAGCGCAACAACCAAGGATGAGAAGAGCTAAAGAGCTGAGGAGAAGCCTCTTATCATGGTGTATCAGGAGGAGTGCAACATCCAAGGATGTGAAGAACTAAGGAGCTGGATAGAAGACTCTGTTCATTGTCTACCAGGAGGAGCACAAGATCCAAGGACAAGAAGAGCTAACGAGCTGCAGAGAAGCCTCAGTTCATAGTGTACCAGGAGGAGCACAAGATCCAAGGACATGAAGAGCGAACAAGCTGAGGGTGAGCCTCTCTTCATTTTACATCAGGAGGAGCGCAACATCCAAGGACGAGAAGAGCTAATGATCTAAGGAGAAGCCTCAGTTCATGGTGTACATGGCGGAGCACAACTTCCTAGGACGAAAAGAGTTAACGAGCTGAGGAGAGGCCTCTGTTCATGGTGTATCAGGAGGAGTGCAACATCCAAGGACGAGAAGAACTAATGAGCTGGAGAGCAGAGTCTGTTCATGGTGAACCAGGAGGAGCACAAGATCCAAGGACGAGAAGAGTTAACGAGCTGGAGAGAACCTTCTGTTCCTTGTGTATCAGGAGGAGCACAAGATCCAAGGACGGGAAGAGCTAACGAGCTGAGGAGAAGACTCTCTTCATGGTGCATCAGGAGGAGCGCAACATCCAAGGACGAGAAGAGCTAAGGAGCTGAGGAGAAGCCTGTTTTCATGGTGTATAATTAGGAGCGCCACATCCAAGGACGAGAAGAACTAAGGAGTTGGAGTGAAGACTCTGTTCATTGTCTACCAGGAGGAGCACAAGATCCAAGGACGGGAAGAGCTAACAAGCTAAGGAGAAGACTCTCTTCGTGGTGCATCAGGAGGAGCGCAACAACCAAGGATGAGAAGAGCTAACGAGCTGAGGAGAAGCCTCTTATCATGGTGTATCAGGAGGAGTGCAACATCCAAGGATGAGAAGAACTAAGGAGCTGGAGAGAAGACTCTGTTCATTGTCTACCAGGAGGAGCACAAGATCCAAGGACAAGAAGAGCTCACGAGCTGCAGAGAAGCCTCAGTTCATGGTGTACCAGGAGGAGCACAGGATCCAAGGACATGAAGAGCGAACAAGCTGAGGATGAGCCTCTCTTCATTTTACATCAGGAGGAGCGCAACATCCAAGGACGAGAAGAGCTAATGATCTAAGGAGAAGCCTCAGTTCATGGTGTACGATGCGGAGCGCAACTCCCTAGGACGAAAAGAGTTAACGAGCTGAGGAGAGGCCTCTGTTCATGGTGTATCAGGAGGAGTGCAACATCCAAGGACAAGAAGAACTAATGAGCTGGAGAGCAGAGTCTGTTCATGGTGAACCAGGAGGAGCACAAGATCCAAGGACGAGAAGAGTTAACGAGCTGGAGAGAACCTTCTGTTCCTGGTGTATCAGGAGGAGCACAAGATCCAAGGACGGGAAGAGCTAACCAGCTGAGGAGAAGACTCTCTTCATGGTGCATCAGGAGGAGCGCAACATCCAAGGACGAGAAGAGCTAAGGAGAAGAAGCCTCGGTTCATTTTGTACCAGAAGGAGAATAACATCCAAGGACGAGAAGAGCTAATGATCTAAGGAGAGGCCTCAGTTCATGCTGTATCAGAAGGAGCGCAACATCCAAGGACAAGAAGAACTAACGAGCTGGAGAGAAGACACTCTTCATGGTGTACCAGGAGGAGCACAAGATCCAAGGATGAGAAGACCTAACGAGTTGGAGAGAAGTCTCTGTTCATGGTGTACCAGGAGGAGCACAAGATCCAAGGACGAGAAGAGCAAATGAGCTGTGGATGAGCCTCTCTTCATTGTGCATCAGGAGGAGCGCAACATCCAAGGACAAAAAGAGCTAACAATCTGAGGAGAAGCCTCGGTGCATTTTGTACCAGAAAGAGCATAACATCCAATTACGAGAAGAGCTAATGATCTAAGGAGAGGCCTCAGTTCATGGTGTACCAGGAGGAGCACAACATCCAAGTACGAGAAGAGCCTGCATGCTGGCAAGAAGCCTCTATTCATGGTGTATCAGGAGGAGCGCAACATCCAAGGACAAGAAGAGCTAACGAGCTGAGGAGAATCCTCTCTTCATGGTGCATCAGGAGAAGGGCAACATCCAAGGACGAGAAGAGCTAACAATCTGAGGAAAAACCTTGGTTCATCTTTTATTAGAAGAAGCAGAACATCCAAGGACAAGAAGTACTAACGAGCTGGAGAGAAGCCTCTGTTCATGGTGTACCAGGAGTAGCACAAGATCCAAGGACTAGAACAGCTAACGAGCTGAGGATAAGCCTCTCTTCATGGTGCATCAGGAGGAGCGCAATTTCCTAGGACGAGAAGAGCTAACGATCTGTGGAGAAGCCTCTGTTCGTGGTGTATCAGGAGGAGTGCAACATCCAAGGATGAGAAGAACTAATTAGCTGGAGAGTAGAGTCTGTTCATAGTGAACAAGGAGCAGCACAAGATCCAAGGCGAGAAGAGCTAACGAGCTGGAGAGTACCTTTTGTTCATGGTGTATCAAGAGGAGCACAAGATCCAAGGACGAGAAGAGCTAACGAGCTAAGGAGAAGTCTCCCTTCATGGTGCATCAGGAGGAGCGCAACATCCAAGGATGAGAAGAGCTAAGGATTAGAAGCCTCAGTTCATTTTGTACCAGAAGGAGAATAACATCCAAGGACGAGAAGAGCTAATGATCTAAGGAGAGGCCTCAGTTCATGGTGTATCAGGAGGAGCGCAACATCCAAGGACGAGAAGAGCTAACGAGCTGAGGAGAATCCCCTGTTCATGGTGTAACAGGAGGAGCGCAACATCCAAGGACAAGAAGAACTAACGAGCTGGAGAGAAGACACTCTTCATGGTGTACCAGGAGGAGCACAAGATCCAAGGATAAAAAGAGCTAATGAAATGGGGATAAGCATCTCTGAATTGTGCATCAGGAGGAGCGCAACATCCAAGGACAAGAAGAGCTTACAATCTGAGGAGAAGCCTCGGTGCATTTTGTACCAGAAGGAGCATAACATCGAAGGACTAGAAGAGCTAATGATCTAAGGCGAGGCCTCAGTTCATGGTGTGCCAGGAGGAGCACCACATCCAAGGATGAGAAGAACTAACGAGCTGAGGAGAAGCCTCTGTTCATGGTGTATCAGGAGGAGCGCAACATCCAAGGACGAGATGAACTAACGAGCTCGAGAGAAGTCTCTGTTCATGGTGTACCAGGAGGAGCACAAGATCCAATCATGAGAAGAGCTAACGAGCTGAGGAGAAGCTTCTCTTCATGGTGGATAAGGAGGAGCGCAACAGCCAAGTACAAGAAAAGCTAACGATCTGAGGAGAAGCCTAGGTTAATTTTTTCCAGAAGGAGAATAACATCCAAGGACGAGAAGAGCCAATGATCTAAGTAAAGGCCTGAGTTCATGGTGTACCAGGAGGAGCACAACATCCAAGGACGAGAACAGCTAATGAGCTGAGGAGAAGCCTCTGTTCATGGTGTACCAGGAGGAGCGCAACATCCAAGGATGAGAAGAACTAACAAGCAGAGGAGAAGCTTGTTTTCATGGTGTATCAGGAGGAGTGCAACATCTAAGGATGAGAAGAACTAACGAGCTGGAGAGAAGACTCTGTTCATTGTCTACCAGGAGGAGCACAAGATCCAAGTACAAGAAGAGTTAACGAGCTGAGGATGAGCCTCTCTTCATTGTGCATCAGGAGGAACGCAACAACCAAGGACAAGAAGAGCTAATGATCTAAGGAGAACCCTCAGTTCATGGTGTACCAGGAGGAGCGCAACTTCCTAGGACGAGAAGAGCTAACGAGCTGAGGAGAAGCCTCTGTTCTTGGTGTATCAGGAGGAGCGCAACATCCAAGGACGAGAAGAACTTACGAGCTGGAGAGTAGAGTCTGTTCATGGTGAACCAGGAGGAGCACAAGATCCAAGGATGAGAAGAGCTAATGAGCTGGAGAAAACCGTCTGTTCATGGTGTATCAGGAGGAGCACAAGGTCCAAGGACGAGAAGAGCTAATGATCTAAGGAGAGGCCTCAGTTCATGTTGTAGCATGAGGAGTACAACATCCAAGGACGAGAAGAGCTAAAAAGCTGAGGAGAAGCCTCTGTTCATGGTGTACCAGGAGGAGCACAACATCCAAGGATGATAAGAGCTAACAAGCTGAGGAGAAGCCTGTTTTCATGGTGTATCATTAGGAGCGCAACATCCAAGGACGAGAAGAACTAAGGAGTTGGAGAGAATACTCTGTTCAATGTCTACCAGGAGGAGCACAAGATCCAAGGACGGGAAGAGCTAACAAGCTAAGGAGAAGACTCTCTTCATGGTGCATCAGGAGGAGCGAAACATCCAAGGACGAGAAGAGCTAAGGAGGAGCAACCTCGGTTCATTTTGTATCAGAAGGAGAATAGCATCCAAGAACGAGAAGAGCTAATGATCTAAGGAGAGGCCTCAGTTCATGGTGTAAAAGGAGAAGCACAACATCCAAGGACGAGAAGAGCTAATGAGCTGAGGAGAATCCTCTGTTCATGGTGTATCAGGAGGAGCGCAACATCCAAGGATGAGAAGAGCTAACGAGCTGAGGAGAAGCCTCTTATCATGGTGTATCAGGAGGAGTGCAACATCCAAGGATGAGAAGAACTAAGGAGCTGGAGAGAAGACTCTGTTCATTGTCTACAAGGAGGAGCACAAGATCCAAGGACAAGAAGAGCTAACGAGCTGCAGAGAAGCCTCTGTTCATGGTGTACCAGGAGGAGCACAAGATCCAAGGACATGAAGAGCGAACAAGCTGAGGATGAGCCTCTCTTCATTTTACATCAGGAGGAGCGCAACATCCAAGGACGAGAAGAGCTAATGATCTAAGGAGAAGCCTCAGTTCATGGTGTACGAGGAGGAGCGCAACTTCCTAGGACGAAAAGAGTTAACGAGCTGAGGAGAGGCCTCTGTTCGTGGTGTATCAGGAGGAGTGCAACATCCAAGGACGAGAAGAACTAATGAGCTGGAGAGTAGAGTCTGTTCATGGTGAACCAGAAGGAGCACAAGATCCAAGGACGGGAAGAGCTAACAAGCTGAGGAGAAGACTCTCTTCATGGTGCATCAGGAGGAGCGCAACATCCAAGGACGAGAAGAGCTAAGGAGAAGAAGCCTCGGTTCATTTTGTACCAGAAGGAGAATAACATCCAAGGACGAGAAGAGCTAATAATCTAAGGAGAGGCCTCAGTTCATGCTGTATCAGGAGGAGCACAACATCGAAGGACGAGAAGAGCTAACGAGCTGAAGAGCATCCTCTGTTCATGGTGTATCAGGAGGAGCGCAACATCCAAGGATGAGAAGAGCTAATGAGCTGAGGAGAAGCCTCTTATCATGGTGTACCAGGAGGAGTGCAACATCCAAGGATGAGAAGAACTAAGGAGCTGGAGAGAAGACTCTGTTCATTGTTTACCAGGAGGAGCACAAGATCCAAGGACAAGAACAGCTAACGAGCTGCAGAGAAGCCTCTGTTCATGGAGTACCAGGAGGAGCACAAGATCCAAGGACATGAAGAGCGAACAAGCTGAGGATGAGCCTCTCTTCATTTTACATCAGGAGGAGCGCAACATCCAAGGACGAGAAGAGCTAAGGAGAAGAAGCCTCAGTTCATTTTGTACCAAAAGGAGAATAACATCCAAGGACGAGATGGGCTAATGATCTAAGGAGAGGCCTCAGTTCATGCTGTATCAGAAGGAGCGCAACATCGAAGGACGAGAAGAGCTAACGAGCTGAAGAGCATCCTCTGTTCATGGTGTATCAGGAGGAGCGCAACATCCAAGGATGAGAAGAGCTAATGAGCTGAGGAGAAGCCTCTTATCATGGTGTATCAGGAGGAGTGCAACATCCAAGGATGAGAAGAACTAAGGAGCTGGAGAGAAGACTCTGTTCATTGTTTACCAGGAGGAGCACAAGATCCAAGGACAAGAACAGCTAACGAGCTGCAGAGAAGCCTCTGTTCATGGAGTACCAGGAGGAGCACAAGATCCAAGGACATGAAGAGCGAACAAGCTGAGGATGAGCCTCTCTTCATTTTACATCAGGAGGAGCGCAACATCCAAGGACGAGAAGAGCTAAGGAGAAGAAGCCTCAGTTCATTTTGTACCAAAAGGAGAATAACATCCAAGGACGAGATGGGCTAATGATCTAAGGAGAGGCCTCAGTTCATGCTGTATCAGAAGGAGCGCAACATCCAAGGACAAGAAGAACTAACGAGCTGGAGAGAAGACACTCTTCATGGTGTGCCAGGAGGAGCACAAGATCCAAGGATGAGAAGACCTAACGAGTTGGAGAGAAGTCTCTGTTCATGGTGTACCAGGAGGAGCACAAGATCCAAGGGCGAGAAGAGCAAATGAGCTGTGGATAAGCCTCTCTTCATTGTGAATCAGGAGGAGCGCAACATCCAAGGACAAAAAGAGCTAACAATCTGAGGAGAAGCCTCGGTGCATTTTGTACCAGAAGGAGCATAACATCCAATTACGAGAAGAGCTAATGATCTAAGGAGAGTCCTCAGTTCATGGTGGACCAGGAGGAGCACAAAATCCAAGTACGAGAAGAGCCTGCATGCTGGCAAGAAGCCTCTGTTCATGGTGTATCAGGAAGAGCACAACATCCAAGGACAAGAAGAGCTAACGAGCTGAGGAGAGACCTCTCTTCATGGTGCATCAGGAGAAGGGCAACATCCAAGGACGAGAAGAGCTAACAATCTGAGGAAAAACCTTGGTTCATCTTTTATCAGGAGAAGCAGAACATCCAAGGACAAGAAGTACTAACGAGCTGGAGAGAATACTCTGTTCATGGTGTACCAGGAGGAGCACAAGATCCAAGGACGAGAAGAGCTAACGAGCAGGAGAGAAGTCTCTATTCATGGTGTAGCAGGAGGAGAACAAGATTCATGGACGAGAATAGCTAACGAGCTGAGGAGAAGCCTTGGTTCATTTTTTTACTAGAACTAGCAGAACATCCAAGGACGAGAAGAGCTAATAAGCTGAGGAGCAGCTTTTCTTTACGGTGCATCAGGAGGACCGCAACAGCCAAGGACGAGAAGAGGTCACGATCTGAGGAGAAGGCTCTGTTATTTTTTTACCAGAAGGAGAATAACATACAAGGACGAGAAGAGCTAATGATCTAAGGAGAGGTCTCAGTTCATGGTGTACCAGGAGGAGCACAACATCCAAGGACGAGAAGAGCTAAAAAGCTGAGGAGAAGCCTCTGTTCATGGTGTATCAGTAGGAGCGCAATTTCCAAGGATGAGAGGAACTAACGAGTTAGAGAAAAGTCTCTGTTCATTTTGTACCAGAAAGAGAATAACATCCAAGGACGAGAAGAGCTAATGATATAAGTGAGGCCTCAGTTCATGCTGTACCAGGAGGAGCACAACATCCAAGGACGAGAAGAGCTAACTAGTTGAAGAGAATCCTCTGTTCATGGTGTATCAGGAGGAGCGCAACATCCAAGGACAAGATGAACTAACGAGCTGGAGAGAAGACACTCTTCATGGTGTAACAGGAGGAGCACAAGATCCAAGGATGAGTAGAGCTAACGAGTTGGAGAGAAGTATCTGTTCATGGTGTACCAGGAGGAGCACAAGATCCAAGGATGAGAAGAGCTAACGAGCAGGAGAGAAGTCTCTATTCATGGTGTAGCAGGAGGAGCACAAGATCCAAGGACGAGAAGAGCTAACGAGCTGAGGAGAAGCCTTGGTTCATTTTTTTACCAGAACTAGCATAACATCCAAGGGCGAGAAGAGCTAATGATCTAAGGAGAGGCCTCAGTTCATGGTGTACCAGGAGGAGAGCAAAATCCAAGTACGAGAAGAGCTAACAAGCTGAGGAGAAGCCTCTGTTCATAGTGTAACAGGAGGAGCACAAGATCCAAGAACGAGAAGAGCTAAGGAGCTGAGGAGCAGCTTCTCTTTATGGTGCATCAGGAGGAGCGCAACATCCAAGGACAAGAAGAGCTAACGATCTGAGGAGAAGCCTTGATGCATTTTATACCAGAAGGAGCATAACTTCCAAAGACGAGAAAAGCTAATGATCTAAGGAGAGGGCTCAGTTCATTGTGTACCAGGAGGACCGCAACATCCAAGTACGAGAAGAGTTAAAAATCTGCCGAGAAACCTTGGTTTATCTTGTATCAGGAGGAGAGCAACATCCAAGGACAAGAAGAACTAACGAGCTGGAGAGAAGACTCTGTTCATGGTGTATCAGGAGGAGCGCAACATCCAAGGACAAGAAGAGCTAACGAGCTGAGGAGAATCCTCTCTTCATGGTGCATCAGGAGAAGCGCAACATCCAAGGACGAGAAGAGCTAACAATCTGAGGAAAAGCCTTGGTTCATCTTTTATCAGGAGAAGCAGAACATCCAAGGACAAGAAGTACTAACGAGCCGAGGATAAGCCTCTGTTCATGGTGTATCATGTGGAGCGCAACATCCAAGGACAAGAAGAACTAACAAGCTGGAGAGAAGACTTTGTTCATGGTGTACCCATAGGAGCACAAGATCCAAAGACGCGAAGAGCTAATGAGCTGATGAGAAGCCTCTCTTCATGGTGCATGAGGAGGAGCGCAACATCCAAGGACTAGAAGAGCTAACAATCTGAGGAGAAGCCTCGGTTCATGTTATACCAGAAGGAGCATAACATCCAAGGACGAGAAGAGCTAACGAGCTGAGGATAAGCTTCTCTTCATGGTGCATCAGGAGGAGCGCAACATCCAAGGACAAGAAGAGCTAATGACCTGAGGAGAAACCTTGGTTCATTTTGTATCAGGAGGAGCGCAACATCCAAGGACAAGAAGAACTAACCAGCTGGAGAGAAGACTCTGTTCATGGTGTACCAGGAGGAGCACAAGATCCAAAGACGAGAAGAGCAAATGAGCTGTGGATAAGCCTCGCTTCATTGTGCATCAGGAGGAGCACAACATCCAAGCACAAGAAGAGCTAACAATCTGAGGAGAAGCCTCGGTGCATTTTGTACCAGAAGGAGCATAACTTCTAATTACGAGAAGAGCTAATGATCTAAGGAGAGGCCTCAGTTCATGGTGTACCAGGAGGAGCACAACATCCAAGTACGAGAAGAGCCTGCATGCTGGCAAGAAGCCTCTGTTCATGGTGTATCAGGAGGAGCGCAACATCCAAGGACAAGAAGAGCTAACGAGCTGAGGAGAATCCTCTCTTTATGGTGCATCAGGAGAAGCGCAACATCCAAGGACGAGAAGAGCTAACAATCTGAGGAGAAACCTTGGTTCATCTTTTATCAGGAGAAGCAGAACATCCAAGGACAAGAAGTACTAATGAGCTGGAGAGAAGACTCTGTTCATTGTGTACCAGGAGGAGCACAAGATCCAAGGATGAGAAGAGCTAACGAGCAGGAGAGAAGTCTCTATTCATGGTGTAGCAGGAGGAGCACAAGATCCAAGGACGAGAAGAGCTAACGAGCTGAGGAGAAGCCTTGGTTCATTTTTTTACCAGAACTAGCATAACATCCAAGGGCGAGAAGAGCTAATGATCTAAGGAGAGGCCTCAGTTCATGGTGTACCAGGAGGAGAGCAAAATCCAAGGACGAGAAGAGCTAACAAGCTGAGGATAAGCCTCTGTTCATAGTGTAACAGGAGGAGCACAAGATCTAAGAACGAGAAGAGCTAATAAGCTGAGGAGCAGCTTCTTTTTATGGTGCATCAGGAGGAGCGCAACATCCAAGGACAAGAAGAGCTAACGATCTGAGGAGAAGCCTTGATGCATTTTATACCAGAAGGAGCATAACTTCCAAAGACGAGAAGAGCTAATGATCTAAGGAGAGGGCTCAGTTCATTGTGTACCAGGAGGACCGCAACATCCAAGTACGAGAAGAGTTAAAAATCTGCCGAGAAACCTTGGTTCATCTTGTATCAGGAGGAGAGCAACATCCAAGGACAAGAAGAGCTAACGAGCTGGAGAGAAGACTCTCTTCATGGTGCATCAGGAGAAGCGCAACATCCAAGGACGAGAAGAGCTAACAATCTGAGGAAAAGCCTTGGTTCATCTTTTAGCAGGAGAAGCAGAACATCAAAGGACAAGAAGTACTAACGAGCCGAGGATAAGCCTCTGTTCATGGTGTATCATGTGGAGCGCAACATCCAAGGACAAGAAGAACTAACAAGCTGGAGAGAAGACTTTGTTCATGGTGTACCCATAGGAGCACAAGATCCAAAGACGCGAAGAGCTAATGAGCTGATGAGAAGCCTCTCTTCATGGTGCATGAGGAGGAGCGCAACATCCAAGGACTAGAAGAGCTAACAATCTGAGGAGAAGCCTCGGTTCATGTTATACCAGAAGGAGCATAACATCCAAGGACGAGAAGAGCTAACGAGCTGAGGATAAGCTTCTCTTCATGGTGCATCAGGAGGAGCGCAACATCCAAGGACAAGAAGAGCTAATGACCTGAGGAGAAACCTTGGTTCATTTTGTATCAGGAGGAGCGCAACATCCAAGGACAAGAAGAACTAACCAGCTGGAGAGAAGACTCTGTTCATGGTGTACCAGGAGGAGCACAAGATCCAAAGACGAGAAGAGCAAATGAGCTGTGGATAAGCCTCTCTTCATTGTGCATCAGGAGGAGCACAACATCCAAGGACAAGAAGAGCTAACAATCTGAGGAGAAGCCTCGGTGCATTTTGTACCAGAAGGAGCATAACTTCTAATTACGAGAAGAGCTAATGATCTAAGGAGAGGCCTCAGTTCATGGTGTACCAGGAGGAGCACAACATCCAAGTACGAGAAGAGCCTGCATGCTGGCAAGAAGCCTCTGTTCATGGTGTATCAGGAGGAGCGCAACATCCAAGGACAAGAAGAGCTAACGAGCTGAGGAGAATCCTCTCTTCATGGTGCATCAGGAGAAGCGCAACATCCAAGGACGAGAAGAGCTAACAATCTGAGGAGAAACCTTGGTTCATCTTTTATCAGGAGAAGCAGAACATCCAAGGACAAGAAGTACTAATGAGCTGGAGAGAAGACTCTGTTCATTGTGTACCAGGAGGAGCACAAGATCCAAGGATGAGAAGAGCTAACGAGCAGGAGAGAAGTCTCTATTCATGGTGTAGCAGGAGGAGCACAAGATCCAAGGACGAGAAGAGCTAACGAGCTGAGGAGAAGCCTTGGTTCATTTTTTTACCAGAACTAGCATAACATCCAAGGGCGAGAAGAGCTAATGATCTAAGGAGAGGCCTCAGTTCATGGTGTACCAGGAGGAGAGCAAAATCCAAGGACGAGAAGAGCTAACAAGCTGAGGAGAAGCCTCTGTTCATAGTGTAACAGGCGGAGCACAAGATCTAAGAACGAGAAGAGCTAATAAGCTGAGGAGCAGCTTCTTTTTATGGTGCATCAGGAGGAGCGCAACATCCAAGGACAAGAAGAGCTAACGATCTGAGGAGAAGCCTTGATGCATTTTATACCAGAAGGAGCATAACTTCCAAAGACGAGAAGAGCTAATGATCTAAGGAGAGGGCTCAGTTCATTGTGTACCAGGAGGACCGCAACATCCAAGTACGAGAAGAGTTAAAAATCTGCCGAGAAACCTTGGTTCATCTTGTATCAGGAGGAGAGCAACATCCAAGGACAAGAAGAACTAACGAGCTGGAGAGAAGACTCTCTTCATGGTGCATCAGGAGAAGCGCAACATCCAAGGACGAGAAGAGCTAACAATCTGAGGAAAAGCCTTGGTTCATCTTTTAGCAGGAGAAGCAGAACATCAAAGGACAAGAAGTACTAACGAGCCGAGGATAAGCCTCTGTTCATGGTGTATCATGTGGAGCGCAACATCCAAGGACAAGAAGAACTAACAAGCTGGAGAGAAGACTTTGTTCATGGTGTACCCATAGGAGCACAAGATCCAAAGACGCGAAGAGCTAATGAGCTGATGAGAAGCCTCTCTTCATGGTGCATGAGGAGGAGCGCAACATCCAAGGACTAGAAGAGCTAATAATCTGAGGAGAAGCCTCGGTTCATGTTATACCAGGAGGAGCATAACATCGAAGGACTAGAAGAGCTAACGATCTAAGGAAAAGCCTCTGTTCATGGTGTATCAGGAGGAGCGCAACATCCAAGGATGAGAAGAACTAACTAGCTGGAGAGAAGACTCTGTTCATGGTGTATCAGGAGGAGCACAAGATCCAAGGACGAGAAGAGCTAATGAGCTGAAGAGAAGCCTCTGTTCATGGTGTATCAGGAGGAGAGCAACATCCAAGTACGAGAAGAGCTAACAATCTGAGGAGAAGCCTTGGTTCATTTCGTACCAGAAGGAGCGCAACATCCAAGAATGAGAAGAGCTAAAGATCAGAGGAGAAGGCTCTGTTCATGGTGTAGCAGGAGGAGCGTAACATCCAAGGACATTCAGGGGAGTAGCTTAGCCATTAAAATCGGGGGATTGTGAGCGTCAGACTTTCCAACAATCAAGTTGGCATATAATTTTAAAATACATTAGACAACAAGCATATTGAGGAATGAGGGGGAATTAAGGGGCTGTGGAAAGGGAGAGTAACACAGATTGGTAGGGATACTAAATGAGAGAAAGCACGTTATTTTGTAAAATAACCAACAGACACCTCACCAAACCTGACTGAAATTAGTTGTTCCCAACTATTTACCACAAAATAAATGTATTAGGGTTGTTAACACTCCAAAAACCCCTCCTGAAGCTTTGCCCCTGTGGAAGTTCAGGTGCTTGAGTGCTGGATGGGAAACTAAGCAAACCCAACAATTCTCACTGAAATTTACTGAACGTGATGATGTGGAATTCGTGAATATCCCGTAGGTTAACTGGTGTTCACTTCTTTAGAGTTTAGATCAGATCCCTTTCTGACTTTGAGAGGTCGAGACTTCTTTGTCCTATTGCCCAATGACAAGTGGAAGGCTTTATGCTGGACACTTATTCCTTTATTTTGAGACTCCTACTAAGGTCTCCTCTTTGCTGACACATTTCTGGAATATAAAATGTGATGATCCTTTTCCTTATCTTCACTTAGCTTAGTTAGGGTTTCAACTGATGACTTATGCTCACTCTGTGGCAGGAACAAAGACTGGAGCTTCTTACGAAGTAAGTCGAATTTGATTCTTTCTATTTGAACCATTCTGATTTCACATATACCATATGCGGACTGCTGGGATTTGTTTATTTTCGTAACTTGCTGATTATCTTAAAGTGCTTATGATGATTTGAGATACTGGATCTATAAAATTGATAACTAATTTGTAATAAATCATTAGAACCTTCAAGACCAAGTCCTGGTCCTTATCCTAGAGCCAAATTGGTCACACTGTTTTTGAATTTCTTGAAATGTGCCTGTTCAGGTAACTCCTCTTTTATTCAGGCCTACGAAGAGGATCTTTCCACCAGGAACAATTCTTAGAACAAATTTGTGTGCCATGACCCGAATCAATCACAACCTGTTCCTTTAGGGCAGGCCAATACTCTTCCTTAATGAGTTCTGTTATAAAAGAGATAGCCTCTCTCAGAGTGTTTCAACCAACCAACCAAACAAGGTATGCATGCACAACCTTAAAACTTAGGGGCATGTCTATGAGAATGTGTTTCATTGCAGCAAGTCAGCTTTCTGCACTGTGCAGCATCACAGGGAAAGTCAGAAATGTGTCATATTTCAAAGAATATGACACATTCCTGTCCTTGTCCCTGCACTGGTACTGTTTTGCTGCCTAGCAACAATGTAGGCACCCTTGCACCATGGTGAAAGGATGCTTTTGTTGCATGCAGAATAATTTTTGTGCCGCCAAGCACATAGGCAGAGGTACTGTTGGAAAGGGGAAAATCCCTAATGGATTTTCTGCAGGAGGGCGATCCCCAGGCAGAAATCCACCACCAGAGAGGGGGGAGTGGCCCCTTGGGCAAGATTCTTTGCTCCCCCCCAACATTTTTTGACATTTTCAGTCCTTCTGCTCACCCTGGGCTCAAAGCGCACTAGACACAAGGGATTTGTTGTTTTGAATATGTAGGGGTGGGGACTGCCCAAAATGCCTCCACCCAACCAAACACTTATGGAACAGTCTTTCTGGCCCCCTGGGGGGCATATGGGGAACTAGCTCCTGATCTGAATCCGCTGGGAGAGGGGGTGTTTAAAGCACACTAAGCACCAGGGATTTTTTTATTTTGCCCACCACTGCCCAAAATAGGCATGCCAATGCCCCCACCACACCAAATACTAGGAATGAGGGATTATTTCTATGTAAATTTAGGGGTGAGGGCTGCCAAGATTGGGCATGCCAGTCCCCCCCCAAAAAAAAAAATAGCCACAGTCTTTCTGCCCCTACCACAGCTAGGCACATTGCCAACAAAGGGTCAGTTTCCATTGGAAAAATGTAATATGTCCATGCTGCGTTTTGGGTTTTTTCCTGTCGCTGGCACTAGGCCTACTTACACAAGGGAGGTACAATTTTTATCAGCAGACTTGGGGGAATGTTTGTGACACCCCACACATTCCAGAACTTTCCATCACAGAAATATGAGGAAAATATTGTTTTTACAGATTTTGAGGTTTACAAGGGATTTTGGATGTGAGAGCCACACAAGTTACCCCATCCTAGATTCTCCTGGGAGGCTAGCTTTAAAAAATGCACAGGTTTGCTAGGTTTCCCTAGGTGCCTGTTGAGCTAGTACCTACAATCCATAGCTAGGCAAATTGCAAAAAAGGGCCAGTTTTCACTGGAAAACTATGATATGTCCACATTGCGTTTTGGGACGTTTCCTGCTGCGGGCACTAAGCCTAACCACACAAGTGAAGTACCATTTTTATCGACATGAGGAAATATGAATTTTGTGATCAGTTATGTCCCCTATCGTAGACCCCAACGGCTCCATGTGCATGCTATAAGTACATGTATGTTCCCTCCAGTTCCAGTTATGAAGACGCAAATACATGTGCGTCCACCGTCAACATGTCGGGCCCGATTCACAGAACAAACTTAAGACTAAATCCTAAACTTAGTACCATTCTGATATTCACAGAATGCACCTAGTACTTCTGCTATTCACAGAATGAACTTACTACTTTTGCTATTCACAGAATGAACTTAGTACTTTTGCTATTCACAGAATGGATTTACGACTCCTAAACTTACGTCCGCACTCGGGCCGGAAATTCCGGCCCGGAGGCGGAGCTTCCGGCCCGGAGGCGGGGCTTCCGGCCCGGAGGCGGAGCTTCCGGCCCGGAGGTGGGGATTCCGGCCGATTTAGCTATGGCCGAAATCTCCACCTCCGGGCCAGAAGCTCCGCCTCCGGTCCGGAAGCTCCGCCTCCGGTCCGGAAGCCCCGCCTCCGGGCCGGAAGCTCCGCCTCCGGGCCGGAATTTCCAGCCCGAGTGCGGACGTAAGTTTAGGAGTCGTAAATCCATTCTGTGAATAGCAAAAGTACTAAGTTCATTCTGTGAATAGCAAAAGTAGTAAGTTCATTCTGTGAATACCAGAAGTACTAGGTGCATTCTGTGAATACCAGAATGGTACTAAGTTTAGGATTTAGTCTTAAGTTTGTTCTGTGAATCGGGCCCGTCCTCTTTCAGATCCGCCATGAATGGGTCAGATATTCCATTCCTAAGTATGAAAGGCCACCGACTTTATGTGGTTCACTTTCCACATTTTACAGATTCAGGCGAGTAGGCCCTGAATTCTGTCATCAAGCCTTTTCCTGCCTTCTGCCTCTGAAAGCTCCAGTCCGAGCCCGCATCTGTATCCATGAACTTTGTCCTACTCCCTGCGCGGCTAACGGTGCCTGATCCAGCCTGTTGCCTGCCAAAAACTGTATTTCACCTTCAAGATTATCTGCTCCGCTCCCCATCCGATGCATTCCTGTCTAGTAGTTTAGGTAAACATTCTTCCAGCTACCGTGCAAAGGGCCAGGCCTCACTGTCCTCATGCAAGTAATTCATAGCCCCTGTTACCACGGAAGATTCCTGCCCCCTCGCATCTCATGTAGACACTTAGACGCTTGTACACGCACCAACAGTCAGTATAGAATAGATTCTGTCCGAGAGACCTTTCCTTTTGGATAATACAGTTCTTTAAACATAAGATATTAGATATGATTTGGGATTAGGTTGACATGACCCCCCAGACTTCTGTCTCCACATGTAGAGCTAAATGTCAAGTCCCCTTCACCCTCTAGTTGCACGTCAATCACACGTCATGCGGCTGCGCGCGCATCTCTGCCAAATATTTCTGCTGACATTGCAGGATTCTCTTATGGATCCACCCACTTGTGACATCATGTATAATGACGTTTTCTAAGTTACGCCTATATGTCCGCCTTTTTTAGTTACGTATGCATATTTTATCTATCTTATCAACTGTTACGCCTCCTGCATCTGTTTCACTGTAATGCATTTCTTATAAAAACGATTACCTGTCAATAATGTATTGCCTTCCTTCCTGAACCTCCATGGTGATGGAATTTGAAGCCTGCAGTTCGAACTGTATATTCCTTTGTAGAGGAATAAAGCCTTTTAGAACCTCTAATACCACGGATTCTGCCTCTTATATTTACTGAGTTATTCTTACTAGACTTTACCGCATAAAAAATAGTACCGGTAATGAAATATTTACCACATAAATTGGCGCCCGAACAGGGACACTTTCTCATCTCACGCGCCGGAGGTGCGTTGCAGGCCCGGTCTCCTGCCACAGCTGAACGGACAAAAACGCGTACCTGCAGGATTTCCTGTATCTCCCTCCGGCCAAGCGGGGGTGACTGAGGCTGCGATCAACACCCAGACGAGGCGGTGAGAAGTGCGAAGTATCCCGACCAGAGCCTAGCTGAGAGAGCAAGATCCGAGGTATACAGAGGCCCACCAGGTTCCGAAGTTCCGAGTCCAGTCGAGTCGAGTCCAGTCCGGTCCAGTTTCAGTTCAGTTCCGAGGCCTTCCGTTCCGTGCTACCCGGTGAGTACCATTGCCGGGGAGGCATTTAAACGTGCACATAGTCTGTGCCGGTCAAGACGGGTTTGGGTACACAAATCCGGTCTGCACTGTTTCAGCAGTGTATCTGTACTGTTTAGCAGTATATCTAGTATGTCTTGCATATAATTTAGTATTATCTAGTGTTAAGTATTATGTCAGTAACTAGTTTCTTATTAGTCATCATCGTTCGTTAAAACTGTTAAATGTTAAATGTTTTAAATACGTTCTACATATTGTGGTGTGAATGATTGTTCATCATTGTGTTTATTGTATAAAGTGTGTTCTAGTAATAAGATCTAAAAATGCCGCTCTTTTCCAAATTAATAGCAAAAAACAATGTCTCAACAGGGAAGATGAATAAAGGGACCAATCAATACATGGTTCAATCAAGGGAAGGGCAAAATTAAGAGAGATCCAAGATAGAGAAGGAACAGATTTAATAATTATATACACAAAAGGTACACAAAAGGTATATACAATTCAAAATAACCATAACTAACACATATGCACTGACAAAAAAGTGAAAAAGTGAACGGCGCAGTGACAAAAAGTGTGGAAGTGACAACACGGTACGGCGAAATGATTTAGATAAATTCAAGGTCAAGGAGAATTATATACAATGGGTAATTTACATATAAACATGAAGGTCTCGCAGGACCCTGTAGTTAGCCGTAAATAATGTTGTCTGGTCGACGACGTTTCAACCTCCATAAGTAGAGGTCATCATCAGGACTATGGTTATTGCAATATTCTAAATACCTGTGTACGTGGTCAGAAACCACTTCAAAGTTAATTGCAGGGAATGGTGGATCAATTATATAAGGTCCGTCACATTTAGAGGGGGATCATCAATAGTCTGTGGCTGACAACAGAGAAATGAAGGCCAATGGGAATGATAAGTATGTCCTGGTTGTGTTTAAAGGGCAGCCATCAAAAGGAGCACGTTGTTAAATAACGAAAGGGCATCCAGCGGTAGTTAATTTCGCAATATTAGAAATTGGGCTTAGAGTAGAATCGTAGACTGCCAAACAACGGAATGGGTTCTCGGCACTTGGGGTAGGCGGGTTAGTTGCCAAACAACGGGATCAGTCCAAGGGGCTTAGAGTAGTATCGTCAGGTAACCAAACATCGGGATTAGTCCGAGAAGGGGCCTCGGCTTCCAAGCAATGGAGACTGGTATGAATGAGTGGTCATTATTGTGTTTATTGTATTAATTGTGTTCAAAATCAAGTAACAAAGTTTAAAGATGCCGCTCTTTTCCAAATTAAGACAGATCAAAACTAGAAAAGGGGTACTCGAAGAAGCTGTTCCCATCCCACCTAGGGACACTCCAGGGTACTTTATGTATCATAAACATGGCTTAGATGCCGTATTATTTCTTGATTTATGGGTGGACTACACCAAAGAGTTACCAGAGAGTCAGAGATGGCCCGCAGCGGGGACCTGGGATGCAGAGTGCATCATGAGAGTAGAAGAAGAATTATGGAAAAAGAAAGCCAGACAGTCACAGAAAGATGCCATTGAATTATGGCGTAAAGAATCATATAGACGTACAGAAAAAGCGCTCAGACAGGAAGAGAAAGGTAGGGAGAATTCAAATAAAACCCGAGAAAATCTATTAATTGAGGAAGGTACCCGAGTAAAATCAGAACAAGAACATGAACAAAGACGTATGAAAGATACGAAAATGAAAATGCTTGTTGCCCAGACAGTTCCAGCCGATGGTCATAAAAAAGGTGATTCCGCAGGTCCAACGAAAGGGACATGCAACTATTGTAAACAACAAGGTCATTATATACACGATTGTCCAGTCCTGAAACATAATATTGCCACAGGTAGAACCCAGGAAAGACCACGTCCACCTAGACAGGATCAGAATCAACAACAAATCCCTCAGCATGCACAACCTAGGTCAGCTCCGCAACAACTAGCTCCGCAACAGGCAGCTCCACAACAGACCGTAGCACCACCACAAGCGCAGCCTATTGCTGCCACACAAGCAACCACGCAACAGATGTACCAGTATGCGCAAGCAGATTATCCCGATTATCAGCGATACACATGAAATAGCCTAGAGAGGGAAGTTGGCTTACCCCTTATTGAGGTTCCTGTAGATCAAGAGGGACCTTATGTACATAGTGAACTATTAGGGGAAGACAGAAAGTTTTTACTTGATACAGGGGCAAGCAGAACAACTATACGACGCAGTGAAGTTCCAGGGGTACCCCTCTCAGGCTCACAGAATATTTCCCTTGGATTCTCAGGAAAACCTATAATTAATGAAGTGACGCAACCTCTTCCACTTACGGTTGGTCCATTGACACGTACTACAGATTTATTGCTTAGTAAATCATGTCCAGAAAACTTGTTAGGTATAAAAACATTGAAAGCTCTAGGAGCTATAATATGTTGTTCTCCGGAAGGAGTACGACTATTTTTACGTGACTTTAAAGGTCACTACGTGTCCAGAGACATGGATCACCGGCTGCAGAGTTTACCTACACATTTATGGGCACAAGGCCCCACTGATGTTGGTTGCATGAACATTACACCATATCGAGTCACACTAAAAACAGGAGTAGTACTACCACGAATGCGACAATACAAGTTACCACCAGATGCTGTTGTGGCTTTGCTGCAAATCATTGACGAGCTCATTGCACAAGGAGTGGTTCTCGAAACCGACTCCAATGTATGCAATTCCCCGATAATTCCGATTCTTAAAAGAACGGATCCAAAAGCACCACCAGTATATCGATTAGTTATTGATCTGCGCGAACTAAATAAATGTATTGTACCACAATACCCTGTGGTCCCAGATATCTCTTCATTACTAACAGCTATTGACTCAGAAGCAACGTTCTTCACTGTAATTGATCTCAAGAATGCTTTCTTTAGCGTCCCAATAGATCCGGAAAGTCAATATCTGTTCGGATTCAGTTTAAATGGACGAAGTTTTAAATTCACACGCGCACCTCAAGGATTTACAGAAAGCCCCAGCATATATAGCCAAGCACTGAAACGAGAACTTGACAGTATCCACATGCCAGTTAACACTGCCTTGCTTCAATATGTCGATGATCTGCTGATCACCGCCCGAAGCGAACCTGAATGTGAAAAAGCGTCACTGACGGTTTTAAAATTTCTGGCCGACAAGGGGCACAAGGTGTCCCCTTCTAAGCTGCAATTCTGTGTCCAGCAAGTTGTTTACCTTGGGCACTCGCTGTCCAAGGAGGGAAGACAGCTTACACCTGATCGCATCCAGTTAATCGCTAACATGCCACCACCCAAGACACAAAAGGAGGTGCGGGCTTTTATAGGCCTCACCTCATACTGTAGGCAGTGGATCCCTCAATATGCATTTCTAGCAAAACCACTCATCCAGTTGACAACACAGGAGGCAGCCACATCGACTGTCCTCCCTTGGACTCAAGAACATACACATGCCTTTGAAAGCTTAAAGAAAGCTTTATACCAAGCACCTGTTTTAGCAACACCATGTTACAGTAAACAGTTTACACTCTTTGTTACAGAACGCGACGGTACTGCCTTGTCAGTACTCACTCAGGAACAAGCAGGATCACACAAACCATGTGCTTATTTCTCTAGTACATTAGACCCAGTAGCTCAGGCTCTTCCTGCGTGCCTGAAATCAGTGGCAGCAACAGCTTTAGCAATCAGACAAAGCGATGCCATAGTGTTAGGACATCAATTGACAGTACAAGTACCACACGCAGTAGAGGTTCTCTTGAACCGCACACAAACACAACACTTGACTATAGCGAGACTCACCGGTTACGAATTAACATTGTTCCAGCCACACATAGAAATCAGACGTTGTAATACGTTAAATCCTGCCACACTTTTGCCAGTAAATGGAACAGATCCATTAGCACATGATTGTATTGAAGTCATTACTATCACGACGAAACCCAGACAAGACTTGACAGATATCCCTTTATCAGATCCAGACTTGACATTGTATGTAGATGGTTCATGTATGAGAACAAGTACAGGAGAGTTAGTGGCCGCTTATGCAGTCACACCAGACACTGAAGTCATTGAAACAAATTGTATTAACACTTTGTCAGCTCAAGCAGCAGAGCTCATCGCTCTGACACAAGCCTGTACTCAAGCCAAAGATAAGAAAGTCAACATATACACAGATTCACGTTATGCATTCGGAGTCGTCCATGACTTCGGCGTACTGTGGCGAGAGAGAGGTTATTTAACTTCTCACGGTGCCCACATCCAACACGGACCCCTCATTCAAGCCCTATTAGACGCGATTCATCTACCTACTGCAATATCGATTATGAAATGCAAAGCTCATACAAAAGTTACCGATATCATTTCTCAGGGTAACGACTTAGCTGACAGAACAGCTAAACAGACTGCTCAGAACCAGACTCATACAACTGACGCGACAAAGACAATAGTTCCGACACCAACACATTGCATGACAGTTAAGGATCCCGCCCTTGATGTAATTGACATACAGACACATGCTACACCAGAAGAAATAAAGAAATGGACTGAATTAGGAGGGATCCAAACGGATCAAGGATGGATGACGAAGGAAAAATCTATATGGTTTCTTCCCGACTCCATGGTTCAAGTCATCATTAACATAATACATAGTCCAGCGCACCTAGGAGAAAAAGCTATGCTAGACAGTATTCAACACATTTGGTTCAACAAACACTTGCGAGCAGCAGCCAAACAGAAAGTACGTACCTGTATGATATGTTGTCAGTTCAATCCAGGTAAAAGCATCCCCGTAGAGCAGGGTGGATTTCAACCTCCCGATCATGCTTTTGAAGTCCTCCAGATGGATTATATCCAGATGGAACGATGTCGAGGATTCAAATATGTTCTCGTAGTTGTCTGTGCTCTTTCCCGTTGGACAGAAGCCTACCCGGTTTCAGATTACACTGCCCCGACTACTGCCAAACAGTTAGTTCGAGAATTCTTCCCACGGTATGGTTTGCCACGTGTTGTCTACTCAGATAACGGCCAGCCATTCTCATCCGAACTAATGAAACACGTTTCACTTTTGTTAGGCTACCAATGGAAATTCCACTGTGTCCGACATCCTGAGGCAGCAGGTCTCGTGGAACGCCATAATCAAACTCTGAAAATTAGATTGTCCAAAATATGTAGAGAAAAAGGTGTCGATTGGATAGTAGCCTTACCAGTTGCACTCTTTTACATGAGAATGGTAGCACATTCTCGAACAGGGCTATCCCCGTACGAGGTGATCTTCGGTAGACCACCAAATATGTGGGGGACGCCTATACCTCGCAAAATCACTGATGTTGACTGTAATATGCTGACAGATTACCTGGCTTCCTTGATGTCTGCACTACAATCTTGTCGTTCACAGGTAGCTGCAGCTTTTCCCGATAACACTGAGGTGAAGCCCCATGACGTGGTTCCAGGTGACCTGGTTCTGGTACGGAATTTCGACCGGAAGACCCAACTGGAGCCTAGGTGGAAATCGCCTAAACTCGTTCTACTAACAACAAGGACAGCCGTGAAGATCGAGGGACGTAAAGGGTGGTTGCACTCGAGTCATATCAAGAAATTTTATGGACTACCGTCCAGTGTGAACACTCAGCCCTGCATTCCCTCACAGACAGACTCAAAGCTCCCCTTGGTTGAACAGACAAAAACTGAACTTTATAAACTGAAATTAAGGTCTAGCAAGTCAGACAATTTGATTGTTTAAGTCCTCTCCAAGGTGAATCGGTTGAATTTGTCTTTGACATGTATCCTCTAGACCGGAATAGAGAAAGAAATCGACAGATGCAGCTTAAAAAGCATGCGTATTGTAAATCACTTCGTAGTCACTGCACAGTAACATTATTAATTTTGTTTTTCCTAAGTCTTCTGATCATCATTTCTAGTATATTGCTGCATATGTATTACCCTATTTCTAAACGTGCTTACAATGTTACTGCTGAACATTCTTTTAGCGAATTACCTCCGCATGAGTTGTCCTATAGATTTGCGCTGCGCAACAACACTTTTATTAGTATGTTACATCATTCCCATCAGACCAGCAATGCTACCAATTGTTGGATATGTGGCCGACTCCCTCCCTATCAGAACTATAAGGGAGTTTTGCCCCTCTTTCCATATCCGTTCACACACAATGGCTCCTGTGGAGCATGGTTTAGTTTAATTAATTCCCTAGATTCAAATTCCGCAGTTTATCAAGACAACTGGGTATGGGGAAACCTGAACCTAGTTTTGCTTAAAGTCTGCTACCCTAACAAGGAGGGACTTCCCAAAAGAACAGGAACTGATCTAGAAAATGAAGTATATGGATTAGGTAATTTTACACTTAACCTCATGATCCTGAACGTTGAATCTGAAGCTACACCAATCTTGCCCGCCATGTCAGTATTCCCAGTTAAAGGGGAATTATGTGTAAGAAAGAATGGTTCCATACACATGGGCCATAGTAAATGCACCACTGTAATAAAATTCAGTGATCAAGGCAAGTCTACATTTAGAGCTTCCCGTCATTCCTACTTCATGTGTGGCCAGACCGCATATATACGTCTACCTCTAGATTGGGATGGTACCTGTTACATAGCATTCCTTCTGCCACCTGTTTTCCTAGCTCCTCCTGATTATCATAGAAATACCCATTTAGTACACAATAGACAGCAGAGAGATCTCCCGATTGTCGATTACACTGAAACGGCATGGGAGCAATACACAGATTTCAATAAAGGTTTCTTTCCCTATATAGGTACAGTCACTAATAGTAAGCTGATACGTAGATTAACTAGAACCCTTGAAGCAGTAGTGAACGAGACTACTTCCGCCTTAGGCAATTTAACAGAAGAGCAGTCTGCTATGCGGATTGTTGTGCTTCAAAATCGTCTTGTCCTTGACGTCATCCTGGCCGATAGGGGCGGAGCTTGTAGGGTCATCGGATCAAGTTGCTGTGTTTTCATACCAGAAAACTCGCCGTCAGTATATAAAGCCATAACTCGCCTTCATAAGATTGTGAGCCAGATACACCAGAGTCCAGGCACCTGGACTTGGTCCGGTTGGTTCTGGAGCGTGTTGTCAGCCTGGGGATGGAGGATCCTATCCTTCCTAGGTATTGGCTTTCTCATACTATTCAGTTGCTGCTTATGTCTACAATGTGGGCCAGCGATTTGCGGCCTGTGTGCCACATCATGTATCCCACATCCAAGTTTTCGTTCAAGATCCCGGAAGAAGAAAGAAGAACAAATGATGCTATATGAACAGATCGATGGATTGATGAAGATCGATATCTCCTGAGGGTCCGTAGGGGAAAAGGAGGGAATGAGGAAATATGAATTTTATGATCAGTTATGTCCCCTATCGTAGACCCCAACGGCTCCATGTGCATGCTATAAGTACATGTATGTTCCCTCCAGTTCCAGTTATGAAGACGCAAATACATGTGCGTCCACCGTCAACATGTCCTCTTTCAGATCCGCCATGAATGGGTCAGATATTCCATTCCTATGTATGAAAGGCCACCGACTTTATGTGGTTCACTTTCCACATTTTACAGATTCAGGCGAGTAGGCCCTGAATTCTGTCATCAAGCCTTTTCCTGCCTTCTGCCTCTGAAAGCTCCAGTCCGAGCCCGCATCTGTATCCATGAACTTTGTCCTACTCCCTGCGCGGCTAACGGTGCCTGATCCAGCCTGTTGCCTGCCAAAAACTGTATTTCACCTTCAAGATTATCTGCTCCGCTCCCCATCCGATGCATTCCTGTCTAGTAGTTTAGGTAAACATTCTTCCAGCTACCGTGCAAAGGGCCAGGCCTCACTGTCCTCATGCAAGTAATTCATAGCCCCTGTTACCACGGAAGATTCCTGCCCCCTCGCATCTCATGTAGACACTTAGACGCTTGTACACGCACCAACAGTCAGTATAGAATAGATTCTGTCCGAGAGACCTTTCCTTTTGAATAATACAGTTCTTTAAAAATAAGATATTAGATATGATTTGGGATTAGGTTGACATGACCCCCCAGACTTCTGTCTCCACATGTAGAGCTAAATGTCAAGTCCCCTTCACCCTCTAGTTGCACGTCAATCACACGTCATGCGGCTGCGCGCGCATCTCTGCCAAATATTTCTGCTGACATTGCAGGATTCTCTTATGGATCCACCCACTTGTGACATCATGTATAATGACGTTTTCTAAGTTACGCCTATATGTCCGCCTTTTTTAGTTACGTATGCATATTTTATCTATCTTATCAACTGTTACGCCTCCTGCATCTGTTTCACTGTAATGCATTTCTTATAAAAACGATTACCTGTCAATAATGTATTGCCTTCCTTCCTGAACCTCCATGGTGATGGAATTTGAAGCCTGCAGTTCGAACTGTATATTCCTTTGTAGAGGAATAAAGCCTTTTAGAACCTCTAATACCACGGATTCTGCCTCTTATATTTACTGAGTTATTCTTACTAGACTTTACCGCATAAAAAATAGTACCGGTAATGAAATATTTACCACAGACAGACTTGGGGGAATGCTGGTTGGGCACTGAGTTTACCCATACAAGTGAGGTACGATTTTTGTTGACAGACTCGGGGGAATGCAGGCTGGGTGGAAGTTTGTGGCTCCCCACTGATTCCAGAACTTTACATCGCAGAAATGTGATGAAAATATATTTGACAAAGTGTGAGGTTTGCAAGGGATTCTGGGTAACAGAAACTGGTGAGAGGCACACAAGTCACCCCATCCTAGATACCCCTGGGTGTCTAGTTTTCAAAAGCGTACAGGTTTACTAGGTTTCTCTAGTGCCTGGCTGATCTAGGGCCCAAAATTCACAGCTAGGCACATTGCAAAAAAAGGGTCAGTTTTTACTGGATAAATGTGATTTGTCCACCTTGTGTTTTGGGATGTTTCCTGCCATGGGCACACAAGTGAGGTACAAAAGACTTGGGAAGAATGCTGGGTGGATGGAAATTAGTGGTTTCCTAAAGATTCCCTAGCTTTACATCACAGAAATATGAGGAAAATAAGTTTTGTTTAGAAAGTTTGAGGTTTGCAAGGGATTCTGGGTAACAGAACCTGGTGAGATCCACACAAATCATCCCATCCTGGATTCCCCTGGGTATCTATTTTTCAAAAATGTACAGGTTTACTAGTTTTTGTTAGGTGGCCATTGGGACATTGTCAAAATCACTAAGTTAGCATGAGCTCTACAGCCAGTCTTCAGCTTTGCGCATGTTACCACATAGCTTTATTTTTGCAAATATCTATGTTTATGCTTTTCATATGAGAACTGTCTGCTGTGCTCGTTCACTGCATGTTCCCGGAGTCTAGTCTGAACAATTTGTACAAGGTCACAACCAATGTCACTTGTTAATCTGTTCTGGCCAGGCCCTAGCACCTAGACAAATCATACCTTTGCAGCTGCTGTTGAACACCTGTACTTTCACATTATGGGGATACTTGCATGTTAGCACTCGCAATTGGAGAGGGACCTTTCCAGGGACAAGAGCGCAACAGCACCTGTGATGTAGACGTACCATCTATAGGCTGAGGTATGGGGTCTGCTGACAAAGACAAGAGATCTTCTATTATATAATAATACCTATTCTTAGCAAGGGGAGGGCAGGCCCTATACACATTTTCCCTATTGTCCTGTTAGTATGACATCGCCCTTCATGATTTATGGATTAGCTTGTATACTGACTAGAATTCCTTTTTTTTTTTAATTTTTTTTTTTTTTATTGGAGTTCCACATGTACATATATACACAACCAAAGAAAACATACAGTACAATAAAATTGACTTTTCCAGCGGCAACCTATAGAGAAGAAAAAAAAGAAAACTATTCAGAAAAATAATCTAATAATGGTTGCCAAATAGCCATACCAAATTTCTTTTTATGCGTTTTTTTCAACAGATACGTACTAATTTCTAAATTATAAATATTAAATAGTTTGGCTCGCCATAGATCAAAACTCGGGGCCTCGGGTTGTCGCCAGGCAGTGGCGATAGACAGTCGCGTTACAGCCGCGATAATGAACAAAAAGTAACGAAATTTATAAAGAGGCTGTCCAATAGATGAAACCGCATCAATCCCTAATAAAATCATACTTGAAGAGACTGTGATTGGTTTACCTAAGATATGAAGCAAAAAACCTTCAATTTGGTTAAAAAAAGAACGTAAGGAGGGGCAGGAAAAAAAAATGTGCACTATATCATTTTGCTAAAATTCTGAAACACTACTGAGCCGGAAAGCCGGGAGAACTCTGCTCGATAATTTTAAAACTGTAATTTTTTACTTTGTGTATTTTAAAAGCACTTTGCACTTACTTGAGCACCTTTCTGACCTGTTTGCAGCTGGGGAAGCACTAGCACAGCGGATTCTAGCGCTGTTGCAGGTGGGGAACCGCGCTGCCGCCATCGCGCGCTCGACCCTCAAGCCACGCCCACTTTCGAGGCCACGCCTTCCGCCCCTATATCAATGTGCCCTTTCCGGACACGCAGCGGGAGAGCGCAGCTGGCGCGCCGTCATCGCGCCGAAGTCGCGCCTAAGTCAAGCCCGTCTGCGCCCGTCCGCGATCGTACGCGGTCCAGGGCCATACCCCATGCCCCTCGGGATGACCACATACGGTGGAGTAAGCAGGAATTACTTACCTTACGCCGCAATGTTGATGAGTCATGCAAGCATAATCTACGAGTAGAAGACAACATAGGCTGCGAACACTGTCACTTCTCCCATGACCTTGGTAGGAACACGAACAGTACGGACTACATTATGCACTGCGGACTGCTTAATGTACGATCATTAAGGAAACACAAGTTAGACCTATATGATCTACTCACTGAGAGAAAATGGGATCTTGTGTTTCTAACAGAAACGTGGTTAGATAATGATTCTACATCTGATGCCCTTGAGGCACTTCCAGTAGGATATACAATACACAGACAGGACAGACCCATAGGCAGAGGAGGGGGCATTGCAATTGTAATCCGGGAAAGCTTGCGATGCCAACTTGACAGCTCTCCTACCCTGGATAGTGAGGCAGGGAGCTTCACTATTAAAGTGAATAATAACTACACGCTAAAGGGCGTGCTAATCTACAGACCCAAGGCCCTATAGCCAAGTTTGAGGAAAGTCTGGTTGAAGGGATTATGGAGACCGCTTTATGCAAAGAAAATTTTTTGGTACTTGGAGACCTTAATTTACATCTTAATAACCCCTTAGACAGCGTTAGTAAGAATTTCAGTCAGGCATTAGGAGCCCTCCAACTGAATCAAATTGTTAGCGGTCCAACTCATCAGTTGGGTCACCTGCTGGATCCCATATTTGTCAACTGGGGGGAAGTAGAAGCCACGACCCCTATACCCATCCCCTGGTCGGATCACTATTTAGTCCCTTTCACTATTCGTATTCCTGGAAGTAGACCCCCGCAGCCAACAGTATGTATCACCTCAGGCGGAAATGGGCTACTTTCTCCCAGCCTAAATTCTGCGAGGCACTGACTAAAGGGGGGAGCCCTGGGGGGGATGACGCTGACGCGGCCAATACTAATCTTTGCAAACGCATCAATGAGGCACTGGATTGTACAGCTCCTCTTCTAAAAACCAAATCTGGGGGCCGTGTTCAAAAACTGCCCCATGGTTCAACGATGAATTAAGAGCCTTGAAAACCGCACTGAAGAGAACCGAAAGAGAATGGCGCAGGACTTTCTCCAAAGAATCTAGAGTCACCTACTTGACCAAGAGGCGACTTTACCATGGCCTAATTAGAAAGTCCAAAACAGCATACTATACGTCTAGAATCAGTGAAGCTGGTAATTCAATGAAAGAGCTGTTTTCGCTCTACAAAACTCTTTCGAGCGGAAAATCAGCCACTGTCCCAGACGATTGTTCCCCCGAATCGTGCAATAAAATCGCAAACTTTTTTTCAGAGAAAATAGCTAAAATCTACTCGGCGTTCCCAACGCAGCCTATAACTGGGACAGAATTTGTCGAAAGCCCTAGGGAATGGGGAGATAGACACAGACTGACCCACTTTGTTATCCCGCCCCCAGAACATCTCCCAAAAATTTGTAGATCCATGAGGTCGGGTTCTCCACGGGACCCTACCACACCTAAACGTCTGGCAGATAGTCTGGTGGTATTAGAACCTTACATCAGACATCTACTAGACGTGTCTTTTAGTACCATGACAGTACCTACAGACTGGAAAAAGGCGATGGTTCTACCTCTAAGGAAGAAACCAACCATCAGTTTTTAGAAACTAGAGAACCTGCGTCCAATCTCACTCCTACCATACCTTGCCAAAGTAGCCGAAAAAACGGTCAATCTGCAATTGATGGACTTCGTGGAAAAAGCTGCCTTATTACACGATACTCAATTCGGCTTCCGTCCCCGTCATTCTACAGAGTCTGCACTCCTAACAGCGGTGGAGACCCTACGTCAGGGGGCGGATGAGGGTCACACCATGGCCCTCATCCTATTGGACCTGAGTGCAGCATTCGACACTGTAGCTCATGCCAACTTGCTACAGTGTATGAATAACGGAGGAATATCTGAAGCTGCACTCCAATGGATCCAATCCTTCCTGACTGGGAGAAGCTTCCAAGTCCGCCAGGGTGATCACTACTCTAGAGACATAGGATTGGGTGGCGAGGTCTAATTCAGCATTCCGAAGAAGAGAGAGAAGCTCTGACATTTTTTGTTTAAGTGACTTTTGAACAAATAATCCATAACTAAGGACTTCACCACGAAAACAGGCCTTAAAAGCATCCCATACACCCGCCGGAGAGGCAGATCCACGATTACACAAAAAGAAGTTCTGAATCCATTTTTTCATATGATCTACAAAAAGAGGATCATATAGCAATTTTCTGTCAAAAGAGAAAGCCTTAACACTTCTAGAAATGGCAACATTATAAAGGGAGATAACTAAGGGAGCATGGTAAAACATTAATCTAGGAAAAATTTGAGTTTGAATACTATGAGCCCAGGCCACGGATACAAAAAAATAATCTAAGCGAAATAATTTACTATGAGGTGAAGAAAAAAAAGTATACCCTGGATCATGCGAATAGATTATGTTCCAGACATCTGCCAGCCCGTGATCATTCATTAAGTTATGCAGAGCTCGGAAAACTTTGGGTTTACGACCCATATAAACATACGAAGGGGAGCAAGCCCAATCACCAGATAAATGAATATTCAAATCTCCACAAAAGATTAGTGGGGTGGGCCACAGAGCAAGTTCCCCATTAAGATAATTAAAGATGTCCGGTTCATCTGCATTAGAGCCATATACCGTGCAAAGGGTAAATTTTGTCTGCCCCACTAAACATTCAAGAATGGCCCACCGGCCATGGTTATCCACTAAAGAACGCCCCGGAAGGACTAAAGAGGGTCGAGCTAAAATAGCCACCCCTCGCGTCGTATCAGATTGTTTAGAGATAGCAAGTGTAGTATATCCTAGATCAGCTAGTTTCTGGCGGTGGGTCCAGGAGATATGCGTCTCCTGTAAACAAATGATATCAGGATTAATAATTTTTAATTCAGCCTGAATCTTCTTGCGCTTGTCATAATTGTTGAGGTCACAAACGTTACATGTAACTATTCTTATCCCCTTATTAGCCATGGACCGATATGTAATGAGTTATCAATAAGTTTAAACCTTGTCATAAGAAAAAACTGATAAACAAAAACAGAAAAAAAGTAAAAATCTGAAAATGTACTGTGGAACAAATTTTTAATTAAAGACCCCCCAAACCTTCCCACCCCCACCCCACACAACCATCCCTCGAACCCCCACCCCCCCACACCCTCCCTTCCCTGAGGCAATGGGACCTAAGCCCCTGTGATGGGATGCTGGTGACGCTCCCTGCGGTGTCCCCCCTGGACCATCAACATACCAACCAAAAAAAAAAGAAAAAAGACAGCCTACGGAGAGGACCTATTTATATGCCCAACTTATGCCTTTCCTGCTTCAGGAGCCAGACTTAAGTGAATGTAAGTAATCCTTGGCCTGCATTTCGGAAGAAAAAAACTTATTCTGGTTCTGATACACAATTTTCAACTTTGCAGGATTGAGAAGAAATGCTTGACCCCCCTTAGCTTGAAAGAGAGGTATTAGTTGGCGGAGCTGCCACCTCCGGACAACTGTCTCGTGACAAAAGTCAGGCCTTACAAAGAAGTTAACCCCTTTGGCGGATCTCTTCTGATTAGGTCTAGCTAAATCATAGACGGCTTCTCGTGCAAGAAAATTATTTATAGAAATCAAAATGGCACGGGAGTAGGGAGTCTCTAGTCCAGGACGAGCAGCTTGCGGTTTACTATGGAAGGGAAAACGGTGGGCTCTCTGAATCTCCCAGTGGGAGAGTTCAGGAAAGGCTTCTACAAACAGCTGAATGACAAATTGTCTAGTATCGGCCCCTTCTGCCCCCTTCGGAATACCTAAAACCCGTAGGTTATTACGTCTCAACCGGTTTTCCAATTCAGTTAATTTCCATGAGACATCTTCTTTTTGAGTCTTTAGCTCGTTGACCACTCCTCTCTGTGTTGCTACTTCGTCCTCTAGAATAGAAATACGAGATTCTGTCTCCCCTACTCTGGTGCCGATCTCAGAGCATGTCTTGCTTATGCGTCTAATTGCATTTTGCAGCTTACGGCAAGCCCCTGCGTTCTGGCATTCTCAAGTCTTGACTCAGCCCTGTGGGAGAGCATTGTATCATAAATCATTTCCAGGGTAATCGGCTTATTAAGATCGGAAGAGCTAGCAGTGGCTGAGATCCCCTCTCTCCCGTCGTTACCAATTGCTGATGGTTGAGTGGTTGAGAACGAGTAGTCCCAGGCCAGATTCTACACCGGAGGGTCAGAGGTGGTGTTAGCTAGTGCAGATCTTGCAGACAAGACCTGTGTGCCTGAAGGCTTAACTTTCCGAACCGTGCCATCGAGTATAGCCATATTCCTATAGCCAGCCATCAAACAATCATCGATCTCGCCCTGGCTAACAGATCCAGCATCATACTCAGCCCAGTCTCCGCCAGTAACATCATCGTCCTCAGAGGTTGATGACCCATCGGAAAGAGAAAAGAATTTGTCCAGCACATCGTTATCATGAATGGGCTCAATTCCTCCTATAGCCTTGACCTTGACCACTGAATCCCTCCCGCTGGCCTCTAATGAGGGCTCGGCCTCAAGATTAACCCCTGACGCCTCAATAGTCCTTCCGGCGGGGGGAGGAGGATTGACAGGAATAATGGGGACTGCAAGTCCCATAATGCATCCTGCAGGTTGGCTATCCACCTTAAGCTCAGAAGCTGTGATATCCAAGAGGGTTTGCGCTGCCCCACACTCTTGGCCCAGGAAGTAATTTGATTGAGTGCTGAACTGAAGGGGGTTAGAAGACACCTCCAGGGGAAGCTCACTGCTAACATGTTTAGATACGCTTTGTTTTAAAGAGCATTTGGTAAACAGGGGGGCAGTAGTCTTGACAAAATTTGCTGAAGCTGAAGCAGCGGGGGGTCTTACCAGCAGATGTCTTCGCTAAATCCATTTGCCCGTTTGCAGAGGGAGATTTCTGCGTCTTCGAGAGCCCGCCGGAGTTCCCAGAAATATCCGTACCAATTGCGGAGTGAGCGCTGCGGGGCTTGTTACTCCTGGCAGAAGTCTTGCTGATTGATTTGGGCGGCATCTCTCCACCAGACCCCTGAAGACCACTGAACGCCACAAAAACAGAAGTGGGAAAAAAGCTGAGGGCGGAGAGACAGAGAACACCGATAGCTCCGAGACGCCAATTGCCTCTATGCGGAGTCAGCAGGGATGCAGCTGCAAGCCAAATCATCATCGGAGAACCGCGGAGATCATCACCTAAACGTAAGTGTTCGGCATAACCAGCATCTTGCACCGGGGGTCAAACTGCTCAGCCCTCTTAGTGGCGGTGCCAGTGGGGGAGCACCAGCGGCAGGGAGAGTTGGACCAGCTCACTCGGCCGAAGCGTCAGCCGCCATCTTGTCCCCCATATTTCATCGAATTCCTTGTGCATTTTTCAGCTTGTTGTGGCTCGTTTACTGCATGTTAGAGCACGTTAGTTGAAATAAACATTTTAAACTGTTTCGTGTCTCTGTCAAATTTTATTGTGGACAAGAGCAAGAGAAAGAGCGAAGGGGTATGTCTTGTTACCACGATTCCTGAGAGATCTGGAAGTTGTGGTCTGGGGTGTCTAATCGCTTGTTTCTCTGTAAGTGAGTAGGAGAGCAAGTGAGGCACTAAAGCTTGTCGGTACTCAGGTGGTAGGATGACTCAGTCCCTGCTTACCAAAGTCATATAATAATACGCATAATTCTGTTCTTGGGCAGAATCCCTGCAACATTTTCTCTAGTTGCAAGGTTAACTAGGGCCCAAAATATACAGCTAGGTGCATTTAAAAAAAAGGGTCAATTTTCACTGTAAAAATGTGATGTGTCCACGTTGTGTTTTTGGATGTTTCCTACTGTGGGCACTAAGCCTACCCACACAAGTGAGGTACCATTTTTATCAGCAGGCTTAGGGGAATGCTGGTTGAATGTAGGTTTGTGGCTCCCCAAAAGAGTACAGAACTTTCCATCAGAGAAATGTGAGGAAAATCTGTTTTTTTTACAAAATTTGAGGTTTCCAAGGGATTCTCCATTAAAGAACCTGGTGATAACCGCACACGCAACCCATCCTGGATTCCCCTGGGTGTCTAGTTTTAAAAAATGTACAAGTTTACTACGTTTCCCTAGTTGCAGGCTGAGCTAGGGCCCAAAATCCACAGCTAAGCAAATTACAAAAAAGGGTCAGTTTTCACTGGCAAAATGTGATGTGTCCATGTTGAGTATTTGGCCTATACCTGTCGCTGGCAGGAGACCTACCCACACAAGTGAGGTACAATTTTCATTGGAAGACTTCGGGGAATGCTGAGTGGGTGGAAGTCTGTGGCTCGCCAGAGATTCCAGAATTTGTCATCACTGAAATGTGAGTACAATTTGTTTTCTTTACAAAATTGGGAGGTTTGCAAGGGATTCTGGGAAACAGAACCTGGATAGAGACACACAAGTCAACCCATCCTGGATTCCCCTGGGTGTCTGGTTGTCAGAAATGTACAGGTTTGCTTGGTTTCCCTCGGTGCCGGCAGGTCTAGATCCAAAATCCGCAGCTAGGCACATTGCACAAAAAGGGTCAGATTTCACTGGAGAAATGTGATGTATACACATTGCGGTTTTGGCCATTTCCTGGTGTGGGCTCTAAGCCTACCCACGCAAGTGTGCAACCATTTTTATCATTAGACTTGGGGGAATGCTGGGTGCGTGTTAGATTCTGACTTCCCTCAGGGTCCAGAACTTTGCCTTCCTGACTCCGCCACTTACCGCCAAAATCGACGCCGCTGCTTGCACCGTGGTTTGGAGGCACCGCTCGTAAGCTACACGACGCACCGCCCTCATCCCACACCGCAGCCTTGGCTTACCAACTCTGGTGCCATTAACTCCCGCTCGTCATCTGACAACAGCGCTTCAGCAATGACGACGGCGCTGCTTGCTCCCTGACCTGCTAGCACCGTGACGAGTAACGCCTTTATCTCGCACTGTGACCCTGGTCTCACCGACGATGCCATCTGACGATGCAACTGAGCCGCTGCTCGCACCGTGACCTGGGGGCACCGCATGCCGCACCGCTGCCCTTAGCACCACAGGAACCGAGATATCCCTGCATTTACACCGTACCAAAAGTACACAAAAACCTTCCCTTTCCGCCTGGCAGGCCCATCATATCTGGAATAGGTGGGCCCACAGAAAGGATATCAGAATATGTGGATATCTTTTTAAAGCCACTAGTAACCAACCTAGCTTCATATATAAGGGACACGAAACATATTTTGAGTACTTTAGCTGATTTAAACTGGGATGACAACATGACAATGGTCACGTTGGATGTAACAGCTCTCTATACCAGTATCAAAAGGGACATTGGTATAACAGCAGTGAAGAGGATGCTAAACAGAAGGGCTGCCAGCTCCTGGAACCACACAGAGATGTTAATTGAGATGGTAGAACTAATACTTGACAATAATGTGTTCCTTTTTAAGGAACAGTGGTATAGACAAACACAGGGAGTAGCAATGGGCTCCAGATTTTCTCCCTCGTATGCCAACCTGTTTATGGGTTGGTTCGAGGAGATGAGAATCTGGGGCTCACTGGGCGCCAAATGGAACAACTCAATACTGTTTTGGGGTCGATACATAGACGACTGCATCATGATTTGGACAGGCACTCATTCGAAACTATTAAGCTTTTTCGAATTTCTTAATGATAACGAATGCAACATCAGATTTACCATGGAACACAGTAAAACTAACATCTCATTTCTAGATGTAGAACTCTACATACACAACAACAAAATTGAAAGTAGACTGTACCGCAAGGCAACAGCATGCAATTCCCTGTTGCATGCAAGTAGTGCACATCCCTTTCACCAAATACGCTCTATTCCATATGGAGAGCTAATTAGAACTAGACGCAACTGCAGTAGGGATGATGAATTTCAGACTCACAAAAAAGGAGTACTGACTAGATTTAAAAAGAGGGGTTACAGCAAGTCTTTACTGACCAGAGCAGAAGAGAGAATAGACAAAGTCACCCAGACTGAAACCCTAAGGGACAAACCCAAACAGAAAGAACAAGACCGAAAAATAAGACTTATTACTGGCTAAAACAACTGGGCAGTAATCCTGAGAAAGAGCCTTAACAGGCACTGGCATCTACTCAAGGCGGATAATACTCTCAGGGAGTTTATAACAGACAAACCTAACATCACATTCAGGAGGGGGGTCTCACTGAGGAACTTACTCAGTCCAAGTTACCCAAAACCAACAACCAAAACAAATTGGCTAAGCCAACACTCACAGGGCTTTCACATATGTGGTCACTGTAGTTCTTGCAAATGGGCAGATGACCGTAAAACAGACTTTGCAAGGCCAGGAAACAGAAGATACAAAATACACTCTAACATTAACTGCCTAACAAAATTTGTGGTGTATATAATTGAGTGTAAATGTAAAAAACAATACATTGGTAGTACAATTAGGCCATTACGTGAACGCATAGGGGAACACACCAGGGCTGTTAAACAGGGGGACATGAGATACCCGTTGGCGGCACACATGTCTATCTGCTCTGCTCAGTCACCCAATCGCACGTTTAAATTCTACGGAATTGAACATGTCCCAAGAAATCCAAGGGGGGGGAACAGAGAACTCACACTAAGACAGAAAGAGGCACACTGGATTCTAAAAATGCACAGTGTGGAACAGGGTCTTAACATTGACCACGAATTACACTACTTTTTGGGCAATTAAGACCCCCATTGACAGTTTCTGTGGGACTTTATCAGATTGATAAATATGTAAGTTCCTTATTGTGTATATCCAATCTGACAGAGGACAAAAAAGAACTATACATACGTAGCATAACACTACTTAATGTAACTCCTATTAGAAAGAATTTAATTTTGGTAAATACTATTGACAGATTAGAATGGGTTTTACGCCATGAATGCATTAGATATGACCGTTTTTCCAATGAGCAACCTTCGTCTCAATTCTCAGTTGTTTTAATACGTGTTCTGTATAATTTGTACATGTGTAACATATTGGTTTTCGAATTTCACGGTACACCGTTGAATAGGTATGTACTGAGTCTAATAGATGGAGAGAACAATAGGCTCCAAAAATATTCGTTGTTACTCACCAAGCACAAGATAGGTGCACTATTTCCATTTCCACCTATAAGTTGGGACCCATAGAATTACGCACAACCAAACATGTTTTAAAATGGCCGCCGTATTAGCCATAATCTTTAGTCCCTCTTTTATTCACATTACCTGATTTTGGACGAGATCGAGCCACACACGGGAATACACTTCCCGGTTTTCCAAACTTTGAATAAAAGGAAACTAAACCTCTTGCATGCACGCACTCGAGACCGGGATACCAGGGACGGGCGTCACGTCAGAATCACTTTTCAGTCGAATAAGGTAAGCTTTGCCAAACGCTGTGCTGTTCATAGTACAGAATGCACTAACGAGAGATAGAAATAGGTTACCTCGCCGGCTATATTTTTACCAAGTGAGAACCACGTCCCTTTCGATTCTTTTAAAATAACTGAGCACTGGATATTGACCTGTTCCAATTATACTATACTAGCTATGACGATGAGTTCAAGAGTATGCTAATAGTCCGATAGATTTGGAGACTTGCAGAAAGTTATAGAACTAAAGGGAGGTCCTGGAAATTAGTTTGCCTTCCGATAGATCTGTACTATTTTATATGTTGGTAGCCTATGAGTCTGAACGGACCAAATATCCATAGTAAAGACACAGTTATTTTAGCGTTTATAATAGTTAAGATCCACGGATTTTGGGAAATTTGCCTATTAAGAACAGGACACGACTGCTCTTATACCGGGGTTATTTAGAGTTACATTTCACGCACGAGATACGTTTATTGGCGATTTTATATTGGTACGTGCCCAGTCCCCCGTTATACTGTTACGTGACCACTCAGTCTCTTATAATGGGACAATGTCATAATATCATTGCATAGATATCATTCTCCATTAGATTTTAACCACATATCATATTACTTAATAATCATCTGTAGCTTAACTGGTTGGATACCATGAGTATGGGTTAATTAGGACTCAACTTGTTTTCACAGTACTGAAGGGAAACAGGATTACGCCAAGGATTGCAGTATCCTACAATAACAAGTGACGCCACGACCACAGAAACCACAGGTGGTTTGGAATTATCACCACCTACTATGTAGGTCCTTCACGTATGATATGTGTACTCTTATATTTCTTCAGATTAATTTCGCTTTGACATTAGTGTGATATAGATATTACTTTTTCTTCCAGATATATATACCAGGCCAAGAATAGGTAGCTATTATCATATGCACTTTATTATCTTTTTCACAGTTCTGGCACCAACATATAGCACGAACTATTACCCACTTGAAATGCGCGAACTCACACTCCCTAGAACCTACATATACTAAACCACACTCACCTCACTTTTTTCTGAAATTCACTACGCGGGTGTGTTGTCTCACAATCGAAGACTCGTTTAGTATTTAATGTACGTCTTTACTAAACGCACGTTATTAGCTCTCTCCATCTTGATTAGAGTCATAGATTTTCAGCTCATTTTATGAACTCACAATATATGGTGACATTGACTTTGGTCATAAAGTTGTCTTTCCATTTGGTTCTAATTTTCACCCATAGTCCATTGGGTTTCGTATTCCACTACCGTGTTTGCTGTGATATTATCATTAAGTACAACATGTTTTTCTTCGAGATAGACACTTTAGTTCATTGAATCTTTTCTGTAAACACAGCCTTGAAAAAGTCGCGGGACTACATTCCCCTGTAGCGACGAAACACGTGTTGGCTGTTATGAACCACTGAGAAGACTGGCAACCAATAAAAGAACCACCAAGAAGAAAAAGACTATTTCATTTCTTTTGTACACTGGATTGATTTGCACTGTGAAAACACGTCACATCTTTATCTTGATTAAATAGTACGTGTGCTAAGGATTGTTTTCCTACTTTGGCATTGTTGTCCATGAGGGGGCCGCTTTCACGGGTGGACCGAAGAAGGAAATCACGATCTCTAAAGTTCAAGATAGTTGCAATTATTGGGCATGGGTTCGAACCGGGAACTTGTTTCTTAGTGGATACACATTGTGCCCATTCCACGGTGAAGAGTTCGGACAGTCCAGTTGGGGCCACTTTTGTTTTGAGCCAGTCTTTGATGAAGAGCATCAGACGTGGGCCTTCTGACCCCTCAGGAAGACCAACTATGCGGAGGTTGTTCCAACGATACCTCTCTTCCGCGTCATCTGCCCGGGCCTGGAGGACCTCCATCTGATGGCGCAGTTGTAAAATTTTAGCAGAATTTTGTTTTACCCTAGTGCTCACTTCTTCTAGAGCCACTTCATTAGTCTTGACGCAGTCAGGAAATTTACGGTAGTCATCCTTTGGTATGTTGAGCTCAGTGGAGATCGCCCCCAGTTGTGCTATGGCCACCCTGGAATCACGTATCTCCTGCAGGATCATATCCACTTTGTCAATAGGGGGGTTTACCGGGACAGAGTCCCCAGGCAGTGAGTGAGCTGAGGAGGTCTCCGAGGGTGGGGACCTAGAGTGGATTTTTGCTCGGGGTGCCTCAGTCTTGGATTTGGTGCCTCCCATGGTCCTATACAGGCTATGAGAATTTTTGTAGTCTCTGGGGGGTGACCTAAAGGTGATTCGGAGGTGATTAAGCCTCCACTAGCGTTGGCGCACTGAGGGGCCACTGATGTGTCTGTATATGAGGATTGGCCATGGGCTCGGACTAATAACGGTGCAGACCCGCTGAGAGAGGGCCTTGGCCCCAGGCCTTAGCACATCATTCAGATCTCCGGGTTGCCACACCACTCACTCACCGCCATCAATGCAGGGGTCAGCTCCATCATCTAGGCAGCAGGTAACAGTCCATTTCCGCAGTTCCATCTTAGATTACATGGGGTAACTGCAGAATAATAATCCCGGGTCCAGGTGCTCGTTGCCTATGCGACCGCCATCTTGGGCTGCTTGCCACGGCCCCCCTTAAAGGACTTCTTGATATCAAGGAAGGACACCATGGCGTTTGACCCAGGATCCAGGTCAAATGTCTCAAATTTATAGGAGTTTTCTTCCTTGAAATAAATCCATTTTGATCCGGATGTGTCATCAGCTGGGCCAATCTGTTTGCCAAAACTTTACTCAGAATTTTGCATTTTCACTTGAAGAGGGCCAATACGGTGGAACTTCCATCGGGTTCTGCCCTTACTCTGGACTCCGGCAGTACTCTTCAATTCAGGGCATCCGAATAAACCACCAAAAGGCACCGAACAAGTTTAGCCTTCTATGCAGAGTAAAACTCCATTGGATTGCCTTACCCTTTACCAACTGATCTATTGAAACGAGGATCTCTTTGGTAATCAGTGCCTCGTTCAGCCCCTCTCTCTGTTCTGCAATAAGGCACGGAGCTACAACGCGCCCAGAAACACCTCTTCACACCCGCTTCCCGCTGAGCAGGAGCTCCATAAAATGTTTTATAATACAGTGCAAATACTGCGCTTACCAATGTTGTGATGGATAGCAGAGATCAGTTTTCGGCCAGCTCTGACTCAACCAATCAACTCAGCAGTCTATCCAACCTGTCCCCCGTAGAGTGCTGCTGTGGCAAATACTTTGTATTTTGTACCAGGCCTCGCCACACAGGCCGGTCTATTCCTTGAAAGTTACTAGCAGAGTTTCAAGAGCTTAGGCGTCCTGGACACTCAAGGCTGCAATCAGTTTGAGTTCCTCTTCTTTCACTAATATTTGATGAGTCAGTGCTTTCTAGACCCCAAACATTGGCTCAGATGCATCAAACTTTCATGCAAAGCAGCAAGTCACCTTGCTGCACTGCGGGAAAGGGAAAGGGCAGGAATGTACTGTTTTTCACAATATATGGCACATTCCTGTCCTTTCCTAGCACTGGAGAACAATGTGCTGTCATGCGGCAACGCAGGCACCCTTGCGTCATGGGGCATGGGGGCCTGCTTTGCAGGCAGGATGGTTTTTGCGCAGAAAGGGACACCTTCCTGCACGAAAACAATCCTCAGAGGCATTGTCCTCTTTCTATGTGCGGTGCAGAATGCAGCACATGCAGAAAGAGGAAAAACAAGGAGAAACAAAGATAGTTTTCCTCATAGCATTTTAATGCATTCCCAGGCCGACCACTGATGGTAATTCTGCGACTGCTCCAAAATCCATGGTTGGATGCATGGGAACACCACGGTCCACCCATGGAACGCCTCCCTGGGGCAGAGTAACACAAGGCAGCAATTTGTGCTGCCTTGATGTACTCCAGCGTTATCAAGTTATACAGTGCCACACAAGGTGGCCTTGCTTGGCTTGATAAATTCTACTTTAGTGTTGCGTCGCTCATGCTCCCCCTTGTGTGGTGCAAGGGCGACACTATACTATGATAAATATGGGCCCGCATCTTTATACAAACCCTCCAACTACTGCCTTAAAAGCTTCCCAGTCAATCAGTGGGCCTGACCCGTCCCTATGGAGTGTTAGTGGTTTTAGACCCCTAGGCACGGTGTCCCCGTGTAAAGTGCGTGCGCTCTGTGTTACATTTAGTGAGACTGGCCTGCCCTCAAATAGGAATGCATGGGGAATGTGGGTGTCCCTGGTAGTTCCTGATGCGTGGGGAGTGCAGGGTCGAATTTGGTATATGCAAATTCGTGAGATTAAATGCTGCGCGATGATGTGTGCGGCGTTACTGTGTCTAGTGTAGAAGTGCCACTTCTAGAAGCTGGCATGTCTGTGTAATAAATGTGAAGTGAATGTCTGGCTTGTGATTGGCTGGGGTTGCTGGCTTCAGGAGTCAGGATGGGTCTGCCCCGGTGGTGAATGGAGAGATCTGCATGCTGATGGCAGGGAGGAGTGCACCTGCGACCTGAATAGGGCTGGGCCTTCCCTACACAATGCTGGTTCTGCCCCCTGTGGTGCGACTGATGTCCCTAGCCTGTCCAGTGAATGGGGAGAGCGGCTGAGCACAACAGAGTGCTCCAAAACCAGTTGCATCTGGTTTTTCCTTAACCCTGCAGCCTGAAACAAAGGGTTTTGTGTATAAAAAGGGGCTGTGACCCCATGTAAAAGGTTCTGTTCTGCTGATCGTAACTGGAGGGGGGCCTGCTGCTGCTACTGGGCGCCAGGAGGACCGCCACTGGGGACTGCCTCCCTGCCTGGAGGGCCCTATGAGCTGGCCCCTGGGCCCAGCCCTTGCCCCCCCCTACCTTCCTAAGGACTTTGTCTCTGGTGCCTTGCCCTCAAGCACCTGGGAAGCGCTAGGGCTTGGTTGCCTGAGAAGCGCTGTATTCTTTTTTCTGAAAAGCGGATTGCTATCCTGAGGAGCAGCGCTCCTAATTTCATTGGCAGTGCGAAGCGGCGATCCTTTTCAAAAGGGAATCCCCGGCGCGGAGATTCCCCCACAGGACCGGGAAACCGAGCGGGTGCCCACCCTGCTGATTTATGCTTCACAACCGAGCGGGAGCCCACCCTGCATCGGTACCTTCATAGCGGGTGCCCACCCTGCATTTTTGCGACATTGAGCGGGTGCCCACCCCGCTTCGTATGTTTAAGGCAGAGGGAGCCTACCTCTCATTGTCGCTAATTTATACTTAAAACCGAGCAGGAGCCCACACCGCATCGGTACCTTGAAGGCGGGTGCCCACCCCGCATGTTTATGCACCCTTAATACGGGTGCCCACCCACGCTTTATTAATTAATGAAAACGGGAGCCTACCCTGTATCGCCTCCGCACGGAAGGAAATCACCGCTGCGCTGCCCTCGGTGACCCGGAAGTAGTCCGGGAAGCCCTGGTTGTGGGCGGGGCTTTGTAACGTGCCCCCGGAAGTAGCCACGCCTCCCGTGAGCTGGGGGGAGACCCGGGACACTGCTAAAGACAGGCGGGAGCCCACCCCGCACTAACAACCGAAGAAGGATCCAGGCGGGGCTCCTGTGAGGAAGTTGGAGCCCCGCGTGGTGAAGTGCCTGCATCGGAGGAGAACGGGAGCCCACCCCTTCTCCCGCAGCAAAAAGGAGAACAGTCCCGGGTCCCAGGAGGGGGCACGGGTGAAGTGAGGTGAAGCGGAGAGGCGCTGCCGTGGACCAGCGGGGCTCCCATGGTGAGGAGAGAGGCCCGCGCACTGCCGATGCCGCTGAGAGCCAAAGAGTGTCCACATCAGAGGAGAAGAGCCTTCCCTGACGAGCCATGTGAGTGGGGCTGGCTGGGGAGTGGGACCCTGTCGGGGCACATTGTCGGTGCCCGTGTCCTAGTGCGCAGCAGTGCCAGGTTGGTTTTTCAGCTGCCCCATCTGGCAGTGGGCAGCTGCAACGAGTGGGAGGAAGAAGTCCCAGTGGGGCTTCAGTGGCACAGTCAGTGTCATTCTTTTTGGGGCATTTGTTTGCAAAGTCTCAGAGTGGGACTTCACAAGGGCACAGTGGTGCCAATCGGGGCGCATTGTCGGTTGCCATTGGGCTACATTTATTGAGGGAGGCCCAGAACAGGGCCCCAGAGCCCTGCGCCGGGTGCCCAGTGCCCAGTGCCCACCTTCTTTGTCTGCACAGCTGCACCGCTATTAGTGGGCAGCTGCTACGTTTAGGCGAGGGCATTGCGCACTTTTTGGATGTTGCTGCATTTGCAGCTAGGCCCTGACATTTTGGGACAAAGGGCGTTTGAGCCCCTGAGAGGCCAATTCGGCCTGGGGACAGTTTTTCTGTGTTGTGCCCTCACCTAGAGTACATGGTTATTTCTACATGTGTACTTTTGCGTAATGTGCATTGCCTTTATGCTTATATCTCTTTCTAACTGTGTCTATGCTTAGGAGATTGTTTCCTAGTATAGGTTGTGCTAGTGAGTTCATGGTTACCTGCGTGTTTAGGATTGCGTAGGGTGTACTTACCTTTTACCATTGGTTACTAGTTGTGCGCTACATTTATTATTTGTTCTACATTTACAATTGTTGATTTGTGATGATTCTGACAGTGGTCCATTGGCCCTGTCTTGTGTAATAGTCCCCTGTAAATTCTGCCCAGTGCCAGTTGGCACCGTGTAAATTGTGTGAATATTATCTAATGTGTTTTGGTATAATACAAAGGCTATTTTTATATATAACCTTGTGTGGAGTTTCTTTTGTGGTGGGCCTTGGGTGTTGTTGCTGGGTGCGCGCAAACGCTTTACACATTGCCTCCGGGATAAGCCTGACTGCTCGTGCCAAGCTACCAAGGGGGTGAGCAGGGGTAATCTTTGGCGTGTAACGCCCCAGCCCTGACTTAGAGTGGTGGTCTCTGCCTGGCTTTGGCGCAAGCCTTAGCCAATCAGAGACCCCATTTCTAACAAGAGATCTGTGTCTAAATGCATAGTTTATTTGCACACCATGCCATTCCAGTTTAAACCCAGCCATATGCAAATCAGTCTTGACCCTGTTCCGTATTAGAACAGTCCAGCCCAAATCCAGTGTCATGGTGAACACGGTACCTACGTCTAAGCATATCCGTCCGACTCGGGGTGACAAATGAGAAAAGAACAATTGATGGACGGAATGCTGAACAATGTCATACATTCACCACAGTACAGAGATCTTTGCCTAAATCCATTGTTCTTTTGCCGACCATGACATTCCAGTTTAAACCCAGCCAAATGTAAATCCGCCTTGATCCTGCTACTCATGGGAACAGTCCGTTTCGAACTGCCCGGCCACGTCCTCCTTGGACCATAAGCAAGCATCCTGGGACCAAGTGGCCAAGGGTATGCCCAGATGTGGGTCCCTTGCTCTCACCTTGGTGCACCCCAAAACCGATCCCAGAATCCTTGTTTCCAGTCGAGGAAGGTCCTGGACTGGCAATTCAGGCTGGACTTTTCCCACGGGGATCAGGGTATAGTCTGATTTACATATGGCTGAGGCCAAACTAAGGTGAGCAAAAGAGCCATTGGTTTAACCTAGATCTCTTGACTGGGGGTGAGTGTCTGAAAAGTTTCAGCACTCCATCTATCATCTTGATGTGTTTGCTATGTCCTCGCTAAGTGGCCAGGGTATGCCCAGACGTGGGACCCTTGCTAGCTGTGCCACTGGATTTAAGCTAACCTGGCTTATGAGGGGCGATACCCCGAAACCGGACCTAGGATGCTGTCTCCAGTCCAGAGAGGACCTGGCCTGGCAGTTCAGTGTGGACTGTTCCCATGGGGAGCAGAGTCAAGTCTGATTTTCATATGGCTGAGTCCAAACGGAGGTGGCATGGTGAGTAAAAAAATGATGGATTTAACCTAGATCTCTTAACTGGGGTGAGTGTCGGAAAAGTTTCAGCACTCCATCCATCATCTTTTTGTGTTTTTTATTTTCATGTATGCATGCACTGTTGTTGAACTAGCACCATCAAATCCAGGATTAATTGGACCTTTGCATACTCTCCTTCCCAGTGACCAGGCACTTGTGCAGCTACCAGAATATGTTCATGATCAAAGTCAACCACAAAGATCCTAGGAGCCGCCGCCTCACACACATATTGCATTACTCCAAGAACACGTCTGAGGCAGCCACTTCCAGGCGTCTGGCATACCCACCAGGTGACTATTATTCTACTGGAAGCATTCCTCTGTGTCCTCAGTTCTATGCTATAGCGCTTCCACCATTTTGAAAAATTACTTGATTTTCGCCTACAGCACCTGCACCATCAGTTTCAACACCATAACACTTAAGTCTTTTGCCATCAACGTGTCTGATAATTTCTTCCTATCGGCCCTAAGTTGTGTCACCTCGGTAGCCACAGCATCAATCTTCTTTTCAAGATACCCATTTCACGATAGCTGCAAATATTTCGTTATTCTCTTCCTGGGAATTTTCAACAGCTTTAAGTGAAATTCTAGCTCCAATGTCCTCTTGGGTATCAGTACCAGGCAGTGGGCTCCTATCGGACAATTATTTCCCCCTTTCGGCTTCACCATGTTGGCGACTTACACTTCAGGACACAGAAACAACTGGTCCTCTCTGCTGCACTAGAAGTCCCAACCGGGTCAGTTATCCACACAATGCCAGCGTGCCAGGTCAGGCAACTTGCCATACTCTTTGAGCAATGCCAGCACCTTCAGACCCCAACGGGTAATCAGCTGCGCTATAAAAATGATTAATTGATTGATTGATTGATTCAGAACAGTGTTTTATTTAATGACTCAATTAACTCCAGCATGTGAACCTCCGTGAAGGGGCGTGGCCTATGTAATTAGGAAATAGCTTAAACACAGGGGCCCTCATTTATGAAAAGTGATGCACTGCTGCGAGAAAACAGCGATGCATCACTTTTAATTGCGCCCTCCTTGCGACATGCTGGAGGCGTCATATTTACAGTGTGATGCATCATGTCGCAAGGCGTTACAGATACGTCAGTATTTCTGACGTAATTGTAGGCGCAGTAATGACACATTGCTGTAGTTTGTCACAAAAGTGACGCAACTCCAACAATGGGTCATTACACATGGGCAAGCCCCATGTTAAATGTACCTGCATCAGTCTTACGCCTGCCATGAGGCAGGCGTAAGATATTGACGTATTTGCGTCCTAGAAATGACGCAGTGAAATCTTGCGTATTTCACTGCGTCACTTCTACGACTCTTTCTTGCGTCAAAACGCCCCCCTTGCATACATTATACCTGGCGCAGGTATAATGTGGGCGGGGTTTACAAAGTGACGCATCTACCTAGATGCGTCACTTTGTAAATATGGCGCAACATGGCGCATTTTTTGCACTTTTGATGTGACGCAACAGCAGCACAAAAGTGATGTAAGGGGCTCATAAATAAGGCCCCTGATACTTTGCTACTTCTTCGAGATATAATACAACAATTGACAACACATCAAAAATGATCCAGGACTATTGGCTCTGTCAACGGTTGTTAGCTGTATAAGATAAATGAGTAACACCGATGACTTTGCTGTACGTGATATTGAAAATACTTTCATTCTGAAGAAATGAGATTGTAAAATAACTATGAATAGCTCCATTAGGAACATTGAATCTATTGTTTAGTAAAATATTTCACTTAATGTATTGTGGGCTTGAAAATGTCTAGAATTTACTAATCCTCTTAGCCTCTTTGAAAATTTATCAAAGGGCTGTGATGGGTCGTACTGCTGAGGTAAGATTTTTTATTTACACTAAGGGCAATAATGGAGAGCCCGATAGGGACTCATCTCAGCACCTGGGGCCTTATTTATGAGGCCCTGCGTCACATTTACGCCACCGTTGCATCACTTTTTGTGACGCTGCGGCGGCGTAAATAATGCACCACGTTGCGCCATATTTACAAAGTGATGCATCTAGTCAGATGCGTCACTTAGTAAACCCCTGTGCTACATTATACCTGCGTCAGGCATAATGTATGCAACGTGGGTGTTCCCCCGAATCGAAGCCTCGTAGAAGTGGCACATTGAAATCTGCAGGCAGGCGTAAGGGTGATGCAGTACATTAAAGATAGGCCTCCTCAATGCATTGCTGGAGCTTTCATCATGCTTGCAACACAATTCCAGTAATGCGCCACTTTTGCGCCTACAGATACGTCAGTAATACTGTTATTTCTTACGACATGATGCGCCGTACTGTAAATACGGTGCACCCATGGCGTCACAAGGAGGGCGCACTGAGAAGTGTTGCATCGCTACTTTGTTGCAGAGATGCAACACGTCCCATACATAAGGCCCCTGGTTTTTAGAACTGCCGATGCTGAGCACTGACAGGACCCGGCCTACATAAAGCCCTGTGCACCCCACATCATAATGGGGTCGGGGTAGTGTCCATGCCATGAACCCCTATGGGCAGGTAAATGTCACACTCAGACCTGGGGGTTCTGGAGATTCTGAGCTTTGTTACCAAAATCCGAGGCAAACATAATGCCAGGCACAGCACCATTTTCATCACTTCAGACTCATTGGTCAGCCGCTCATTCAGCCGCTACTCGTCCTTCTACAGCGTTTTGACCACCACTTTCTGAAACCGCTCACCCTCAAAGTGCTGGTTCATGTCCCAAATCCAACAAAGGGGGAAAGACCAGAAGCGTGCCTTAGTCTCCCAATCAAAGACCAGGAGCAGGCACAACTGTCTCCGTCTCAAAGACCAGAAGCGGACACAAAGTCTCCCCCTCAAAGACCAGGAGCAGGCACAACTGTCTCCCCCTCAAAGACCAGGTGCTGGTTCAATGTCTCCCCCTCAAAGACCAGGAGCTGGCACAAATGTCTCACCCTCAAAGACCAGGAGTGGGCATAAATGTCTACCCCTCAAAGATCAGGAGCGGGCACAAAGTCTCCCCATCTAAGACCAGGAGCAGGCACAAGTCTCCCCCTCACTGTTTTCCCCTGAAGACTTAGGGCACACACCTCTAACCAGTGGTGCACAAAGGTTCCTTCTCGTGGCAACTTTTGTTTTCATCCGTAACACAGCCATTATTTTGGCTACACGGCAGTGGCATAGCAAGGGGGGACAGTCCACCCCGGGCGGCATGAGTTTTGGGGCAGCAACCTCCCCCTCCTTACATGCGGCCATCACAGGGGGCACATGGGCTAGCTATGCCACTAATACATTGTTCACTGCAAGTGCCCAGGCCCCAAATCAAAGAACTCAGGGGGGGAATTAGGGAGCCCTGCCACAGGATAATCAGCATTTAACATCGGCTGGGCTCCTGTCTCTCTATTCCTATGTGCTACTGCACGTAACCTTAGTACATTTTGACCCGTGTATATTGTCCTTAAATATTGTTCGTACAAATGTTGCAGCCTTGAAAAAGTCTTTGCTTGATGAAACATGCATCGGCCGCCTTTGATATGCAACTTACTCACAATCAAGTTATATTACGACTGGTGGGTGGAAGCAGAAATGAAGATATTTGGATTCCTTGGCACTTCACAGTGTATTGACACCAACCAGACTTTACATTTACTTTGTTGACTTTTACACAGCTTTAGACTGGGTCCCTATAACTCAAATATGGGGAAAACTGCAATTAAGGTCTATTCCATGGAAACTGTCAAGGACACTTGACCTCCCATATTCCAGTACCTGGGTAAGGATAAAATTAGGTGATGATAATTGTGGAAGGTCCATACAACAGCAGGGCTCAAACAAGGCTGTGTCTTGGCCAATGTTCCCTCTAATTTTTTTCCTCTGTGTAAGGTCTATGTGCGCTGCAACCAAGGCTGTGTGCGCCAGTAACCAGGAGTGCGTGTGGGTGCAGCGCTAAATATCACTCCAAACTTTTGCTTAAAAAGTGAATAGACTGTGCATTTCCTCGCGTACAGATCCGCGTGAACGGTGTTAAGGCAGGTTTGAAACCGTCCCAGATAGCATTTTGAAACCCAGGCAGCTATGTGGCTGCATTTCTTTTCTTAATAGAGCTGGGCTGCGGGGTGATTGTGTGCATTTGTTCAAGTTTTCATGTTGATTTCAGCTCATGATGGGCGCTGCGATTAACATGAAAACTTTAACAAATGCTCTCTTTGAGCAGGAAAAATAAAATTATAATAACTTTATTACAATTTTACATTTCGCAGTTTCAGGGTTGGGTTAGGGTAGGGCCACATCAGGCTTTCGGCTAACGCATTTTAATGCTAGTGTCCGCATCACCGCATTAAAATGCATTAGTCACATATTCTAGCGCCCCTCTGACAATACTGCAATTGAGGCACACTGCCAATGAGGCAGCACCAGCATGCTAAAATTGTCTAACATATGAGAGCATGCAACTGCCCCTTCAAATTTAAAATGCTGTGCGTCAGAGATATAATATTCATGAACAGCGCTGAGCAGGTGGGCCAGAATTTACCAGATCAATTAGCCGTGCCCCAACCAGCCTTTCTGTGAGTCCACTTCTTTAATTTGATAGATTCCATTCCCCTGCTTTTTTATTTTAAACATGTGTCCCAGAATGGCAGAAATAGCCAAGGCCCACAGATAAGGCTCGGAGTTCGGGGCAGGGTGGGTAGAGAAGGAAAAGGACTCTTTTCTCTTCCTTCTTGCCCAGAGAAGACCAGGACAGTGTCCACTTCTGCTCTGCCGCTGGCAAAAGCACTCACTGATATCTGAATAATTAATGTAAAAGCGTCAAGGTAACCATGTTGTTCCTGCTTACATTTCACATGCTTTACATAAACTTGCATTCCCTATGAGTGTTTGATTTCTTCATGATTTTGTAACTTTTTTTAGGCAGCATATTACTCTCGTCTAATGCGTAATTTGAATTGTGTGGCATCCAGGAGTTTACAGCGGGCCACAATTGGGTTGTAGCTGAAGGCAGTGCAAGTTTCTCTCAGTCGGGCAGTATGGTGTTCAGTGGAAGAGATGATATGGCACTATGGTCAGAGCTGCCGAGTTTGGAACTTGGGAACAAGGTTCAGCCATCATGACCAGTCCACCGCTCAAACAAGGCTGTGTCTTAGCCCCCTCGATATTCAACAGCAGGGTTAAAAAAAGGCTGTGTCTATTCCCCCTTGATATCCAACAGCAGGGCTCAAAAAAGGCTCTGTCTTGGCCCACTTGATATTCAACAGCAGGGTTCAAGCAAGGCTGTGTCTTGGCCCCCTTGATATTCAAAAGCACAGCTCAAACACGGATGTGTCTTGGCCCCCTCAATATTCAACAGTAGCACTGCTCAAATAAGGGTGTATCTTGGCCCCCTTGATATTCATCAGCAGGGCTCACACAAGGCTGTGTCTTGGCCTCCTTGATATTCAACAGCAGGGCTCAAACAAGGCTGTGTCTTGGCCCCCTCAATATTCAACTGCAGGGCTCAAACAAGGCTGTGTCTTGCCCACCTCGATATTCAAATGCAGGGATCAAACAAGGCTGTGTCTTTGCCCCCTTGATATTCAACAGCATTGCTCAAACAAGGCTATGTTTTGGCCTCCTTGATATTGAACACCAGGGGTCAAACAAGGCTGTGTATTGGCCCCCTTGATATTCAACAGCAGGGCTCAAACAAGGCTGTGTCTTGGCCCCCTTGATATTTAACAGCACAGCTCAAACATGGCTCTGTTTTGGCCTCCTTGATATTGAACACCAGGGGTCAAACAAGGTTGTGTCTTGCCCCCCTCAATATTCAACAGCAGGGTTCAAGCAAGGCTGTGTCTCGGCCCCCTTGATATTCAAAAGCACAGCTCAAACACGGATGTGTCTTGGCCCCCTCGACATTCAACAGTAGCACTGCTCAAACAAGGCTGTGTCTTGGCCACTTCGATATTCAACATCACAGCTCAAACAAGGCTGTGTCTTGGCCCCCTCGATATTCAAAATCACAGCTCAAACAAGGCTGTGCCTTGGCCCCCTTGATATTCAACATTAGGGCTAAAACAAGGCTGTATCTTGGGCCCCTCGAAATTCAACAGCACAGTACAAACAAGGCTGTGTCTTGGCCCCCTCGATATTTAACAGCAGGGCTCAAACAAGGCTGTGTCTTGGCCCCCTCAATATTCAACTGCAGCGCTCAAACAATGCTGTGTCTTGCCCACCTCGATATTCAAATGCAGGGATCAAACAAGGCTGTGTCTTGGCCCCCTCAATATTCAACAGCAGGGTTCAAGCAAGGCTGTGTCTTGGCCCCCTTGATATTCAAAAGCACAGCTCAAACACGGATGTGTATTGGCCCCCTCGATATTCAACAGTAGCACTGCTCAAACAAGGCTGTGTCTTGGCACCCTCGATATTCAACAGCAGGGCTCAAACAAGACTGTGTCTTGGCCCCCTAGATATTCAACAGCACAGCTCAAACAAGGCTGTGCCTTGGCCCCCTTGATATTCAACATTAGGGCTCAACAAGGCTGTATCTTGGGCCCCTCGAAATTCAACAGCACAGTACAAACAAGGCTGTGTCTTGGCCCCCTCGATATTCAACAGCAGGGCTCAAACAAGGCTGTATCTTGGCCTCCTCGATATTCAAAAGCAGGGCTCAAACAAGACTGTGTCTTGGCTCCCTCAATATTCAACAGCAGGCCTCAAACAAGGCTGGGTCTTGGTCCCTTTGATATTGAATAGCAGGGCTCAAACAAGGCTGTGTCTTGGCCCCTTTGATATTGAATAGCAGGGCTCAAACAAAGCTGTGTCTTGGCACCCTCGATATTCCACACCAGGGCACAAACAAGTCTGTGTCTTGGCCCCTTCGATATTCAACAGCAGGGCTCAAACAAGGCAGTGTCTTGGCCCCCTCGATATTCAACAGCACAGCTCAAACAAGGCTGTGTCTTGGCACCCTCGATATTCAACACCAGGGCACAAACAAGGCTGTGTCTTGGCCCCTTCGATATTCAACAGCAGGGCTCAAACAAAGCAGTTTCTTGGCTCCCTCTATATTCAACAGCATGGCTCAAATAAGGCTGTGTCTTGGCCCCATCTATATTCAACAGCAGGGCTCAAATAAGGCTGTGTCCTGTCCCCCTCGACATTCAACAGCAGCACGGCTCAAACAAGGCTGTGTGTTGGCCCCCTTGATATTAAACAGCAGGGCTCAAACAAGGATGTGTCTTGGCCCCCTTGATTTAAAACAGCAGGGCTCAAACAAGGCTGTGTCTTAGCCCCCTCGCTATTCAACAGCAGGGCTCAAACAAGACTGTGTCTTTGACCCCTCGATATTCAACAGCACAGCTCAAACAAGGCTGTGTCTTTACCTTCTTGATATTCAACAGTACGGCTCAAACAAAGATGTGCCTTGGTCTCCACAATATTGAACAGCTCAGTTCAAACAAGGCTGTGTCTTGCCACCTTCGATATTCAACAGCAGGTCTCAAACAAGGCTTTGTCTTGGCCCCCTTGATATAAACAGCAGAGCTCAAACAAGGGTGTGTCTTTGCCACCTTGATATAAAACAGCAGAGCTCAAACAAGGCTGTGTCTTGTACCCCTCGATATTCAAAATCACTTCTCAAACAAGGCTATGCCTTGGCCCCCTTGATATTCAACATTAGGGCTCAAACAAGGCTGTGTCTTGGCCCCCTCGATATTCAACAGCACAGCACAAACAAGGTTGTGTCTTGGCCCCCTCGATATTCAACAGCAGGGTTAAAAAAAGGCTGTGTCTATTCCCCCTTGATATTCAACAGCAGAGCTCAAACAAGTCTCTGTTTTGGCCCCCTTGCTATTCAACAGCAGGGCTCAAAGAAGGCTGTGTCTTGGCCCCCTTGCTATTCAACAGCAGGGCTCAAAGAAGGCTGTGTCTTGGCCCCCTTGCTATTCAACAGCAGGGCTCAAACAAGGCTGTGTCTTGGCCCCCTTGATATTCAACAGCAGGGCTCAAACAAGGCTGTGACTTGGCCCCCTAGATATTCAACAGCAGGGCTCAAACAAGGCTGTGTCTTGGCCCCCTCAATATTCAACAGCAGGGCTCAAACAAGGCTGTGTCTTGTGCCCTTCGATATTGAATAGCAGGGCACAAACAAGGCAGTGTCTTGGTCCCATCTATTTTCAACAGCAGGGCTCAAATAAGGCTGTGTCTTGGCCCCCTCGACATTCAACAACAGCACGGCTCAAACAAGGCAGTGTCTTGGCCCCCTTGATATTAAACAGCAGAGCTCAAACAAGGCTGTGTCTTGGCCCCCTCGATATACAGAAGCAGCAGGGCTCAAACAAGGCTGTGTCTTGGCCCCCTCGATATTCAACAGCAGGGCTCAAACAAGGCTGTGTCTTGTGCCCTTCGATATTGAATAGCAGGGCACAAACAAGGCAGTGTCTTGGTCCCATCTATTTTCAACAGCAGGGCTCAAATAAGGCTGTGTCTTGGCCCCCTCGACATTCAACAACAGCACGGCTCAAACAAGGCAGTGTCTTGGCCCCCTTGATATTAAACAGCAGAGCTCAAACAAGGATGTGTCTTGGCCCCCTTGATTTAAAACAGCAGGGCTCAAACAAGACTGTGTCTTTGCCCCCTCGATATTTAACAGCACAGCTCAAATAAGGCTGTGTCTTTACCTTCTTGATATTCAACAGCACGGCTCAAACAAAGCTGTGCCTTGGTCTCCACAATATTGAACAGCTCAGTTCAAACAAGGCTGTGTCTTGCCCCTTCGATATTCAACAGCAGAGCTCAAACAAGACTGTGTCATTGCCACCTTGATATAAAACAGCAGAGCTCAAACAAGGCTGTGTCTTGTACCCCTCGATATTCAAAATCACTTCTCAAACAAGGCTGTGCCTTGGCCCCCTTGATATTCAACATTAGGGCTCAAACAAGGCTGTGTCTTGACCCCCTCGATATTTAACAGCATGGTACAAACAAGGCCGTGTCTTGGCCCACTCGATATTCAACAGCAGGGTTCAAACAAGGCTGTGTCTTGGCCCCCTTGATACTCAACAGCAGGGCTCAAACTAGGCTGTGTCTTGGTCCCTTGATATTCAACAGTAGGGCTCAAACAAATGCTGTGTCTTGGCCCCTTTGATATTCAACAGTAGGGCACAAAGAAGGTTGTGTCTTGGCCTCCTCGATATTCAACAGCAGGGCTCAAAGAAGGCTGTGTCTTGGCCCCCTCGATATTCAACAGCAGGGCTCAAACAAGGCTGTGTCTTGGTCCCTTTGATATTCAACAGTAGGGCTCAAACAAATGCTGTGTCTTGGCCCCTTTGATATTCAACAGTAGGGCTCAAACAAATGCTGTGTCTTGGCCCCTTTGATATTCAACAGTAGGGCACAAAGAAGGTTGTGTCTTGGCCCCCTCGATATTCAACAGCAGGGCTCAAAGAAGGCTGTGTCTTGATCCCCTCGTTATTCAACAGCTGGGCTCAAACAAGGCTGTGTCTTGGCACCCTCGATATTCAACAGCAGGGCTCAAACAAGGATGTGTCTTGGCCCCCTTGATTTAAAACAGCAGGGCTCAAATAAGGCTGTGTCTTGGCTCCCTCGCTATTCAACAGCACAGCTTAAACAAGGCTGTGTCTTTACCTTCTTGATATTCAACAGCACAGCTCAAACAAAGCTGTGGCTCGGTCTCCACAATATTGAACAGCTCAGTTCAAACAAGGCTGTGTCTTTCCCCTTCGATATTCAACAGCAGGGCTCAAACAAGGCTTTGTTTTGGCCCCCTTGATATAAACAGCAGAGCTCAAACAAGGCTGTGTCTTGGCCCCCTCGATATTCAAAATCACAGCTCAAACAAGGCTGTGCCTTGGCCCCCTTGATATTCAACATTAGGGCTCAAACAAGGCTGTATCTTGGGCCCCTCGATATTCAACAGCACAGTACAAACAAGGCTGTGTCTTGGCCCCCTCGATATTCAACAGCAAGGCTCAAAGAAGGCTGTGTCTTGGCCTCCTCGATATTCAACAGCAGGGCTCAAACAAGGCTGTGTCTTGGCTCCCTCAATATTCAACAGCAGGCCTCAAACAAGGCTGTGTCTTGGCCCCTTTGATATTGAATAGCAGGGCTCAAACAAGGCTGTGTCTTGGCACCCTCGATATTCAACACCAGGGCACAAACAAGGCTGTGTCTTGACCCCTTCGATATGCAACAGCACGGCTCAAACAAGGCAGTGTCTTGGCCCCATCTATATTGAACAGCAGGGCTCAAACAAGGCTGTGTCTTGGCACCCTCGATATTCCACACCAGGGCACAAACAAGTCTGTATCTTGGCCCCTTCGATATTCAACAGCAGGGCTCAAACAAGGCAGTGTCTTGGCCCCCTCGATATTCAAGAGCACAGCTCAAACAAGGCTGTGTCTTGGCACCCTCGATATTCAACACCAGGGCACAAACAAGGCTGTGTCTTGGCCCCTTCGATATGCAACAGCAGGGCTCAAACAAAGCAGTGTCTTGGCTCCCTCTATATTCAACAGCATGGCTCAAATAAGGCTGTGTCTTGGCCCCCTCGACATTCAACAGCAGCACGGCTCAAACAAGGCTGTGGGTTGGCCCCCTTGATATTAAACAGCAGAGCTCAAACAAGGCTGTGTCTTGGCCCCCTCAATATTCAACAGAACGACCCAAATGAGGCTGTGTCCCGGCCCTCTCGACATTCAACAGCAGGGCTCAAACACGGCTGTGTCTTTGCCCCTTGATATTCAACAGCAGGGCTCAAACAAGGCTGTGTCTTAGCCCCTTGATATTCAACAGCAGGGCTCAAACAAGGCTGAGTCTTGGCCCCTCGATATTCAACAGCACAGCTCAAACAAGGCTGTGTCTTGGCACCCTCGATATTCAACACCAGGGCACAAACAAGGCTGTGTCTTGACCCCTTCGATATGCAACAGCAGGGCTCAAACAAGGCAGTGTCTTGGCCCCATCTATATTCAACAGCAGGGCTCAAATAAGGCTGTGTCTTGTCCCCCTCGACATTCAACAGCAGCACGGCTCAAACAAGGCTGTGTGTTGGCCCCCTTGATATTAAACAGCAGAGCTCAAACAAGGCTGTGTCTCGGCCCCCTCGAAATTCAACAGCAGGGCTCAAACACGGCTGTGTCTTGGCCCCATGATATTCAACAGCAGGGCTCAAACAAGGCTGTGTCGTAGCCCCTTAATATTCAAAAGCAGGGCGCAAACAAGGCTGAGTCTTGGCCCCCTCGACATTTAACAACTCAGCTCAAACAATGCTGTGTATTGGCCCCCTCGATATACAGCAGCAGCACGGCTCGAACAAGGCTGTGTCTTGGACCACCTGATATTCATCAGCAGGGCTCAAACAAGGATGTGTCTTGGCCCCCTTGATTTAAAACAGCAGGGCTCAAACAAGGCTGTGTCTTAGCCCCCTCGCTATTCAACAGCAAGGCTCAAACAAGACTGTGTCTTTGCCCCCTCGATATTCAACAGCACAGCTCAAACAAGGCTGTTTCTTTACCTTCTTGATATTCAACAGTACGGCTCAAACAAAGCTGTGCCTTGGTCTCCACAATATTGAACAGGTCATTTCAAACAAGGCTGTGTCTTGACACCTTCGATATTCAACAGCAGGTCTCAAACAAGGCTTTGTCGTGGCCCCCTTGATATAAACAGCAGAGCTCAAACAAGGCTGTGTCTTGGCCCCCTTGATTTAAAACAGCAGGGCTCAAATAAGGCTGTGTCTTGGCTCCCTCGATATTCAACAGCACAGCTCAAACAAGGCTGTGTCTGTACCTTCTTGATATTCAACAGCACAGCTCAAACAAAGCTGTGCCTTGGTCTCCACAATATTGAACAGCTCAGTTCAAACAAGGCTGTGTCTTGTCCCTTCGATATTCAACAGCAGGGATCAATCAAGTTTTTGTCTTGGCCCCCTTTATATAAACAGCAGAGCTCAAACAAGGCTTTGTCTTGGCCCCGCTGATATTCAACAGCAGGGCTGAAACAAGCCTGTGTCTTGGCCCCCTCGATATTCAACTGCAGGGCTCAAACAAGGCTGTGTCTTGGCCCCCTTGATATTCATCAGCAGGGCTCAAACAAGGCTGTGTCTTGGCCCCCTCGATATTCAACAGCAGGGCTCAAACAAGGCTGTGTCTTGGCCCCTTTGAAATTCAACAGCAGGGCTCAAACAAGACTGTTTCTTGGCCCCCTCGATATACAACATCACTGCTCAAACAAGGCTGTGTCTTGGCCCCCTCGATATTCAACAGCAGGGCTCAAACAGGGCTGTGTCTTGGCCCCCTTGATATTCAACAGCAGTGCTCAAACAAGGCTGTGTCTTGGCCCCCTCGATATTCAATAGCTGGGCTCAAACAAGGCTGTGTCTATGCACCCTTGAAATTCAATATCAGGGCTCAAGAAAGGCTGTGTCTTGGCCCCCTTGATATGCAACAGCACAGCTCAAACAAGGCTGTGTCTTGGCCCCCTCGATATTCAACAACAGGGCTCAAACAAGGCTGTGTCTATGCCCCCTTGATATTCAACAGCAGGGTTCAAACAAGGCTGTGTCTTGGCCCCCTCATTATTCAACAGCAGGGCTCAAACAAGGCTGTGTCTTGGCACCCTCAATATTCAACAGCAGGGCTCAAAAAAGGCTGTGTCTTGGCCCCCTTGATCTGCAACAGTACAGCTTAAACAAGGCTGTGTCTTGGCCACTTCGATATTGAACAGCAGGGCTCAAAAAAGGCTCTGTCTTGGCCCCCTTGATATTCAACAGCACAGCTCAAATAAGGCTGTGTTTTGGCCCCCTCGATATTCAACAGCAGGGCTCAAACAAGGCTGTGTTGTGGCCCCCTAGATATTCAACAGCACAGCTCAATCAAGGCTGTGTCTTGGCCCCCTCGATATTCAATAGCAGGGCTCAAACAAGGCTGTGTCTCTGCCCCTTCGATATTCAACAGCACAGCTCAAACAAGGCTGTGTCTCGGCCCATTCGATATTCAATAGAACGGCTCAAACAAGGCTGTGTTTTGGCACCCTCGATATTTGACACCAGGGCTCAAACAAGGCTGTGTCTTGGCCCCCTCGATATTCAACAACGGGGCTCAAACAAGTCTCTGTCTTGGCCCCCTTGACATTCAAGAGCAGAGCTCAAACAAGGCTGTGTTTTGGCCCCCTTGATATTCAACAGCTCAGCTCAAACAAGGATGTGTCTTGGCTCCCTTGATATTCTACAGCAGGGCTCAAACAAGGCTGTGTTTGGGTCCCCTTGATATTCAACAGTAGGGCTCAAACAAGGCTGTATCTTGGCCCCCTAGATATTCAACAACAGGGCTCGAACAAGGCTGTGTCTTCGCACCCTCGATATTCAACAGCACAGCTCAGACAAGGCAGGGTGTTGGCTCCCTCGATATTCAACAGCAGGGCTCAAACGAGGCTGTGTCTTGGCCCCCTCGATATTCCACAGCAGGGCTCAAAAAAGGCTGTGTCTTGGCCCCCTTGATAAGCAATAGCACAGCTGAAACAAGGTTGTGTCTTGGCCCCCTCGATATTCAACAGCAACGGGTGTTCAAACAAGACAGTGTCTATGCCCCCTTGATATTCAGTAGCAGGGCTCATAAAAGGCTGTGTCTTGGCACCTTGATATTCAACAGCAGGGCTCAAAGAAGGCTGTCTTGGTACCCTCGATATTCAACAGCACAGCTCAAACAAGGCTGTGTCTTGGCCCCCTCGATATTCAACAGCAGGGCTTAAACTAGGCTGTGCTGTGGCCCCCTCAATATTCAACAGCACAGCTCAAACAAGGCTGTGTCGTGGCCCCCTCGATATTCAACAGCAGGGCTCAAACAAGGCTATGTCTCGTTCCCTTCGATATTCAATAGCAGGGCTCAAACAAGGCTGTGTCTCGGCCCCTTCGATATTCAACAGCGCAGCTCAAACAAGGCTGTGTCGTGGCCCCCTCGATGTTCAACAGCAGGGATCAAACAAAGCTGTGTCTTGGCCCCTTCGATATTCAATAGAATGGCTCAAACAAGGCTGTGTCTTGGCACCCTCGATATTTGACACCAGGACTCAAACAAGGCTGTGTCTTGGCCCCTTCGATATTCAACAGCGGGGCTCAAACAAGTCTCTGTCTTGGCCCCCTCGACATTCAAGAGCAGAGCTCAAACAAGGCTGTGTCTTGGCCACTTGATATTCAACAGCTCAGCTCAAACAAGGATGCGTCTTGACTCCCTTGATATTCAACAGCAGGGGTCAAACAAGGCTGTATCTTTGCCCCCTCGATATTTAACAACAGGGCTCGAACAAGGCTGTGCCTTAGCCCCCTCAATATTCAACAGCACAGCTCAAACAAGGCTGTGTCTTTGCTCCCTTGATAGTCAACAACAGGGCTCGAACAAGGCTGTGTCTTAGCCCCCTCAATATTCAACAGCACAGCTCAAACAAGGCTGTGTCTTTCCCCCATTGATATTCAACAGCAGGGCTCAAACAAGGCTGTGCATTGGCCCCCTCTATATTCAACAGCAAGCCTCAAACAAGGCTGTGTCTTGGCCCATCTCGATATTCAATAGCAGGGCTTAAACAAGGCTTTGTCTTGGCCCCCTCAATATTCAACCGCACAGCTCAAACAAGGCTGTGTCTTGGCCCCCTTGATATTCAGCAGCAGGGCTCAAACAAGGCTGTGTCTTGGCCCCCTCGATATTCAACCTTTGTAGATCAGATCTCTCACACTGGCTTAGATCTCATCAATTCTCATCCGCCAAAACTAGGATGAAAGTTATTATCCAACGTCTTGTATGCAGATGACTTGCTTATGTTAAGTAAAACAAAAGTTGGCCTCCAACGACTAATTATTAAGTTAGAGGAATAAACTTGTCTAAATGGTCTGGAAGTGAACTTGGCAAAAATTAGTTATCTATGGCAAACGGGTCAACACGAAAGGGGCCTGGCACTGTAGAAACGAGAACATGATAACATAACCGAGAATAAGTATTTTTTAATTTTAAAAATGGTAATCTGACACAGCAAAAAGGGGCATGTGTGTGCTGCATGCACTTTAAAAAATTCGTTTTTGTGCATTTTTCAAATTTTGCACATGGTTATCATCAACTTGTAGTCGATGGTAATAGCATTTCCTAAATGCAGTTTGCATTTAGAAAATGCTTGTTACATGTTCTAAGTGAATTGCAAATGCAATTCCCTATTTGTAGTCACCATTTTAGGTAATCACCATTTTTGTGATTACCTAAAATTACGACTACAAAGACTTTCATACACCTTGAAAGGGTATTTTGCATTCGTAAGTGGGCGAAATTTCCAATTTGAACCGTTTGAGAATGCAAAATTGTTTGATACCTGTGGCCCATAGACTTTTCAAGTTTAGTGTCACTGGACTCACAGTTTAAAGTCATAACTTATGGTGAACCTGGATTGTAAGTTACAGTTTAGCAAATGCCACTTTTAGAAAGTGCTAATGTAGGCAAAAGAGACCATCTTTTGTAGCACTCACATTTTTTACAATCAACAAGTAAATGAAAGAAACAAATAATATGAGATTTCAGTGTGCTCCCTCTGAGGCGGTACTACCACCACCAATGCAAAGTCAATGTAACTACTAGGACTGGAAGTCTTAGACAGAGTGTGCACTACTCTTGCGCTTAATGAAGCGCCACACCAAAGTTAACCTATGATTTTGCAATATTTAATACTGTGACACATTATCTGACATCATTTATATAACACATGTGAAAGAATGATCCAACAATTGTTCAAGGTTTCATCAATTCATTGCTTCATGAGTCTTGATTTATTCACTTGAATTTTCTTTCTCTTTAACGGAGTTCCTTACAAAATAAAATCATATCTAATGGGCGTAAGTCACTCAATCCCAATGCATTTTGGGTGCTGAGTAGACCCTTCCTCAGGGGAATCTATAAACAAACGATAACTCCAATCAATAAATCTCACAGTACAATCTCATGAAAACACATGAGCTTACAACAGGCCTGCTTACACATGAGGTATGTATTAGAAAACTAGAAAATGTGATGCGTGTCCATGACACGCAAAATGAAAGGAGAGGCAAGTCATTCAGAGAGACTGGCGAATCAGAAATAGATTCTAGGTGTACTCAATAGCAAATACTCCACATGCTCCTGGCACTTGTTCCTTGTTGTTGGTAGTGACACATGCTAGGAAAATGTGGACAAACTTTTCGTACCGCCACGCCCACTTTTCTGTACCTCAACCGACTATGGAAGGAATTTTGTTTGCGCTCCAAGTTAGAATCATAAGACGTTGTACCCACAGTCTACAAAAGTATAGACCGGCAGGTATAAGCACTGACTCAGATTCCCAATCACTATTGCCGAAATAGAGCCACAATTTGAAGAAAAGAAACATAAGCAACTGTAATGACATATTCAATGCAGTCCATGATTATATGATATATAAATCATATGCAAATCATGTGCTCATTATCAATAGTTTAAACACAAAAAGCCCAATGCATTTCGGGTACAACCCTTCATCAGAGGACCAAACATAACAACATGACATCTTTCTATGTTTGAAGTTTTCAATCCTTGAAGCCACCGGCTGGAACAAACTATTGATAATAAGCACATGATTTTCATATGATTTATATATCATATAAACATGGACTACAATAATTTGTTGTCCTGTATTAGAATCCATGCTGTGTTTCACACAAAAATATTGAAGGAAGTCTGTGTAATTCATTACAAGAAGGGATGAATTTAATGATTATGTTTTTGATTAATTGAAAAAAAATATTAGCTATATTGTTGCATAATTGGGCAGAAGCTTTAGGGACACTATAACAGTGCACTGAGTGACAGGAACGGATTTTTCCACACCTCAATTTACGTGTAGTATCACAGGCCTTTTTAGGCTGGACCTTAAGCACACAGCAGCACGCTTTGATTAACATTGATTACAGTTATACATTTCATTTAGATATTGTATCACAGGTGTGCAGGTTGGTACCCCAATTTTGATTTACACACTTTAGCCCTAGTATATGGTATACTATGTAACTAGGGCATATGTGCCTCAGACGCCTACAAGAGGCTGAAGCATGTATTATGCCACCCCTGGGAAGCACTCCAAAATGGCACCAGAGGTCTGCTACAGGAGCCTGGGTAAGGGTGTGCTTGCACCCCTTACTGTGGTATAGGCTACCTATATCAATACCATTGCACACACATATGAAACATATAAGTCACTCCTATGGCAGGCCTTAACAATCCTGAAGGCAGAGTGCTTGGATTTTATGTGAGAGGGTGCCCCTGCATGATCAGAGCCCCTCTGCAGCATTCAGAGTACCTCCTCTGATGCTGTTTGTGGTGCAGCCTGACCATATACTCTTAAGTGCATTATAACCTCGCGTTAAATGCTAACTTTGGGATGGCTGTATGGAACATGTCGTGTTTGGTGTCAAATGCTTTGGAATACTACCCCCGCAAGTTCTGGTGGCAGGGGTAGTATTCCACCCTTCTAGAGGGAGAGACATGTTCACACTGGTCTAACCCAGTAGGACTTTCTACAGCCCTGGCATCACAAAATGGATGCCTCTGCCACAGACACGGGTCTGGCCTCCTGCTGCTGACCGAAACTCCGGCAGGTGAGGCCTGGACAATAGATTTCCTGTCCCAAGGAGGTGTAACCACCTCCCCAGACAGGCAGATGTGTATTGGGGATGGGTGGGAGCACTCTCTGGTGCTATGAAGTCCTGCACTGGGGGCACACTTGGTGTCCCTGTGCATAGTCCAGTTCAAACCGGTTGCAGGGGCTACCTGCCCCTGCTCTGGCACAAAACTGGACAAAGGAAATGGGTGTAACCACCCCTCTTTCCAAACCCTCCCATATGTGGATCCCTAGAGTATTTCCAACCCCCAAACTTAGTATAAGTATGGAAACCCAGTCCTTGTGATTTTAGATTACCCTGGATGAAACTCTGCAACATATATCCTGGACCTTCGATGTTCTTCTTTGACTAGAAGACTGAAGAAATCTCCCTTGGGGTCAAGGAGTGACTCCCTTGCTTGGCAGGCACCAAAGAAGCAACTGACCAGTCTGCATCGTTGAAGCTCCCGCCGGATGCCAAAATCTTTGCATCACCAGAGGTGGATTTCCAGACTTCCCCGAGGCTACCCTGAGTCCACAGCAAAGCTGAGGCCCGTGGCTATTGTGGGTGACGTGGAACTGTGACCCATGGACACCGTGAACTTTTGCAGCAACACTAACTTCCTGGTCTTCCTCGAAGCTGTGCTTTGGGCTCCAAGTAGCCTAAGCCTTGAGCACTTCCTGTACTAAAGATTTCTGGCCTCCACTCCATTAGTGACCCGTGGGCCAGTTTCAAGTGCGTTCACTTGAGGCTCCTTCGTGATCGCTAGCCCATTGGCTAGTAGGTCCCCACGAAGGCGACTCCTCTTCTGATTGGGCTTTCCTGGTTGCTCAAGACGTGCCCCGACTTACCCTCACTGGGTGAGTCCCCCTGACCTTGCTGGTCTGCACCGACGTCCTTTCTCTGCTTACAAGTAACTTGCCGTTGCCAAGGCTTGTTGGGTCCAATCTGGTTGATGACACTGCAGCACTCGACAGACTTCATGGTACAGCTAGAATCCAGCTCCTGGTAATCATTGCCACATCCTGGACCTCGTGGATGAAGAGTCAAGACACACGTCAACTCACCTGAAGCACCCAACATCTGTGGGCATTGGCCCATACTGCCCTTGGTCACTGGTCAGTGACCCAGGCTCTGTCCCCTCTGTTTTCAGGTTCCTTTTATCCTACCTCCAGGCTTGGATCGCTTTGGACCATTCTCCTCTTCACGGCAGCAGCACTTCTTTGCCAGCTTCCATTGAAATCGACAACGTGACCCGACACCAAAAGACACCTATGCCCCGGCTTTCCCTGGGTGAGGTAACATGAGTACTCCAGTGCTCCTGTGGGAGCTAGCCCTAGAACTACATAAGTCCAAAAGGGTTTGGTCCTGACTCGATTCTAAGTGTCCCTAATCTTTAAATTTCCAACCGCGACATTGCCCATAGAAGCTAACGGGAACCCACGGCTGTGTTTGCACACTGCAACGTTCCACGTGGGTCCCCTGTGTCACTACCCTGGGTGGTTCCTTGGGGTCTACAGGCTCTAGGCCTAGTGTCTAATTCAGTCATGGTTCTTATACCACTTTATTGGTATATGGTTTGGTACGCCCCTAGGGCCCAAATGTGTATTTGTGCTATTATTGTTGATTGCTAACTTGTAAATTAAGTACTTCGAACTCCAGTCTCATAAAGAGACTAGAGGGGTGTGTTTTATCTTAAATACATATATTTTAAATATATACCTGGTGTGGTTGTCCTTTCGTTTGGTCATTCAAGTGATTATAGACTGGTAAAACAAGCTGCTTTACATTCCTTCAAGACTTAGCCTAAAGGCTGCTCTCCATAGCATAGCTACCATTAGGATAGCTTTCAATAAAGGTTGTAATTAACCTGTTCACCATATGGGGTTGTTTGGACTGATACAAGTTGCCCACTATAATTAGTGGACAGCATATATCAGGCCAACTTCTCACATTGGTGGCAGCGGTGGGATTCCAGCTTGCTATTGTTTAACCAGATAATCTCAATTGAATTGATCAACTGAAAACACCTAAAGGTACCTTAGGTACATATAATATCAAGTTTAGTATACAGTAAGTTCTACTGAACTTAGAGTTGTGTGTTAAGGGATAGCACACCCTTTCTACAACTCAAGAGAGTTTAGTAGGCCACACTAGTGTAGGTAGTGCAATACACCCCACCATATTATGTCTAATAATGTCTAATGTCTAATCAGCCAGGAACCAGTGGGTCCCTGCCAGAAGCCAGAGAGCTTCTCAACTATAGATATGAGGATCTCTCCTTTATACAGCTTAGGGCCTTTTGTTCCATTAGGAAGCTGAAGACAAGCAAAAGCCCAACCACCCAGCATCTCATAAAGATATTCAAGCTGGATGATCTCCCAGGACCTAGTGGTTCTGGTGGGGTAGGCAGAGTGGGTGGGGCAGCAGCTGAGGGTGGGCCTAGGGGTGGAAACTCCCCTGACCCTACCTCTAATGCTGACCAGACTGATGACAATGATCAGGATCTGGTGAACCCAGCTCCCCTGGATGAGGATGAGGAGGATGACAACAATGCTCCCCTCTTTGTTCCTCCAGGAAAAGTCAGAAGTAGGGCTAGAAGGGATAGATCTCTCTCAAGGGGATCTGTCCATTCTAACTCATCTGTAGGGACCGCTGTTTCTTCTCACAGAGGGAGGGAAACCTCCCAGGGGAGGAGAGAGACTGCTGAAGTATGAGCAAGACAACTTCAACCTCAGAAAGCAGCAGATGGCCCTAGATAGGGAAGGCCTAGAGCTCTACAGAGCTAGTAAAAAGGAGGGACTAGAGTCCCTTGGTGGCAGCAATGTCCCTATAGACAGAGAGAGGTCTTACGACCATAGAGACCTAATTAAGATTGTCCCTCCCTACCAGAGTGGGAATGACATCCACAAATGGATAACTAAGTTATCCATTTGCTAAGTTTTCTGACGGTCGACCCAAGCGGACCCGGCTGTAGGCGGGCCCGCATTGCACCTGAGTTCGACGCGTCAGCTGGGGGGCGTGGCTATTTTCTAATAAAAAACTGGCGCTGGGACGGCTGCACAGCGGGCGCGCCAAAGGCAAGCCCGTCTGCGCCCGTCCGTGCCCGATCCACGCCCAGCGCCAGGACCCCTGCCCCTCCGTACCTATATTCGTATAGCAGAGGTGAGATGTTAGCTTTCGACAACTCCCCATGCAGGCCCCATGACTGGGATCCATGTCGGAAGGTTTCAGGGATAAGGTCCTGTGCTGATTGCGATTTCCAGCCTCGGAAGTATTGCAAGGAGGCTGGTGGGGGAACCTGCTGGACAGGCAGCATGTGGGAGATGCAGAGAACAAGAGTGGAGCAACGTCCCACCCTATGACGAGGGCTAAACCGCCCCAAATGCTAAGCTGTGTTTTGCTTAATGTTCGTTCGCTTCATAAACATAGCTACAAAATTCATGACCTGATTGAGAGGGGGGCATATGATTTAATCTTCTTAACCAAAACCTGGACGGACAACACATCCGGACCGGATTGGAACATTCCCTTACCTAGCGGTTATGCTGTCTCTTCCCAGGATAGACTGGACAAGAAAGGGGGGGGAATAGCAGTTGTTCATTCAACACGGTTGATAATTCGTGTGGAAACACATCTTGATCTCCCCGCGGAAGCAATGTCTTTTACCATCTATGTAGGCAATTTGTACAAATTCCAAGGAATACTAGTCTATCGTCCGCCAGGCCCCAAGTCCTCGTTTCCTGTAATGCTTATTCACTTTTTAGAATCCCGGATGGATCACCATCCTTTTATGACCCTTGGTGATTTTAATTTTCATCTGGAACGTTCGGATCAGCCAGACGTGGCGGTGCTAATCGACAATTTAGCAGCACTTGATTTTAATCAAGTAGTCAAGAGCCCCACTCACAGTTTGGGACACACTCTAGACGGCATCTTCATTAATAACATGGATCTGAAGGTGGTCAATATTATGCCATTTCTCTGGTTTGATCATAAGGCAGTGCATTTTAATGTTAGGACTGGAATATCGGTTATTCCCTCAGGCCATAGGTCAGAGAAACGTATGATCAGACCGTGGTCTCAGGTAACCGCGGATAAGCTCCTCCCTATCTTGGAAGGCTCACGTCCCTCCTACACTAATGATATTTCTGAGGCGGCGACACTCTTTAAGGGTTGGCTGGCGGCCGCGGTGGAGAAAGTAGCTCCTCAGAAGTTGCTTGGTTCTAGGAGAACCAAACTATCCGCTCCATGGTATAACAACAAACTCAAGATCTTGAAGTGCACATGTAGGAGGGCAGAGCGGTTGTGGAGAAGGGACTATAGTGTCGAGGGCAAAGTACACTATAATTGCACTCTTGCAGCTTACAGGCAAGCAATAGTGGCAGCTAAAAGTGCCTATTTTGCAACTAAGATTAGGGAGGCTGGCAATTCGGCCAAGGAGCTTTTTAAGACTATAACAGTTCTCGCTAAACCTCCGCAGGATAACACCTACCGACCTGACCTGAAAACATGCCAAAAGTTGGCGGTATATTTCCAGGAGAAGGTACAGGTTATTTACAATGAGTTTAGGAGCATGTCTCCTAGCTCGGAGTGGAGTGATCAGAGGCCGGAACTTGGCCCTAGGGGCAATACTGGTCTTAGTGATTTCTCCCCCATTACGGTGGAGGAAACGCGTAGGCTTATCATTTCAATTAAATCAGGATCACCCCTGGATCCTTGCACCCAATCAGTTTTTCATCTTGCAGCCGAGGTGATTGCGGAGGAGCTATCCCAGTTAATTAATAAAGCAATGCAATCCGGCTGTTACCCCTCAAGTTGGAAGAGGGCAATAATCAAGCCTTTGCTAAAAAAAAACACGCTAGACCCCCTTGTCTTAAAGAACTATCGTCCAATTGCCGCATTGTCCATGGCTGCCAAGATTCTGGAGAGGGAGCTAAATCGCTCCCTGTCGGCATATCTGGCTGCCCACGATCTGCTTGACTCTTCTCAGCACGGTTTTCGCGCTCAGCACTCCACAGAGTCAGCACTTCTGATGGCAGCAGAAAATGTTCGCACTATAGTTGACGGGGGAGGTCGGGCAGTCCTGGTGATGTTAGATCTCTCGGCTGCCTTCGATACCGTTAACCATACGATTCTGATTCGGAGGCTCCAGGAGTTTGGTGTTCAGGGAGCTGCATCGGCCCTACTAGCCTCTTTTTTGGAGGGTAGGGAGCAGAGCCTGTTATAGGATGGGCTGCAGTCCGACACCTTTCACCTACCGTGTGGAGTACCACAGGGCTCTACCTTATCTCCTACGCTTTTCAACATCTATGTAGCCCCCTTGGCCAAGCTCATTAGGGAACATGGCTTCACGATAATCTCCTATGCTGATGATTCCCAGCTCATTGTGTCCGCTGGTGAACAAGCTAATGACACGGCTATTAAGTTCCATAGTTGCCTGTCAGATATTATGAGCTGGATGCAAGAGAATTTTCTCAAAATCAATACGGAGAAAACGGAGATTATAGAGTTTGGCCTGGGCAATCCCGTGTGGAATGGCTCTTGGTGGCCAGCAGAGGCCGGCGAATGCCCCTGTCCCGTGCCTAAGATCAGAAACTTGGGAGTGGTGTTCGACAATCAGCTCAATTTTGCAGCGCATGTCAGCAATCTTGGGTCTTCCTGCTCGTATCTAATAAGGACGTTGCGGAAGATCTTCCCTTTTATTGAATCTGATCTTCGCAGGAATGTGGTGGTGGCCTTAGTGCTGTCCAGAATGGATTACTGTAATGCATTGCTATTAGGAATAAACAAGACTTTGAGGAGATTGCAGATTCTGCAGAACGGGGCAGCCGGACTCCTGTTAGACATCCCCAGAGATCAGTCTATCGCTGAGGGAATCAAAGCATTTCACTGGCTCCCAGTCCAGCAGCGTATACATATTAAGGCTTTATGCCTAGTACACAAGGCTGTGTTTGGGGGGGCGGGAAACCAAGGATGTTCAGAAGCTTTTTATTCCTTACTCCCCGGGTCGGGCTCTTAGGTCCTCCATTCAAAGCCTTATTAAGTTAAACCGTGTCAGGAAAGCCAGATGGGGCGGCAGAGCCTTCTCCTTTCATGCTGCCAGTCTCTGGAACAAGCTTCCTTGTTCTCTGAAACTAATAGACAGTCATCAAGTTTTCAGAAAATTGCTAAAAACACTGCTTTTTGATGTGACCCGGTGCTAAGATGGAGTTGTATCTCTTTACTCACCAGCGCCAAGACGCTTCGGCATTCGTTGCGCTTTACAAGTGGCTATCCTATCCTATCCTATCCTATTCCTGGCTGATTAGACATTACTAATGTGGTGTGGTGTGGTGTATTGCACTACCTACACTAGTGTGGCCTACTAAACTCTCTTGAGTTGTAGAAAGGGTGTGCTATTCCTTCACACACAACTCTAAGTTCAGTAGAACTTACTGTATACTAAACTTGATATTATATGAACCTAAGGCACCTTTAGTGGTTTTCAGTTCATCAATTCAATTGAGATTATCTGGTAAAACAATAGCAAGCTGGAATCCCACCGCCGCCACCAATGTGAGAAGTTGGCCTGATATATGCTGTCCATTAATTATAGCGGGCAACTTGTATCAGTCCAAACTAGGGGTGGGCGGAATTTGCGAAATTCACTTTCGCAAATTATCGCGAAAATGTTTCAAATCTCCGCAAACACGCAGAAATATCAAGAAGATGCAGAAGTTGTTTTTCCGCCCGTTTGCGATATTTTCTGCATGTTTGCGGGTCGCCAACTTACCCCTGCGGTTGCTCGCGGGCGCGGCCATCTTGTTTTCAGTTGTCTCGCGGTGCATGATCGCGAGAAGAAAGACGTGATTGCGCGACGCATGACGTCACTGCGGACGCGAACTGTCGCGAGACAGCGCAAATGGCTAAAAACAATACAACATCTCATGGAGAACGCGACCGGATCGGAAAAACTTGTCGGCGAACGCGGGGATTCAGGTAAGGTGATCGCGCGCGCGCAAGAATGTATTATTTTACAGCGCGAGCAAGCAACAAATTATCGCAAAGCTGCGGAAAGCCGAAATTTTGACATTTTCGCGCTTTCTGCGGAAAGCGAAAATGCCAAATTATCGCAATTTCCGCGAACGGAACTGAAATTTGGCCCAGGCCTATTCCAAACAGCCCCTTATGGTGAACAGTTTAATGACAACCTTTATTGAAAGCTATCCTAGTGGTAGCTATGGAGAGCGGCCTTTAGGCTAAGTCTTGAAGGAATGTAAAGCAACTTGTTTTACCAGTCTATAATCTCTTGAATGGCCAAATGAAAGGACAACCACACCAGGTATATATTTAAAATATATGTATTTAAGATAAAACACACCCCTCTAGTCTCTTTATGGGACTGGAGTTCGAAGTACTTAATTTACAAGTTAGCAATCAACAGTAATAGCACAAATACACATTTGGGCCCTAGGGCCATACCAAACCATGTACCAATAAAGTGGTATAAGAACCACAACTGAACTAGACACTAGGCCTAGAGCCTGTAAAATCGCTGGGTCCCCAAAGAACCACCCAGGGTAGTAACACAGGGGACCCACGTTGACCGTTGCAGTGTGTAAACACAGCAGTGGGTTCCCGTTAGCTTCTGTGGGCAATGTCGTGGTTGGAAATTTAAAGATTAGGGACACTTAGAATCAAGTCAGGACCAAACCCTTTTGGACATAGGAAGTTCTAGGGCTAGCTCCCACAGGAGCATTGGAGTACTCATGTTACCTCACCCAGCGAAGCCGGGTGCATAGGTATCTTTTGGTGTCGGGTCGCTTCATCGATTTTAATGGAAGCTGGCAAAGAAGTGCTGCTGACGTGAAGAGGAGAAGTGTCCCAAGCGATCCAAGCCTGGATCTAGGATGGAAGGAACCTGAAAGCAGAGGGGACAGAGTCTGGGTCACTTACCAGTGACCAGGGGCACAATAGCCCAATGCCCACAGATGTTGGGTGCTTCAGTTGAGTTGACGGGTGTCTTGACTCTTTAGCCACAAAGTCCTGGAGGTACCGATGATGACCAGGAGCTGGATTCTAGCTGTGCCATGAAGTCTGTCGAGTGCTGCAGTTTTATCGACCAGATTGGTCCCAACAAGCCTTGGCAACAGCAAGTTACTTGAAAGCAGAGAAAGGACGTCGGTGCAGACCAGCAAGGTCTGGGGGGCTCACCCAGTGAGAGTAAGTCGGGACACATCTGGAGCAGCCAAGAAAGCCCAATCAGAAGAGGAGTTGCCTTCGTGGGGACCTACTAGCCAACGGGCTAGCGATCACGAAGGAGCCTCAAGTGATCACACTTAAAACTGGCCCACGGGTCACTCATGGAGTGGAGGCCATAAATCTTTGGTGCAGGAAGTGCTCAAGGCTTAGGCTACTTGGAGCCCAAAGCACAGCTTCAAGGAAGACCAGGAAGATATGGTTGCTGCAACAGTTCACGGTGTTCAGGGGACACGGTTCCACGTCACCCACGATAGCCACGGGCCTCAGCTTTCTTATGGGTCAGAACAGACCATTCTCTGGCAGTTGTTATCTTCTGCTGGGGAAGGGTAACTGGCCTTAAGCAGGTTGTGGTAAGTGCAGACCTACCAGTACAGTGCTTGCTTGACAATGATCTAGAGATGTCAGCTTGGGCTGAAGTGGAGCTCAGGAAACATGCAGAAATCTTAGGGATCCCTGCTCATGTCTTTGCTGTGACTAGGTCACAGGCCAAAATGTCTAAAGAGGGACAGGCCCTGGATTCTGGAAAAATGGACCAGGTGCCTCACAAGAGGAGGAGCAGTAGGGTTAAGGCAGAGCCTTCCCACCGGACTCAGAATACTGATCAATCTCCTCAGGGCGATGATCTTGAGCCTGAAGAAGGAACTGCCCCAGAGGAGCTTGAACCTGACCAGGTTGACTTCTTGGGGACAGGAAGCCCTTCCAGGTCTGATCTGAGCCAGGATCTGCCCCTCTTTTGAACCCCTCAGGAAGCAAGCTGCTGATTAGGCTGCTGGGAATGCTAGTGGAATCCATACCATTTATTAGGATGATGGACTCCTTTACTCAGAGAGTAGAGAGAGACACCAAGCCTGGTTCATCCAGGAGGTTTGTTACACCTCTGAAGTTTAGGGGTTTCCAATTGACACTAGCCCATGATATTCCCCTAGCAGGACACTTGGGTCAGAACAAGACTTGGGACAGAATTGTCCCTCACTTTCACTGGACCCACATGTCTGAAGACACAAAGGAGTTGTGTCACTTCTGTGTGACCTGCTAAGCCAGTGGCAAAGCAGGTTGTACTACAAAGGCCCCCCCTGATTCCACTACCTGTGGTGGGGGTGCCCTTTGAAAGGATGGGGATTGACATTGTGGGTCCCATGGATCCCCAAACAGCATCAGGGCACAGATTTATACTGGTGGTGGTTGAACATGCCACCAGGTACCCAGAGGCAATTCCCCTAAGGACCAATACAGCACCTGTGGTGGCAAGAGCTCTCTTGAGTGTATTCTCAAGAGTAGGCTTTCCCAAGGAGGTAGTATCTGACAGGGATACAAACGTTATGTCTAGTTACTTGAATGCTATGTGGAAGTAGTGTGGAGTGAACTACAAGTTCACCACACCCTATCACCCACAATGCAATGGTTTAGTTGAAAGGTACAACAAAACCTTAAAAGGCATGATTAAAGGACTCCCAGAAAAGCTCAGGCGAAAATGGGACCTACTCTTGCCCTGCCTTTTATTTGCATACAGGGAGGTGCCTCAAAAGGGGGTTGGCTACAGCCCTTTTGAACTTTTGTTTGGTCACCATGTCAGGGGTCCATTGTGCTTGGTGAAGGAAGGATGGGAGTTACCTCTCAAACCCCCAAAGTAAGACATAGTGGACTATGTACTTGGTCTCTGCTCGAGGATGGCTGAGTAGATGAAAAAGGCAAACTAAAACCTTGAGGCTAGGCAGGAACTGCAAAAAGCCTGGCATGACCAAAAGGCTGTACTGACTGTTTACCAGCTAGGACAGAAAGTGTGGGTGTTGAAGCCTGTGGCCCCAGCAGCCCTCTAGGACAAATGGAGTGGCCCCCATACAATTGTTGAACAGAAAGGGGAGGTCACCTACTTGGTAGACCTTGGAACCCCTAGGAGTCCGCATAGGATACTTCTTGTCAACAGACTCAAACCATATGTTGACAGGGCAGACATGGGCTTGCTCATGGCTACTGATGAAGGACACGAGGAAGAGAGTGACCCACTCCCAGACCTGCTTTCTCAGAACCCTGATGATGGGTTAGTTGATGGTGTAGGTTTGGCAGGCAGCCTCACTGCCCAGCAGCAAACTGACAGCTGAAACCTTCTCAGCCAGTTCAGACATTTGTTTTTCTCTGACTCCAAGTCAGACCACCTGGTGCACTCATTAAGTGGACACTGGGGACAGGCTAACTGTGAAGAATAAGATCTACAGGCAACCTGACCGTGTCACGGACTGTATAAGGACAGAAGTCCAAAATATGTTGTTTTTGGGTGTGATTGAACCCTCAGTTAGCCCTTGGGCTAGTCCAGTAGTCCTGGTACCTAAACCTCACACCACAGATGGCAAGAGAGAAATGAGGTTTTGTGTTGACTACAGGGGTCTCAATGCAGTCACTAGGACTGATGCCCATCCCATCCCCAGGTCAGATGAGCTAATAGATACTTTGGCCTCAGCCAAGTTTCTAAGCACATTTGACCTGACAGCTGGCAAATGGCAGATCAGACTAGCTGATGATGCAAAGCCAAAGACAGCATTTTCTACCCCTAGTGGGCACTATCGGTTTGTGGTAATGCCCTTTGTTTTGAAGAATACACCTGCCACTTTCCAAAGGTTGGTGAATCAAGTCCTTACAGGCCTGGAAGACTTTAGTGCAGCATATCTAGATGATATTGATGTCTTTAGCACCACCTGGGAGGATCACCTCGTCCACCTGAGGAATGTTTTGGAGGCCCTGCAAAAAGCAGGCTAAACTATCAAGGCTACTAAGTGCCAGATAGGGCAGACCCGGCAGAGTCAGGTTGTGTACCTGGGCAACCATTACAGAGCAAAACCCAGACCGTAATGGAATGGGTTGCTCCAACTACCCAGACTCAGGTGAGAGCCTTCTTAGGCCTGACTGGGTACTATAGGAGATTTGTCAAGGGGTATGGATTAATAGTGACAGCCCTGAATTACTTAACTTCTAAACAAGTTGCTTTACATTCCTTCAAGACTTAGCCTGAAGGCTGCTCTCCATAGCAACTACTAGGATAGCTTTCAATAAAGGTTGCCTTTAACCTATACCAATAAGGGGTTGTTTGGACTGATACAAGGTGCCCACTATAATTAGTTGACAGCATATATCACGCCAACTTCTCACATACTCAACCCCACTTTTAAAGATTTGGGGCCTCATTTATGAGATTCTTTGCGCCTCCGGAACGTCACTTTTCATGGCGTTCTGTGAGGCAGAAGCCTGTGTGATATTTATCAGGAAGCACTAAGCCACTTTTTTTGACTTAATGGTGCCTGATAAATATCAGTCCCTTTAACGCAGTGTTCTGCGTTAAGGGGGCGTGCAATGGGTGCTGCTGGGGGCATTCCCAGCAACATCCACGGCCTTTTGACACTGCCCCAGATTTACGAGAAATCGTAAGTCTGAGGCAGCGGCAAAAGCTTACGCCTCCCCAGGGGAGGCGTAAGGGAGGCACAACGAGGAGAAATATCTTTATTTCTCCTTGTATTTCCTTTTTCTATGTGTGCTGCATTCTGCAGCACACATAGAAAGAGGAAAACGCCTCTTGTGGTTATTTTTGTACAGAAAGGTTTCCCTTCCTGTACAAAGATGATCATCCCCGCAACACAGGCACCCTTGCACCGTGGGAAAAGGACAAGAATGCGCTGTATCTTATAGAAACGGTACATTCCTGCTCTTTTCTTTTGCCGTAGAGAATCGCAGCTGGAATGCCTGCTGCGCTACCCTAGGGCAAAACCTCATAAATGAGGCCCTTGGTTCCCTGTTTGGGGTCATTATCCCAAAGCAAAGTTAAACGCTAGTACAAGAACAATTTTCGCCCGCTACTGGATATTCTCTTCACGGCCCCTGCATATCCACCAGATCTCAGCACCTTGCAAGAGCCACCATCCAAATTCTTTTACTCCTGCCTGGGATAACAATACATTACACAGTGTCACTCACCACTGTATACTTATAGTTACATCAGACTTTTCATAGGAAGTGAGTTTTTTGTTTCGCTAATAACTTTGACGCCATTTGACAAATCTTCATCAAACTTTACCAAAACAGATCATCGCCCTCAGCTACTTCCTCCGAAGGTTTCATGGTGATCCATCAAGCATGGATCGAGTAAGAGGGTGGTCCCAAAACGCAAATTCCCCATGCAATTTCCACAGGGAATTTTAAACGGTGCTAAAGCGGCTGATCACACGTAAACCATATTTTGCGTAAAGCTCGATAGTTAGCCAGAAAGCGTGCTTTTTGTGATTTGGTGTAAATCAGTTCAATAATTTTGGAGCATTTAAGGTTAAAAATTAATAGATTTATTGACAGTTGCGCTAAAGTAGAAATATTCAAGCCTCTAATTGACTGAGGGGGCTTTTTGGAGTGAGCTTTACAAATACATATTATCAAAGTTACATTTTAGGGAAATGCACCCAAACAACATCCTGGGCACCCTGAAAATCATGTTCATCACGTGACAGCTGTGATACCATCTAAACCAACAGTCTTTATTCTGTAGATTACATTGTGAGGTTCATGTGATATAAAGACTAGTTCCTGGGGTTTCTATTCACAACAATAATGCCCCCTCTGAAACCATCACTAAGGCCTTTAACAAGCGGCACCAGTGCTTGCCTTGTAAACCTCTGTCTGCAGAGGGCCTCAGCAGAGAGGTACTCTCAGAAGGTGTTAGTGTGTTGTTTATACCAACAAGAAGACTATGGCAGAATGTGTGTAACAAAGAGGCAGTGTAGGTTTGTGTGCTGATGGTGGAACACCTCAGACAGTGATGGGCCTGTAAATGGTTCTTGGCTTCTCTGGGACTTCACCTCACAGACCCTCCCTCACTCCAGACATCTTGGCTCTCAGATGCTTAACTGTGCAGGTCCCACTGAATCTGCTCAGCCTCCTGATCTCTGGGAAACACTTGGCAGTATTGGTGGTCCTCAGATTTCTATTCTAGTTTCATAATTCCCACAGCTATGAACAAAGTGATTCTCTGTGCAGAAGTACTCCTTCCTTTAGCTGGAATGCACAAGTTCTCTCTCTCTCACTTTCTCCCTCTTTTTCCTACACGTTCTCTTTCTCACTCTCTCTGTCCCCTCTCTCTCTCACTTTCTCCCTCTCTCTCTCACACACTTTCTCTCTCTTACTCTGTCTCCTCTCTCTCTCTCTCTTTCTCTCGCCCGCTCTCTCTCTTTCGCTCTAAGTATTTCTTTCTATTTCTCTCTCTCTCTGTCTCCTCTCTCTCTATCTCTCTCTCCCTCTCTCCCAATGAATTTCTCCCTCACTCCTTTTCTCTCTCTGTCTCTTTCTCTCACTCTCTGTCTGCTCTCTCTCTCTCTCGCTCTCTTTCTCTTTCTCCATTTCTCTCTCACTCTTTTTCTCTCTCTCTCTCTCTTTGTCTCCTCTCTCTCTCTTCCCCTCTCCCTGCTTCTCTCTATCTCTCTACCTGCCTCGTTCTCGCTCTCTCTCCCTTTCTCTCTCACTCCCTTTCTCTCTGTCTTTGTCTCTTTCACTCTCTCACTCTGTATCCTCTTTCTCACTCTTTCTTTGTCTCTTCTCTCTCTCTCACTTTCTCAGAAATATAGCATGTCATATACATTAATATTAAAATACAGTAGTAGGAAAAAAAACACTCACATTGAGCAAAACAAGTGCCGAGCACTTGCAGGTAGAACATGACCTTCAGCAACATTTTTAAGAGTCTGAAAATAGAAAAAGACAATTTAACATCAGTGTCAGATGGTTGCAAAGGTTCCTTTGATTTACTTGAGTGTATCTATTCTAGTTACACTAGTATTTCCCCTGGTTGATTCTCTGTGGATTAATGAACGACTGCTCTTTCTGTTCCTGCTAGCCACTGGATCTCTTACCTTGTCCTGGATCCCATCCTGTACCTGATTCTCTTCAGTGCAGATTATACAGAGCAGGAGACAATCTAGGACCAGCAGGAGGATGAATGAGACCCACTGGGGTACCCCAGCCATGTCAGGGGCTCTACCTCCTCAACCTAGAACCAGCATGATGGTGAATGAGACACACTGGGGTACCCTGGCCATGTCAGGGCCACTACCTCCTCAATCTAGAACCAGCATGATGGTGAATGAGACTCACTGGGGTACCCTGGCCATGTCAGGGCCTCTACCTCCTCAATCTAGAACCAGCCTGATGGTGAATGAGACTCACAAGGGTACCCCGGCCATGTCACAGCCTCAACCTCCTCAATCTAGAACCAGCATGATGGTGAATGAGACTCACTGGGGTACCCTGGCCATGTCAGGGCTACTACCTCCTCCATCTAGAACCAGTGTGATGGTGAATGAGACGTACTGGGGTACCCTGGCCATGTCAGGGTCTCTATCTACTTAATCTAGAACCAGCATGATGGTGAATGAGACTCATAAGGGTACCCCGGCCATGTCGCAGCCTCTACCTCCTCAATCTAGAACAAGCATGATGGTGAATGAGACTCACAAGGGTAGCCCGGCCATGTCACGGCTTCTACCTCCTCAATCTAGAACCAGTGTGACAATGATTGAGACTCACTGGGTTACCCGGCCATGTTAGGGTCTCTATCTACTTAATCTAGAACCAGCATGATGGTTAATCAGACTCACTGGGGTACCCTGGCCATGTCAGGGCCTCTACCTCCTCAATCTAGAACCAGCATGATGGTGAATGAGACTCACTGGGGTACCCAGGCCATGTCACGGCCTCTACCTCCTCAATCTAGAACCAGCATGATGGTGAATGAGACTCGATGGGGTACCCTGGCCATGTCAGGGCCTCTACCTCCTCAATCTAGAACCAGCATGAGGGTGAATGAGACCCCCTGGGGCACCCCAGCCATGTGAGGGCCTCTACCTCCTCAATCTAGAACCAGCATGATGGTGAATGAGACTCTCTGGGGATACCCTGGCCATGTCAGGGCCACTACCTCCTCAATCTAGAACCTGCGTGATGGTGAATGAGACTCACTGGGGTACCCTAGCAATGTCAGGGTCTGTATCTAATTAATCTAGAACCAGCATGATGGTGAATGAGACTCACAGGGTACCCTGGCCATGTCACTGCCTCTACCTCCTCAATCTAGAACCAGTGTGATGGTGAATGAGACTCACTGGGGTACCCCAGCCATGTCAGGGCCTCTACCTCCTCAATCTAGAACCAGCATGATGGTGAATGAGACTCGCTGGGGTACCCCGGCCACGTCAGGGTCTCTACCTCCTCAATCTAGAACCAGCATGATGGTGAATGAGACTCACAAGGGTACCCCAGCCATGTCAGGGCCTCTACCTTCTCAATCTAGAACCAGCATGATGGTGAATGAGACTCGCTGGGGTACCCCGACCATGTCAGGGCCTCTACCTCCTCAATCTAGAACCAGCATGATGGTGAATAAGACTCACTGGGGTACCCTGGCCATGTCAGGGCCTCTACCTCCTCAATCTAGAACCAGCATGATGGTGAATGAGACTCACTGGGGTACCCAGGCCATGTCAGCGCCACTACCTCCTCAATCGAAAACCAGCGTGATGGAGAATGAGACTCACTGGGGTACCCCGGCCACGTCAGGGTCTCTAACTACCTAATCTAGAACCAGCATGATGGTGAATGAGACTCACAAGGGTACCCCGGCCATGTCAGGGCCTCTACCTCCTCAATCTAGAACCAGCATGAGGGTGAATGAGACCCTCTGGGGCACCCCAGCCACGTGAGGGCCTCTACCTCCTCAATCTAGAACCAGCATGATGGTGAATGAGACTCACTGGGGATAACCTGGCCATGTCAGGGCCACTACCTCCTCAATCTAGAACCTGCGTGATGGTGAATGAGACTCACTGGGGTACCCTGGCAATGTCAGGGTCTCTATCTAATTAATCTAGAACCAGCATGATCGTGAATGAGACTCACAGGGTACCCTGGCCATGTCACGACCTCTACCTCCTCAATCTAGAACCAGTGTGATGGTGAATGAGACTCACTGGGGTACCCCAGCCATGTCAGGGCCTCTACCTCCTCAATCTAGAACCAGCATGATGGTGAATGAGACTCGCTGGGGTACCCCGGCCACGTCAGGGTCTCTACCTCCTCAATCTAGAACCAGCATGATGGTGAATGAGACTCACAAAGGTACCCCAGGGGGAACAACCTTTACAACGCAACTTTTACACCGCACTACCATTACAACGAAACTTTTACAACGCATGCGATGTTACAACGCATGCTTTTACAACGCAAGTCTTTACATCGACTTGCACTAGATGGCGTGCTAACATTAGAAATAGTGTAGTTTACTATCCAAACACCTTCCCTACTGCAACGTGGACTGGAGTTAGAATAGTAAATTACACATTTCTAATGTCAGCACGCCATCTAGTGTATGTCGATGTAAAGACTTGCGTTGTAAAAGCATGCGTTGTAACATCGCATGCGTTGTAAAACTTTTGTTGTAACAGCATGCGTTGTAAAAGCATGCGTTGTAACGTCATACATCCGTACCCCAGCCATGTCAGGGCCTCTACCTTCTCAATCTAGAACCAGCATGATGGTGAATGAGACTCGCTGGGGTACCCCGACCATGTCAGGGCCTCTACCTCCTCAATTTAGAACCAGAGTGATGGTGAATAAGACTCACTGTCGTACCCTGGCCATGTCAGGACCTCTACCTCCTCAATCTAGAACCACCATGATGGTGAATGAGACTCACCACCACAACCACCAATACCACCGACACCATCAATACCACCAACACTACCACTACCTATACCACCACTACTATCAATACCACCAATAGCACCACCACCGATACCACCACCACCAATTGCACCACAACCACCAAAACCACCACCAATAATACCACCAACACAAATACCACCACCATTACCACCAATACCATCACCAATGCCACCAATACCACCACCACCAATACCACCACTACCACCAATACCACCACCAATACCACTACCACCACCAATACCACCACCACCAATACCACCCCACCACCAATACCACCACCACCACCACCAATACCACCAATAGCACCACCACCAATACCACCACCACCACCAACACCACCACCACCAATACCACCACCACTAATACAATTACCATCACTACCAATACCACCACCACCAATACCAATACCACCACCACCATCAATACAACCACCACCAAAACCACCACCATCAATACCATCATCAATACCACCACCAATATAACCACCACCAATACCATCACCACCAACAATACCGATACCACCACCATCACCAATACCACCTATACCTCCACCACCAATACAAATAACAATACCTCCACCACCAATACCACCACCACCACCACCAATTCCAATACCACTACCCCTACCATTGCCACCACCAACACCACAACCACCAATACCACCACCACCAGCCCAATACCACCACCACCACCAATTCCACCACCACCAAAACCACCACCACCACCATCAATACCACCATCAATACCACCACCAATATAACCACCACCAATACCATCACCAGCAACAATACCGATACCACCACCATTACCAACACCACCTATACCTCCACCACCAATACCAATAACAATACCTCCACCACCAATACCACTACCCCCACCATTACCACCACCACCACCAATACCACCACCACCAATACCACCACCACCACCAATACCACCACCACCAATACCACCACAAGTGATACCATCACCAATTCCACCACCAATACCACCACCACCAATACCACCACCAACTCCAATACCACCACCACCAATACCACCACCACTAATACCAACAATACCACCACCACCATTACCAATACTACCACCACCACCATCAATACCAATACCACTACCACCAATACCAATACAACCACCACCAATACTACCACCACAAACACCACCAAAGCCACCAATATCACCACCACCAATACCATCACCACCACCAATACCACTGATACCACCAATACCGATACCAACACCATTACCAAAACCAACACCACAAATAACACCACCACCAATAACAACACATTCACCTGTTGAAAATGAAACAGCGATTTGATTAAGCATTTACTGAAGACATGTATTCTGTACCTTGAATTGAGTTCTTTGTCTTATATTGACTAATGTTCAGACTCCATTTTGTATGGTCATGCCTCCACGTGCTTTGCACGAGAAGAGTCCTACCTCTTCGCTAGTCACTCTTGTAATCTGCCTAGTAACAGTCTATAAATAGCTCTATTGTCGGGTTCACGCATGCCCAGAGCTACCCACATCTGCTATCAATTAGTCCTTGCTTGACCATGTTTTCGCGGGCTCAGGAAATTGTTAACTCCGCCCATGTATTCATCTTGTATCAAAAATGGCCATAAATGGTAATGAATTCCACTCTTTGTTGTATCCACCCACTTATGAGCCCCGCTATTGTGTATAAAAGGGGACCATGTGTGCTAGTTCTTTGTGCTACTCTATGCAATACTGAAGAGTGTTGTGTAGGTTGTAGGACCACCCTTAAGGGTTAATAAACTTTGTCTCTGTACTTTGCAGTTTCCGTGCCAACTTCCTTCTAGTATCTCGTATATAGAAGGGCGAACCCTCTGTGCTTGCTGGCCTGGCTGAGGCCTGGACACATCAATTGGCGCCCGTCACGTGGGGCTCATCGGCTACTCGGATGCTCGAAAGATCGGTCATGAAGAAGGTGAGGAACTTGGCCGGGGATGTGATCACTGCCAGCGGCGTTTTTTAGTCCTGGCATCCCGAGGTTTTTTCTTCCTTCCCTTCCGAACTGACAGTCTGGGTGGCGCCGGTCCTCGACTGAGACCTCTTCTGTCGCTTTGCCATGCGATAGCCGTTTGGGCGGATTTTGGAACTTGGCAGTTGGAACCTGGACGCTCTTGGTTGGTAAGAACCGTTGTACGGTACTTGCTCCGAGCTTTGAAGCCTGGGTTGGCTATTTGATATTGTTTGTGATGACCGGTCATATTTTGTTATGAGTAATGTGAATATATATGCGTTGCAACACATATAGGCAGGTAATGTGGAGATATTTCTCCGGAGGTATTTGAATTTGAACGGCGCAACGTTTTAAGTGCCTTTTTTGGATAATATTGCATATTTTGCAGTATTCTTGAACATGCCTGCTTTGAGCGCACTCCGTAAGTCGTGCTGCTGTTTTGGAAACCGGTTAAGTCTTGAGGAATCTGCACCAGCTCACCCAGAGGGGACTCCTAATAGGGATATGTATGTGAAGCATGGTCTTTCCCCTATAATGTACAGCGCATGATGGAGGAAATACACCAAAAAGGATCCTGAGTTGCGATGGCCTTTGTATGGATCGTTTGATATTCGCAAGATTGAGTATGTGGAACAGTGTATGTGTAAGCGGCGTGCAAGACAAGATATGTTTGAATGTATACGGTTATGGGTGAAAGAAGTGCGTGAGCATGAGAAACGTGAGAAAGCGCTGAGTGATAAGGAACACCGGAAAAGTGATCATGTGAAAGCACAGGAAGCGAAGCGTCGGGAGGAAAAGGAGGTGGCGGAAAGACAAGAGAAAGAACATAGGTTGCAAGTCTCGGGTCAATATGCTGTTCGGTAGCCTCTTTATCCTGTCCTTACTAATCTTGAAGATGATTTTTTCCTCTTAGATCGCTCTCCGCCTCCTTATGCTGGCACGTCTGCTCCGGCGGTTCAGGATTCTGGATCAGTTAAGGAAAAGGTAGACACGCGGTCCATGTTATCCAACGAACGCACGGGTGAGCTCCGGAAAATTTCTTTTCGTGTGGTCACTAATAGGTTATCTCTTGCAGAATTATTGCCGTCCTTGGAAGGATGGCAGGATAGGGAGAAGTTGTATTTTGCTGCTGTTCTTTCTGATGAAGTGATTGCTGCTTTCCGGAAATATTCTGATGTTTTTGAACCTCAGGAGGTTGTGTTAGATTCTAGTGCGTTACGTAACGGTACTTTTTCTCCCTCTCAGGTGCCTGATGCGGTTCGACGGCTGTTTGCGTTGCGGGACGAGATGCTCCAGCTTCGGGAAAAAGCGCGCCGGAAAAGGGAGGAGGAGCAGTCGAATTCGCAGGCGGGCGGACAACAGCTGTCTTCCTCCCAGTCAGATAAGGATGAACCAGTGCATGCTAAACCGATGCGGGAGGCTGCTCCCTTGTATGTCCCCCCTAAGGGAGCGGGAACTAGTTCGGATATGTCTTCCCCCGATGCTAGAGGATATTTTGTGTATAATTGGGTTTATACTCCCTGGCATAGGGCTGATGTTATGGCATTGAAGAATGCCTTGCCTGATCCCCGAAAGAATCCTGCCGCCTTTTATGAGGAAGTTGAGGGGGCTTTAAATTCGTGTACTATGACCTTGGCAGATATAGATTTGTTTTTTGGCCTTATTCTGCCACCAGATATGTGGCGATCTGTGCGAAGAGTAGATGATTTAGCCGTTTTTAAAGCAAAATGGTCTGATATAGAAGATGAAGATAGAGAGAGAAAACCAGCACAAAAGCCGCCCCAGCTTATTTTAGATCTCCCAGCTGCTATTTTGACTAAGTAAAAAACGATTATCCCCCCTAAAAAGATAGATTGGAATATGTTAGCATCGTGTAAGCAGAAGGTTGATGAATCGGTTTCTGATTTCTTTACGCGTTTTGAGGAGACGTTTCATGACTTTAGTGGTCAGTCGCTTACGGATGATACGGGTCGGCATCTTTTTGTTGATAAATACGTAGCGAATTTATTGCCGGGAGTAGCAGCTCGATTGAAAGCGAGTGAAAGCTCCTGGTCAACATCGTCGCCGGCATCCCTCCTGACTATGGCTCAATATTATGAGCGTCAGGAACAAGAAGCAAAGGGTAATGAGGAGAAAAAGTCGAAAGATCTCAAAACAAAGATGATGTTAGCACAAGTATATGGTCCGCCTCGTCGAGGTATTGAGAGAGGTAGAGGAGGATTTTATGGCCCCTCTATGGGTCGGTCAGATGTAACAAGAAATCAATGTGCGTATTGTAAGCAGTTGGGGCATTGGGCCAGAGATTGTCCGGTACTACATGCGCAGCTCCAGGGACGTGGCCAGGGACCGATGAGAGGCAGAGGGGGGTTTTCGAATTCTAGAGGGAATTTAAATGACCGTGCCCGGCATGATCCTAATATGCAGCATCGTGATAGGCCTAATGTGTTTGATCGCCAAAACCAGTATCAGATGTCGGGGTATGAACGACCTGGGTATCACGATTCGCAGCATGCATAGGATTGCGTTGGATGGGGGTTGGAATCAGTTGAAGTGCCAGTAGATCAGAGAGGCCCTTATATTACAGCTACTGTTTTGGGCTCTACTGATCCGTTTTTAGTTGATACCGGAGCTACTCGCAGTGCGCTGTCCAAGCAATTGGTTCCAAGGGCTCATCGGTAGGGTTTGATGGCACACTTTCCCGTAGCCCTTTATCGCGACCCCTGGCGTTTCATGTTAACAGATTTTCTGCATCTTGTCCGTTTTTGCTTTCCCCGAACACGCCTGACAACATTATGGGTCTTGATATGCTCAAATATTTTCGAGCTACGATCCGTTGCTCTCCTGAAGGAGTGCCTGTGATTTTGAATGACAATAATCCCCTGACAGGAAGGATGTGTGTAGTTACCCAGGATACTGCATTGGCTTCCCTTCCCCGTACTTTGTGGGCCACTTCGGATACTGATGTGGGACGGATGGTTATCCCCCCGGTCCACATTAGTGATTAGTGTTAAGGAGGGTGCTGTGTTGCCGCGCCTCCCTCAATATCGTATTTCACAGGAGGGGGAGGAGGCGCTCACACTCATTGTGCAGGATTTAATCAATGTGGGGGTAGTGGAGGAAGTTCCATATAATGTTTGTAATAGTCCTATTCTTCCCATGCTAAAGAAAGACACTGATACTAGGGTCTACCGTTTTATTATTGACTTAAGGGAAGTGAATAAGATAATGATCCCTCAATATCCAGTGGTTTCTGACATTACGACATTGCTTACCCTGGTCCCACCAACGGCGACCACATTTTCTGTGATCGATTTGAAAAATGCTTTCTTTTCAATCCCTATTCATCCTGATAGCCGATATCTTTTCGGCTTCACTTTGAATAATCGTTCGTACAGATTCTGTAGAATCCCTCAAGGTTATGCAGAAAGTCCTAGTATTTACAGCCAAGCGTTGAAAAGACAATTGGATTCCTTTGTTTTACCTGACGGTGTGGCCCTTATACAATATGTCGATGACATCTTGGTGGCGGTTGATACCCCTGAACTTTGTGAGAAGTGCACGTTATCATTGCTTTCCTTTTTGGCATCTCATAATTAGGCCTGGGCCAAATTTCCGTTCCGTTCGCGGAAATTGCGATAATTTGGCATTTTCGCGTTCCGCGGAAAGCGGGAAAATGTCAAAATTTCCGCATTCCGCAGCTTAGCGATAATTTGTTTCTTGCTCGCGCTGTAAAATAATACATTCTCGCGCGCGCGCAATCGTCTTACCTGAATCCCTGCGTTCTCTGACAAGTTTTCTTGACCCGGTCGCGTTCTCCACGAGATGTTGGATTTTGGTAGCCATTTTGCGCTGTCTCGCGACAGTTCGCGGCCGCATTAACGTCATTTGTTACGCGATCACGTCATTTGTCACGTGATCACGTCTTTCTTCTCGCGATCATGTACCGCGCGAGTATGAGAAGATTGAGATCTCGAACATGTCATTCTACATCGCGAGCCAGAGGATGAGGACGCGGGCACGTCTAATCGAACGCGAACAGGAGAAAGAGACCGCGAACACATCATATCCAACGTGACACGGACAAAGAAGAGAACGCGATAATGTCGTTTTCGTCACGCCGGCGGAAGTAATGTGAAGCTCGAGAACTCAACAACGTAAAGTTTTCAATTTGGAGAGGAATATCGGCTCTAGCAGCATGAAACCATCTGCAAATGCTGATTTTGGATGAAAAGAACTCCTTACATTGACATTTGGCTTTCCTTTTTTGTGCAAGGAGTCATGTTTTTTAAAAGGTGGAGAGAGGGAGGAAGTGACACAGAATCTCCAACTTCCTGTTCCTGTCCAGCAGGCTCCTCCCAGTGCTTTGTCCATCTCCTGCTCATTCTGCCTTTGGATTTAGAGCTGGAAAGATCACTCTTTTTGTCTGCTGCATCATTGCAATTGGATTTCAGGATTTTTGGAATAGGATATTTTACAAGTAAGTGGTTGTTGTGTTTGTTTGATTGTGGGCATTGCAGTTGTTGTAATAACTACAATTTATTTTTGATAATTAATTCATTATCATCATTCCTTTTTTTATTTTTTTTATTTTGTGGGTAGTAGTAGTAGGCCCGAGCTAGCCATGGGCATGGCCTCATGGGTGTGTGTGCATGATGAAGCAACTGTTCCTTTTGTTTTTTGAATGTATTTCATTTTCAAGCACATTTAGGGCATTGATGGCATTGGATTGAGTTGGGGAAGTGTGTTTTTTGGGGTGGCCTTTCTGATGTTGTTGGGCCTGGCCATGTGGCTGGTGGCCATTTTGAAGCCTAGGCCTGCAAGCTTGCCTGGCCTTGTCCGCCAACAGGCCTGCTTTCATCCACTAGGACCAGAGCAGGTAGCCACAGCTTTATTAATCTACTGTTTTCTGTGTGCTCTGTTGAATTTCGACTTGCTTTAGGGCATGGATGGCATTGGACTGAGTTGGGGAAGTGTGCTTTTTGGGGGTGGCCTTGCTGATGTTGTTGGGCCTGGCCATGTGGCTGGTGGCCATTTTGAAGCCTAGGCCTACAAGCTTGCCTGGCCTTGGCCGCCAACAGGCCTGCTTTCATCCACTAGGACCAGAGCAGGTAGCCACAGCTTTATTAATCTACTGTTTTCTGTGTGCTCTGTTGAATTTCGACTTCATTTAGGGCATGGATGGCATTGGATTGAGTTGGGGAAGTGTGCTTTTTGGGGGTGGCCTTGCTGATGTTGTTGGGCCTGGCCATGTGGCTGGTGGCCATTTTGAGGCCTAGGCCTGCAAGCTTGCCTGGCCTTTTCTGCCAACAGGCCTGCTTTCATCCACTCTAGGACCAGAGCAGGTTGCCACAGCTTTATTAATCTACTGTTTTCTGTGTGCTCTGTTGAATTTTGACTTCATTTAGGGCTTGGATGGCATTGGATTGAGTTGGGGAAGTGTGCTTTTTGGGGGTGGCCTTGCTGATGTTGTTGGGCCTGGCCATGTGGCTGGTGGCCATTTTGAGGCCTAGGCCTGCAAGCTTGCCTGGCCTTGTCTGCCAACAAGCCTGCTTTTTCATCCACTAGGATGAGAGCAGGTAGCCACAGCTTTATTGATCAAGTGTTTTCTATGTGATCTGTTGAATTTAGACATCATTTAGGGCATGGATGGCATTGGATTGAGTTGGGGAAGTGTGTTTTTTGGGGTGGCCTTTGTGATGTTGTTGGGCCTTGCCATGTGGCTGGTGGCCATTTTGAGGCCTAGGCCTGCAAGCTTGCCTGGCCTTGTCTGCCAACAGGCCTGCTTTCATTTATTTATTTATTTATTTCGCGATTTTTATTGCGCAAACAAATACCCGAAGGTGTCTCGGCGCATGTGACAAAAACGAGAGACCAAGGCGCAGGATTACTGATTGAACAGCCATGTCTTTAAGAGCCTACGAAAGCTTATCAAATTGGGGCAGTTTTTATGGTGAGTGGCAAAAGGTTCCAGAGTTTAGGTGTGGCAACCAGGAAGCGCCTGTCTCCCCAGGTTGCCGTTCTGGTGCGAGGTAACGGAAGCAGCCAGGAGTTGGCGGATCTCAGCTGTCTCTTGGGGCTATACAACTGGAATGCTTCAATCAGAAACTTTGGACCGACGCCATGCACTGCCTTATAGGCAATGCAGAGGGCCTTGAATTTAATGCGGCCCTCTACTCTTAGCCAATGCAGGTGACGAATGGCTGGAGTAGTTGGCTGGCGGCGGGGGATGTCAAGAAGAATTCTTGCAGCGGTATTTTGTATGGACTGCAACTTAGATAGAACAAGTTTCTGAGTATTAAGGAAGATGGCGTTCCCATAATCGATTTTAGAAAACACTAGGGTAGAGACCAGGGTCTTCCCAGCTGAGGTGGGAAGGTAAGGCAGTATTTTCCTAATTTTCTTTAGAATAAAGAACGCAGATGACACAACCTTGTTGACATGAAGGTTGAATGACAGCTTGCTGTCAAAAATGACTCCCAGGTTTCTGGCCTTATCAACTGGGACAGGAGGAGGGCCCAGCTGGTCAGGCCACCAGGCAGAAAACCAAACCGGGGAGAGATTACCAAAGGTCATGACCTCAGTTTTGTCCGAGTTAAGCCTCAGACAGTTGGAGGACATCCAGGTACTGGCAGCAAGCATGGCGCTTTGGAAATTAGCTGCCACCGCTGGGCCGTCCTTGTGTATTGCCAGAACCAGTTGGGTGTCATCTGCGTAGGATGTAAGTCGCAGCCCATGGGCCTTTATTACCCTCGCTAAGTCTGCTACATAGATATTAAATAGCGTTGGACTTAGCGAGGAGCCCTGTGGGACTCCACAGGGGAGTGCAGAGACAGGAGAATAGAAGTTACCCAACTTCACTGTCTGGGTACGGTAGGCAAGAAAAGATGAAATGAGATTTCTAGCCATACCGTTTATCCCCAGGGCTGTGACACAGTCGACCAGAATATCATGGTCAACCGTGTCAAAGGCTGCGGACAAATCCAGCAGAATCAGGACAGCCGCACCTCCCTGGTCCATAATGGCTCTAATCTCATCTGAAGCTTTTATTAAAGCGGTCTCAGTTCCATGACCTTTCCTAAAGCCAAACTGCGTTTCGTCGAGAAGTTGGTGAGTATCGATGAACTCTGAGAGTTGTTTATTCATCAGAGATTCGCATATTTTGGCAGGAAAGGGGAGACACGCTATTGGTCTATAGCTGGCCAGAGCTGTGGGGTCCAGGGAGGGTTTCTTCAGGAGAGGTTTGATCACGGCCTTCTTCCAAAGATCTGGATAGTGACCAGTTTGAAATGCGGTGTCACAGATTTTCATAAGTGGATAAGAGATCACCTCGCTAAGGTTAGCCATCACTGAAGGAGGGCAGGGGTCTAAGGGGGAGCCAGACTTGGTAGTAAAGATAAGTCTGCTGATTTGATCTTGCGTAATGGGAGCAAAGGAAGAGAAGGGGTCATGATCGGTGGTGGGTTCTACACCACTGCAGACTCTGGATCTTGTCTCTGCGTTCCCTGCAAAGGATGAGTATATATCTGCTACCTTAGTGGTGAAAAAGCTGGACAGAGCATTACAGAGAGACTGAGACGGTTCAACCCCAGGTCCCGTAGAGGGGGTGGACAGAGTGGTGACCACTGAAAACAGCTCTCTAGCAGAGTTGCTGGCATTCTCGATTTGAGCCGAGAAAAATGCACTTTTTCGGGCAATGATAGCCTTTTTGTATATTGTCAGGGCGTCTTTGTAGGAACGCTTGGCTATGGGGCAGTAAAATTTCCTCCAGCGCCTTTCTAAGTTCCTGCAATGTTGTCGGTGGAGCCTAAGCTCCAAATCGTCCACTAGGACCAGAGCAGGTAGCCACAGCTTTATTAATCTACTGTTTTCTGTGTGCTTTGTTGAATTTCGACTTCATTTAGGGCTTGGATGGATTGGATTGAGTTGGGGAAGTGTGCTTTTTGGGGGTGGCCTTGCTGATGTTGTTGGGCCTGGCCATGTGGCTGGTGGCCATTTTGAGGCCTAGGCCTGCAAGCTTGCCTGGCCTTGTCTGCCAACAGGCCTGCTTTCATCCACTAGGACCAGAGCAGGTAGCCACAGCTTTATTAATCTACTGTTTTCTGTGTGCTCTGTTGAATTTCGACTTCATTTAGGGCTTGGATGGCATTGGATTGAGTTGGGGAAGTGTGCTTTTTGGGGGTGACCTTGCTGATGTTGTTGGGCCTGGCCATGTGGCTAGTGGCCATTTTGAGGCCTAGGCCTGCAAGCTTGCCTGGCCTTGTCTGCCAACAGGCCTGCTTTTTCATCCACTAGGATCAGAGCAGGTAGCCACAGCTTTATTGATCAAGTGTTTTCTATGTGATCTGTTGAATTTAGACATCATTTAGGGCATGGATGGCATTGGATTGAGTTGGGGAAGTGTGTTTTTTGGGGTGGCCTTTGTGATGTTGTTGGGCCTGGCCATGTGGCTGGTGGCCATTTTGAGGCCTAGGCCTGCAAGCTTGCCTGGCCTTGTCTGCCAACAGGCCTGCTTTCATCCACTAGGACCAGAGCAGGTAGCCACAGCTTTATTAATCTACTGTTTTCTGTGTGCTCTGTTGAATTTCGACTTCATTTAGGGCTTGGATGGCATTGGATTGAGTTGGGGAAGTGTGCTTTTTGGTGGTGGCCTTGCTGATGTTGGTTGTCTTAAAGACAATCCATGCTTTTTTTATGTGTCTGGTCACTGGTGTGTTGGTGTGCAATGCATGCACCCTGCAGAGCTTTTTAGGGGCTGTGAATGTTCCTACATTTTGTTGCATTAAAAAGTTAGAGCAGTGTGCTTTAGCAGGCATCCTTTTTCCTGGCGTTTATAGGCCTTTTGTCAGCTCCTGCTGTTTCCCAGGCCCCCGGCTTCTTTGTGATTTGTGTGTGTCCATGTGGGTGGTGGCCTTTTTGGGTGTTTGGACTGTGAGTATTAGTGTCCTGCTTTTGCCATAGGCCTGCATGGTTTTCCTATTGGCTCTTTGGCTTACTGCTTCCATCCATCCACCCCCTTTGCCAGCAGCAGCTCCATGGATGCTGAGATGCTCAAATAATGCAATGGTCCACCCCACTTCCATTAGATTTTTATTTTGTTGTTTATTATTAACTTTCCTATCCTTCCTGAGAGTGTAGTGTGTGGCTGTACACAGTACTAGTAGTATAACATAGCTCTAGTAAAAAAAAATAGTCATAAATGGCTAGACTATCTTTTGTTTGCACTAGTACAGTACTAAGTAACTGAACCACAACAACAAATGCAACATTTCACTGATGTTCTTCTCCTGTCTTCTTTGCTTTTAGGTGCACAAAAGACAGAGTAGGAGGTGTCATCGGCATCACCTGGCTACCCGTTGTACTGCCAGCCAGACAGAAGTCCTGCTGCGCATCACACCCACGTGTGACCAGAACTTGTTGTGCATCTGCCTCCTGCCTGACATCTGAAGAAGATGGCCCCAAAGAAAGGTACCAGGTCCAGTACCAAGAAAGTTGCCGGTGAGAAGAAGGAACAGAAAAAGGAAGTGCCATTAACCACGACTGGTGGTGTGCCGGCCAATGTTTTTTTTGGCACCAAAGCATTGTCCGGGAATCAAGCTGGGAGCAGCACAGCGGTCCAAACCCACCAACCTAGGCCCAAGGGCTTTAGTGTCGCAGAGGTAGCCAGTCTACTAACGAGCAACGATGTTCAAGAAATGTAATTACCGCAAAGTAGTACACAATCAAGTTCAACGCAGGTGCAAACTCAGCAGATCAGTGTCAAGCCGCTGCAACCAGAACAGCAGCAGCCGCCGCAACCAGAACAGCAGCAGCCGCCGCAACCAGAACAGCAGCAGTCGCCGCAACCAGAACAGCAGCAGCCGCCGCAACAGCCCACCATAGTAGTTGTTGCTCCTGACGTAGGGGCATTTCAGGAAATCGAGCTTCCTGCAGACAAAGTGGAGCGAAGTCAAACCACTGTTTCAGAAGATCAATTGTCTTCCAGACCACCAGCAAGGAAAAGGAGGCTTAGTCCATCATCTTCTTCTTCAAGCCCCGCTTCTGATGATCGTGATGACACTTGGGTCCCACCAGCTCGGTCTGAGAGTGATGTACGCCACAAGACATTGCTTCTGAAAAGGAAGGTCCCAGAAAAACTTAGAGTTATGGAGGTAGATGTAGAAGAGGGGGGTGATAATGTTGATGAAGACGAGCCAGTCATCACGCACATTACTCCCGCCCCAAAGGGATTGGAGACCGACATTCTCACCCTATCCAGAAAGGCTGCTACTGAGCGGGATGTAGCACGGATCTCACCAACACAGGTTACACCACCACTACCTCCAGCTGCCATATTTTCCAAGGCCCGGCAGGGACCTACATCCAGCTCAACCATCTCAGTAGGTAGTGGTAGTAAAAGTCACAGTGTAGGTGGACAGGGTCACATAATTTCAAGCACCCCCTCAAGTTCATCTGGTGTCGAAAGTGGCACATCCAGCAGTGCCAGAAAGTTCTCCTCCCCAGGTTGGGACTTCTTTTCTGTTAGCGCCAAGGAGGAGAACGTTGCTATATGCTCAATTTGTCGCCAAGGTGTTCGGCGTGGTAAGCTTGGTACAAACTATGGTACCGGAGGACAAGCAAGTCATCTCAGAATACACCACAATATCGTGTGGGAGGCTCACCTACTTAAGTTAAAAGAAAGTAGAAAAACTCAACCCATTGAAGTTGGTCAAGGTGAATCAGGGAGCGATATTATTGTGGTGGAAGGTGAAGAAGAGGGAGGCATTTCTAGCCCTGTCCCCAGTACTGCAGTGGTAACGCCCACATCCTCCTCAGTAACATCAGAGTGGCACCGCAGTAAGAGCCATACTCAGAGTCAGGCTGAGACACCAAGGCGACCGGCGACTACCTCAATGAGACAATCTGTGTCGTTGAGCCTTAGTGGGTTAATGAAAACAGCTTATGTATACAAAGGCTGTTGAGAAAAGTGACTTCTCATACCCAAAGGGTAGAGAGGATGTAGGTCAGAGTAACACCTCCCAGTATAAATAGTTTCACAATAATTTTACTCCAACTAACCATACAATGGTCATTAATGTTACGTCTAGATGGAATGTTATGATGAACAGGGGAACTTATAACTTCACCACTAGGTGAGCAAGGAAGCAATTCCTTTTGATTAAGGTACCCTCACACACCCTAGTGGTGTCATGCTTCATCATCGGGTCACCCCGACGCCTAAAAGTCGGGGTGGGCTCGACCACAGTGTTGGGAGCGCTTTGAAGAAGTTGCAGACCAGGGAGGCTATAAGATAAAAAACCTCAGGCAGATCCCCAGTTTCCCTTTATTCTTGGGTCTGTCTGGGTTGATTAAAAATAATAAGAGTAGGGGTATATATAGGAGTATTATGGTCCTATGACCCAAATGCCAACATGTTTCAGTCCACAGCGGCCATAAAGGTCCAGGACTTTCTTCAGGGCAAATGAGGCCACCCTGGGATTCAGATGGGGGAATACCCTATTCTGTTTTTTTAGACAAGGGTAGAGTAGCTACTCCTTGTATAGAAGACTGATTAATTAATCTGTCCTGCGTTGTACATCCATCTGTAAAAGAAAACACAAAGAAACACATATCCAACTTATACAAATCGGTTTGCATCAAGGAATTTCCAAAATGGCGTGTTTCAAAATCGTGTTTGGAATTCAGAGCCACACCTATATGTGCCCGGTGGTCATTGAGGCATAATAGTGTGCAGCTATATCCACTTGTGTGTCACTCAGAAACTTGTATCTGTGTACAGTTAATCGGCGTGTCAGATATATTGTGCGGTGGCGATTATGCTCGCATTCTATCTGGAACCAGTCGCCAAAAAAGTGGATGCTATCAATGAAAGGAAACTCTCGTCAAATCTTCCCACACGTACATCATTCATACCGTTTATGTGATTCAACACAGCATTAAAAAACATGCGTGACTGTTAACACCTATGAGTAATTGTGAAGGTGTCTCTCATTCCTGCATACTCGCTTACCCGGATTTCGAATGGTAGTTGTTTCTCAGGGGATGGAAGGGCTAATGGAGTAGCTCTGTAGTCAAACCCTGACGTGAAACCCAGGGGAAATATGGAGTGGTTGAAAATGATCAGGTTCAGGGATTTCAGACCAAACATATTAACAGGTGATTATTTCTCAAGAGGGGGACCAAATGCTACGCTGATAGTTCTGATGTGACAGACTTACTTCGTCAAGAGTCCTGCTCCGCTTAACCACCTACTTGGACCCGATCCCCGGCGTTTCGCGCCGTGTTGTGGTGATCGGGAGGTTTATACTTCCGTATTGTTAAAAGGGGCGTGTGGATAGGTCAGTGCAAGCAAGTGACGAATGACGTCTCCCGCTCGCGATAGGACAGCCGCAACCTGTGACCCATGGTGTCGGCCAATGGGCAGAGCGTAACCAGTGGCAACGCCGAAGTAAACGGATATAGATTTAGGTTTTAATCCGTATATACATATTAGCGACCTTATTGCAAACGCCCACAGTAATGTGGTATTCATAGTTGGGGGCTCATATTCTCGATTGATGTACAGTTACTAATGAACCCTGGATTACAAGGTGTGTGTACTTGGTCCGTAGTGTATCGAGGGTGAACTTAGTACCCAATGTAGTGGCTGATGGGGGATGTAGTTCATCTATCCACTCGTTGTGATAAAAACAAACACCCTATCAAATGTGTAGTTCATCTACCCACTCGTTGTGATAAAACCAACACCCTATCAAATGCGTAGATAGCGCAATTCCTTAATCTTGATTCATCACGTCTTTATCTTTCTTCAGCGTGTTTTAAGGATATTTTAAGGATATTTTTACACTGAGTGGCAGAAGTATCGCAAGAGACATCACATGGGTATATTATATAGATATGGGCATTGCACCATGGGATGATGGTAGACCTTAAACGAAGTGTAGTAGTTTTTTAATTTACACGAAGCTAAAGGTTTTCGTGGAGACCAAAATCCACAAGTGGAAGATAATGACAAATAGAGAAATCTCATAAGTTAGTTGGTCACCCATATCAGAGGGAATGAGGGATGTACTGTATCTATTTGTTCAGTTGGTTCCAGGGTATGCAATCATTGAGCCCTTTCTCATGGGTCTTCAAACGGTAGACCCATCGTTGTTCATGCTCTAAGAGTTTTTGCTGCAGGTTGTTTCCCATAGTAGTGACCTTTTCTAGTACTGTCCACTTCAATTCTGTGTCTTTATGTTGTTTCTCCTGGTAATGGGCAGTGAGTCTAGTTGCCGTGACTGATCTACGTATCGTGCTTCTATGTTCGCTTATGCGAACTTTGATCTTACGACTGGTCATGCCAATATATATCAAACCACAGGGGCATTTTATCAGATAGATCACAGATTCCGAGTTACAATTTGTATGTGACCTCTGTTCCCATGGAGAATTTAAGCCCAAGTCCAATGTTTTGGTGTGCTCTGTAAAGGGGCAGGCCACACATGACCCACACGGGTAGTGTCCAACCACAGGTGTAAGACCCCACAAAGTCTGTTGATCAGTTTTTTTAGGAGTAAAGGAGTTAGTATGTACCAGGGCATTCCTCAAATTAGAATTTTTTCTAAATGAGAACATGGGTTTCTCAAATGATAACGTGTTAGATGTCAAGATTGACCATCTTTTGTTAATTATTTTTTTCAGGTCATTTGATGAGGAATTATATGTGGTCACACATATGAGTTGGTCTGGTTGCTCTTTTGTGTATGTTTCTAACAGAGCCTCCCTTGGTGTATTGCGCGCTCTTTTATTTGCTCTTTGTATGATCTTATTAGGGTACATCTTCTGTTGAAGTTTGTTACTAAGAATAGCAGCCTCTTTTTTGTAGGTTTGTATGTTGGAACAGTTCCTTCGGATCCTTAAGAATTGGCCTACTGGCAAATTCTCCCTTAAGGATCGCGGGTGGGCACTATCGAATCTTAATAGACTGTTCCTGTCTGTAGGTTTTGTATATAATGAGCTCTCAAGAGTGCCATCTTTAGCTGTGAGAGTGACATCCAAAAATGAAATGCTTTCTTTATTCACATTCATGGTGAAGTGAAGGTGTGGGTTCAGTGAATTGATCCATGTTTTAAAACTCTCAAGACTAGTCAGATCACCTCTCCAGATCATCAGGACATCATCGATATACCTGTACCACTTGCAGATATTCATGCTAAAAGGATTTTGAGTCCATATATGTAGGTCTTCAAAGTGACTGACATACAGGCATGCCAGACTTGGGGCGAATGTACTCCCCATTGAAGTACCATGTACTTGTAGGTATAATTGGTCTTCAAAGGTAAAAAAGTTTTCTGTTAATGTCAAGTGTATAAGGGTGATCACCCACTCAATAGGGGCTGCCCATACCCAATCCTCTTGTCTAAGGATCTCATGGATTACTCTGATACTCTCCGCCTGGGGTATGTTTGTATATAAAGCCTCTACATCCAAACATACCAGAAAATTATCTACAGGATTGTATTCTACTTGTGTCAGGAGATTAAAGAGATGTTTAGTGTCTTGAACATAGGATTTGATCTTCTTTACCAGGGGGCGTAAGAACCAGTCAGTATATTTTGACAGTGGTTCCAGAATAGAACCGATCCCTGAGACAATTGGTCTCCCTGGGGGAGGAATCTTGCCTTTGTGTATTTTAGGGATGGTGTAGAACAGAGGAATTCTGGGGTTCTCTTGATTCAGAAATTCATATTCTTTCTTCGTGATCCATTCCTTGGTCAGGGCATCTGTTGTTAATGTCATGATAGTTGTTTTTATCCGTTGTGTGGGATCCCTGTTAATTTTTTTATAGTATTTTGTGTCTGCCAATAGATTTAGACATGCTGTTCTGTAGGCGATGGTACTTTGTATCACGGTCGCTCCCCCTTTATCCGCTGGTTTGATGATTATATCCGTTCTGGATTGTAGCGTGGTTAGAGCCGCACGTTCTTTCTTGCTTAAATTATTGAACCCGTTTCTCTTGGGTTGGAGAAGTTCAACTTCCTTGCTGACAGCTTCTTCGAAGGATAATACTTCTGGAGGCATCATGTTGGTAGGGGGGAGAAAAGAAGATTTTAGTCTCAACCCCGTGTAGGTATTATCTTCTGTGGGTCTCTCTTTGTCCTGAAAAAAAGTTTTTAATCGTATTTTTCTGAAAAATTCGCCTAATTCGCATCGAAGGCGGAATTTGTCCAGGTAGGTTGTAGGGACGAATCCCAAACCTTTGTCCAAAATTGTTTGTTCGTCTGTGGTAAGAATGACATCTGTAAGGTTTACAATTAATCCCTCGTGTTGCTTGTGCTCGGCTGTTGTTCCCTGGTGTTGCTCCTGGTGTTCACTGAGCTCCGCTCTTCTTCCCACTGGATTCGTTTCCCCCTTCTTCCTCGTCTCCCTCTTCTTCCGCCCTGACCTAAAAAATGTTGGTTAAAGTCCGGCTGGTAGAAGGGTCCTGTTGGGAATTGAGGGGGGCCATGGTACTGGACTGGTCCAAAAGGGGCTGGCCAAGGGAACATCTGTTGATGTCCGTATCTTTGATTGTAGTTCCCCCTACGTGGTCTCCTTGCCCTTCCACGCCAGCTCTTATTTGATCCGTCACTTGACCAGTCATCATATTCTGAGTCAGATGATCCTGTCTGTTCGCTTCGTGCCGAACCTGAATCAGATGGGACCTGGCTTTTGTAGTCATCTTTAATATAAGGATAAACCTTCTCATGGCTGAATTTCTTCAGATCTTTCTGCAGTTTATTGATCTTGTTTTGCATCAGGTACTCTTTGTGTTCATTTACTTCCTTGTTCACCTCTTCAAGTTTCTTTTTGTACAGAGTAAGTTTAATCTCTGTCAGTAATGAGTCCTCACTGATCTTTATTTTTATCAGTAGGGCCTCTGACAATCGTTTGGCTGTATGTTAGTGGGTTAATGAAAACAGCACCACTAAGGAAAGTAAGCCAGCCTACCATTGAGAGCATGTTTAGGTTGGAGGGGCAGTTCCAACGCAACCACCCAATGGCACGATTGTACAATGCGAAGCTGGCTAAAATGTTAGCGCTGGACCTTCTTCCTTTTTCATTTGTGGAAGGGGTGGGTTTCCTTGAATTTGTGTCTGCCATCTGCCCTAAATGGAAGGTTCCCAGCCGGTCCTATTTTGGACGAATTGCTGTTCCGGCACTACATCATGATGTGCTGGAATTGGTTGGTCAAGGTTTGCAGCAGAGTGCTGTGCACAATATCCACCTGACAACAGACATGTGGACCAGTTGCCAAGCCACAGATTACATGTGCATCACTGCACACTGGATCTCTTTTGTGGGGGTTAGAGATCAAATATCTGCACGAGGTGTTGTTGACACAGCTGCGATTTTTGAAGGTACTCGGAAACATGCAACTGTAGCCATGTTCGCCATGGAGAAATCGCATACGGCTGAAAACATTTTAGAAGAGTTTCGCAGCAAGGTTTTGGAATGGCTGCGGCCAAGAGGGCTTAGTATTGGTTTTGTTGCCACAGACAATGGCAGTAATGTACTTAAGGCCATGCAACTTGGTTCCTATTTCAGGGTTCCATGTTTGGCGCACTGCATAAACATTATAGTGCAAGACTTTCTGAAAAAAGAACCCATAGTCAGCAACTTACTGACTACCTGCAGAAGAATATGCACTCATTTCAGCCATTCTTTTAAAGCTCGGAAGCAGCTGAGGATCATCCAACGTGAATTTAGGATGCCAGTCAAGGCACTCATCCAGGAGGTGGCAACACGTTGGAACTCAACGTATTACATGCTTGATCGTCTGTACGAACAGCACAGGTCACTCCATGAATATGTCTGGCACAGAAGCAGTGATGCTAGTGTTAAAGGCATGACCCTTCAGAGGGAGCAATGGTTCCTAATTAAATGCCTGACTGAGATGCTGTCTCCTTTTGAGGTCTTCACACGTGAAGTCAGCAAGGAGGACTGTACAATGGGACAAGCTATCCCATTGTTGCAAATGCTAGAGCATGAGCTGAATAATGTGTCTGAATCCTACAAAGGTGAAGAGGACAGAAGGCAAGCCCATGACTTGGTGGAGAGCTTATCCAGGCGTTTAACTGATAATGTAAGGATACAAAATAAAATTTTGTCACAAGAACATTACATTTGTGCCACAATTCTGGATCCACGTGCAAAATTAGGACTAGTGAAGACATTCCTTGCTTTTTCCGACAATGATGTTGCCCGCTACAAAAGTTGTATAGCTGAAGCAGCCATTAAGTTTGAAAAGGAAGGGCTGCTAATTAAAAGCCCGCCACATCAACCCACAACAAGTACTGATACTGGAGCAGGCAATGCAGAATCAAGTGCAACTTCGTCGGCTGAGGGCAGTGCTGTTGGCTCACAATCACAACACTCACCATTACCATTGACTACAGAAACAATAACTGGATCATTAGGCCGAGTACAATCATTATCAGATTGGTATGTAAAGATGGGCTATTGTAAGCACAGTGCTGATGCACAGAAAAAACAGCACAAAAGCTTACCAGCAGCAACCCTGAACATTGAGCGGATGGTCCAGGCCTATCTGGACGACCCAACAGAGGTGTACGTTGATCAAAACCCAGTGCAGTATTGGTATAGGAAAAGGTCTGAATGGCCACAGCTCAGCAGGCTGGTGATAAGCTATCTGGCTTGCCCTGTCGCAAGTGTCTCTTCCGAATGTGTTTTCAGTGTTGCTGGTTCCATTGTAACCTTGAGAAGGACCAGTCTATCTCCAAAAAACATGGAGAGGTTAACAATGATCAAAATGAATCAGCACTTCATACCACCGAATTACACAATGCATGAATCAACAGAGGAAGATGAGGACAGCGGCTCAGGTGACGGAAGTATTGTGTCAGATGATTACCTACTACTGGAAGAACCCCCAGAGTTTGAGGACGAGCTATACTTCCCTGACAATTAGGCTCGCACTTACTGTCTTCCTCCCTTTTTTCCCCCTATGTTTATGTGTCTGTCGTTCCGGTTATAAACTTGTGAATCGCAACAAATCCATTATCACCGTCTTCTACACTTCTAATTTAAGATACAAGTTTCAGGTGTCTGCCATTTGACACTACAGTCCTCAGAATCCAGCTCCTCCGCTCGATCATACTCAATCTCCTGCTCAATTCCATTTCCCTCATGAATGATCATTGGATGATGGTAACAACAAATTCAAACTTTCCTCGTCCTTCCAAAACAAGTGGACCATGAATCGGATGACTACTATAGCTATCCTCCTTTCAGAGCCGAGTGAGACTGGCCATTAACTGAAAATAAGATGCAACAGGTAATGATTGATGCCATGCATTGGCCGCAGAATCGCAGACTGAATGATGTAAATTTTGTTGTGTGTGTTGAGCATGAATTGATGTAATTGTGCACTGCCACTAATCAACTTTCTACAGAACACACTAATTTTCCCTTTCTTGCAAACAAGAAATGTGTACTTCTCCTGCATCTTGGTGATACATTGCTTTTAATTCAATACAAGAAGGGGACTCACTCAATCTGCGCAATGCAAATGACTGTGACTTAACAGCACCGTCCATCATGATGATGGCGAAAGAGACGGCCTGCAGTGTTAACAAGATGAGATGGAACAGGTAATGATTGATGCCATGCATTGGCCGCAGAATGGCAGACTGAATGATGTAGATGTTGTTGTGTGTGTTGCGCATGAATTGATGTAATTGTGCACTGCCACTAATCAACTTTCTACAGAACACACTAATTTTCCCCTTCTTGCAAACAAGAAATGTGTACTTCTCCTGCATCTTGGTGATACATTGCTTTTAATTCAATACAGGAAGGGGACTCACTCAATCTGCGCAATACAAATGACTGTGACACAACAGCACCGTCCATCATGATGATGGCGAAAGAGATGGCCCGTTAACTTAAGATGAGAAGGAACAGGTAATGAATGATGACAATTAATGGCATGCATTGGACACCTGACTCTGAGCTATTGGTCTTTGTGTTTGCGTTGTTTGTTTGTTGTGCACAAAGTGATGTCAAAGTGTACTAGTAGTAATCTATATTTCTGTACACAATAAAGGATGACTCAAGTCAGTAATATTTATATTTCTACTCTTGTTGTGTCATAAAAATTATACTTATACTGCAGGCCGATCTTCAGTTAGTAAAAGTATCAGAGATGATGATGAAGTCAGGAGGATGTTTCAGGAGTGGCATAAAATGGAAAATCCTAAAGGTAAACACGTCAACAACAACCACAGCAGACCCAAATGTCTGTGTAGAAGTTGAATAGAGTGTAGCGGTGGGATGACTGCAGTGCATTGATTTTACTAACTTAAACTGTAAAATGCTATGTTTGGAATGGATAATGTGCTTTGCGTTTGTCCAACTCTTTGAGAGAAAAAAAAGGACTAACGTAGGATGTGCTAATGCTAAGCACTGTGGGCCTGCTCTTTCCTGTTACTGTTGAAGGTTAATGCTGGAAACAGACTAGAGTAGAGATGATGCATATGCATACATGTAACCTCGGAAAGTGTTCTTGTTGCACTACACCATCACTTGTGCATTTTTTTTCACTTTCTTTCTCAATATCCCCTTTGGTTTTCAATCTAAAATTACAGGCCGGGCCTTGGCCAAAACTTTGTAAAACATTACAATGCATATTAATTACCTTACCAATCAATCACCTTTTTTTTCCAGCCGGGCAGTGGCGAGTGGCGAGGCGACACACCCAAGATTGATGGATGAGAGGAGCAAGAGGAATGCAGAGATGCAAAGATCCAGTCCACATTTTTGACCAGGATAAGACAGTAACAGTATCCACTTTTAACTTCTCTTAAATAATTTGATTAATATCTTGTATACAATCTTTACAACAGTGTGTTCTTGGAGTTGTTATTATCAATCATCATTAGGTTTGCTCTGTGTTTACGATTCTTCACTACCAATATTTAAAATTTCTATTTGCTATCTGTTAAAGTATTAAGGCCGGAACAGAACAAGAAATAGAAGTGTATGTAATCCGGGTCTCTCATCATCATGCATGCATTGCCTTTTTCTCCCTTAACATATGGATATGGTAGTCTTCAATGATTGTCGTTTGTTTGTCTATGTATGCATACTGTTTTTCTATGTCAAACCTTTCCCAAAATCCCCCTTCCCATCCATTCAACAAACCCTAACCCTCTTCCCCCGGGCTGTGTGACTTATTGTCGAGGTGTAACTAAATTAAATGTACACCAATACTTAATCACACACTTGCTGGGGCGGATGTGGTGAAAGCAACACTACTTCAATTTCAATGCAGAGCGATGATCTTCTTCTGCTTGCCCACCCATGAGTAGGATATTTCAGAGGTTATTTTATTTAACAAAGGAACATATACCTCAGCATGAATTGCTGGCATTTATTGGATTTGTTTGTTGTCATTCCTCATATACAGCACTAACTGTTAGACTTTAGGCATAGTCAAGTGACTCGAGTCGACACAACTATAGTTTGTAACTCTGTCTAGTAGGCTATCCTCCTAATCACCATTCAGTTTTTTTGTCAAATATTTGAGCATATAATTGTTGCTCGGTAAGTTCTGTAATGTACTTCATTCAACTACTCCTCTAACAGTCTCTCAAAGGCGATTGACTGTCTCCTTTTCTTTTTTTGGAAATGCTACCACCCTGCCAGTGTCTACTACTACTACTATACTACCACCACCACCACCCCAATCATGGCATGTATGAAAAAGGAAACCATCTTCACCATGCAGCCAGTGCTGTGCCACAGTTGGACATAAACATCAAGCACCGGTAAGAGAGAAGTTCGGGGGAGGCAGAATTAATAATGGACATGTTGTCAATGATTTCATTTTCACACACCATTCCAAAGAATGCATAGACTAGAGGACAGACTGAAAGTACTAGAAGGACCAGTCAATGAGTGAGGTGTGTCGCATCTATCTGTTTGTGTCTTATACAGCCAGCAAATTATTGAAATCAAACACAGGCTATGGGCGGCCATGCACCAGCAAGGAAACAGTGTGATGTAAAACAGTTACCCCACCTACAAAACATTAACAACATTGCATGTAACACAGAAAAATATATTTAATTTACCCTAACAAAAATAAACTAAACCCACAAAAGCTGACACACCCTCCTCCCTAACCCCAACCACTGTCCACAGTAGAAAAAAGTCTAACGCCCAAACGAGTAAAGAACAACTTGGCAGCAGTGCGCTTTATTAAATATTGTTTTCATTCATTTCATTCATTCAATTAAAAAAGGGGCAGTGACAGGGACTAACTGGTGGGGCGGGACTGGAGGAGGACACGCATCTGGCGCATCTCGTCCTCTAAATGGGTGACGCGGTGTCTAAGGCCGCGGCAGTTGCAGCCACAGTGGGTGGGGGCACCGGAGATGGCACAGTGGCGGCGCCGTACCGCTGGAGGGCGGTGGCTGGGGCCCGGGGCACTGGAGGAGGCTTGAATTGCTGCTGCAGTCTCCTCCTCCTCCTCGGCTAGGACCACCAGCCGCCGGTATTCCTGCTGGATTGCCTCCAGCTTCCGGCGCCATGCCTTGGCGGCCAACTCCTTCCGGTTGAGTTTCGGAGTAGCTGTGTATCAAAAAGAAAAAAACAAGACAATTGTAAAATATAGTCTTAATAAAACAGTAGGACAAGGTAATTATTTATACACATAGTGGCATGGTAGAGTAGCACTATAAAATAAAGCACAGTAGTACATAACATTTTAAATGTCGCCCGTCCTTCTTCCTTCCACCTGTCTTACACTTTTTAGTTGAACAGTGCACCAGGTGCTCTTCTCCATAAAACTTTCAAAGCGGAGTTGAAATCAGATAGATGAGGCCATTGGTTACTCAATAGTCCGGCTCCTAGTCCTATACCAATTAAAGGGAATTCTAGTCTTCTAGTTCACTCTTCAAACGTCCCCAACAACTCATACTTACTTACGACATTGGATACCGGGTGGACTTTGTCCGCCCGCCATCCGACTGCTAAAAAGGGTGGGGGTCCCGTGGGGACAATTAATTAGGATGATGTGCCCGGCACAGTGGCGGGCGCACCCTGTTTTTTTTAATTTAAATTCTGGTTGGCTTTGCTGAAAGCAATGCTAAAATGTTGTGCTGCTTTTCCAAGCACAACATGACGGACCCCGCACGGAGCCTGTCACGTTTTGCTTTGAAAGGCGGGGGGGTACCATAGCATAGGTAGGTACCCTCCATGGGGACCCCCAAGCATACTCTGCAATGTGTACATGCCTTTCCGTGGCGGACGGCAATGCCGCCACGCAAAGGCATTCCAAAATGCAGATTATATGGCTGGCGGTGTGGTGAGAGAGACACCACCGCCATATTGAACCCTTTTCCGAATGCTCGACATGTCTGAATATTTTCTACAGGGATGGCGGGAGGTTTGCCCCTGCGGTGACGGCAGTGAATTCCAGCCGGCCCGGCGAGGGCAATACGCCCACCATCCTAATGGGGCCCTAAGTCACAACTGTACAGTATACATATACATACAGTACACCCTTGCAGTGAGTGTGCTGTCAAGTTCAACAATAGTTAAGGATTATGAATCTAACTTACCACCGCCTGCCACTGGTGCTGCCACTCCCCCTACCGCTCCGTTGCTATCTGCAGCAACTGCCGCATCCTCACCCTCCGCGTCGCCTTCGCTGGCCCCGGCAATGGTGGTCGGTAGTGCGCCTAGAAAACATTACACATTTATTAGGCGTCATATACACCTCCCCCCTATTGATCAGTAGCAAGGTTGAAAAATGAGTTAATACTAACATACATCACTAGTACAAATCAGGTAGTAGTAGAGTAGACACTAATAGTTATATGATCATTGTAGCCTTTGCTTGATTAGCCCTAGCCATGCACATGTGACGTTACCTTTACCTTGCAGCTTCTTAAGACACCTATGAGCCCACATGACCTGCCTCACACTGCTACTGTCTAGTCTACGCGCTGCGTACAAGCGGTCAACAAACATTATCAAGCCACTTTTTTAGGAAGAACTGGTGTACTACTGTTACTGTTAGTCCATATTGCTTATCCATAGATGCTACACTTTTTGGCACGGCTGAGAAATGCTTGCAAGTTGCAATATACTAACGCACACCATTTCTTTTTTCGCATTACAGACGCAAGATTCCCTTCTACGAACCAGAGCTTCTGAACGATGCACCAACTACCAGTACTAGGTTCTTCTGAGGTGAGGGTCCCTTCACTCACTCACATCTTCATTTATAAATTTATATAAACTAAATTGCTATGGGATGGTGGTGCTGCCTTCCACCACTGTTCAGTTATCATGATTTAATTCCCAACTGTATAAGTGTAACAATGTATATTGTTTTAATGTTATTGATTTGCCGGTTGGTGCTGCTAAGAAAACAGTGTACAGACCTTCTCAAATTGAAATAAACATTTTAAACTTACATAGACTTGGTGGTATTTGGTGTGGACTAACTTACACGAGTGAGCAAATTAAAGTAAGGGTGTGCATGTGAATTGCTTCCACGACAGAGTTTGGGTGTGTTATGTTCTGGGTTGTCTACTTGTTGGGTATCTTGGGGGGAGGGTTCCGAGACCTAATAGTTATGACAAGACAGTACTATAGTCAAGCAGTGGAATTGTGGTGGGTGCGGAATTTCTGATTGAGGTGTGCAAGGAAGGTCCAACCGACCATCACCAACATCCTATTTTCTGGTGCAAATGTATGTGCAAGATCCCTACAACAGTGGTATGTCCTATAGGGTATCATATCAAAATATTAAGAAATCTGGTAGGGCTGTTGTTGCTGTGAATTTTCAAAGCCTCAACATCAATAAGAGTAAAAGTAGTACAAGACAACGACCCAACGGATTGTACGAGCTACTGGTGAATATGAGTTTTATATTACAACCTTTCACAAAGAGTGGCACTGGCCAACTGGGCAAGACTAGCTACTACAGTACAGACAGACAGACTGATAGTATGTAGTAGTACTCAGTCATCATAGCGGTGGCAGGGATAAGCTTTTTGAAACCGTACAGATCGAAGGATAATTGGTGGTAAAAAAATAGCATTTGGAAACACACTATAGTTCGGGAAAAATGGGGCAGTAAAAGTTATGGAATAAGAAATATTATTAAAAACAAGAAGACTTACTGGGGCCAGCAGAGGAGCCCTCAGCGGTGTCCTCCTGGTGGTGTTCCTGTCCCGCCGACTGCCCAGTCCCTGTCGGTCTGCCCCTGGGTGCTGATGAACAGGAAAGATATAAGAAAGAGACAAACATTGATGGATGGTGTCAAACAAATACAATGTTTTTCAACAACGGTCAAAAAACACTTATGTAAACAACAATTGCAATAACTACATTGACCGATCTCATCTGGTCAACATGTAGTATTGGGGGATTCGCAGTTCGACTACTTAAGTTACTATTTATCAACAGTAATCCAGTCATCCATTCTGATTCCAGAAAACTAAGTTACAACTAAGCCTAAGTAGTAGTACAACGTACCACCCAACCTAGCCCACCTATTCCAGGCATGCCAATTGTACATTAAGTATGCATTTCCACTGTATTCCTCAACAATGCGTATGGTCCAATCATGGAGGACACATGAACATGACTACAATTTTTGTATACACCAAATTTTGGTTTGATTGATGCTGATCTGCTACTGCTAAGTAACTGCTAAGCCTACCTCCACTCATTGAACAAACTAGAAAAGGTTCTAAAGACTGCCGTACTAGCAGCACGTCACGTAACTGAGTGAGGGGGGGCATCACGCATACCACTAACCAATTAGAAGCTCATACAAAGTACCTAAACCTAAGTATCAATCCGCCCCTATCTATTAGTGACAGGACAAAGTAAGGAGTGGACGTGAGTCACTGTAGCATTCCGTAACTTAATTTCTCTAAAATAAACTCGTAAAGAATCACGCTAAGCAAGCGCAAACGCAAAGCTGCAAAGAAGTAAGATTAGTAGTAGCGCAGAAGAGCACCTGTGTCATAATCACAGAAGACTTTTAAACGTTATTAACCTGGAATGTATTGTAAGCAGCAACATTCTAGCTGGTTGGAAGGAAAAAAAGATATTCGCAATATATAACATAGAGCAGAAGAACAGACACAAAGTTGTAATAATTAAATAGGTACTCACCAAGCCCCGGGACCTCCACTCCTAGCAGGACCAGCAGGTCCTGCTCACGGTCCAGGATGTCGGACCACCGGTGCGTCAGCTGTGCCTGGGTGCGCCGGACCCCAGAGATGAGCGACACTGCCCGGCGCACCTTCCCCCACCGCTGCCGACGCTCCCGGAGGCCGTACTCGGACCCAGGCCTGCCACCTGCTGCCAGGGTTGAGGGGAGGTGGCGCTGCACAAAGAAAATTAGTGCAGCCAACTCCACCTCCCCAAATAAGGCCCGTGCCTGCACCCCTTGTGGGCGCCGCCTTCCGCAAGGAAGGCGGTCGCGGCTCTGGCTGCGCCGGCGAACAGCCCTACCCTTGGACATGGTTCCGGGGACGGGGCGGGAAAGAAAAGGTAAAATAAATAAAGGAGTAAAGGAAATAAATAGCAGGCAATAGAAAGAGAAAAAGTAGCTAAAAAATCAAAAAAAAAGTAGACAAAAACCAAAAATATAGAAGCAGGAAAATAGTTAGAGAAATAATAAGTAATAAAGATCCAAAAAAAGTGGCTATAAACAAAGGATTGAAAAGATTTAGGGAGGATTGAAAATCAGGCCCCAGAACCATGCAATAGAGTGAAAAACAAGATGGCTGCGCCCATTGCGACCACGTGCGCAAGTTTGCGCGATATTTTCTCCCCGAGCAAGCAAAAAGCAACGCGATCAAGTAAAAGCGGTCGCGAACAGGAAATATCGACCGCGAACAGGCGCGAACATGCATTGCGCGACCTGGAACAGGAAGTAAGCATCGCGAGAGGGCGGGACAAGTGAAAACAAGATGGCCGCGCCCGTGAGCAACCGCATGGGTAAGTTGGTGACCCGCGATTACGCAACAAATACCGCGAACAGGCGAGGAAAAAAACTTCTGCGTCTTGGCGATATTTCCGGCGTGTTTGCGGAGATTTTCTGCATTTTTGCGATAATTTGCGAAAGTAAATTTTGCAAATTCCGCCCACCCCTACTCATAATCACAAAGTATCGAAAAAGAAATTGCAATTCTGTAGACCAAAGGTGACTTCTCTGGGTCACCTTTTGTCTAATGAGGGGCGTGCACTTACATCAGATCGTATTCAAGCAATTTTGGATACGCCAGTACCTTCCACGCAGAAGGACGTGCGTGCATTTTTGGGCCTTACTTCTTTTTGCAGGCAATGGATATTAGAGTTTTCATACATAGTTAAACCATTGCTAGCACTTTTGACAAAAGATACTCCAATCCCTCTTCCCTGGTCAGATGAGTGTGAAGCTGCTTTTCAGCAACTACAACGAGGTCTCTGCTCAGCACCAGTGTTAGGCACCCCTGATTATACGAAGCTCTTTACATTGTATGTACATGAAAGAGATGGATGTGCATTATCAGTCTTAGTACAGATGCACGGTGACAAGCAGCGCCCTTGTGCATATTTCTCGGCAGTACTTGACCCTGTTGCCCGAGCATTGCCTGGTTGTTTTCGCTCAGTTGCGGCGACAGCTGTGTCAATATGCCAAAGTGAGGGGATTGTGTTATCTCATAAACTGTTGGTACTGGTCCCCCATGCTGTTGATGCCCTGTTGAATCAGACAACACTTAACTAGTGCTCGTTTAACGGGATATGAGTTGATGCTGTTGGCTCCTCATATTACGTTAAAGAGATGTGCAACGTTAAATCCAGCCACGTTGTTACCATTCCCGGAAACCCAGTCTGAAGCGCAACAAGCACATGATTGTATTCTTGTAACTGAAGAACAGACAAAGGGTCGTATTGATCTCCAGGAGACGCCCTTTACAGATGTAGATGGAGAACTGTGGGTACATGGATCATGCCTGAAGCTACCAGATGGTACGACTTCAGCAGCGTATGCAATTACCACATTACAAACAGTAGTGGAGACAGCACGCATACCACAGAAATCAGCTCAAGCAGCGGAACTGATAGCATTGACGCGAGCATGCGAGCTTAGTGCAGGATTGTGTGTGAATGTTTATACAGATAGCCGCTACGCCTTCGGAGTAGCGCATGACTTCGGTCTACTCTGGAAGGAGAGAGGGTTTTTAACGTCGCATGGAGCACAGATAATGCATGGAGAGTTAGTTCATAACCTCTTGACTGCGTTAACATATCCGAAGAAGATTGCCATAGTTAAATGCAATGCACATAAAAAGGTGGTTGATAAAGTGGGAGAGGGGAATGCTATGGCGGATCGGGTAGCACGAGAAACTGCGATGCAACCCAACTCCACTGCAATGTATGTTGTGAAGTTACAGACAGAAAGGTGGCATGATGCCAGAAGGGAGGTGCTAGAGATACAGAGTACCGCTTCCGATAAGGAACGGGAGCAATGGTCTAAGGATGGAGAATTGGATGATGAAGGTTGTTGGAGAAATAAGCAGATGGATAAGTGGAAGTTACCCACAGCTTTTGTACAACCTATGGTTCAGATGGCACATGGGCTAGCACATGTTGGAGCTTCCGCAATTGTGAAATTGCTTACCCAAGTTTGGGAGCATCCAGAGATTGCTAGCACGGCAAAGAGGGTGGTACAGACGTGTATGATTTGTCTGAAGTACAACCCTGGAAAAGGGACACGAACTCCAGCAGGAGGATTTGCAACACCCACTGCACCTTTTGAAGTATTGCAAATGGATTAAATCCAGTTTGAACGCTGTAGTAATCTGAAATATGTTCTAGTAGTGGTTTGTGCTTTCAGCAAATGGGTTGAAGCATACCCTACGAAAGACAATACTGCAATTACTACGGCTAAGGTGCTCTTGAAGGAGTTCTTTCCTCGATATGGTGTTTGTAGATTGCTGTGGAGTGATAACAGACCTCATTTTATAGCAGACGTTATCAAGTATGTTCTGAAAGGGCTGGGAGTTGCCCAAAAATTCCACGCAGTGTTTCACCCTCAGTCTGCGGGATTAGTTGAGAACTACAACGGTACGTTGAAGCTTAAGATCCGTAAGATCCAAGCTTCCAATTCTTTGACTTGGCCAGACGCTCTACCTCTGGCATTATTGTCAATCAGATCGATACCGCATTCTTGAACAGGTCTCACGCCGTATGAGATCGTGTTCGGACGCCCTATGAATATTTGGGGTCCACCGAAACCAGTGTATGACATACCTTGTATAATGATGAGTGACTATTTGGCACAGTTAACTGATAACTTGGTTTCTATTCATCAACAGGTTCGAGAAGCGCTCCCTGATTGGTCCACTGGTGAAGGCCATACTCTTCGACCCGGCAATTATGTTCTAATTAAGGCGTTTGAGAGGACGAACAGTTTGGAGCCGAGATGGTCGGGCCCTGAGCAAATCTTGTTGGCAACGAGAACGGCTGTACGAGTCTCCAATCGGAAGAATTGGATCCACTCCTCACACTGCCGTAAAGTGCCGCCAGGCCTGGTGGAACCTGCTGTATTGACCAACCATCGAGAAATTCTGACTGCGGAGAAAGGCCGTGATGTGGAACCGAATGATACTGAGGAGCTCTTCCCGGACCAAGCGATTCCTGGAGTAAGGAGATATCATCTCAGACTAAGGAAGTGAATTTTTCAGTATCGGGACATGTTGTCAGAACGGCCCTTGGGTTAGTGAAACGGAGAGCCAATGAGGCAAGGGGGGGGATCAGCCTTGCATTAGTGTAGCGACACCCGTCTTGGCCCGCTGGTGAAGATATCAACCGCTGCCCAGGGGGAAGAGTTCTGACAACCTTCTTTTAGTTTCAGGAAGATACCGACATTCTTTTTTTTATGTGATAATGAAAAAGAAGAGAATTTTTTGTGCCATAGGTTTTATTGGCACCATAGCAGTTGTTGCTGTAACCACGTGGTTTGTCGAGGATGTAATTCCTGCCCGTGAGTTGCTTGTTTTCTCTACTCCAGTGCCCGAGGAGCACTATTTCTATACCCTTCCATATCAAGAATTGAAGCATCGTCAGTCTTATCTGAATAACACTTTCATCCAGATGTTGCATCATACCCATGTTGCTACAAATGCTACAAACTGTTGGATATGTGGTATGATGCCAGCTCATCAGAAGAAAGGAGGAACACCATTTATACCTCTTCCTTTCTCTCATAATGGCTCTTGTAGAGCATGGTATACTTTGCTTTTTGCCACTCGGAAGCCTACAGTGGGACGATTACTTTTCAGACTTAATAAGGAGTGTCATCAAGATAACGAAGGCTATCCGCAAGCGAATGGAACAATTTGGGAGTGGGAAAAATATCGTCCAGATAATAATTCAACTCCCTACATTTTCACGAACACTAGAGACACTATTGGAAGCGAGAAGTTTGTAATTTCAGTAGCGCAAGCTCAAGCAGATTTATGTGTCCAAAGTGTTGGTTATATTCCCACAAGGATCCTCACTGAGCCCGACTCTCTTCAACGTCTACATGAGCCCCCTCGCGGCCATCGCACGCCAACACAACCTCAACATAATCTCCTATGCCGACGACACCCAGCTGATCCTCTCCCTGACCAACGAACCCGCCACCGCCAGAGCCAACCTGCACGAGGGGATGAGAGAGGTAGCCGAGTGGATGACGACGAGCCGCCTGAAACTGAACTCAGATAAGACGGAGGTCCTCATCCTGGGCTCCTCGCCCTCCGCCTGGGACGACTCCTGGTGGCCCCCCGCCCTGGGCACCGCACCCAAACCGACGGACCACGCACGCAACCTGGGTTTCATCTTGGACTCCTCCCTCTCCATGACCAAGCAAGTCAACGCCGTCTCCTCGTCATGCTTCAACATCCTGCGCATGCTGCGGAAGCTCTTCTGGTGGATCCCCACAGAGACCAGGAAGACCGTCACCCAGGCCCTCGTCACCAGCCGACTGGACTACGGCAACGCACTCTATGCCGGAACCACCGCCAAGATCCAGAAGAACGCCTCAGCCAGACTCATCCTCGACATCCCACGACACAGCCACATCTCCGGACACCTAAGAGACCTGCACTGGCTCCCGGTCAACAAGAGAATCACCTTCCGCCTCCTTACCCACGCACACAGAGCTCTCCACGACCAAGGCCCGAGCTACCTCAACAACCGAATCAACTTCTACGCTCCCAAACGCCACCTCCGATCCGCCAGCCACGCCCTCGCCGCCGTCCCACGCATCCGCAGAGCCACCACAGGAGGAAGGTCCTTCTCCTACCTGGCCGCCAAGACCTGGAACTCCCTCCCGGCAGACATGCGCCTGACCCAAGACCACCTCTCCTTCAGGAAGAAGCTCAAGACCTGGCTGTTCGAGCAGTAGCGGCACCCCCCCCCCCATAGCGCCTCGAGACCCTACGGGTAGGTAGCGCGCTCTATAAATGTCTTTGATTGATTGATTGATTGGTGTTAGTGATTGTATTGTTGTTTTGAATATAGATGGACTAAATAACAGTACCTTTTTAGCTTCCCACAACACTTATTTTGTGTGTGGAAATAAAGGCTACTATCGTTTACCTGCTGGCTGGTCCGGGGTATGTTATGTAGCATTTCTATTACCCCCTGTGTTTTTAGCACCTGCATCTTATCACAAAGATTTGAAGTTATTGAATAATGTGACTATAAATAGATATAAACGTACTCTTTCTATTGGTGGCGTTGATCAAACGGACACCAGTCTGCAACAATATGTTGATTTCAATTTAGGATTGTTTTTCTTTGTTGGAGCTGCCTTAAACAGTAGAAAGGTTAGGCGACTAACAAGGGTCGTAGAGGCTGTGACGAATCAGGCTGCTACTGCTCTTGGGAATCTTACAGAGGAATTACAAATCACTAGAATTGTTGCATTCCAAAATCGTATGGTATTGGATGTTATGTTAGCAGATAGAGGCGGAGCATGTAGAATCATAGGAAGTAGTTGTTGTGTATTCATTCCTGATCACACGCCATCAGTTTATAAAGCTATTAACAAATTGCATAAAATTGCTGCCGATATTCACACTGAAAATGGTACTTGGACCTTTTCTGGCTGGTTTTGGACACTAATTACGACATGGGGATGGAAAGTTCTGACGGGCCTCAGTATTATTGTCGCAGTTCTATTTTCATGCTGTCTTTGTGTACACTGTGGCCCTCTGATGTGTTCTTTATGTGTTTCATTTTGTATTCCCGATAAAAAAGCTGCTGCCAACTTTATTTACCAAAAGAATTTAGATAAAGAAGTAAATGCAATAATGTTGATTGATGTACATGATGATTATCCTAGCAAACCGAATGTCTTCAGCAAATGCTGAAAGGGTCGTCTGTTGAAAATGAAACAGCGATTTGATTAAGCATTTACTGAAGACATGTATTCTGTACCTTGAATTGAGTTCTTTGTCTTATATTGACTAATGTTCAGACTCCATTTTGTATGGTCATGCCTCCACGTGCTTTGCACGAGAAGAGTCCTACCTCTTCGCTAGTCACTCTTGTAATCTGCTATCCACTTCTGCTATCAATTAGTTCTTGCTTGACCATGTTTTCGCGGGCTCAGGAAATTGTTAACTCCGCCCATGTATTCATCTTGTATCGAAAATGTCCATAAATGGTAATGAATTCTACTCTATGTTGTATCCACCCACTTATGAGCCCCGCTATTGTGTATAAAAGGGGACCATGTGCGCTAGTTCTTTGTGCTACTCTATGCAATACTGAAGAGTGTTGTGTAGGTTGTAGGACCACCCTTAAGGGTTAATAAACTTTGTCTCTGTACTTTGCAGTTTCCGTGCCAACTTCCTTCTAGTATCTCGTAAATAGAAGGGCGAACCCTCTGTGCTTGCTGGCCTGGCTGAGGCCTGGACACATCACACCACCAATACCACCACCACCAAAACCACCTCCATCAATACTACCACCACCAATACCACTACCAATACTACCACCACCACCAATGCCACAACCACCAATACCACCACCACCAATACCACCAATACCACCACCACCAATACCACTGATACCATCACAAATACCACCACCACTAACACCAACACCAATACCACCACCACCAGTACCCCATCCAGCAATACCACCACCACCACCAATGCCACAACCACCAATACCACCACCACCAATACCACCAGTACCACCACCACCAATACCACTGATACCATCACAAATACCACCACCACTAATACCAATACCAATACCACCACCACCACTAATACCACCACCACCAGTACTCCATCCACCAATACCACCACCTATACCACCACTATCAATACCACCACCAAAATCACCACCACCACCACCATCAATACCTCCAATACCAATACTACCACCACCAATACCACCAACACCAATACCACCACCACCAATACCACTTCCACGACCACCAATACCAATACCACCACCACGATAACCAGTACTACCACCACCAATAGCACCACAAATACCACCACCACCAACTACACAACCACCAGCAATACCACTACCACCACCAACACTAATACCACCACCAATACCACCACCACCAATACCACCACAATACCACCTCCACCAATGACGCCACCAATATCACCACCACCAATATCATCACCACCACCAATACCAACAATACCACCACCACCATTTCCCCCTCCACCAGCAATACCACCACCACCAATACCAATACCACCACCATTACGACCACCACCACCAAAACCAACACCACCAATACCACCATCAATACCACCAACACCACTAATACCACCACCACCACCAATACCACCACCAATACTACCAACACCAATACCACCACCGATACCACCAATACCACCGATGCCACCACCATTACCAAACCACCACCACCAATACCAATACCTCTACCACCGATACCATCACCACCAATACCACTACCACCACCACCAATACCAGTACCACCACCACCAATACCAATACCACCAACAATACCACCACCACCACCAATACTACCACCAGAAAGACCACCAAAATCACCACCACCAATACCATTACCATCACCAATACCACCAATACCAATACCACTACCATTACAATACCACCAACACCAATACCACCACCACCACCAATACCGCCACCAACAATTCTACCACCACAAAGACTACCAATGCCACAAATACCACCACCACCAATACCACCACCACCAGTTCCCACACCACCAATACCAAAACCACCACCATTACCAATACCACCAACACCACTACCACCAGTATCACCACCACCATTAATACCACCACCACCCACAACAATGACTCCACCACAAATACCACTTCCACGAATACCACCACCAACAGTGTCACTACCAATACTACCACCACCACCAATACCACCACCACCAATACCACCACCACCAATACCACAACCACCAATACCACCACCACCACCAATACCAAAACCACCACCACCAATACTGCTACTACAAAGACAACCAATGCCACCAATACCACCACCACAAATACCACCACCACCAGTGCCCCCACCACCAATACCACCACCACCAATACCATTAATACCACCACCACCAATAACATCAATACCACCACCACCAACACCACCACCACCAATACCACCAATACCATCACCAATACCACCACCACCAATTCCACCACCACCACCAATTCCACCACCACCACCAATACCACCACAAATACCACAACCACCAATACCACCACTAATACCACCACCAATAACACCAACAACATCAATACAACCACCAATACCACCACCACAAATACCACCACCAACACCAATACCACCGATACCATCAATACCGATACCACCACCATTACCAAAACCACCACCACAAATACCAATACCACCACCACGATAACCAGTACCACCACCACCACCAATAGCACCACAAATACCACCACCACCTATACCACCACCAGCAATACCACTATCACCACCAACACTAATACACCCACCAATACCACCACCACCAATACCACCATAATACCACCTCCACCAATGACGCCACCAATATCACCACCACCAATATCAACACCACCACCAATACCAACAATACCACCACCACCAATACCACCACCACCAATAACACCACCACCAATACCACAACCACCAATACCACCACCACCACCAATACCAAAACCACCACCACCAATACTGCCACTACAAAGACAACCAATGCCACCAATACCACCACCACCAATACCACCACCACCAGTGCCCCCACCACCAATACCACCATCACCAATACCATTAATACCACCACCACCAATGACATCAATACCACCACCACCAATACCACCACCACCAATACCATCACCAATACCACCACCACCACCAATACCACCACCACCACCACCAATACCACCACATATACCACAACCACCAATACCACCACTAATACCACCACCAATAACACCAACAACACCAATACCACCACCACAAATACCACCACCAACACCAATACCACCGATACCATCAATACCGATACCACCAACATTACCAAAACCACCACCACAAATACCAATACCACCACCACGATAACCAGTACCACCACCACCAATAGTACCACAAATACCACCACCTATACCACCACCAGCAATACCACTACCACCACCAACACTAATACCACCACCAATACCACCACCACCAATACCACCACAATACCACCTCCAAAAATGATGCCACCAATATCCCCACCACCAATATCATCACCACCACCAATACCAACAATATCACCACCACCAATACCACCACCACCATTTCCCCCACCACCAGCAATACCACTACCACCAATACCAATACCACCACCATTACGACCACCACCACCAATACCAACACCACCAATACCACCATCAATACCACCAACGCCACTAATACCACCACCACCACCAATACCACCACCACCAATACCACCACCGATACCACCAATACCACCGATGCCACCACCATTACCAAACCACCACCACCAATAACAATACCTCCACCACCGATACCATCACCACCAATACCACTACCACCACCACCACCAATACCAGTACCACCACCACCAATACCAATACCACCAACAATACCACCACCACCAATACTACCACCACAAAGACCACCAATATCACCACCACCAATACCATCACCGTCACCAATACCACCAATAACAATACCACCACCATTACAATACCACCAACACCAATACCACCACCACCATCAATACCGCCACCACCAATACTACCACCACAAAGACTACCAATGCCACAAATACCACCACCACCAATACCACCACCACCAGTTCCCACACCACCAATACCAAAACCACCACCATTACCAATACCACCAACACCACTACCACCAGTATCACCACCACCCTTAATACCACTACCACCCACAACAATATCTCCACCACCAATACCACTTCCATGAATACCACCACCAACAGTGTCACTACCAATACTACCACCACCACCAATACCACCACCACCAATAACACCACCACCAATACCACAACCACCAATACCACCACCACCACCAATACCAAAACCACCACCACCAATACTGCCACTACAAAGACAACCAATGCCACCAATACCACCACCACCAATACCACCACCACCAGTGCCCCCACCACCAATACCACCACCACCAATACCATTAATACCACCACCACCAATAACATCAATACCACCACCACCAATACCACCACCACCAATACCATCACCAATACCACCACAACCAATACCACCACCACCACCAATACCACCACAAATACCACAACCAACAATACCACCACTAATACCACCACCAATAACACCAAAAACACCAATACCACCACCAATACCACCACCACAAATACCACCACCAACACCAATACCACCGATACCATCAATACCGATACCACCACCATTACCAAAACCAACACCACAAATACCAAAACCACCACCACGATAACCAGTACCACCACCACCAATACCACCACAAATACCACCACCACCACCTATACTACCACCAGCAATACCACTACCACCACCAACACTAATACCACCACCAATACCACCACCACCTATACGACCACAATACCACCACCACCAATGACGCCACCAATATCACCACCACCAATATCAACACCACCACCAATACCAACAATACCACCACCACCAATACCACCAACACCATTTCCCCCACCACCATCAATACCACCACCACCAATACCAATACCACCACCATTACGACCACCACCACCAATACCAACACCACCAATACCACCATCAATACCACCAACACCACTAATACCACCACCACCACCACCAATACCACCACCACCAATACCACCACCACCGATACCACCAATACCACCGATGCCACCACCATTACCAAACCACCACCACCAATAACAATACCTTCACCACCGATACCATCACCACCAATACCACTACCACCACCACCACCAATACCAGTACCACCACCACCAATACCAATACCACCAGCAATACCACCACCACCAATACTACCACCACAAAGACCACCAATATCACCACCACCAATACCATCACCATCACCAATACCACCAGTACCAATACCACCACCATTACAATACCACCAACACCAATACCAACACCACCACCAATACCGCCACCACCAATACTACCACCACAAAGACTACCAATGCCACAAATACCACCACCACCAATACCACCACCACCAGTTCCCACACCACCAATACCAAAACCACCACCATTACCAATACCACCAACACCACTACCACCAGTATCACCACCACCATTAATACCACCACCACCCACAACAATACCACCACCACCAATACCACTTCCACAAATACCACCACCAACAGTGTCACTACCAATACTACCACCACCACCAATACCACCACCACCAATAACACCACCACCAATACCACAACCACCAATACCACCACCACCACCAATACCAAAACCACCACCACCAATACTGCCACTACAAAGACAACCAATGCCACCAATACCACCACCACCAATACCACCACCACCAGTGCCCCCACCACCAATACCACTACCACCAATACCATTAATACCACCACCACCAATGACATCAATACCACCTCCACCAATACCACCACCACCAATACCATCACCAATACCACCACCACCAATACCACCACCACCACCAATACCACCACCACCACCAATACCACCACAAATACCACAACCACCAATACCACCACTAATACCACCACCAATAACACCAATACCACCACCACAAATGCCACCACCAACACCAATACCACCAATACCATCAATACCGATACCACCAACATTACCAAAACCACCACCACAAATACCAATACCACCACCACGATAACCAGTACCACCACTACCAATAGTACCACAAATACCACCACGTATACCACCACCAGCAATACCACTGCCACCACCAACACTAATACCACCACCAATACCACCACAATACCACCTCCAAAAATGATGCCACCAATATCCCCACCACCAATATCATCACCACCACCAATACCAACAATATCACCACCACCAATACCACCACCACCATTTCCCCCACCACCAGCAATACCACCACCACCAATACCAATACCACCACCATTACGACCACCACCACCAACACCAACACCACCAATACCACCATCAATACCACCAACGCCACTAATACCACCACCACCACCAATACCACCACCACCAATACCACCACCGATACCACCAATACCACCGATGCCACCACCATTACCAAACCACCACCACCAATAACAATACCTCCACCACAGATACCATCACCACCAATACCACTACCACCACCACCACCAATACCAGTACCACCACCACCAATACCAATACCACCAACAATACCCCCACCACCAATACTACCACCACAAAGACCACCAATATCACCACCACCAATACCATCACCGTCACCAATACCACCAATAACAATACCACCACCATTACAATACCACCAACACCAATACCACCACCACCATCAATACTGCCACCACCAATACTACCACCACAAAGACTACCAATGCCACAAATACCACCACCACCAATACCACCACCACCAGTTCCCACACCACCAATACCAAAACCACCACCATTACCAATACCACCAACACCACTACCACCAGTATCACCACCACCATTAATCCCACTACCACCCACAACAATATCTCCACCACCAATACCACTTCCACGAATACCACCACCAACAGTGTCACTACCAATACTACCACCACCACCAATACCACCACCACCAATAACACCACCACCAATACCACAACCACCAATACCACCACCACCACCAATACCAAAACCACCACCACCAATACTGCCACTACAAAGACAACCAATGCCACCAATACCACCACCACCAATACCACCACCACCAGTGCCCCCACCACCAATACCACCACCACCAATACCATTAATACCACCACCACCAATAACATCAATACCACCACCACCAATACCACCACCACCAATACCATCACCAATACCACCACCACCAATACCACCACCACCACCAATACCACCACAAATACCACAACCAACAATACCACCACTAATACCACCACCAATAACACCAAAAACACCAATACCACCACCAATACCACCACCACAAATACCACCACCAACACCAATACCACCGATACCATCAATACCGATACCACCACCATTACCAAAACCAACACCACAAATACCAAAACCACCACCACGATAACCAGTACCACCACCACCAATAGCACCACAAATACCACCACCACCACCTATACTACCACCAGCAATACCACTACCACCACCAATACTAATACCACCACCAATACCACCACCACCAATACCACCACAATACCACCACCACCAATGACGCCACCAATATCACCACCACCAATATCAACACCACCACCAATACCAACAATACCACCACCACCAATACCACCAACACCATTTCCCCCACCACCATCAATACCACCACCACCAATACCAATACCACCACCATTACGACCACCACCACCAATACCAACACCACCAATACCACCATCAATACCACCAACACCACTAATACCACCACCACCACCAATACAACCACCAATACCACCACCACCAATACCACCACCACCGATACCACCAATACCACCGATGCCACCACCATTACCAAACCACCACCACAAATAACAATAACTTCACCACCGATACCATCACCACCAATACCACTACCACCACCACCACCAATACCAGTACCACCACCACCAATACCAATACCACCAGCAATACCACCACCACCAATACTACCACCACAAAGACCACCAATATCACCACCACCAATACCATCACCATCACCAATACCACCAGTACCAATACCACCACCATTACAATACCACCAACACCAATACCACCACCACCACCAATACCGCCACCACCAATACTACCACCACAAAGACTACCAATGCCACAAATACCACCACCACCAATACCACCACCACCAGTTCCCACACCACCAATACCAAAACCACCACCATTACCAATACTACCAACACCACTACCACCAGTATCACCACCACCATTAATACCACCACCACCCACAACAATACCTCCACCACCAATACCACTTCCACAAATACCACCACCAACAGTGTCACTACCAATACTACCACCACCACCAATACCACCACCACCAATAACACCACCACCAATACCACAACCACCAATACCACCACCACCACCAATACCAAAACCACCACCACCAATACTGCCACTACAAAGACAACCAATGCCACCAATACCACCACCACCAATACCACCACCACCAGTGCCCCCACCACCAATACCACCACCATCAATACCATTGATACCACCACCACCAATAACATCAATACCACCACCACCAATACCACCAATACCATCACCAATACCACCACCACCAATACCCCCACCGCCACCAATACCACCACCACCACCAATACCACCACAAATACCACAACCACCAATACCACCACTAATACCACCACCAATAACACCAACAACACCAATACCACCACCAATACCACCACCACAAATACCACCACCAACACCAATACCACCGATACCATCAATACCGATACCACCACCATTACCAAAATCACCACCACAAATACCAATACCACCACCACGATAACCAGTACCACCACCAACAATAGCACCACAAATACCACCACCACCACCTATACCACCACCAGCAACACTACTACCACCACCAACACTAATACCACCACCAATACCACCACCACCAATACCACCACTATTCCACCTCCACCAATGACGCCACCAATATCACCACCACCAATATCATCACCACCACCAATACCAACAATATCACCACCACCAATACCACCACCACCATTTCCCCCACCACCAGCAATACCACCACCACCAATACCAATACCACCACCATTACGACCACCACCACCAATACCAACACCACCAATACCACCATCAATAACACCAACATCACTAATACCACCACCACCACCAATACCACCATCAATACCACCACCACCAATACCACCACCGATACCACTAATACCACCGATGCCACCACCATTACCAAACCACCACCACCAATAACAATACCTTTACCACCGATACCATCACCACCAATACCACTACCACCACCACCACCACCAACAATACCAGTACCACCACCACCAATACCAATACCACCACTAATACCACCACCAATAACACCAACAACACCAATACCACCACCAATACCACCACCACAAATACCACCACCAACACCAATACCACCGATACCATCAATACCGATACCACCACCATTACCAAAATCACCACCATAAATACCAATACCACCACCACGATAACCAGTACCACCACCAACAATAGCACCACAAATACCACCACCACCACCTATACCACCACCAGCAATACTACTCCCACCACCAACACTAATACTACCACCAATACCACCACCACCAATACCACCACTATTCCACCTCCACCAATGACGCCACCAATATCACCACCACCAATATCATCACCACCACCAATACCAACAATACCACCACCACCAATACCACCACCACCATTTTCCCCACCAGCAATACCACCACCACCAATACCAATACCACCACCATTACGACCACCACCACCAATACCAACACCACCAATACCACCATCAATACCACCAACATCACTAATACCACCACCACCACCAATACCACCACCAATACCACCACCACCAATACCACCACCGATACCACTAATACCACCAATGCCACCACTATTACCAAACCACCACCACCAATAACAATACCTTTACCACCGATACCATCACCACCAATACCACTACCACCACCACCACCACCAATACCAGTACCACCACCACCAATACCAATACCACCAACAATACCACCACCACCAATACTATCACCACAAAGACCACCAATATCACCACCACCAATACCATCACCATAACCAATACCAATACCACCACCATTACAATACCACCAACACCAATACCACCACCACCACCAATACCGCCACCACCAATACTACCACCACAAAGACTACCAATGCCACAAATACCACCACCACCAATACCACCACCACCAGTTCCCACACCACCAATACCAAAACCACCACCATTACCAATACCACCAACACCACTACCACCAGTATCACCACCACCATTAATACCACCACCACCCACAACAATACCTCCACCACCAATACCACTTCCACGAATACCACCACCAACAGTGTCACTACCAATACTACCACCACCACCAATACCACCACCACCAATAACACCACCACCAATACCACAACCACCAATACCACCACCATCACCAATACCAAAACCACCACCACCAATACTGCCACTACAAAGACAACCAATGCCACCAATACCACCACCACCAATACCACCACCACCAGTGCCCCCACCACCAATACCACCACCACCAATACCATTAACACCACCACCACCAATAACATCAATACCACCACCACCAATACCACCACCACCAATACCATCACCAATACCACCACCACCAATACCACCACCACCACCAATACCAAAACCACCACCACCAATACTGCCACTACAAAGACAACCAATGCCACCAATACCACCACAACCAATACCACCACCACCAGTGCCCCCACCACCAATACCACCAATACCATTAATACCACCACCACCAATAACATCAATACCACCACCACCAATACCACCACCACCAATACCATCACCAATACCACCACCACCAATACCACCACCACCACCAATACCACCACAAATACCACAACCAACAATACCACCACTAATACCACCACCAATAACACCAAAAACACCAATACCACCACCAATACCACCACCACAAATACCACCACCAACACCAATACCACCGATACCATCAATACCGATACCACCACCATTACCAAAACCAACACCACAAATACCAAAACCACCACCACGATAACCAGTACCACCACCACCAATAGCACCACAAATACCACCACCACCACCTATACTACCACCAGCAATACCACTACCACCACCAACACTAATACCACCACCAATACCACCACCACCAATACCACCACAATACCACCACCACCAATGACGCCACCAATATCACCACCACCAATATCAACACCACCACCAATACCAACAATACCACCACCACCAATACCACCAACACCATTTCCCCCACCACCATCAATACCACCACCACCAATACCAATACCACCACCATTACGACCACCACCACCAATACCAACACCACCAATACCACCATCAATACCACCAACACCACTAATACCACCACCACCACCAATACAACCACCAATACCACCACCACCAATACCACCACCACTGATACCACCAATACCACCGATGCCACCACCATTACCAAACCACCACCACAAATAACAATAACTTCACCACCGATACCATCACCACCAATACCACTACCACCACCACCACCAATACCAGTACCACCACCACCAATACCAATACCACCAGCAATACCACCACCACCAATACTACCACCACAAAGACCACCAATATCACCACCACCAATACCATCACCATCACCAATACCACCAGTACCAATACCACCACCATTACAATACCACCAACACCAATACCAACACCACCACCAATACCGCCACCACCAATACTACCACCACAAAGACTACCAATGCCACAAATACCACCACCACCAATACCACCACCACCAGTTCCCACACCACCAATACCAAAACCACCACCATTACCAATACCACCAACACCACTACCACCAGTATCACCACCACCATTAATACCACCACCACCCACAACAATACCACCACCACCAATACCACTTCCACAAATACCACCACCAACAGTGTCACTATCAATACTACCACCACCACCAATACCACCACCACCAATAACACCACCACCAATACCACAACCACCAATACCACCACCACCACCAATACCAAAACCACCACCACCAATACTGCCACTACAAAGACAACCAATGCCACCAATACCACCACCACCAATACCACCACCACCAGTGCCCCCACCACCAATACCACCACCACCAATACCATTGATACCACCACCACCAATAACATCAATACCACCACCACCAATACCACCAATACCATCACCAATACCACCACCACCAATACCCCCACCGCCACCAATACCACCACAAATACTACAACCACCAATACCACCACTAATACTACAACCACCAATACCACCACTAATACCACCACCAATAACACCAACAACACCAATACCACCACCAATACCACCACCACAAATACCACCACCAACACCAATACCACCGATACCATCAATACCGATACCACCACCATTACCAAAATCACCACCACAAATACCAATACCACCACCACGATAACCAGTACCACCACCAACAATAGCACCACAAATACCACCACCACCACCTATACCACCACCAGCAACACTACTACCACCACCAACACTAATACCACCACCAATACCACCACCACCAATACCACCACTATTCCACCTCCACCAATGACGCCACCAATATCACCACCACCAATATCATCACCACCACCAATACCAACAATATCACCACCACCAATACCACCACCACCATTTCCCCCACCACCAGCAATACCACCACCACCAATACCAATACCACCACCATTACGACCACCACCACCAATACCAACACCACCAATACCACCATCAATAACACCAACATCACTAATACCACCACCACCACCAATACCACCACCAATACCACCACCACCAATACCACCACCGATACCACTAATACCACCGATGCCACCACCATTACCAAACCACCACCACCAATAACAATACCTTTACCACCGATACATCACCACCAATACCACTACCACCACCACCAACAACAACAATACCAGTACCACCACCACCAATACCAATACCACCACTAATACCACCACCAATAACACCAACAACACCAATACCACCACCAATACCACCACCACAAATACCACCACCAACACCAATACCACCGATACCATCAATACCGATACCACCACCATTACCAAAATCACCACCATAAATACCAATACCACCACCACGATAACCAGTACCACCACCAACAATAGCACCACAAATACCACCACCACCACCTATACCACCACCAGCAATACTACTCCCACCACCAACACTAATACTACCACCAATACCACCACCACCAATACCACCACTATTCCACCTCCACCAATGACGCCACCAATATCACCACCACCAATATCATCACCACCACCAATACCAACAATACCACCACCACCAATACCACCACCACCATTTCCCCCACCACCAGCAATACCACCACCACCAATACCAATACCACCACCATTACGACCACCACCACCAATACCAACACCACCAATACCACCATCAATACCACCAACATCACTAATACCACCACCACCACCAATACCACCACCAATACCACCACCACCAATACCACCACCGATACCACTAATACCACCAATGCCACCACCATTACCAAACCACCACCACCAATAACAATACCTTTACCACCGATACCATCACCACCAATACCACTACCACCACCACCACCAATACCAGTACCACCACCACCAATACCAATACCACCAACAATACCACCACCACCAATACTATCACCACAAAGACCACCAATATCACCACCACCAATACCATCACCATAACCAATACCAATACCACCACCATTACAATACCACCAACACCAATACCACCACCACCACCAATACCGCCACCACCAATACTACCACCACAAAGACTACCAATGCCACAAATACCACCACCACCAATACCACCACCACCAGTTCCCACACCACCAATACCAAAACCACCACCATTACCAATACCACCAACACCACTACCACCAGTATCACCACCACCATTAATACCACCACCACCCACAACAATACCTCCACCACCAATACCACTTCCACGAATACCACCACCAACAGTGTCACTACCAATACTACCACCACCACCAATACCACCACCACCAATACCACCACCACCAATACCACAACCACCAATACCACCACCATCACCAATACCAAAACCACCACCACCAATACTGCCACTACAAAGACAACCAATGCCACCAATACCACCACCACCAATACCACCACCACCAGTGCCCCCACCACCAATACCACCACCACCAATACCATTAACACCACCACCACCAATAACATCAATACCACCACCACCAATACCACCACCACCAATACCACCAATACCATCACCAATACCACCACCACCAATACCACCACCACCACCAATACCACCACCACCAATACCACCACAAATACCACAACCACCAATACCACCACTAATACCACCACCAATAACACCAACAACACCAATACCACCGCCAATACCACCACCACAAATACCACCAACACCAATACCACCAATACCATCAATACCGATACCACCACCATTACCAAAACCACCACCACAAATACCATTACCACCAATACCAATATATCCACCACCAATACCACCACCAACAACACCACCTCCACCAATACCACCACCACCAATTCCACTACCAATACTACCACCACCACCAATACCACAACTACCAATACCACCCTCACCTATACCAATAATACCACCACCACCAATACCACCACCAATACCACCCCCACCAATACCACGGATACCATCACAAATGCCACTACTACTAATACCAAAACCATTACCACCACCACCACCAATACCACCAGTACCCCATCCACCAATACCACCACCACCACTTATACCACCATCACCAAAATCACCACCACCACCACCACTGGCAATACCACCACACATACCACCAATACCATTACCACCAATACCATTACCACCAATACCAATACCACCACCACCAATACAATCAATACCAATACAACCACCACCAATACCACTTCCACTACCACCACTACCACCACCACCACCACCACCACCAATACCACCACCAATACCACCACCACCAATACCATCACCAATACCACCAACAGCAATGCCACCACCAATATCATCGCCACCAATATCATCACCACCACCAATACAAACAAGACATTCACCACCACCCCCAATACCACCAATACCTCCTCCACCACCACCAATACCACCACAGCCATTTCCCCTGCCACCAATGCCAACACCACCACCGCCATTACCACCACCACCAATAAAATATATATCACCACCACAACCAATACCACCATCAATAACACCAACACCACCAATACCACCACCACCAATACTACCAATACCAATACCACCACCAATACCACCACCAATACCACCACCAATATAACCACCACCAAGACCACCAATACCACCAATGCAACCACCATTACCATTCCACCACAACCAATACCACCACCGCCAATAAAAATACCTTCACCACCAATACCACCACCAATACCAGCACCGCTACCACTACTACCACCACCACCATTACCACCATCACCAATACCACCACCAATACCATTAATACCACCACCACCAATAACATCATTACCACCACCAGCAATACCACCAATACCACCACGACCAATACCACTGATACCATCACCAATACCACCACCACCAATAGCACCACCACCACCAATACCACCACAAATACCACCACCACCAATACCACCAAAATACCACCACCAATACCACCATCACCAATACCACCACCACCAATACCAATATCACCACCACCACCAATACCAATACTACCACCACAATACCAAAACCACCACCAATACCAATACCACCACCACCAATACTACCACCACAAAGACCACCAATATCACCAGCACCAATACCATCACCATCACCAATACCACCAATACCAATACCACAACCATTACCAATACCACCAACACAACCACCACCAATATCACCACCACCAATACAACCACCACCACCAATACCACCACCAATACCACCAACACCACCACCAATACCACCACAACCAATACCAATACCACCACCACCATCGCCACCACTACCACTGATACCACCACCTCCACCAATACCGACACTACCAATACCGCCACCACCAATACTAACACCACAAAGACCACCAATGCCACAAATATCACCACCACCAATACCAACAGCACCAGTACACACACCACCAATACCGATACCACAACCATTACCAATACCACCAAAACCACTACCACCAGTATCTCCACCACCTTTAATACCACCACCACCCACAACAATACCTCCACCATCAATACCACTACCACCAATACCACCAACAACAATATCCCTACCAATACTACCACCGCCACCAATATCACCAGCACCAATACCATCACCATCACCAATACCACCAATACTGATACGACCACCATTATCAGTACCACCAACACAACCAACACCAATACCAACACCACCAATACAACCACCACCACTAATACCACCACCACCAATACCATTAATACCACCACCACTAATAACATCAATACCACCATCACCAATACCACCACCAATACCACCACCACCAACACCACCACCAATAGCACCACCACCAATACCAATACCACCATCACCACCACAACCACCAATACCACCACCACCACCAATAACGCCACCACCAATAATGCCACCACAAACACCAGCAATACCACCAATACCACCATGACCATTACCACTGATACCATCACCAATACCACCACCACCAATAGCACCACCACCACCAATACCACCACAAATACCACCACCACCAATACCACCACAAATACCACCACCAATGCCACCATCAACACTACCACCAGCACCAATACCCATATTACCACCACCACCACCAATACCAATACCACCACCACAATACCAAAACCACCACCAATACTACCACCACAAAGACCACCAATATCACCAGCACCAATACCATCACCATCACCAATAGCACCAATACCGATACCACAGCCATTACCAATACCACCAACACAACCACCACCAATACCATCACCACCAATTCAACCACCACCACCAATACCACCACCACCAATACCACCACCACCAACACCACCACCAATACCACCACAACCAATACCAATACCACCACCACCATCACCACCACAACCACCAATACCACCACCTCCACCAATACCGCCACCACAAATACCACCACCACCAATACCACCACCAATACAACCAACACCACCACCAATACCACCACAACCAATACCAAAACCACCACCATCGCCACCACTACCACTGATACCACCACCTCCACCAATACCGACACTACCAATACCGCCACCACCAATACTAACACCACAAAGACCACCAATGCCACAAATATCACCACCACCAATACCAACACCACCAGTACCCACACCACAAATTCTGATACCACAACCATTACCAATACCACCAAAACCACTACCACCAGTATCTCCACCACCTTTAAAACCACCACCACCAACAACAATACCTAAACCATCAATACCACTACCACCAACAACAATATCACTACCAATACTACCACCACCACCACCAATACCGCCACCACCAATACTGCCACCACAAACACCACCAATGCCACAAATACCACCACCACCAATAACACCACCACCAATTACACCACCACCAATACCACCACCACCACCACCAATACCAACACCACCACCAATATCAATATCAATACCACCACCACCAATACTGCCACCACAAAGACCAGCAATGTCACCAATACCATTACCACCAATACCACCACCACCAGGGTCCCCACCATCAATACCACCACCACCAATACCATAAATACCACCACCACCAATAACATCACTACCACCCCCACCAAAACACCACCACCAATACCACCAATACCATCACCAGTACCACCACCACCAATACCACCACCACCACCAATACCACCACAAATACCACCACCACGAATACCACCACTAATACCACCACCAATAACACCAACAACACCAATACCACCACCACCAATACCACCACCACCAATACCACCACCATCAATACCACCACCAATACCACCACCACCACCAATAACACCACCACCACGAATACCACCACCACCAATACCACCACTATAATCACCACCAACACCACCACTGCCAATACACCACACATACCACCAATACCATCACCACCAATACCACCACCACCAATACCATCAATACCACTTCCACCACCACCAATACCACCACCACCAATACCGATACCACCACCACCAATACAACCACCACCAATACCACCACCACCAATACCACCACCACCACCACCAATACAATCACCAATACAACCACCACCAATACCACCACAATACCACCACCACCAATGCCATCACCAATATCACCACCACCAATATCATCACCACCAATACAAACCATACCAGCACCACCACCACCATATCACCAATAACACCACCACCAATAACACCACCACCAATACCACCACCACCAATACCACCAACACCACCACCAATACCACCACAACCAATACCAATACCACCACCACCATCACCACCACAACCACCGATACCACCACCTCCACCAATACCGACACCACCAATACCGCCACCGCCAATACTAACACCACAAAGACCACCAATGCCACAAATATCACCACCACCAATACCAACAGCACCAGTACCCACACCACCAATACCGATACCACAACCATTACCAATAACACCAAAACCACTACCACCAGTATCTCCACCACCTTTAATACCACCACCACCCACAACAATACCTCCACCATCAATACCACTACCACCAATACCACCAACAACAATATCACTACCAATACTACCACCGCCACCAATATCACCAGCACCAATACCATCACCATCACCAATACCACCAATACTGATACGACCACCATTATCAGTACCACCAACACAACCAACACCAATACCACCACCACCAATAGAACCACCACCACTAATACCACCACCACCAATACCATCAATACCACCGTCACCAATACCACCACCAATACCACCACCACCAATAGCACCACCACCAATACCAATACCACCATCACCAACACAACCACCAATACCACCACCACCACCAATAACGCCACCACCAATAATGCCACCACAAACACCAGCAATACAACCAATACCACCTCGACCATTACCACTGATACCATCACCAATACCACTACCACCAATAGCACCACCACCACCAATACCACCACAAATACCACCACCACCAATACCACCACAAATACCACCACCAATACCACCATCACCAATACCACCACCACCAATACCAATATCACCACCACCACCACCAATACCAATACCACCACCACAATACCAAAACCACCACCAATACCAATACCACCACCACCAATACTACCACCACAAAGACCACCAATATCACCAGCACCAATGCCATCACCATCACCAATAGCACCAATATCGATACCACAACCATTATCAATACCACCAACACAACCACCACCAATACCACCACCACCAATACAACCACCACCACCAATACCACCACCACCAATACCACCACCACCAATACCAATACCACCACCACCACCACCAATACCAATACCACCACCACAATACCAAACCACCACCAATACCAATACCACCACCACCAATACTACCACCACAAAGACCACCAATATCACCAGCACCAATACCATCACCATCACCAATAGCACCAATACCGATACCACAACCATTACCAATACCACCAACACAACCACCACCAATACCACCACCACCAATACAACCACCACCACCAATACCACCACCACCAATACCACCAACACCAATACCACCACCACCAACACCACCACCAATACCACCACAACCAATACCAATACCACCACCACCATCACCACCACAACCACCAATACCACCACCTCCACCAATACCGCCACCACCAATACCGCCATCACCAATACTAACACCACAAAGACCACCAATGCCACAAATATCACCACCACCAATACCAACACCACCAGTACCCACACCACAAATTCTGATACCACAACCATTACCAATACCACCAAAACCACTACCACCAGTATCTCCACCACCTTTAAAACCACCACCACCAACAACAATACCTAAACCATCAATACCACTACCACCAACAACAATATCACTACCAATACTACCACCACCACCAATACCGCCACCACCAATACTGCCACCACAAACACCACCAATGCCACAAATACCACCACCACCAATAACACCACCACCAATTACACCACCACCAATACCACCACCACCACCACCAATACCAACACCACCACCAATACCAATACCACCACCACCAATACTGCCACCACAAAGACCAGCAATGTCACCAATACCATTACCACCAATACCACCACCACCAGGATCCCCACCATCAATACCACCACCACCAATACCATTAATACCACCACCACCATTAACATCACTACCACCCCCACCAATACACCACCACCAATACCACCAATACCATCACCAGTACCACCACCACCAATACCACCACCACCACCACCAATACCACCACAAATACCACCACCACGAATACCACCACTAATACCACCACCAATAACACCAACAACACCAATACCACCACCACCAATACCACCACCAATACCACCACCAATACCACCACCAATAACACCACCACCACGAATACCACCACCACCAATACCACCACTATAATCACCACCAACACCACCACTGCCAATACACCACACATACCACCAATACCATCACCACCAATACCACCACCACCAATACCATCAATACCACTTCCACCACCACCAATACCACCACCACCAATACCGATACCACCACCACCAATACAACCACCACCAATACCACCACCACCAATACCACCACCACCACCACCAATACCATCACCAATACAACCACCACCAATACCACCACAATACCACCACCACCAATGCCATCACCAATATCACCACCACCAATATCATCACCACCAATACAAACCATACCAGCACCACCACCACCATATCACCAATAACACCACCACCAATAACACCACCACCAATACCACCACCACCAATACCACCAACACCACCACCAATACCACCACAACCAATACCAATACCACCACCACCATCACCACCACAACCACCGATACCACCACCTCCACCAATACCGACACCACCAATACCGCCACCGCCAATACTAACACCACAAAGACCACCAATGCCACAAATATCACCACCACCAATACCAACAGCACCAGTACCCACACCACCAATACCAATACCGATACCACAACCATTACCAATAACACCAAAACCACTACCACCAGTATCTCCACCACCTTTAATACCACCACCACCCACAACAATACCTCCACCATCAATACCACTACCACCAATACCACCAACAACAATATCACTACCAATACTACCACCGCCACCAATATCACCAGCACCAATACAATCACCATCACCAATACCACCAATACTGATACGACCACCATTATCAGTACCACCAACACAACCAACACCAATACCACCACCACCAATAGAACCACCACCACTAATACCACCACCACCAATACCATCAATACCACCGTCACCAATACCACCACCAATACCACCACCACCAATAGCACCACCACCAATACCAATACCACCATCACCAACACAACCACCAATACCACCACCACCACCAATAACGCCACCACCAATAATGCCACCACAAACACCAGCAATACCACCAATACCACCACGACCATTACCACTGATACCATCACCAATACCACCACCACCAATAGCACCACCACCACCAATACCACCACAAATACCACCACCACCAATACCACCACAAATACCACCACCAATACCACCATCACCAATACCACCACCACCAATACCAATATCACCACCACCACCACCAATACCAATACCACCACCACAATACCAAAACCACCACCAATACCAATACCACCACCACCAATACTACCACCACAAAGACCACCAATATCACCAGCACCAATGCCATCACCATCACCAATAGCACCAATATCGATACCACAACCATTATCAATACCACCAACACAACCACCACCAATACCACCACCACCAATACAACCACCACCACCAATACCACCACCACCAATACCACCACCACCAATACCAATACCACCACCACCACCACCAATACCAATACCACCACCACAATACCAAACCACCACCAATACCAATACCACCACCACCAATACTACCACCACAAAGACCACCAATATCACCAGCACCAATACCATCACCATCACCAATAGCACCAATACCGATACCACAACCATTACCAATACCACCAACACAACCACCACCAATACCACCACCACCAATACAACCACCACCACCAATACCACCACCACCAATACCACCAACACCAATACCACCACCACCAACACCACCACCAATACCACCACAACCAATACCAATACCACCACCACCATCACCACCACAACCACCAATACCACCACCTCCACCAATACCGCCACCACCAATACCGCCATCACCAATACTAACACCACAAAGACCACCAATGCCACAAATATCACCACCACCAATACCAACACCACCAGTACCCACACCACAAATTCTGATACCACAACCATTACCAATACCACCAAAACCACTACCACCAGTATCTCCACCACCTTTAAAACCACCACCACCAACAACAATACCTAAACCATCAATACCACTACCACCAACAACAATATCACTACCAATACTACCACCACCACCAATACCGCCACCACCAATACTGCCACCACAAACACCACCAATGCCACAAATACCACCACCACCAATAACACCACCACCAATTACACCACCACCAATACCACCACCAATACCAATACCACCACCACCAATACTGCCACCACAAAGACCAGCAATGTCACCAATACCATTACCACCAATACCACCACCACCAGGGTCCCCACCATCAATACCACCACCACCAATACATTAATACCACCACCACCATTAACATCACTACCACCCCCACCAATACACCACCACCAATACCACCAATACCATCACCAGTACCACCACCACCAATACCACCACCACCACCAATACCACCACAAATACCACCACCACGAATACCACCACTAATACCACCACCAATAACACCAACAACACCAATACCACCACCACCAATACCACCACCAATACCACCACCACCACCAATAACACCACCACCACGAATCATCACCACCATGACCCACTATAATCACCACCAACACCACCACTGCCAATACACCACACATACCACCAATACCATTACCACCAATACCACCAATACCATCAATACCACTTCCACCACCACCAATACCACCACCACCAATACCGATACCACCACCACCAATACAACCACCACCAATACCACCACCACCAATACCACCACCACCACCACCAATACCATCACCAATACAACCACCACCAATACCACCACAATACCACCACCACCAATGCCATCACCAATATCACCACCACCAATATCATCACCACCAATACAAACCATACCAGCACCACCACCACCATATCACCAATAACACCACCACCAATAACACCACCACCAATACCACCACCACCAATACCACCAACACCACCACCAATACCACCACAACCAATACCAATACCACCACCACCATCACCACCACAACCACCGATACCACCACCTCCACCAATACCGACACCACCAATACCACCACCGCCAATACTAACACCACAAAGACCACCAATGCCACAAATATCACCACCACCAATACCAACAGCACCAGTTCCCACACCACCAATACCGATACCACAACCATTACCAATAACACCAAAACCACTACCACCAGTATCTCCACCACCTTTAAAACCACCACCACCAACAACAATACCTAAACCATCAATACCACTACCACCAACAACAATATCACTACCAATACTACCACCACCACCAATACCGCCACCACCAATACTGCCACCACAAACACCACCAATGCCACAAATACCACCACCACCAATAACACCACCACCAATTGCACCACCACCAATACCACCACCACCACCACCAATACAACCACCACCACCAATACCACCACCACCAATACCACCAACACCAATACCACCACCACCAACACCACCACCAATACCACCACAACCAATACCAATACCACCACCACCATCACCACCACAACCACCAATACCACCACCTCCACCAATACCGCCACCACCAATACCGCCATCACCAATACTAACACCACAAAGACCACCAATGCCACAAATATCACCACCACCAATACCAACACCACCAGTACCCACACCACAAATTCTGATACCACAACCATTACCAATACCACCAAAACCACTACCACCAGTATCTCCACCACCTTTAAAACCACCACCACCAACAACAATACCTAAACCATCAATACCACTACCACCAACAACAATATCACTAGCAATACTACCACCACCACCAATACCGCCACCACCAATACTGCCACCACAAACACCACCAATGCCACAAATACCGCCACCACCAATAACACCACCACCAATTACACCACCACCAATACCACCACCACCACCACCAATACCAACACCACCACCAATACCAATACCACCACCACCAATACTGCCACCACAAAGACCAGCAATGTCACCAATACCATTACCACCAATACCACCACCACCAGGGTCCCCACCATCAATACCACCACCACCAATACCATTAATACCACCACCACCATTAACATCACTACCACCCCCACCAATACACCACCACCAATACCACCAATACCATCACCAGTACCACCACCACCAATACCACCACCACCACCAATACCACCACAAATACCACCACCACGAATACCACCACTAATACCACCACCAATAACACCAACAACACCAATACCACCACCACCAATACCACCACCAATACCACCACCACCACCAATAACACCACCACCACGAATACCACCACCACCAATACCACCACTATAATCACCACCAACACCACCACTGCCAATACACCACACATACCACCAATACCATCACCACCAATACCACCACCACCAATACCATCAATACCACTTCCACCACCACCAATACCACCACCACCAGTACCGATACCACCACCACCAATACAACCACCACCAATACCACCACCACCAATACCACCACCACCACCACCAATACCATCACCAATACAACCACCACCAATACCACCACAATACCACCACCACCAATGCCATCACCAATATCACCACCACCAATATCATCACCACCAATACAAACCATACCAGCACCACCACCACCATATCACCAATAACACCACCACCAATAACACCACCACCAATACCACCACCACCAATACCACCAACACCACCACCAATACCACCACAACCAATACCAATACCACCACCACCATCACCACCACAACCACCGATACCACCACCTCCACCAATACCGACACCACCAATACCGCCACCGCCAATACTAACACCACAAAGACCACCAATGCCACAAATATCACCACCACCAATACCAACAGCACCAGTTCCCACACCACCAATACCGATACCACAACCATTACCAATAACACCAAAACCACTACCACCAGTATCTCCACCACCTTTAATACCACCACCACCCACAACAATACCTCCACCATCAATACCACTACCACCAATACCACCAACAACAATATCACTACCAATACTACCACCGCCACCAATATCACCAGCACCAATACCATCACCATCACCAATACCACCAATACTGATACGACCACCATTATCAGTACCACCAACACAACCAACACCAATACCACCACCACCAATAGAACCACCACCACTAATACCACCACCACCAATACCATCAATACCACCGTCACCAATACCACCACCAATACCACCACCACCAATAGCACCACCACCAATACCAATACCACCATCACCAACACAACCACCAATACCACCACCACCACCAATAACGCCACCACCAATAATGCCACCACAAACACCAGCAATACCACCAATACCACCACGACCATTACCACTGATACCATCACCAATACCACCACCACCAATAGCACCACCACCACCAATACCACCACAAATACCACCACCACCAATACCACCACAAATACCACCACCAATACCACCATCACCAATACCACCACCACCAATACCAATATCACCACCACCACCACCAATACCAATACCACCACCACAATACCAAAACCACCACCAATACCAATACCACCACCACCAATACTACCACCACAAAGACCACCAATATCACCAGCACCAATGCCATCACCATCACCAATAGCACCAATATCGATACCACAACCATTATCAATACCACCAACACAACCACCACCAATACCACCACCACCAATACAACCACCACCACCAATACCACCACCACCAATACCACCACCACCAATACCAATACCACCACCACCACCACCAATACCAATACCACCACCACAATACCAAAACCACCACCAATACCAATACCACCACCACCAATACTACCACCACAAAGACCACCAATATCACCAGCACCAATACCATCACCATCACCATCACCAATAGCACCAATACCGATACCACAACCATTACCAATACCACCAACACAACCACCACCAATACCACCACCACCAATACAACCACCACCACCAATACCACCACCACCAATACCACCAACACCAATACCACCACCACCAACACCACCACCAATACCACCACAACCAATACCAATACCACCACCACCATCACCACCACAACCACCAATACCACCACCTCCACCAATACCGCCACCACCAATACCGCCACCACCAATACTAACACCACAAAGACCACCAATGCCACAAATATCACCACCACCAATACCAACACCACCAGTACCCACACCACAAATACTGATACCACAACCATTACCAATACCACCAACACCACTACCACCAGTATCTCCACCACCTTTAAAACCACCACTACCAACAACAATACCTGCACCATCAATACCACTACCACCAACAACAATATCACTACCAATACTACCACTGCCACCAATATCACCAGCACCAATACCATCACCATCACCAATACCACCAATACTGATACGACCACCATTATCAATACCACCAACACAACCACCACCAATACCACCACCACCAATACAACCACCACCACCAATACCACCACCACCAATACCATTAATAACACCACCACCAGTAACATCAATACCACCACCACCAATACCACCACCAATACCACCACCACCAACACCACCACCAATACCAATACCACCATCACCACCACAACCACCAATACCACCACCACCACCAATACCGCCACCACCAATACTGCCACCACAAACACCACCAATGCCACAAATACCACCACCACCAATACCACCACCACCAGTACCCACACCACCAATACCGATACCACCACCATTACCAATACCACCACCATTACCATTACCAATACCACCAACACCTTTACCACTAGTATCGCCACCACCTTTAATACCACCACCACCACCCACAACAATACCTCCACCACCAGTGCCACCACCACCAGCAATATCACTACCAATACTACAACCACCACCAATACCACCACCACCACCAATAACACCACAACCAATTACACCACCACCAATACCACCACCACCACCACCACCAATACCAACACCACCACCAATACTGCCACCACAAAGACCAGCAATGTCACCAATACCATTACCACCAATACCACCACCACCAGGGTCCCCACCATCAATACCACCACCACCAATTCCATTAATACCACCACCACCAATAACATCACTACCACCCCCACCAATACACCATCACTAATACCACCAATACCATCACCAATACCACCACCACCAATACCACCACCACCACCACCAATACCACCACAAATACCACCACCACAAACACCACCACTAATACCACCACCAATAACACCAACAAAACCAATACCACCACCACCAATACCACCACCATCAATACAACCACCAATACCACCACCACCACCAATAACACCACCACCACGAATACCACCACCACCAATACCACCACTATAATCACCACCAACACCACCACTGCCAATACCACCACACATACCACCAATACCATCACCACCAATACCAATACCACCGCCACCAATACCATCAATACCACTTCCACCACCACCAATACCACCACCACCAATACTGATACCACCACCACCAATACAACCACCACCAATACCACCACCACCAATACCACCACCACCACCAATACCATCACCAATACAACCACCACCAATACCACCACAATACCACCACCACCAATGCCACCACCAATATCACCACCACCAATATCATCACCACCAATACAAACCATACCAGCACCACCACCACCAATATCACCAATACAACCACCACCACTAATACCACCACCACCAATACCATTAATACCACCACCACTAATAACATCAATACCACCATCACCAATACCACCACCAATACCACCACCACCAACACCACCACCAATAGCACCACCACCAATACCAATACCACCATCACCACCACAACCACCAATACCACCACCACCACCAATAACGCCACCACCAATAATGCCACCACAAACACCAGCAATACCACCAATACCACCATGACCATTACCACTGATACCATCACCAATACCACCACCACCAATAGCACCACCACCACCAATACCACCACAAATACCACCACCACCAATACCAGCACAAATACCACCACCAATGCCACCATCAACACTACCACCACCACCAATACCCATATTACCACCACCAATACCAATACCACCACCACAATACCAAAACCACCACCAATACTACCACCACAAAGACCACCAATATCACCAGCACCAATACCATCACCATCACCAATAGCACCAATACCGATACCACAACCATTAGCAATACCACCAACACAACCACCACCAATACCACCACCACCAATACAACCACCACCACCAATACCACCACCACCAATACCACCACCACCAATACCACCACCACCAACACCACCACCAATACCACCACAACCAATACCAATACCACCACCACCATCACCACCACAACCACCAATACCACCACCTCCACCAATACCGCCACCACCAATACCGCCATCACCAATACTAACACCACAAAGACCACCAATGCCACAAATATCACCACCACCAATACCAACACCACCAGTACCCACACCACAAATTCTGATACCACAACCATTACCTAAACCATCAATACCACTACCACCAACAACAATATCACTACCAATACTACCACCGCCACCAATACCGCCACCACCAATACTGCCACCACAAACACCACCAATGCCACAAATACCACCACCACCAATAACACCACCACCAATTACACCACCACCAATACCACCACCACCACCACCAATACCAATACCACCACCACCAATACTGCCACCACAAAGACCAGCAATGTCACCAATACCATTACCACCAATACCACCACCACCAGGGTCCCCACCATCAATACCACCACCACCAATACCATTAATACCACCACCACCATTAACATCACTACCACCCCCACCAATATACCACCACCAATACCACCAATACCATCACCAGTACCACCACCACCAATACCACCACCACCACCACCAATACCACCATAAATACCACCACCATGAATACCACCACTAATACCACCACCAATAAGACCAACAACACCAATACCACCACCACCAATACCACCACCAATAACACCACCACCACGAATACCACCACCACCAATACCACCAGTATAATCACCACCAACACCACCACTGCCAATACACCACACATACCACCAATACCATCACCACCAATACCACCACCACCAATACCATCAATACCACTTCCACCACCACCAATACCACCACCACCAATACCGATACCACCACCACCAATACAACCACCACCAATACCACCACCACCAATACCACCACCACCAATACCATCACCAATACAACCACCACCAATACCACCACAATACCACCACCACCAATGCCATCACCAATATCACCACCACCAATATCATCACCACCAATACAAACCATACCAGCACCACCACCACCATATCACCAATAACACCACCACCAATAACACCACCACCAATACCACCACCACCAATACCACCAACACCACCACCAATACCACCACAACCAATACCAATACCACCACCACCATCACCACCACAACCACCGATACCACCACCTCCACCAATACCGACACCACCAATACCGCCACCGCCAATACTAACACCACAAAGACCACCAATGCCACAAATATCACCACCACCAATACCAACAGCACCAGTACCCACACCACCAATACCGATACCACAACCATTACCAATAACACCAAAACCACTACCACCAGTATCTCCACCACCTTTAATACCACCACCACCCACAACAATACCTCCACCATCAATACCACTACCACCAATACATCAACAACAATATCACTACCAATACTACCACCGCCACCAATATCACCAGCACCAATACCATCACCATCACAAATACCACCAATACTGATACGACCACCATTATCAGTACCACCAACACAACCAACACCAATACCACCACCACCAATACAACCACCACCACTAATACCACCACTACCAATACCATCAATACCACCATCACCAATACCACCACCAATACCACCACCACCAATAGCACCACCACCAATACCAATACCACCATCACCACCACAACCACCAATACCACCACCACCACCAATAACGCCACCACCAATAATTCCACCACAAACACCAGCAATACCACCAATACCACCACGACCATTACCACTGATACCATCACCAATACCACCACCACCAATAGCACCACCACCACCAATACCACCACAAATACCACCACCACCAATACCACCACAAATACCACCACCAATACCACCATCACCAATACCACCACCACCACCACCAATGCCAATATCACCACCACCACCACCAATACCAATACCACCACCACAATACCAAAACCACCACCAATACCAATACCACCACCACCAATACTACCACCACAAAGACCACCAATATCACCAGCACCAATGCCATCACCATCACCAATAGCACCAATACCGATACCACAACCATTACCAATACCACCAACACAACCACCACCAATACCACCACCACCAATACAACCACCACCACCAATACCACCACCACCAATACCACCACCACCAATACCAATACCACCACCACCACCACCAATACCAATACCACCACCACAATACCAAAACCACCACCAATACCAATACCACCACCACCAATACTACCACCACAAAGACCACCAATATCACCAGCACCAATACCATCACCATCACCAATAGCACCAATACCGATACCACAACCATTACCAATACCACCAACACAACCACCACCAATACCACCACCACCAATACAACCACCACCACCAATACCACCACCACCAATACCACCAACACCAATACCACCACCACCAACACCACCACCAATACCACCACAACCAATACCAATACCACCACCACCATCACCACCACAACCACCAATACCACCACCTCCACCAATACCGCCACCACCAATACTGCCACCACCAATACTAACACCACAAAGACCACCAATGCCACAAATATCACCACCACCAATACCAACACCACCAGTACCCACACCACAAATACTGATACCACAACCATTACCAATACCACCAACACCACTACCACCAGTATCTCCACCACCTTTAAAACCACCACCACCAACAACAATACCTGCACCATCAATACCACTACCACCAACAACAATATCACTACCACTACTACCACTGCCACCAATATCACCAGCACCAATACCATCACCATCACCAATACCACCAATACTGATACGACCACCATTATCAATACCACCAACACAACCACCACCAATACCACCACCACCAATACAACCACCACCACCAATACCACCACCACCAATACCACCACCAATACCACCACCACCAACACCACCACCAATACCAATACCACCATCACCACCACAACCACCAATACCACCACCACCACCAATACCGCTACCACCAATACCATTAATAACACCACCACCAGTAACATCAATACCACCACCACCAATACCACCACCAATACCACCACCACCAACACCACCACCAATACCAATACCACCATCACCACCACAACCACCAATACCACCACCACCACCAATACCGCCACCACCAATACTGCCACCACAAACACCACCAATGCCACAAATACCACCACCACCAATACCACCACCACCAGTACCCACACCACCAATACCGATACCACCACCATTACCAATACCACCACCATTACCATTACCAATACCACCAACACCTTTACCACTAGTATCGCCACCACCTTTAATACCACCACCACCACCCACAACAATACCTCCACCAACAGTGCCACCACCACCAGCAATATCACTACCAATACTACAACCACCACCAATACCACCACCACCACCAATAACACCACAACCAATTACACCATCACCAATACCACCACCACCACCACCACCAATACCAACACCACCACCAATACTGCCACCACAAAGACCAGCAATGTCACCAATACCATTACCACCAATACCACCACCACCAGGGTCCCCACCGTCAATACCACCATCACCAATTCCATTAATACCACCACCACCAATAACATCACTACCACCCCCACCAATACACCACCACCAATACCACCAATACCATCACCAATACCACCACCACCAATACCACCACCACCACCACCAATACCACCACAAATACCACCACCACGAACACCACCACTAATACCACCACCAATAACACCAACAAAATCAATACCACCACCACCAATACCACCACCATCAATACAACCACCAATACCACCACCACCACCAATAACACCACCACCACGAATACCACCACCACCACCAATACCACCACTATAATCACCACCAACACCACCACTGCCAATACCACCACACATACCACCAATACCATCACCACCAATACCAATACCACCGCCACCAATACCATCAATACCACTTCCACCACCACCAATACCACCACCACCAATACCGATACCACCACCACCAATACAACCACCACCAATACCACCACCACCAATACCACCACCACCACCACCAATACCATCACCAATACAACCACCACCAATACCACCACAATACCACCACCACCAATGCCACCACCAATATCACCACCACCAATATCATCACCACCAATACAAACCATACCAGCACCACCACCACCAATATCACCAATAACACCACCACCAATAACACCACCACCAATACCACCACCACCATTTCCCCCACCACCAGCAATACCACCACCACCAATACCAACACCACCACCACCATTACCCCCACCACCACCAATACCACCACAACCAATAAAAATACCACCACCACAACCAATACCACCACCACAAATACCACCACCACCAATATCACCAATAACACCACCACCAATAACACCACCACCAATACCACCACCACCATTTCCCCCACCACCAGCAATACCACCACCACCAATACCAACACCACCACCACCATTACCCCCACCACCACCAATACCACCACAACCAATATAAATACCACCACCACAACCAATACCACCACCATAAATACCACCACCACCAATACCACCACTAATATCACCATCAATACCACCAACACCACCACCACTAATACCACCACCAATAACACCACCACCACCAATACCACCACCACCACCAATACTGCCACCACAAGACTACCAAAGCCACCATTACTGCCACCACCAGTACCCCCACCACCAATACCGATAACACCACCATTACCAATACAACCAACAACACTACCACCAGTACCACCACCACCATTAATACCACCATCACCCACAACAATACATCCACCACCAATACCATCACCAACAATATCAATACCAATACTACCACCACCACCAATACCTCCACCACCAAGACCACCACCACCAATAACATCGATACCATCACCAATACCATCAAGACCACCAATACCACCACCAACACCACCACCAACACCACCACCAACACCACCACCACCACCACCAATACCACCACCAATACCACCACCATCAATACTTCCACCACAAAGACGACCAATGCCACCAATACCACCACCACCAATACCACCACCACCAGTACCCCCTCCACCAATACCACCACCATCAATACCACCACCACCACCAATACCACAACCACCATGAATATCACCACCAATACCACCATCACCTCCACCAATACCATCACCAATACCACCACCACCAATATCATCACCACCAATACGAACCATACCAGCACCACCACCACCAATATCACCAATAACACCACCACCAATAACACCACCACCACCATTTCCCCCACCACCAGCAATACCAACACCACCAATACCAACACCGCCACCACCATTACCCCCACCACCACCAATACCACCACAACCAATAAAAATACCACCACCACAACCAATACCACCACCACAAATACCACCACCACCAATACCACCACTAATATCACCACCAGTACCACCAACACCACCACCACAACTGTTTGAATAGAAATGGTAATGAGTGAGCTTTCGCCCACCGTGAAGAAAGATGGTACTAAAAGGCCAGGTGTGGTTCCATGTGAATGTCCATTTACTTATATAAGCATACCACCTCAACTTGCTTTCAATTAATGGCTCAAATGTGTGACTTAAACTTAGAGGCTACAAGACAGACTAGTTTTTTCTTACTGAAATTCAATTCTGGGGTTTGATGCTCGATGTATTCTACTAATGCATTGATTGACTTTTGGAGCCCTATATGTGTTTAACTCACAATGGCGATGCTGTCAGCGCATTGCAAGTGCACTATTTCCTCTCTTGCAAACTTTGGTGGAAAACTCTCCTCTTGTAATAGGGCTAAAACACACCCTTGTTTCTAGCCATTATTTGTTTGGATTTTCAATGTGACCCTACTGCCATTTCCATCTTTGACCTGTGTTCATGTCTCGCTGTACAGTGCAATAATGGCATTTAACAATTTTTCTGGCTCTTCTCAGTCATCGGTCAACTAGTTGGTGTGGTGAGGGATGAATTTGTCATATTTGTAGTTTCAACATGCTTTCTCTAATTTTGCATTGTGTTTAATAGTAGTTATCGCCCAGGGTTTAAAATGTGCAGTGCCTAGACAGAGCCTTAAGGCGCTCTTTTCAAAGTATAGGGTGCCATAGAGTACATAATTAACTAATCAGACTTCCCAATGCATCAGAAAACCTAAAATAATTTAATGAAAACGGTCTGATAATCAGCTACCTTCAGGAGAAAGCCTGGAGCATGTAATGAGCTTGTGCCGCACTCGAAAACAGTGTCAATATATTTCATAAAAAGTGCACTAAAAAGACTTGCAGTTTTTGGGCTATGTTAATTAGAACACAACACAACATATCTTTCCAGTAATGTCACATCATTATGCTGTTATCACAAATATATTCTTCATTTTTTTCTTTGAAATGCTTGCTTTTTCTAAAGTGTATGGAAAAGTAATTTCTGGTTTATCTCTTGATCAACCTGTGAAGTGGCAGCAAGCGTATTAAATCAATAGGAATACCACACACACACAGGACAGGAAAGAATGTTTAATGATGATTAACATTGAGTTCACAATGGCATCTACTGCACGCAAAGCTGGCCCAAGAACACTCACACATTGGACTGTTCAGACACCAGAGCACAAATAGAGGTCCTTAGTTGAGAACAAGCATTGGTGGGGTTCAGGGAAACAGTGGGGGGAGGGTGACAGAAGCAACACAAGGGGGTGCCAAGGCAATATGATCAAGGGTGGGGGGGACCAAAGCAACACATTGGAGGGCAGGGGGGAGACACCAAAGCAACTCTAGGAGGGTGAGAGGGGTAAAAAAGCAACATGGGGAATGGGGTAAAGCAATACGAGTGTGTGGTGGGGAACCGAATAATGAAGGGGGGAGAAGAAGGATGCAGGTAAGGAGAAAACAACACCGAGAGAGCAGGGAGAAGCATTATGGCAACAGACAACAACACAGAGTGCAGGGAATAGAAGTATGCGAGGTAGATAGCTTGAAAACACTCATGAAGTACTTAATAGAAGTAAAGAATAGTGCTTGAAATACAAGCAGTGAAAGCAGAGATTACAGCCAAATAAAGAGTCAATAAAGCAGGAACGCACCACAAGAGGGACAAACACAAGACTGACACGCTGGGACACACCTAAGAAGCAGATAAATGAGTGACTAGAAAACCAACCAATGGTAAGCAATGGGCGTGCTCTAAACCCCTCCATATTCTCGATAAACCTCAATATAACTCACAACAGCCAGTGCATGCGCTCTCTAGTAGGCTCGATCTAAAAAGCATATTCCTTCTACTTTACTACTCTCAGCCGATGTGCTTGGTTAGGAGGAAGAAGCGGGCTGCTTGACACTGCTCATTCAAAACTACATTCAGAAATAACCACAGGAAAGTGCTGCAATGTTGAGTGGAATGAAACAACTGAAGCACCCACCACAGCTTGACAATATGTGGGACTCGGGAATGGAACCACCTTCTGGGCTATCTCCAGATGCAGAGGTAGAAGACATGTAAACAATGAGTATGCGCTACTAGACTGCATCTAATTTCGAACCAAGGGCACATGACTGATGGCTAGAAAGTCAAACAAAACTGTCACCCTTGAATTGTAAGGCAATACAATCTTCCACTGAAAAATTGATTTCCCTTACAACAACAAATGAGGACTTATCATGCACCTTAGGCATGTGTTAATGGCAAGTTAAACTCAAGGGAAGTTAATTTGTCAAGGGGCGGTATGAGTAGATAGTCCTGATTTACCAGTATACTGAAGCAGCCCCTGGATACCCTCCCGAGTGATTAGCCACGCTTTACAAATCCTGTTTTGATATGATTTGAAATATGTCAGAAAACACTTTCTTTGGATATCAATGTGACAGCTGCAGTAGATGACACCAGAAATTCACAGATCAGCTTTTATGCAAAAGCATAACCTGACCAGAAAAACCTTTGAGTTTGAGGCTCAAAATTGCCTGGGCATTGATCCTATGCACCACAATCAGCAGTTTTAGCAGCACCACCTCTGTTATGTTTTAGAAGCACTAAGGGGCATATTATCAAGAAATAGCATTAAAATGATCGCTGCTTTAGCAGCAGAAAACTGCCGCTAAAGCAGCGATAATGGGCCTGATAATGCGCCCTTGAGAATTCCAATAGAAGCCCATGTTCTGGTGTCAACATGGGCTTCTATTGGAATTCTCTGCGGCATATTATCAAGCCCATTATCGCCACTTTAGCTGCAGTTTTCTGCCGCTAAAGCGGCGATAATTTTAACGCCGTCCTTGATAATATGCCCCTAGCTCTGTTATGTTTTAACAGCACTAGCTGTGTTAGGTTTTAGCAGCACAAGCTCTGTTATATTTCAGCAGCACTAGCTCTGTTATGTTTTAGAAGCACTAGCTCTATTATGTTTTATCAGCACTAGCTCTAATATTTTATAGCATCATTAGCTCTGTTATGTTTTAGCAACACCACCTCTAGCTCTACTATGTTTCAGCAGCACAATCTCTATTATGTTTTAGCAACACTAGCTCTAAAATGTTTTAGCCACACTAGTTGTGTTATGTTTTAGCAGCACCAGCAAAATCTCTATTATGTTTTAGCAGCACTAGCTGTGTTATGTTTTAGCAGCACCAGCACAATCTCTATTATGTTTTAGCATCACTAGCTCTACTATGTTATAGCAGCACTAGCTGTATTGTGTTTTAGCAGCACTAGCTCGATTACGGTTTAGCAGCACTAGCTGTGTTATGTTTTAGCAGCACTAGAACGATTATGTTTTAGCAGCACTAGCTGTGTTATGTTTTAGCAGCACCAGCACAATCTCTATTATGTTTTAGCAGCACTAGCTGTGTTATGTTTTAGCAGCACCAGCACAATCTCTATTATGTTTTAGCAGCAATAGCTCTATCATGTTTTAGCATCACTAGGTCTATTATGTTACAGCAGCACTAGCTCTGTTATGTTTTAGCAGCACTAGCGTTGTTATGTTCTAGCAGCACTAGATGTGTTATGTTTTAGCAGCACTAGCTCTATTATGTTTTAGCAGCACTAGCTCTAATATGTTTTAGCAGCACCGGCTCTATTATGTTTTAGCAACACCACCTCTAGCTTTACTATGTTTCAGCAGAACTGGCTATATTATGTTTTAGTAGCACTGGCTCTATTATGATTTAACAGCACCAGCTCTATTATGTTTTAGCAGCACTAGCTCTATAATGTTTTAACAGCACTAGTTGTGTTATGTTTTAGCAGCACCAGCACTAGCTCTATTATGTTTTAGCAGCACCAGCTCTATTATGTTTTAGCAGCACTGACTCTATTATGTTTTAGCAGCACCAGCTCTATTATGTTTTAGCAGCACTGACTCTATTATGTTTTAGCAGCACCAGCTCTATTATATTTTAGCAGCACTAGCTTTGTTATTTTTTAGCAGCACCAGCACTAGCTGAATTATGATTTAGCAGCACCAGCTCTATTATGTTTTATCAGCACGGACTCTATTATGTTTTAGCAGTACCAGATTTATTATGCTTTAGCAGCACTAGCTGTGTTATGTTTTAGCAGCACCAACTCTATTATGTTTTAGCAACACTAGCTCTATTATATTTTAGCAGCACTGGCTCTATTATGTTTTAGCAGCACTAGCTCTATTATGTTTTTAGCAGCACTAGCTGTGTTATGTTTTAGCAGCACCAACTCTATTATGTTTTAGCAACACTAGCTTTATTATGTTTTAGCAGCACTAGCTCTATTATATTTTAGCAGCACTGGCTCTATTATGTTTTAGCAGCACTGGCTCTATTGTGTTTTAGCAGCACTGGCTCTATTATGTTTTAGCAGCACCAGCTCTATTATGTTTTAGCAGCACCAACTCTATTATGTTTTAGCAGCCCTAGCTCTATTATGTTTAAGTAGCACTAGCTGTATTATGTTTTAGCAGCACCAGCTCTATTATGTTTTAGCAGCACTGGATCTATTATGTTTTAGCAGCACTATCTCTATTATGTTTTAGCAGCACTGGTTCTAATATGTTTTAGCAGCACTAGCTGTATTATGTTTTAGCAGCACTGAATTTATTATGTATTAGTAGAACTAGCTGTATTATGATTTAGTAGCACTGGCTCTATTATGTTTTAGCAGCACTGGCTCTATTATGTTTTAGCAGCACTATCTCTATTATGCTTCAGCAGCACACGCTTTATTATGTTTCAGCAGCGCTAGATTTATTATGTTTTAGCAGCACTAGCTGTATTATGTTTTAGCAGGACTAGCTCTATTATGTATTAGCAGCACTGAATTTATTATGTATTAGTAGCACTAGCTGTATTATGTTTTAGTAGCAATGGTTCTATTATGTTTTATCAGCACTGGCTCTATTATGTTTTAGCAGCACTATCTCTTTTATGTTTTAGCAGCACTGGTTCTAATATGTTTTAGCAGCACTATCTCTATTAAGTTTTAGCATCACTTGCTGTATTATGTTTTAGCAGCACTGGATTTATTATGTTTTAGCAGCACTAGCTGTATTATGTTTTAGCAGCACTGAATTTATTATGTATTAGTAGAACTAGCTGTATTATGATTTAGTAGCACTGGCTCTATTATGTTTTAGCAGCACTGGCTCTATTATGTTTTAGCAGCACTATCTCTATTATGTTTCAGCAGCACAAGCTTTATTATGTTTCAGCAGCGCTAGATTTATTATGTTTTAGCAGCAATAGCTGTATTATGTTTTAGCAGGACTAGCTCTATTATGTATTAGCAGCACTGAATTTATTATGTATTAGTAGCACTAGCTGTATTATGTTTTAGTAGCAATGGTTCTATTATGTTTTATCAGCACTGGCTCTATTGTGTTTTAGCAGCACTGGATTGATTATGTTTTAGCAGCACTGGCTCTATTAAGTTTTAGCAGGACTAGCTCTATTATGTTTTAGCAGCACTGGCTCTTTTATGTTTTAGATGCACTGGCACTATGTTTTAGCAGCACTGGCTCTATTATGTTTTAGCAGCACTGGCTCTTTTATGTTTTAGATGCACTAGCTGCATTATGTTTTAGCAGGACAAGCTCTATTATGTTTTAGCTGCACTGGCACTATGTTTTAGCAGCACTGGCTCTATTATGTTTCAGCAGCACTATCTCTATTATGTTTTAGCATCACTGGAATTATTATGTTTTAGCAGCACTAGCTGTATTATGTTTTAGCAGCACTATATCTATTGTGTTTTAGCAGCACTGGATTGATTATGTATTAGTAGCACTAGCTGTATTATGTTTTAGTAGCAATGGCTCTATTATGTTTTAGCAGCACTGGCTCTATTATGTTTTAGCAGCACTATCTCTATTATGTTTAGGAGCACTAGCTCTATTATGTTTCAGCAGCACTAGCTTTGTTATGTTTTAACTGCACTAGCTGTGTTATGTTTTAGCAGCACTATCTCTATTATGTTTTAGCAGCACTGGCTCTATTATGTTTTAGCAGCACTGGCTCTATTATGTTTTAGTAGCACTGGCTCTATTATGTTTTAGCAGCACTGGTTCTATTATGTTTTAGCAGCACTATCTCTATTAAGTTTTAGCATCACTAGCTGTATTATGTTTTAGCAGCACTGAATTTATTATGTTTTAGCAGCACTAGCTGTATTATGTTTTAGCAGCACTGAATTTATTATGTATTAGTAGCACTAGCTGTATTATGTTTTAGTAGCACTGGCTCTATTATGTTTTAGCAGCTCTGGCTCTATTATGTTTTAGCAGCACTATCTCTATTATGTTTCAGCAGCACAAGCTCCATTATGTTTCACCAGCGCTGGATTTATTATGTTTTAGCAGCACTAGCTGTATTATGTTTTAGCAGGACTAGCTCTATTATGTTTTAGCAGCACTGGCTCTATTATGTTTTAGCAGCACTAGCTCTATTATGTTTCAGCAGCACTAGCTTTGTTATGTGTTAACTACACTAGCTGTGTTATGTTTTAGCAGCACTAGCTCTGTTATGTTTTAACTGCACTAGCTTTGTTATGTTTTAGCAACACTAGTTCTATTATGTTTCAGCAGCACTAGCTGTATTATGTCTTAACAGCACCAGCTCTATTACGTTTTAGCAGCACTGGCTCTATTATGTTTCAGCAGGACAAGCTCTATTATGTTTTAGCAGCACTGGATTTATTATGTTTTAGCAGGACTAGCTCTATTATGTTTCAGCAGCACTGTCTCTATTGTGTTTTAGCAGGACTAGCTCTATTATGTTTCAGCAGCACTGTCTCTATTGTGTTTTAGCAGGACTAGCTCTATTATGTTTCAGCAGCGCTGGATTTATTATGTTTTAGCAGCACTAGCTGTATTATGTTTTATCAGCACTGGCCCTATCATGTTTTATCAGCACTGGCTCTATTATGTTTTAGCAGCACTATCTCTATTATGTTTTAGCAGCTCTAGCTCTATTATGTTTCAGCAGCACTAGCTTTGTTATGTGTTAACTGCACTAACTGTGTTATGTTTTAGCAGCACTAGCTCTGTTATGTTTTAACTGCACTAGCTGTGTTATGTTTTAGCAGCTCTAGCTCTATTATGTTTCAGCAGCACTAGCTTTGTTATGTGTTAACTGCACTAACTGTGTTATGTTTTAGCAGCACTAGCTCTGTTATGTTTTAACTGCACTAGCTGTGTTATGTTTTAGCAACACCAGCTCTATTACGTTTTAGCAGCACTGGCTTAGCACCACTGGCTCTATTAGGTTTCAGCAGCACTATCTCTATTATGTTGCAGCAGCACTAGATTAATTATGTTTTAGCAACACTAGCTGTATTATGTTTTATCAGGACTAGATCTAATATGTTTTAGCAGCACTGTCTCTATTGTGTTTTGGCAGGACTAGCTCTATTATGTTTTAGAAGCACTGGCTCTATTATGTTTTAGCAGCACTGGCTGTATTATGTTTTAGCAGCACTAGTTGTATTATGTTTTAGCAGCACTAGCTCTATTATGTTTTAGCAACACTAGCTGTATTATGTTTTAACAGCACTAGCTCTATTATGTTTTATCAGCACTGGCTCTATTATGTTTTAGCAGCACTGTCTCTATTGTGTTTTAGCAGGACTAGTGAGGTTCCGTGTGGGACGGAACGACACTTTTTGGGTGGTGACGAATATGGGTGAGTTGGGTATCTATGAACCGCAAATGACGAGTATAGTGGGTGTACGCAGTTTCGCTACGCAACTACGTATGGTTCGTCTGATTTTTGGGTTTGTTCATCTGACCCCTCGGGTTCCATTTTAGATACGGCATCCATTTTGTTTCTTGCCCTCAAGTAGCCAGCGAACGGACTTTGTCCGCTTCGTGACCCTGGGATTCCCAAGCTTACACGAGGGACACGTGTTCTTTGGAGTATGACTTTTATGACGAGGGGAACGACACGACGAAGGCAGATGGCCCCTCTCAAGGCTCATCTTGCCGTGCCGGTCTATTGTTTCAGTATAAGGGAGAAAGGGTCCCAGGATATACAGACTTAATTAAAAGCTGACACACAAACAATCACAAAAGAATACAAAAAGAATGCTGACAAAGTGTTATTTAATCACACTTTGGCAAAGTACACATTTGCTAATAAATACAATAGACTTTGATCAAATAGTGCGGAGTGCCAAGGAAGGGAATAAGGGGATAGTGAATTGAGTGAGGTACGAGGGGTAAGTGACATATAAATTGTATAAAAACGTCACAATTCAATTGCAAGGCAAAACAATTTCAAGCCATAACATCCAGATCAAATTCATTGAATTGAATAGTAGAATTATTTACAAAGACCATGTACAAGCAAGAACACAGTGTACATTACACTGTTGGAAGTACTGGCGATGGAGTATTGTCGACGTTTCGACCCCTGGACATAGGTAGGTAAGTAGGCTCCTTACTAACGGGGTCTTCTTCAGGACAAAGACAGTGTGACAAGGGGAGTGGCACCCAAATAGAAGGTGAACAAGTATTCAATAACTTCTTGGCGTCAAAAGGCGCAGGGGCTGATAAGCTCCCGATGGGGGTAGAGTGAGTGACACTTAATTGGCAATGTCGAAAAAGTCGGGGAAATTAATATCTCCCGAATCAGAAGCCATGGCGCAATCTCAGTGGCGACAGTGAAATTAATCACAGAGGAATCCAGCCTCGTTGGAGGCGGCGGCACCCACTGTCCTCGTGGTTCGTTGGGAAAGGTTCGAGAAGCTCTAGAACGTCTGTTATCATTTCGATGTACAGTGCAACCTCGAGCATTGTTTAAGGAAGAGACTGCAGCGTGGATGGCACAACCTGGTCAATATCCGATGCGGGAAGTTCCCCCAGTATGGATGCCAGGTGATCCTAATGCTAACCCTGCTGTCCCAGGCCGTTTTCAGAGAGTGTGGATACACCTCCCTTGGAAACGATCGGAAGTTTTACAGGTGAAGCAAACTTTGCCTGATCCCCGTAAAAATCCAGCGGGTTATTATAAGGAGGTGTCCCAATTGGTGGATGCTACTGTTATGAACCTTGCTGATATTGATATGTTGTTTGGCAATGTAGTGCCTCAGCCGATTTGGGCGAAAATTCATCACGAGAATCACGCGGCCGAGTTGGGCGGTGATTGGGCTGCCCTTACAGCGGCAGACGCTCAGCAAGTTGGGGGGGCTAAGCCTGAGCAGCTTATTGTGGAATTGCCCCAGAGGATAATTACCCTCATGAAAACGCTTATGCCGGCGATGCGCGTCAATTGGGACAAGTTGTCCGCGTGCAAGCAAAAGAAGGATGAAAGCGTATCCGACTTCTTTACGAGATTCGAGGAAGCATTTGTCGATCATAGTGGCCAGGACATGGGTTCAGAAGGTGGTCAGCGGTTGTTTGTTGATAAGTTTGTATCGAACTTGTTGCCCGAACTTAGCAATAAGTTGAAAAACTCTGAGAGTTCATGGGCTGTTTCTACCACTGCTCAAATATTGGCTACGGCCCAATATTATGAAAATAGGGAAAAGGAGGAAAGTGAACGTGCAGATAAGAAAACAAAGGATCTTAAAACTAAGGTCCTATTGCAGCAAGCGTATCCTCCGCGCTCAAATTTCAATGATTCGCAACAGCCAAATAGATCGCAATCACAGTTCTCTAGATCGCAGACACGGAATGACTCTCCCGCACCTCGTTTTGTGTTGGGATATAATCAATGTGCGTACTGTCGAGGGGAGGGCCATTTGAAGTTTAATTGTCCGGTTCTCCGTGATAGGAATAATGGTGTGTCAGCTCAAGGAGGTCGTGGTGGTCCTCAACAAGCTTCACGTGGTAGAGGTCGTGGAGTTACTCAGACTCAGGCCAGCGTTTTGCCACTTCCTCAGACTCGCAGAATTGTTTCGATCGACGTGAACAATCGTCTGGTAGATCTGCACAGTATCATGTGGATGACCATTACGTTGAGCATGATGTTGATACGGATGGTATCTACTAGGACAGCCATAGACAAAGGAAGGGAGAAGTATCAGTTCCGGTTGATCAGAGAGGGCCTTATGTTGCAGTAGCCACATTGGGCATCGTTGAGCCTTTTCTGTTGGACACTGGTGCAGCAAAAAGTTCCATTATGCATTCGAAACTCCCTGGCGCACCTTTGTCTGGCTTAACGAATGTTTCCGTTGGATTCTCTGGCGCCCCCGTTAGCAATCCAGTCTCTAGCCCCCTGCCCCTTACGATTGGGTCTCATGAGTTAGAAGCCCCTTTGATTTTGACTACTGGTTGTGGTGAGAATCTTTTGGGCTTGGATTTGTTGAAAAGGTTACATGCGACTTTGTACTGCTCTCCTACGGGTGTGGAGCTTACATTGGGTGAGAATGTGATCTCCCCTATGTATCTGTCAATCGATAAGCTCCCGCCGGAATTGAATTCTCTTCCGGTTTCTTTGTGGGCAACAGGTCCCAATGATGTGGGCCTACTGAGCATCCCACCTTATGTTGTTCAATTAAAAGCTGATGTGCGCTTACCACGCATACCCCAGTATCGTATTTCCCTTGATGGTGAACGGGCACTATTAGCGATCATTTATGATCTGATCGGTAAAGATGTTATCGAGGAGACACGAGGTAACGTGTGTAATAGTCCCGTGTTGCCTATTTTGAAACGAACTGATCCGTCCAAGCCTCCCGTGTACCGTCTAGTTATTGACTTACGGGAAGTAAATAAAATTGTTGTCCCGCAGTTTCCTGTGGTTCCAGACATTACAGCTTTACTGACTCTGATTCCAGCCTCTGCATCGTGGTTCTCGGTAATCGATCTGAAGAATGCGTTCTTTAGCATTCCGATTGCTGAGGAAAGTTGTGATTTGTTCGGATTTTCGTTAGGAGGTCGCAGTTTCCGGTTCAAACGCGCACCTCAAGGCTACTGTGAGAGCCCATCAATCTACAGCCAAGCTCTTAAAAGTCAACTAGATCCATTTGTGCTGCCAACTGGTGCGGCTTTGATTCAGTACGTTGACGATCTGTTGGTAGCTGCAGATACTGAACAAGTTTGCCGGACTGCTACTGTGTCACTATTGCAGCATCTCTGTGACTTACATCACAAAGTGTCACCTTCTAAGTTACAATATTGTTGTCAAGAAGTTACCTACTTAGGTCACTTATTGTCAAAGGCGGGAAGAAGGTTGACCCCTGAAAGAATTGCAGCAATTGCTCGAATGACTGTGCCGACGACCCAGAGAGATGTGCGTGCCTTTTTAGGTATCACGTCATACTGCAGACAGTGGATTCCAAATTTTTCACTGTTAGCGAAGCCATTGATAGCTCTCACGTGCAAGGACGTTTCGACTCCTTTGCCATGGACGGAGGAATGTCAGAAAAGTTTTTCTGAACTACGTGACGCACTGTGTTCGGCTCCTGTGTTAGGTACTCCTGATTACAGTAAGCCATTCACATTATACGTTCACGAGAGGGAAGGTTGTGCGTTGAGTGTTTTAACGCAACAATTTGGTGACAAGCAGCGCCCGTGTGCATATTTTTCCTCAACCTTAGACCCGGTAGCTAGAGCGTTGCCAAGTTGCTTGAGGGCGACAGCGGCGGCAGCGGCGTCTATTCGGCAGTCCGCAGGTCTTGTTATGGATAATATGCTCATGGTGATGGTCCCGCATGCAGTTGATACTCTTTTGAATCGGACAAAGACTCAACATCTGACGAGTGCAAGGTTGTCTGGGTACGAGCTGACCCTTTTGGCAAGTCATATACAGATCAAACGTTGTAATGTACTGAATCCGGCGACATTGTTGCCGATTAATATGGAATCAGATGATGTGCCACCACATGATTGTTATTTACGAACTGAGGAAGAAACAAAAGGTCGTGTGGACCTAAAAAACACTCCCTTGACAGATCCCGATGGTACCTTGTATGTGGATGGTTCGTGCTTTAAATTGCCGAATGGTGATGTGACGACTGCGTATGCTGTAGTGACGTTGAGCACGGTTGTGGAAACTGCGAGATTGAATCAGAATTCAGCGCAAGCTGCAGAATTGATTGCATTGACAAGAGCGTGTGTTTTGTCTAAAGGAAAGCGAGTGAATGTGTTTACCGACAGTCAGTATGCATTCGGTGTTGCGCATAACTTTGGAAGATTGTGGAGAGAAAGAGGATTTATGACATCGCATGGTACGAAGATTCAGCATGGGCAGCTTGTGAATGACCTTTTGGATGCACTTACACTGCCTAAACAAGTGGCGATTGTTAAATGTAGTGCACATCGGAAAGTGACGGATGATGTTGGTCGTGGTAATGCGTTTGCGGATGAGATTGCTAAGGAAACGGCTAAGGATCTTGCGACCCGAATGTATGTCACGAGTTCAGTGAGGTGGCCGATGGAGACTGGTATGTGTGAAAATACTATTGAGAGTGTGAAAGCAATTCAGAACGAAGCTACTAAAGCCAAAAAGACTAAGTGGAAAGAAAGTACGGGAAAGTTGGACATGCATGGATGTTGGGTTGACCTGATGGAATGTCAGAGGTGGATGTTACCAGATGCGTACGTATTAGCTGTTGTGACGATGGCTCATGGGTTGGCACATATCAGTGCGAAAGGAATATGTAGGTTTTTGTCACCTGTATGGAGAAATGAGGGTATTGCTAAGTGTGCCGAGAGAGTGGTTAAGAATTGTATGGTGTGTTTGATGCACAATCCCGGCAAGGGCACTCCCACTCCACCTGGTCATTTTGCTCCTCCTGTTTGTCCCTTTGAGGTTATCCAGCTGGACTTTATCCATATGGAGAGATGCAATAACCTAAAGTATGTTTTGGTTGTGGTTTGTGCGTTCTCCAGATGGATTGAGGCCTATCCTCTTAAGGATAACACTGCCCTGTCCACAGCAAAAATCCTGCTGAAGGAATACTTTCCTCGGTACGGAATGCCACGGATTGTATGGTCGGATAATGGAAGTGAGTTTGTGGGAAGTGTAATGCAGAGTGTGTGCAAGGGTCTTGGAATTCGTCAAAAATTCCATAGCGCTAATCATCCACAGGCAGCGGGTTTGGTTGAAGGGTACAATGGTACCCTAAAACTAAAACTCGCCAAGATCCAGGCTACGACTGGTCTATCATGGCCTGATGCCTTGCCTCTGGCTCTCCTATCGACCAGAGCGACCGTACACTCTCGAGTAGGGCTTAGCCCATATGAGATTGTGTTCGGCCGCCCTGCGAATATTTGGGGGGTCCCGAGACCAAGGGCTTTTGATAGTCTTGAGTATCCAATGTTAATTGATTACCTGCATGATTTGACCACTAAACTACGGTTAATCCATCAACAGGTCTTTGAAGCTCTACCGGCGCAGACAGAGGGCCCTGGACACCAGCTCCGGCGAGGAGACTGGGTTGTTACCCGAAATTTTGGTCGGAAGCGTAACTTGGAGCCAAGATTTGTAGGACCCTTTCAAGTCTTATTGAAGACGAGGACTGCGGTTCGACTGGAGGGCCAGAAGAATTGGGTGCACGCCAGCCATACGAAAAGGGTACCGATTCCCTTACCAACGGATGGTTGGGTGAGGACTGGGATTTCGGCAACAGAAACTGAGACTCCTTTGCACTTTGTGCCGTTTAGCGACGCTCAACCTGTGGGGAATGATTTGTCACTGCCAAACCCACATGTGAAGTCATCGGTAGCAGAGAGCCCAAGGTCTGACTCGTTGTCCACTTCATTGAATACTGTTGCGCCAGCTGAACAATTGTTTGTAGAGCAAACTCGACCTGGAAGACGTCGATACTTTCTTCGTTCAAGGACTAATAAAAATTAGTTGTATATTTGCTTTTGATGTTATGAACATTATGGACAATTATATCCTTTCTTTTTAAGTTTTTATGTGCTTTCCCACGGCTTAGAGATTTGTAATCTGAACTTTTCGAGGGAACCTCTCCATCCGGGTCACCGTAGGGCCGTGCGGGTACTCCTTTCTGTTTAGCAGGTTTCTGACGCTAGGTCGGTTACTTTTGTCGATTCCTGGGAACTCCTGGGGATTGATAATCGCTACTCAGAACGAAGTGCGTCAAGTACGTCACGGACGGTTTGTAGAGGATGGCATTCTCTAAGCTGTTGGAAGTAGAAAGGATGTCGGCGCAGAGATCAGAATTAAGAAGAGTTGTATGTACAAAATGCTTTTTGTTTCAGGTGTTCCTATTGTTCCTGATCGTATCTATGTTATTGGTGGGTGGAGTGTATTTTGGAGTACAGTTGTTATTACCTCCTGTTTAACCTACCTCTTCTCCTAAACTGAGCTCCCTCACCACTGTTTCCCCACATTCTTTTCATCCCCTGCCTCAACATGAACAGGTTAGGCGTGCGGAATTTATGAATAACTCCTTCGTTCAACTTCTACATCAGCATCAGTTGGTGATGAATACTACCAATTGTTGGGTGTGTGGGTTAATGCCACATACCATGGATAGGGGTATTCCATATTTGGTCCTTCCTTACAGCTCCCAGGGTTCGGCTCGAGCATTCCAAACTATGTTCCGTAGTGCACTAGATTCCTACCCCAGTCGAGAGCCACGTTCTGCCAATTTTGGTCCTGGGCCGTATCACAAACCTTTGGCGATAGCGATAGCGGATTTAGATAGAGATGTTTTTGATGCATCGCTTATCCCAAATGAAGAGGTACAGGCTTATAAGGATCTGAGCGAGGCTGAGTATAGTACGTCAGTGGGTGATAGACAGCTTAAGAGCTCGTCCCCAATATGGATTGTACCACACCTCGGTAATTTCTGCCTGAAAGGTCTGGGTCGAAATCCGAGAGCACAACTTGGGAACAGTGCTTGCACTGCCACGTATGTTCTGCCGATGCTCTCCTCCCCTGTTTTTCTGACCGCTAAGGGCACTTATTTTGTATGTTATGAACGCGCATATACATGGTTACCACGTGATTTTTCGGGTACCTGTTATATTGCGAATCTTTTACCACCGACTTTCACATTTGCCTCAGATTATCACAAGACTAGAGTTGTGAGAGGCGTTATTAGCAAAGAGGATACTGCCGGTCAAGAAGCAGGAGACTTCTTTAAGGGTTTCTTGCCGTTTTGGGGACCTATGGTTAATAGTAGGAACCTAAGACAGCTGACACGTGTAGTAGAGTCGACTGCTAATATTACTGCAAGCGCCCTTGGTAATCTCACAGCTGAACTTCAGGCGGATAGACTCATGACGTTGCAGAACCGTATGGTTCTAGATGTTGTTCTCGCAGATAGAGGTGGTGTGAGTAAAGTTATCCATTCGAGTTGTTGCATTTTTATTCCTGACAATGCTCCAACTGTCTACCAAGCCATCTCGAAGTTGCACAAGATCTCCGAGTCCATACACGTGGACGAAGGTAATTGGACGCTACTAGGATGGTTTTGGGGCCTGATGTCAACTTGGGGTTGGAAGATTCTGATGATCGTAGGAGTTGTTGTAACGTTTCTGTTCACGTGTTGTCTTTGTGTACAGTGTGGTCCTGCCTTATGTGGCCTATGTGCTACAACGTGTATAAGACGACCATCTGTTACCAAGGAGACGTTGATGAATAGAATGATGTTCCAGCAGCAATTGAGCGATCTGATGAATATTGAAATAGATTCCGATCTTGACTAGTGCTTGCCTACATGAGGGCAAAAGGAGCGTCTGAGGTTCCGTGTGGGATGGAACGACACTTTTTGGGTGGTGACGAATATGGGTGAGTTGGGTATCTATGAACCGCAAATGACGAGTGTAGTGGGTGTACGCAGTTTCGCTACGCAACCACGTATGGTTCGTCTGATTTTTGGGTTTGTTCATCTGACCCCTCGGGTTCCATTTTAGATACGGCATCCATTTTGTTTCTTGCCCTCAAGTAGCCAGCGAACGGACTTTGTCCGCTTCGTGACCCTGGGATTCCCAAGCTTACACGAGGGACACGTGTTCTTTGGAGTATGACTTTTATGACGAGGGGAACGACACGACGAAGGCAGATGGCCCCTCTCAAGGCTCATCTTGCCGTGCCGGTCTATTGTTTCAGCCATGCATACATTAGACACGGTGTCTCTGATCCCGTTATCAAGTTCCCTTTATTACTCCTAACACTCTTCTCTAATCTGTTGTGCATCCTTGTCCTTTCTTTGCATCTGTTCTTGCCCCTTCTCCTAATGTGTTTACGATCAGGATGGAATGTGTTTTATTGCAGAGAAGATATGTTTTTACAGTTGGGAACTGGCAATACTGTTGTGATTATGTTCCGGCCTCCTGAAACATGAACGCGACCCTTTTTGAAGTTTATTATGGGAACCGAGTTGTAATCTTTGTTCACCATACTGTGCAATGGCAAAAACGTGTATAAAAGGAGCGATCCACTTTTGCAAATTGAAGCAGTCTCCGAGAACCTACACGCTGTGTACTTCTTGTGACCTCTGTATCCCTGCAGTAAATAAACGCTGATCTCTGACGTCGCTGGAAGTGTCCCGTGTCTCTGTGTTTGGTACGCCAGAACAGGTAACCCACGAAGGTTTCAGGTGATGTTCCCTGGCACCGCTGGGTCTTAGAAAAACCCAGTCCTTCACTAGCTCTATTATATTTTAGCAGCACTGGCTCTATTATGTTTTAGCAACACTAGCTGTTTTATGTTTTAGCAGCAATGGCTCTAATATGTTTTAGCAGCAATGGCTCTATTATGTTTTAGCAGCACTGGCTCTATTATGTTTTAGCAGCACTGGCTCTATTATGTTTTAGCAGCAATGGCTCCATTGTGTTTTAGCAGGACTAGCTCTATTATGTTTCAGCAGCACAAGCTCTATTATATTTCAGCAGCGCTGGATTTATTATGTTTTAGCAGCACTAGCTGTATTATGTTTTAGCAGCACTAGCTCTATTATGTTTTAGCAGCGTTGGCTCAATTATCTTTTCGCAGCACTGGCTCCATTGTGTTTTAGCACGACTCGCTCTATTATGATTTAGCAGCACTGGCTCTATTATGTTTCAGCAGAACTCTCTCTATTATGTTTTAGCAGCACTGGAGTTATTATGTTTTAGAAGCACTAGCTCTATTATGTTTTAGCAGCACCAGCTCTATTATGTTTCAGCAGCACTAACTCTAGTGTGTTTTAGCAGCACTGGATTTATTATGTTTTAGCAGCACTAGCTGTATTATGTTTTAGCAGGACAAGCTCTATTATGTTTCAGCAGCACTGGCTCTATTATTTTTTAGCAACACTGGCTCTATTATGTTTTAGTAGCACTGTCTCTAATATGTTTTAGCAGGACTAGCTCTATTATGTTGTAGCAGCGCTGGCTATATTATGTTTTAGCAGCACTATCTCTATTAAGTTTCAGCAGCAGTGGCTGTATTATGTTTTAGCAGCACTATCTCTATTATGTTTTAGCAGCACTGGCTCGATTATGTTTTAGCAGCACTGGCTCTATTATGTTTTAGCAGCACTAGCTGTATTATGTTCTAGCAGCACTATCTCTATTATCTTTTAGCAGCACTAGCTCTATTATGTTTCAGCAGCACTAGCTTTGTTGTGTTTTAACTGCACTAGCTCTGTTATGTTTTAGCAGCACTAGCTTTGTTGTGTTTTAACTGCACTAGCTGTGTTATGTTTTAGCAGCACTGTCTCTATTGTGTTTTAGCAGGACTAGCTCTATTATGTTCTAGCAGCAATGGCTCTATTGTGTTTTAGCAACACTAGCTGTATTATGTTTTAGCAGGACTAGCTCTCTTATGTTTTAGCAGCACTAGCTATATTATGTTTCAGCAGCACTATCTCTATTGTGTTTTAGCAGCACTGGATTTATTATGTTTAGCAGCACTAGCTGTATTATGTTTAACAGGACTAGCTCTATTATGTTTTAGCAGTAATGGGTCTATTAGGTTTTAGCAGCACTGGCTCTATTATGTTTTAGCAGCAATGGCTCTATTATGTTTTAACAGGACTAGCTCTATTGTGTTTCAGCAGCACTATCTCTATTATGTTTCAGCAGCACTATCTCTATTATGTTTTAGCAGCACTGGATGTATTATGTTTTAGCAGCACTAGCTGTATTATGTTTTAGCAGGACTAGCTCTATTATGTTTTAGCAGCACTGGCTCTAATATGTTTTAGCAGCACTGGATTTATTATGTTTTAGCAGCACTAACTGTATTATGTTTTAGCAGCACTGGTCTATTATGTTTTAACAGCACTGGCTCTATTATGTTTCAGCAGCACTATCTCTAATATGTTTTAGCAGCACTGGATTTATTATGTTTTAGCAGGACTAGCTCTATTATGTTTTAGCAGCTCTGGATTTATTATGTTTTAACAGTACTGGCTCTATTATGTTTTAGCAGCACTGGCTCTATTATGTTTCAGCAGCACTGGCTCTATTATGTTTTAGCAGCGCTGGATTTATTATGTTTTGCAGCACTGGCTCTATTATGTTTTAGCATAACTGGCTCTATTATGTTTTAGCAGCACTTGCTCTATTATGTTTCAGCAGCACTATCTCTATTATGTTTTAGCAGCACTGGATTTATTATGTTTTAGCAGCACTAACTCTATTGTGTTTTAGCAGCACTGGATTGATAATGTTTTAGCAACACTGGCTCTATTATGTTTTAGCAGCACTAGCTGTATTATGTTTTAGCAGGACTAGCTCTATTATGTTTTAGCAGCACCTGCTCTATTATGTTTCAGCAGCACTATCTCTAGTGTGTTTTAGCAGCACTGGATTTATTATGTTTTAGCAGCACTAGCTGTAGTATGTTTTAGCAGCACTATCTCTATTATGTTTTAGCAGAACTGGCTCTATTATGTTTTAGCAGGACTAGCTCTAGTATGTTTTAGCAGGGCTATCTCTTTTATGTTTTAGCAGCACTGGCTCTATTATGTTTTAGCAGCACTGGCTCTATTAAGTTTTAGCAGCACTGGCTCTATTATGTTTTAGCAGGACTAGCTCTAGTATGTTTTAGCAGCACTAACTGTATTATGTTTTAACAGCACTGGCTCTATTATGTTTTAGCAGCACTGGCTCTATTATATTTCAGCAACACTATCTCTATTATGTTTTAGCAGCACTGGATTTGTTATGTTTTAGGAGCAATATCTGTATTATGTTTTAGCAGCACTGGCTCTATTATGTTTTAGCAGCACTGGCTCTATTATATTTCAGCAACACTATCTCTATTATGTTTTAGCAGCACTGGATTTGTTATGTTTTAGGAGCAATATCTGTATTATGTTTTAGCAGGACTAGCTCTATTATGTTTTAGCAGCACTGTCTCTATTATATTTCAGCAACACTATCTCTATTATGTTTTAGAAGCACTGGATTTATTATGTTTTAGCAGCACTAGCTGTATTATGTTTTAGCAGCACTATCTCTATTGTGTTTTAGCAGCACTGGATTGATTATGGTTGTACAAGCTTTATTCGAGATATTTCTCATAAAAGCACAGCATAAAAACATTAGAGATTAAAAAACATTAGAGATTAAAAAACAAGATATTTACAGGATATTTACAAATATAAATTCATACAAGTTCTGTGCAGCTCATACAGTATTAGCATAAAAAAGTTTACATTTGACAAGTAATTTTACATTATTAGCCAATCAAAATAAAAGGAAAACCTGATTAACTGGTCCCCCCCATTAAACGTTGCCTGATGGCCCAGGCCCAACCCAAGTATTTGGCTACCCCAATTACTATCGATTCATGGGTTGTTGTACACACAATTCTTAAAGCCACTGTACTGTCACGTGTCCCCAGGTTTTTACATACAGGGGTGAGCCATAGTCTCCTGGGTAATGAGTAGGCTTTGCATACAAATAGGAAGTGACCTACACTCTCCTCTGCATTACCACAGGCTGGACATAACCTGTTAGTCGACTTATGCCAACGTGACGTTAGTTTTTTTAAGGGAATGGATCCGGATCTTAGCTGGAAGACTAGCTTCCTATCCATTGGTACCGTAATAGTATCCCAATAGTTTTCTAGGATAGGAAAAATTTTTGTCTCCAAGAAACGACCAGCCATAGAGTCAGACCTAACGTCTTTCAGCAGATTGCCACCCGCCCAATCCCAATAACGTAATTTGAGGTCTTCTTTGCTTGGGAACTCTTCTTCCGCTGGGTTATTCCAAAGATTGGAAAACCCCAAATCAATTAGCATTGCCCTTAGATTTTTAAGCCATGTTATCTTGTGAAAGATGTCTTCCTTAATTATCCAGAGAAAACCCTCTGCATATTGTCTAATCTCTGGAGTTGTCCAAAGACGCCTCCAGTAGAGAACAGGGCGCAATCGCGCTCTGTCAGTAATTGTGCGTTTACCCAACTCCAGGAACAATGGTATTAGGGGGGTGCTCTGAGGAAGTCCTGTAATCCCTCTAAGGAACTTGTTCTCAGATATCTGTAGGGCCGCAAGATTGTCCCAGGCCCATATCTCCGCTCCATATAAAGTGGCACCTAAAACCTTGGCATCGTATACTATAAGTGCGGGTTTGATCGGCTTTGTTTTAGATTTACGGTGTTCACCCCTCAAGGCACCTGAAACTTGTTGATGTTTTATGACCACTTTTTGCAAATGGTGCAACCAGCCAGCGCTCTCTGCTATCTGTACCCCTAAATATGTAAACTCCTTAACAGTGTCTAACTTACAATTATTTAGGGTTACCTTGGGATAGATTCTACGGTTTGGGGTGAAGGCCATTAACTTTGTTTTCCCCACGTTTACTTCAAGCCCGTGCTCTGTGCAAAAGGTATCAAAAATATTTAATGCACGTTGCAGCCCTGCAGGGGTTTTCGACAAGATAAGAGTATCGTCAGCGAACATCAGGATCGGAACCCTGGCGTCCGCTAACGAAGGTGCGTCTACGCTTGCTTCCAACATTCGCCTAACAATCCCATTAATAAATAATGAGAAGAGTAAGGGAGCCATGGAGCAGCCTTGTCGGACACCCCTTTCCACGGGAAAGTCTGAAGTAAATTCGCCATTCCCACCCCACTGTATTCTTGCAAAATTGGATTCATGAAGGCGCATAATTAATGTAAGCAAATCAATAGGAATTCCCATTTTTCGCAAGACCAACCATAGCTTAAACCTGGGGACTAAATCAAATGCCGCCCGCAGGTCGACAAACGCGACATATAGGCAGCCTCTTCCCAGTAAAACCGTCTTCCACCGCAGTATGGTAAAGCGGAAGACCTGATCAATGGTACTGGTAGCTCGCCTAAATCCAGCTTGGTATATGGAAAGGGCGTTGTTGGCATCAACCCAGTCCATAAGCTGGTTTGCAACCATTCTTCCCACTACTTTTTGCATGGTTGCTATTAGGCTTATGGGCCTATAATTGGCAGGCGATGAGCGATCTCCCTTCTTATGGATGGGAATAATAATTGCACCTTTACAAAGGTCGGGGACCACCCCCCCCTTGGCTAGGGCATTTGCTACTAAAAAAATATACCTCACCCATCTCGTCATATCATACTTAAAAATATCCGGGGGTATCCCATCTAACCCTGGCGCTCTCCCACTTTTCACAGATCTAATCGCGATTTCTACTTCTTTGGGGGAGAACATGTTGTCAATAGCATAGACTGGCGCTATGCCTTCACCTACCCCGGGGTGCATGACTTCAGCATATTGTGGTCTGAAGTAGTCAACCCAGGCTTCTTCAGCTACATTATTATCTGGCTTTGCAGGGCCACCTCCTCTACCCCACTTAATAATTTTCCAAAAGGACCTAGAGTCCTTCTTGTTAGAGGCCTCTTTCAACTCTGCCCAGTGGTCTTCATCCCATTTCTTTTTTGCTTGGAAAATGGCCAGTTTGTACAGTTTCCTTGCCTCTTTTATTGCGACGCGGTCCCTGCTCCTAATAGCTTGTCCCAGTACTAGACGTGCAGATCTACATTGGCGATTGAACCACCTTCCAACATCCTGGGTTTTCCTCCCTTTCTTACTCTTGGTCAAAAAACATGGTTTGAGGAGGGAAAATAACTTATTGTGGATATCGGTGATATCCCTAATCCCGGGAACTATTGGATCAGCCGCCTCCATTGCAGTAATTGCGCTATCAACCTCATTGTTGATATAGGTCATGGTTTCCTCGTTAGCCAATACCCTTGGCCATTTCAGCCTACGTTCGTCGTTGCTCATGACCGGAATCTGATCGTTCTTTAGATACAAATTTCCCACTCCTGGATTCCACCACCTATGGGTCACACAAAGGGGGTTATGATCACTTTCTACTCTAGGCCTAATGGTCATATCAATAACCCCCTGCCACAACTGAAGACTACATATTATATAATCGATTCTGCTCCTGCTGTTACCATTATCGAAGGTACAACTACCCTCCTTATCCCCTGTAGTTCTCCCATTCAGTGCTCTTAGACCATGTTCCATACAAATAGCATTTAGTAATAGGATGTCTTTTGTCCACCTTGGGACGGGGTTTAAACATAAAGATGGTGCTCCCCAGAGGTTGTCCTCATCCTTCCCTAGGGGATCATTTGTAGAATCTAAAGGTTCAAAAGTCCTATTAAGATCCCCGGCTATAATTACCCTGCTATCTTGGGACTTTGTCTCTAAGCAGGCAGACAACAGTTCTAAGGTCGAGGAATTGGTTGTGTTACTGCCTCTTATATAAACATTATACAGGTCCAATGACGGACCCTTATCTGCTAAGATTCTTAACAGTTGTAAGTCGCTACTTCCCAGGTCCAAAATTTTGATGGTAATATCCAAATCTTGTTTTACCCATACAGTAAGACCTCCCATGGGCCGACTCCTACCACCTTTCAATGCTGGTATCGAAAAGTTTAAATAGCCACAACAAAACAGGGGTTCACAAGCCCAGGTTTCTTGGAAGCAACATACATCGAACCCGCAGATATATTCTGCCCAGAGTTGGGAGTCTAACTTGCTACTCAACCCTGCCACATTCCAGGATAGAAGCGTACCAAAGCTAAACTCAGACCCATCATGATTGTTAGTATAAGAAGACACTCGGGAAATCATTGGGCTTTTGATGTTAGTAACTACCTTCCCCAGATCATCAATGGGGTCAGCAAGTTTCACAGTACTAACATTTATATTTTCCATCCCGGTACCTCCCTCTACAACAAAACTCCCCTTCTCTGTGTAACCAGCAGTTAAGATTGTGTCAATAGAACTAACATGATCTTCACAGGCCCCCTTGGACTCATTATTAATCCCTCCAGTACTACTTCTCCACTCTCTAGTAATTTGTCAATATCCCCACCCTGAGTCCAGCCGTCCAGCTTGAGAATTATAATTAGTACATGCGGTATAGTTCTGACCAAATAATGAAGCTGGTATGGAAGTAATTGGCCATGATACAGCAGAAGGGTTCAGGGGTTCGTTATGCAGGCTAGTCAGTACACTGGTTGGGTAAGATCTACAATTCTAATATCTCCCTTGTTTTCACCCCATCCCTGCCTAGTTATCCATCCCGCCACCCTTGGATCTTGAAAGTTGACCACAACACAGTCCCCACCCAAACTTTTTGGTGTACCCTATCCAATCTATTCTCCTTACCCCTATGATTAACCCATCAAGATCTCCTGGGAGAGGTCTATTCTCCCTTAACCAGTGCATGGTCTTATTTTTAAGCATCTGGAAGGTTTCTCTCTGCCCTATGGGGAGTGGTGGGACGTTTGTAAGAACTACTACATAGGGGAAGGAATCCGGAGTAAGGTTTACTGGGGGTTTTCTGTGGTGTGGCTTTATTATGTTATAGCAGCACTGGCTCTATTATGTTTTAGCAGGACAAGCTCTATTATGTTTTAGCAGCACAGGCTCTAATATGTTTCAGCAGCACTATCTCTATTATGTCTTAGCAGCACTGGATTTATTATGCTTTAGCAGCACTAGCTGTATTATGTTTTAGCAGCACTATCTCTATTGTGTTTTAGCAGCACTGGATCGATTATGTTTTAGCAGGACTAGCGCTATTATGTTTTAGCAGCACTGGCACTTTTATGTTTTAGAAGCACTAGCTGTATTATTTTTTAGCAGCACTGGCACTATGTTTTAGCAGCACTGGCTCTATTATGTTTCAGCAGCACTATCTCTATTATGTTTTAGCAGCACTGGATTTATTATGTTTTAGCAGCACTATATCTATTGTGTTTTAGCAGCACTGGATTGATTATGTATTAGTAGCACTAGCTGTATTATGTTTTAGTAGCAATGGCACTATTATGTTTTAGCAGCAATAGCTCTATTATGTTTTAGCAGCACTATCTCTATTATGTTTTAGCAGCACTAGCTCTATTATGTTTCAGCAGCACTAGCTTTGTTATGTTTTAACTGCACTAGCTGTGTTATGTTTTGGCAGCTCTGTCTCTATTATGTTTTAGCAGCACTGGCTCTATTATGTCTTAGCAGCACTGGCTCTATTATGTTTTAGTAGCACTGGCTCTAATATGTTTTAGCAGCACTGGTTCTATTATGTTTTAGCAGCACTATCTCTATTAAGTTTTAGCATCACTAGCTGTATTATGTTTTAGCAGCACTGGATTTATTATGTTTTAGCAGCACTAGCTGTATTATGTTTTAGCAGCACTGAATTTATTATGTATTAGTAGCACTAGCTGTATTATGTTTTAGTAGCACTGGCTCTATTATGTTTTAGCAGCACTATCTCTATTATGTTTCAGCAGCACAAGCTCGATTGTGTTTCAGCAGCGCTGGATTTATTATGTTTTAGCAGCACTAGCTGTATTATGTTTTAGCAGGACTAGCTCTATTATGTTTTAGCAGCACTGGCTCTATTATGTTTTAGCAGCACTAGCTCTATTATGTTTCAGCAGCACTAGCTTTGTTATGTGTTAACTACACTAGCTGTGTTATGTTTTAGCAGCACTAGCTCTGTTATGTTTTAACTGCACTAGCTTTGTTATGTTTTAGCAACACTAGTTCTATTATGTTTCAGCAGCACTAGCTGTATTATGTCTTAACAGCACCAGCTCTATTACGTTTTAGCAGCACTGGCTCTATTATGTTTTAGCAGCACTGGATGTATTATGTTTTAGCAGCACTAGCTGTATTATGTTTTATCAGGACTAGCTCTATTATGTTTTAGCAGCACTGGCTCTATTATGTTTTAGCAGCACAAGCTCGATTGTGTTTCAGCAGCGCTGGATTTATTATGTTTTAGCAGCACTAGCTGTATTATGTTTTAGCAGGACTAGCTCTATTATGTTTTAGCAGCACTGGCTCTATTATGTTTTAGCAGCACTAACTCTATTATGTTTCAGCAGCACTAGCTTTGTTATGTGTTAACTACACTAGCTGTGTTATGTTTTAGCAGCACTAGCTCTGTTATGTTTTAACTGCACTAGCTTTGTTATGTTTTAGCAACACTAGTTCTATTATGTTTCAGCAGCACTAGCTGTATTATGTCTTAACAGCACCAGCTCTATTACGTTTTAGCAGCACTGGCTCTATTATGTTTTAGCAGCACTGGATTTATTATGTTTTAGCAGCACTTGCTGTATTATGTTTTATCAGGACTAGCTCTATTATGTTTTAGCAGCACTGGCTCTATTATGTTTTAGCAGCACTGTCTCTATTGTGTTTTAGCAGGACTAGCTCTATTATGTTTCAGCAGCACAAGCTCTATTATGTTTCAGCAGCGCTGGATTTATTATGTTTTAGCAGCACTAGCTGTATTATGTTTTAGCAGGACTAGCTCTATTATGTTTTAGCTGCACTGGCTCTATTGTGTTTTAGCAGGTCTAGCTCTATTATGTTTTAGCAGCACATGATTGATTGTGTTTTAACAGCACTGGATTTATTATGTTTTAGCAGCACTAGCTTTATTATGTTTTAGCAGGACTAGCTCTATTATGTTTTAGCACCACTGGCTCTATTATGTTTTAGCACCACTGGCTCTATTATGTTTTATCAGCACTGACCCTATTATGTTTTAGCAGCACAGGCTCTATTATGTTTCAGCAGCACTATCTCTATTATGTTTTAGCAGCACTGGATTTATTATGCTTTAGCAGCACTAGCTGTATTATGTTTTAGCAGCACTATCTCTATTGTGTTTTAGCAGCACTGGATTGATTATGTTTTAGCAGCACTGGCTCTATTAAGTTTTAGCAGGACTAGCTCTATTATGTTTTAGCAGCACTGGCTCTATTATGTTTTAGCAGCACTAGCTGTATTATGTTTTAGCAGCACTATCTCTATTATGTTTTAGCAGCACTGGCTCTATTAAATTTGAGCAGGACTAGCTCTATTGTGTTTTAGCAGCACTGGCTCTATTATGTTTTAGTATCACTGGCTCTATTATGTTTTAGTAGCACTGGTTCTATTATGTTTTAGCAGCACTAGCTGTATTATGTTTTAGCAGCACTGGATTTATTATGTTTTAGCAGCACTAGCTGTATTATGTTTTAGTAGCACTGGCTCTATTATGTTTTAGCAGCACTGTCTCTATTATGTTTTAGCAGCACTATCTCTATTATGTTTTAGCAGCACTGGCTTTTTCATGTTTTAACTGCACTAGCTGTGTTATGTTTTAGCAGCACTAGCTCTGTAATATTTTAGCTGCACTAGCTGTGTTATGTTTTAGCAGCACTAGTTCTATTATGTTTCAGCAGCACTGGCTGTATTCTGTCTTAACAGCACCAGCTCTATTACGTTTTAGCAGCACTGGCTCTTTTATGTTTCAGCAGCACTATCTCTATTATGTTTTAGCAGCACTGGATTCATTATGTTTTAGCAGCACTAGCTCTGTTATGTTTTAACTGCACTAGCTGTATTATGTTTTAGCAGGACTAGCTCTGTTATGTTTTAGCAGCACTAGCTATATTATGTTTCAGCAGCACTATCTCTATTGTGTTTTAGCAGCACTGGATTTATTATGTTTTAGCAGCACTGGCTCTATTATGTTTTAGCAGCTGTGGTAAATATTTCGGTACTATTTTTTATGCGGTAAAGTCTATTAAGAATAACTCAGTAAATATAAGAGGCAGAATCCGTGGTATTAGAGGTTTTAAAAGGCTTTATTCCTATACAAAGGAATACAATTCGAATTGTAGGCATTCTATTCCATCACCACGAAAGTTCAGGAAGGAAGGGCATACATTATTGACAGATAGGCAGTTTTATAGAAAATACATTACAGTGAAACAGATGCAAGAGGCGTAACAGCTGATAAAACGTGCATACGTAGCTAATAGAGGGCGTAATTTAATAAACGTCATCATACATGATGTCACAAGTGGGTGGATCCATAAGAGAATCCCGCAATGTCAGCAGAAATAGTTGGCAGAGATGCGCGCGCAGCCGCATGACGTGTGATTGACGTGCAACTAGAGGGTGAAGGGACTTGACATTTAGCTCTACATGTGGAGACAGAAGTCTGGGGGTCGTGTCAACCTAATCCCAAATCATATCTAATATCCTATGTTTAAAGAACTGTGTTATCCAAAAGGAGAGGTCTCTAGGATAGAATCTATTCTATACTGACTGTTAGTGCGTGTACAAGCGTCTAAGTGTCTACACTAGATGCGAGGGGGTAGGAATATTCCATGGTAACGGGTCTATGAATTACTTGCATGAGGGCAGCGAGGCCTGGCCCTGTGCACGGAAGCTGGAGGAATGTTTACCTAAACTACTAGACAGGAATGCATCGGATGAGGAGCGGAGAAGATAATTTTGAAGGTGAAATACAGTTCTTGGCAGGCGACAGGCTGGATCAGGCACCGTTAGCCGCGCAGGGAGTAGGACAAAGTTCATGGATACAGATGCAGGCTCAGACTGGAGCTTTCAGAGGCAGAAGGCAGGAAAAGGCTTGATGACAGAATTCGGGCCTACTCGCCTGAATCTGTAAAATGTGGAAAGTGAACCACATAAAGTCAGTGGCCTTTCATACTTAGGAATGGAATATCTGACCCATTCATGGCGGATCTGAAAGAGGACATGTTGACGGTGGACGCACATATATTTGCGTCTTCAAAACTGGAGCAGGAGGGAACATACATGTACTTATAGCATGCACATGGAGCCGTTGGGGTCTACGATAGGGGACATAACTGATCACAAAATTCATATTTCCTCACAGCAATGGCTCTATTATGTTTTAGCAGGACTAGCTCTAGTATGTTTTAGCAGGGCTATCTATTTTATGTTTTAGCAGCACTGGCTCTATTATGCTTTAGCAGGACTAGCTCTATTATGTTTTAGCAGCACTGGCTCTATTCTGTTTTAGCAACACCATCTCTATTATGTTTTAGCAGCACTGGCTCTATTATGTTTCAGCAGCACTATCTCTATTATGTTTTAGCAGCACTGGATTTATTATGCTTTAGCAGCACTAGCTTTATTATGTTTTAGCAGGACTAGCTCTATTATGTTTTAGCACCACTGGCTCTATTATGTTTTAGCAGCACAGGCTCTATTATGTTTCAGCAGCACTATCTCTATTATGTTTTAGCAGCACTGGATTTATTATGCTTTAGCAGCACTAGCTGTATTATGTTTTAGCAGCACTATCTCTATTGTGTTTTAGCAGCACTGGATTGATTATGTTTTAGCAGCACTGGCTCTATTAAGTTTTAGCAGGACTAGCTCTATTGTGTTTTAGAAGCACTGGCTCTATTATGTTTTAGCAGCACTATCTCTATTATGTTTTAGCAGCACTAGCTGTATTATGTTCTATCAGCACTATCTCTATTATGTTTTAGCAGCACTAGTTCTATTATGTTTCAGCAGCAGTAGCTGTATTCTGTCTTAACAGCACCAGCTTTATCATGTTTCAGCAGATCTAGCTCTATTATGTTTTAGCAGCACTGGCCCTATTATGTTTTAGTAGAACTGGCTCTATTATGTTTCGACAGCATTAGCTCTATTATGTTTTAGCAGGACTGGCTCTATTATGTTTTAGCAGCACTGGCTCTATTATGTTTTAGCTGCACTGGATCTATTGTGTTTTAGCAGGTCTAGCTCTATTATGTTTTAGCAGCACTGGATTTATTATGTTTTAGCAGCACTAGCTTTATTATGCTTTAGCAGGACTAGCTCTATTATGTTTTAGCACCACTGGCTCTATTATGTTTTATCAGCACTGGCTCTATTATGTTTTAGCAGCACAGGCTCTATTATGTTTTAGCAGCACTATCTCTATTGTGTTTTAGCAGCACTGGATTGATTATGTTTTAGCAGCACTGGCTCTATTAAGTTTTAGCAGGACTAGCTCTATTATGTTTTAGCAGCACTGGCTCTATTATGTTTTAGCAGCACTAGCTGTATTATGTTTTAGCAGGACTATCTATATTATGTTTTAGCAGCACTGGCTCTATTAAGTTTTAGCAGGACTAGCTCTATTGTGTTTTAGCAGCACTGGCTCTATTATGATTTAGTATTACTAGCTGTATTATGTTTTAGCAGCACTGGATTTATTATGTTTTAGCAGCACTAGCTGTATTATGTTTTAGCAGCACTGAATTTATTATGTATTAGTACGCACTAGCTGTATTATGTTTTAGTAGCACTGGCTCTATTATGTTTTAGCAGCACTGGCTCTATTATGTTTTAGCAGCTCTATCTCTATTATGTTTTAGCAGCACTAGCTCTATTATGTTTCAGCAGCACTAGCTTTTTTATGTTTTAACTGCACTAGCTGTGTTATGTTTTAGCAGCACTAGCTCTGTAATATTTTAGCTGCACTAGCTGTGTTATGTTTTAGCAGCACTAGTTCTATTATGTTTCAGCAGCACTGGCTGTATTCTGTCTTAACAGCACCAGCTCTATTATGTTTTAGCAGCACTGGCTCTATTATGTTTCAGCAGCACTATCTCTATTATGTTTTAGCAGCACTGGATTCATTATGTTTTAACTGCACTAGCTGTGTTATGTTTTAGCAGCACTGGCTCTATTATGTTTTAACAGCACTGGCTCTATTATGTTTTAGCAGCACTGGCTCTATTATGTTTCAGCAGCACTATCTCTATTATGTTTAAGCAGCACTGGATTTGTTATGTTTTAGGAGCACTAGCTGTATTATGTTTTAGCAGGACTAGCTCTATTATGTTTTAGCAGCACTAGCTCTGTTATGTTTTAGCAGCACTAGCTATATTATGTTTCAGCAGCACTATCTCTATTGTGTTTTAGCAGCACTGGATTTATTATGTTTTAGCAGCACTGGCTCTATGATGTTTTAGCAGCAATGGCTCTATTATGTTTTAGCAGCACTGGCTCTATTCTGTCTTAACAGCACCAGCTTTATCATGTTTCAGCAGATCTAGCTCTATTATGTTTTAGCAGCACTGGCTCTATTATGTTTTAGCAGCACTGGCTCTATTCTGTTTTAGCAAAACCATCTCTATTATGTTTTAGCAACACTAGCTGTATTAGGTTTTAGCAGGACTAGCTCTATTATGTTTTAGCAGGACTGGCTCTATTATGTTTTAGCAGCACTGGCTCTATTATGTTTTAGCTGCACTGGCTCTATTGCGTTTTAGCAGGTCTATCTCTATTGTGTTTTAGCAGCACATGATTGATTGTGTTTTAGCAACACTGGCTCTATTATGTTTTAGCAGGACAAGGTCTATTATGTTTTAGCAGCACTGGCTCTATTATGTTTTAACAGCACTGGTTCTATTATGTTTCAGCAGCACTATCTCTATTATGTTTTAGCAGCAGTGGATTTATTATGTTTTAGCAGCACTAGCTGTATTATGTTTTAGCAGGACTAGCTCTATTATGTTTTAGCACCACTGGCTCTATTATGTCTTAGCAGCACAGGCTCTATTATGTTTCAGCAGCACTGGCTCTATTATGTTTCAGCAGCACTATCTCTATTATGTTTTAGCAGCACTGGATTTATTACGCTTTAGCAGCACTAGCTGTATTATGTTTTAGCAGCACTATCTCTACTGTGTTTTAGCAGCACTGGATTGATTATGTTTTAGCAGCACTGGCTCTATTATGTTTTAGCAGCACTGGCTCTATTATGTTTTAGCAGCACTAGCTGTATTATGTTTAAGCAGCACTAGCTCTGTTATGCTTTAACAGCACTAGCTGTGTTATGTTTTAGCAGCACTGGATTTATTATGTTTTAGCAGCACTAGCATTATTATGTTTTAGCAGCTTTGAATTTATTATGTATTAGTAGCACTAGCTCTATTATGTTTTAGCAGCACTAGCTCTATTATGTTTCAGCAGCACTAGCTTTTTTATGTTTTAACTGCACTAGCTGTGTTATGTTTTAGCAGCACTAGCTCTGTAATATTTTAGCTGCACTAGCTGTGTTATGTTTTAGCAGCACTAGTTCTATTATGTTTCAGCAGCACTGGCTGTATTCTTTCTTAACAGCACCAGCTCTATTATGTTTTAGCAGCACTGGCTCTATTATGTTTCAGCAGCACTATCTCTATTATGTTTTAGCAGCACTGGATTTGTTATGTTTTAGGTGCACTAGCTGTATTATGTTTTAGCAGCACTAGTTCTGTTATGTTTTAACTGCACTAGCTGTGTTATGTTTTAGCAGCACTGTCTCTATTGTGTTTTAGCAACACTAGCTGTATTAAGTTTTAGCAGGACTAGCTCTGTTATGTTTTAGCAGCACTAGCTATATTATGTTTCAGCAGCACTATCTCTGTTATGTTTTAGCAGCACTGGGTTTATTTTGTTTTAGCAGCACTAACTCTATTATGTTTTAACAGCACTGTCTCTATTATGTTTTAGCAGGACTAGCTCTATTATGTTTCAGCAGCACAAGCTCTATTATGTTTCAGCAGCACTATCTCTGTTATGTTTTAGCAGCACTGGGTTTATTTTGTTTTAGCAGCACTAACTCTATTATGTTTTAACAGCACTGGCTCTATTATGTTTTAGCAGCACTGGTTCTATTGTGTTTTAGCAGCACTAGCTCTATAATGTTTTAGCAGCACTATCTCTGTTATGTTTCGGCAGCACTATCTCTATTATGTTTTAGCAGCACTGGCTCTATTGTGTTTTAGCAGCACTGGCTCTATTGTGTTTTAGCAGCACTGGCTCTATTATGTTTTAGCAGCACTGGCTCTATTATGTTTCAGCAGCACTAGCTCTATTGTGTTTTAGCAGCACTGGCTCTATTGTGTGTTATCAGTACTATCTTTATGGTTCATACCTGATCTCCTGCTTACAAACTTGAATGTCGAGCACGTGTAAACCATTCCAAGAGTTTTGCTTATGTTTCTGAATCGGAAATGTTTTTGAAAGGGCCCTGGTTGGCAGTCTCGTACATGTAACTGCACATATTAAATTTGCAATCATTATGAAAAGTATTTTCCTTTCGTTAATGAATAAGTTATAAGAGTGGGAACATCAGCTGTAAAAAGACTGAGCGTGGCCAAAGTGCAGGGCGGTACATAATTCCATTGGTTACTGACCTTTCCAATGCTCCGTTGGAAATATTCCATTTCAAGCTTGGACACTGCTTTTAGGCGATGGAGGTACTACCTCATTAAATTAGGCACTTATATAAAACATGCAGAATCCTGACACCTATGGAACGCTACAAAGCTATGAGGACCGGCAAATATGAACCAACCGCCATCACCCAATGATAATATCTGACCAAAAACACAACATACATGGCTGGACCTCTTCTTCCATTGAGCGTTCCGATACTAAATGGACCCGATCCATAAAGATTTTGCTTCGTGTGTGTGATTGTCCTTGTAGCAAGTACTCTTGACTTACTTCTGTATTGCAAGGGCCAGTCAGGCTCACTCATGGCTTGGACAACAATAAGCCATACGTACTCTTACCCATAGGTCACAGCAGAATGTTTCTGATTTGGGCCCAGTCATCACTATCCAGTAAGGTACAAAGTCACCGTTTCCACACCTAGACTTGCACGAGGATCAATAGTGGGCCATGAGGCTTTGCTGTACCACCGACCTGTTGTCATTTTCAAAGCCTTTCACAAGATAGGGGCCCCCTACCTCAGGGAAAGATTCCAACATTATACACCTCAACGCACCTTGAGATCATCTGCTCAACTTCTGACCTCCACGCCTAAAGTCCTGCTGTCCCGGATTGAGGGAAGATCCTTTCAAATGGTAGCCCCTCGCTCATGGAACACTCACCCCTCTCTCTTAGACAGGCACAGGACCTCCTCACCTTCAGGATGAAATTAAAGACCTGCTTATTGCAACGGTAGGGTCCGGCCTGCCTTCTGCATTGGGTGTTTCTCTCTGTTAGCTGTTATGTGGTCTCTTTGATTCAGCACCGGGACACTCCTGGGAGTAGCCGCGCGCTTTATAAATACCATATAACATCATATAACATAGGTGTGTGACAACCCCAATCTCTAAGGTGCTTCTGAACCAGGCAACATTAGAAGCATAGGGGCTTTTTTATGAGCCCTTCGTCACTTTTGCCACACCGGAGCGTCACTTTTTGAGATGCACCAGTGGCGGAAAAAATGCGCCATGTTGCGTCTTATTTACAAACTGACACATCTAGGTAAAGGCGTCGCTTTGTAAACCCCTGCGCCACATTATACCTGCACCAGGTATAATGTATTCAGGCAGGGCATTCTGACGCAGTAAGCCTCGTAGAAGTGACACAGTGAAATCTATGAGATTCCACTGCGCCACTTCTAGGACGCAAATGCGTCAATATCTTATGCCTGCCTCACAGCAGGCGTAAGACTAACGCAGGCACATTTGCTTCATAAAAATCACAAATAAATAAAGAAGCATCTCTGAGGTGCTGTGGGAAACCATTTACTATCCTTATACCTAAACCCAAAGAGATGTGTGGAGTACAGTGCACTTGTAAATATGTGATTGTAATATCATTATGCAGTTCAAATGTGTAAATCCCTGATTAATGTACACAATTGGATAGTTTCCCAATTAATGTACATTGTTTTCTTGTTAAACAGCTGGGTACACCCCCTGCTTGGCACAGAATGAACACAGAAGTGAGAAATGACCTTTGACCTGTGATATCTAGGCTGCTTACCTCTGTGACCGTCACAAATGCCTTGTGTGGCTGCTGGTTCAGCAGGTGCTGCTCTGGGAGAGCAGGAACAGGATCTTCTTTCATACTCCCACTGTGTACATAATTCAGTTTACAGAAGGGGGGGGTCATACTTTAAGGAGTGAACACAAATCCTTGCTCCTCTGACTCTCTGAGGGCGGGGTCATCATCTGATATATACTGACAGCCAGAACAAACAAAAACGCTCCAGCACCTTGTTCTTTCTCCAATGTCATTTTAACATTTGTGCAGCACAGACTTGAATTGATTCCAACATACTTTATTTACATTGCATCATCTTCAGAGCACTCATCCCTGAAGGTACTTAACACATGACAGCAGCGCTGCAATCCACGAGCAGGAAAATGTGTCGGTATCGTCCCTCATGGCATCAGCCAGCCCCTCCCCCTGAGGACAACTTAAAAAAAGATTGTAATTAAAAAAAACTTATAATTGATATAAAATTGTCCTGGGATCTGCCCTTTCACACAGGAGCCGACCACCCGTGGGCACCAATTTCCTTTGGGGGAAATATATATATATATTCACTTACAGGTTTCAGGGTTGTTATAGTTGGAAATTAGCATTTAAAAAACTTTAGAAATTCACTGAAAAAAACACAGGTTTCAGGGACGTTATAGTTAGTTGGACATTTCACTCATACAAAACCAGAGAAATTCAGCCGTTATAGTTAGTTCAGCTAACTATAACTCGCGCCCCCGCAATCCAGTGCTGATGACGTCACATATTACATCACTCATGACATGGTCAGTGACAACACTGATGACATCACTGATGACATCTCAAATCACTAGGCTTGGGTGGTAAATTCCGTTTCGCTCACGGAATTTGGGTAATTTTGCATTCTGCAAAGAATGCAGAATTGCCCAAAATTCTGCGATCCGCGGCTTCGTGGAATTTTTTGCTTGTTCGCGCTTTCAAAATGCGTTTGCGCAAGATATTTCTCCCCGAGCATGTAAACAGTGTTCGCGAACAAGAAAAAAATCATCGCGAATGGGCAGAACAAGCAATTCCGCATGTTCACAGAACTTTTGGGTGCTCGTGGAGATTTTTTACCATTTTGCAGATCTTAGCGGAGCGCGATTACACAAATTCCACCCACTCCTACAAATGACATCACTGATGACATCATCCTGTGACTGTCTGTTTCGGTAAAGTTTAAATATGTTTAAATATATATAGGCCAATGTGTATTGAAGAATGAGTGGGTGTATGAGTGTCTGAATGGATGATTTAATAGGTATGTGATTGACTCTATAAGTGAGTGATTAACACCTTCGATGCTCATGACGGAATGGTTCCGTAATGAGCAATGGTGCCCCTGTGCTCATGACAAACTATTCTCTCATGAGGACAGGGGCATGAAATCCCCCAGCTGCAGACAGCAGAGGGATTTCCTTCTCTCCCATAAAGCCTTGGGAGCTGAGGAAGAGCTCCTCCAGCTCGCAAGGCCCCCTCCATGGTTTCTGTGCAATGACGATTAGCATGCAAATCACGCTGTCGTCATTGCACAGAAACCAAAACTGATATTAGCCTTTTCCCCCACAAAAACTACAGCCGTCTTGCCCCCCCTAGGGGGCAGATGGGGCAGTAGCCCCCAATCTGCCCTCCCGGGGGGGGCAAAAAGCCCACTAGAAGCCAAGGATTTTTTTGGGCAAATTTAATTAGGGTGGGGGCATTGGCATGCCCTTTTTGGGCAGCCCCCACCCTAATGAAAATTTGGCCAAAAAAAACTGGCATCTAGTAGGCTTTCTGCCCACCCTTGGGGGCAGATAGGGGCATTAGTCCCCAAGCTGAACACCCCTGGGGGGCAGAAAGTCCACTAGTCCCCAGGGAATTTTTTGGGGCAAATTTTGATTAGGGTGGGGGCTGCCCAAAACAGGCATGCCCATGCCCCCACTCCCTCCCCTGCAAAAATTACAGCCTTCCTGCCCCCCGGGGGGCATATGGGGCAGTAGTCGCCAATCTGCCCCGGGGGCAAAAAGCCCACTAGACGCCAGGGATTTTTGGGGAAACTTTTTTTTAGGGTGGGGGATGCCCAAAATGAGCATGCCAATGCCCCCACCCCACCTACAAAAATGACAGCCTTTCTGCCCCCTGGGGGACGATCGGGGCAGTAGTCCCCAATCTGCCCCCCCCCCCCGGGGGGCAAAAAGACCACTAGACGCCAACGATTACGCAGGCTTTTTTTATACGTGGGGGTAGGGGCTGCCCAGAATGGGCATACCAATGCCCCTAACCCCCAAAAAAATAGCCACAGTGCTTCAGCCCCCTTTGAGGCATATCTTGGCAACCACACCCTCCGATTTCCCCTCCAGGGTGGCAGAAAGCCAACTAGGCACAGATTTGTTTTTAGCACTGTGCCTACCTCTGGATTTTGGGCCCTAGCACTACTAACACATAGGGAAACCTAGCAAACCTGTACATTTTTTAAAAACGAGACACCCAGGGGAATCCAGAATGGGGTGACTTGACTGGAACTCACAAGGTTCTGTTACCCAGAATCCCTTGCAAACCTAAAAATGTCTGTGGTGGAAAGTTTTGTAATCTGTGTGGATCCACAAAATTCCACTCACCCCTCATTCCTCAAAGTCTTCAGAGAAAATGGTACCTCACTTGTGTGGGTGGGTCAAGTACCCAGGATAGGCAAGGGCCCAAAACCTATTGAGGCGTCATCAACATTACCAATCACATACCAACCTGGTTTTGCAAGGGGAGTCCCATGACTTTTTGGCCCGGGGCTCAGCGGCCACCTAGGGAAACCTACTAAACCCACACATCTCTAAATGTGTTTTTTTGGAAAATATTTTAGGATTGCAAGGGGTTCTGGGTAACAGAGCCTGTTGAGGGCCAGTCAAGTCACCCCATCCTGGATTCCCCTGAGTGTCTAGTTTTCAAACATGTATAGGTTTTCTAGGTTTCCCTAGGTGCCGGAAGAGCTAGGGTTCAAAACCTGCAGCAAGGCACCTTGCCAAAAAAGGGTAATTTTTCACTGTGAAATTGAGGTGTGTCCATGTTGCGTTTTGCGCCATTTCCTGTCGCGGGCACAAGGCCTACCCACACAGTTGAGGTATCCCTTTTCTCAGAAGACTTCAGGAAACGTGGGGTGGGTGGAAATTTGTGGATCCACACAGATTCCAGGACTTTCCACCATAGAAATGTGGGGAAAATGTGATTTTTTTACAATCTTTTAGGTTTGCAAGGAATTTGGGGAAACAGAACCTGGTGAGAGCCAATCAAGTCACCCCATCCTGGATTCCCCTAGGTGTCTAGCTTTCAAAAATGTATAGGTTTTCTAGGTTTCCCTAGGTGCCAGCAGAGTTAGGGTTCAAAAACTACAGCTAGGCACTTTGCAAAAATAGGGTAATTTTTCATTCTGAAATTGTTTTGAGCCGTTTCCTGTCGTGGGCACTATGCCTACCCACACAAGTGAGGTAACATTTTTATTAGGAGACTTAGGGTAATTTTGATTTGTAAAGCGAATGCTATTACCCAGTGACTTTCGATGCATTTCTGCCTTCCAAATGAAAGAGAATTTGTAAAAAATAAGTCATTTTTAAAAATTACCTATAATTCTCATGCTAGTATGAGTATTCCCAATTTCGGAAATGTGCAAATATCTAATGTTTTTAAACTCTACATTTTGTTCCCATTTCAGAAATACATAGGTGTCTTTCATACCGATTTTACCATGTATACATTTTCCCAGAATAATTGCTATATACCCAGTATATAATAAAATAACATTGTAAGTCGCTACTCAGTTTTTGGCTCTGGGTTCATCGGGTTCTTGGTGAACCTACAAGTCCTATATATCCCCACAACCAGTAATGTCCAGCGGAAGTAACCTTATATTGCTTTCAAAGGACTGTCATATTTAGAAGAAGTTACAGTTGAAAATGTTGACACAAAAGGCTGTTTTTTTTCAACTAATTTTCAATTTTTCCTATATTTAACCGTTAGTTTCTATAAAGAAACCTTGAAGGATCTACTCAAATGACCCCTTTATGCATTCAGAATGTTGTCTACTTTTCAAAAATGTATAGCTTTCCAGGATCCACTATTGCTTTCATACCCATTTCTACCATTAACTGGAAGGAGGTTGAAAGCACAAAAAATAGCAAAAATAGGCTGTGTCCCATAAAAATGCCAAAACTATGTAAAAATTTTGGATTTTCTGACAAACGTTTGTCATTCCCTAAAAGCTGGGAAAGTTATGATTTCAGCCCCACAAACCCTTCTTTGATACCATTTGCAGAGAAAAAACCAGACGCTTTCATTTGGAGCAGTTTTTCCCATTTTTCCCCCCAAAAACCAAACATTTGCTGTATTTTGTATAATTTCTGGGTCCCCTCAAGGGAAATCCACAAACTCTGGGTACCGTTAGAATCCCCATGATGCTGGAAGAAAAGGATGCAAATTTGGCAAGAATACCTTTTGTGGTCAAAAAATTGCAGGGGCCTCAGCGCCGAACTCCCCCAAATAGCCAAAAAAAGGCTTAGCATGGGGGGAAAAGGCTTAGCAGCGAAGGGGTTAAACGTATCTTACTGAATGCATGGGTTAGTGACTAAACTGTGTGTATGTCTGTATCAGTCTGTCTGTTGGTGTGTAAGCGGCTGCATGGGTTGGTGAATAGTTACATGAGTGTCTATATGGGTTATTGATTGGTTGGGTGCATGAGTGTTTGTGTGGGTTGGGGGTGTGTGACTGTGCATAGATGTTGAGTGGGTGATTCACTGGGTGTATAGATTCAAGAGTGCATCTGTGATGGACTGTATGGGGGTGAGTGTGTGTATGAGTTGTGTTGATGAGTGAATGGATGTCTCACTGGTACATGTGTGAGTAACCACACATGTGAAAGGCAGTATATATGAGTGTTGGAATATCCAAATGCCTATATTTGAGACTGAGCAATTGTGGGAGTGGCTGTGTGGATGAGTGTGTGCGTGTATCAGTGATTGTATAAGAGTGTAAGTATGCGTTAGTATCTATACGAGTAAGTGAGGTGGTGAGTGTATAACTCTACAGGTGAGTAAATAGGAGTGTTGTTAATTCTGTGCATGACTAACTAGGTGTGTGAGTAACTCTATGGATGAGTGGCAGTGTGTGTGTGTCTATATAGGTGTATGACTGCATATGATAGTCCTGTACTGATGAGTGACTGAAAGTATTAGTGACTGTATGGGTGAGTGAGTGGATGGGTGTGTAGACCTAAGAATCGTAAGTGGGTATGCAGTTATTGGTGTTGTAGTATCTATGGTTTTGAGAATAGCAGTCTGTGATTTAGAGTGGGTGTATCAAAGATTATATTAGGGTGTGAGAAGATGCATCAAATTATCACGTGAATGGTGTCATGAGTGATGTCATCAGTGATGTCATTTAAGATGTCATCAGTGATGTTATCAGTGGTGTCATTGACCATGTCATGAGTGATGTAATATGTGTCGTCATCATTAGTGCATTGTGGGGGCGTGAGTTATAGTTAGCGGAACTAACTATAACTTCTGAATTTCTCTGGTTTTGTACGAGTGGAATGTCCAACTAACTATAACGTCCCTGAAACCTGTGTTTTTTTGCGGTGAATTTCTAAGGTTTTTTTAAATGCTAATTTCTAACTATAAAGTCCCTGAAACCTGTGTGTTTTTCAGTGAATTTCAAAGGTTTTTTCAATGCTAATATCTAACTATGCCTACAGATGTAGGACATGTGCAGAAAGAGGAATAAAGGCACAGAAACAAGCAAGAGAAATGCAGAAAGTGGCAACAGAAGTACGGAATGACGAAGAAAAGTGCAGGAAGAAGCAAGAGATGTGCACAAAGAGCCAACTGAGGAGCAGAAAGAGACGTTGTTGCAAAGTCATCCTGTGCCCCCAACTTTTTGCTGACGGGTACTGGTGGTAACTGACTCTGACTAACCAGGCCTAGAGTCAGTGCTATGCTAATAGACATACACTAGGGAACACTATGCGTTGCGTTACCCCTGTGAATGGCATGTTCTCCTCTGTAAGGCCCTAGTACATAATAGGGCAGGGAGATTAAAACTACCTTTAAGTCAGAGGTGCAGAAAGACGCTTCTTCAAGTAGTAGTCACATTTGCAGGGCGGTAGGGAAAGGGTGCTGGGCCTCCGGCCAGCGCTTAGGAATTTCACTGCATAGGATTTAGAGCAGGTACCAAGCAGGCTTCTTGGCCCCCAAAGTCCCTCCGGAGTAAATTGGACTTCATCCCCATCCCTTAGTCAGGAGGCGCATTTGCAGAGTGTTGGCGAAAGGGGGGCATGTCCTCCTTAGACATCTTAGCAATCCCACTATGTGGGACATACTGTAGGTAACAAGAGGGGTAGTTGGCACCCAACGACAACCTTGGGGGTTAACTACCCATCCTATTACCTCTAGAAAGTCCCACACAGCATGATTGCTAAGTTCTCATAGCAAGTCACCCCCACCTTTGCCCACCACTCTGCAAACCAGCTCCCTGGCGCGCTCTTGGAAAGGTATTTAAGTCCCCTTCGCTGCTGGGGGTCCTTAAGGGGCCAACTAGCCTACGTCTTACCTCCAGTAAGCCCCACACAGTGGGATTGCTGAGAGGTGGACAAAGTCCACGCCCCCTTTCCCCGCCACTCTGCAAATGCACCTTGTGGCATGTTCTAAGTTGGGGTATTAAGTCCCCTTCATTCCTAAGGGTCCCTGGGGGCTAGCTAGCCCACCAGGTACCTCCAGTAAATCCCACACAGCTGGAATGCTGAGAGTGGTCTGAGGCTATGCCCCCTTTTTACACCACTCTACAAATGCAGCTCCTGGCGCACTGCTGCTCCAGGGATGAAGTCCACTTGTGTCCTGAGGTCTTCTTACACAAGAGGACCTCATTACCCCACCACAAGTGCGCCAAGAGGCACGTTTGCAGAGTGGTGTAATAAGGGGCGTGGCCTCAGATCACCTCTCTGCAACACAGCTCTGTGGCACATACTGTAGGTACCTGGTGGGCTAGTTGGTCCCCAGGAACCCTCAGGAATGAAGGGGACTTAATACCCCAACTGAGAACGCGCCAGGGCGTGTGTTTGCAGAGTGCTGCAGGGAGAGTGCGAGGCCTCCGGCGAGGTGTCAGCTTTTTTTTTCTTTCATTTTTTTAGAAGGGGGCTGTGTGGCCCCACCTTATTATACCATTTTTGTGGCCCTAGGGACCCCATCCACTAGGGCCTGACCTCTTTTTATAAAAAAAAACATTAAAAACGGGAAGGGGGCCATGTGGCCCTACTCCCGAGGCCAATTTCGGCCCCGGGGACCCCATCCCCTGCGGCATGGCCACATATTTATTAACTGTTTTATTGGTATTTTTAAGGGGGACTGTGTGGACCCCCTCCTGAGGCCATTATTTACCCCTGTGACCCCATCACCCGGGGCTGTGCCTCAATTTCTTTTATTTTAATTTATAATTTTTTTAATCAGGGAGGGGGCCACGTGGCCCCCTTCCTGGGCCACTTCTGGCCTCGGGACCCCATCCCCCAGTCCGGCTCTTTGCCTTGGGGAGCGTGGCATGGTCCCGCCGGCTACCCACCTCCTGCAAGAGCCGGCATTGCTTTTGAGCAAGGGGAGCTGCTGATGTGCAGCTCCCCTTGCTCAAAAGCAATCATCTGCTTTGCTTTGCTTCTTTGAAGCAAGAGTAGGTTTCCCTGCTCTCACTTCAACAAAGTAAAGCAGAGTTTGCTATGGCAGGGCAGGAACCGTACTCCTACCCGGCCATAGCAAACAGCAATGTCCCCAAGGTGGGCACCCCGGGACGATGCAGGAGCCGGCCCTGGTGGGTGGTGATCCCCAGGGCCATCAAGTGCTCCAGGAGGGGGGCCACACGGTCCCCTCCATCCATTTTCATTGCCTCAGGGAGGTGGTGGTCCCCGGTGCCGAGGGTTCACAACTGACCCTTGTATTTAAATATTCAATGCCCTGGGGAGGTAGTGGACCCTGGGGCAGTGTGGGGAGGGGCTGGAGCCCCCACACACTTTTGTGTTTTTAATTTCAGCCCGAGGGAGGTGGCGGTCCCCAGGGCTTGGGAAGCGGCCCCCCACTTTTTAAATTTGAATACCCCGGGGAGGTGGCGGTCCCCAGGCCAGCATGCGCTGGCTCGGAGAGACATTTTGCATGCGAGTTTTCAAAGTGCTACTGGTTTGCCTAGCGCATGCATTCACACAAACGTGCACGCATGAACCGCTAGCCTTCAGCAGAACTTTGAAAACTCGTGCATCATCGTGATCGCGATCACTTTCAGAGCGATCGCGATGACGCACGTTTTCAATGCTTGTTTTCCTTAACTTTGGGTATAATCATGGCACCCGCGCTTTACTTTTAACGTTAAAAGTAAAGCACGAGTGCCGCGATTTTACCAAAAGTAAAGAAATAGATGTTTTTTCTATTTCTTTACTTTTGGTATAATCGCGGCACCCGCGCTTTACTTTTAATGTTAAAAGTAAAGTGCGGGTGCCGCGGCTGCCTGGCGAGCGCTTGATCCTCATCTTTAAAAAAAAAAAATCTAGGCCATCCTTATGGGTTTAATATACGGTTTAGTCTAAGCCAATAGTACCTTTTATTTGTATCAGAAATACAAATATTTTCTTTTGAAGGGCATTATTAAAAGGGTTTCTGTGTCTCTTCTGCTGCACTTGTCTTCCAGGAAGCATCTGTTCTGTTACGTTAAGTTATATGCAATGGATATTTATTTTGTATGTTAAAGTTTTACTATAAGCATATAGCCACCACGTGTACGCAGCAGCATGCTGTTTTTGTGGCATGTGCGTGAAATAAAGAAAAAATGTCATGTAACCACCGAACCAGTATGCCAAGGCCAGATCTGCAGGCGTTGCCAGTGTTTGTTTCCAAGAGGTTCTTGCGAGAGTTGTAATAGCGGTGGCTGCACTCTTGTAATCACCCGGCCCTGCCGGTACTGCGTGCAGTAATTAGCAGTATTTTTGTTTACAACAGCTGTGGCGCAGCCTGCAGCCTTCCCACTGCATATAACTCGGAGACTCCCACCTAGGCGTTAACTCGAGGAAAGTGCCAGCGAAGCATCTGTGCACCTGTGACGCCACCTTGTAGTGGTACCTGTATCGCAGGAGCAACAAATGTTTATATTTATTGTTGCTAAAGTGGAAAGTAACATTCTATACATTTAGGGGCAGATTTATGTTGGACTTGCGACACTTTTACGCCGCCGTTGTGTCACTTTTGTGACGCAGCGGCAGCGTAAACCTTGCGCCAGGTTGCGCCCTATTTACATTGTGACGCATCTATGGAGATGCGTTTCTACTCAGGGGGGGCGTTCTGTCACAGGAACGCCCCTGCAAAGTGACTCAGTCAAATCTACAAGATTTCACTGAGTCACTTTTCCAACGCTGATGCATCAAAACCCAGCGCCTGCTTGAAGTAGGCGTAAGGCTTGATGCACCACGTTATAAATAGGGCAAGTTGGAAGAGTGCTGGAGTTGCGTGCCGCACGCAACACTACTTCAGCACTGTGCCAACTTTATGCCCGAGATGCGGCACACATCTGTTTATTCCTGCGCCATGATGCGCCGCATTGTAAATGCAGCGCATCATGGGTGGCGCAAGGGTACACTTGCGTGCCGCATCTTTCCTGGCACATCCCTGCTGATTTGCAGAGATGCGCCAGGGAACATAAATCTGCCCCTTAGTTTTTCTGTCCAGTGAAAGACGCGACTCTCCCTGGACCCTGGCACCTGTTCGCTAGCTGCGCACTTGCATTTTCTCGGAAGACATTCTCATGAAGTGTTTCAAGGATCAGCAGATATTTTGTCATCAGATAGTAAATAAAATGCGATTGTTTAGAAACTGGAAGCTGTTACTATGAGGCCTTGTCTTGCCGTGGTTTTTCACGAGCACTCCCTTATCTTTAACAAATAGAGCCTTTGTATCGGGGGATAACGAGAAATCCAAATATTCTCCAGGCTCATTTTACCTTCATCTCTAAAAGCAAACATATCCCGGGCAGGGATGCGCAGTGTGAAGCGCGCACCTCCTCCTTCCTTGTATATCTTGGCATCGTTGGGCTCCCACTCCTTTCCTGGAGCCGAGGGAGGATAATGCCCGAGAGCTCTGCAACTATGCTTCAAGTTAAACGACAAGGATTGTCCTGTTTCCTGAAACCTCTGCTACATAATGAAGACGAATCACCGAGCTGTGAAGTGAACTTTCACTTGTATAAGAGGGAAAACTTTGGTTCCACAAACCTGGACTAGATTTACAAAACACGCATTGGCAATGCTAGTAGGTCTGGGTTTAATGTGTTGCACCGTGCACTCACACAGGCACTCTGCTTACTGTTTACTCACACAGACACACCACTCACCCGTATACACAGCTCACTGTACACCTACACATGTAGAACTCTGTACTCATACAGACAGACCACGCCCCCATTTACCATGCACAAGCACACCACTCCCCGTACACTTACACAGGAAGAACTCTGTACTCCTACAGATGGACCCCGTCCCCCATGCACTCACACAGGCACACCACTCACCGTACACTTACACAGGTAGAACTCTGTACTCCTACAGGTGGACCCCGTCCCCCATGCACTCACACAGGCACACCACTCACCGTACACTTACACAGGTAGAACTCTGTACTCCTACAGATGGACCCCGTCCCCATGCACTCACACAGGCACACCACTCCCCGTACACTTACACAGGTAGAACTCTGTACTCCTACAGGTGGACCCCGTCCCCATGCACTCACACAGGCACACCACTCCCCGTACACTTACACAGGTAGAACTCTGTACTCCTACAGATGGACCCCGTCCCCATGCACTCACACAGGCACACCACTCCCCGTACACTTACACAGGTAGAACTCTGTACTCCTACAGGTGGACCCCGTCCCCCATGCACTCACACAGGCACACCACTCATGCGAGTACACAGCCCACCGTACACAGCTCACCCTACACTTCACAGGTAGAACTCTGTACTCCTACAGGTGGACCCCGTACCCAGGCACTCACACATGCACACCACTCCCCGCATACTTACACAGGTAGAACTCTGTACTCCTACAGATGGACCCCGTCCCCCATGCACTCACACAGGCACACCACTCCCCGTACACTTACACAGGTAGAACTCTGTACTCCTACAGGTGGACCCCGTCCCCCATGCACTCACACAGGCACACCACTCATGCGAGTACACAGCCCACCGTACACAGCTCACCCTACACTTCACAGGTAGAACTCTGTACTCCTACAGGTGGACCCCATCCCCAGACACTCACACACGCACACCACTCAACCGGGTAGCTCACCGTACACTTGCACAGTTAGAACTCTGTAGTCATAGAGACCGACCCGTCCCCCTTTACCAAGCACTGACACAGGCTCACCACTCACCCTGCACTCACCATATACACATCTCAACGTACACTTACACAGGTAGAACTCTGTACTCCTACAGATGGACCCCGTCCCCCATGCATTCACACAGGCACACCACTCACACGAGTACACAGCACACCGTACACTTCACAGGTAGAACTCTGTACTCCTACAGATGGATCCCGTCCCCCATGCATTCACACAGGCACACCACTCCCCATACACTTGCACAGGTAGAACTCAGTACTCCTACAGATGGACCCCGTCCCCCATGCACTCACACAGGCACACCACTCCCCGTACACTTATACAGGTAGAACTCTGTACTCCTACAGGTGGACCCCGTCCCCAGGCATTCACACAGGCACACCACTCACACGAGTACACAGCACACCGTACACAGCTCACCGTACACTTCACAGGTAGAACTCTGTACTCCTACAGATGGATCCCGTCCCCCATGCATTCACACAGGCACACCACTCACACGAGTACACAGCACACTGTACACAGCTCACCGTACACTTCACAGGTAGAACTCTGTACTCCTACAGGTGGACCCCGTCCCCAGGCACTCACACATGCACACCACTCAACCAGGTAGCTCGCCGTACACTTGCACAGTTAGAACTCTGTAGTCATAGAGACCGACCCCATCCCCCTTTACCACGCACTCACACAGGCTCACCACTCACCCTGCACTCACCGTATACACAACTCAACGTACACTTACACAGGTAGAACTCTGTAGTCAGAGATAGACCCCGTCCCCCTTTACCACGCGCTCACACAGGCACACAACTCACACATGGACACCACTCACCCTGATTAGCAGCTCACCATACACTTTCGCAAGTAGAACTCTGTACTCATAGAGACAGACCCTGCCTACCGTTCCCCATGCCGTCACACAGTCGAGCCACTCACCTTGCACTCATGCAGGTACACAGCTCACCCTAGGCTTACACAGGTAGAACTCTACCCCTACAAATTGATCCCGTCCCCCTTTACCATGCACTCACACACACACACACCCACACACACACACACACCACTCACCACTCACTCGGGTACACAGCTCACTGTACACTTACATAAGTTGAACTCTGTACTCCGAGTCAGATCCTGTCCCCCTACCCCCATACGCACACACGGTCTCGCCACTCACACTGGTACACAGCTCACCGTACACCTACACAGGTAGTACTCTGTAGTCATGCAGACGGGCCTTGTTCCCCTTTACCTCACAGACACCACTGCCTCGCTTACAGGCATTATACATAAATTGGACAAATACCACTTTGCATTCCTCATTGCCTTGGCTCATTGATTATACATCATACGGTGATCTTGAGCGACCCTTCTGAAACCAAAGTCTTTGAACATCCCTTGGTTTAGATATGGGTGGCCTGAGGCTGCTTCTTTCTAATCCAACACCGTATCAACCCTCTTCCTATGCAACCTAAACAAGCAGGTGACTGGTTGAAGATGAAATATGAAGTTAAATGCTTGGGCCATGCTGCAGTGGAGGGAAAACCATTGAAAAGTGCGAGGGTCTCCAAAGCCCCAAAACGTAGTGCGCCTCAACAGGCAAGGGTCCTAAACGTAGTGCGCCTCACTACGTTGTGGGCCCTTGCCTGTCGCGGGTACTTGGGCCTCCCACACGAGTGAGGCACCATTTTATAGGGAGACACGGGGGAACGCTGGGTGGTAGGAAATTTGTGTCAGCCCGTTGATGCCTCAACTTTCCCACACAAAAATGTGTGAAAAAGGTGATTTTTTCAGCTAAATTTGAGGTTTGCAGGGCATTCTGGGTAAGGAAACGTTGAGGGATCCACGCAAGCCATACCTCCCTGGAATCCCCCGTGTGTCTAGTTTTCAGAAATGTGTGGGTTTGGTAGGTTCCCCTAGGTGGCCGCCGAGCACAGGGCCAAAAACCCAGGTGACCCCCCTTGCAAAACCAGGGCGTTTTGAGGTAGGCAATTTTCATGTCGCCTCACTGCGTTTTGGGCCCTTGCCTGTCGCGGGTACTTGGGCCTCCCACACAAGTGAGGCACCATTTTTACCGGGAGACCCGGCTGGGACGCTGGGTGGTGGGAAATTTGAGTGAGCCCGGTGATGCCACAACTTTCCCACACAAAAATGTGTGAAAAATGTGATTTTGCAGCTAAAATTGAGGTTTGCAGGGGATTCTGGGTAAGTAAACCTTGGGGGATCCACGCAAGCCATGCCTCCCTGGAAGCACACGGGTGTCTAGTTTTCAAAAATGTATAGGTTTGCTAGGTTTCCCAAGGTGCCCGCAGAGCTAGGGTTAAAAAAATACAGCTAGATATTTTGCCAAAAAAGGGTCATTTTTCACTGCGAAATTGTGGTGTGACCACGTTGCGTTTTGCGCCGTTTCCTGTCGCGGGTACTAGGCCGACCCACACAAGTGAGGTACCATTTTTCTTGTAAGACTTTGGGGAACGCCGGGTGGGTGGAAATTTGTGGATCCACGCAGATTCCGGAACTTTCCACCACAGAAATGTGGGGAAAATGTGTTTTTTTGGTCAATTTTTTAGGTTTGCAAGGGATTCTGGGTAACAGACCCTGGTGGGAGGCAGTCAAGTCACCACATCCTGGATTCCCCTGGTTGTCTAGTTTTCAAAAATGTATAGGTTTGCTAGGTTTCCCAAGGTGCCCGCAGCGCTAGGGTTCAAAAACTACAGCTAGACATTTTGCCAAAAAAGGGTCATTTTTCACTGCGAAATTGAGGTGTGACCACGTTGCGTTTTGCGCCGTTTCCTGTCGCGGGCACTAGGCCGACCCACACAAGTGAGGTACCATTTTTCTTGTAAGACTTTGGGGAACGCAGGGTGGGTGGAAATTTGTGGATCCACGCAGATTCCGGAACTTTCCACCACAGAAATGTGGGGAAAATGTGTTTTTTTGACAATTTTTTAGGTTTGCAAGGGATTCTGGGTAACAGACCCTGGTGGGAGGCAGTCAAGTCACCCCATCCTGGATTCCCCTGGGTGTCTAGTTTTCAAAAATGTATAGGTTTGCTAGGTTTCCCAAGGTGCCCGCAGAGCAAGGGTTAAAAACTAGAGCTAGACACTTTGCCAAAAAAGGGTAAATGTTCACTGCGATATTGTGCACCACGTTGCGTTTTGCGCCGTTTCCTGTCGCGGGCACTATGCCTACTCACACAAGTGAGATACCATTTTTATTGGGAGACTTAGGGTAATTAAGATTTGTAAAGGAACTGTTATTATCTATTGACTTTTGATGCATTTCTGCCTTCCAAATGAAAGATATTGTGTAAAAAAGAAGTCATTCTAAAAATGACTGATAATTCTCATGCTAGTATGAGTATTCCCAATTTCGGAAATGTGCAAATATCTACTGTTTCTAAACCCTATATTTCGTTCCCATTTCAGAAATACATAGGTGTCTTTCATACCGATTTTTCCATGTACACATTTTTACAGAATAATTACTATATACCCGGTACATAATAAAAAGCCATTGCAAGTTGCTGCTCAGTTTTTGGTTCTGGGTTCGTCGGGTTCTTGGTGAACTTACAAGTCCTATATATCCCCACAACCAGTAATGTCCAGCGGATGTAATGGTATATTGCTTTCAAAGAGCTGTCATAATTAGAAGAAGTTACAGGTGAAAACGTTGACACAAAAGGCTGTTTTTTTCAACTAATTTTCAATTTATCCTATATTTAACTGTTAGTTTCTATAAGAAAACCTTGATGGATCTACACAAATGACCCCTTGCTGAATTCAGAATTTTGTCTTCTTCTCGAAAATGTATAGCTTTCCAGGATCCATTATTGCTTTTGTACCCATTTCTGCCAATAACTGGAAGGAGGTCAAAAGCACAAAAAATAGCAAAAATAGGCTATGTCCCAGAAAAATGCAAAAACTGTGTAAAAAATGTTGGGTTTCTGACAAAAGTCTGGTATCCCCGAAAAGCTGGGAAAATGGTGATTTCAACCCCACAAACCCTTTTTTGATAACATTTGCAGGGAAAAACCCAGATGCTTTCATTTGCAGCCCGTTTTTCCAATTTTTCCGAAAAAAACAAAATTTTGCTGTATTTTGGCTCATTTCTGTGACCCCTCTAGGAGAATCCACAAACCCTGAGTACCTTTAGAATCCCCATGATGTTGGAAGAAAAAGACGCAAATATGGCGTGGATACCTTATGTGGTCAAAAAGTTACAGGGGCCTCAGCGCGCACTGCCCCAAATAGCCAAAAAAGGGCGTGGCACAGGAGTGGAAAAGGCCTGGCAGCGAAGGGGTTAAGCAGGTGTTTTACGGGCACAACTGTGTGACTGTTCCCACTGTATCTTGCAACTGCTGTCCTAAATGCAGGATAGTAGAATTGTGAAGTTAAAAAGGAATGTCATTACTTAAAGTAATGCACGTGTGAAAGGGAGGGGCTAGTTTACAGTATGATGTTACGCAGAGATCTCTGTAGAGGCTGAATTAGCCTCCTGAGGTATCTTCCTTCTCAACATTGTAAGAGGGGGATGTTTCCCAGCCACTTGAGTTCCAGCGATGAAGACTAGGGCTATGTCCTATTGATCCTTGGTCTAGGTAGCCAGCAAACTTAACCGGTCACCGCCCATGCGCAAGCTTAACTTTAACTTTAAACTTTAACTAACCTAAAAATGCATCTCCAGCCCAAACACATTTGAAATTTGGGCTAATTAAACAAACAATGGCAAGAAAAGAGGTTTCTATTAAATGCCTGCTATAGGCTGAAGGCTTCAAATGATAATTCCTTACTTATAGTGTTTGGGCAGAAATAGGAAATGGCACAGGTGCATCGGCAGGGCTTTACTTAGAATCCGCCATATAACCTTTGTGACCTTACAATGCCTTTTGCTGCCTTTAAAAATCCAGCAATACAATAAAGAAGTTTTCCTTTGCTGAGGATAAGACACTCTTTTCAACAGATCGCCTGCTTGGATGGTGCAAAACAACTACAAAACCACAGCAATATCTCGAATCTCCATACTCTGTTTTAAAACCCAAAATGTATGACCTACAGATTTGTAGGTCTGCCCTCACTCATGCATAATCTGCATTCAGAACACCCTGGGGCTCTGCACGCTAAACAAGACAATGAAGTCTACCATGGGGCAATGATCTTATGTCCCTGGGGCGCTGCACACTAAACAAGGCAATGAAGTCTACCATGGGGGCAATGACCTTACCTCCCTGGGGCGCTGCACACTAAACAAGGCAATGAAGTCTACCATGGGGGCAATGACCTTACCTCCCTGGGGCGCTGCACACTAAACAAGACAATGAAGTCCACAATGGGTGAAATGACCTTACCTCCCTGGGGCGCTGCACGCTAAACAAGGCAATGAAGTCTACCATGGGGGCAATGACCTTACCTCCCTGGGGCGCTGCACACTAAACAAGGCAATGAAGTCTACCATGGGGGCAATGACCTTACCTCCCTGGGGCGCTGCACACTAAACAAGGCAATGAAGTCTACCATGGGGGCAATGACCATACCTCCCTGGGGCACTGCACGCTAAACAAGACAATGAAGTCTAGCAGGGGATGGGTCCCAGGCTCACAGTTAAGTAATCCACATAGGGTGCAATGACCTTAGCTCTCTGGTTCACTACACGCTAAACAAGACAATGATGTCTACAATGGGGGCAATGACCATACCTCCGAGGGGCGCTGCACACTAAACAAGGCAATGAAGTCAACCATGGTGTCAATGACCATACCCTCCAGGGGCACTGCACGCTAAACAAGACAATGAAGTCTACCATGGGGCAATGACCTTACCTCCCTGGGGCGCGGCACGCTAAACAAGACAATGAAGTCTAGCAGGGGTTGGGTCCCAGCCTCAGAGTATAGTAATCCACCTAGAGTGCAATGACCTTACCTCCCTGGGGCACTGCACGCTAAGCAAGACAATGAAGTCTACCATGGGGGCAATGACCTTACCTCCCTGGGGCACTGCACGCTAAGCAAGACAATGAAGTCTACAATGGGGGCACTGACCTTGCCTCCCTGGGGCGCTGCACGCTAAACAAGACGATGAAGTCTACCATGGGAAAATGACCTTACCTCCCTGGGGCGCTGCAAACTAAACAAGGCAATGAAGTCTACAATGGGTGAAATGACAATTCCTTCCTGGGGCACTGCACGCTAAATAAGACAATGAAGTCTACCATGGGGGCAATGACCTTACCTCTCTGGGGCGCGGCACACTAAACAGGGCAATGAAGTCTACCATGGTGGCAATGACCTTACCTCCCTGGGGCACTGCACGCTAAACAAGACAATGAAGTCTAGCATGGGGGCAATGACCTTACCACCCTGGAGCACAGCACATTAAGCTAGACAATGAAGTCCACCATCGGTGAAATGACCTTACCTCCCTGTGACACTGCATGCGAAACAAGGTAATGCTGTCTACCATGGGGGCAATGACCTTACCTCCCTGGGGCACAGCATGCTAAACAAGGCAATGAATTCTACCATGGGGGCAATGACCATTCCTTCCTGGGGCACTGCACGCTAAACAAGGCAATGAGGTCTACCATGGGGGAAATGACATTACCTCCCTGGGAAGCTGCACGCTAAACAAGGCAGTGAAGTCTAACATGGGGGCAACAACCGTACCTCCCTGGGGCCCTGCACCCTAAACAAGGTAATGAATTCTACCATGGGGGCAATGACATTACCTCCCTGGGGCGCTGCATGCTAAACAAGACAATGAAGTCTACCATGGGGGCAATGACCATACCCCCGTGGGGCACTGCACGCTAAACAAGACAATGAAGTCTACCATGGGGGCAATGACCTTACCTCCCTTGGGCGTGGAACGCTAAACAAGACAATGAAGTCTAGCAGGGGATGGGTCCCAATCTCACAGTTTAGTAATCCACCTAGGGTGCAATGACCTTATCTCCCTGGGGCACTACACGCTAAAAAAGACAATGAAGTCTACAATGGGGGCAATGACCTTACCTCCCTGGGGTGCTGCAAGCTAAAGAAGGCAATGAAGTCTACCATGGGGGCAATGACCTTACCTCCCTGGGGCGCTGCACGCTAAACAAGACAATGAAGTCTACCATGGGGGCACTGACCTTACCTCCCTGGGGCGCTGCATGCTAAACAAGGCAATGAAGTCTAACATGGGGGCAACAACCTTACCTCTCTGGGGCGCTGCACACTAAACAAGGCAATGAAATCTACCATGGGTACAATTAGTATACCTCCCTGGGGCGCTGCACTCTAAACAAGACGATGAAGTCTACCATGGGGCAATGACTTTACCTCCCTGGGGTGCTGCACACTAAACAAGACAATGAAGTCTACCATGGGTGAAATGACCATACCTCCCTGTGGTGCTGCACGCTAAACAAGACAATGAAGTCTACCATGGGGGCAATGACCTTACCTCCCTGGAGCGCAGCCCGCTAAACAAGACAATTAAGTCTACCATGGGTGAAATGACCTTACCTCCCTGTGGCACTGCACACTAAACAAGGCAATGAAATCTATCATGGGGGCAATGACCTTACCTCCCTGGGGCACAGCATGCTAAATAAAGCAATGAATTCTACCATGGGGGCAACGACCATTCCTTCCTGTGGCACTGCATGCTAAACAAGACAATGAAGTCTACCATTTGGACAATGATCTTACCTCCCAGGGGCACTGAACGTTAAACAAGGCAATGCAGTATACCATAGGTGAAATGACCTTACCTCCCTGGGGCACAGCACACTTAACAAGACAATGAAGTCTACCATGGGTGAAATGACCATTCCTCCCTGGGGCGAAGCATGCTAAACAAGACAATGAAGTCTACCATGAGTGAAATGACCTTAACTCCCTGGGGCACTGCACGCTAAACCAGGCAATGAAGTCTACCATGGGGGCAAAGACCTTACCTTTCTGGGGCACTGCACGCTAAACAAGACAATCAAGTCTATCATGGGGGCAATGATCTTACCTCCCTGGGGCACTGCACGCTAAAGAAGGCAATGAAATCTACCATGGGGGAGATGACCTTATCTCACTGGGGCACTGCACACTAAACAAGGCAATGAAGTCTTCCATGAGGGCAATGACCATACCTCCCTGGGGAACTACATGCTAAACAAGGCAATGAAGTCTACCATGGGGTCAATGACCTTACCTCCCTGGTGCTCTGCACGCTAATTAAGGCAATGAAGTCTACCATGGGGGCAATGACCTTAACTCCCTGGGGCACAGCACACTAAACAAGGCAATTAAGTCTACCATGAGGGCAATGACCATACCTCCCTGGGGAACTACATGCTAATTAAGGCAATGAAGTCTACCATGGGGGCAATGACCTTACCTCCCTGGGGCACAGCACGCTAAACAAGACAATGAAGTCTACCATGGGTGAAATTACCTTACCACCCTGGGGCACTGCATGCTAAACAAGACAATGAAGTCTACCATGGGTGAAATGACCATACGTCCCTGGGGCACAGCACAGCACGCTAAACAAGGCAATGAAGTCTACCATGGGGCAACGACCTTACCTCCTTGGGGCACTGCACGCTAAACAAGGCAATGAATTCTACCATGGGGGCAATGGTCTTACCTCCCTGGGGTGCTGCACGCTAATCAAGGAAATGAAGTCTACCATGAGGGCAATGACCTTACCTCCCTGGGGCGCTGCACGCTAAACAAGGCAATGAAATCTACCATTGGTGAAATCAGCCAATTCATGGGGCACAGCAAGTTATGTTGGTCTGAGATAATCCCATTACACAGAAGGGTGAACTGTGCCATGAACTGGTTCACCAGGCAGAGGAACTTTGGTTTCATTAGTCATGTCTTAATAAATTCAAGCAATGTGGGGTACTTCTATAAGGATGGGTACTCCTGTCGGAAATTGGGATGGACTTGTTCTTCTTGTACCTGCAGGAGGTGGTTGAAGCTGCGGGTTGCATGTGATTAGAGAGCCTGCCATAGTGGGGGAGCCCGGAGGTGCAGCACCCATATCCGAGCCATTGGTGCAGTGAAAGGGCTGATCCAGTGGTAACTTTGGTAAATAAGGCTACCATCACAGGGAGCACAGCAGGGGTCCTCTATGCCAAAACCTGGGAGTCTTTACATCAGGACACTGGGATGTAACCAACGGGGCCCCCGTTAGTCCCTCGGGTGGTTGCAAGCCTGAGCACCTGGGGGCTTGCTTGGTGATGCCCCACCCTCAAAGACAGTAGTTCCACTCCTGGCCTCGTGGTCCACAGTCTCCCAAACTAAAATTTAAGCACCAAATGGGTTGTCCCACGGTGCCGTTTGGCTCATAAGGCAGGTGGGCTGCTTGGGTCTCTCAGCACTGGCTGCCCTTGAATCGCCCAAAAGTTAATCTAACAGGTGGCACATTTCATTTCCTGTAATAAACCTGCAGCAAAATCTTTTTTTTCCACCAAACCAGGTGTTGTCTGAGTTATTTTATTCATCGTGTGCTAAGCAGTGTCTACGAATTTTGCTGGGGAAGTTTGCTGATATCAGCACTATGCTACTGGCCTGTTGGCCCCACACACTGGAGAGCCCACCCTATTAGGGTCTTGTTTCCCAGGCTTTTATTTCATGCAAACGAGAGACATGCAAAGCGCAAAAGTCACAGTAACCTAGGCTCAGATTTACTATGGACTTACGTTGTCTCTGCGCATGGAAGTCCAAGAAACTAAAATAGCACAATGTGAACCGCTCATTGGTGGGAAACTAAATTCATCAGGGGCATTGGTTTGTTTTTTTATAAACACCCCCTGTTTTTCACTTTTGTAAAAAAACCCTGAACATGCCAATGAGGACACCTTGGACTGGTAGCACAGCCATCACCGAGCTTCCTCCAAAGTAATGTTGCTGTTTACTGACCCACTTTCAATGAAAAGGTTCCATGGTGGACAACATTATGTGTTTTGGGAGGCCATATGGGGCATGCAGAGGCACGGTTGATGCCACCCCAGTGGCCCACCAGCCTTTCTGATGACTCTAGATGGGTCCCTAACATGTAATGAATTTTATTTCTCCCATCAGCCCAAACAAATCAACCTTTGGATCCAATTCTCATCTCCCCTATTGAGCAAAAGATGCAGCATAATAAATACCTACCAGACACTGTTATTTCTTTGCAATTCTAGGTTGTGTCTGAATATTTCCCTTTCCTGCGTCACACTTAAAGGAAGAAGGTCACAATCAGTTTACTGTAGAACGTCTGCGGGACAAGACTCATTGTAAAATAAAGACAGTTCACTTTGCCCTGATTGCCTCTTCCTTTACAGAAAGAGGTCCTTCCGCCCGTCCCTTCTTCCACTTCACATGTACCTCTGGGGTAAACATGTTCCCATGTCATTTCCACTTGGTGTATTATATACAGTGAAGACCAGCACATACATTAACCCACACTAGTGACCTGCTCTGTGCTTGTAGCTCCCTTGAGGGTGAGCTCTTGTCTAAAGCTTTGCTCTGGTGTGCCTCTAATGGGTAAACATTTACCCATGGAGAATGCTTCACTTCAAACCGTGGTACAATTGTAGCCTGAGGCCGTTCCCTTGTTTGCATGCCTGTCTGGCCTCAAACCTTAGGCATGTCTCTCTGATGCCAGTTCTGGAACCTTCCATTGCTGAGAAAATGTATAGTGCCAACTAATGCACAACACAGCCTCCTTGAAGACGCTCTTTCTATCCCGGCTGCCAGCTTGTATTTTTCATACATTAAAGGCCCCCGGTGTAGACTGCGATGCAGTGGACTGTGGTTATATGCATTCACCATTTTAAACACCTCTGACTCTCTCCCAATAAGATTTAACACAGACCACATGCCTCAGTCTTTCTAACATTACAACAAATCCTAACACTTGGATGAAGATGTCCTATTTATTCTGCTTCAAACAAGGCTAGTTAGTGTTATATCACAAATTATGGTATGTCAGTGTTAGATTTGGGGGTCTCTAGTTGGCACAGGTAGGTACTTTTGACAAATAGGGACCCTTGCCTCTAGTCAGGGTAAGGGGGTACACTCCCGAAAAAAACCCTGCTCACCCCCTTGGTAGCTTGGCATGAGCAGACAGGCTTATCTCAGAGGCAGTGTGTAAAGCATTTGTGACCACATACAGTAATCCAGTGACAACACTACAAATGGACACCACACAGGTTTTATATAAAAAATAAGTATACTTTATATAGATTTAACACAAGACCTTAAATGACAAAAATACACAATACTATTACTTTAATATTTTAGTTTTTAGCTTAGTTCAGTTCAGTTCTTAAGATGCGACACTTTGCGTCAATGTACCTTACAATGCGTTGCGCTTCCACAACAAGCAATGTCGCAGCGATGGAAATGCGGCAAAGTTCTGGTGCAAAGAAATAAAGACGTGAAGATCTTCCAGATGCGGCACGCTTCTCCGGGGATGCGAGAAGTTCTCGGTTCAATGCGTGAACTGCAGCGGCAACACCCTTGTTCAGAAGTGCGACGGCAACAGCTCCAACTGCGACACTCTTCTTCCACGATGCGTGAAGCTTCTGCATGATGTGACAACTACAGTGGCGACATCCTTGTTTAGAAATGCTACGGCAGCAGCTCCGACGGCGGCGCACATCTCGGGGATGCGAGGCGCTTTCTCCGATGCGGTGCAATGCGACAGTTCCAGCGGCGACACCCTTCTTCAAAAGTGTGACGGCAGCAACAGTGATGGCGACACGCTTTTTCCTCGTTGCGAGACTCTTCTCTCGATGCGGTGCAGTGCGACAACTCCAGCGGTGACACCCTTGTTCAGAAGTGCAACGGCAGGCAGCAGCGACGGCGACACGCTTCCTCTTCGTTGCGAGACGCTTCTCTCGATGCGGTGCAGTGCAACAACTCCAGTGGCGACACCCTTGTTCAGAAGTGCGACGGCAGCAGCAGCGACGGTGACACGCTTTGGCTTCGTTGAGTCACGCTTCCAGCTCCTTGCGACACGCAGTCCCTCAGAAGGCCTAAAACAGCAGCAGGCACTTCCAAAGAACTCTGGGGAGCTGGGGGTTGAAGTCTGTTGTCCCTGAGACTTCAGCAGGAGACAAGCTCTGTTCCAAGCCCTTGGAGATCCTTACAAGTTGAAATAAGCACACAAAGTCTCTTCTCCTTCCTTTGGCAGTCAGGCAAACCACTACAGGCCAATCCCCCAAGCAGCACTTCAGCTTAGAGATAGTCTCTCCTCAGTTTCTTCAGGTTCCGCTCCTCAGTAAAGGTTTCTTCTTGTTCATGAGGTAGAGCCAGTATTGTGGAGGGAAAGTCCAGCCCTGGAGCACTTTGTTAACATGATTCCTTCTCTCCTTTCACAGTGCAGGGCAGAGACATCAGACGCACCACAGGGGGTGGAGCCAGCACTGTGGAGGGAAAGCACAGCCCTATTCAGGTCCCAGGTGCAACTCCTCCCGCTCATCTACATGGAGATCTCTCTATTCAGCCCTGTGCTGACTCACCCTGTCTCCGGGAATTTCCCAGCCCTGTCACTCAAACTCCAGACAGGGAATACACAGCCTAGCAGAGGCAGGCTTGGATGGTTAGACAAGAAAATACCTACTTTCTAAAAGTGGTATTTTCAAACACAGAATGTTAAAACCAACTTCACTAAAAAATGTTTTTTATCATTCTGAGTTCAGGCATACTAAATTTGAATTTCTACCATGTTCCCTGAGTCAGTTTAGGATTATAAAATGTAATAACCAAACTGCCCATTCTGGCCTATGGAGAACAGGTAGCCTTGCAATAGTGAAAAACGAAAATGGCTGTAATTCACTATTAGGACATGCCACACACATCAGGGCATGTCCTACCTTATACTTACAATGCACCCTGCCCTTGGGCCTACCATAGGGGTGTCTGATATGAAGAAAAGGGAAGGTTTAGGGACTGGCAAGTGGGTACACTTGCCCAGTCAGCGTGACAGTACCAGACTGCACACAGGCTATGCAATGGCAGACCTTAGACACATTTTACAAGGCTGCTTCTGTGGATGGCACAACCAGTGCTGCAAGCCCACCAGCAGCATTTGGATTAACAAGCCCTGGGCACACTCAGTGCACTATACTAGGGTCTTACAAGTAAACCAAATCAGTCAGTTATGGAATCACCAATTCATACATCAATTTACAATAGGGAGAGCATATGCACTTTAGCACTGATCAGCAGTGGTAAAGTGCCCAGAGTCATAAAACAGCCAACAACAGGTCATTAAAAATACAGGAGAAAGGCAAAAAGTTCAGGGATGACCCTGCAAAAAGGGCCAAGTCCAACAGTCAGCATACAGTACCACATAAACACACAGACAGACGCACATAGACTGCCAGACAATTTCTCTCTCTCTCACACCCACACACAGAAAAATACTCACATAAATAGATAAACAGACAGAAACACACTCACAAACACACTATTAGACCCATCATCATTAGAGTGGTCTTTCCCTCAACTCGTATTTTCTGATTCTTATTATTGACCTTAGGACTTTGAGCACTTTACCACTGCTAACCAGTGCTAAAGTGCATATGCTTCTCCCCTAAACATGATGACATTGGTGTATACCTGATTGGTATATTTGTTATACAGGTAAGTCCCTTGTAAACTGGTTTACCAAATATTTCAAATGCTACTGGTGGGCCTGCAGCACTTAGTAGCCTTTTAAACCTATCTCAGGCCTGCAACTGGAATGCCTTGATCCAGCTGCGAAGGGGGGCGATGATGGCAGTGGTATCCATTGGGCATGTTAAAGACTTGATGTTTACAATGATGGTCGGTCCAGGAGAGCCCGGTGGTGTGGCTGTATTTGAAGTTCCCACTGGCGGAGGAGACGTGCTCGACTGTGTGTCCTGCTATGTGGCTTGTTGCTGTGACTTGCTGCTTGCGTCTGATGTTGGGGAGCTTCGTCAGGAGATGGTGGTGTTCTGGTCACTGGGGTTGTCCAGGTGGAACTTAAGTTCACCGAGTAGGATGACGTCAGTGGATGGGAGAGCCTGGGGTGCAATGAGGTCTACAATGGTATTGGAGAATGGGGTGCCATGGCCCGGGGGGCCTGCACATGAGGGTGATGCAGAGGATGGGCTTGGGGTTGGTCTGGATCTGGGAGTTGAGGTGGTCCATGGTCACCGTTGGGTCATTTGAGTGCATGGTCAGTCAGAGTGTGCTTCTGTAGGTGATGGCAATGCCTCCTCCTGGACAGTTGGGGTGGTTCTTGCGGGTGATTCAGTAGCCGTCAGTGATGGCGATGCTGATGTCCGGTGTAGAGCAGAGGTTGGTCCTGGTAGGTGATGTGGTGTCCAGGGTTGATGGCGAGGAGGGTGCTGGTGTCGTAGGGGTGGAGTGTCCAAGAGGAAGGGTCCTTGGTGCTGAACACAGTTCAGGGGCAGACGGACGCAGACGGGTTTCCCTATGGCTTACCTTTGGCATGGGAGATGTCCATTACAACGCAGACATTACATCGTAATGCCTTTACAACACAACTTCAACAATGGCAGGTGCCTTTACATCGCATTCCATTACAACACATAGGGGCCATATGTAGGTAGCATCACATTTACCGATTCATAAATACCGAATTTTACCGATTCGGTATTTATGAATCGGTAAATGTGATGTAGGTAATGATTCGGTAAATTTTAACGAATCGGAAAAATTTGGTAAATATGAATCGGTATTTACCGATTCGGTAATGGGGCATACCTTCCCATTGATTCCTATGGGCCTGGAGGCCCATAGGAATCTGTCTTAAAGGAGGGCAAGGTGTGTCTGTGTGTGTGTAACTGTCTGGATCCTGTATCTGTCTCTCTGTGTGTCTGCATGTGCCTGTGTATGTCTGTCTGTGTGTGTGTTTTTCTGTCTATGTGTCTATCTGTGTGTGGCTGTGTGTGTGTCTGTGTGTTTGTGTGTCTGTCTGTGTGTATATCGATTGATTTAAGGGTTGGCGGATCGGCTACTCGATAAACACAGATTAAAGGTCTTAATATACAAGGTTGGACCGTGTGAAATATTAATGGAAGATGTCTATATACATTGGACAGTGATGCTTTTTCAATACCTATAAAGATATACAGGGAGAAACATTGCATTAAGTGCAAGAACTGATTTGTTTGAGCGCTTCGATTGACTTATTGCAAAACGTGGCGGTTATCTATTTGGGCCCAGTTGTTTTTCTGGTGTTCGATTCAATATTCATGCATTGAAAAAGTCTTAGAATAAGACGAAACACGTGTCGGCTGGCAAGTTGTATGCTGGAAATCTTTTATTCATCTATAACTCTAATAAAGACTGCTGAAGAGCAAAGAAGATCGTTTTGGGCCATTCAAGCACCTGTATAGTAATAGCTTAAAAGTAAAAGTAAGAATTCTCTATATACTTTCTATCTTATCATTATAAGACGCTTGGTTGCTTAGTGAAGGTGCGGACATTTCCCCTGTAGGGAACACTACAACCTGTTTTGTCTGTGCTTAACTGTTGGACTTTTGCATGGTGTAGAAATGGGTTACCTTAGCTCCACTGCCCCCTTTAAAGCCTGTAGCTTCATTAACCCCTGTGAGGAGTTGGCCTGGTATATGCTGTATTAAGAATAAAATCCCATTCAGGAGTTGAGTTGTGGTATTTATTTGGCAGCATGTTCAACAGGTACAAGCATCTTCCCAGTAGCCACAACTGATTCACCACAACATCTTTTGAGTCTAGAAGAGAACCTGGATGCATTAACACAAAGGCTGGAGGCACTGGAAAGTAAAGTGGGAGAACTCGGTCAGGAGGTTAAGGATAATGTGCAGGAAGTGGTCAGGTTAAAAGAGAGAGAGCGTGATATTGCTGAGAGGCTGGAGAGGCTTGAAAATATATCCAGAAGGAAAAATATAAAGATTCTAGATTTAAAAGAAGGACTGGAAGGGGATAATTTGAAAGCATATTTTATAGATACTCTTGTAAAAGTATTCCCCCAGCTTGCCTCAGCATCAATATGGGAGAAAGAAATTGAAATGACCTGGTTCCATAGGATGATGTGACACAGCAGATGTAGCCAGTATACATCTTTAGGTTATTTATTAAGATAGTAAAGTCCATAGAATAGCCCCACCAGGAGCAGCCTGCTAGCTGCTCAGCCCATCCTCCCAACTGTCTCACACCACACCAACATTCCAGTCACGTCATCATTCCACATGGAACACTCACACTGGCTGAGCAGCTAGTTAGAAGATACAGGAGAACAGTTAACCTTATATGAAGATACTACAATATCTCCCTTCTTTCCAATTGACAATAAAACAAGGAATACAAAAAGTACATAGCAACTAGACACAAAATATAAACAAGAGATGAATAGTCCAAATCCCAAGGGTAAGATGAATAAAATATACCACGAAAGGGAACCAGACTATAAAACGGAAGGAAAAGGATAAGAAAAGGATGAAAAATAAGAATGAACTATCACCATCCTCCTCTTATATCAAGACACAAAAGAGAACATTAAACTCACACACTATCACCAACCTCCTCCTTCAATGAGACACAAAAACAATAAACTACCCAACGGAGATTGCAAAGACACCACATAAGATACATGTGAAAGAAAACACAGAGAATGACAATAGAGAACAACTGAAGATACTCTAGAAATTGTAGAAACATACAGGAAGAATCACTCCCAAACAAATACACAATGGGTGGATGTCACCCATCACTAAAACGTAGGTGGGACTAACACCCCCTAAACTCTGAGTATGAGGGACTAACACCCAAATGTACACAATACAGAAATGGGACTAAAACCCACAGACTAGTGCAGCAAGCATAACAGAATTGCAGCACAGTGAGGCATCACAAGAGAGATACCCACACACACACTAGCTAATATTTAAATGAAGGGACTAAAACCCAACACAAACATGAAAAAGGTGGGACTCACACCCCCTTACACAAACATGAAAAAGGTGGGACTCACACCCCCTTAAAATTTAGTAAAAAGGACTAATACCCATTACTAATAACATAGGAGGGACTAAGACCCCCTGTACACAGGGTAGATGGGACTAACACCCATTACCAATAACGTAGGTGGGACTAACACCCCCTGAACACTAAGTATATGGGACTTAACCCATAAACCATGACCTAGGTGGGACTAACACCCCCTAAACACTATAGGATTAACACCCATAACTAATTTAATAAGTGGAACACTCACCCCCCATAACTGGGTAAATGGGACTGACACCCAACTTCAAAAGTCACACCTGAGTAACTAAACAGTGACTTGCAACATGGAAATAGGGCTAAAACCCATTCCAAATAACTAAATTTGGAGCACAACCTTGAGAATGACCAATGTGCAGCATAACGTGACAAAAAACACACACACTAGTGGACCAAAATCCAGCATACAAGGAAAAAAACAACCCTTAACCAACCCCTAAAAGGAAAATGCAGCTACAGCGTGGAAATGAGACTACAACCCAAACCCAACTTAGTGCATACACACTACAAAAACCACATGTAGCACCAGGTGAAAAAATAACTGCGTAACAAGTCAGAGAATGCCGCACAAGAGGTGCGCGTGCCACTGTACTTAGAGACATGCCACTGTTGAATGAGATGAAAAAAAACTCACAGTCACTTGCATCGGACCTTAAACTTGAGCAACAACTCCAACATTTAGATCATAAAGACAACACAACATTTTTTTTTATTTTTTTTATAACCAATCACACACTGAAGTATGTTGTGTACGAATGACATTTCCAAAAATAATGTCACTGGTGTGCCTGTCACTGGGATGATGAAAAACAGGCGTAGGCAGCAGAAGAAATACTTTGCAGCAAATAATTTGTCAGTTTTAACTCACCACCTGACTCATGAAGTGTTCATGCCCAACCAAGTAAAAACACAATAAATACGAAAAAACTTGAAAATCTACTCCGCTACAGATGACGGTTGGGCTCAAAACGATCCTCACATTTCGACTCTGGTACTGGTTTCCAAAACTTTATTGATAGCAAACAACGTGGTTGGCAAATCAGTCTTGAACGAGGAATAGATTAGTATGCGATCGTAAACCATTCCTAAGATGGCGGCACGCTGTCACGCTGGTGCCGGATGGCTCAAGGTGAATGTGTGCGCCTCAGGATACAGGACACAGAGTCGCCTTCGTGAAATCAGAATGAGGCACGTCACAAACGAAGATCGTCAGATGTGCAAAAGGTAAGAGCGCGCACAGGCAGAGACATGCGCCTCATTTTTAAAACTAAGCATGGCGGTTGAACTGCCCATAGTCAAAATGCCTTCTCAGTGCAAACCAAAAAAAAAATGTAATACCTTCTACCACAACGCTGCTAATGACACGGTGTATCTCCACTTGACTTAAAAACCGGAAACACTGCAGCGTTCCGCACAAACCACCAGTTGATGGAAACTCACGAGCAGGTTTACGCTTGTAACTCCACTTGGCACAACACAGGTCCTCTCAAAAGGTATCGCTTTCGAAATAACACGGTTCGGTTATAGCGCTGACTGAGTGGAGCGCTAAAAAACTTGAACTGACCACAGTAAACGTTATTATGGTACTGCAAAACACCGGGCCCGATTTTTGCCCCCGAACATATTTTCCCAACACAACATCACGCACTCGGTGATTAACCATTTCAGTTGTGGGTCCACTGGGAAATTCCTCTCGATGGAGACACTCTCCCAAGACAGCAAAACTGGACAGGCAGTCACCAATTACCTTGTTCACAGAGGCACGTTTTCCTTAAGTACTGGAGGCTAGACGTTGGTAGTTGTACTGACCCTCCACAGACCAGCAGGTACATCTACATGACTGTCACTGGGGCCAGCAGCGATCATAAAACAGCCAACTTGGTCATGAAGACAGCTCAGGGAGACAACACCTTGTAGTTGAGACAGAACTGAGGCAAACTTCTGTGCTGCACTAAGAAACAACTAGTAGCTCTGCTCCTCACTCTAACTGGCACAGAGAGGTTTGGGCGACCGGTGTAGTGGTCACTGGTGGGGCTCACGGTGCCAGGAGGTTCCGCCAGATGAGGAGTTTCTTTACAATAGCTCAAGTTTCTTCAAGTCACACTTGTTTAGTTACACACCAGTCTATAGAGGTTACACGCATGGTTTCTTTAGTCCAACTCGTCGCCAATTTAAATGACCTCGTTCCATAGGATGATGTGACACAGCAGACATAGCCAGTATATATCTTTAGGTTATTTATTAAGATAGTAAAGTCCATAGAATAGCCCCACCAGGAGCAGCCTGCTAGCTGCTCAGCCCATCCTCTCAACTGTCTCACACCACACCAACATTCCAGTCACGTCATCATTCTACATGGAACACTCACACTGGCTGAGCAGCTAGTTACAAGATACAGGAGAACAGTTAACCTTATATGAAGATACTACAGAAATACAGCGCATTCATAGAGACCCCTTCAGGCTAAACCCTGCACGAAAGAAACCAAGGAAGATCCTAGTATGCATCCAATCCTATCCCTTGAAAGAGCAGTTATTGGGGGCAGCCCTTAAACTTAAATCTATACAGGTTAATGATACTTCCTTTAAGATTAGGTCTGACATCTCTAGGGTAACAGAAGATAGGAGATGGGAACTAGGGAAGCGGATGGATGCGCTGAGAAAGATGGGGGCACAGGTGCATCTGAGATTCCCAGCCTTCCTGAAATTTCTCTGGGCTAATAAGATGTTCATCTTCAGATTCCCGGAAGAAGTAGACACATTTCTAGAACAAACCAATACTAGTAATTAAGGCAAAGGAAGGTCGGCCCCATATATACCTATTATTTTTTACTTTATTTCTCTTTCTGGCAGGAGACGGGAGAGCCACGACTCATAGGGCAATAATTATTGCCCCGGTTAGACAGGGAGGGTTCCCGGGGGTGGGTGTTGTTGTGTATAGGGGAAAGTGTGTGTTTTTTTAACATTTGAGTGTCACTTTATCTCTGTAATTTTAAGTACTCACCCTCTGCTCCCTTCAAAGCTGTAGCTTGTATACCTCAAACGCCCAGACTACGCCGCGCAGCGGATTTAGCGCTGCCGCGGTTGCTAGTACCGGGACACTCTTGGCGCCATTTCCGGCGCTTGCCGTGACCATGCCCCTTTTCGAGGCCACGCCTCCTCTGAGCCCTTAAAGGCGTTGATTACGAACGCCGGGGCAGACAGACTGATACTCCTGAGGCGGAAAGCCGTGAGCACGATTCTTGTGTGTGTTTTTTTTTTAACATTTGAGTGTCACTTTATCTCTGTAATTTTAAGTACTCACCCTCTGCTCCCTTCAAAGCTGTAAAAACCAAAGGAAATGATGAACGGAGTGTTGAACATTGCAAGCACTCACCCCCAGTCAACTGATCTGGGTTTAATCCATCACCATTCTTTAGCCCACTCTGCCACCCCAGTTCAGACATGGCCATATGCAAATCAGTCTGACCCTGTGCCTCATGGGAACAGTCCAGCCCTTCAAAGCTGTAGCTTGTATACCTCAAACGCCCAGACTACGCCGCGCAGCGGATTTAGCGCTGCCGCGGTTGCTAGTACCGGGACACTCTTGGTGCCATTTCCGGCGCTTGCCGTGACCACGCCCCTTTTCGAGGCCACGCCCCTCTCCTTCCCTGCCCCTTCCCATAGATCCATAAATCATGTGCAGATTTCGGACGCGCAGCGGACGAGCACAGCGGGAGCGCCGTTTGCGCGCCTAGGGCAAGCCCGTCTGCGCCCGTCCGCGTCAAGGTAGTGCCTAGCGCCAGCTATGCTGCATGTCTCGCTCCTACTGACCTCAGTATACCCCCCTCTGGCCCTCCTTACTCCAGAGAGATGCTCTTACTACTTGGTAAGTTTCATGCTGACAAAGGAACCTTCACTCTGCTTAATACGGCTCTGCCTCGAGCTGACTTCCTGGCCAACAATCTGTTGAAATGTGGACTTCTGAATGTAAGGTCCCTGCCCATGCACAATATTGAAATCCAACTTCTTATTGAATCTCACAAACTTGACGTCCTTTTTATGACAGAAACTTGGACGCGCCCCGATTGCATGGTCGACCCGGGCTTCACATGTCCTCCTGGGTTCAAATTCCTACATACCCCTAGACCTAATGGCAGAGGAGGGGGGGTTGGTGTGATTTTCACTGCAGCCTCCAATATTAAGTCCTGTGCCTTAGACTCGATCGAAGGAATTGAACTTCTAGGACTATCTATTCAGACTCAGTCCGGAAACATTGTTACCGGGATAGTCTGCTATCGTCCACCAGGTGCGTTTAGCCTTCAACATCAACAGGCGCTCCTGACCATCTTAACTAATATTGCTCTTTCGCATCACAAACTGTTCATTCTGGGTGACTTCAATCTGTGGCAGAACGGCATCCTCGACTCCGGTCTACGCAACCTTCTCAACTCCTGCGAGAGCCTTGGACTCTCCCAGTTGGTCACAGGACCAACCCACAGTGTCGTACTTTAATCTCTGGGACCGCGTAGGGGACAGGGCCCTACCCCTGTCTATCTTGGTATTAACAAACCGCAAATGGTAAATGCGGCATGTACAAGTGCTTTATATATCGTTCTAGCTATAAATGCACTGTGTACACGTTATTCTGCTTCACTACGCGGGTTCCATTTTGGAAGCAGTGGCCATCTTGTCATTGCCCTCACATAGGCTATAATGGAGTAAATACGGGCCTCACAGTACATGGGCTTCTCCCTCTGACTTCTCTGTGACCTGGGCAGCTGGCTCTGCTGCCCCAGGTCAAACCGGTCTCACGAGCTCCCCTTCCTCCGTCCACCTGTGATTAGCATCAGGGCTTGACCCGTCATAAAACCCTTTAATTCTATACAATCCCCCGGCTAATCTCTTCCACACCTGCTTGCTCCTGCTTTATGACTTGTTTCCCAAAACAGGAGATGCTCATGTTTATTGGGGGTCTATTGACATCAAATGTGGGATCTGAACCTTACTGTGTAAATCATTGTGGGCTGGCCGAACTGGAATGTGGGATGGTCATCATGACTCTGCTTTTTCGTTTGTAATGTATACTTATAATGGCCATATCGTAAACCAAGGAATGTGTGCCTGGAGCATGATATTTTGTACTTAAGGAGAAGCCCGTTCCTATGATTTTCAGCAGTCTCCTGAGAACATACACGCTGTTGTACTTCTAGGATACCTGTCATTGGTCTGCAGCCAATAAACGATTCTTTGACTTCACCCAGAAGACTCTGTGTTTCTGTAGGTCTGGAACAGGGTGAACCCAGAAGTCATAGGGTGTGTGCCCCTGCACCGCTGGGTCTAAAATACCCAGTACTTCAGTTTGGCGCCCAACTCGGGACGATTTCAGCGGTACCAGTCCAAGCCAGAGGTTCGTGAGGAGCTTCGTGTGGAAATTCCGGAGGAAGGCCGCCACTTCATCGACCCCTGCATGTCGACGTGGTCCGAAAGTCTTTTCTGCGAGGTTCTCCGCGTCCCGACGGCTACGAAGGACTGCTGCCCTGATTAATCGACCTGTTTTGGACCCTTGACGAATCTGAGAGAGTGAAACAATCGAGAGAGTCTTCTGGTGACGCCATCGATCAACAATATTCAGTTAAGTATAAGTGGAGCGTCTCCTATTTGTTTTTGGTATCCTTCGGGATCGTTTGATTTGGTAATTTGGTACTTTGGAGTTTGCAAACGCCAAAGCCAGAGGACTCGTGTATTCACGAGGCTATCGTAATCGATAATCCTCTGACGTTTGGATCTAGACTAGTGAGCAAAGATGCCTGGTTCTGGACTATTTGGTAGATTATTCTGTTTGGGTTGTGGAAAAGATTTCCAGCTAGAGGAATCATGTCCGGTTCCTCCGGTTGGAACTCCAACTTATGAGCTCTATGTAAAACATGGCGTAGGCCCCATTGCATATAACGAAGTATGGATCCACTACACTAGGAAAGATGGTGTTTTAAAATGGCCCCAAAATGGTAGTTTTGATACCGATATTTTAGATAATTTGGAAATTAAATTGTTTAAGAAGAAAGCCCGGCCGGCGATGTTTTACTCTTTCCGCTTATGGCGAAAGGAAGCCAAACAAAAGGAAATTAAGCTAGCGAAAAAGAATAAGAGAGAGAAAGGTATGACAGTAATGCAAGCAGCTGTACAATTTAAAGACAATGAGGAGGAGCAGATGAGTGAGCAATTGCATAGGCGGCGCAAGTTAGGGATTGACAAATGTTACCCAGCTTTACCACATTCTAAGCAGAATGAGTTAGAAGAAAAGGAGAAAGATCCCCTGATGTCACATTTGTTGAGTTCGCCACCCCCGTATGCTCAAAATGCCACGGCGCCTCCCCAGCTTGAAAATATGCCACCTCCAGTGAATATATTGCAAGCCTTGCCGCAACCGCCAGTTGCTTTGCAGCCGGCGCTTATCCCTGTAGCGCAGCCCTCTCAAGCGCCGCCAGTTGTGCTTCCAACTGCCCCCGCACTTCCTGCGACTTTGCCTAATACAGCAGCTGCCTCCCCTGACACTCTTCCTTCCACCACTCCAGTACCTGTCTCTACATCCTCTTTTCTTCCCTCTGTTTTTCCCCCTGTTCTCGCCTCAGCTTCTCCTTCAGCGCGACAGCGCTTAGCTAATGTGGTTACTACATTAATGTCTCCTCTCTTTGAGTCATCTGGTGCGACTCCTGGTTTACAGCGTAAGCAGTTGCGTAGCCAGTTGCCTAACCCCGATGAGAAAAAGGTAATAGATAACATGGCGCGTAGATGGATTGTTTTCCCTTCACTGTATGATGTGGAATCAGTTGTCAACGTTTTCCATCAATGGGATGCCCCAAAACAGAGATATGTGTTTGAGAAAATGTGCGAAATTCTCTGTGAAGAATTGGAGGATAGTGGTAAAAATCCGAACCCGCAGGAATTGTGTAGAGTGAGATTCGATTTTGGAACTGGTACAATTGTGGACCGCGAGGTAGATAAAGCAGTTGCGGTTGTATTGTCCTTTAGGAATGATGATTGCCAACAGTCATTGTTTGAACAAGATGTCCTTGTGGGGAAAAAGGTAAAAGCGCGACAATACCCTATGAGAGAAGTTCCCCCGGTATGGAAGGAAGCGGTTGCAGCTGCCGGTGGTAACCCCGCAGTGGCAGCGCATTTCCAGCGTGTTTGGGTGCATGTTCCATGGAAGCGCTCTGAGGTGTTAGCGCTTAAGCAGTCCTTGCCTGATCCCCGTAAGAACCCAGCAGGTTATTATAAAGAGTTGTCGCAGACGGCAGGGTCATGCATTATGAATCTGGCCGACATAGACATGTTGTTTGGTAATGTTGTTCCACAGCCTCTATGGGGATCAATTCGTAATGTAGATCACAATGCAGAACTAGGGGATACATGGGCTAACATCGTTGCTGCTGATGCTAGACAAACTGGTGGTGCGAAACCAGAACCTTTAGTAGCTGAACTGCCTGGTAGAATCATCACGTATATGAAGACAATAATGCCTGCGATGCGCGTAAATTGGGACAAGTTATCTGCATGCAAGCAGAAGAAAGATGAGACAGTGTCAGACTTCTTTACTAGGTTTGAAGAAACGTTTATTCATCACAGTGGGCAGGATATGAGTACTGAGGGTGGCCAACGGTTGTTTGTGGATAAGTTTGTGCAGAATTTACTTCCTGACCTGTGTAAAAAGTTGAAAGATTCAGAAAGTTCTTGGGCTGTTTCTTCTTCAGCGCAAATACTGGCTACTGCACAGTATTATGAAAATAGAGATAAAGACGAGAAAGATAGAACAGAAAGGAAAACGAAGGAATTAAAGACAAAGGTCCTTTTACAGCAGGCCTATCCGCCACGTGGAGGTCAGAATAATTATAGGCAACCCCAAGGTGTCTATCACCAACCTCAACAGTTTCAGAACAACCAGCAAATGAACGGGTATTATCAACCACGTGTTCCTGTAGGTCCCAACCAATGTTCATACTGCAAAGAGGAAGGTCATTTTAAATACAGTTGCCCTAAATTGATGCAGCGTAACGGCAATATGTATGGCGCCCGAGGTAGGGGTGGTCAGCAAGCTCCTAGAGGCAGAGGGCGTGGAAGTGTTCCCCAGAACGCGCGTGCTCTGCCGCCTCAAAATACCATCAATAGCTTTGATCAGCAAGCTAACGCGATTAGTAATACGGCCCAGTATTACAATAATGATTATTATGCAGAGGACGGTGATGCAGAAAGTAATGATTACTAGGACGGCCATAGACAGAGAGAGGGAGTTGTTTCAGTGCCAGTGGATGAGAGTGGACCGTATGTTGAGGTGACTACAGCAAATGTAACGGAGCCTTTTCTGCTAGACACTGGTGCTGCAAAGAGTTCAATCATGCATTCAAAACTCCCTGGCGCACCTTTGTCTGGCGATATAAATGTTTCGGTAGGTTTTTCTGGCGCCCCAGTTAGGAACCCGATTTCTAGTCCCATGTCACTTTCTGTTGGACCTTGCGAGCTGAAAGCACCCCTGATTTTGACAACAGGTTGTGGTGAGAATTTGCTGGGATTAGACTTGTTGAAAAGATTGCATGCTACACTGTATTGTTCTCCTTCAGGAGTACAACTTACATTAGGCAAGAAAGTGATTTCCCCAATGTACTTGTCTAAGAATACAATGCCGCCTGAATTGTCATCCCTTCCGGATGCCCTTTGGGCTACTGGTCCCAATGATGTGGGCCTCTTGGAGATACCGCCATATGTGGTGACTTTAAAGGCTAATGTCAGACTGCCACGTATTTCCCAGTACAAGATCTCTAATGAAGGGCAGAAAGCATTGTTAGACATTGTCAGCGACTTGATTAATAAGGGTGTGATTGAAGAGACGAGAGGCAACGTTTGCAATAGTCCGATTTTACCTGTCTTAAAACGAACGGACCCTTCACAGCCACCTGTTTACAGATTTGTGATCGATCTTAGAGAGGTTAATAAGATTGTTGTGCCACAGTTTCCGGTTGTCCCCGATATAACCGCCTTGTTAACGATGATTCCAGCCTCTGCTGCATGGTTTTCAGTGATTGATTTAAAGAATGCTTTCTTTAGTATCCCAATTGCAGAAGAGAGCAGAGATATTTTTGGTTTTAGTCTGGGAGGCCGAAGCTTCCGCTTCAAACGCGCTCCCCAGGGCTACTGTGAAAGTCCATCAATATATAGTCAAGCTTTGAAAGCGCAGCTTGATGCACTTGTTTTACCTAGTGGCGCTATCCTGATTCAGTACGTGGACGATTTACTGATCGCTGCGGATACTGAAAAGATTTGTAAAGAAGCCACATTGGCACTGTTGCGCCACTTATCTGCTTTCCATCACAAAGTGTCTCTCTCTAAGCTGCAATATTGTCGACAAGAAGTGACCTACTTAGGTCATCTCTTATCGAAGGAGGGAAGGAAACTGACCCCAGAAAGAATTCAAGCCATTGCACAGTTGAGTGTGCCAAAAACACAGAGAGAAGTACGTGCTTTCTTGGGCATCACTTCATACTGTAGGCATTGGATCCCTAGTTTTTCTTTATTGGCAAAACCTTTGTTAGCCTTAACATGCAAAGACACACCGAATCCTATCCCATGGTCTGAAGAGTGCCAGAAAAGTTTTGTGGAATTGCGTAATGCATTATGTTCAGCACCTGTGTTGGGTACCCCTGACTACAGCAAGCCTTTTACATTGTATGTTCACGAGAAAGATGGATGTGCGTTATCAGTGTTTACACAGCCTTTTGGCGACAGACCGCGCCCATGCGCATATTTTTCATCAACCTTGGACCCTGTAGCAAGGGCATTGCCAAGCTGTCTGAGAGCGACAGCTGCTGCAGCGATGTCTATCCGACAATCTGCTGGTTTGGTAATGGACAATACATTGATTGTTATGGTTCCATACGCTGTAGACACATTATTAAATAGAACCAAGACACAACACTTGACTAGTGCGCGATTATCAGGTTATGAACGTACACTGTTAGCAAATCACATACACATAAAGAGATGCAATACGCTGAATCCAGCCACGTTGTTGCCAATTCCAGCAGACTCAGATGAGATTGAGCAACATGACTGTCTGTTCAGAACAGAAGAAGAGACGAAAGGGAGAGTAGATCTAAAAGATACTCCCCTGACTGAGTGTGATGGCACTTTATGGGTGGATGGCTCCTGTTTCAAGCTCCCTAATGGTGACACGACTGCTGCATATGCTATCACGACTTTGCACACGGTCGTGGAAACTGCACGAGTGCCACATAATTCGGCCCAAGCAGCGGAATTAATCGCCCTCACGAGAGCATGCGTGTTGTCTGAAGGAATGAGAGTAAATATATACACAGATAGCCAGTACGCCTTTGGCGTGGCTCATAATTTTGGGCGTTTGTGGAAGGAGCGTGGGTTCCTGACGTCGCATGGAGCTAAAATTCAGAATGGCAAGTTGGTGAATGACCTCCTTGAGTCACTGACCCTACCGTTGCAAGTTGCGATCATGAAATGCAGTGCGCACAGGAAAGTCACAGATGATGTTGGACGTGGGAATGCGTTTGCTGATGAGACCGCGAGAGAAACAGCACAGAATGTGAAGACTAGAATGTATGTTGCAGGCCCCGCAAGATGGGTTAATGATGTGGGAATGTGTGAGAACACAATAGAGAGTGTGAAGTCGCTTCAAGCTGAAGCCACAGAGGAAGAGTTAAGCAAGTGGAGAGAAAGTATGGGTAAGTTGGATGAGAATGGTTGTTGGATTGATCTGACAGAACATAGGCGATGGTTGTTGCCTGATGCATATGTGCTTCCAGTGGTTACTATGGCACATGGAATGGCACATATCAGTACGAAAGTTATATGCAAGTTGTTGGCTCCAGTATGGCAGAACGCTGGGATTCCCAAGTGTGCAGAGAATGTGGTCAAGAATTGCATAGTATGTTTGAAGTACAACCCTGGTAGGGGAACCCCAACTCCAGCTGGTCACTTTGCACCCCCATCATGTCCATTTGAAGTTTTGCAGCTGGACTTTATTCACATGGAAAGATGCAACAACCTGAAATATGTACTGGTGGTTGTTTGTGCTTTCTCAAAATGGATAGAGGCTTATCCTCTGAAAGATAACACTGCCCTATCCACAGCCAAAGCCCTTGTGAAGGATTTTTTCCCTAGGTTTGGGATGCCAAGAATGGTGTGGTGTGATAATGGAAGTGAGTTTGTGGGTAAAGTGATGAAGAATGTATGTGAAGGGCTAGGGATAAAGCAGAAGTTCCACGCTGCAAATCACCCCCAATCAGCTGGATTAGTAGAACGCTACAATGGAGCCTTAAAGCTCAAGCTGGCCAAAATCCAGGCGAGCACCGGTCTTAAATGGCCTGACGCTCTGCCTCTAGCACTCCTGTCCACCAGAATGACCATACACTCACGAGTGGGACTTAGTCCTTACGAGGTTATTTTTGGCCGTCCGGCCAACGTATGGGGTGTACCGAGGCCTACGAAGTTCAGTGAGATAGAGCATCCAGTACTGCTCGATTACCTGCATGATTTGACTGTTAAACTGCGTGTTTTGCACCAACAGGTACATGATACTCTTCCCCAAGCTTCTGAACCTCCTGGACACCCTATCAACCCTGGTACGTGGGTGCTAGTCCGAAATTTCCAGCGCAAGAGCAACGACGAGCCTCGCTGGATCGGCCCTCATCTTGTTCTTCTTTCGACAAGATCAGCAGTGCGAGTAAAAGGGAAGAAACACTGGATCCATGGTACCCACTGTAAAGTAGTCCCTTTGCCTCTGCCATATGACCAGTGGGTCAAGGAGGGTATCGCCGACTCTGAGACGGACACTGTACCTCGTTTTGTACCATTCAGTGACGCACGCATAAGAGGCACAGTTTCAGACCAAGAGAGTGACAATATTCTGCAGGAAGCTGTGCCACCATCAAATCGACTGGACACCACTGAGCCTGAACTTTTGTTTCAAGACCAAACAGCACCTGGCCGTCTCCGCTATAATTTGAGACCTAGGCCCATGGACAAATAAAGATTTCCTCACTATTTCCTTTTTAACATTTTTGCTCTCCCATCTGAAGGACTTTCTTGATTTTTGTTTTTCGAACCACCATCCGGGTTCTGCCGCAGGGTCGCGGTGCCAAGACTTTGGGGTACAGGCCGAAGACGCTAGGTCAACGGTTCTGGTTGGTCTAGGGCGTTTCCCTGGACTGACAGGCGTACTCCTTAGCAGAAGAAACTCATCCGCCGCGAGCTGCCCGAGTAGAGGATGGAGTTTTTTAAGATGGAGAGACCGATTGAGGAAATGAACTTTAACGCAAGGATATGTAAAATTATGAAAACTAAATGTTTTGTCTTTTTGTGCCTTTTTACACTGTGTAGCATAATAATGTTTATTGTAGGATTTGTGTTTTTCTCCGCTCAAAAGCCCATTGAACCCACTGAACAGCCTATACCTCTTTCTACTGCCTCCTCTCACTCTTTTCACCCTTTGCCTGAGCACGAACAGACCAGACGATCAGAGTTCATAAATAACTCGTTTATCCAGCTCTTGCACCAGCACCAACTGGTAATGAATACGACCAATTGCTGGGTATGTGGGTTAATGCCACATACCATTAACAAGGGTATTCCCTACCTGGTGCTGCCGTATAGTTACAATGGATCGTCATGGGCATTCCAAACCATGTTTCTCTATGCTCTAGATACGTATTCCCCTCGCCAACCGCGTTCCATCAGACCTATCACCAATAATAAGGCTTTGATGAAAGGAGTTGCCGATATGAGTAGGGATATCGATGCATACTCATCCATTCCCAAAGAAGAGTTGAGACCTTATGTAGGATGGAACGCGACGGGGTATAGTATTAGTCTGGGTGAAAGACAGCGAAAAATCTCATCTCCAATCTGGGTCATACCCCACATGGGTCGGTTCTGCTTACAGGGTAATGGTCAGAATCCTAGAGCTCAACTGGGAAGAAGTGACTGTACTGAAACGTACACTTTCCCGTCACAGTTTTCCCCTGCGTTTTTGGCTGCCAAGGGCACATATTTCATCTGTAATGACCGAGCATATACATGGCTGCCCCCCGATTTCTCGGGCACATGTTATATTGCGAACTTGCTACCGCCGACATTTACTGCTGCCTCTGACTATCACAAGACCAGAGTTGTGAGAGGTGTGATTAGTAAGGAGGATACTGCGGGTCAGGAAGCAGGAGACTTCTTCTTGGGTTTCCTGCCGTTTTGGGGACCTATGGTCAATAGTAGAAACCTGAGACAGCTGACTCGTGTGGTTGAATCCACTGTCAATGTAACGGCTGGTGCCCTTAGTAATCTGACGGCTGAGCTCCAAGCGGATCGCCTTATGACTCTGCAGAACCGCATGGTTCTAGACGTTATTCTTGCAGACCGCGGTGGGGTATGCAAGGTCATCCAATCCAGTTGCTGCATTTTCATACCAGATAATGCTCCAACAGTGTATCAAGCCATCTCTAAGCTCCATAAAATATCTGAATCCATACACGTGGATAAGGGAGATTGGTCACTGGTGGGGTGGTTCTGGGAATTGATATCTGCCTGGGGTTGGAAAGTTCTGATGGTCATTGGAATGATCTTAGCCATTCTTTTTCTGTTCTGTCTGTGCATACAGTGTGCTCCTGCGATATGTGGCCTCTGTGCTACCTTATGTGTAAGGAAACCTGTATCGAGGGACGAGCTAAGTAATAGGATGATGCTACAGCAACATCTCCATGACTTTGTGAACATTGACCTAGACTCGGATTAAGATGAGTATAGTGATTGCCTATGTAAGGGCAAAAGGAGGGTCTGTCGTACTTTAATCTCTGGGACCGCGTAGGGGACAGGGCCCTACCCCTGTCTATCTTGGTATTAACAAACCGCAAATGGTAAATGCGGCATGTACGAGTGCTTTATATATCGTTCTAGCTATAAATGCACTGTGTACACGTTATTCTGCTTCACTACGCGGGTTCCATTTTGGAAGCAGTGGCCATCTTGTCATTGCCCTCACATAGGCTATAATGGAGTAAATACGGGCCTCACAGTACATGGGCTTCTCCCTCTGACTTCTCTGTGACCTGGGCAGCTGGCTCTGCTGCCCCAGGTCAAACCGGTCTCACGAGCTCCCCTTCCTCCGTCCACCTGTGATTAGCATCAGGGCTTGACCCGTCATAAAACCCTTTCATTCTATACAATCCCCCGGCTAATCTCTTCCACACCTGCTTGTTCCTGCTTTATGACTTGTTTCCCAAAACAGGAGATGCTCATGTTTATTGGGGGGTCTATTAACATCAAATGTGGGATCTGAAACTTACTGTGTAAATCATTGTGGGCTGGCCGAACTGGAATGTGGGATGGTCATCATGACTCTGCTTTTTCGTTTGTAATGTATACTTATAATGGCCATATCGTAAACCAAGGAATGTGTGCCTGGAGCATGATATTTTGTACTTAAGGAGAAGCCCGTTCCTATGATTTTCAGCAGTCTCCTGAGAACATACACGCTGTTGTACTTCTAGGATACCTGTCATTGGTCTGCAGCCAATAAACGATTCTTTGACTTCACCCAGAAGACTCTGTGTTTCTGTAGGTCTGGAACAGGGTGAACCCAGAAGTCATAGGGTGTGTGCCCCTGCACCGCTGGGTCTAAAATACCCAGTACTTCAACAGGGGTGGACACCTTTTAGACCTATTGTTCGCAGGCCCCCAGTTAGTAACAATGGGAGAAACTCTACCAATGGATTGGACTGACCATTCACTCATTAAGTTCTTTTTAGACCTTAAGAGTGACTATTCCAAAGCTCTTGGGCTGCCCAATAAAACCAAGTGCAGAGATTGGAAAGCCCTTACTCGTCTGCACTCTATAGGGGAAGTGTTTCATTTAGATCAATTCTTTGACGAGAATAAACAGGTTGATGATAACTATTCCTCTCTATGTTCAAGGATTACCACCATCCTTGATGTTCATGCCCCTCTAAAAACTCGCAAATGCAGGAGCGTCAACTCTGCGCCTTGGTTTAATGACAGCCTAAAAGATCTGAAGCAAAGCTGTAAACAGGATGAGAGAAGGTGGAGACGCAATTACACTGAAACCACCAAAGAACTTTGGAAAAATAAAGTGCGGGAATATAAGTACTCAATTAAAAAATCTAAAGCTGACTACTACTCCTCCATGATCTGCAATTCCCCTAACAGCTCTAGAAACATCTTTAATATATTGAATAGTGTCACCAACCCGGAATGTGTCAAAAACACCATTATCCCATCTCAAGATCTCTGTGACAATCTTGCTGCGTTTTTTAAAAATAAAATTGAGCTCATCATTAAGGACCTAGATGCCTCCCCTGACCCCACCCTTCACCCTGATCCTATTCCGTGACACCCCGTGAACCAGCCAGCAGTGCCACCACTGGCCTCAAATGACCTCCTACTTGAGTTCCCTTCTATCTCGTATGAGGCCTTCGTTAAACTAGCCAGCAAGATCTCCTCTGGGTCTCCACTAGACCCTGTATCTCACAAAGTTTGGAAAGAATTTGAGCTGGAACTCCTTCCCTCTCTGCACGTTATTTGCAACCAATCTCTTGCAACCGGAACAGTTCCTGCTCAGTGGAAGCGGGCATTAGTCTCCCCCTTGTTAAAAAAGCGCTCTCTTTTGACCCAGACTGTTCTAAGAATTACCGTCCCATATCTCTGCTGCCCTTCCCTGCCAAAATTGTCAAAAGCTGGGTTAGTAGCATCCTCTCTATCCATCTGGAACGTCATCATCTTCTTGACGCGGATCAATTTGGTTTCAGGCCCACCCACGGAACTGAGACCGCCTTGATCACCGCGATGGATGAGCTTCAGAGGCGTGCAGACAGAAGGCAGGCAGCGTTTCTTATCCTGCTTGACATGTCTGCCGCCTTTGACACCGTGAATCATGATATTCTGTTGAAACGACTGTTTGAGGCAGGAATAAGAGGTTCAACAGTACAGTGGTTCCACTCGTTCCTTCAGGATAGACAGCAAGCGGTATCCATCCCCCCTTTTCAGTCGTGCTTACTTTGGTCCCACATAGGGTCCCCCAGGGCTCTGCAATCAGCCCAATTCTTTTTAATCTGTACCTAAGACCTCTGATCTCGCTTATCAAAAGCTACAACATCAAAATTATCAACTATGCTGACGATACACAGTTGATACTCTCCTTGGAGGGTGAAGACTCTATCCCTATTGAGACCTTTCACAAATGTCTACGTGACACCTCTCACTGGCTAAAAAACAACTCCCTCCAATTCAACGCAGGGAAAACGGAGGTACTCTTTAGCACTAGTACTAAGATTCCTCGGCCCTTCCCAGACAACTTTTGGCCACCTGAATCCGGGACCATAGTGCGTCCAGTAGCCACAATCCGCAACCTTGGGGTCATGCTGAATCAGGATCTCAGTATGGAGACGCACATCCAAAAGACCTCTGCTTGCTGCTTCGCTATCCTCCGCTCCCTAAGGAAGATATTGCCTCTCCTCCCTACTCATGCACGGGCCCATGTGGTAGGCTGTACCATCCTTAGTCGTCTAGACTATTGCAACGCCTTGTTGCTGGAATCCCCTGGGTTCTTGTTAGACAGACTCCAAAGAGTCCAATCAGCAGCGGCAAAATTGACACTGGGGCTTCCTAGAAGAGCAAGTGGAGCCTCTTCATTGAGCAAACTCCACTGGCTTCCGGTGAGGCAGAGGGTCCAATTTAAAGCCCTCTGTATAGTGTTTAGGGCATTACATGCAATAGGCCCTGCCTCCCTCCAATCTAAATTTGCTTGGTATACCCCAGCCAGGCAGCTTCGCTCTTCTGAAGCCAAGCTGGCAATGGTTCCAAAATTCAAAAAAATCTGATCCGGAGGCAGATCCTTCAATGTGGCAGCTGCCAAGCTTTGGAACTCGCTCCCAGCGGAAATTAGACATATCTCTGAATTTCTACCCTTTAGGAAAAGAATCAAAACCTGGCTTTTCCCCAAGCCTTCTGTCCACTAATCTTGTCCCCTGTTGCTTTCTGGCCTTTCCCCACCCCATTAGTTTCAGTCAGCGCCAGGATGCCTGCCATGGTGACAGCGCGCTTAACAAATAACTAAAATAAATAAGGGATGGTGTGGCGGGGCTTTGCACGTGTGTTGGTGGGGAGCATTGGGAAATTTTTTTAAAAAAAGCAATGTTAAACCTTTTTGATATAGTGACCTTCAGTAGCTCTAGCAGAGGGTGGGACCAGGACAATGATGGTGGATACAAGACGGAACCTGTGGTTTTTATCCTGGAGTGTCAATGGGTTGAGAATTAAGAGAAGGCAGCGGTTGATCCTTCAATACCTAAAAAATAGTTCGGCTAAAATTTTTATGATTCAGGAAACTCATCTTTTACAATCTGAGTGTAAGGCATTATTTGATAAGGCAAGATGGGTAGACAGGACTATAGCTTCAGATCAGCAGTGTTGTTCGAAAGGGGCTGCCATTATTCTGAAATCAAATTCAGGGATTGAGCTTATTAAATCTCAGGTAGACACAATGGGGCGTTGGGTCATAGCGGAAATACAATCTCAGGCTTGCAAATATACTATAGTAAGCTTCTATGGCCCGAATGAGGATGACATAGGGCCATTAAACAATCTCTGCTTTTCTCTGGCTGACTTTGAGTCCCCACATATAATGGGAGGCGATTTTAATGTTCTTCTGGATAATAGGCTGGATAGATCCTCCCCTCGGAAACAGATTGCGGCCCCGCGTGTCAAAGCCCATCTTATGACTACTCTAAAAAACCTGAACTTATGCGATGTATGGCGAAAAAAAAAGGGTGAGGTGAGAGAATACTCCTTTTTTAGTAAAAAGAATTCACATTTTTCCAGGTTAGATTACATATTTTTGGATCATTCTGAGGTGGGCAAAGTAAGTCATATAGAGTACATGCCCATTCACATTTCTGATCATGGGGCTATAGTTCTCAATTTGGAGCTCCCTCAAAAATCTCAGTTGAAGAGATGGACCTTAAATAGGAGATTTCTATTGCAACCTTCCACTCCTGATTTCTTGAAATCTAAAACTGCTTGCTTCCTACAAGATAACCTCGGATCGACATCCCTGGATAATGTTTGGGACACTTATAAAGGGGAACTATAAAGGGGGCAGTGGTGGGATGGTCTAGGGCAGAGAAGAGTGAGTTGTTCAGTTTAGAATCACAAATAAAAAAGTAGAGTCAGAGCTTAAGTCTAGGAGTATAACCACTATAGAATAGGAAAATTTAATAAGGAGACTTGAGGGAGCACAGTTCAATTTCAGGCTTAAGTCTGAAGAGATTTTACGTCAAAAATGGGAAGCAAGCAAGATGACCGATTTCGAGCATGGGGGGAATTGTGGTAAATGTTTGGCAATAAAGAGTCGAATCGATAGATCCTATAATTACATCAGTAGGATCAAATTACATGCACACATTACCGAGGATAAAGATAAGATAGAACAGGCTTTTGTGCAATTCTTCCAAGAGTTATATCAAGAAGACTCTTGCACGGTGGAAGAACATATAGAGTGCTGGCTTACTGAGAAACTACTCCCGAAGATATCAGAGGATAGCCAAAACTTCCTAAAGTCAAAAATAACTGGAAGTGAGATTCTGGCCGTACTAGATAAATCTAAGAGGGGAAAGGCCCGGACTCGATCCCAATTGAAGTCTACTCCCTATTAAGGGATCAGATTGTTCAAGTTTGGCTGAATTTATTCAATGATATTTTAGGTGGTCTTTCCCCCCTGCCAGATTCCTGGAATGGAGCACTCATATCACTTATCTTAAAACCAGGGAAGGATCCGACTCAATACCAGTCATATCGGCCGATTTCTTTATTAAATGCTGACTACAAAGTATTCGCAGGGATATTGAACAACCGCCTGTCTAAAATTATAGGTCCTATTATACATGAAGACCAGAAGGGCTTCATTCCTGGTAGGTAGATGTCTGAGCTGGTATATACTCTAATTGGGGCAGCCGACTTGGCATTGTCACAGAATATGCCTCTTTCCATCATTACTCTTGACACTGCCAAAGCCTTCGACCGTGTGAATTGGCACTTGTTAGACAGGGTCTTGAAGGTTTTTGGATTCGGTGAAGAGTTCAGGGAAGTACTCAAGAAAGTATATAGGTCAACCTATGCCCATATACTGGTTAATGGAAGCCCCTCCCCAATTATTAAAATAAGTCGAGGAACTAGGCATGGATGCCCCCTGTCACCTATTCTGTTTGACTTATACATCGAACCCCTTGCCCAGAGCCTACGCCGCCCCTCCCCAATTATTAAAATAAGTTGAGGAACTAGGCAGGGATGCCCCCTGTCACCTATTCTGTTTGACTTATACATCGAACCCCTTGCCCAGAGCCTACACCAGAATCAGAAGATAACTCCTTTCGTAATAAATGGATTTGAGAGGAAAGTCACGCTTTACGCGGATGACTTAGTTTTAATGTCTTCAAATGTTACTGTCGCACTCTCAGAGCTTATGGTTGAAGCACAAGTGTTTGGGAAATTTTCAGGATATTAAGTGAACGAAGATAAAACGGAGATTATGGTTTGGAATATTCCAGATCATGAAAGTAAGCCTGTCAGGAAGCTGAGATATCTTGGAGTTATAATCACACAAGATTTTGAAAATATTCCAAAAACGAACCTAGATGGGGTCTCTAAAGAGGTTGACGTTCTGCTGAGAAGATGGCAGAGTATACCTCTCTCCCACTACGGAAGGGTAAATCTTATAAAAATTAACCCTGGGTATAGTTCACGAAGTAACGATACGCGTAGCTACGCAAAGTGCACTTCGCACTACGCGAGCTACGCTAGAACTTTGCGAACTGCGTAGTACCCTGTTCGCACTGTGCAAGATGCCGTTTTCAATGATTGCACAGTGCGGACAAGCATCCGGCACTGTGCAATCATTGAAAACGGCATCTTGCACAGTGCGAGCTGTAGTTTCCTGCCGCTCGAGTAGATTTTTACTCGAGCAGCAGCTTTCTCAAAGCGGACTGGTAGTTTCTCATTGCGAGCATACGCGACCACTCACAATGAGAAACCTGACCTCCCCGCATTGAGAATCTCGCCGGAAGGTTTATTTTCCACACTCGCGATCGCCAACTTGATGTTGATGATCGCGAACGAGGAAAAAGTGTCTCGCCGGGATGACATTTTGCTTGCTCGCGGTCGCCAACTTGAAGTTGAGGATCGCGAGCAAGCAAAAAATGACTGCTGCACTACGCTACACGTGTTTGCACTGTGCTACATGCAATTCGCGTAGCGCGAAGTAGTGCAAACTTCGCAAACTACGCAAGCGTAGATTAGTGCTTTGCCCAGGCTTAATAAAAATTTCTTTACTTCCAAAATTTACTTATCTGTTTAATAACATTCCTCTAGCATTCGCAAAAGCGGATTTGCTTAGAATTCAAGGCAAGATTTCATCTTTTATATGTGCAAGTAAGGGGATTTGTTTATCTTGGAAAAAACTAAGGCGCAAACTGCAGCATGGGGGTATGGGCTTACCTGATTTACAACTCTATTGTTGGGCCTACCAGTTAAAGAATTGCAGGATGCTATTGCTTACCCCAGATAATTTGTTAATAGGGAGCATGTTCACTGTCATGGTAGCTGGCACATAGACATCAGGATTCATGTATAAATTTGGCTCCTTTAAATTCTTCAAAAAAGTGCGCTTGAAGACTTTACAAATGGCAGCCAAACTATGGTCAAGTTGTCGTAACTTTTTGGGCCTCTCATACTACAGCGAGTGGGCTCCTGTATGGGGCTCCCCAGGAACTCCGGAGTGCTTCCTAGATTTTTTAGCTCGTCCTCTGTTAGAGGCTGGTGCCATGCACTGGAAGGATATTGTCTCCAGCAATGAATGTTTTTCTTGGGATCATTGGAACATCATCACTAGAGGCACCCTGTCGAGGTTTAAATTCTATCAGATTGCTTCCTGGTGTAAGAACCAATGTTGGCCGCCTTTTGAGGAATGTCCAATGGAAAGTGACTTAGAAGATATGGCCCCAAGGAAAAAGGAGGTGGCTCTGTGGTATGGGTACCTTCTAGCTGCAGCAGACAGGAAGATCGACAAGCCAATTAGAGTCTGGGAAAACTACTTGCCGAGAGAGGAGCTAGCCCATTTATGGCAAGTAGCAATAGACACTCTTTATTCGAAAATCAAATCTGCTGCACTCAGAAAGACCCACTTCTTTACAATTCACAGGCTATATTTGTCTCCCCTCAAAATTTCAAGAATGAGTGGCGGTGGAGAAGCAAGATGCCTTAGGTGCGGCTCCTTGAATGCAGATGATATCCACATATTTGTCTCCTGTTCCAAGCTACATGAATATTGGAAAAATGTGGGTAAGAGTATCTCGAGGGTGTTGGGCTCAAACGTAGAGGTAAGCCCATCTCTTATACTTTTTGGGATAACCCTTAAACCTGGGGGGAGGCAAGACATGAATGTATTGCAATATAAGTTGGTGTTTTAGATGATCCTTCTGGCCAGGAGAGAGATATGCAAACTGTGGCGTCAGACGGCTCCACCCTCTTGGAATGCCTGGTGGAATTCAGTTATTTATTTTAGAGCTCTGGATCAAAGGGTGAATACCTACAGAGGTAGGCCCGCTACTGGGTTATTTTGGAATTTGTTGGATGAGAACACAACGGATAGTAGATTAGACTAGCTTAAGGTCAAATTCCAATGATTAAAACCTCTTGGTCAGCTCATGATGTGTACTTTGGGTGGTCCCCGAAGGAACAACAGCTGAGACTGAAACCACCAAGTCATCAGCATCAGTGGTGGATCAGGTCGAGAGGTTGCTATGGCTACGGAGGTTATATGAGGAAAAAACACATAAAAAAAAACAACATCTTTTGAAACTAACTACCACTCGTGGAATATGGAACTCCATTAGAAACATTACATGTCATAATATTAAACAGAGATTGCAACACATCCCCCTTATTAAGCAAAAGAAGGAAACATGAAGAAACAGAAAAAGAAAACACAACCAGAAAAAAAAATATACAGCATAAAATAATAATAATGCAGTTACGTGAAATTTGCATATCTTTTTGGTATGTTAATAATACGTCTAAAATCTTTGACTCTGTGAGCAACAGAAACATATTTGTCAAGATTGGCATCAACGTCAGATTGATTTTTTCTTGTAGGGTTAAGCATGGGACACTTAGCCAACCTTTTCACATTACATATGTTCCCATCTTGTGTCATTACACTATTGGTAAAAACTCTTTTAATTTGAATTGACTCACTGAACTTATTAGCGCCTTAACTTACAAACCTGGTTTGAGAATCTTTACCCAATCTCCTACTTGAAAAAATTGTGATCTTGTTTTCCATTTATTATCAAACCAACTTTTGGTTTTAAATTGTTGGTCTTCCACACGTTTAGCAATCTCACTTATATTCTCTTTGTTAGAGACAAAATGATGCAATTTCTCTCTCAACCACCACGGTAATATTTGTGATGCAGGATTTCTTCCTTTGAAAAATCTAAAAGGATTCCCCTCAGTGGTGGTGTGAGGTGTTATGCGGTAGGTCCACAAACGTTCTCTTAAAGCACTTACCCAATTCACACCAAATTTTACGGATTCAACAACGAAACTCTTTAGAACTCGATTAAAACGTTCCACCTGACCATTTTCATGTGGTTCATACAGTGAGGTGAAGCTGTGAATGATATTACACCCTTTGAGGAAATTATCCATTTCTGAAGAAGTCAATTGAACTCCATTATCTGTGACTAAACATGACGGGCATCCTTCTCTGGTGAAAATGTCTTTGAAAAAATTAATAACTGAATTGGTGGTGGCTTTTGGGACAAACTTTACTTCAGGCCACTTTGAATGATAGTTAATGATCACTAAAGCATACCATGAGGATTCTGGTAGCATGTGAAAAGGGCTTTAAATGTCGAACGCAATCTTTTCCCATGGTTCAGATGGCCATTTAACTATTGTAAGTGGTGGAGTGTGCACCTTAATCATCCTCTCACTTGAGACACAATCGGGACTTTCTCTAACAGTTCTGTCAATAAATTTGTCACTTCCCGGCCACCAAAAGTATGTTCTTACCAAGAGTTTCATAGAGATATGCCTGAATGAGTTCTATGTGCAATATGTAAAATGACTTCATGCATACCCTCTGGAGGAATACATTTTCTTGACTTGAAAATGAATTCACTTGCTAACTCTAGCTCTTCCAATACATTGTAAAATGGTAAAAGTTCTGACTTTATTCTTTCTTTTTTTGGTCAGCCATTTTCATTGTATTCTTTTAATTCTAACCACTTATTATCTTTCTGCTCACATTCATGCCAAAGAGTCTCAGTTATATCTTGAAATATTTCTTGTAGAACATCATCAATGGTCAGAACAAAATCATATTCATTAACAACACTAATAGTGTTCTGATCGCACGGTAACCGTGACAGACAATCAGCTGTTACATTTTTCTTCCCAGGTACATAAACAGCGATAAAGTTGTATTCTTGCAATTTTGACGTTAGTCTGGCAATTCTGGCCGTAGAATTCCAACCTCCTCCCACCGATATAATATTGACCAAGGGCTAATGATCTGTCCTAAGTGTAAACTTAGAACCCCACACATATAATCTAAAGTGTTCTATTGCCCAAACACAAGCTAAAAGTTCCCTTTCTCTAACGGCATATTTGCGTTCACATTCATTGAGAGTTCTTGAAGCGAATGCAACATTCCATTCTTCGTTTCCCTCTTTTTGTGAGAGTGCACCACCCAACCCATACAGGCTGGCGTCAACTGTAATAATACAATCTTTGTTAATGCGGAATGGTTTAAGTGTGGGAGCATTTATGATGTTGTATTTAATTGCTTCAAAAGAACATTGTTGTAAATCACTCCATTCATACTTAACACCCTGTCTTAGAAGTTTTTTCAAGGGTTCCATTTTTGTGGCAAAATTAACAACAAAATTGCTGTAATATTCACACATGCCAGCGAATGAAAGAAGTTGAGCTCTGTTCTCTGGTGAAGGAGCCTTAGAAATAGCCTCCACATAAGATCTTTTTGGAATAACACCACTACCTGAAAGAGTATGTCCCAAATAGTCAACAGATTTTTTGAACAAATTGCATTTGTGTGCTTTGAGAGTTAACCCATTTTGTTCTAACCTCCTGCAGACATCTTGCAGATGCTTCTCATGTACATCTGTATTTTTGGAAAAAAACAAAATGTCATCCTGAAAGCATTTTACATAATTGTCAACATCTCTGAAAATGTGAAACATTATTCTCTGAAACACAGAAGCGGCAGATGCAAGTCCAAATGGCATGCGAGTATACTGGAATACACCTTGTGCTGTGATGAATGCTGTGTATAGTCTAGAATCTTTGATGAGTTATATTTGGTGGTAAGCTGATCTGAGATCGAGAGTAGAAAATATTTGTGCCCCAACTAACAGTGACACTGGCTCGTTTATGTTTGGCAACGGATGACAGTCAATGATAATATTAGAATTTAACGCTCTTAAGTCTACACACACTCTCAATTTTTTATCCGGTTTTCTTACTAAAACTATGGGAGATACCCATTCTGATGACTCTATTGGTTCAATGATGCCCTCTTTTAATAAATCATCTAGCATTGCTTTAAGTTCATCTCTGATATTGATAGGAACACTTCTGAGTTTCTGCACAACAGGAGTATGATTAGTTTTTAATACAATTCTATGTGTGAAATTTTTAAGCTTACCTAAATTGTCACTAAAGACATTTTCAAAACTTTTAATAAGTTTGTCTGCTTTTTCAGTATCTGTTAATTCATTATTAAAAGAATTATTTACGACAGAAACAGTGTTCATGAGAAGATTATCACATAAGGATACTGGGGGCATATCAACAACATGGGCTAAAAATGTTATCGCCGGCGAAGTCCTTTTTTTATCGCTGCAGTAGCAATGTATTAACAAGGTGCCACTAGCCAGCGATAACAATCAGTTCCGGCGCCAATGGATGGCGATAAAATCTTAGCGCCTGCGATAAAAAAATGCACGCTAAGCCGGGAAAAGAAGAGCTAAGCAAATTATCTCCAAAATCAGCCTGACAATTGACAACAGGCCTGCATTTTGCACGCAGCAAGCGGGAAAATGCACTATAAAAGGCCCCCAAGCAGGCAAAAAAAAATGGATTCCAGAGACCAGACCAGAGACCAGACCAGAGACATGGAGGAAGCGGGGTAAAGCACGGAGACCACAGCGAACCCCACAGCCAGCCAGGAGGAGCAGGGAGAGATCCAGGGGAAGGAAAAGAGGAGGAGGAACCCCAGGTTCAGCCACCAGGAGAATCAGGTCCTGTATAGCCTGGAGGCTGAACACCAGCAGGAGTTGTTTATCCGGAGGAAAGTGCCATTGTCCCGAAAGAAACACATCTGGGAGGAGATCACAGCTAAGGTCAATGCTGTGGGAGAGAGGAGTAGGTAAAAAAGCGCTGTAACGACAGCAAGAAGAACATCAAGGAGAAGATGGCCAAGGAGAAGATGGCCGCCAACCAGAGGGCAGCCATGGCCACTGGAGGTGGTAGCCCTGTGCCGCAGCTGGAGCTGGATGAGCAGGAGGAAATGGTGGCGCAAGTCATCACTGAGGAGCGGTGGTTGGAGTGCCGGGTGGGGACACCACTGCAGCTGAACAGACACAACCACAGGGTGAGTACAAACTATGGAGTCGGTGGACGGGGGTGGATGGCCACAATGGCACACATATACAATAAATAGCATTGCATACCCACAATTACTGTGGTTCAGGTCCCAGATAGCCCTGTGCATGGTGGCATGGACACACATCAACTGATCCAACATAAACATTGCTAGACACACTTTGATGGACACACTGACATTGAAATGTGCACTGAAACGTCAGAAAAACACAGTCTAGCTACATCATCAGACCACAAAATAAGTGCCGCATCACATCTCAAAATGCCACATCACATAGAGACGCAGCATGCTGCCAAAACGCACCCCTTGCACCATTACAACCCATATCCAAATCATCTCCACAAGGCCGCAGCTCACATGTGCCAAAATGAGTATGCAGTGTGAATGTGACTGATCACGTGCACGTGTAAGCATGCCAACAGCAAGACCAGCACACCTGCAAAATAGCACATGTGGCTGACTTGTGTGCAAGGATGTGCGTGGCCAACAAGGGTGACTTGGAGGGCCACACACAACCTTGCACATGACCCAGACACATGTGCAATGTTGCAGGTATGCTGAGCATGTCTCTGGCATGCTTACTCGTGCACATGACCAGTCACATTCACACTGCATACTCATTTTGGCACATGGAGGTTGCGGACTTCTGAAGAAGATTTGGATAAGTGTGGTGATGAGGCAAGGGGGACATTGTGACAACCTCATGCCTGTACTACAAAAATGCCCCCTTGCCTGTACATGCTATGCAGCACTGTGTACAGCAAGATGAGAAAGTAATGAGTTACTCTGCATACCAACAACACATGCAATGTCACACCAAAAATACGGATTGTGGGGCATATTACCAAGGACGGCATTAAAATAATAGCTGCTTGAGCGGCAGAAAACTGCCACTAAAGGGGCGATAATGGCCCTGAAAATATGCCCTGGAGAAATCCAATAGAAGCCCATGGTCACACCAGAACATGGACTTGAATTCCCAAGGGCATATTATGAAGCCCATTATCGCGCGCTTAAGCGGCAGTTCTCTGCCACTCAAGTGCCAATAATTTGTAATGCCGTCCCTGATAATTTGCCCCTTAGTCATGAGCCCTCCATTGCAAAATGTGATGCAGGGTGCACCATGAAATCCATTCAGTCATCCAAAGGCAACTTACCTGCATTCACACATATCCCTGTCCATAATACCCACCACCCTCTCCAGCCCCACGTCAACGCATGGCATGTACTATTTTCTCTTGCAAATTTAAAAACTCTTCATGTCTGCGAAAGCTAGATCTTCAAATCTAACAATTGTGCAAACCTAGGGACATATTACCATGATCAGCGTTAAAATGATCGCTGCCTTAGCGGCAGGAAACTGCCACTAAAGTGGCGGCAATGGGCTTGATAATATGCCCCTGTGAATTCCCATAGAAGCCCATGTTCACACCAGAACATGGACTTCTATGGGAATTCACAAGGGCATATCATCAAGCCCAACCCCACCGCTTTAGTGGCAGTTACCTGCCGTTAACACCGCAATCATTTTAACGCTAATCCTGATAATATGGCCCCTAGTCCCTCTCCCCTCACTATGGTGTTCAATTTTCTGAGCATAGGATCCTTGGCTTGTTACTATGACATGTCTTCTCTACTGCCTTTAATATTAAGAACCGGGCTGGTTTTTCCGCGCGCGGGCCGGAAGTTCATATTTGGGGCCAGACTACATTAACTGTGGCCATTGATCATTTGAGCCAAGGATAAACACCTGTCCAAGTCCCTACCATCCCCCACCATGCATCAGCTGACACACGCCAGCCAATCCCAGCCAACAGCTCCAGTTTGCCATGATGTTGCTAGTGCCTACCATCCCCCCCCATGATCCAGCTGAAGCCAATTAACACTAATTGACCAGCAGCAAAAAACATTTAAAATCAGCACACAGTGAATGAACAGGTTTGGCCACAGAGAGTTTGTGTTTGCAAGCTGACACTGGCTGAGAACAATGGAGCAACTGAAAAGGAAGAGGAATTTCACAGCAGAGGAGACCACCATGCTTGTGGAGTTCACAGTGAGGCACCACAAACGCCTCGATGGACTCCCACCCTACTGCACCAGTGGGACACAGAAGGCAGCCCTGTGGCAGCAATTATCCACTGCTGTCACAGCATTGAGGGAGGAGAGGCGCATGGTCCAGGACATAAAAAAAAAGTGGCAGGATGAGCGGCTGAGGGTGAAGGAGAAATACTCCCGAATTGAATTACATCAAATCCTCCCTGCTGCATACTCTGGACCCCGCATCCGCCTCACCCCACTGGAGGAGGATATCCTGACCACGATACACCCCCACTTGGTCCATGGGCTGCCTGTTAGTGACGTCCGCTACGTGGTACCAGGTAAGTGGGATGAAAAGAAAAAGTGCATGAAAATATTGTCTGTGTTGCACTGTCACTGTGAATAAGGAGGTAGTCCAAAGTGTACATAAAAATGATAGTCAGTCAGAGACTCATGTGTCACCCTCTGTATGTCGCACCACAAGTCCCACAATCCTTAGCGATGGAAATGGCAAATCCCTCCCCCACTTTAGAAAACATGGGCACTGTACTGTTGCAGTAATACACCAGCCTGCTAAGTAGCAATTGACAAATATCAGCAGAGATGCGCCAGTAACAATGCGACACGCAATCCAACTCTTGTGCACCCGCGGATGCGTCACATTTACAATGCGGTGCACTGTGGCGCAGGGATAGACGGATGTGTGTCGCAAATTGATGGCATTAGGGGAGTGCTTTGCTGGAGTAGTGTCGCAAGTGTGACGCCAATCCAACAATGTCCATGGACCGCCTACACCTAACGTTCTGTGCCACTCATTACATGTGCCTGAAGCAGGCGTAAGTTTGCATAGCACCACCCTATGAAAAGTGACTCCATGAAATCTCGTCGATTACACTGCATCACATGTACGAGGCATGACCAAAGAAACGCACACCCTGCCTAGATCACAGCTGATGCATGTTTAATGTTGCGCAGGACTGCACAACATGACGCATCGCCATAGATGCATTACGTTGTGAATAAGTCTAAATTTGTCACCTGTATTACCCCACCGCTGGGTCACATAAGTGACGCAACTGCGGTGTAAATGTATTACAAGGGGCGTGTAAACCTGCCACAAAATATCCAAGAAGTAAATCACCCTGTGCCAGCCTAAATCACAAAGCAGAAGGTGAGAGAATCATCAGATCAAAAAAGTCATACACCTATTCTGTTGTACATTTCCCACCCTGCCACGCCATTACATACCCAACGCACCACAGCTCCTACCTGCCCAGTCGGCGGCAGTGCTGCACAACACTGCTAGCATGCAGAAGAAATGGGGAAATCACAGAAAAGTCCCACAAGCACATTTCCCATTTGTTTACTTTTCTCTCTTCTCACCCATTGACACATTCAGCCAGAGCACAGACAACTGCCGCAGCAGAGGTCCCTGCATCTACTGGGAGGAATCGCCACCGTACAGAGATAGGCATACCATCCTCACTGACTGGTAAGTCAAAGTGGCCAGGAGATGGTTAAAAAGCATAAATTGTCAGGAGTGACAGAGGGACATATATTGCCCACATATGAAAGTCAACCAGAGATGAAAAAATAGCTGCATTACTATTGGAGTTGTCAATGGACATCCACCTTTAGCAAATTATAATTGCGAACAGCGAAAGACAAATATTAAATGTCTCATCAAACCTTCGTAATTGTGGAACATGACATGTTTTTCAGCAACAGCCCCAGACCTGGGAATCCAATCCTGTTATCTAGTGCCACAACTAGTCAAAAGGGTGTCCCCACTATGTTGTAATGGCGTCTCTAGACGTAATCAATAAATCTAATTTGCAGAAATATGGCAATGATGAACAAGAAGTGAGATACCAGGGTCAGTAGTATTGACAATGCATACACTGTCCAACTTTGAATGTTTCCAATATAGACCACACAGCTGGTCATGTACCACTTACATTGGCTGGCTTTTGTGTTGTCCATCAACAAAACACAAAAGTGGACCTCACATCATGATCCGTAGAAATGTCATTGTGATATAGGTTGCATCCAGGTAGTGGGCCCATTCGAAGTTATGTGGGAGTAATCATGATATTAAGTATAACACACTTCAGCAACGCTGGTGCCCACAACTGCTTGTGCTCATCCTTTGTGCCAGTAATCTAGTGCATCACATGTGGCTGCCGGAATGTTAAGTAGCAAAACACACTTATCATTGTAGGAACAACTAGGTCCTCCCATAATCTAAGACACACACTGACTTCTGCTACAAGGTTGGCTGTGACATCTGTTCAGGGCCCACACACTGTTCTGGTGCTGGGCCAAGGGAAGTAAACCCAAGAATAAATCAGGCTCATTAAATGTGCCTTTCACCTCCGCCGTATGTTGTATGTGTTGAACAACACTATTGTCCTGCATCACAAAATGCTCACATATGGCATTTGAACCCATGCAAGATCAGACCCTGGTGGCTGATGAAAGGATGACATAAAATGTATGCCAAGTGAGTGCAGAATGGACAATAGTACAATGTGTCATATGAAGTGACCAAAACACAACCAGCTTGCAATTCAATGATCGGAAACACCATGATGAAAATAGCATGGCTGAGGCCAACACTGATGCCAGGTGTGTACCTTTGAGATGGATGTAGGGGCTGCTGAGGTGAATCTTCATGCAGTTACACCTGCAAAATGACTTGGCTGAAGAGCAACACTCTAATCCAGTGCAGGCGGAAGGCATCAAAGCTTCTCAGCCTATCCGCAATGTGTGATCAAAACCAAATGTTACATTCTGCTTGTCTCCTCTCCTACCGTATTCACATGTATAGCTGAGTGTTTGACATATGAGGTTTGGAATTCTGCTGTACAAGACACCAATCGTCATCAGCTAAGTAGTACCATGATATTGGAAATAGAGTATGCAAAGAGAGGACACTCAAAGGATGGACCTAAGACATCGATGTTCTCTCATTCAAAAATGAGCTGTGTGACTACATGCATGGGGAAGCACAAATGAGCAACATCATGTCTCTGACCATTGCACATCTCACACATGAAACCCTTGTCAACAGACAACAGTAGACTCTGGAAATATGTAAGTCTTAATGGCAAAGGTGAAAGCAGTGTAATGCGGAGGATTCCGGGTCATTTATGTCTTCCTATCAGTAACCTTCTCATACAAGTTTGTCTGTTGATGTGTCATCTTATTGATGTCAGTGCTGTGTGGTGGAAACGGCTGGCAACTGCTGCATGTGAGCAGGTGCCTACATGTAAAGTTCAGGAGCTAAATATGCTGCACATTGTTCTGGATTACCCACAAATGGTCATTGAGAATGACATGTTGGCTCAGAGCTACCATCTGTGGTTGAAAAATATAGACCTGTATGTCTCATCACAGCTGCTGACAGGATGACGCCACAGCAGCGGACACTATCCCGGGGACTACATGACATCCTGGCTGCAGCAGTGAAACCCTCGCGCACCTGTACTTCAGGTAATGCTAGCATGAGGTGTGTCTGTTGGTGTGTCATCTTATTGATGTCAGTGCTGTGTGGAGGAAACGGCTGGCAACTGCTGCATGTGAGCAGGTGCCCACATGTAAAGTTCAGGAGCTAAACATGCTGCACATTGTTCTGGATTACCCACAAATGGTCATTAAAAATGACATGTTGGCTCACAGCTACCATCTGTGGTTGAAAAATATAGACCTGTATGTCTTATCACAGATGCTGACAGGATGACACCACAGCAGCGGGCACCATCCCGGGGACTGAATGACAGCCTGGCTGCAACGTTGAAACCATCGCACACCTGTCCCTCAGGTAATTCTGACATGATTGATTGATTGACTAGCTTAGACTCCGAAGCCATGACAGAGATCCTGATTCCCCTCTGCATGTAATCAGCAGTTGTTGTTTACAAAGTGAAATACAAATCAGGAGTGTCATGTGCCTGTCTGTCAATTAGTGATGCAGATCATTGAGAATGTTGTCACTTCCCTCTACAGCTGCTGGATCAGGGACAGCTATGCCTACAAAAGCTGTGAGGAGACAGGTCCAGCAGGTGACACTAGGGGGGAACACCAAGGGACAGAAAGTTGTGGCTGGAGCTGGTGAGTTTGCTTGTATCACGTACATCTCTGTGTAACACCTCAGTGCTATGGTGTGAGCCGTCATTTGTGGTGGTACCCTACACAGGTCACATGATCCTCATCTGTTGATGCAAAGTACAGTTAATATAAAACCCTTGTGTTGCACCACATGTTATACCAGGTCAATCCCTAATACAGTTGGAACCTCTATTCCAGGGGATGCTGAGGACGAGGATGACATGCCTATGACCAGTGTGGTCCGACGGGGAATCAGAGGGGAGGATCCCCTGATCCTCCAAGCAGTGATGTCAGCAGTAAGTACTGCTCAAGAGGAGGAGGATGGTTTTCCTGAGGACGTCTACTTGGTGGATGATGAGGACAACATGTCTGATGACGATACAGATGCCAATGCAAGCTTTTGTGCCAGATTGGCAAAATCGGTCAGGGCATCACATCCTCTGCCAAGAAACGTTCGTCAGCCTCCTCCCAAGCATAGCATGGCCTGTCCCCAGCATCGAGCAAACCAGCCACAGCTCCAACGCATCACAACACAGACATCACTCCCTCACAGCCCTCACGTCCAGGACCAACATGGTGGTTCCCCTACCCGCTCTTCCCTAGCTAGTGTATCCCTGCCATCCTCTCCACCATCTGGGGGAAGTACCAGCCCTGTTGTGGTGCCGGTATCCCCATGGCACCATTCTCCTGCCACAGGCTCCCACCTGCCACCCCCTCCCCTGCTGTTGGACCTGCTCGTCCCATCCATGGCAGACAGCTGCAGAGAGGGCCTGTACCTGGCTATGATGGCCAGTGGGAGCAGGACATCTACCAACAGCAGACAGATGTGAGGCAGGACATTTGTGCCATAGGGGCTACCCTGTCCGACATGTCGGAGTCCCTGCAGGACTTGGTCCACTTCCCTCAGGTGGTGGAGAGGCTGACCCAAGTGTTGGATAGGATGGATAGGACTTGGCAGGACATGTCCAGAAATATGAGAGACATGCTATCAATCCAAAGGGAAGAGGGTGCAAGACACCATGCCTTGGCCATGAAGATGATGGAGGGCATATTGAAAGTGATCCAAACTCTCCCTTCATGGTCAATGCAGGGAGGGGAGCCATCTGCCGACAGGACAGCACATCCCCACACCTGTACCAACTGCACAGCAACAGAGCAAAGGGAGACATCCACACCAGCGGGTTGAACTGGCACTCCCACCACCAACCCCTGTACAGGCACTCCCGCCACCTGCACAACCACCACCAACCCCTGTACAGGCACTCCCGCCACCTGCACAACCACCACCAACACCTGTACAGGCACTGCCACCACCTGCACAGCCACCACCAACCCCAGTACAGGCACTGCCACCACCTGCACAACCACCGCCAACCCCTGTACAGGCACTGCCACCACCTGCACAACCACCAATAACCCTTGTACAGGCACTGCCACCACCTGCCCAACCACCACCAACCCCTGTACAGGCACTCCCACCACATGCACAACCTGCTTTTGTCCAGGCACAACCATCAAGTGTGCATACACCATCTGCCCCAGCACATGTAGATGACCCTGGACAGTCCCTTGGACAATACCCACCTCCACTTAGGCAACGAGCCAGACCTGACCACTCCGAGCGGTCATCCCCCCCCAAATTGCGATGTCGCAAGCACGATCGCCAGTGACAGGAACCCAGGACAATGTAACCACGTGAATGTGTGTTGAACAAATAAAGACCTACAAAAAAAAGATTCTGTTGTGTATCATGTCCTGTGTAACGATGTAGGTGGCCTCGAGATGTGAGAAGGTATGTGTGTGTGTGACACAGTTGCAAGTGTAACCCATCATTACAACAAGCCATTATGTGCATAGCAGATGACTCACCAAATATGTGTCCACATTCTGAACCAGACATTCAAAATGAAGTCAAACAAGTGGAAGTAATTAGAATTCCTCATTGAAATTTATGAAGGTACAAAAGAACAACCGTCCATTTGGAAGGGAGAAAGGAAAACAAATGATGGTCTTGATGCAGAGGGAGAAGGGAACCTGGATTGGGGTGGGGCAAAAAAAATATAACACGTCAGGGAGCGTCAGGGAAAACAGTCTATTTACAAGGGGAAAATGAAATAATAGTTCACGTCAATGTCTCCGTCAAAAGTCAAGTGTCCTTCTGGTCATCCTCTAGGACCACAATGTCCAGATCCTCTGAGTCCAATGCAGGCACATGTCTGGCGGGTGCAGGAACAGGCACTGCTTCGGTTCGTGACACACGAGGAGTATGGGGGGAAACAGTGTGGGGCAACGGACAGGGGGAGACATTGACGGTGGTATGGGAAGGGATTTGGGAAACAACAGATGACATGGCTCTGGTCATTGAATTGATGCTGGTGGTGAGGGTGGCCAGAGATCGGAGAATGTCCTCTCGCATCATGTGTACCTCCATACACACTTGTAGCATGATGCGAGCGGACATGTCTGGCTGACCCTCAGACATCCACATCAAGTCCACTGGCACAGCCACAGGAGGAACAACACCGGGAGAGGCCTGTGGGGGACAGGAGGGATGTGGTGCCTGAGGTCCGGAGCCAATGATGTCATCGAGCTGGCAGCTATGATGAGGGGGACTGATTGCAGGGGACGCAGCTGGAGCCCCCGATGGAATGGGGGACTCTAGAGGTAGGGAGGGTCTGATGGCAGGCCCAGATTGTGTGTTGGCCTGCCCCGAGGACACCTCTTCAGGGCCCACAGGTGAAGAGTCTAGGGGAGAGTAGCTCTCCAACACATCATGGGCCGAGGTGTCGTGTTCACTCCCTCTTCAATGTCGGCAGCCTCCACCCGGGATGTAGCACCAGCATCAGGGTGTCCCTTGTCAGTCCGGGTGGGTGCAATCCCCTTGCCTCTTAATGTTGAGGGTCCCTCCTCATCCTCCTCTTCCTCGCTGGTGGAAAGAGGGTGTAGCCGCCGCCGCACTGGTGGCCTCATGTCCCGGACCTGGTCCTGCTGCCCTTCCGTTTCGCCAGCTGTGCCTGCTGAAATGTAAGCAAAATCCTAATGTTATTGTTGTGTCATGCAGGATGAGACACATACATAGAGGTGAGGTTCTGGACTTTTAAGAGTCCAGAGGTGTCAGGGAAACAACACCCGAAGACCCCTGAGTTCCTCCTGTCTCGGTGCACAAATAAACAGAGACACGGGCTTCTCGATGGCGGCGTCAGAGACCAAGGTTTATTACTGCAGGGATACAGAAATCATAGGAACCACACAGAGGCAGAATCTAGGAGACTGTTCAATTTGCATCAAGTGGGTCGTTTCTTAAATACAAGAAAAATGTCTCGGGGCAACATTACACGAATATTTCTCATGCCCAACCCGGTATCCCAAACAGACAATAAATAAATATCAAACAATGATTAGTTGTAGGTTTTCGGTATTCGATCAGGTCCTCTCAACAGTTTTTCATTCTTCGCCCGATCCTCCCCACCATAAAAATCGTAACCTCCCCATTGTAAAAGCCCAGAAGGAAAGGAGCAGTGCCAGGTGCAAAGGATTGAAATGTAGGATAAGAGGTGTTTATGGATCATAAACGGGCAGGGCAATCGTCTTCGGCCTTTCAATCAGGACAACGGACACGAGAACCAGTATAGCAGGACTGGCCTCAGGCAAGGGAGGCAGCTTGATTCTGCCGAGTCATGTAGCGTCAGCCTTTCTCGGACTCGAGCTTACGTGTCCTTAACAAGGTGATCTTGCCGGGGTCATCGTCCGTTCATTGACTATGTGAGGGCAAGAAACAAGATGGATGCCGTAACTAAAATGGATGCCATGGCGTTTACGAGAGAATGCCCTATTTTCCAGTGAATTCATGCTAGTTGCGCAGCGAAAACACTGTCACGTATACAATGGATCATTTGCGGTTCATTGGTACCAAAATCGTGTCAGTACTATGATACCGAATTCACGGGTTCGGATTGCTACAGAACCTCAGACCGTCCTTTTGCCCTTACATAGGCAATAACTCACTCTATGTCAGAGTCCAGTTCTATGTTCATCAGGTCACTGATATGTTGCTGTAGCATTACTCTATCCCGTGGCGTATCTCTGAACACAGGTGGTCTTCTTGCGCATGATGAAACACAAACGCTACATAAGGCAGGGCCACACTGAATAATAAGACAGCACGAGAATAGAAATACCAACGTAACACCAATGACCATAATAACCTTCCACCCCCATGCAGATAACAGATTCCAGAACCATGCCATAAGTGACCAGTCACCTTCCTCTACATGAATGGAGTCGGAAATTGTGTGCATCTTAGAGATGGCCTTGTATACTGTTGGCGCATTATCTGGGATAAAAACGCAGCAACTTGATTGGATCATTTTGCATACCCCACCTCGATCTGCAAGTAACACATCAAGTACCATACGGTTCTGTAACGTCATGAGGCGATGCGCTTGAAGCTCAGCCGTTAGGTTACTAAGGGCACCCGCAGTTTCGGTAATGGTGGATTCAACTACTCGTGTTAGTTGACGCAGGTTTCTACTGTTGACCATAGGCCCCCAGAACGGAAGGTAACCTTTGAAAAAGTCTCCTGCTTCTTGGCCAGCAGTATCTTCTTTACTGAATACACCTCTCACAACTCTCGTTTTGTGATAGTCCGGTGCAGCAGTGTATGTCGGAGGTAACAGTCGAGCGATATAACATGAGCCTGAGAAGTCAGCGGGCAGCCATGTATATGCTCTGTCTTGACAAACAAAATAGGTACCCTTAGCAGCTAAGAATGCAGGGGAAGATTGTGACGGGAACACGTATGTTTCAATACAGTCACTCTTCCCCAGTCGAGCTTTATGATTCCTCCCGTTCCCTTGCAAACAGACCTGATCTTGGTGGGGTACGACCCAGATCGGAGTTGAGCTCTTACGTTTGTTCTCGCCCAGAGTAATGCCATATTCTGTAATGTTCCACCCCATGTAAACTCGCAACTCATCCTTGGGAATGTACGGAGTATTGTTGACATCTCTCACCATGTCAGTGATTCCTTTCACCAAGGCTCTATTAGCAGAGTTATACCGGGTGGAACGCGGAGGTCGTGGAGGGTAGGTCTCTAGAGCATAGGCGAACATGGTCTGAAATGCCCAGAATGATCCATTATAACTAAAAGGCAGAACCAAATAAGGGATGCCCTTGTCCATGGTATGTGGTATCAGGCCACATACCCAGCAGTTTGTTGTGTTAACCACTAGTTGATGTTGGTGCAAGAGCTGAATGAAAGTGTTATTTATAAACTCAGAGCGTCGAGCTTGCTCGTGAGCAGGAAAAGGGTGGAAAGAATGAATAGTACCAATAGTCGGGGAAACAGAAATATGGGGAGGTACTGTAGACGTAACAGGTGCAAAGATCAATTGAATACCAAAAATAATTCCGCCTACTAGGGTTATAAAAACAATCAGAAGTGTTAAAGCACATTGCATTAGGAAGCATTTACTATACAATATGTCATATAATTTTGTCTTGTGCGCATTTATGACTTTAACCCGTCGTAATTCAGGAAGCTCCATCTTCTACAACCGTTCGCAACGGATGGTTTGTACCTGTTAAAAACTTACCTCTGTTTATCCTGGGAGTTCCCAAGACGAACAGAAGAAACCGACCTAATGTCTGATTCCCTGTAAATTAAAACAAGGCACACGTTACGACCCTACGGTAACCCAGACGGCAAGGTAAGAGGATAGCAAAAATAAAAGCAAACTTCCTGACTGTACGGGATGCAATGCGATCAAAACAGTTTTACAGTTTTCAAACAAAAATGTAATAATGCAATGTCATCAGTTTATCACATGAGAACGTAGATTGTATCTGTATTTTCCAGGTCTTGTTTGGTCTTGAAATAGCTGGTCCACAGGTGCAGAAATGTCCGACTTCACAGATGACAAGTGTTCACTTTGTGCAATACTTGGTTCAGGATTCAAAGGAACGGTTTCTGCTGAAGTGTCAAAGTTCTGCGTTTCAGTTCGTGGGTGGTCCGTTATGCACTCTGCATCACTGAAAGGGATGTGCCTAGGAACAGGTTCTGTCTCGGATACACCAATTCCTCGTCTAACCCAGTTGTCATAGGGAAGTGGAAGAGGGACACGCTTTGTGTGGCTGGCATGCACCCAATTTTTCTTGCCGGCCAGGCGTACTGCAGTTCTGGTTACAAGGAGGACCTGGAACGGGCCTACGAATCTTGGCTGAAGGTTTCAGGTGCGTTCAAAGTTCCGCACCACCACCTGGTCCCCGGGTTTCAACGTATGGCCTGGACTCTCCGGCAGTTTAGGCAAAGATTTGAATACCTGTTGATGAATAAGGCTCAGTTTAGCAGTCAGATCATAAAGGTAATCAATCAACATTGGGTATTCTATTTGTCTAAATTCCTTTGGCCTAGGGACTCCCCAAACATTAGCAGGGCGGCCGAACACAATCTCATATGGGCTAAGCCCTACTCGAGAGTGTACAGTCGCTCTGGTGGACAGTAAAGCTAGAGGCAGTGCGTCTGGCCAAGAGAGACCAGTGGAAGCTTGAATTTTCGCAAGTTTCAGCTTCAGGGTGCCATTGTATCCTTCCACCAAACCTGCTGACTGTGGATGATTCGCACTGTGGAATTTCTGTACAATTCCTAGGCCTGCACACACACTCTTCATAACTTTCCCTACAAACTCACTTCCGTTGTTTGACCAAACAATCCGTGGCATACCATACCTAGGGAAGTATTCTTTGAGGAGGATTTTGGCAGTGGACATGGCAGTGTTATACTTTAATGGGTATGCCTCGATCCATCTCGAAAAGGCACATACTACCACTAGGACATACTTAAGATTGTTACACCTGTCCATGTGGATATAATCCAACTGAATCACTTCAAAAGGACAAGAAGGGGGAGCAAAATGACCAGTTGGGGTTGGGGTTCCCTTGCCAGGATTATGCATCAGGCATACCATGCAATTTTTCACCACTCTCTCCGCACACTTAGTAATTCCATCGTTCTTCCATACTGGAGCTAACATTTTACAGATCCCTTTCGAACTGATGTGCGCCGCTCCATGCGCCATCGTGACTACTGCAAGTACATACGCATTGGGTAACATCCAACGTTGCTGCTCAGACAGATCAATCCAACATCCACTCGAATCTATTTTACCCGTTTTCTCCTTCCATTCATTCTTCTCATCTTCAGTTGCCTCATTTTGGATTGCTTTCACACTGTCAATCGTATTCTCACACATTCCTGATTCAGCAATCCATCTTGCAGATGTTGCAACGTACATTCGACTCATCATGTTCTTAGCTGTTTCTTTAGCGACCTCATCAGCAAACGCATTCCCTCGGCCAACATCATCCGTAATCTTTCGATGTGCACTGCACTTCACAATCGCAACTTCATTCGGTAGGGTCAGGGATTCTAATAGATCGCTGACTAACTGTCCATGTTGGATCTTAGTTCCATGGGACGTGAGAAAACCTCTTTCTTTCCAGAGACGTCCAAAACTATGTGCAACGCCGAAGGCGTACTGGCTGTCAGTAAATACATTCACTCTCTTTCCCTCCGCTAAAACACACGCTCTTGTCAATGCAATTAATTCTGCTGCTTGGGCAGAATTCTGACTCACTCTTGCAGTCTCAACAATCGTACTCAAAGTCGTAACTGCATACGCGGCCGTCACATCACCATTCTGGAGTTTAAAGCAGGACCCATCGACATACAACGTGCCGTCTGGGTCTGATAACGGAGTATCTTTTAAATCAATTCTACCTTTTGTCTCTTCCTCAGTTCTGAAACAACAATCATGGGGCTCTGAATCACTCGACTCCTGGGCAATCGGCAACAGCGTTGCTGGATTCAATATGTTGCATCGCTTGATCTGAATGTGACTTGCCAAAAGTGTCAGCTCGTAGCCTGATAATCTAGCACTGGTGAGGTGCTGAGTTTTCGTTCGATTCATGAGTATATCCACAGCATGTGGAACCATGACTACTAGCATGTTGTTCATGACTAATCCAGCAGACTGTCGAATAGACACTGCAGCTGCTGCTGTGGCTCTCAAACAACTCGGCAATGCTCTGGCTACCGGATCTAGCGTGGATGAAAAATATGCACAAGGCCGCTGTTTGTCGCCAAATTGTTGTGTCAATACGCTCAATGCACAACCTTCTCTTTCATGGACATATAGTGTAAACGGCTTACTGTAGTCAGGAGTACCCAACACAGGAGCTGAACACAGCGCATCACGTAAGTCAGAGAAACTCTGTTGACATTCATCACACCATGGCAAAGGGCTCGGAACACCTTTTCCAGTCAGGGCTACCAATGGTTTTGCCATGAGAGAAAAATTTGGGATCCATTGCCTGCAGTATGACGTAATACCCAAAAACGCACGCACTTCTCTTTGTGTGCTTGGTACAGTCATCTGTGAAATTGCTTTGATTCTCTCTGGGGTCAACCTTCTTCCCTCCTTTGACAAAAGATGACCTAAGTAGGTCACTTCTTGGCAACAATATTGCAGTTTAGAAGGTGACACCTTGTGATGTAAGTCGGACAAATGACGTAATAAAGAAATAGTAGCTGCTTTGCAAGTTTCCTTGTCGTCAGCGGCTAGTAAAAGATCGTCTACGTATTGGATCAGAGCAACACCATGAGGAAGTACAAGAGTATCTAATTGACTTTTTAATGCTTGGCTGTAAATTGAAGGGCTTTCACAATAACCTTGTGGAGCGCGTTTGAATCTGAAACTGCGTCCTCTTAAGGAGAAACCAAAAATGCCTCTACTTTCTTCTGCTATCGGAATGCTGAAAAATGCATTTTTCAAGTCAATTACCGTAAACCATGATGCCGATGCAGGAATCAACGTCAGTAATGCAGTGATATCTGGTACCACTGGAAACTGTGGAATCACAATTTTGTTAACCTCTCTGAGGTCAATCACAAATCTGTAGATTGGAGGTTTGGAAGGATCAGTGCGTTTCAAAATCGGCAGAACAGGACTATTGCAGACATTTCCTCTCGTTTCCTCTATCACATCCTTCTGTATCAAGTCCTTTATAATCAGTAAAAGTGCCTGTTCACCTTCATTTGAAATCCGATACTGTGGGATTCGTGGAAATTTAACATTCGCTTTTAGACTTATCATGTAAGGGGGAATTTCCAATAGACCTACATCGTTAGGACCAGTTGCCCAAAGAGTATCAGGGAGAGAACGCAGCTCCGGTGGGAGCTTGTCCGTCGACATGTACATCGAAGAGATGACTCTTTTGCCTAATGTGAGTTGTACTCCCGAAGGAGAACAGTACAGTGTCGCATGCAGGCGTTTCAACAGGTCTAAACCAAGCAGATTCTCATTACAACCAGTAGTTAGGATAAGGGGTGCTTCCAGCTCGCATGGCCCAACAGAAATAGATAAAGGACTAGACACAGGATTGTGATTGAATGTGACTCTTGCTTTGATGTGGAGACAGTGGAGTGTGCGCAGGTGGTGGGAAGTGTGACAGGGTCCTGGTAGTGTGAGGATCAGTCCTGTGGTTGCATTTGAGATGTCCTGCAGCTTGCAGATGTGGTTCATGTAAATTCTGTCATGGACTGGGGTGCCGTAGTAGGGTGAGCTATTGCACAGGGCATGAGTGAGTGTCTATGTGTGTTTGAGTAGGAGTCATTTGACTGTCTGACATAGGAGGCAGAGTGTATGGAAGCCCGATGATGAGACCGGATAGATCTTGCAATAATCTTGGACATCGGAGTCCATGATGGATTACATGTTGCGTGCCTTGTCCGTGTTGGGGTGTGGGTTCCCCATGCCATGTGAGGACCCTGTGTAATTCCATGCGTGGAAGTTTTGGAGCATGATGGGTACTTATCTTTTGTTGTTGCTCACTTGTATGCAGCTCTTTGAAATTCATCTAGCAACCTCTGCCATGGCTTCGCAATACTTGTGTTTGCTGGAGTTGTGTTAGTTGGATGTGTCGAGGAGGAGTTGCCAGTCGTATGCCTATGATACAATGTTGAGTCCATAGCTAATCCCGATTGTGGCGTGCGGAGCCATGTAGATGTGAAAGATTGTAGGGCTGAATGAGGATCTCTGGGGGACTCCACGGCTGGTTGTTGTAGGCTCCAAGACAACAGAGGGGTGTCTGACCCACACCGTATGTACATTGAGGAAGAAGCAGATCCAGTTGAGGGCCTTGTCTTGGATCCCTTTGTTGTGGAGTCTGCATATTGGTGGGCTTTGTGAGACAGTGCTGAACGCCGCAGCGATCGGTCAAGGATGATGAGTAAAACGGTTTTGTTTTGTGCTCCTTGTGGATGAGGTGCCTTGATATTGCGTGACACAACTCATATGTGCAGCTCGGCCAGCAGTGAGGTTTTGGCTGTGCAGCCTCTGCTTCCACATGTTCGTGTGTGGATGCCATTCAAACTAGGCCCAGTCATGTGGCCAACATGAAGTCAACATCACAGGGATGTAGCATTGTCTGTCACTGTAACAGTTCACATTGTGAATATGCCACGTTTGCTGGGGTTTGCTAACAACACCTATTTGTGTTTGTCCTCTCACAGATGGACGTCAACCTATCACTGCGGGGGACATTGACCGTTTCGGGACCCACACGCCACTGGTGAGTAGTGACAAGAAATATTGGCATGTTGCGTGGTCACGAGTGTCTGTGCCAAATGCAACACGTTGCTGATTAGCAGTATGGGTGTGTATCGCATGTCAATTGCCTATGATTTGCAGAGGTATTCAGCCTTTCCGTTCCGTACTGTGTCTAATATGGTGGTGTAAAGGGGTACAATGCATCGCATTCAGAGTTGTGAGTTTGTCCACCACAGTCATTGATACACGTGTCAATGTATGTGCCTATTTCCGAGCAAATAATGCTGCCAACTAGGCATTTACACTGCAGTTGTGATGGCAATAGGCCACTAGCATTCACTCCTATGTTCATTTGCGCAGCCTAGTCAAGATGGCACACTTACATGCGGTAGACATCGTCCAGGGGCGTGCAGTGGGTGTAGCATTGTGCACAATGAGGCAGTGCTATTATTTCCGTACAAGGTCAGACATCTTGGCACAGTGATACCTAAGGTATGTCGCATAGTACAGAAGCAGAAGTGGCAGGGTGTAGCCCAGATCCAATATTGTCAATGGTGTGTTACACAAACACATTCCATAGATGTGTACGTTAATTTAGAATTGATATTTGTGCACTGCAATGGTGTTGACAGGCTATGTCCGTGTGGGAATACCAGGCTGGAATCAGGATCATGTGTACCAATTCATCTGACACAATTGGTGACATCACTTAAGACACATTTCATGGCCATGCATTAGCTATGCATCATTTGATGTCACATAGATTTGCAAATCAGGACTACGGAAACAAGATCTGTGTGTACACATTAGCCATAACAATTACACAACCCTCATGACCCCAGTGTGCCATTACAATATGTAATCCATTGTAACAGTTTGCGTAGTTGATGCATGCATGTTCATCTCTACTATGGAGTGAGATTGGGAGTTACAACACATGCATGAGTGGCAGTTGTGGGTCAATGATGTATCCCCCTCGCAGTGGATGACTATCACCAATTGCATAGTAATGGTTGAGTGAGTAAGTGCCTAAGTCCGCATTCATACCCTAAACATGTTTACATGTGTGCGGCATGATGCAGCCTGATTACACGTGTGAGTAGGACAGTCCCAGGCCTGTTATTGTGCATGTAGTGTGAGACTACAATAGGTAGTTATTCACACCTGTACACATACACCCTTGCCTGTCTTGGCACTGACTTGATGTACTGCACACAATTCCTGGGGGACAGACATGGCTGCACATGTGCATTGTAATTCTGATGCAGCTGTCTGTCACAGGGTGGGAGAGGGCTGTGCTGTGCACGTAGGGCTTATGCCTCCCGAATGAAGTCAGTTGTAGAGGTCACCCACAGCCCGGTTGTCCAATGGTGCCATGTTTGTAGCGTATCCTTAGCTTTCAGTTGTGTCAGTGCATGTACCATGCCATGCACTGTCATGTCAGTCTCAACAGCATGTAGTTATTTAATCATGCATAGACATTGTGTTTAACAGGTCAGTCCTTGACTTAACATGTTGTTTTTCACTTGTGATACAGATCTCATGTTGTACGGTTACATAGTGTAGGGGACAGAAAACTGACATAGTTTTTTTTTCTCTCAGACACCATGACACCTGAGGAACAGCACCGGCTCCAGGTCGCCAAGGACCGGTACCTCCATGTGCGGAAGGTACATGAGGGTTACAGATTGATGGCAAGGACGTACCAGGCCGAGAAGAGGGCAGGGACCTGGCCGTCGCTGCCAGAATGCATCACGACTGGCAGCGGCTCAAGACCATCCACCTCAGGTGTCGTTGTGGGATCCCAAGATGTCAATCCCCCTGCTGCCACACCCGTCCCAGTGCCAGGCCAGCATGCACCACCACCTGCACTAGCCCTGGCCCCAGCACCAGCACCAGCACCAACACCGGCCCCCATGGATCCTGGACTTGCCCAGGGTAGGTCGCTCCCCAAGCCGCGACAGCGCCACCTGTGCCACCTGTGCCTGTGCCTGTTACCGCTTATTGCCTTGCTGCCCTCTGAAAGTGAGTAAGTGTCCCCCTTGATTTCTGTTTCCCGAGTGTCCGCCTCCTTTTTGCTTCCTTGTACCCCGAGTGCGTGCCCCCCCCGAGTGCTGAGCCATTGCCATCCCCTCTTCCTTTTGTACCCCGAGTGCGTGACCCAGATTGACTGTGCGTGCCCCCTCGCCGTTTGCCCGCTTTTTTCGTCGCTTTTTCCGCTTCTTTCCTGTTTCTCGGTCTTCGCCGTATTTTTTCTCCCCCGCTTTTTTCCGCTTTTTCCCGCCGTTTGTTTGAAGCTCCCATTGGCCACCTACCCCCCCGCCACCCGCCTTCCAGCTGACCCCTCCTCCCAGCTATCCCTTAAATGGCAGCTGCTGCGCGACTCAGGTAGCGATCCTTGACCCCAGGGTAGGTCGCTCCCCGAGCCGCTACAGCGCCACCTGTGCCACCTGTGCCTGTGTCTGTTACCGCTTATTGCCTTGCTGCCCTCTGAAAGTGAGTAAGTGTCCCCCTTGATTTTTGTTTCCCGAGTGTCCGCCTCCTTTTTGCTTCCTTGTACCCCGAGTGCGTGCCCCCCCCGAGTGCTGAGCGATTGCCATCCCCTCTTCCTTTTGTACCCCGAGTGCGTGACCCAGATTCACTGTGCGTGCCCCCTCGCCGTTTGCCCGCTTTTTTCGTCGCTTTTTTCCGCTTCTTTCCCGTTTCTCGGTCTTCGCTGTATTTTTTCACCCCAGCTTTTTTCCGCTTTTCCCCGCCATTTGTTTGAAGCTCCCATTGGCCCCCTAACCCCCGCCACCCGCCTTCCAGCTGACCCCTCCACCCAGCTATCCCTTAAATAGCGGCCGCTGCGTGACCGCGCAGCGGACGCGCGCAGCGGGCGAGCCAAAGGCTAGCCTGTCTGCGCCCGTCCGTGCCTGCACCGCGCCCATCCCCACGACCCCTGGCCCCCACAACCCCCACCTCCCACGCCTGACCTACGACACCGCTGCCCTCGTCGAACTCAACCCCGGCAGTACGCCGGGCTGCTGCCGCACCACCCCGAGACGCACCCACGGACCTTTTACCTGCTGCAACTGCAGATACACCTGCCCACGCACCCCACAAGAACAGCACCCCCGAACACAAACTCAAATGCATCCTGATCAACAAGCGCTCCGTCCACAGACACGCCATCGAACTGTGGAACCTCACCGACTCAACATCCCTGGACATCGCCTTCCTCACGGAGACCTGGATGAACCCCTCCTCGGCACCCGATATCGCCATAGCCATCCCTGACGGATACAAAATCATCAGGAAAGACCGCACCAACCGCACCGGAGGCGGCATCGCCATCGTCCACAAGAGCTCCATCCGCATCACGACCAACACCGACAACACACTCCCCGAGGCCGAACACCTCCACTTCCAAATCCACAGCGACCCCAAGACCACCCTCAGAGGAACCCTCATCTATAGGCCCCCTGGACCACGCACCAAATTTAGCGAAGACATCGCTGACTTCATCAGCCCACAAGCCCTCCCCTCCGCTGACTACATCCTCCTAGGGGACCTCAACTTCCACCTACAGAAGAACAACGACACCAACACCACCACCCTACTGGACAACATCTCCAACCTCGGACTCAAGCAACTGGTCAACACCCCCACCCACTACGGCGGACACACGCTCGACCCCATCTTCTCCTCCAGCAAACACATCTCCTTCAACCACACCACCAAACTCTCCTGGACGGACCACAGCTGCGTCCACTTCAGCTACAAGAAAACCACAACCCACCACCATGCCCGACAACCACCAAGAAGACAATGGAACCGAATCACCGCCGACCAACTCACATCATCTCTCTCCCAGAACCTCCCCACCAGCACCACAGATCCCAACGAGGCAGCCAACAACCTCACGAACTGGATCTCCGACTGCGCTAACCTCCTGGCTCCCCTGAAGGCCCGCCCGAACAGAGCCAACCACAAGAGAAGCACCTGGTTCAACTCCACCCTCAAGGTCTCCAAAAAGCAATGCCGCACCCTCGAGAAAACCTGGCGTCTCGACCAGACTAACAAGAACATGTCAGCCCTCAAAAAAACCACCAGAAAACACCACCAACTCCTCCGTGCAGCTAGAAAATCCTCCTTCAAAGAAAGACTTGACAACAACTCTCACAACAGCAAAGAACTATTCGGTATCATCAGAGAACTCTCCAACCCCGACGCCGAAAACAACGCCATCACCCCCTCACAAGACCTCTGCAACTCCCTCGCAACCTTCTTCGGAACCCACACCCCACAGCGCCACCCTCCACGCCTGGACCCCAGTCACCACCGAGGAAACCACCCGCACAATGAACTCCATCCACTCAGGATCCCCCACCGACCCATGCCCCCACTACATCTTCAACAAAGCCGACAACATCATCGCACCCCAACTCCGAGACATCATCAACACCTCCCTCACCACCGCCACATTCCCCGAGAGCTGGAAACACGCCAAACTCAACGCCCTCCTCAAGAAGCCGACAGCAGACCCCACAGACCTCAAGAACTTCCGACCCATCTCTCTCCTCCCGTTCCCAGCAAAGGTAATTGAGAAAACCTTCAACACACAACTCACCACCTTCCTCGAAGCCAAGGAATCACTCGACCCCTCGCAGTTCGGCTTCAGGGCCAACCAGAGCACCGAGATTGCCCTCAACGCAGCCACGGACGACATCAGATCCCTGACCGACAAGGGAGAGACCGCGGCCCTCATACTCCTAGACATCTCCGCAGCCTTCGACACGGTATGCTACCGCACTCTGATACAGCGCCTCAGCAACACCGGCATCCAAGGCAAGGCCTTGGACTGGATCATCTCGTTCCTCTCCGGAAGAACTCAGAGAGTCCACCTGCCCCCCTTCAGATCAGCGGCTACCGGGGTTATCTGCGGCGTCTCACAAGGATCCTCCCTCAGCCCCACCCTCTTCAATATCTACATGACCCCCCTGGCAAACATCGCACGCAAACACGGACTCAGCCTCATCTCCTACGCAGACGACATACAACTCATCGTCTCTCTCACCAACAACCCATCCTCCGCTAGAACCAGACTGCACGAAGGAATGAAGGAAGTCGCTGACTGGATGACGGACAGCCGGCTTAAACTCAACACCGACAAGACGGAGGTCCTCATCCTAGGCCCGACTCCAACCTCATGGGACGAATCCTGGTGGCCCCCCGCCCTAGGCAGCACTCCCCAACCCACCGACCACGCCCGCAACCTCGGCTTCATCCTGGACTCCTCCCTCTCCATGACCAGACAAGTCAACGCAGTCACCTCGTCATGCTTCAACACCCTACGCATGCTCCGCAAGATCTTCCGCTGGATCCCCACCGACACCAGGAAAACCGTCACCCACGCCCTCGTCACCAGCCGCCTGGACTACGGCAACACCCTCTACGCAGGCACCACGATCAAAATACAGAAGAAACTCCAACATATCCAGAATGCAGCTGCACGCCTTATCCTGGACGTCCCGCGCCACCACCACATCTCCGGCCATTTGAAAAAGCTTCACTGGCTCCCAGTAAGCAAAAGAATCACATTCAGACTCCTCACCCACGCACACAAAGCCCTTCACAACCAAGGCCCCAAGCTCATCAACCACCGCGTCTCCTTCTACGTACCCACTCGCAACCTACGATCGACCGGACAAGCCCTGGCAGCCGTCCCCCGCATCCGCAGAGCCACCGCCGGAGGCAAGTCATTCTCCTACCTTGCAGCAAAGACCTGGAACTCTCTTCCCAGCCATCTTCGCTCTACACAGGACCACCTCTCCATCAGAAGGCAGCTCAAGACCTGGCTGTTCGAGCATTAGCCCCCCCCCCCCCCCCCTAGCGCCTTGAGACCCTTCCGGGTGAGTAGCACGCTTTACAAATGCCAATGATTGATTGAAATCATGCGGATTGTCCAGGGCCACACTACCCTCCTCCAGGACATCCGCTGGGAGTTCCTTTATCTGAACCAGCAGATCCACGAGATCAGGGCCCACCTCGGACTGCCATGAACACTGCCCCTGTTCTCACCCCCCCACCTCTTCTCCCTTCCCACACTGTCCCCCTTTTATTATTATGTTGTGTGATGTCCTAGTTGTCTGTGTTGTTTAGCATAGTTTTAGTGTAGGCTTAGTTAGGGTTAGTTTTAGACTATTTTTACTTATTGAATGTTATAGGATTTGGAGATAGGTTTCATTTATCTTTGGGTAGGGGGTTGATGTATTTATTCATTTTCTGTGTTTGTAAATAGTTAGTTAAGATAGTTTTAGTTAGAATAAATAATTGTAGTTAGTTTAGGGCTAGAGTTAGGGACATAGATTAGTGCAGTGTCGGGTTGTTTTACATATATATATTATTGTATAATAAATCTTGTTAATAATAGATTTCTGCTTGCACTTATATCATGGCTGATGCGGGGGAGTGGGGCTTGCCCCATCGTGTGCAACTCATACCATCATTGGAGTAATCATTGTATGTGTAACTATGGTCGTGACCTGTCACTCAGCAGGACGGATTGAGCCCAGATACCTTAGATGTGAGCACAATGACCTTGCATGTCTGATAGATTAGCAATTATGGTTTACGGCCTACTCTGGTGACAGTTCATTGTGAGCGCAAAACATCTCACATGTTCCTGGCCATGGCCAATCGATCTCCATTCCATGCATGCTGTTGGTCATTTGTGGGTCCATTGTTTACGTCACATGGCACAACAGTGTTAGTGAGTCACATGAGTTATATGAGACTGAGTTTGGAATAGAGGTCACTCACAGGTGTCTTGGAGTATTAGCACTGTCCGGAATACAGACTTAGCTTCGAGTTTCTTGCTTTTGTGACACACTTACTCATTACAGTTATGCCTCGGGACATGATGATGTTGGTTTGCAGATACACAGTTCTGATGCACACAAGTGGTGACATGCTGCATTGCTCCCTTTACCAACAGTGCCATAGCCACTCATCCCAGCTGTTACTTTCGCATTGTCTCATAGTGATGACACCCTTGTAATCTTGCCACTGATTCAGACTATATGCTAAGTGCAGTTCAAGTGACATTTGTGGGCACATCGGCCAATTTTTGTGCACTTCCTGGCAGTGCTCAGAAGTTGCTTTGGCATTGTTTGTGCACAGGTAGGGGCTGACTGACACAATGCACTTTGGCTTCAGTAAATATTGTGGACTCAACTTCTGTGTGGCTCACTTTGTAGTTCCATGTATGTATGTTAGACCTGTGCCTTTGGGTCTCCTCAGCAATATGAATCTGTTGTGAACACCTAGAGATGTGACATGCAATGTGCTACATCACAACAATCTTTGTCCAACACGTCCTGTGTTTGGTGATATGCCAGGAGATTATGCTTTGCTATCATTCTTGGTGACACTACTTGTGTGCTGCAACAGACTTGTACATGTTGTCACACATGCATATTTTGAGAAAGTGGCTAGGTCTATACTGTTCCCAAATAGGTACAGTGTGCACAGAGTTCACAGTCACCAGAGTTTGGGCAGAGGTTCAAGTTAGATATAACCTTACTCTGTGAAGTGTTAGCTTGGTCAGGCAGTAAGGCAGCATCAGAGGACAGTGTAAAGCATTTGTTGTATACACTCAGTCAACAGATGGTCTCACACACTCAATAACTGAACTCCAGGCCAATGGTTTGTATATAAAAATATATGTTTGTTTTATTTTATAACCAACAATAGGTATCAAAATATATTTCCTCAGTTTGCGAGTCTTTAGTTACATACTTTGGCAATTTGCAATTGACTTTGGTAGGTAATAGTTACAAGTCGTTGCAATAGGCAACACAATTTCAAACACAATAATACATTGGGCTCAATGTGAGTTTGAAGTGATTTGCAATAGATTACTTCCAGGATTACTTTCCTAAATCATGGACTGGATCCTATATTCAGTCTTGTTCAAGGTTTTGGAAACATGTGAGTATATCCGTTGTAGTTGCTGTTGTGATTTTCAGGCAATATTTTGCTATTTCTAAACTTGACAACAAGAAGAAATTTTACAGAGAAACTGGCAATGATTTCCGATGGAAGAAAATTGTGTTATTGGTAATTACGGTTGTGAGTGCTTTTCAGGGTCAGTGCTGGGCACCAAGATCCAGCATTGGAATCTCTCCTAATAGCAGTTGAGTTGTTCCATTTTTGTTAGTTGGTTGATTTTAGGCAAATATTTTAACTTTTAGAATCTGCACACTTACAAGAAATTTCTGATGATCCAATCAATGTTACCCTATGGAATACAATTGGGTTATCGGCTTTTGGGTAAGTACTCGACTGGCAGAGTTACGGTTCTGGGCACAAACTCAGGGGTCCCCCAGGGTCAGGTCTGTACAGTTGTTTAACCCTCTGCGGGACTGTGTCGGACGGGGGCAGAGTGAGTTTGGCACGATGTTATCCTATGGGAGGCAGGGGGGCCTTGGTTGGTGGCTGCTGACTAGCAGGCCACACGGCTGTGGAAGCTGGGCTCCTGGTCACTTGCTCAGGGCAAATGGTGAAGTAGGTAGGAGTAGAAGTTACACTGCCATGGCCACTCGGGCGGGTGGGTGCAGGGTGCCTTTGACCCTTCGTGCGCTCAATGGATTGCAATGGGAAAGCCTCTGGCCAAACAAAGGCTGCAAGCTCGGGGTCGCAGATTCTTCATGTGCCCCCACCACTTTGGGAGGTAAATTGGGTAGTTGGAGGGTGGGTATGTACCCAGTAGTCAGGCCCAGGGGGCCACAGTGCGACGGGTGCTGTGGTGACTTTTGGTCTTGGGATCTCTTACCCTCTGTTGATAGTGGTCGGGGGGATCCCTGGTTCTGAGGCTGCAGGCGTCGTCATGAGCGTCGAGGTGAGACCTTGGTGGGCAGATTCGGGGTCACAGTCGCCGGGGGGGGGATGTAATCGGGGTCTTTGTCCACTCCGACACAGGCCAGGTTTGTCCAGTGCAGAGTGTGCAGGGTTTGCGGTTCCTGGATGATGCCAGGGGTTAGAAACTTGCTTTGAGCAGAGCTACTGCTCATGGGACTCCCAGATGATCAGAGTCACAAGGTAGCCAGGTCCGCTGTGGTTTGTGAGGTTGCTGGCCACAAGTGGGTCTGGGCTGTGGCAGGAACAGGTTCAAGGGTCGACAGGCCGGTAGGGCTGGGGCCAAAGCAGTTGGTGTCTTCCTCTTCTTAGCAGCTGCACGGCAGTTTCTTTCTTCTTGCTCTTCCTTACTTTTTCGGAATCTGGAGAAGGAATGTTCAGGGTGCCTCTAAATACTAGGGGGCAGATTTACAGGCCCCTTGCGCCTGTCAGGAATCACAGGAGGTTTCCTCCTCCTACTTCCTCCGTAGCTACTATTCTCTCTTTACAAACTCAAAGAGTAGTTAATCCCTTTAGTTGGAGCGCTAGTTGGCACCGTAAAAACTCCAACATGGCTGCCAACATCCTGACACTGCAACAGCATATCGCTGTTTATCAGTCTAGTCTTTCAGCAAATGGCAGTTGGTGAGGTGTGCTCTAACATTCTACTGTGCACTTCACTGAAGATTCTTCTGGAGCAGCACCTGTTTCGCTTGCGTCGTGAAAGTTAGTCAGGGAAGTGGCGGAATAAGCCGGTTTAGCTTCGTCGGTTACTGCTATTGTCAAAAATTAAGGTTAGTGTCAAAATCTAAGAAATTACCTCTGTTTTCACCAAAGGTCTAGGGTAAAACTCTGTTAGAAATATAAATCATGCTTATGTTTTTCTAGCACTAACAATTGAAATACAAATGGTGAAGAAGATCATTATTAAAGTAATACTTCGTTATTTTCATAACCATTTGTTTCAGTGAGAAAGACTGTGAGGAGAACGCTGGCGAGTCCTTCCAACTCGCAGCGTCTTGGAAGATGTTTCTTTAAAGGAGATAATCTTAAAAATTCATGTTAAGGATAAACGCGTGCATTGCTCTCCAGTGCAGCGTTATCCTGAAGGAGAATTCTCTCATTTATGATTCGAAGGACAAACCGTTCTTTCAGTGCCGCGTAGTCCAAAAGATTAAAAGAATAAAGGACGCGCGCACATTTTTTTCGTGCACGCCAAAGGCTAAAGGCAGCAAAAGACTTTACCGGCAATACTCTAACGCGCCTCGTAATCGAGCCTCATTAGCTCTTAGAGTGGCTTAGTACGAACATTAGGAATTACTGTTCGCTTCGCATAACATTATTCCGGAAGAAATAGAATAAACAAATTGCAGACGTCCCTGGCAGCAGCTTAATTATAGCTGTAATACTAGTCAAATAAAAAATGATATAATGCACCTTCTTTAATTGGCTGGAATACATAAAACAGCAATCATTTTCTCCATTAAGAAATTAGCAAGAGGCTGGTGCATTTAATACTTGATGTCACAATTTAAATACAGTTTCACAACTTCAGGCATCATATATTAAACATCTCTATCACTTGTCCTGTGAGAATTCAGTTGGAAGAAAAAGAGAATTAACATTCAAGCACATACAGAACAGAATATAACTTACCTTGTTTTTTCTTCTATTAAGACAGAGCACTTTAGAGTAGAACGACCTGCGAAGAAAAGAGCAAGTGATTAGAGGGAAGGCTTCTCTGGGTAAACGCACACTACACTCAAGAGAAGTAAGAAGAGCGGCAAGCCCTAAACTACTCACTGGTGAGATCAGTTATTATATATAAAGGATAGCAGTCTGTTAAGGTTAACCAATTATATCTGACTATGCAATATTTTTAGCTTGAACAACCTGAAGAAGAAGACCAAGCAGGACCAGCTGTGTTTTGGAGCTGTCTCTTCTCTGTCCCAACCCCTTTCCCCCCTCGGTACTTACCTGCGATGGATTAAAACAAACCTAGCAGGGGGGGTTCTGAAAGGGGCATTGGGATTTAGCGTCATTCTGCTCCTGTGTGATTCAACTAGTTCTAGCACAACCCCTGACAGAGTGAAGTGCCCACGTTGGTACTAGCACCCGAGCAGAATGACGGAAGGTTTGGATTTAAAAAATTGAAGCGAGATCTTAAGTAATATACAAAGGGACTTAGAGGCAGTGAGGGAGGAAAATAAGATAGTAAGACAAGAGATTATAACTTTTAAAACGGGAACACCAGTTCAGGGTGCCAGTCAACACTCCACATCTTTTAGAACACAGAATCCAAACACTAGCACTCCATCTTTTGCCCCCACTCAAGTCATCCACTCATTATCCCCAGTAATTCCTCTTGCTCCACCAGAGAGGTTCAATGGAGATCCGCAAAAGGCACAATTTTTTTTGACCCAGTGTTCATTGCACTTCATGTGCCGTCCAACAATTTTCCCTGATGCCCAATCCCGGGTGGCGTTCAACCTGTCCTACCTTAGTGGGGACGCCGCTTCCTGGTCCATGCCACTAGTGTCTCAAGATGACCCAATTTTATATAGTCTATTAGATTTCAAGAAAGAATTCCTTCGCATCTTTGATCGTAGAACAGCATCACAGGCGTCTGACAATAAACTGTTAGAATTATAACAGGGTAACCGAGAACTCGTGGCCTACCTAGCCCAATTTAATAAATTAATAGTGGAGACCAATTGGCCTTAAAATAAAAGAGCGGCAGTATTTTACAGGGGATTGTGAGAAGAATTGAAAGATGCCCTTTCCCAAATTCCGAATCGACCTACTGACATTTCTGCCCTAGTGGATTTAACTCTAGAGATTGATTATTGGCAAACTGAGCGAAGAGGAGAACGTAGACGGGAGTTTTGACCTAGTTTTCCACGCTTTGACCGAGTTAAAACAGAGCCGACACGAACGGCGGAAAGTTCTACTGGAGCAGAACCCATGCAAATTGGAGTAATCAGAGGTCCGCTCTCCAAGGAGGAAAAAGAAAAACGAAGATTAAACAAGTTGTGCTTGTATTGTGGAGGAAGTGGACATTTCGTCAAGAATTGTTTGAAAAGACTAAAATTACCAGTAAAGGAGAAGGAAAACTAGAAGCACCACGGGTGAGCGGAGTTGGACCCGTGGTTGCGAAAGTAGCAACAACTCCAATAGGTCATCAAGTGGCGAACACATTACAAGTCTCTTCACCCCATTTGGTAATGACTGTAACATTAAGATTTAGAGGTACAAATTTGACCGGAGTCATTGTCATGGTTGATTCTGGAGCAACAGGTAATTTTTGCGACCATAAATTTGCTGATCAAATTGGATTGCAAGCAATTAAAAAGGAGAAAAGCAAGAAGGTCCGAGCAGTTGATGGTACAGAATTAACTTCAGGACCAATAATCAGTCATACGGAATTGGTACACATAACCACTATCGAAGGACACCAAGAGACCTTACAGTTCAATTTAATTGACGCCCCCTAATTTCAACTAATCCTAGGTCTACCATGGCTGACTGAACACAATCCGTTGATAGATTGGGGAGCCCAGACTATTCAATTAAATTCGGAATATTGTACAAGACATTGTTTTGAAGGTTTGGCTAATCCTACCGTAACTAGTGCGGCCACCCAGTTATGCACTAATGGAAGTTCAATATGTGTCAATCAAACACCTGAAATACCAGAACCTTACCAGGCATTTGCAGATGTCTTTGATGAAATTAAAGCCGAAACATTACCTCCACACAGGTCCTATGACTGCAAGATCGACCTGGAATCTGGAGCCAACCTACCTTGCAGTAGAGTTTACGCCCTAATGGAAAAGGAAAATCTACACTTGAAAGAATATTTAACCAAGCACTTGGCAAATGGTTTTATTCGGCCGTCCCAGTCCCCTGTGTCTTCCCCCCTTTTTATTTGTGCCAAAGTGGGGGGTGGATCTCAGGACTTGCATAGACTTTAGGGCAATCAACAGAATTACTATCAAAAACCGATACCCGTTACCTCTCATCTCGGTATTGATTGATCAGGTGAAAGAAGCCAAGATTTACACTCGCCTAGACTTACTAGGAGCATATCATCTAATCAGACTCCGAGAAGGCGACGAATGGAAGACCGCGTTTAGAACCAAATTCGGGTCTCTATGAGTACCTAGTAATGCCGTATGGTCTGTGTAACGCACCTGCGGCCTTCCAATACTTTATCAATGATGTTTTAAGTGATTTCATTGATCGATGCGTAATAGTTTACATCGATGACATCCTGATTTATTCAAACACGACTGAAGAACATTATGACCAGGTCAGAGCGGTTCTACAATGCCTACAGGAAAACTCTCTATATGTAAAATTGGAGAAATGCCTCTTCAACACCGACACAGTGGAATTCCTCGGCTTTGTACTGTCGCCTAATGGAGTTTAAATGGATGTACAGAAGGTGAAAGCAATAACGGACTGGAAATCTCCTACTAGTATCAAAGAACTTCAAAGTTTTATTGGATTCTCCAATTTTTACAGACGATTCATTCATGGATTCTCTTCTAAAATACTCCCTTTGACTCGTCTTCTGAAGAAAGGCGTCTCGTTCCACTGGTCTGATGAAGCGGAAGAGGCCTTCCGATTGATGAAAACCAGCTTCACTACAGCACCAGTTCTACTTCATGCAGATCCCTCTGAACCCTTCTATCTGGAAACGGACGCTTCAGACCTAGCCATCGGAGGAATTCTTTCTCAGAGACACAGAGACACCGGGCAGCTGCATCCTGTAGCGTATCGTTCACGTAAACTCAATCCTCAAAACTCAATCACTATCACGGAAAAAGAACTTCTGGCGATTAAGGATGCCTTCAAGGACTGGAGACATTACTTAATGGGGGCTAAACACACTGTAACGGTGTTTAAAGCTCACCGCCACCTAAAATTTTGGCGCTCTGCACATACACTCACACCACGTCAGTTGCGGTGCTCTCTGTACTTTGCTATCACCTTTCGTCCCGGATCCAAGAATGGAAAGGCTGATGTCCTCTCAAGATTAGATACAGAAAATCAAACTCCGGTCATTGAAAATCAACCAATCACACCTGATGACCAATTCATTGGAGTGATTTCTTTGGAACCCTTTGAACATCATGTTCGCAATTTGATGTCGCATCTGGATATGCAGACATGGGTCACAGATGATCTGCTACGTTCCATTCACAACGGCCTTCCCTATCACAACTCTGCTCTGTATCTACCCACTAAAGAACTCCAGTTAAAAGCAATGCAGGAAAGCCATTACAATCCACTGGCTGGTCATAAGGGCATCCTAAAAACAGAAGATTTACTTAGACGAAACTTTTGGTGGCCATACATGTGCAGTGATGTTCGTCAATATGTTTTGAGTTGTGAACTATGTGCACAGGGGAAATCGGACAGGCAGGCCCCACAACCCATGCCCACCCCCCCATATCCTTGGCACACGGTCTCCCTAGACTTGATAGTTGATCTACCTTCCTCCCATGGTTATGACACTATCCTTGTTGTTGTTGACACATTTAGAAAAATGGCACACTTTGTACCCTTTAAGGGTGCACCCACTTCCAAGCAGCTATCTCAACTTTTCAATCAACACATATATCGCCTTCATGGGATCCCTAAGGTACTCATTTCAGACAGGGGCTCCCAGTTCCTATCACGATTTTGGAAAGCTTACATCAAAGGCCTTAACATTGACCACCGTTACTCTACCAGCTTTCATCCTGAAACGGATGGTCAGACAGAACGCATTAATCAAGAACTAGAACAACACCTTAGGTTATATTTGTTAGATGAGGAGGGTGACTGGCCTGACCATTTATGGACTGCTGAGTATGCCTACAATAACGCCCTTAATGTCTCCACAGGTTGCTCACCTTTCTTTATCAATTCAGGCAGACATCCTAATTCCCATGTTAATTTTGACAATGCTAACATTCCTGCTGTTCAAGATATTGCCCAACAGTTAGCTAGGATCAACCACACTGTAACCCAGAATTTGTCGACAGCGAAGGCTCGTTAAAAACACTTCGCTGATCAAAAACGTAAAAAGGCACCTGAGCTTCATGTGGGTAATTTAGTCTAGTTGTGTACAAAAAATCTTAGACTCAAGGGTCCCCGTAAATTCCAGCCTCGATTTATGAGTCCTTATCCAATTGAGAAGGTCAATAATCCAGTTACTTATCGATTATCTCTCCCTGGTTCCACCAAAATTCATCCGGTCTTTCATGTTTCTCTCCTGAAACAAATTCATCCCGGGTTGCATAGGTCTTCCCCTCCTGATCCTTTAATCCTGCATGGTGAGGCAGAGTACGAAGTTAAACGGATTTTAGATTCAAGAATCATCCGTGAGGAACTCTTTTACCTCATTGATTGGAAGGGTTATAGACCTGATGAACGCTCCTGGGAAAAAAGTACTGATGTCAATGCCCCTCGATTAATTAAAGCCTTCCATGACAAATTTCCTACTAAACCCAGATTGGAGGAAACCCCGTTGAGAGGGGGTACTGTCAGGAATCACAGGAGGTTTCCTCCTCCTACTTCCTCCGTAGCTACTATTCTCTCTTTACAAACTCAAAGAGTAGTTAATCCCTTTAGTTGGAGCGCTAGTTGGCACCGTAGAAACTCCAACATGGCTGCCAACATCCTGACTCTGCAACAGCATATCGCTGTTTAGCAGTCTAGTCTTTCAGCAAATGACAGTTGGTGAGGTGTGCTCTAACATTCTACTGCGCACTTCACTGAAGAATCTTCTGGAGCAGCACCTGTTTCTCTTGCGTCGTGAAAGTTAGTCAGGGTAGTGGTGGAATAAGCGGGTTTAGCTTTGTCGGTTACTACTATTGTCAAGGATTAAGGTTAGTGTCAAAATCTAAGAAATTACCTCTGTTTTCACCAAAGGTCTAGGGTAAAACTCTGTTAGAAATATAAATCAGGCTTATGTTATTCTAGCACTAACAATTGAAATACAAATGGTGAAGAAGTTCATTATTAACATAATACTTCTTTATTTTCATAACCGTTTGTTTCAGTGAGAAAGACTGTGAGAAGAACTCTCGCGAGTCCTTCCAACTCGCAGCGTCTTGGAAGATGTTTCTTTAAAGGAGATAATCTTAAAAATTCATGTTAAGGATAAACGCGTGCATTGCTCTCCAGTGCAGCGTTATCCTGAAGGAGAATTCTCTCATTTATGATTCGAAGGACAAACGCGGGCACCGTTCTTTCAGTGCCGCGTAGTCCAAAAGATTAAAGGAATAAAGGACGCGCGCACATTTCTTTCGTGCGCGCAAAAGGCTAAAGGCAGCAAAAGACTTTACCGGCAATGCTCTTCTTCACTGTCTGACTCCAGTTGTCTCATCTGTGCCGTCATTGCAAGTGTTATTTAGTTTACATTTCTTACTCTGTATTCGGTCACGTGTTTTTCAAACCACCTTCGCTCTCCCTTCCCGCCACAGTATCCCCTGCTGAGCCGCACGGCAACACGCACATTCGTACCGCCCACATGCCAGGCTGATCCGCACACCTCCCCTTCCACTTGCTTATATCCACGCCGGATCCGCGCAAAGTGCAGGAACTTCCTGGGTCCACAAACGCAACTACACACGTTGCCACTATGATGCTAGCACACTCAACGCCCTCAACATAGGTCGATCACACACCTGCTTCCTGCCCGGAACAGAACACACACAAGGAAACCTCTCCAGCCGGAACTGCATTGTCACCAGCATCGAATCTGCAAATCCACCCACTGTGTTGGAAGCCAACTACCTCAGTTGCATTGTCCCCAACACCTGCCACAGATGCCAACACACAAGTGAACTCTGGGACCTACTCAACTCAACCTCCCCAGGCATGGTCTCCATGACAGTGACCTAACTGTACCCCTCCTCAGAACACTACCTCGCCATAGCCATCCTGTGCAGCTACAAGATCAACCACAGGGACCGCTCCAACGGAGTAGGACTAGGAATTGCCATCGTCAACAGGAACACTCGCAGAGTCTCAACCAACAACGACAACATCCTCATCAATGCCAAACACATGCACGTCCATATCCACAACAATCCCAAAACCGCCCTCAGAGTAACCCGTGTCCACATAGCCTCCAGACCCCTAACACAGGTCTGCAACTCCTTCACCAACTTTGTCAGTACACACGCCCTCACATCCACAGACTACATCCTTCACGTTGAGCTGAACTTCCACCTCGTGTACATTAACGGCACCGTATACATCACCCTGATCGACACCCTGGCCAACCTCGGCCTCATACAACTTGTCACAACACCCACCCACCACAACAGCCACATGCATGACCACATATTATCCGCAAGCTCCGACGTCTACTCCAACCACCCACCCAACCTCCACTGGAACAATGATCAATGCAACAACTTTGCATTCCATGAAGACACCACGCGCCACCACACCCAAAAGATCCACTGGCACTGCTGAAGCAAAGTCAAAGAAGCACAGCTAACCAGCAGCCTTGCCTGGAGCACAACCACCGACACTGACTCCACTGCCCAGAACCTCAGACAAGGGATCGGCAACTGTGCAAACACACTCGCCCAGATTAAGACACACTCCAACAGACACACCAGCAAGTAAGCCAGCTGGTTCAATGCAGAACACCAGGCCTCAATGCTGACCTGCCATGAGCTAGTGAAGAAATTGCTGCATGAACAGACAGTGGACAGCTACGCAACCCACAAAGACGCCAAACGCAGACACCATCACCTCATCAGATACGCAATTGGGCCTCCTTCAAAGACCGCATTGCCAACAACGCACACACCAGCTAAGTACTCTTCAAACTAGTGAAAGAACTCTCCAACACCAGCTCCAACACCAACACCATCCCACCTTCGCAAGACCTGTGCAACTCCTTTGATACTTTCGTCCATCGCAAGGGTGCAGCCATCCACGACAGCTACAATGCCACGAGTGCCACGAATAGCACTGAGACCTCCATCACCACGGATCCCATACGCACCAACCCCCTGCTCTCCTGGACCAATGTAAACAACACAAACACAATACACATCTGGTACAGCATCCACTCCGGATCAACGTCAGGCACATGCACACACCACATCTGCTCCAAAGCCAGCCCCACCATTGCACTCCATTTCCAGATGAGCATTAACATCTCCCTCGTAAATTCAACATTGACGTAGAGCTGGAAGCATGCCGATATCAACCCCTTACTCCACAAACAAAAGACTGACCCCAAGGACCGCCTGAACTTACGTCCCAGCTCCCTGCTACCATTCCTGTGAGGTGTCATTGCGAAGACCATCAACAGACAACTGACCCACTAACTCTATGGGAACAGCATCCAGGATCCATCCCATTTGCGCTTCAGCGGCAACTCCTGCAGCAAACTGGACAAAGTCATGCCTAACTCGATGTTATCAACAATGGCAAGAATGTATCATGGCCAGGGGCATCTGGGGAGGGACGCAATGATTAGGTCCTTTAAACAAACCTGGTACAATGCAAAGTTCAGACTGATTGCAGAGAGCATCTGTCAAAGATGTTTGATTTGTCAGCAATTCAATACTGGAAAGAAGACAGTGGTAAGCCTAGGAACAATAGGCAGAGAAGGAGGTCCTTTTACCAGAATGCAAATAGATTTTATTGAAATGCCCCAAGTGAATAGATTGAGGTATGTTCTAGTGGTAGTATGTTTGTTTTCAAGATGGGTGGAGGCCTACCCGACTAGGAGAAATGATGGAATAACAGTGGCAAAGTTACTGTTAAGAGAGTTGATTCCTAGGTACGGGTTCCCAGTGACAATTGAGTCAGACAGAGGTGGACACTTCTACAATGAGCTCATGGGTTTAATTTGTGAAGCATTGAGAAAACAGCAGAAGCTACATTGTGCATACAGACCAGAGGCTTCTGGTGTTGTTGAACAGATGAATGGCACAATCAAAAACAGAATTGGTAAGATGTGTTTAGCCACTGGAATGAAATGGCCTGATGTCTTGCCTCTAGTGCTAATGACTATTAGGTCTACTCCAGATAGAACCACAGGGTTGAGTCCACATGAAATATTGATGGGACGTGCGATGAGACATGCTTTCGTGCCTGTCAACAAGTTGATGACAATAACTGATGACGTGATTTTGGATTACTGTAAAGGCCTGGCTGACGCAGTTCATTCTGTGTTTCACCAGGTTGGAGAAGACGCCACAACACTTGAAAAGAAGCAAGCCCATGATCTGAGTCCAGGGGACTGGGTGAGCATAAAAGTGCACAGAAGAAGAAATTGCTTGGTTCCAAGGTGGGGAAGGCCAAGACAAGTTATTCTGACTACGACAACTGCAGTAAAGTGTGCTGGTGTGAAAAACTGGGTTCATGCAAGTCATACTCTAAGAGTTCCAAATCCAAAGGATGGGACTGGTAAAGAATATTTTGAAGAGTCAGATTCTAGTGATGATGCAGAGACTGAACCAGTGAGAAGAAAAAAGAATCCTGAAAGGGGGGAAGGAGAGAGAGAGTCAGGTGATTCTTTTTTCTTTCCGAGAGAGACTTCAAGAGAGACATTGAGAGTCTCAGAGGAGAGATCGGATTCTGTAAGAGTGCCTGAAGTTCCAACAAGCAGTGGAGAAGAAAGAGGAGAAAAGAGCAATTCCACAGAGACTACACCTGAGTCAGATGAAGAGATTGAAAATCCACTTGAGATTACTCCTGAAGAAGCAGGGTCAGAAGAAGATAGAGAGGGACAGATTGCGGAAGACCCCCGAGGAGGTGTAGGGAACATTCCTGATAAGCTAGGTGAAGGGACAAGTAGACAGCAAGAAGATTGCGTGTCGGAGACCCGAGGAGGGACAGAAATAGGGAAATCTCAATTGGTGGAGGAAAAGACTGTGGAGCAAAAGAAAATTGTTCATGGACCAGAGGCAAATGAAACAGAATCTGATGAAAGTGAGAATGAGAAATCAGAAGGTCGAGTTCTGAGAAAGAGAACTTGGATCGGAGAAAGAAATAATAAAGAAGTGAGACCAAAAAGAAGTGTAAGAGGAGATCTTTGGCCAAACAGGATAAAAAGACTGAGGTACAGACTGACACGAGCAAATTCATCAAAAGCTGAACAGGTGAACGAGGTGTCCAGTCAGAATCAAGCAAAGGGTGATAAACAAAAGGTCTCAAAAGAACCAGAGGAGATCAAGAGAATCAGAAAACCTAACCAGAAGTATAGGTCACCGGAATGGACGTACGTGGCACTGTCTGAAGGTGAAGAGACAGAAAGTCAAGGAAATCCAGAGGGGACCGTACGAGAAGCGGTTGAGGAGGAGAAAACTGTTGGAATCCTGAAAGTTATCTTGACTGACATTGGAGAAGAGTCGGATGTTCAGGATGTTGAAGATCTGATACAATTTGATGTTGCTGAAGAAGAAGTGAAAAGTGATGAAAATCCAAATTGAGTGAACTTAAGGAGTCACTTGGTAAAAAAGTGAAAAGAAGAAATCTAAAACTAGCAGATTGAAATAATCTAGTGTTCTAGTGTTTCCAGTAGTGGAGTAGAAGAGGCTAAGTCAAAAGACACTGCCAAAGTAGTAAAATGGCTAACACAGAAAATAATAAAAGTAGATGTGCCTTCTTGAAAAGATGGTGTAGAATGTGCTGCTGCTGTACAGGATTATTAATGCTACTATGGAGTGTACTTGCTTTACTAGTTACTTTTATAGTTACAATAGACACTTTTGGAATACATACTGAAAATGTGACTAACCTAGAGAAGAGTTCACAGAAAGTAGTTCCAACTAGAATTAGTAACATTTACATACATAAAGATAGGTCAATTAATGATTTTTCTAGCAATGTTTTTTCAAAGTTGTTGTACGAATACGTAAAGACAATGGAAGTAAGGGATTGCTACGTTTGTATGCAATTGCCTGCATCCGTTTCAGAGGGTGTTACTTATCACCATCTTCCAGCTACGTATGGGATTTCATGTAGTGTGTTAAGTAGTGTTTTTTATTTGTTAGGGAAAATAGATTATGAGATGTCTAACAAAGATAACATTTTAGGGCAATTGCCTATGAATAGAAAGCTGAATCCAGCTAAAGAAGCTAACATTTTTGGTGAGATTTTTATTGAGACAGAAGAATTAACATTAGATTACATTTTTAGAAACAATTTAACTTGCAGTTTGAAAGAAGAAGAAAAGGTTTTCCTAGACATGGTAGAGAAAAGGAGAGTGAGCATGCATGAAAAGGCAGGAAAATATAAAATGAGTGAAACAATATGGGATATTGAGATGGGAAAGGAGTTGAGGAATGGGGCCAGTCCAACTTTGGCTTTACATGCACCACAGAAGGGTAAACTATGCATTACCAGAAGGAAATCCCAATATGATAGGTATTTTGTTGGGACTAGGATGGGGATTCAAGGGAGGAGAAGATCCAGTTTTCCCGGGAGTGTATTATATTTGTGGGAATAAGGCTTATTACAGGTTGCCTGACCATTGGTATGGCACGTGTTATGTTGGCCTGGTCTTTCCAAAGATTTTTCATATAGATAAGATAGACGATGCAGAACAAATTAATCTACTAACACGTTTTAAGAGAGAAACTTGGTCAGAAATTGTAGGTGATATCTTTGGAGCTTTAATTCCAGCAGTGGGAATTTCTTTAAATGCATATGGAATTCGGAAACTGTCAACAGTGGTGGATCGCTTATCGACAAGTACCGCTGGAGGGTTTCTTTTGGTAAATACGGAGATGATTGCCGTACGCGCCATGTCTATGCAAAATCGACTTGCCCTTGATATTCTATTGGCCAAGGAGGGTGGAGTCTGTGGAATGCTGAAAGTTCAACATTGTTGCACTTACATTCCTGACGAAAGCAGAGATCTAAAGGTCTATATCAAAAATATTACTGAATTGCATGAAGAATTAGTACCACTGGAAGCTGAGAGTATCTGGACTAAAATGGCTAAGAAGCTTCTTGCTGTTAAGAGTTTTATTGCAAAGATAGGTAGTACCATTATTGGTAAGATATTATTTCCTTTGACATGTGTAATTGTTGCTTTATTGATGCTTAGATTAGGGTGTTTGTGTTGTAAAAACAAGGGAGGGAAAAAGAGAATAATTAGACAGAATACTGAAAAGAAACAAAAGAGGTCAAAAAGAGACCCACAGGAAATTGAATTAGAGAAATTTATGGAGAGTGTGTACCTTGAATCGAGAGTAGAGGATGAAAGAGAGACTGGTGTGTAACATGTTCATGTTGTTCAAACGAAAAGACATTTGAATTTCTCCTAAGAAATGGGACTACATTTTTTTTTTTGGGTTGGTTTTTGTGGTGATAATATATCACCAAAGGGGGGATTGCTGGAGCAGGGTTTTCTATTGAAAATGTATTGAGTTTTAAACTCCAGCTTATGTTTATATGTCACAATTAAAATTACTGATAATTAACTATTAATTACTAATTTTGTTAAAGCTTCTGATTAACCAACATTACTAATGAAAGAATTACACGCGGGAATGCATTTATGTTGCTTCATTAATATGTGAACTAAGTCAGTGAGCGAATTAATTAAATAAGTGTTGTTAAAGTGCTATTTGTTTTGTGTTTGTGCTTTTAAATAACGTGCTTTAATGCTTCTTTGTGTCGCAGATGGCTAGTTAATTACATACACATAAGGGTATTAGTGGGTATTAACACTGTATAATCATTACGATGTAGTAACGTTGTTTTGTATTTCTTTTAATTAAGATGGTCCGTTTTGGCCTAATACAAGATGGCCGATATTTACAGCCTGCATTTGAGTTGCTGAAATGCGAAGAGAGGCCTCGCTGAATATGGTTAGAAACCACCTGACTTCGGCCTCTGACTGTATTAAAAGTTTCCGTGAGGACAGCAGCTCCAGGCATGCTGCCAGTTGCCCTTGGAGAAGAATAAAGCCACAATGAACTCTGATAAACTTGCGGTGGCTTTGCTATGGTTCCGAGGAAGAGCATTCATGGATGTTTCATTTTTTAGTTTGAGCTTCCTTCTTCCGTGTTTTTATTTTTGTGATTTTCGAGAGCGGAGATTTTCTAAATGTTGCAAATCAACATCCTTTCCTGCTCGCTCTGCTCAACGGCTCAACGGGCAGTTTCATTTGAACTAATTTAGATAAAATAACCTTTTGTTTGAATCCCAGTGTCGGGTGGTTATTTCTTTGTCATTTATTGAGTTCCGAATGTATTTCCTGTGTTTAAAATCATGACTCAAGACAGATCTTTAAGGTCGCATTGACCTCGCTTTAGATGCAGATTGGTTTAGGATTTTCCTCTCTCGTATATTCAGTGTGGATAGAGTAATAGAATGAATGTTAGTGTAATGGGCCCTAGCGTATGATGAGTGTATGTGCGTATAACTGTGGAATTACTCTGTCCGTGGAAGTAGGGAGAATTTATAAGCGCCGATCTGCAGCACATGCAGAGTATTCTACTGAAAGCTCTACTTGTTACTCTTGGGTTCCTGATTCACGTGCACTTGGAATTACCAATCCCATTCCCTTTCCCTGAAAACCTAAATCTTGATCCCTGAAATGATGTGTCCTCAGCAGCAGCTACCGTGTGACAAGGCAGTAATACTGCGGCGCCCCATCCTTGTGGAGAAGGTGGTAGCTGAGGTAAGGGTTGGGTAATGACCTGAATCTCCCGAAGTCCATTTTCCATGGATTACTTTGTCTTTTTGAGAGGTAAAGCAAGGTTCATTGACGGTGAAACTAGTTAAACGACAATGATTCGAAAAGTGTGGCAAAGCAGATCATTTCCAAAACAAAGTGTTTTGAAGTTTATAAGTGATTATTGCTTTAAACCCTGATCAAACAAACAGATTGTCTGAAAATATGGATTATAAACTTGTTTAAAAAATGCCTCCTATCTCTGCTGGTCACACTTAAACACTTGTGTGCCGCTCTGTCCACAATCAAGTCCCGGGATCAAGTGACAAGACCAATACTGTGCCTCTGGTTCAGTAAAGCACACATGTTCAGAGGGCACGGCAGGGGCTGAGAAGTTTAATGTTTGTCAACGATCTCTGGCCAGGCTGATGCGGGGGCATAGTAGGGAACGGGCCCAGCAGGCTGTAACACTATAACATCCTGCGCAAGAGGCTCAGGTAATATGACTTCTCAGCTGGGGGATGCGGGAAGGAAAAAGAAAGCTACCACCCGCCAGTGTGTCCAATCTTCGAAGCATGTGTGTGCTTCTGGTCACCAAAAGGGTGGTGTGATTGTGGGAAAACAGCAGGCAAGACCCGCTCCATGGATCACCCTCATGATGGCTGGTACCCCCAGAGTAGACTCTAGGAAAGCTGGTTGGGGCACGGCTAATTGATCTGTTAAATTCTGGCCTGCCTGCTCAGAGCTGTTCATGAATATTCTATCACTGAAGCACAGCATTTTAAAATTGAAGGCGCAGTTGCATGCTCTCATATGTTAGACAATTTTAGCATGCTGGTGCGGCCTCATTGGCAGTGCGCCTCAATTGCAGTATTGTCAGAGGGGCGCTAGAATGCGTGACTAATGCATTTTAATGTGGTGATGCGGACACTAGCATTAAAATGCGTTAGTCGAAAGCCTGATGCGGCCCTACCCTATCCCAGCCCTGAAACTGCGAAAAGTAAAATTATAATAACGTTATTATAATTTTATTTTTCCTGCTCAAAGAGAGCATTTGTTAAAGTTTTCATGTTAATCACAGCCGCCCATCATGAACTGAAATTAACATGAAAACTTGAACAAATGTACACAATCACCCCGCAGCCCAGCTCTATTAAGAAAAGAAATGCAGCGACATAGCTGCCTAGGTTTCAAATTGCTATGCGAGACGGGTTCAAACCTGCCTTAACACCGTTCACGTGGATCTGTACGCGAGGAAATGCACCGTCTATTCACTTTTTTAAGCAAACGTTTGGAGTGATATTTGGCACTGCACCCACACGCATGCCTGGTCACTGGCGCACATAGCCTTGGTTGCAGCGCACATGGACCTTATACTGCCGCACACAGAGGAAAAAAATTAGAGGGAACATTGGATGGGATGAGAAGAAATAGGGAGGAAATGAGAAGAAACAGGGATGGGATGAGAGGAAACAAGCATGAGATGAGAAGAAACAGGGAGGGGATGAGAGGAACCAAGCACGAGATGAGAAGAAACAGGGAGGGGATGAGAGGACCCAGGGATGGGATGAAAGGAAACAAGCATGGGATGAGAAGAAACAGGGAGGGGATGAGAGGAACCAGGGATGGGATGAAAGGAAACAAGGATGGGATGAGAAGAAATAGGTAGGGGATAAGAAGAACCAGGGAGGGGATGAGAAGAAGGAGGGAGGGATAAGAAGAAACAGGGAGGAGATGAGTAGAAACAGGGAGGGGATGAGAAGAATCAGGGATGGGATGAGAGGAAACAAGGATGGGATGAGAGCAAACAAGGATGGGATGAGAAGAAACAGGTTGGGGATAAGAAGATCCAGGGATGGGATGAGAAGAACGAGGGAGGGGTGAGAAGAAACAGGGAGGAGATGAGAAGAAACAGGGAGGGATGAGAAAAACCAGAGACGGGATGAGAAGAGCCAGAGACGGAATGAGAAGAAATAGGTAGATAATGAGAAGAAACAGGGATGGGATGAGAAGAAATAGGGAGAGAATGAGAAGAAACAGGGATGGGATGAGAGGAAACAATCATGAGGTGAGAAGGAACAGGTAGAGGATGAGAAGAACCAGGGTTGGGATGAGAAGAAGGAGGGAGGGATAAGAAGAAACAGGGATGGGATGAGAGGAAAGAAGCACAAGATGAGAAGAAACAGGGAGGGGATGAGAAGAGCCAGGGATGGGATGAGAAAAACAGGGAGGGGATGAGAGGAAACAAGGATGGGATGAGAAGAAATAGGTAGGGGATGAGAAGAACCAGGGAGGGGATGAGAAGAACGAGGGAGGGGTGAGAAGAAACAGGGAGGGAATGAGAAGAAACAGGGATGGGATGAGAGGAAACAAGCATGAGATTTTTATTTTTATTTATTTTGAAGGTTTTATATAGCGCTGGCTAGACCCAGAGGTATCTGAGAGCTTTACAAGAAAGGATAGTATAAGGCACATAGGGTATAAAAGCATATGAAAGGTAGTGCAACAAAAATTTACAAAGTGCAGACAACATGAGCATTATACAAAACCAGATAAATAAACAGGGGCAGGAGCTATAGATTTAAGTAATTAGGTAAATGGTGAAACAGAAGAACAGGGTATAAAATTACTGAACAAAATATCGTGTGATAGATAAGAAATCAGGAGTAGGACAGAGGTTAGGAACCCCAATAATAATGGAGGAGGTGGGTTTTGAGGTCTTTTTTTAAACTAGAGTAGGAGGGATTACAGCGCAGGTTTTTTGGGAGGGCATTCCAGATAATAGGGACATTGCCAGAGAAGGAGCGAGATTGTGTAGCTTTCTTTTTATGCAGAAGTGGGATTAGGAGTAGGGTGTTGGTGCTTCTCAGAGGTCGAGTGGAGCCCGCAGGGTGGAGTTTCTTTGAGAGGTAATGCGGAGTGTTTTGGTGGAGGACTTTATGAGTAATGCAGGCAGTTTTGTAGGCAGATCTGCCTTCGATAGGGAGCCATTTAAGAAACTTGAGAGCCGGGGATATATGATCGAAGCGTTTGCAGTCCGTGATGAGCCTGGCAGCAAGGTTGAGCACAGCTTTGATTGGAGCTAGGTGTACTTTGGGGATTCCATTGAGGATGGCATTACCATAATCAATACGTGACAGAACAAGCGACTGAACTACAAGTTTGAAATCATCGGTGGGTATGAATGGTTTAATTTTCTTGAGGTGACGGAGAGTGAAGAGGGCTCCTTTGGCAGAGTTTTTGATGTGAACATTAAGGGTTAGGGTGTTGCCGATAGTGATGCCAAGAGATTTGACGGAGTTGGACAGGGTGAGTGAGCAATTGAGTGCATTGAGGTCAGGGATCCATGATTGAACGGGTAGAGGCTTATTTTTGGGGGAGAAGAGAATGATTTCGGTTTTGTTAGGGTTGAGTTTGAGATGATTGGAATGGAACCAGGTTTGGATCTTAGTAAGGGTGTTGTTCAGGTGTAAGATATCAGCATGAGTTTTAATCTTGTAATAGATTTGGGTGTCATCGGCGTAGAGGTGGTAATTTATGCCTGCTTGGTTAAGAATGAGGGTGAGGGGTTCCATAAAGAGGTTAAAGAGGGAGGGAGAGAGAATAGATCCTTGGGGGACTCCAAGGGAGACAGGAGTGGGGGTAGAGAGACAGTTTTGAATTTTGGTTTGCTGAGTACGGTGTTGTAGATAAGAGATGAACCATTTGTAGGCGGTGCCATTAAGGCCGAAACGGTTCCTAAGCACATTAAGTAGGGCTGAATGGTTGACTGTATCGAATGCTGCGGAGAGGTCAAGAAGGATAAGAAGGCAGGTCTTGCCATTGTCAAGTGATTGATGGATGTCATCTATGACATTGAGCATTGCCGTTTCGGTGCTGCAGCCTTTTCTGAAGCCAGATTGAAAGGGGTCGAGAAGGTTGACATTTTGTATGTGTTTGTCTAGTTGTAGTAGGACTCATTTTTCAAGTACCTTTGAGAGGAGGGGGAGGTTAGTGATGGGGCGGAGATTATTTAGGTCATTGGGGTCAGCATTGGGGTTTTAGATTATGGGCGAGATTTGACCAAGCTGAAGGGAGGAGGGGACACGGCCCGTGGAGAGAGAGGTGTTGATGATTTTGGTCCAGAATGGGGTGATGATGTGCTTAAGGGCAGGGACAAGGTTGGAGGGTATTGGGTCTTTTGTGTGGGAGAACGGTTTTAGATTGCCAATTATATTGAGGACTTCAAGCTCAGTGACGGGAAGAAAGTTGAGCAAGGAGGCATTGTTCTTAAGTTGAGATTTAGGGGAGTTGGTTACTGGAGATGCCGAAAGTGAGAGGCCTGTGGAGTGGTGGGGGGGTATGGAAATGGGTGGGTGAGGAGGCTCGCTGGGGAGCGGTAGGAAAGAGAGCAGAGGAGAGTGTGTGTTGTCTGGAAGGGGGATGTGGAGTAGGTATTAGATGTGAGGACAGGATTGGATTGGGAGTTGGAGGATAGTTGAGTGGGAAGGAAGGATTTGTCAATTTTGGCAATTTTTTCCGAGAAGAAGTGGGCAATTTCTTCACATCTGTCTGATGAGGCTGTCATATTTGGAGGTGCGGGGGAAGGTTGGTTTCGGATGATTTTGAAGAGTTCCCTGGGTCTGTTTTTGGCACGGTCAAGTTAAGTGCGGAAGAAGGATGCCTTTTCCTTGGTGATGTGTTTTTTGTAAGTGGATCTGGCATGTCTGAGAAGTGCCAGGTGGGAGGGTGAGGGATGGTGTCTCCAGGTTCTTTCCGACAGTCTGAGTGCCCGTCTCTCATTATTTATCTCTGTATTAAAGAGTTTGAGGGGGTGTTTCTTTGGTTTTTGAGTTTAGGCGGGGCTAGTTGGTCAAGAATATTTGTAACAGTATTGTTAAATAGTTCAGTGAGCTCATTCACATTTTGGGAGGGGGGAATGAGAAGAAGTTGAGCTTGGAGTTTCGATTGTAGAACTCCTGGGGGGATGCCTTTTTAGGGTTCTGGTCAATTTCTTAGGTCTGGTAGTTTTAGGGACAGGGAGGTTTGCTGAGGTAGCAATGGTGAAGAGTATAAGGTGATGGTCGGACCAGTCAGTGGGGATGATATTGGTAACGGAAGTCAGATCATCGTTGGACAAAATGGCATCAAGTATGGATCCTTTAGTGTGAGTTGGAGATTGGCAGAGTTGTTTGAGTTCGTTGATTTCAAAAAGTGTAGTGAGGAGGGAGATGGTGGGGTCATTGGTATCATTCCAATGGAGGTTAAGATCCCCAAGAAAGAGATTTTTTGAGTTGGATAATGTTGATTGCACCAGTAGATCAGATAAGTCCTCAATGAAGGGCTGTGGTGGTCCCGGGGGGGCGATAGATGTTATGTAGACAAATTGGGCGGGAGTTTTGAGTTAACAGTTCTGCTTCCAGGTATTCGCATGAGGCGTAGACTGGGTTAGTGATAAGAGAAAACTGAAGTTCATTTTTGAAGATAATGGCTAGCCCTCCCCAACTCTGTTAGGTCTGTCTTTTCTAAGAATAGAGTATCCCGGGGGGAGAGAAGGTCAAGTATGCTCGTTGAGTGGTCATTTAGCCAGGTTTCAGTGAGGAATGCAATATCAATGGATTCACTCAGGATGGTTTCTGAGATTTCAGTGGCGTGGAGGACCGCGGAGCGACAGTTAACTAGCATGAATTTCAGTGGTGTGGGGTTGGGTATGGAGGGTGGGCCAGAGTGGATCAGCGAAAGTTGAGGTGGTGGTCTGGGAGAAGCGGGGGAGGAGGGGGTTCTATTTGTCCCTATGATAACAGCGATGGGGGCATAAGGGAGTGGAGGGTTGGTGGTTGGCAGATTAGTAAGGTAGGAGTTACATAGGTCAGCGAGGTCGGATGGGGAGAGATGGTTCAAGGTGCGGAGAGGTTTATGCTTACGGCATCGGAGAGGGAGTGATCTCCAAAAGTTTTGTTTGTTATTGTGGATGTTTGAGGAAGGGAGGATGGTGGTTTTATGGTGAGGGAGGGTTCTGGTGCTGTTGACAAAGAAGTCTTTTCTGAGTTGGGCAAGTTTCGTGGGTTAAATTAGATAGGTCACATTCAATGTTGTGTAGGATCTGGCAATTGAGGAGAGGGGAGGTATCGGGAGTGTGTGGCCTGATATATTTGCAGAGGGTGGACTAATGTGAGAGGGGGAGATGTGGTAGATGGTGTGGGGTGAGCGGTGACGGGGCTGGGGTGAGTGAGGGGTTCGGAAGTTAAAGTAGGTAGGACGAGTACAGTGTTGTGTAGGCTTGAGGTAGTCCGGGTACAGGGAAGTGATGAAGGGGTGTGGGAGGTGGGAGGAGAATGGTCTGGGGATAGGGAGTGGTCGTGATTAGTTGCAGGTGGAGGCCTACTGTGTGAGGGGGGAGATAGGGTAGTAGGTATGGAGTGATGGCTGGCGGATCTATTAAGTGAGAGTGGAGGGGTTAGGTTAAACAGGGGGCAGAAATCTGCAGGTGATGTGGTCAGAGAAGATAAAAGGGCATGAAGCAAGTGAGAAACAAATATATTGGTGTGATGGGGATGTGTGATTATTGAGGGTTGGGGTGAGGGGGTGTGAGGAACATGGGTGTTTATTGGGGACTGAGGTACGGGGTTGGGGGGTTGGGTAGGTAGAGCCTGAGGGGGGTGGGTAGATGGGAAGGGGAGGAGCAGAGAGTGTATGGGATTGGTAGGGGTAGGGGGGTGAGGAGTTGTGATAGGTGATTGCGGGGAAAAGACGGTGGAGTAAGTGAGTGGTTGGGTCAGGGGGAGGGAGGTTTGGGGGACAGGGGGAGGGCAGGTCATGGGAAGGGAATGATAAGTAGGTGACAGGAGTTTGGGGCTACCGTTATTCAAGGAGGGGTCAGAGGAGTAAGGGTTAAGGGGGTTAGGGGGAGAGAGAGAGATAAGTGGGGGATGAGAAGTAGGTAATTGGGGATGGGGTAGTCGTTATCAATAGGGGGGTCCAGGGAGGGAGATGGTGAGGTCATTTTTTGGAGGTTGAGAGTGGAGGTAGAGTGGGGGGGAAGAAGAGGTTTGAGGGGTTCTGCTCGCTTGGGGAGGAGGAGTGTTAGGCGCTGAATGGTTAAGGAGGAGAAACATAGTGCTAAAGTGGTGTACAAAGATAGAGAGGTAGAAAGGCGAGGCTTGTATAAGGATATTACCTGTTTTGAAGATGGAGATATCAATGTCACCCTGAAAGGCTGGGGAGGGAGCAGTGGATATTTTAAATCCATTTGGGATATTGGTTGAGTTAGAGATAGGGAGGTGTTGGGGGAAGATGCTCTTCCATTTGGAAGGGCGTTTGGAGTAGAAGATGTAGTTGGTAATAATGGGGGAGGTGAGGCTGAGGTAGTTATCGACAATGAATGTTTCAGGGTTGCGGATGAGGAGTTTATGTTTGAAATTTTTCCTTGCGTGTTTGGAGAGATTTGGGGGGTAGTGAATGGTCCAGGAGTTGGGGCCGTGTTTAGAGAGGGTATGGTCCTGAGGAGGATGGTCAATGCTGTGAAGGGGCATTTTGGGTGGACGTGAGAGGGAGACAGAGAAAAGAGAAGGACGTTAAAGGAGATGGGGTAGGGGAGGAGATGGGAGGGGGTGCGCTGGGAGAGTGTGGGGTCGAAAAATCGGGGGCTAGATAAGGAGGTAGTGTTAAGCACGAGAGGAATAAAATCAGGAGCAGATTCGATAGCAAAACAGAATTGCATCATTGATGTTCGGTAGGGTAGAAAAGGTAAAACAAGCACGGTAGATATGATGAATCAAGCAAGGGGGCAAATAGGCGAGGAAATACAGTCAGGCGCAGATAAGATAGTAAAAGCAGATTCCAGTGCAAATATGGATGACATTAAATAGTTAAACAAACACGATAAAATATGGGAGTAGGATAACCAAGGGAGGAATTAAAAATCAAGAGCAGATTAGGTAGCAAAACAGCTTACATCGTAAGATTGGAGCAAATTTAATAGGTGAACAAACACAAACCTCAAAAAGCAAAAGATAAAATCCAAAAACAATAGTCTGTGGGGGAGCAATTATATTATATTAATTTTATAATATTATATCATATTTAGCAATATGAAGCAAGTAGCTTGGTTTGATAGGCTCGAAATTCCAGGGTTTACTCAGGATTTACGGCGATGGCGATCCCAAACCTCCAGGGCCCAACCATTCAATAAGCATAGAAAAACAAAATGAGGAGGAAAACAATGGCTGATGATCAGTCGGCCCCTCTGCTCACCTTTTGCGATTTAACACCCATTGCCAGCAATATGTCCGACTCTGGCTACTCAGTGCTTTATGTCTACAAAGTGAATATGCACGAAGGGGGTCACACTGCGATCGGGAGACTCAACCTTTCAGTGAACACAATCTGTGATTGTTCGCAGCTGGTCCATACTTTCTGTTCCTGCATTCTGGAGGTGTCTCCAGTGGACGAGTCTCTGGACTTGGACCTCTTTTGGTTTAACAAGAGCTTCGGTTGTGCCCTGTCAACTCTGCCCATCGTAGCCTCCAGCAGGCCTCACAACCGGTAAATTCCCACCAAACCGGGGGGGGGGGCAGCGCAACAGGAGAGGAGACCACATGTGCTGCACAGCAAGCTCCCCGAGTCAGCGTTCCAGACAGCACCACAGGCCAGAAGCGGCATAGGACAGTGTCAGGCCGGCAGTACTCACTCCAGGTAGGGGTCTAACAAACAACTCGTGGCCCCAAGACAACGGCACTGCTCGTTGTCGCTTATGTAGGTCTTCAAGGCTGTCTCTTCCCTGTAGTTGAGCCCAAGGAGAGGTCGCTCCAATCCCCTACCAAGTCCTTGTGCAGCCTCTTCCTCACACAGGCAGTATCCGATAAGGCGTTTTGCCTCAACCTGCTGGAAACACAACAGAGGTGGGCTCAGCGTCCTCTAAAGCCAGATCTAGATCTCTTCCTTATCGTGGGCCCGTCTATCTTGCCAATCAGGGTCAAGGCAAGCAATCAGGCAGGGCGCCGTGGCACCCAATGGCAGTTCTAATCTCGAACCGTGCTGGCAATGTCCCAGTGTCCAACCCTGTACCCACTGCGCAGCACCGCTCTCACCTAGGGCCCTCCAATGGTCTCCGCCAATCGTGGCGTGGCAGGACAATTACTGCAGGCACACAGGCTGAGTACACTTAGGGCACCAACTATCCAACACAGCGGCCTCCAGACGTCTGTGTACCAAGACTCCTTGTAGACCCTGCGCTTTGATGTGTGGGGGTGGGGCCGCTGCAGTCGCCGATGTCGAAGTGTCCTCAGAGGACCCAAATTCCAAAGCAGGGCTGCAAGGCTTCAATCCCCTCAGGGCCTCAGGCTCCCCCACGTAGGGCACTCCCCTCCCGCGCAGGGGCCGAGACATTCAGCGGGGCTCAATTTCAGACCGCACAGTGTCCCGCGCAGCCACACCAGGAGGGAGGGCACTCACCACTCGGTTCCGCAGAGCAAGTCCGAGTGGAAATCTCGCCGCGAGTTCAAGGTGTGGCACTCCGTGTGTGCCCTAAGTCCCCAAGCCGCAGCAGTTCTGGGTGAACGCCGCCCACCACACCCACGCAAGTCCGGTGCTCGATGCCTAGCCCGGCCGTCCCCAGAAAGCGCCGTAATTTCCTTTAGCGTTGTGGCACGGCAGTCGGGGCATAAGCGTCGCGTTTTGGCAGTGTTCGGGACTCAGATCATATGAGCGCTTTCCCTTCCAGCTTACTCGTCATCCGGGGTTACAGCCAATCTCTGTCCGCCATCTTGTATCCCTCCCAGTCGTTCTCTTCAAACGGGAGGTGCCAGGTACTCCTCCGTTATCTTTCGGCCTTCTCTGTGATTTAGATGTGGAGAGGTGCCCAAGTCCGCCTCACCGCTCACGCCCGTACTGCACAACTCGCTCCGCTACTAATTTGGTCCCTTTCCACTTCTCTGCGTAGCCGCCATCCCAAGTCAAAAAGGAAGATCATCCTGGACTCATTCTAGCGTCATCCGATGACTTCAGCCAGGCTATTCCTGTAATTATCTGGGGAAGTCATACCAAGCCATCCTGAAGTCTTCCCACAGAGCAAAATATTTAAATGAGATGACTCTTACTGTAATCACAAAAACTACTCCAGGATGGTGTCCTGATTACTTCAATTAAAAATGCGTGATGATCCTTTACAACTCCAAGAATACTAATTGACAACTGCAGAATCAGCGTGAATTACTCCAGGATGGTGTCCTGATTACTTCAATTAAAAATGCGTGATGATCCGTTACAACTCCAAGAATACTAATTGACAACTGCAGGATGAGTGTGAACTACTCCAGGATGGTGTACTGATTACTTCAATTAAAAATGCGTGATGATCTTGTACCTCAAGGAATACTAACTGACAAGTGCAGGATGAGGTTGAAATACTACCGGATGATTTCAGGACAACCTCATGGTTAGTTTACAACCACTGGATGATTTGCTAACATCTACAGAATTATTATGCATTACTGTAGTATGATTTTATGACAACTTCAAATTGGAGTTAATGTACACAAGGGTATTGGGAAAACACTACAGTACATCCCCTCATCACTGCCTAACAACCAAGAGTACTCAGTGGAATTATTTAGAAGTAATCCCAATTCGTAACATCCAAGAGTATCCACTGGATGGGCACTCTTGGCTATTGCAAATGGGGATTACTTCAGAATGGTTTAATAAAATGTTCTCGATGCTTGTAGATCACTCCTAAATGTTTAAATACAGACTTTCCAAATGTCCTTTCCTTCATCCTGGATTACTCAAGTCTAATTTAAAAACAAATTTGAAATGAAATACTTGGGTGAAACATGGTGTCCCTTTAAAAAAGAAAACTGTATGGGTTTAAATCAGGATCCTTCTTTAAACAAGGACAATGATATAAATTGAATTTGTGAGGAGCGTTGGTAAGAATACCATTTGCATTGAGTAGCAGCCTTGCAACGTTTGACCTTTCCCCATACTAACTGTGACAGGTCTTCATTTGAGCTAAACGAAGTCACTTTAAGTTTTGATATGGTGACCTGTGGCAATACACCGAACAAAGAATTGGTTCAAATAAATGGATCTGAAATTACTTCTCACTGTGTGCTTTTATTTCGCCAAAGCATGTACATGACCTCAAAGAGAGATAGTATACTGTTCAGGATAACATTAAAAGTAAGGAAAGAGAATTTTAAAAAGTCAACAAAAGAAGCAGCTCTATTGCTGCAGCCACTGTGGTACCGATAAAACATTCAAAAATAAAATGCAAGACCCTATAACTAATCGCCACTTTGCAGACATTAGGCCATGTTCTGTGTGGGTTTGCTACAGGGTCAACCCACTGATACACATGACTGTTCGGCTGTGCACAGCATGGGGTGGGTGCTTGTGAGGTGGTTGGCAGCTACAGGGTATTGGGTGCAGTGTGTGTGTGGCCATAGGCCAGGCCCTGTGGCCAACCCCTACAGCACAAAGCCAAAGGCAATGTGCAGCAGGCAGTTGGCTACCCGCTCAAAGTTGGGCACCCAACCTCACACTGCCAAAGGCCATGGGCAGCGTGATTTTGGGGGCCCACAGGGTTTGGATGCAAGTCCTGGCCAGAATTTATCAAACTATGAAGGGTTGTCCAAAGGGCCTGGCAGAAGGTGTCTTATCAGTGACAAATGCATACCTGTCAATCTCTTAACTTAAAATTGCAGGTCATGTGAAATCTTTGCCATTGTTGGGAATCACTGTGCAAACTATTCGAATCATAAGCTAAGAATTACCACCTTATTTCCAGGGATGCCATTATGCTATGTGTGGGCACCACTATGTAACAAAGGGGCACAATATGTCAAGAATGACAACTATTCAGTCAGACCCAGAATTATGCCAAAGACAGGCACCGTCATGTAGAAGCCTCTACTCCAGTGGCTGCTTTCAATAGAAAGTGGTGGGGCAGCGGGGAGTTTGTATTAAAAAAAAAATAATAATAAATTTACTTACCTGCCACGGCCGGGGTCCAGCTTCTTCCAGAAGCGCAGTCCAGCTTCGAGACTTCCCACCCAATCCCAAAGCTACTATCATGCTATTACTCAGCATGACAGCAGTGCCAGGATTGGCTGAGGAGGCTGGTTTAACGCTCACTCAGGCACAGGGAGCCTGTGGCCTTTCTCCACCCGGAGATACAACACAGGATGGTTGTAGAAATGTAAGTGCGCATGTTGGTTTGGCCGCCCTAAGACGGCCTTCCAAACCAACATGAAAACTAACTGCTCCCACCGCTCCTCCCCCCTGCTACTGTCCCTTGAGGATTGCCCCGTCCTAGACTGGGCCACTTAGCGGACTCTGCCTATCCAGGAAAAAATAAAAGGATAATACATAGTTTTGTTATGTTTTATTGTTAACCCCTTCAGTGCCCGCCCCTTTCCCCGCTCTGTGCCGGCCGTTGCATTAGCGGGCGGGGTCTATGACGAGCTGGACTCGTCATGGGCACAGCGCAACCGCGGCCCATGACGAGTCCAGCTCGTCATGGGCACTGAAGGGGTTAATCAGCTGGCTTTTAGCAGTGGGGAAACGCTCCTCTGCCATTACGGAGGAGCCGCTGCTGCTCTACTCTCTCTATCTTCCCAACCCCACCACCTTCAAACCTTACCAGTAGAAAAGATAGAGGTGAAGACCATCATTCCCTGTAACATGCGCGCACAGTGCATTTCACCAGCGCGCACAGACTCTTTGTTGGACAGGCCACATGAAGGGCTTGCTCCCCCCCCCGCATGAAACGGCCCAAGCCCCGGCCCTCCAGGTGTGACCCACAGGGCCAGCCCGCAACCCGTCTCCAGACGGTACTCCTGCCCCCGGACATCTGTGTATCATGGGGCCGACCCACTCCCGGCTCCCCCGTCCGGACCAGCCGCCATCTTGGACACTGCACCACGAGGCCGCGTGGCCTCAGCTCGACCCTAACCCTGGGCCTGGCCAGGCCCCGCCATCCCGGCACCACCATCCACCCAGGAGGTGAACGGACCACTTGGCAGGTCGATGGCTCTCTCCCGCCAGGTGCCGATCGCCCTCCAGCTCCCCCGGGCGCTGGCTCCACCCCCTGCTGGGTGTCTGGACTCCCTCATCCCGGACCTCCCGACCTCCAAGTGCGAGGGTCCGGACATCAAAGGGCGCCAGACCTATAACTAAGGCAGCTCCAGAGCAGGGAGGCAGTTGTATCCTGGAGTTGAGAGACACCGCGAAGAACTCATCCTTGACGGACTACCGGCGCTGCCGTAGCCCTGCCTTGTGAACTACCGTCCTGCCTGCTGGCGCTGCCGCGGCCTTCTTCATCCTCCATCCTCGTCGGGACCTGCTGGCGCTGCCGCGGACCGTGTAAACGACCATCTTCATCAGGACCTGCTGGCGCTGCCGCGGACCGTGTAACGACCATCTGCATCGGGACCTGCTGGCGCTGCCGCGGACCGTGTAACGACCACAATGTTGGATTGAGACTGTTTAAGAATAACTATAGTTTTGAGAAGTTTCAAGGTATCTACCTGAACGCAACTGTGCGTGGAGATTAGGGCCCCACCGGTCCTAGTATTGAAGGTTTGAAGTGTCAGAAATCCATGACTGTTGGAATCCACTCCACAGCACGCTATCCAAAATAAGTGTTAAACGAGTAAAATATTGTTTCAAACACGGAAAAGGAGTGCCTCTACCACCCATTTTGTTGTTACAGTGGAAAGCCTGTAACAAATACTGTCCAGTCACCTTTACTTTACTTATTGCTGTATTTGAGTGTTAATTTGAAAAGTAATGAGGCGAAACATTTGCACAGACAGTGTTAACATATGCACAGATGTCAAAATAACGAAGTAATACTATCAAAAAAATGCGACCCATTATGCTACATAATTCTTGTTTTGTGACCGCCTAAGTTAGTCACCATGCTGCATAATGTGGACCGTCCCTACCGCTTAATTCCCGTGTCTCTGCTTATTTAGCACAATAAATCACCAGGGCACGGTGGGGGGGGTTCATAGGGGCATATTAACAAGCCAGGCGAAAAAATTATCTCCGCTTTAGCGGCAGAAAACTGCAGCTAAAACAGCGATAATGGGCTTGATAATATGCTCTATGGAATTCCAATTGAAGCCCATGTTAGATGTCCTTCACATTTAACATGGGTTTCAATTGGAATTCCACGGAGCATATTATCAAGCCCATTATCTTCGTTTTAGCGGCAGTTTTCTGCCGCTAAAGCCGCGATAATTTTATCGCCTGGCTTGTTAATATGCCCCAATGTAAGCACAGTAGATGAGAAGTGCAACCTACTAAAGGTATGGGCTAACAGGAACGAACAAAAATGTTGAGAATATTCTGTTTCTTGATATGATTACGGCTGTAAAATGGAGGCTTTTCATCTGCCACAGTGAGAAAATCGAAAGAGAAAATGTGGCCACCGCTTAAGAAGCCGTGGAGCGAGTGATATATATGAGATAAGAAGGGCTTTAAGTGGAATGAAAAACCTAGGGTTTTCTCATTGGGGCGTGACCGAAGTAGAGGGTGGCTTGAAAACCCTTAAGCTTAGCAAAGTGTGTCACCCGACTGGTATGTTTATTCTTCTGTCATTGCAGCCAGATATATGATACAACAAGTAACATTACACCTACAACATGCGAGGACTATCGGCTTTGGCAATGTTTGTTATTTGCATAAGATGTATAAGCAACAACTACGGCTTCGTTTTACCGAATATTGAAAATGGGTTAGTCCTCGTGGTAGAAGTTGTAGACTAACGGCTAGAGATACCGACTTTGGTGCTGGGAAAAAGCAGGTTCGAGTTTTGGCGTATGTTAGACGGCGACCTCAGGAGCCTGGAAGGGGTCCTGACTACCCTGAGACCCACCCTCGTGATATCGTAGCCGGGCACTGGCGGGAGACTCCCCAGGGGGAGGAATCTCGCAACTAGGATCGTACTTCTGGCACCACACGACACAGAGTGACCACACCGGGTATTCTCAGAAAACAATCTTTATCAAGTAGGTTATCACTGCAAATATGTACAAGGTGAGCACGGGCTCAAGAGTCTCGGAAAGGGTAGGGGGTAGCGGGACAGTCTCTGGTAAAGGTTCAAAGCAGGGATGTATCCGGCGCACAGCTCACAATCCTCGAGCTGGGGGATACGTTGTTGTAGTCGGGGTCCGGCGGGACCGTGAGAGTCTGGGGGAGCCGCGAGTCACTCAGCGGGCTCAGGCACAGGTTCGGAGGTCTTACGATCTTCAAGGAGCCGCGAGTCACTCAGCAGGCTCAGGTACAAGTTCGGAGGCTTTACGATCTTCAGGAAGCCGCGAGTCACTCAGCAGGCTTGGGCACAAGGTCGGAGGTGTTACGATCTTCAGGGAGCCGCGAGTCACTCAGCAGGCTTAGGCACAAGTTCGGAGGTGTTACGATCTTCAGGGAGCCGCGAGTCACTCAGCAGGCTTAGGTGGGTTCAAGTTCCAGGAGCCGCGACCGCGTCGGCAGGCTCTCGTTGTTCCAGCGTCGAATCTGCCGGACAGACCCAGAGCACCCCTTGTTATAGGTCGACCCCTCTTTGATGTCCGGAGTCTGTGCAGGCAGGGGTCTTGTCACCTGGGGGTCGCTTGTCGGGATTTCCTGCTATTGTCTTTTGATCCTTTCAGGGCCGGGTCGGGAGGAGTCCCAGACACCCAGCAGGCACGGAGCCAGCCCGCAGGGAGGCCGGAGGGCCGATCGAAACCCATCGTCCCAGGGGAGTTCAGAGGTGCGACAGAAACTGCTCCTCCCTCTCTCATCCCCTGGAAGCGTGATGTCCTCCAGCCGGAGTGGCGCCTCTAGGCCCGGGTCGCGCTGGGGCCGGGCGGCCATCTTGGTGCATGAAGTGGGCATGCGGGCCCGGGGTGGCCGAAAGGAGAGAGGCCATGGACGGGGTTGTCCTAGGTCGGTGCGGGTGTCCTGGTGGGGAGGGTCGGCTGGGCCGTGTGCTTGGGCTGCAGGTACCAGGTTTCGGTGGTGCGGAGGCACGGAGGGCCATTCTACGAGGCCGGGTCCAACAGCGTATGCTCACCATTCCGTGATTCTAGGCAAATCACTAAACTCTGTGCCTACCAAAAATAATATGGACTGATGTATTTGTGTCATGTAACTATTACCCATGTGAAGCGCTCCAATACCTTTGGGTCAAGTTCGCGCAATATACAATTGCAAGAAAATCAAAAGTGTATACTGCCGCAGAATTGGCTTTTTTTCACCCCGAGGGCAAAAAAATGTAGAGTCCGATAGGGACCAATCTCAGCACCTGCTTCTTCAGAGCTGCCGGTGCCACTTAAAGCCCTGGACAGAAGAAAAAGGCGCGACTGTGGCGGAGGGTACTGGGAACGGAGACCTTGTTTGTGGCCAAAATGTTTGTGGACATTGCTAAATTTCAGACGCATAGCATGGCCCTAATTTTGGCGAAAAGTGTGAATAATACACTGCACAGAGCATGATCTGATTCATGACTATACTGTCTGCCAGCCGCATAATGCAGGCTTTTCTTGTATTCAAATTAACCTTGATTTATGTAACCCTAGAAAGAGGGTGCTCGTTTTCAAAATATTCCTATTAACATTGCACGCATATTTCTTAGCAGCCTCCCATGTGCTTAAAGTAGGATCGTTTTATCCTTAACCTGAATGCGAACTCGTCCATAAAAGCAGAGGGGAAAGGTCAACTTTGTTTTCACCCACGAATGACTCAAACGCTGCACTGGTACCAAGGATACAATGCACATACAAGACTGGTCTTGCACTAATACCCCATCCCGCTTTGCACCATAACTGGGCCTTGTAAGTTTTCAGCAGCTGGGAGGCTTGGACTCCGTGTTTACTCCACTGGCAGCCCAAACATAGTCTTACCGGACATCTTGGGTTCTCCCACGTCTGCTGCAGTGACACGGAGAGCATGGAAAGTAGTCAGGTTAGTAGTACATTTCGCCAATACTACCTGATGTATACTTGCCCACTCTCTGTTTCACTGCAGTGATGTGATGCTGAACGAGAGTCCGCTCGGTCTCGCATCACCTTTGGCGCCTCATTCTTCAGCCGGCATGATTACAGATTCCCGCCTTTGAAAGCGCAGTTGAGGAAGAAGCCCATAAGTGTAAATTAAGGTGGCAAGCCATAAACCACTCTACTAAAAACAAATACCGACGACATTCAGCAATGCATATCCCTTCCATTCTCCGGCAAACACGCCCAGAAGGCACCGGTAATCAATAGTCGGTGGTTTGGCACACCAGCACTTAATCTCCCCTCGCCTCGCCTCGCTGGTCTTGCTTGAGACCCACTTCCGGCTGAGTACAACTTCCGGTATGAAGAACTTGAAATTGAAGAAGGACAAAAGTAGTCCCCCGGGCTAATGTTTAGCTCAGCTTCATTGATACCTCCAAATTGTGCCAATGCACAAGTGGCCCATCCCATGAACACACAATTTTCAATGGTATTCAGAATTAAGTTGACTCTTTTCTATGCTTGTAAATTTGTTTTTAACTCTCCAACTTTATTAGAATTTGGCTCTCACAAATAGTCAAGAGTGTTATAGTCACCAAAATTGACTAGATCGTGCTGGCAGCATCGAGGAAGGAAACACAGAAAAAGAGAGCAAAACGAGAGGGACAGAGGGCAGGACACAAAAACAAGTGGCAGAGGGCAGAAGGGCACCAAAAACGACAGGAGCAGAGGGCAGAAAGGCGCAGAAAAAGAGAGAAAAACGAGTGGCGCAGAGAGGCACAAAAAACGAGGGAAAAACGAGAGGGACAGAGGGCAGGACACAAAAACAAGTGGCAGAGGGCAGAAGGGCACCAAAAACGACAGGAGCAGAGGGCAGAAAGGCACAGAAAAAGAGAGAAAAACGAGTGGCACAGAGGGCAGAGAGGCACCAAAAAGACAGGAGCAGAGGGCAGGAATGCACAGAAAAAGAGAGCAAAACGAGTGGCACAGAGGGCAGAAAGGCACAAAAACGAGTTGCACAGAGGGCAGAAGGGCACCAAAAACGACAGGGGCAGAGGGCAGAAAGGCGCAGAAAAAGAGAGAAAAACGAGTGGCGTAGAGAGGCACAAAAAAAAGAGGGAAAAACGAAAGGGACAGAGGACAGAGAGGCACAAAAACGAGTGCCACTGGTATTGTTGTGAGTACGGAAGATGAGACTTGCTGCTAGTAACAAGTGGCCTGCTTAGTGCCAGAGCGCCCTGTGTTTCATGTTGCTTAGTGCCAGAGCGCCCTGTTTCTTGTTGCTTGGTGCCCTTCCATTTCTAGTGCTTTGCAGCTTTATTGAGACTTTTTTTAGTGTTTCTGGTTGCTCAAATGGATCTAATTTCTGTTATTTATATATTTCCCTCATCTTCATTGTTTGATTTTTGTTCCCAGGAAAGTGTCACTCATAGTCGTTGAATGTCACTCCTAATGACAGTGAAATATGAAAATGTCACACATACGCACTCTGAAACCTTGGCAGCTATGATAGAGGCATCATAGTCTTTCCACTTTTAGGCGCGTGAAATTCTATTTCCAACCTTTAACGCTGCATGCATTTTGCTATTCATGCACAGCACCATTTCTGCGCTTTTTGTTTATTAAAAATTGCAAAGCAATTTTTCACCTTTGTATAAAAATGCACAACCACGCGATATAATCACACCGCAAACTTTTACTCCGCATATGCCTTTACCACGCATGCCATGACAACGCAATGGCGTGCACGGTGAGTTCCAAACAATTTGTAAAAGTGTTTATGGTAAATATAGATATATTTTTTAATATGATATGTATATATATATATTTAATTTTAATTATTTTTTAAAAACAACTAAAAACAAAAAAGGCCTTTTTTATCCCAATAACTAAACACCCCTAACATTGTTAAATTACCCATACCACCCCAATACCCATGCCCACTAAAATCTTAAATTACCATTGGCACCCCAAATCCACCCTGAACCCTAAAACACACCCTGACCACTAACAATACCCCTGCACCCCCAATCCCACCCTGAACCCTTAAACTACCCTAGCACCCCAAAACCTAAACTGAACCCTGTACACTAACATTACCCTGAGCACCGCAAAAACAAAACACACCCTGATCCCTAAATTTTCTACTACACCCCAAACCTAAAGCCACTCTGAACCCTAAAAATCCCCCAGCACCTCTAAACCCAAACACACCCTGAACCCTAAAAATTCCCCTACACCCCAAAACCCTAACCCACCATGCCACTTAAAAATACCCCAGCACCCCAAAAACTAAACCCACCCTGAACCCTAAAAATACCCCAGCACCCCAAAACCCAAACATACCCTTACCCCTAAAATTACCCATAACAACTAAAAATAAACCTGCACCACAAAACCTAAAATGACCCTGAACCCTAAAAATACCCCTGCACCCCAAAACCTAAACCCACCCTGAACCCCAAAAATACCCTGGGCACCCCAAAACCCAAACATGTCCTTAACCCTAAAACTACCCCGGACCACTAAAAATAAACCTGCACCCCAAAACCTAAACCTTAAAAATACCCCTGCACCCCAAAAACTAAACCCACCCTGAACCCTAAAAATACCCCAGCACTCCAAAACCCAAACATACCCTTAACCCTAAAATTAGCCATGACCACTAAAAATAAACCTGCACCCCAAAACCTACAACGACCCTGAACCCTAAAAATACCCCTGCACCCCAAAACCTAAACCCACCCTGAACCCCAAAAATACCCTGGGCAGCCCAAAACCCAAACATGCCCTTAACCCTTAAACTACCCCTGACAACTAAAAATAAACCCGCACCCCAAAACCTAAACCCTAAAAATACCCCTGCACCCTAAAACCTAAACCCACCCTGAACCCTAAAAATACCCCAGCATCCCAAAACCCAAACATGCCCTTAACCCTAAAATTTCTCCTGACCACTAAAAATAAACCTGCACCCCAAAACCTAAACCCACCCTGAACCCTAAAAATACCCCTGCACCCCAAAATCTAAACCCACCCTGAACCCTAAAAATACCCAGACACCCCAAAACCTAAACCCACCCTGAACCCTATAAATACCCCAGCACCCCAAACTCCTTAACCCTAAAATTACCCCTGAACCCCAAAACATATAACCCTACACTCCAAAACCCAAACCCTATACATACCTTATACTTACATATAAATCACATATGCTTCTACCATTCATGCATTTACAACAAATTTCGTTGTAAAAGCATGTGTGGTAAATGCATATGCATTGTAATGCCATGCGTTGTAATGGCATTGCCGCGTAATGGTAGTTGCATTGTCTTGGTATGCGGGGTGATGGTAGTAGTGGTAAAAGATTAGTTGTGTTTACCTCTTGCACTAGAAGTATAATCATTCTCAAAACATAAGGAGCAATTTCATCATGTTAAGAAGAAATGATGCTTGTGGAGATTTGGATGTTTATTTTCAAATCATCAAGCACAATTGGATCTTATGAAGTCATCACATTCTCATTCTTAAATCCTCCTGAAGTCATCAGGAATAGTCACACCTTGTGAAGTCATCGCATACTCATTCTTAAGTCTTCCCGAAGTCATCAGGAATAGTCACACCTTGTGAAGTCATCGCATACTCATTCTTAAGTCTTCCCGAAGTCATCAGGAATAGTCACACCTTGTGAAGTCATCGCATACTCATTCTTAAGTCTTCCCGAAGTCATCAGGAATAGTCACACCTTGTGAAGTCATCGCATACTCATTCTTAAATCCTCCTGAAGTCATCAGTAATAGTCACACCTTGTGAAGTCATCAGATGCTCATTTTCAAGTCATCCACAAGTCATCGAGCTGAAGTTTCTAAACTCTGCTGATGACTTCAAGAGCTTGATGATGTCTGATGATGTGAAAATGACTTCTAGAGTAGTTGGATGATCATCCAATGACTCTGGGATTGCTTCTAAAGTAATCCTGTTTGACCTGGGATGTCGGGTACTCTGCCTGCCTTTTCCACGGAAATCTAGGCTATCCCAGCCTGTAAATGCCTCGATTTCCACACCTCAGAGCTCCGTCGGTGTTCCGATGTTCTGGGCGCTGTTTGAAGGGCACGGGTGAGTCACTGCTATCCGGTTTTGCAGTGACAGGTTACCACGAGAGAATGGTAGAAATTGTCAGCTGACGGTAGAGGTTAGTGCAGATGCTCGCACCTTTAGAATGGCATTGAGTATAAAGTGGGGTAGAGCTCCTATATTGCTCCTCTATTGGTAGATCGCGTCTCAGCACTTTGCAGCTAACTTTACTGACTGATGGGTATCGGATCAGCGTTCGCTAATAGCCGCCATTTTGCGGGCCAGTATTAAGCTAGAGAGTGTCTGCAGTTCACGTAAATAGGGTTCATGAAGTGAGGTACCAGGCATTTGTGTTGTTCCCACTGGTTTGCTCAATACCAATGCCGAAATTGGAGAAAACATGGGCAAACCCAGCGTGTGAAGGTGGGCATATTCAGATTACAGCAATCTGTCGAGTCCCGAAACCGCCGCCATTAGAGGGTCAGGCAAACAGGCGTCGATGTTGAAAATAGTGCCAAACTGTGTCAAACTGAACAGAAGGATTTCAATTTACCTTGACGCTTGTAGGAAGCAGCTGGTTTTTGTGCAAGAGGGTGGAAACCCGTAGTTTGGCGGAGCCGTTACAGCCAATTGAGACCATCTCATTGCGCTTGTCGGGTAGGCACCATTTTGTGTTTCGATCCCCAGCTCACTATGTAGGTGTAGGCACAAATATCACCTTTATTAGGGCATCAGGATATTCAGCGGAGGTATGGCCGAAAGCAGAGTGAATTCCGATACGGTAATCTTCCTCCACATTGCTTCAATCTCCTTCCGGACTCTGGGAAACCAGCATTTCATCTGAGATGAGAAGAAACAGGGAGGGAATGAGAGGATACAAGGATGGGATGAGAGGAAACAAGGATGGGATGAGAAGAAACAGGTAGGGGATGAGAGGAACCAGGGATGGGATGAGAGAAAACAAGGATGGGATGAGAAGAAATAGTTAGGGATGAGAAGAACCAGGGAAGGGATGAGAAGAACGAGGGAGGAATGAGAAGAAACAGGGAGGAGATGAGAAGAAACAGGGTGGGGATGTATGAGAAGTTGGCCTGGCATGTGCTGGTCACTAGTTATAGTGGCCACCTTGCACCAGTCCAAATCGACTCTTATGGTAGATAGGTTTAAGACAACCTTTTAAAGAAAGCTATCCTAGTGGTAGCTGTGGAGAGCAGCCTTCAGGCTAAGTCTCTGAGGAATGTAAAGCAGCTTGTTTTACCTTATAATCTCTTGAATTACCAAATGAAAGGACACCACACAGGTATATATATCAAATATATATGTATTTATTTCTAGACACACTCTACTAATCTCTTTATGAGATTAGAAGCCAGGTACACATTAAAATGTCAACGTTTCACAATAAATTAAGCACATATATGGCTGGAGCCCTAGGGGCGTACCGGACCATATAGGGCGTGGATAATCGCTGGGGCTTCACTACTGCAGTGTTAAATCCGAAGGTGGATTGAAGATGTAGAAGACCTGAAAATTGAGGGGACAGTGTTCAAGGTCACTTGCCAGTGACCGGTGGCCAGCAAGATGGATGACCACTGATGTTGCGTCGATTCAGGTCGTCGATGGTGTTTTGACTCTTTACTCACGAGGTCCAGGAGGGATTGATGATGACCAGCAGCTGGATTCGGAGTGTCCCACAATGTCTGCAGCTGATGACGGTATTGTGAACCGGATTGGAGCCAACAAGCCTTGGCAACTGAAAGTCTTGTGTAGACTGAAGAAAGTCGATGGTGCAGACCAGCAAGGCTGATGGACCCACCCAGCAAGGGTAAGTGAGGGCAGGCCTAGAGCAACCAGGAGAGATCTTTGAGTTGATGAGAAAGTCTTCGGGGGACCAACTAGCCAATGGGCAAGTGATCACAAAGATGCCTCCTCAGGAAATGCTTCACAGGAGCCACGGTCACTCGGTACGGGGTAGGCAGCTGATTTTTGGGGCAAGACCTGCTGGAGGCTGGGCCACAAATGGTCCAATGCACAAGTTCGTAGAACATTGTTTAAGGTTTGCACTTGACAATAGTGCACGGTCCCCAGGTATTGCTGTTCCTCATCACTCGTGGGGTCTGAGGAAATATGGATTTTTGTGATCAGTTATGTCCCCTATCTTAGACCCCAACGACTCCATGTATAAGCTACAAGTACATGTATGTTCCCTCCAGTTCCAGTTATGAAGACGCAAACACATGTGCGTCCACCGTCAACATGTCCTCTTTCAGATCCACCATGAATGGGCCGGATATTCCATTCCTAAGTATGAAAGGCCACCGGCTTTATGTGGCTCATTTACTCCATTTTACAGTCCAGGCGAGTAGGCCCTGATTCTGCCATCAAGCTTTTTCCTGCCTTCTACCTTTGACAGCTCCAGTCTGAGCTCGCATCTGTATCCATGAACTTTGCCTTACTCCTTGCGCGGCTAACGGTGCCTGACTCGGCCTGTCTGCCTGCCAAAAACTGTATTTCACCTTCAAGATTATCTGCTCCGCTCCTCATCCAATGCATTCCTGTCTAGTAGTTTAAGTAAACATTCTTCCAGCTACCGAGCAAGGGGCCCGGCTTCTCTGTCTTCATGCAAGTAATTCATAGCCCCTGTTACTATGGAAGATTTCTGCTCCCTCCCATCTCATGTAGACACTTAGGCGCTTGTACACGCACTCACAGGCAGTATAGAATAGATTTCGTACGAGAGACCTTCCCTTTTGGATAACCCAGTTCTTTAAACATAGGATATTGGATATGATTTAGGATTAGGTTGACCTGACCCTCCAGACTTTTGTCTCCACATGTAGAGCTAAATGCCAAGTTTCCTTCACCCCCTAGTTGCACGTCAATCACACGTCATGCGGCTGCGCGCGCATCCCTGTCAAATATTTCTGCTGACATTGCAAGATTCTCTTATGGATCCACCCACTTGTGACATCATGTATAATGACGTTTTCTAGTTACGCCTATTCTAGTTACGCATGCATATTTTATTTTGTCTTATCAGCTGTTACGCCTACTGCATCTGTTTCACTGTAATGCCTTTTCTATAAAAATGATTACCTGTCAATAAAGTATTGCCTTCACTTCCTGAACCTCCGTGGTGATGGAATATGATGCCTACAATTCGAATTGTAAAGGAATAAAGCCCGTTCAGAACCTCTAATACCACGGATTCTGCCTCTCATTTTACTGAGTTATTCTTAAATAGTTTTTCCGCATCAAAAATAGTACAGGTAATTAAAATATTTACCACATAAAGTGGCGCCCGAACAGGGACACTTTCTCATCTCACGCGCCGGAGGTGCGTTGCAGGCCCGGTCTCCTGCCACAGCTGGACGGACAACAACGCGTACCCGCAGGATTTCCTGTATCTCCCTCCTGCCAAGCGGGGGTAACTGAGGCTGCGATTAACACCCAGACGAGTATCCCGACCAGAGCCTAGCTGAGAGAGCAAGATCCGAGGTATACAGAGACCCGCCAGGTTCCGAAGTTCCACGTCGAGTCGAGTTCAGTCCGATCCAGTCCAGTCCTGTTCAGATTCCGAGGCCTTCCGTTCCGAGCTACCCGGTGAGTACCATTGCCGGGGAGGCACTTTAACGTGCACATAGTCTGTGCCGGTCAAGACGGGTTTGGGTACACAAATCCGGTCTGCACTGTTTCAGCAGTGTATCTGTACTGTTTAGCAGTATATCTAGTCAGTCTTGTATAATAATTCAGTATTACCTAGTCAGTGTCAAGTATTATGCCAGTAATTAAGTTTCCTATTAGTTATCATTGTTCGTTAAATGTTAAATGTTAAATGTTTTAAATACGTTCTACATATTGTGGTGTGAATGACTGTTCATTATTGTGTTTATTGTATTAAGTTTTCCATATTAAGTAACCAGTTCTAAAAATGCCGCTCTTTTCGAAATTAAGACAGATCAAAACTAGAAAAGGGGTACTCGAAGAAGCTGTTCCCATTCCTCCTAGGGACACTCCAGGGTACTTCATGTATCATAAACATGGCCTAGATGCCGTATTATTTCTTGATTTATGGGTGGACTACACCAAGGAATTACCAGAAAGTCAGAGATGGCCCGCAGCTGGGACCTGGGATGCAGATTGCATCATGAGAGTAGAAGAAGAATTATGGAAAAAGAAAGCTAGACAATCACAGAAAGATGCCATCGAATTATGGCGTAAAGAATCATATAGACGTACAGAAAAAGCACTCAGACAGGAAGATAAGGGTAAGGAGAATTCAAATAAAGTCCGAGAAAATCTATTAATTGAGGAAGGTACCCGAGTAAAATCAGAACAAGTAGACAGACAAAGAAACGCCCTTATGAATGGTATGTATCCACTTCTGGCCGAAGGGTTACCTAAGGCTACTCCGGAAATACCAAAAGACTTGCCGCCTCCATTGTTTCCGATAAAAGCACATCCCAAAGGGCATCCCCGAACCGCAGAAGATGTTTTCCTTTCCTCTTATTTAGATGACGCAGCTCCCGAGTATGCTAATACCGCACCACATAGACCGCTTGCCGATGGTACTCAACGCCAAGACCCTCCGTCTGTATCTCCGCAACAACAAACTCCGACACACGTTCCGACGAACACATCTGTTTCTACCGCTTTTCCCGCAACTACGGTTGCTGTCTCACATTCAACAAATCCTTTCGCGTCCAGCACCTCAGACGGTGCCACAGGAGGTACGACAAACATTTTTTCTACGCCACCCAGAGGAAATAAATTTTCCCTTAGAGAATTAGCACATCAACGTACGCCCAAAGTAGCAACTCCCGACGTGCTTAAGGAACTTCTAGTGGATTGTAGATATGATCCTGTGCCCGGTAGACGGGACGAAATGCTGCTATCATCATTACGTATAAGACGAGCTACAATGTATTTAGCGATGCTACCAGGAATGACGACACATTTAGAAAATATATATCACTTTGTCCAGTCAGGGCGAGGTCCTGAAAGTATTAACAGAGCCATGGAGTACCAGAAGGCGGAGGTGCAGGGACAACTGTTACGTTTCCTCATAAACTGTGTAATCAGAAATCAAGACCGGCCGGGGGTAAATCCGGAAGAAATGCAAATACTTGTCACATGGGGTCAGAATATATCAGAAGGGAAACATGATAAACTGACAAGTATAGTAGCTATGTGCCGAAAGATCCGCAAAGAAGTAGAACGAATACACGAAGAAAGATTAGCGATAGACCAGCCTGAACAAAACGGAGAGGAGGAGGAAGAATCAGAACTGCCCACAGGACAAGTAGAAACAGTGGCTTATGTAGGTAGAGGAAGATCTTGTAACAATACTAGATGCTTTAATGATCCGATACGTCCAACACGTCCAGAAAGTAACAGAAATTTCCAGACCCCTATAATAAATATAAGGTCTCCCGAACATTTGTTCCAAGCCGCTGACAAATTACTCCGAGAACGAAGGGGGTATCATATACTCGATTCTATGGACGAACAAGAATTAGCCAGGTCAGCCGTTCATTGGGTTGACAGTCCCGGAAAATATAGTGATGATACACTAGCACACACGTTTTTGAACCTTACCCCAGACGAACAGCGTTTAGCTGGTATCTACATGATTCAACAACTCCTTATATTAAATAAAGGCCAACACTCCGATCCTGGTCACTTACCTGATATATTGACTGAATTACTCACGAATAAATGGAGAGGTTCAGGTACTGATTTAATTAGAGAAATACTAGAATCCAGAAACCAGTACATTCTTTTTGTATGCCCGGAACATGTCTCACTGCCCATCAAGGAAAGAACGACGTATTATATGGACAGACAGAATCCCTTACGCGAAGTGCACCCAATAAAAGGCGATGACAATCAGTTTAAACGTGTATTTGTATACACACCCATATCTAAAATGGAATTATTAGAAATGAAGAAAGTGGTACCCAGTCATGACAAAGATCCAGCGGGATTCCACCGTGAGATCAAAGACATGTTGCTCATGGGAGAATATACCTATCCCGACATTATGAAAATATTGAAAGTACTAATGCCTGCTGGCATTTACGAAAAACTCAAAGAAAAAGATTGGGAGGTGGGGGACCAAAAGATAGATTGGACAGCATTAGAAGGAGAAGAGGAGGCCGAGGTCCAGGTTCAGGGCTTGGGGAAAAGACTAAGACACTACCAGGTTTACTAGTACAGGTATTGCCACGTTTATTAAGTACGAAAAAGGAAGACTGGGGTGCAATCTCAGCCTGTAAACAAAAGCAAGATGAAGACACTAGTGATTTCTATGCCCGATTTGAAAAATGTTTTGGTATAAATAGTGGCATAAAAGCAAGTAGCGAATCATATCCACATCTGTTTGTGACAAAATTAGTTGAAAATTCCCTGCCCCAAGTTAAGAATAGAGTATTGAAATTCGAGAGTACCTGGCAAGGTAACACCCCGTCACAAATGTTACAAATGTTACAATATCACCACAATAGAATTAGAGAGGAACAAGAACATGAACAAAGACGCATGAAAGACACGAAAATGAAAATGCTAGTTGCCCAGTCCGTTCCAGCTGACGGTCATAAAAAGGGTATGACACAGTCCAGTGATTCAGCGGGTCCTACAAAAGGGACATGCAACTATTGTAAACAGCCAGGTCATTATATACACGATTGTCCAGTCTTAAAACATAATATCGCCACAGGTATAACAAAGGAAAGACCACGGCCACTTAGACAGGATCAGAACCAACAAGGAGCACCGCAGCATGCACAGTCCATGCCAGCTCCACAACAGTCCATGCCAGCTCCACCACCGCAGCCTATTGCTGCCACACAAACAACGACACGACAGATGTACCAGTATGCACAATATGACTATCCTGATTATCAACGATACTCATGAAACAGCCTAGAGAGGGAAGTTGGCTTACCCCTTATCGAGGTCCCTGTAGATCAAGAGGGACCTTATGTACATAGTGAACTATTAGGCCAAGATAGAAAATTTTTACTTGATACAGGGGCAAGCAGAACAACAATACGACGCAGTGAAGTTCCAGGGGCACCCCTCTCAGGCTCACAGAATATTTCCCTTGGTTTTTCAGGAAAACCCATCATTAATGAAGTATCACAACCCCTTCCACTTACGATTGGTCCCTTGACACGAACTACAGATTTATTGCTTACTAAATCATGTCCAGAAAACCTGTTAGGTATAAAAACATTGAAAGCTCTAGGAGCTATAATATGTTGTTCTCCGGAAGGAGTAAGACTATTTTTACGTGATTTCAAAGGGCACTATGTGTCCAGAGATATGGATCACCGACTGCAGAATTTACCTACACATTTATGGGCACAAGGCCCCACTGATGTTGGTTGCATGAACATTACACCATATCGAGTCACACTAAAGGCAGGAGTGGTACTACCACGAATGCGACAATACAAGTTACCACCAGATGCTGTAGTGGCTTTGCTGCAAATCATTGACGAGCTTATTGCCCAAGGAGTGGTTGTGGAAACAGACTCCAATGTATGTAACTCCCCGATAATTCCGATTCTTAAACGAACTGATCCAAAAGCCCCGCCAGTATATCGATTAGTTATTGATCTGCGCGAATTAAATAAGTGCATTGTACCACAATACCCCGTGGTCCCAGACATTTCTTCACTACTGACAGCCATTGACTCCGAAGCAACATTCTTTACTGTAATTGATCTTAAGAATGCCTTTTTCAGCGTACCAATAGATCCGGAAAGCCAATACTTGTTCGGATTCAGTTTAAATGGACGAAGCTTTAAATTCACACGCGCACCTCAAGGATTCACAGAAAGCCCCAGCATCTATAGCCAAGCACTGAAACGAGAACTTGACAGTATACACATGCCAGTCAACACTGCACTGCTTCAGTATGTCGATGATCTGCTGATCACCGCTCGAAGCGAACCTGAATGTGAAAAAGCCTCACTGACGGTTTTACAATTTCTGGCCGAAAAGGGGCACAAGGTGTCCCCTTCTAAGCTGCAATTCTGTGTCCAGCAAGTTGTTTATCTTGGGCACTCGCTGTCCAAGGAGGGAAGACAGCTTACACCTGATCGCATCCAGTTAATTGCTAACATGCCAATACCCAAGACACAAAAGGAGGTGCGGGCTTTTATAGGCCTCACTTCATACTGTAGGCAGTGGATCCCTCAATAGGCATTTCTAGCAAAACCACTCATTCAGCTAACAACACAGGAGGCAGCCACATCGACTGTCCTCCCTTGGACTCAGGAACATACACAAGCCTTTGAAAGCTTAAAGAAAGCTTTATGTCAAGCACCTGTTTTAGCAACACCATGTTACAGTAAACATTTTACACTCTTTGTTACAGAACGCGAAGGTACTGCCTTGTCAGTACTCACACAGGAACAAGCAGGATCACACAAACCGTGTGCCTATTTCTCTAGTACATTAGATCCCGTAGCTCAGGCTCTTCCTGCGTGCCTGAAATCAGTGGCAGCAACAGCTTTAGCAATCAGACAAAGCGATGCCATAGTATTAGGACATCCATTGACAGTACAAGTACCACATGCAGTAGAGGTTCTTTTGAACCGAACGCAAACACAACACTTGACTATAGCGAGACTTACCGGTTATGAATTGACATTGTTTCAGCCACACATAGAAATCAGACGTTGCAATACATTAAATCCTGCCACACTTTTGCCAGTAGACGGAACAGACCCACTAGCACATGATTGTAGTGAAGTTATTACTATCACGACGAAACCCAGACAAGACTTGACAGATGTTCCATTGTTAGATCCAGACCTGACGTTGTATGTAGACGGATCATGCATGAGAACAAGTACAGGAGAGTTAGTAGCCGCTTATGCAGTCACAACAGACACTGAAGTCATCGAAACAAATTGTATAAATACTTTGTCAGCTCAAGCAGCAGAGCTCGTCGCTCTGACACAAGCCTGTATCCAAGCCACAAATAAGAAAGTCAACATATACACAGATTCACGTTATGCATTCGGAGTCGTCCATGACTTCGGCGTGCTGTGGCGAGAGAGAGGTTATTTAACTTCTCACGGTGCCCACATCCAGCACGGACCCCTCATTCATGCCTTATTAGATGCAATACATCTACCCACTGCAATCTCGATTATGAAATGTAAAGCCCATACGAAAGTTACTGATATCATTTCTCAAGGCAATGACCTAGCTGACAGAACAGCTAAACAGACTGCTCAAACTCACACAACTGACGTGACAAAGACAATAGTTCCGACATTAGCACATTGCATGACAGTTAAGGATCCCGCTCTTGATGTAATTGACATACAGACACATGCTACACCAGACGAGATAAAGAAATGGACTGAATTAGGAGGGATCCAAACTGATCAAGGATGGATGACGAAGGAAAAATCTATATGGTTTCTTCCTGACTCTATGGTTCAAGTTATCATTAACACAATACATAGTCCAGCGCACCTAGGAGAGAAAGCTATGCTAGACAGCATTCAACACATTTGGTTCAACAAACATTTACGAGCAGCAGCTAAACAAAAAGTTCGTACCTGTATGATCTGTTGTCAGTTTAACCCAGGTAAAAGCATTCCCGTAGAGCAGGGTGGATTTCAACCTCCTGATCACCCTTTTGAAGTCCTCCAGATGGATTATATCCAGATGGAACGATGTCGATGATTCAAATATGTTCTCGTAGTTGTCTGTGCTCTTTCCCGTTGGACCGAAGCCTACCCGGTTTCAGATTACACTGCCCCGACTACTGCCAAACAGTTAGTTCGAGAATTCTTCCCACGGTATGGTTTACCACGTGTTGTCTACTCAGATAACGGCCAGCCGTTCTCATCCGAACTGATGAAACACGTTTCACTTTTGTTAGGCTACCAATGGAAGTTTCACTGTGTCCGACACCCCGAGGCAGCAGGTCTCGTGGAACGCCATAATCAAACTCTGAAAATTAGATTGTCCAAAATATGTAGAGAAAAAGGTGTCGATTGGGTAGTAGCCTTACCAGTTGCACTCTTTTACATGAGAATGGTAGCACATTCTCGAACAGGGCTATCCCCGTATGAAGTGGTCTTCGGTAGACCACCAAATATGTGGGGGACGCCTATACCTCGTAAAATAACTGATGTTGACTGTAATATGCTGACAGATTACCTGGCTTCCTTGATGTCTGCACTACAATCTTGTCGTTCACTGGTAGCTGCAGCCTTTCCCGATAACACTGAGGTAAAACCCCATGACGTGGTTCCCGGGGACCTAGTGCTGGTACGGAATTTTGACCGGAAGACCCAGCTGGATCCTAGGTGGAAATCGCCTCAACTTGTTCTGCTTACCACAAGAACCGCCGTGAAGGTCGAAGGTCGCAAAGGGTGGTTACACTCAAGTCATATCAAGAAATTTCATGGACTACCTACTGATGTGAACATTACGCCTTGCATTTCTTCACCGATTGATTCAAAACTCCCCTTGGTTGAACAATCCGATACAGAACTATATAAACTAAAACTAAGGTCTAGCAAGTCAGGCAATTTGATTGTTTAAGTACTCTCCAAGGTGAATCGGTTGAATTTGTCTCTGACATGTATCCTCTAGACCTGAATAGAGAAAAATATCGACAGGTGAAGCTGAAAAAGCATGCGTATTGTAAATCACTGCGTAGTCATTGCACAGTAACATTATTAATTTTGTTTTTCTTAAGTCTTCTGATCATCGCTGCAAGTATACTGTTGCACATATATTACCCTGTTTCTAAACGTGCTTACAATGTCACTGCTGAACATTCTTTTAGCGAATTACCCCCGCATGAGTTGTCCTATAGATTTGCGCTGCGAAATAACACTTTCATTAGTATGTTACATCATTCCCATCAGACCAGCAATGCTACCAATTGTTGGATATGTGGCCGACTTCCTCCCTATCAGAATTATAAGGGAGTTCTGCCTCTCTTTCCATATCCGTTCACACACAATGGCTCCTGTGGAGCATGGTTTAGTTTAATTAATTCCTTAGATTCAAATTCAGTAGTTTATCAAGACAATTGGGAATGGGGAAACCTGAACCTAGTTTTACTCAAAGTCTGCTACCCTAACAAAGAGGTACTTCCCAAAAGAACAGGAACTGATCTAGAAAATGAAGTATATGGATTAGGTAATTTTACACTTAATCTCATGATCCTGAATGTTGAATCCGAAGCTGCACCAATTTTGCCCGCCATGTCAGTATTTCCAGTTAAAGGTGAATTGTGTGTAAGAAAGAATGGTTCAATACATATGGGCCATAGTAAATGCACCACTGTAATAGAATTCAGTGATCAAGGCAAGTCTACATTCAGAGCTTCCCGTCATTCCTACTTTGTATGTGGTCAGACCGCATATATACGTTTGCCTTTAGATTGGGATGGTACCTGTTACATCGCATTCCTTTTGCCACCTGTTTTCCTAGCCCCTCCTGATTATCACAGAAATAGTCATTTAGTACACAATAGAGAACGGAGAGATCTCCCAATTGTCGACTACACTGAAACGGCATGGGAAAAATATACAGATTTTAATAAAGGTTTCTTTCCTTATATAGGTACAGTTACTAATAGTAAGCTGATACGTAGATTAACTAGAACCCTCGAAGCAGTAGTAAACGAAACTACTTCCGCCTTAGGCAACTTAACAGAGGAGCAGTCTGCGATGCGGATTGTTGTTCTTCAAAATCGTCTTGTCCTTGACGTCATCCTGGCTGATAGGGGCGGAGCTTGTAGGGTCATCGGATCAAGTTGCTGTGTATTCATCCCAGAAAATTCGCCATCTGTATATAAAGCTATAACTCGCCTTCATAAAATTGTAAGCCAGATACACCAGAATCCAGGCACCTGGACTTGGTCCGGTTGGTTTTGGAGCGTGTTGTCAGCCTGGGGATGGAGGATCCTATCCTTCCTAGGTATTGGCTTTCTCATACTATTCAGTTGCTGCTTATGCCTACAATGTGGACCAGCGATTTGTGGTTTGTGTGCCACATCGTGTATTCCACCACCAAGTTTTCATTCAAGATCCCGGAAGAAGAAAGAAGAACAAATGATGTTATATGAACAGATCGATGGATTGATGAAGATTGATATCTCCTAAGGGTCAGTAGGGGACAAGGAGGGAATGAGGAAATATGGATTTTTGTGATCAGTTATGTCCCCTATCTTAGACCCCAACGACTCCATGTATAAGCTACAAGTACATGTATGTTCCCTCCAGTTCCAGTTATGAAGACGCAAACACATGTGCGTCCACCGTCAACATGTCCTCTTTCAGATCCACCATGAATGGGCCGGATATTCCATTCCTAAGTATGAAAGGCCACCGGCTTTATGTGGCTCATTTACTCCATTTTACAGTCCAGGCGAGTAGGCCCTGATTCTGCCATCAAGCTTTTTCCTGCCTTCTACCTTTGACAGCTCCAGTCTGAGCTCGCATCTGTATCCATGAACTTTGCCTTACTCCTTGCGCGGCTAACAGTGCCTGACTCGGCCTGTCTGCCTGCCAAAAACTGTATTTCACCTTCAAGATTATCTGCTCCGCTCCTCATCCAATGCATTCCTGTCTAGTAGTTTAAGTAAACATTCTTCCAGCTACCGAGCAAGGGGCCCGGCTTCTCTGTCTTCATGCAAGTAATTCATAGCCCCTGTTACTATGGAAGATTTCTGCTCCCTCGCATCTCATGTAGACACTTAGGCGCTTGTACACGCACTCACAGGCAGTATAGAATAGATTTCGTACGAGAGACCTTCCCTTTTGGATAACCCAGTTCTTTAAACATAGGATATTGGATATGATTTAGGATTAGGTTGACCTGACCCTCCAGACTTTTGTCTCCACATGTAGAGCTAAATGCCAAGTTTCCTTCACCCCCTAGTTGCACGTCAATCACACGTCATGCGGCTGCGCGCGCATCCCTGTCAAATATTTCTGCTGACATTGCAAGATTCTCTTATGGATCCACCCACTTGTGACATCATGTATAATGACGTTTTCTAGTTACGCCTATTCTAGTTACGCATGCATATTTTATTTTGTCTTATCAGCTGTTACGCCTACTCTATCTGTTTCACTGTAATGCCTTTTCTATAAAAATGATTACCTGTCAATAAAGTATTGCCTTCACTTCCTGAACCTCCGTGGTGATGGAATATGATGCCTACAATTCGAATTGTAAAGGAATAAAGCCCGTTCAGAACCTCTAATACCACGGATTCTGCCTCTCATTTTACTGAGTTATTCTTAAATAGTTTTTCCGCATCAAAAATAGTACAGGTAATTAAAATATTTACCACAGGTCCACTCGCCACAGCTTTGCTGGGTACTCACAATGGCCATTGAGAAGTAACAAAATCTACTTCTGGGGCAGCAGGGACTTCGAACTCCGGCGGGAGCGGGAAAGTTTTCAACCATTGATTGAGGTTTTTGGTGCCTGCCAAGCAGCGGAGTCACCCCTTGACTCCAAGGGAGATTCTTCTGTCTTGCAAAGGTAGTGGAACATCTAAGGGCCAGGATTCTTCTTTGGAGAGCGTCATCCAGGGTTATCTGCTTTGCAATGGCAATGCTTGCTATCTTATAGTGAAGATAGGGGAGGGACTAACTCTATGACCACTCCTCTAGAAGGGTCAGGGTAGGGGGTGGTTACACCCACTTCCCTTTGTCCAGTTTCGTGCCAGAGCAGGAACAGGCAGCCCCTGAACTGGTTTGAGCTGGCATATGCACAGAGGAGCCTACTGCTCCCCCAGGGCAGGACTTCAAAAGAACTTTAAGAGTGCACCCACCCAGCCCCAATACACTAAATCCTGTCTGGAAGGTGGTGACACCTCCCTGTGACAGTATGCCTTTTGTTGGGCTTCCTCCACTGCGAGTTTCGGTCAGCAGCAGGAGGGCAGCCCAGTGTCTGTGCTGGTGGCATCGATTTTGTGATGCCAGGGCTCTTTCAGATTTCTACCGTTTAAGTACAGTGGGTACATGTCATCCCCTCTAGAAGGATGGGATCATACTCCCACACAAGTTACTGGTGTGGGGGTATGATTCTAAGTTGTTTGACACTAAACACGACATGTTTTGATGCAGTCATTCCAAAGTTAGCATTACCGCTATAGGGGTTTATATGTGTGTGTATGGTGAGATAAAGGAACCTATACCTCAGTGAGGAGTGCTAACACTACCTCACACAGGCTGCAGTAGCAGGCCTGTGGTGTCAGACTGAGAATGCTTCACAGGGGTGGCATAATACATGCTGCAGCCACTGGTAGGGGCTCATAAGGTATCACAGTATCCAATCACTAGTGATTCTAATATGCACACCAAGTCGTTTAAAGAGAACAGAGAGACTGGGGCCCTGATTAGCAGGGACCCAGCCAGGCTATAGCCAGAAACCAGTGTATACATCAGAAAAAAGTGGGGGCAACATAAGTGCAGATCCTACTCTCCTACAGGATGAGAAAAACCAGAGACGGGATGAGAATAGCAAGGGATGGAATTAGAAGAAATAGGGAGATAATGAGAAGAAACAGGTATGGGATGAGAGGAAACAAGGATGGGATAAGAGGAAACAAGGATGGGATGAGAAGAAATAGGGAGAGGATGAGAGGAACCAGGGATGGGATGAGAAGAAACAGGGAGAGTGTGGTAAATAATTTAATTACCGGAACTTAATTTGATGCGGAAAATTAATAATAATAGCTCAGAAAAATAAGAGGCAGAATCCGTGGTATTAGAGGTTCGGAACGGGCTTTATTCCAAAATCAATTCGAATTGATGGACTCCATATTCCATCACCAGGAAGGTTCAGGAAGTGAAGGAACATACTTTATTGACAAGTAATCATTTTTATACAATAGGCATTACAGTGAAACAGATGCAGGAGGCGTAACAATTGATAACAAAGATAAAACATACATGCGTAACTAAAGTGGCTGTAACTGGGCGTAACTTAAAGAACGTCATCAGGTATGATGTCACAATAGGGTGGTTCCATGAAAGAATTTCGCAATGTCAGCAGAAATACTTGGCAGAGATGCGCGCGCAGCAGCATGACGTGTGATTGACGTGCAACTAGGGGGTGAAGGGGACTTGACATTTAGCTCTACATGTGGAGACAGAAGTCTGGGGGGTCAAGTCAACCTAATCCCAAATCATATCTAACATCCTATGTTTAAAGAACTATGTTATCCAAAAAGAAAGGTCTTTCGAACAAAATCTATTCTATACTGACTGTGAGTGCGTATACAAGCGTCTAAGTGTCTACACTAGATGCGAGGGCAGAAATCTTCCATAGTAACAGGGCTATGAATTACTTGCATAAAGACAGAGAAGCCGGGCCCTTTGCTCGGTAGTTGGAAGAATGTTTACTTAAACTACTAGACAGGAATGCATTGGATGGGGAGCGGAGCAGATAATCTCGAAGGTGAAATACAGTTTTTTGGCAGGCAACAGGCTGGAGTCAGGCACCGTTAGCCGCGCAGGGAGTAGGACAAAGTTCATGGATACAGATGCAAGCTCAAACTGGAGCTTTCAGAGGCAGAAGGCAGGAAAAGGCTTAATGGCAGAATCAGGGCCTACTCGCCTGGACTGTAAAATGGGATAAATGAACCATATAAAGCCGGTGGCCTTTCATACTTAAGAATAGAATATCCGGCCCATTCATGGCGGATCTGAAAGAGGACATGTTGACGGTGGACGCACATGTGTTTGCGTCTTCATAACTGGAACTGGAGGAAACATACATGTACTCGTGATTTATACATGAAACCGTTGGGGTCCAAGATAGGGGACATAACTGATCATAAAAATCCATATTTCCACATTCCCTCCTTGTCCCCTACTTGCCCTTAAGGGATATCAATCTTCATCAATCCGTTGATCTGTTCATATAGCATCATTTGTTCTTCTTTCTTCTTCCGGAATGAATGAAATCTTGATGGTGGAATACACGATGTGGCACACAGACCACAAATAGCTGGTCCACATTGTAGGCATAAGCAGCAACTGAATAGTATGAGAAAGCCAATACCTAGGAAGGATAGGACCCTCCATCCAAAGGTTGACAATACACTCCAAAACCAACCGGACCAAGTCCAGGTGCCTGGATTCTGGTGTATCTGGCTTACAATCTTATGAAGGCGAGTTATGGCTTTATATACAGATGGCGAATTTTCTGGTATGAAAATGCAACAGCTTGATCCGATGACCCTACAAGCTCCGCCCCTATCGGCCAGGATGACGTCAAGGACAAGACGATTTTGAAGCACAACAATCCGCATAGCAGACTGCTCTTCTGTTAAATTGCCTAAGGCGGAAATAGTTTCGTTCACTACTGCTTCAAGAGTTCTTGTTAATCTACGTATCAGCTTACTATTGGTAACTGTACCTATATAGGGAAAGAGACCTTTATTGAAATCTGTGTATTTTTCCCATGCTGTCTCAGTGTAGTCGACTATTGGGAGATCTCTCCGTTCTCTATTGTGTACTAAATGAGTATTTCTGTGATAATCAGGAGGAGCTAGAAAAACAGGTGGCAAAAGGAATCCGATGTAGCAGGTACCATCCCAATCTAGAGGCAAACGTATATATGCAGTCTGACCACATATGAAGTAGGAATGGCGAGAAGCTCTAAATGTAGACTTGCCTTGATCACTGAATTCTATTACAGTGGTGCATCTACTACGGCCCATATGTATGGAACCATTCTTTCTTACACATAATTCACCTTTAACTGGAAATACTGACATAGCGGGCAAAATTGGTGCAGCTTCAGATTCAACATTCAGGATCATGAGATTAAGCGTGAAATTCCCTAATCCATATACATCATTTTCTAGATCAGTTCCTGTTCTTTTGGGAAGTCCCTCCTTGTTAGGGTAACAGACTTTGAGTAAAACTAAGTTCATGTTTCCCCATACCCAGTTGTCTTGATCAACTGCAGAATTCGAATCTAGGGAATTAATTAAACTAAACCATGCTCCACAGGAGCCATTGTGTGTGAACGGATATGGAAAGAGAGGCAGAATTCCCTTATAATTCTGATAGGGAGGGAGTCGGCCACATATCCAACAATTTGTAGCATTGCTAGCCTGATGGGAATGATGTAACATACTAATAAAAGTGTTATTGCGCAGCGCAAATCTATAGGACAACTCATGCGGGGGTAATTCACTAAAGGAATGTTCGGCAGTAACATTGTAAACATGTTTAGAAATAGGATAATATATGTGCAACAATATACTTGCAGCCATTATTAAAAGACTTAAGAAAAACAAAATTAATAACGTCACTGTGCAATGACTACGCAGTGATTTACAGTACGCATGTTGTTTCAATCGCATTTTTCGGTTTCTTTCTCTATTCTGGTCTAGAGGATACATGTCAGAGACAAATTCGACCGATTCACCTTGGAGAGGACTTAAACAATCAAATTGTCTGACTTGTTAGACCTTAGTTTTAGTTTATATTGTTCCTTGTCATTCAGTTCAACCAAAGGAAGCTTTGAGTCAATCGGTGAAGACACGCGAGGTGTATCGTTTACATCTGATTGTAGTCCATGAAATTTCTTGATATGACTTGAATGTATCCAGCCTTTTCGACCTTCGATCTTCACGGCTGTCCTCGTGGTTAACAGTACGAGTTGAGGCGATTTCCACCTAGGATCCAGCTGAGACTTCCGGTCAAAGTTCCTCACTAACACCAAGTCCCCGGGAACTACGTCATGGGGTTTCACCTCGGTGTTGTCGGGAAAGGCTGCTGCTACCTGTGAACGACAAGATTGTAGTGCAGACATCAAGGAAGCCAGGTAATCTGTCAGCATATTACAGTCAACATCAGTTATTTTGCGTGGTATAGGCGTCCCCCACATATTTGGTGGTCTACCGAAGATCACCTCATAAGGGGATAGCCCTGTTCGAGAGTGCGCTACCATTCTCATGTAAAAGAGTGCAACTGGTAAGGCTACTACCCAGTCGACACCTTTCTCTCTACATATTTTGGACAATCTAATTTTCAGAGTTTGATTATGTCGTTCCACGAGACCTGCTGCCTCGGGGTGTCGGACACAGTGAAATCTCCACTGATAGCCTAACAAAAGTGAAACGTGTTTCATTAGTTCGGATGAGAACGGCTGGCCGTTATCTGAGTAGACAACACGTGGTAAACCGTACCGTGGGAAGAATTCTCGAACCAACTGTTTGGCAGTAGTCGGGGCAGTGTAATCTGAAACCGGGTATGCCTCTGTCCAACGGGAAAGAGCACAGACAACTACGAGAACATATTTGAATCCTCGACATCGTTCCATCTGGATATAATCCATCTGGAGGACTTCAAAAGGGTGATCAGGAGGCTGAAATCCACCTTGTTCTACGGGAATGCTTTTACCTGGGTTAAACTGACAACAGATCATACAGGTACGAACTTTTTGTTTAGCTGCTGCTCGTAAATGTTTGTTGAACCAAATGTGTTGAATGCTGTCTAGCATAGCTTTTTCTCCTAGGTGCGCTGGACTATGTACAGTATTAATGATAACTTGGACCATTGAATCAGGAAGGAACCACACAGATTTTTCCTTCGTCATCCATCCTTGATCCGTTTGGATCCCTCGTAATTCAGTCCATTTCTTTATTTCTTCTGGTGTAGCATGTGTCTGTATGTCAATTACGTCAAGAGCGGGATCCTTAACCATCATGCAATGTGTTGGTGTCGGACCTATTGTCTTTGTCATGTCAGATGTGTGAGTTTGAGCAGTCTGTTTAGCTGTTCTGTCAGCTAGATCATTGCCTTGGGAAATGATATCAGTAACTTTCGTATGAGCTTTACATTTCATAATTGATATTGCAGTGGGTAGATGTATTGCATCTAATAAGGCATGAATGAGGGGTCCGTGCTGAATGTGGGCACCGTGAGAAGTTAAATAACCTCTCTCTCGCCACAGCACGCCGAAGTCATGTACAACTCCGAATGCATAACGTGAATCAGTGTATATGTTGACTTTTTTATTTGTGGCTTGAATACAGGCTTGTGTCAGAGCGATAAGCTCTGCTGCTTGAGCGGACAAGGTATTTATGCAATTTGTTTCAATGACTTCAGTGTCTGTTGTGACTGCGTAAGCGGCCACTAGCTCTCCTGTATTTGTTCTCATACATGAACCATCTACATACAACGTCAGGTCTGGGTCTGACAATGGGACGTCTGTCAAGTCTTGTCTAGGTTTCGTCGTGATAGTAATAACTTCAATACAATCATGTGCTAGTGGGTCTGTTCCGTTTACTGGTAACAGTGTGGCAGGATTCAATGTACTACAACGTCTGATTTCTATGTGTGGCTGAAACAATGTTAGTTCGTAACCCGTGAGTCTTGCTATAGTCAAGTGTTGTGTTTGTGTGCGGTTCAAGAGAACCTCTACTGCATGTGGTACTTGTACTGTCAATTGGTGTCCTAACACTATGGCATCGCTTTGTCGTATTGCTAAAGCTGTCGCTGCCACTGATTTCAGGCACGCAGGCAGAGCCTGAGCTACGGGATCTAATGTACTAGAAAAATAAGCACATGGTTTGTGTGATCCTGCTTGTTCCTGTGTGAGTACTGACAAGGCAGTACCTTCGCGTTCTGTAACAAAGAGTGTAAACTGTTTATTGTAACATGGTGTTGCTAAAACAGGTGCTTGACATAAAGCTTTCTTTAGGCTTTCAAAAGCTTGTGTATGTTCCTGAGTCCAAGGGAGGACAGTCGATGTGGCTGCCTCCTGTGTTGTCAACTGAATGAGTGGTTTTGCTAGAAATGCATACTGAGGGATCCACTGCCTACAGTATGAAGTGAGGCCTATGAAGGCCCGCACCTCCTTTTGTGTCTTGGGTATTGGCATATTAGCAATTAACTGGATGCGATCTGGTGTAAGCTGCCTTCCCTCCTTGGACAGCGAGTGCCCGAGGTAAACAATTGGCTGGACACAGAATTGCAGCTTAGAAGTGGACACCTTGTGCCCCTTTTCATCCAAAAATTGTAAAACCGTCAGTGAGGCTTTTTCACATTCAGGTTCGCTTCTAGCGGTGATCAGCAGATCATCGACATATTGAAGCAGGGCAGTGTTGACTGGCATGTGGATACTGTCAAGTTCTCGTTTCAGTGCTTGGCTATAGATGCTGGGGCTTTCAGTGAATCCTTGAGGTGCGTCGTCCATTTAAACTAAATCCGAACAAGTATTGGCTTTCCGGGTCTATTGGGACGCTGAAAAAGGCATTCTTGAGATCAATTACAGTAAAGAATGTTGCTTCGGAATCAATGGCTGTCAGTAATGAAAAAATGTCTGGGACTACGGGGTATTGTGGTACAATACATTTATTTAATTCGCGCAGATCAATAACCAATCGATATACTGGCGGGGCTTTTGGATCAGTTCGTTTTAGAATCGGAATTATCGGTGAATTACATACATTGGAGTCGGTTTCCACAACCACTCCTTGGGTAATAAGCTCGTCAATGATTTGCAGTAAAGCCACTACAGCATCTGGGGGTAACTTGTATTGTCGCATTCGTGGTAGTACCACTCCTGCCTTTAGTGTGACTCGATATGGTGTAATGTTCATGCAACCAACATCTGTAGGGCCTTGTGCCCATAGATGTGTGGGTAAAGTCTGCAGTCGGTCATCCATGTCTCGGGACACATAGTGCCCTTTGAAATCACGTAAAAACAATCTTACTCCTTCCGGAGAACAACATATTATAGCTCCTAGGGCTTTCAATGTTTTTATACCTAACAGGTTTTCTGGACATGATTTAGTAAGCAATAAATCTGTAGTTCGTGTCAAGGGACCAATCGTAAGGGGAAGAGGCTGCGATACTTCGTTAATGATAGGTTTTCCTGAAAAACCAAGGGAAATATTCTGCGAGCCTGAGAGGGGTGCCCCTGGAACTTCACTACGTTTTATTGTTGTTCGGCTTGCCCCTGTATCAAGTAAAATTTTTCTATCTTGGCCTAATAGTTCACTGTGTACATAGGGTCCTTCCTGATCTACAGGGACCTCGATAAGGGGTAAGCCAACTTCCCTCTCTAGGCTGTTTCATGAGTATCGTTGATAATCAGGATAGTCATACTGTGCGGTCTGGTACATCTGTTGTGTCGTTGTTTGTGTGGCAGCAATAGGCTGCGGTGTTGAAGCTGACATAGACTGTTGCGGAGCTGGCATGGACTGTGCATGCTGCGGAGCTCCTTGTTGGTTCTGATCCTGTCTAAGTGGCCGTGGTCTTTCTTTTGTATTCCCTATGGCGATATTATGTTTTAAAACTGGACAATCGTGTACATAATGACCTGGCTATTTACAATAGTTGCATGTCCCTTTTACAGGACCCGCTGAAACACTGGACTGTGTCATACCCTTTTTATGACCGTCAGCTGGAACTGTCTGGGAAACTAGCATTTTCATTTTCGTGTCTTTCATGCGTCTTTGTTCATGTTCTTGTTCCTCTCTTATTCCATTGTGATGGTACTGTAGCATTTGTAACATTTGTGACGGAGTGTTACCTTGCCAGGTACTCTCGAATTTCAATACTCTATTCTTAACTTGGGGCAAGGAATTTTCAACTAATTTTGTCACAAACAGATGTGGATACGATTCGCTACTTTTATTCCACTATTTATACCAAAACATTTTTCGAATCGGGCATAGAAATCACTAGTGTCTTCATCTGGTTTTTGTTTACAGGCTGAGATTGCACCCCAGTCTTCCTTTTTCGTAGTTAATAAATGTGGCAGTACCTGTACTAGTAAACCTGGTAATGTTTTGGTCTTTTCCCCAAGCCCTGAACCTGGACCTCGAGCTTTTTCTTCGTTTTCTAATGCTGTCCAGTCTATCTTCTGGTCTCCCACCTCCCAATCCTTTTCCTTGAGTTTTTCGTAAATGCCCGCAGGCATTAATACCTTCAATATTGTCATAATGTCGGGATAGGTATATTCTCCCATGAGCAACATGTCTTTAATTTCACGGTGGAAACCCGCTGGGTCTTTGTCATGACTGGGTACCACTTTCTTCATTTCTAATAGTTCTATTTTAGATATAGGTGTGTATACAAACACACGTTTAAACTGATTGTCCTCACCTTTTATCGGGTGTACTTCGCGTAAGGGATTCTGTCTCTCCATATAATACGTCGTTCTTTCCTTGATGGGCAGTGAGGCATGTTCGGGACATACAAAAAGAATGTACTGCTTTCTGTATTCTAGTATTTCTCTAATTAACTCAGTACCTGAACCTCTCCATTTATTCGTGAGTAATTCAGTCAATATATCAGGTAAGGGGCCAGGATCGGAGTGTTGGCTTTTATATAATATAAGGAGTTGTTGAATCATATAGATACCAGCTAAACGCTGTTCATCTGGGGTGAGGTTCAAAAACGTGTGCGCTAGTGTATCATCACTATATTTTCCGGGACTATCGACACAGTGAACGGCTGCCCTGGCTAATTCTTGTTCGTCCATAGAATCGAGTATATGATAGCCCCTTCGTTCTCGGAGTAATTTGTCAGCGGCTTGGAACGAATGTTCGGGGGACCTTATATTCATTATAGGAGTTTGGAATTTTCTGCTATTATCTGGACGTATCGGACGTATCGGATCAGTAAAGCATCTAGTATTATTGCAAGATCTTCCTCTACCTACATAGGCCATGGTTTCTAACTGTCCTGTAGGCAGTTCTAATTCTTCCTCCTCCTCGGTTTGTTCAGGCTCATCTACTGCTAATCTTTCTTCGTGTATTCGTTCTATTTCTTTGCGGATCTTTCGGCACATAGCTACTATAGCTACTATACATGATCGTTTATCATGTCTCCCCTCTGATATATTCCGACTCCATGTGGTAAGAATTTGCATTTCTTCCGGATTTACCCCTGGTCGGTCTTGATTTCTGATCACACAGTTTATGAGGAAACGTAACAGTTCCCCCTGTATTTCCACTTTCTGGTACTCCATGGCTCTGTTAATACTCTCAGAATCTCGCCCTGACTGGACAAAGTGATATATACTTTCTAAATGTGTAGTCATTCCTGGTAGCCTCCCTAAATATATTGCAGCTCGTCGGATACGTAATGATGCCAGCAGCATTTCGTCCCCTTTTCCGGGCACAGGGTCATATCTACAATCTATTAGAAGTTCCTTGAGCGTGTCGGGAGTTACTAGTTTGGGCGTACGTTGGTGGGCTAATTCTTGAAAAGAAAGTTTATTTACTCTGGGTGGCGTGGAAAAAATGTTCGATGTACCTCCTGTCGCACCACCTGGGGTGCTGGATGTGAAAGGATTCGTTGAACGTGATATAGCAACCATAGGTGTGGATACAGATGTAGAAACAGATGTGCTTGCCGGAACTTGTGTCGGAGTTTGCTGTTGCGGAGGTACAGACGGAGGAGGGTCTTGGCGTTGAACCCCCTCGGCAGGCGGTCTATGTGGCGCAGCATTAGCATACTCGGGAGCTGCGTCGTCTAAATAAGAGGAAAGAAAAACATCTTCTGCGGTTCTGGGATGCCCTTTGGGATGTACTTTTATCGGAAACAACGGGGGTGGCAAGTCTTTTGGTATCTCCGGAGTAGCCTTAGGTAATCCTTCGGCCAGAAGAGGATACATACCATTCATAAGGGCATTTCTTTGTCTGTCTATTTGTTCTGACTTTACCCGAGTACCTTCTTCAATTAATAGATTTTCTCGAACTTTATTTGAATTCTCCTTACTTTTCTCTTCCTGTCTGAGCGCTTTTTCTGTACGTCTATATGATTCTTTACGCCATAATTCAATGGCATCTTTCTGTGACTGTCTAGCTTTCTTTTTCCATAATTCTTCCTCTACTTTCATGATGCAATCTGCATCCCAGGTCCCAGCTGCGGGCCACCTCTGACTTTCTGGTAATTCCTTGGTGTAGTCTACCCATAAATCAAGAAATAATATGGCGTCTAGGCCATGTTTATGATACATGAAGTACCCTGGAGTGTCCCTAGGAGGAATGGGAACAGCTTCTTCGAGTACACCTTTTCTAGTTTTTATCTGTCTTAATTTCGAAAAGAGCGGCATTTTGAGAACTGATCTGATACCTAATTTTGAACACGTTTAATACAACAAAACACAATAATGAACAGTCATTCACACCACAATATGCAGAACGTATTTAAAAACATTTTAACATTTAACATTTAATGAACAACAATGATGGCCATTTAGGGAACTAGTCACTAAGCATAATACTTGGTACTAACTAGATAATTCTGAATTATATACTAGACATACTTGATATACTGCTAAACAGTACAGATACACTGCTGAAACAGTGCAGACCGGATTTGTGTACCCAAACCCGTCTTGACCGGCACAAACTATGTGCACGTCAGAACGCCTCCCCGACAATGGTACTCACCGGGTAGCTCGGAACGGAAGGCCTCGGAACTGAACTGAACTGGACTTGGACCGGACTGGACTCGACTCGAAACTTCGGAACCTCGGAAACTGGTGGGCCTCTGTATACCTCGGATCTTGCTCTCTCAGCTAGGCTCTGGTCGGGATACTTCGCACTTCTCACCGCCTCGTCTGGGTGTTGATCGCAGCCTCAGTCACCCCCGCTTGGCCGGAGGGAGATACAGGAAATCCTGCGGGTACGCGTTGTTGTCCGTCCAGCTGTGGCAGGAGACCGAGCCTGCAACGCACCTCCGGCGCGTGAGATGAGAAAGTGTCCCTATTCGGGCGCCATATATGTGGTAAATAATTTAATTACCGGAACTTAATTTGATGCGGAAAATTAATAATAATAGCTCAGAAAAATAAGAGGCAGAATCCGTGGTATTAGAGGTTCGGAATGGGCTTTATTCCAAAATCAATTCGAATTGATGGACTCCATATTCCATCACCACGAAGGTTCAGGAAGTGAAGGAACATGCTTTATTGACAAGTAATCATTTTTATACAATAGGCATTACAGTGAAACAGATGCAGGAGGCGTAACAATTGATAACAAAGATAAAACATACATGCGTAACTAAAGTGGGTGTAACTGGGCGTAACTTAAAGAACGTCATCAGGTATGATGTCACAATAGGGTGGTTCCATGAAAGAATTTCGCAATGTCAGCAGAAATACTTGGCAGAGATGCGCGCGCAGCAGCATGACGTGTGATTGACGTGCAACTAGCGGGTGAAGGGGACTTGACATTTAGCTCTACATGTGGAGACAGAAGTCTGGGGGGTCAAGTCAACCTAATCCCAAATCATATCTAACATCCTATGTTTAAAGAACTATGTTATCCAAAAAGAAAGGTCTTTCGAACAAAATCTATTCTATACTGACTGTGAGTGCGTATACAAGCGTCTAAGTGTCTACACTAGATGCGAGGGCAGAAATCTTCCATAGTAACAGGGCTATGAATTACTTGCATAAAGACAGAGAAGCCGGGCCCTTTGCTCGGTAGTTGGAAGAATGTTTACTTAAACTACTAGACAGGAATGCATTGGATGGGGAGCGGAGCAGATAATCTCGAAGGTGAAATACAGTTTTTTGGCAGGCAACAGGCTGGAGTCAGGCACCGTTAGCCGCGCAGGGAGTAGGACAAAGTTCATGGATACAGATGCGAGCTCAAACTGGAGCTTTCAGAGGCAGAAGGCAGGAAAAGGCTTAATGGCAGAATCAGGGCCTACTCGCCTGGACTGTAAAATGGGATAAATGAACCATATAAAGCCGGTGGCCTTTCATACTTAAGAATAGAATATCCGGCCCATTCATGGCGGATCTGAAAGAGGACATGTTGACGGTGGACGCACATGTGTTTGCGTCTTCATAACTGGAACTGGAGGAAACATACATGTACTCGTGATTTATACATGAAACCGTTGGGGTCCAAGATAGGGGACATAACTGATCATAAAAATCCATATTTCCACAAGAGGATGAGAGGAATCAGGGATGGGATGAGAAGAGAGAGGGAGGCGATGAGAAGAAACTGGGCAGTGTACGGATAAGTTAATTAAACACGTGCTCTCGAAGGTTCTGCTTATGTAGCTGGAGTCATTTTACTTTATTCTAGGGTGTGTGTAAGAATGAAAAGACAGGTATAAAGTACTATTTGATGCTCCCAGAAAGATCTACTGTGCTAAAAGAAGCACAAGCTGCTGGCCCAGTGTCATTTGCCTGTGGCGTTCGCTCTCTCATTGATGTTACAAAATGCCAGCTGGGAAGTTCCACGTCACGCTGCAACCAAGGGCCTTTCCAAGCACAGCCCAAGGGCTCTGAAGATGCTGTGGAAGTGCCACGTAACTGAAAACTGGAACCTGCTGCCCCAGTAATGGCCAAGAAAGTGCCATGTGTGCTGAAGCTGTTCAAAGTAAATACAATCTGGAGTCTCTGCTGAGACCGCTGCCGAGCCGTGTCTGGCGCCACGTCTGTCTGTTCGTGTGATGTAAACAGTCTCCTCAGGAGATCAAAGGAGACCACAACTGTCCCACAAAATGAAACCTGCCCGAAGATACTGTTCATCTTTAGTTCTATTACGTATACATTGACAGCTGTCAATCAATCATCTATACACTGCCGAGATACAAAAGGTGAGGCACACCTGAGTGTAACACCTACCGCAGTAATGAATGGTCGAGAGGGCATCTATTCATGCACTTGGAGTTTGAGGCGATGGCGCACAAGGATGTAGAAAAGGTACATATCTCAATGATAATGCCCTGTGCAGCATACCTTAATGCAGGGAGCAGCAGCACTCTGGTCAATGTTTTGATTTGAAAGGTTTTTGCCTATTGGGTGGGCCTGGGTAAAAAGAAGGGTTGATTTTTAATCGGGATGAATTTGAAAAGCGATATAAAGTGGCCTACGCTGGCCTCTTCACAGCGCGTTTTAGATCAAGTGTGGAGAGCCAGGAGTTGGTGTGAGAAGGAGAAGAACCAGAGACAGGATGAAAAGAAATAGGGAGGGGTGGTGATAAGTTAAATTATAAAAAGGAAGACTAGATGGGTGGGAGATGTGAGAACAAATAGGGACGGGAGGAAGGGGTGAAGAAAGAGGTAGGTGTTGGGTAAAAATTAAATAAGATGAAAAAAGAGCTATGACACGACCAGTGTTAACCGCATCATAGCTCAGAAGTAGTACCCGACTTCCAGATCAAGCAGCAGATGGCCAGAGCAGGGTCAGTAATCAACGAAAATTAATCTGTACTTGGTCCGTGCACCATGTGAAAAAAAAGAAGTGATGCATGGATGTGACAGTGATGTAAACAAATAATAAGCTGTGGGTGGGTTCCAAGCCCATCATTGCGTACAAGAGGCTGACGAGCGAGAGCGCATGCACTAGCACAGGCCCTCCCAGGCTCGACCTAGAAAAACAAATGAGCCTCCAGTCCATACATCCACCAGCCATAATACACCAAAACATCTCAACCACAAGCCCACTCACCCACCATGATATGCACACACATCCCCAGGACACACATAATTATGTTCCTAGACAGACTCCATTATCTCCACAAACCACCTCCATCATATTCACAGACCCCCACCCGATATACTCTGTAACTCTGTTTATTCTGTAAGTAACTCTGTAACTCTGCGTACCCTATAAGTATCTCTGCAACTCTGTGTACTCTGTAAGTAACTCTGTAACTCTGCGTAGCCTGTAAGTAGCTCTGTAACTCAATGTAGTCTGTTAGTGTCTCTGTAACTCTGTGTACTCGATGCATAACTCTGTAACTCTGTGTACCCTGTATGTAGCTCTGCAACTCTGTGTACTCTGTAAGTGTCTCTGTAACTCTGTGTATTCTATACATAACTCTGTAACTCTGTGTACCCTGTATGTAGCTCTGCAACTCTATGCACTCTGTAAGTAGTTCTATAACTCTGTGTACCCTATAATAATTACCTACAACTAAATGCAAATAGCATACTATTGACTTTGTTAATCCTTCAATCTGAAACTCAGGGCCGGAAGAAGTGCCCCTGTCCTACTCGGTCTGCAAATAGTCTAGGCATAATATTTACAACTGAATTTAATTTCAAGATCATATTTCTAAAACAGGGGCTTGTTGCTTTCTCCTACTCAAAGTATTAAAGGAAGTCCTTTCATTCATCGTCCTGGTGCAGAGAAAAACTATACTATACTTCAAACCAGCTTTGTGGCAAGACTAAACTACTGTAATTTGATCCGTCGAGGCCAAAAGAACAGACAAGACACTTACAACTGGCTCAAAATGTTGCGGCACGATTGCTGCTGGACCTTACCCAATGTGACTCATAGCTCCTTACCCAGGAGAACAACACTGGCTTTCCTTCGGAAAAAGAGTATTTGCCATTGTGCACTTCATCTCTAGGGTCCCTCCTGTTTGCAAGCTTTGTTTCAGGAAAATAAGCCTTCAAACTCACTATGTTTTTTTCAGGATTCCTTCCCTCATATTAGGAGATCTCGACTTCGCGACCGCACCTTTGGCTATCAGACTACATCACTTTGCAGCACCCTTGTTCCCATGTGACATCATTGTTACCATGTGACTCCCTTGTTCCAGGTGACACCCTAGTTACCATGCAATACCCTTGTTTCCATGCAATATCTGTGTTCCATGCAACACCCATGTTCTCAAGTGACATCCGTGCACCAGGAGAAGCCCTTGTTCCCATGCATTACCCTTGTTCTCATACAACAAACTTGTTACCAAGTGACACCCTTGTTCCAGGTGACACCCTTGTTGCCATTCAAACACCATTGTTCCATGAGACACCCTGTTCCCATGTGATATCCATGTTCCCATGCGACACCCTTAGTCCCATACAACACCCTTGTTCCATGCGATATCCATCTTTGCATGCCGCACCGTTATTCCCATACCACACCCTTGTTCCCATGCAACACCCTTCTTCCAGGTGACACTCTTGTTCCCAATGCAAACCCTTGTTCCCGTGCGAGACCCTTGTTCTGTGCAGCACCCTAGGACACATGCGATGCCCTTGATCCCATGTGACACGCTTGTTACCATGCAACATACTTGTTCCAGGTGACATCCTTGTTTCCATGCGACAGCCTTCTTCCCATGTGACACCTTTGTTCCAGGTGACACCCTTGTTCCATGCGACACCCTTGCTGCAGGTGACACTCTTGTTCCCATGCCACATCCTTGTTTATGTGACAACCATATTCAAATGCAACACACTTGTTCCATACAACACCCTTATTCCTGTGCAACACCCTTATTCCCTTGAGACTTCCTTGTTATCATGCACACATACTTGTTGCCAAGCAACACCCTTGTTCCATGCCACTCCCTTGTTCCAAGCCACTCTCTTGTTCCATGCCACACCCTTGTTCCCATTCAACACCCTTGTTCCCATGCAGCACCCTTGTTCCCATGGTGCACCAGCTTCCAGTTATACAAGGAAGACCGTTTAAAGATGCTGCTTAACTCTCTCTCTACATGGAATGTCTCCTATATTTGTAGCTAGGCACATGAATCTATACGTACCTACTCGCACTTTATACTCATCGTCAGCAAACTACTTAATAAAACGCAGATATGGCAAACAGAGTTCAGGAGGTCACTGCTTCTCTGTGCACGTGCCAGCACAATGGAACTCTCACCCAGATCACTTACAAATGTACGTTTTTTAGAAAAAGGTAAAAACATGTCTCTTCAAACTGGACTATCTAGCTGAATCCAACAGCGCTCAGTGCTCTTCCCACTCTGCTCATTCACATGGATTTAGTGATGCACCTAGCGCCAAGAAACCAGTGGTGAACATGCTCTGTCCCAAGGCAGTGTAACAGGACACAGGTCGAGGGTACACATGGGTACACGGGGTCCACCCACTATTTTCACAGCTTGGACCCCTCCACCCTGTTAAGAAGTTGGCCCTCATTCAAATATGCTGAACTCATCCCAGTGTCATTTTCAGACACCAGGAACACGCACGTCGTCTGTTTTCATTCCCAGCAGCAAAGTGCAGGGGGCTAGGGAGCTTTGACATTTGAAATTGCAGCCGGGCCCAAAACAAAGAGGAAAGTTGAGGGGCCATCAGCCCTCCTTTTGTTTAAGTATCTGGGCTGGCAGCTATTTGGAGCCGCACACTTAGGTGCAAATGTAATGGAGGGGAAACAAAGGCGCAGAGCATGTTATCACTTCAAGGGTACTTAAGAGAGGCGAGGTTTGACTTTGATCAGTCCCTGAATATAAGAGATGTGTAAGCACTGTAAGAATGTGGGGTGTGTTGACCTGTGCCAGTATTTACACAAATAACAATTTAAATACAGGGATAGAATAACAGTATGCAAGGTCCGACTCCCTCTTCCTGTCGAATGAAATGCCCCAAATTTCTTGCAGGTGAACACGCCGATGGGGCTTGGACCCTTTTTACGCCAATAACAAAGGGTTTGAAAAGAGAATAGAGGTGTCGTCCCTTTCAGAGTAAATCAAAGAGTCATCCCTTCATTGTTTGGCATGGTCTCCTTTATTGTAAGGTAAGTAATTTCATATTCTGATAGGAGTGAAATATGCCATTTAATGTTTAATAAGACGTGTAGACAGCCGACACGTGTTTCGCCCCCTGTGGCTAATGTGCCTGGTCTGTAGCGGACAGATGGATTATTACCAGCAAGCCAGGACAATCACCAAGTGCCTGTACTGAGGGAAAACAATGCATAAAAGAGTAGCAACACAAAGTCTATTTTCTGTATCCAACAGGAATTTCATCTTACATGGTACCAAAAAAAGTGGCAGCAAGTCAACTGGTTGAGTTCATCACTACACACAACCATGTTCACCACCATATATGGACAACTCTACAAAACCACTGGTCCCTCCTCACCAGTAATCCCACCACACGGGAAACCATCTTAACTTTCCCACAACTGAGTTACAAACGGGCACCAAATCTGGGACACAAATTATCTCTCTCTTTGTTAGAGGATAAAAAAACGCCTTCTACTTTCCTCCAGCAACCAAAAGGCTTCTACACCTGCAGGAATTGTGCAAACTGGGTACATACAAAACTAAAGAACTGCTAATCAATGGTAGACTTCACAAACTGTGAAAGTACCAATGTGGTCTATCTAGTAACCTGTCCTTGTAACCAGCAGTATACAGGAAGCACCACCAGACCACTCAAAACAAGAATACAGGAGCACTACCGCAATATTCAGAAAGATTACCCCAAAACAACCACTAGCTGAGCATTTCATAGCACACCACTAGCATCAACGTGCTTTCCGTTCCTGTGGCCTACTGAAAGTGAACCAGAACCAACGTGAGGGAGTTGCAAAATTAAAACTGCGACAGCAAGGAAGCGCTCTGATTATCCGCTTTGATACACTCCAGCTTGGTTTAAATAAAGACGCAGAATGGCATGATTAGCTCTAGTACAGCGATGAATGTTACCTGTCCAATCTCCAGACATGAGGCAGGATGACCTGTCAAACCTCCATAAATGAGCCTACGTGCGGCAAGGACCTTGATGTGATAACAATGAAGGCATCTCCTATTGGTACTCCTCATGTAAAGAACCAACAAAGCAACTTTCTTCTGCACTCCTCATGTAAAGAACCAACAAAGAAACTTTCTTCTGCACTCCTCATGTAAACGCCCGACAAAGTAACTTTCTTCTGAACTCCTCCCGTAAACAACTAATAAAGTTTCTTTCTTCCGTATTCCTCATGTAAACAATCAACAAAGTAACTTTCTTCTGTACTCTTCACGTAAACAACCAACTAAGTAACTTTCTTCTGTACTCCTCATGTAAACAATCAACAAAGTAACTTTCTTCTCTTATGGTATGTTATTGAAGCTTTTAGAGCGCACTTATACCCAAAGGTGTGCTGGCGCTGAGCACTATCTCATTGAATCCATAGTTAAAAATGTCTTTTACAGCGAATAGCCATGTCTTCAGCCCCTTCCTAATAGGAAGGACCTCAGTGACATTCCTAAAATGCACAGGCAAGGTGTTCCAGGCATTTGCGGCACAAAAGGAAAAGCTGCTGCCGCCCCACTTGTCTTTATTCACTCGGGGGACAATTACTAATTTTCCTTCCGAGGAGCGCAGTGCTCTACCAGGGACATACTATTTAAAGCGTCTACTCAAAAATTCAGGACCACTACCCATCAACGACTTAAAAACAGTACACAATGCTTTGAATTGTGCTCGTTTTGTTATTGGCAGCCAGTGCAATTGCCGGAGTCCATCTCTGACTGAGACAAATCTTGGTATGCCTGTTAGAAGCCTAGCCGCAGCATTTTGCACTTGCTGGAGTCTGTACAGATGTTTTTTTTTAATATTCAAGTACAGATTGTTGCAATAATCCAGCCGTGACAAAATGAGGGCTGAGACTGCTAATCTAAAGCTATCCTCTGGAAGGAACATTTTTATTTTCCTCAGGATTCTAAGGAGGAAAAAACAAGTCGAGGCAACTCCGCTGACCTGATCTCCAAAGTCGAGTTTATGATCCATAATCACTCCCAGGTTCTTCGCTTTAACCGTGGGGACAGGGGGCTTGCCCATTTCTTCGGGCCACAGGTCCAGTGTCCGGAGATTGGGATTGTTCCCAAATATAATGATCTCGGTTTTGCCTGCAGTAAGTTTCAGGCAATTGGAGGCCATCCAGCCAGAGATGTCTTTCAGGCAATCATGACATCTAGAGGCCATTTCCGCTTCTTTCCCTCGTTGCATGGACAACACAATTTGTGTGTCATCCGCATAAGATGTTAGTTGCAGACCAAAAGATCTTATCAAAGCTGCATGTTGACTAACATTATATTAAAAACCGTGGGACTGAGGGAGGAGCCCTGAGGCACCCCGCACAAGAGGGGGAAAGGCTTAGATCTATCACGCCCCCAATCCACTGTTTGTATTCTATCGGCCAGAAAAGATTTCAGGAGGCTCCAGGCCCTACCCTGCACCCCCGCCAGTGATAATCGGTCCATCAAAACATCGTGATGGACCGTATCGTAAGCTGCTGACAGGTCCAGCAGAATCAGGACCACCACGCCTCCCTAATCGACCGCTTCTCTAACCTCCTCAGTGGCTTTGATAAGAGCTAGCTCCATGCTGTGTCCTGCACGAAAGCCAAACTGAGTGTGATCAAGTGCGTTAGAACTCTGAAAAAATGTGATGAGTAGCCCGTTGATGGCCTTCTCTATCACCTTCGCTGGCAGTGGAAGTCGTGATATGGGTCTGTAATTGTTGGGATCATTTTTATCCAGATTTCGTTTTTTTAATCAGCGGAAGTATTGATCTGATTTCCAGATTCTGGGATATTGACCTGTGTCAATAATGGTGTTAAACAATGGTGTAAGGGAAGCTGCGATGACCCCCGGGATGTTTTCGATCACCACCACTGGACAAGGGTCCAGGGGAGACCCGGACCAAGATGCCAACAAAAGGTTTATGACCTCAGAGGTGTCCAAAGGTTTGAAACCCTCTAGCCCATGAGATGCAGATGTGGCCACCGACATAGGACTGACTACTGCTTCACCCACCTCTCCTTGAGAGTTGGAAAAGGAGGAAAAGATAGTTTCCACTTTTTTAAGAAGGAAGGAGGCTAGCGATTCACACAGTATAGGGCGAATTAGATTTGGTGGAATTCGTAAGGTTAGTAATGGTCCTAAACAATTCTCTAGATGAGGATTTGGCCTCTTTTATCTGTTCTGCGAAATACGCTTTTTTTGCTTCTAGGAGTAATTTTTTATAGGCGGTGAGGACATCTCCTTTGATGTAAATTGTACCCCATTGTCAGAAATTATTTCCTTAGGAAATCCTTCTCTACCAAAAAGAGCCTGAAGAAACTTAATAACCTCTCTGGAATTTGGATCCGTCATAAAGTGCACGTCCCACCATTTGCTGAAATAATCAGCTACCACCAGTGCAAACTTATATTTATTTGGCAAAATGGTGAAAGGACCAACAAAATCTATGGCCAATCTTAGCCAAGGACCCTCAGGCCTGTCAATATGTTGTACCGGTGGTGATGCCACTTTTATCACTTTGTCACCAGTACAACACGTCAAACACGTTTCTACAACATCATTTATTTGTTGATCCATGGAAGGCCACCAATAAACCGCCCTGATCCTTCTTTTTGTGTAGGTCTGACCCAAATGTCCTTCATGGCCATACTCAACTATACGATTCCTGACCAGAGACTTGGGGCAGAAACTTGTCTCCCCGCATGATCATACCACCTTCTTCTACTGAAAGTTCATCAGCAAATTTTGCAAAAGGATGAAGATCAGAATCTAGGTGTTTTTCCTTAGGCCACCCCGACACTATAAGTTCTTTTACTCTCTTGAGAAGACTATCAGACTCCATCCCCCGAAACCAATCACTTTCAGAAAAAGTACCAATACAACAAGCATCAACAGCTGCGATGATACACTCATCCATTACGTCTAGATCACATTCATCATTTTTTAAAGGTAAGGGTGATCTCGACAAATAGTCAGCCCTTGTGTTCTTGCCACCTGAAATATGTGCAACACGAAAGTTATACTGCAACAATTTCGCACTCAACCTAGCAATCCTAGGCGTGTGATCTTTCACCACTTTTCCTTCTAATATAGGAATCAATGGTTTATGGTCCGTCAGTAGTCTAAACGTTTTCCCCCAAATGAAACACTTAAAACGCTCGACCGCCCAGCAACACACCAACAATTCACGCTCAATGACTGAATAATTCTTTTCACTTGGTCTTAAAGCCCTGGACGCAAACCCCACAGTAAACTCCTTCCCTTCTTTGACCTGAGATATCATGCCACCCAAGCCATCAAGACTAGCATCCACCGATACCGTACATTGCAACAACGGATCAAAAGGGGTAAGAATTTGACAAGTAGCTAATTCTTTTTTTACTCGTTCGAACTCAATCTGACACTCAGCACTCCAACAAAAAACAGTCTTTTTCTTCAATAGTTCTCTCATGTTGGCCGTCTTCCCTGCAAAGTTTGGAATAAACTTGGCATAAAACTCACACATCCCCAAAAACGAGGATACCTGATCTCTAGATCCAGGACAAGGTGCATTAGATATTGCGTCAATCAAACCCTCTCTAGGTACTATACCCTCGCCTGAAATACAATGACCAAAATATTCTACTGATTGCACTCCAAACGTACATTTGAGCTTATTCTCTACTATCCCTTTGATTTCTAACCGTTTTAAAACCCTACACACATTCTCATCATGTTCAATCTTGTCTTTGCCAGCCACCAAAATATCATCCTGAAACACTACTGTGTTTGGGACTCCGTCCAATACTTTCTCCATAACCCGTTGAAAAACGGCCGCCGCCGAAGCCAACTCAAAAGGCATCCTTCGGAACTGAAAAGTCCCAACTGGAGACACAAAAGCAGTTAGATGTTTGGAGTTCTGATCCAGTTCGATTTGGTGATAGGCTGACGCTAAGTCTATCTTGGAAAACCTCTTAGCTCCAGCAAACTTAGAGAGAATATCATCAATGCGTGGTAGAGGATGAGAATCCACCCAAATCTCTCTATTGAGACTGCGCAGATCAATGCAGACCCTGAGACTGCCATTTTTCTTCCTGGCTACAACCAAAGGAATCAACCACAAAGACGACTCAATAGGTTCGATAACCCCATTCTCGCACATCCTTTTGAGCTCGAGAGACAGGTCATCTCTGATGCTAAACGGGACATTGCGTAACCTATGCTTCACTGGTAAAGCACCATCTTTCACTTTGATTGCATGCCTGAATCCTGTGATGCATCCTAACTTATCACTGAAAACTTTTGGGAACATACCCAACCAAGGACCCATCCCCAGATCTTTAGGCTCATCATGCACAATAGAAACTTGCTCCAGAGTCCCTGGTCTGAGCGTCATTCTGAACAACCCCTGATGGTACCACCCCAAAATGTTCAGCCCTTTTTTGGCTACATAGACCTTCCCTTGAATGCATTTGTCCTCGAAAACCAACGAAGCATCAAAAAACCCTTTCAAGTCAATGCGTCTACCCTCATACGAGACTGGGCTTCTATCCGGTGGATTCAGAGGCTTATCTCCCCAAACTTCCTCGAAAAGTTCCTCAGTTATCATAGTCATTCTTGCCCCTGAATCAACCAGCAATTTTAGGCACTTACCATCAACCAAAATATCAACCACTGGATCAACACAATCTTCCAAATCATCCTTCACGGCCACCACAAAATCTGTTAAGGAACTGATAACCTCTCACAAGCATCCTGTCTCGCGTACGTGTGGGTGGAGACAGATGACTAAACTCATTGCCAATTTTGTAGTAATCACGCTGCAGACAGTTTACATGTAGCAGATAGATTTAATGTCTGTCTGTCTCCACAGCCTCCAGGAAACAACTGATCAGCCTGGACATTCAAAGTATAACATTCCATCACCATGGCACTGACATCACAGTGACCATGGAGAAGCACATGCAGGTAGTACAATAGTCAATATACATATGGAAGATTACTACACTTTCTTTATAAGCTTCTTTGTTTTTATTGTTGTACTCTTTTCCTCCAAGCCCTATCCAGCCTCTTGCAGTCTGTTTTATGCTTTTGCAAATTCGCAGAAAACCAAGGTGCTGAGGGCTGGACTCGTTTAGTAGTATACAACTTAACCGGGGCAAATTTATCACAGGCGGTCTCAATCTACCTCGAGTACACCGCCGCAGCCTCATCCACACTTGATGGGAGATTCGGAGTAGTTAACGTAAAAAAATTCCCCATGTAAAAGCCCGTATAAATATGTTCCCCTTGGGCTTGGATTTGGACCGGTTGTGAGGCATCTGCGAAAGAGTAAAATTGATGGCGGCATGATCCGACCATGTGAGTGGCAGTATTTCCGACAAAGAGAGACCGGTGTTGTTAGAAAATATGCCATCCAAGGTATGCCCCGCAACATGTGTAGGGCCAACTACCCGTTGCTCAAGACCCCCTCCGCTCATTAATTGCTTCAGTCTCAAATTGTCTGAGTCTGGGGAGTCCTCCAGATAGAAATTGAAGCCTCGAATGATAGTGAAGGAGTTCGCACACAGCCCCTTCTCCAAAAGAGTACTAATCGAGTCAAGAAATGTGCCTCTGTGGCCTGGAGGGTGGTATATAAGCATGGCTTTAAAAGTATCCTGAGGGGATAGTCGTACGCTAAATGACAGAGCTTCACAGGATGGATTGGAAGCTGTCGCGAATGTGGGCTCCAGGCTGTTATGACTGATAATAGCCAATCATCCACCTCTTCTTAAAGGTCTGTCCAGTGTATGGCACTGAAAATCAGTGGGCAGGGCTTTAACGATATCAGATCCTGAGGTATTGTCCGTCCATGCCTCCGTTATGAATGCCATCATGATCTTGTGAGCTTCGATAAAAAGGCAGCATTCCACGCTGTGTTTTCTGAGCGACCTGGCATTTAAAAGTAGACATTTAATGTGGGCAGCTTCACAAAGCTTCTTTGAGCCCCCGCCTGCTTAACAGAATGATTAGTAGGACGGGCCAAAATGTGAGGGAGGGAGCGATAACAGTTGGCGCACGCCGCTGCCAAGTCTCCCAGCATGATACTGGGTATGAACCTAGGACAGCATGCCTTCCCATCCTCCGGGTCCAGACTCCTAAGGAAATTTCCAGAATATGTCAATATATCTGACCTGACAGAGCCAGGGGGACTGGCCCTGAGCCCGGTCCGAGCACGGATGGGTGCAGACAGGCTTGCCTTAGGTGCGCCTTCGGCGCACCAGCGGCGTGCCTGCTTGACGCATGTGCGCGTCCGCTGCGCGGTCATGCCAGCGTACCTCTTAAGTAGAAGTAAGGGATACCACGCCCAGTGGCTGCTGAGTTCACCGCCCCCCTATTCCACCAAACAGCCCGGCGGCGACAATGAGATGAAATGCAGGAGGTCAAGTTGTGAAGCCAAATAACTGCGGATCCTTACCGGGTTTAGGGATAGGTATACCTGGCATTTAAAAGTAGACATTTAATGTGGGCAGCTTCACAAAGCTTCTTTGAGCCCCCGCCTGCCTCTCGCAGTGTGGGCGGCAGTATACCTTGTTCCAGGGCTTCCCTATATACTTCGAGGAGATGTGGTGCAAGTAAATGTTTATACGTTTTATAAAAATACCAATAAATACACCTAGCCCCGGCGCCCTCATGCCATCCATTGCATCGATTGCTTGAAAAATTAACTCCGCTGTGAAGGGTTCCCCCAGGAATTGCTGGTGCGCGGAACTAAGCCACACCATTGCTATCTCCTCCAGGTACTGTGCTCTCTCCTCCACGTCATCCGTGACCTGGGTTGTGTATAGGTCCGTATAGTATGCAATAAGCTCATTTTGGATGGCTAGTGTGTCAGTTATTAGAGTGCCTTCTCCATTTCGGACACTAGCGATGTATGGATGGATTCTAGGTGGTTGCTGTGACCGTGCAAGTGTACGCTCCAGCCACTCCCCCTCACCGTATTTCCTGGTGGTATCATATTTACTTAAAAAGTGGGTATCCCTATCTGCAGCTTCAAGAAACTCTGTTAGTAAGGCTTCACTGCAATGTAAGGTCTCCTGCGCACCCTGGGGCATGTGCTTCCGGTTCAGCACCTCGAGTTGCTCTTCAAGTTGGAATAGTGTACGCATCGGTCTTTCAGTGGCGCAGCACGCTTGGAAATGCAAACCCCTCTCACATTGGCCTTAAATGCTTCCCGTAGTGTGGCCCAGGATGACACCGACCCTTTGTTCAGGTCAAACTACTCTACAATAGCTGCACACAGCTTAGACTGAAATACCTAAGTGCCAACCCTGGGAATCTCCATTGTCTTCAAACTCCGCCTGCTATAGGTATGCAAAGATTAAGCAAAACTGGGGAATGGTCAAAGAGTGTTCTGGGGAGGTGGCGCGTCTCGCTGTACCATGTCGTTATATTAGAGGAGTGCAGCCAGTAATCCAATTCTGTCAATGTGTCATGGGGGCCGCCTAGTGTGTGTAGGATGTTTCCGCTGGATGCCTGTGTCTCCAGATATCCGCTAAATTGTGTGTGTCGCAGACCTGTTCCAGCGCAAGGCATACCTGTGTCTTGGGATCCGGGGTTTTGGTCATGTTATCCCGTTTGGGGTCTAGAACTATGTTGCAGTCACCCTCCATGCTTATGTAGTCTGCTTCTACGTGGTCTAGCTGCACCTGTAGATTTTGAATACATTCTGGGCTGTCAGTGTTGGGAGCATAAATGTTCATAAGGGCTATGGTGTGCCCATGAGGTGACCCACCACTAGAAGATAGTGACTCTCGCTGTCTACCCAAGACGTTAATGGTTGAAATGGTATTCATTTGTGTATGAGGATAGCAGTCATCCTGTCGTAATTGCTATAGCCTGCAAAATACCTATATGTCCCCCATGTGTTTGTGAATCCCGGTGATTGTGCAGGGGTAGATGTGTCTGCTGCAAAAAGACAATATCTGCCTGGTGTCTTTGCAAGTATTGTAGGACTTGCTTGCCTTACGCGCATTGTTCAGAGCCCTGACATTCCAGGTTAATAATGTTAAGTCGAGGTTAGGGCTAATCCTATTGTAGGCACTCATCTGAGATGTCTTGTGAGTTCTGCTGTCTCTGAGAGGTACCGCTGTGTACCAAGAACATTGTCCAGAACATATAGAATTTTGTCAACTTTCCCCTGTAAGTCCAAAATCTTCCTTACCCTCCCCCCGCCCATCCCTACTGAGAACATAGCAGGGACTTCCCAAACTTTAACCAAATTACTGAGCATTGTAACAATTCCAAATTACTTTACAAGTTAAAAAAGTTGTGATCAACACTAAGGGGATGGCAACGCCTCATCTGCTACTCGCAAATGGTATGTTGGAGTAATGCACGATGTTTGCCATTTTTTTTAATCAAAGGTAAAATGGAAACTTTAAGGTGATGTGCGGAGTTTATCTTAAGCATCTGAGACTATCATTTCAACCAATTGGTCAGTCTTTCAAGGCTTCACTCTGTGGAGGAGAGGTCGGTTCTGGTGCCCGAGTTACTGTCAGGGGCGACCCTCGCAGTGTTTCTTTCCTGCATGTTCCTTTAGCCCCAGAGTAGTTGTGGCAGAATTCCTGTGCCTTCATTGTTGTGTTGAATAGCCGCACCTTGCCATGTACCATGATCCGAAGATGAGCGGGGATATCATGCCATATGTGAGTCCCAGGTTGCGCGGGGTGGCCTTGACACCTGTGTATTTACTGCACGCATCTTGCTCCATGGCGGTGAAATCTGGATACAGGGGCACCGAGGACCCCAGCCAGGTTAATGGCCCCTTTTATCTGGTCAGCTGTAATGCTGTGTCCCTGTCCAGGTAGTTGAGGAGCCCAGCCACGATAGGTCTCGGGGGGCATCCAGGGTTTTGCCGCGCTCCTTGCGTTCGGTGGGCCCTCTCCACCACAAACATTGTTGTAAAGGGTTCCTTACCAAATAAGTCCATGAGGAGACTTTCTATGAAGAGGTCCAAATGACACATGTTTGTGGTCTCTGGGATTCCTAAAATGCATACATTGTTGTGCTTGCCCCTCGCTTCTAAGTCTTCATTCTTCATTGCAATGATTTTCACTAGTTTTTCCATACGGTCCAGCTTTTTTGTAGCTTATGCTGCTCAGTCTTCAAGATCAGACACCCTGCCCTCCACTGTGTCCAATCATTTATCGTGAGTATCCAGTCGTGCCCCCAGTGTGTCCAGCCATGACTCCAGCCCGCCAACCACCCATCTAGGACCTTTAAGCCTCCACGAAGCTCAAAAAATAAGGGTATCCACCCTCACCGGTTCCACAGTTGCAGTGCCCGCCGCTCCACCGTTCTCAGCAAGTTGAATTATGTGGTTTGTTGTTGAATTATGTAATGTGGAATGGAAATGTGTGGAGTTGAATTGTTTGGCGTGGAACTGTGTGATGTCAAGTGAAAACCAAATTGATAGAGAGATAAGGGAAGGAGGTGAAGAAAAGGGGAAGGAATTAAGAGAAAGAAGGGAGGAAAGATGAGAGGATGTGATAGAGGAAGGGGGAGGGAAGAACGGAGTGAGGGAGAGAAAGCAAGAAGAAAAAAGAAAGCACTTAGTCAAAGGCAGAATTGCAAGATATGGGTGACTGGAATCGATGAAGTTGAAGTAAGGGTTGAGGAAATAAGGCTGTGTATAGGATTAAGGAGTGAAGAGAGTGATTAAGATGAGAAAGAAGGAAGAAGGAGGAAAGGAGGTAATGAAGAAAGATAGGGGGGCAGAGAGGAAGATAGGAAGAAGGGACAGTGGAAGTAAATAGGAAGGAAAGGTTTGAGGGATGGAGGAATCGAGGAAGGGGGAAGAGATTGTTTAAGTAATGAAGAGTGGTAAAAGGAGGGAGGGTGAGGAACGAAGAAAGGTAAGGAAGGAAGGAAAGAAGGATGGGGATTAAGGAGGCCAATAAGGAATAGAGGAGCGATGGAATAAGGAGGAGAGAGATAAACTGTGACAGTAGGTCTGGGGTCGGCAGTCAATCAGTCAGTGCTGGAGGGCAGTGGTTGGAAACGCAGCCGTGTATTCGTGGTAAAAGGGCATGGCGTACATCAGTTGATGCGCTGCTCAGCCTGTTACTGCTCTTCTGGCCTCTTGTTGCTCTGTATTGTCATTCTGTTAGCTTTTGTTGCAGCTGACAGTCCTACAGGTGTCGCCTGCAGCTGCACTGGTGCAGACTTGTAAGATTGTCATCTTCCTGTCACTACTGTAATTATCTAGAGTGTCTCTCCGTATGTGGTGTGCTGTAGGCCTGGGTGGTAGATTCCGTTCCATTCGCGGAATTTGCGGAATTTGGGTAATTTCGCGTTCCGCGGAGAACGCGAAATTGCCCAAAAATCTGCGTTCCGCGACTTCGCGAAATTTTTTGCTTGTTCGCGTTCTCAATATGCGTGTTCGCGAGATATTTCACCCCGAGCACGCAAACAGCGATCGCGAACAGGAAAAAAGTATCGCGAACAAGCAATTCCGCGTGTTCGCGGAATTTCTGCGTGTTCGCGGAGATTTTTTACCGTTTCGCGGAGATTTGCGTAACGCGATTACGCAAATTCCGCCCACCCCTAGTGTGCTGTTGAATTTTGTGGTCTGATGTGGAATTCTGTGCTGTGGATTGGATGTATGTGGTGTGTTGTGCAATTTTGTTGTTGAGTTGAATTATGATGTTTGGTGTTGAATTATGTGATGTGTATTGGAAATGTGTGAAACCAATAAATGCTAAGCAATGGGCGGGCTCAAAGTCCCGTGTACACAATATCTTGTGCGCACTGTTTTATGCGAGACGTAACAACGTAGATCAATTACATGGACAGGAACTTACACTAACCTAATAGGATGAAAGAAGGAGTTGAACAGCACAATAACGGGTACAGTTGATCCTCCGCTCCAAGTACAGCATAGACAAGTGACAACCATGATTTAGTCCAAAAGTTCTGATTTAGAAGAGTGAATATTATGTACATCTGGTTATAGGTACAAGATCTTGGCTTGGGACTAACATGTGCTGTAGACAGTATGACTCCTCGAAGACCTGAGCTGTACAATAATACGTTCAACGCAGAGCTTTCCTCTAAAGGCTCCAGATACAAAGCGAGATGCAGTGAGACCAGTGAAGTCAGCCACTGGTGATGACCTCGGGCTGCTTCCAGCCAATCATTTTAGCGCATCTGTGACAGCCCTAAGCACATTAGCATCGGCCCTTAGCCAATAGGAAGAGTTCGGCCTGAACTTTTAGACCATGTCCTCACTCAACAGTGTTTCACTTGCACTTGGGTTCCCCTGTGAAGTCCAGCTTGAGTCTGATGTCCACTGATGAGAGAAGCTGTAGAGCCCACATCTCTTCACAACTAGGCCCTCTTAAGAACAACAGAAACAAGTCGTGAAATGCATGTTTATCTGGTCCAAATATCATTTGGAAAAGAAAAGAACAGTGCAGTTAATAATAGAAAATCTACACTGGATGGGATGTATATTTTTATACACAACATTTTGAAAACATTATTTACGTCCAAGGACATTTCTGAATATGATGTTCTGACTTTCAACCATTGACAGATACAAAAAGTGCCTTGATGTCACTTATTTTAGACAGTCAAGTACCTTCAGTGCATTCAGCTGTGACTTCATAACTCCTATCGAAAATATAAGATGAACACGTTTTTATCTTTCCAATATTAAGCCCAGAAAATAAGGTAGACATGTCAGCAGTTAATAGCTCAAACCATCGTAGTCCATGTTTAGGACTTCCAGAGATTTCCCTTAAACTAACCTGATGAAGTCAGTGAGGCAGTGTTTAATGACTTCTGTTCTCTGTGTGAGTCTGTGTGAGTTACGGTGTGTGTGTCTGTGTGCCAGTGCGTCTACATGTCAGTCTGTGCCTGTATCTGTCTGTGTGTGTTTGTCTGTGTGTGTGAGACTGTGTGTCTGTCTGTGTGTCTGTGTGTGTGTGTCTGTGTATCTCTAAGTCTGTCTGTGCCTGTGTCTGTCTGAGCGTATTTGTGTGTGTGAGACTGTGTCTGTCTGTGTGTCTGTGTGTGTGTGTCTGTATGTCAGTCTGTGCCTGTATCTGTCTGTGTGTGTTTGTCTGTGTGTGTGAGACTGTGTGTCTGTCTGTGTGTGTGTGGTTGTGTGTGTGTGTGTGTGTGTGTCTCTGTGCCTGTGAGAAAGTGCCATCTTTCTTGCATGGTATGCCCCCACTTTTTGCTGAATTGCTGAATGCACTTTGACTGGGTGTGCCCTGGACTCCTGCCAATCCGGTGCCCAGGGCCTATGTTCCTTCCCTAAAAACCTCAAACCCAAATTGGCAAACCCTGGCCACATGTCAGCCCCTGGTAAATTGTACCCTAGTTACCCAGGACCTTGTGAGCAGGGAAGGCCTCTAAGGGCTGCAGCACTCATTGTGCCACCCTTAGAGGCCCTGTACCCTAACACACACACATTGCCCTTGCAGGCTGAGTGTCTGGGTACAAGACAAAACAAAGAGTCGACATGGCACACATCCCTGTGTGCCATGCCCACCACCTACACTGCCCTGGCATACATCAGCCACCCTATGCCAGTGGTGTAGGCACAGGAGAATGAGTCCTGTGCCCCTACATTACCCAAGGTCCATTCCTGGGCACTGTAGGTGCGGTGCTGCCATTTAAGAGTACATGGTGCTGAGAGCTCGTCAAACACAAACTCCACAACACCATAATGGCAACACTGAAGACTGGGCTGCCACACAGCAGACATGTTGCTGGACCCCTGGGTAGGAGAGCCCCCGCTATCCTGGGCCCCCAACAATGCACATCCTGGGCAAGGTGCTAGGTCTCCTCCCACCCTTCAAAGGCATGCCGCCTCTGTGAGCTTCCCCAAGCCACTTGCTGTCCCCACTCTGGCGGAAAGCCTGGCTGGAAAACCCAAATAAGGACAGGGGATGTGCCAGCCTGCCAACCCCACCCCTCAGGTGGGGGAGGCGAGGTGAAGCATATCTCCAGGCCCTCGCCATCTTGAAGATGGGAGGCCCTGCCCAATCAGGACTAGGCTACTGCCCCCCTCCCACAGGAGAGTGGCAGAATAGGGGTGTATTCACCCCAGGACAGGGACCCATTGGTCCCTGCCCTTTACCTACCTGTAACGCCCCTAAATCTAGTATTTAGGGGCACCCTGAACCTTCCTTCCTTAGATTCCAGATTCTGAAAAACAAAGAAGAGCAAGAAGAAAGAAGACCTGCCGTGCAGCTGCTAAGAAGAGGAAGACACCAACTGCTTTGGCCCCAGCCCTACCGGCCTGCCGACCCTCGAACCTGCTCCTGCTACATCCCGGCACCTCATGTGGCCAGCAACCTCATAAACCCCGGAGGACCTGGCTACCTTTTGGCTCTAAGCAGCTGGGACTCCCATGAGCAGAGGCTCTGATCAAAATCAGCTTCTAATCCCTGGCATCAGCTCGGAACCGCGAACCCTGCACACTTTGCACCCGCCAAGCCTGGCCTGTGCCGGAGTGAACAAAGACCCAGAGGACATCCCCCCGGCGACTATGACCCCGAATCCGGCACCCAAGGACTCACCTCAATGCTCCTGACGATGCCTGCAGCCTCACAACCAGGTACCCCCCAACCGCGATCAACATAGGGTAATATTTCCCGACACCAAAAGGCACCCCTGCTCCCGGCGCCCTGCGGCCCCCTGTGCCCAACTCCTGGGTACATACCTATCCTCCAACTACCCAACTTACCTCTCGAAGTGGTGGTGGCACCTGAAGAATCTTCGTCCCTGAGCTTGCAGCCTTTGTTCAACCAGGAGCTTTCCCATTGAAATCCATTGAGCGCCCGAATGCTCAGAAGCACCCTGCACCCAGCCGCCCGAGTGGCCCTGGCAGTGTAACCTCTACTCTAATCTACTTCCTCATTTGCCCTGAGCAAGTGACCAGGAGCCCAGCTCCCACAGCCGCGTGGCCTGCTAGTCAGCAGCCACCAACCAAGGCCCCCCTATCCCTCATAGGATAACATTGGGCCTAACTCACTCTGCACCCGGCTGCCCCTGTGCCGCTGAAGGTGTAACAACTGTACTTACCTGACCCTGGGAGACCCCCGAGTCTGTGCCCAGAACCTTAACTCTGCCAGTCGAGTACTTACCCAAAAGACGATAACCCAATTTTCCTCCATAGGGTAACATTGACTGGCTTCTGAAATTTCTTTTAAGTGTGGAGTTTCTAAAACTTAAAATTTTCACCTAAAATCAACCGAGTAACGAAATAGAAAATATTCACCTGCTATTAGGAAAGATCCCAGTGCTGGATCTTGGTGCCCAGCACTGACCCTGAAAAATATTCACAACCGTACTTACCATTAACCCAATTTTCTTCCATAGGAAGTCATTGACTGTTTTTCTGTGAAATTTCTTCTGTGTCGATTTTTGCAAAGTACAAATATTCTTTAAAAATCGTACCAACTGAGAAAACATAATTACTATCCTGTTTTACATACAGGTCCCAGTATTGAGTCTAGGAGCCCAGTACTGGATAACAAAAGTAACGAGAACATACTATACCTGCAACTTGCATTTTCTCCCATAGGGAATCATTGATTGTCGTCTATGAAATTTCTTCTGTCAGCTTTTAAAATAGCAAAATATTGCCTAAAAATCACAACAGTAACTAAGTCGACTTTTATCACTTGTTTCTAAGAACTATCCCAGGACTGAATCTAGGATCCAGTCCTGGAGTTACAAAAGTAATCCTGAAAGTAATCTATTGCAAATAACTTTCTCACAGTGCCTGTGTTTATATGTCAGTCTGTGCCTGTATCTGTCTGTGTGTGTTTGTCTGTGTGTGTGAGACTGGGTGTCTGTCTGTTTGTATGTGTCTGTGTGTGTGAGACTGGGTGTCTGTCTGTGTGTGTTTCTAAGTCTGTTTGCGCCTGTGTCTATCTGTGACTGTGTATGTGTGTGTTTGTGTGTGTGTCTGTGTGTGTGTTTATGTAGTACTGTATGCTGACATACCATAACCTGTGATATGACACTAACTAGCCGTGTTTGAAGCCGCATTGATAGGATGTCTCCTTCCAAACGTTAGGATTGTTGTAATGTTAGAAACACGGAAGCTTGTGGTCTTTGTTAAATCTTATTGGCCGAGAGTCCGATGTGTCTAAAGTGGTCCGTACATATATCTACAGCCCGCACCGGGGACCTTTAATGTGTGAAAAATACAAGCTGGCGGCCGGGATGGAAAGAGTACACAAAGAGGCTGTGCTGTGCATTTTTTGGCACTACACACCTTCTCAGCACTGACAGGCTTCAGAACTGGCATCAGAGAGATGCGCCTGAGGTTTGAGGCCAGACAGGCATGCAAACAAGGTACCGGCCTCGGGAAACAATTGTACCAAGGTCTGAAGTGACGCATTCTCCGTGGGTGCATATTTAGTTATTATTTACCCGTTAGTGACACACAAGAGCGGAGCTTTACAGTAGAGAGCATCTTCCCGGCGCTACAGACACAGAGCACGTCACTAGAGGAGGATAATGTATGTGCTGAACCTACAAGCGCTGAGCACGTCACACGTCACTAGTGTAGGTTAATGTACATTCCTGTTCTACAGGCGCAGAGCTCATCACAAGTGTAGGTTAATGTATGTTCTGGTTCAACTAGCGCAGAGTACGTCACCAGTGAAGGTTAATGTATATTCCTGTTCTACAGGCGCAGAGCACGTCACAAGTGTAGGTTAATGTATGTTCTGGTTCAACTAGCGCAGAGCACCTCACCGGTGTAGATTGGTGTGTGTGCTGGTCCTACAGGTGCAGAGCACGTCACTTATGTATACTAATGTGTGTGCTGGTTCTAAATGCGCAGAGCACGTCATTAGTGTAGGTTAATGTATGTGCTGGTTCTACAGGCACAAAGCTCGTCACCAGTGTAGGTTAATGTATGGGATGATCCTACTGGTGCCGAGCACCTCACTGGTGTAGGTTAATGTGTGTGCTGGTCCTACAGGTGCAGAGCACATCATTAGTGTAGGTTAAAGTATGTGCTGGTCTTACAGGCATTGATCATATCATTGGTGTATAATAATGTGTGTGCTGGTCTTACAGGTGCAGAGCAAGTCACAAGTGTAGGTTAATGTATGTGCTGGGTCAATTAGCGCAGAGCAGGTCACCAGTGTAAGTTAATGTATGTTATGTTATGTTATTTAAATTTATATCTTGGCGCAACAGCTACCCACAAGGGTTTCCCGGCACCCAACGGAGGCAACAGCAGAGTATTAGATATGAGTGTACTAATTAAAAAGCCACGTTTATAGGAATTTGTGAAATAATGTGACATTTGTCTGAGTACGAAGAGAGAGCGGGAGAGAGTTCCACGGAACAGGGCTCAAATATGAAAAGGAACGGCCGCCCTGACGGGCAAGGCGAATCCTAGGCACCTGAAATTTAACCTGAGTGGCAGATCGAAGGGTGCGAGAAGGCAAGTAAGGATGGACCAAATTATGCACATACATTGGAGCCGTGCCATGTTTAATTCTGAACATATAGTTCAGAGCTTTAAACTTGATTTGATTCTCAATTCTCAGCCAGCGAAGATCTCTCAAAGAAGCAGAATTAGATGCAGTTCTCGGAATCCGGCAAAGCAATCTGGCCGCTGAATTTTGCACTCTGAAGCTTTCGAATAACGTCTTTATTAGCTCCCAAATAGAGGATGTTACCGTAGTCCAGTCTAGATGTAATGAGAGCCTGGACTACGGTTCTCTGAGTGGGGCTAGGGAGCATCCACACAATTTTTCTCAGCCACTTTAGAATGGTAAAGCATGTTGCAACAACCTTCGTATTTTGGTGACGCATAGATAGTGAGTCGTCAATAATGAAGCCGAGGTTGCGGACCTGATGAGAAGGTTGAGGAACTGCACCCATTTCTGTGGGCCAATGTTGAGGTCCCCAGAGCTCTTTATCTTTCCCCTGTACCAGAACCTCAGTTTTTTCACCATTCAACCTGAGAAAATTGGCATGCATCCGAGATGCTACTTTGCTCAACCCAGCCCGAAGAACCGAGGGCTCTGATTTCTTTTCTGCAGAAAGTGAAAAAATAATCTGAGTGTCGTCAGCGTAAGAAAATAATGACAACCCAGCTTCCTCAACAACCGTTGCCCGGGGTCTAACATATATGTTAAAAAGTAAAGGACTAAGAATGGACCCCTGGGGAACTCCATAAGGGGATGAATGAATCTTAGACTTTGCTGCAGAAGAGAAAACCTGAAACGAACGATCAGTGAGAAAAGATGTTAACCAGTTCAGTGCCGAACCGGTGACCCCCTCTGGATTGTAGAGCCTTTATCAGGACGACATGGGACACCGTATCAAAAGCCGCACTTAAATCCAGTAGGACAAGTGCGACCGTATTGCCTGTATGTACATTTTGGCGCAGCATTTACGTTACGCCAAGAAGAGCCGTCTCCGTAGAATAACCGGTTCGAAAACGGATTGAGAGGAATGTAAAAGCTTGTTCTTTTCAATGAACTGAGATAATTGATCATTAATATGCCTCGCCAAGATTTTAGAAAATACAGGAAGCAAGGAAATTGGCCGATAGCCAGATGACACAGTAGGGTCTGCGTTGGCCTTTTTCAGTAATGGAATAACCACTGCTTGCTTCCATTCCAGAGGAACCAAGGATTCCTTTAAAGAAGCATTTAGGAGTTCCATAATGATTGTAAGCATTGGCAGGTCCAACTGCTGCAGCACAGAGATCGGAAGGGAGTCACGGGGAGAGCCAGATTTGATACGGCTCAGGTGCAATTTAAGAGACGTCATGTCCAGTAATGTCCAATTCTCAATTTCATTGATGGTATTTGTATCAGTCAACTCTTTATCAACAGATGGCAAAGTTAAATGAGTAGGGGTTGATAGTGTTGACATAAAAAAATGGTGTTCGATTCTCAGTCAGAGTCGAATATATTACTTCAACTTTATTAGTAAAGAATTGGGCTTGATCTTCACATTGTGTTTCATTCACATGGAGGGGAATGGGCTGAGTGCTGGCACCTGATAGTTCTTTTACCATTGTGAATAATGTTTTAGAGCAATTCTTGGCATCGGATAAGAGTGATGAAACATAATTAGCACGCGCCGTCCTACAGAGAGAATGATATTCCCTTTTAGCGTGCAAATAGGGAGTTTTGGCTTCGGGGCATAGGCCCTTCTCCACCGTCTTTCCATGTTTTTACATTTGGTTTTCTCAGCTTTTAACAGGTCTGAGAACCGTGGGGCTGGAGGGCGGTGGTTGCTAATCTTCTTACAAGAGGCAGGTAAACAAATGTCTGTAATTTTGAGAATCCAGTCTTGAAATGATGCTAAATCAATCTCAAGATTATTTATGAGAATAGGAGCAGCATGGCAAAGAAGTTTATTAAAATTGTCAATATCCAGCTTTTTCCAATTCCTTGTTCGCTTTGAAATACCGCAAGGCGCCACAGGCATATTGTACGTAATTGTTAATTTAAAATCAACCAAAGAATGATCGGACCAGCACAAGGGGATTGCTGTAGAACATGCAATGTTGGATAAATTAGAAAAAATAGGATCCAATAGATGACCAGCTTTGTGCGCAGGTCCAGAATTGTGAAGTAAAATATTAATAGCTGCCAGATGTGAGATAAGAATATTACTATTAGTACAAGCAGGATCCTCCAAATGGAGACTAAGGTCCCCTAAGATTGATGAATTTGCCAATCTGAGCAAAAGAGGGGAGACCAAATCAGGGAAGTTTGGGACCCAGGGACCGGCAGGGCCAGGGCGTCTATAAACCAATATCCCCGAAAAGGTGAAGTGTGGAGTTAAAGTCAGCTTAAACAACGCAGCTTCACAGCCAGTGGCCTGTAAGTCATCGAACTTGAAGCTATATATGTTTTTATAAATGATGGCAATCCCCCACCTCTTGTATCCTCCCTATCCTTTCTAACTATAAAATAGTTAGGGGGCAAAGCAGCAGCTATGTCCGGACCGGAGCTATTATTTAGCCATGTCTCAGGAAGGAACATAGCATCTGGTTGTTTATCCATTAATAAATAAAAAATATCAGCCTGATGTTTAGGAAGGGAATGACAATTCATGTTGAAAAAGAGAAATTCCTTAATAGATGGTAACTTATCTTTCAATTGCGAGTTAATGGGTTGTTTGTATGTGCCAGTTCTACAGGCAGAGAGCACGTCACTAGTGTACATTAATATATGTGCTGGCCCTACAGGTGAGGAGCACGTCACAAGTGTAGATTAATGTATGTGCTGGTCCTACAGGTGCAGAGCTTGTTACCAGTGTAGGTTAGTGTAAGTGCTGGTTCTACAGGGGCAAAACACGTCACTAGTGTAAATTAATGTATGTGCTGGACCTCCAGGGTGCAGACCATGTCACAAGTGTAGGTTAATGTATGTTGTGATCCTATAGGTGCAAAGCACCTCAATGGTGTAGGTTAGTGTGGTGAACAACCTTTACAACGCAACATCCACTACAACGCATTCCATTACATAGCATGACACTACAACGCATGTTTAAAAACTACCTTTACAACGCATTCCATTACATCGCATAGTACCTTTACAACGCATACCATTACAACGCAATCCAACACTTACCCTACTGTTGCACCCCCTGGAGTTAGAATAGTAATTTTTACCCCTATACTATGCGTTGTAATGGTATGCGTTGTAAAGGTAGTATGCGATGTAATGGAATGCGTTGTAAAGGTAGTTTTTAAACATGCATTGTAGTGTCATGCTATGTAATGAATGCGTTGTAGTGGATGTTGCGTTGTAAAAAATGCGTTGTAAGTGCATGCATTGTAAAAGTGTGCGTTGTAACAACATACATCCGGTTAATGTGTGTGCTGGTCCTGCAGGTGCTGAGCACGTCATTAGTGTAGGTGTATGTGCTGGTTTTACATGCACAGAGCACCTCACCGGTGTAGGGTAATGTGTGTGCTGGTTCTACAGGCTCAGAGCTCATCACTAGTGTAGATTAATGTATGTGCTGGTCCTACAGGTGCAGAGCACATCACCGTTGTAGATTAATGTATGTGCTGGTTTTACATGCACAGAGCCCGTCATTAGTGTAGGTTAATGTATGTGCTGGTTCAACAGGTGCTGAGCACATCACTAGTGTTGGTTAATGTATGTTCTGGTTCAACTAGCGCAGAGCACGTCACCAGTGTAGGATAATGTATGTGCTCATCCTACAGGTGCCGAGCACCTCACTGGTGTAGATTAGTGTGTGTGCTGAAAAAGGCAACTAAAAACCTTGAGGCTAGCCAGGAACTGCAAAACAGAGGTTATCGTTACTTTCTTGTCGCTATGCTGCTTTGCGTGAGGCTTGATAATAGGAGAAATGTCGCTTAGCGATATTTCTCCCTTTATCCTGGGGAGGAAGGCCCACTTTGCATCTCATTAGACATGCACAGATGGCCGTTAAGGGAAGGTTTCACGCGATAGCATGACCTTGCTGATCAGGCGATAAAATTATCGCCGCTTTTCGTCCGAAAACGGATGCAAAAGCGGCGATAATTTTCTATCGCCTGATTGCTGATGCCCCATAAGTACGTTAGCTTCCCTTCTGCGGCTTCGGTTCACTCAATAGTGAATACATTCTACTCATGAGAGTTTCTAAAGACCAGTGGGGCATATTATCAAGCACTGCGTTAAAATTATCGGCGCTTTAGAGGCAGTAAACTGCCACTATAAGCGGTAATAATGGGCTTGATAATATGCCCTTGTGAATTCCAATAGAATCCCATGTTCTGGTGTGAACCTGGGCTTCTATTGGAATTCTCTGTGGCATATTATCAAACCCTTTATCGCCGCATTAGCGGCAGTTTTCTGCCACTAACGCGGCGATAATTTTAACGCCGTACTTGATAATATGCCCCAGTATTTTTATTTTCTGTGTTTTGCCATTCAAACAATTCTCAAGAGAATATTCTTGAATTCATTTGAAATTGTCTTTGAAGGCAATTTCTGGTCCATTAACACTATTAAGGTGATGTAGACCTCAGTGGTGAATCGGGGCAGTAGCATTCTCCTTTGCTTTAGGGGCTCCAAGTTTTTTCATCTGCTTTACTGATTAGTACCAGAAATGAACAATAATGAGCCACAATGTTACCTGTGCGCATTTTGCGTCACTTCTTGCCGCTAGCGCCATGACTTGCATGGGCAGGAATCACCAGGCGGATGGGGCTTGGCCCTAAGTGCTGCTTCACCTCTATTAAGGGCTGGTTAAAATGTGTGCAAGGGTTAATTTTGCTATATTTCAGGCTAGTGCACGGGTATAAATGGCACTAAATGATACGTTTGGTTGGATTCATAAAGTGTATTTGATAATATAAGGGGCACTTTGATGCCCATCAATGCAGATCAGTGTGAGGGAAATTCGGTTACGTCTTCTCCGTGGTTGGCTTAAGTCTATACCACAACATGTGGATGTACCCTCTGCTTCTTCAGGGTTGTGTTTATCTTTTGTGCGAAGCTTACAATATCATTTGACGCGCACTGCTCAGGCTGCGCATTTCACTTGGATGTTGGCATTGGGGGCACAAATAACGTTACTCTCTTCATTTTCCCAAGTTATTTGATTTATTATTACTATTTAACAGGAGACATTCGCTTACAAAAGAGAACTCGGACACTGAAATTGTGTTTAAAAACGCGTTTCACACTTTTAACTAACCTATCTCATTTGAAACGGAAACAGCTGAACATATCATGCAACTCTTCATTTTTCATATATTTAATAAATAACCGGTATTGTTTGGAACCCAGCAGAAATAAGGGATTAGGAGAGCAAGGCTGTGCCACCAGGACCCATAATATTGGACTAGATAATTGTGTATTATGGTTAGGACAGACGCCATCTTTAAATGTTACATGTTTAATACAACGAGATGGCATTTTACATTCATCATTCAATATTAATTTATATCATTGTGGCAATGAGCGCAACCACGACCGCGACGCCGTCCACCCGGTAAGCACTGACTGTGTGTCCTACTCCCTGTCCCCTCTTTACCTTCAGCACCCTGTCTCTCGAGAAGGAAAAGATGCCTGCAGACGCACCGGAGAACCAGAGGAGTACTGTTTCTTTAACTGGGAGGTACCCAACACCGCACACGCCCCCATTGATGACGACGAGGAGAGGGAGCAGACATATCCCGGAAGCCGAGCAGAAGAGGGGTGTGTTTTCACCAGCGAGGAGCGGAGAGAGAGAGGAGAGAATCGAGTGGAGAACGCGGAGGAAGAGACGGAGGACGAGATCGCCAGACATCGAGCAGCGGAGCCGGTAGCAGAGCCAGGAAGTTAACGACCCGGTGACTCGCCCCGCCACATTTCCGGAGAAGCGTGGCACCAGCAGGTACGGGTTCGTATCGCGGGTTGGGCGGGCCGCCGTAGTTTGCCTAGAACCTAGGAGCCGTACCTCTCACCGTACCCTTTCCTCACAACACTCGTCACTTAGGATAGGAGTACTGAGCACGGTGTATGTCCTCCACTCCCTGGCCCCTGTCACGTGATTCCGTTTGAGCACCACACTGACCCTCATCTCCCTTGTGTCCCTTTCCCCCCCCCCTCGTCTACCGGACCGGAGAGCCGCCCTTTCCCGGAGAACACGGCACCCTGGAGAGAAGGAGGAGAGAGAAGACGCCTACGATCCGTCGCCCGGCCAATGACCCAGACGAGGAGAGCACTCTACCCTATTATCGCCCAATGATACAAAGGACAAGTGTACATAAAACTAATAAAACCTCACTAGAACACCCAGCAGCCTCCGAGCCTCCTTGCGACCCGCAACAATCATTATGACGCCTAAGTAACTATAGGGCATATCATCAACAACCGGCAATAATTATCGCTAAGCGCACTTAGCGCTAGGATAATTATCGCCGGCTATCACTTATTTTTATGGCAGAGATAGAGCGCTATCAGCAACGCTTATCTCCAGAGCGATAAAAATACCCAAGTTAGCTGCCAAATGTGCAATTATCGCTGGGATTCCAGCGATAATCGCACAGCGTTTGGCGCTACGTTGTTGATAGGGCACGGCATACTTAACCATGATATCCACCTTCCATTGGATATCATGGCTAAGTCAAACTAAAAGCAGGCGTAAGGAAAGTAGTGAGAACCGCGTTTAGCGCTACTTTTCTTATCGCTATGCTTTTTAGCATGCCGATTGATAATTGGAGAAATGTCGGTTAGCGACATTTCTCCAGTTATTTTCGGAAGGAATGCCCACTTAGCATCTCATTAGCGATGCGAAGCTGGGCATTGTTGTAACGGGGGCTAAGTCAGCAAAACACGCAATAGCGTGTCTTTGCTGATGAGGCGATGAAATTATCGTCGCATTTCGCCCGAAAATGGACGCAAAAGCGTTGATAATTTTATAGCGCCGCCTTGATGATATGCCCCATAGATTGGAAAAGGCTAAAATGGACCTCAATACACTATATACTTCGAAAGCAGAATATATGTTACATAGACTTAAGGCTCCAAATTACGAACAAGGAGAAAAAGCTGTCCGTTTACTAGAGGCACGATTAAAACAGAGAGAAGCTATGACAACTATTCCAGCTATTTATAATTCTGAAGGTAAGCTAATAGCTGAGACGCAGGAAATAGCTAATACATTCGCAGATTATTTTGAGAAGTTATATAGCTCAGAGGGTGATGACGATCACCACAAAGATAAGGAATTTTTTGATAAAATAACAGTCCCCCGCCTCAATGAACAGGATCGGCTCATACTGGCAGGCGAAATAACAAAAGATGAAATTGCACAAGCAATCTCTAACCTTCCATACAATAAAGCACCAGGAGAAGATGGTTTTCCTGGAGAATTTTACCGTTGGGTAAAACCAGAAGCACTAGATGCCCTTTATGAGGCCTATAAAGAAGCAGAGGAAACTGGTAGCCTCTCCTCTCTCACAAATAAAGCTATCATAATGGTCCGTCCCAAACCTGAGAAAGATCCTTTATACTGCAGTAACTATCGTCCAATTTCCCTCTGAATACAGATTCAAAGATATTAGCCACCATTCTCGCCAAAAGACTCAAACAAGTTATCGCTAAACTCATACATAATTCTCAAGTAAGATTCATGCCAGGCAGAAATTCTCGTAAACATCTACGCACTTTGGCTCACATACTCTGGCTTTCCAAGGATGCTGGAGAAGACAGAGTAGCCTTATCCTTAGATGCCGAGAAGGCCTATGACCGTATTGAATGGAGCTATATGTTCCGTACACTACATAGGCTGGGGTTAGGCAATGAATATATCGCTAAGGTCAAATGGTTATATGAGATACCATCCGCATAAGTGGATTGTGGGGGTTTCCTTTCAAAATCTTTTTTAGTGCAAAGAGGATCCCAGCAAGGTTGCTCTTTATCGCCCCTTTTGTTCCTACTTGCACTTGAACCGCTGGCTGCGGCAATAAGACAGTGTTCACAAATAGCAGGCATTCCAACACCAGCAGGGATCTCAAAAATACTTCTTAATGCAGATGACATATTGCTCCCACTTACTGATCTGCCTAATTCACTCCCTAGACTCATGTCTACCATTTCTTGCTTCTCAATCATTTCTGGCTACAAAGTCAATTGGAATGAGAGTGAAGCTCTCCATTGTCCAGGAGTACAACGAAAGCAGCTATTTTGGGCAATAATTTTCAATGGAAAGTGGACCGCCTGAATTATTTAGGTATTTACATCAACACAGGTTTAGAACGTATGATTCATGATAACTTAGATCTACTTATTGCCAAAACGAAGTCAGAGTATGAAAAATGGTCCCATCTTAATTTGTCTTTTTGGGGTAGAGTACAGGCAGTGAAAATGATTATAGTGCCCCGTTTCACTTATGTTTTAGGTATGTTGCCTTTGACAGTTAAAATATCAATATTGCGAGATATTGACAAAGGGATTAAAACCTTTTTTTGGGGATCCCTGAGACCAAGACTTAAAATTTCAAAATTGATTGCTCACAGGCGATATGGGAGCCTTAGTTTTTGTGCATTGAGCAATAGTACAAAGCCCTCCATTTATCTCAATTGGTTTATCTTTGGCCCAGACAGGATGATCCCCCGCTATGGGTTCTCTTTGAAAGACAACCTGTGCAGGCAACCTCAGGTTTGCACATGTTTTCCACTCATAAATCACCTGCTTTACAAACTTCCAACCCTATTATTCAATCTATGCTTAAGATTTGGATACATGCCCACAAACTCCTTAAGAGTAACCCAAGACTGCATGGACAAGCCCCCATATGGCATAACACTGATATTAGAATAGGTAAACAGACATATCCTGGGATATATGGGATGGAGCAGGTATTCTAACGTTGGATCACTTACTCACTTTAGAAGGTGAGCTTAAAAAATGCTTCAGATAGAATTTCAACTCGCTGCCTCCCAAGAAATACTTACAACTAAAACAAGCCCTATTTCGTAGACTATGACCATTTCCATGGATAGTTGAGGATTCCCCAGTGTTACAATACTAAATAATTTGGGGGAAATTCATGGGCGCAGTCTCTGGATTTTATAATCTCCTAGTACATAAATTACACTCATACCCATTTCTAGCACAACTTCATGTCAAATGGCAAGGGTTAATTACTGTAGCTTATTCCGATGAGGAATGGGAGGATGTTATTATGAACATGGATAAGGGAATCTGAGAGGCCAGAATGAAATTTACTCTTTTAAAAATTCTTCATAACTGGTACTGGTCACCACAAAAGCTCAAGTCAGCAGGTTTACTACGCCAAGCTACCAGTTGGAGGTGCCCACAGGAGGACTGCGATGTACTACACATTTTATTCCGATGCCCAATTTTGGAGGAATATTGGTCTTCCATAACTGCCTCTATACACAGAGCTATACAAGTGTCCATTCCTTTAACGGAAAAATGTGTTCTATTACATGATGTTACTGATCTCCCAAATCTCACAAACCACCCAAGACGATTAATAGCTATTGCACTCACTGTAGGAAAAATGTGTATATTAAGACATTGGAGAACATTACAATGCCCTACACATGATGAATGGCTTATTGAAATGTATGAAATAGCAGCATATGAAAAACTCATTTATAGATTGAATGACAATGTTGGAACTTTTTCCAAATTTTGAACCCTTTCCTAGCTAATAAAAATTCTATTTCTGGTAACATTTCAAATTTTTCTTCTAATAAGGAACTACAATACGGGAATCACTTCTTTTTTTTCATTTCCTTATTAATGCATCACCATCATTGTTTATATTCATGCTGGTGATGTTATCATTAGGACTGTTGATGCTGTAGCCGGTAACACTGTTTTTTGAATTAGGACCTACTGTTCACCTATTGGAAATTGTTGAGTTAGTGGGAATACCTTCGCTTGAAATATTATATTTGTATATTATCGCTACTATCTTCCAACTATCTATAATACATGGTTTACTACATATCGCATACTATCTTTATCATTTCCTCCCTAGTCCACCTTTTCTATTCCTTCATTTCCAGGTTTTATGAGTATCTCAGATATTGTATCTCTTTATATCTGTATTATCTTTTTTATATTTAGAGATCTGAGAAGTTAACATTTCATAGTAATTTACTGTGTGGCCATAATTTGATTTGTGTATACTCCTTTTTTATTGTATTGTTCATAAACTGACATGTACTTCTCAATAAAAATATTTAAAAAAAAAGAAAAAAAAGAAGGGGAGGTCCTGACTCCTCAGTAAACGCAGCAATATATATATCTTGTCTTCCCCTCGCCCTGCACAGAAGGGAAGGCCCTGGTGCCTCTTGTGTGAATGATCCACAAAACATAGACTTAAGCCTGCGCAAAGGAGGCAGACAGACACAGATGGTGAGGTAGTACTTTTTATATGTGCACAGCTTCTTTTAACAACACCTGTGAATTCATTCATGTACCTGCCTAAAGCACTACCAAAGAATTTGCATTATTGCACATTGACACTCATTTTAAATGAACTGCCACCCTGTAATTCTACATTGCAGATTTAGCCGGACTGTTCAAGTAAGTGTAGTCTCGTCCTGAAAGTGGCATAGTCAAATAGGAACATCTGATCTAGTGAGGTCGGCTATATCCGTAGCTTACTGTATCTACACGTCAAGACCATGTCCCGTTCTTCCCATGAGAAGAGCTAGACTCCTGCTGGCTAGCTTTTACTTTCAGTTTCCATTTGATCACGTCCTCTCCTCCGCTTGCCACACTGAGAAACAAAATCTAGCAAAATGGGCTCCAACTGATCAGACTATGAACTACTGGGCCGTTGACATTGCAAATCACACTTCGGATAGTTTAAATTTTTTGCTAGCGCTTTTGTGCATTAAGTATGTGCAAGCTTCCCGAGATAGTCTGCTTTTAAGAGACATGGGCATATTCAGATCACCCCTCAACCAGTGACAGTTTGCAAAACTCCTTATAGTGGACAAGTTAGCCAACATCATCTAGAAAGGGTTCATTGTTCTTTGGTCTCAATCGTTCTCGTCTGCTGTGACAGACTTGTCATGTCATGTGAAGAGGTATCCACCCTATAGGTCATATACTCTGAGTTTGTGGCTGAACTCTTCCAGAGACAGGGTGGCGTGGGGACCCCTCTTTCCAAATCAGGTAAAAAGTCAAGTGGTTTTGGATTCTAAGTAGTTTTTTGGTGGGATACCCAAACTTTAGCTGGCACCAGAAAGATTGAGTACACAACTGGGGTCTCCATGTCCCTGCATTATGAAACTGGTTCGAGTGGCGGCTTCTTCGCTAAGGCAGAGGATCATCGCCCCACTGCTCAAAAGGAAAAATAAATGATAATAACGTATCATTACTATCATTTTATTTTTCCTATTGCAGTCAGTGGCGTGGCGGGGCTGGAGAGAGCAGCACTGCATTGCAGCATTATGATTGGCTCAGGGGAGTCTGTGGGCCCAGGTGCTTCCTGCTTCCAGCCAGGACAGGAAGTTGAAGAGGACAAGGATGGAGGAATGGTTCGGCTGGCCATTAAAGGTAAGTCAATTTTTTAATTATTACATTCCTTTCTCCACCCCGTCCCACCACCCCTGTCCGATAGCTGCTGCTACTGACTGGTTCATAATTCATGAATTATATTTCATAATCATGGACCAATATTTCATTCTTATAGCCGCTTTCCACACTACTATAGAGTGTCAGGATTAAACAACTGAAGCCAGGCTGAAAACCTCTGCCATCCCTTTACATCTACACTAGGAAGCACAATGAGACATGCTGCCAGCGACAAATCTGGGATGAGAAAAGGGCGGAGAAAAACACCAGACCACAGCTCACTCCCAGATAAATTGTCTGTGGAGGAATGGCACACTGCTACCTCCGTATTGAGCAGGTAAGTGAACTCTGTAACAGCTAAAAAACAGTGTAGGTCAAGTAGGTACGTAGGCCATACAAAAGATATCAAAACACATATGGAACCCGTGTCCGCAGTGGATGTTGCAGTGGTGAGCCTTGGGCCAACCAGGAACCAAGCCATGAGCCCCAGAACACTGCGGCAAACACATCAGCCGGCATAGCAAAACAACAAGAGGTAAAACACACTAACAAAGCGAAACAACACTACAGAGGAAACTACTGGGGAAAACCAAAGGAAAACAAAAAGGGAAGAACAAATCAAACATGAGAGGCAAGACCAGGACCCAGATTTAACATTTATTATGCAATGCAGCAAGATAACTTGCTAGACTGTGCTGCATGAAAGGGAGAGGGCAGGAATGCAAGATAAGGCACATTCCTGTTCTGTGCCTGCTCTGGTGCACAATCTACAGCCTATCGCCAATGCAGGCACCCTTGCTCCTTGGAGTAAGATTGCCTGCGTTACAGGCAGGATTGTTTTTGTGCAGGAAGGGACATCTTCCGGAGCTAAAGCTTCCTGGAGGCAATTTCATCTTTCTAAGTGTACTGCAGAATGCAGCACACTTAGAACGAGTAAACAACAAGAAGAACTAAAGTTATTTCTCCTTGTTGTTTTTCTGGTGGGGTGATGTACAGTTCTGGTGCATTCCCAGTTCTACCAGTGTTGGGAAATCTGGGAATGCTTCAGAATACATGGCTGAATGCATGGAACACCCACACGCTGCACATGTAATGCCCCATTACACAGAGTAAGGCAAGGCAGTGACTTGCTGCCTTACATTATTCCAGGTCTACCAAGCCACGCAGGGTCGGCTTCACTCGACTTCACACAACTTCATTCTACAATCCCTCTATTATTAACCAAATACATCCTCTACTGTTCCTGTCATCAAGTGGGTATACTCACCCCGCCTCCCTCAAAAACCTCCCAAGTGAATCCCCAGAATCTCAAGCATGCCACCATCAACTTCACACCCAAGTGTACGTCCACCTCCCGTCTCTACATTGCCTGTGCAAAATAAATACTTCCTGTAACACAGGCACCATTCACCATAGTGCAAGTGTGCCTGCGTTGGTGCGGGGCGGCAGATTGTGCACCAGTGCAGGCAGAGAGCAGGAATGTGCCATGTCTTGATATTTATGGTGCACTCCTGCCCCCCGCTTTAAGCAGCACAGCAGCTTGTCATGCTGCATTGTATGAAAAGAGCTTCAATTTGTCCCTCTGTGTGGAGCTGCAGGTGGACATTTGCAAGATACTATAATAGGTGTATGCACTTTATGTTGGACAGACACACACATCTACACAAGCACAGCAGCACAACAGATATTAGCACTAGGGTTGGGCGGAATTTGTGTAGTCGCGCTACGCAAATCTCCGCGTAATGGTAAAAAATCTCCGTGAACACGCAGAAATTCCGCAAACACGCGGAATTGCTTGTTCGCGATGCTTTTTTCCTGTTTGTGAACTCTGTTTGTGTGTTCGGGGGAAATATCTCGCGAACACGCATTTTGAGAATGCGAACAAGCAAAAAATACCGCGAACACGCTGAACGCAGAATTTTGGGCAATTCCGCGTTCTCCGTGGAACGCGAAATTACCCAAATTCCGCAAATTCCGCGAGCGGAACGGAATTTACCGCCCAGTCCTAATTAGCACCGGAAACCAAACTAACAACCTGAAAAAACTAAACCTTTCATTCATGACTTCAAACTGGGACACACTCCCTGGTCCTCTCCCAAAGTGACTATGGAAACTCACTTCTGGCCACCACCCGCACAGTTCACTTAGCCCCAATGGAGGCAACGCTCCATGTGCCAATGAGACTAGCACACGGACAGGAAAGGTCTGAGCCCACAAATTAAACACCCTGCTGCTCTTCTGGGATCTGACCCACACTTTATAGAAATCACAAATAAATAAAGAAATATCCCCGAGGCGCTGTGGGAAAACATTTACTCTCTCTATACATAAAACCCGAAGAGATAATTGAAGTGTAAGCACTAATAAATATGTGAATATAATATCATGACACAGTTCCAATTTTGAAATTAATGTATACAATTGTATAGTTTGTCAGGTCCCTGATTAATGTACATCGCTCTCTTGCTAGCCAGCTAGTTCGATACTTCATAAACACCACTATATACGAAATGAACAAGAGATTCATCCCCTTCCTGGCACAGCAAGGACGCAAAGTTGAGAAATGACCTTTAACCGGTGATACCTATACTGCTTACCACAAATGCCTTTAGTGGGTGCTCATTCAATGAGTGCTGCCCGCTGAGAGCTCCTCCTGTGTTTACTGGAGAAACAGGACCTGCTTTCATACTCCCACTATGTACATACTTCAGTATACAGAAGGGGGGTCATACATGACTAACGAGGTGGGAACACAGCCCCTTACACCTCTGACTCTCTGAGGGAGGTTCATACATCACTAATGAGGAGTGAACACAGCATCTTACACCTCTGACTCTCTGAGGGAGGTTCATACATCACTAATGAGGAGTGAACACAGTGCCTTACACCTCTGCCTCTCTGAGGGGGGACATTGGTCACTAATGAGGAGTGAATACAGCCGTTAAACCTCTGTCTATCTGAGGGAGGTCATCGTGATATAGATTAAGGCAAGTCACAACAAACACAAGCGCTCCCACACTCAGTTTTTCCTCCAAAGTCATTTTACGTTTGTGCAACAAGGATGTGCATTGATGTCAACACCCTTTATTTACTTCTTCAGATCACTCCTCCTCTAGGGTTCACACCACATGACAGCCACGCTGTGGACAGTGTGACTCGAAAGCAAAACAAAAGAATGGTGGAAACAAAAAAGGCATGATGTGTAAATGTTATCTACTTTAGACACAGTCACCACCATTAGCTGGACTTTCTCCCACCACAAATCCCCCAGTAAAATGTCAACGCTCAGCAAGCTGTAAATGCAGCATTCAAACATGGACTGCAACAGAGGGGCAGGAGGTCTGCTGCATAAACACATTTAGTGATCCATTACAAGGAGGCACCAAACTGCACCAGGAAGACTCAGGCGACTCTGTATATGGGATGGCTTATCAAGCAAAAGTGTGTTCATCTATGTGAACCACACAAGATGCTCTGCATATCTACATCATTCAGGGGTCACCAGTACTGGCACCTGTGACACTAGCTTCTCTTCAACTTCTGGTACAGATTTGGCGGCCCCTTGCTTTAGAGATCACAAAGACAGCACCACAAAAAGAGGACTAAGATACTGTAATTTCCATGTTGTGTTTACTTTCTGCCTGGTTCCCTTAAAAACACAGGTGCATATTTACGAGAGCTTTGCATCATGGTTACTCCACTCAATGTGGTACATGCACAACGTAAAGCTCCAAGTAATATTTATGAAGCAACGCAAAGCCACTTTGGGTGGCTTTAGATGTCTTCACAAATTTGGAGTAATGCAACAAAATGCATATCCCTGTGTTGCCTTACACTCGCAAGGGAGGTGTTCCATGTGCATGGCGGTGGCTGTTCACATGCATCTCCCATAACTTTTTCCCCAGCGGAGGCGAAACGAGGAGAAATATCTTTATTTCTCCTTGTTTTTTCCTTTTTCTATGTGTCTTGTATTGTGCAGCACACATAGAAAGAGAAAAATGCCTCTATAGATTGTTTTTCTACAGGAAGGTGCCCTTTGCTGCACGAAAACAGTCATGCCTACAACCAAGCACACTTGCACCATGGTGCAATGGTGCCTGCATTGGCGCTAGGCTGCCGAAATGTCACCAGCGCAGGGGGGAAGGGCAGGAGTGCACCGTATCAGAGAAATGTGGTGAGTCCTGCCCGTTCACCGTGGCGCAAGGTAATTCTCCGCACTGTCCTGTGCCACCATTCCCGTAAATATGTCCCACAGGTGCTCTTGACTGTGCTTGTGGAGTCAATGCAGAGTTCTAAGTGTATCTGTTGCAGTTTGTGAATCAGCAGTGCCGAATCTGAGCCAGTGGTTGCAGGACATGGTGGGCCCCACCTGCACTCGTTCTTGTGGACCAGAACTTATTTTCAGTAAACAAAGTTTGACCCAGAGCAAGAGAGCAAATAATAAGAAGGAGAAAATGAGGGAATAAGAAAAAGATAGGGAAATAAAGGAAATAGGAGAAAGAATGGATGAAAAATAACCTGGAAAAGAGAGATAATGGGACAGAGAATGCAGGGAGAAGGATGGAAGAGGCATGAGGTGAAATCAAGTCTAGACTGCCATAGTATTTTTGCAATGCTGACATTTGAGTAAAGAACCATAAAATACAAGTATGGCCAAGTGATAAAAACATGCTGCTGAAAACATATATAATCACAGCAATTTCAGGGACTCAATAGAATATGTCAATGTATAAATATATAAATAAATATATAATATATAAATAGTAGTCTAAAACCAATATAAAAGGTCAACCAAGCATAGTTCAGTCATATGACTATTATATCTGCATGAATGCAGCTCGCGTGCTCAGTATTGTGAGCCATCCTTTAGGCCTTTATTCCAATGGTTTGCAACACAAAAAAGGTTGATAGATAAGGAAACCAAAGGCCAGCCAAATAACCATTTTGTTAGTAGGAAAAGCTGGGATTTGTGATTAGGCCTCCTGGCGCCTAAAGTCTGCAACCCACCAGTTTGATACAATGGACTGGCGAAAGTCACCCAACAGCTTTCTGCAATGCTCACTGCACAAGATGCGAAACATTGGAAGTGTAGAGCAAGTGGAAATGCAGGCACTGGTCACATCAGCTGGCAAGTGCTCCTAATTAAGTGCTCATCTGATGATATTCAAGTAAAGATATGCAAATTATGCTTTAAACCCATGTGACAGAGAATCTGTGAACTGTACCGAAAGTGGGCCTTACAAGTGGCAAACATGATCTATACAACTGCAAATAACATGGCTGCAATGGTAAAGTGGAGAATTTTGAAAATGTCCGCAATGAAAATAAATCTACATATTTCAGCAGAAGGTATTATTAAATATAACAGTTTTTTTCTTTTTCTCCAGAAACTCATTGTATTTTATAATTTAGTTAGTGTGCTGGGCACAAAGTACTGGGTGTAATATGGCATTTTCCAGCACAGTATGTCTTTTTACCTCTGAACCCGATGACGTTGCTTGCTGGCAAAGTAATTCTATGATGGAAAACCTCTCCTTCCTACAATTTGTTTTGCTGTCCAAGTTAGTGGAAAAATAGGGAAGGGAAGGCAGATTAAACAGCTCAACTAAATCGTTGTCTGGGTCCATCAAATTGAAGACTGAGAGTCTTGTTGCTTCTCAATTAGGTTTAATGAAGGGCTGCTGATATCGAGGCACTATCGCCATCCGCATTCACCACGCTGTTTGAAATGCACATGCACGGGCGTCCGCGCATGCGCATTTGTCACAAGAAGTTGGAAACAAGTAAGAGGGAGCCCCGGAGACGCCGCGCTGCAGGTAAGTCTTTACATTTAATTATTTTACCATGCATGATATTATTTTAAAAGGAGGGTGGGCGGGAGGCGGGCGGCGCGTAGTGGGGCTAGGTGGAGCACACGAGTGTGCGTAGATTTGGGCACACTACGCGCTGCTCCACGTAGCCCCACTACGCCCACTACGCCCAGGCCTAATGCTAAGCGACATTTCTCCTATCATCAAGCCCCACGCTATGAAGCATAGCGGCAGGAAAAGTATTGATAACCCTTGTTATCGCTACTTTCCTTACGCCTGCTTCAGGACTGACTTAGCCATGATATCCTATGGAAGGTGGATATCATGGCTAAGTTTGTAAGTCCCTATCAGCAATATAACGCCACATTGCGTGAGATTTTCGCTGGGTTTCCAGCGATAATCTCACGTTAGGCAGTTAGTGTGAGGATTTTTATCGCTGAGGAGATGGGCGTTGCTAATAGCACGCTATCTCAGCGATAAAAATCTACGTTACCCGGCGATAATTATCCTCACGCTAAGAGCGCTGAGCGATAATTATCGCCGGTTGTTGCTGATATGCCCATTTGTGTTTTTCAGGAATCCTTCCCTCATATTAGGAGATCTCGACTTCGCGACCGTACCTTTGGCTATCGTACGACATCACTTTGCAGCACCCTTGTTCCCATGTGACATACTTGTTACCATGTGACTCCCTTGTTCCAGGTGACACCATATTTACCATGCAATACCCTTGTTCCCATGCAATATCCTTGTTCCATGCAACACCCATGTTCCTGTGTGACATCCATGCTCCAGGCGATGCCCTTGTTCCCATTTCCGTATCCAACAGGAATTCCATCTTACATGGTACCAAAAAAAGTGGCAGCAAGCCAACTGTTTGAGTTCATCACTACACACAACCATGTTCACCACCATATATGGACAACTCTACAAAACCACTGGTCCCTCCTCACCAGTAATCCCACCACACGGGAAACCATCTTAACTTTCCCACAACTGATTTACAAACGGGCACCAAATCTGGGACACAAATTATCTCTCTCTTTGTTAGAGGATAAAAAGGTGTCTTCTACTTTCCTCCAGCAACCAAAAGGCTTCTACAACTGCAAGAATTGTGAAAACTGGGTACAACTGCTAATCAATGGTAGACTTCACAAACTGTGAAAGTACCAATGTGGTCTATCTAGTAACCTGTCCTTGTAACCAACAGTATACAGGAAGCACCACCAGACCACTCAAAACAAGAATACAGGAGCACTACCGCAATATTCAGACAGACGATCCCAACTACCACTAGCTGAGCATTTCATAGCACACCACTAGCATCAACGTGCTTTCCGTTCCTGTGGCCTACTGAAAGTGAACCAGAACCAACGTGAGGGAGTTGCAAAATTAAAACTGCGACAGCGAGGAAGCGCTCTGATTATCCGCTTTGGTACACTCCAGCTTGGTTTAAATAAAGACGCAGAATGGCATGATTGGCTCTAGTACAGCGATGGACGTTACCTGTCCAATCTCCAGACATGAGGCAGGATGACCTGTCAAACCTCCATAAATGAGCCTACGTGCGGCAAGGACCTTGATGTGATAACAATGAAGGCATCTCCTATTGGTACACCTCACGTAAACAACCAACAAAGTAACTTTCTTCTGTACTCCTCATGTAAACAACCAACAACGTAACTTTCATCTGCACTCCTCATGTAAACAACCAACAACATAACTTTCTTCTGTACTCCTCATGTAAATGCCCCACAAAGTAACTTTCTTCTGCACTCCTCATGTAAACAACCAACAACGTAACTTTCTTCTGTACTCCTCATGTAAACAACCAACAAAGCAACTTTCTTCTGTACTCCTCATGTAAACAACCAACAAAGTAACTTTCTTCTGCACTCCTCATGTAAACAACCAATTAAGTTTCTTTCTTCTGTACTCCTCATGTAAACAACCAATAAAGTTTCTTTCTTCTGTACTCCTCATGTAAACAACCAATAAAGTTTCTGTCTTCTGTACTCCTCACGTAAACAACAAATACAGTTTTTTTCTTCCGTACTCCTCATGTAAACACCCAACAAAGTAACTTTCTTCTGCACACCTCACGTAAACAACCAACAAAGTACCTTTCTTCTGTACTCCTCACATACACAACCAATGAAGTAACTTTCTTTGGTACTACTCATGTAAACAACCAACAAAGCAACTTTCTTCTGCACACCTCACGTAAACAACCAACAAAGTACCTTTCTTCTGTACTCCTCACGTAAACAACCAACAAAGTTAATTTCTTCTGTACTCCTCATGTAAACAATCAAAAAGTAACTTTATTCTGTACTCCTCAAGTAAATAACCAGCAAAGTAACTTTCTTCTGTACTCTTCATGTAAGCAACGAATGAAGTAACTTTCTTCTGTACTCCTCATGTAAACAATCAACAAAGTAAGTTTCTTCTGTACACCTCACGTAAACAACCAACAAAGTAACTTTCTTCTGTACTCTTCATGTAAACTACCAATGAAGTAATTTTTCTATGCTTTTTACATTTACACCACAGGTTTGGACTGCACTATATGATAGCGGCTATTGATGGAGTATAAGTTCCGCCTAGGTCAGTTTTGTACCATAAATCGATAAGCAGAAAAACTCCACAAGTGACCACATTTCTGAGACTCATAAACCCCTGATGACCTACAGCCTTGCATAATGCAAATCCCTGAACTGTCTTACTGTCATTCGACTCACTGTAGGAGAGTAGGATTTGCTTCACATGGGTACCCCCACTTTTTGCTGGTGTTTCACTGTTTTTCGACCTTAGTCTGGCTGTGGCCCTGCTAATCAGGACCCCAGCCTAGCTGCTTCCTCTCTAAAATTGTTTCATGTACATTAGGCACATATCTAATTGAATTCTGGAGTGCCTTATATGCCCCTAGTATATATTATGTACCTAGAGCATAGGTACATCAGAGGCCTACCAGGGGCTGAAGCATGTATTATGCAACTCCTGGGAAGCTCTCCAAAATTCTACTGCAGCCTGGGTAAGGGTGTGCTTGCACCCCTTACAGTGGTATAGGCTACCTATATCACTACCTTTGCACACACATATAAAACCTATAAGTCACTCCTATGGCAGGCCTTAACAATCCTGAAGGCAGAGTGCTTGGTTTTTATGTGAGAGGATGCACCTGCATAAGCAGAGTCCCTCTGCAGTGTTCGGAGTTCCTCCTCTGATGTTGTTTGTGGTGCAGCCTGACCATACACTCTTAAGTGCATTATAACCACGCAGTAAATGCTAACTTTGGGATGGCTGCACGGAAACATGTCGTGTTTGATGTCAAACGCTTTGGAATACTAGCCCCCCGCCAGTTCTGGTGGCGCGGGTAGCATTCCACCCTTCTAGAGGGAGAGACAGGTTCACACTGGTCTAACCCGGTAGGACTTTATACAGCCCTGACACCACAAAATGGATGCCTCTGCACAGACGCGGGTCTGGCCTTCTGCTGCTGACCGAAACTCCGGCAGGGGAGGCTTGAACAATAGGTTTCCTGTCCCAGGGAGGTGTAACCACCTCCCCAAACAGGCAGATGTGTATTGGGTCTGGGCGGGAGCAATCTCTGGTGCTTTGAAGTCCTGCACTGGGGGCACGTTTGCTGTCCCTGTGCATAGTCCAGTTCACACTGGTTGCAGGGGCTACGTGCCCCTGCTCTGGCGTGAAACTGGACAAAGGAAATGGGTGTAACCACCCCTCTTTCCAAACCCTCCCATAGGTGGGTCCCTAGAGCATGTCCAACCCCCAAACTTTGTATTAGTATGGGAACCCAGTCCTTGCGACTTTAGATTACCCTGGACAAAACTCTACAATATATATCCTGGACCTTTGACGTTCTATCCTGACTAGAAGACTGAAGAAATCTCCCTTGGAGTCAAGGAGTGACTCCCCTGCTTGGCAGGCACCAAAGAAGCAACTGTCTGGTCTTCAATTCCGAAGCTCCCACTGGACTCTGAAGTCTCTGCATCACCAGAGGTGGATTTTCTGACTTCCCGAGGCTACCCTGAGTCCACAGCAAAGCTGAGGGCTGTGGCTATTGGGGGTGACATTGAGACTGTGACCCCTGGGCACCGTGTACTATTGCTGGCACATCAACTTCCTGTTTATTCTTGAAGTTCTGCTTTGGACTCTGAGTAGCTCTAGCCTTGAGCACTGACTGCACCGAAGATCTCTGGCCTTCACTCCACGAGTGACCCGTGGGCTAGGTTCCAGTGTGACCGCTTGGGGCTCCTTTGTGATCGGTAGCCCGTTGGCTAGTGGGTACCCACGAAGGCAACTCCTCTTCTAAGTGGGCTTGCCTGGTTGCTCCAGACGTGCCCTGACTTACCCTTGCTGGGTGAGTCCCTCAGACCTTGCTGGTCTGCACCGACGTCGTTCTTCTCTTTTCACGTGACTTGCCGTTGCCAAGGCTTGTTGGGACACATTCTGGTCGCCGACACCGCAGCACTCAACAGACTTCATGGGACAGCTTGAATCCGGCTCATTGACTTCATCAATGCCTCCTGGACCTTGTGGCTGAAGGGTCAAGACACCCATCAACTCACCTGAAGCACCCAAAATCTGTGGGCATTGGTACATCCTGCCCTCGGTCACTGGCAAGTGACCTAGACTCTGTCCCCTCTGCTTTCAGGTTCCATCCATCCTAAATCCAGGCTTGGACCCCTTCGGACACTTCTCCTCTTCATGACAGCAGCAGTTCTTCGCCAGCTTCCATTGTAACTGACGACGCGACCCGACACCAAAAGCCACCTATGCACCTCCTTCCCTGTGTGAGGCAACACGAGTTCTCTGGTGCTCCCATGGGTGCTAGCCCTAGAAATTCTTAAGTCCAAAAGGGTTTGGTCCTAACTCGATTCTAAGTACCCTAATCTTTACATTTCCAACGCGACATGGCCCATAGAAGCTAGCGGGAACCCACGGCTGTGTTCATACACTGCCCATGGCCCCCGTGGATCCCCTGTGCCACTACCTTGGGTGGTTCCTTGGGGTTCCCATGATTCTACAGGCTCTAGGCCTTGTGTCTAATTCAGTCGTGGTTCTTATACCACTTTCTTGGTATATGGTATGGTACGCCCCTAGGGCCCAAACGTGTATTTGTGCTATTACTGTTGATTGCTAACTTATAACTTAAGTACTTCGAACTCCAGTCTCATAAAGAGACTAGAGGGGTGTGTTTTATCTTAAATACATATATTTTAAATATATACCTGGTGTGGTTGTCCTTTCATTCGATCATTCAAGAGATTATAGACTGGTAAAACAAGCTGCTTTACATTCCTTCAAGACTTAGCCTGAAGGCTGCTCTCCATAGCTACCACTAGGATAGCTTTCACATAAGGTTGTCTTTAATCTATTCACCATAAGGGGTTGTTTGGACTGATACAAGGTGCCCACTAGAGTTAGTGGACAGCATATATCAGGCCAACTTCTCACACTCACCACATATCTCAGTCTGGCCATTCACTGATGACCCACAACCCCACAAAATGCCATTTGCCAAATTGTCTTACCAGTGGGAATTCGGATTGGATGACACTAGTCGCTGCCGTTAAGGGGAACGCTTCTGATTTACTCCAATTTATTTGAAGCCCAGATAGTGTGCTGTGGTGGACTGACTCCCCAAGTGCTGGGGCTTGGTTTTCGCTGGCGTGTCGGATATAAAGAATGATGTAGTCTACATAGAGTGGAATCAACAGCGGGCTGGGCTTAAATGCCAACCCCCTGTGAAGGTGGAGCTCTTGCAAGTGTTGTACTAATGGGTCAAGGGCAATGATGAATAATGGAGGCGACAGTGTGCATCCCTTTTTTTGTGCCAACGCATCAAGTAGAAGGGGGAGTCAGAGTCCCATTCAGTCGGATTCCTGCCATGGGCTGAGTATACAGCAAGGTTATGTGCAGTACCGCAAATAGCGTGCGTCAGTTCAGGGCCGTTGACCGGTGTAGGATGAAGCCCACATTTGCGGGTGCAATTATTTGTCAAGCTGGAGGGTGAGTCGGGTGGCAATCATTTTGGCCAGAATCTTATTAGCAAAATTCAGGAGTGAAAGTGGCCTGCACGATCCAAACAACTGCGGATCCTTAACGGGTTTAGGGAGAAGTATAATTGCTGCCCCTCTCAATGTGGGGGGTGGTATACCGTGTTCCAGGGCTTCCCTATATACTTCGAGGAGATGTGGTGCAAGTAAATGTTTATACGTTTTATAAAAATACCAATATATTCGTCTAGTCCCGGCGCCCTCATGCCATCCATTGCATCGATTGCTAGAATAATTTACTCCACTGTGTAGGGTTCCCCCAGGAATTGCTGGTGCGCGGAACTAAGCCACACCATTGCTATCTCCTCCAGGTACTGTGCTCTCTCCTCCACGTCATCCATGACCTGGATTGTGTATAGGTCCGTATAGTATGCAATAAGTTCATTTTGGATGGTTATTAGAGTGCCTTCTCCATTTCGGACACTAGCGATGTGTGGATGTATTCTAGGTGGTTGCAGTGATCGTGCAAGTGTACACCCCGGCCGCTCCCCCTCACCGTATTTCGTGGTGGTAGTATATTTACTTAAAAGTGGGTATCCCTATCTGCCGCTTCATGGAACTCTGTTAGTAAGGCTGCGCGTCAATGTAAGGTCGCCTGCGCACCCTGGGGCATGTGCTTCCGGTTCAGCACCTCGAGATGCTCCTCAAGTGTACAAGAATAGTGTACGCCTCAGTCTTTTAGTAACGCAGCATGCTTGGAAATGCAAACCCCTCTCACATTGACCTTAAATGCTTCCCATAGTGTGGCCCAGGACGACACCGACCCTTTGTTCAGGTAAAAGTACTCTACAATAGCTCTACACAGCTTAGACTGAAATACCTTATCTCTAAGTGCCAACCCTGGGAATCTCCATTGTCTTTAAACTCCGCCTGCTATAGGTATGCAAACTTTAAGCAAAACTGGGGAATGGTCAGAGACCGTTCTTGGGAGGTGGCACGTCTCTCTGTACCATGTCATTATATGAGAGGAGAGCAGCCAGTAATCCAATTCTGTCAATGTCTCATGGGGCCACCTAGTGTGTGTAGGATGTTTCCGCTGGATGCCTCTGTCTCTAGATATCCGCTAAATTGTGTATGTCGCAGACCTGTTCCAGTGAAAGGCGTACCTGTGTCTTGGGATCCGGGGTTTTGGTCGTGTTATCCCATTTGGGGTCTAGAACTAGGTTGCAGTCACCCTCCATGCTTATGTAGTCTGCTTCTACCTGGTCTATCTGCGCCTGCAGGTTGTGACTCAATTCTTGGCTGTCAATGTAGGGAGCATAAATGTTCATAAGGGCTATGGTGTGCCCATGAGGCGGCCCACCACTAGAAGATAGTGACCCTCGCTGTCTACCCGAGACGTTAATGGTTGAAATTGTATTCTTTTGTGTATGAGGATAGCAGTCCTCCTGGCGTAGTTGCTATAGCCTGCAAAATACCTATGTGTCCCCATGTGGTTGCGAATCCTGGTGCAGATGCAGGATTGTTCCGCCGAGCATGGTGTGGAGAGTCAGCAGCTATCCAGTAGTTAGGCCCCAGGGTGTTCAAGAGCCACTACGCTCGCCCATGGCCCCTGTCACCGAGGGGCCTCTGGAATTGCTTGGCTCAGCTTATCTGTGACTCGGCACGATCATCCTCACTTCTCCGTCTCTTCTGGCTCTGGGGCTTCTGCAGAGAGGCCCCATCCTTCGGGTTCCTCCACGCCGCTTATTTATTTATGTGCTTCTGCCCCCAGTGCACTGTCCCCAGCCGCCTCATTCGTAGTTGAATGTGTCTATAAGTCGCTGGAGCAGGCGCTCCACAATTCACAGTAAGGCCGTACCACGTGGGCCGCTCACAGCAGGCCATGGCCCGCACACAGAAGAGTCACAGCACTTGCTTTCATGGCTCTTTTGCCTCTGCCACTTCTGTTCCCACAGTTCTTCGCCCCGTACCATCGTCCTCCTATTGATTCGATTCCACAGGCAGGATGTTACCGAGGGGATGGCGTCTTGGCATGGATTACGGGTTGGTTGGCCAAGCTACAGTGCTACGCGGACATCTTGGTCGGCAACCTTCCCATGCCCTTAGATAGATGGTTATTGGTTCATTTGGCCCTTTGCATTTTCAGACAAATTTAGGATGGTTCAATGGATGAAATCCAAAACGAAAGCTTCTGCGCTTCCGACTTGGAGACTAGCAAGTTTGTTTTAATTCATCGTTTTGGATGAGAGTATCTAAGGAAACGTCATGTCGTCTTTGTAATTATCATAGTGAAGCCATTTGTCACATTGCTTGCTGCTGCACAGCCCTAATGGAAGAGCGTAATAGACATTTGAGACAGTTTTTTAATCTGAACATCATACGAACATGTCGGCAAGCAGTAATAGCCTGTCTCTAATGGGGAGATTTGAAATTCTGCTGTTTTTTTTTTATTTATGTCCACTGCTGAATCCAAACTTGCAATGTGTGAGCTGTAATGGCCACCGGCAGGGTTATTCAGAGATTAAATGGTGCTACATTGTAAGTCTTCATTAACTGAACAATGAAGGATAATTATTTCATTCATAACCAGGCCCTTAGTTCTGCCAGCACCTGACACCGAGTTAAACACCAATCTTTCTTCTTCCCCGCTGCGGATCACCAGTGAACTCCAATGACCAGCTATCTCTAGTCTCTGCACATGGAGAAATAGGTGCCCCCTCACATCACCCCTGGGGATAGTCATTCTGGAACTTAGGACCCTAAGCTTTGATCAACTCTGTTTTTTCTCTTGTGTCTCTTGCAGCCTTGAGAAAGCCCCAGGCACATTAGCCATAGGGGGCGAAACATGTGTCGGCTGTCTACACGTCTTGTTTACATCAAATGGCATATTTCACCCCTATCAGAACATGGAATTACTTACCTTAAAATAAAGGAGCACATAGCAAACAATGACTGGGTTACTCTTTGATGTACTCTGAAAGGGAGGACACCCCTATTCTGTTTTCAAACAACTTAATGCAATTGTTTTGATTTTTTTTTGAGCGCTACTCATCACAATGCAGGGTGTCAGAGCGCTTGACATCACGCATACACTTTATACAATGACAATAAATCATATGTGTGTAAAGCAAAATATAGGATTTGTTACAAAGTGTAGGAGTCACAAGGCCTTCATAGCCCACTGTGCTATATTAGAAGTTTTACAATTTATGAACTGCAAGTAACAAAAGGATCTCTGGTTAAAAACAGTAACCCGCTTATCTAGCAACATGAAAATAAAGCAAGCATTGGCATAGCCAATAGGTCTCGCCTTTGGGACCTAATAAGTGGTTAGCTAGAGGTTTTGGCTTGCCTTTGTTTTTAAGCTATGTTATAGAGCAGTGTGTCAGCTGTGAAGCATCTTGAAAAGTTCTAATACACAAGACTGGTGGTGCGGTTGAATTTTGTAGCATGATGTGGAATTATGTGGTTTGAATTGGATGTATGTGGTGTTATGTAATTATGTTGTTGAGTTGAATTATGTGGCTTGTTCGTGAATTATATAGTGTGGAATGGAAATGTGTGGAGTTGAATTGTTTGGCGTGGAACTGTGTGATGTCGAGTGAAAAAGCAAAGTGATAGAGCGATAAGGGAAGGAAGGGAAGAAAAGGGGAAGGAATTAAGAGAAGGAAGGGAGGAACGATGAGAGGGTGTGATAGAGGAAGGGGTAGGGAAGAACAGAGTGAGGGAGAGAAAGCAGAAAGAAAAAAGAAAGCACTTAGTCAAAGGCAGAATTGCAAGATATGGGTGACTGGAATAGATGAAGTTGAAATAAGGGTTGAGGAAATAAGGCTGTGTATAGGATTAAGGAGTGAAGAGAGTGATTAAGATGAGAAAGAAGGAAGAAGGAGGGAAGGAGGCAATGAAGAAAGATAGGGAGGCAGAGAGGAAGATAGGAAGAAGGGACAGTGGAAGTAAATAGGAAGGAAAGGTTTGAGGGATGAAGGAATCGAGGAAGGGGGAAGAGACTGTTTAAGTAATGAAGAGTGGGAAAAGGAGGGAGGGTGAGGAACGAAGAAAGGTAAGGAAGGAAGGAAAGAAGGATGGGGATTAAGGAGGCCAATAAGGAATAGAGGAGCGATGGAATAAGGAGGAGAGAGATAAACTGTGAAAGTAGGTCTGGGGTCGGCAGTCAGTCAGTCAGTGCTGGAGAGCAGTGGTTGGAAACGCAGCCGTGTATTCGTGGTAAAAGAGCATGGCATACATCAGTTGATGCGCTGCTCAGCCTGTTACTGCTCTTCTGGCCTCTTGTTGCTCTGTATTGTCATTCTGTTAGCCATTGATACTGATCAATAACCTCCATAAAATATAATGAAGAGTGTGTATGTTTCACTGATGCAGGAGCTGCTTTGATGCCTCTGCGAACAGCCCAATTGGCCCTGGCAGTGTAACCTCTACACTTATCTACTTCCCCATTTGCCCTGAGCAAGTGACCAGGAGCCCAGCTCCCACAGCCGCGTGGCCTGCTAGTCAGCAGCCACCAACCAAGGCCCCCCTGCCTCCCACAGTATAACATTGGGCCTAACTGTGCCGCTGAGGGTGTAACAACTGTACTTACCTGACCCTGGGAGACCCCTGAGTCTGTGCCCAGAACCTTAACTCAGCCAGTCGAGTACTTACCCAATAGCCGATAACCCAATTTTCCTCCATATGGTAACATTGACTGCTTCTTCTGAAATTTCTTCTAAGTGTGGAGTTTCTAAAACTTAAAATATTCACCTTGGAGAGATCCCAGTGCTGGATCTTGGTGCCCAGCACTGACCCTGAAAAATATTCACAACCATACTTACCATTAACCCAATTTTCTTCCATATGAAATCATTGACTGTTTTGCTGTGAAATTTATTCAAAGTGTTGATTTTTGCAAACTACAAATATTCTTTAAAAATTGTACCAACTGTGAAAACGTAATTACTTACCTGTTTTAGATACAGGTCCCAGTATTGAGTCTAGGAGCCCAGTACTGGATAACAAAAGTAACGAGTACATACTATACCTGCAACTTGAATTTTCTCCCATAGGGAATCATTGACTGTCTTCTATGAAATTTCTTCTGTCAGCTTTTAAAATAGCAAAATATTGCCTAAAAATCACACCAGTAACTAAGTCGACTTTTATCACTTGTTTCTAAGAACTGTCCCAGGACTGAATCTAGGATCCAGTCCTGGAGTTACAAAAGTAATCTGAAAGTAATCTATTGCAAATAACTTAAAACTTCCATTGAGCTCAATGCATTATTGTGTTTGAAATTTTGTTGCCTATTGCAACAACCTGTAACCAGTATTTACAAAAGTCAATTGCATATTGCAAAAGTATCTACCTAAAGCATCTCATTCTGAGAAAGTATATTTTAATACCTATGGTTGGTTCTAATATAAAACAAACATCTATTTTTTATATAAAACCATTGGCCTAGAGTTCAGTTATTGAGTGTGTGAGACCATTTGCTGACTGAGTGTGTTAAACTAATGCTTTACACTGTCCTCTGATACTGCCTTACTGCTCGACCAAGCTACCACTTTAGAGAGTAAGGTTACATCTAACTTTAACCTCTGCTAAACCTCTGGGGACTGTGGACTCTGTACACACTGTACCTATTTGGGAACAGTATATACAGAGCCACTTTCTCACATTGGTGGATCAGCGGTTGGATACAAACTTGCATTTGTTGGACTACTTAGTTACCATCTGATCACACAACAGAACTCTTAAAATTGCCTTTAGAATTCTGATTGGTCTTTTCCAAAATACTAAAAGTCTTGTCAGGGCCTTGCTTAAGTCCCGTTAGAATTTTGGAAAAATAAAAGTCACTATAGTCAGGGTAGAGGATAAGAACTGTCAGGTTAGAATGACTCAAACAAACCCAGCTATTAGTGATAATAATAACATGGACCTGGTGGAGGAGCTCGACCTCACACCTTACTTACACTTGTCTTTCAAGGAATTGAGGTCCCTATGCAAACTTAAAAATATACCAATGGGCTTGCATCCAACCAAACTAGGGCTCCAGGAGCTCTTGGCTGAGTATGCTAAGGACCACCCATCTGAACATGGTGATGGCCAGTCAGATGAGGAAAGGGAAGAAGAGGAGGAGGAGAATGAACCCCCCCGACTCACACTATTCCCTAGGGAAGAGAGGGCCCCCATACCCTTGAATCCAAAAATTAGCATCTGGGAACCTAGAGTTCACACAGGTGAGCCTGGTACCGGAGAGATCACTGGGGGACCCACCAGTGAAGAGGACAGCCTTGTGTGGCTGGCCAAAAGATTGGAGCTAGAGTCCAGGCTCCTGGCTCTAGAAAAAGAAAGGAGAGAGATGGGCTTAGCACCCATCAATGGCGGCAGCAATACTAAAAACAAGGATAGGGAGGAAACTTCTGATCATAAAATCCCCAAAGGGATTGTCCCTACATTTGAGGAAGGTGATGACATCACCAAATGGTTCACAGCCTTTGAGAGGTCTTGTGAAATAAGAAGAGTAAAGAAACCTCTCTGGGGGGCACTCCTGTGGGAACTGTTCTCTGGTAACTGCAGAGACAGGCTTCTGACCCTCTCTGGGCGAGAGGCAGGATCCTATGACCTCACGAGGAAGACTCTGATTTAGGGATTTGGATTCACAACTGAGGAGTATAGAATTAGATTCAGGGGGCTCACAAAACCCAGACCCAGTCCTGGATTGACTTTGTAGACTTCTCAGCAAAGACACTGGATGGTTGGTTAGCTGGACATGGTGTGCAGGATTTTACTGGATTGTACAATTTGTTCAATAAGGAACATATATTAAGTAATTGCACAAATGAAAAGTTGCATCAGCATTTGGTAGACCTAGGTCTAATTTCTCCCCAAGAATTGGGAAAGAAGGCAGACCACTGGGTCAAGACTAGGATGACAAGGACAGCCACTGGGGGTGACCAGAAGAAGGTGGTCACAAAACCTCCCCAGGGGAAAGGTGGTGAGAATCTCCTAGATAAAAAGTCTGAGTCTTCCAAAAGGCCCCAAAAACCTGTTCAGGGGGGTGGGACCCAAACTACTCCCTATGTACCTCAACCCTATAGGGCGAAGAACTTTGATCCCTTAAAGGCCTGGTATAATAACTGTAAGAGGTCAGGACACCTAACTGTAGATAAATCTTGCCCCCAAAACAAAGCCCCTAAGGCACCCACTACAGCTACTCCTGGGGCAGCAAGTATACAGATGGGATCAGAAGTGTGCCCTGAGCAAATCTGGGAACACACTGAAGCAAGTCTAGTCTCACTGGGAGAAGTGGGGTTTGCCACTGTAGCTGTGTGGCCACCCAACTTAAAGAAATATTTGCAGTACCCCTGGGTGAATGGAACTAGGGTAGAAGCTCTGAGGGATACAGGTGCCAGTGTCACTATGGTGAAAGACACACTGGTTTCCCCTGAGCAATATTTGATTGGGAAGTCTTACCCAATCACCAATGCTGACAGTGTCACCACTAGTCATCCCATGGGCATGGTGACATTAGACTGGGGGGATGGGGTTACTGGCCTGAAACAGGTAGTGGTCTCTCCAAAGTTGCCAGCTGCATGTCTGCTAGGAAATAATCTGGAAACCTCTGTCTGCGCTGAGGTTGATCTAAAGGCCCATGCAGCCATGCTGGACATCCCTGAATTGGTGTGTGTGCAAACCAGAGCACAGAGCAAGAGGAAGGGTGAAAAAGTAGGTCTGGAGCCTGAAATAATGGCCAGCCAACCAAGAGAAAAGGTAATAAGACTGGGGACCCAGCTTCTGTGCAGCAAAACATTCAGGACCCCTCTCCACAGGGAGAGGATTTGGATACCCCTGAGGAAACTGAGCCATTGGAGCTTGACCCTTACCAGGTTGAACTCTTGGGCCCAGGGGGACCCTCTAGGGAAGAGCTGTGCCAGGGTCAGCGAGACTGTCCCACTCTTGAAAGCCTGAGGCAGCAAGCTGCTTCAGAAGCCAGGGGAGATGTCAGTGGTACTCACAGAGCTTATTGGGAAGAGGGATTACTGTATGCTGAGGAAAGAAATCCCACTCCTGAAGCCACCAGGAGGGTGGTATTGCCACAGAAGTACAGGGAGTTCCTCCTAACTTTGGCTCATGACATCCCCCTAGCTGGATATCTGGGGCAATCCAAAACTTGGGAAAGGCTAGTTAGTCACTTTTACTGGCCCCAGATGCACCAAAAGGTGAAGGAGTGTGTCAGCTCCTGTGTTACCTGTCAAGCCAGTGGCAAGACATGTGACCACCCAAAGGCCCCCCTCATCCCACTACCAGTGGTGGGGGTAGGAGTGGACATTGTGGGTCCACTTGAACCTCCCACAGCCTCAGGGAACACATTTATTCTAGTAGTAATGGATCATGCTACTAGGTACCCTGATGCAATTCCACTTAGGACTACTACAGCCCCTGCAGTAGCCAAGGCCCTCCTGGGTGTCTTCAACAGGGTAGGGTTTCCTAAGGATGTGGTTTCAGACAGAGGTTCCAACTTCATGTCTGCTTACCTTACACACATGTGGAAGGAGTACAGTACACGTTTACTACACCCTACCATCCACAAACCAATGGCCTTTTTGAGAGATTCAACAAGTCATTGAAAGGCATGATCATGGGGTTCCCTGAGAAACTCAAAAGGAGATGGGATGTCCTGTTACCATGCCTGCTTTTTGCTTACAGAGAAGTACCACAGAAGGGAGTAGGTTTCTCACCCTTTGAACTTCTGTTTGGTCATCCTGTGACGGGAACACTGTGTCTTGTAAAAGAGGGCTGGGAGAGACCTCTTCAAGAGCCCAAACAAGACATAGTGGACTATGTGCTTGGCCTAAGGTCCAGAATGGCTGAGTACAAGGAGAAAGCATCGAAGAACCTTGAGGCCAGCAGGAGCTTCGGAAGCACTGGTATGACCAAAAAGCTGCACTGGTTGAATTTCAACCTGGGCAACAGGTGTGGGTTTTGGAGCCAGTGGCACCAAGGGCCCTCCAAGAAAGATGGAGTGGCCCTTACCCTATCCTAGAGAGAAAGAGTGATGTTACCTATTTAGTTGACCTGGGCACTAGCAGGATATCCATAAGGGTTATCCATGTGAACCGCCTTAAGCTCTACAATGACAGGGTTGACATCACCATGCTGATGGTGATTGATGAGGAACAGGAAGCAGAGAGTGAACCTCTCCCTGACCTCTTCTCCTACAGCCCAAAAGATGGGTCAGTAGATGGTGTGTTCTTTTCAGACACCTCTCTGCCCTACAGCAGACTGACTGCAAGCAAGTCTTGCAACAGTATGCTAGCCTCTTTTTCCTGACCCCTGGTCTGACAAACTGGTGTACCCATGATGTGGACACTGGTGACAGTGCACCTGTCAAGAACAAAATCTATCACCAGTCAGACCAAGTCAAGGAAAGCATCAAAGCTGAGGTCAGCACGATGCTGGAGTTAGGGGTGATTGAACCCTCTGAGAGCCCCTGGGCTAGCCCAGTGATTCTTGTCCCCAAACCTCTTCAACAGGGTGGAAAGAGAGAGATGAGGTTTTGTGTGGACTATATAGGGCTCAAGACAGATGCTCACCGTATTCCAAGAGCAGATGAGCTGATAGATAAATTAGGGGCAGCCCAATCCTCGGTACCTTTGACTTAACTGCAGGGTACTGGCAGATTGGCATGGCCCCAGGTGCAAAAGAAAAGACAGCATTCTCCACACTTGATGGGCATTACCAGTTTACTATGATGCCTTTTGGGTTAAAGAATGCCCCTGCCACCTTCCAGAGGTTGGTGAACCATGTCCTGGCTGGGCTGGAGTCCTTTAGTGCAGCTTATCTTGATGATATTGCTGTCTTTAGCTCCACCTGGCAAGATCACCTGATCCACCTTGGGAAGGCTTTAGAGGATCTGCAAAATGCAGGTCTCACTATCAAGGCTTCCAAATGCCAGATAGGGCAGGGCACTGTGGTGTATTTGGGACACCTTGTAGGTGGAGGCCAGGTACAACCCTTACAACCCAAGATCCAGGCCATCCTGGACTGGGTAGCTCCAACAACCCAGACCCAAATCAGGGCATCCCTTGGCTTGACTGGGAACTACAGGAGGTTTGTAAAGGGATATAGGTCCATTGTGACTCCCCTCATAGAACCCATCTCCAAGAAGATTCCCAAGAAGGTTAACCGGACAATTAGTTGCCAAAAGGCTTTTGACACCCTGAAAGAAGCAATGTGCTCAGCACCAATTTTAGAAGCTCCAGATTATGCCAAGCAGTTCATAGTGCAGACTGATGCCTCTGAGCTTGGGATAGGAGTGGTCCTATCCCAGACCAATGATGAAGGCCAAGACCAACCTGTTGCTTTTATAAGCAGGAGGCTACTTCCCAGAGAGCAGCGTTGGAGTGCCATTGAGAGGGAGGCCATTGCTGTGGTTTGGTCCCTGAAGAAGTTGAGGCCATACTTGTTTGGTACTCACTTCCTGGTTCAAATTGACCACAGACCTCTCAGATGGCTAATGCAGATAAAATGAGAAAATCCAAAACTACTAAGGTGGTCCATCTCCCTACAGGGAATTGACTTTGAAGTGGAACACAGACCAGGGACTGCCCATGCCAATGCAGATGGACTTTCCAGGTTCTTCCACATAGACAATGAAGACTCCATAGGGCAAGGTTAGTCTCATCACATTTCGTTGGGGGGGGGGTTGTGTGAGAAAGTACCATCTTTCTTGCATGGTATGCCCCCACTTTTTGCTGAATTGCTTAATGTACTTTGACTGAGTTTGCCCTGGACTCCTGTCAATCAGGTGCCCAGGGCCTATGTTCCATCACTAAAAACCTCAAACCCAAATTGGCAAACCCTGGCCACATGTCAGCCCCTGGTAAATGGTACCCTAGGTATCCAGGGCCTTGTGACCAGGGAAGGCCTCTATGGGCTGCAGCACTCATTGTGCCACCCATACCCTGTACCCTAACACACACACATTGCCCTTGCAGGCTGAGTGTCTGGGTACAAGACAAACAAAGAGTTGACATGACACACATCTCTGTGTGCCATTCCCACCACCTACACTGCCCTGGCACACATCAGCCACCCCTCTAGCTGGGTGCCCTATGCCAGTGGTGTGAGACCTGTGCCCCTACATTACCCACGTCCATTCCTGGGCACTGTAAGTGCGGTGCTGCCATTTAAGAGTACATGGTGCTGCGAGCTCGTCAAACATGAACTCCACAGCACCATAATGGCAACACTGAAGACATTAAACCCGCACTGATGCCAGTGTGGGATTTAATGTACAAAGCACCACAGAGGGCATCTTAGAGATGCCCCCTGAAACCTAACCTACAATCCATGTCTGGTCTGAGAGGCTGCCTAGGCTGCCACACAGCAGAAATGTTGCTGGACCCCTGGGTAGGAGAGCACCGCTCTCCTGGGCCTGCAACAATGCACATCCTGGGCGAGGTGCTAGGTCTCCTCCCCCACGATGGACAGGGGGAAGCTTCAAAGGCATGCTGCCTCTGTGAGCTTCCCCAGGCCACTTGCTGTCCCCACTCTGGCGGGAAGCCTGGCTGGAAACCCCAAATAGGGACCGGGGATGTGCCAGCCTGCCAACCCCACCCCTCAGGTGGGGGAGGCGAGGTGAAGCACATCTCCGGAACCTCGCCATCTTGAAGATGGGAGGCCCTGCCCAGTCAGGACAAGGCTACTGCCCTCCTCCCACAGGAGAGTGGCAGAATAGGGGGTGAATCCACCCCAGGACAGGGACCCATTGGTCCCTTCCATTTATCTACCTGTAATGCCCCTAAATCTAGTATTTAGGGGCACCCTGAACCTTCCTTCCTTAGATTCCAGATTCTGAAAAACAAAGAAGAGCAAGAAGAAAGAAGACCTGCCGTGCAGCTGCTAAGAAGAGGAAGACACCAACTGCTTTGGCCCCAGCCCTACTGGCCTGCCGACCCTCGAACCTGCTCCTGCTACATCCCGGCACCTCTTGTGGCCAGCAACCTCACAAACCCCTGAGGACCTGGCTACCTTTTGGCTCTAAGTACCTGGGACACCCATGAGCAGAGGCTCTGCTCAAAATCACTTTCTAATCCCCGCCATCAGCCCGGAACCGCGAACCCTGCACACTTTGCACCCGCCAAGCTTGGCCTGTGCCGGAATGAACAAAGACCCCAAGGACATCCCCCTGGCCACTGTGACCCCGAATCCGGCATCCAAGGACTCACCTCGGCGAAATCCATGGAGGATGCAGAGACATGGTGTTGCAGGCGCGCAAAGACCATTGTGCTCACAGGACTTCAGCTTCAGCCCCGCCCCCCTCCTCCCGTCCTGTGGGGACCCCTGGGCTGAGACAGCTTCCCGGTCACAGAACAGCCGCACTCGAGTACTTCACTGGTCTTTAAAAGACCATTTGCACGTTAATGAGCCTTGTTGTTTTCACACCCCTTCTTAGAGCCCCTGTATCTCCACATTTCATACTGATGGAAGAATTAGCTACACCCCCCTCCCCCCGTCTCAATGCTTGTTTGGTCGGCCTTTCTAGAAACATGCTCTGCTGGCAGCATTAGGAACATTGCTGAGAGAGGATGAGGAGGTAAAGTTTGCTGGCACTCCGCACGTAACTCCAGCGGGTCATTTCTTTGGGGCATAACGGCCGCACTGCGCCCATTCCAGGAACCGTACCATACTTGTGCATCTGCATTTCTAAACATAGCCAACAATCGTCGTATGTGGTGGTAATTACTGGTCGCAGTTTTTATTACTTATTACATAGTCACTAGAAGTAACAATGCCAAGAAATAAAAACACCACATCCTAATTTTTGAGAAAATGTTCAATGTATTCCTAAATTCTAATTTTCCAAGCTCCAAAGTCTTCTTTTTAATTATTTTGTGGTCTCCCCTGTCCTTTATTATCTTCACATATTTTTAACATGGCACAATTATATATTGCTTAAAAATATTAATAATAAACTAAAAAAGGAAGCATTTCTTGAAAGTTAAGCCCAAGTAATGTTTGTATTCTGGGGCTTCCTGTTGCTGAGCCAGATCCCCCATTAATAGTTCATTATTGCTCAGTGTCAGTCTGTTCACCAACATGTTTATTATGAACAGAAATGACTTACAGTGAAGATACGACATATCACACAGATCACCATCAAAAAAGGTGGTCGTTTCCGGCAGCCACTTTAAACCTTTTTTCATCCTTTTGCCTGTTCCTCTCTCTGGGCCTGTCCTTCTGTGTTATCCCAGTCCTGTCCCTCTAACTGTCTATGCCCCTGTTCTTCTCCTGGCACCTTCCTGCCTGTGCCTTTATCTCCATGGAACCATCTACTTCTGCCTGTCTGTCCCGCTTTGGCTCAGAGCATATTTTTCATTTTCAGCCTGTGGTTCTGTTGACCTCTGTCCTTCTACCCGTCTATGATCCTCTGCTCTCTGCTCTTTGTTCCTTTCTCTAACTCTGTCACACTGTCTGCCTCTGTCCTTCTATCTTGATTTTGCAGCCTCTCTCCATTCCATTGTCTCTGTCACATGGTTTGGTCTTGTCTGTCTCCTCATCTTGATTTCTGTCCCACCTTCTTTGTCTCACTTTATGCCCCTGTATGTCTATCCTTCGTTCTGTCTCTATTCTCCTGACCTCTTCATGCCCCTCTGTTTGCAAACCCTCTATGTATCCGCAGAAGTTCCCCTGTATCACCAGCCCAAGCTGAAGCAACTACAAATCCCATATTCCTCGCCCCTTGAAGCAGCAGTGCACCCTGGAGCAACTTCACCTTCTGGAGCAGGAGCTATCGCTGCGCACCCCCAGCAGCGGGCAAAACCGAACACCCTCAGCATCTGGTGCATTTATCACCCTGGAGCTCCCATGACCTTGTATGTCAAGCTATATTTTCAGTGAGCAAGAGTTCAGACTGTGTTTGTAGAATTGCAGATCAGAGCCAACTGTACTCACTTCTAGAGCCAGGATTCATCAGTTAAGACACATTGATACCCATTTATTCACTGATTTGTACAAACTTAAACAAAAAAACCTGGACACATTGTGTCTTCCTCTCTTAAATTGTGTTATCAAGCAAATTACTTATTTCACTAAAAATCTTTTTTGTTTCATTATCGCATATGAAAGCACTCCCAGATACTTGACTTCAGACTAACGGTTACACACAAATAAAGTGTTAAGTACTTCTCAATGCAGCGCTATAATGCACCTATCGCTGACAAAGCTTGCACATGAAAGAACAGTAGATGTGGCACTTAGGTTAATGTGCTGCACGGCTAAATATTTATAAGGTCCCAAAGGCGAGACCTATTGGCTATGCAAATGCTTCTTTTATATTGGTATGAATAAGACAAGTCAAATAATTCAAAGAAAAAAAACCTGTACTGGAGCAGCACATCACACATAAGCCGGGGAACATTGGCTGTGGCGAGGGCTATATTTTTAAATTACAAACGTTTTACTCATGGTACACTGAATATTTGAGTTTATTGATTTATGTTTTTGTACATGCAAACTAAAATGTTTGCTTTGAAAGGCCTTGGCGGTTCCTAATGATCCTTAGTTTGGCCAGATGGGTGTGGGCCACTGTTCCCACTAAGATGCGAGCACGGGTGCGCGCACATGATGGTCACCCGGAGTGCGCAGTGTCCTGGATTTAGCACGCACACTGTGAGACATCCCTACGAGACAGTTCGCGCCGCGAAATCCAGGCGGGGGGCAGAGGAAGAGACATGGTGTTGCAGGCGCGCAAAGCCCATTGTGCTCAAAAGGCTTCAGCTTCAGCCCCCCCCCCTGTCGTGTGTGGACCCCCGGGCTGAAACAGCTTCCTGGGCACACAACAGCTGAACTCGAGTACTTCACAGGTCTTTAAAAGACCATTTGCACGATAATGAGCTTTGTCGTGTTTTCACTCCTTCTTAGAGCCCCTGCGTCTCCACACTTCCTTACTGCTGGAAGAATTAGCCAACCCCCGCCCACCACCCCCGAAATTTGGCTCTAGTTGCGCCTCTGGTGCTTTGTAAGGGGAGGGGAGAGAGACAGACAAACAGACAGAGAGAGATTTTTGGTATATCGTAGAATTTGTAGGCATATACCCCTGACTCTATGCATTGTCATATCATCTCTTAATACAACAGAACACAGCAACAAACACTTTCTGTTTAAATCTCTTTCCAATCTTTTTTAATCTTGAGGTGTTAGTTTAAAGGCTCTGGGCAAGTTTAGGAAACTGACCCACCCTCCTCTTGTAAATGACACTGGTTTACGGACCTCCGGCCTCAACTACACCTGTTTTGCCTACTCGGGCGCACATACCAGCATTCCCAGCCTTTCAGACACATCACATGATAATGTTTTAATCCATCCAGCCTGGCCCGCCTTAATTCATCTTTAATAGTTGCTTTTGTTTTGACCTTTACCATCCTTACCTAAGTGATCAGAAATGAAACACATAAAATGTTTCCAACTCTGTTTAGTTTAAAATATAGCGTGTCATGTTTTTAGTCATCGAGGGAATGTAACCCCGGAATGTGGAGGTGACACAACACTTTAAAGTCTTGGCTGCCATACAAAGAAAAGGTAAGATTTTTTAAAGGTTTGACGTAACTCCTAAACTTATGTTCAGCTGAGTGCTAAAGTCTTACACTGTTGCATTGCTGTTATCCACCAGAAACACTGTCAACATGACTCTGGCCTTCGGACCCTTTAGCTGCCTTTCTAACTAATTCAACAACAGAAAATATTGCAGAACTGCCCATCCACTCATTCCTCAAAAGTCAGATTCACTATTGAATCCAGATCAACGGTCCAGCATAAGTCCATCTATGAATTTAAAAGTAACAGCACCTGGAAACAGTGAAATGTCAGTGGATGAAGTTATCATGATTCAGGCCAAGGTTCACGCACCAAGCTATTCGTATTCAATGCCAAGACCTCACCCAAACAAGCGCTATCCGTATACAAACAACTCCATCATTGACTCCGTAGAGGAAGCGGAAAACTCCTGGCTGCGCTCAATTTTACTAGCAAACCATATAGCTCTAGTACAGGCAATGGAAAGTTAAGACCATCAATCTGGTTGATGATCCTGTAGGGCATGATCAATCTGCTACTTAAATCTCAGATTCATCAGAGCAATTAACCCAAGAAGAGTTAATTAATGAACTTAAGTCTGCATTTAGCGACTAAGTAACATTAACTCTGCCACAGCCAGAAGACATCAACAGAAATACATGTGATGGCCCTTCGTTGAACGCAATTAGGAAAATAAAGACTCCACATACTGTTTTCTTTACTAATAAGAATGTACTTCTACCCAAACCAACCCTTTTTACCATCATTAGTGAAAGATAAGGAAAAAACCATAACTCTTTAACCTATACCATGCAGTTTGCAAGCAGCTCTTTGACACTTCATAGGTTACTGTCCTATATCATAATTGTAACTTGTGAACTGCACGTAACAAAAGGTTCTCTACAACAAAAGCAGTAACCTACTGAGCTACCAACAGAACTGTATTTTATGTAATGTGTATGGCACACATTTTTGATACAGGCATATTACCCCACTGTACTACTTTATGATGAGTCAAAACTGCAACCAGACAAACATCTCTCTCCAGCAGAAATATTAATCACAGGAAACCTCTTTTACCTCGCAGTCTCAACAACGACAGACCTTTGCAAAGCATTCACCACCCCTACTGCGACTTTACCACAAGGTACTTTAACCCAGAAGTTGTTACAACGACTTGCTGTAGGGGATTCGTTTTTGGACTGGTGACAAACTATCCCTGACGGGAAATCCAGACATTACTCCGTAGCTTGCACGTCTAATTATAAATATGTTATGTAATTGTGTATATATGTGATCTTGTATAGGCTCCCAACATTCCCCACCCTATGAACAGTCCTTGAGCTTAGGATCTTCAGTAAAATCTCATTTTGATACCACCATTGGAGTCCTGTGCTTTTCTAAACCCAAAGTGTAGTTCCCTGTGTAACCAATTCATGTCATTTTGTGTATATCTAAATTGAAAACCTGCCTTAAGACACTTCATGTGGCGCTACATGTGTGGAAATGCACTCTCTTTTCACTTTTTTAAGCAAAGGTTTGGAGTGATATTTGGCGCTGCACCCACATATGCGGTCTGGTACCCGGCGCACATAGCCTTAGTTGTAGCGTACAGAGACCTTAGACTACCGCACACAGAGGAAAAAAATTAGAGGGAACATTGGCAACAACCTGTAACCAGTATTTTCAAAAGTCAATTGCATATTGCAAAAGTATTTACCTAAAGCATCTCATTCTGAGAAAGTATATTTTAATACCTATTGTTGGTTCTAAAATAAAACAAACATATCTTTTTTATATCAAACCATTGGCCTACAGTTTAGTTATTGAGTGTGTGAGACCATTTGCTGACTGAGTGTGTACAACAAATGCTTTACACTGTCCTCTGATGCTGTCTTACTGCTCGACCAAGCTACCACTTTAGAGAGTAAGGTTATATCTAACTTTAAATTCTGCCAAACTTCTGGGGACTGTGGACTCTGTACACACTGTACCTATTTAGGAACAGTATATACAGAGCCACTTTCTCACAGTGCCTGTGTGTCTATATGTCAGTCTGTGCCTGTATCTGTCTGTGTGTGTTTGTCTGTGTGTGTGAGACTGGGTGTCTGTCTGTGTGTGTGTGTGTCTGTGTGTGTGAGACTGGGTGTCTGTGTGTGTGTGTGTTTCTAAGTCTGTTTGTGCCTGTGTCTATCTGTGACTGTGTATCTGTGTGTTTGTGTGTGTCGTTGTGTGTGTCTGTGTGTGTGTTTATGTAGTACTGTATGCTGACATACCATAACCTGTGGTATGACACTAACTAGCCGTGTTTGAACACTGAGGCATGTGGTCTGTGTTAAATCTTATTGGCCGAGAGTCCGATGTGTCTAAAGTGGTCTGTGCATATATCTACAGCCCGCACGGGTGTCAGAGCTCACCTTCAGCTTCTCGCTGGTTACCGTTGTCTTGCACAGGAACAGAAGTCGCTAGCTTCCCGACTCCCACTGCTAATCACTCAGCCCCAAGAAATGTCTTTGGCTCTAACTGATCAGCAAGGGGGAAGGGGGAAATTGGATAAATAATAAACGTTAGAAAAGACTGGTTCTGGACCTTCTGGTTTTCCTATCTGGAATTCTTCTTCAGCTATCACTCTGCCTTCTGAAGACTCCTAAGGGTAACTAAGCACACAACAAATTATTATTCCTTCTCTACTCTGTTCTGTCTCTTTTCTTCTCTTCTCTTATGATTTTTCTACCTAACCAGAATCCTGAACTCTGTGCCTCTCTTCCTGTTCAACTCTGCCTTTTCTTCTTTCTTGTTATTGATGTCACTAATTATCTGTAAAACATATATCTTTTTATTATACCTACTTACTCTTTGTTTTTAAACATCTTCTAACTCTTTCTCTTTTAAACCTACCATTAATGTTTCTGTGTATGGCCTTCTCTTTCTTCTCGTGATTTCTCTTCTTTCTTTTCTTGCCTCTTGCTATTCTAAAAACTGTCGTCTTCTAAATTAAGCCTTTGGTGCTTTTAACTTTTCCTGTTTGGTTCCTCTCCTTAGGTTACTGCGGAGCTGCTATAACTCTGGTAAGTCTTTCCCCTCACTTTCCTAGTTAACTGTTGGTATTGTCTATTAGTTTTTCCTTAGGAACCTTTTCTCAGTAAATCCTATAATGTTCTTCATTTTCTGTTACAGGACTCTGTATGCTGATCTCTGCTGACCTTGGTAAGTGTTATACTTATAGCGTCACCAAACACTGCTTACATTTTAATGTGAACGAATAATCTATCAGTAATTCACTTAGCTTTCTTCGGTTTTCTTTTCAGGTGCGGCTGAAGTCTTCACTCGTTTTTTCCCTGTAGAGACGAGGTGACTCCGTACTCGACGCCCGGTAAATAGCCCACTACGGACTCTAGCGGCTTTTCTGACCTCTTCGGTAAGTATTGGTTTCTTGACTCGGAACTACTCTCAAGCGTTACTCTGGAAAGCTTCTTACTCAAAAAATTCACTTCAGAACTGGGAACACACTCGAACACGTCTTCTCTGAGGAAATGTCTTGGTGAAGTGCGCATCGCTTCAGGCGTGCGCGCGTCACATCGTCTCTCTGGATTTGTAAACAACTAGACAGCAGACCCCAGCGCCTGAGCGGCCATCTTGGAATTGCGGGCATGCCACAAACTCGACCATTGAAGCCCATTCGAAAACGAAACGCCTATTGAACTAAGTTCCTTGCGCTTCGCTTTGGGACTCACATTAGGGATGCTGACAGTACCCCCCACCAAGGGTAGTCCTTCCACTCTGGGCTTGGATGGATTGCGCTGATAAAAAAGTTTTATTAGCCTAGGAGCATGAACATCTGAATCTAATTCCCAAGACCGCTCCTCAGGACCGTAGCCTTTCCAATCTACCAAATAATACAGTTTACCTCTGACTAATTTTGAGTCCAGAATTTCTTTCACCTCAAACTCCACTCCTGTATCTAGCTGAATTGGGTTTGGAATCGATTCTTTTCTCAAATTAAGAACTGCCTTCTTCAAAAGAGAAACATGAAACACTGGGTGAATTTTGAATTGGGAGGGTAAAGTCAATTTATAGGTCACTGGACCGATCTGCTCTGCAATTGGGTAAGGGCCGATAAATCGTGGCTGAAATTTTCGGTTCCCTTTTAGCCTTAAATTTTTTGTATTCAACCAGACTTTATCTCCTATTCCTAGTGGAGGAGGTTTCTTTCTTTTCTTATCTGCGTACTTCTTATACCTTTCCTTAGCCTGTACTGGATTCTTTGATGCTATTTCATGTACTGAATTTAAATGAGCTACCAAATCCTTGACTGCTGGGACTGTGAGCTCTACATCTTGTACTGCTGAATTTGGATGTCTACCATAGTTTAAGTAGAACGGGGAATATCCAGTGGACACATTCTTCGCGTTATTATGAGCAAATTCTGCTGTCCACAAGTAGTCCGGCCATTCTCCCTCCTGTTTCAACAAGAACAACCGTAAATATTGCTCCAATTCCTGGTTCACCCTTTCCGTTTGGCCATCTGTCTCCGGATGGAAACTGGTGGAAAAACGAGTTTCTACTCCTAACCCTTTCATAAAAGCCTTCCAGAAATGCGAAACAAATTGGGTTCCCCGGTCTGATATTACGATCTTGGGTATTCCATGTAATCTGACAATCTGGGTACTAAAGTGCCTTGCTAACTGTTTTGCTGTAGGGATTCCCTTTAAGGCCAAGAAGTGTGTCATTTTCGTGTATGCATCTACTATTACTAGTATTGTATTTGTCCCTTGACAGGATGGTAAGTCTGTAATTAAGTCTAGGGTGATTGTATGCCAAGGATGAGGAGGAATGGGCAGGGGTTGCAACAGCCCTTGAGGAGCGTGCCGTTCTGATTTTCCCTGAGCGCATATCTCACAAGTCTTTAAATATTGTTCTATGTCTTTACTCATCTGTGGCCACCAATATTTTCTTTTAATTAGATCTGCTGTCTTGAACTCTCCCTTGTGGCCAGCCAACAGGTGATTATGGCATTCCTGCAAGGCTTGCTTCTGCAATGCTGTAGTCGGCAGATACAATGCACCTCCTTTAAATGGTAATTCATCACAAATTTCTCTTCCAGGTTCTAGTTGCGCCCATTTCTGCATTTCTTCTGGGGTTAGAGCTTGGATTACTCTTTCCTTAAAGTTCAATATATCTGTGGCGCCTATAATCTTGGTATACGGTATGATCACTTGAGCGCTTAGTGGACTTCTTTCTTCTCCGATTCCCAACCTAGACAAAGCATCCGCCTTTCCATTCTGTGCACCCGGCCGATAAGTTATCACGAAATCGTAATCGGAAAAGTACAGTGACCAACGGAGTTGGCGAGGTGTCAAGGTTCTGGCTGACTTCAGGAATTTTAAGTTTCGATGGTCCGTGTAGACTGTTACCACGTGGTGTGCCCCTATTAGATAATGTCTCCACTCCTTGAAGGCGTCTTTTATTGCCAGCAACTCTTTTTCCGTAATCGTATAATTGATTTCCGCTGGTGTCAATTTCCTGGATCGATAAGCCACCAGGTGTAACTGGCCCGTTACCTTATTCCTTTGAGAAAGAACTCCACCAATCGCAAGGTCCGAGGCATCTGTCTCGACATAAAAGGGCTCCATCGGATCGGCATGAAGGAGGATAGGCGCAGTGGTGAACACTATCTTCAAATCTTTAAAGGCTTGCTCTGCTTCCTCCGACCATTCGAATCGTGTCCCTTTCTTCAGTAGTCGTGTCAAGGGTAGTATTCGTCGGGAAAATTCTCCAATAAATCTCCGATGGAAATTTGCGAACGCAATAAACGCTTGGACTTCTTTCACACAAGTGGGTGACTTCCATTCTAGTACGGCTTGAATCTTCCGTTTGTCCATGTGAATTCCTGCTGGTGAGATTACAAAGCCCAAGAACTCTACCTGTGGAACTCCAAAAGCACACTTCTCCAACTTGACAAATAGCTTGTTCTCTCGCAGTTTTTGTAAAACTCCTTGAACCTGTGTTTGATGCTCCTGCGTATCCTTTGAGTAGATTAGTATATCATCAATATACACAATTGCACATTGATCAATGAATTCACTGAGCACATCATTTATGAAGTGTTGAAACGCTGCAGGCGCATTACACAACCCATAGGGCATCACCTGGTATTCAAATAGGCCCAAGCGTGTCCTGAAGGCCGTCTTCCACTCGTCTCCCTCTCTCACTCGAATAAGGTGATAAGCTCCCCTTAAATCCAACTTCGTGAACATCTGTGCTCCTTTGATCTGGTCCAACAAGACGGAGATAAGGGGAAGAGGATACCTGTTCTTCTTTGTTATTCGACTTATGGCTCTATAATCAATGCACGTTCTCAACTCGCCCTGCTCCTTCTTAGGCACAAAAAATAGTGGCGAGGACACTGGCGATTGGGAAGGACGTATAAATCCATTGGCCAGGTACTTGTCACTATACTCCCTCAGGTGATGATTCTCTTGTTCCGTCAAGGCGTACACTCGACTGCAAGGCAAATTTGCCCCTGGCTCCAAGTCTATTTTGCAATCGTAAACTTGATGAGGCGGCAGTTGCTCAGCTTCCTGTTCGTTGAAAACGTCCTCAAAATCTTGATATTCTTGTGGAATTGTTTGCGTATTTATTACGCACATGGAGACTCCAGCTGAACATAAGGCGTGAGCCGGGTTCTGTTTACTCATTGCCTCGTAAGCCCCAAAACAGTTCTCTCTACAATATGCTGAGTTCATTTCAATTGTTCTGTTGTTCCAATTGATTGAAGGATTGTGCTCTGTGAGCCAAGGAAGCCCCAATATAAGTTGAAATTGGGGGGCATCAATTAAATTAAAGTGTATAGCTTCTCTATGCCCATCTTCTCGAATCAGCTCTACTAACTCTGTGTGACTCGTGATTGGCCCTGAGGATAGATTGGTACCATCAATTGCTCGAACTGGTTCACTCCTAGCCTTGGCAATTGCTTGCAGCCCAATCTTAGCCACGAATTTCAGATCGCAGAAATTACCTGTGGCTCCTGAGTCCACCATCACAGTCACTCCTTTCATTATTTTTTCACGAAATCGGATTGTCAAAGATAAAATCAAATGGGGCGAAGACGACTGTAATGTATTCGCCAGCCGATGTTCCTGATGAGTTGATTTCTGATTCGCATCCACCTGCACAACTCCTTCTACAGTTGGTGCTGCGAGTTTTCCTTCGGCTTAAATGAACCCTTTGGCTTTTTTGGACAATTTCGCGCAAAATGTCTGCTAGATCCACAATACATTCATAAGTTGTTGGCTCGTCTTTTTTCCTTCTCCTCCTTTGTGAGCGGTCCCCGAATCGTTCCTATTTGCATAGGTTCAGATCCTGTGGTTCCTTCTGTACTCCTTCCTGTTTCAGCCTTAGCTCGGTTGAATCGCGGAACCGTACTTCTGTACTTTCGTCTTCTCTCTCCCCTTCGCTCTCCCTGCCGGAAATCCAATTCTAGCACTAGGTCTATCAGGGCGGAAATTTCAGTTGGACAATTCGGTATTTGAGCCAAACCATCTTTTAATTCATTGTGCAGGCCTCGATAAAATATTGCTGTCCTCTTGCTCTCTGGCCAATCAGTCTCCATTACAAGTTTGTTGAATTGAGCTAGATAAGCCACTAAGTCTCTAATTCCCTGCTTCAATTCCAAGAGTTCGTTGTCTACTGCTTGAGAGATCCGTCTTCGGTCAAAGATTCTCAGAAATTCTTTCTTGAACTCATCGAAATTCTGCAATAATGGATCATCTCGCGAGACTATCGGCATCGACCATGCCGCTGCATCTCCACTCAAAGATGACAAAATGAAGGCTACCTTCGATTGCGCATCAGGAAAAATAGAAGGACGACACAAGAAATGAAGTGAACATTGTGTAATAAACACCTGCGCCTTTTGTGGGTCCCCACTAAATCTCTCTGGCGCTGCCAACGGTATCACGGGCGATAAGGAATGGATTACTTGTGTTGTTAGCTTATTTGCGTCTCCCATTGATGTGGTGGGTCCCTCCATTCCAGTTGAATACGGTTGTCTTATCCTCTGTGCTAATTCTGCCGTCTCTTTCCTAGAATTCATGACCTCCTGCCTTAGACTTTGATTCTCTTCCTTAACTCCTACCAATTCCTTTTGTATCGCCTCTAGGACTGACCCTAAGGTCTGTAAATGTATTCCCTCAACCATTTCTTTTCTGTTCGGGTGCAAGATTAATACGTGGGCACTTTACTCTGTCAGAGCTCACCTTCAGCTTCTCGCTGGTTACCGTTGTCTTGCACAGGAACAGAAGTCGCTAGCTTCCCGACTCCCACTACTAATCACTCAGTCCCAAGAAATGTCTTTGGCTCTAACTGATCAGCAAGGGGGGAGGGGGAAATTGGATAAAATAATAAACAATAGAAGAGACTGGTTCTGGACCTTCTGGTTTTCCTATCTGGAATTCTTCTTCAGCTATCACTCTGCCTTCTGAAGACTCCTAAGGGTAACCAAGCACACAACAAATTATTATTCCTTCTCTCTTTTCTTCTCTTCTCTTATGATTTTTCTACCTACCCAGAATCCTGAACTCTGTGCCTCTCTTCCTGTTCAACTCTGTCTTTTCTTCTTTCTTGTTATTGATGTCACTAATTATCTGTAAAACATATATCTTTTTATTATACCTATTTATTCTTTGTTTTTAAACATCTTCTAACTCTTTCTCTTTTAAACCTACCATTAATGTTTCTGTGTATGGCCTTCTCTTTCTTCTCGTGATTTCTCTTCTTTCTTTTCTTGCCTCTTGCTATTCTAAAAACTGTCGTCTTCTAAATTAAGCCTTTGGTGCTTTTAACTTTTCCTGTTTGCTTCCTCTCCTTAGGTTACTGCGGAGCTGCTATAACTCTGGTAAGTCTTTCTCCTTACTTTCCTAGTTAACTGTTGGTATTGTCTATTAATTTTTCCTTAGGAACCTTTTCTCACTAAATCCTATAATGTTCTTCATTTTCTGTTACAGGACTCTGTATGCTGATCTCTGCTGACCTTGGTAAGTGTTATACTTATTGCGTCACCAAACACTGCTTACATTTTAATGTGAACGAATAATCTATCAGTAATTCACTTAGCTTTCTTTGGTTTTCTTTTCAGGTGCGGCTGAAGTCTTCACTCGTTTTTTCCCTGTAGAGACGAGGTGACTCCGTACTCGACTCCCGGTAAATAGCCCACTACGGACTCTAGCGGCTTTTCTGACCTCTTCGGTAAGTATCGGTTTCTTGACTCGGAACTACTCTCAAGCGTTACTCTGGAAAGCTTCTTACTCAAAAAATTCACTTCAGAACTGGGAACACACTCGAACACGTCTTCTCTGAGGAAATGTCTTGGTGAAGTGCGCATCACTTCAGGCGTGCGCGCGTCACATCGTCTCTCTGGATTTGTAAACAACTAGACCGCAGACCCCAGCGCCTGAGCGGCCATCTTGGAATTGCGGGCATGCCACAAACTCGACCATTGAAGCCCATTCAAAAACGAAACGCCTATTGAACTAAGTTCCTTGCGCTTCGCTTTGGGACTCACGTTAGGGATCCTGACAATGGGGGACCTTTAATGTGTGAAAAATACAAGCTGGCGGCCGGGATGGAAAGAGAACACAAAGAGGATGTGCTGTGCATTTTTTGGCACTACACATTTCTCAGCACTGGCAGGCTTCAGAACTGGCATCAGAGAGATATGCCTGAGGTTTGAGGCCAAACAGGTGAGCAAACAAGGTACCGGCCTCAGGCAACAATTGTACCAAGGTCTGAAGTGACGCATTCTCCGTGGGTGCATATTTACCCGTTAGTGACACACAAGAGCGAAGCTGTACACGACAGAGCATCTTTCAGGTGCTACAGGCACAGAGCACGTCACTAGAGGAGGATAATGTATGTGCTGAACCTACAAGCGCTGAGCACGACACTAGTGTAGGTTAATGTGTGTGCTGGTCCTACAGGCACAGAGCTCATCACTAGTGTAGGTTAATGTGTGTGCTGGTCCTACAGGTGCAGTGCATGTCACTAGTGTAGATTAAAGTATGTGCTGGTGATACAGGCGCAGGGCACGTCACTAGTGTAGGTTAATATATGTGCTGGTCCTACAGCTGCAGAGCACGTAACTAGTGTAGGTTAATTTATGTGCTGTTCCTACAGGCGCAGAGCACGTCACCAGTGTAGGTTAATGTATGTGCTGGTTCAACTAGCGCAGAGCAAGTCATGAGTGTAGGTTAATGTACAGGTTGATCCTACAGATGCAGAGCAGGTCACCCGTGTAGGTTAATGTATGTGCTGGTTCTACAGGCGCAAAGCACATCACTAGTGTACATTAATGTATGTGCTGGTCCTACAGGCACAGAGCACGTCACCAGAGTAGGTTAATGTATGTGCTGGTTCAACTAGCGCATCACACATCACCAGTGTAGGTTAATGTATGCGTTGATCAAACAGGTGGAGAGGTGCAGACCATGTCAAAAGTGTAGATTAATGTATGTGCTGGTCCTCCAGGGTGCAGAACACGTCACTAGTGTAGGTTAATGTATGTGCTGGTCCTACAGGTACAGAGCACGTCACCAGTGTAGGTTAATGTTTGTGCTGGTTTTACAGGTGCAGAGCACGTCACTAGTGTAGATTAATGTATGTGCTGGTCCTACAGGTGCAGAGCGCATCACTAGTGTAGGTTAATGTGTGAGCTGTTCCTGCAGGCGCAGAGCACGTCACAAGTGTAGATTAATGTATGTGCCAGTTATACAGGTGCAGAGCACGTCACATGTGTAGGTTAATGTATGTGCTGGTTCTACAGGCGGAGAGCTCATCACTAGTGTAGCTTAATGTATGAACTGGTCCTACAGGAGCAGAGCTCATCACTAGTGTATATAATTGTGTGTTCTGGTTCTACAGGTGCAGTGCATGTCACTAGTGTAGGTTAATGTTTGTGCTGGTCCTTCAGGCTCAGAGCACGTCACTAGTGTAGGGTAATGTATGTGCTGGTCTTACAGGTGCAGAGCATGTCACTAGTGTAGGTTAATGTATGTGCTGGGTCTACAGGTGCAGAGCACGTCACTAGTGTAGATTAATGTATGAACTGGTCCGACAGGAGCAGAGTTCATCACTAGTGTGGGATAATGTATGTGCTGGTCTTACAGGTGCAGTGCATGTCACTGGTGTAGGTTAATGTATGTGCTGGTCCTACAGGCGCAGAGCACTGCTCTAGTGTATATTAATGTGTGTGCTGGTCCTACAGGTGCAGAGCACGTCACTAGTGTAGGTTAATGTATTTGCTGGTTCTACAGGCACAGAGCATGTCACTAGTGTATAATAATGTGTATACTTGGTCCTACAGGTGCAGAGCACATCACCGTTGTAGATTAATGTATATGCTGGTTTTACATGCACAGAGCCCGTCATTAGTGTAGGTTAATGTATGTGCTGGTTCAACAGGTGCAGAGTTTGTCACTAGTGTAGGTTAATGTATGAACTGGTCCCAGAGACGCAGAGCTCATCACTAGTGTACGTTAATGTGTGCTGGCCCTATAGGTGTAGTGCTTGTCAATAGTGTATGTTAATGTATGTGCTGATTCTACAGGCACAGAGCACATCATTAGTGTAGTTTAATGTAAGTGCTCGTCCTACAGCCGCAGAGCATGCCACTAATGTCGGTTAATGTATGTTCTGATCCTACAGGCGCAGAGCATGTCACAAGTGTAGGTTAATGTATGTGCTGGTTCTACAGGCGCAGAGCAGATCATTAATGTAGGTTAATGTATGTGCTGGTCTTCCAGGGTGCAGAGCACGTTCCTAGTGTATGTTAATGTATGTGCCTGTTCTACAGGCGCATAGCACGTCACAAGTGTAGGTTAATGTATGTTCTGGTCAAACTAGCGCAGAGCACGTCACCAGTGTAGGATAATGTATGTGCTGATCCTGCAGGTGCAGAGCACCTCACTGGTGTAGATTAGTGTTTGTGCTGGTCCTACAGGCGCAGAGCACGTCACTTATGTACACTAATGTGTGTGCTGGTTCTACATGCGCAGAGCACGTCATTAGTGTAGGTTAATGTATATGCTGCTTCTACAGGCACAAAGCTCGTCATCTGTGTAGGTTAATGTATGTGCTGATCCTACAGGTGCAGAGCACCTCACTGGTGTAGATTAGTGTGTGTGCTGAACAAGGCAACTAAAAACCTTGAGGCTAGCCAGGAACTGCAAAACAGAGGTTATCGCTACTTTCGTGTCGCTATGCTGCTTTGCGTGAGGCTTGATAATAGGAGAAATGTCGCTAAAAGCGGCAATAATGGGCTTTATAATATACCCTTGTGAATTCCAATAGAATCCCATGTTCTGGTGTGAAGCTGGGCTTCTATTGGAATTCTCTGCGGCATATTATCAAACCCTTTATCGCCGCTTTAGCGGCAGTTTTCTGCCACTAACGCGGCGATAATTTTAACGCCATACTTGATAATATGCCCCAGTATTTTTTTCTGTGTTTTGCCATTCAAATAATTCTCAAGAGAATATTCTTGTATTCATTTGAAATTGTCTTTGAAGGCAATTTCTGGTCCATTAACACTATTAAGGTAATGTAGACCTCAGTGGTGAATCGGGGCAGTAGCATTCTCCTTTGCTTTAGGGGCTCCAAGTTTTTTCATCTGCTTTACTGATTAGTACCAGAAATGAACAATAATGAGCCACAATGTTATTGTGCGCATTTTGCGTCATTTCTTGCCGCTAGCGCCATGACTTGCATGGGCAGGAATCACCAGGCGGATGGGGCTTGGCCCTAAGTGCTGCTTAACCTCTATTAAGTGCTAGTTAAAATGTGTGCAAGGGTTAATTTTGCTATATTTCAGGCTAGTGCACGGGTATAAATGGCACTAAATGATACGTTTGGTTGGATTCATAAAGTGTATTTGATAATATAAGGGGCACTTTGAAGGACTTCCCATGGAACCAAGACAGCCCAAGAGATGCTGATATGAGAGGAATGGATGCAAGCACAGCGCTCTTTGAAACCTTACTTTGTCAGGGTTGTTCTTGGGCACTGCCACCAACCACAAGGTAATGGCAGAGGCTGGGGTAGTGCCCATGCAATGGCACTGCCCCGGCTCTGCCACTGGCCTGCCACACTGCCATCATGTCATGATCAACTGGTATTTTCTTACATCCGGTTTCGACATGGCCTTGAACTGCAGAAGGATGGGGGCGGGAGGTGGGGGGACCAGCAAGCTCAGAACTGGTGAAGCTGGAGAGGAGATGCTGTAAGGGGAGATGCTGTAAGGGGAGATGCTGTAAGGGAAGATGTTGTAAGGGGAAATGCTGTAGGGGAGATGCTGTAGGGGAGATGCTGTAGGGGAGATGCTGTAAGGGTAGATGCTGTAGGGGAGATGCTGTAGTGGAGATGCTGTAGTGGAGATGCTGTAGTGGAGATGCTGTAAGGGGAGATGCTGTAAGGGGAGATGCTGTAGGGGAGATGCTGTAAGGGGAGATTCTGTAGGGGAGATGCTGTAAGGGGAGATCCTGTAAGGGGAGATGCTGTAGTGGAGATGCTGTAGTGGAGATGCTGTAAGGGAAGATGCTGTAAGGGGAGATGTTGTAGTGGAGATTCTGTAAGGGGAGATGCTGTAAGGGTAGATGCTGTAGGGGAGATGCTGTAAGGGGAGATGCTGTAAGGGGAGATGCTGTAGGGGAGATGCTGTAAGGGGAGATGCTGTAAGGGGAGATGCTGTAGTAGAGATGCTGTAAGGGGAGATGCTGTAAGGGGAGATGCTGTAGGGGAGATGCTGTAAGGGGGGATGCTGTAAGGGGAGATGCTGTAGTGGAGATGCTGTAAGGGGAGATGCTGTAAGGGGAGATGCTGTAGGGGAGATGCTGTAAGGGGAGATTCTGTAGGGGAGATGCTGTAAGGGGAGATCCTGTAAGGGGAGATGCTGTAGTGGAGATGCTGTAGTGGAGATGCTGTAGTGGAGATGCTGTAAGGGAAGATGCTGTAAGGGGAGATGTTGTAGTGGAGATTCTGTAAGGGGAGATGCTGTAAGGGTAGATGCTGTAGGGGAGATGCTGTAAGGGGAGATGCTGTAAGGGGAGATGCTGTAGGGGAGATGCTGTAAGGGGAGATGCTGTAAGGGGAGATGCTGTAGTAGAGATGCTGTAAGGGGAGATGCTGTAAGGGGAGATGCTGTAGGGGAGATGCTGTAAGGGGAGATGCTGTAAGGGTAGATGCTGTAGGGGAGATGCTGTAAGGGGAGATGCTGTAAGGGGAGATGCTGTAGGGGAGATGCTGTAAGGGGAGATGCTGTAAGGGGAGATGCTGTAAGGGGAGCTGCTGTAAGGGGAGATGCTGTAGTAGAGATGCTGTAGTGGAGATGCTGTAAGGGGAGATGCTGTAAGGGGAGATGCTGTAAGGGGAGATGCTGTAGTGGAGATGCTGTAAGGGGAGATGCTGTAAGGGAAGATGCTGTAAGGGTAGATGCTGTAAGGGGAGATGGATTCCATTGCTGGGTGGAAGCCTGTGGGCTATGTTGGGTCTTTGGCAGCATGGGGAATGCTGTGGGATATGGACAATTATGGGTTTCATAATCCCCTCAGCATGGGGCCTGTCTGTATGGCCTTTCGAAGGAACGAGTTTGGAGATGGGTTACAGGTTCTGCATGTGTGCGGAGTTCAAAGCTGATACCACCTGCTTTCCAGGGCTGGCAAGAAAATCCCTCGGATTACAGTATACTGCACATGCATGTGGTACCAGGAGCCCATTTTCTGCCCCCCATTTCTAGACAGGAACAGTGGGGAATGCTGCATATTCAGAGGATTCGGATTGCCTGTCCTGCACAGCGCCCCCCAAGCTTTCCCTGATGCAATAGATCCCAAATGTCACCCCGTTAAAAGTTTGTGCACCAACACCACTCGCTGGCATCCTCTCCCCACTCTATCCGGAAGGAGGGCCACCCCACGCCATCCACTGTGTCTTCCTGGGTGTTGTATCCACAGGCTTCGGCTCCCTTGGAGTGTCACTTGGAGGCCGGGAAGGTTCTCCTAGGCAACTTGGTTCCGGACCCTTGGGCTGTGAGACATACCCAGGGTTTCTCTTACTGGTACTGTGCATACGTGTTATCCCAGCAAAGGGGATATGTAGGAATTCCTTAGTGCCAGGGTACATTTCCAAGGCTCCATTCCCTGAAGGCTCTAGCATGATCAGGGACAACAGCTGGGCACCACTGGCACCACCATGCTGATGTCCACAACCACCCCACCACTCTCCAGCCATGACCACGCCACTGTTATGTTGTGCCTGTGACGCAACAGGCGCAATATGTAAGGTCATGAGACCTCAACTTAATAAAGTGGTCGCGCACGTACGTACGCCAGTAGGGCTACGGCGGCGAGACCAGTAAGCACACCACTTTGGCTCCCGAGTGATTATTTCCCACGTGAGGCCCACCAGTAACCACCCCCTCGTGTTTCCGTGCTGGCCTCGTTCCAGGTCCGGTACGCAACACAACAGCCACCCCAATAATTACCAATAATCACCTCTGAGGGCCATAATGGGGGAGATGGGGTGGTGATGATGTTTAGACAAGGGTAGAGTCAGCGCCTTCAACCTGAGTAACAGTGGACCTAACTTCTCCATTTGCATATATACTTAGATTTTTTTTTAAATGACAACAGATTTGTCTATATTTACAAACATACATTTTGGGATGTTCACCTACTTTAACAGGTCAACTGACCCAGAACAGCCCACATCTCCACCCCTATTCTGGAATTTGAGAGAAAGAGATTCGACCAGACTAGGGAACATGTGCATTCTGACGTGCACCTTATGAACTATATATTGTGCAGCAGAATTAAGATTTTAAAATTTCAAAGTGCTTTTTTGCACACCAAAGTTAAATGTGAGCGTGGCAAAATGCTTTGTGCATGCGACCCCATCAGACTTATGTATCATAACCTCATAGTATATAATTCCACAGGAACCGTTGTTTTTCCTATATAAATATTACCCTGTTTTCTCTTGAACCATCAGATTTAATGGCAGATAAAGGCCAAAGGGCTCCTCTATTCAGTCTTGCTCTTACATAAAACGTTGACATGATCTTCGGCATGTAGACCTTTGCATTCTTGATAAAATGAATCTCCTGTTTCTTTTCCAGCACTTTGTTTATTAATGTTCTGCGTAAAATTATAAGTTTCTAATTCTTCCGTTCCATTGAGTTAGTGTAAACGCGAGGCTCACATAAACGTGTCTAGAGTTGGAAATGGAATCATTTGTTTTCTTGGGATATTATTATAATAAACATTTCTTTATTTGACAAAAATGTTTCTGTCACAATTTGCGACTTTTACCGAAGAGCAATTTGCAATTCTCTATTTTACAAATGTAAATGTTAATGAACTGCATTACATACTCTTATGCGTATATACATACAGTTGCGAAATTATTACTTAGAAATTGAAAAATCTATTTTTATCAAATTTAGTCTATCAAAACTATCGATTCCCACTGCACATTATTAACCCCTTCGCTGCTAGGCCTTTTCCCCTCCTGTGCTAAGCCTTTTTTAGGCCATTTGGGGTAGTGCGCGCTTATGCCCCTGTAACTTTTTGACCACATTAGGTATCCACGCCAAATTTGCGTCCTTTTCTTCCGACATCATGGGGATTCTAAAGGTACCCAGGGTTTGTGGATTCTCCTAGAGGGTTCCCAGAAATTAGTCAAAATACAGCAAAATTTTGTTTTTTTTGTGAAAAATGGGGAAAAGTGGCTGCAAATGAAAGCGTCTGGGTTTTTCTCTGCAAATGATATCAAAAAAGGGTTTGTGGGGCTGAAATCACAATTTCTCCAGCTTTTAGGGAATGACAGATTGTTGTCAGAAATCCAACATTTCTTACACAGTTTTGACATTTTTCTGGGACATACCCTATTTTTGCTATTTTTTGTGCTTTGAACCTCCTTCCAGATAATGGTAAAAATGGGTAGAAAATCAATAATGGATCCTGGAAAGCTATACATTTTTGAAAATTAGACAAAATTCTGAATTCAGCAAGGGGTCATTTGTGTAGATCCATCAAGGTTTCTTTATAGAAACTAACAGGTAAATATAGGAAAAATTAAAAATTTATTGAAAAAAGCAGCCTTTTGAGTCAACGTTTTCACCTGCAACTTCTTCGAATTATGACATCTCTTTGAAAGCAATGTACCGTTACATCCGGTGGACCTTCCTGGTTGTGGGTATATATAGGACTTGTAGGTTCACCAAGAGCCCAACGAACCCAGAGTAAAAAACTGAGCAGCATTTTGTAATGGTTTTTTTTTTGTTCCGGGTATATAGCAATTATTGTGGGAAAATGTATACATGGAAAAATCGGTATGAAAGACACCTATGTATTTCTGAAATGGGAACAAATTACAGAGTTTAGAAACAGTGCATATTTGGACATTTTCGAAATTGGGAATACTCATACTTGCATGACAATTATTGGTCATTTTTCATAATGACTTTTTTTTTACACAATGTCTTTCATTTGGAAGGGAGAAATGCATCAAAAATCAATAGGTAATAACAGTTGCTTTACAAATCTGAACTACCCTAAGTTTCCTGATAAAAATGGTACCTCACTTGTGTGGGTAGGCATAGTGCCCATTACAGGAAGTGGCTCAAAACCTAAGGTGAACACACCACATTTTCACACTGAAAATTTACACTTTTTTTACGAAGAGTCTAGCTGTAGTTTTTTACCCCTAGCCCTGCCGGCACCTAGGGAAACCTAGCAAACCTATACATTTTTGATAACTAGACACCTAGGGGAATCCAGGATGGGGTGACTTGAGTGCCTCCCACCATGGTCTGTTACCCAGAATCCCTTGCAAACGTAAAAAATTGACAAAAAAAACACATTTTCTCCACATTTCTGTGATGAAAAGTTCTGGAATCTGCGTGGATCCACAAATTTACACCCACCCCGTGTTCCCCAAAGTCCTACGAGAAAAATGGTACCTCACTTGTGCGGGTCGGCATAGTGCCCGCGACAGGAAATGGCGCAAAACGCAACGTGGTCACACCTCAAGTTTGCAGTGAAAAATGACCCCTTTTTGGCAAAGTGACTAGCTGTAGTTTTTGAACCCTAGCCCTGCCGGCACCTAAGGAAACCTAGCAAACCTATACATTTTTGAAAACTAGACTCTCAGGGGAATCCAGGATGGGGTGACTTGACTGCCTCCCATCATGGTTTGCTACCCAGAATCTCTTGCAGAGGTGAAAAAAATTGACAAAAAAAACACATTTTCCCCATATTTCTGTGATGGAAAGTTCTGGAATCTGCGTGGATCCACAAATTTCCACCCACCCCGCGTTCCCCAAAGTCCTACGAGAAAAATGGTACCTCACTTGTGCGGGTCGGCCTAGTGCCCGCGACTGTGGTAAATAATTTAATTACCGGTACTTAATTTGATGCGGAAAATCTATAATAATAGCTCAGTAAAATAAGAGGCAGAATCCGTGGTATTAGAGGTTCGGAACGGGCTTTATTCCAAAATCAATTCGAATTGATGGACTCCATATTCCATCACCACGAAGGTTCAGGAAGTGAAGGAACATACTTTATTGACAGATAATCATATTTATAGAAGAGGCATTATAGTGAAACAGATGCAGGAGGCGTAACAGTTGATAACAGAGATAAAATCATACATGCGTAACTAAAATGGGTGTAACTAGGCGTAACAAAAGAACGTCATTTAGCTATGATGTCACAAATGGGTGGTTCCATGAAAAAATTTCGCAATGTCAGCAGAAATACTTGGCAGAGATGCGCGCGCAGCAGCATGACGTGTGATTGACGTGCAACTAGGGGGTGAAGGGGACTTGACATTTAGCTCTACATGTGGAGACAGAAGTCTGGGGTTATGTCAACCTAATCCCAAATCATATCTAACATCCTATGTTTAAAGAACTATGTTATCCAAAAAGAGAGGTCTCTTAGAATAGAATCTTATTCTATACTGACTATACTGACTGTTAGTGCGTGTACAAGCGTCTAGGTGTCTACACTAGATGCGAGGGCAGAAATCTTCCATAGTAACAGGGCTATGAATTACTTGCATAAAGACAGAGAAGCCGGGCCCTTTGCTCGGTAGCTGGAAGAATGTTTACTTAAACTACTAGACAGGAATGCATTGGATGGGGAGCGGAGCAGATAATCTCGAAGGTGAAATACAGTTTTTGGCAAGCAGACAGGTTGAGTCAGGCACCGTTAGCCGCACAGGGAGTAGGACAAAGTTCATGGATACAGATGCGAGCTCAGACTGGAGCTTTCAGAGGCAGAAGGCAGGAAAAGGCTTAATGGCAGAATCAGGGCCTACTCGCCTGGACTGTAAAAATGGGATAAATGAACCATATAAAGCCGGTGGCCTTTCATACTTAGGAATAGAATATCCGGCCCATTCATGGCGGATCTGAAAGAGGACATGTTGACGGTGGACGCACATGTGTTTGCGTCTTCATAACTGGAACTGGAGGGAACATACATGTACTTGTGATTTATACATGAAACCGTTGGGGTCCAAGATAGGGGACATAACTGATCATAAAAATCCATATTTCCACACGACAGGAAACGGCGCAAAACGCAACGTGGTCACACCTCAATTCTGCTGTGAAAATGACCCTTTTTTGGCAAAGTGACTAGCTGTAGTTTTTTAACCCTAGCTCTGCCGGAACCTAGGGAAACCTAGCAAACCTATACATTTTTGATAACTAGACACCTAGCGGAATTCAGGATGGGGTGACTTGAGTGCCTCCCACCATGGTCTGTTACCCAGAATCCCTTGCAAACGTAAAAAATTGACAAAAAAAACACATTTTCTCCACATTTCTGTGATGAAAAGTTCTGGAATCTGCGTGGATCCACAAATTTCCACCCACCCCGCGTTCCCCAAAGTCCTACGAGAAAAATGGTACCTCACTTGTGCGGGTCGGCATAGTGCCCGCGACAGGAAATGGCACAAAACGCAACGTGGTCACACCTCAAGTTTGCAGTGAAAAATGACCCTTTTTTGGCAAAGTGACTAGCTGTAGTTTTTGAACCCTAGCCCTGCCGGCACCTAGGGAAACCTAGCAAACCTATACATTTTTGAAAACTAGACTCTCAGGGGAATCCAGGATGGGGTGACTTGACTGCCTCCCATCATGGTTTGCTACCCAGAATCCCTTGCAAAGGTGAAAAAAATTGACAAATAAAACACATTTTCCCCATATTTCTGTGATGGAAAGTTCTGGAATCTGCGTGGATCCACAAATTTCCACCCACCCCGCGTTCCCCAAAGTCCTACGAGAAAAATGGTACCTCACTTGTGCGGGTCGGCCTAGTGCCCGCGACAGGAAACGGCGCAAAACGCAACGTGGTCACACCTCAATTCTGCTGTGAAAAATGACCCTTTTTTGGCAAAGTGACTAGCTGTAGTTTTTTAACCCTAGCTCTGCCGGCACCTAGGGAAACCTAGCAAACCTATACATTTTTGAAAACTAGACACCCAGGGGAATCCAGGATGGGGTGACTTGACTGCCTCCCACCATGGTCTGTTACCCAGAATCCCTTGCCAACGTAAAAAAATGACAAAAAAAACACATTTTCCCCACATTTCTGTGATGGAAAGTTCTGGAATCTGCGTGGATCCACAAATTTCCACCCACCCTACGTTCCCCAAAGTCCTACGAGAAAAATGGTACCTCACTTGTGCGGGTCGGCCTAGTGCCCGCGACAGGAAACGGCGCAAAACGCAACGTGGTCACACCTCAATTTTGCAGTAAAAAATGACCCTTTTTTGGCAAAGTGACTAGCTGTAGTTTTTAACCCTACCTCTGCCGGCACCTAGGGAAACCTAGCAAACCTATACCTTTTTGAAAACTAGACACCCAGGGGAATCCAGGATGGGGTGACCTGACTGCCTCCTACCATGGTCTGTTACCCAGAATCCCTTGCAAACGTAAAAAATTGACAAAAAAAACACATTTTCCCCACATTTCTGTGTTGGAAAGTTCTGGAATCTGCGTGGATCCACAAATTTCCACCCACCCCGCGGCAGGCAAGGGCCCAAAACGTAGTGAGGCGACATCAAAATGGCCTATCGTAAAACCACCTGGTTTTGCAAGGGGGGTCACTTTGAAAATGTGAAAACTAGGTGGTTTTGCGATAGGCCATTTTGATGTCACCTCACTACGTTTTGGGCCCTTGCCTGCTGCGGGTACTTGGGCCTCCCACACAAGTGAGGCACCATTTTTACGCTGGGTGGTGGTAAATTTGTGTGAGCCCGGTGATGCCACAACTTTCCCACCCCAAGTGATTTTTTCAGCTAAAATTGAGGTTTGCAGGGGATTCTGGGTAAGGAAACGTAGGGGGATCCACGCAAGCCATACCTCCCTGGAAGCCGCCGGGTGTCTAGTTTTCAGAAATGTGTGGGTTTGGTAGGTTTCCCTAGGTGGCCGCCGAGCACTGGGTCAAAAACCAAAGTGACCCCCCTTGCAAAACCAGATTAACTATCGTTCCTACAGCGTGAGAATTTTGGAGTAAAATTGCAAAGAAAATGTGGCAGACATTTTGAGGTTTGCAGGACATTGGGGATAAAAATTTTTGGGGAATTCACAAGAGAGACATCACCATGAACTCCCATGGGTTTTCGACAATATCTACAGTTGGTGGGTTATTCTTACATGGAAAGTGTACCTTGGCAGAGAAACTGAAGACAAAGATTGCTGCACAACCATCTATTCCTCAAACACACACACATACTGGTTGGATTTGGCATGAGGGCGAGTCATGGTTCAGTGTATTACATTTTATTAACTAGAGATTTCACAAAAATGAAATGCACTGTCAATAATTAAATTCACAAAAAACCAAACCAATGACTCGCAGCTCGTGAGCTGTAAAGCCACGTCAAGGCACCAACCACTTTACAGGCCATTCACACACCTTTCATACGTGATACAAACAAGACCATTCTCACCACCAGGTACAAAAGCAACACAGTACAAAATTCACCAAAAAGGGACAAGGTCCACCCTGCTTCAGAAAAACAAATATTACTGCACAGCCATCTAATCCGCAAGCACACACACATACTGGTTGGATTTGGCATGAGGGTGAGTGTTGGTTCAGTAGATACAATTGTATTAGCAAGTGATTTCACAAAACATGAAATGCACTGGTAATAATTGAAAGGGCGAGAAACTGAACCATTGACTCACAGCTCGTGAGCTGTAAAGCCACGACAAGGCACCAACCTCTTTACAGGCCATTCATACACCTTTCATACGTGTGAGACATACAAAACCATTCACACCGCCAGCCGCGGGTCCATCACATAACAAAACTCACACCAGCACACAGCGCCATTCAAGGGCCCATCACTTTCACACGCCCACAATCCAGACACAGCAACTACACATGCTGATGGATTGCGTGGAGTGGCACTCAGCTAGCAGTGTGTGTAGTGACCAGCAGAAAGTCACTACTCACACACAGCCAGCCGAGCTCCAGTCCACACACACCGCTAGCAGAGCGCCAGTCCACACACACCGCTAGCAGAGCACCAGTCCACAGACACCGCTAGCCAAGCACCAGTCCAGGCACACCGCCAGCCAAGCACCTGTCCAGGCACACCGCCAGCCAATCGCCAGTCCAGGCACCCCGCCAGCCAATCGCCAATCCATGCACACCGCCAGCCAAGCTCCAGTCCACTGACACCTCCAGCCAAGCACCCGACCGCACACACCACCAGTCCACGCACACCGCCAGCCAAGTACCAGTCCATGCACACCACCAGCCAAGCACCATTCCACGCACACCGCCTGCCAAGCTCCAGTCCACGCACACCACCAGCCAAGCTCCAGTCCACGGACACCACCAGCCAAGCACCAGTCCGCACACACCACCAGCCAAGCACCAGTCCGCACACACCACCAGTCCACGCACACCACCAGCCAAGTACCAGTCCACTAACACCACCAGCCAAGCATTATTCCACGCACACTGCCAGCCAAACTCCAGTCCACGCACACCACCAGCCACGCACCAGTCCACGCACACCGCCAGTCAATGCACACCGCCAGTCCACGCTCACCGCCAGCCAAGCACCATTCCACGGACACCACCAACCAAGTGCCAGTCCACACACACCAACAGCCAAGCGCAAGCCTACACACACCGCCATCACATTTAGGATTTTTTTAGAAAAAAATAAAAACACAAACAAATCGCAAATAGATACAAATCTTCTAACAGAAAATCAGCAACTAAATACATTGCACTAACACCAACCTTGAAACAGAATCAAATTATCCAAAGAATACAGACCAGGCAGTTCACTTTACCACTCATGAATGCTCCCAATAATTCTTTCGCGTGTGGTACGCTCTAAAACAAGCAGGAAGACACATGCAGGATGAGAAGGACAGTCGGGGCAGTACATACGACTCTCCTTCCGCGTACCTCTTCGCCAACAGACTCTACATCTCCTACTGGGAAAATCTTTTGAGGGTGTGGGAGGAATGTGATCTGGAAAGTGGCAATCTTTCAATCTAGCAACATCCTCCACCACTCCAACTCTAGGAACACTTGCCTGTTCCACTACAACAAGGCTGCCTATTACAGACTCCTGAAACTTAGCAAAAGTCATCTTTGACTCAGGGCAAGAATCCTGGAACACAACAAAAGCATTAAACATTGCCAAGTGAAAAAGATGGATAGCCAACTTCTTTTACCAAATGTAAGCCTTACGAAGAGCAGTGTAAGGTTCCAACCTCTGATCTACTCTGTCAACACCACCCATATGCCTATTATAGTCTAAAATGCACACAGGTTTGCGCGCTTCAGTGACCTGACCCCAAACAGTCACAGGTGCAGTGCTTTCATCATGGATGGTAGTCAGAATGTAGACATCTCTCCTGTCTGAAAACTTCACAGCAAGAAGCTCCTGGCAACGCAACGCACTGCACTGTCCCCGCACAAGCTTTTGACAAACAAGTTCTTTCGGGAAACCTTTACGGTTAGAGCGGATTGTGCCACAAGCAAAAGTGTCCACTTTGGCCAATTCCCTGAACAACCGCACACCAGTGTAGAAGTTATCTACATATAAATGGTGGCCTTTGTTGAAAAATCCTCTACCAAGTTCCCAAACAAGTTTCTCAGTCACTCCAAAAGTGGACGGACAACCAGGGAGGTTAATCCTACATTCCTTACCGGTGTACACCCTGAAATTAGAGACATATCCAGTCCTACTGTCACACAGCATATACAGCTTTATTCCATAGCGTGCCTTCTTACTAGGAATGTATTGCCTAAAAACCAAGCGGCCCTTGAACAACACCAAAGACTCATCCACTGCAATTTCTTTCCCAGGGGCATAAATCTCAGAAAATCGATCCACAAAGTGATCAAGGACAGGCCTAATCTTAAAAAGACGGTCACAGTCAGGGTGATCTCGTGGCAACGCTAAACCATTATCAACAAAATGCATCATCCGAAGCAGAAGCAAATACCTGTCATGAGTCATGACTGCCGGAAAAATAGACGTTGCCATCAAGGGACTGCTAGACCAATATGAAGACATTGAGGGCTTCCTTAGCAAGCCCATCAAAAAAGTTAAACCCAAGAACTTCTTCATCTCTTCAACATTTGTGGGAGTCCACCGGGTAGCTCTAGAGTAGGGCCTAAGTCTGGCACTGTTGTCCCTCAAAAACTGTTCGGCATACAAATTAGTCTGCTCAACAATCTCTGCCAAAAACACATCGTCCATAAACAACTGAAAAAAATTTACCGGCAAAAAGTTTTCAGTATTCACTCTTGACCCTTGAACACCAGTAAACTCTGGCAATGCCGGCTGCACCATGCCAGGGGCAACCCAGAGGTCATCACTTTCAAGGGGAAGCCTTGCAGCCCCAGCCTGCAGCCCAGATGCCTCTTGCCGCACTACACCAACGGGAAGCCTTGCAGCCCCAGGCTGCAGCCCAGATGCCTCTTGCCGCACTATCGGCACATCAGTCTCCTCCTCTAACACAGGCACTTCATCCGCACTAAGAGTATCTTCATCATCCGATGACTCCATACGGAGAGACAACTCACTGCCAGAATCGTCCCCTGCCTCCTCTCCCTCAGATGCAGTGTCAGTCTCTGAACCATGGTCAGAGGAAGACTCAAACAGCAAACCAACAACCTGCTGAGCAGTAATCCTGCGGCTAGCCATTATACTTACTAAGATAGAAGACTGCACAAACAAGTCAACAACAACCAACAATGTGCAAACCAAGTAAGTAAAGAAATGTGTACCTTTATCACAAAGATCAATGTACTCAAAAACTATACAATCCAATTACAAGAGACAGCTGCACTCACCAGAAACCAACTCTGCAGTGACACAGCAAAAACCAACGATATCAAACTAGAAAGAAGAAAAAAAAACAAATTACACATCGAGCCACAATGCAAAAAGTTTTTGGCACTCAAAAAACAAACATACTGCTATTATTACACCATTTGCAAAAAAAATTCATGCAGAGAAATCAAACACATTTACATTGTACAAAAAAGAGTCTCTTACCAAACTACACAAACAGCAGAACCACCAGTAACAACACGGCAAACTGAAAAGAGCAAAAGCCTTCACCTAGAACAAAAAAGTAAAAAAAAAAACATTACTATTGCAATTCACAAAAAATATAACAATAAACATTATAACATTCTATGTTACTACCCAAATGGTCAATCGGGTTATGTGCCAGGTGGGGCAGAAAACAGCAGGAAAAAAAAGGCTACACTGTCCCGGGGCGGCTGGGCCAAATACATATTATAACAAGCATTTGCAATGCAACAGGTCTCGCATTTGCGAGAGTTTGAGCTATTGGGATTGTAAATGACAATGCCTTTTATTGATGTGTTGTTTTTCAAAACAGATAAATAAAATCATTGACATTTACATACTTTTAACCGATTTACGTCAAGTGTGTACCATGCCAGTGTCTTAATTTTAATTTATCGTATGCAACTGCATTACCATATGTATACAACACAAATATTATAACCATCATGTACCACATTTCCAGCATTACGGTAGGAATACCAGTGCCACAGAATTACCGCACTGTGAGCCGCTGTGTGCCTCATCCAGAGGATTACCAACAGAATGCCACAGAAATACAACGTCTTGGAAAGTAGTGGCAACATCTGAATAATTTCCATATCACGGGCACAGTAACATCAGGCCACAGTGACACAGTTCAGATCACTACCATCGTAAATACTGTACCAGATTTGGGTCATTATGCACCAGAGCACTAGCATAGGGCGCCACAGAAATACTAGATATATGGCGCAGCATGTAAAATTAAAAGTACGACCGTAGAAATGCTTTGCCATGCTATCAAACAAAGTAAGACAGATGCAGAGCATTACCTTTAAATTCACCTCATATTAGGAGCCCGTGGACTACCGCAGACCAGAGAGGGTACATCACTTCTCCACTCCAGAATTACCGCTATCAGAGGTCCCGATAATTGCATTTATATTTCTGAATTTTCACGTTTTGGGGAAATATTGTGTGGAAATTGGACTTACTGTGTCGATTTCTGCATATTTTCCCCCAGTATTAAACCTGTATACCTTGACTAATTGCAGCAGGTGAAATCTCGGATGAAAGATCATGGAGTTGCGTTGTTTCCGCAAAATGCGCAGTCCTGATGGGCCCATTACCCCTCCCCCATTGGAATCAATGGGCCACTCATGATGGAGGCCCACGTGCTAAATGCAAGGCTAGGTCTGCGAGACCTAAAGAGGTGACAGTCGAAATGTAATACGAAGTATGTACTGATTATAACATGTTATCATAAAAGAGAGAGTTATTTAGGCTAGGCTTTCATGAGTCTAATGTAATGTACTCGGCGCTGTGCAGTCAATTTCAAGTTTCGTACAATAAAACACATTCTGGTAGGCGCGGGGGAGTAGGTGATTTGCCCAGAATCGCAGGGTGTTGAGCCGACACCAAGACTCGTACTTGGCTCCTCAGTTCCAAAGTCTGCAGTTCTGACCGTTGCGTCACGTGTCTGGTTTGAAGGGGTTGTACAAACATTTCCAACCATAAACCTCACATAAACATTGTGCTTCCTGCGTGCTCGGCGCTGTGGCACCATCTCCGAAATTGAGCACCTGTGACAACAGAGAGCCTTCCCATAGGAAACGAGACCGTTGTTTGGACATTGTACTAGTATGTGAAGTTTTACCGCAGTCCATATATGTAACAATGCAACTCTCCGGGTGCTGCACAGTTAGTGCAACGTAGCCTTTATCACGACCACAAAACCACTTTTTGAACTCGGTGCTAACTGCTTACTAATGCCACGAGTTGGCCATGAAGCGCTGGGAAACGGAGCACAAAAGAAGTGCTCAGCGCCACGCAGTGAGCACCACAGTGAATGCCGGCTAAACACAAGCATACAATTCACAAGCAGTGCTAGCTGTTGTTAAGAGGAGCATGTGTTTTTAAATACGCCGTTCATATGGAGCACTGGTTTCTAACACAATTCGTAGTATCAAAGTTCATCAAGTCATGCAGCTACTGTGTATATTTCCTGCTTTGAAGAACACATACCGCATTCCTGCGAAGCGCACCTTTAAGTCATAGTGCTGGGTGATACACTGCTCTGCGCATAGAAGACATGGCTGCTATCGAATCCTGGAAACAGCAACACATTGTTTATTATTGAAACGTTACAGAAAAATAAACATTTTCTCTAATACAAACTTTTTATACAGCACTTTAAAAGTGCGGGCACTATACCAAAAATTCCATGTAGCATATGCTTAGGGCGTAACGCAGGCCCTGGCAGCCCACGGGGGCTCAGGGGCGGGTCCTGCTCATTAGGGGGCCCCTAACCCGTCAAGGAGTCCCCATTCAGACATAGACCATTTTATTCCTCCATGACTTTTGTAATGTTCTTTTTTTAGTATCTCACTGTCAGTCTTGGTTAGTGGTTGCACATCCAATCCTGACCCATTTCCCTTTTGGGCGTATTTATATATTTTTTGTGTAGGCAGCTGGTATTTTCTTTTGATATTGTAGTTTAATCTTCCCCTGCACCTCCTGCCTACCCATCCGTTCCTCAAGGGTTCCCCCTTTATGAAAAGAGACACAGCGATACACACACCCGTTCACTGGAGGTGCGCACAAACACATTCTCACAAAATACATACACACTGGTCCTCCCAAAGGCACACAGACACCACAGACCAAAGCAGACAGCACCGCTTCCTATCTGAGCAAAAAATCTGTGGCAAACATCTCGTGCACACAGCAGGCGCACTGCTGTATGCGGTAGAGGGAGGGAGTGGTGCTGAACGGAGAGGGCGCATTTTACCATTGCCTGTACTGCATATTGCCAGACAACGCCACAGAAAAAAAAGAACAGTGTCTTCCTTCTTCAGCGGACTTAAATAACATAAACAGAAAACCTCCAGCTTCCAGCAGGATAGTTATATACAGTGCAGACGTGCACACAGGGGGTGCCACCCCGCACCCACTGTATGTGGAAACAGGTTCTTCTGTGAATGAGAGCAGTGGTGAATCAAAGCACGAGGTTAATAGAATAATTAACCGATATTGCACTGTTATATCTTGGACCTTAAACATTGAATTTACAGTCTTATTGTTACGCACAAACACATATTTGCGCAGCTATATAGCCATTTATTTGTGCAAAGCAAGCATGCCCTGGGTATTGATACACGTGTGAACCCTCCCCATCCCTGGGGGAACGCGCGCGGACGCCCTCCCCGCTGAAGCCATCTGGGTGGGGTCGCTGCACTGTGCTGCCTTCAGTGCGCACAGCCCTGCAGGTGCCTGACAGATATGGCACTGCAACAGTCCGTGGACCGAAGGATTCTCACACGAAACAGCAGAAAGAACACTATCACCCCTCGAACTGACTGAAGCGCATAAGATGGCAAAAGACCAATCACGGTTACTTATCCAAGAGAGATAAATTAGTGTACCCCAAAGTGGGAGCCCGGGCATGTTCAACTTCTGATACGGTAGAACCAGGGCACATTTTACTGCAGTGTCTCAACCCAGGTACCTTCACGAGGGAAGCAGACTGAGGAGGGAGTCAGGCGTGATCAATCTAAAGCAGACGGTGGTGGAAAAGCCGAACGGCTGCACACTGTTATATGTGTGCACCACGGAGCTATATAGCGCCAGCGTAGCAGAAGCCGCCGTCTGGAGCTCCATTAGGGGCCATGGCTGCGGCTCCGCGGATGTTAATGTTGAGCCTGCACTGGGCCCCCGATGCCCTGGGTTGTGGAGTGTCATCCATAATAAATAGTCAACCTTGTCATCTGCAGGATGACACAGCGGCAGGAAGGTGGCTCTGTTGTGACTGGCTCATGGAATCAGACGCCATTCATTCTAATGAAGAGGTGACAGTGGCTCTATGAGCAGAGCGTGAGACAGCGCGGGATTAGGTACATTCATCGGACTTTCGTATTAACATTACATAGATGGCTACAATGCCTTTATTCGGGAAATGTGTTTGCAGCTATTTGAGATGGGGCAGTCTACTGCATCTCTGTGACAGCTAAGGACAACAAGAAAGTGAACGAGTGGTGTGCTCCCTGGGGAAAACAAGGCAGCAGCGAAGCCGTGAAAGTGAAAGCATTTGTAAACTGACCCAAAACAGATGTCAGGCTGCGGGCGCTGCTGAAGCTGCTAACTTTGGAGCTGGAGAGCAGGGTTCGAGCCTAGGCGTGGGCTGCATTCTTTCATTATTAAAAAATAAATAGCGATCTCAGAGTGCAGTTGGGGACAGACAAATTAAAAAAATAATACACATGGAGGGGGAGACAGATATAATTTAAAAAAAAAACACATTTGAGAGTTGAGACTGACAAATGTAGCATCTGAAACCAAGCAAAACAAATAGTGCGAGGACGTGGCTCAACAAATAACGCTGCTGACTTTGGAGCAGGAAAACAGGGTTCGAGCCTGGGCTGGGCTGCCTCATTTAAGGATGATTTCATTATGAATAAATAAACGTAAATAAATAAACAGGGTCGGGTAAGTGCAGGAAGCTGCCAGATGTGGAAATGCCAGCAGCAAAGAAAACAAGCATTTACAATGCAACAGGTCTCGCATTTGTAAATTTTAGAGCTATCGTACACTAAAACTACGGACCCAAATCACTCCATTCCAATGCTCGCAAGACTCCAAGATTACATCAGGTGTGATAATGTAATGTCAGCACGTATTTGTGATCTCAGCTCATCCTGCTATCCTTACACACTTGGAATATAATGTGACATTTATTCAGAATTAATAAGGGCAGAAGTTACAACTAAAAAAACTGCCTGCAGCACTGAGCCCATATACACTATAAGACAAACATATTTTCAAATACAAATGCTGAGTTTTAAGCACGACGCCGTGCTTGTCTACAAAATCAGGAATTTTCACGCTCGCTGCTAACATCAGCTGCGATAGTAATTACGAGCCAAATCACTCCATTCCAATGCCGCAAAATAAAGACAGCTAAACCCTTCTAGTAAAATAAATACAACGACCTAAATAGCAGTACAACTCTTCCCGAAAAATAAATTAAAACAAAATAAATAGCAGAAATGGACCATCGTACACTAAAACTACGGACCGAAATCACTCCATTGCAATGCTCGCAAAACTCCAAGATTACACCAGGTGTGATAGTGTAATGTCAGCACGTATTTGTTATCTCAGCTCATCCTGCTATACTTACACACTTGGAATATAATGTGACATTTATTCAGAATTATTACGGGCAGAAGTTACAACAAAAAAAACTGCCTGCAGCACTGAGCCCATATACACTATAAGACGAGCATATTTTCAAATACAAATGCTGAGATTTAAGCACGACGCCGTGCTTGTCTACAAAATCAGGAATTTTCATGCTCGCTGCTAACATCAGCTGCGATAGTAATTACGACCCAAATCACTCCATTCCAATGCTCGCAAATCTCGCAGATTACATCAGGTGTGATAGTATAATGTCAGCACGTAATTGTTATCTCAGCTCATCCTGCTATCCTTACACACTTGGAATATAATGTGACATTTATTGAGAATTAATAAGGGCAGAAGTTACAACTAAAAAAACTGCCTGCAGCACTGAGCCCATATACACTATAAGACGAGCATATTTGCAAATACAAATGCTGAGTTTTAAGCACGACGCCGTGCTTGTCTACAAAATCAGGAATTTTCACGCTCGCTGCTAACATCAGCTGCAATAGTAATTACGACCCAAATAACTCTATTCCAATGCTCGCAAAACTCGCAGATTACATCAGGTGTGATAGTATAATGTCAGCACGTAATTGTTATCTCAGCTCATCCTGCTATCCTTACACACTTGGAATATAATGTGACATTTATTGAGAATTAATAAGGGCAGAAGTTACAACTAAAAAAACTGCCTGCAGCACTGAGCCCATATACACTATAAGACGAGCATATTTTCAAATACAAATACTGAGTTTTAAGCACGACGGCGTGCTTGCCTACAAAATCATGAATTTTCCCGCTCGCTGCTAACATCAGGTGCGATAGTAATTACGACCCAAATCACTCCATTCCAATGCTCGCAAAACTCGCAGATTACATCAGGTGTGATAGTATAATGTCAGCACGTAATTGTTATCTCAGCTCATCCTGCTATCCTTACACACTTGGAATATAATGTGACATTTATTGAGAATTAATAAGGGCAGAAGTTACAACTAAAAAAAATGCCTGCAGCACTGAGCCCATATACACTATAAGACAAGCATAGTTTCAAATACAAATGTTTAGTTTTATGCACGACGGCGTGCTTGTCTACAAAATGATGAATTTTCACGCTCACTGCTAACATCAGCTGCGATAGTATAGTTACAGCACGAAATTGTAACATGAAATCATCCTGCCGTCTTTACATACTTAGAACATGGGATGAGATTCGAGAGGGATTAATAAAGTTAGAGCTTGCAAGTATAAAACACCCGAAAACAGTGAGCCCATGTGGTTACAACAACAAAACAGCACCAAAGGCTAAAGTGATGTTCCTTATAACACGAGCACAGTTGTAAATAAGAAACGTTTGTTTTGGGCAAATGTATACCATTTTACACATCAACACGCTTCATGCTCGCTGCTGATATCAAGTATGGTCGTATATTTACGGGACTTCATTCACACATCAAATCATCCTGTTATCCTTACGAAGTCAGTACATGGTGTGCCATTTGTTATATATTCATAAAGGCACAAGGCACAACTATAAAAGAGCCTGAAGCATTGCGCCCATGTACACTATTATTCAAGGGTTTCCTACCCGCATCCACGCTAGGCGCACACAGCCACTTCGCAGTGCCCTTCAATTGGGAATAAAGTGTGAAAAGGGTAAAAAATCGGAAGACAGAAAGTCTGGTATGGTGTCAAGCGTCAACTTGTTTGTGACAGCTGAGAACCGAAACCAGGCCAAGATAATGAAGTACATTAAGATGGGCAGTATAGATTGTAATCTCTTCGTTCCCAGCTTCAAAGACATGCAAATGAAGACACAGAGTGATGCGAAAGGTATTTTCCATTCCAATGCCGCAAAGTGAAGACAGCCAAACTCCCGGGAAAATAAATAAAAATAAACCCAAAAGCAGAAACGGACCATCGTACACTAAAATTACGACCCAAATCACTCCATTCCAATGCCGCAAAATAAAGACAGCTAAACCCTTCCAGTAAAATAAATACAACGACCTGAATAGCAGTACAACTCTTCCGGAAAAATAAATTAAAACAAAATAAATAGCAGAAACGGACCATCGCACACTAAAACTACGGACCCAAATCACTCCATTCCAATGCTCGCAAGACTCGCAGATTACAGCAGGTGTGATAGTGTAATGTCAGCACGTAATTGTGATCTCAGCTCATCCTGCTATCCTTACACACTTGGAATATAATGTGACATTTATTTCAAATTAATAAGAGCACAAGTTACAACTAAAAAAACTGCCTGCAGCATTGAGCCCATATACACTATAAGACGAGCATATTTTCAAATACAAATGCTGCGTTTTAAGCACGACGGCGTGCTTGTCTACAAAATCAGGAATTTTCACGCTCGCTGCTAACATCAGCTGCGATAGTAATTACGACCCAAATCACTCCATTCCAATGCTCGCAAATCTCGCAGATTACATCAGGTGTGATAGTATAATGTCAGCTCGTAATTGTTATCTCAGCTCATCCTGCTATCCTTACACACTTGGAATATAATGTGACATTTATTGAGAATTAATAAGGGCACAAGTTACAACTAAAAAAAACTGCCTGCAGCACTGAGCCCATATACACTATAAGACGAGCATATTCCCAAATACAAATGCTGAGTTTTAAGCACGACGCCGTGCTTGTCTACAAAATCAGGAATTTTCACGCTCGCTGCTAACATCAGCTGCAATAGTAATTACGACCCAAATAACTCTATTCCAATGCTCGCAAAACTCGCAGATTACATCAGGTGTGATAGTATAATGTCAGCACGTAATTGTTATCTCAGCTCATCCTGCTATCCTTACACACTTGGAATATAATGTGACATTTATTGAGAATTAATAAGGGCAGAAGTTACAACTAAAAAAACTGCCTGCAGCACTGAGCCCATATACACTATAAGACGAGCATATTTTCAAATACAAATGCTGAGTTTTAAGCACGACGGCGTGCTTGTCTACAAAATCAGAAATTTTCACGCTCGCTGCTAACATCAGCTGCAATAGTAATTACGAGCCAAATCACTCCATTCCAATGCTCGCAAAACTCGCAGATTACATCAGGTGTGATAGTATAATGTCAGCACGTAATTGTTATCTCAGCTCATCCTGCTATCCTTACACACTTGGAATATAATGTGACATTTATTGAGAATTAATAAGGGCAGAAGTTACAACTAAAAAAAATGCCTGCAGCACTGAGCCCATATACACTATAAGACAAGCATAGTTTCAAATACAAATGTTTAGTTTTATGCACGACGGCGTGCTTGTCTACAAAATGATGAATTTTCACGCTCACTGCTAACATCAGCTGCGATAGTATAGTTACAGCACGAAATTGTAACATGAAATCATCCTGCCGTCTTTACATACTTAGAACATGGGATGAGATTCGAGAGGGATTAATAAAGTTAGAGCTTGCAAGTATAAAACACCCGAAAACAGTGAGCCCATGTGGTTACAACAACAAAACAGCACCAAAGGCTAAAGTGATGTTCCTTATAACACGAGCACAGTTGTAAATAAGAAACGTTTGTTTTGGGCAAATGTATACCATTTTACACATCAACACGCTTCAGGCTCGCTGCTGATATCAAGTATGATCGTATATTTACGGGACTTCATTCACACATCAAATCATCCTGCTATCCTTACGAAGTCAGTACATGGTGTGCCATTTGTTATATATTCATAAAGGCACAAGGCACAACTATAAAAGAGCCTGAAGCATTGCGCCCATGTACACTATTATTCAAGGGTTTCCTACCCGCATCCACGCTACGCGCACACAGCCACTTCGCAGTGCCCTTCAATTGGGAATAATGTGTGAAAAGGGTAAAAAAATCGGAAGACAGAAAGTCTGGTATGGTGTCAAGCGTCAACTTGTTTGTGACAGCTGAGAACCGAAACCAGGCCAAGATAATGAAGTACATTAAGATGGGCAGTATAGATTGTAATCTCTTCGTTCCCAGCCTCAAAGAGATGCAAATGAAGACACAGAGTGATGCGAAAGGTCTTTTCCATTCCAATGCCACAAAGTAAAAAAACAGCCAAACTCCCGGGAAAATAAATCAAAACGCTCTAAATAGCAATGCAACTCTCCCGGGAAAATAAATAAAAATAAGCAAAAAAGCAGAAAAAGGAACATCGTACACTAAAAGTACGAGCCAAATCACTCCATTCCAATGCAGCAAAATAACACAGCTAAACCCTTCTAGTTACATAAGTAAAACGCGCTAAATAACAGTGCAACTGTTCTGAAAAAAAAAATGAAAACAAAATAAATAGCAGAAACGGACCATCGTACACTAAAAGTACGGAGCCAATTCACTCCATTCCAATGCCTGAAAGAAAACACAGCTAATAAAACACGCTATGGACCCAATTCAAAGTAAACACAGCTATAATAATAAAACACGCTACTGACCCAATTCACTTCATTCCAATGCCTCAAACTAAACACAGCTAAACTCTTTCAGCAATAGCCACGAAAAGAAACAAAAGAGTTCCAACTGGAACACTTCATGCCACATAAAGCATGTTTACTGTAGTTAGGCGGTGCTGTGTGGGCGTTCTTAAAAAAGTAAAGGCTGATCGACAAAGGGCATTAGCCTGTCAGAAACCAACACACTAAAACAGACAAGCTCAGGAACCAATTACTGACAAAGAGCTGCAGTAGGCGGAGATTCAACACATTTACAAATTACTTAATGCCTCGGAGAGGCAGCGCATGCGCTGCCCTATGCGAGACCTAAAAAGTAGTCCCTAAATAAAAAGAAAACAGCCAGCAGCGTAAGTTAACTGTAGTTGGTCCATGCTGCTTCCTCCAAAAATGGAAGAAAAAGGAAGTGATGTATCAGACCACAAGCCAACAAAGAGCAAGATAAGAACAGCAATCCCAGATTCCACCAATGACAAGTGACAAAACAAAGGCAGATGCAATGGGTGGAGTTTCAGTTGTAATACTCATTACTTGATGCCTCGTAGAGGCAGCGCATGCGCTGCTCTATGCGAGACCTAAAAATTGCCCCCTGGAAGCGACACTTGCCAAAGGGGTCACTTCCATTTTTATTTACACTAATTCCCTGGTGTCTAGTGGGCTTTTCTGCCCCCCACCCCCGGGGCCAGAAACGGACCGAAAGTGGACCGATCTGCCCCCAGGGGGGGCAGAAAAGTCTGAGCATAAATGATTCCCCCAGGGAAGCGACCCTTGCCCAAGGGGTCGCTTCCCAAATGAATAAAACGACATCCCTGGTGTCTAGTGGGCTTTTCTGCCCCCCCTGGGGGCAGAAAGGGACCGAAAGTGGACCGATCTGCCCCCAGGGGTGGCAGAAAAGTCTGAGCATAAATGATTCCCCCAGGGAAGCGACCCTTGCCCAAGGGGTCGCTTCCCATATCAAAAAACGACATCCCTGGTTTCTAGTGGGCTTAAACGGACCGAAAGTGGACCGATCTGCCCCCAGGGGGGGCAGAAAAGTCTGTGCAATAATTATTCCCCAAGGGAAGCGACCCTTGCCCAAGTGGTCGCTTCCCATATCAATATAACGACATCCCTGGTGTCTAGTGGCAGAAACGGACCGAAAGTGGACCGATCTGCCCCCAGGGGGGGCAGAAAAGTCTGTGCAATAATTATCCCCCAGGGAAGCGACCCTTGCCCAAGGGGTCGCTTCCCAAATGACTAAATGGACATCCCTGGTGTCTAGTGGGGCATCCCTGCTCCACGATCGCGACGCTGTGCGCGATCGTGGGACAGGAATGCCCAGCATTGAGACATCAGGGGAGAGGAAATACTCTTTCCTCTCCCCCGATGCCTCAAGGCCTTTGAATTCCACCCCCCCCCCCCCGCCACACCGCAACAAAAACTCACCCTCCCCGTTGGACGCGCTGGAAGAAATGAATTCCAGCACGTCGAACGCTTCCTGATGGCGCCGGCGTGCGCTGTGCGTGCTGATGTCATCAGGAAGCGTGGGGGGACTCGGGGGTGGCAGCGGAAACTCTGTGGGGGCACGATCGATGCCCCAGGGGGGGAGCGCCAGCGCTTCCCCCAGGGGCTGTGCTCATGACGGAGCGGTTCCGTCATGAGCACAGCTCAACCGATGCTCATGACGGAACCGCTCCGTCATGAGCATCGAAGGGGTTAATGTGGGTTCAAACCGATTTTTAGTTCGATGAATTACACTTTTTGGGCTATAGCACATGTACATCCTGTGGACGTTCTTTAGGTGGTAGTAATACTGGCTGAACTGGCATATTACCACTTCAAAATTCCTGTTTTGTAATGATGCATTCTGTTTGTGAAACAGTCGGTTTTCCATGGTGGCGCAGATTTTTCGCAACTCGGAGAAATATTGAGCTGAACATGAAAATCTACAAATATGCAAAGCAAATATTTTCACTGGTCTCTTTCTTGATTACAATTTCAAGTGTGGGCCTTTCAAATGACCTCCACCAATAATGTCAGAAATAGGAGTGAAAATGTAATGCTTGGAAAAGGAAGGGAATCAAGGCAAGGGTCTGGCTTTGGACTTACAGACAAAGAGAGGTGCCAAAGTGATGATTTATGGCTTCAGAACCTCGGCAGCGAAATGCTGGCACCACCATAAGCTGAAACTCCGCCTTGTGTCACTGGACCATACAAACATAAGGATATGAGTGCAGTCTTTTGCACTGCCTGGTACTGTCCGCCATTGCGGCTCACATGGCGTGCAGAAAGGAAAACAGCAGGGCCGCCGTGTTGCGATGGCCAACAGACAAAGGCTCAAAAGCATATTGTTGCCCTCCGGCTCCCACTGCTGTCTAATACACAACAAGAGTCTTTGCTCTATGTAGGCTTCTGTTTGAGTCTGTGCTAGTTTCAATCCAATTAGTTTAGGAAAGATTTTGACCTACTAGTTAAATTGTCAACTGGCCACAGAGAGTGTATACTGGGAAAAATGTACAAGATGTTTTCATACTGCTAAACAATTATAAATGTTCTACTATGTGCGTATGAATCATGCCTCCCACGGTTGGGTGTTCCATGTTCCTTAACCCTATCGCTTCAGAGAAGTCGAATCCTAATCCATTGCCAGGACTAGTGAAAGGAGTTCAGAGAAGTCAAATCGTGATCCAGCGTCAGGACTAAAAAAGTAATTTGACATATTATTGGGGAGTCATGAAACAATATTCGTCCAATTTAGTACTTTTTTTGTCATATCGACTACAAAAATATCGACCTGCACAAATACTGACTCCACAATATTGACCAATATGCCATGGTAAATACAAGAATAATGTGTAAATGTACTATTCTAGTCTCACATATACTTACTATAACTATACAGTGCAAGTCGATAATGCGGAGTCAATGTTATTGCAGGTCAATATTAAAACAATGACATTATTATACCACACCTTATAGGACACATACAATGCATATTTACGCAGACGTTTTTTCAAATCTTTTCAGAAATATTGTATCACATATATTTGGAATGATATTTGGATGATGCACTTTTATTAAATATCTATTTTAAGAAACCATATGGGATCCTTGGAAGGTCTTGGTGAACTAACTTGGAATTACTCACATTCCCAGCGTATTCAGATTTTGCCAAAATTATCTTTTTGAAAGATTAAGATACTGTTTTTTTGGATGAAGGTAAAGGTCTACCGCAAGGTATATATTCCAATTTTTAATCCGTGCGGCAAGGGAGTTTCTTTCAGGGTACTGCTACATGTTTTGAATCCTGTCAGGGAGTATGGTAAGCCATCACCGTCACAGAGCTTCAAAGTCTTTGGTAAAAATGTGAAAAGCTGAATTGAGCCTTGGTCTTCACTGAAGACACAGAAGGTGTTGGACTACTTCTGATGCCCATCAATGCAGATCAGTGTGAGGGAAATTCGGTTACGTCTTCTCCGTGGTTGGCTTAAGTCTATATCACAACATGTGGATGTACCCTCTGCTTCTTCAGGGTTGTGTTTATCTTTTGTGCGAAGCTTACAATATCATTTGACGCGCACTGCTCAGGCTGCGCATTTCACTTGGAGGTTGGCATTGGGGGCACAAAAATGTTTACTCTCTTCATTTTCCCAAGTTATTTGATTTATTATTACTATTTAACAGGAGACATTCGCTTCAAAAGAGAACTCGGACACTGCAATTGTGTTTAAAAACGCGTTTCACACTTTTAACTAACCTATCTCATTTGAAACGGAAACAGCTGAACGTATCATGCAACTCTTCAATTTTCATATATATAATAAATAAACGGTATTGTTTGGAACCCAGCAGAAATAAAGGGATTAGGAGAGCAAGGCTGCGCCACCAGGGCCCATAATATTGGACTAGATAATTGTGTATTGTGGTTAGGACATCCGCCATCTTTAAATGATACATGTTTAATACAACAAGACGGCGTTTTACATACATCATTCAAAATTAATTTATATCATTATGACACCTAAGTAACTATGGGGCATATAATCAACAACCGGCGATAATGATCGCTAAGCGCACTTAGCGCTAGGATAATTATCGCCGGCTATCACTTATTTTTATGGCAGAGATAGAGCGCTATCAGCGACGCTTATCTCCAGAGCGATAAAAATACCCGAGTTAGCTGCCAAATGTGCAATTATCGCTGGGATTTCAGCGATAATCGCACAACGTTTGGCGCTACGTTGTTGATAGGGAACAGCATTCTTAACCATGATATCCACCTTCCATTGGATATCATGGCTAAGTCAAACTAAAAGCAGGCGTAAGGAAAGTAGCGATAACCGCGTTTAGCGCTACTTTTCTTATCGCTATGCTTTTTAGCATGCCGATTGATAATTGGAGAAATGTCGGTTAGCGACATTTCTCCAGTTGTTTTCGAAAGGAACGCCCAATTTGCATCTCAGCGGCGATAATTTAATGCCGCCTCCTTGATGATATGTCCCGTAGATTGGAAAAGGCTAAAATGGAGCTCAATACACTATATACTTCGAAAGCAGAATATATGTTATATAGACTTAAGGCTCGAAATTACGAACAAGGAGAAAAAGTTGGCCATTTACTAGCGGCACGACTAAAACAGAGAGAAGCTATGACAACTATTCCAGCTATTTATAACTCTGACGGTAAGCTAATAACTGAGCCCAGGAAATAGCGAATACATTCGCAGATTATTATGAGAAGTTATATAGCTCAGAGTGTGATGATGATCACCACAAAGATCAGGAATTTTTTGATAAAATAACAGTCCCCCACCTCAATGAACAGGATCGACTCATACTGGCAGGCGAAATAACAAAAGATGAAATTGCACAAGCAATCTCTAATCTTCCATACAATAAAGCACCAGGAGAAGATGGTTTTCCTGGGGAATTTTACCATTGGGTAAAACCAGAAGCACTAGATGCCCTTTATGAGGCCTATAAAGAAGCAGAGGAAACTGGTAGCCTCTCCTCTCTCACAAATAAAGCTATCATAATGATCGGTCCCAAACCTGAGAAAGATCCTTTATACTGCAGTAACTATCGTCCAATTTCCCTCTGAATACAGATTCGAAGATATTAGCCACCATTCTCGCCAAAAGACTCAAACAAGTTATCGCTAAACTCATACATAATTCTCAAGTGGGATTCATGCCAGGCAGAAATTCTCGTAACCATCTACGCATTTTGGCTCACATACCCTGGCTTTCCAAGGATGCTGGAGAAGACAGAGTAGCCTTATCCTTAGATGCCGAGAAGGCCTATAACCGTATTGAATGGAGCTATATGTTCAGTACACTACATAGGCTGGGGTTAGGCAATGAATATATCTCTAAGGTCAAATGGTTATATGAGACACAATCCTCATAAGTGGATTGTGGGGACTCCTTTCAAAATCTTTTTTAGTGCAAGAGGAACCCACCAAGGTTGCTCTTTATCGCCCCTTGTGTTCCTTCTTGCTCTTGAACCGCTGGCTGCGGCAATAAGACAGTGTTCACAAATAGCAGGCATTCCTACACCAGCAGGGATCACAAAAATACTTCGTTATGCAGATGACATATTGCTCCCACTTACTGATCTGCCTAATTCACTCCCTAGACTCATGTCTACCATTTCTCGCTTCTCAATCATTTCTGGCTACAAAGTCAATTGGAATGAGAGTGAAACTCTCCATTGTCCAGGGGTACAACGAAAGCAGCTATTTTGGGCCATGATTTTCAATGGAAAGTGGACCGCCTGAAGTATTTAGGTATTTACATCACCACAGGTTTAGAACGTATGATTCAAGATAACTTAAATTTACTTATTGCCAAAACGAAGTCAGAGTATGAAAAATGGTCCCATCTTAATTTGTCTTTTTGGGGTAGAGTACAGGCAGTGAAAATGATTATAGTGCCCCGTTTCACTTATGTTTTAGGTATGTTGCCTTTGACAGTTAAAATCTCAATATTGCGAGATATTGACAAAGGGATTAAAACCTTTTTTTGGGGATCTCTGAGACCAAGACTTAAAATTTCAAAATTGATTGCTCACAGGCGATACGGGAGCCTTAGTTTTCGTGCATTGAGCATTAGTACAAAGCCCTCCATTTATCTCAATTGGTTTATCTTTGGCCCAGACAGGATGATCCCCCGCTATGGGTTCTCTTTGAAAGACAAACTGTACAGGCAACCTCAGGTTTCCACATGTTTTCCACTCATAAATCACCTGCTTTACAAACTTCCAACCCTATTATTCAATCTATGCTTAAGATTTGGATACATGCCCACAAACTCCTTAAGAGTAACCCAAGACTGCATGGAAAGGCCCCCATATGGCATAACACTGATATTAGAATAGGTAAACAGACTATATCCTGGGATATATGGGAGAGAGCAGGTATTCTAACATTGGATCACTTACTCACTTTAGAAGGTGAGCTTAAAACTTTTGAAATGCTTCAGATAGAATTTCAACTCCCTTCCTCTCAAGAGGGGAAATTCTTACAACTAAAACAAGCCCTATTTCGTAGACTATGACCATTTCCATGGATAGTTGAGGATTCCCCAGTGTTACAATACTAAAAAATTGTGGGGGAAATTCATAGGCGCAGTCTCTGGAGTTTATAATCTCATAGTACATAAATTACACTCATACCCATTACTAGCACAACTTCATGTCAAATGGCAAGGGTTAATTACTGCAGGTTATTCCGATGAGGAATGGGAGGATGTTATTATGAACATGGATAAGGGAATCAGAGAGGCCAGAATGAAATTTACTCTTTTCCAAATTCTTCATAACTGGTATTGGTCACCACAAAAGCTCAAGTCAGCAGGTTTACTGCGCCAAGCTACCTGTTGGAGGTGCCCACAGGAGGACTGCGATGTACTTCACATTTTATTCTGATGCCCAATTTTGGAGGAATATTGGTCTTCCATAACTGCCTCTCTACACAGAGCTATACAAGTGTATATTCCTTTAACGGAAAAATGTGTTCTATTACATGATGTTACTGATCTCCCAAATCTCACAAACCACCCAAGACGATTGATAGCTATTGCACTCACTGTAGGAAAAATGAGTATATTAAGACATTGGAGAGCATCACAAATCCCCTACACATGATGAATGGCTTATTGAAATGTATAAAATAGCATCATATGAGAAACTAATTTATAGATTGCAGGACAATGTTGGAACTTTTTCCAAATTTTGAACCCTTTCCTAGCTAATAAAAATTCTATATCTGGTAATATTTCTGATTTTTGTTCTAATTAGGAACTACAATACGGGAATCACTTCTTTTTTTAAATTTCCTTATTAATTCATTACCATCACTATTTATATTCATGCTGTTAATGTTATCATTAGGACTGTTGATTCTTTAGCCAGTAACGTTGTTATTTGAATTAGGACCTACTGTTCACCTATTGGAAATTGTTTAGTTAGCGGGAATATCTTCGCTTGAAATATTATATTTGTATGATATTATCGCTACTATCTTCCAACTACCTATAATACATGGTTTACTACATATCGCATACTATCTTTATCATCTCCTCCTTAGTCGACCGTTCCTATTCCTTTGTTTCCAGGTTTTATGAGTATCTCAGATATTGTATCTCTTGATATCTGTATTATCTTTTTTATATTTAGAAATCTGAGAAGTTAATATTTCATAGTAATTTATTGTGTGGCCATAATTTGGTTTGTTTATACTCCTTTTTTATTGTATTGTTTATACACTGACATGTACTTCACAATAAAAATATTTTAAAAAAAAAGAAAAACAAGAAGGGGAGGTCCTGACTCCTCAGTAAACGCAGCACAATATATATCTTGTCTTCCCCTCGCCCTGCACAGAAGGGAAGGCCCTGGTGCCTCTTGTGTGAATGATCCACAAAACATAGACTTAAGCCTGCGCAAAGGAGGCAGACAGACACTGATGGTGAGGTAGTACTTTTTATATGTGCACAGCTTCTTTCAATAACACCTGTGAATTCACCTGTGAATTCATTCAGAAAGAGCCTTAAAACATGGCTGTTCTCTGCCTAATTCCCCCTCATCGCAAGAAGTGAGTTCTGCAATCGATAGCGCCGAGACACCCTTACGGTTTAAAAATTGCATAAAATAAATAAATAAATTAACGTACCTGCCTAAAGCACTACCAAAGAATTTGCATTATTGCACATTGACACTCATTTTAAATGAACTGCCACCTTGTAATTCTACATTGCAGATTTAGCCGGACTGTTCAAGTAAGTGTAGCCTCGTCCTGAAACTGGCATAGTCAAATAAGAACATCTGATCTAGTGAGGTCGGCTATATCCGTAGCTTACTGTATCTACACGTCAAGACCATGTCCCGTTCTTCCCATGAGAAGAGCTAGACTCCTGCTGGCTAGCTTTTACTTTCAGTTTCCATTTGATCACGTCCTCTCCTCCGCTTGCCACACTGAGAAACAAAATCTAGCAAAATGGGCTCCAACTGATCAGACTATGAACTACTGGGCCGTTGACATTGCAAATCACATTTCGGATATTTTGATGCTTGCAAGCGTGTTTGTGCATTAAATAGGTGAGACTTATAAGAGCTTCCCTGAGTGACATACAAGATAGACTGCTTTTAAGAGACATGGGCATATTCAGATCACCCCTCAACCAGTGACAGTCTGTAATACTCCTTATAGCGGACATGTTAGCCAACATCATCTAGAAAGAGTTCATTGTTCTTTGGTCTCAATCGTTCTCGTCTGCCGTGGCAGACTTGTCATGTCATGTGAAGAGGTATCCACCCTATAGGTCATATACTCTGAGTTTGTGGCTGAACTCTTCCAGAGACAGGGTGGCGTGGGAACCCCTCTTTCTAAATCATGTAAAAAAGTCAAGTGGTTTTGGATTCTAAATAGTTTTTTGGTGGGATACCCACACTCTAGCTGGCACCAGAAAGATTGAGTACACAACTGGGGTCTCCGGGTCCCTGCATTATGAAACCGGTTTGAGTGGCGGCTTCTTCACTAAGGCAGAGGATTGTCGCACCACTGCTCAAAAGGAAAAATGAATGATAATAAAGTATCATTACTATTATTTTATTTTTCCTATTGCAGTCAGTGGCGTGGCGGGGCTGGCCAGAGCAGAGGGACGAGTGGTGTGCACACCCTAAGTGCGCATGAACTGTTTGCCTGGCCTACATGGGCCGACCAAACAGTTCATGCGCACTTTGCATGTTCCCAACAGGCTCCATTACACAGCCAGGTGAGGAACATGCACAGGCTCCCTGTTCCCATCAGAGCGCCGAACCACGGCGCTCAGACCAATCACAGCACTGCATTGCAGCATTATGATTGGCTCAGGGGAGTCTGTGTGCCCAGGTGCTTCCTGCTTCCAGCCAGGACAGGAAGTTGAAGAGGACAAGAGCGGAGGAATGGTTTGGCCAGCCATTAAAGGTAAGTCCATTTTTTAATTAATACATTCCTCTCTCCAGCCCGTCTCACCACCCCTGTCCGATAGCTGCCGCTACTGACTGGTTCATAATTCATGAATTATATTTCATAATCATGAACCAATATTTCATTCTTATAGCCGCTTTCCACACTACTATAGAGTGTCAGGATGAAACGACTGAAGCCAGGCTGAAAACCTCTGCCATCCCTTTATATCTACACTAGGAAGCACAATGAGACATGCTGCCAGCGACAAATCTGGGATGAGAAAAGGGCGGAGAAAAACACCAGACCATAGCTCACTCCCAGATAAATTTTCTGTGGAGGAATGGCACACTGCTACCTCCGTATTGAGAAGGTAAGTGAACTCTGTACCAGCTAAAAAACAGTATAGGTCAAGTAGGTACGTAGGCCATACAAAAGATATCAAAACACATATGGAACTTGTGTCCACAGTGGATGTTGCAGTGGTGAGCCTTGGGCCAACCAGGAACCAAGCCATGAGCCCCAGAACACTGCGGCAAACACATCAGCCGGCATAGCAAAACAACAAGAGGTAAAACACACTAACAAAGCGAAACAACACTACAGAGGAAACTACTGGGGAAAACCAAAGGAAAACAAAAAGGGAAGAACAAATCAAACATGAGAGGCAAGACCAGGACCCAGATTTAACATTTTTTATGCAATGCAGCAAGATAACTTGCTAGACTGTGCTGTATGAAAGGGAGAGGGCAGGAATGCAAGATAAGGCACATTCCTGTTCTGTGCCTGCTCTGGTGCACAATCTACAGCCTGTCGCCAATGCAGGCACCCTTGCTCCTTGGAGAAAGGATGCCTGCGTTACAGGCAGGATTGTTTTTGTGCAGGAAGGGACATCTTCCGGAGCAAAAGCAACCCTTGAGGCAATTTAATCTTTCTAAGTATACTGCAGAATGCAGCACACTTAGAACGAGTAAACAACAAGAAGAACTAAAGTTATTTCTCCTTGTTGTTTTTCTGGCGGGGAGATGTACAGTTCAGGTGCATTCCCAGGTCTACCAGTGTTGGGAAATCTGGGAATGCTTCAGAATACATGGCTGAATGCATGGAACACCCACACCCTGCCCATGTAATGCCCCATTACACAGAGTAAGGCAAGGCAGTGACTTGCTGCCGTACATTATTCCAGGTCTACCAAGCCACGCAGGGTCGGCTTCACTCGACTTCACACAACTTCATTCTACAATCCCTCTCTTATTCACCAAATACATCCTCTACTGTTCCTGTCATCAAGTTGGGTACTCACCCCGCCTCCCTCAAAAACCTCCCAAGTGAATCCCCAGAATCTCAAACATGCCACCATCAACTTCACACCCAAGTGTACGTCCACCTCCCGTCTCTACATTGCCTGCGCAAAATAAATCCTGCCTGTTACACTGGCACCATTTCTCCATAGTGCAAGTGTGCCTGCGTTGGCGCTGGACTGCAGATTGTGCACCAGTGCAGGCAGAGAGCAGGAATGTGCAATGTCTTGATATTTATGGTGAACTCCTGCCCCCCCCCTTTTAAGCAGCACAGCAACTTGTCATGCTGCATTGTATGAAAAGAGTCTCAATCTGGCCCTCTGTGTGGAGCTGCAGGTGGACTTTTGCAAAATACAATAAAGGGTTTATACACTTTAAGTTGGACAGACACACACATCTACACAAGCACAGCAGCACAACAGATAACAGCACCTGAAACCAAATTAACAACCTGAAAAAACTAAACCTTTCATTCATGACTTCAAACTGGGACACACTCCCTGGTCCTCTCCCAAAGTGACTATGGAAACTCACTTCTGGCCACCGCCCGCACAGTTCACTTAGTCGCAATGAAGGCAACGCTCCATGTGCCAATGAGACTAGCACCCGGAAAGGAAAGGTCTAAGCCCACAAATGAAACACCCTGCTGCTCTTCTGGGATCTGACCCACACTTTAAAGAAATCACAAATAAATAAAGAAATATCCCTGAGGCGCTGTGGGAAAACATTTACCCTCCCTATACATAAAACCCGAAGAGATAATTGAAGTGTAAGCACTAAAAATATGTGAATATAATATCATGATACAGTTCCAATTTTGAAATTAATGTATACAAATGTATAGATTCCCAGGTCCCTGATTAATGTACATCGCTCTCTTGCTAGCCAGCTAGTTCAATACTTAATAAACACCACTATACACGAAATGAACAAGAGATTCATCCCCTTCCTGGCACGGCATGGACGCAAAGTTGAGAAATGACCTTTGACCTGTGATACCTATACTGCTTACCACAAATGCCTTCAGTGGGTGCTCATTCAGTGAGTGCTGCCCGCGGAGAGCTCCTCCTGTGTTTACTGGAGAAACAGGACCTGCTTTCATACTCCCACTATGTACATACTTCAGTTTACAGAAGGGGGGTAATACACCACTAATGAGGCGGGAACACAGCCCCTTACACCTCTGCCTCTCTGAGGGAGGTTCATAAATCACTAATGAGATGAGAACACAGTCCCTTATACCTCTGCCTCTCTGAGGGAGGTTCATACGTCACTAATGAGGAGTGAACACAGTGCCTTACACCTCTGCCTCTCTGAGGGGGGTCATACATCACTAATGAGGAGTGAACACAGTGCCTTACACCTCTGCCTCTCTGAGGGGGGACATTGGTCACTAATGAGGAGTGAATACAGCCGTTAAACCTCTGTCTATCTGAGGGAGGTCATCATGATATAGATTAAGGCAAGTCACAACAAACACAAGCGCTCCGACACTCCGTTTTTTCTCCAAAGTCATTTTACGTTTGTGCTACAAGGATGTGCATTGATGTCAACAGCCTTTATTTACTTCTTCAGATCACTCCTGCTCTAGGGTTCACACCACATGACAGCCACGCTGTGGACAGTGTGATTCGAAAGCAAAACAAAAGAATGGTGGAAACAAAAAAGGCATGATGTGTAAATGTTATCTACTTTAGACACGGTCACCACCACTAGCTGGACTTTCTCCCACCACAAATCCCCCAGTAAAATGTCAACGCTCAGCAAGCTGTAAATGCAGCATTCAAACATGGACTGCAACAGAAGGGCAGGAGGTCTGCTGCATAAACTCATTTAGTGAAATCCATTACAAGGAGGCACCAAACTGCACCAGGAAGACTCGGCCGGGCGACTCTGTATATTGGATGGCTTATCAACAAAAAGTGTGTTCGTCTATGTGAACCAAACAAGATGCTCTGCATATCTACATCATTCAGGGGTCACCATCACTGGCACCTGTGACACTAGCTTCTCTTCAACTTCTGGTACAGATTTGGCGGCCCCTTGCTTTAGAGATCACAAAGACAGCACCACAAAAAGAGGACTAAGATACTGTAATTTCCACGTTGTGTTTACTTTCTGCCTGGTTCCCTTAAAAACACAGGTGCATATTTACGAGAGCTTTGCGTCATGGTTGCTCCACTCAATGTGGTACATGCACAACGTAAAGCTCCAAGTAATATTCATGAAGCAACACAAAGCCACTTTGGGTGGCTTTAGATGTCTTCACAAATTTGGAGTAATGCAACAAAATACAAGTCCCTGTGTTGCCTTACACTCGCAAGGGAGGTGTTCCATGTGCATGGCGGTGGCTGTTCACATGCATCTCCCATAACTTTTTCCCCAGCGGAGGCGAAACGAGGAGAAATATCTTTATTTCTCCTTTTTCTATGTGTGTTGCATTGTGCAGCACACATAGAAAGAGGAAAACGCCTCTATAGATTGTTTTCCTACAGGAAGGTGCCCGTTGCTGCCCGAAAAGAATCATGCCTACAACACAAGCACACTTGCACCATGGTGCAACGGTGCCTGCATTGGCGCTAGGCTGCCGAAATGTCACCAGCGCAGGGGGAAAGGGCAGGAGTGCACCGTATCAGAGAAATGTGGTGAGTCCTGCCCGTTCACCGTGGCGCAAGGTAATTCTCCGCACTGTCCTGTGCCACCATTCCCGTAAATATGTCCCACAGGTGCTCTTGACTGCGCTTGTGGAGTCAATGCAGAGTTCTAAGTGTATCTGTTGCAGTTTGTGGAATCAGCAGTGCCGAATCTGAGCCAGTGGTTGCAGGACATGGTGGGCCCCACCTGCACTCATTCTTGTGGACCAGAACTTATTTTCAGTAAACAAAGTTTGACCCAGAGGAAGAGGGCAAATAATAAGAAGGAGAAAATGAAGGAAGAACAAAAAGATAGGGAAATAAAAGAAATAGGAGAAAGAATGGATGAAAAACAACCTGGAAGAGAGAGATAAAGGGACAGAGAATGCAGGCAGATGGATGGAAGAGGCACATATTTTATACTAGATTGACACTGCTTCAATAAGTGCTCATTGAAAACGTCCCCAACGTTCATTCTGTGTATCTCTCTGAGATTAAGTGAGCATCAGTGACTGAGCGAAACGAACTGTACTGTTCCCACGATCTCTGAAGGGTCAAAGGTTGTCATGGTCAGTGGTTGCCAGAAACTATTCGCTCCATGGTAGCTTTCAAGGGCTTACAGAGTCACTGTGAGCTAGCTGGTCTATAGGCCAACATATACTTAGGGGGTGCCCGGAATCAGGCTTTACACCAAGCCCTTCATTTATGTTGTCCAGCAAATGCGTGTATCCTATATATTTATAGGAAGTACACGACATGGCGCCGCCAACGTTTGTTTGGTTCTTATTTAACAGTCAAATCTGAGAAGTTTTGTTGTTCTTTCTCAGAGACCCCGACTCACACTTAACCAGAGACGTCTGGCATGGGAAGGGAAATCTGCCTCAGCTGAGTAGGTGCACCCTATGCATTGGTGGTAGGTTAAATCAAGCTTGAAGGATTATAGCTTCCCACATTGTGCAAAACCTGATCTCTTTTCATTACTACTTCCTCCCACAATGTCTATTTATGAAGACAGCTGTATTGGTACAGGGGTAGAAGAGCAGGAAGACGTTCTTAACGTTACAGAAAATTGCAGACATGCAGTTATTATGAAATTATTGCAATACGGCCTCCTGGCAATGGGTGGTAGTGTTACCTTCTTGATAGATGCACACGAAGCATTCAGAACAGAGGTATTCTATTCTTGGGATACATTTCCCCTTGCAGACACACGCATGCACACAGTTCTTTCATACTCACATTGAAGATGACACACCTCAAGAATACTTTCCATACGTGGAAATAAAAGTCCGGTTTACTTACCAAGAGCATATCAATTGGTTTAAAGTGCCCTCCCCACACCACAGCAAATGTGAGACTTGGACCACTCAGCAGAGAAGGAGCGACTTGGCCGGTCCTAGCTGCTTATACACCTCATCCAGACATTGATACATTGTCAGCAGCAAAATTACATACACTTTGCAGAGAAGTAGTAAAACTTTACAGAAACCTTACACAGTTTGTAATGCAAACACTTACAATTCAATCTGCAAAGATTTCTAAAGCTGGTCAACCTCAATTGACTGAACCAGCTATCAGCTGACAAATGATGAACGTGATTATGGGAAGAATGCCCACCAATCGGGAGCAAATCCCATTCTGGATAGCACAGAAAATAGCACAGCTCTAAACAGTATTTCCCCATACGAGCCCGCAGGAAAAACACAGAATACGAACAATTTGCTTTCCAATGGGGATGGCTCCCCCGATAGAGGATTATACCACTTTAGGGACAGTTTTCGCTGCTGTTTATATCAGAATTCATGCTACGCCCTCGATAGCAGTTTTACCAGATATATTGAAACAGATACAGAATGAGTACGGGCAGGACCTGACCTGGATTTAGGGATGAAACTGATAGGCAGTTTTGCCCAGGTATCAGTAATTATGTTAAGTAACATGAAAGGGGAGGCTGCAGCGGCGGATATATGCCAACACCTGAGGGAAGTCACTCCTGCGCAACAGGAGCGAGAACTGCCTTGGAATATCGAAGAAACCTATGCTTCACTAGGTAGAGATAATTCGAGAGCCAGACCTGGGAAACCACAAGTGGCGGGTAATTCTGAAAAGGATAACTCTAAGCAAGCACCCGATTCATCTCAAAAGAAATGGGATAACAAACAATAATAAAATAATAAGCAGAATGCATCACAATCACGGGATGTGCCTCCTCAACAGGAGCCTTCTGAAAAATGATACAATCCCAATAACCACGATAATATAAAAAAACCTGACAGGTATCAGGATACTGATACACATTCCTAGATCAGAAGAACGAGTCAAGTCGAAAAGAGAGACACATCGCACTTCAGACTACATTATCAAACAAGAAGATAAACCCTAAACTAAAGCTCAATTTAAAAATAAGAAGGTAGCTGGCCTTAAAATAAGAAATGCCCAGGCTACTGAGGACTCTGCTTCTGAACGGGGAACAGGCTTGTTGTGGAGTTACTAAAAATACATAGGATATGCACGTTTGTTGGTCAATATAAACTAAGGGCTTGGTGTCAAGACTGATTCCAGACACCCCAGCAGGATGTGTTGGCCTATAGACCTGCTAGCACACAGTGCCACCATAAACCCCATAACCTTACCAAGGAGAGAAAACTTTCTGGCAACCACTGAACATGACAACCCTGACCCCTCAGGGATCGTGGAAACAGTACAGTACTTTTCGCTCAGTCACTCGTTCTCACTTAGTCTCAGAGAGATACACAGAATAAACGTTTGGGTTGTTTTAAATAAGCCTTTATTGAACCAGCGTCATTCTAGTAAAAAAACATATGTGCTGCAACAAGCTTTAGACAGAAGCAAATGTAAGAGATTACAAGCATCAGTAAACAGTAGATATATTTCTACCATTGGGCTAAAACAATGAATAAATGCAGGAATATATAAAACAGTAATCGCTGCATACTCCTATGATGCGGACCCTCAGTGTACCTAAATGTACCTAACGGATGTATGTCATTTCATCACAAGCCATTACAACGCAGTATTTTACATCACGTTCGTTAAAATGCAAGTCGTTATAACGACTTGTGTTGGAGGGCGCTGGACTTAGGAATAATATGATTTAATATTCCAACTCCAGTCTACGTACAGTGGGGAAGGTGTTGGAATAGTAAATTATACTATTCCTTAGGTTAGAGTGCCATCCAGCGGAAGTCATTGTAATGACTTGCGTTATAATGACCGTGATGTAATGGCATTGCGATACAATGCCCGCGTTGTAAACGATGTTTCCCGTACCTAACATGTATGTCGGTGTGAAGCATGTATGTGTGTGAAGTCACGAATCCCCTAGGAAAGACCCAACCCCATTACCTAATGGGAGAGAATAAGGGGCCCCGTCTTGGTCTCAAGTTGGACACCCGGCAAGGAATGTCAGCCTACTGTGCGTTGAAGTTTCAGCATGCAGGACCCAGTGTCAGCGTGGAAGCGTCTCCTCTGGTTACCCAGAGAAGGTGTGGTTCTTTTATACCAAAAAGGTGCCCTGAGGGGTTCTACCCAGATCGATATGTTATGGTTGCAATTATGTGAATCAACCTGAATCAATAATTGCAATTATGTGGCCTGTCGCCCAACGATGACGATAGCGGTGAGTTTTGTACAGAGTTGTTATACAGAGTATGTTATTCCTGTTATGTACCTTATGTGCAGGGGATTAAGATATGATACTAAGAATCCTCATGCATAATAAATGAGGCTAGTTTTCAAAGTAAACCACCCAACATGTATACAGCACATAACTAGGTAAAAGGTCAGCGGTAGAACCGTTATATAGAGAAAGGAAGGACGAATGTAGGTAAAGGGTCGCTTTTCTACTTAGGCCTAGCTTATGAAATATAACACCCACTCCTTATCCGAAGGTGGATAAGGTCAGCTAATGCTAAAATAAGCCAGCTAAAAAGCATAAAAACATTGTTATAAAATCATTGTCTAAAACCATCTAAAAACATGCTAATCTTAAATGCGGTAAAAGGATGCTGTAAAAAATCCAAAAAGGTCTAAAAGTCAATATATGATCAGACTGACTGAGCACATCGAAAGCCATGGGGCTCAGTGAGAGCAGAAAAAATAAAACAAAAAGATGTTTCACATTCCAATATGGCTTGTTTTGGAAAAGGCTGAATTGCTACCATCAAAAGGCGAGCCAAATTGTTTATGATTCCTGTATGGGAGATGCAACTTCACTGTTTCTCTCATTGGCAGACAACGGTCCCACTAGCACCTCATGTATCTGGTCAATGGAGCAAAGGTGATCTTCTCAGGTGCCCACAAGAGTCGCTGAGGAAGCACTAGACACATGTGAGCCTGTTGTAGAGCTAGTGTCCATTCGGCCAGGAGCTGAAGCATCCCATGGAGGCTCTAAGAATGCCATCATCAACATAGATACACAAGGGCCTTTAAGGGGTCCAGTAGTATGTCCATGTCTGGCGGTGCAACCGATGGAAGGGTCAGACACGAGTCCAACATACATTCGTATCTGCAGAATATGCAGAGGAACACAGGCAAGATGCAGTCAAACCAGACAGGTCTGAACAATAGGAACCAATGCTCACTGAGCTCCCCAAGCCGAGGTGTGCCCAGTTGGAGCACCATGCATGCACGACAATGTTGCACCAGTAGGGCTCTTTTTATTTCTCGATGAACAAGGACATCAATTGTGAAGCAGAAAAATGTAAATCAGGATGCCCACTACAAGTAGTAGGACCAGTAGGAACCCTCCAAAAACGCTTCCCAATACGGACTGTGTAAATGCTGGAATTACTCAGAAGATCGTCTGAAAGTTGCTAACCAGTCCAGAACCTTCTACGTTTAAATAGGTTCACGATACTCCCCCCCAGCATCAGATATGTTAAAGATATGATGAAACATTACCCCGAAATGGAGTGGAAAAATTGTACGGACTAGTGCTTGCATGTCAGATGAAGGCTATGCAACCTGGAGATCAAAAGTCTCTACGGCTGAGGTTAAGGCCACATCTTTCTGAAAAAGCATGGCTTTCAGTCTGCTCAGAGAATCAAACTGTACAAAGGAAACTTTCAACATATGCCATAGTGTTGCCTCCCTAACTGTATGGGCTGGTGGAAACAATACTTCCATACAACAAGTAACGCTGGAGCTTACTGTGACAAGATATGCGATGCCCGGTCGCATCCCACAGCAGCCTTGATCATTCAGCATCAAGTAACTCCAGCTCGAACACCGGATGAATCACGGCAGCTGGGGAGCCCTTCAAATAACAGGCCAAGTTTGCAACCAAAGCGTTGAAGGCTCCGTGGAGTGTAATCTCTTTGCAAACAAGAGATCCACTTAAAGCACTTTCACAGTTTGAACCGCTGAGAAAAACCTTTTTGTCCCCATTCATGTACCTAAATCTGTAGGTAATTTCCAGTAATCTTGTATGTACCCTTCTCCCAGCACTTCATACCTGCCTACTGGATGGTACTGGAGACAGAATTTAAATTGGAGAGTCGTTACTGGTAGAGTGATATAGCCAGGGATTAACAGCCACTGTGAAATTCCACTGTTTCAATTTGCAACATGGTGTACTTTGCATCTCTTTGTGCCTTTGCCATCAGTCTCTCTGTTAGATTGTATGCAGAAAACAGAGTCATCCTGTTGATGTAACGCCAGGGCATGTGGCCAGATCCCAAGGATTGTAGTGTCCAGTTTAGGAATATAATTGGACCGCAATTGAGACTGCCCAAGTTGTAAAATATAGAAATCTTGTTCCTTCATATCTATTGCAGAAGACAAAATGTTGCCCAGTGAATACATTCTGGACAATAGTGTGTCATACCATTGCCGACCACAGCCAAAGCCTTTCCTAGGTTAGCCCTATCTATTTCATAGAATCTCTCAGCAGCCTCCTGCTGGGAGATTTTACATAGCTAGTTGTAAATAGCATACGAGAAGTGCTTACGACGTTGCTTCTGAAGACCAAACAAAAAAACCCTGAGATCCATGTTGTCTGATAGAAGGGAGAAGTGTTGCTTCACCTGAGACAGCGTCAAGGTTTTTAGTCACTCTAGGCATAGCTTACCAACACTGTAAGATGTCACCTCCCCAAGTGTTCTGAATGTACATAGCGTGGGTCTGGCCTATGAACACTAAACCCTTCGGTGGTATCCCTGAATCTTGACTGGCACCTATTTGCGTCCATTGGCCAAATCAGCCATCCCTTCCAATTGGGGTATGATGAATTGTAAGATCCATTATGCATCACCGCTTCTAGTGTATCCTCATTGTGTAGTATATCATTTTGCCAACCCTCAAAGTGTGTAGGTGAGAGAATTTGAGGTTTGTTCAAGTCCTAAATCTTGGCTAACCCAAGACAGGAAGTCTGTTATGCAGTTTTGTTCAGGAAGGTTATCTGATGTGGTATGAGGCAAGCTCTAAATAAAGGCTCAGCTTCTTGAACCTGCCAATCCTTTGTCCCCCAGACAGATTTTGTGTCTATAGTGTTCCTCCAAAAGCCGAAACCCTGTAAAGACAGCTGGGAAATAAAAGATTCTGAGTATATCAGCTTGGTGCTAGTGAGCATATTTTTCTTTGCATGTGTTTGTGCAAGCCTATAGGAATAAGAAGCCGGGTGTGAAATGTTAAACCCAGAAAACTAAGCACACTTCTGTGCAAACATTGTTCTACTGCATTTTGGTGATGTTGGGCAATGTTCCCACTGATGGTAAGTGAAAACATTTTGTGGGATACTTGCTTTGTGCAATAAATGGGAACCATAGTCCTGGTAACCAAACATGGTGTCAAAATTAGGTGTCCAATTATACAATTCATCATTTTGAAATGCGGCAGATTCTTCTAAATCGGACATCATGGTATGCACAGTTTTAATGTCTCAATCATCAGAGAGTGTTCTAGAGCTGATGAAATCATTTAGAGACATTTTAAATGAGTGTGGAATTTTTAAAAGTTCAGTTGGACCATACTCATCATAAGAAACTCTGTCCCCAACTATTCCTTCAGTGACTGTAACTGCTGAAATGATCACTAGCAACAGATCCCTCTATTCACGGTGTGATGATGTATGTGGTTTCAAGACCAAGTTCACATGTTGTACTACAGAGCGTTCTGGGAGGTAATGTCCATTCAGGAGCAAGACAAATACAGTCACTATACCAATCCAAAGGACTAGGAACAGTAGACCAATTGCAATCCAGAGCTGTAGCCAGGGAAAAACAAAGAAAGTCTTTTTCAGGCAGAACCTACAAATATGTTGTTGTAGGGAACAGGCGGTGGCGTTGACTCGGGTTCATTTGGATCCGATGAGAAGTCGCAAAAGTTAGTGAAGCAAGCAAAAGCCGTCCGATCTATCTTTGGGAGCTCAGCAGGTTTTGTGGAACTGGCAGATGACTCGTTTCTAGACATATTCACATAGACTGCAGTATTTGTTCAAAATTGAGATCTGTGTGTCATTTGTAACTTGCTGTTGTTCAGTTTCAACTGGCCCAAGTTGCATTCTGTTGTTGGTAACTCCTTCACTTTGCAGAGTGGAGTCGTCAAAAGTTATTAGTCTTTAAATCTGACATCCTGTTAGGTAGTGAGAGGAAATCGGTGGCTATCCAGGGTCCCACGCAGCCTACTGTTGAGAATCAGCCACATAGTGTGCTTTGATCAGATCAGTTGAGGCAAATCTCTTGTCTTTGCAGCCTGTTAAGGGCGGAAGAAGTACTGTTATTGTTTCTTCCACAGCCAGGAAACGTACAGGCGCTCTGTATGATGACCCAAATTCTTTCTGACCACAATCTTTTCTCTGACCAGATCCCCAACTTTTGGGATGCAGGCAGGCCTTGCCGGAGCAGGTTTCACTTCTCCATTGTCGGTGCGTTTTACTTGGAAGTTGCTTTGTAATGCCAGGAATTCATTCAGTTCCTGTGAAGCAGCCAAACAATCATTGATGTCAAATGGTTTTTCATCCGCCACTGTGCTGTCACTATTGAGGTCAGGTACCCAAATTCTTATCCTGAACAGGAGCTCATATGGAGTATGGCCCCCTAGGGATTTTCTTGGCATGTTGTTAAGTGCCCTCTGGACCCCAAATAGGTGATTTACCGAACTGTCACCCAAGTCTAATACCCTAGCAGTTAAGGATTGCATTATGTCCCAGTTCTTCCTCTCCACAATCAAATTTCCTTTGGGATGATATGGGGAGGAGTACTGAGAGGCCAAACCCAAACTTCCCAACGTTTCTTTGTAAGCCTGTCAGCTAAACGCAGGGCCACAGTCAGAGTGTAATGTGCCAATTATGTTTGTTCCTATGAAGACCTGCAAATCCTTTATAACCTTCGGGCGTCAGCCGAGCGCTGAGGCTAAACCCACAGGAATGTAGAGTATGAATCCACTGCCACCAAGATGTATTTGTAAACCCAGTCAGTTTGTGGGGGGCCGCAGTGGTCCAAATAGACACAAGCGAGAGGTCTGTCTGATATCAGTAATGGTGTTTGTGGTGGACATGCTGCGGTGAAACCCTTTATCTGCTGACAGATATTGTACTTAAGGACAAAGCTCTAGGTCTGATTTGCAAGTCCTGCTCACTAATAATGCTGTTTTAGTAGTGGAATAGCCACAGCGAATCCTGCGTGTGGTGTAGCCAGACCCTTGTGTGCAGCTTGAATCAATCCTAATCTGTGACCCATGTTTGGTATTACTCTATCCCTCACTCCTGGAATTTAAGTATATGGAATGTTTTGCGCATCTAACTTGTGGGAGTACATGAGTGGAAAACCTTTTGGCAAGGCAGAGCTTTTACAAATGGCGTTTACAGCTATCATTATCTGTCTGTCTATTCTTGTGCTAGAACGAGTGATTGCAGCAACTGCAGCAGTTTGCACTGTCACCTTGGCGGCTTCATCAGCAAATAAATTCCCTTCAACCTACACGTCAACCCGCTGATGAATTAATGCATGAATTACATGAGCCTGTGGCAAGCATTCCTTCAGCTTTGCCACTTGTTCCCAAAGCAGCTTGTACTTTATTGTGCAACCTTTGGAGTTCCCATCTACCGCATTGTCTTTATGATTTATATGTCTATTGAGTTTTTGTGTTTTTTGTTGTCTGATATAAATTTATACATATTGTGTGTATTTTCTTTTATTCTTTTTCTGAATTAACTTCACTGTGTTCTATCTGTTGATTTGTATATATTGTTATACATTTAAATATTAATTGTTATATAAAACCCAGATTGAATAATATATCAAAATCATAACACCAAATGAAGAAATAAAAGTATTTTCTCTATCAAAGGTTTTTGTCTGTATGATTAGCACCATCGTGGTTACATCTCTTGATTTATTTTGTGTTTATATTATTTTGGAGTTATATCCACTTGCTATAGTTCTTTACCTACCTGTTTCTTTCCCTACGTATAGCAAGTTTATTAGCTGGAGGGGTCCCCTTCTTTCCAAAGAGTAATTCTCATAGCCTGTCTATGAGGGGAATTTTGCACTAGTCTACATAACTGAGCAATGACCTACATAGAGTTTGTTACAGGCAATTGTTCTAAATGCTTTAACTGATAAGCTCTGTACATAGATTCTGTGTCTTTACTAATTATACATTATTAATTCTTTTTGCTATTGCACTTGGTCCTGTCGTACTTTTGGCTTTTTCCTCTTTTTTCTTCTCATAATCTAATGTATATTTCCTCTTTTCATCCTTTCTTATTTTCTATGACTTGATTATACATACTTACTCTTTGCTGTAATTGTTATATTGTTCCCCTACTAATTTGAGCATAATGGGCCTGTTCAGTGATCTATAGCTCGATACTTTCTTCTGTTTAGCTAAGTTGTGTCTATCTTTGCATATAGTGCACCTTCCGGGACGGGGTTACCACCATGTCACGATGATTTTGCATCGATGGTTGGAGCCAGTATTAATTTTGATAATAGACCTATAACTAATTCTGACCAAAATGAAGACCTTCAAAAACTCTTAGCCCTCCGTAAAAAAAACAAAAGAATAGAACTTCATGGTCTATTCATGCTGGAGTATTTAAGGGCAGGAATTATCCCACAAGGATTACAGATTAAGAATATACCTGGCTTGTTTGTTCATATCAAGGAGTTTTTGGAAAAATGGTCCCTCATTGCCAATCGCTGTTCGAGAGACCTAATGAGGCTTATAGTTGAAACCGCAAAAAAGATATTCACACAGCTATTGAATGAAATCTCAGAGTTAGAGAACAAAATAAAATCGTCTACAGTGATTGAAGACGCTAAAAAGAAACTTGAAGAACTGGAAAATGAACTAAGCTCATATAATGAATATCTTTTGAAACGCAAGACCGATAAACTGAAAAAAGATATTAGATATTTCAATAGGGAACACATCTATCCATATCTTGCGGATGGCTACTATTCTCAATCTGATCTCACAGGTTCAGATCCTCAACTTTATCAACAACCATATAGATCATTTAAGAAGAAAGTCACTACCTTCTCTGACACATCAGACTCTGACAATGAGGGAACTAGTTCAACATCCGAGAACAGAGGAAATAGGTTTGCCCCACGTTCCTATCAAGGCTATCGTTCTCCTTTTTTAGGGAGACGACACCAGAGCAGAGGCAATTGGCGACCTCAATACCAGCAACAATATCAATCACACTACCAACCTCCACAACAGTATCAACCTTGTGTGCAATATCAGACCCCATTTCGGGGCCATCAACAAGCAAATCAGAACCAATACCTAGAAACCCGGAATGCTCGGTATTGGAGACAATGAACAATATTCCCATTTTTAACCTAAGCACATCTAGCCTCAGCGAGGCATCATTTTCTCTTCTCTCAAAAGGATTATTCTATGTTCCACATTCAGGCCTAAATAAGTTTGAGTTATTCAATGACCTCAATGCTTTCTTCCGAAAGATTTGGTTAAAATTCTTTTTCTCTGATATAGAAAATGTGGCCTCAGAGACTAACCACTCCGGTTTAGCCCCTAAATCAACGTTCACCCCGAATCTAGAACAAGTTGCATCTGAGGTTAGGATTTTTGAAAAAGTGGTATTTGATAAACTTACCATCGCTACCAAATATGTCCCAAAAACTCCCTTCAATTTGACTACTGACGAATATGAGGCTTTGAATATACTTAAAAACTCACCTGAATTCACCATAAAAATGTGTGATAAAGGAGGTGGTATAGCAATATTGGATACAGCCCAATATATAAGTAAAATTGAGGAAATGTTGATGGACAGTAGGTTTTACACCAAAATAACTCGAAATCCCACTCAAAATATCAAACTTAAAATCTCCAGGCTAACAACTAATGCCTTACAAAATGGTTTCATTTGTGAAAAAGAATTTAACTATTGAACATAGATAATCCCAGATTGGCAAGCCTATATGGCACCCCCAAAGTACATAAGGATGAGATTGATCCACCTTTTCGACCGATTGTAACCACCATCGGATCCATTACTGAGCCGGTCTCAAAATATTTGGACTCCATGCTACGTCCATATATTCATGCTATTCCTGGATATGTCCAGGATACTGGACATATAATCAATCTTTTGGAAGGCACTTCGTTCAACTCTAGCAGACAATGGCTTGTTACCCTGGATGTTGAAAGTCTGTACTCCAATATACCTGGTGAAGGAGCCATCACAGCTGTGAAATGGTTCATTGAACTCTATGACATTGAGTGTAGTACCAATTTTATTACTGACTGCCTGAAAATTATCCTCGATGAAAACATCTTTGAATTTCGGGGTGAGCTCTATAAGCAAACCAAAGGAGTTAGTATGGGCGCTTCTTGCGCCCCTACAGTAGCGAACCTATATATGGCTCACTTCGAACAAAAATTCATTTTTAACGAGATGGCACCATTCTTTGAATCTGTTCTACACTGGTCACGATATATAGATGACATTGTGTTTATATGGGATGACAATGAAGACAATCTGAATGAATTCATCATGTGGCTCAACCTTTGTGATGTTAATTTAAAATTCACATCCCATATAAGCAATACACAAATAGAGTTCCTAGATATATTCATCAAACACAAACTCAGTCATCTATATGTCGATCTGTTTACTAAAAGTACTGCTCGCAACACTTTATTGCACTATGAAAGTTTTCATCCCACGAAACACAAAAACATCATCCCCTTCGGGCAGTTCCTGCGCCTTAGGCGGAACTGCACCAAGTTGGAAGATTTTGACAAAAGATCTATAATCATGAGAAGGAAGTTTCTGGATAGAGGTTATCCTCACAGACTCGTTAGAGAGTCATATAAAAGAGCGAGGTTCTACGATCGTCAACACCTACTACAAGGTACCAAACAAAAACAGGAAGAAGACTTAGTGTTTGTTACTCGTCACTCACTCCTGAACGAACAAATTCGTCAGATTATTTGTTCAAATTGGCACCTTTTAAATGTGAACAGAACAAAGGTAAATTGTATACAGAAACCTCTTTTTGCTTATCGCAAAAATAGAAACCTCAAAGACCATATTGTCAGATCCCGCATGCCTATACGAAAAGAGCCAATACAGAGAAGTATTGAAGACATGCTCCCCATAGAGGGCAACTTTAAGTGCGGAACTTGTAAAGTCTGCCCTTTAGCGATTGAAACGAAACAACTCGTTTTCAATGGACAAACCACTGTGTCAAAGGGTATAAATAACTGTACATCGAAAAATATCATTTATTTACTAATATGCCCCTGCGATAAAGGATATGTGTGTGAAACATCTAGGTCCCTTAACATCAGACTTACGGAACATAGGTCCGCTGGTTTCACATTTCTTGGATAACAACCATACTGAAGATGATATACAATGGTTTATCCTGGAAAAAATCCTTGCTAAAGAAGGCATGAACTCAGAGAGGATAAGAAAGAAACGCGAAGTATTTTGGATTTTCAGTCTGGATACTGTTAAAAAGGGTATGAACTTGGAAATACCTTGGGACAGGGCTATTATTTAATTCTAGCCCCCAATACCTTCCCAGTTATCCTGATATTTAATAACCTTTATAGGTGGGTATATTGCACCTTTCTGGTAGTTTCTGCTTCCTCCCCTCTACTTTTGAGTCCTCATACATGGACTTTTTTTACGTACGTATAATTAAATATCTTATACGCAGTGGGGTCTATTAGAGTGTTCACATGATTTTGAATTTTTTATTGCCTGTAGAGATAAACCCCCCCCCCCTTTTTCTATGAAATCCCACATAAGCTTCTTGATACTCTTTCCCTTTTAAGATGGCACCCGTATCTGTGGGACTTACCATATACGGTTGAGTATCCACTCTTTAAAAGTATTTTCATCATTCTGGCAATGTACTTTATCGACATTGTTATAAGTTGAGACCTATTTATGTTGGGCACCTTCAATTCTTGGTCCTTGCTGTGGTTGCGCCTTTTACCTTATCTTTTAATTCTAAATTTGAATTGTTGTCCCTCGTTTAATTCACTATCGGGACTCTATATGGGCAGCGCCATCTTGAATACATCAGTGTAGCTTCTTTGTGCGATGGTCCGCTTTTTATGTCTATTTCTCTGACCTGAAGTATTGGTACTTGTGTCGAGGAGCTTTGCCACCTGCCTCTCATTAGCCCAAACCCATTTGAGTGTTTGGCGCGCTTATCGACCGGTATATATATGATCTGACGACATAGTAATAGTTGACAGCGCCGTCCGTATTCGAGTTTGGCAGCCATCTACAGCACCAATTCATGCGTATATCAGGTATGTTTACATGGCCCTCGCGATGAATGAGAACCCTATCATTAGCACTACTCTTATGACTTATAGCTTGTTTATTTTCACTTTACTTCATTTTTTAGACCCATTTGGGCAACGCATGCGTGATTGTCTACATCCTTGACCCCCGCACGAGTTTAGGCGGATTGACGCTTTTTCAGTCAGCACTCACTAGTATCATTTAGGAATCGAAACTAAACGTATCTTTAGTAAGTAGTCATTGACTTTTTAAATCGTTGTCACTAGTTGGCCATTTACCGAGATATCAGATACATGGGTAGCTTTTTGACTATCATTCTTGTTTGATTTCTTTTCTTCATTTCTAGTTTTAGTTTTTTGCTGTCTGTGGACTTGATTTGTACTTAAATAGCTGATTCGGGAAGAGACGTACACACTATCAGCCGTGGAGCGTCTTGCCATACATCATCGTATATGATTTTTATTTAAGTAAGTATAGTAGGAGGTCTTTCCAGACTTAATTAATACAACAGTATATATTTAGTTACCCTTCTATCTGTATCCTCTGTCTCCTTTAATTAGTAAGAACTTCTGAAATTTATAGTCTTTGACTACGCTACCCCTGCCTGTAGTCTTCGAATTGACGTTCTACCCAGGCCAAGATTTACCCTACATCTTACACCCAGTTACTTAGTAAGTGCATGTACCATCTTTTTTCACCCTTTGTATGTACAAGTAATCTGTAACTGCTTTAGTTGGGTCCGTTGAGCGATATAAGTCGTTGATCTTTATTCACTCTCTACCATTTTTCATTGTTTTTTCTCTATTAAATCTTCTTTATCTTTTCTTTTTTCACTTTATTGTGTATTTCTTATTTTTGTATATAACTGGCCTTGTATAGACAGGACTATTATAGTATAGTAAATGTAATTAGCTAAACGAGAATAATAAGATAGATTGTACATATGTATATAATTATTGGAATGCATTTTTGTCAAGATATACTGTATCCTTTATAGATCGTGTATATCTCTCTTTCTTTTTCATGCATTATTAGACAAGAAATCATGATCTTAAGGTGTCCATCTGAATGTTACATATATTATGTCTTGTATTTGGTCTGTTCTGTTTCAAACTGTATAGTTTCAATTTTTGTAAATATTGTATATTAATTGTCTATAATTACTTTGTACATGTACATTAATCACTGGAATGTAACCACTTTCTCTTATGTTGTTCTTATGTATATGTGTTTTTCAGTGTCAGCACAATAGACTGTTTTCCTGATGAAGGCAGTCGTGCCGAAACGCGCGTAGTTCCCATCTACCGCATTGTCTTTATCATTTATATGTCTATTGAGTTTTTGTGTTTTTTGTTGTCTGATTTCAATTTATACATATTGTGTGTATTTTCTTTTATTCTTTTTCTGAATTAACTTCACTGTGTTCTATCTGTTGATTTGTATATATTGTTATACATTTAAATATTAATTGTTATATAAAACCCAGATTGAATAATATATAAAAATAATAACACCAAATGAAGAAATAAAAGTATTTTCTCTATCAAAGTTTTTTGTCTATATGATTAGCACCATAATGGTTACATCTCTTGATTTATTTTGTGTTTATATTATTTTGGAGTTATATCCACTTGCTATAGTTCTTTACCTACCTATCTCTAAAGCCATTCTGGCCCCAGTAGTGAAGAAATGTATTATATGACTGGACACAATTAAAAAATCGCACACAATGAGTGTGGTTAATTCCCGATCCGTATTTTTCAGTGCCATTATCAGGGCTTATAGTTTTGCCAGTTGTGCTGTGCAGTCTCCAAGAGACTGCGGCTGTGTATTGCTAGGACGTAACTTGCCATCCTGCATATGTCCCTTCACAATCGCACATGCTGCACTGTATGGCTGTTTACTTCCTACGGCAGGTTGAGCAGAACTGTCACTATAAATGATCCATTCATACTGATAGAGAGGCAGGATTTCATTTGGGAAAGGATATTCTTGTTCTTAATGCAGAAATGCTTGTGTTTTCAGTGTAGGATCATATCTATATTCTACATCTGTCGCAGTGGGAGAATTAGGCCATTGTATCCATCATGAGTGAAGTGCTTTTCGTTTGGAATACTTGCTTTGGTAACAGCCTCTACGGTTGGGATTGAAGTCACAACAATTATGTGTTTTCCCTGTGATAGTGCTCTTTCTCTCACTACAGCAGTCTGTACGTCTGTGAGTATCTTTCCAGTGGATGTATAACGCATTTCAGCATTCTTGTACAAATGTTATTTGTATGCAATGGTTATAGTTTCATCTTCATTGAAAGTGATATAGGTATACCCTGCTTCATCCATGACACACAAATCACCAGGTTCATGGAATTTACATGTGTGTGTAAGTGTTTAGAAGCTATCATATCATCTTGTACGGAACAGAGAATTTCTGTGTGTTCTTGTGTCCAATATTTGAACTGAAAAATCAGGTTGGATTTGCTCATAGAATGGTTTTACCATTTCTGCGTAAATCAAAATATATGTTTGGCCAAAATGAAGGAATACTAAAACGGATTGTGGAGAGGTGTGGTGCAGCGGCCAGGGCAGCTGACTTCAGAGCACAGGGCTCATGGTTTGATCACCGGCTGCAGCGCAGCTCAGCACCATGTGACTCTGGGCAATATTGCTTAATTTCCACAACGACCCCCAGGGCCTTGAGACCTGTAAGGGTGAGTAGTTTGCGCTTTAAATACACAGATTCAGATTTAAATTGTAAACCTTTCAGAGTTTTTAGAGTTTGGAGCAGTGCACATTTTTCTAAAAGAGTTGCTCTCAGTCTTTTCCCTTCACTTGATAACTTATATCCCAAAAATAGAACATCGAGGTGGGCAATTTTCGATTTGTGATAGTTAAATTTGTAGTTCACAGTGGCGATCCCCTAAATTATGTGGTTCACCGTGTTCAAGTGCTCCAATAACTCATTGTCTGTCAGATAAATATCATCTTCATAGGGCAATGCCTCCTCATCTCAATTTTGAAGCAACTCTGATACTCTTGCGGAGAACAACCCAGGGCTATTCTTATACCTTTGGGGCAGTCTACAGAACTGGCGTTGAGTGCCTAGGGTCGAAAATACTGTCAAATAACTGCTTTCAGGTGCTATATTTTGACAGAAGAATCCATTTGAGATATCTATTGTTGTTTTTGTATTTTTGGCACACAATGTTATTCATTAACGAGGCACTGTGTGCATTTTGTACTGCAAAAGTTCATGTGTTCAAATGTCTGTTGTCTAAAACTAGATGGTATGAATTGTCAGGTTTCGTTACCGGAAGAGGTGCAGTTTCCAATCAGTCCTTGATATTCAAGTTGATCTAAGATCACCCTGACTAGTTTCTTTGCATCATGTTTTATTGGGTACTGCCTCTTTGGAAATGGAGTAGATTTTAATGGTATTTCATGGTGAGGTGACTCAGCATCCCACTCTACATGATTGCGGTAAAGTGCCGGAGCTTTAACCAGAGGGATCTTTACAACATGCCAAGAAAATCCCTGGGGGCTGTACTCCATATGAAGTCATGTTCGGGATAAGAATGTGGGTACCTGACCTAGATGGTGGCAGCACAGTGGCAGGTGAAAACCATTTGACGTCAATGATTGTATGGCTGCTTTACAGAAACACAATGAATTCTGGGCAGTAGAAAGCAATGTCCAAGTGAAACACACTGCCACTGGAGAAGTGAAAGCTGTTGCGGCAAGACCTGCCTGGATCCCAAAAGTTGGAGACCTGGTCAGAGAAAAGATTATTATACAGAGCATCTGTACATGTCCTGGCTGTCTAAGGAACAAGAATAGTACTTCTTCTGCCCTTTGCCGGCTGCAAAGGCAAGAGATTTGTCTCAATTGATCTGATCAAACCACACTATGTGGGCGATACTCAATAGTAGGCTGCATGGGCTCCTGGGTAGCCACTGATCTCCTCTTGCTACCATACAGGAAGTTCAGGTCGAAAGACTAATACCTTTTGACGACTCCACTCCGCGAAGTGAAGGAGTTACCAACAAACGGAATACAACTTTTACCTGTTGAAAATGAGCAACATCAAACTACAAATGACACACAGACCTCAATTTGGCCAAATGCCGTTGTCTATGTGAATATGTCTTGAATGGAGGCATCTGCCATTTCCACAAAACTGCTGAGCTACCAAAGATGGATCGGACGGCGTCTTGCTACTTCATCGATTTACACAATTTCTCATCGGGTCCAAGTGAACCCAAGTTACCGCCACTGCAGTTCCCTACAAACAACACATTTGTGATTTTACCTTTGGCTGAAAATACTTTGTTTTTCCCTGGCTACAGCTCTGGATTACAATTGGTCTACTGTTCCTAGTCTTTTGGATTGGTATAGTGACTGCTTTTTTCTTTCTGTTCTTCCATCACACGCACAAACTCTACACACTAGTGACAGTCCCCACTTTAACCCCAATGCTTCCGAATCAATTACGTTTTAGACAAAGGAAAATGTTTTCTGAAAAAAAAGCAAAGTTGCTTTTTGGATTGGGATCTGAAAGTTTTTCAACATTTTTGACTCCCATACTTTCATGTGGACCAATCTACTTGGTTTATCTGTCCAGGCCTCAATTGGGCCCATCCTCAAATTGCTCCTAGGTCTCTGTTCACGTTAACCATTGACTACAACTGGCAGTTGGCACATGTTGGTGCTATTTTCACTCACATTTTAAAAAATTCAAATCTCTGGTTCCCCTTACTGATTATTCATGTTTTCTATGTCATTTTGCTTATTAATTATTTCTATGTAATGGGATTTTTATTGCATTGTGAATTTGACTTTTTAACTGTTATGATTCTTCTAAATTCTTTACATATTTTCTCTAATTTAAGTCTGCTCCGTGCAATAGCTACCAAGAGCTGAGTTCAATTGAACATTACTGTGACCTTTAACTGGATATAACAAGTTTGTGACTCTTTTACTTGTGGTGGACTCCCATTCACCCAACTAATAATTCACTTTCTCACACTCTACTTTTTCCAAATGTGTGGTAACAATATTCACCTACAGATATGGCTGCACCCGGTGCCGTCACAAGGGGGACGCCCCCACTCTTTGCAGGGCCTTGCTGTACCGTTGGTGAATATACTTACCTACTGTGTCCAGTGTCAAGGCCAGAGTTCTCAAGCTGCAGTCCCAATAGCCCTTACATATAGCTAAGATTCTATAGGTATCTATATCTCTTCTATTCCAAAAAATGTGCTCAGTGCATTCTTGTTCACCTCAAAGACCTGGTACCTGTTACATGTGTCGCAAAACAACATTTTATCCACTGCGCAATAGTTTTTGCTAAATTGGCCTCCATGCGCAATAATTTATAAACTAATGTTTGTGAATATGCTATAATAGGTTTACAGTTTTTAACAACACGTCTCAAAACCATGAGCAAGAATGTTCTAGCACTATTTACTGTATAAACAAATGTGTTGAACGTTATCACCAACCAGTAATAGTGATAGTAGGGGACTATTATGTATTGTAACTCTTCTGATACTTAAAAACATATTTTTCCACACCTCTTTCTCTTTTATAATCTACTCACGGGACTACATATACTGGGTAAATCTGTACATAGGAAAACAATTCATTTATACGGTCTTCCTGTTATCTGGGGTTGGTTAGGCAATTTTTTCTCCGCTGTGTCCCTTAAATTATAATATAAAATAACTATTCAATAATATTGCCTTCATCACGTTAACACACTTAGACTGCGGCAAAATGGCGCGATCTAGAACTCGTTGTAGAGTTTATACCCAGTCCGCTCTCTATGCCTAGTTTACTTACGTTGACACGCCGGACTCTCTCTCTGATAAAGTGAAAAAGGACTAAGGGGCAGCTCATTGGCCGATTCTCCTACGAAAGTGAAGACGAGGTTACGGATGCCGTCGACAGGTATGTCGGGTTGTATTCATTTAGAAAGCAGAGTCTCCAATTCTAAATGCAGCCAGTTTTTTGACATAGGTCTACCACAACCTATACGGCGTTTAGTTCCTAAATACTGCAATACTTGAATGTAGTAATGACTCTGCCATTTACTAACAGAGTCTAATTTTATTATGCTCCAACTATGAGGGAAAACTAGATATTTCTGGTTGGGATACGTGCTATTCACTCTAGGTCGTTCCCTTGTATTTAACCGCTGTAAGTGTGGGATATTTACTCTACGTGTCTTGCACATTTATTCCCCATAACAAGGACTTGTTTTTAATATATGAGCTATACCGCTCAATTATTCGCAAGAAGTGTCCCACGCGACCGTCTAATGCTAAACTTTGTACGTTGAAGTTCTTCTTTATGCGCTGTTCACAATACTTCAGAATCATAGTTCATTACACATGATCTTTTAAATTTACTTTAGGTTTATCACGACCTGTTCGGTAAACTTTTTGCTTGGAAGGCAACCCTTTTTGGGGGATACTTTCGACAAGGACTATGATGGGATAATTATAAGAATACAAGTGGGGTCCAACATCACTGATGGTGACAGGGGTCCTTCATAAGACATTGGAAAGGAACACAGACGTTCTGGTAAGAATGCTTGGTTACGCTTATACCGAGCAATAGGAGCGTTTTTGTTTTGGTTTCTGTCTAAATAACAGTCAGTCTGAAATTATTTATTGGATAGAGCAGATAGATTAATAGCCTGTTACCTATAAGTAAATGGGTTTTTTTATTCGTCATAATGGTTATTTTCTAGGTACCTCCACTAGCATGAACACTTGTTTAATCAGTAGCATTCGGGCCACATATATGACCATATATATATATTTTTTATACATAGAGTTTGAGACTTTTTTTATTGAAACATGTGTTCTTTGGTATACAGATATATCGGTACCTTAGCGTTATGATGTCTCCCTGGCCATGACAATTTGATCACTAGCGTGGGGAGTGTTCAAGGCATTAGAAAATTATCACATGGAACACTGACCGTTTAATGCCAGGACTGACCAATGCAAATAAGGAGTGGTCATCTATTTCTGATTACATGTCTATGGAGAGAGACTTTACTTTCCAATGAGGTCAGTTCCACGCTACTATGCTATTAGCACACACTAATCTGCTATCACACTATAATGTATCTTATACTCCAACAGGATCTTGATGTTTCTTCTGGTGGTGGCTCTCTTTACTCTATTGCTAACATCTTTTTTATCAGCTGTATACTTATGGCCTTCTTTTTCGTTGTATTTATTGACACCAGCCCCTGATCTGTATTGAGTGTCAATATATAAGGAATCGATACCATTTAAATGTATGTAAATTTGTCTTTGAGTAATAGGACCTTTTTAAAGCAAAATTGTTTTTTAACATCAGCACTTTGTATAGCCATTGTTTTTATGTGTGTTTTGTAATATTGTATATTTGTATCCATTTGTTACAGCCTTGAAAATGTCCGGATGGACGAAAGACGTGTCGGCTGTTATGTGTTATAATGAAATTTGGACAATCCAAGAAAAGAATAATAAACAAATGATAACTAACGAAATTCTCTGAATTGTTTGTGGACTTCAAAACTCTCTTTGACTTTATTGCTATATGAAATTCTTGTAGGACTAATACCTATAATGTGCCTCAACTGAAGTGTAATTAGTGTGTGACCTTAGTGGAATAGCCTTTGGACTTCTCTACGGGTCTATTTTTCCTTCTACGAGCAGAGGAGGAGGTTAGGTTTGAGAGCACTATAGGCTGAATAGGAAGGAAATTTCAAAAAAACATATTGATAATTATCGTGAAACTAAAACTGAGGAATAAGACTAATGTGGATGTGCATATAAGTTCTGACAAATTGCTGCTTAGGTGCATGTGTGTCAAGAAACATTTTATCCATAGGTCTGGCAGGCTTCAAAAAGCACTAAAGACAAGTGACACAAGCAAAATCTCTTTCCTACATAGTGGGGAATCATTTAAGAAGGACCGAATCCCATCACTCACTGAGCTGGCATACTTCATCATTTGGGATTTCTCCTCTCAGTTGTAACTCCTCTCTCAGTTGTAACTCCTAGTGCATCTGAGGGCTACGACCCCTCACTGTGAGGGAGGAGCTCAGGGATGTATTCTTTGAGATGCTATATGAGTATTAGATCTACTAAAATCCAAACAATGTGAAAAATGTTGGTGTTCGGGTGATGGGCGTAGTGCTAGACAAAAATGTGCGGTATGTTCTAAAATTGGCTACCAAGAGAAAAATACTTTTATTAGTTAACTCTCGGTGTCAACGTTAAAAACAGTGCAAATGCAGTTTAGAAATATGAACTGCTTCTATCTAGTAAATAGGTCTATATGTTTCAGCCTGAGTGATCAGTGAGATCATGGCCTTCTTCAGGACCTAGATGGATATTGCTATTGCGTGATGAATAGTGATACAATGAGATACTAACAATGCATATATTAGTGCAGGCAAAACGCATACAACCAGTTTCCTTAGTTCTGGTGATGTTGCGATATCTTGATCATACCAGTAGATAATGAGTAAGACACCTCACCTCACCTGGCAGCAGCTCAGAATGGGAGGCATGGCTCTGTCCGTCGGTACCTCGGATCTTCAGAAGCTGTGACCGAACCGAAACTAAGGAAACTGGTTGTATGCATTGTGAGAAGGTGGCCTGATATATGCTGTCCACTAATTATAGTGGGCACCTTGTATCAGTCCAAACAACCTCTTATGGTGAATGATTAAAGACAACCTTTATTGAAAGCTATCCTAGTGGTAGCTATGGAGAGCAGCCTTCAGGCTACGTCTTGAAGGAATGTAAAGCAGCTTGTTTTACCAGTCTATAATCTCTTGAATGATCAAATGAAAGGACAACCACACCAGGTATATATTCAAAATATATGTATTTGAGATAAAACACACCCCTCTAGTCTCTTTATGAGACTGGAGTTCGAAGTACTTAAGTTACAAGTGAGCAATCATCAGTAATAGCACAAATACATGCTTGGGCCCTAGGGGCGTACTAAACCGTATACCAAAAAAGTGGTATAAGAACCACGACTGAACTAGACACAAGGCCTAGAGTCTGTGGAATCGCTGGGACCCCAAGGAACCACCCAAGATAGTGACACAGGGGACCTACGGGGACTGTATGCAATGTGTAAACACAACCGCAATGACGCGGTTGGAAATTTAAAGATTAGGGACACTTAGAATCAAGTCAGGACCAAACCCTTTTGGACTTAGGAAGCTCTAGGGATAGCACCCATGGGAGCACTGGAGTGCTCGAGTTACCTCACCCAGGGAAGCCGGCTGCATAGGTGTCTTTTGGTGTCGGGTCGCGTCGTCGATTTCAATGGAAGCCTGCAAAGAACTGCTGCTGCCGTGAAGAGGAGAAGTGTCCGAAGGGATCCAAGCCTGGATCTAGGATGGAAGGAACCTGAAAGCAGAGGGGACAGAGTCTGGGTCACTAGCCAGTGACCAAGGGCAGGATGGACCAATGCCCACAGATGTCGGGTGCTTCAGGTGAGGGGATGGGTGTCTTGACTCTTCAGCCACGAGGTCCAGGAGGCGTCGATGAAGTCCACGAGCCATATTCGAGCTGTCCCACGAAGTCTGTCGAGTGCTGTTCTGTTGGCGACCAGATTGGACCCAACAAGCCTTGGCAACGGCAAGTTACTGGAATTCAGAGAAAGGATTGCGGTGCAGACCAGCAAGGTCTGGAGGACTCACCCAGAGAGGGTAAGTCAGGGCACGTCTGGAGCAGCCAGGAAAGCCCAATTAGAAAATGAGTTGCCTTCGTGGGGACCTGCTAGCCAATGGGCTAGTGATCGCGAAGGAGCCTCAAGCGGTCACACTTGAAGCTGGCCCACGGCTCGCTGGTGGAGTGGAGGCCAACAATCTTCGGGGCAGGAGGTGCTCAAAGCTGGGGCTTATCGGAGACCAAAGCACAACTTTGAGGAGGACCAGGAAGATAGTGTTGCTGCATAAGTTCACGGTGTCCAGGGGTCACGGTCCCAAGTCACCCACGAAAGTCACGGTCCGCAGCTTTGCTGTGGACTCAGGGTAGCCTCGGGGAAGTCTGGAAATCTACCTCTGGTGATGCAAAGACTTCAGCGTCTGGCTGGAGCTTCAGCAATGCAGACCGATCAAGTTGCTTCTTTGGTGCCTGCCAAGCAGGGGAGTCACTCCTTGACCCCAAGGGAGATTTCTTCAGTCTTCTAGTCAGGATAGAATTTCGAAGGTCCAGGATATATGTTGCAGAGTTTCGTCCAGGGTAATCTAAAGTCCTAGGGACTGGATTCCTATACTTATACTAAGTTTAGGGGATGGACTAACTCTAAGGCCCCACCTATGGGTGGGCTTGGAAAGAGGGGTGGTTACACCCATTTCCTTTGTCCAGTTTCATGCCAGAGCAGGAGCAGGTAGCCTCTGCAACCGGTTTGGACTGGGCTATGCACAGGGACAGCAAACGTGCCCCCAGTGCAGGACTTCAAATCACCAGAGAGTGCTCCCGCCCAGCCCCAAAACACAAATGCCTGTCTGGAGAGGTGGTCACACCTCCCTTCGATATGAAACCTATTGTCCCGGCCGGAGTTTAGGCCAGCAGCAGGAGGTCAGACCCATGTCTGTGCCAGAGGCATCCATTTTGTGATGCCAGGGCTCAGGAAAGTCCTACCGGGTTTGACCAGTGTGAACATGTATTTCCCTCTAGAAGGGTGGAATGCTACCCTCGCCACCAGGACTGGTGGCGGGGTAGTATTCCAAAGCATTTGACACCAAACACGACATGTTTTGATGCAGCCATTCCAAAGTTAGCATTTACCGCGAGGTTATAATGCACTTAAGAGTATATGGTTTGGCTGTATCACAGAACAGCCATAAGGAAGTATTTCTGAAAGCTGCAGAGGGGCTCAGCTCATGCTTGGGCACCCTCTCACACACAACTAAGCACTCTGCCTTCATGATTGTCAAGGACTGCCATAGGAGTGGCTTATAGGTTTATATGTGTCTGTAAATATGTGTGGATATAGGTAGCCTATACCGCTGTAAGGGGTGCAAGCGCACCCTTACCCAGGCTGCAGTAGCAGACCTGTGGTGCCATTTTGGAGTGCTTCAAAGGGGTGTCATATTACATGCTGCAGCCCCTGGTAGGCCTCTGATGTACCTATGTCCTAGATACATAGTATACCATATACTAGGGGCTTATAAGGCACTCCAGAATCCAAATAGATATGTACCTAATGTATATGGAAACCATTTTACAGAGAAAGCAGATAGACTGGGGCACTGAATAGCAGGATCCCAGTCCAACTAAGTCATAAACCAGCAAAACACCTGGAAACAAGTGGGGGCAACCATATAGTCAGATTCTTCCTTCCTACATGCATTTTGCCTGCACTAATATGCACTAGGAGTTGCAACTGAGAGGAGAAATCCCAATTTATGAAGCATGCCACCTCGGTGGGTGATGGGATTCTATCCTTATTAAAGGATTCCCCCACTATGTAGGAAATAGATCTTGATTGTGCCACTTTTCTTTAGTGCTTTTTGAAGCCTGCCAGACCCGCGGATAAAATGTTGTTTTGCTAGAGTTTGATAAGGGGAGTAACCTGAGCAGGTCTTTAAACATTCTCCCTTGGACCCTCCCTCGTCTGTTTGGGTTTTACCTGTTACATGTGTACCAGCTCTGCTTTGTTAAAGGTTACAGTCTATGACTGTGATACACATATTTAAACACACACCAGAGCAGTGGGGGCCTTCCCAGAGAGATTACACTCACTCTAACCCTTGTGGACTATGGACTCACATAGTCATTATAAGAGTGGCGTAATGTCTTTCACACTGCTGACGGGTACAACACACTTGTTTTAGGGAGGAATGGACTGGAGGGATGTAACCTGCCTAAGCGTTCTCCTGCGCAATGTGGGCATTGCCTCCTCAATATCTTCCCCAGGTTTATGCTATTGTACAGGCAACACTTCCTTAGACAGAACCTTTCCTGTAGAAACACTTTGACTCATTTGCATTCTTCAACCCATCAATTACCATCTTATATGTTCCCTGTTGACTGGAAATGTCCCTCCTCAAGAAGCCCTCCGCAGACCTTACGGACCTCAAAAACTACAGACCCATTTCTCTCCTCCCCTTCGCGGATAAAGTCCCTGAGAAGATCGTCAACATCCAGTTTACGGACTTCATTGAAGCAACCTCAAGCATTGACTCATCCCAATCTGGATTCTGCAGTGACTACAGCATCGAGACCACCTTCCTCGCTGCCACAGATGACATGCGCACTCTCCTCAACCAGGGCCACGCAGTGGCCCTCATCTTAAAGGACCTCTCTGAGGCCTTCAACATTGTCTCCCACCGCACACTCATCGCCAGACTGCACGACGGTGGAATACAGGTAACTGCCGTCGACTAGATCCGGTCTGAAGCTCAACTCAGAGAAGACAGAAGTCCTAGTCCTTGGCCCACCCCCTCAGCATGGACAATACTTGGTGGCCCACTGCCCTCGGCAAATCCCCCCACCCCCACGGACCACACCTGAAACCTCTGCCTCATACTCGACTCCTCCTTCACCATGACTCGACAGATCAACGCTGTCTCCTCCATGTGCTTCAACACCCTATGCATCCTTCGCAAGACCTTTAAGTGGATCCCCTCAGAATCCAGAAAGACTGTCACCCACAAACTCATAACCAGCAGACTGGACTCCGGAACCACCCTCTACGCTGGAACTAACAAATCCCTGCTCCGGAAACTCCAGACCACCCAGAACTCCGCTGCCTGGCTCGTCCTCTGCATCCCACAACATGAACACATCACCCAGCACCTACGAGACCTCCACAGGCTCCCCGTTGAGAAGAGCGTAACCTTCAAGCTACTTACTCATGCCTGCAAAACCATCCACAACACCGGACCCCAATAGCCTCAATGAAAGAGGCTCCTTCCACGCACCCAAGAGAAACCTCCGCACCGCCGACCTTACCCTCACCGAAACCCCATGCATCCCCAGAGCCGGAACAGGTGGAAGAGACTACTCCTACATTTCCAAACCTGGAACAAACTCCCGCTGAACATCAGACGTTCCCCCACTCTGCACACCTTCAGGAAGAGCCTCAAGACCTGGTTCTTTGGCTGATTTGGAGCTGCACCCCCCCCCCCCCAGCGCCTTGAAACGCTCACAAATCCCTGATTAATTGATTGCTATATGTTGTGCACTGACATCCAGGCATTGACTATACAGACCATCGAATCGAGTACCCCAGAGTTGACTGAGAGCGGTGCCATCTATGAGGATTAATGGAGCATGGACCACTCTAAATCCATTCTCCTAACAAGAGCATACATTCCACTGACCGTGCCACTGCAGGCATTCACTCAATTTATGGGGAGAACCCAACACCCCACTCTGCCTCCGAGGCCATCCTGCAAGCAGCTCTTGCAAATCACCCTCACCTGCCAGGATCATTACTAGCTCTCCCTTCAGGATACTCTCTGCAAGGCCCTCCACACCACTACTCTGCTCACTTAGCTGAGAAACCGTTCCTTTTAGACCGAGCCCTCTCATGAATCTGGATCTCCACAGCAAGTAGGGTGGCCATCTCCTCCTAAGGGCCCAGCTCTGAAATAATCCTCCTCTTCATAGGGGGAAGATCTTTGTTTGACCCATTTTCTATTCGACCACCAATCCAACTTCAGCTTGTTATCTGTCTGTTTGTATAAGTTCTGGTAGCTTGCACTGCCTAATGAAAGTCTGCTCTGTAATATTGGTATTACACTGTACGTCTGACACCACCAGCCACTTGTAATAGGAAAATGGCATAGCCAGTCTACAGTAACACATCACATTGCCTTCTGTTAGGACTGAAAGACACAGAAACGCAGATCACTGAGCACTGAGAGTAGACAAAATTAGAGACACGTTTTTATTAACTTAATTTCCTCTAAATGCACATTCATTATTTGTTTATAATGAAGTGTTTATTCATTGCAACTCTTTAAAGAATACAAATTCCACATTCATTTCTGCATTCAGATCCTTTTTATCAGTGGGATGGAGACCGTGGATTTAACATGTGGTTGTGTGGAAGAAATAGAAGGAACACAATAAATCCATTACCACACATAAGGACAGAGGGAGTTTCCTCAGAGCTAACATGATAAAGGTCTTGTTCTACTATTTTCTAACAGAAATCCACACAGACTTACAAGGTCCTCCTTACATACCGCAGGGCATCACTTATCATCTATATTGCACTTATCCTCAAGTGACATCCCCAAACACTTATAAACACGCTTAATTATATTTATGGCTTTAGCCTTTACCTATTCTGAAAGCTAGCACACCTCCTGATGCATTGCTTGTTCTGTGTAGAACGTTCTGCAGCCAATGTCTGCACTATAGACCACCCCAAAGATACACAAGCCTTAAGCACAACATAAGGACTTGCTCCAACTAGAAAAACTTTCCTCATTGCTTTAGATCCAGCTATTGTCAATCCATAACAACCAACAAAGAGAGCCAGAGGGAGGCAATGGGAGGCAAAGGGAGTCAAACAGAGTCAGAGAAGGCAATGGGACTCAAAGAGAGGCAGAGAGAGGCAAGGCCAGTCAGAGGGAGACAGAGGGACACAATGGGAGGTGAGGTGAGTCAAAGAGAGTCAGAGGGAGGCAAGGAGAGTCAAAGAGAGCCTGAGGGAGGCAAAGGGAGTCACAGAGAGCCAGAGAGAGGCAATGGGAGGCAAAGGGTTTCACAGTGAGTCAGAGGGATGCGTGGAGAGTCAGAGAGCCAGGGAGAATCAAAGAGAGTCAGAAGGAGGCAAGGAGAGTCAAAGAGAGCCAGAGGATGCAAAGGGCGGAAAAGAGAGTCAGGGAGGAAAACAACCTCATAAGGAGGGAAAGGAAGGCTAGGAGATTCAAAGAGAGTCAGAGGAGGCAAAGTGAGTCAAAAAGAGCCAGAGAGAGCTAGGGAGAGTCAGAGACAGCAAGAGGGAGTAAAAGAAAGTCAGAAGGAGGCAAGGAGAGTGAAAAAGAGCCAGAGGGAGGCAAAGGGAGGAAAAGAGAGTCAGGAAGGTAAAGAAACTCTGAAGGGTGGGAAGAAAGGCTAGGAGGGTCAATGAGAGCCACAGGAGGCAATAGGAGTCAAAGAGCGGCAGAGGAAGACAAGGAGAGTCAAACAGAGTCAGAGGGAGGCAAGGAGAGTCAAACAGAGTGAGGGAAGCAAAGATCCCCAGAAGGAGGGAAAGGTATGCAAACAGAAGCAGAGGGGCACGGAGAGGCAAAGAGAGTCAAATGAGGCAAAGGAAGTCAAGGAGAGTCAGCGAGAGCAAAAGGGATTAAAAAATAGTCAAAGGGAGGAAAAGAGAGTCAGGAAGGTAAAGAAAGTCTGAAGGGGGAAGGAAGGCTTGGATAGTCAAAGGGAGCCAGAGGAGGCAAGGAGAGTCAGGCAGAGTCAGAGGGAGGCGAGGAGAGTCAGAGGGAGTCAAAGAGAGTCACAGAGAGCCAGAGAGAGTCACAGAGAGTCACAAGGAGGCAAGGAGAGTCAGAAGGGAGACTAGGAGAGTCCAAGAGAGTCAGCGGGAGACAAAGAGCCTCAGAGGGAGGCACGGAGAGTCAGAGGGAGACAGAGAAAGTCAGAGGGAGGCAAGGAAAGTCAAAGAGAGAAGAGGGAGGCAAAGAGAGCCAGAGGACGCAAACAGAGTTAGACGGGTAGCTAGGAGAGTTAAAGAGAGCCAGAGGGAGGCAAAGAGAGCCTGAGAGAGTCACAGAGAGTCACAAGGAGGCAAGGAGAGTCAGAAGGGAGACTAGGAGAGTCCAAGAGAGTCAGCGGGAGACAAAGAGCCTCAGAGGGAGGCACGGAGAGTCAGAGGGAGACAGAGAAAGTCAGAGGGAGGCAAGGAAAGTCAAAGAGAAAAGAGGGAGGCAAAGAGAGCCAGAGGACGCAAACAGAGTTAGACGGGAAGCTAGGAGAGTCACAGAGAGCCAGAGAGAGTCACAGAGAGTCATAAGGAGGCAAGGAGAGTCAGAAGGGAGACTAGGAGAGTCGAAGAGTCGAAGAGAGTCAGCGGGAGACAAAGAGCCTCAGAGGGAGGCAAGGAGAGTCAGAGGTAGACAGAGAAAGTCAGAGGGAGGCAAGGAAAGTCAAAGAGAGAAGAGGGAGGCAAAGAGAGCCAGAGGACGCAAACAGAGTTAGACGGTTAGCTAGGAGAGTTAAAGAGAGCCAGAGGGAGGCAAAGAGAGTCAGAGGGAGTCAAAGAGAGTCAGACAGAAAGCTAGGAGAGTAAAAGCGAGCCAGAGGGATGCAAAGAGAGTCAGAGGGAGTCAAAGAGAGTCAGACAGAAAGCTAGGAGAGTAAAAGCGAGCCAGAGGGAGGAAGAGAGAGTAGGAGGGAGGTGTAGGGATGCATCAAACATGTTTATATTTCTACTTGCTACTGAAGCAGCTCCTTTAAAATGTACAGCATCACCATCCCTGTAATATTGCCAAATTATTATCAGCTGTATTAGGCAGACATATTTCTACAAGCCTATCTCCTAATTTCCTAATTCAGTGTTATAGTTGATTTTCTGTAAACACACACACAAGGAAACACTTTCTCAGTGAAGGTGATGGTGTATGTGTAGAGGTGCTGCTGAGTCTCAGCATCATAAAATGACAGAACCCTCTCCTCATAGTCCAGGTAAACCCCAAACCTTCGTATTGCCATCATTTCTTTCGGTGTTAGTGGTGGACTTGGCTTCACATTCCAATAAGTCCCATAATGTGCAAAGTACCAGATATCATTACCAGGGGTCCATATGTCACGGGAGGGCTTTTGTGTAGCAGACAGAAGAGCGATTCCGAAAGACATGGAGAATATATGAAAGAGCCCTCTGGGTATTCTTGGAGGCAGGGTTACCTCCCAGTAGTGAAGTCCTGACGTGAAGCCCTGTGATGTCAGGACACATTGGAAATGTAGAAACCTCTTGTCATTGATAGTAACTTTGTTTGGCGTATCACGCAGGGTGACACTCTTTCTATCTGCAGAGATGCCGAGGGAAGAGTGTGCTGTCTCTGGATCAAAGGAGAGAGACTCTAGAAAGAGAAGAAGGGGGTTAAACGGTCTTTAATTTGAACTTTACAAGCACCACCAGCAGACAAGTAGACACAATTGCATAAACACTGCAGATATATAAATTGGAGGGTTCACTAAATGTAATACTCCCACCAGGAGAGAAGTGAAGACTTTTGAACTTTGAGATGCACATGTGCTGAAGACCACTGTGGAGCTCCGTTAGAAGGGGCTCCCTCTCTTCTAGCTTCACCCATTCACCAAGAGACTGGGTGGGAATTTTGATGCAGCCAGAACTTTCCTCCCGACTCAAACCACTCTTTGTGGCATCTACCTCAGTGTAAATATATCTCTCTGGAAGTGACATGGTGTTTGTTCTAGATGAGGACCATCCCTCATTGCTGCTTTAAGAGGCCTGTTGAATGGACCAATCTTAGCTTGGTCTCTGAAGGCTCCTTCATGAAGAGTCCACTCTGTGTTTTATCAACTACATCACTAAAAATGTATTTATTTGGTTCATAGGGCTCATAAACACTCATCCATTGCACGATAACAACATCTATTTGTTAACGAAACAAGCAAAAAAGCATTAAGCATTACATATTGGACTGGCAGACAAATATATGTAAAAATATCAAAAAATCCATGATGTACAACATTTGAATTAACAGGGTCTACAGTAGGGTTGGATGTACCTTGTGTAATTGCCTCTAGCCTAATTAGATGTAAATACAGGACATTACATGTAATTAAGGGGAGGATTATTAGAAATTGGGTTGGTGGAGACTGGAGTATGAACCTTAATCAAACAGAAACCACACTTCTAGTCAGGTTAAGTGTCGGGCAACGCCTAAATTAACTGTGCTCACCTTCTAGTAGCTTGGCACACATCAGTCAGGCTTAACTTAGAGTGTAAAGTATTTGTGCAACATTTTAAACAGTAAAACAGTGAAAGCACCACTCAAAAAGATACCACACAAGTTAGAAAAATTGTACTGACTTTAATAAATTAAAGAAGTCCAAAACGACTTGAAGTATTAATTTTTAATGGTTTTAAGTAAAAATAGCGAAATAAGATATCTGGTCATGTCGGATCAGGACAAAGTCAAAAGTTCAGGCCGACCAAAATGGAGCGCAGACTGGATACAAGGTCCCAGTTTGGTCCACTGAACAAAAATACCTTAATCCTAGGTTGCGGAGCGTTGTGTGGATTAAAGTTGAAAAATGCGTTGAGTATCCTGTCAGTGGGGCTTGCAAGGCAAAGACCAGTGTCAAGGATATGTAGAGCAATCAAGGCAATGTGTCAGCTGCGGTGAAAGGGAAGGTTCCAATATAGAGATTTATCACTGTCATCAAGGCTGCCATTGATGGGAATGTGAGGACCCTGCAGCGGGAGGAGCCTTGTGCAGTGTTTTGTGTTCAATCCTTGCAGTAGTGGCGCTGTGTGGGTTCATATCCATGCGGTGGCAGGGGTGCATCAGATCCGATCCCCACAACTCAGTGATGCGTTGGTTCAGCAAGGAATGCGCCTGTTCCGCTGGAGCAAACAGCTGAGGCCCACTTCCAAGAGTCCAGGACTAGGGTGGCTCCATTTGGCAGGGTAGGCACACAGATGGCAGAGTTCAGGTGTAGAGGCGGGGTGGTTGGAAGTTTAGCCCTTGGAGTTACTCTGGGTTCAAGTGATGCAGTTCCAGTCCCCCCAACACGGCAAGATGATTGCAGGCTGAAGGGCAACACAACATAGAAGGAGTTCAGCAGAACAACAGTTCAGCAGACTGGCAGTTCTTCAGCAGTACAGCAGTTCTTTTTCTTGGCAGAGTCTTCACAGATCCAGAAGTGTACTGAAGTGGCGGTATCAGAGGTCCAGTACTTATACCCAGCAGTGCCTTTGAAGTGGGGGAGACTTCAAATACATGCCCTTGACGTGCGCAGAGACCCTGCCCTTCCTGCCCTGGTTCCAGAAACAATACAAGGGGGAATGCAGAACTTTGTGCCCATGCTGCGTCAAAACCCTGCACCTGCGACGCAACTCCAGCAATGCGCCACTTTTACTGCACAGATGTGTCACGCATCTGTGCCGTTTTTGCCCCATGGTGCGCCGCATTGTAAATGCGGCGCATCCATGGTGGCGAGCTGTGGCGCACGATAACTGGCGCATCCCTGCTGATATGCAGGGATGCGCCAGTTATTGTAAATATGCCCCCTTAACTGCAGCCGCAGCTCATGCGCTGGAATCCTTACCTGCATCAAAATGCACTACTGGTGATTCACAAGAACACTTGACCTAAAAACATAATTATAATAACGTCAACAAAACCTCTCTCACAGGAATTAACTATGTCATAGTCATGTCAGATGGACTTTTAATAGTCTTACTTGGAACCACTAAAGGTGGTGCAGAACCGATTCTTTGTGTTAAATGATTATATCTGCAACGATATAAAGGCTTGTTTTAGCATAAACTCATAGGACTATTTGAAGGGATTCGTAATAGCTTAAAACTATAAAATACCTTTTGTAATAATCTGTCTTCCTCTATAGAACTTGATTTAAGAGCACGGAGCAAGCTCGCCTCAAAAGTCTGGGGTAAGAGAGAGACGCCGATATTTATATTTAATGGCGAGTTTGTTTGCCTCACTATTCACTTGCTACATGACCGCTGGAGTGAAGAATTCTTACCTTCGCAGAGAACTAATCACTCGCGGCACCAGGGAATCGCAAATGTTGCCCGGCCGTATGGTTTAGTGCGAACATGGCCTGCATTCTATTTACGTGAGGCGCGTCATGAACGCGACTCTCTAGAATCATGGGAGATGTAGTATAAAGCACCTGTCTTGATGAATGTGACTCGAACCCGGATCTTTTTCTAATTGGGGTGGATGTTGTTAATACTGTGACACTTCATTCACAATTCGATCGCAAGGCATTTTTGTGTTAGAATTGGCCCGCTTTTTAAAAAATATATGCGCTCGTTGTCATTTTGTAAGAGATGTACCATGACTGAAATGGAAGAGGAAGCGGAATCACTCCTCTAGTTATTACAATATATATAATAATACTTGAAGCTTATAAATAGCCTAAAGTAATATCAAACCAGGTTTAAAAAATTTTGAATGTCTGTTCCACGTCATTAAAATGCATTTATTATAAAGTGATCATGAATAGATCACAAAGAATTTCCATATTAAAATACATATATCTATATGGTGTGCGCAAATTGACATTCTGTGAGTAGTATTGTTCTCTTGGGTTTGTAGAGAATGAAAATATGAACAAGTTATTATTCTGGTTTTGACACATCCAAATGACCCAAAAGTGGTGCAAATTAAAGTTTATACATTTCTGAAAGTTCATTCGGCCCATTGACTGCCGTATTGAATTTTATAATGGGCATCACTTCACGTTTCAATAATTTCAAATCAAGGTCTCCACCTCGGTATTCTTGTTCTATTTTTGAAATGATGGTCCATCTTAGCTCCTTTTCTGTATGGGTCTTCGAATGCCAATGATTCACTAGTGGTGCAGTTTGCACATTTTTTCAAATTCTTGATTTATATTGCTGAATTCTGTAATGTACTTCCTGATTGGTTTTTCCGATGTATAATTTCTTACACGGACAGAAAATCCCGTAAACAACATACTTAGATTTACAATTTGAGCATGTTTCATGTTTCCAATGATTTCCATTATGTGTGAAGAGATCGCCTTCTATCGTTGACTCGCAACCGACACAAGTGCCACATTTGTGATGCTCTTTTATTGGAGGCAAACCAGGTGTTAGTTGAGTTTAGATAAAAGAAGTGGTGTGTGCATTTCTTAAAAATTATGACAGAACGTGACACGTTCGCTTATAGCGAACAACATATTTTAAAACTAATAAATGACCCTCCACTATTTGCTTCAGCTGAACTGAGCGCAATGGCAAAAGTCACTAATGAATCTGACAGACTCATAAGATTAAAAAAGAAACAAAATAGGACAGACCTTCATGGCCATTTTCTAGTCGAACATTTGAGAGCAGGAACTATCCCGGGAGGACTACAGATACGTAACGTACCAGTGATATTCACCAATGAACCCCTTTACAAAAAAGGATACAGCTTCATTGAAACCAAGTGTAGCAGAGACCTTATGGTTCTCACTGTTGAGACAGCACAAAGACTTTCTAAACAACAATTGGAAGAGATTGCCATTCTAGAAGCTGAAATTAAAACAAATCAATTTATCATGGATTCAAAAGCACTCCTTGAAAAAGTGGAAAAAGAAATTCTTGAATTCAAAGATTACACAATTAACCAAAAAGGGACAAAATTTGAAAAGGACAAAAATAATTTTTCATTAGACAAATTTTATCCCTATCTTCAAACAGACTTCTATTCTAGACCAGAATCACTGAAGTTTCTCCCTGAATACCAAGGGAGATCCAGGAATAATTACATCACCTTCTCTGAAACATCGTCCTCATCTAGCGGAAGTGAAACAGAAAATAGTAACAGCCACCCAGATTTCAACAGACGAGGCAACTTTCAACAAAATTTTCAACATCCACAGCAGCCGTCTTTTCTAGGGAGAGGCCAACAAAAACCGCGAGGCAGAACCAGATACAACAATCAGCCATGGGAAATGTCGACAAGGCGACACAATTACAAGAATTAAATAAATAATCTATTTACAATTTATCAGCTAAAATCTTGACTGGTGCAGAATTGGGTATTTTGGAAAAAGGTTTGTCCTTTCTTGCAACAAGAGACACAAATTGTGTCCAAATGAAGGCAGAATTTATTGAATTTTGCAGAAAAATTTGTCTAAAAACCTTCTTGTTAGAGAATCCACTAAAAGATAATTTTGAAACAACTGGACTTAGAAAAAAGTCAACGTTTTGTCCATCATCAGGCAAAATTCCAAAAGAGGTGATCATGTTTGAGAAAGTGATACTATCAGCTATCGCTAAAATTGAAAAAAAGGTTCTTAAAACCAAATATCACGAAAATACAAAAAGAAGCTTTGTGTGATTTGAAAAATTATCCATCTATAATAATCAAACAAGCCGATAACGGTGGATCAATTGTTGTCTGGGGAACAGAACGATACACAGCAGAAGTAAATAAACAACTTGGAGATGAACAATGTTACAAAAAGATACCAAAAGACCTCACGTGGAAACTACAAGGTCAACTTTTTAGCATTTTACAGGCAGGCTTTGACCAAGGTTTTCTAGGCAAAAAGGAATATGAGTTTCTTCAGAATAAACATCCACGAACACCAATATTCTATGTACTTCCTAAAGTACATAAAGATGAAAACTGCCCGTCTGGAAGACCAATAGTTTCTGGATGCGAATCACTTACAGAACCAATTTCAAAATTTGTGGACTATTTTCTCAAACCCTTTATGGAAGATGTTAAATCATTTTTACAAGATACTACAGATTTTATCAACAAATTGGAGACAATGGAGTTTGAAGAAAATACACACTTTTTAGTCACTTTAGATGTGGTATCATTATATACTCAACTACCGCAAGACGAAGGCTTGGCTGTCCGGGTGCTGTTTCAAAGACTGATAGTCCAAGATCCACGGGAGTGAAGACAATGTCTTTTCACTCTCACAGGGTATAGTCACCTCTAGGCCAATAGACACACCACAGGTAGACTGATGCCCCCTCAGAGAGTGAAGAGACCAGAAAGGACCACCAGGACTTCTCAAAGGTATCACAGGGCTCTTACAAGAAACAGGGAAACAGAAAGGGGAAAGATTAAGGAGACATATTCCTATACCACAGAGGCAAGTGATAAACCTTTACATTATATGCCCTCCCATACTCACAGGTACATTGCCAGTAGGACTCTTTACATAGGTCTCTCCAAATGATTACAAAGTGATTAGTAATCCAGCATAAAAGATGTGCAATTCCTTGCATCCAATAGTTGTCAGGAAGACAGTGGAACAAGACAGGAGTCCTCTGAGTGCAGCAGTTCCAACTGGATTCAACTTAAACAGAAGTGTCTTACATAGCGCTGATTATGAATGCCCCCAACTAAGTGGCACAATTAGCTTTTACTCGCTAATACAGTGTAATGGCAATGTAAAACAAAAGCGTAACTCTCAACTGGAGTGTTTTCTCACTCCCGTATATCTCCAGCGCTCAACAGCACTTGATAGCGCTCGTCAGCGCGGGCTAAATCAAAAAACGTATGAATCATTTGGCAAAATGCTCTGAATAGCGCTCTACGCACTGTGCAAAAAAAAGGTCTCTCGCTCTCACTCACACGGAGTCAACTGCAAGAGAAGGCAGTCCTTTAGCGCTACTTCGCGCTTGCAGGCACAACACGAAAACAGTCTCGTATCCTTCCAGAGGCTGATGGGAAAAAGGGGTAGTTCGTTACCGGTGCGTCCTCGCGCAGCAGCGCTTCCTAGGGATTCGGAATTCCAGCGGTAACAACGGAGGAGCAGGGAAGTCTTCCAAAACGAAGCAGGTACGGTGGAATCTTTCTTTGATGAAGTGAAACAGGTACACAGAATGTCGATGTTGTAACTCGAACTTCAAGGAACGGGCAAAACAGGAAAGGGACGTGGTCCTAAACAGGAAATAAGGCCAAGCACCTGATACAGGGAGCTTGCTGCCTATATTTCCAAAACAAGTCACCTGACCTAACCTAAGACAGCATGGGAAGGCATACACTGCGATAGCCATCGCAAGGCCCTCTGGGAATTGTAGTTTGTGGACTGGTCTCAGACCTAAAAAGGATACAGGAAGCCCGATTGTTGACATTGGCAGTACTAGAAACATTCTTAGACAGTAGACCAAAACCAGTAAAAATTCCCACAGATTTATCATGGAGCTAGCCAGCTTTGCTCTAAAAAAGAACTATTTTAGTTTTAAAGATGAATTCTTTTACCAAATGAAAGGAGTTGCGATGGGGTGTCCCTTCGCCCCAGAGTTAGCACTACTCTACATGTCAAAATATGAGGACAGATTTGTGCATAATAACAATCCGTTTGCAGAGTGGATCGGAAGCTGGGTCCGCTATATTGACGATATTTTTATGATTTGGACAGGTGAAGAATAAAAATTACAGGCCTTTTTCGTTTGGTTAAACAATAGAACACTCAACATTATATTTAGTATGAACTATTCGAAATCTAAAATGCGATTTCTTGACGTTGAAGTCTATGCCACAGATGGGTGATTAGCAACAACATTATTCAAGAAAAAAATGGATAGAAATAAAGCCCTGCATTTCTCGAGCAACCACCCACGCAGTCTAAAGGAGAATTTACCCTATGAGCAATTTCTACGAATTAGACGTAATTGTTCATTCAAAGATGAGTATTTTTTTCATGCGAACAATTTAAAGGATAGACTCCTCGTTCGAGGATATCTTAAAACGCTTTTTAAAAAAGCAATGAAGAGAGCGTGGTGGATTCCACGAGAAAGTTTACTTGAGAGAAATGTTAAATACAAGACGGATAGGATTGTTTGTGTGTCAACATTCTGTCCCACATCAAATTGGTTGTAAAAGGTAATCAACCAAAATTGGCATTTGGTGAAAAATGTTGATAAAACACTGAAAGAAGCCCCATTATTTGCGTTCAAGAAAGACAAAAACATTGCAAATCAGATTGTGCGAGCTGCTCTGCCCAAACCAAAAGGATTGGCAAAACACACAAGATGATGGACGGAATGTTGCACAATGGCAAAACATTCACCCCCAGTCACAGATCTGGGTTTAATCCATCGTTATTTTGCTCACCACACCACCCCAGTTCAGACATGGCCATATGCAAATCAGTCTTGACCCTGTGCCTCATGGGAACAGTCCAGCCCGAAATGCCAAGCCATGTCTTCCCTGGACCGGAATCAAGCATCCTAGGACCGGTTTCTGGCTATCAGCCGTCATCAGCCAGGATAGCTTGACTCCAGTGGTGTAGTGAGCACGGGACCCACGTCTGGGCATACCCTTCCCACATAGGGTGAACAGCAAAACACACAAGATGATGGACGGAATGTTGCACAATGGCAAAACATTCACCCCCAGTCACTGCATTCTGTCCATCAATTGTTGTTTTTGCATTTGTCACCCCGAGTGGGAAGGGTATGCTCAGACGTGAGTCCCTTGCTCTCCATGCCACTGGAATCAAGCTATCCTGGCTGACGAGCGCTGAAAGCCCGAAACTGGTCCTAGGATGCTTGTTTCCAGTCCAGGGAGGACCTCTCTTGGCAGTTCGGGCTGGACTGTTCCCATGGGGCACAGGGTCAAGACTGATTTGCATATGGCTGGGTTCAAACTGGAATGGCATGGTAAGCAAAAAAACGATGGATTTAGGCCCAGATCTCTGTACTGGGGTGAATGTATGACATTGTTCTGCATTCTGTCCATCAATTGTTGTTTTTACATTTGTCACCCCGAGTGGGAAGGGTATGCTCAGACGTGAGTCCCTTGCTCTCCATGCCACTGGAATCAAGCTATCCTGGCTGACGAGGGCTGAAAGCCCGAAACCGGTCCTAGGATGCTTGTTTCCAGTCCAGGGAGGACCTGGCTTGGCAGTTCGGGCTGGACTGTTCCCATGGGGCACAGGGTCAAGACTGATTTGCATATGGCTGGGTTTAAACTGGAATGGCATGGTGAGCAAAAAAACGATGGATTTAGGCCCAGATCTCTGTACTGGGGTGAATGTATGACATTGTTCAGCATTCTGTCCATCAATTGTTGTTTTTGCATTTGTCACCCCGAGTGGGAAGGGTATGCTCAGAAGTGAGTCCCTTGCTCTCCATGCCACTGGAATCAAGCTATCCTGGCTGACGAGGGCTGAAAGCCCGAAACCGGTCCTAGGATGCTTGTTTCCAGTCCAGGGAGGACCTGGCTTGGCAGTTCGGGCTGGACTGTTCCCATGGGGCACAGGGTCAAGACTGATTTGCATATGGCTGGGTTCAAACTGGAATGGCATGGTGAGCAAAAAAACGATGGATTTAGGCCCAGATCTCTGTACTGGGGTGAATGTATGACATTGTTCTGCATTCTGTCCATCAATTGTTGTTTTTGCATTTGTCACCCCGAGTGGGAAGGGTATGCTCAGACGTGAGTCCCTTGCTCTCCATGCCACTGGAATCAAGCTATCCTGGCTGACGAGGGCTGAAAGCCCGAAACCGGTCCTAGGATGCTTGTTTCCAGTCCAGGGAGGACCTGGCTTGGCAGTTCGGGCTGGACTGTTCCCATGGGGCACAGGGTCAAGACTGATTTGCATATGGCTGGGTTCAAACTGGAATGGCATGGTGAGCAAAAAAACGATGGATTTAGGCCCAGATCTCTGTACTGGGGTGAATGTATGACATTGTTCTGCATTCTGTCCATCAATTGTTGTTTTTGCATTTGTCACCCCGAGTGGGAAGGGTATGCTCAGACGTGAGTCCCTTGCTCTCCATGCCACTGGAATCAAGCTATCCTGGCTGACGAGGGCTGAAAGCCCGAAACCGGTCCTAGGATGCTTGGTTCCAGTCCAGGGAGGACCTGGCTTGGCAGTTCGGGCTGGACTGTTCCCATGGGGCACAGGGTCAAGACTGATTTGCATATGGCTGGGTTCAAACTGGAATGGCATGGTAAGCAAAAAAACGATGGATTTAGGCCCAGATCTCTGTACTGGGGTGAATGTATGACATTGTTCTGCATTCTGTCCATCAATTGTTGTTTTTGCATTTGTCACCCCGAGTGGGAAGGGTATGCTCAGACGTGAGTCCCTTGCTCTCCATGCCACTGGAATCAAGCTATCCTGGCTGACGAGCGCTGAAAGCCCGAAACTGGTCCTAGGATGCTTGTTTCCAGTCCAGGGAGGACCTCTCTTGGCAGTTCGGGCTGGACTGTTCCCATGGGGCACAGGGTCAAGACTGATTTGCATATGGCTGGGTTCAAACTGGAATGGCATGGTGAGCAAAAAAACGATGGATTTAGGCCCAGATCTCTGTACTGGGGTGAATGTATGACATTGTTCTGCATTCTGTCCATCAATTGTTGTTTTTGCATTTGTCACCCCGAGTGGGAAGGGTATGCTCAGACGTGAGTCCCTTGCTCTCCATGCCACTGGAATCAAGCTATCCTGGCTGACGAGGGCTGAAAGCCCGAAACCGGTCCTAGGATGCTTGTTTCCAGTCCAGGGAGGACCTGGCTTGGCAGTTCGGGCTGGACTGTTCCCATGGGGCACAGGGTCAAGACTGATTTGCATATGCCTGGGTTCAAACTGGAATGGCATGGTGAGCAAAAAAACGATGGATTTAGGCCCAGATCTCTGTACTGGGGTGAATGTATGACATTGTTCTGCATTCTGTCCATCAATTGTTGTTTTTGCATTTGTCACCCCGAGTGGGAAGGGTATGCTCAGACGTGAGTCCCTTGCTCTCCATGCCACTGGAATCAAGCTATCCTGGCTGACGAGGGCTGAAAGCCCGAAACCGGTCCTAGGATGCTTGTTTCCAGTCCAGGGAGGACCTGGCTTGGCAGTTCGGGCTGGACTGTTCCCATGGGGCACAGGGTCAAGACTGATTTGCATATGGCTGGGTTCAAACTGGAATGGCATGGTGAGCAAAAAAACGATGGATTTAGGCCCAGATCTCTGTACTGGGGTGAATGTATGACATTGTTCTGCATTCTGTCCATCAATTGTTGTTTTTGCATTTGTCACCCCGAGTGGGAAGGGTATGCTCAGACGTGAGTCCCTTGCTCTCCATGCCACTGGAATCAAGCTATCCTGGCTGACGAGGGCTGAAAGCCCGAAACCGGTCCTAGGATGCTTGTTTCCAGTCCAGGGAGGACCTGGCTTGGCAGTTCGGGCTGGACTGTTCCCATGGGGCACAGGGTCAAGACTGATTTGCATATGGCTGGGTTCAAACTGGAATGGCATGGTGAGCAAAAAAACGATGGATTTAGGCCCAGATCTCTGTACTGGGGTGAATGTATGACATTGTTCTGCATTCTGTCCATCAATTGTTGTTTTTGCATTTGTCACCCCGAGTGGGAAGGGTATGCTCAGACGTGAGTCCCTTGCTCTCCATGCCACTGGAATCAAGCTATCCTGGCTGACGAGGGCTGAAAGCCCGAAACCGGTCCTAGGATGCTTGTTTCCAGTCCAGGGAGGACCTGGCTTGGCAGTTCGGGCTGGACTGTTCCCATGGGGCACAGGGTCAAGACTGATTTGCATATGGCTGGGTTCAAACTGGAATGGCATGGTGAGCAAAAAAACGATGGATTTAGGCCCAGATCTCTGTACTGGGGTGAATGTATGACATTGTTCTGCATTCTGTCCATCAATTGTTGTTTTTGCATTTGTCACCCCGAGTGGGAAGGGTATGCTCAGACGTGAGTCCCTTGCTCTCCATGCCACTGGAATCAAGCTATCCTGGCTGACGAGGGCTGAAAGCCCGAAACTGGTCCTAGGATGCTTGTTTCCAGTCCAGGGAGGACCTGGCTTGGCAGTTCGGGCTGGACTGTTCCCATGGGGCACAGGGTCAAGACTGATTTGCATATGGCTGGGTTCAAACTGGAATGGCATGGTGAGCAAAAAAACGACGGATTTAGGCCCAGATCTCTGTACTGGGGTGAATGTATGACATTGTTCTGCATTCTGTCCATCAATTGTTGTTTTTGCATTTGTCACCCCGAGTGGGAAGGGCATGCTCAGACGTGAGTCCCTTGCTCTCCATGCCACTGGAATCAAGCTATCCTGGCTGATGAGGGCTGAAAGCCCGAAACCGGTCCTAGGATGCTTGTTTCCAGTCCAGGGAGAACCTGGCTTGGCAGTTCGGGCTGGACTGTTCCCATGGGGCACAGGGTCAAGGCTGATTTGCATATGGCTGGGTTCAAACTGGAATGGCAGGTGATCAAAAAAACGATGGATTTAGGCCCAGATCTCTGTACTGGGGTGAATGTATGACATTGTTCTGCATTCTGTCCATCAATTGTTGTTTTTGCATTTGTCACCCCGAGTGGGAAGGGTATGCTCAGACGTGAGTCCCTTGCTCTCCATGCCACTGGAATCAAGCTATCCTGGCTGACGAGGGCTGAAAGCCCGAAACCGGTCCTAGGATGCTTGTTTCCAGTCCAGGGAGGACCTGGCTTGGCAGTTCGGGCTGGACTGTTCCCATGGGGCACAGGGTCAAGACTGATTTGCATATGGCTGGGTTCAAACTGGAATGGCATGGTGAGCAAAAAAACGATGGATTTAGGCCCAGATCTCTGTACTGGGGTGAATGTATGACATTGTTCTGCATTCTGTCCATCAATTGTTGATTTTGCATTTGTCACCCCGAGTGGGAAGGGTATGCTCAGACGTGAGTCCCTTGCTCTCCATGCCACTGGAATCAAGCTATCCTGGCTGACGAGGGCTGAAAGCCCGAAACCGGTCCTAGGATGCTTGTTTCCAGTCCAGGGAGGACCTGGCTTGGCAGTTCGGGCTGGACTGTTCCCATGGGGCGCAGGGTCAAGACTGATTTGCATATGGCTGGGTTCAAACTGGAATGGCATGGTGAGCAAAAAAACGATGGATTTAGGCCCAGATCTCTGTACTGTGGTGAATGTATGACATTGTTCTGCATTCTGTCCATCAATTGTTGTTTTTGCATTTGTCACCCCGAGTGGGAAGGGTATGCTCAGACGTGAGTCCCTTGCTCTCCATGCCACTGGAATCAAGCTATCCTGGCTGACGAGGGCTGAAAGCCCGAAACCGGTCCTAGGATGCTTGTTTCCAGTCCAGGGAGGACCTGGCTTGGCAGTTCGGGCTGAACTGTTCCCATGGGGCACAGGGTCAAGACTGATTTGCATATGGCTGGGTTCAAACTGGAATGGCATGGTGAGCAAAAAAACGATGGATTTAGGCCCAGATCTCTGTACTGGGGTGAATGTATGACATTGTTCTGCATTCTGTCCATCAATTGTTGTTTTTGCATTTGTCACCCCGAGTGGGAAGGGTATGCTCAGACGTGAGTCCCTTGCTCTCCATGCCACTGGAATCAAGCTATCCTGGCTGACGAGGGCTGAAAGCCCGAAACCGGTCCTAGGATGCTTGTTTCCAGTCCAGGGAGGACCTGGCTTGGCAGTTCGGGCTGGACTGTTCCCATGGGGCACAGGGTCAAGACTGATTTGCATATGGCTGGGTTCAAACTGGAACGGCATGGTGAGCAAAAAAACGATGGATTTAGGCCCAGATCTCTGTACTGGGGTGAATGTATGACATTGTTCTGCATTCTGTCCATCAATTGTTGTTTTTGCATTTGTCACCCCGAGTGGGAAGGGTATGCTGAGACGTGAGTCCCTTGCTCTCCATGCCACTGGAATCAAGCTATCCTGGCTGACGAGGGCTGAAAGCCCAAAACCGGTCCTAGGATGCTTGTTTCCAGTCCAGGGAGGACCTGGCTTGGCAGTTCGGGCTGGACTGTTCCCATGGGGCACAGGGTCAAGACTGATTTGCATATGGCTGGGTTCAAACTGGAATGGCATGGTGAGCAAAAAAACGATGGATTTAGGCCCAGATCTCTGTACTGGGGTGAATGTATGACATTGTTCTGCATTCTGTCCATCAATTGTTGTTTTTGCATTTGTCACCCCGAGTGGGAAGGGTATGCTCAGACGTGAGTCCCTTGCTCTCCATGCCACTGGAATCAAGCTATCCTGGCTGACGAGGGCTGAAAGCCCGAAACCGGTCCTAGGATGCTTGTTTCCAGTCCAGGGAGGACCTGGCTTGGCAGTTCGGGCTGGACTGTTCCCATGGGGCACAGGGTCAAGACTGATTTGCATATGGCTGGGTTCAAACTGGAATGGCATGGTGAGCAAAAAAACGATGGATTTAGGCCCAGATCTCTGTACTGGGGTGAATGTATGACATTGTTCTGCATTCTGTCCATCAATTGGTGTTTTTGAATTTGTCACCCCGAGTGGGAAGGGTATGCTCAGACGTGAGTCCCTTGCTCTCCATGCCACTGGAATCAAGCTATCCTGGCTGACGAGGGCTGAAAGCCCGAAACCGGTCCTAGGATGCTTGTTTCCAGTCCAGGGAGGACCTGGCTTGGCAGTTCGGGCTGGACTGTTCCCATGGGGCACAGGGTCAAGACTGATTTGCATATGGCTGGGTTCAAACTGGAATGGCATGGTGAGCAAAAAAACGATGGATTTAGGCCCAGATCTCTGTACTGGGGTGAATGTATGACATTGTTCTGCATTCTGTCCATCAATTGTTGTTTTTGCATTTGTCACGCCGAGTGGGAAGGGTATGCTCAGACGTGAGTCCCTTGCTCTCCATGCCACTGGAATCAAGCTATCCTGGCTGACGAGGGCTGAAAGCCCGAAACCGGTCCTAGGATGCTTGTTTCCAGTCCAGGGAGGACCTGGCTTGGCAGTTCGGGCTGGACTGTTCCCATGAGGCACAGGGTCAAGACTGATTTGCATATGGCTGGGTTCAAACTGGAACGGCATGGTGAGCAAAAAAACGATGGATTTAGGCCCAGATCTCTGTACTGGGGTGAATGTATGACATTGTTCTGCATTCTGTCCATCAATTGTTGTTTTTGCATTTGTCACCCCGAGTGGGAAGGGTATGCTCAGACGTGAGTCCCTTGCTCTCCATGCCACTGGAATCAAGCTATCCTGGCTGACGAGGGCTGAAAGCCCGAAACCGGTCCTAGGATGCTTGTTTCCAGTCCAGGGAGGACCTGGCTTGGCAGTTCGGGCTGGACTGTTCCCATGGGGCACAGGGTCAAGACTGATTTGCATATGGCTGGGTTCAAACTGGAATGGCATGGTGAGCAAAAAAACGATGGATTTAGGCCCAGATCTCTGTACTGGGGTGAATGTATGACATTGTTCTGCATTCTGTCCATCAATTGTTGTTTTTGCATTTGTCACCCCGAGTGGGAAGGGTATGCTCAGACGTGAGTCCCTTGCTCTCCATGCCACTGGAATCAAGCTATCCTGGCTGACGAGGGCTGAAAGCCCGAAACCGGTCCTAGGATGCTTGTTTCCAGTCCAGGGAGGACCTGGCTTGGCAGTTCGGGCTGGACTGTTCCCATGGGGCACAGGGTCAAGACTGATTTGCATATGGCTGGGTTCAAACTGGAATGGCATGGTGAGCAAAAAAACGATGGATTTAGGCCCAGATCTCTGTACTGGGGTGAATGTATGACATTGTTCTGCATTCTGGCCATCAATTGTTTTTTTTGCAAACCAAAAGGATTGGCAATCAGCGGCTTTCTAGGCTTGCCTCCAATATAAGGGCATCACAAATGTGGCACTTGTGTCTGTTGCGAGTCATCGATAGAAGGCGATCTCTTCACACATAATGGAAATCATTGGAAACATGAAACATTCTCAAATTGTAAATCTAAGCATGTTGTTTACGGGATTTTCTGTCCGTGTAAGGAATTATACTTCAGAAATCCAATCAGGAAGTACATTACAGAATTCAGCAACATAAATTAAGAATTCGTAAAAATGTGCAAACTGCACCACTAGAGAATCATTGGCATTCGAAGACCCATACAGAAAAGGAGCTAAGATGGACCATCATTTCAAAAGTAGAACAAGAATACCGAGGTGGAGACCTTGATTTGAAATTATTGAAACGTGAAGTGATGCCCATTATAAAATTCAGTACGGCCGTCAATGGGCTGAATGAACTTTCAGATATGTATAAACTTTAATTTGCACCACTTTCAGGTCATTTGGATGTGTCAAAACCAGGAGAATAACTTGTTCATATTTTCATTCTCTACAAACCCAAGAGAACAATACTACTCACAGAATGTCAATTTGCGCACACCATATAGATGTATGTATTTTATTATGGAAATTCTTTGTGATCTATTCATGATCACTTTATAATAAATGCATTTTAATGACGTGGAACGGACATTCAAACATTTTTAAACCTGGTTTGATATTACTTTAGGCTATTTATAAGCTTCAAGTATTATTATATATATTGTATTAACTAGAGGAGTGATTCCGCTTCCTCTTCCATTTCAGTCATGGTACATCTCTTACAAGATGACAACGAGCGCATATATTGTTTTTTAAAAAGCGGGCCAATTCTGACACAAAAAAGCCTTGCGATTGAATTGTGAATGAAGTGTGTTGTATTTTAAATGTGTATGTATCTTTAAGTAATGTACAGAGTTGGCAGTGGCATGCGCTGTGTTATGTTTTGCATGTGTTCCAAGTTCCAGTATGGAACAAGGGACGTTTCTGGCCAGTGGTGGAGTCAGTTGTAAGTCACCCTGCAGCTGGATGGATGTACTGTCGTGCTATCTTCATTAAAGAAGAACTACCTATTTGACTTGTTTCTAGGATTTAATATTGGCGACGAGCGGAAAATCTCTCATGTCAGGGAAGCACGGGAACTGAGATTAAATGGATCCACGCTAGATGAGAGCGAAGCGGAATGCAATTTTAAGCAAGAAGGAAAAGAAAAATTAACAAGGTTATGGCGATGGAAGCGGTATTGAAGAGGAAGTAAGGCGGCGTTGGAGAAGCGTTTTCTACATTTGAAGCGAAGTACAAGCGGTATTTGAAGAAAACTTAAAAAAAAAAATAAAGTTACCGCCATCTCTGTGCGGGGAGCGAGGACCAGAACGTGGACGGAGGAAGCGTTCTGCGATCGCGTCTTGGACACAGGAGGAGGAAGGTACTGACGAACAGTGATCGTCATCACGCAGAGACGTGTGGAGCGTGAGGAAGAAACATCGTTTCCTAGCAACGGGGTCTATCGAGGGCGAAGCAGGACGTAGTACGCGATGAAGAAGAGAAGTGGTACGAGTGAAGCATTACGAGTTCTGGGTTAAAAAGGAAGCAAAGGAGACCTACATTTTGAGAGGGAAATATGAAGTGAAGAGCTGTGTCAGTTTTAAAAGGTGGGAAGTACTTTCATCATTTATTTATTTTTTCTCGTTTTTCGCATGGTATAGAGCATTTTGGCAAAAGAGAAGGTAAATTAGCCAGATAAGCAGCATATTAAAAAAAAAAGGAGGATCATCGGAGGAGATCTATATGTATATATATTTAAAAAAAAAGAGAATTTAATGTGCAAAGGTTTATTCCACATGAGGAGAAAATAAAAGAAGGTGTGCGTTGTGCAAGCAAAGACAGAGTTATTATTGGATGAAGTAATATTTTCGCACAGTAGTGAGGTATTCAGTAAAGTCACATGTAAGAAGAGAGTCAAGGACAGTAAAGGTAAAGAACAAGGAAGTACTAGGGTTCGAAGGAAAAGAGTAAAAAAAAGATGCAATTTGATCCTCCAGGAAAGTTTTTACAGAATAAGGGAGATCCACCTCTACCATGGTCAAGGTGGAAAGAAGAGTTTTTAACGTACATGAAAGCGATTGACGGAGAGAGAATGGGTGCGGAAAGGAAAAAAAGCATTTTACTGCATTGTTTGGGTTCGGAAGGACAAGACGTTTTCAGAGCATTACCACAAGTGACACCTCAAGTAGGAGAAGAGAACCTTAATGTGTACAGTGAAGCGTTACAGAGACTAGAAAAAAGATTCAAACCTGCTACAAGTATTGCACTGAACAGATTCAAATTTTATACAAGAAAGCAAAAGGAAGAAGAATCGTTTGATGACTTTTTAACGGCGTTAAGAGCACTGTGTGTACATTGCAAATTTGGAATGATGGCAGATGAGATGATAAGGGATCAGATTATCGTGCATGTGAGGAACAAGAAGGTTCAAGAGAACTTGTGGGTAATGGGGGATCCTAGCCTGACAGAAGCTATTGCTAATGCAAAAGCAGTGGAACAGTCTGAGAGTTGGATGCAGACAGTCAGGCAGAATAGTAAAAAAAGTGAAAGCGTAGAGGAAGTATGTGTTATAAAAAATAACGTGGAAAGTAGCGTAAAGGGTGGAAGCAACATGCAGGAGGTTTCTGGGAAAAAATATTTAAGTAACAAGTTCAACAGTGGTAATACATTCAGGGGTAATGTGCACCAGGGTGGTCAAAACATGTGTTATAGATGCGGGAGCAAGACACATTTGGCATCATTCAGAGGGTGTCCTGCTATAAGCAGGGAGTGTAGGAAGTATGGAAGATGGGGTCATTTCAGCATGGTGTGCAGAGATATTAGAAGGAGTGGTCCTTCTACGTTTACCCCTCCTTCCCGGTCAATTTCAACTATTTGTGGGAATGAAGTTAATAACTGTGAGTCAGGAGGGGAAGGAAATGAAGTCAATGCAGTTTGCGAGAGAGGTTTTGTGGTTTCTATTGTAAATAAGAGTGTGGGTAAAGAGATTATTTTGGAGTCTCCCAAATGTTTGGTCAAGGTGTGGGGTGTTGATCTAATGCTCATGGCTGATTCTGGATCGCCGTGGACTATAATATCCAAAGAATATTTTGAAGAGAAGCTGAAGAAAGCAAGTGTTGGGGAAAAATTGCATGCTAGTGATGTCATTGCAGAGAGTTTTGATGGTTCTAGGATTGATATGGAAGGGTATTTTACCGTCAAGTTGTGGTTTAAGGGTAGATGTGTAGAGATTAAATTGTACATTGCCAAAAAAGGAGTAAATGTGCTAGGATGGCGAGACCAGTGGAAACTAGGCATAATGCTAAATCCACGAGCAGATGAACCAGTTATACTTGGGGATCAATATTCAAATGGAAGGTGGCAGTGCTAGACAATAATGAGAAAGTGAAAAGGTTAGTAGACAAGTATAAACATGTTTTCAGTGAGAAGTTGGGTAAGCTGAAAGATTTTGAACACAAAATAGTTTTGAAACCTCAGGCACGTCCTGTAGTACAAAGGTTGAGAGGTGTACCTATCAACGTTAGAGAGGAGCTGAGAGAAATGTTGAGACAGCTTACGGAGGAAGGCATTATTGAGGAAATTGAGTCTTCAGAGTGGGTTTCTCCCATCGTTTTGGTACGCAAGGCAGACAAAAATTTGAGAGTGTGTGTTGATTTGAGGTCTTTAAATTCAAACATTGTGATTGACTGTCATCCTCTTCCGAACATAAATGAAGTGGTGTCAATGCTAGAGGGAGCAAAGGTTTTTTCTACATTAGATCTAAGGTCTGCGTATCATCAAATTGGTCTGGCTGAAGAGTCAAAGAATCTCACAGCGTTTATCACTCCACAAGGCCTGTATCGTTACACCAGAATGCCGTTTGGTTTGGCTTCAGCTGCATCGGTTTTTCAGAGGATTATGTTTAGGATATTCAGAGATGTAGATGTTTTTGTGAAATGTTTTCAGGATGACATATTAGTTTTCTCAAAAAATGAGGAGGAACATGGAGCTCATCTTAGAGAAGTCTGTAGTAGATTGGAGAGAAATGGTCTTACGCTGAAGGAAAGTAAGTGTAAATTGTACAGAAAATCTGTTGAGTATCTTGGCCACACTCTTTCAGGTGATGGGGTTGTACCAAAGAAATCTAATGTGGATGCCATCACAAATGCCCCATCTCCTAAAAACAAAGAACAATTGTTGAGTTTTGCAGGGATGTGTGAATATTATAGAAAATTTGTGAGCAATTTTGCAAGCAAAATGGAACCTCTGAGAGTTTTACTACGGAAGAACACTGAGTACATTTGGGGTAGTGACCAGGAGAAAGCGTTTGAGAATATTAAGCAGGATATAGTGCGTGCACCCACTTTGAAGCCATTTTGTGTTAATAAAGAGTGTATCATCACAGTTGATGCCAGTTTATATGGCATCGGTGGTGTACTTTCACAGAGGTACGGTAGAGACGAATGGAATGTGGCGTTTGCTTCGCGTACTCTCAATGAGTCAGAGAGAAAATATGCTGTGATTGAGAAAGAGCTACTGGCGTGTGTTTGGGCTATAGAGCATTACAAGTTGTATGTTTGGGGAGGAAAATTTGTGTTAAGAACTGATCACAAGCCGTTAGTCAATATTTTGTCTTCGGGTGGTGGGTGGAATTCCACTGCAAGAATTGCGAGGCTTTCTTCTAGGCTTCAGGAGTATAATTTTAAGACAGAGTATGTTCCAGGAAAGAGGAACGTTACAGCCGATTTTCTTTCAAGGCTCCCATGTAGTTCTAGTGTGGTGAATGTAGTAAGGGAGATTGATTTTGTTTTAAATATTAATGAAATGATCCCTGCACAGTTTCAGGATATTAGTGAAGCTTTTTGGGAAGAAAGCGTCAATAAGGATGAAGATTGGTTAAACATCAAGAGGTTTGTGTTGGAAGGATGGCCTAAAAAACATTTAATCAGACCGGAGTTACTACCTTGGTTCAAAGTTGCAGGTGAATTAGAAGTAGAAGGACATTTCATGTTTAAGAGTGGTAAGTGCATTCCCCCAAAAGATATGCAAGTGGTTATTCTTAAGATTGCTCACAGAACACATCCAGGGATTTCATCCATGAAACGTCTGATTAGGAATTTTTTTTGGTGGCCTGGCGTTGATAGATTGGTTGATCGAGAAGTAAGGGAATGTGAACAATGTGTTTCAAGTGAAAGGATGCTCAGTGTTAAAACTCCTCCTTTAAGGATGGTAGAGTGGCCAAAGGAACCATGGCAAAGGTTAGCTTTTGATATTTCAGGTCCTTTCAACATGCTACCGGAAAGATGTAAATTTGCATTAGTGCTTGTAGACTATCATTCGAAATGGCCGGAAGTGAAATTTGTGAACAAAGTTACCACAGATGTGGTTTTGAATTTTTTAAAAGAAGTTTTTGCACGAGAAGGTTGTCCCTCTTGTTTAGTTACTGACAACGGAGTGCAATTTACTTCAATGGAAATGAAAGATTTTGTGAAAGAGTGTGGGATTAAACATATTCTTACTTCTTTGTATGGACCGCATGAAAATGGACAGGTAGAAAGGTTTAACAGAGTTTTGAAGGATTTTATTGTTGAGTCCATGAAAGAAGGGGAGAATTGGTTGAATATAGTAAGAGAAAAATTATGGTTGTACAGATTAACCCCTCACACTACCACTGAAGTGAGTCCGTTCAGATTGTTGAAAGGAAGAGAGCCTGCTTCTAAAATATGTCCTTGGTGGTTTCGAGATAAGTGTGTGAAGCAAATTAAGAGCAATGAGTGTGTTGAGGATGTTGCTTCAAGGGTGAAGAATAAACAGATGAAAACTTGTTTGTGGTTTGATAAGAAGTGGAGGACTTGTGTACCTAGCTTTAGAGTTGGGGATTGGGTGAGAATTCGAAAACCTGGAAGGTTAGAGTAGATATGGTAAAGCAATCCAAGTCAAAATAGTTTTTAGGAACTCAGTTGCTACTCAAGATGGGAAAGTCTGGAACACTAGAAGAGTTGCAAAGTGTCCTCTCAATGTTAGGCATGGTACTTTAAATGATGTGTCTGATGAATCAATACGTACCAATGAATGTGAAGTTGGTCCTATGGCAGAATCAGGAGGTGTGAAGGGAAATGATTCTGGTTGTTCTAAGAACACTAAGAACAGGACCTCTGACCGGGTAAAGTTTTCTCCCAAGAAGTTGTATGATTATGTTTAATTCTCTTTTGTTGTTCTAATTGTTGTTTTATTTATTTATTTTAGTTATGTTTATTTTCTTGTTTTGTTTTGTTTGAAGGAGGGGGATATGTTGTATTTTAAATGTGTATGTATCTTTAAGTAATGTACAGAGTTGGCAGTGGCATGCGCTGTGTTATGTTTTGCATGTGTTCCAAGTTCCAGTATGGAACAAGGGACATTTCTGGCCAGTGGTGGTGTCAGTTGTAAGTCACCCTGCAGCTGGATGGATGTACTGCCGTGCTATCTTCAATAAAGAAGAACTACCTATTTGACTTGTTTCTAGGATTTAATAAAGTGTCACAGTATTAACAACATTCACCCCAATTAGAAAAAGATCCGGGTTCGACTCCCATTCATCAAGACAGGTGATTTATACTACATCTCCCATGATTCTGGAGAGTCGCGTTCATGACGCGCCTCACGTAAAAAGAATGCCAGCCATGTTCGCACTAAATCAAACAGCCGGGCAACATTCTTCACTCCAGCGGTCATGTAGCAAGTAAATAGTAAGGCAAACAAACTCGCCATTAAATATAAATATCGGCGTCTCTCTCTCCCCCCAGACTTTTGAGGCGAGCTTGCTCCGTGGTCTGAAATCAAGTTCTATCGAGGAAGACAGATCATTACAAAAGGTATTTTATAGTTTTAAGCTATTACAAATCCCTTCAAATAGTCCTATGAGCTTATGCTAAAACAAGCCTTTATATCGTTGCAGATATACTCATTTAACACAAAGAATCGGTTCTGCACCACCTTTAGTGGTTCCAAGTAAGACTCTTAAAAGTCCATCTGACATGACTATGACATAGTTAATTCCTGTGAGAGAGGTTTTGTTGACGTTATTATAATTATGTTTTTAGGTCAAGTGTTCTTGTGAATCACCAGTAGTGCCTTTGTAAGCATTTTGATGCAGGTAAGGATCCAAGCGCATGAGCTGCGGCTGCAGTTAAGGTGTTTTGCGGTCACTTAGTAAGACAAAGTTATGTTTATGTCTTTTCAGTGAATCTGGTCCTGATGAGAATCCCCGCAAGAGGAGGGATTCGAAACGCATAGACCTTGTTGCCTTAGGCCAATCTATATATAAAAAAAACAAAAACAAATGGTGGATATTTTTCTCATTTGGGATAAATTGATGTTTTTGATGGCCTTTTTGTTCAATCTTTGAATTCAACATTTGATATGTTAATATGATATAAATGTTGTGTATATAGTGTGATTGGTTAGTGAGTGGAGCGTGCAGTGAGAAAATGTGGGATGATTGAAAGATGTGAATGGGGGCACTGATAGAATGAATGGGTTATGAAGAATGTATAGAGATTCCAATCAATATTTGTTGTGGTGCGTGTGAGAAGAAATAAAAGGTGGCTCATTTTGGTTTAAAGATGTCGGTTTGTATTTATGGATAAATAATTTTTTTGATAGAGAACTAATGTAGTTTGTGAAAAGCTTTTTTGGATTAAATCCAACTGAAACAGTGGTTGGCTGTGTTATTGTTTCATTCGATCCACTGTGATTAAGCTTGAAAAAAAGTGCAGCATTGGCGCTTCTTTTGTTTCTTGATGGTGTTAGGCTTGGCCTTGCTGCCTTTAAGCCAAAACCCTAGATTGTTTTCTGGTCTCTGAGGAGAGGCGCAACAATAAAGAAGTCACGGAGGTCAAATCTGCCACGAACCTCCAAAGCACTCAACAAAACGGAGCACAATACCATCCAAACTCAGACCTACAGTACTCAGAGCCCACCGAGGCATTCATAGAGACTCCAAGGGGCATATTATCAAGAGAGGCGTTAAAATGATCGCCGCTTTAGCGGCAGAAAACTGCCGGTAAAACGGAGATAATGGGCTTGATAATATGCTCTATGGAATTCAAATTGAAGCCCATGTTAGATGTGAAGGACGTCTAACATTGGCTTCAATTGGAATTCCATAGAGCATATTATCAAGCCCATTATAGCCCTTTTAGCTGCAGTTTTCAGCCGCTAAAACGGCGATAATTTTATCGCTTGTCTTGATAATATGCCCCTAAGTGACCGAGCTAAACAACATACTGATTTTCCCAGAACATGCCATAAAAAGATGAAGCTAGTTCCACATTACATCTCGAGGGGAGCTCAATATTAAGACTACTTGAAGTCCTCCCAGCCATTAGCCACATCAAATCTAGAGATCTGGAAAGAATCGAGTTAAAATCCAATCCCTGTCGAACCGGTCTAGAAATCACAACAGCAACCTGGACAGTACTCCTTTGTAGAACAGATCTGACGGCATAGGGAGTCCTTTTCTAAATGGGGTATTGAGCAAAATACGGCGGAGCATCTCCGCTACCCAAGCCCATTCAAACAGCCCAACCGAACAGTGGGCGTCCTAAAAGAAGCAAAAGGCCCTGATGAGTTCAGTACAATGAAAGGCAATGGCCAAACAATTAGAAAAATCACAATCCCAATACCACACTCCGAAGCTGCCAAACCCGAGGACAACTCGCAGGTGATCGCCTTAATCATAAACCACGGAGCTGCATGAACAACAGTGCACAAGGATTCCAAAAAAGCTCAGGGTTGCAAGATCTGCTCATGGAATGTGAACGGCTTAAGTTCAAAATTCGAAGATGCTGACTTTGTAGAGTTCATCCTACAGTATGACATACTTTTATTCCAAGAAACCTGGCAGACCATAAACTCACCATTAGCAGGCTATAAAGAATACCTCAACCCAGCCATAAAGGACGCAAAGTACGGATTGGCAAAAGGCAGCCTATAGACCTTCATCTCAACGGATATTCCCTGGAAAGATGTAGTCATCGAGCTTGATACCACCTGGATGCAATGGAGGTAATCCTACGCCCTGACTTAAGAGGAAAGGGTCCCTGCTTGTCGCAAGTGCATACCTGCGCCAACCAGAGACCCCGGATTCTAACATTGGTGGCAGCGGTGGGATGATTTCTCAGCGCGTCGCGCTGTCGGCATCGGCCAGGATCGGTGAGCAGGGTGTCGTGGGTCCTCACAGTGGTCTCGGCGGCTCAGGGTCGCAGAGGCTCGGCGCCTGGGCACAGACAGTCTCACGTCACTTTGCGAGCTACGGCTCTAGGGGGCAGTTGTTTGCTTTGGTCAGTCCAGGCGGGCTGGTCTTCACGGTGCTCACAGCAGCCCGGGCAGCCAGAAGTCGCGTTGCTCAGCGAGGTGGGGGCACACAGGTCCTCAGGGGTCAGCGGCAGAAATCCACCCACAGCAGCTTCCTTCTCTTCCAGGGAGGGGTAGCGCCCACTGTTCCTGGGGCGCAGTTCAGGGGGCAAGTTCACAAGCAAGCCCTTGGAGATTGTTTGTAAAGCACAAGTTAATTTAAAAGTCTTTTCTTCAGTCTTTTCCTCTCCTTCCAGCAGCAAGGCATCCACCACAGGCCAGTCTCTCAGGCTTAGAGACAGTACTCCTCCATGCAGCTTTCCCAGGTCCTTCTCTTCAGGCAGAGTTTCTTCTTGGCGCAAACAGGATCTGATTTCTTAGGAGCAGGGCTCTTTCTTTTATATACAGTTTCTTTTGTTCTATGTTACCAGGGGGCCTGTGCCTGGCTCAGTCCGGTTTTGGAGCATTTTGTTATGGTGACTCTGCTCTTTCCTTTCAGTGCACAGGGCAGAGACATCAGCCGCTCCACAGGGGGCGGAGCCAGCATTTTGGTGGCAGAGCACAGGCCTATTCAGAGTCAAGGTGTACTCCTCCCACCCATCCTGGTGTAATCTCTCTACCCACCACCTGGCAGCAAGCCTGTCTCCTGGAATTCCCCAGCCCTGCCCCTCACTGAAACTAGGCAGCACACACACACACAGCAGAGGCGGACTGAAATGGCCAGGCAAGTAAATACTAACTTTCTAAAAGTAGTATTTACAAACACAGGATATTAAAATAAACTTTACTAAAAGAAGTATTTTATTATTCTGAGTTCAGGCATACTAAACTTGACTTTGTACCATGCTCTCTGAGTCCGCTGGGATTATAGAGTGTAATAATTCCAGCAGCCCATTCTGGCCAATGGAGAGCAGGTAGCCTTCAATAGTGAAAAACAAAACAAATGGCTGTAATTCACTATTAGGACATGCCACACACATCAGGGCATGTCCTACCTTATGCCTACAATGCACCCTGCCCTTGGGCCTACCAGAGGTGTGACTAATATGTAGTTAAGGGAAGGTTTAGGGACTGGCAAGTAGGTGCACTTGCGCAGTCGGCATGACAGTATCAGACTGCACGCAGGTCCTGCAATGGCAGACCTTAGACATATTTTTACTAGGCCGCTTCTGTGGGTGGCACAACCAGTGCTGCAAGCCCACCAGCAGCATTTGTATTTACAAGCCCTGGCACTCCTGGTGCACTTTACTTGGGGCTGATAGTAAACCAAATAAGCCAAACATGGACACCAATCAATGTATACATTTTACCATAGAGAGAGCATATGCACCTTAGCACTGATCAGCAGTGGTAAGGTGCCCAGAGTCATAAAACAGCCAACAACAGGTCAGAAAAAATACAGGAGGAAGGCAAAAAGTTTAGGAATGACCCTGCAAAAAGGGCCAAGTCCAACACGTAGCTTTGCCCTCGACAAGCTTGTTAATTTTGAACATTTATATCCATACAGCCGACAAGCAAAAGGGGCACAGAATTCAGCAACTGATTTCCGCACTTAAAATTCTAAAACTCACTCATCCACAGGGCAACATAATATTGACCTGGGATTTTAATATGAACTTACTGCAAGGTGAGAAAAAAACATCAGGCCTCATACAGGCAAGACAGGGCAACACAAGCAGACATGACACCCTGGGCAAAAAATGAGTTGCTTTTCTGGACGAACTCTCACTGTACACGCTAAACGGACGAGGCCATATGGACAGTCCCACAGCATTCACTAGAGTGATGTATAAAACAGGCATAACCATCGATTTCACCTATGGCGGACCTTGATCTTTTTCCTTTCATTCCTGACTTCCAAATGAAGAAAAGAGCAGAAAGCGATCACTATTCTAAACCTTTACATTAACCACCATTCTGAAAAGGTGTGGGCAAGCCAAGGCTCCTTCAGCATCAACTCAATCCTACAATTTAAAACGACTCACATGGAACAAAAGCAACATGGATAACATCATGGGGGCATGTTTCTCGTTATTGGCCTCAACGGAAGCAGAGCCACAGCGTATAGAGGCCTGGGAGTTGTTAAAAACAGCCATAAAGTCCCCAGAACTGTCAGGGCAGCCTGGTACACACACAACCGAAGGACAAAAAAACCCACCTAAACAAGTACCTAAGATCACTGCGAACCCAGGGATCAGAACCGACACAACAGACGCTTACAGTAATAGCAAAAATGAAAAGAGACTAAAAAAAAGAAATCAAGGCGGCAAAGCAAACATATAACGATTAATACTGGATGAAATTACTCCACGCCGGCGAGCAAAGAAACTCCAAACTGTTTTGGGCAAACATCAACTTCTAATTAAATGGCAAAAACCGACATTTCAATTCAGACATAATGGAACATACATGGAGAACTTACATTGCAGTCACATACAATACGACCTCACTCCCAGGCGTGGGAAATATTATCAAACCTTTAAAAGCGATTGGGATGGGCGCCAGTCAGAAAACAAGTCCTAAGGCCCAAAAACCCAGAACCACCCAGAAAACGGATGCTAAAATCTGCAAATCGCTACATAAAAATCCACTCTACCACCCAAAAAACCAAACAGCGGACAAACTACATCCAGAAGCTTGGGAAACAACAAGGTTTGAATCAACGGAACACCACCTACAGATTACACAAAAGCAGGCACTGAACACCATAAAACATCTGAGACCGGACGGGGCCCTGGGGGCAAATGGCCTGCCAAACGCATTATTTACAAAAGATCCATCCCTTCGGTATGGCCACCTAACTTCTCTGTTTACACACATCTTAAAGTCTTGTATCATTCCTGATTCCTGGCGAGGAAGCATCCTACAACCCATATACAAATCAGGGGCGCATTCCGACCCATCCAATTACAGACTGATTGCGCTCATTGACGTTGAGTCAAACATCTACACATCAAGCTTGTGGGCAGACCTTGAGGATTGGGCCAGCAGCACAAACCTGATTCCGAAAACACTAACAGGATTTAGGGCAGGGATCGGCACTTTAACGAACATATCGGCAGTCACCCTCCTGGCCAATCAAGCCATCGCCAAATCAAACATCCTCTATGCCTGCTTTGTAGGCCTCAAAGTAGCCTTCGATAAAGTGCCCAGATCCAAGCTAGGGGCGAAAATGAAATCTTGGGGAGTTCCTACAAAATTATTAGAGGCAATCATCAATCTTTACTCACAAACATGGGTCCAAATATAAAAGGTGGACGGGCGAAGTCTAACTAATAACATTTCAAACATCAGCAGCTTAAAACAGGTGTGCTTTCTGGCTCCCTGTTTATTCAACATCTACACAGCTGACTTAGAGAACAACCTTCGTTCATCACCAACGTCCCAATAGTAAGTCTCCAAAACGCAGACGACATTGTCCTACTCTCTCAAACGCATCGAGACTTGCAGCTGTTAATTAGCCAATTCGCAGAATATACCACCTCAGCTCAATTAGTAATCAACCTCCAAAAATCAAAGGTCATGTGCTTTCCCAGAGCCCATAAAAAATGTCATAAATTCACCTGTATGTTAAACAACAACTCTCTGTCCCAGGTGGATACATACAAATATTTGGGGGCACATCTATATTGCCAGCTCAATTTCAAGCAACATCTGGACCTAGGGCAAGTAAAAGCCAAACAACTGCTTTTTGCATTTAAAATCCTGCAGAAAAAACTCAGCAGTTGTTCAACAAACCATCACTAAAGGTCATAGCAGCAAAATTCCTGCCATCCATCTCATAGGGATCGGAAATGATAAACACTAAGGACACGACAGTCTTAAACACAGCACAATCTAGTCTCCTCAAGAAATTGTTCTCAATTCCACGCCACACTCCTCAAGCCCAGATACGACTGGAATATGGATTAAAAAAAGACAGATACCAGCCAGACAAGGAGCCATCATCAAATATTATTGGAGAATGAGAGCAGCAGAGGAAAACACTTTAGCCCACCACAGCTGGAAGGAGGTCGAAAAACAATCCAGGCTGAGTAAGTCAGTATTACGAGTTTTAAAGCAACCACTTTCAACACTAAAGCTAGAGGTTTCTTGACTCACAATAACGGCCTACTCCGAGTCTAAATCAATCAATCAATCAATCAATCAAGAACATTTGTAAAGCGCACTACTCACCCGCTAGGGTCTCAAGGCGCTGGGGGGGGGCCTCAAAGTAGTGCTACTGCTCGAAAAGCCAGGTCTTGAGTTGCTTCCTGAAGGAGAGATGGTCCTGGGTGAGTCGTAGGTGGGTGGGGAGGGTGTTCCAGGTCTTGGATGCCAGGTAGGTGAAGGATCTTGCTCCGGTGGTGGTTCTGCGGATCCGTGGGACGGTGGCGAGGGCGAGGCTGGCGGATCGAAGCTGGCGGGTTGGCATGTAGAACGTGAGGCGGTTGTTGAGGTATTCGGGGCCCAAGTCATGGAGAGCCTTGTGTGCGTGGGTGAGGAGTCTGAACGTGATCCTCTTGCTGACGGGGAGCCAGTGCAGGTCCCTCAGGTGGGCGGCGATGTGGCTGTGTCGGGGATGTCCAAGATGAGTCGTGCTGAGGCGTTCTGGATGCGCTGGAGTCTTTTCTGTAGTTTGGCAGTGGTCCCAGCGTAGAGGGCGTTCCCGTAGTCCAGACGGCTGGTGACGAGGGCCTGGGTGACCGTTTTCTTGGTTCCAGTGGGGATCCAGCGGAAGATCTTATGGAGCATGCGGAGTGCGTTGAAGCAGGAGGAGGTAACGGCGTTAACTTGCCTGGCCATCGTGAGGGAGGAGTCAAGGATGAAGCCCAGGTTGCGTGCGTGGTCCGTGGGCTTGGGTGGGGGGCCCAGAGCAGGGGGCCACCAGGAGTTGTCCCAGGCAGAGATGGACGGGCCGAGGATGAGGACTTCCGTCTTGTCTGAGTTCAGTTTCAGGCGGCTGAGCTTCATCCAGTCTGCGATGTCTTTCATTCCATCCTGGAAGCTAGCTCTGGCGGAGGTGGGGTCGTTGGTGAGGGAGAGGATCAGTTGGGTATCGTCGGCGTAGGAGATGATGTTGAGGTTGTGCTTGCGTGCGATGGCTGAGAGGGGGCTCATGTAGACATTGAAGAGGGTGGGGCTGAGCGAGGAGCCTTGAAGTATGCCGCAGATGATCTTGGTGGCTTCTGCGAGGAAGGGCGGGAGACAAACTCTTTGGGTTCTGTCGGAGAGGAAGGAGGTGATCAATTCCAGGGCCTTTCCTTGGATCCCGGCGTGGCGGAGGCGGGTTGTCAGGGTGCGGTGGCAGACCGTGTCGAACGCAGCCGAAAGGTCGAGCAGGATGAGGGTGGCGGTTTCTCCGTTGTCCAGCAGGGTCTGGATGTCGTCGGTGGCCGCGATGAGGGTGGTCTCGGTGCTGTGGTTCGCTCGGAATCCGGACTGTGATGGGTCGAGGGAGCCGTTCGTCTCCAGGAAGGCTGTCAGCTGTTTGTTGACGGTTTTCTCGTTGAGTTTTGCAGGGAAGGGGAGGAGCGAGATGGGGTGGAAGTTCTTGAGGTCTGAGGGGTCTGCGGTGGGTTTCTTCAGGAGGGCGCTGATCTCTGCATTCTTCCAGCTCTCCGGGAAGGTGGCGGAAATGAAGGAGTTGTTGATGATGTCCCGAAGTTTGGGTGCGATGATGGAGTCGGCTTTGTTGAAGATGTGGTGTGGGCAGGGATCGGCTGGGGAGCCCGAGTGAATGGTGTTCATCGTGTGGGTGGTGTCTTCCGTGCTGACCTGGGTCCAGGCGCACAGGGTGGTGGTGGGGGGTGTAGGTTCAGTGTTGGGGTATGAGTTCTGAGCGCCGCAGCTGTTGTGTATGTCGACGATCTTACGGTGAAAAAAGGTGGCGAGAGAGTTGCAGAGGTCTTGTGAAGGCGTGATGTCGTTGTTGCTGGCGTTGGGGTTGGAGAGCTCTTTCACAATGTTGAAGAGTTCCTTGCTGTTGTGGGTGTTGTTGTCCAGTCGTTCTCTGAAGGATGACCTTTTCGTGGTGCGGATCAGCTGGTGGTGTTTGCAGGTGGCGTTCTTGAGGGCTGTCATGTTTTCCTTTGACTGGTCTCGAGGTCACGGCAGGATTTCTTGGAGTCTTTGAGATCGTTGGTGAACCATGCGGCTTTCTTGCTGTTGAGGTTGCTAGGAGGGTTTTTCAGTGGAGCAAATGTAAATTGATACTTGTATAGCGCACTACTCACCCGCAAGGGTCTCAAGGCACTTGTACGAATACCGCTGTGGAACCCATCCTGGCTTTCCCTGTGAGGCTTCCACTTCTTGGCCCCCCCCAAGGTGGAGGCCAGGCATCCTTAGCGTTGTGGGGGCCGTTGTGGAAATTAAGCAAGCTATTGCCCAGAGTTGCAGAGTGGGACTCCATGATTGGAATGGCACCGAGGCGAGAATTATCAGGTCCGTGGAATTTTTGAGCCCAAGACCCGCCGAGGCAGGGAATTGAACCCTGGTCCCGGGCTAGACCTCTGCATCAGGGTCTGCCGCTCTAATCATTGAGCCACACTTCTCCACAAGGGCGTCGGCGCAGTTGGTGATCCACTGTGTGAGGTTGCGGGCTCCTTCGTTGGGGTCCGTGGTGTTGGTGGGAGGGTTTAGGCTCAAGGAGGTGGTGAGTCGGTCGGTGGTGATCTTGCTCCAGCATCTTCTGGGGGTTTGTTGAGGGCGGTGGTGAGTCGTAGTTTTCCTGAAGTTGAAGTGTACGCAGCTGTGGTCGGTCCAGTGGAGCTCGGTGGTGTGGCTGAAGGAGATGTGGTTGCTGGAGGAGAAGACGGGGTCGAGCGTGTGGCTGGCATAATGGGTGGGGGTGTTGACCAGTTGCTTGAATCCGAGGTTGGCGAGGTTGTCTAGTAGGCCGGTGGTGTTGTTGTCCTGGTCGTTCTGCAGGTGGAAGTTGAGGTCTCCTAGGAGGATGTAGTCGGGGGAGGCGAGGGCGAGCGGGCTGATGAAGTCTGCAATGGCCTCGCTGAAGTGTGAGCGTGGTCCCGGGGGTCTGTAGATGAGGGTTCCTCTGAGGGTGGTCTTGGGGTCGGTGTGAATCTGGAAGCGCAGGTGCTCTGCGGTGGCGAGGGTGTCGTCGGTGTTGGTCGTGATGCGGATAGTGTTTCTGTGGGCGATGGCGATGCCTCCTCCGGTCTGGTTGACGCGGTCCCGCCGGATGATCTTGTAGCCGCCCGGGATGGCGATGGCGATGTCGGGGGCTGAGGAGGCGTTCATCCAGGTTTCCGTGAAGAAGGCGACATCTGGTGCCGTTTTGTCCAGGAGGTCCCATAGTTCGACTGCGTGCCTGTGGATGGAGCGGGTGTGTTGAGCAGGATGCACTTGAGGTGGTTGTTGTTGGCGGCTGTTTTGGCTGGCGCGGTGCAGGACTGAGTGCAGGTGAAGTAGCAGGCATGGCAGGTGAAGGGTCCGTCGGTGCGTTTCGGGGTGGCTTGGTAGCAGGCTGGCTGTCGGCCGGTGTTGAGTGCATGGAGAGTGGCAGCGCCGTAGCTCAGTCGAGTTGGTTGGCTCTGGCGAGGTCCAGGGGTTCTGGCGCTGGGCGCGGTCCAGGCGCGGACGGGCGCAGATGGGCGCATACGCGCGGTCCCTGCTATTTATGGCGAAGTGGGAGGGAGGAGCAGCTGGGAGACAGGAGCGGGGCGGCGAATGGGGAGCCGGAGACAGGAGAAGGGGGCGGGGCCGCAGGAGAGCAGCGGCGGGGAGCGGAGGGGCGGTTGGAAAGAGCGGGAAAGCGGAGCGGGGGAGAGCGAGGGCAAGCCTGGACAAGCCTGGAGTGCGAGGGCAAGCCTGGAGAGCGAGGGCAAGCCTAGAGAGCAAAGGCCCTAAGGAGAGGCGGCAGCAAGAGAGGCCAAGCAGGCAGCAGCAGCAGAATCCGGACACACGGGGGCCGTGCGGTAGTGGAGTGACCGGGTCAACAAACAGCTAACAAAGCCATCAAGCAAAAATTGCTGTTAATAGACAGATCCTTCTCAATCCACAAAACACACGCGTGGGCGGTGCTGCCATCTTACAAATCATTGAAATCTCAACCGTATTTGTCAGAACACTTCCCAGAACAATATAAGCAGAATCTGACCCTACTGAGACTGGGATCCTTCCCCTCGAAAGACCTCACCCCAAAATGGAAACGGACTTGGTCGACAAAGGAATGCCGTCTTTGTGGTCACAGAGATGAGTCACTACTCCACATATTATGCATTTGTTCTGCCCTGCTAAACGCTCGGAAAACTCTCTTATGGCCAACAATGAGGAGAGAACAAATAAGGACCTTCAGAGAGGCCGTTATAAAATGCCTGGGAGGCTCGTCTCTCCAATTGTCTTGCAAGGCAATAAAGGTTTTGAGCCTAGCGGCAAAAGAATTAGACAAGAATAAAAGATGAACTGAACTTGACTATACAAAATCGTTTTGTTGATCTATTTTTAAACTCTGCAGTCCATACCCCCTCAGCACTAGCACTTTATTATATCCCAGAGAAATCTGGATGCCAGTGTACAGTTTTAATTAACTCATCTAGAAGTTTGCTTCCCTAACAGGGCCGGATTTTACACAGAAATAATCCCAACACTATTTTACCACTTATACAAATGAGTTTATTGCAATTTTTAAACCAGAACAATTGTTTGATGCTTAATATACGCTCCAAAATGGTTCGTTCCACCCTTTTATGATTTTAAAGAAATCAAATAAAAGTATTTTTTACCCACAGGCTCTGCAGTGGCAGGCCCAAGGCATGGTTAAAGGGATACTTTAAGTGAGTGGCACAATGGGTGCTGCAGGCCCACTAGAAGCATTTAATTCACAGTCCCTGGGTACAGGGTGTACCACTTTACTAGGGACGTACAAGTAAATTAAATATAATATTTGAGGATGAACCAATATTACCATGTTTAAGGGAGAGAGGACAAACACTTTAGCACTAGTTAGTAGTGGTGAATTGCACAGAGTCCTAATACCAGCAAAACCAAAGTGAGCAAAAATGAAGAGAAACAAGGAAAAAGGTTTGGGGGAAGACTACCCTAAGGCTGTCAGGTCTAACAATCCAGCCTCTAGCACTATTTTCTTACACCAAAATGCACCTTTGTGTACAAAATGGGTCGGAGAATGACAATATCATTTAATGCAACAGGAGAAGAACAGCTGCAACCACTTACGCTCTCTAAGTTTATTGTACATGTCTGCCTGCCGTTGGATTTGTGCCCCAAATTACTCTTTGGTACAAAAGGGGGTGGTGATGGACGGAGCATCAGAACTAATCAAACACTCACACCCAGTCAACAAATCTGGGTTTGATCCATCACCATTCTTTAGCCCACTCTGCCACCCCAGTTCAGACATGGCCATATGCAAATCAGTCTGACCCTGTGCCTCATGAGAACAGTCCAGCCCGAACTGCCAAGCCATGCCTTCCCTGGACCGGAAACAAGCTTCCTAGGACCGGTTTCTGGCATTTTAGCCGTCTTCAGCCAGGCTTGCTTGAATCCAGTGGCAAAGTGAGCAAGGGACTCACGTCTGAGCATACCCTGCCAACTTATGGCGAACAAAGTGGTACAAAAGTGGGTGGTGATGGACGGAGCATCAGAACCAATCAAACACTCACACCCAGTCAACAGATCTGGGTTTGATCCATCACCATTCTTTAGCCCACTCCGCCACCCCAGTTCAGACATGGCAATATGAAAAATCAGTCTGACCCTGTGCCTCATGGGAACAGTCCAGCCCGAACTGCCAAGCCATGCCTTCCCTGGACCGGAAACAAGCTTCCTAGGACCGGTTTCTGGCATTTCAGCCGTCTTCAGCCAGGCTTGCTTGAATCCAGTGGCAAAGTGAGCAAAGGACTCACGTCTGAGCATACCCTGCCAACTTACGGCAAACAAAGTGGTACAAAAGGGGGTGGTGATGGACAGAGCATCAGAACCAATCATACACTCACATCCCGTCAACAGATCTGGGTTTGATCCATCACCATTCTTTAGCCCACTCTGCAACCCCAGTTCAGATATGGACATTTGCAAATCAGTCTGACCCTGTGCCTCATGGGAACAGTCCAGCCTGAACTGCCAAGCCATGCCTTCCGTGGACCGGAAACAAGCTTCCTAGGACCGGTTTCTGGCACTTCAGCCGTCTTCAGCCAGGCTTGCTTGAATCCAGTGGCAAAGTGAGCAAGGGACTCACGTCTGAGCATACCCTGCCAACTTATGGCGAACAAAGTGGTACAAAAGGGGGTGGTGATGGACGGAGCATCAGAACAAATCAAACACTCACACCCAGTCAACAGATCTCGGTTTGATCCATCACCATTCTTTAGCCCACTCTGCCACCCCAGTTCAGACATGGCCATATGCAAATCAGTCTGACCCTGTGCCTCATGGGAACAGTCCAGCCCGAACTGTCAAGCAATGCCTTCCCTGGACCGGAAACAAGCTTCCTAGGACCGGTTTCTGGCATTTCAGCCGTCTTCAGCCAGGCTTGCTTGAATCCAGTGGCAAAGTGAGCAAGGGACTCACGTCTGAGCATACCCTGCCAACTTATGGCAAACAAAGTGGTACAAGAGAGGGTGGTGATGGACGGAGCATCAGAACCAATCAAACACTCCCACCTGAAGTACTGGGTAATTTAGACCCAGCGGTGCAGGGGCACACACCCTATGACTTCTGGGTTCACCCTGTTCCGGACCTACAGAAACACAGAGTCTTCTGGGTGAAGTCAAAGAATCGTTTATTGGCTGCAGACCAATGACAGGTATCCTAGAAGTACAACAGCGTGTATGTTCTCAGGAGACTGCTGGAAATCATAGGAACGGACTTCTCCTTAAATACAAAATATCCTGCTTCAGGCATACATTCCTAGTTTACGATATGGCCATATAAAGGCATACATTACAAACGAAAAAGCAGAGTCATGATGACCATCCCACATTCCAGTTCGGCCAGCCCACAATGATTTACACAGTAAGGTTCAGATCCCACGTTTGAAGTAAATAGACCCCCCAATAAACATGAGCATCTCCTGTTTTGGGAAACAAGTCATAAAGCAGGAACAAGCAGGTGTAGAAGAGATTAGCCGGGGGATGGTGTAGAATGAAAGGGTTTTATGACGGGTCAAACCCTGATGCTAATCACAGGTGGACGGAGGAAGGGGAGCTCGTGAGACCGGTTTGACCCGGGGCAGCAGAGCCAGCTGCCCAGGTCACAGAGAAGTCAGAGGGAAAGCCCATGTACTGTGAGGCCCGTATTAACTCCATCATAGCCTATGTGAGGGCAATGACAAGATGGCCACTGCTTCCAAAATGGAACCCGCATAGTGAAGCAGAATAACGTGTACACAGTGCATTCATAGCTAGAACGATATATAAAGCACTCGTACATGCCGCATTTACCATTTGCGGTCCGCTAATACCAAGATAGACAGGGGTAGGGCCCTGTCCCCTACGCGGTCCCGAATATCAAAGTACGACAGACCCTCCTTTTGCCCTTACATAGGCAATCACTATACTCATCTTAATCCGAGTCTAGGTCAATGTTCACGAAGTCATGGAGATGTTGCTGTAGCATCATCCTATTACTTAGCTCATCCCTCGATACAGGTTTCCTTACACATAAGGTAGCACAGAGACCACATATCGCGGGAGCACACTGTATACACAGGCAGAACAGGAAAAGAATGGCTAAGATCATTCCAATGACCATCAGAACTTTCCAACCCCAGGCAGATATCAATTCCCAGAACCACCCCATCAGTGACCAATCTCCCTTATCCACGTGTATGGCTTCAGATATTTTATGGAGTTTGGAGATGGCTTGATACACTGTTGGAGCATTATCTGGTATGAAAATGCAGCAACTGGATTGGATGACCTTGCATACCCCACCGCGGTCTGCAAGAATAACGTCTAGAACCATGCGGTTCTGCAGAGTCATAAGGCGATCCGCTTGGAGCTCAGCTGTCAGATTACTAAGGGCACCAGCCGTTACATTGACAGTGGATTCAACCACACGAGTCAGCTGTCTCAGGTTCCTACTATTGACCATAGGTCCCCAAAACGGCAGGAAACCCAAGAAGAAGTCTCCTGCTTCCTGACCGGCAGTGTCCTCCTTACTAATCACACCTCTCACAACTCTGGTCTTGTGATAGTCAGAGGCAGCAGTAAATGTCGGCGGTAGCAAGTTCGCAATATAACATGTGCCCGAGAAATCAGGGGGCAGCCATGTATATGCTCGTTCATGACAGATGAAATATGTGCCCTTAGCAGCCAAAAACGCAGGGGAAAACTGTGACGGGAAAGTGTACGTTTCAGTACAGTCACTTCTTCCCAGTTGAGCTCTAGGATTCTGACCATTACCCTGTAAGCAGAACCGACCCATGTGGGGTACGACCCAGATTGGAGATGAGATTTTCCGCTGTCTTTCACCCAGACTAATACTATACCCCGTCGCGTTCCATCCTACATAAGGTCTCAACTCTTCTTTGGGAATGGATGAGTATGCATCGATATCCCTACTCATATCGGCAACTCCTTTCATCAAAGCCTTATTATTGGTGATAGGTCTGATGGAACGCGGTTGGCGAGGGGAGTATGTATCTAGAGCATAGAGAAACATGGTTTGGAATGCCCATGACAATCCATTGTAACTGTACGGCAGCACCAGGTAGGGAATACCTTTGTTAATGGTATGGGGCATTAACCCACACACCCAGCAATTGGTCGTATTCATTACCAGTTGGTGCTGGTGCAAGAGCTGGATAAATGAGTTATTTACGAACTCTGATCATCTGGTCTGTTCGTGCTCAGGCAAAGGGTGAAAAGAGTGAGAGGAGGCAGTAGAAGGAAGTATAGGCTGTTGAGTGGGTTCAATGGGCTTCTGAGCGGAGAAAAACACAAATCCTACAATAAACATTATTATACTACACAGTGTAAAAAGGCACAAAAAGACAAAACATTTACTTTTTACAATTCTACACATCCTTGCGTTAAAGTTCATTTCCTCAATCGGTCTCTCCATCTTAAAAAACTCCATCCTCTACTCGGGCCGCTCGCGGTGGATGAGTTTCTTCTGCTAAGGAGTACGCCTGTCAGTCCAGGGAAACGCCCTAGACCAACCAGAACCGTTGACCTAGCGTCTTCGGCCTGTACCCCAAAGTCTTGGCACCGCGACCCTGCGGCAGAACCCGGATGGTGGTTCGAAAAACAAAAATCAAGAAAGTCCTTAAGATGGGAGAGCAAAAAATGTCAAAAGGGAAAATAGTGAGGAAATCTTTATTTGTCCATGGGCCTAGGTCTCAAATTATAGCGGAGACAGCCAGGTGCTGTTTGGTCTCGGAACAAAAGTTCAGGCTCAGTGGTGTCCAGTCGACTTGATGGTGGCACAGCTTCCTGCAGAATATTGTCACTCTCTTGGTCTGAAACTGTGTCTCTTAAGCGTGCGTCACTGAATGGTACAAAGCGAGGTACAATTTCTGTCTCTGAGTCGGCGATACCCTCCTTGACCCACTGGTCATATGGCAGAGGCAAAGGGACTATTTTGCAGTGAGTACCATGAATCCAGTGCTTCTTCCCTTTCACTCGCACTGCTGATCTTGTTGAAAGAAGAACAAGATGGGGGCCGATCCAGCGGGGCTCGTCGTTGCTCTTGCGCTGGAAGTTTCGGACCAGCACCCACGTACCAGGGTTGATGGGGTGTCCGGGAGGTTCAGAGGCTTGGGGAAGAGTATCATGTACCTGTTGGTGCAAAACACGCAGTTTAACAGTCAAATCATACAGGTAATCGAGCAGTACTGGATGCTCTATTTCGCTAAATTTCGCCGGTCTTGGCACGCCCCATACATTAGCCGGGCGGCCAAAGACGACCTCATAAGGGCTAAGCCCCACTCGTGAGTGTATGGTTATTCTGGTGGACAGGAGTGCTAGAGGCAGAGCGTCAGGCCATTTAAGACCGGTGCTCGCCTGGATTTTAGCCAGCTTGAGCTTTAAGGCTCCATTGTAGCGTTCTACTAATCCAGCTGATTGGGGGTGATTTGCAGCGTGGAACTTCTGCTTTATTCCTAGCCCTTCACATACATTCTTCATCACTTTACCCACAAACTCACTTCCGTTATCACACCACACCATTCTTGGCATCCCAAACCTAGGGAAAAACTCTTTCACAAGGGCTTTGGCTGTGGATAGGGCAGTGTTATCTTTCAGAGGATAAGCCTCAATCCATTTTGAGAAAGCACAAACAACTACCAGTACATATTTCAGGTTGTTGCATCTTTCCATATGAATAAAGTCCAGCTGCAAAACTTCAAATGGACATGATGGGGGTGCAAAGTGACCAGCCGGAGTTGGGGTTCCCCTACCAGGGTTGTACTTCAAGCATACTATGCAATTCTTGACCACGTTCTCTGCACACTTGGGAATCCCAGCATTCTGCCATACTGGAGCCAACAACTTGCATATACCTTTCGTACTGATATGTGCCATTCCATGTGCCATAGTAACCACTGGAAGCACATATGCATCAGGCAACAACCATCGCCTATGTTCTGTCGGATCAATCCAACAACCATTCTCATCCAACTTACCCATACTTTCTCTCCACTTGCTTAACTCTTCCTCTGTGGCTTCAGCTTGAAGCAACTTCACACTCTCTATTGTGTTCTCACACATTCCCACATCATTAACCCATCTTGCGGGACCTGCAACATACATTCTAGTCTTCACATTCTGTGCCGTTTCTCTCGCGGTCTCATCAGCAAACGCATTCCCACGTCCAACATCATCTGTGACTTTCCGGTGCGCACTACATTTCATGATCGCAACTTGCAACGGTAGGGTCAGTGACTCAAGGAGATCATTCACCAACTTGCCATTCTGAATTTTAGCTCCATGCGACGTCAGGAACCCACGCTCCTTCCACAAACGCCCAAAATTATGAGCCACGCCAAAGGCGTACTGGCTATCTGTGTATATGTTCACTCTCATTCCTTCAGACAACACACATGCTCTTGTGAGGGCGATTAATTCTGCTGCTTGGGCCGAATTATGTGGCACTCGTGCAGTTTCCACGACCGTGTGCAAAGTCGTGATAGCATATGCAGCAGTCGTGTCACCATTAGGGAGCTTGAAACAGGACCCATCTACCCATAAAGTGCCATCACACTCAGTCAGGGGAGTATCTTTGAGATCTACTCTCCCTTTCGTTTCTTCTTCTGTTCTGAACAGACAGTCATGTTGCTCAATCTCATCTGAGTCTGCTGGAATAGGCAACAATGTAGCTGGATTCAGCGTATTACATCTTTTTATGTGTATGTGATTAGCTAACAGTGTAAGTTCATAACCTGATAGCCGCGCACTAGTCAAGTGTTGTGTCTTGGTCCTATTTAATAATGTGTCTACAGCATGTGGAACCATGACAATCAATGTGTTGTCCATTACCAAACCAGCAGATTGTCGGATAGACATTGCTGCAGCAGCTGTCGCTCTCAGACAGCTTGGCAATGCCCTCGCTACAGGGTCCAAGGTGGATGAAAAATATGCGCATGGGCGCGGTCTGTCGCCAAAAGGCTGTGTTAACACTGATAACGCACATCCATCTTTCTCGTGAACATACAATGTAAAAGGCTTACTGTAGTCGGGAGTACCCAACACAGGTGCTGAACATAATGCATTACGCAATTCCACAAAACTTTTCTGGCACTCTTCAGACCATGGGATAGGATTCGGTGTGTCTTTGCATGTTAAGGCTAACAAAGGTTTTGCCAATAAGGAAAAACTAGGGATCCAATGCCTACAGTATGAAGTGATGCCCAAGAAAGCACGCACTTCTCTCTGTGTTCTTGGCACACTCAACTGTGCAATAGCTTGAATTCTTTCTGGGGTCAGTTTCCTTCCCTCCTTCGATAAGAGATGACCTAAGTAGGTCACTTCTTGTCGACAATATTGCAGCTTAGAGAGAGACACTTTGTGATGGAAAGCGGATAAATGGCGCAACAGTGACAATGTGGCTTCTTTACAGATCTTTTCAGTATCCGCAGCGATCAGTAAATCGTCCACGTACTGAATCAGGATAGCGCCACTAGGTAAAACAAGTGCATCAAGCTGCGCTTTTAAAGCCTGACTGTATATGGATGGACTCTCACAGTAGCCCTGGGGAGCGCGTTTGAAGCGGAAGCTTCGGCCTCCCAGACTAAAACCAAAAATATCTCTGCTCTCTTCTGCAATTGGGATACTAAAGAAAGCATTCTTTAAATCGATCACTGAAAACCATGCAGCAGAGGCTGGAATCATCGTTAACAAGGCAGTTATATCAGGGACAACCGGAAACTGTGGCACAACAATCTTATTAACCTCTCTGAGATCAATCACAAATCTGTAAACAGGTGGCTGTGAAGGGTCCGTTCGTTTTAAGACAGGTAAAATCAGACTATTGCAAACGTTGCCTCTTGTCTCTTCGATCACACCCTTATTAATCAAGTCGCTGACAATGTCTAACAATGCTTTCTGCCCTTCATTAGAGATCTTGTACTGGGGAATACGTGGCAGTCTGACATTAGCCTTTAGAGTCACCACATATGGCGGTATCTCCAAGAGGCCCACATCATTGGGACCAGTAGCCCAAAGGGCATCCGGAAGGGATGACAATTCAGGTGGCATCGTGTTTTTAGACAAATACATTGGGGAAATCACTTTCTTACCTAATGTAAGTTGTACTCCTGAAGGAGAACAATACAGTGTAGCGTGCAATCTTTTCAACAAATCTAATCCCAGCAAATTCTCACCACAACCTGTTGTCAGGATCAGGGGTGCTTTCAGCTCGCAAGGTCCAACAGAAAGTGACATGGGACTGGAAATCGGGTTCCTAATCGGGGCGCCAGAAAAACCTACTGAAACATTTATATCGCCAGACAAAGGTGCGCCAGGGAGTTTTGAATGCATGATTGAACTCTTTGCAGCACCAGTGTCTAGCAGAAAAGGCTCCGTTACATTCGCTGTAGTCACTTCAACATACGGTCCACTCTGATCCACTGGCACTGAAACAACTCCCTCTCTCTGTCTATGGCTGTCCTAGTAATCATTATTCTCTGCATCACCGTCTTCTGCATAATAATCATTATTATAATACTGTTCCGTATTACTAGTCACGTTAGCTTTCTGATCAAAACTATTGATGGTACTTTGAGGCGGCAGAGGACGCGCGTTCTGGGGAACACTTCCACGCCCTCGGCCTCTAGGAGCTTGCTGACCACCCCTACCTCTTGCGCCATACATATTACCGTTCCGCTGCATTAATTTAGGGCAACTGTATTTAAAATGACCTTCCTCTTTACAGTATGAACATTGGTTGGGACCTACATGGACACGTGGTTGGTAATACCCGTTCATTTGCTGATTTGTCTGAAACTGTTGGGGTTGGTGATAGACACCTTGGGGTTGTCTATAATTATTACCACCTCCACGTGGCGGATAGGCCTGCTGTAAAAGGACCTTTGTCTTTAGTTCCTTCGTTTTCTTCTCCGTTCTATCTTTCTCGTCTTTATCTCTATTTTCATAATACTGTGCAGTAGCCAGTATTTGCGCTGAAAAAGAAACAGCCCAAGAACTTTCTGAATCTTTTAACTTTTTACACAGGTCGGGGAGTAAATTCTGCACGAACTTATCCACAAACAGCCGTTGGCCACCCTCAGTACTCATATCCTGCCCACTGTGATCAATAAACGTTTCTTCAAACCTAGTAAAGAAGTCTGACACTGTCTCATCTTTCTTCTGCTTGCATGCAGATAACTTATCCCAATTTACGCGCATCGCAGGCATTATTGTCTTCATATACGTGATGATTCTACCAGGCAATTCAGCTACTAAAGGTTCTGGTTTCGCACCACCAGTTTGTCTCGCATCAGCAGCAACAATGTTAGTCCATGTATCCCCTAGTTCTGCATTGTGATCTACATTACGAATTGATCCCCATAGAGGCTGTGGAACAACATTACCAAACAACATGTCTATATCGGCCAGATTCATAATGCATGACCCTGCCGTCTGTGACAACTCTTTATAATAACCTGCTGGGTTTTTACGGGGATCAGGCAAGGACTGCTTAAGTGCTAACACCTCAGAGCGCTTCCATGGAACATGCACCCAAACACGCTGGAAATGCGCTGCCACAGCGGGGTTACCACCGGCAGCTGCAACCGCTTCCTTCCATACCGGGGGAACTTCTCTCATAGGGTATTGTCGCGCTTTTGCCTTCTTCCCCACAAGGACCTCTTGCTCAAACAATGACTGTTGGCAATCGTCATTCCTTAAGGACAATACAACCGCAACTGCTTTATCTACTTCGCGGTCCACAATTATACCAGTTTCAAAATCGAACCTCACTCTACACAATTCCTGCGGATTCGGATTTCTACCACTATCCTCCAATTCTTCACAGAGAATTTCGCACATTTTCTCAAACACATATCTCTGTTTAGGGGCATCCCATTGATGGAAAGTGTTGACAACTGATTCCACATCATACAGTGAAGGGAAAACGATCCATCTACGCGCCATGTGATCTATTACCTTTTTCTCATCGGGGTTAGGCAATTGGCTGCGCAACTGCTTACGCTGTAAACCAGGAGTTGCACCAGATGACCCAAAGAGAGGAGACATTAATGTAGTAACCACATTAGCTAAGCGCTGTCGCGCTGAAGGAGAAGCTGAGGCAAGAACAGGGGGAAAAACAGAGGGAAGAAAAGAGGATGTAGAGACAGGTACTGGAGTGGTGGAAGGAAGAGTGTCAGGGGAGGCAGCTGCTGTATTAGGCAAAGTCGCAGGAAGTGCGGGGGCAGTTGGAAGCACAACTGGCGGCGCTTGAGAGGGCTGCGCTACTGGAATAGGAACTGGCTGCAAAGCAACTGGCGGTAGCGGCAAGGCTTGCAGTACATGCACTGGAGGCGGCATATTTACAAGCTGGGGATGCGCCGTGGCAGTTTGAGCATACGGGGGTGGCGAACTCAACAAATGTGACATCAGGGGATCTTTCTCCTTTTCTTCGGACTCATCCTGCTTAGAATGTGGCAAAGCTGGGTAACATTTGTCAATCCCTAACTTACGCTGCCTGTGCAATTGCTCATTCATTTGCTCCTCTTCATTGTCTTTAAATTGTACAGCTGCTTGCATTACTGACATACCTCTCTCTCTCTTATTCTTTTTCGCTAACTTAATTTCCTTCTGTTTGGCTTCCTTTCGCCATAAGCGGAAAGAGTATAACATCGCCGGCCGGGCTTTCTTCTTAAACAATTTAATTTCTAAATTATCTAAAATATCAGTATCAAAACTACCATTTTGGGGCCATTTTAAAACACCATCTTTCCTGGTGTAGTGGATCCATACTTCGTTATATGCAATGGGGCCTACGCCATGTTTTACATAGAGCTCATAAGTTGGAGTTCCAACCGGAGGAACCGGACATGATTCCTCTAGCTGGAAATCTTTTCCACAACCCAAACAGAATAATCTACCAAATAGTCCAGAACCAGGCATCTTCGCTCACTAGTCTAGATCCAAACGTCAAAGGATTATCGATTACGATAGCCTCGTGAATACACGAGTCCTCTGGTTTTGGCGTTTGCAAACTCCAAAGTACCAATTCAAATGATCCTGAAGGATACCAAAACAAATGGGAGACGCTCCACTTATACTTAACTGAATATTGCTGATCGATGGCGTCACCAGAAGACTCTCTCGATTGTTTCGCTCTCTCAAACTCGTCAAGGGTCCAAAACAGGTCGATTAATCAGGGCAGCAGTCCTTCGTAGCCGTCGGGACGCGGAGAACCTCGCAGAAAAGACTTTCGGACCACGTCGACATTAGGCCTGGGCGAAGCACTACGCTACGCTCGCGTAGTTTGCGAAGTTCGCGCTACTTTGCGCTACGCGAACTGCACGTAGCACAGTGCGAACACGCGTAGCGTAGTGTTGCGTAGTGCTGCGGTCATTTTTTGCTTGCTCGCGGTCCTCAACGTCAAGTTGGCGACCGCGAGCAAGCAAAATGACATCCTGGCGAGACTTTTTCCTTGTTCGCGATCGCGAGCATGGAAAATAAACCTCCCGGCGAGATTCCCAACGCGAGAAGGTCAGGTTTCTCATTGCGAGGGGTCGCGTATGCTCGCGACCGCTCGCGATGAGAAACTACCAGTTCGCGTTGAGAAAGCTGCAGCTCGAGTAAAAATCTACTCGAGCAGCAGAAAACTACAGCTCGCACTGTGCAAGATGCCATTTTCAATGATTGCACAGTGCCGGTTGCTTGTCCGCACTGTGCAATCATTGAAAACAACATCTTGCACAGTGCGAACATGTTACTTCGCAGTTCGTGAAGTGCTACGCGTAGCTCGCGTAGTGCGAACTTCACTTTGCGTAGCTTCGCGAAGTGCTACTTCGCGAACTACGCCCACCCTTAGTCGACATGCAGGGGTCGATGAAGTGGCGGCCTTCCTCCGGAATTTCCACACGAAGCTCCTCACGAACCTCTGGATTGGACTGGTACCGCTGAAATCGTCCCGAGTTGGGCGCCAAACTGAAGTACTGGGTAATTTAGACCCAGCGGTGCAGGGGCACACACCCTATGACTTCTGGGTTCACCCTGTTCCGGACCTACAGAAACACAGAGTCTTCTGGGTGAAGTCAAAGAATCGTTTATTGGCTGCAGACCAATGACAGGTATCCTAGAAGTACAACAGCGTGTATGTTCTCAGGAGACTGCTGGAAATCATAGGAACGGACTTCTCCTTAAATACAAAATATCCTGCTTCAGGCATACATTCCTAGTTTACGATATGGCCATATAAAGGCATACATTACAAACGAAAAAGCAGAGTCATGATGACCATCCCACATTCCAGTTCGGCCAGCCCACAATGATTTACACAGTAAGGTTCAGATCCCACGTTTGAAGTAAATAGACCCCCCAATAAACATGAGCATCTCCTGTTTTGGGAAACAAGTCATAAAGCAGGAACAAGCAGGTGTAGAAGAGATTAGCCGGGGGATGGTGTAGAATGAAAGGGTTTTATGACGGGTCAAACCCTGATGCTAATCACAGGTGGACGGAGGAAGGGGAGCTCGTGAGACCGGTTTGACCCGGGGCAGCAGAGCCAGCTGCCCAGGTCACAGAGAAGTCAGAGGGAAAGCCCATGTACTGTGAGGCCCGTATTAACTCCATCATAGCCTATGTGAGGGCAATGACAAGATGGCCACTGCTTCCAAAATGGAACCCGCGTAGTGAAGCAGAATAACGTGTACACAGTGCATTCATAGCTAGAACGATAAATAAAGCACTCGTACATGCCGCATTTACCATTTGCGGTCCGCTAATACCAAGATAGACAGGGGTAGGGCCCTGTCCCCTACGCGGTCCCGAATATCAAAGTACGACACACCCAGTCAACAGATCTGGGTTTGATCCATCACCATTCTTTAGCCCACTCTGCCACCCCAGTTCAGACATGGCCATATGCAAATCAGTCTGACCCTGTGCCTCATGGGAACAGTCCAGCCCGAACTGCCAAGCCATGCCTTCCCTGGACCGGAAACAAGCTTCCTAGGACCGGTTTCTGGCATTTCAGCCGTCTTCAGCCAGGCTTGCTTGAATCCAGTGGCAAAGTGAGCAAAGGACTCACGTCTGAGCATACCCTGCCAACTTATGGCAAACAAAGTGGTACAAAAGGGGGTGGTGATGGACGGAGCATCAGAACCAATCATAAACTCACACCCCGTCAACAGATCTGGGTTTGATCCATCACCATTCTTTAGCCCACTCTGCAACCCCAGTTCAGATATGGACATTTGCAAATCAGTCTGACCCTGTGCCTCATGGGAACAGTCCAGCCTGAACTGCCAAGCCATGCCTTCCGTGGACCGGAAACAAGCTTCCTAGGACCGGTTTCTGGCATTTCAGCCGTCTTCAGCCAGGCTTGCTTGAATCCAGTGGCAAAGTGAGCAAGGGACTCACGTCTGAGCATACCCTGCCAACTTATGGCGAACAAAGTGGTACAAAAGGGGGTGGTGATGGACGGAGCATCAGAACAAATCAAACACTCACACCCAGTCAACAGATCTGGGTTTGATCCATCACCATTCTTTAGCCCACTCTGCCACCCCAGTTCAGACATGGCCATATGCAAATCAGTCTGACCCTGTGCCTCATGGGAACAGTCCAGCCCGAACTGTCAAGCAATGCCTTCCCTGGACCGGAAACAAGCTTCCTAGCACCGGTTTCTGGCATTTCAGCCGTCTTCAGCCAGGCTTGCTTGAATCCAGTGGCAAAGTGAGCAAGGGACTCACGTCTGAGCATACCCTGCCAACTTATGGCAAACAAAGTGGTACAAGAGGGGGTGGTGATGGACGGAGCATCAGAACCAATCAAACACTCACACCCAGTCAACAGATCTGGGTTTGATCCATCACCATTCATTAGCCCACTCTGCCACCCCAGTTCAGACATGGCCATATGCAAATCAGTCTGACCTTGTGCCTCATGGGAACAGTCCAGCCCGAACTGCCAAGCCATGCCTTCCCTGGACCGGAAACAAGCTTCCTAGGACCGGTTTCTGGCATTTCAGCCGCCTTCAGCCAGGCTTGCTTGAATCCAGTGGCAAAGTCAGCAAAGGACTCACGTCTGAGCATACCCTGCCAACTTATGGCGAACAAAGTGGTACAAAAGGGGGTGGTGATGGACGGAGCATCAGAACCAATCATAAACTCACACCCAGTCAACAGATCTGGGTTTGATCCATCACCATTCTTTAGCCCACTCTGGCTGGAGAGAGAGAGCATTCAGAGCATGGGGAGGGGTGACTCTTTGATCCGAGCAGGGCCGTGCCTGGCAAGGTGAATGATGGCTCCACCTCCCACTAGGTGTCTGATAGCAGATCCCCTCTTTCTGAAAGGGCAGGATGTCACCTCATAAACCAAGTGCTCCCCGACCCCACCAAACTGGTTCTGACTGGATTCAAGTGATTTGTGACCTTAGAGAACAAAGACTTTTTAGGTATAAAATGCTGCGCTGGAACTTTGTCCGGGTGTGTTCCTTCTGGATGTCAAGACGAAACTCTGTCCGAGTGAACAGAGAAAAGGACTTTGAAACTTTCACCAAGCTTGCCAAAGAAACTACCTGAAGGCCTAAAATCGGGAGCGCCTCCTGCAGAAGTCTCAGGGACATTAGACTTCACCTTGTCAGCCTCCAAAAATCCTGTGCAAGGAATCCTACTTGCAAGTGAGGCCTCCGTGGAGTAATCCGGAGCCTGTAGTTCTACTGTGAGGATCGCGGACTGGACATTGTTGAAATCCTTGCTAACCCTGTGTGGGCCACTGCAGCTAAGAGAGAGCTGCCACCGCTGAGAGCCCGCCTGGGTCTAAACCTTTGCAACTCTTGCTAAACCCGTGTGGGCCGCTGCAGCTAATAGAGAGCTGCCACCGCTGAGAGCCCGCCTAAATCCGAACCTTTGAAACTATTGCTAAGTCTGTGTGGGATGCTGCAGCTGAGAGAGAGCTGCCGCCGCGAGAGCCCACCAGAATTTGCACCTTCGAGCCTTCCGCTGAACTCGGGTGGGACGCTGCAGCTCAGAGAGAGCTGTAGCCACTGAGTGGCCACCGTTGTGCCAGCTTGGTCGAGACCGTGATCTGCTGTGTGGGCCACCGCCGCTAAGAGAGAGCTGCTGCCGCTGCGTGCCCGCACCCTTGTCAAATTCTGCATCCTTGTGGCGCTTCTTGTGGGCCGCTGCAGCTAAGAGAGAGCTGCCGCCCCTGAGTGGCCGCACCCGTGGCCACTGGGCATCGACGTAATCTTCTGTGTGGGCCGCCGCACCTAAGAGAGAGCTGCTGCCGCTGCGTGCCCACACCCTTGTCAACTTCTGCATTCTTGTGGTTCGTCCTGTGGGCCGCTGCAGCTAGGAGAGAGCTGCCACCGCTGTGTGCCTGCACCCTTTGCCACTTTTGCATCATCGTGACCTGTCCCGTGGGCCGCTGCAGCTAAAAGAGAGCTGCTGCCGCTGAGTGCCCGCACCCTTTGCCCCTTTGCCTCATTGTGATTGTCCTGTGGGCTGCCGCGGCTAAGAGAGAGCTGCTTCCGCTGAGTGCCCGCACCCTTTTTCAACTTTGCAACATCGTGATTTGTTTCGTGGGCCGCCTCAGCTAAGAGAGAGCTGTGGCCGCTGAGCGCCTGCACCTTTGGCAACTTTGCATCATCGTGATTTGTCCCGTGGGCCGCTGCAGCTAAGAGAGAGCTGCGGCCGCTGTGTGCCCGTACCTTGTCCCCCCTTGTTGAGGATTGTTGCTATCGTCTTGTGGGCTGCCGTAGCTAAGAGAGAGCTGCTGTCGCTGTGAGCCCGCCATGGAACTGCACAACGAGAGTCAGCGTCCCCACCAATCTGGGCTGCTGCAGCCGCCTGCTGCTGCCGCTGAGCGCCCGCCTGTCCCCGAGTGCCTGAATCATTGTGGGTGCACTCTGCGGACCTCCGCAGCTGAATCTTGTGGTCGCTGGAAGTCCGCCTGTCACCATCTCCGCTTCTTTGAGAAGCTGCATTCTGTGCTCTCTTTCAACGACAGGTATCTGGTGCGCGACGGGTAGCGTAGGCCCCGGCCCTAAACTCAGTTAGTGTCACACCTTGGTGAATATGTTGTTGTGTTTTTGAGTCCCTATGTTTTGACGTGACTTACAGTTGTTGAAACTTTTGGAGAGTTTTGAGTTAAACTGTTGGCTAAAGATATTATTTTTCTATACCTACCTGAGTTGTGTCCTTTTGTGGTGTTATTACTGCCTTATTGTATGTGTTCATAAATGCTTGACACACTGCCTGTGAGATAGGCCTAGCTGCTTGTGCTATGTTACCACAGGGTTGAGCAGGGGTTGTCGAAGGGGGTAGCCAACTTGCCCTGACTTTGGAAGAAGGGTCCCTGTTTGGTTGGTTGTCTTAGTAGTGAATTGTTGATAGCAGCCATGAGTACTTCTAGAAGAGGAAGGCCAACATCCAATGCTTTGGAGGATCTCACCTTTGAGGAGGAAAGACTAGATACCTATACTGGCAGACAGCTGAAGTCATTTTGTAAGTCCCCGTGATAGGTCTCTCTAGGAAGGAGGAGTACCAGAAGGCACTGAAGGCCTGGTGGGAAGCAAGAGAGTCTACTGGGAAAGAGGAAGAGAACGCTGGGGGCAGCAGGATAATGCAGTAGAGGAGTGTGGAGCTTGAACATCCTCCAATCCAGGTACTAGTGTATCCCAAAGGAGCCTGACCCCAGAAGAGCTGGAGGACAGGGAGAGAGATAGGAGGCATAGTTTGGAGATGGCTAAATTGGCAGTTCAGAAGGACCTTGAGAGTAAGAAGTTAGATATTGAGAAGAATCAATTGTCAATTGAGCTTGAGAAAATGAGAATGGAGCATGAGAGAATGTTGAGGGAGATAGAGATCAGGGTGAGGAGTGTCCCGGTCTCCCCCTCTGGTGGCAGCATACCTTTAGTAACTCCTGAGAGTAGAGTTTATATTCCTAAAGATGCCATTAAGGATTTTCACAAGAGTGATGATATTGGGCAATTGCTTGCTGCATATGAGATAGTCATGGTGTCCCACCGGGTCCCTGAGAAGGATTGGGGATCGGGGTTGTGGGGATATTTTGTGAGTGATGGTAGGGATACCCTGTTGGACGTGCCTGACGAGAGCAGGATGGTGTATGCCCCTATGAAGGAAGCTTTGATGACCTGTTATGGTTTGACCCCAGAAATGTACAGGCAGAAGTTTAGAACCTGTAAGAAGTTAGAGGGTACCACGTGGGTTGAATATGTGTCTTTTTTCTGCAGAGCAATGGATCACTGGGTAAAAGGTAGCAAAGTGGAAACTTTTGAGAAATTGTATGATTTGTTTGCGTGGGAGCATTTTTCAAGTAACTGTTTTCCAGAGCTACGCTAGCACCAGATTGATAGCAAGCTGACTAACCCTAGGAAGCTTGCTGAGGAGGCAGACTGCTGGGTGAGCCCCCGGGTCTGCAAAGGTTTTGTGGGAGACTTCACCAGAGATGGGCAGGGTCCCCAGCAGAGAAGTGGGGGGGACAAGGGTAAACCGAGGGAGTTCCAGAAAGGGCCCCAAAGAAATTCCCCAGGGAACCAAGCAGTGGTGTCCCAGCGTCCCCCTGAAAAGAAGCCAGTGTCCCCGACAGGTAGGCCTGTTCAGAGGGGACCATATACTTGTTTCAAGTGTGGTCAAGTGGGCCACCGGTATTATGATCCCCAGTGTCCCCAGAGGGACCCCAATGCACCCCCTCGTGCACCACCCCGTGCACCATCCCGCCAGATTGCCAGTGTCGCCCTGGGAGGGGAGGAGATAGAGGTCCAAGTTGGGTGGGATCCCATAGAGTTAACCCTTGTCTCGCTAGGAGATTTTGAGAAGGTCCCTAACCCCACACTGCCTAATAACCTAAGAAGTACCGGCAGTGGGTGACCATCAATGACCATGGGGTGGAGGCTTTCAGGGACACAGGTGCCAGTGTGACTGCTGTCAGCTCCAGGTTGGTGTCCAAAGAGTAGTTTGTCCCCCATGCGTTCTATCCCATAGTGTCAGCAGGCAACACAGAGAGCCAGTGTGAGGTGACTCAGGTTCACTTCGAGTGGGGGGGTCTCAGGAACTCTTCAAGTGGCTGTGAGGCCCGCCATGCCTGTAGACTGTCTGTTGGGCAATTATCTTGAGAACTCCCCATGGGCTACGATGGAGAGAAAGTCTAATTTGGAAATGTTGGGCCTGCCTGAGTGGACGTGTGCGACCACTCGGTCCATGACGGCTCAGAAGGATGTTCAGGAGGGCTTGGATCCTGAAATTATGGCCCAGGACCCTGCCTTAAAGAGAAGGGCTAGGGGGCGTGGGAAACCGCCCCCCGCGGTTCCCACCGTCCCGGAGGGAGCAGACCCTGAGGGGGATGCACTAGAACCTACAGGGAAACAAGTGGCTGAACTGGAGGACCTACCAGAGCTGACCCATTGGCAGCAAGAAGGGGGGCCCTCCAGGAAGGAATTTTGTGAGCAACAGAGAACCTGCCCTTCTCTTGAGGGAGTGGGGCAACAGGCCGCCGCCCAGGCAGCAGGTGATCAGACAGGGTCACACTGGATCTATTGGGAGAATGACCTCCTTTACAACGAGCCTTAAGGTTGCTGAGCCTGGGTCAGCCCGAGTGCTGGTGGTACTGCAACATCTGCATCCTTGTGGTTCGTCCTGTTGGCCGCTGCAGCTAAGAGACAGCTGCCGCCACTGAGTGCCCGCATCCGTGGCCACTGGGCATTGCCGTGATCTGCTGTGTGGGCCGCCACACCCGAGAGTGAGCTGCTGCCGCTGCATGCCCGCACACTTACCAACTTCTGCATCCTTGTGGTTCATCCTGTGGGCTGCTGCAGCTGGGAGAGCGCTGCCGTCACTGCGTGCCCGCACCCTTTGCCACTTTTGCATCATCGTGACCTATGTCATGGGCCACTGTAGCTAAGAGAAAGCTGCTTCCGCTGAGTGCCCGCACCCTTTTTCAACTTTGCAACATCGTGACCTGTCCCGTGGGCCGCCGCAGCTAAGAGGGAGCTGTGGCCGCTGAGGGCCCGTAGCCTTGGCAACTTTGCATCATCGTGATTTGTCTCGAGGGCCGCCGCAGCTAAGAGAGCTGTGACTGCTGAGTGCCCACACCCCTTGTCCACTTTGCAACATCGTGATTTGTCCCGTGGGCCGTCGCAGCTAAGAGAGAGCTGAGGCCGCTGCGCGCCTGCACCTTTGGCAACTTTGCATCATCGAGATTTGTCCTGTGGGCCGCCGCAGCTCAGAGAGAGATCTGCTGCCGCTGTGCTCCCGCTCCCTGTCCCCCCTTGTTGAGGATTGTCGCTATCATCTCGTGGGCCACCGTAGCTAAGAGAGAGCTGCTGCCGCTGTGAGCCCACCATGGAACTACACAACGAGAGTCAGCGCCCCCACCAGTCTGGGCTGCCGCAGCCGTGTGCTACTGCCGCTGAGCGCCCGCCTGTCACCGAGTCCCCGAATCATTGTGGGTGCACGCTGCGGACCTCCGCAGCCAAGTCTTGTGGTCGCTCAGAGTCCGCCTGTCACCATCTTTGCTTCTTTGAGAAGCTGCGTGCTGTGCCCCCTTTCAACGACAGGTATCTGGTGCGCAGCGGGTAGCGTAGGCCCCGGCCCTAAACTCAGTTAGTGTCACACCTTGGTGAATATGTTGTTGTTTTTTTGAGTCCCTACGGGTTGATGTGACTTACAGTTGTTGAAACGTTTGGAGAGTTTTGAGTTAAACTGTTGGATAAAGATATTATTTTTTTATACCTACCTGAGTTGTGTCCTTTTGTGGTGTTATTACTGCCTTGTTGTATGTGATCATAAATGCTTCACACACTGCCTCTGAGATAGGCCTAGTTGCTCGTGCTACGTTACCACAGGGTTGAGCAGGGGCTGTCGAAGGGGGTAGTCCACTTGCCCTGACTTAGGAAGAAGGGTTCCTATTTGGACAGTACCGCTAGCCATGGCCAACTGGAGACCCCCATTTCTAACACCATATATGCCTCATCCCCAATAGGAGGGGCTATTATTGCAAAGCTGTGCATATTGTGCACTTCATTTACACTGTGGCATAGTTTTGTTCTGCATGTGGTCAAAAGACATGCTGGGGAGAAAGGGTTGGGTGTCTCCAAGCAACAACAGTGACAGTAAATATTCAAGGCCCTTCCCACAACTCTATGCCCCACGGGAAGAATTGAATCGATGAGCAGAAGAATCTAGCTGGATAAAGGGAGTGGGTGGGGAAGTGTGCCCTGGGCGAGGGTGGGTGCAGGACGTATCTGTATAAGGTGAATGTTAGAATCCTATGGGTGAAGGAGGTGACAGCTGGGAGTAGGGAGGCGAGATCTTCCTGAGACACAACTATGGTGCAGGGTCATTATTTCCTATGCATATCCAAGTGAAGGCTAAGCCATCCATGGATGGTACAGTCAGGCCAACATTGAGAAAACTCGGCAGGACATAGGAGGGACGCCATATGAGTAAGGGAAGAGGACCCATGGCAGTGAGGTTGGGAAGGGGGGAAAAGGCTAGTTTAAGTACTTTCTTTCTCTGTAGCCATGAAGCTTCCCCAGATTCTCTCAAGTGCTTTGGTTCTATCATTCAGTCGGTAGGTAGTCTGCTCATGAAATGCCACTCTGTGGAGCTCAGTGAGACTCGTGGTTTGCCCCAGTGAGGTAGAATACATACTTTAGCTACTGCCAAAGACATAGCTAGTCAGCAGTGTGTATGAGTGTCTAATCCAGGAAGATCAGAGATGTCAATGAATAGCGCTAGATGCGCAGACAGGAGGACGGCAAGGTGGGTACAGCTTTGAAGGTGGTGCCAGGCAAACATCCATCATGATCTCTGGTCTGGACCAACCCAAAGGACCCACTGAACTTCCTGCAATATTTGAATGGCAGAAGACATGCCCGCTGCGGGTTCCAATGCCATTCATGGAGGACATTAAATTACAAATATTTCAAGCAGGATTCCCTGAGGACTCAATCATGGTCGAGAAGCATCATCACCTCCCAGCATTTAGGAGAGTATTCCCTGCCGGAGGTGGTCTGTCAGGTCAGCCTGGTCAAAGTAGGACTAGACCCGGAATGTATAATCTTGATCAGAACTTCAGATAGACTGGACGCGATACCCCTACATTTACACTATATTTGCAGATACTCCAGAAGGGGGCATACCATCAACTTTGCAGGTGGAGGTCAAGCGCTGCTAGGAGAAAATGTGTCAGTTAGTGAAATTTCCTGCAGTCAGTTGGAAGGAGGCTAAATTTGTTTCTAAGCAATTATAATGCAAACATCTGATCCATGTATTGTACCCCCTTTACGTACCAGGGGTCCAAGTAGAACGGTTTGCCTGTTATTCGTGGTGCCACATTGTGTCTGGCCACAGTCTTAAAGCTCAGATTCTCGGGAGCTGAAGTCTCCAAATATAGGCTCTCATATCTGACTCTATCCCCAGTAGGACCTTCTGGAGAATCATCAGCAGCAGAATAAAGATATCATTAAATATGAGTGCCACAGTCATTTTAAGCATTTGTCATTTTCCCCAGAGCAAAAGACACAGGAGTTACCATTTTATAAAATTTGTTTAGACTGCTCTTTAAATGGGAGGAGATTGTTTTCCACCATTGATACAGTCATTTCATAATGCAAATTCCGAGGTTAGGGAACTCCTTGGGCACAGTTCTGTATTAAGCATTCTTTGTTACTCTGGATAGGGGGAGTGGTAGAAAATGTTGGTTATCTGACAAAAGTCTGCCTGTTCCTGAAATCTGGGAAGATTATGATTTTAGCACTGCAAACCCTTTGTTGATAACATTTGCAGAGATAAAAATAGCAGCACTTTTTACAATTTTTCTAGCAAAAACAAAAGTTAGCTGTATTTTGAATAATTTCTCAGTCCCCTTCAGGGGAATCCACAAACTCTGGGTACCTTTACAATCCCCAGGATGTTGACAGCAAAGGAGGCAAATTTGGCATGGACACCTTATGTGGACAAAAGTTACCGAGGGCCTAAGCGTGAACTACGCCAATTAGGTGAAAAACTTTTTAGCACAGGGGGAAAAGGCCTAGCAGCGAAGGAGTTAAGGTCAGCATTAGCCAATGAGATGAGGTGATAGTGCACCCAAGTGGGTATTTTTTTTCTTTAGAAAGTATAGTGTTGGTAGGTTGGTTAGACATGGGCCCCAAGGAGTCCATCTCCTCCTCGTGGTATCAGTTGTCAGAAGAGGGACCAGGAGGGGATTTCCTGTCTTATAGCCGTCCTCTCCAGTTGGTAATGCTGAGATGGCTTCAGCCACCCCTTCCTCTGTAAACACCTCCTCCATGTACGCCTGTCGAGGGAAGGCACAGCAGGGCCAATTTGGTCAGGTGTGGCTTGCAACACTGATGCATAAATTGAAGAATAATATTGTAGGAAAGTAGGATCTGCTTCTTATGGTTACCCCCACTTTTTGCTGAATGTAATACTGTTTTTGACTAGTCTGACTGGGATCCTGCTAATCAGGACCCCAGTCTATCTGCTTTCTCCCTAAATTGGTAATGTCATGTACTAGGTACTCTCCAGATTGGATACTGGGGTACCCTTGTCAGTCCTAGTATATGGTACCCATGTTCCCAGGGCATAGGTACCTTAGAGACCTCCCATGGGCTGAAGCATGTATTATGCCACCCAAGAGAGGCCATGCAAAATGGATCTACAGGTCTGCCATTGCAGCCTATGTAAGTTGGTGCTTGCACCACTTACTTAAGATATAGGTTTACTATATCTAAGTGTCACTGCACTTAAAACCTATAAGTCACCCCTATAGCATGCCTTAACAATCCTGAAGGCAGGGGGCTTGGATCTAAGTGAGAGGGTGCCACTGCATGAGCAGGGCACACCTGCAGCCTACAGAGTCCATGCTCCCGGGTTGTTAGTGGCGCAGCCATTTATGACATATAGGGCCAGATGTATCAAAATTACATTTTGTGAGTCCATAATAGCAAATTTTACAGATTCGCTATTATAGACTCGCAAAATGCGAAGGGGCAGATTTATGTTTGACTTGCGCCTCATTTACGCCGCCGTTGCGTCACTTTTGTGACGCAGCAGCGGCACAAATCCTGCGCCATGGTGCGGGGTATTTACAACGAGACGCATCTGGGAGATGCGTCACGTTGTAAAGCCCTGCGCCACATGTAGGCGTTCCAGGGCAGTTGGGGGCGTTCCGGCACAGGAACGCCTCCTAAAAGTGGCTGAGTGAAATCTACAAGATTTCACTCAGTCACTTTTGAGCCCATGCTGCGTCAAAACCCTGCGCCTGCTTGAAGCAGGCGTAAGGATTGACGCAGCATTGTGAAGATAGGGCCCCCCAGAGCATTGCTGGAGCAGCATCGCGCTTGCGACGCAACTCCAGCAATCCGCCACTTTTACGGCACAGATGCGTGACGCATCTGTGCCGTTTTTGCCCCATGGTGCGCCGCATTATAAATGCGGCGCATCCATGGTGGCGGAGCTGGGGCGCAAAATAACTGGCGCATCCCTGCTGATATGCAGGGATGCGTCAGTTATTATAAATATGCCCCAATGTATGTAGGAATCTGTCAATATTTTGCAATTCCTACACATTACTCAATTTGCGAGTCACAAATAAGGAATGGCTTCCCATTCATTTCTAGGGCCTAGAGGTCCATAGAAATGACAGAAATTGCGTGCGCAATTTCAAGGATGCAAGGGATTCAAAGGACACCCTGATGCACCCCTGAAATGTGCATGTGTGCACATGTGGCGCACATACATGCCCTGAGGGCATGTATGTGAGCCACATGGCACTTTGAAAAAATGCAAAAATGCATTTTTATAGGAAATCGCAAATTACCACCAACTTCAAGTTGGTGGTAATTTATGATTCCTAAAGCATTATCGCAATTTGCGATGGCTACTAGAATAGCGTGAGAAGTTGGCCTGGTATATGCTGTTCACTAGTTAAAGTGGACACCTTGCACCAGTCCAATTCGACTCTTATGGTAGATAGGTTTAAGACAACCTGTTAAAGAAAGCTATCCTAGTGGTAGCTGTGGAGAGCAGCCTTCAGGCTAAGTCTCAGAGGAATGTAAAGCAGCTTGTTTTACCTTATAATCTCTTGAATTAACAAATGAAAGTACACCACACAGGTTTATATATCAAATATATATGTATTTATTACTAGACACACTCTACTAATCTCTTTATGAGATTAGAAGTCAGGAACATATGCAAATATCAACGTTTCACAATAAGTTAAGCACAAATATGGCTGGGGCCCTAGGGGCGTACCAGACCATATACTAAAAAAGAGGTTTAGGAATGTCGACTTGCAAGGGGACAAGGCCTAGGGCCTGTAGAATCGCTGGGGCTTCACTAATCCACCCAAGGCAGGTAAGTAAAGGACCCACGGGAGACGCGTGCAGTGTGAGAACACAGCCGCGGGTTCCCTATTGATTTCTATGGAGTAAGTCGCGGTTGGATTTTTAAAGTTTTAGGGTACTTCTAGAGAGTCTACAAGCAAGCCACTTACAAGGTAAGTAGTTCGAGGGCCAACACCCACAGGAGCACCAGAGTGCACGAGTTACCTCACCCAGGGAAGCCGGGTGCATAAGTGTATTTTGGTGTTGGGTCGCGTCGTCGTTTTCAAGGGAAGCCGAAGAAGTTTTGCTGCTTGTGAAGACTACAGAAGAGTCCGGTAGAATCCAAGGCTGGATTCAAGTTGAAGAAGACCTGAAAGCAGAAGGGACAGTGTTCACAGTCACTTGGCAGTGACCCGGGGTCAGGAAGATGGATGCCCACGGAAGTTGGGTGATTTCAGGTGATCAAGGGTGTTTTGACTGTTCAACCACGAGGTCCAGGAGGTGTCGACAATGACCAGGAGCAAGATTCAGGGTGTCCCACAAAGTCTGCAGCTTACTGAGGTGTCAACAACTGGATTGGAGTCAACAAGCCTTGGCAACAGCAAGTCTTGTGGAATGTGAAGACAGTCAGTGGTGCAGACCATCAAGGTCTGAAGGACTCACCCAGCAAAGTTAAGTCAGGGCAGGCCTGGAGCAACCAGAGGAGCCCTTTGATTTGAAGAGAAAGTCTTCAGGGGACCCACCAGCCGGCCAGCAAGGGATCGCAAAGATGCCTCATAAGGATTCACTTCACAGGAGCCCACGGTCACTCAGGACAAGGTAGGACACTGATCTTCGAAGGAAATCCTGCTGGAGGATTGGACCACATGTGGTCCAATGCACAAGTTTGTAGAATGTCGTGAAGGGATTCCACTTGATAATAGTGCATTTACCCCAGGTAATGCTGTTCCTCGTCACTCGTGGGGTCCACTCACCTCAGCTCTGCTGGGGACTCACAATGACCGTCGAGAAGTCAGGAAATCTACCTCTGGGGCTGCAGGGACTTCGGACTCTGACAGGAGCGGGAAAGTTTGCAACCGTTGATTCAAGTTTTTGGTGCCTGCCAAGCAGGGGAGTCACTCTTTGACTCCAAGGAAGATTCTTTAGTCTTCTAAAGGTAGTGGAACATCGAAGGGCCAGGATTCTTCTTGTAGAGCATCATCCATGGATATCTAGCTTGCAATGGCAAGGGTTCCCCAACTTATACTAAAGGAAAGAGAGGGACTAGCTCTATGACCCCTCCTATGGGAGGGTCAGGAAAGTGGGGGGTTACACCCACTTCCCTTTGTCCAGTTTCGCACCAGAGCAGGGGCAGGTAGCCCCTGAACCGGTTTGAGCTGGCATATACACAGAGGAGCCTACTGCTCCCCCAGTGCAGGACTTCAAAGCACTCTAGGAGTGCACCTAACCAGCCCCAATACACTAAATCCTGTCTGGAAGGTGGTGACAGACAACTCCCTGTGACAGGATGCCTATTGTTGGGCCTCCTCCACTGTGAGTTTCAGTCAGCAGTAGGAGGGCAGCCCAGTGTCTGTGCTGGTGGCATCCATTTTGTGATGGCAGGGCTCTTTCAGATTTCTACCGTGTTTCCACAGTAGGTACATGTCTTCCCCTCTAGAAGGGTGGGATCATACTCCCACACCAGGTACTGGTGTGGGGGTATGATTCCAAAGCGTTTGACACCAAACATGACATGTTTTGATGCAGTCATCCCAGAGTTAGCATTTACCGCGAGGTTATAATGCACTTAAGAGTATATGGTTTAACCGCATCCACAACCAGCCACAGAGAATAGACTCTGCCAGCTGCAGAGGGGCCCTGCTCAGGCAGGGGTACCCCCTCACATGGAAACCAAGCACCCTGCCCTCAGGATTGATAGGGCCTGCCTTAGGGGTGACTGATAGGTTTATATGTGTGTGTATGGTGAGATATAGGGAACCTATGTCTCAGTGAGGAGTGCTAACACTACCTCACCCAGGCTGCAGTAGCAGGCCTGTGGTTTCAGATTTAGTCTGCTTCCAAGGGGTGGCATAATACATGCTTCAGCCCCTGGTAGGCCTGTGAAGTACCTATGCCCTTAGTTAGCACCTAAGGTACCATATACTAGGGGCTCATAACGTACCACAGTATCCAATCACTAGTGCATCTAATATGCACTCCAAGTTGTTTAGAGAGAACAGAGAGGCTGGGGCCCTGATTAGCAGGGACCCAGCCAGACTATAGCCAGAAACCAGTGTATACATCAGAAAAAAAGTGGGGGCAACATAAGTGCAGATCCTACTCTCCTACACAACACCCCCCCTAAACGCAGGGACACTAAACTAACCTTGACCAGTTGAGTCTTCGTGTTCTAAGTGGAAATACCTTGAGAGTCCATCTGCATTGGCATGTTGGGTACCAGGTCTATGTTCCACTGTATAGTCCAACCCCTGTAGGGAAATTGACCACCTTAAGAGTTTAGGGTTGTCCCCTTTCATCTGTTTGAGCCATAGGAGGGGCTTGTGGTCAGTCTGAACTATGAAGTGAGTGCCAAACAAGTATGGCCTCAGCTTCTTCAGGGCCCACACCACAGCAAAGGCCTCCCTCTCTTTAGCTGACCAGCGTTTCTCTCTGGGGGTCACCCTTCTGCTTATAAAAGCTACTGGCTGGTCTTGACCTTCATCATTCAGTTGAGACAGTACAGCTCTCACACCCTGCTCAGAAGCATCTGTTTGGACAATGAACTTTTTGGTGTAGTCTGGACTCTGTAAGATGGGGGCAGTGCACACGGCCCCGTTTAGGTCTTCAAATGCCTTTTGACAGCTAGCTGTCCACTGAACCTTTTTTGGCATTTTCTTTGAGGTAAGATCATTTAAGGGGTTCACTATAGATCCATATCCCTTAACAAACCTCCTATAGTACCCAGTCAGGCCCAAAAAGGCTCTCACCTGTGTCTGGGTTGTTGGAGCTACCTATTCCATTATGGTCTGGATCTTGCTCTGCAATGATTGAACCTGGCCTCCACCTACAAGGTGGCCCAGGTACACAACCTGACTCTGCCCTATCTGGCACTTAGTGGCCTTTATAGTGAGGCCTGTTTTTGCAGGGCCTCGAAAACATTTCTGAGGTGGACCAGGTGATCCTGCCAGGTGAAACTAAAGACAGCAATATCATCTAGATAAGCTGAGCAATAAGTTCCAATGCCTGTCAGAACTTTGTTCACCAACCTCTGAAAAGTAAAAGTGGCAGGTGCACTCTTCAAACCAAAGAGCATCACCACAAAGTGGTAGTGCCCAGCAGGGGATGAAAATGCTGTCTTGGCCTTGGCATCATCAGCTATCTTGATTTGCCAGTAGCCAGCTGTTAGGTGAAATGTACTAAGGTACTTGGCAGAGGCCAAAGTATCTATCAGGTCATCTGCCCTGGGAATTGGATAGGAATTAGTCCTGGTGACTGCATTGAGGCCTCTGTAGTCTACACAAAACCTCATTTCTTTATTACCACCCTTGGTATGAGGTTTTGGCACTAGGACTACTGGACTAGCCCAAGGGCTATTTGAAGGCTCAATCACACCTAGCTCCAACATTTTCTGGACTTCAGTCCTGATACAGTCCCTGACATGGTCAGGTTGCCTGTAGATTTTACTCTTGACAGGAAGACTGTCTCCAGTGTCCACCTCATGGATGCACCAGGAAGTCTGACTTGGGGTCAGGCTAAACCTATGTCTAAACTGCTGCATGACTTGCCTGCATTCAGTTTGTTGATGATCAGTGAGGCTGCTTGCCAAAGCAACACCATCTACTGACCCTTCGTCAGGGTTCTGTGAGAGCAGGTCAGGGAGAGGGTCACTCTCCTCCTCCTGGTCCTCATCAGTTGCCATGAGCAAGCCCATGTCAGCCCTGTCAACATATGGTTTCAATCTGTTGACATGGAGCACCCTAAGGGGGCTCCTGGGAGTTCCAAGATTCACCAAGTAGGTGACTTCTCCCTTTTTCTCAACAATTGTATGGGGGCCACTCCACTTGTCTTGGAGAGCTGCTGGGGCCACAGGCTCCAGCACCCACACGTTATGTCCTGGCTGGTAGACAGTCAGTACAGCCTTTTGGTCATGCCAAGTTTTTTTTGTAGTTTTTGGCTAGCCTCCAGGTTTTTAGTTGCCTTCTTCATGTATTCAGCCATCCGGGAGCGGAGACCAAGTACATAGTCCATCACATCCTGTTAAAGAGGATTGGGAGGTGACTCCCATCCCTCCTTCACCAAACATAATGGACCTCTTACAGGATGCCCAAACAGAAGTTCAAAAGGGCTGTAGCCAACCCCCTTCTGTGGGACCTCTCTGTATGCAAACAGAAGGCAGGGAAGTTAACGGTCCCATTTTTGCATAAGCTTTTCTGGGAGGCCTTTAATCATTCCCTTTAGGGTTTTGTTGAACCTTTCAACTAACCTATTGCATTGTGGGTGATAGGGAGTAGTGAATTTATAGTTTACACCACACTCCTTCCACATTGCTTTTAGATACCCTGACATGAAGTTGGTACCTCTGTCAGACATAACCTCCTTTGGGAAACCCACTCTGGAGAAGACTCCTATGAGGGCTCTTACCACCACAGGGGCTGTGGTGGTCCTCAGGGGAATTGCTTCTGGGTACCTGGTGGCATGATCCACTACCACCAGGATAAACCTGTGCCCAGATGCTGTTGGAGGGTCAAGGGGACCAACAATGTCAATTCCTACCCTTTCAAAGGGTACCCCCACCACAGGTAGTGGTATCAGGGGGGCCTTTGTTGTGCCACCTGACTTGCCACTGGCTTGGCAAGTAAAACAGGAGCGACAAAACTCCTTTGTGTCCTCTGACATGGGAGGCCAATGAAAATCTGGAACAAGCCTGTCCCAGGTCTTGTTTTGGCCCAAGTGTCCTGCCAATGGGATGTCATGTGCTAGGGTCAAGAGGAACCCCCTAAATGTCTGAGGTATTACCAACCTCCTGGTGGCTCCAGGGGTAGGATCTCTAGCCTCAGAATATAGGAGTCCCTCATCCCAATAAACTTTATGGGGCCCACTAGCACTCCCAGCAGCCTCAGCAGCAGCCTGCTGTCTGACGGGTTCAAGAGAGGGGCAGCACTGTTGCTCCTTACTCAGATCTTCCCTTGAAGATCCCCCTGCCCCCTAGAACTCAACCTGATCAGGCTCAAGTCCCTCTGGGGCAGTTCATTCTTCAGGATCTGCTTCTCCTCCCTCAGGAGGGGAATCTGAGATCTGAGACAGAGGGGAAGGCACTGCCTTAACCCTACTGCTCCTCCTCTTGGGTAGCATCTGGTCCATAGTTTCAGGATACAGAGCTGGTTCAGTGTTATGTATTTTGGCCTGTGACCTGGTCACAGCAAATACCTCTGCAGGTATGCCCAACATCTCAGCATGAGTCCATAACTCTACTTCAGACCAGGCGGAAGTCTCTAGATTATTGCCCAATAGACATTCAACAGGGAGGTCTGCACTGACTACTACTTTCTTGAGGCCAGTTACCCCTCCCCAGAAGAAATTCACAACTGCCAGACTATGGTTGGTCCTGACATTGCTTGCATTGGTAACCTGGTACATTTCACCCAGGATGATCTGTCCAGGGTCCACAAGATCCTCTGCCACCATGGTGACACTAGCACCTGTGTCCCTGAATGCCAAAGCCTGTTTGCCATTTATTACAGGCTGCTGTTTGTATTTTCCCAGATTACTGGGGCTCACTAGGAATGACATATCAATGTCTCCATCACAAATCAGCAATGCCTGAGTGGGTACTCTGACTAGCCCAGAGTCCACTTCAGAACCCAGGGTCAACCCTACTACGCCCTTATTCTGATTACCACCTCTACCAGTAGCTGTACTAGGGGGAACAGTTGCCTTTGGGGCAGGAGTGGTGGTGGTTTGGTCTTTGGACTTGGTACAATTAGAAGTCCAGTGCCCTTTCTGTTTACAGAATTTGCACCAGGGCTTCTTTTGGCCTTTCCCTTTGTTGGACTGTGAATCACCACCAGATGCAGATTTTTGGGGCCCTTGTGAAGACTTCTCGTCTTTTGACTTATCCCCACCTTTCTCAGGACCCTTAGAATCCTGCTTCTGAGTGTCACCCCCTTGGTTCCTGGTTTTCTGCCTCACCCTGGTTCTGACCCATTTGTTTGCCTTCTTTCCCAATTCTTGGGGAGAGGTCAGATCAGAGTCCACCAAGTATTGATGCAACAACTGGTTTTGGCAATTATTAAGGATCTGTTCTCTCATCATAAGATTATACAATCCCTTAAAATCAGTAACTCTACTACCAACCAGCCAACCCTCCAGAGCCTTGGTTGCACAATCAACAAAGTCAGTCCAGTCCTGAGTCTGTGCTTTCTGGGTGTCTCTGAACTTCAACCTGTACTGTCCAGTGGTTAAGCTAAAGCCATCTATCAGTGCACTCGTCAGGACTTCATAATCATCAGCATCCTCTTCTCTAACAGTGAGGAGCTTGTCTCTACCTTTATCAGAAAAAGAGAGCCACAAGATTGCTGCCCACTGTTTCTGGGGGACCTGTTGTACTTTACAGGCCCTCTCCATAGCAGTTATCCATTTGTGGATATCATCCCCACTTTGGTAGGGAGGAACAAACTTGGACAGGCTTCTATGGTCTGGAATGTAATCTCTGACTCTAGGGACACTGTTGCTGCCACCAGGGGTATCTAAACCCTCTCTTCTAGAAGCTCTTTGGAGCTCATAGGCTTCTTTGTCTAATGCCAACTGCTCGGCCTTAAGGGCAACTCTGGCTTCCTCAAACTGCAGCAGTTTGTACATACTTTCAGTGAAGGTCTCTCTTTGATTAAAGTATGAGCTCCTCTGCTGGACAGATTCTCTGCCAGAGAGATATGAGGGGTCAGATTCCTTAGAAAGGGACCTAGGCCTCTCCTCCACTCTGTCAGTTCTCTTAGGGAGAATTCCTTTGTCCCTTTCAGACCCACATGGGTCTGGCACTTCAACCACAGAGTCCTGGTCATCTTGATTCTCATCATCTGACCCAGACACTATAATTGACCCACACCCTGATTCAGATCGGTCAGCTCCTAGAGCTAACCTCAGTTCATCTGCTGTCAGCAGATCTATCAGGCCTAGTGTAGAGGGACTCTGTCCTAGCTTCAGGTGTCTTGCAACACACATGGCCTTCAAGTCAAAGAAGGTCATGTCCTTATACTGAAGCTGAGTGGACCCACTGGCTCCACCCTTTGAGGACATTCTAGTGTTGTGCAGTGTTGTACTACCTACACTAGTTTGTGGCCTACTGATCCTAGCTTGAGCTGTAGCAAGGATGTGCTATCCCTTCACAAACAGCTCTAAGTTCAGTAGAACTTATTGATACTAAGCTTGACTTTTATATATACCTTGAGTACCTTTGGTGGTTTTCAGTTAGTAATTCAAATAGAGATTCACTGGTAAAACAATGGCAAGCTGGAATCCCACACGCTGCCCACCAATGTGAGAAGTTGGCCTGGCATATGCTGGTCACTAGTTAAAGTGAAAACCAAAGGAAATGATGGACGGAGTGTTGAACATTGCAAGCACTCACCCCCAGTCAACTGATCTGGGTTTAATCCATCACCTTTCTTTAGCCCACTCTGCTACCCAAGTTCAGACATGGCTATATGCAAATCAGTCTGACCCTGTGCCTCATGGGAACAGTCCAGCCCAAACTGCAAAGCGATGTCTTCCCTGGACCGGAAACAAGCTTCCTAGGACCGGTTTCTGGCATTTCAGCCGTCTTCAGTCAGGCTTGCCTGAATCCAGTGGCAAAGTGAGCAAGGGACTCACGTCTGAGCATACCCTGCCAACTTATGGCGAACAAAGCTAAAACCAAAGGAAATGATGGACGGAGTGTTGAACACTGCAAACACTCACCCCCAGTCAACTGATCTGGGTTTAATCCATCACCTTTCTTTAGCCCACTCTGCCACCCCAGTTCAGACATGGCTATATGCAAATCAGTCTCACCCTGTGCCTCATGGGAACAGTCCAGCCCAAACTGCAAAGCCATGTCTTCCCTGGACCGGAAACAAGCTTCCTAGGACCGGTTTCTGGCATTTCGGCCGTCTTCAGCCAGGCTTGCCTGAATCCAGTGGCAAAGTGAGCAAGGGACTCACGTCTGAGCATACCCTGCCAACTTATGGCGAACAAAGCAAAAACCAAAGGAAATAATGGACGAAGTGTTGAACATTGCAAGCACTCACCCCCAGTCAACTGATCTGGGGGGAAGCTTGTTTCCGGTCCAGGGAAGACATGGCTTGGCAGTTCGGACTGGACTGTTCCCATGAGGCACAGGGTCAGACTGATTTGCATATGGCCATGTCTGAACTGGGGTGGCAGAGTGGGCTAAAGAACAGTGATGGATTAAACCCAGATCAGTTGACTGGGGGTGAGTGCTTGCAATGTCCAACACTCCGTCCATCATTTCCTTTGGTTTTTGCTTTGTTCGCCATAAGTTGGCAGGGTATGCTCAGACGTGAGTCCCTTGCTCACTTTGCCACTGGATTCAAGCAAGCCTGGCTGAAAACAGCTGAAATGCCAGAAACCGGTCCTAGGAAGCTTGTTTCCGGTCAAGGGAAGACATGGCTTGGCAGTTCGGGCTTGACTGTTCCCATGAGGCACAGGGTCAGACTGATTTGCATATGGCCATGTCTGAACTGGGGTGGCAGAGTGGGCTAAAGAACAGTGATGGATTAAACCCAGATCAGTTGACTTGGGGTGAGTGCTTGCAATGTTCAACACTTCGTCCATCATTTCCTTTGGTTTTTGCTTTGTTCGCCATAAGTTGGCAGGGTATGCTCAGACGTGAGTCCCTTGCTCACTTTGCCACTGGATTCAAGCAAGCCTGGCTGAAAACGGCTGAAATGCCAGAAACCGGTCCTAGGAAGCTTGTTTCTGGTCCAGGGAAGACATGGCTTGGCAGTTTGGGCTGGACTGTTCCCATGAGGCACAGGGTCAGACTGATTTGCATATGGCCATGTCTAAACTGGGGTGGCAGAGTGGGCTAAAGAACAGTGATGGATTAAACCCAGATCAGTTGACTGGGGGTGAGTGCTTGCAATGTTCAACACTCCGTCCATCATTTCCTTTGGTTTTTGCTTTGTTCGCCATAAGTTGGCAGGGTATGCTCAGACGTGAGTCCCTTGCTCACTTTGCCACTGGATTCAAGCAAGCCTGGCTGAAAACGGCTGAAATGCCAGAAACCGGTCCTAGGAAGCTTGTTTCCGGTCCAGGGAAGACATGGCTTGGCAGTTCGGGCTGGACTGTTCCCATGAGGCACAGGGTCAGACTGATTTGCATATGGCCATGTCTGAACTGGGGTGGCAGAGTGGACTAAAGAACAGTGATGGATTAAACCCAGATCAGTTGACTGGGGGTGAGTGCTTGCAATGTTCAACACTCCGTCCATCATTTCCTTTGGTTTTCACTAGTTAAAGTGGCCACCTTGCACCAGTCCAATTCGACTCTTATGGTAGATAGGTTTAAGACAACCTTTTAAAGAAAGCTATCCTAGTGGTAGCTGTGGAGAGAAGCCTTCAGGCTAAGTCTCAGAGGAATGTAAAGCAGCTTGTTTTACCTTATAATCTCTTGAATTACCAAATTAAAGGACATCACACAGGTATATCTATCAAATATATATGTATTTATTACTAGACACACTCTACTAATCTCTTTATGAGATTAAAAGTCAGGAACATATGCAAATATCAACGTTTCACAATAAGTTAAGCACAAATATGGCTGGGGTCCTAGGGGCGTACCAGACCATATCCTAAAAAAGAGGTTTTGAAATGTCGACTTGCAAGGGGACAAGGCCTAGGGCCTGTAGAATCGCTGGGGCTTCACCAATCCACCCAAGACAGGTAAGTAAAGGACCCACGGGAGACGCGTGCAGTGTGAGAACACAGCCGCGGGTTCCCTATTGATTTCAATGGAGCAAGTCGCGGTTGGATTTGTAAAGTTTTAGGGTACTTCTAGAGAGTCTACAAGCAAGCCACTTACAAGGTAAGTAGTTCGAGGGCCAACACCCACAAGAGCACCGGAGTGCATGAGTTACGTCACCCAGGGAAGCCGGGTTCATAGGTGTCTTTTGGTTTTGGGTTGCATCGTCGTTTTCAATGGAAGCCAAAGAAGTTTTACTGCTTGTGAAGACTGCAGAAGTGTACGGTGGAATCCAAGGCTGGATTCAAGATGAAGAAGACCTGAAAGCAGAAGGGACAGTGTTCACAGTCACTTGCCAGTGACCCGGGGCCAGGAAGATGGATGCCCACGGTAGTCGGGTGATTTCAGGTGATCAAGGGTGTTTTGACTCTTCAGCCACGAGATCCAGGAGGTGTTTACGAACACCAGGAGCTGGATTTGGAGTGCTGTACAAAGTCTACAGTTTACTGAGGTGTCAGCAACCGGATTAGAGCCAACAAGCCTTGGCAACAGCAAGTCTTGTGGAATATGAAGAAAGTCCGCGGTGCAGACCAGCAAGATCTGAGGGACTCACCCCACAACGGTAAGTCAGGGCAGGCCTGGAGCAACCAGGGGAGCCCTTTGGTTTAATGAGAAAGTCTTCAGGGTACCCACCATCCAGCTGGCAATGGATCACAAAGACACCTCATGAGGATTCACTTCACAGGAGCCCACGGTCACTCAGGACAAGGTAGGCCTCTGATCTTTGGAGGAAATCCTGCTGGAGGATTGGACCACACGTGGTCCAATGCACAAGTTCATAGAACGTCGTGAAGGGATTGCACTTGATAATAGTGCATGGTTCCTGGGTATTGCTGTTCCTTGTCACTCGTGGGTCCACTCACCTCAGCTCTGCTGGGGACTCACAATGGCTGTTAAGAAGTCAGGAAGTCCACTTCCGGGGCTTCAGGGACTTCGGACTCCGGTGGGAGAGGGAAAGATTGCAACTGTTGATTCAAGTTTTTGGTGCCTGCCAAGCAGGGGAGTCACTCCTTGACTCCAAGGGAGATTCTTCAGTCTTCCAAAGGTAGTGGATCATCGAAGGGCTAGGATTCTTCTTGTAGAGCATTCTCCAGGGATATTTAACTTGCAATGGCAAGGGTTCCCTAACTTATACTAAAGGAAAGGGAGGGACTAGCTCTATGACCCCTCCTATGGGAGGGTCAGGGGAGTGGGTGGTTACACCCACTTCCCTTTGTCCAATTTCATGCCAGAGCAGGGGCAGGTAGCCCTGAACCGGTTTGAGCTGGCATATGCACAGAGGAGCCTACTGCACCCCCAGTGCAGGACTTCAAAGCACTCTAGGAGTGCACCCACCCAGCCCCAATACACTAAATCCTGTCTGGAAGGTGGTGACACCTCCCTGTGACAGGATGCCTATTGTTGGGCCTCCTCCACTGCGAGTTTCAGTCAGCAGCAGGAGGGCAGCCCAGTGTCTGTGATGGTGGCATCCATTTTGTGATGCCAGGGCTCTCTCAGATTTCTACCGTGTTTCCACATTAGGTACATGTCTTCCCCTCTAGAAGGGTGGGATCATACTCCCACACCAGTTACTGGTGTGGGGGTATGATTCCAAAGCGTTTGACACCAAACATTACATGTTTTGATGCAGTCATCCCAGAGTTAGCATTTACCGCGAGGTTATAATGCACTTAAGAGTATATGGTGTAACCGCATCCACAAACAGCCACAGTGAATAGACTCTGCCAGCTGCAGAGGGGCCCTGCTCAGGCAGGGGTACCCCCTCACATGGAAACCAAGCACCCTGCCCTGAGGATTAATAGGGCCTGCCTTAGGGGTGACTGATAGGTTTATATGTGTGTGTATGGTGAGATATAGGGAACCTATATCTCAGTGAGGAGTGTTAACACTACCTCACCCAGGCTGCAGTAGCAGGCCTTTGGTGTCAGATTTAGTCTGCTTCCAAGGGGTGGCATAATACATGCTTCAGCCCCTGGTAGGCCTGTGAAGTACCTATGCCCTTAGCACCTAAGGTACCATATACTAGGGGCTCATAACGTACCACAGTATCCAATCACTAGTGCATCTAATATGCACTCCAAGTTGTTTAGAGAGAACAGAGAGGCTGGGGCCCTGATTAGCAGGGACCCAGCCAGACTATAGCCAGAAACCAGTGTATACATCAGAAAAAAAGTGGGGGCAACATAAGTGCAGAACCTACTCTCCTACACAACACCCCCCCCCCCCAATGCAGGGACACTAAACTAACCTTGACCAGTTGAGTCTTCGTGTTCTAAGTGGAAATACCTTGAGAGTCCATCTGCATTGGCATGTTGGGTACCAGGTCTATGTTCCACTGTATAGTCCATCCCCTGTAGGGAAATTGACCACCTTAAGAGTTTAGGGTTGTCCCCTTTCATCTGTTTGAGCCATAGGAGGGGCTTGTGGTCAGTCTGAACTTTGATGTGAGTGCCAAACAAGTATGGCCTCAGCTTCTTCAGGGCCCACACCACAGCAAAGGCCTCCCTCTCTTTAGCTGACCAGCGTTTCTCTCTAGAGGTCACCCTTCTGCTTATAAAAGCTACTGGCTGGTCTTGACCTTCATCATTCAGTTGAGACAGTACAGCTCCCACACCCTGCTCAGAAGTATCTGTTTGGACAATGAACTTTTTGGTGTAGTCTGGACTCTGTAAGATGGGGGCAGTGCACACGGCCTCCTTTAGGTCTTCAAATGCCTTTTGACAGCTAGCTGTCCACTGAACCTTTTTTGGCATTTTCTTTGAGGTAAGATCATTTAAGGAGGTCACTATAGATCCATATCCCTTAACAAACCTCCTATAGTACCCAGTCAGGCCCAAAAAGGCTCTCACCTGTGTCTGGGTTGTTGGAGCTACCTATTCCATTATGGTCTGGATCTTGCTCTGCAATGATTGAACCTGGCCTCCACCTACAAGGTGGCCCAGGTACACAACCTGACTCTGCCCTATCTGGCACTTAGTGGCCTTGATAGTGAGGCCTGCTTTTTGCAGGGCTCGAAAACATTTCTGAGGTGGACCAGGTGATCCTGCTGTCTTAAATTGGCTGCGATTAAATTAGCGTTAGCAGAATCCATGGTATTTAGAGGCTATCCTGTACATTTTGTGGAATCCATTTTGTATTTCTGGCAGCCATTTTGTCTTCCCTTGTGCTCTGTTTAAAGGACTGGCTATACTTGGACTCTGCTACCCTGCACATGCGCAGGAATATCTAACTGTCCATGCATCTGTTTTTAGTCTGTAACTATCAGGTTGTTTCTACCAGAGTCAGCAACTGCTAGCTCCTCCTTTGCTATTGACGGTGCATTTCTGTATGACCATCTATGTATGTAACTCTTCTCATGTATGCTTGTACCGCCCTCTTTCTGAGCCCCTGTGTGGGTATAAAAGACCCATGGTTCTTCTACTCTGTGTGCTACCTTCATTCAGCACCACAGGGTGCTGGGTGAATGTGGTTCCACCTCCTGAGGTTTAATAAACTGTGTATTTTCTATTTCAGTTTCTGTGCCAACTTCTTTCTAATAGTCTGAGGACTTTGTGCAGAGAAGGGCGAACCCCTTGCACTGGTAGGCCTAGCTGAGGCCTATTTTCTACACTGCCAGGTGGAACTAAAGACAGCAATATCATCTAGATAAGCTGAGCAATAAGTTTCAATGCCTGTCAGAACTTTGTCCACCAACCTCTGAAAAGTAAAAGTGGCAGGTGCACTCTTCATACCAAACGGCATCACCACAAAGTGGTAGTGCCCACCAGGGGATGAAAATGCTGTCTTGGCCTTGGCATCATCAGCTAACTTGATTTGCCAGTAGCCAGCTGTTAGGTCAAATGTACTAAGGTACTTGGCAGAGGCCAAAGTATCTATCAGTTCATCTGCCCTGGGAATTGGATAGGCATCAGTCCTGGTGACTGCATTGAGGCCTCTGTAGTCTACACAAAACCTCATTTCTTTATTACCACCCTTGGCATGAGGTTTTGGCACTAGGACTACTGGACAAGCCCAAGGGCTATTTGAAGGCTCAATCACACCTAGCTCCAACATTTTCTGGACTTCAGTCCTGATACAGTCCCTAACATGGTCAGGTTGCCTGTAGATTTTACTCTTGACAGGAAGACTGTCTCCAGTGTCCACCTCATGGGTGCACCAGGAAGTCTGACTGGGGTTCAGGCTAAACATATGTCTAAACTGCTGCAGGACTTGCCTGCATTCAGTTTGTTGATGATCAGTGAGGCTGCTTGCCAAAGCAACACCATCTACTGACCCTTCGTCAGGGTTCTGTGAGAGCAGGTAAAGGGAGAGGGTCACTCTACTCCTCCTGGTCCTCATCAGTTGCCATGAGCAAGCCCATGTCAGCCCTGTCAACATATGGTTTCAATCTGTTGACATGGAGCACCCTAAGGGGGCTCCTGGGAGTTCCAAGATTCACCAAGTAGGTGACTTCTCCCTTTTTCTCAACAATTGTATGGAGGCCACTCCACTTGTCTTGGAGAGCTGCTGGGGCCACAGGCTCCAGCACCCACACGTTATGTCCTGGCTGGTAGACAGTCAGTACAGCCTTTTGGTCATGCCAAGTTTTTTTATAGTTTTTGGCTAGCCTCCAGGTTTTTAGTTGCCTTCTTCATGTATTCAGCCATCCGGGAGCGGAGACCAAGTACATAGTCCATCACATCCTGTTAAAGAGGTTTGGGAGGTAACTCCCATCCCTCCTTCACCAAACATAATGGACCTCTTACAGGATGCCCAAACAGAAGTTCAAAGGGGCTGTAGCCAACCCCCTTCTGTGGGACCTCTCTGTATGCAAACAGAAGGCAGGGAAGTAAAAGGTCCCATTTTTGCCTAAGCTTTTCTGGGAGGCCTTTAATCATTCCCTTTAGGGTTTTGTTGAACCTTTCAACTAACCTATTGCATTGTGGGTGATAGGGAGTAGTGAATTTATAGTTTACACCACACTCCTTCCACATTGCTTTTAGATACCCAGACATGAAGTTGGTTCCTCTGTCAGACATAACCTCCTTTGGGAAACCCACTCTGGAGAAGACTCCTATGAGGGCTCTTGCCACCACAGGGGCTGTGGTGGTCCTCAGGGAAATTGCTTCTGGGTACCTGGTGGCATGATCCACTACCACCAGGATAAACCTGTGCCCAGATGCTGTTGGAGGGTCAAGGGGACCAACAATGTCAATTCCTACCCTTTCAAAGGGTACCCCCACCACAGGCAGTGGTATCAGGGGGGCCTTTGTTGTGCCACCTGACTTGCCACTGGCTTGGCAAGTAAAACAGGAGCGACAAAACTCCTTTGTGTCCTCTGACATGTGAGGCCAATGAAAATCTGGAACAAGCATGTCCCAGGTCTTGTTTTGGCCCAAGTGTCCTGCCTATGGGATGTCATGTGCTAGGGTAAAGAGGAACCCCCTAAATGTCTGAGGTATTACCAACCTCCTGGTGGCTCCAGGTGTAGGATCTCTAGCCTCAGAATATAGGAGTCCCTCATCCCAATAAACTTTATGGGACCAAACTAGCACTCCCAGCAGCCTCAGCAGCAGCCTGCTGTCTGACGGGTTCAAGAGAGGGGCAGCACTGTTGCTCCTTACTCAGATCTTCCCTGGAAGATCCCCCTGCCCCTAGAACTCAAGCTGATCATGCTCAAGTCCCTCTGGGGCAGTTCCTTCTTCAGGATCTGCTTCTCCTCCCTCAGGAGGGGAATCTGAGATCTGAGACAGAGGGGAAGGCACTGCCTTAACCATACTGCTCCTCCTCTTGGGTAGCATCTGGTCCATAGTTACAGGATACAGAGCTGGTTCAGTGTTATGTATTTTGGCCTGTGACCTGGTCACAGCAAATACCTCTGCAGGTATGCCCAACATCTCAGCAGGAGTCCATAACTCTACTTCAGACCAGGCTGAAGTCTCTAGATTATTGCCCAATAGACATTCGACAGGGAGGTCTGCACTGACTACTACTTTCTTGAGGCCAGTTACCCCTCCCCAGGAGAAATTCACAACTGCCAGACTATGGTTGGTCCTGACATTGCTTGCATTGGTAACCTGGTACATTTCACCCAGGATGATCTGTCCAGGGTCCACAAGATCCTCTGCCACCATGGTGACACTAGCACCTGTGTCCCTGAATGCCAAAGCCTGTTTGCCATTTATTACAGGCTGCTGTGTGTATTTTCCCAGATTACTGGGGCTCACTAGGAATGACATATCAATGTCTCCATCACAAATCAGCAATGCCTGAGTGGGTACTCTGACTAGGCCAGAGTCCACTTCAGAACCCAGGGTCAACCCTACTACGCCCATATTCTGATTACCACCTCTACCAGTAGCTGTACTAGGGGGAACAGTTGCCTTAGGGGCAGGAGTGGTGGTGGTTTGGTCTTTGGACTTGGTACAATTAGAAGTACAGTGCCCTTTCTGTTTACAGAATTTGCACCAGGGCTTCTTTTGGCCTTTCCCTTTGTTGGACTGTGAATCCCCACCAGATGCAGATTTTTGGGGCCCTTGTGAAGACTTCTGGTCTTTTGACTTATCCCCACCTTTCTCAGGACCCTTAGAATCCTGCTTCTGAGTGTCACCCCCTTGGTTCCTGGTTTTCTGCCTCACCCTGGTTCTGACCCATTTGTTTGCCTTCTTTCCCAATTCTTGGGGAGAGGTCAGATCAGAGTCCACCAAGTATTGATGCAACAACTGGTTTTGGCAATTATTAATGATCTGTTCTCTCATCATAAGATTATACAATCCCTTAAAATCAGTAACTCTACTACCAACCAGCCAACCCTCCAGAGCTTTGGTTGAACAATCAACAAAGTCAGTCCAGTCCTGAGTCTGTGCTTTCTGGGTGTCTCTGAACTTCAACCTGTACTGTTCAGTGGTTAAGCCAAAGCCATCTATCAGTGCACTCGTCAGGACTTCATAATCATCAGCATCCTCTTCTCTAACAGTGAGGAGCTTGTCTCTACCTTTATCAGAAAAGGAGAGCCACAAGATTGCTGCCCACTGTTTCTGGGGGACCTGTTGTACTTTACAGGCCCTCTCCATAGCAGTTATCCATTTGTGGATATCATCCCCACTTTGGTAGGGAGGAACAAACTTGGACAGGTTTCTATGGTCTGGAATGTAATCTCTGACTCTAGGGACACTGTTGCTGCCACCAGGGGTATCTAAACCCTCTCTTCTAGAAGCTCTTTGGAGCTCATAGGCTTCTTTGTCTAATGCCAACTGCTCGGCCTTAAGGGCAACTCTGGCTTCCTCAAACTGCAGCAGTTTGTACATTCTTTCAGTGAAGGTCTCTCTTTGATTAAAGTATGAGCTCCTCTGCTTGACAGATTCTCTGCCAGAGAGATATGAGGGGTCAGATTCCTTAGAAAGGGACCTAGGCCTCTCCTCCACTCTGTCAGTTCTCTTAGGAAGAATTCCTTTGTCCCTTTCAGACCCACATGGGTCTGGCACTTCAACCACAGAGTCCTGGTCATCTTGATTCTCATCATCTGACCCAGACACTGTAATTGACCCACACCCTGATTCAGATCGGTCAGCTCCTAGAGCTAACCTCAGTTCATCTGCTGTCAGCAGATCTATCAGGCCTAGTGTAGAGGGACTCTGTCCTAGCTTCAGGTGTCTTGCAACACACATGGCCTTCAAGTCAAAGAAGGTCATGTCCTTATACTGAAGCTGAGTGGACCCACTGGCTCCACCCTTTGAGGACATTCTAGTGGTGTGCAGTGTTGTACTGCCTACACTAGTTTGTGGCCTACTGATCCTAGCTTGAGCTGTAGCAAGGGTGTGCTATCCCTTCACAAACAGCTCTAAGTTCACTAGAACTTATTGATACTAAGCTTGACTTTTATATATACCTTGAGTACCTTTAGTGGTTTTCAGATAGTAATTCAAATAGAGATTTACTGGTAAAACAATGGCAAGCTGGAATCCCACACGCTGCCCACCAATGTGAGAAGTTGGCCTGGCATATGCTGGTCACTAGTTAAAGTGGCCACCTTGCACCAGTCCAATTCGACTCTTATGGTAGATAGGTTTAAGACAACCTTTTAAAGAAAGCTATCCTAGTGGTAGCTGTGGAGAGAAGCCTTCAGGCTAAGTCTCAGAGGAATGTAAAGCAGCTTGTTTTACCTTATAATCTCTTGAATTACCAAATGAAAGGACATCACACAGGTATATCTATCAAATATATATGTATTTATTACTAGACACACTCTACTAATCTCTTTATGAGATTAGAAGTCAGGAACATATGCAAATATCAACGTTTCAAAGTAAGTTAAGCACAAATATGGCTGGGGCCCTAGGGGCGTACCAGACCATATACTAAAAAAGAGGTTTTGAAATGTCGACTTGCAAGGGGACAATGCCTAGGGCCTGTAGAATCGCTGGGGCTTCACTAATCAACCCAAGGCAGGTAAATAAAAGACCCACGGGAGACGCGTGCAGTGTGAGAACACAGCCGCGCTTTCCCTATTGATTTCAACGGAGCAAGTCGCGGTTGGATTTTTAAAGTTTTAGGGTACTTCTAGAGAGTTTACAAGCAAGCCACTTACAAGGTAAGTAGTTCGAGGGCCAACACCCACAAGAGCACCGGAGTGCACGAGTTACCTCACCCAGGGAAGCCGGGTTCATAGGTGTCTTTTGGTGTCGGGTTGCATCGTCGTTTTCAATGGAAGCCAAAGAAGTTTTACTGCTTGGGAAGACTGCAGAAGTGTACGGTGGAATCCAAGGCTGGATTCAAGATGAAGAAGACCTGAAAGCAGAAGGGACAGTGTTCACAGTCACTTGTCAGTGACCCGGGGCCAGGAAGATGGATGCCCACGGTAGTTGGGTGATTTCAGGTGATCAAGGGTGTTTTGACTCTTCAGCCACGAGGTCCAGGAGGCGTTTACGAACACCAGGAGCTGGATTTGGAGTGCTGTACAAAGTCTACAGTTTACTGAGGTGTCAGCAACCGGATTAGAGCCAACAAGCCTTGGCAACAGCAAGTCTTGTGGAATATGAAGAAAGTCAGCGGTGCAGACCAGCAAGATCTGAGGGACTCACCCCACAAGGATAAGTCAGGGCAGGCCTGGAGCAACCAGGGGAGCCCTTTGGTTTAATGAGAAAGTCTTCAGGGTACCCACCATCCAGCTGGCAATGGATCACAAAGACACCTCATGAGGATTCACTTCACAGGAGCCCATGGTCACTCGGGACAAGGCAGGCCTCTGATCTTTGGTGGAAATCCTGCTGGAGGATTGGACCACACGTGGTCCAATGCACAAGTTCATAGAACATCGTGAAGGGATTGCACTTGATAATAGTGCATGGTTCCTGGGTATTGCTGTTTCTCGTCACTCGTGGGTCCACTCACCTCAGCTCTGCTGGGGACTCACAATGGCTGTTAAGAAGTCAGGAAGTCCACTTCTGGGGCTGCAGGGACTTCGGACTCCGGTGGGAGAGGGAAAGATTGCAACTGTTGATTCAAGTTTTTGGTGCCTGCCAAGCAGGGGAGTCACTCCTTGACTCCAAGGGAGATTCTTCAGTCTTCCAAAGGTAGTAGAACATCGAAGGGCTAGGATTCTTCTTGTAGAGCATTCTCCAGGGATATTTAACTTGCAATGGCAAGGGTTCCCTAACTTATACTAAAGGAAAGGGAGGGACTAGCTCTATGACCCCTCCTATGGGAGGGTCAGGGGAGTGGGTGGTTACACCCACTTCCCTTTGTCCAATTTCATGCCAGAGCAGGGGCAGGTAGCCCCTGAACCGGTTTGAGCTGGTATATGCACAGAGGAGCCTACTGCACCCCCAGTGCAGGACTTCAAAGCACTCTAGGAGTGCACCCACCCAGCCCCAATACACTAAATCCTGTCTGGAAGGTGGTGACACCTCCCTGTGTCAGGATGCCTATTGTTGGGCCTACTCCACTGCGAGTTTCAGTCAGCAGCAGGAGGGCAGCCCAGTGTCTGTGCTGGTGGCATCCATTTTGTGATGCCAGGGCTCTCTCAGATTTCTACCGTGTTTCCACATTAGGTACATGTCTTCCCCTCTAGAAGGGTGGGATCATTCTCCCACACCAGTTACTGGTGTGGGGGTATGATTCCAAAGCATTTGACACCAAACATGACATGTTTTGATGCAGTCATCCCAGAGTTAGCATTTACCGCGAGGTTATAATGCACTTAAGAGTATATGGTTTAACCGCATCCACAAACAGTCACAGTGAATAGACTCTGCCAGCTGCAGAGGGGCCCTGCTCAGGCAGGGGTACCTCCTCACATGGAAACCAAGCTCCCTGACCTCAGGATTGATAGGGCCTGCCTTAGGGGTGACTGATAGGTTCATATGTGTGTGTATGGTGAGATATAGGGAACCTATATCTCAGTGAGGAGTGCTAACACTACCTCACCCAGGCTGCAGTAGCAGGCCTGTGGTGTCAGATTTAGTCTGCTTCCAAGGGGTGGCATAATACATGCTTCAGCCCCTGGTAGGCCTGTGAAGTACCTATGCCCTTAGCACCTAAGGTACCATATACTAGGGGCTCATAAGGTACCACAGTATCCAATCACTAGTGCATCTAATATGCACTCCAAGTTGTTTAGAGAGAACAGAGAGGCTGGGGCCCTGATTAGCAGGGACCCAGCCAGACTATGGCCAGAAACCAGTGTATACATCAGAAAAAAAGTGGGGGCAACATAAGTGCAGATCCTACTCTCCCACACAACATCCCCCCCAAACGCAGGGACACTAAACTAACCTTGACCAGTTGAGTCTTCGTGTTCTAAGTGGAAATACCTTGAGAGTCCATCTGCATTGGCATGTTGGGTACCAGGTCTATGTTCCACTGTATAGTCCATCCCCTGTAGGGAAATTGACCACCTTAAGAGTTTTGAGTTGTCCCCTTTCATCTGTTTGAGCCATAGGAGGGGCTTGTGGTCAGTCTGAACTATGATGTGAGTGCCAAACAAGTATGGCCTAAGCTTCTTCAGGGCCCACACCACAGCAAAGGCCTCCCTCTCTTTAGCTGACCAGCGTTTCTCTCTAGGGGTCACCCTTCTGCTTATAAAAGCTACTGGCTGGTCTTGACCTTCATCATTCAGTTGAGACAGTACAGCTCCCACACCCTGCTCAGAAGCATCTGTTTGGACAATTAACTTTTTGGTGTAGTCTGGACTCTGTAAGATGGGGGCAGTGCACACGGCTTCCTTTAGGTCTTCAAATGCCTTTTGACAGCTAGCTGTCCACTGACCGTTTTTTGGCATTTTCTTTGAGGTAAGATCATTTAAGGGGGTCACTATAGATCCATATCCCTTAACAAACCTCCTATAGTACCCAGTCAGGCCCAAAAAGGCTCTCACCTGTGTCTGGGTTGTTGGAGCTACCTATTCCATTATGGTCTGGATCTTGCTCTGCAATGATTGAACCTGGCCTCCACCTACAAGGTGGCCCAGGTACACAACCTGACTCTGCCCTATCTGGCACTTAGTGGCCTTGATAGTGAGGCCTGCTTTTTGCAGGACCTCGAAAACATTTCCGAGGTGGACCAGGTGATCCTGCCAGGTGGAACTAAAGACAGCAATATCATCTAGATAAGCTGAGCAATAAGTTTCAATGCCTGTCAGAACTTTGTTCACCAACCTCTGAAAAGTAAAAGTGGCAGGTGCACTCTTCAAACCAAACGGCATCTCCACAAAGTGGTAGTGCCCACCAGGGGATGAAAATGCTGTCTTGGCCTTGGCATTATCAGCTAACTTGATTTGCCAGTAGCCAGCTGTTAGGTCAAATGTACTAAGGTACTTGGCAGAGGCCAAAGTATCTATCAGTTCATCTGCCCTGGGAATTGGATAGGAATCAGTCCTGGTGACTGCATTGAGGCCTCTGTAGTCTACACAAAACCTCATTTCTTTATTACCACCATTGGTATGAGGTTTTGGCACTAGGACTACTGGATTAGCCCAAGGGCTATTTGAAGGCTCAATCACACCTAGCTCCAACATTTTCTGGACTTCAGTCCTGATACAGTCCCTGACATGGTCAGGTTGCCTGTAGATTTTACTCTTGACAGGAAGACTGTCTCCAGTGTCCACCTCATGGGTGCACCAGGAAGTCTGACTTGGGGTCAGGCTAAACATATGTCTAAACTGCTGCAGGACTTGCCTGCATTCAGTTTGTTGATGATCAGTGAGGCTGCTTGCCAAAGCAACACCATCTACTGACCCTTCGTCAGGGTTCTGTGAGAGCAGGTCAGGGAGAGGGTCACTCTCCTCCTCCTGGTCCTCATCAGTTGCTATGAGCAAGCCCATGTCAGCCCTGTCAACATATGGTTTCAATCTATTGACATGGAGCACCCTAAGGGGGCTCCTGGGAGTTCCAAGATTCACCAAGTAGGTGACTTCTCCCTTTTTCTCAACAATTGTATGGGGGCCACTCCACTTGTCTTGGAGAGCTGCTGGGGCCACAGGCTCCACCGCCCACACGTTATGTCCTGGCTGGTAGACAGTCAGTACAGCCTTTTGGTCATGCCAAGTTTTTTTGTAGTTTTTGGCTAGCCTCCAGGTTTTTAGTTGCCTTCTTCGCGTATTCAGCCATCCGGGAGCGGAGACCAAGTACATAGTCCATCACATCCTGTTAAAGAGGTTTGGGAGGTAACTCCCATCCCTCCTTCACCAAACATAATGGACCTCTTACAGGATGCCCAAACAGAAGTTCAAAAGGGCTGTAGCCAACCCCCTTCTGTGGGACCTCTCTGTATGCAAACAGAAGGCAGGGAAGTAAAAGGTCCCATTTTTGCCTAAGCTTTTCTGGTAGGCCTTTAATCATTCCCTTTAGGGTTTTGTTGAACCTTTCTACTAACCTATTGCATTGTGGGTGATAGGGAGTAGTGAATTTATAGTTTACACCACACTCCTTCCACATTGCTTTTAGATACCCTGACATGAAGTTGGTACCTCTGTCAGACATAACCTCCTTTGGGAAACCCACTCTGGAGAAGACTCATATGAGGGCTCTTGCCACCACAGGGGCTGTGGTGGTCCTCAGGGGAATTGCTTCTGGGTACCTGGTGGCATGATCCACTACCACCAGGATAAACCTGTGCCCAGATTCTGTTGGAGGGTCAAGGGGACCAACAATGTCAATTCCTACCCTTTCAAAGGGTACCCCCACCACAGGTAGTGGTATCAGGGGGGCCTTTGTTGTGCCACCTGACTTGCCACTGGCTTGGCAAGTAAAACAGGAGCGACAAAACTCCTTTGTGTCCTCTGACATGTGAGGCCAATGAAAATCTGGAACAAGCCTGTCCCAGGTCTTGTTTTGGCCCAAGTGTCCTGCCAATGGGATGTCATGTGCTAGGGTCAAGAGGAACCCCCTAAATATCTGAGGTATTACCAACCTCCTGGTGGCTCCAGGGGTAGGATCTCTAGCCTCAGAATATAGGAGTCCCTCATCCCAATAAACTTTATGGGACCCACTAACACTCCCAGCAGCCTCAGCAGCAGCCTGCTGTCTGACGGGTTCAAGAGAGGGGCAGCACTGTTGCTCCTTACTCAGATCTTCCCTGGAAGATCCCCCTGCCCCCTAGAACTCAACTTGATCAGGCTCAAGTCCCTCTGGGGCAGTTCCTTATTCAGGATCTGCTTCTCCTCCCTCAGGAGGGGAATCTGAGATCTGAGACAGAGGGGAAGGCACTGCCTTAACCCTACTGCTCCTCCTCTTGGGTAGCATCTGGTCCATAGTTTCAGGATACAGATCTGGTTCAGTGTTATGTATTTTGGCCTGTGACCTGGTCACAGCAAATACCTCTGCAGGTATGCCCAACATCTCAGCATGAGTCCATAACTCTACTTCAGACCAGGCTGAAGTCTCTAGATTATTGCCCAATAGACATTCGACAGGGAGGTCTGCACTGACTACTACTTTCTTGAGGCGAGTTACCCCTCCCCAGGAGAAATTCACAACTGCCAGACTATGGTTGGTCCTGACATTGCTTGCATTGGTAACCTGGTACATTTCACCCGGGATGATCTGTCCAAGGTCCACAAGATCCTCTGCCACCATGGTGACACTAGCACCTGTGTCCCTGAATGCCAAAGCCTGTTTGCCATTTATTACAGGCTGCTGTTTGTATTTTCCCAGATTACTGGGGCTCACTAGGAATGACATATCAATGTCTCCATCACAAATCAGCAATGCCTGAGTGGGTACTCTGACTAGGCCAGAGTCTACTTCAGAACCCAGGGTCAACCCTACTACGCCCTTATTCTGATTACCACCTCTACCAGTAGCTGTACTAGGGGGAACAGTTGCCTTAGGGGCAGGAGTGGTGGTGGTTTGGTCTTTGGACTTGGTACAATTAGAAGTCCAGTGCCCTTTCAGTTTACAGAATTTGCACCAGGGCTTCTTTTGGCCTTTCCCTTTGTTGGACTGTGAATCCCCACTAGATGCAGATTTGTGGGGCCCTTGTGAAGACTTCTGGTCTTTTGACTTATCCCCACCTTTCTCAGGACCCTTAGAATCCTGCTTCTGAGTGTCACCCCCTTGGTTCCTGGTTTTCTGCCTCACCCTGGTTCTGACCCATTTGTTTGCCTTCTTTCCCAATTCTTGGGGAGAGGTCAGATCAGAGTCCACCAAGTATTGATGCAACAACTGGTTTTGGCAATTATTAAGGATCTGTTCTCTCATCATAAGATTATACAATCCCTTAAAATCAGTAACTCTACTACCAACCAGCCAACCCTCCAGAGCCTTGGTTGCACAATCAACAAAGTCAGTCCAGTCCTGAGTCTGTGCTTTCTGGGTGTCTCTGAACTTCAACCTGTACTGTTCAGTGGTTAAGCCAAAGCCATCTATCAGTGCACTCGTCAGGACTTCATAATCATCAGCATCCTCTTCTCTAACAGTGAGGAGCTTGTCTCTACCTTTATCAGAAAAGGTGAGCCACAAGATTGCTGCCCACTGTTTCTGGGGGACCTGTTGTACTTTACAGGCCCTCTCCATAGTAGTTATCCATTTGTGGATATCATCCCCACTTTGGTAGGGAGGAACAAACTTGGACAGGTTTCTATGGTCTGGAATGTAATCTCTGCCTCTAGGGACACTGTTGCTGCCACCAGGGGTATCTAAACCCTCTCTTCTAGAAGCTCTTTGGAGCTCATAGGCTTCTTTGTCTAATGCCAACTGCTCGGCCTTAATGGCAACTCTGGCTTCCTCAAACTGCAGCAGTTTGTACATTTTTTCAGTGAAGGTCTCTCTTTGATTAAAGGATGAGCTCCTCTGCTGGACAGATTCTCTGCCAGAGAGATATGAGGGGTCAGATTCCTTAGAAAGGGACCTAGGCCTCTCCTCCACTCTGTCAGTTCTCTTAGGGAGAATTCCTTTGTCCCTTTCAGACCCACATGGGTCTGGCACTTCAACCACAGAGTCCTGGTCATCTTGATTCTCATCATCTGACCCAGACACTGTAATTGACCCACAACCTGATTCAGATCGGTCAGCTCCTAGAGCTAACCTCAGTTCAACTGCTGTCAGCAGATTTATCAGTTCTAGTGTAGAGGGACTCTGTCCTAGCTTCAGGTGTCTTGCAACACACATGGCCTTCAAGTCAAAGAAGGTCATGTCCTTATACTGAAGCTGAGTGGACCCACTGGCTCCACCCTTTGAAGACATTCTAGTGTTGTGCAGTGTTGTACTACCTACACTAGTTTGTGGCCTACTGATCCTAGCTTGAGCTGTAGCAAGGGTGTGCTATCCCTTCACAAACAGCTCTAAGTTCAGTAGAACTTATTGATACTAATCTTGACTTTTATATATACCTTGAGTACCTTTAATGGTTTTCAGTTAGTAATTCAAATAGAGATTTACTGGTAAACCAATGTCAAGCTGGAATCCCACACGCTGCCCACCAATGTGAGAAGTTGGCCTGGCATATGCTGGTCACTAGTTAAAGTGGCCACCTTGCACCAGTCCAATTCGACTCTTATGGTAGATAGGTTTAAGACAACCTGTTAAAGAAAGCTATCCTAGTGGTAGCTGTGGAGAGAAGCCTTCAGGCTAAGTCTCAGAGGAATGTAAAGCAGCTTGTTTTACCTTATAATCTCTTGAATTAACAAATGAAAGTACACCACACAGGTGTATATATCAAATATATATGTATTTATTACTAGACACACTCTACTAATCTCTTTATGAGATTAGAAGTCAGGAACATATGCAAATATCAACGTTTCACAATAAGTTAAGCACAAATATGGCTGGGGCCCTAGGGGCGTACCAGACCATATACTAAAAAAGAGGTTTAGGAATGTCGACTTGCAAGGGGACAAGTCCTAGGGCCTGTAGAATCGCTGGGGCTTCACTAATGCACCCAAGGCAGGTAAGTAAAGGACCCACGGGAGACGCGTGCAGTGTGAGAACACAGTCGCGGGTTCCCTATTGATTTCTATGGAGTAAGTTGCGGTTGGATTTTAAAGTTTTAGGGTACTTCTAGAGAGTCTACAAGCAAGCCACTTACAAGGTAAGTAGTTCGAGGGCCAACACCCACAGGAGCACCAGAGTGCACGAGTTACCTCACCCAAGGAAGCCGGGTGCATAAGTGTATTTTGGTTTTGGGTCGCGTCGTCGTTTTCAAGGGAAGCCGAAGAAGTTTTGCTGCTTGTGAAGACTACAGAAGAGTCCGGTAGAATCCAAGGCTGGATTCAAGTTGAAGAAGACCTGAAAGCAGAAGGGACAGTGTTCACAGTCACTTGGCCGTGACCCGGGGCCAGGAAGATGGATGCCCACGGAAGTTGGGTGATTTCAGGTGATCAAGGGTGTTTTGACTGTTCAACCACGAGGTCCAGGAGGTGTCGACAATGACCAGGAGCAAGATTCAGGGTGTCCCACAAAGTCTGCAGCTTACTGAGGTGTCAACAACTGGATTGGAGTCAACAAGCCTTGGCAACAGCAAGTCTTGTGGAATGTGAAGACAGTCAGTGGTGCAGACCATCAAGGTCTGAAGGACTCACCCAGCAAAGTTAAGTCAGGGCAGGCCTGGAGCAACCAGAGGAGCCCTTTGATTTGAAGAGAAAGTCTTCAGGGGACCCACCAGCCAGCCAGCAAGGGATCGCAAAGATGCCTCATAAAGATTCACTTCACAGGAGCCCACGGTCACTCAGGACAAGGTAGGACACTGATCTTCGAAGGAAATCCTGCTGGAGGATTGGACCACATGTGGTCCAATGCACAAGTTTGTAGAATGTCGTGAAGGGATTCCACTTGATAATAGTGCATTTACCCCAGGTAATGCTGTTCCTCGTCACTCGTGGGGTCCACTCACCTCAGCTCTGCTGGGGACTCACAATGACCGTCGAGAAGTCAGGAAATCTACCTCTGGGGCTGCAGGGACTTCGGACTCTGACAGGAGCGGGAAAGTTTGCAACCGTTGATTCAAGTTTTTGGTGCCTGCCAAGCAGGGGAGTCACTCTTTGACTCCAAGGGAGATTCTTTAGTCTTCTAAAGGTAGTGGAACATCGAAGGGCCAGGATTCTTCTTGTAGAGCATCATCCATGGATATCTAGCTTGCAATGGCAAGGGTTCCCCAACTTATACTAAAGGAAAGAGAGGGACTAGCTCTATGACCCCTCCTATGGGAGGGTCAGGAAAGTGGGGGGTTACACCCACTTCCCTTTGTCCAGTTTCGCACCAGAGCAGGGGCAGGTAGCCCCTGAACCGGTTTGAGCTGGCATATACACAGAGGAGCCTACTGCTCCCCCAGTGCAGGACTTCAAAGCACTCTAGGAGTGCACCTAACCAGCCCCACTACACTAAATCCTGTCTGGAAGGTGGTGACAGACAACTCCCTGTGACAGGATGCCTATTGTTGGGCCTCCTCCACTGTGAGTTTCAGTCAGCAGTAGGAGGGCAGCCCAGTGTCTGTGCTGGTGGCATCCATTTTGTGATGCCAGGGCTCTTTCAGATTTCTACCGTGTTTCCACAGTAGGTACATGTCTTCCCCTCTAGAAGGGTGGGATCATACTCCCACACCAGTTACTGGTGTGGGGGTATGATTCCAAAGCGTTGACATGTTTTGATGCAGTCATCCCAGAGTTAGCATTTACCGCGAGGTTATAATGCACTTAAGAGTATATGGTTTAACCGCATCCACAACCAGCCACAGAGAATAGACTCTGCCAGCTGCAGAGGGGCCCTGCTCAGGCAGGGGTACCCCCTCACATGGAAACCAAGCACCCTGCCCTCAGGATTGATAGGGCCTGCCTTAGGGGTGACTGATAGGTTTATATGTGTGTGTATGGTGAGATATAGGGAACCTATATCTCAGTGAGGAGTGCTAACACTACCTCACCCAGGCTGCAGTAGCAGGCCTGTGGTTTCAGATTTAGTCTGCTTCCAAGGGGTGGCATAATACATGCTTCAGCCCCTGGTAGGCCTGTGAAGTACCTATGACCTTAGCACCTAAGGTACCATATACTAGGGGCTCATAAGGTACCACAGTATCCAATCACTAGTGCATCTAATATGCACTCCAAGTTGTTTAGAGAGAACAGAGAGGCTGGGGCCCTGATTAGCAGGGACCCAGCCAGACTATAGCCAGAAACCAGTGTATACATCAGAAAAAAAAAGTGGTGGCAACATAAGTGCAGATCCTACTCTCCTACACATAGCATTTAGGTATTTGAAAATTGGGATCCTGTAAATGCGTGCGCAAAATAGGGAATCGCAAATTTTGCGATTCTTTATTTTTCAAGTGGGTTTTTTGTTCCCTACATTGCACACTACGATTTTGCGATCTCAAATGTTTAAATTCTGCGAATGTCACCGTTTGCGATCGCAATTTTGCTTGATTCATCTGGCCAATAGAGCGTCATTATGCGACTGCATGATGATCAACTCTAAAACGACTGAAACAAACCCTATTGTTTTTGGTGTCAAACATGTTGGGCTCATACCCCCACACCGCTACCCGGTGTGGGAGGTATGATTCCACCCCTCAGAAGGGATCTTCATGGAGTGCCTGGTGTTCCTGGTAACAGCCTTCTAGTCCCAGACAGCACAAAATGGTTGCTGCCGACCAGAGACACAATTCCGCTATCCTACTGCTGAGCAAAGCTCGAGCAGGGAAAGGCAGAACAATAGCCATCCTGTCACAGGGAGATGTGACCACCTCTCAGACAGGATTTAGTGTATTAGGGTTGGCTGGGTGCACTTGCCAGTGACCGAAAGTCTGCATGAGGGGCACATTTGGTGTCCCTCTGCATAGTCTAGTTCAAACCAGTCCTCGCAGCCGTTGGCTCCTGCTCTGGCACAAAACTGGACAAAGGACATGAGAGTAACCTCCCCACTGTCCAGACCCTCCCCTAGGAGGTCCCCTGAATCTGTCTAACCCTCTCCCGTGGGTACTTAAGGGGTTACCTTGCTGTAGGTCTCTAGATTCGACGTGGACAAGATTCTGAACCAGAAACCACTGAAATTCGACAGGCTGGACACTCTGGACTTTGCTGGACTTCGTTTGGGCCCTACTTCATCTCCCACTCAGTCTGCTGTATCGAATGAGCCCATGCACCATACAGGATCTGTGTAGGTCCTGTGGAGCATCAGGACAACCAAAGATATCTCACTTGGAGTGAAGGAGTCACTCCCCTGCATTCACAGGCACCTCAATACTGCTGATTGGTCTACTTATCCTGAGCTCCTGCGGACTCTGAAGGAATCATCAACACAGGAGGTGGGATTTTACATCTCTTGAGGCCCGAGCTGACCTCTTACCAAGTTTGAGGACAGAATCCCTTGTGGGGGCTGCAAAACCTGAGCCCCTGTGCACTGTGTACATTTGCAAGTGCAAGTGCTTGCTGGCCGTTCCTGAACAAGTACATTGGGCTACTGATAGCCCCAAATGCTGGTGCCATTTTCTACCAAGATCTCGGACCTCCTCGCATGGAGTGCTCTATGGACTGTTGTTTGGTGAAATCGCTCTTGGTCCTCTCACGGCTCCTGTGCCTCCGGCCTGTGGGTCCACTTGAAGGTAAAATGTTCTTTTATTGTGCTCCCCTGGTTGCTCCAGGCATGCCCTGACTCCCCTGCAATTTGTGAGTCTCCTGTACCTTGCTTGTCCTCACCGTACCCTTCCTTGCCATTCTGCATGGGCTGCTATTGCCATGGTGTTTTGGTGCTCCCGCCAGACACCGATCCCTCAGCACTCGACATCCTTTGTGAGACAGCTTGCATCTGGCTCCTGGTTGTTCTCGACATCTCCTGGTCCCCGCAACGGCAGAGTCAAGGACTCCATCAACCAACCTGAAGCACCCGACATCGGTGGGCATTTGTCTACCGATCTCCTGGTCACTCCCAAGTGACCCAGACTCTGCCCCTTATGCTTTCAGGTACTTCTCAACAAGAATCCACCTTTGGATCCCAACGGACACCCACCCAAAGGACATGCGTGAAAGTTTCCTTGAGCAGTGACCTTGGCCTTTCCATCTTATCATGGCTGGACAATTTGTGCCCCATGACTTGGATGACTTTTATATAGCCACAAAGAGGATAGTGTGTGGTCTGCCCCTCCTTTGGGTATCCCACCTATTAATAGGTGGTCACAGGTAGCCCTTCAACTAAAAGCATTAACAGTTGAGGTTGGGTTAAGGGTCCCTAATGGAAGGACACAATCTGACCCAAAAGGATGTCACACGTACAATAAAGACGATCATACAAATAGAATAGACTACTTTCTGCGGCCAACGGTCATTGATAGGACCGCAGTAGAGCGAACAGAAAGTGACCACAATCCTCTTTCTGTGTCTATGCAAACATTATGTACTAAGATCTTTTCAGACACTGGCCCATCACATACACTAGGGATATCATTTTGACTACTGACAAACGCCACTTAAAATGGCACCAGGGGGCTGCTCTTCCTGATATAGTGTCTGCAGTGAATGTTGACCTCAAATCTTTTCATACACGTTTGAGGAAGGCCACCTTATCATCGCCAATCAGCTGATATCATCTCGCACTGACTTATTTGAAAGAGTAGTTGTGCACTTTTCTATCACCAATCCACCTAGAAGCAATAGAACTAGAGGGGAACATTACTGATATACCAAGGAATGTCGCGCATTAAATCTTTCACTGGTTAAAGATATAAAATCTAAGAACACAGCTCAAATTTCCATACTTATGAAAGCCTAGAAGACGGCCATCTTTAAAGCTAAGTGGAATTGAGACGACCAGAGGTGGAGAGCCTGAAAGGATGAATGTTTTGCTAAGGAATGCTCTAAATTCTGGTCATTGGTTGCCCTTGGTTCAGCTATGACTGAACTGGGCATTTCTATGAACATCGCTCCTGCAGACTGAGCAGACTAGTTTAGTCAATTGTATTCTGCTGATTTTACTAGCCTTGCTCATGAATCGCATCCTGTTCCATGCATCTGGCCTAGTCCCTCTTCTACCCAAATGTTTGCACCCTCTGATGTTGCTCAATCACTCGACACTGTCACGTGTGGCAGGGCCCCCGGTCTGGACGGTGTCTCGGCTGACTTGTTTATAAGTGATCGGGAAGCCTGGTCTAGTTACATCCTCTTAATTGCTAACACTACTGCAGCAGGGGCCCCAATCCCTGAGATCTGGAAGGGTGCTATTGTTGTACCAATATATAACAAGCATTGGCATAGCCAATAGGTCTCGCCTTTAGGACCTTATAAGTATTTAGTTATGCAGCACAATATCTTTGGTGCAACAACATTAACTGTTGCATGGTTAAACACTTATAAGGTCCCAAAGGCGAGACCTATTGGCTATGCCAATGCTTGTTCTGCGGGTGGCCACCCCCCAGAGAGCTCCAACTGTCTTTGCCCACAGTTCTCAACCAGAAACACGACCTTATTTGACATGCATCCGGCCTAAATGATAAAACTGTGATGTTGTTGAAGGAAATAGCCATGTGAGCAGCACTCCCACCCACAGTACTTGGAAACCTGGAGCGCAAATCCCTTGACATAGAATTCCAAGCAGAAGTGTTCTTGAACTTTCAAGGTTTTGTCATGGGCATCATTTATGGGTGCAACGGTGACCCCCTGGTCTCAGCGGAGTAAGGATGGGGTCAGAAACAGGAGTGATACCAAGCTCTAATGAGCCTTGTTTACTTTCTGTACCTCTCACCTACATCATTTGAAAGTAAAGTCATGAAAGTTCTAACCAGTAGCAGGTTGTAAGCTAAGATACACACTTGCAAAACAATTATTTATTTCTGAAAGTGGAACCAACCCTAGTAAAAGGTGGTCTCGGTCACTCCTCCACCCCCTGAGTGCGTAAAGGGAGCAAGAAATAAGAAGTACAGCAGAGGGGGAGAAATGGGTAAAAGAGAAAAACTATGAGGGGACAAATACGGAAGGAAGAGCATGAAGAGGACACTAAAGAGAGACAGGTGAGAGACTGAAAGATAGGGGTGTGATAGAGAGAGGGATTAAATACATAAGAGAAGGGTGACAGGTGTAAATTGAAGATAGACATGTGAAAAAGAATGAGGCAGGTGACAGCGAAAGGTGACAAAGAGACAGTCAAGAATCCGAGAGAGAGGAAAAGTGGCGATATTGGATGACAGTATGAGAGTTGTGATCTACAGAGGCAGATGCCGAAGAGAGACAGGAAGAGAGGAGAGACAGATGTGAGAGAGGTGCGATAAAGAGAGATTATAAAGACCGCTGAAAGGGCGGGGTGGTGGACAGGTGAGAAAGTACAGATGAAAGAAGGGAGACAATTGAGAGTGTGGTGATAAAGTAACAGACAGGTTATGTCGTTTATAATGAGAGAGAAAGAAAAAGAGAAACTGGTGATAAGAAGACACAGGTTAGAAAAAACAGCTGGGGGAGAGGCAGGAATGAGGAAAGGTGAGAGGTATGGACCTGAAATAAGACTGGTGCGAAAGAGACAGATAAGGGGTTATAAGAGAGGTGGAAGACAGGTGAAATAGGTGAAAAAGTGACAGAACAGGTAAGAAAGTCAGTTGAGACTCCTTCAGATACAGATCTACAAAACGGCATCAAATATTTTCGCCCTGCCACATCCAAGTGAGTCGAGTGGTGCCCACCGGAACAGGTTTTTTCATATATTGTTTTTAAATCCAGACAAACTATCATCCGCTCAATAGCTGATAAAGAACAAACTGAGGCAGGATGAGCAAGCATCATTTATTCACAGCTAGGCTGAACATCTTCACCTTTAGAGACGAAAAAAACCATTGATGAGGTTTCTTGAATCATAAACATGTACCGAATAACACGCTGTGATCTTGATATGATATTTTGCTCCTGCTCTCAGGAAGACTAAGGGGCCCATTTCATGTTAGATGGGATATTGTTCTCCAGCTTTACTGGGTGCAGAAATGCAAATGGTAAAAAACAAATTTCTTTCTGTTGAATCGGGACACATGTAAAATTGAACTTGGTAATTCCATATCAAGCATGATTTCCCCGATTTTGGACCCAATAACTCATGACTCCTTGTAATTGGGGAAGACAGTGACTGAAGTCATTAACTTTGGCCCAGACGTCCCCTCAGCTCGTTAACAAGCATTCCTCTTATCTAAAGAGTGAGGCGTAGTTTGGAGGGTAAAAGAAGGGAGAGAGTAAGTTAGAGAGGCTAGGAACGAGTACACTAGGGGAAACTGTGAAAAAAGTACACCAACTGCAATGAACTGGAAACAAACGTGCACACACACACGTAAAAGTACTGTAAAAAGCACATTTATTAAATTTACCGACCGTTTGAGAAGTTCTTTGGAAAGGGTAACGAAGTCCATGGCTGACTGTGGTCCAGAAACTCGGGCTGACAGAGTCTGCAGGCCTGGGAAACGACGTCACTCTCCCAACAAGCTGTCTCCGTGGAGCAAGTCAGCAACGAGGTGTGTGCGCGCGCGTTAGGCAGCCGGGGTCGGCAGTGGCGGGGTGTGTGCGCGCGCGTGTGTCTGTGTGTGCGTCTGCGCGTCCACAGACCCCGATCGCTGCGCGTGCCCCGGTCTGTCTCCCTTGGGAAGCAACTAGGCAACAATAGTACTCGTTGGCGGCAGCGCTTCGCGCTGCAACGCCAGCGAGACCTAGAAAGGGAGACAGATCCTTACCGAGCAACTATAGGCCAATCGGTCTAATAAATTGCCTACAGAAAGGTTTTTTTCCAATGTTTTCTGGGTGAAATCAGGACTGGACGTATGATCATGACATCCTTAGCCAGTTTCAAGCTGGATTTCACAGGAAAATGTCCATAACAGATTACGTTTTTTGATTTTTGTTGTTATACTGGAGAATGGTCACAATTGGCAAGGGCAACCTTTATGTTGCCTTTGTAGATTTAAAGTCAGCTTTTGACTTAGTTTCTCAGACTGGTCTATGGAAGGCTCTCCCAGACATGGCAATGACTCCCAATATTTTTCCCTAGTGATACGCCTACACAAGGATAGCTATGCGCATGTCAGGTGTAGAGATCAAGACCAGTTGACAAATAGGATATCTGTTTCTAGATCTGTGAGCCAGGGCTGCTTACTGGTGCCCACATTGTTTTTGTTATTCATTAGTGAAACAGTCCCCTTCCTAACCCAGGAAGACACGGACGCTTCGCTCTTGGCAGAAACTAAAGTAACGATCCATTTATTCATGAATGACACTTTGTTGATGTTCAAGACATAGAGCAGACAACAGAAACTTTTGACTTGCTTTGAGAGTTTTGTTCCACACGTGGCCTGGGGATCAACACATCAAAAATTAAATTAGTCCTCATAAATCATTTAAAGGGAACATTGATTGGGAGGAATTCCCCTTGAGTTGATGAACTCTTGTGACTGTGTACAGGCATTTCCTCCCTATAGATGGTACTTGACGTGCCCTCCTGCAATAGCGGGCATATTTTGGCTTTGGGTAGCTCTGCTTTCTCTAGGTCTGGGCAGCAACCTTCACTCCATTTGCAGAGTATGCAGTGTTTTCCACACTCCGCGGAGCACACAGAGTTCCAAAAAAATGGATTCCAGACCACCCTTCAGAGAGATTTCTCAACACGGGCGGTCGGAGATGGCCGTGACCGCTCACATTGAGAAACCTTCTGTTTGCGTTGAGGAAGCAACCACTCAAGTAGAACATCTACTCGGGCAGCAGAAAGAATCAGTGCCGTCTTGCACTGCGCATGGTGCAGTTTGCACTGATTTTACAGCACGGGACAAACACCCAGCGCTAAAGATTGGCGTGAATGGCACAACCTAATGGAGTCTGCAGCTAGCGGAGCTCGGCATAGCACGGTGGAGTTTTTTGGTCACTTTGCGGAGTTCCGCATAGCGGATGCGGAACTCTGCCCAGGCTTAACTTTCTCCTTAACTTAAAGCTCACATCTTCTTAGGCAATTCTGCATGTTGGAGAATTTACACTTGGGATCTCCCCATCCCCACCGGATACAGTCTTCCAAAATGGCCATGTCCTCTGGTTCAAAGGATCACTCTTTCGACCAGGGTCTATCATACCGACCCTCCCTTTTGGTCCATCTGGCTAGCAGGTGACAAACTGGTCACTCGAAGATCGCACTTTCATTTCTGGTCACTATCTCCCTTGGGGCCGGTTTGTCTATCCCGCACGTCCGGGGGGATTAGCGGACGTCTTTGTCACTGCTCCCTTTTGTGCCCGCAAAGGTGCCAAGTTTCTTCTCCTGCATCTTAATTGAATTTTCAGCAGGCTACCTTGATCTCTTATTTTCTGGTCAGCCCCTCTCCTGCCCTGCCAATCTAGTGAGGCTTGAGTCTCAGGCAGAAACCTCCGCTCTAGTTCTGGCTCGGACTCATCTCTGAGCGGCACTCTGTGCCTACCTCTGCTCTTCTCAGGTGGAGAGTGAGTTGCTCTGTGCCTACCGCTGCAAAATCCCCATCCACAAAACCAATCCCAGGATAACCCAAATGCCCCTTACATTCATCTACAGTGAAGTCAGACAACCACTGTACCACTGCAACAAGGATCAGGTAGTTGGATGAACACAGGGCAACAGCAACCACAGATAGAAAGCCCGGCCCAACAAAGACTGGGGCCACAGCCACCGGAGGGAGGGGCAACTGTCTTGTCAGACAAAGGCCTTACACAGTCGCAAAACCCAAATACAAACTAAGTTCAAACCCCAATGAAAAACATCCACTCCACGCACACTTCAAAATCTGTTTCAAAAACAGAAAGCAGTGAGATAACATTAGGAATTCATGCCTTTTACTTGCTTTTAGGAAAACTCAGGGCTGTTGTATGATTTGTCGACCAGGAATCTGCACTAGAGTCCACCATTTAGGACCTGCAGGAGCCTTGGCCTCACTCTGCTGTTGATCCCCCAGGGTGGGGTTGGCTAGCCACACCCAGGGGGGGGAAGGCAGTCTGAAAAGGGGGCAGAGCCACTCCCTGTCCACACATGTCTAATTGGGATGGATTCCAATAACCAAATCAAAAGGACCCAATTCTCGGGCCTCTCACCGGGTGACCAAAATTCCTTCAAGGCATGTAGCACCGACAGGAAAGCAGCCTCTAGCCAAATGGCGGCCCCTTTCAGTTCCAAAATGAAGTAATGTTCTAGTGTCGGGAGCCATGTTTCTTGCACACTTGGGATGATGAAGACACCATAACCTCCATAGCACGTGCACAGAGTCTGACAGATTACAAAGCACTGCATGGTGCACTGGACCCTCATTGTAGCAATATTCTGCCTCCTTCTTTCCCTCAAGGTTTTTCAAACATCCAAAAGCCTGCTCACCAGGTCATGTCCTTCCAAAGCAGCAAAAATATAATTCTGCCAGTTAAAAGTCCCTGTCCAGAGCCGGGGAAGCAGGCCCAAAAAATCTTGGATAAGTTCTGGTCCAAGGTAGAGGGGGATGCTAGGAAGAACAGAATCTGCTAAATTTTATCACAACTTCATGTTATATACTCAGAAACACACTCACCACTGAATGGTGCCTGCTACACCATCTCAGAAGGCCTTAAACACACCGTCTGGGAGAGGTGATAAGCCCAATCTCAGACAGTACCACATCAGAAACACACGGGGGATGTGGAACAGCTTTTTGACCCCTTCCAGTGCACAGCCATGGAGACAGCAAATCAGATGAAGACATAGGGAAGGGCCCTAAGATCCATAAAGAGAACCCTCAAACCAGCACAAATAGAAGCCTCTAGAAAAAGGGCCTAGTCAAGTCAACTGGCCCCACTAGGGAGAATCACACTGCATGACGCGTATCGAGACTGGAGGGGTACACATGTGACCTCAGGGCACATTGTGATGGTCAACAACACCCATTTGCGACATACCCCCTCTTTATATGTCACCCCATGCCTGTGTAAGTCAAAAGACAAAACCCACATTGATGTAACACCCCCTTGTATCCTTTTCTGTCATGGTGAGGAGAGTCAACCAACGACCTATAAGTAAAAATTAAGGCGATCCATGAATAATCACTCACTGTTAAAATTGCACAAATGTATGTAAAAAGCACACCCCAAAAAGAAAGACACAGGAACCTCCACTGCAGATTTATGAAGACACATGTAGGGCAAACACCATTTACCACGCAGTTTAAACCACATAGTGCCTTTACAGCATGGACACTACATTGAAAACATAGTTCCCACACATTACTTTAGAACGCAAGTCGCTACAATGACTTGCTTAGTGAATACGGTGTTGGACTAGTGTTGGAATAAAGTCCAACACCTTCCCTATTAATACACCGACTGGAGTTGGAATACAAAATAATACTATTCCATAGTTCAGTGCCCCACTAAAGCGAGTCGTTGTAACGACTTGTGTGCTAAAGCAATGCGCGGCAACAACGCAGTCATGATAGTGACTGTGTTGTTAAGCCATGTGTGGTTTAAGAGTGCGTGATTCCGTCATACAACTCACATGTAGGGATGCAAATGTTTTCTGAACTAACCCACAAACAACAGCTATATTCCAACAGGTCTGCAATTGAGTCACTGAAGTGGACCACCTTTACAGAAGCCCACCAACTCTTCAGCGACCACGTCCATAATACTAAATAAGACCCAAGTGTGGGAAAAAAGACCATGAACTTAAAAGTAAAGTAAAGAAAACCCCAATCACCAGAGGACTACAGAAGTCTCCCCTGGACGTCTGTTAAATGTTTTCAACATCAGATTAGACTTAAGCCAGATGCCCAACCCATTGTTCACAGGGTTCATCCTTGCGCACTTAGTGCTAGAAGTGAGCTTAAGTCAGTCCTCAAGTCATTTTGTGATGAAGGGGTTATCGCACCTGGTGACTCCTCAGAATGGGTATCTCCCATTGTTATTTTCAGAAAAAAATCTGGGAGGTCAGGTTATGTGCCGAGTTACGCACTTTGAATAAAAACATCTTGATTGGCTGCCATCCCCTTCCCAAGATTTATGAGCTTCTTGCCAGTTTGGGTGGGGCAAAGTTTTTTTTTATCATTGACCTTGGTTCAGTTTATCACCAAATATCCCTTATAGTGGATTCTCAAGAGTTGACTACTTTTGTCACACCTTTCGGGGTTTACAAGTATCTCAGGTTACCTTTTGGCCAGGCCACCGCAGCTAGTGTCTTTAAGAAGTTGATGGGTAATCTTTTCAAAGACATGCCGGGTATCCAGGCCTATCAGGATGATATCCTAGTGTTTGCAGAAAATTTGGAAAAAACACTTGAACAATTTGACTAAAGTTTTAAGGAAATTAGATGAAGCAGGCATTTTGGTACCCAATAACTGGATTACTTAGGTCATACCTTGTCAACCAAGGACATCAAACCCAAGTTCTCCCATATCAAGGCCATTAGTCATTCTGTTCCTCCCAAAGAAAAAGATACCCTTCGGTCATTTTTGAGATTAGCAGAATATTATGCACGGTTTGTTAAGGGTTATGCTCAAACAGTTGAACCATTGCGTGCTCTCCTGCGCAAGGGTTCAAAATTTATTTGGTCTGACCAAGTCTCCTCCTCCTTCAACCAAGTCAAGAAATTCACTGTTGAGGCACCTGCTTTACACACTTTTCAAGATGGCTATAAATCTTTCATCATGGTGGATGCCAGTCTCACAGGGTTGGGTACATTCCTAGGTCAATGGGTGTCTGGAAAGGAACACAACATAGCTTTTTCTTCAAGAAGGTTCAAACCCTTTGAGACTCATAACAGTACTATTGAACACAAGTCCCTCGTATGTGTTTGGGTAATTGATAAGTTTAAAAATTACATTTTCGGACGTGAATTTGACCTTTTTACTGGCCATAAATCCCTTACTCATTTACTCAATGGTACAAGGCTTATCACGGCTTCCACCAGATTGGTTAGATTACTTTCGCGTTTACATGAATTTCACTTTTCCATTAAGCACAATGCTGGTGGTAAGAACTTCAGGGCTGACTGTCTCTCAAGCATGGCTTATCTCAATGATTCTGATCTTGAGGATTTTGAAGACACAGAGGGGTCGATTCCGATCCTGTATTTTTTTCTTCCCGTACGACTTGTATCCGTAAATTTTTCCGTACGAATCGTACAAGTCCCGCCCGACCCATGAAGTACGATTCGTATGGGAAAAATACATACGGATCTGCCCTATCCGTACGAATCAGATCGGGAAAAGTTGTACGAGACGGACCCGGACACTTTTCCGTACGAATCCTAAAAATACAGTCCGACCGTAAAAGTCCGATCGCTTTCCGATTTACGAATTGTACGGAAAACGTCCCGTACACGGGGAATGACTTGTACATACGCAATGTCGGTGTAGGCACCGTACATACGCAATGTTGTTGTATGCACCAATGTTGTTGTATGCACCAATGTTGTTGTACGCACCGTACATACGCAATGTCAGTGTACACACCGTTCATACGCAATGTCGGTGTACGCACGGTACATACGCAATGTTGTTGTACGCACCAATGTTGTTGTATGCACCGTACATACGCAATGTTGTATGCACCAATGTTGTTGTACGCACCGTACATACGCAATGTCGGTGTACACACCGTACATACGCAATGTCGGTGTACTCACCGCACATGCGCAATGTTGTACGCACCAATGTTGTTGTACGCACCGTACATACGCAATGTCGGTGTACGCACCGTACATAAAGCAATGTCGGTGTACGCACCGTACATGCGCAATGCATGGGGGTGTGTGCCTGTACGACTCGTACCCCTGTACCGTACTGAACCACGGACACTGTAAAACAGCACAAGGAGGGTCTATTCGACTCTCACAACACCACAAAACACGTCTACAGTGCACAAAAAATGGAAATGACTGACCTGGCCACATCCAGACAGGCAAACAGAGGGACAAACTCACAACCACCCCTTATAACACACCCACCAAAAATTCAAACTGAGGCCCACCCACAAATGGACCAATAAAAAGGGCCTACACACACAAACCATGAGCCTTTGCAACAGACTCACTGCAGCTAGAGAGCACGCACCAACAACTGCACACATCCACCTTAACATATACAGCTTCACACAACCTCCTTCACACATACCCCCTCTTCACATTCAGACCCACACCTTCACATTCAGACCCACACACCTACAACCATCCACACCCTCACCCCACACCATGCCCACAGACAAGAATCCAAAGTTCACAAGGGAGGAGCTGGAGATCCTTGTCAATGAAGCCATCAGAGTCGAGCCACAGCTGTTTGGAACATTGGTCAGACAGACCAGCATAGCCGAAAAATCACGCCTGTGGCAGAGGATCGTCGATAGGGTGAATGCTGTTGCACCCATCAGAAGGACCAGGACTGAATGCCAAGCCAGGTGGTACGATCTGCGGAGGTCGGTCAAGCGAAAAATGAATGACGTCTACGCTCAGAGTGACATCACTGGAGGTAGTGGGCCCCGCAGACCAGTACATTTCCATCCCTGGGAGGAGAAGGTGATGGCCCTGCTTCCGCCGGTGGGAGTACATGGACTTCAAGGAGTTCAAGAGCCTGGTGAGTACACAAACAACTTATGTAACATGGGGGTAATGGCATCCACACCCCAACTACACCAAATGCATGCAGCTACCCCCAAGCCCTCACCGGCCAGAACCACAGTCAAAAATAACGCTAATGCCACTAACATGTGTATGCCCCATTGAGAAAGCAAGGCCATGCTATGTCCCATGCTACACGAAGCACCAACCCAAGAATGGATGTCCGGTATGCTGGGAGGGTGGGTGTCACAAAACGCATTGTTGAACTCCAAATCAGACACAATTGCCCTCATCCCATATGGCCCAGGTACTTACCCATGCACCATGCGCAATGCACAGGGAGTGGGAAAGTACTGACAAGATAGCTGACACTTGGTTCGGGTGTAGGCAGCACAAGGCCCTCCTTCGACCAGTGCAAACACAAACACCAAGACAACAATGTCAGATATCTAGGACAGGAACTCACACTCACTGTCATGGCAGCATGCTCCATGGGGGGACAGCTACATCACCTGGGGAGCCCCAGTGCAAAATCACACTACTCCCACCAGCAGGCCCTGTCACACACACCCCTTACACAAGCAGACACCCCCGGGACAGGCAATGGATTTACCCACTGTCACAATGGACATGTAACACAACAAGACCAATACATAGCCGAAGAAGTATCCAAGGCAAAAATCTACATGTCAAAGACTCAGGAGCACATATCAATCTGTCCCCCGCAACATACCCATCCACAAGTGAACATTGAGGAGAATGCTAGGCACATACAACTACCTGGAGGAACAGTGCCAACTTGAATGTGTATGAAACATGGATGGTGCATGAAACAGCATTAACATTGTCTGTCTCTCACACACAGGGTAACGTGATGAATCTCCCCCAACAATGGGGGTGAAGAATCACAGTCCCAGGCTCGGGAGGAACATGATCCCACCGGCAGTGACCCCTCTCAACACTCCGTGGATGACCCCGACCGACCTGGACCCCCTGCTGTCCAAGCCCCTGCAGCACCTGGTTCAGGAACATCTGTGCCAACCACCACCCCCATTCCTGCCACATCCCAGGAGACACCGAGGAGCCCTGCCCGCAGTGAACAACTGAGCCAGTCTGACCAGGAGGGACAAGGTAAATGTAAATGTAAATGTTGTAGACTTGTAAAGCGCACAGCTGCCCCGGGAACGGGGCGTCCCGGCGCTGTAAACCGCTGGGGAACCCATCCTGGCTTTCCCTGTGAGATGGTCCCTACCGGGCATCTCCAAGGTGAAGACAAGCATCCCCGGCGCTGATGGGGCCGTAAGTGGAGATTAAGCAAGCTGTTGCCCAGAGTTGCTGAGTGGGATCCATGGTTAGAGTAGGCACTGAGGCGAGAATTGTCGAGTCCGCTGACCTTGGTCCAAGACCCTGCCGCATCGGGAATCAAACCCTGGTCCCGGGCCGACTTCTGCTCCCGGGTCTGCCGCCTCTAACCAGTGAGCCACACCACTCCACCGCGCCGGGCATCCAGGAGGAGGCAGACAGCACCGCCACTGCCATACCTCAGGGGTCCCATAGACCCGATGTGCCAACAACGGCAGGCCAGGCTCGTGTGGGCAGGGGTGGTGGGAGTGTAGGCAGACGGAGGCGAGATCCTGACCAGCCAGCTGAAGGGACCGGTATGTCACACATAGACAACATCATGGATGCATACCGGCGTGACACCAGGGAGTTCAGCCAGGTAGTCGAGACCCTCACAGAGATAAAGGGGACCATCACAGAGATGAAAAACCAGCAGGCCGAGCAACACGCCAGTCAACAAGAACACCAAGGACGGATGGAGGCAAGACTGGTTGAACTCCTGGCGGTGCAAAGGGACATAAGCCATTCACTCCGTCGGATCGCAGACAACATGGGCAACCCTCCCTGTGCCACCAGGCAAAGACCACCACCAGCCACAGGGAGGGAGGGGGAGAAGGATTCATCCGACGGAGCGTCCCAAGCATCGTCAAGGCCTGCATCTGAGGGTCCCCCGACGAAGCTGGGTCATCCACGGAAAAGACCATGAGAGGCAGCGGCACATCCACATCTCCCAGGTCACGACAGCATCACCTCATTGACTGACATCATCTGCCACATGGACTTGCTGGTCACAGTCTGACCAATTATGCCAAACACTGTGGTCTGGACTCTGCTGGCTTCAAATGCCAAGGATCCCATCTCCCCCTGTGAACTTTGGATTGTATGGTCCCTGCATTGCACCTTTTTCTGTGCACAAATCACGCCCCAGAGCTATAATAAAAAAATTAACAATTGAAATTTTATGTTGCAGTCATTTAGCATGAGTCCACAACATACGTGTGGGGATATGTCAAAGTATGCCTGAGTATGGAACTAACTCCAGCCATTCATACACTTGGATCTGAGTCCAGTCGAGGACACACATGGGTCACAATGTATCATCAAATACAGACATGGAGCCCAATATTCAGAAGTGATGGCCTCAAGCTGCTGAGGGGGGGGCTTGCATTACTGCTCAGACAGACCAATTTGGAAGAGTATCAGGAAGGCGTAGAGGTCATGGGTCATGTGGAGGTGCCCGGGGAGGGAGTCCCAGGTCTGTTTGGCGAGGTGGGAGAACTATCTCCTGCATGCAGTTGTTCTGTGGATGTAATGAATGGTGGCCAGGGCAAGGTGGGCTGCAGGGAGTTGGGCCAACGGGATGTTGGATGACAGACGTCCAAGGTCGGTTTTGTGTCTGGGGTTGTGGACTGACTCCTGAGTGTAGTTGAGGAGTCTGAAGGTGATCCTGCAGCAGACAGTGAGCCATTGTAGCTATCTCAGGTGGACGGTGATGTGGCTGGGGATGTTGAAGATGAGGTGTGCGGATGAACCCTGGATGTGGACAAGTTCTCCTGCAGTTTTGCTGTTGTTCCTCCGTAGAGGGCGGTGCTGTAGTTGACCCGGCTGGTGTCGTGGACCTGGGGGGCTTGGAGTGGATCATTTGCAGCATGCGGAGGGTGTTGCAGCATGAGGTACAGATGGTGGTGAGTTGCATGGTAATTGTGAGCAATGAGTCCATGATGAACACCAGCTTGCGTGCGTGGCCACTGGGTGCTTGTGCGGTGCCCAGGCTGGTGGGACACAAGGAGTTGACCCACCCATAAGGGGACAATCCTCAGATGATGACCTCAGTCCTGTCCAAGTCCAGCCTCAGGTGGCTGATGTTCAGCCATTTGTCAACGGATCTCATGCCTTCTTGAAGGTTGGATCTGGCAATGGCTGGGTCTTTGGTGAGGTTGAGGAGCAGCTGGGTGTCAATGGCATACGAGATGATGATGAGGTCGTGTGCGCATGTGATGGTGGAGAGGGGGGTCATGGAGACATTGAAGATCGTCACGCTGAGAGATGAGCCCTGGGGCATGGGCCAGATGACCCCAGTGTACTACATGCCGAAGGGTGGAGGCCGACTCCCTGGGCCTTGCTGGTGAGCTACTTGTTGATTTAATCCTGGGTCCTCCTCTGGATACCAGTGTAGGAGATGTGTGAGCTGACAGTGTGGTAGCACATGGTGTAGAATGCCGTTGAGAGGTCAAGGGGGGTGGTCTCACCATTGTTGAGCAGGGCAAAGTTGTCGTTGTTGGTGGCAATGATGACGGTTGCAGTGGTGTGATTACTGCGGAAGATGGCCTTGTGCCGGTTGCCTGGAGCTGTTTGCATGGACAAAGTTTGTCAGTTGCTCGTTGAGTGTCTTCCTGATGACATTTGCTGGGTAGGGAAGCAGGGTGATGTTCCAGGAGATCCTGCGGTACTGCCGTCCGTTGTTTAAGAAGGGCCTGGGTCTCTGCATGCCTCCAGCTGCCATGAAATGTGGCAAACTCGAAGGAGACATTCATGACGCGCTGGAGGTGGGCTTCAAGGATGGGGAATGATGTGGTTGAGATGTTGTGTGGGAAGGGCCCTGATGGAGAGCCAAAATGGATGGTGCACATGAGCCAGGTAGTGTATTTGCTGCTGACGGGAGTCCAGAACCTGAGGGGGGTTTGTCCTGCGGATAATAGTGCTGTCTACCTCTGTGTGCCAAGGCTGTTGTGTATGGCCATGAGCTTGCAGTGGTAGAAAGTTGCAAGGGATTTGATCTGCCTTGCAAGGGTGGGGTGTCTTTTGGATGGAGATCTGCTGTCAGTTCACTCACAATGCTGATGAGCTCCTTGATGTCGTGTGTTTTGGTGCCTCGGCCCTATCTGAAGGATCTCCACTTGTCCTTGCTGATGATATGGTGATGGCTGTGTGTGGCATTTTCCAGGGCTGTAAGGTAAATGATGGTTCTTTGTGTTGCAAGGTTTGCACAAGAGTCCGGCAAGATCTGTATGAGTCCAGTAGGTCTGCCTTGTCCCAGCTGGCTTAACTGTTGTTGTGCTTCACAGAAAAGTCCGTCAATGTGGCAAGATTGTTGGATCAGTTGCTGATCCAGTGTGTGAGGTTGCAGGGTGTGGCGGTGGTGTTGTTTTGAGTGTCCCACACAGTTTGTCTGTGGTGACTTACATCAAGCATCTTTGGGGGATCGGTAGCGGGGTGTGGGGCAGTGTGTTGCTTGTCAGAGACGTGGATGCAAATGTTGATGGACCAATGATGGATGAGGGTGTGGTTCTCCTCCAGCAAGAAGTTACTGCCCCCAGCCACATGTAGCTTGTGGAGGTGAGGGCGTGCATGCAGATTTACGTGTTGATGGCTTAACGGAATTGTGGATGTAGGCCTGGAGATCTGCAGATGAGTGTTACTCTGAGGGTTGCCAGGGGGTTGGTGCAAAACTGGATTTGGGACTCTGAGGGTGTACTTGGGAATAAATTGCAATTCATCCTCCGGGATTGTTGGTGGCATCCCTGCGGGTGATCTTGTATCCGTCTGAGATGCCAATGAAGAAGTTGTGTGCTGAGGATGCTTTTGTCCAGGTTACTGTCAAGAAGGTGATGTGTGGGGCTGTTGTGTTGAGGAGGTAACAGAGTCCAATGGCATGCTGGTGGACGGAGCGGGTGTGGCGTAGGAGGCACATGACCTTGATGTTCTAACAGGGTCTGGTAGGCGGGGCAGCGCTGTGTAGGCAGTTGGAGTTGCACACTCAGCATGCGAAGGTGTCGTGTGTGTGCTTAGGGGTTGCCTGATAGCAGCTGGTTGATTGTCTGGAGGACATTACTTGGAGGGTGGCTGCAGCATGAGCCTTTTGTGTGACGTTGGTCATGCAAGGACCAGAGGGTCTTGCACTGTGCACGTTGCAGGCGCAGACGGTCCTGCCTTTGGCATGGCGTTGGCACAACAGTGGCACAGGCAAGCTGCTGGCTGCATTTAGAATGGGTGGAGAGGGAAGGGAGAAGCATTTTGGAGGCGTGTGGGTTGCAGAATCAGGGCACTCGTTGGGGCGGTGCCGCAGGTGAGGCAGCAGCAGGCGGAAGGGGTGAGAAACTAGGCAAAAAGTAGCACACAAAGACAAGGAGGTCAGAAAGGCACAGTGCAACAGGTGTATGTAATGGAAGGAGTGTCAGGTTACTCTTGGGTCACTCCGAGAAAATGTATGAACAATCACCAAAAATGACGCCCACAGGATCAGGCAACAAAATGCAGAGCTGCGCACAGGAGACACACCATCAGCAGGCGTTCACGTCCCGTTGTGGGGAGCAACCTGCACAAATACATACACAACCAGGTACTTCATGCACAATAGATATTATTAGCCATGAAGAGCTACATGCATGTTGCCGAAGTACACATACACCCATATGCTAAATCTTTGTCAATTATGCCATAGATGACGCAAGAGATCTGCAGTGACAGAGATGAGGCACTTTGGATTGTGCTGATCACCTTTATTCCACAAACTCACACAAAGGGAAATGCATCCATATGAACAGACCCACAGGTCAGTTGACATAACATGTGGGACATACGCTGGACGCCCCCTTCACAACACGGATGATGTAAATCCAAATGACTGGCACACAAGTTAAGGGGATGAGCCAAACACATCCTGCTGCACACGGAGAGGCTGCAATTCCCCATAGAGCCTGTTGTTGTGATGTCCCACACTATGTCCACCCGTAGCATCCGCAATGTTTCAGAGGCAAGGCTTACACACATTGATGCCTTCATCAGACTCCACACTCCAATACAGATGACTGTCAAGAAGGGTGACTATCATGTCATGGGAGTGATGCTAAATGTTATATGCTCCATGGTGAGAAGACATGTATGCATGGTACCATAACATGCACAGAAGCAGTCCCCACACATTCCCAACCCGTACCACCACCAAAAAGCCTTGCTGCAATACTTACCCAAACTGACATTTCCACATGTCCCTGCATGGAACGCGGATTCAGCATACGTTGCAATGTCATGAGGAATAGCAGGAGGACAATGATGACACGAGCAGACAACAGGCGCAAAAACCTGGGAATGACAGACACACAAGAAGTCACCTAAAACAATTCTCGTCACACACATGGTCATTTACGAAACATGAACAATGTTGGACACATGCAAATTTCAAAGAAAGTCTCTCCGGAAAACTGTGTGGCATGACATCATCACTCGAGTGACACATCAGAACACACATCAAAGTCACTTTGCTTTCAGTCAGCTGGACACACACATTGCAACACATGCCACTCAATGCTACAAGCTTGCACACTCATACCTAGTGACTCACCATCATGAGAAGAATTTGCGTATGAGCTGACTCCGGATATCATCCTCCTCCTCCTCATCACTAGCCTCGTGACCAAGCCCTTGATCCTCCATGGGTGGATGTTCCTGCTCATCGGGATCCAGGATGAGTGGCACTGTGTTCTGAACTGCACTGTTGTGCAGCATGCAGCACACGAGGAAGATTTGGCAGACCTTCTCCGGTGCATATGGGAGGGACCCGTCTGTCTTGTCAAGGCACCGGAATCGGCTCTTCAGGAGTCCAAACGTCCTCTCAATCACTCGCCTGGTCTACCCGTGTGCATTGTTGTACCGGTGATCTGCAGCTGTTCTTGGGTTGCGGAGAGGTGTCAGCAGCCATGGCATGTTGGGATATCCAGAGTCCCCCACATGGAAACATCATGTAAATAAGTGGGTCAGGAGATGCCGTAAGAGCCAAAGATACCGCAACACACAGGACAAACAGAGTTTACCCACCAACAAGACATGCTCGTTCGTTGTGCAGCCGCAGCATCATTTGTGGCACCCTGCTACGCCTCATGATGTAGGCTTTGTGTGCTGATCCTGGAAAACGTGCACAGACATGGGAAATAAGCATGTTAGCAAGACACACCACAAGGGCATTTATTAAGTGGTAATGTTTTCGGTTGCGATAGGCTTGCTCCTGTGCCTGTGGTGGTACCAAAGCCATATGTGTCCCATCAATGGACCTAATGACATGGGGCATCCCTCCCAGGGCATAGAAATCACCCTTGACGTCTGTCAACTCCTCAGGAGTAGGAAGTTTAATGAATTCATCAAGGTGCTCCAACATGGCTGCCAAAACATCACGCAGGACACGGCTGAACATTGTCTGTGACATCCAACCAAAATCAGCTATGGTCAATTGAAACGTACCTGTGGCAAAAAAATGTAGGGCTGCCATCATCTTCATCTTGGGGGTCAGCGCAGTAGGATACCTGTGTCGCGGTTGGAGGTGTGGTGCCAGCTTGTTTGACAAGTCCTCAATCAACTGTCGAGTGAAACTGTAACGGCAGATGCAGGCACTTTCCCTCATGGCAGCCAAGTCTGGCATTGGTCTTGGGACAGGCGGTGCCCTGCAGGATATTGTTTGGAAAAATGAAGATTGAGAGTCTGCCAACATCAATGTCAATGAACATAGCACATGCTAAACTGCTACTACACATCAGGTAACTATGGAGTCGGGTGTGTGCAATACATCCAGGACACATATGCCAGCTTGCTGGCACTCCTACGAAAAGCCACATACACCTGTTGATTGTCAAGTCTACATGACATGCCCTGAAATGAGCTGAGGGCCAGTCTGAGTGAACAGCCAGAGATATCACCGGAGTGACACACATCCACATAGCTGCATTGGAAGGATGTCTTCTCATCCAGACAGCTGACTGCAAGGCGCACGCACAGGTCACATGGAATGTCAAATGTACATATCAAACACATTGCAATGAAGGGGTACACGTGACAACAGAAAAACACAGCCATTGAGACAACGCAGACATGTATGCCTGGGAAAATATGATGTCCGATGCACACAGACCCTACAGCCGTGGGAATCCACATGTGGCATGGTGTGCGTAGATGTGTGCCATGCCCATCTCCACACAGACCCATGTTGGATGCACCAACAGCAGATGCAGTTGACGGAACTCTAACAGCAAGCTCATGGGAACACATGGCACACACCTGACATAGTCACATAGGGGCACGCTGATCGTGACATGTCAGTTGATAGAGTGTCCCTGTCCCTGGCATCAGGAGACAGGTGCGGGTTTTGATGACTGTGCCATCCCACTGCTGCTGTGCATGACACAGTTGGACTACAGACACACATGTGGCAAGTGTCCAGGTGATGTGTGCCAGATAGTGCCCCATCACACATGACATGTCCATAGGTCATCACACATCAATTGTGCAACTAGATGAGATGACCTGTGCAATATCACTGGCTGCCACACCTAGGGCCTGCACATGAAAGTATGCAATGACAAGTACTTGATGGACATCCTTGTGCAACTCGTAGCCCTCCATTCCTGGCATGTGTATGCCTGTATTACCATTATAAGCATGTGAAAGGCACTGTACAACTGGTGCTATAGGGGTACGTGTGAAACGCACTGTACAACTAGTGCCGTAGGGGTATGTGTGAAACGCACTGTACAACTGGTGCCGTAGGGGTACGTGTGAAACGCACTGTACAACTAGTGCCGTACCTGTATGTGTGAAACTCACTGTACAACTAGTGCCATAGGGATACGTGTGAAACGCACCGTACAACTAGCGCCTTACCTGTACGTGTGAAACGCACTGTACAACAAGTGCCGTAGGGGTACGTGTGAAACGCAGCGTACAACTAGTGCTGTACCTGTACGTGTGAAATGCACTGTACAACTAGTGCTGTAGGGGTACGTGTGAAACGCACTGTACAACTGGTGCCATAGGGGTACGTGTGAAATGCACCGTACAACTGGTGCTGTAGGGGTACGTGTGAAATGCACTGTACATCTAGTGCCGTAGGGGTATGTGTGAAACGCACTATACAACTGGTGCCGTAGGGGTATGTGTGAAACGCACTGTACAACTGGTGCCGTAGGGGTACGTGTGAAACGCGCTATACAACTGGTGCCGTAGGGGTATGTGTGTAACGCACCGTACAACTAGTGCCGTAGCTGTACGTGTGAAACGCACTGTACAACTAGTGCCATAGGGGTATGTGTGAAATGCACTGTACAACTAGTGCCATAGGGGTACGTGTGAAATGCACCGTACAACTGGTGCTGTAGGGGTACGTGTGAAACACACTGTACAACGAGTGCTGTAGGGGTACGTGTTAAACACACCGTACAACTAGTACCGTACCTGTACGTGTGAAACGCACTGTACAACTGGTGCCGTAGGGGTACGTGTGAAATGCACCGTACAACTAGTGCTGTAGGGGTACGTGTGAAACGCACTGTACAACTAGTGCCGTAGGGGTACGTGTGAAATGCACCGTACAACTAGTGCCGTACCTGTACGTGTGAAATGCACTGTACAGCTAGTGCCGTAGGGGTATGTGTGAAACGCACTGTACAACTGGTGCCGTAGGGGTATGTGTGAAAAACACCATACAACTGGTGCCGTAGGGGTACGTGTGAAACGCACTGTACAACTAGTGCCATAGGGGTACGTGTGAAACACACCGTACAACTAGTGCCGCACCTGTACGTGTGAAATGCACTGTACAACTAGTGCCGTAGGGGTACGTGTGAAACGCACCGTACAACTAGCGCCGTACCTGTACATGTGAAACACGCTGTACAACTAGTGCCGTAGGGGTACGTGTGAAACGCACTGTACAACTAGTGCCGTAGGGGTACGTGTGAAATGCACCATACAACTAGTGCCGTACCTGTACGTGTGAAACGCACTGTACAACTAGTGCCGTAGGGGTACGTGTGAAACGCACTGTACAACTGGTGCCGTAGGGGTACGTGTGAAACACACCATACAACTGGTGCCGTAGGGGTACGTGTGAAACGCACTGTACAACTGGTGCTGTAGGGGTATGTGTGAAACGCACTGTACAACTAGTGCCGTAGGGGTATGTGTGAAACGCACTGTACAACTAGTGCCGTACCTGTACGTGTGAAACGCACTGTACAACTAGTGCCGTAGGGGTACGTGTGAAACGCACTGTACAACTGGTGCCGTAGGGGTACGTGTGAAACACACCATACAACTGGTGCCGTAGGGGTACGTGTGAAACGCACTGTACAACTGGTGCTGTAGGGGTATGTGTGAAACGCACCATACAACTAGTGCCGTAGGGGTATGTGTGAAACGCACTGTACAACTAGTGCCGTACCTGTACGTGTGAAACGCACTGTACAACTGGTGCTGTAGGGGTATGTGTGAAACGCACCGTACAACTAGTGCCGTAGGGGTACGTGTGAAACGCACTGTACAACTAGTGCCGTACCTGTACGTGTGAAACACACTGTACAACTAGTGCCGTAGGGGTACGTGTGAAATGCACTGTACAACTGGTGCTGTAGGGGTACTTGTGAAACACACCGTACAACTGGTGGCCTAATGGTGTACGGGTGAAACGCACCGTACCCACGCATTCATTGCGTGTGTACGGTCCGTATCACTATTCTACTGGTGCCGTAGGGGTACGTGTGAAACGCACCGTACCCACGCATTCATTGCATGTGTACGGTCCGTATCACTGTTCTACTGGTGCCGTAGGGGTACGTGTGAAACGCACCGTACCCACACATTCATTGCGTGTGTATGGTCGATATCACTATTCTACTGGTGCCGTAGGAGTACGTGTGCAACGCACCGTACCCACACATTCATTGCATGTGTACGGTCCGTATCACTTTTCTACTGGTGCCGTAGGAGTACGTGTGCAACGCACCGTACCCACGCATTCATTGTGTGTGTACGGTCCGTATCACTATTCTACTGGTGCCGTAGGAGTACGTGGGCAACACACCATACCCACGGATTCATTGCGTGTGTACGGTCCGTATCACTATTCTACTGGTGCCGTAGGAGTACGTGTGCAACGCACTGTACCCAAGCATTCATTGCGTGTGTACGGTCCGTATCACTGTTCTACTGGTGCCGTAGGGGTAGATGTGAAACGCACCATACCCACGCATTCATTGCATGTGTACGGTCCGTATCACTGTTCTACTGGTGCCGTAGGAGTATGTGTGCAACACACCGTACCCACGCATTCATTGCGTGTGTATGGTCCGTATCACTGTTCTACTGGTGCCGTAGGAGTACGTGTGCAATGCACCGTACCCACGCATTCATTGCGTGTGTACGTTCCGTATCACTATTCTACTGGTGCCGTAGGAGTACGTGTGCAACGCACCGTACCCAGGAATTCATTGCGTATGTATGGTCCGTATCACTATTCTACTGGTGCCGTAGGAGTACGTGTGCAATGCACCGTACCCACGCATTCATTGCGTGTGTACGGTCCGTATCACTGTTCTACTGGTGCCGTAGGAGTATGTGTGCAACGCACCGTACCCACGCATTCTTTGTGTGTGTACGGTCCGTATCACTATTCTACTGGTGCCGTAGGAGTACGTGTGCAACGCACCGTACCCACACATTCATTGCGTGTGTACAGTCCGTATCACTATTCTAATGGTGCCATAGGGGTACGTGTGCAACGCACCATACACGTCCACTCTCGTTGTTGCGGTACACAGGGGTTGCTGGACACGCCCCCCCAAGTGACCAGACCCTGGTGGTAATGTATGGGCTCCATATTATAGGTTTGGATTTAGGTATGGGGTATGTTTCCTGCCCCTCACCCCCACCCTGGCCCCTGGGTGTTGTTCTCACCTTCTGCGGCGTGTGCGTCGGGTCCGGTGCACCAGGTCGTAGGCTAAGAGGATCGGGATGACACGTACGATGGGGTTCATGGCGTGTACGTTGCGTACCGGGGCTGCATTGCGTAGCAGTTCACGTAGGACGCTGCTTTTCCGGCTGTGTTTGGCTCACGTAAGAAGAGAGCCGTACGGAGTGCCGTAGGGACGAATCGTACTTGCTGGGCCGGAAACCGCTGCTTAAATACGTCCGGACGTCGCGTACAAGCTATTCTGGATCAGAATCGTTGTTGTTTTTTACCCGTATGGTCTTTTGTATGATTCGTACGGAAAAAGGCTTTCAGTACGAATCGTACTTCCGAGGTTGTAAGAAAAGTTTACCAGGTACGAGTCGTACGGAGAAAACGCTCCATTCAACGATTCGTAAAGCCTTTTGCCAGGATTGGAATCAGCCCCAGAATGTGTTGTGGCAGCTTTAGACGCTGTCAAAGAATGCCCCAACATTACTGAACAGTCATGGTCAGAGGCTTACAGCAAAGAAGAAATTCTCAAACAGGTTATGGAGTACATTGTCAAGGGGTGGATCGAGAGCTGAAAACTTTCTTTTGAGTTTAAAGCTTTTGCCATGGTGGCATCTGAGTTATCCCTTGTCAATGGTATGGTCATGCAACACGATTCCTTTCTTCCTCCGTCAAGTCCCAGGAAGGACATCCTCAAATCTGCACACCATGGTCATTTAGGTGTTACCAAAACCTCTCAACTAATCAAATTGTACTATTGGTGGCCATCCTTGGAATCCCAGGTCAAAGTTTGTGTTCATTCATGCATTGAATGTCTTTTATCAGATAAAAATGGAAATTGATGAGTACACCATTGCACCCTGTTCCTTTTCCCAACAGACCTTGGGACAAGGTTGGCTTAGATTTTTCTGGACCGTATGATGTTTTACCGCATAACATTAAGTTTCTCATTCTCATGGTTGACTACCATTCTAAATGGATTTATCATATGTTCTGTGACTCAGCCCGGACCTCTATCTGTAGGACCTGGCCCTTTTGGGAGGTTCACCCCTTAACTTTTTTGCCTTTTTCCCTATGTAGTGTTAGTAGATTTAGGCCTCTAGGCACTTTAGCACTGTGTCCCAGTGTAAAGTGCGTGCGCTATGTGTTACATTTAGTGAGACTGGCCTGCCCTCCCATAGGAATGCATGGGGGATATGTGTGTCCATGGTAGTTCCTGATGTGAGAGGAGTGCAGGGGCGAGTTTGGTATGTGCAAACTCGTGAGAATAAAGGCTGCGCAATGGTGTGCGCAGATTTATTGTGACTGGTGGAGAAGTGCCACTTCTAGAAGTTGGCATTTCTGTGTGCTGTGTGATGTGAATTGCCTGTCTGGCTTGTGATTGACAGGAGCTGAGAGGGCTGGGGAATTCCAGGAGCCAGGGTGAGTCTGCCCGGTGGTGAATGGAGAGATCTGCATGTAGATGGGAGGGAGGAGTTGCACCTGGGACCTGAATGGGGCTGGGCCTTCCCTTCACAATGCTGGCTCCACCTCCTGTGGTGCATCTGATGTCCCTGGCCTGTCCCGTGAATAGAGAGGGGAGCTGAGCAAAACAAAGTGCTCCTGAACCAGTTGTATCTGGTTCTCCCCTTGTCCTACAGTTGCAGAACAAAGGAAAATGCTGTATAAAAGAAGGGGCTGTGACCCCATGAAAATGTTCTTGTTGTGGACTTGAATCTACCAGGGGCGTGCTGCTGCTGGGGCCCAGGGGAAGGCTTGCTTCCCTGGGCTCTGCCCTGCCCCTGGATGCCTGGATGCCTGGAGGACTGCTTCTTGGGACCCTTCTGCCTTGCTTGGATTCCAGGACCTCTTGTGTTCCCAGCGCCCTGTGAGCGCTTTGCTTTAATTCTTGAAAGGACCTGGACTTGGACTTTCCCTGAATGAGAAGGAGAGCTTGGGGGCTGCGCTGCACCGCGCTGCAGCCCTTGCTGGAGCAATCCCCACCCCGTTGTGCTTTTACTGCGGGTGCCCACCCCACGTTTTTCTAATATCACGGGTGCCCACCCTGCTGTTCGTGTGCTTTAGCGGGTGCCTACCCCGCAGTATTGCCGCATTCTGGGTTTCTGTTAACGGTGGGAGCCCACCCCGCATTCTACTGCGAGAATCACCCTGCGGCCCGGGCGAAAACAGGAAGCCAGGCAAGAGATGCCCGGACGTGGGCGGAGCCTCGGGGGAAGCTGGAAGCACCGGAGATTCACCCGGAGCCTAGCAGGCTCCATGGTAAAGTCCCGGGTCCCATGAGGGGGCCCGGGTGAAGTGAAGAGAAGTCTGTGGCCAGGAGGTGTCCGGAGCCCCGTGGGCTCCACATTGAAGTCCTGGTCCCAGAAGAGGGACCGGGCAAAGCCAGAGATCGCCGCATGCTGAGAGGGAGAGGGAGAAGAGACCGGAGGAGTCCGATCCCACAGCCCCGGTGAGTAGGGGCTATCTCCCATGTTGAGGGTGCCGAGGGAGGCACAGGGACACACCTGCATTTCGAGCGGCCCCGCCTGGCAGCGGGCCGCTCCCACGTTATCAGCACATTTGCTTGGGGGGCCCAGAGGGGCCCAGGATATATCCCGTGTGGCTCCAACATTCGCCATATTCTCCAGCTGCTCTGCTTGCTAGACGGCAGCTGCAACGAGGGGCATAATTAGTGTTAAAAGGCCCAGAGGGGCCCATGGTTATCCCCAGGTGGCATTTTTTTCTTTCAGTTGCCCCGCATGGCAGTGGGCAAACTGCAATGATGAGGTGATTCTAGAGCCCTGTGGGGGCTCCCAGATTGGAGCATGTTGTCGGTGCTCGTGATCCCGGCAGTTTTGGCACATTTGTTTTAAGGGCCCGTGAGATCCCAGGCCTGTCATTGATATCCCGGCTGCCCAGCAAGTAGTGGGCAGCTGCACCGTTTAGGTCTTTCTTTTTTTAACTTTGGGGGACATGCCTGAGTTAGGAGTGAGATGCACTCCTTTACCCCTGACATTCACAGCTGCGCAACACTTAGTGCCAGCTGCAATGTTTAGGCCTGTGCAGATTGCGCACTCTTGACCTTTGCTGCCTAGGCAGCAGCCCTGACTTTTGGACAGAGGGCATGTGAGCCCCTTTGGGATGGCCAGTTGGCCAGGGGGATTGTTAGGTTTATAGGGTGCCAGGCCCTACTGTGATTTTGGGTGCTAGGAAATGTGATTCCTGTAGAATGATTTACGCACCTGTGTTGATGCCTCTAAATGTGTTTATGATTATGGGGTTGGTTCGCATATTACGGTTTATGCTAGTGAGAGTTATTCCCTAATGTAGTTATACTTAGGAGGTCAGGGTCCAATGCGTTTAGACTGGTGAGATGATTGCCTCATGTGTTGATGATGGTGAGGTTGGCGCCGAAGGTAATTTGTGCCTGGTGTGATGCTGTGCATAATGTACTTTATCTCACAGGCTTATGCTAAGTACAGTGATTACCAGTAGTCACTGGTGGTGTTCTATGATTATGATAAGTCCTACATTTACTATGTTCACTTTGTGATGGTACTGACAGTGGTCCAGGGGGCCCTGCCAGGTGTAAATAATCCCTTGTAAATATGACCTAGTGCCAGGTGGCACCCTGTATAATATGTGCTTACTATTTTAATGTGTTATGAAAATACAAAGGCTATTTTCATATATAACCTTGTGTGTAGTTTCTTTTGTGATGGGCCTGGGATGTTGTTGCTGTGTGCGTGCGCAAATGCTTTACACATTGCCTGACTGCTCGTGCCAAGCTACCAAGGGGGTGAGCAGGGGTTATCTTTGGCGTGTAACTTCCTTGCCCTGACTAGTGTGGTGGTTTCTGCCTGGCTTTGGTGCACGCCTTAGCCAGCCAGAAATCCCATTTCTAACACCATCAAATGTTTGAAAAATGTTTTTTTCTGTAGAAGGTTCCCCATCTATTATTGTAACTGACAATGGTACACTTTTTGTCTCGCACAAGATGTGTACATTTTTAGATGAAATCCATGTTACTCATTATAAAGTTACTTTTTATTCTCCAGCGTCCAATGGTTTGGTCGAAAGGGTGAACAGGTTAGTTAAGGACGCCATTCAAGCAACCCTTTCGTCTGGTCAAGACATTCAAGATTGTGTTGAGGCTAAATAATGGTCTTAGAATATTTTGCTTCACTGCACTACAGGAGTTCCTCCTCTTACCCTTTTGAGGGGCAGAAACGCCCACAGCAATTTGTGTCCCAATTGGCCACAAACCAAGCATGATAAGGGTGGCCCCTGTAACAAAGGTGTTGTGTCTCGAGTGTTGAATAAGCAAAATCTCATGAAGTCTTAACACGATTCAGGTAAAAAGTTTAATAATATGGAGGTGAAAGTCAATTATTGGGTTCTTATCAAAAATCCCCAAAAAGTTCCTAAGGGTTTGTCTACATTTTCTGCCCCTGTTCATGTCACCGGGGTAAGCAAAGGTTCAGCACTCCTTGGTAGTAAGGGGTTGGTGGAATAAAAGATCGCTTGTTCATCTTTCTGAATCACAGGTTAAGTCTTTAATGCAGTTGTCTAAACAAGAGTTTGAACATTGTGACTGGACTGGTTGGTTGCGTGATCCCACTTTTTGTGTTTCACAACCTGTGCGAGAACGTGATACTGGGGGAGGTTTCCCCTCTCAATGTTCACCCTCATATGTCAGTCAGCATGAAAGTCCTGTCCCTGAGGCTGTTTTGATGTCGCAGGTTTTCATGCACGATCTGATGATTTGGTATCTCGTAGTAGAAGATTACCCTCCAGGTTCAATGATTATTTTTTGTCATGAATTTGTAACTAGGACTTTTCGTTACTCCTTTTGCATTCACTTTAAAGTTATGCTTACCATGTTTTTTGCCAAATATTTTTCTTCTGCCTCCTTGTTCTTTTCCTTCTGTTCTTTGGGGGGCGGGAAAAGTAGCTTCTTACTTACTTTGCTTGGAGGCATCCTCGCTCTGTAGCCAGCGCAAGGGTGTCTCTCTCTATATTGTTGTTTGAATATGGTTCCACAATCCGGCTCTGTTCTTTGCGTGCCAGGATTCTGCAAACGTTAATCAGTTGGCAATGATCCTGGTACGCGGTGGGAGTGCCCGGTCGTGGGTATCTCACTGATTGAAAATAAATCCACTTTTACTTACCTCGAAGTCTTCTCGTCTCCTCGTCTTTCTGCCTCGCATGAAAGTTTAAAACATCTGGCCCATAATCTTGACTTCTTCGGTGAACCCAATAAAGACATGTACTGCGCCTTCATAAAGGCTGTGGTGGGAGGGAGTGGAGGCCATGAGTGGACGAGGACAAGCACAGAATGCCAGACAGCAGCTCTGACAGCCATTACATCCAATGAACACCCTAAAACCTCAGGTGCTAGATGCATACTGGTGGACGCTCATTGGGGCTGCACCAATGCTCATGTATCCAAACACTAGTTTGTGCATACATTAGGAGAATGTGGAGGGGTCCAGTCATGACACACGACAGGCAACAGACATTTACACAGGAAGGGGTGCAAGAAAAAAGGCTCATACACCATGGCTATAGACCAAACATGACCTTCTAACAATCAGGTCACAGGATTGGGAGTTACCCCTGATAAAAGTAGTACCTCTTTGGGTGGCCATGCCCTCCAGCAAAGTCTCCCAAATCTTTGATTAACAACATTCAAAGGTATTATCGAGCACCTGCCAAGGGGTTTGTGATACGAGACTCATGTACAGGAACACACACCAGGTCTGTCAGAATGATAAAATGAGGAGCAGGCAAGCATATTTCTTCTAGGGATGGGATTTTTGACCCTACAACACACAACTGTTATCTGATTCAGGAAATGATACAATAATATCAGCCCATGTTTTGTATATGATTTGTTTATTTTCTTTAGTTCATCACATTGTGACTCCTTCATGAGTAAAGCTCTCCTGTGGGCCATGAGCACCTATTTTGAATCCCTCTTGGATACATCCAGTGTACACAATAGTACTTACCAGAGCACCCAGAAGTTTACTCAGTAATCTTCAGGACAAAGATGCTGTTTGTAAAAGTTGTAATTGTTTTTGTTTAAGAAGAAATTCATTTTCATGGTTTATATAATGATAGGCATAAAGAGTAATCCTTACTTCAAATTTTAAGGCACTCTTATCCACCCAACTTCAACATAACATATTTTAATTACTCAATGCATTCTTTTCACTGAGGAAATGGAACTTACCTTTGTAGATGGTTGGGTTCAACTTCCGTGTTTCTGGGGAGAGAAGATATGTGAAAGGTCAGGGCTTTTACACTACATGGTGCTACAGAGCAAAGAAAAGGTAAACTGCAGAAAATGTGAACTTTATCAGTAATCGTGGATATAATGTTTCACAGAAGATATATTTGTCCCAGTCTCCCACCTGGAATTAGTGGGGCTCTTTATAACTTGATGTATTTACCCCAATCTCCTGCCGCGGATAAGTGGGGCTCTTTATAACTTTATGTATTTATCCCAATCTCCTGCCTGGGATTAGTGGAGCTCTTTATAACTTGATGTATTTACCCCAATCTCCTGCCGGGGATTAGTGGAGCTCTTTATAACTTGATGTATTTACTCCAGTCTCCTGGCGGAAATTAGTGGGGCTCTTTATAACTTTATGTATTTACCCCAATCTCCTGCCTGGGATTAGTGGGACTCTTTATAACTTTATGTATTTACCCCAATCTCCTGCCTGGGATTAGTGGGACTCTTTATAACTTTATGTATTTACCCCAATCTCCAGCTGGGGATTAGTGGGGCTCTTTATAACTTGATGTATTTACTCCAGTCTCCAGCTGGGGATTAGTGGGGCTCTTTAAAGTTTGATGTATTTACTCCAGTCTCTTGCCTGGGATTAGTGGGGCTCTTTATAACTTGATGTATTTACTCCAGTCTCCAGCTGGGGATTAGTGGGGCTCTTTAAAGTTTGATGTATTTACTCCAGTCTCTTGCCTGGGATTAGTGGGGCTCTTTATAACTTTATGTATTTACCCCAATCTCCTGCCGGGGATTAGTGGGGCTCTTTAGTTTGATGTATTTCCATTGCCATCTCACCTATGTCATTTCACCCCCCAGAAGACATGAACATGCCCTCAAAGAAGGTGGTACCCTTGCTGGCATTACTGACACCCTGGCTCCCCTGGGGTCATTGGGTTACCCATCCCTCTTGTGGTACTTGAAAAACAGAGGCACAAAAGACAGGCAATAACTTTAGGACAAGATTGCGGCCATGTTAAATGGTGTTGCTGCTACATACTACTGATGCCCCCAAAAAAGTATTTCCTGATGTTCTCTGCCCTAATGCATGTAAAGGATTTCTCTGTGTCTCACGCTGGGTCAATAGTATTTTTTAGAACATAGCTGGAACAATATCTCTTTACTAAACATAGTGGCTGCAGCACAAAGAGGTGGTCTTGGTTACTAATGAGAGGCCTGGCTCGTACAGGTCATTAGACCCGAATATGGTAGGAGGATCTCGATTTTTTAAACAAAAAAAATAATATTTTGTCTATCTCTCGCCTGAAATTACCTCTGCTTCAATAGACGTCAATGGGTAAAACACATTCTCCTGATTATTTGATTTTTAAATCTCCCTCTTACATCTTCTAAAAATTTGGCAGGAATGCAGGCTGGGGAAACATGCTGCAAGTTATGGAATAACAAACTCTCTGCCTAATACATCAGGAAGTGCTTTTCCTCAGAAGTGCCTCTCAATTGCCTCTTGTTATTGTTATTATTTTTTGTATGTATGGGCAGACTGGCATGGATAAATGAATAATGATAAATAAATGGAGAAACCTTCACTCTCAGAATATTGTTTTCTGCTTTTGCTGTTCAGCCACCACAATGAGAATACAGATTAAAGCACAAAGTGCCACCGCTCCAAGTGCCTGACACTCCAGTTACGAATGGATATCAATGCCATCTTTAGGTCAGACTGGCACAAAAGGGTCTGTGTAAGCTGTGAACATACTTAAGCTCTTTCAATCATTAGATCAGACTGGCACAAGAGGCTCTGGGTGAGCAGTGGACATGTGTCAGTACCTTATTTAGAGCAGACTATCATGAGAGCCTCTGTCCGAGCAGTGGACACAGATTAGTGCCTTCATCAGGTCAGACTGGCACAAGAGGGTCTATGTGACCAGTGGACAGAGACCAATGCCTTCTTCAGGTCAGACTGGCCCAAGAGGGTCTATGGCAGTGGTGGACACAGACCTATGTCTTCATCAGGTCAGATTGGCACAAGAGGGTCAATGGCAGTCGTGGACACAGACCTGTCTTCATCAGGTCAGACTGGCACAAGAGGGTCTATGGCAGTGGTGGACAGAGACCAATGTCTTCATCAGGTCAGACTGGCACAAGAGGGTCTATGGCAGTGGTGGACACAGACATATGTCTTCATCAGGTCAGACTGGCACAAGAGGGTCTATGGCAGTGGTGGACACAGACATATGTCTTCATCAGGTCAGACTGACACAAGAGGGTCCATGGCAATGGTGGACACAGACCTTTGTCTTCATCAGGTCAGACTGGCACAAGAGGGTGTATGGCAGTGGTGGACACAGACCTATGTCTTTATCAGGTCAGACTGGCACAAGAGGGTGTATGGCAGAGGTGGACACAGACCTATGTCTTTGTCAGGTCACACTGGCACAAGAGGATCTATGGCAGTGGTGGACACAGACCTATGTCTTCATCAGGTCAGACTGGCACAAGAGGGTCCATGGCAATGGTGGACACAGACCTTTGTCTTCATCAGGTCAGACTGGCACAAGAGGGTGTATGGCAGTGGTGGACACAGACCTATGTCTTTATCAGGTCAGACTGGCACAAGAGGGTGTATGGCAGAGGTGGACACAGACCTATGTCTTTGTCAGGTCACACTGGCACAAGAGGGTCTATGGCAGTGGTGGCACAGACCTGTGTTCATCAGGTTAGACTGGCACAAGAATTTCTATGGCAGTGGTGGACACAGACCAATGCCTTCTTCAGGTCAGACTGGCACAAGAGGGTCTATGGCAGTGGTGGACACAGACCTATGTCTTCATCAGGTCAGACTGGCACAAGAGGGTCTATGGCAGTGGTGGACACAGACATATGTCTTCATCAGGTCAGACTGGCACAAGAGGGTCCATGGCAATGGTGGACACAGACCTTTGTCTTCATCAGGTCAGACTGGCACAAGAGGGTGTATGGCAGTGGTGGACACAGACCTATGTCTTTATCAGGTCAGACTGGCACAAGAGGGTGTATGGCAGAGGTGGACACAGACCTATGTCTTTGTCAGGTCACACTGGCACAAGAGGGTGTATGGCAGAGGTGGACACAGACCTATGTCTTTGTCAGGTCACACTGGCACAAGAGGGTCTATGGCAGTGGTGGCACAGACCTGTGTTCATCAGGTTAGACTGGCACAAGAGTTTCTATGGCAGTGGTGGACACAGACCAATGCCTTCTTCTGGTCAGACTGGCACAAGAGGGTCTATGGCAGTGGTGGACACAGACCTATGTCTTCATCAGGTCAGACTGGCACAAGAGGGTCTATGGCAGTGGTGGACACAGACATATGTCTTCATCAGGTCAGACTGGCACAAGAGGGTCCATGGCAATGGTGGACACATACCTATGTCTTCATCATGTCAGACTGGCACAAGAGGGTCTGTGGCAGTGGTGGAAACAGACCTATGTCTTCATCAGGTCAGACTGGCACAAGAGGGTCCATGGCAGTGGTGGACTCAGACCTATGTCTTCATCAGGTCAGACTGGCAAAAGAGGGTCTATGGCAGTGGTGGACACAGACCTATGTCTTCATCAGGTCAGACTGGCACAAGAGGGTCCATGGCAATGGTGGACAAAGACCTATGTCTTCATCAGGTCAGCCTGGCACAAGAGGGTCCATGGCAATGGTGGACACTGACCTATGTCTTCATCAGGTCAGACTGGCACAAGAGGGTCTATGGCAGTGGTGGAAACAGACCTATGTATTCATCAGGTCAGACTGGCACAAGAGGGTCTATGGCAGTGGTGCAAACAGACCTATGCCTTTATCAGGTGAGACTGGCACAAGTGGGTGTATGGCAGTGGTGGACACAGACCAATGTCTTTATCAGGTCAGACTGGCACAAGAGGGTGTATGGCAGAGGTGGACACAGACCTATATCTTCTGCAGATCAGACTGGCACAAGACAGTCTATGGCAGTGGTGGACACAGTTCTATGTCTTCATCAGGTCAGACTGGCACAAGAGCATCTATGGCAGTGGTGGAAACAGACCTATGTCTTCTTCAGGTCAGACTGGCACAAGAGGGTCTATGGCAGTGGTGGACACAGACTTATATCTTCATCAGGTCAGGCTGGCACAAGATGGTCTATGGCAGCGGTGGAATCAGACCTATGTCTTCTTCAGGTCAGACTGGTACAAGACAGTGTATGGCAGTGGTGGACACAGACCTATGTCTTCATCAGGTCAGACTGGCACAAGAGCATCTATAGCAGTAGTGGACACAGACCTATGTCTTCGTCAGGTCAGACTGGCACAAGAGGGTGTATGGCAGTGCTGGACACAGACCTATGCCTTCTTCAGGTCAGACTGGTACAAGAGGGTCTATGGCAATCATATTTTATCTATCTCTCGCCTGAAATTACCTCTGCTTCAATAGACGTCAATGGGTAAAACACATTCTCCTGAATATTTAAATCTCCCTCTTACTTCTTTTAAAATGTTGGCATGAATGCAGGCTGGGGAAACATGCTGCAAGTTACGGAATAACAAACTCTTTGCCTAATACATCAGGAAGTGCTTTTCCTCAGAAGTGCCTCTCAATTGCCTCTTGTTATTGTTATTATTTTTGGTATGTATGTATGTATGGGCAGACTGGCATGGATAAATGAATAATGATTAATAAATGGAGAAACCTTCACTCTCAGAATATTGTTTTTTCCTTTTGCTGTTCAGTCACCACAATGAGAATGCAGATTAAAGTACAAAGTGCCACCGCTCCAAGTGCCTGACACTCCAGTTACGAATGGGCATCAATGCCATCTTTAGGTCAGACTGGCACAAAAGGGTCTGTGTAAGCTGTGAACATACTTAAGCTCTTTCAATCATTAGATCAGACTGGCACAAGAGGCTCTGGGTGAGCAGTGGACATGGGTCAGTACCTTATTTAGAGCAGACTATCATGAGAGCCTCTGTCCGAGCAGTGGACACAGATTAGTGCCTTCATCAGGTCAGAATGGCACAAGAGCGTCTATGTGACCAGTGGACACAGACTAATGCCTTCTTCGGGTCAGACTGGCCCAAGAGGGTCTATGACAGTGGTGGACACAGACCTATGTCTTCATCAGGTCAGACTGGCACAAGAGGGTCTATGGCAGTGGTGGACACAGACCTATGTCTTCATCAGGTCAGACTGGCACAAGAGCGTCTATGGCAGTGGTGGACACTGACCTATGTCTTCATCAGGTCAGACTGGCACAAGAGGGTCTATGGCAGTGGTGGACACACACATATGCCTTCTTCAGGTCAGACTGGTACAAGAGGGTCTATGGCAGTGGTGGACACAGACCTATGTCTTCATCAGGTCAGACTGGCACAAGAGGGTCTATGTGACCAGTGGACACAGACCAATGACTTCTTCAGGTCAGACTGGCACAAGAGGGTCTATGGCAGTGGTGGACACAGGCCTATGTCTTCATTAGGTCAGACTGGCACAAGAGGGTCTATGGCAGTGGTGGACACAGACCTATGTCTTCATCAGGTCAGACTGGCACAAGAGGGTCCATGGCAATGGTGGACACAGACCTATGTCTTCATCATGTCAGACTGGCACAAGAGGGTCTATGGCAGTGGTGGAAACAGACCTATGGCTTCATCAGGTCAGACTGGCACAAGAGGGTCTATGGCAGTGGTGGAAACAGACCTATGTCTTTATCAGGTCAGACTGGCACACGAGGGTGTATGGCAGTGGTAGACACAGACCTATGTCTTTATCAGGTCAGACTGGCACAAGAGGGTGTATGGCAGAGGTGGACACAGACCTATATCTTCTGCATATCAGACTGGCACAAGACAGTCTATGGCAGTGGTGGACACAGACCTATGTCTTCATCAGGTCAGACTGGCACAAGAGCATCTATGACATTGGTGGACACAGACCTATGTCTTCTTCAGGTCAGACTGGCACAAGAGGGTCTATGGCAGTTGTGGACACAGACCTATATCTTCATCAGGTCAGGCTGGCATAAGATGGTCTATGGCAGCGGTGGACACAGACCTATGTCTTCTTCAGGTCAGGCTGGTACAAGACGGTCTATGGCAGTGGTGGACACAGACCTATGTCTTCATCAGGTCAGACTGGCACAAGAGCATCTATAGCAGTGGTGGACACAGACCTATGTCTTCATCATGTCAGACTGGCACAAGAGCGTCTATTGCAGTTGTGGACACTGACCAATGTCTTCTTCAGGTCAGACTGGCACAAGAGCGTCTATTGCAGTTGTTGACACTGACCAATGTCTTCTTCAGGTCAGACTGGCACAAGAGCGTCTATGGCAGTGGTGGACACAGACCTATGTCTTCTTCAGGTCAGACTGGCACAAGAGGGTCAATGGCAGTGGTGGACACAGATCTATGTCTTCATAAGGTCAGACTGGCACAAGAGGGTCTATGGGTAATGTCATCGCAGAGCTATACCTTCTTCATGTGAGACTGTCAAAGCGAGACAAAGATAAGGGAGAAGAAACAGAAGACCTCCCTTGTAGACCTGGGCAGAGTTGACAGAGTTATGCGTAAACTCTGCTGCGCCATGTAGAGTTCTGCAAGTGGCCGATTGCATTAGCTAGCACGGTTTGTGCTGATTATCAGCATCAGTTGTTTGTCCCGTACTGTAAAATCAGTGCAAACGGCACCATGCGCAGCGCAAGAGGGCTCTGCTTCTTTCTGCCATTCAAGTAGATGTTCTACTCGAGCGGCAGCTTCCTCAATGTGAATGGAAGGTTTCTCTAAGCGAGCGGTAGGGAGCATCTGTGACCGCCCACGTTGAGAAATCTTGCTGGGAGGTGGGCTGGGGTAAGATTTTCCTCGCTCGCCAACTTAATATTGGCGAGCGAGGAAAAAACTCTGCTACGTGGAGCGCGGAGTGGCAAAAACTCTGCAAACTCCATCTGCGGAGTGGAAATTTTCACACAGTCCTACTCCCCTGTAGTAAACCTTTCTAAAATCTCTCCCTAAACAGCTCACGCTGCTGCAGAAAGACCAAAAGTTGTATTAATAGTTTTTTTTATAGGAAGAACAAACCTTATGGAAACAGGTGCACAGATTAAAAATAAATTATTAGGGTCATACTGTAAGAGCGAGGTAGTTTGTATGGATAATTATATACCTTACAATTGTGTACCATGTAAAATTGACATCATCCTGTATACTAAAGCACACCATGAGAAAGAAACCCTTACGAGGGGGTAAAAGCACGCCCAGCGAGGGGCTTTCTGTGCTTTCACTTAAACTACTCTGCACTGCTGTGTACTGCCCTGACCTACATGGCCTAAAGCACTCTGCACAATGTGGCTTTTCCTGCAGGGTGTATATATTATTAGGAGAGTACAGTACTCTCTCCCAGTCCAACAGTTATCATCGCTTGGAATCTGAAAAGAAGGGTGGTTTGGGTGATCTCATGGAAGGGTATTTGATGTGGATCTGTTTCACCGAGGCCTGTTTGCGAGACAGCACTTTCAGGTGAAGATGACAAACACGAAAACACCCACTTGAAAATATAACATGAGACAAGCAGGCAGGAGAGAGCCTGTGAGGGCAGTGGACACAAACCTATACCTTCTCAATGACAGTCCAATGGGAGGAGTTATATGTTGTGGGATCAGAAACTTTCTCCATTGCAGACACGCATAAGTAAGGCTATGGGCACTGTGGTCATAGCCCAAGGCCATAATAAATGGAGATACGAGAGGCCAGGTGCATGGGGGTCCCAGGCCCAAGGCCATCATAAACTGAGATAAAAGAATCTATGTTATGTGGTGATCACAGGCCCAAGGCCATCATACATTGAGAGAGGAGAGACTAAGTGCAAGGTGGTAATGGCAGGGTCAATGCCTGTGAGAAGTTGGCCTGGTATATGCCGTTCACTAGTTAAAGTGGCCACCTTGCACCAGTCCAATTCGACTCTTATGGTAGATAGGTTTAAGACAACCTGTTAAAGAAAGCTATCCTAGTGGTAGCTGTGGAGAGAAGCCTTCAGGCTAAGTCTCAGAGGAATGTAAAGCAGCTTGTTTTACCTTATAATCTCTTGAATTACCAAATGAAAGGACACCACACAGGTATATATATCAAATATATATGTATTTATTACTAGACACACTCTACTAATCTCTTTATGAGATTAGAAATCAGGAACACATTCAAATATCAACGTTTCACAATAAGTTAAGCACAAATATGGCTGGGGGCCTCGGGGTGTACCAGACCGTATACTAAAAAAGAGGTTTAGGAAAGTCGACTTCCAAGGGGACAAGGCCTAGGGCCTGTAGAATCCCTGGGGCTTCACTATTCCACCCAAGGCAGGTAAGTAAAGGACCCACAGGAGACGCGTGCAGTGTGAGAACACAGCCGCGGGTTCCCTATTGATTTCAATGGAGCAAGTCGCGGTTGGATTTTTAAGGTTCTAGGGTACTTCGAGGAAGTCTACAAGCAAGCCTCTTACAAGGTAAGTAATTCGAGGACCAACACACACTAGAGCACCGGAGTGCACGAGTTACCTCACCCAGGAAAGCCGGGTGCATAGGTGTCTTTTGGTGTCAGGTTACGTCGTAGTTTTCAATGGAGACCAAAGAAGATTTGCTGCTTGTGGAGTCTGTGGAAGTGTCTGGTGGAATCCAAGTCTGGATTCTAAAGGTGAAGATGACCTGACAGCAGAAGGGACAGTGTTCACAGTCACTTGCCAGTGACCTGGGGCCAGGAAGATGGATGTCCACGGAAGTCGGGTGATTTCAGGGGATCAAGGGTGTTTTGACTCTTCACTCACGAGGACCAGGAGGAATCGACGATGACCAGCAGCTGTATTCGAAGTGTCACACAACGTCTGCAGCTGACTGAGGTGTTGGCAGCCGGATTAGAGCCAACAAGCCTTGGCAACAGTAAGTCTTGTGTAATATGAAGAAAGTTAGCGGTGCAGACCAGCAAGGTCTGAGAGACTCACCCGGTGTGGGTAAGAGAGGGCAGGCCTGGAGCAACTACGGGAGCCCTTTGGTTTGATAAGAAAGTCTTCAGGGGACCCACAAGCCAATGGGCAAGGGACCACAATGACACCTCATGAGGAAATGCTTTACAGGAGCCCACGGTCACTCAGGATGGGGTAGGTCTCTGATTTTTGGTGCAAAACCTGCTGGAAGATTGGGCCACATGTGGTCCAATGCACAAGTACATAGAACATCGAGAAGGAGCTGCACTCAACAATAGTGCATGGTACCCGGGTATTGCCGTTCCTCGTCACTCCTGGGGTGCATTCGCCTCAGCTCTGATGGGGACTCACAATGGCCATCAAGAAGTCAGGAAATCCATTTCCGGGGCTGCAGGGACTTCGGACTCTGGCAGGAGTGGGAAAGTTTGCGACAGTTGATTAGAGTTTTTGGTGCCTGCCAAGCAGGGGAGTCACTCCTTAACTCCAAGGGAGATTCTTCTGTCTTCCAAAGGTAGTAGAACGTCGAAGGGCCAGGATTCTTCTTGAAGAGTGTCGTCCAGGGATATCAATCAATCAATCAAGCATTTGTATAGCGCGCTACTCACCCGGAGGGTCTCAAGGCGCTTGGGGTAGGGGGGTCCGCTACTGCTCGAACAGCCATGTCTTGAGTTGCCTCCTGAAGGCGAGGTGGTCTTGGGTCAGGCGGAGGTGGGTGGGAAGGGAGTTCCACGTCTTGGCGGCCAGGTAGGAGAAGGATCTTCCTCCCGTTGTGGCTCTTCGGATGTGGGGGACGGCGGCGACGGCGTGGCTGGTCGAGCGAAGCCGGCGGGTGGGAGTGTAGACGTTCAGGCGGTCGTTGAGGTATCTTGGGCCTTGGTTGTGGAGAGCTTTGTGTGCGTGGGTGAGGAGTCGGAACGTGATTCTCTTGCTGACGGGGAGCCAGTGCAGGTTTCTCAGGTGTGCGGAGATGTGGCTGTGTCGGGGGATGTCCAGGATGAGTCGTGCTGAGGCATTCTGAATGCGCTGGAGTCTTTTCTGGAGTTTTGCGGTGGTTCCGGCGTAGAGGGAGTTGCCGTAGTCCAGTCGGCTGGTGACGAGGGCCTGGGTGACCGTCTTCCTGGTTTCGGTGGGGATCCACCGGAAGATCTTACGTAGCTTGCGTAGGATGTTCAAGCATGATGAGGAGATGGCGTTGACTTGTCTGGTCATGGAGAGGGAGGAGTCCAGGATGAAGCCCAGGTTGCGTGCGTGGTCTGTAGGTTTGGGTGCGCTGCCCAGGGCAGGGGGCCACCAGGAGTCGTCCCAGGCGGCGGGCGACGATCCCAGGATGAGGACTTCCGTCTTGTCTGAGTTCAGTTTCAGGTGGCTGATCATCATCCACTCGGCTACGTCTTTCATCCCTTCGTGTAGGTTGGTTCTGGCGGTGGCGGGGTCGTTGGTGAGGGAGAGGATCAGCTGGGTGTTGTCGGCGTAGGAGATGATGTTGAGGTTGTGTTGGCGTGCGATGGCCGCGAGGGGGATCATGTAGATGTTGAACAGCGTGGGGCTGAGTGAAGATCCTTGAGGTACGCCGCAGATGACTTCGGTGGCTTCTGATCTGAACGGGGGGAGGCGGACTCTCTGTGTCCTTCCAGCGAGGAAGGAGATGATCCATTCCAGTGCCTTCTCTTGGATTCCGACGTTGTTGAGGCGCTGCACTAGGGTGCGGTGGCAGACTGTGTCGAACGCCGCGGAGAGGTCCAAGAGGATGAGGGCCGCTGTTTCCCCGTTGTCGAGCAGGGTTCGGATGTCGTCGGTGGCTGCAATGAGGGCGGTCTCGGTACTGTGGTTGGCCTAGAAGCCGGACTGCGAGTAGTCGAGTGATCCATTCGTCTCGAGGAAGGCGGCCAGCTGTCTGTTGATGGTCTTCTCGATGACTTTGGCCGGGAACGGGAGGAGCGAGATGGGGCGGTAGTTTTTGAGGTCGGTGGGGTCCGCTGATGGTTTCTTCAGTAGGGCGCTGAGTTCGGCATGCTTCCAGCTCTCTGGGAAGGTGGCGGTGTCGAAGGAGGCGTTGATGATGTCCCGTAGATGGGGAGCGATGGCGGAGTCGGCCTTGTTGAAGACGTGGTGAGGGCAGGGGTCGGTAGGTGATCCGGAGTGGATGGAGTTCATCGTGCGGATGGTGTCTTCGGTGTTGATCGGGGTCCAGGCGCGGAGGGTGGTGGTGGGGGGCGCTGGTGCGGTCGTAGGGTGCGTCGGCTGTGTGCTGAATCTGTTATGGATGTCTGCGATCTTGTTGTGGAAGAACGAGGCGAGCGAGTTGCAGAGGTCTTGCGATGGGGTGATGTCGTTGTTTCCGGTGCTGGGGTTGGAGTGCTCTTTGACGACGTTGAGGAGTTCCTTGCTGTTGTGGGCATTGTTGTCCAGTCGTTCCTTGAATGCGGTTTTCTTGGTGGCGTGGATCAGTTGGTGGTGTTTTCGAGTGGCGAGCTTGAGGGTGGTCATGTTGTCTGGTGTTGGGTCTCTGCGCCAGGCTTTCTTGAGGGTTCGGCAGGTCTTCTTGGAGCACTTGAGTTCGTCGGTGAACCAGGCTGCTTTCTTGCTGCCGGGTCTGCTGGGAGGGGTCTTCAGTGGGGCGAGGTCGTCTGCGCAGTTGCTGATCCACCTCGTGAGGCTGTTGGCGGCTTGGTTAGGGTTCGCTGAGCTGGCGGGAGGGTTCTGGCTCAGGGATGCGTCGAGCTGGTTGGCTGTGATCTTGTTCCAGCTTCTGCGGGGGCCCTGTTTCTGGTGGTGGTGGAGCGTGGTCCTTTTGAAGCTGAAGTGGACGCAGCTGTGGTCCGTCCAGTGGAGTCAGGTGGCGAGGCTGAAGGAGATGTTCTTGCTGGAGGAGAAGACGGGGTCGAGCGTGTGGCCGGCGTAGTGGGTGGGGGTGGTCACCTGTTGCTTGAGTCCGAGGTTGGAGAGGTTGTCGTGCAGGGTGGTGGTGTTGCGGTCGTTGTTGTTCTCCAGGTGGAAGTTGAGGTCCCCGAGGAGGATGTAGTCAGCGGAGGGGAGGGCGTGCGGGCTGATGAAGTCGGCGAAGTCTTCGCTGAATTGTGTGCGTGGTCCCGGGGGTCTGTAGATGAGGGTGCCTCTGAGTGTAGTCTTGGGGTCGGTGTGGATTTGGAAGTGTAGGTGTTCGGCGGCTGTGAGGGTGTCGTCGGAGTTGGTCGTGATGCGGATGGTGTTCTTGTGGACGATGGCGATACCTCCTCCCATCTGGTTGGCGCGGTCCCTCCGGGTGATCTTGTATCCGTCCGGGATGGCGATGGCGATGTCGGGCGCTGAGGAGGCGTTCATCCATGTTTCCGTGAGGAAGGCGACGTCTGGAGCTGTGGTGTCGAGCAGGTTCCAGAGTTCCACGGCGTGTCTGTGGACGGAGCGGGTGTTGAGCAGGATGCACTTCAGGTGGTTGTTGCTGGTGCTCGTCTTGGCGGGTGCGGTACACGTCCGGATGCAGGTGAACTTGCAGGATTGGCAGGTGAAGGGTCCGTGGGTGCGTCCTGGGGTGGCTCGGTGGCAGCCGGGGATCTGGCCGGTGTTGAGTGCGTTGAGGGTGGCTGCGTCGTAAGTCTGGCGGGTAGGCTGGCATCTGCGGGGGCCAGGGGGTCTGGCGCTGGGCGCGGTGCAGGCACGGACGGGCGCAGGCGGGCTTACCTTTGGCGCACCTTCATCGCACAATCAGTGCGCCCGCAGTGCGCGGACGCTGCGCGGACGCGTGGACTCCGCCATAAATGGCGTAGTGGCAGGGGCGGAGCGAGGGAGGAGCAGCTGGGAGGTGGGAGCGGGGTGGCGAGTGGGGAGGGTCGAGGGAACCAGCAGGAGTGGGGGCGGGGCCGCGGGGGAGCAGCGGGGACGGAAGCGCTAGGGGAACAGAACAGAGACAATAACAACAGGGCACAAAACCAACAGGGCAACACTACGGCGAACGGGGGCAGGGCAGTACACGGGGCAGGCTGAACAGGACAATCAGGACAACAGCACAAAACAAATGAAACAAATCAGGGCGAAAGTACAGACCACAGTGGGGGCACAATCAGGGCAGCGATGTGAGTGGCAGCAGCAGGGAGCCGGTGACTTCCTGGAGGGGCCACGCGGCGGGTAGAGCGACCAGCACTGACGAGGTCAGACTGGGTCACAGCTCCCCGTCCCCCGGTCTCTCCCCTAAGTACTCCATGGGAGGGAGGAGCAGCTGGGAGGCGGGAGCGGGGTGGCGAGTGGGGAGGGTCGATGGAATCAGCAGGAGTGGGGGCGGGGCCGCGGGGGAGCAGCGGGGACGGAAGCGCTAGGGGAACAGAACAGAGACAATAACAACAGGGCACAATACCAACAGGGCAACACTACGGCGAACGGGGGCAGGGCAGTACATGGGGCAGGCTGAACAGGACAATCAGGACAACAGCACAAAACAAATGAAACAAATCAGGGCGAAAGTACAGACCACAGTGGGGGCACAATCAGGGCAGCGATGTGAGCGGCGGCGGCAGCAGTAGGGAGCCGGTGATTTCCTGGAGGGGCCACGCGGCGGGTAGAGCGACCAGCACTGACGAGGGATATCTGATTTGCAATGGCAAGGTTTCCCTATCTTATACTAAAGGTAGGGGAGGGACTAGCTCTATGACCACTCCTATGGGAGGGTCAGGGTAGTGGGTGGTTACACCCACTTCCCTTTGTCCAGTTTCATGCCAAAGCAGGGGCAGGTAGCCCCTGAACCGGTTTGAGCTGGCATATGCACAGAGGAGCCTACTGCTCCCCAGTGCAGGACTTCAAAGCACTCTAGGAGTGCACCCACCCAGCCGCAATACACTAAATCCTGTCTGGAAGGTGGTGACACCTCCCTGTGACAGGATGCCTATTGTTGGGCCTCCTCCACTGCGAGTTTCGGTCAGCAGCAGGAGGGCAGCCCAGTGTCTGTGCTGGTGGCATCCATTTTTTGATGCCAGGGCTCTTTCAGATTTCTACTGTGCTTCCACAGTGGGTACATGTCGTCCCCTCTAGAAGGGTGGTATCATACCCCCACAGCAGTTACTGGTGTGGGGGTATGATTCCAAGTTGTTTGACATCAAACACGACATGTTTTGATGCAGTCATTCCAAAGTTAGCATTTACCGGGAGGTTATAATGCACTTAAGAGTATATGGTTTAACCGCATCCACAAACAGCCACAGAGAATAGATTCTGCCAGCTGCAGAGGGTCCCTGCTCATGCAGAGGCACCCCCTCACATTGTACCGTTTTCCACCCTCTCACTAAGGAGCATGCCCTGAACCTATTCGTGAAATGTAAATCCGGCTCTCCTTTGGATCCAGCCCCGGCCTTAATTATGAACGAAATAGCCCCTCTAATTATCGATCCCCTTCTTGAAATATGGAATTCTTCCCTTCTCTCAGGTATGGTCCCTTCCGCTTGGAAACATGCTATGCTTATTCCAATCCCCAAAAAAACTGGCATCGACCCCTTCTGCTTAAGCAATTACCGGCTAATCTCACTCCTGCCCAAGCCCGCTAAAGTGCTTGAGAAAGCAGTCCAAGAGCAACTATCCTACTACCTTGAACCCAACTCTTTATTTCATGATTGCCAATCTGGATTCAGACCGGACTTTAGTACAGAGTCAGCTCTTCTTGAGGTATCCGAGCTGATTCGAGAATGCACGGATAGGGGAGAGGAGGCCATACTGATCCTCCTCGACCTATCCGCAGCATTCGACACCATCTCCCATCCCACACTACTGACTCATCTGCAAGAGGTAGGTGTCAGCGGAACTCCCCTCACCTGGATCAAATCTTTCCTCACGAACAGATTCCAACAGGTGATGCTGGGTTCTTTCCTCTCTACCAAGAAACCACTGATCTGGGGCATTCCGCAAGGTTCTGCTCTCAGTCCGCTTTTATTCAATTTATATTTAAAACCTCTAGCAAAAGTGATCGAATCATGGGGTGTCAAAGTAACCTTTTATGCCGACGACACCCAACTAGTGTTCTCCATCAAAGACCACTCCGAAAAATCTTTCCATAACTTACGCCAATGCATGGTGAATATTGCTTCTTGGATGTCGGCTAATAACTTAAAACTTAATACGGACAAGACTGAGGTCCTATTTTTTAATCAAAAGTCCCCCACACCTCCCACCCTCTGGTGGCCGACTGAGCTCAACCCTCCCCGGTCCCAGTTCAAACTGCCCGTAACCTGGGCTTCCAATTTGACACTGCCCTCTCCTGCAAGACACAAATTAATAAAGTTACCTCAGCTTGCTTTGGAAAGCTTCGCATGATTAAAAAATTCACCCCATACTTACCTATAGACTCTCGTAAAACGGTTGTCCATTCTCTTATCACAGCTCACTTGGACTACGCAAAGAGTCTATATGTAGGTGCCCCGGCGTACCTCATAAACCAACTTCAGAGAATTCAGAACACAGCAGCCAGGCTGATCTGCAACATTCCCTACCATCACTCCATTTCCCCCCATTTGATCAAGCTTCATTGGCTTCCAGTGACACTCCGCATTCAATTTAAAGCCTTAATCCTGGCTTTCAGAGCTATGAATGATCGAGGCCCTCTTTACCTGCGCCATAGAATTAAACTCTCACAATCCTCCCGAAACCTTAGATCCAACCACCTCCGCCTGATGATCAGCCCCCGTTTTCGCCTGGCCCGCACAGGAGGTAGAGGCTTTGCATTGACCACCTCCAAACTGTGGAACCAGCTTCCCACAGAGCTAAGATTCTTGACGTCAGAGCCCCTATTCTGAAAAAAACTTAAGACCTGGCTCTTCTCCCTCCTCTAAATCATCTAATCCCCACATCATCTCACGGACCCTTTGAGAGGTAATATCTTCAGCGCCGGGACACCTCCGCTGGAGGTAGCTGAGCGCCCTACAAACTACTAAATAAATAAAATAAAATAAATAAAATAAAATAAATAAACCAAGCACCCTGCCCTCAGGATTGATAGGGCCTGCCTTAGGGGTGACTGATAGGTTTATATGTGTGTGTATGGTGAGATATAGGGAACCTATAGCTCAGTGAGGAGTGCTAACACTACCTCACCCAGGCTGCAGTAGCAGGCCTGTAGTGTCAGATTTAGTCTGCTTCCCAGGGGTGGCATAATGCGTGCTTCAGCCCCTGGTAGGCCTGTGAAGTACCTATGCCCTGGATACCTAAGGTACCATATGCTAGGGGCTCATAAGGTACCACAGAATCCAATCACTAGTGCATCTAATATGCACTCCAGTCATTTTAGGGAGTAAGCAGATAGGCTGGGGTCCTGGATAGCAGGATCCCAGCCAGACTAGTCAAAAACCATTCAAATACCAGGAAAAAAGTGGGGGCAACCATGCAGTCAGATTCCACCTTCCTACAATGCCATACTAAACTGATACAGGGGAAATGTAGGAAAGCATTACCCACCTAAAATAAGGGTAAACCACTAAAGTGTTCACATAAACCTGAGCTCCACCTCCTGGTAGCAATGGCACAGAACAGACAGGTTTAGTTTAGAAGCAATGTGTAAACTATATACGCAGGACCGAAAGAATAATAAAGTCAAAACACAACACAAGAAAAATCCCTAACAAAATAAGACAAATTCGAATAAACTGTAATAAATTAAGTGACACCAGAGCAACAGAAATACAACAAAGGAACCCAAAGTTATGAATTTTGAAAGTTTAAATATAAAAATTGTGCCCAAAAAATTAAGTGCAAAATGTGGTCATGTGATTACACTTGAATAGACCTAGTCCTAGTTCTTGTAGCCAAAACGTTTCTAAGTACCACGTTTCAGGATCTGACAGGAGGAGGCGTACACTTGGACATCTACCAAGGGTCAGGGAATAGCACTTGAGGGTTACTCCGGCAGAGGCCAGCAAAGGGTCTAGGGCTGGTGCAGACGAAATAGGTCATCTAGGCAGTTGCAGAAAAAGAGCTCTTGTAGCTCGTCGAGTCCCTGTAGCTTGAACTGTAGGTCAGCCATATGACCCTTGGAGTCCAGTTTTTTGTCCTGGATACAAGGGAGATAGCAGGTCCAGTTTTCTAGGTCACAAGTAGCAGGTCCAGTCCTCTTCTGTTCTGAGGAGCATACTGGGGGTGCTACCTTCCTGCCAGGCATCAGACTATGGGTGGTTGAAACTCCTAGCCACTCCAGCCGCTCTCTAAGCAATGGGGTTAAAATGATCACTTTTACGGCATTTCCTGTGTGCCATAATGCAAATAATTCTACAGTGCCCCCTCTACTTAAACCAAGATGATAGAATAATTCTTCCCCTGTGCCCACCCCAGACATGTGGCCATGAAAATAACCAGCCCCTCCTCTGTGGTCACTCTAAACCAGGTTCCTGCCTGACTGAAGTGTTACCTCCACTAGCTTGCAACAAGGTAGGCCTCTTTGATGTTAATGAAGTTTCTGGGCCCAGGCAACCGAACATTCTGTGAAAGGAACAACACCTCCCCACACTCAAGGCATTTTGTCCCTGCTCAGATGTGGGTCCCAGGCTCACTGTGCCACTGTATTCAAGCTAGCCTGGTTTATGAGGGGATGATACCCCAAAACCAGTCCCAGGACAACCTCACTGACCTTGTCAGTGTGCATTGCTCCCCCACCGTACAGCTCCACGTAGTAGTGGACTTCCCTCCTGGGCCCAGGTTTTGAGTTTGAGGCCCTCCTCCACCCACAGGCTCCTGCCTGCACCTCATCCCAGGTTGTCCAGTGGTGAGTATTGTCTGTCTTTCTGATTTCTGTATTTCCTTTCTGTCACCTGTATTTTTTGTATTTCTCTACTGTATTTTTCTTTCTGTGCTATTTCTCTTGCTTTATTTCTCCTTCTGTGCCCTTTTCCTTCTGCGCTGTTCTTTGTGCCCCCTTCGTGCTTCCCAATCTTGCTGCTGCCTGCCTCTGCGGCACCGCCCCCTCTCAGCACTGCTTCCCACCTCCCAGCTGACCAGCACCACCACCTCCCCAGTACTGCTGAATGGCGGCTGCTGTTCGCCCGTGTGCAGCAGGCATGCCACTGGCACACCAAAGGTGCACCAAAGGTGTGCCAAAGACAAGCCCTTCAGCACCCGTCCGCACCTGGACTGCACCCAGTGCCACGGCCTCTGGTTCCTGCAGCCCCCACTGCTATGACGGCAACACTCTCCATGCACTCAACCTCAGACGTTCTACAGCCTGCTGCCATCTTGCGACTCTGAAGGACACCCAAGGTCCGTTTACCTGCTGAAACTGCAACTTCTCCTGCCTCCACACACCAGACTCCCTGCTTGCCAAACCCTCGAGTACCGGACCTAACCAACTCAGCTGCATCCTACTCTACAACCGCTCCCTCAAAACACAATCAGCAGAGATCTGGGACCTGCTTGACTCCATCTCCCCCATGTCACCTTCTTCACGGAACCATGGATGAACCCCACCTCAGCCCTGGACATTGCAACTGCCATCCCCGACGGCTAAAAAATCATCCATAAGGACTGGCCCAACCGGCCGGGAGGAGGCATCACCATCATACACAAAAACACCCTTTGCCTCACAATCAGCTCCAACGACCACTCACCCGACATGGAACACCTCCACTTCCAGATCAAGACCAACCTGAACACCACCCTCTGCATCACCGTTGTCTACAGACCCCTCGGACTCCACCCCACCTTCAGATAAGCCACAGCCGACTTCATGGCTCACCAGGCTCTCACCTTAAGGAACTACATCCTCCTCATCGACCTTAATTTCTACCTGAACAACCTTGTTGACACAACACCTCATCCCTCCTGGAGAACTTCGCCACCATCTGACTCAATCAATTGGTCACCTCTCAAACCCACTAAGCAGGACACAAGCTCAACCCCATCTTCTCCGCAAGCAACAACATCTCTGCCAGACACTCCTCTGAGCTACAGCGGACCGACCACCAGTGCGTCCACTTCTCCTTCACCAAATCCACCACACACCACCACGCCCACCACCATCCTAGCAGAAGCTGACACAAAGTCACAGAAGACCAGCTCACCACATCCCTCAGAAAAACTCTGTGAGTTCATCAAAATGAACCACATCCTGAACCCCTCCCAGTCGGACTTCAGAAGTAAGCACAACACCAAGACCTCACTCCTTGCTGCTGCAGACGACATCCACATCCTCCTCGATTGAGGCAAAACCGAAGCCCTCATCCTCCTGGATCTCTCGGATGCCTTGGACACCGTCTCCCAGCACACCCTCTGTGCAAGACTCCATGACGCCGGCATCTGTAACAAAGCCCTAGAATGGATCTGCTCCTTCCTCACTGGCCGAACACAGAGAGTCAGACTTTCACTGTTCTACTCAGAACCCAGAGAGATCAGCTGCGGAGTGCCCCAAGGCCCACACTGAGCCCCACCCTCTTCAACTTCTACATGGTCCCGCTTGCAGCCATTTTCACAAGCCATGGACTCAACATCATCTCCTACGCCGACGACAACCCGTTGATTCTCTTCCTCACAGATGAACCCACAGCCGCCAAGAGCAACTTCCACAATGGGAGGAAGGCAGTCGCCACCTGGATGAAGGACAGCTGCCTCAAGCTCAACTCAGACAAGACTGAAGTCCAAATTCTGGGCTCCACCCCCTCTACATGGAATGACATCTGGTGGCCCAAAGTGCCGGAAATCCCATTGCACCCACGGACCATACACAGAACCTCTGCATCATCCTGGATTCCTCGCTTTCTATGATGCGCCAAATCAATGCCGTCTCATCCTCCTGCTTCCACATGCAACACCTGCTTCGGAAGATTTTCTAGTGGATCCCCACTGAGTCCTGGAAAACAGTCACCCTTGCGCTCATCAGCAACAGACTAGACTACCGTAATGCACTCTATGCTGTCACCAACAAAAACTCCAAAATAATTGCAGAACATCTAGAACGCCTCTGTCACACTCTTCCTGAACATCCCCCCCCATCACAGCCACATCACTGGTCACCTGAGAGACCTCCACTGGTTCCGATCAACAAAAGAATTACCTTCAAGCTCCTCACACACACCTACGAAGCCCTCCACAACGCCAGACCTGCATACCTCAAACACCACCTCTCCTTCCACACACCTACCACACACCTCTGCTCTGCCCTACTGGCCTTGAGTTTTAATTCCTCCTTCCTGATTTTTTCTTCTCTCTTAGCACTTTAGGCATTTATCTTAATACATCACCCTGTTTTAAAATTGTGAAACAGTTGGATTTGACTTGATGTAAACTGACCTTGAGCAATTGGGAATCCGGGTTATTCTTGTGATTGATAGTCGATCTCACTCCCTTGGCCATCTTGGTAGAATCCTTAGGGGCAAAAATTGTGTCATGTACCAATGACACCCAACTGCGTTTCTCCTGGGGGAAGGGCGAGGCTTTCCCAGGTGAGAAAGTCCGTAGCTGTCTTACAGCAACGTTCAGTTGGCTATCCAGTAACCAACTTAAATGTAATGCCGGGAAGACTGAGTTCCTCTTCTTTGGTCAGAGGCTGAGACACCGATGCAGACATTCTGGCCTGAGGATGACCCCCCCCCACCGTTATCTCTAAATCAGGTGGTAAAACATCTGGGCTTCAAATTTGATGGACAACTGTTATTTTGTTCCCAAGTTAATTTGGTGGTGGGCTCTTGTTTTGCCCTCCTTTGCGTATTTAGGCGATTCTTTTACTTCTTATCCTTTAAGGCTAGACAACAAGTGATGCAAGCCTTGATAATCTCGTGGCTTGAATACGGGAACGGTCTGTACATAGGACTGCCCAAATACCTGATCAATAGGCTGCAGTTAGTCCAGAACGGAGCGGCACGTACCATCTTTAGGCTCCCACGCAATTCCCATGCCACTTGCCTTCTTCAGAACCTTCATTGGCTCCCGGTTAGGATGAGGATAATTTCTAAGATACTGCTTGTCACCCAGAAAGCTCTCCACAGAACTGGCCCGGACTTCCTACAAGATAGAATTAAGTTGTATACTCCCCAGAGCAACCTTTGCTCTGAAAATCTCTTTCTAGCCATAGTTCTGCTGATTAGAAAGTCAAGGTCAGGGGGCGGATCTCTCTCATTCCTGGGACATTCTCTCTAGAACAAACTTCCACTGACTCTCAGGTGCGTTAAGGCGACACCTGCGTTCCGGAAAAAACGTAAGACCTGGCTTTTCTCCTGCCTCTAGTCCTGTCCTTCTTTCTTCTTGCTGATGGTCCTACTGCAGTAGCACCAGGACACTCTTCGGAGTAACAGTCGCACTCTATAAATCTCATACATGGACACCCCACGGATCTGCAAGACCACGGCTGGAGGAAGATCCTTCTCCTACTTCGCTGCTAGGACCTCGAACTCCCTGCCTCTACATCTGAGACAATCACTGTCTCTGCCTCAATTCAGGAAGGACCTGAAGACCTGGCTCTTCGACTGAACCACAGATCCACCCCCCAACTCAGCGCTTTGAGACCCTAATGGGTGAGTAGTTGTGCTTTAAAAGAACCCTGATTGATTGATTGTTTCTGGTCCAGAGCTGGCCTGGCTTGGCAGTTCGGGCTGGACTATTCTCTCGACTGGGAGTGAATGTTTGTTTTGTTCCACATTCTGTCCATCATTTGTTTGTCTTTTGCTTTCTTGCCCTAAGTACGCTGGGTATGCCCAGACATGATTCCCGGCTCACAGTGACACTGGATTCCAGCTAGCCTGGTGAGCAAAAGAACAATGGATTTACCCCAGATCTCTTAAATGGGGTTGAATGTTTGATTTGTTCTGCATTTTGTCCTTCATTGGTGTGTCTTTTGGGAACCCAGGAATGGCAAAAGAAGAGCAGTCACTGCAAGAACAGAGCACTTAGTCACCACTTGGCACCAAACCCTGCCCTCCTACTGGAATCTTGACAATTGCACCGACCTGACTCATCCTAAAGCTTTGAATCCTTCCAAAGCTGTGGAGGATTCTCCAGCATTTCAACAGCCAAGCAGCATCTGCCTTGGGGTGTAGGAGCCATCGTCTGCATTTGCAGGAACTGACCACATGTGTCTGGTAACCCATGCTGTTGTCCATCTGGCCCACCAAAATAGCAGCACAACAGGAGGAGGTTCTTGAGTCTCCTGGAGGTCAGCCCCTTCTCTCTGCTTCGTTTTGAGATGCTATACTGTCCAGTACCCCCCTTGTGCGCACAAAGGCTTGTTTGTGTCCATTCTGGGATAGTCCCCAAATATGTTGAATTTGATGACATTACCAAGTGATTTACAACCTTTGAGAGGGCTTGTAAATTGAGAATGTCACAGCAGAAATACTGGGGCTCTCTGCTTTGGGAGTTGTTCTCAGGAAAGTGCAGGGACAGACTCCTGACACTAGATGAGGATGATGCTGAGTCCTCTGACCTCATGACGTCAACCCTGACTGAGGCCTTTGGACTCACCACTGAAAGGTACAGGATATAGTTCAGGGAGACTCACAAGAACCCAAGTCAGCCCTGGAAAACACTAGGTGGCTGGTTAGAAGGGATTAAGATGCAAGATAATGAGGGTCTCTATAATTTGATTATGAAGGAGTATCTGTTAAGTAAATGTAATTCTGCTAAATTGCATCAGTACTTTAGTGGATCTAGGGTTGGACACTCCCCGGGAGTTGTGGAAAAAGGCGGACCATTGGGTCATCCAAGTCAAATTAGTCCAAAACGTTCAGGGGTTGTTAGTCTCCAGATGGTATCCTTGGTATGCCCTAGCCAGGTCAGACAGCACAATAAAGCTATTTTAATCTCAAAGGGCGTGGTGGATATAGCTATCTTGTCTGTCTGGCCCAGTAACCTGGACAAAAACAGACAAATGCGGCAGATCAATTGGGATGACGTGGAAGCACTGAGGGATACACGAGCAAGTGTCACCATGGTGACTGAAAGAACTAATATCCCCAGAACAGACTGGTTTCCAGAAAGGAAAATCCACTGCTACAAACTTGTTGGCTCTAACCCTACTTGGAGAGAGGGTTGTCTTAAATAAACAACATTTATATATTTTGGCGGCTTCCTGGAACCTCGCTGTTTTCGTCCTCAGTTTTGCCCTGCCAGAACCACAAGGACCAGCAGCCTTAGCGCGCGGACAAGCTATTTAACCAGCATGCCGGCCCGGGGCACCTCGAAGCCGCTCCATGTAAGCAAAGGGTGGGCCTGTCCACGCCCGTCGGAGCCCTGAGGAGACTTGGCTGCCCCCCCCCCTGTGATCTGCGCTAACTGAAGGTATAGTGGTCTGTCCTTAACTATTAACTTTAATAACTCTGGGGTATTGGCATTGACTTCCTGCACGCCAACTTTGCTGTAGACAGCCAGTAACAAGATGAGCAAATGAAAGGGAAAGAGTGTACAACCAAGGTGGAAGTATTGTGGGGACACTTGACCAAATTCTAACTAGGGCAACCTCTGTTCTTGCACACAAGATTGAAAGAAGGGAGAAACGCCTATCTTTAGAGCATTTTGCCTATAAAAGATCCTCATTGGGGGGTATGGCACACCACATTACCCCTGACCAATCTTTGCTTTCAGACAAAATGATAGAAATAGATCCAGACCCAGAAACACTCATGGGATCGTTATACCACGAACCGGAACTGATTTCTAATACACAAAGAGCCTCCACCAGGGCAGCAGTACTATAAAAATCTACGGTATCTATTCCTGACACTGCTGTAAAGAAAAAGAGGGGGGGGCCCATAGACCGAAACCAGCAAAGACCTCGAGACCGAATAAAAAAGAGGGAGTGGACACAACAGACCCAGATTTAGGTGACTCAAGCAACTTGGAAACACTGGACCCTGCCCCATGTCCGGCAACGAATGAGGCTATGTGGCAGAGATTAGAAACCTTGGTCTCTACCATGTTAAACCCCATTACATTGAGACTGAGACGTATTGAAGATAAAATAAATAGCCTTGAATCTCAGGCCAAGATCTATTTTATCGCACTAGAGGCATTATTAGTACGGAACGGGTCAACGCCAGATGGAGAACCCCAAATTATCCAAGAGGCAAGCAAAATAGCCCCCAGTACAAAACCTACAAAACCAAAAAGGATGATGACCGTACCCCAAAATTTGGCACACCCCATAGATACTAACTCCACCACTAGCACTGATGAGACTGTCATACTGACAGCCAACATATCTAGTGAATTTGCCCAAAGCTACCCGAGTCTATCCTGTGCTAATGAACTGAATAAAGCGGTTGATAAAATCAATCCATTAATGGATAACTTCAATAGTGCAACAACCGGGCAAAGCAGAATATCACCAGGGAAGGGCAGTCTAGGAGTTAACAAGAAGAATGAAAGACCGGCCTGTGGATCATTGATGGATGGAACTCAGTCTTTAAATTTGCCCCCAGCGGCTGCTCCCCTGGTGGTGGTGTTGGGAAATGTGCCTCCACAACAACTCAACTACTGTTTAAAGCAATGCATTGGGTGGTCCAAAATTTAAAGGGGGTGGGGGTCTGGGTGGGAACCTACAAAGTCAAATGATTATGACTAGAAGAGTTACTTGGGTAGGGCCCACAAGGAAAGAAATGTGGAGAGATTGTGTGATCCTAAACTTTAATAAAGGTTTTATTGCCAGATTCCTTTTGGACAATTTGGGTATCGACTTTGATAGAAATTCCAAAATAACTGTGTGGCCTTTGGTTTTTTCTTTAGACCACTCTTCCGACAAGCAAAAGGGAGTTGCTCCCAATATATGGAGATACAGACAAGGGGGGGCCTCATACCTGATCCCTAGGTTAACAGACTTGAGACTTGAAAATAGATTTGCACCCCTCTCTGACCTAAAAGCTTGTGACTGACTACAGCTAGTGAAACCAAATTACACAGAGAGCCAGGCCATCTCGGCCCCTGTTACCGGTGATAGACCACAATCACCAATAAGACAACAGGGGATGCAGTCTTAAAAATAGCATCATAGAACGTAGCTGGTAATGTTTCCAAGCTGAGCTACAACAACTGGCTAAGTGTATGGCAAGAGTACGAAATAGTATGTTTCCAGGAAACATGGGCTGTGGGGCCAGTGCACATCAAGGCTACCACTCCTTCCAGACTAAAAGCAACACCATCTATTTCGGGGAGGGCAAAGGGAGGCATCTTGACATTAATTAGAAATAACCTAAAAGTTAATGTGAAAAAGTGTGACTGTACAAATCCAAACTTCCATATCCTGATGCTGGAGATACAACAGGAAGGGATATGGCTATTAGTACATTTTTATAATAAGAGATTTGGCCCAAACATGCACCTAATTGTGGTTGAGGTCCTTAAGGCAATAGAAAGCATCGTGCACAACCTTAAGGGTGTGAATGTTAATATTATTTGGATGGGTGACTTTAATATACACCCCTGCGATTATAACGCACTCCCCGTCTGTGGACTAGAGGACATGGGTGGTAACCCTATATCATTTTACTCAAAATGAGTATGGTAACTCCCTAAACAGGTCATTAACCTCTCTAAATATGGAAGTAGTCTGTGATACAGATCTCGATACAGAAAACTCAGGGGGATCTTTCCACCAAAACGGGCAGGAGTCAACAATCGATTATATACTTTTAACGACCTCACTCAGATTAAGGGTTTCCAGGGAAGGAAACTGTTTTACAACTTTTAGTGATCATTCGATTTTATCCATGGAGATGAAAGTATCTATATGGGACATACACAACTATAAGCAAGTTGGAACTCCAACAGTGGCAAGGAAAAATGGAGTCCAATCGAAATTGGCACACATCGATAGATTAAAGATGATTCCAGATGTTATAACAAATACACAAGATAACATATTACTGTGTCTAGCTCCAGGGGCTGATGCAGGGGAGTGGTGCTGGCTTTTTGTGATATCCTAGAGAAGGTAAAACTGGCCCTCACTCGCAAACAAAGTCGAATAAAGAAAAGGACAGGGGCTGGTTTGACTCACCATGCTCTAAAGCAAGGAAGGCACTGACATGAACACTGAAATTTAGGGCTAGAGTTACCGAACAGAACCCAGAGCGTCCGCCTTCCCCCATTCCGGTCCGAAGCCTCCAAGATCTTCTGCGGCGTACCCCAGGGATCCTCCCTCAGCCCGACACTGTTCAACATTTACATGGCCCGCTCGCACACGTCGCCCGACAGCACGACCTCAACATAATCTCCTACGCCGACGACACTCAACTGATCCTCTCCCTCACCAAGGACCCCATCACCGCCAAAGCCAACCTCCACGAAGGAATGAAGGCCGTCGCCAATTGGATGAAGACCAGCCGTCTGAAGCTGAACTCGGACAAGACGGAGGTCCTTATCCTCGGCTCCAACCCTTCAGCCTGGGACGACTCCTGGTGGCCGACGAGACTGGGAGCAGCCCCGACACCCACGACCACGCACACAACCTGGGAATCATCCTCGACTCAACGCTCTCAATGACCAAGCAGGTCAACGCCGTCTCCTCCTCCTGCTTCAACACCCTCTGCATGCTCCGCAAGATCTACAGATGGATCCCGACAGATAAAAGACAGTCACCCAGGCCCTTGTCAGCAGCAGACTCGACTACGGAAAACCCTCTACGGGGGAGCCCCGACCAAGCTCATCAAACAACTAAAACGCATCCAAAACGCTTCGGCACAACTGATCCTCGACATACTACGCCATGGCCACATCACCCCCCACCTGAGGGACCTGAACTGGCTCCCTGTCAGCAAGAGGATATGCTTCAAGCTCCTCATCCACGCACACAAGGCACTCCACAAGATAGGCCCAGCCTACCTCAACAGACGGCTCTCCTTCTACATCCCCAACCGCCAGCTACGCTCCGCCGACCTCTTACTCGCCACCGTCCCACGCATCCGAAGAACAACCACAGGCGGGAGATCCTTCTCCCACCTCAGCGCCACGACATGAAACACCCTCCCACTGAGCCTACGACAGACCCAAGACCTGCTGACCTTCAGGAAGATGCTCAAGACCTGGCTGTTCGATCAGTAGCTCCCTCCCCCAGCGCCTTGAGACCCTCGCGGGTATGTAGTGCGCTTTACAAATGACTGATTGATTGATTGATTGAAGAAATAAAAACATTATGGGCCTCGTATAAACAGGCATGGAAAAATAGAGAAAGGGCCATTAAGGTGGATTTATGGGCAGATCTAGACAAGGCGACTAGTACAGGAAACAGCCAAGATATCTGAAAGCTTGTAAATGCACCTTACTTCAAAAATGATAGTGACCCCACAATTGACACAAACATAGATGAGGAAACATGGGTCTCTTATTTTGAGAATATCTTTGCTTTAAAACCTTATTCTCCAATTACTTCCATGACTGTAGAGCAAAACTCGTATGATCCCCCTTGCATGCTCACTCAACGAAGTCAAGGTAGGACTAGAGTCTTGTAGTATGGGAAAGGCTCCAGGACCAGATGGTGTCCCAATCGATTTCTTCCAAGAAAATCTAGATTTATGGGCACCGCTCCTGACGAATGTTATGAATAGTATAGCCCTGGTAGGTCCCCCTCCATTGTGCTCAACAGGTGTGATTGTACTAATCCACAAAAAAGGACACAGGGATAATCCAAAGAATTATAGACCGATTTCCTTATTGTATACAACATCTAACTTGATGGGCTGCCTCCTCCTCTCTAGGCTAGAGGGGTGGGCTAAGGAAAATAACATCTTGATCCAGGCCCAGTATGGATTTCAGCAGGGAAGGGGTACAGTGGAACAGTGCTTAAACTTAGCACTGATCATAGAAAAATACACTAGAATGAAGGGCGAAAGGATTTCTATTGCTTTCATGGACCTGACGGCTGCATTCGATTGTGTGGTCCATGTTAAGCTATGGAACATAATGGAGGTGATGGGGGTTGACCAACCCATACTAGACTTCATTAGACAATCGTACCTAAACGCTGTGGCAACAGTCTGTTATACCAAGGACGGAGACTGTACACGCCATTTTATAATTGCTTGGGGAGTAAGGCAGGGCTGCGTCCTCGCCCCATCCCTCTTTTCCCTATACACTAATGAAGTCGAGAAAGCACTCACTATGGCCTCTCAAGATGTCCTTGTTTTTGACTACCAACCGTTACCAAAATTGGATTACGCGGATGGCGCGGTGTTAAACACCAGAACAGGACTTGGCTGACAACAATTGATAAATGCATATGTTTCCTTCATGGATTCACCTCAATTGAAAGTAAACAAAACCAAGTCCTTTGTAATAAAAGTGGGGGCAAAAAAAAGAGATAAAAGGCTGTATCTGCAAGCGAATGCCAAAAGGATAGAGGTGGTGGATTCCTTCCCTTACCTCGGGGTCCTCTTTGATAAAGACCTTTCATGGTCAAAGTTGATGGAAGGAACGAAGTTGGAAATGGATAGTGGCATCGCTGCTGTTGAATCTTTCACTCGGAAACTGGGCGCTAAACCTATTCTACCCATGAAAAATATTTATCAGGCCAAGGTAAAGGCAGCAGCGACCTATGGGGCGGGTGTGTGGTACGGTAACATCGACACCATTGCAATCCACTGAAAACTGTTTTTTCAAATCCATAGTGGGCCTTCCTCCTTCGACTTCAAACTGTATTTTACATTCGGATTTGGGCTTACCCTACATTTCTGATTCCATACAGCTAGCCCCAATTCTCCTTTGGCACTCAATCTGGCGGAGAGATACATTGACACTCACCCAAACAATTATAAAGAGTTGTCTAAGCATGGATAAGTGGAAGACTTCAAGAAGGCTCAGCTGTGTAAAATCTGCTCTGAAGCAGATTGGCCTCCCTGAATTGTTTAATAATTCACTGGCTTGCCGAAAGGTCTCCAAACAAAAGGTTGGAAACATATTTTTATGGATATCTGAGTATAAGCGAAAGGAACATTATAAAGAGAAACAAGCGTTCTGCCTATACCGTCAAAATCCCCCATTCCTAGAGGAGGGGTTTTTATATTATGCAATTGTTACTTGGCCGCAACATAGATTTATATTGCTGAGATTCCACTTGAACATGATTCCATTGATGCTAGGGTACCCAGAAAAAACGTACAATCACTCAGACTTAAGTATATGCCCATGTGACAATTTCTCACTACAAACAGAGCTACATTTAGTTCTATTCCGCAGGCTCTATAAGAAAGAAAGGAATGACTACCGAACCCCAATTTTAAAACAAAGGAATTTTAACCAGTGTCGGGTGGCACTATAATTTTTAAAATCATTACCCGATCCGTTGACTTGTCATTCGGTAGCGACATTCCTATGGGCCTGCATGAGGAAGAGGAAGGGTGGGGTGTTAAGTTCTCTGAGCTTACTTCATGTTAATCCAATTGTATAGCATTTTTAACATATGAGATAATTTTATTGTATTAGGCTTCTTTTTATCTTAGAATTTATGATGAACTAGAGGGGAAAATTCTTCTTTTAAGAAATTATGTTTTTTTACCTGTGCTTTTATGATCATTTTAATTTGGTTGAATAAAGATTGGAAATTGAATATTGCTTTTATTGATCTTAAGGCAGCCTTCGACTCTGTGCATGAAACTTGTTATGGAGAAAACTGTCAGATCAGGGCATTTCAAGGAAATTGTTGAAGGCTATTATTCTTCTGTATACCGACACTTGGGTTCAAGTTAAGTTGAATGATGGCAATTCCTTATCAAGGAAGATTAGAACATATAATGGCCTAAAGCAGGGTTGAGTCCTTGCCCCCTGTTTATTTAATTTATTTTTATCAGATCTTGCTCAGCATTTGGATGTTGTTAATGGGCATGTTCCTAGGATGGGGGGGTGCAAATGAGTTACCTCCAGTATGCCGATGATACTATCCTCGTGAGTCATACTCCTATCGGCCTACATAGACTCATTACTGCCTTCGATGACTATATACAACAGAATGACATTAAACTGAATGTCAAAAAAAACAAAGTGATGACAATTGGCATGGTTAAACAGAAGTTTAATTCCTGGAAGGCCAGAGCAGGTACAATTGACATTGTTAAAATGTATAGATACTTAGGGGTGATGTTTGACAATCATGTGTCTTTTAAATTTTATTCTAAGGATCGAAGGGCCAAGGCTGTGACCTTGATCCATGCTTTTAAATGTTTAAAAAAATCACTGAACTGTTAATCATATGAGTTTATTCTTAAAGTAATCAAAGGCAAGTTACAACCCACCCTAATATATGGTTCTCACATTACTAGAGGGAAAGATGCAAAGGTGCTTGCCCTATTGGTTGTCAAGGTCTTCAAAGCAACTTTTGGGGTTGCCAAGTCAGTGAGTCAAACAGGATTAAGACTGGAGTTTGGTCTCCAGAGACAGAGCCTGGTATCAAAAGGAGTGTTTTTAAAATGTATGGTCGCATTGTCAACATCAGCCCCTGTATCTTTAGGGAATATTTGTTGGCAAGAAATAGACAAGTCTGTCTATGCGGCTAAATGGTGATCTTATATTTGAACTTCCCTAAGAGATATCGGCCTGCAAAGTACACTCACTGCAAGATCTGAAAATGCCCAATTATAAGTTAATTTTAAATAACCTTATCAAAGCTGAATTGTTTAAATTGGATAAAAATGCATTAGCAGAGACAAATTATGCATGGTATGTGATTAATTCATACCAATCCCTGTGTGTTGAGTCGTATCTGAATGTTTTCTTTTCAGCAAAGTATAAAAATAAGTTTTTAAGGTTACGTATGGGAATAAACCCAACAAAGGAGGGCACGCAATCTTGGATCAAGCTCTGGCCGGATTCTAACTGTAGATTTTGTGGACGGCCATAGGAAACTCTAGTACATATAGTATGTGTGTGCCCCAAGTTGATTAATCTTAGACGTACAGTTTTGAGACCAAGGGCCCTCCAGGACTAATGGAGTGGCCCTACCCTATCCTAGAGAGAAAAGGAGAGGTCACCTACTTGGGTGACCTAGGCACTTGCAGACGCCTTAACGGGGGTGCCTAAAACCTCTTCATGACAAGGCTAATGTGATCATGTTGATAGTCACTGATAAGAATCAGGAAGAAGAGGGTGAACCTCTCTCTGACCTCCTCTCCCACAACCCGAAAGAAAGGCCAGTTGAACGAGTTGTCCTCTCAGTCATCCTCTCTGCCCAGCAGGAACCTGGCTGCAGGCAGTCCTCGGGCAGTATGCTGAGCTCTTTTCTTTAACCCCTGGTCAGACAACCTGGTGTACCCTGAAAGTGGACACTAGGGACAGTCAGTCTGTTGAAAAGAACATTTATAGACAATCTGACCTAGTTAAAGAATGCAGCAGAGCTGAAATCAGCAGGATGATGGAGCTAGAGGTGATTTGGCCATCTGAAAGTTCCAGGACTAGCCCACTGGTCTTACTCCCCAAACCTCACTCCAAGGGTGGAAAAACAGAGCTGAGGTTCTTTTTGGACCATAGAGATTTCAATGCTGTCCCTAATACAGATGCACACCCTATCCCAAGAGCTGATCAACGGATTGACAGGCAGGGATCAGTACAATTTATGTACTTTCAGTTTGACATCAGGGTACTGGCAAATTGTCTTGTGGGTCCCTTGCTCACTTTGAGACTGGATTCAAGCTAGCCTGGCAGTTCGGGCTGGACTGTTCCCATGAGGCACAGGATCACGACTGATTTGCATATGGCTGGGTCCAAACTAGGGTGGTGAAGTGAGCTATCAACCTATGATGGATTTAACCCAGATCTGTAACTGGGGGTGAGTGTCTGAAAAGTTTCAGCACTACGTCCATCATCTCTTTGTGTTTGCTTTGTTCGCCCTAAGTTGGCAGGATATGCCCAGGCGTGGGTCCCTTGCTCACTTTGCCACTGGATTCAAGCTAGCCTGGCTGATGAGGGGTGTTACCCTGAAACCGGTCCCAGGATGCTTGTTTCCGGTCCAGGGAGGACGTGGTCTGGCAGTTCGGGCTGGACTGTTCCCATGAGGCACAGGGTCAGGACTGATTTGCATATGGCTGGGTCCAAACTGGGGTAGCGTAGTGGGAAAAAGAATGATGATGGATTCTACCACGATCTTTGACTAGGGGTGAGTGTCTGAAAATTTTTAGCACTCCGTCTATCATCTCCTTGTGTACACTTACAGGCCAGGCACACCCCTGAGGTGGGACACCTGAAGTGGACAACCAAGAAAGGGTTTTCACCATTTTTAAATTGATGAAACTAGGATATCTGGGTCAGGTTTATGACCACTCTCCATAGGAAGTGGTCATGTCGGGTGTGTAGTTATCCCAGGGGTAAGTAGCCCATTGGGTACCACCCTATATTCCCCTAACCGTCCCTAAACACAGTATTTATGGGGTCCCCTGACTCCAGGATGCATATTTGTCTGTATAGAATGAAGAAGGGTAAAAGAAGAGCAGTCACAGGGAGAACAGAGGATTTAACCACCACTTGACACCAAACCCTGCTGCTGAAACCTCGACAAATGTATGACCTGACTCATCCAAAAGCTGTGCATTCTCCCAAAGTTGTGGAAGACTGCCCAGGACTTCTACAACCAAGCAGCAGCTCCCTTGGGGTGAAGGAGCCATCCCCCTGCATCTGTCCAGTAATCTGTGTTGTTGGCCATCTGGCTCACCAAAGAAGCAGTATGACAGGAGGAGGTTCTCAAGGATCTAGGAGGTCAGCCCAATCTCTCTGGTGAGTTTTGGGATGCTAGACACTCCAGGAGCTCCCTTTCACCAATTCCCTGACTACCGGGACATTTGCACCCACCAAGGCTTGTTAGTGTCCAGTCCGGCCATCACAGTGCTAAAACTTAACTACATGTCGAAGGACTTTAGGACAGATTAGCTCCATATCCTGAGTCACCCTACTGTTTTGGTTTTCCTCCCTCTACAGGTAGACCAAGAACCATGATAGCCTCCAACTCTAGGTAGCCAGCCAGCCAGCACCTCTGCACCCGAGCCCCACAGCTCAAGCACATAAATTCTGCCTGAGTCCTTTCGGCCCAGGAGTCCCCATGAGCACATCCCCACATTGGGTTCAGCCTGACTTGTCCGCAAGTCCCCCTTTTGTAGAGTATTTGCTTTGACAGGTCCCTTTAAACGTTTACCGCCATGGAAACCCAAGACTGCGACTTCAGGACCTGCGCAAAGCAAAGGCGTAAAAACCTGCACTTCTGGCGACCACCCTTCACTTGCATGACTGCAACTCATCCTGGACCAAAGACTGACTACCCATCTCAGAGGGACCCCTTTGTGCGCCAAAGGCAACTCCAGACTCCCTTGGATAGTGGCACTAGTTCCCTGATGCCTGCAGGTATGAACAGGCTCCCAGAAGCAAAGAATCACTTGCCATTGGCCTCCTGAGTGATCGCTCAAGATTAGATGGTCCAGTGCATTGTGGGAAACAAGCTCCCTACCTACAGCAAGTTTCAGGTACCTACTGTTTTCCCTGGACCTCTGCACATCAAAGTATCATCTTGCTGACTCTACAGCCAAAGTGGCTTGTAGGTAACCATCTCATTACCACCATCTTTACTCAACACTATAACATGAGGGATCTTTGCAGCACATTCAATCAAATACAGCAGTGGCCACCTTGTCGATCTTTTTCATCCATTTCCTCCCCAGTACCGTCTATGCGGTCCCGTGGCTCCTGCTTCATCACCTAGGATAGCCAGGACAACACTGCACCCAGGCCTCTCAGGCTAGGTCAAATTAAACTGACTGTGTGGTTTGGTCCTGAGACCAGCATCACCTTAACCTCCCGTGGGTTCCAGGTAACTCGACCTGCAAGTGACCGATTGTTACTAGTGTTTTTTCCCATTCACCGCATTAGTAACGTTTTACCTTAGAGAATCGCACTGATTCACAATTGCTTCTAAAATCAATAAAACCGGTTATACTCATCTGATTGTATTCATTTTGGTGTCTGAATTAAATTTAAAAATCTGCTTTATATTTATAAATTGGTGTTGGTTTTCCTTCAAGTCGTGTCAATTACTTATCGTCCATGTTGGTACTCCAAAATGCTTAACACATGTTCCCAGTGCTTAATTTACTAATTAAAAAGTGCCAGGGCCCTGACCAGGAGGCCACTGCAGCTTGCACCACCCATCCCTGCCAATGACACCAAAACAACTACTGCCCATTTCTCTTGCATGCAAGTGCGACAGTGCAGATTATTCCAGGCCCCTAAACCTAAAGAAATGCCTGGGGAGACAGGTATTAGTAATTGTTGATGTATATTGTATTCAATAAACAACCGTTGTTTTGTTCATCTCTAAATTTGATGAGCAGCACCACCATGTGGCAGACTGTAATAAGTGTGGTGTTGACAATTGAGTGCCAGTGCCAAGCACCGAAATCCAATTAAGTGCTAGTGCCGAGCACCGGAATCCACCGGCTAAAATTAGGCACTACATGTTCCTCTAATGAAGACTGACTGCTCTTTGCCGCACTACCAGGACTGAGCTAAGGATCTATTATTGTGAATCCAATGGCCATCTTTGGGGTATTGTGAGAGTATTACATAGAGAGGCCTAACCAGCATCACCACATAATATGCCACCTTTGTACATCTCATATTTTTAAAAGGTTCCTCATATCTACTTTTCTAGATTGGGTGGTCACTCCTTTGGCTGCCTGCGAGCCAGACAATGGAACACCCTCCCTCATGGCTTGCTTCATTCCGGATCTGAAAGAATGTTTCTCAAGAGGCTGAAAACGTGGCTCTTAAAATCGCGTTAACTTTCTTGGCCTTTTCTTAGGTCTGCTGTCTCTACACCAGAGTTCTCCTATCTTGGACTTTCTACTGTGCACTACAAAAGTACATTCATTCATTCATTCATTGTAGGAGAGGAGGATCTGCACATATGTTGCCCCCACTTTTTTCTGATGTATACACTGGTTTCTGGCTATAGTCTGGCTGGGTCCTTGCTAATCAGGGCCCCAGTCTCTCTGTTCTCTCTAAACGACTTGGTGTGCATATTAGATGCACTAGTGATTGGATACTGTGGTACCCTATGAGCCCCTAGTATATGGTACCTTAGGTACCAAGGGTATTGGTACCTCACAGGCCTACCAGGGGCTGCAGCATGTATTATGCCACCCCTGGGAAGCAGACTCAATCTGACACCACAGGTCTGCTACTTCAGCCTGGGTGAGGTAATGTTAGCACTCCTCACAGAGATAAAGGTTCCTATATCTCACCATACACACACATGTAAACCTATCAGCCACCCCTATGGCAGGCCCTATCAATCCTGATGGCAGGGTGCGTTTACAATGTGGGGGGGTGCCTCTGCATGAGCAGGGCCCCTCTGCAGATACCAGAGTCTATTCTCTATGACTGTTTGTGGATGCGGTTAAACCATATACTCTTAAGTGTATTAAAATGGTAACTTTGGAATAACTGCATCAGAACATGTCGTGTTTGGTGTCAAACAACTTGGAATCATACCCCCACATCAGTCCATGATGTGGGAGCATGATCCCAAACTTCTAGAGGGGACGACATGAAAAACGACAGAAATCCTATAGAGCCATGGCATTACAAAATGGATGCCACCAGCACAGACACTGGGCTGCCCTCCTGCTGCTGACTGAAACTCGCAGTGGAGGAAGCCCAACAAAAGGCATCCTGTCACAGGGAGGTGTCACCAACTTCCAGACAGGATTTAGTGTATTGGAGCTGGTGGGTGCACTCCTAGTGTGCTTTGAAGTCCTGCACTGGGGGAGCAGTAGGCTCCTCTGTGCATATGCCGGCTCAAACCGGTTCAGGGACTACCTGTCCCTGCTCTGGCATGAAACTGGACAAAGGGAAGTGGGTGTAACCACCCCCTACCCTGACCCTCCTAGAGGAGTGGTCATAGAGCTAGTCCCTCCCCTATCTTCACTATAAGATTGCAAGCATTGCCATTGCAAAGCAGATAACCCTGGACAACGCTCTACAAAGAAGAATCCTGGCCCTTCAACGTTCCACTACCTTTGGAAGACAGAAGAATCTCCCTTGGAGTGAAGGAGTGACTCCCCTGCTTGGCAGGCACCTCAATCAACGGATGCAAACTTTCCCACTCCCGCTAGAGTTCAAAGTCCCTGCTGCCCCAGAAGTAGATTTCCTGACTTCTAGACAGTCACTGTGAGTCCTCAGCAGAGCTAAGGCGAGTGGATCCCACGAGTGATGAGGAACAGCAATACCCAGGGACCTTGCACTATTGTCAAGTGCAATCCCTTCGCAACATTCTAAGAACTTGTGCTTTGGACCATTTGTGGCCCAAGCCTCCAGCAGGACTTGCAGTGAAAATCAGTGGCCTACCCTGTCACGAGTGACCGTGGACTCCTGTGAAGCATTTCCTGAAGAGGCGTCTTTGCGATCACTTGCCTGTTAGCTAGTGAGTCCCCCGAAGGATTTCCTATCAACTAAAAGGGCTCCCCTGGTTGCTCCAGGTCTGCCCTCACTCACCCTTGCTGAGTGAGTCCCTCACAGCTTGCTGGTCTGCACCATTGACTTTCTTTAGTCTACACATGACTTGCAGTTGCTAAGGCTTGTTGGCTCCAATCCAGTGGCTGACAATGCAGTCAGCTGCAGACATCATGGGACCCTCAGAATCCAGCTGCTGGTCATCATTGATCCCTCCTGGACCTCGTGAGTGAAGAGTCAAAACACCATTGATGTCCTGAAATCACCCAACATCCGTGTTCAACCATCTTCCTGGCCACCGGTCACTGGCAAGTGACTTTGAACACTGTACCCTCAATTTTCAGGTCCTCTCCATCTTGAATCCACCTTCGGATTCCACCGTACACTTCTTCAGCCGACGCAAGCAGCAAGTCTTCTCTGGTCTCCATAGAAAACAGCGACGCGACCCGACACCAAAAGAAATCTATGCACCCGGCTTCCGTGAGTGAGGTAACTCGTGCACTCCAGTGCTCAAGTGTGTGTTGGCCCTCAAAATACTTACCTTGTAAGTGGGTTGCTTGTAGGCTTCCTCGAAGTACCCTAAAACTTTAAAAACCAAACCGTGACTTGCACCATTATTATCAATAGGGAACCCGTGGTTGTGTTCACACACTGCACGCGTCTCCCGTGGGCCTGTTACTTACCTGCTTACACTGCAGTAGTGAAGCCCCAGCGATTCTACAGGCCCTAGGCCATGTCATTTTGCAAATCGACTTTCTTATACCACTTTTTTAGTATATGGTCTGGTACGCACCTAGGGCCCCAGCCCTATTTGTGCTTAATTTATTGAGAAACGTTGAATTTTAATGTGTACCTGGTTTCTAATCTCAGAAAGAGATTAGTAGAGTGTGTCTAGAAATAAATACATATATATTTGATATATATACCTGTGTGGTGCCCTTTCATTTGGTAATTCAAGAGATTATAAGGTAAAACAAGCTGCTTTACATTCCTCTGAGACTTAGCCTTAAGGATGCTCTCCACAGCTGCCACTAGGATAGCTTTCCTTAAAAGGTTGTCTTAAACCTATCTACCATAAGAGTCGAATTGGACTGGTGCAAGGTGGCCACTATAACTAGTGACCAGCATATGCCAGGCCAACTTCTCACATTCATTCATTCATCTAATAGTTAACTCTATGCCTTAAAAAATGAATATAACCAAATATCTTTTAGAACTAACAGGATATTGACTGCTAGCCAGTGTTGCTTCCTAAGTATATTATTACAATATAACACAAGTATCTCAAGGATTTAGCAGGTGTTGTTACCATACAAACTTGGTTCAAGGGCAGTGTAGTACTTCACATGAGAACGAGATTACTTTACACTTTGTTTAGGCGCAGGCAGATTAAGGTCCATATTTACTGACAATTGAAGCTAAATTGCTGTGAAGCCTTGTGTCAAAGGGATAGAGACAAATCTGCCATATTAATTAGGACTTGGCACATTTTGTCTCTCCCCCTGTGCTGGTGCACTTTTGGCTTTTGCTACTTTGCAATAAATTATAGCACAAACCCTGGTTTGCATTGCATAGTGCATCCCACCCCAACACTTGTTAGTAAAGCATTTGTAAATCTGGGCTTAAGTGATTCACCTAGATCCACAGGATATTAAGTGATGGTCAGGACTCGAACCAAGTTTGCCAGTTCAAAATTTGGAAGCTCTGGCCCTTAGGCCATGTCTCCTCCCCCTAAGGATTCCACATTGATCTCTTACCTGGACAGATGACTCCTGGGTCCCTTCTGTTCGTGCAGCTACTGAATCCCCAGGAAGAGTGCTGACAATCATAGAGTGAGGTTTCTTCTCCTGTACATTTTACATCACTCAGCAAGACTGGGAGCTCTCCTTTTCCAAAGCGTACAGTTTCAAAGGTTGCTCCTTTTGTTGACCCACATCCCAGCTGTCTGCAGACCACCTGTGCATCCTTTATATCCCAGTAATCAAAACAGATAGCTCCCCATAGATTGTCATGTTTCACTTCCACTCTGCCCCTGCATGCATCTCCAGAATTCACCAAACGGATCTTATCAGCACCACCTAAGAACAGAAATACCAAAGAGAGCAGACAGTGTGTGACACACAGTATTCAGTTATTACCTCATATTGAATCTCCTATGAATTATATATCTCCTCCAAGTAAACATGTTTTGATATTTTTGATGAACAATTCTACCAAACAAAATTCCTCTTCACAAAGCATGTTTTCACTACAAACGATTAAAGGAACCCAAGTGTACTCTTGTGTGGACTCTCACCTACAATTGAAGTATTTTGAGAAACTATGACGCTTAAGGGCCAATTCACTGATGTAGCTCTACATGTGTAGATTCACGGCCTGATTTAGATATTGGCAGATCTAGTCCCATCATCGATTTTCCATTGGCTTCTCTAGCCACCTATTAGGAGGTCCGCCAGCTCTATATAGATGCTGGTGGGTCGATGGACGATAGCCTATCTGAGCGACACAGTCTCTGCCATATTTGTCCTCCTGCGTTAATGGCCTCCTTGGTAAAAGCGGCTGTCAGAGCGACTACAGGCAGTTTTTCTGCCGGCCAATCATGATGTGCCTTCCTACCGACAGAACTGTGATGTGGAGACATCCACACTTGATTGGCGGTTCATAAGGAATATTAGTCAGAAACTTACCTTTTTCTTTTTTCCACTTCCCTTCCCATCATGAAACCAATCGTACAAGTCCTTCCTTTGCTGCTGCTATTTGACCACAAAGCAAATCAACCCTGTAGTTGCCAGAATCGAAAGTAAGTTTGTTTCCTTTTGAATTGTCTGTTTATATTAACTCTGGACTCGTGCAATTTTAAATCTGTCTTACAGTATTGTTTTACTGATGTATAATACATATGTGTGTAATGTTGTTGTTTAAGAAATTTAAAGAAACACAACTGTATAATTTAATTTTATTTTCAAATTTGGTGCAGGCTGGCTTCATGATAATGGACACTTACACAAAAATTGACATCAATCAAAGATGATTTTTTTATACAAGTGTGTTTCATTATTTTTCGAAAACTATCAAATTCTAAACATATGCATTACACATTTTTGGAATAATTACATTTAATATATTGTAGAAATTGCACTAGACAAGGAGATTTTTTAAAATTAATTGTAAAATCAATGTTTGTCCTAAATTTAAATAATTTTTTATATGTATTAATGTAACATTTCCCCATGTCTAGTTTGTTTTCTGTATTTTATAAAATGTTAATTTTATTTTTTAAGGTGTAATGCATATGTGTTTATTTATATCTCGCATCAGGTTCAAATAAATGCACCTTTATTAACACTTAAAAAAAATGAATATTTTTTGTTGGTGTAAGTGTCCATTATCATGAGGAAGGCTTTCACCAAAATTTTAATAAACATCAAATTCTTTGTTTACTAGTGTATGGACTCTTGCATTAGAAATGTGTTTAAAAAACTGTTGTATTTCCTCTCATACTGACACATGCATCAAGCAAAAACACACTCGCAAAAATTGCAAATCGTGAAAATAGCCCGTTAGCGACCGCAAAACAACACTTTCCAATGCAGCAACCAAAATACCGAAAATACATGAAATTCGCAAAAAAAGCTTCCGCAAAATTAGCAATTAGCAAAATAGTGAATCCCTAATAGCGAAACATAAATCTGCAACCGCAAATAGCGATTAGCAATTAAAGTATCGCAATGCAATGCACGTAAAATCGCAAATAGCAAATATCATGAAAATCGTTATTTAGCAAGAGCAGAATAAGGGGAATCTCAACCAGGAGGTAAAGTTAAAAAAACATTTTTTTTAAAACAAAACACAGGTGCTAGCAATCTGAAAGCCGTTAAAATGCCTCAGGAGACCCCGTAAGCCTTTCACAATGGCAGCCCTCTACGTGCTTGCAAGGAGGATGAGGATCAATGCAGCAGCCCAGCGCAGGAGGAGGATACAGGAGAGGATATTCTGAGTGCACATAACATTGCTGGGACAGACTGATGACGAAATCTATGATGAGTGCAGGCTGAACCGTGCAATGATCATGTGCCTAATTGTAGATTTGGGACCCCTATTGCAGCACCAGACCCGTAGGCCCCATTCCACCCCTGCACACGTACAGGTCCTCCTATGTAGCCTGCACCTACTAGCGTCAGGCAGTTTCCAGGGGGTAGTAGCCATAGCCGGTGGTGTATCCCAAAGCACACTCTCACGCTTCTTCCATAAATTCCTTGATGCCATGATGACAAGGATCCATACACACATCACCTTCCCCACAACCCCACAGGAGGAGAATCAGACAAAACTGGAGTTCTACCAGGTGGCCCAATTCCCCCATGTGATCGGATGCATAGACTGCACGCATGTCCCCATATGTCCCCCAGCAGCCAACAAGTACATCTTCTGGAACAGGAAGTCGTACCACTCCATCAATGTGCAGGCCGTGTGCAAAGCAAAGCATATAATACCAGACATCGTGCCACAATTTCCAGGAAGCACCCATGACTCGTATATATTCTGCCACAGTGGCATCCACATGCGTCTGCTCGGGGGTACATTTGGCGAAGGACACCTACTTGGTACGTACATATAGCTATTTGCTGCATCATTCAACCAAATGTTATTGCATAACTGTGGCTAACCCTTTGCTTTCCACCCTGTAGGTGACAGCGCATATGCCGTGCGTGAATACATCTTGACACCATACCTCAACCCAGCCACACCACAGGAGCAGAAGTACAATGCGGCACACATAAGCACCAGTAATGTGATTGAACGGACCTTCGGTATACTCAAAAGTCGTTTCCGCATTCTTCATAACACTGGTGGAGCGTTGCAGTACAGCTCCGAGACCTGCTGCAGGATTGTGGCTGTATGTGCCATGTTGCACAACATTGCCACCAGAAGAGGCATACACATTGAGATGTCCGACAGTGACTCTGATGGTGACGACCAACCACCCTCACAACACCGACAGCAGAAGGGCAGAGGAGACGTGCGCACATCACACAACATCATTTCTGAGGTAGGTAATAATGAGCCATTACAACTCAATGTTGAACGTCAATGTTTTATTAACATGAGCACATGTCAAACTAAAGAAGACTATTTTGCAAATTAGGAAGGTGATTGCATTGGGCTCTAAATTCAAAATAAAATAGTTCTAATCACTGGAGGGCAATCACTACGTTGTAATTGACCTAGGTTACACCACCATGGCCAAAAAGGACAATATGCATGGCTAGCGCCTCTTTCCACGTACCCCAGACTCCTGTCGCCTGCCTCTGCAACATCACCCTGATGTGTGCCTGTGTATGTGGAGCTGTACGAACTGCGCCTCCTAGTAGTGTTCACTGGCACCGACAGGCTACTCAGGCTCGATGCCTCCTTAATCCCCTCCTTCCCTTCCAAGTTGATAGCACTCACAGTCCCGGAATGGATGTGTTCCACAGCAGTGGTCACTTGTTCTAAGGCCCTGGCAACATCCCCACATAAATGTCCAAGATCAATATGCATTGACACGGAGCGCTGTGCTAGTAGCGCGGTGGTGTTGCTGGGCTTTTTGATGGCCCTTGTATTCGCTGACGTGTGGATCAAGCTCTGGAGATGCCTTCTCCGCTTAGTGCTTTGTCCTGCAAGCACGGCCCGTGTGAGCTCCTATAGGCTCAAGTTTGTCTGCCGATTCCCCTCAGTAACCACTGTTTTTAGCTCACGCACACTGTCTGCCATTGTGCTGATGTTCTTAGCCAACTTTGAGATCTGCATATTTATTGTACCCATGTGTCTCCCATGCAGACACTGCACGCAGAGCATCTGTGACTCCACTCTGCCATACACATTTGGAGTCTGCTCATCACGTTCCGCAATACGGGCCCTGGATCTGCACCGTTTTCCTGGTTGGACCTGTGCTTGTGTTGGAGTTGGTGATGCAACACGTTGCTGGCTGGAGCCTGTAGTGGGTGCTGAAGTCAGCTCGGCTTCCATTGGCTGCAGTGAGGGTACATGTACCCTGCGTTTTGGTGGTCTGGGTGGTGTGCGTGCTGGGACCACTGGAGTCTCTACATACGTCTCTGCAGGTGTCTCTGAGATGTGGAGCCGATCACTATCCTCGGAGTCTGCCTCAGCTGCATCTGTGATGTCAAACAGTGCAGTGTTAATTTTGTTTGATCCTACTTCTGTTTATCATTTGGCATACTATGTTCAGATTAAATGACAGATTTAAACACACTGGCTGACATGCAGTGTTGGTATGTTTTGTTAACCATTGTTGATTTTGAATGCCCACTTGGTTGACATGACTACTACTCCCATGATGCATTTTTTGTATGAGGGGAAATGTGTCATGGAGTTTTACCTGTACACTGTGATTTGTCTGGGGGTATGTGCACGAATATACTGTACGCAAAGGATTAACGCTTGCATGCATCTTACCTTGTGGGGTACTTTCTGTGCCGGATATGTCCAATTGTGTGACTCCAACGACCGCCTCAGGCTTGATGGTCGCCTCAACAAGGTCCTCCAGGGCTGTGTTGGTGGGTGCATTCGATGGTCCCCCTCCTGTACCACCTGCTTCCTTCACCCTTTCGGCTATGCGCTCCTTGGCATGTTTACTCAGGTCGTACCACCTTCTCCTCAAATCATTAATGCTGCGGTGTGTGACTCCCACAGCATGTACTTTTTCCTTGATGCGCAGCCATATTCTACGCTTTACTGCCTCTGGCACCTTCAGGGACAGTTTCCCAAATAAATTATCCTGGTACTGCTGACCTTCTCAATCAGATGTTCAAGTTCCCTCTCTGACAACTTCAGCTTCCTTTTCCTGGGCGTGGCACTCTCCCCTGCTGTTGGTTTGGCCATCCTAGGTCTGTAAACAGTTGTTGGATACCGATTGTTAGGTGTCTCAGGTCAGCTTCAGTACTCTGCCTCCTCCTCTGAGCTCCTCAGGGCACTGAATGAAGCATGGACTGGATGACTTCCTGATTGTGATGTCATCAGCCTGCTTCCAGTGTGACACGCTATTTGCGAATTTGCTAATAGCGATTTCGCAAATACCGAAATCGCTAATAGCGAGCTCACATTTTGCGATTCCCTGGCTTAGCGAGTCGCATTTGTGTCCTCTGTATCATTTTAGCGAATATTAGCGGATCGCTATTTTTACCGATTCCCTTCATGCATTCCAGATAGTGATTTTTTCATTGTGAATCCTTATTTTTTGCAATGAAGGAATCGCTATTTCTACTTTTGATGCATGTGCCCCATAGTTGCAAGTAAAAATATGGAATTCACATTTTTATCATTACATTTCTAGGAATTAACAAATTGTAAATGAAAAATAATGTTAGGACAAACTTTGCCAAATAATTTTTTTATTAACAAATAAGATACTTCTCTCATATTTATTTTACATAAAAGGGTAACAAAAAGTATTTATCTTCACAACAGGCAGTTGTAGTGTGGCTCAAAACATGCCTCGTAGATATACTGCCAAAGGTTAACCTCCTCAAGAAGTGGCAGCTATTGGGCACAGAGAATGGACTTCGAGGATCTTTTTTGCGGGGTGGGTTTGGGTTTGACAAGGGTTAGGGACAGGTAGGATGTGAATTCAAAAGGAGGAATACAGGTAGGAGGGGTGGGAGAGGATTGTGTTTTGGAGGCAGAGGGAGCTGGAGTGTGTGATGTGCGTGTGTCTGTATGCTTTGCAGTTGTATGTGGGTCTGGTGTATGTTTAGATGTGTAATTTTTGGCTGGTGTTTGGTTTTTGGAAGAGTGTGTGCGTTTGAATTTGGTGGGTGATTTGGACATAGGTGTGCTTTAGTGTGAATATGTTAATTGGGATGAGTGTGCTGTTGAGGTGGTTGGTGTGGTTGTAGTGCGTGTGTCTGTATGTTTTGCAGTTATATGTGGATCTGGTGCATGTTGTGTATGTTTGGATGTGTGTGGTTTGGCTGGTGTTTGGTATTCTGATGAATTAGTGTGTTTGGTTTGTGTTGTTTTGCGTGTAGGTGTGCTTTTGTGTGAGTGTGTTGGTTTGGATGAGTGTGCTGTTGAGGTGGTTTGTGTGGTTGTGGGATGTGGTGGGGATTGTGGGTATTGTGGTGGTTGTGGTGTTTGTGGGTGTGCTACTGGCTGTAGGTGTGGAGGTGGTTGTGGTGCTTGTGGGGGTGCTGGTGTTTGTGGGTATTGTGGTGGATGTGGATGTGGTGGTGGTTTTGATGAAGGTGAGTGCAGTATCACTAGTGTGTGCATGTTGCTTGTGTATTTCTTTGTGTGTCTGTGTTTATGTGTGTCTGCAAAGAAAAAGGTTGTACTTCAGATTGGGATGGGGCTTGAGATTTGGGTAGAAGGAGGGACCTGAGTTGGTGTACAAGGTTGGGTTGCTTGGGAGGCTGTGGTGAGTGAGGAGGCTATTTACGCAAGTGATCCCTGCCTTCCAGACATTGGACTGTGAGTTTCGACCAGCTATGGAAGCATTTATTGCATTTGGTAACTAAGGCCCTGGATGTCATTCACAATTGCAGTGTGGTCTACAGAGATGCCGCGTAAGAGGTCAATGGCCTCCTCACTCAGCACATCCGGGGTGACAGGGGCAATGGTTGAGGTGCCTGTGGCGAAGGAGATCCCAGCCCTTTTGGGGGGTCAGGTTTGGCCTACTGGGGGGAGCAAGAGAGATGGTGGAAATGATCTCTGGGTGGCAGACAAAGATGTGGTTGGTACAGTTGCTGTAGGATCCATCACCACTTGGGACTGTTCGCTTGTGGCGGCCTTCAAAGATGATGACGAGGTGGTGGCCTCCATTTCAGTCCCCTCAAACTCAATGCCACTGTGTCCATCTGTGTCCGATATCTCACCACCTGAAACACAGGACCCAGCTGCCTCCCTGCCTTCTTGGCCAATGTCCCGTTCACCTGCTCTTGAAGATGCTGAAAAGACATATAGAATAGTTTTATTGTATCTGTGTAAATAGAACTGATCGTGAACTTTTTCTCAAAAACATTTCCCAAAATGTCATGTTTTACCTGCTTAAAGGCTTTGAAACTTTGATTTAATATTATCATTATCTCATGCATGTAGGGAACATCTTCAGAAACCATTTGGTCACAGTTTTGTAATTTCCTTTATTGCTCCTATCTTATTTTTGATCATTTCTCCTAATCATTTTCAATTCTCCCTGGGAACTGTTTAACACCTCTGAGTGGTTCGCTTTGGTTGTTTTGAATACTGAACTTATGTCACAGAAGTCAATATAAAGCAGAAATTCCTTTGAACATTGTGTGTGCAAAAAAAGTTGATGTGTTTCTATTTTAAAAAGTAAAAATTTGAATCAACATGTGTTAATATTTACTGCAATGTTGTACCAATATATGTATAAACTGAAACCCTGTTTATTTTGTTTGGGCATTTCACAATGGCAACACTAACTTCAACTAACTTCAGTATTTTTCAAGGGTTAAAAATAATTTTATGGATCCAGGGCCTTATTTATGAGGCCTTGCATCACTTTTGCGATGCCGGTGCGTCACTTTTTGTGACGCCCCAGCGGCGTAAAAAATGCGCCTTGTTGCGTCATATTTACAAAGTGACGCATCTAGGTACATGTGTCACTTTGTAAACCCCTGCGCCACATTATACCTGCGCCAGGTATAATGTATGCAAGGGGGGCGTTTTGGCCAAAAAAGAGTCGTAGAAGTGACGCAGTGAAATCTATATGATTAACTGCGCCATTGCTTGGACGCTGATGCGTCAATATCTTACGCCTGCCTCATGGCAGGCGTAAGACTGACACAGACACTATCAACATGGGACTTGCCCATGTGAAAGGACACATTGCTGGAGTTGCGTCACTTTTGTGACACACTCCAGCAATGCGTCACTTTTGTGCCTACAGATACATCAGAAATACTGACGTATCTGTAACTCCTTGCGACATGATGCGTCATACTGTATATATGACGCATCATTGGTGTCGCAGGGAGGACGCAGTGAAAAGTGATGCATCGCTGTTTTCGTACAGCGATGCGTGACTTTTCATAAATGAGGCCCCAAGTACTTAAGTTGCTTAATAAAGTATCACGTCCTAAGTGTTCACTTAACCTCTTCAGTGCCCATGACGAGATAGTCTCGTCATGGAGCACGGTTGCGCTGTGCCCATGACGAGACTATCTCGTCATGAACCCCACCCACTAGTGCAACGCCCGGCACAGGAGGGGGAAAGGGCGTGGCACTGAAGGGGTTAAGTTGTTGAAGAAATTCAAAAATTAATTTGTTGGTATTTTCAAATTACTTCCACAGCATAAGTACATATAAAGGGCTTTATACATTTCTAATCCACTTTAGTACAGAGCAAAAGAAATTCACATTTGACTCCAAAATATCTTAAGCTATTTTTAGTGTCATTTTCCATTGTGAAAAAACTTGGCACAATATTACAGTACATTTAAAAGACCCTGGTTTAGATGTATTCTTTGAAATAAAAATGAAAATCACCTTATGAAAAAGATTAAACCCTGATATATTTCTAAAATGTCCTAGATAATGAGTCATTTTTTGTGCCTCATGTGGAGTTTTCCAGGTGGAATACTCCAACATATACATGACGGATCATCACATCTGCAAAAGTCTCCTTAATCTATTTTTGATCAATATTAATTTATCAATCTGAAATAACAAAGGACATAAAAAAGATGTTTTGCGGTATGTGTTACTCTGTCACCAATGTGTTTACATTCCTGTCTGTTTTAAAAAAAAAAGTGTATGCCTATCAAATTAATTTTTCAAAAAAACAGACTAGCTTACATGCACATTTGTGAATGAGTAAGACATCATGCAAATCTGTCACTTGTGTTATTAACAAAAAAGTAGCTATTTTGTCCTTTGTTTCTAGTCACTTTGGCTCACATGCTCACTATTTTTTGTTTATGTTACCAACTCACAAATGTAACATTTGGAACATCCACTGTATTATAAATGCATTTTATGCTATGTCACCTGTAATAGGGCTACCGTAACATCATTCACAATTGTGATGGAGCATCACACCTGACACAATTATACATTTTGGCCTGTTTGGTACAACTGTCCCTTATAACATAAAACAAACACATGTATAAATATTATTTAGGTAGGCATGTGTCTGCTCACAACAGTCATTTGGTAGTGATCAGAAAGTTATTGGTATCGTTGTTCAGCAAATTATTGACAAAACACATCATCCTACACCATGTGCAAAATGTATACCATGAAGAACATGCTCTTCTTGTGTGTTGTCAACCTTTATGTTGATGGCATATTGGCATAACATATACAAATAGTTACACATATACATGCAAATACATTACCTACTGGCGGTCGCCAGTAGGTAGTTATAGTTAGGACCTATTTTCCATAGGAAATCCGCAACATTCTATTCCCAATAACTTTGGTGCCGGTTGACGAATCTTGCAGAATTTTTCAAAACTTTTGGCCAGCTCCGGTCCACTCCTATACTGAAACTCTCGGGGTGATTCGTCAAGCAGGGGCTGAGAAAAAAGGGGGTCCCAAAACTTGTTTTCCCTATGCAATTTTCCCAAGGAACCTTTAGTCGCAGCTACAGCCCGAACTGCTGAACGGAATTACACCAAATTTGGCAAAAAGGTAGCCCTTGGTTCAGAGTCATGCCTTTTGGTTAAGGTGTAAATACGTCCAGAAGTTCCTGAGAAAATCAAAAGTAAAATCACATATATATCTATGGGCGCGGTGGATCTGCGCACCCTGAGCGCACACTGCGCGCATCCTCCCGATCACGAGCTGCATGTTAATTGGCTGTCAACTTGCTGTCAACTCTCCAAACCAGGAAGAGTTGGCAGCCATTTTGTGCCTCGGTAGAACCAGGGCACGAGAAATCCTTTTTCTCAGGGTGCGCTGATCCTACCGATTAAAAAACAAAACAAAGTATTTAGTTGGTAATTAGCCCCCGGGGGGCCAAGCCCCAGGGGCAATATTATTATGTGAGCCCTGGGGACTGCCACCCCCGGGGCTTTATAAAATTATGCATGGGGGCTCACAGCCCCCCCAGCCCTGGGGACTGCCACCCCCCGGGGCTTCAATATTCATGGGTTGGGGGCTCAAATGCCCCCCCCAAGTCCCAGGGACCACCACCCACCAGGGCTTTCCATGCGCAAGTAAGCGAGTGTCGCGTAAAGTAATACGTATGTGTTACGTATGTGCCTGGAGTCGCGTACCGGTCGCATAGCGTTCGCGCATGAAAATACGCACCCATCGCACATCCTACGCGGATCCTACACAACAATCCCAAAATGCCGGCTAGGTTCCGCGCAGTGATCGGGAAAGGTAAGCTTTGGGCGCGTGACGCCCCAAAAAAAAATGAAAAAAAACAATAAAGAAAATAATATAAATATATTAAAAAGAAATATAAAACAAAAAAAACATTAGGATGCCCACCTGTTTCTACCAAAAAGATGCTTTTACTGTTTGGCATGAATGTTTTTAATATGCCTTAATCATGCTAATGTTTTAATAGTGAGAAATGCTTGATCTGTTGCTATTTCTTTATGCCTTTATTGGTTATGCATTTGTCTATATATATATATATATATTTAGTATACTATGTATACATGTGAAAATGTGTCGGTCCACCTGTTTACCTCGGTGGCACAGAAAAAATGGGTGGAACTCAAGTCAGCATGCCAACGAGGTCCTCTTATGGCTCCTATGACGTCATACGTTGTCGCGAGCGGAGCCTTGCTATTATGACATCGTCGTCGATGTGGGAGAGCAAGGAAAGAATTTCCACGAAATGCTGCTGCAGGGGATATTAACCTAAGTGTTCAGGCTAGTCCTTTGGGAGCAACTGTTTATATTGCCACTCCAGAAACCAAAAACCAGTGATCCGAGGACAGAGGCCCTGCAGATGGCACACGAGGTGGGGAGCCCAGTCGTGTGCACCGGCGGGGCAGCGAAGTGACAAGCACCACTTCCCACAGAAAAGGTAACGAGGGCACTGAATAACACAGGATCTTCTCTTTGTTTTTGGCAGGAACAACAAAGTTAAAATGCCCTAGTTCCAAAATGTAGAATTAGTGCAACAACGGTCTTCAAGAGGACCTGCAATGGATGCCGCTTCTGCCTTCCGTACACTGGAGGTGGCACATGGGCCACGCGGTACAGTCATACTGTGGTGGGACGCACACTCGTTGACCTCTCATGGCACTGCTCCACACTTCTTGCATTAGCTGTGTTTTCTGATGACATGTCGCGCCGGCCCCTTCCAGCAGCAGAACCCCTTTAGAACCAAACAGACTCTTCCACTCTCTCACCGGAAGTGAAAACAGGCCACGCGGACACTTTCACAATACAACAGCCGGGAATGCACTTTTTGGTAAAAAGAACACATTCCTTGCTCCTAATTTATGAAATAAATGATTCACTGAAGAACAGGGGCCAGCTTCGATCGGTAAACAGCCATTACAATGACTTTTTTACTTCGCGTAACCATTTCAATGCATGAATTACCACACATGCGTTGTACATCGCGAAGTCATCACAACGCATTTTTTTAGAACGCATGATCATTTACCACGCATGCCTTTACAACGAATTTTGTTGTAAAGGTATGTATGGTAAATGACCATGAGTTATAAAAAAATGTAGACGATCCACGTTGTTGTAAGGAAAGAGAGGCTGTTCCGTTTCCTCACAACGATGTGCACCGCCCCTAAGAGACGACATGAAGCAGGAACCACGATGAGTGAGGGATAAGGGGGATTGGGCATGGGGTGGTGGTTACTTTTCTGGGTTTACGGTAGTGCAGTGGTGTTTGGGTAGTTTAGGGGGTCGTGCTGAGGGTAGTGTTTTAGGGTTCAGGGTAGTGCAGTGGTGTTTGTGTAGCGTAGGGGGTCATGCTGAGGGTAGTGCTTTAGGGTTTAGGGTAGTGCAGTGGTATTTGTGTAGTGTAGGGGTCGTGCTGGGTGCAGTGTTTTAGGATTTTGGGTAGTGCAGTGGTGTTTGTGTAGTGTAGGGGGTCGTGCTGGGGGTAGTGTTCTAGGGTTTAGGGTAGTGCAGTGATGTTTGTGTAGTGTAGGGGGTCGTGCTGGGGTAGTGTTTTAGGATTTTGGGTAGTGCAGTGTTGTTTGTGTAGTGTAGGGTGTGGTGCTGGGGGTAGTGTTTTAGGGTTTAGGGTAGTGCAGTGATGTTTGTGTAGTGTAGGGGGTCATGCTGGGGGTAGAATTAGGGTTTAGGGTAGTGCAGTGGTGTTTGTGTAGTGTAGGGGGTCGTGTTGGGGGTAGTGTTTTAGGGTTTAGGGCAGTGCAGTGGTGTTTGTGTAGTGTAGGGGGTAGTGATATAGGCTTTAGCGTAGTGCAGTGGTGTTTGGGTAGTATAGGGGGTCGTGCTGGGGTAGTGTTTAAGGGTTTCGGGTAGTGTAGTGGGGTTGTTGTAGTGTAGGGTGTCATGCTGGGGGTTGTGTTTTAGGGTTTAGGGAAGGCAGTGGTGTTTGGTTAGTGTTGGGGTCATGCTGGGGTAGATTTAGGGTTTAGGGTAGTGCAGTTGTGTCTGGGTAGTGTAGGGGGTCGTGCTGGGGATAGATTTAGGGTTTACGGTAGTGCAGTGGTGTTTGAGTAGTGTAGGGAGTCATGCTGGGGGAGTGTTTTAGGGTTTAGAGTAGTGCAGTGGTGTTTGGGTAATGTAGGGGGTTGTGCTTTTGGGTAGTGTTTTAGGGTTTAGGGTAGTGCAGTGGTGTTTGGGTAGTGAAGGGGGTCGCGCTGGGGATAGTGTTTTAGGGTTTAGGGCAGTGCAGTGTTGTTCGGGTAGTGTAGGGGGTGGTGCTGGGGATGGTATTTTAGGGTTTAGGGCAGTGCAGTGGTATATGGACAATGTAGGGGGTGGTGCTGGGTGTTGTGTTTTAGGGTTTAGGGCAGTGCAGTGGTGTTCGGGCAGTGTAGGGGACATGCCTGGGGTGGTGTATCAGGTTTTAGGGCAGTGCAGTGGTGTTCGTGCAGTGTAGGGGGTCATGCTGGGGGTGGTGTTTCAGGGTTTAGGGAAGTGCAGTGGTGTTCGGGCAGTGTAGGGGGTCATGCTTGGGTAGTGTTTTAGGGTTTAGGGCAGTGCAGTGGTGTTCGGGCAGTGTAGGGGTCGTGCTGGGGTAGTTTTGTAGGGTTTAGGTCAGTGCTGTGGTGTTCGTGCAGTGTTCAGCGCATGCACTGCGTTGCTAGGCGAGACCTAAAAAGCATTGCACCAAGATGGCTGCCAACACTTCCTGGATTGAAGTGTTGGCAGCCGATTAAAGCCAAGCTTGTGCTTGTGTAGTTAGGTCCCGCCCAGATATTGAAAGATTTTTTTCCTTTAATATCTCGAAAACTACTGAATGGATTTACACCATTTAAAAAAAAGTCACTTTATGAACCAAGCACAACCTTTTTGACAAATTTGGTGTAATTCCGTTCAGCAGTTTCAGCTGTAACCGTGTCTGAATTGTCCTACGGGAAATTGATTTTTTGACCTCTATTTTTTTAACTTCTCAGGAACTACTGAACGGATTTACACCATTTAAAAAAAGGTCTCTTTCTGAACCAAGGACTACCTTCTTGCCAAATTTGGTCTAATTCCGTTCAGCAGTTCGGTCTGTAGTCGTGTCTAAATTTTCCTATGGGAAATAACATGGAGAAAACATGTTTTTTGGGACCTCCCTTTTTTTCTCAGCCCCCACTTGGCGAATCACCCTGAAACTTTCAGGATAGGAGCTGACTGGAGAGGGTCACAAGTTTTGAAAATTTCGCAAAGACTCATCAACCGGTGCCAGTGTTATTGGGAAAAGAAAAAATGCTTTTCCAGTGGAAACTAGGTCCTAACTATTACTATCTACTGGCGACTGCCAGTAGATAATATATATATATATATATATTACCTCATGGTTGTCGCCAGTAGGTAGTTATAGTTAGAACCTAGTTTCCATAGGTAAAGCATTTTTGTGATTTGCTTTTAACTTTGGTGTCGTTTAACGAATCTTTATTAAATTTTCCAAAAAGTTGCACTTTTCAGGTCAGCTCCAGTCTTGGAAGTTAGGGGTAGGGGTGGGCGGAATTTGCGAAAGTGACTTTCGCAAATTATCGCGAAAATGTTAAAATTCTCCGCAAACAGTCGGAAATATCGCGAAGATGTGGAAGTTTTTTTCCTGCCTGTTCGGGGTATTTTCTGCATGGTCGCGGCTCGCCAACTTACCCATGCGGTTGCTCGCGGGCGCGGCCATCTTGTTTTCATTCTTCTCGCGGTGCATGATCGCGAGAAGAAAGACGTGATCGCGCGACCAATGACATTACTGCGGGCGCGAACTGTCGCGAGACAGCGCAAATGGCTACCAACAATCCAGCATCTTGTGGAGAACTCGACCGGATGGGGAAAACTTGTTGGCGAACGCGGGGATTCAGGTAAGGCGATTGCGCGCGCGCGAGAATGTATTATTTTACAGCGCGAGCAAGAAACAAATTATCGCTAAGCTGCGGAATGCGGAAATTTTGACATTTTCGCGCTCTCCGCGGAACGTGAAAATGTCAAATTATCGCATTTTCCGCGAGCGGAACGGAAATTTAGTTAGGGGGTGATTCGTCAAGCAGGGACTGAAAAAAAGGGGGGTCCCAAAATGCGTTTTCTCCATGTTAATTTTCATAGGAAATTTGGAGACGGGCTACAGCCAGAACTGCTGAACGGAATTACCCCAAATTTGGCAAAAAGGTTGAGCTTGGTTCAGAAAGCAACCTTTTTTTTAAACGGTGTAAATTTGTTCTGTAGTTTTTGATACATTCAAAAAATAAGAGTCAAAAAATCAATTTCCCATAGAAAACTTTGGGCAAGCCTACAGCCGAAACTACTGAACGGAATTACCCCACATTTGGCACATCAGTAGTGCTTGGATGAGAAAGCGACCTTTTTTTAAATGGTGTAAATCCATTCAGTAGTTGCTGAGAAATTCAAAAAATAAAAATGTTGATATCTAGGGCAGGAGGTGGGGAGCCGGCGGTACCTGGGGGTATTGAGCCTTGCCCCCCATGGTCCCCAACGGATAGGGCCAGCCCCGTGGGATGGGGTCCCCGGGACCAGAAGTGACAGGGAGAGGGCCACGTGGCCCCCATCCCCCCAAAAATAAATAAATAAAGGCCGGCCCAGTGGATGGGCTGGGGTCCCCGGGGCCAATAGAGGCCTCAGTAGGGGGGCCTCGTAGCGCCTCTCCTTGAATAAAAAGAAAATGTGGCCATGCCCCGGGGGATGGGGTCTTCAGGGCCGGGATTGGCCACGGGAGGGGGGCCCACGCGGTCCCCTTCCCGTTTAGATTTTTCTTTTTTTGATGATGTAACATATTAAATCATTTATGACATGATCAGTGATGTCATTTGAGTGTCATCAGTAATGTCATCAGTGATTAGCTGAACTAACTATAACAGGGGAATGTCTATGGTTTTGTACGAGTGAAATGTCCATCCAACTATAATGTCCCTGAAACCTATTGTTTTTTCAGTAAATTTCTAAGGTTTTTTGAATGCTATTTTCTAACTTACCGTGCCTGAAACCTATGTTTTTTTCAGTGATCTATATATATTTATATATATCAGAGACGCTATAGTTAGGAAATGGAATTAAAAAAACATTAGAAATTCACAGAAAAACGAAAGGTTACAGAGACGTTATAGTTAGGTTCCGGTTTGACTTGTTCAAAACCAAAGAAATTCAGCAGTTATAGTTAGCTGAGCTAACTATAACATGCGCGCCTACAATGCACTGCTTATGACCTCACATGTAACATCACTCATGACATGGTCAGTGACATCAAGGACTCTTGTGTATTTTTTTTATTAAAGTATGTTCCCCGGGAAGGTGGAGGTACCCGGGGACCTTCCGGCCTCCCCCGCATTACTTTAAAAAACAAATGTGCTCCGGGGAGGTGGCAGTCCCAGAGGTAGGGGGATCCTTGAGGCCTCCCATTCTTATTGAAATTAGCTCTGGGGAGGTGGCCATCCCCGGGGCAAGCCGGGGTCTGCGAGGCCCCCCATATTGTTTCAATTAAACCAGGGGAGGTAGCGGTCTCCAGAGTAGGTGATGTCCATGAGGCCCACTCCACAAAATTGTAAATGGCCCTTGGCAAGTGGTAGTCCCTGGGGCAGCCCCCTTCCTTTGCTCACATTTGCCCCAGGGAGTTGCAGGTCCCTGGTCCCCCTTAGTTATTGCATTTTGCCCAGGGATGTGGCATAATTATTAAAATTAGCCCTGGGGAGGTGACGGTCCCCGAGGAATGGGAGTTGCACGAGGTCCCCCCCATACTGTTTCAATTAGCTCCGGGGAGGTGGCTATCCCCGGGGACAGGTGGGTTCCGCGAGCCCCCCACATAATTGTAATTAGCCCCAGGGAGGTAGCTGCTGTGTTTACATCATTCCTTGGTCATAGAATGTTCTATGAATGTAGAGTCTAGAATGTAAGTGTGGTTTGGCCAGGGGGCCAGTTAGAGAGACCGGTTAATTACACGCCTGCGTGCATTGTAGCTGCTATATTTATGAATACATTTTATGAGTTTTCACATACCAACGTGCTTCATTACTACATTCTGTTGGTGATGACTGGGAGAGAGGTAGGCCTGGGCGGTAAATTCTGCTCCGCTCGCGGAATTTGCGGAATTTGGGTAATTTCACGTTCTGCGGAGAGAACACGGAATTGCCAAACATTCCACGAACCGCAGCTTCACGGATTTTTTTGCTTGTTCGCGCTGTAAAAAATGCGTGTTCGCAAGATATTTCTCCCCGATCATGCAAACAGAGTTCGCGAACAGGAAAAAAGCATCGCAAACAGGCAGAACAAGCAAATGAATGAATTTGGCAGCATTGTTGTATAGTCAGCACGGTGATACATACACCTCTTATAGTGTGTTCACTGTGGATACACCAAAACGGTGATATATTCTCCCTGTCATGAGCGTTTCCTCCCTAATTTTACAGTGATACACTCACCAGTAAGCCTGGGCGGTAAATTCCGTTCCGTTCGCGGAATTTGCGGAATTTGGGTAATTTCGCGTTCTGCGGAGAACGCGAAATTGCCCAAAAATCTGCGTTCCGCGACTTCGCGAAATTTTTTGCTTGTTCGCGTTCTCAATATGCGTGTTCGCGAGATATTTCACCCCGAGCACGCAAACAGCGTTAGCGAACAGGAAAAAAGTATCGCGAACAAGCAATTCCGCGTGTTCGCGGAATTTTTGCGTGTTCGCGGAGATTTTTTACCGTTTCGCGGAGATTTGCGTAACGCGATTACGCAAATTCCGCCCACCCCTACTCACCAGTAGGCCTGGGCAGTAAATTCCGTTCCGCTCGCGGAATTTGCGGAATTTCGGTAATTTCGCGTTCCGCGGAGAACGCGAAATTGCCCAAAATTCTCTTTTCCGCGACTTCGCGACATTTTTTCTTGTTCGCGTTCTCAAAATGCGTGTTCGCGAGATATGTCTCCCCGAGCACGCAAACAGCAACTGTGAACAGGAAAAAAGCATCGCGAACATGCAATTCCGCGTGTTCGCGGAATTTCTGCATGTTCGCGGAGATTTTTTACCGTTTCGCGGAGATTTGCGTAACGCGATTACGCAAATTCCGCCCACCCCTACTCACCAGTAGGGATTTTGGTACAATCAAGAATGGAACTCTCTACTGTGTGTGGTCTGGAATTTATATTAATGCATGCATTTGCATTTTTTTACATGTGCTTTAAGTGAGCATCTTCTTCTTGCAAGTTGTGACTCTAGATTATTTTTATCCATTATATCTTCCATGCATTCTAGGAAGTTAGTTGTTTGGCGGTATCACCATGTCCAGTATTTTGCCACCTACTTCATTCTTGCAGTGCAAAGGAGATCATCCTATGGAATGGGAGTTATGGTTTCCCGTATTTCTAGCTTATGTTGATGTGCTGGAAGGGGAAAATTGTACCCTTCAAAAGAAGTTAGCTCTATTGAAACACATTTTAGGGGGAGGGGAGCGGGCCTTAAAGTGTTTATGACATTACCTCCTCTTGAAAATCCAAGCGATTTGGATGTGTTTGAGATAGCTGTGAAACAATGTTCAGGAAGGTATGGACATGAGGATCCCCCCCCCCCCCGGAAGAAGAGGGGTCGTCCGAAGAAGGACATGTGAGAGGCAGATGTCCCAGCACATCCCCCAGGGCCTCTAAACCTGTTCTGGACAATGCTCTTTGTGCGCAACCCATTAACCTTGTCCAATCGCACACAACTCACCCACATGACATGGAGGGTTCATGTTGGGCCAATGTAGCAGACGACTGTGGACTTTACTCTGGACATTTCATCTACCAGCACTTCCAACTCCAATGTGAACTTTGGATTCCCAAACCACTGTACAGCACCCACCATCCTGTGCACTTCACTCACACATGTTTGTAAATAAACCCACCAGTACACTATACTTGCCTCTGTTGTGATTCCAACTTGTCATGTTCAGGGCGAAGTCGATCTGCTACACAACACAGTGCATGCCAAATACTGCAACAATGTGACCAACATAAGGTGAGTCATGGGGATGTGACACATATGAAGGAGACACACCACTATGGCAACACAAAACATACTCACCATGGCCATGTTACTCATCACACACAATGATGTTGACCTGAAACACATTGGCATGCACAGACACAACACCAAGCACAGTCAGTGGTAACAAGTCCACAGGTGAGGTAAGCAGATGTCACTCAGATGTGGGAAGACAGACAATGCACATAACAAAGCGTTGCACAGGTTTATTACACATCAGCAACACGTTTATTTCACAATAGTTGCACGGTAATTCTATGTAACAGTGGACACACGCTCACAATGTGTTGGAAAATGGAAGTCCAGGGATGTGTGGTACATCAGTTGATGGGAATTGTCAACTTCAACACTGGTGTTGGCTTCTGGGTGTTGGGGGTCAGTGTTGACCACACAACAGGCAAAGGACCCTGGGAAGGACAGACAAGATAGAGTCAAAAGCACAGACGAACAGGAGAGAAATGCAATACACATGCACAAAACATGTTGCAAAACACCTACACAAACACTAGTTAGCAGTACTACCCTATTGTGGAGTACACACCACCTGAATGGACACATCACAGCACGCATCCAGTCAAGTGGCACACAGACACACTCAGACAGCAACAGAGCTGGCTCAACACATTCTAGGCTACCTCCATACATTCACATAACAACACTGGAAACTCACATTCAGGTGAAGAAGTTGTTGATGAGCTGGGAGCAGACGTTACCATCATCTTCATCATCACTGGCATCTTGGCCCAGGCCGGGATCCTCCACAGGTGCCGGACGTTGGTCGTCGTCATCCTCATCCTGGATGAGAGGCACCTCCTTCCGCACCGCCATGTTGTGTAGCATGCAGCAGACCAGTATTATTTTGCACACCTTTGCAGGCTCATATGGGAGGGCCCCTCCGGTCTTGTCCAGGCAGCGAAAGCGGCTTTTCAGGAGGCCGAATGTCTGCTCAATCACCCTCCTGCTTCCACCATGTGCCTCATTGTAGCGCAGCTCGGCTGGTGTCACAGAGTTCCTGAGGGGTGTCACTGAATGCAATGAGGTCCGACGCGGGTGACAATGCGTACGCATTGCACGGGTCATGTCCGAGCCGTGTGTACGATTTGTCATTGAATGCAATAAGGTCTGACGCGGGTGACAATGCGTACGCATTGCACGGGTCTTGTCCGAGCCATGCTTACGCTTTGTCATTGAATACAATGAGGTCCGACGCGGGTGACAATGCGTACGTATTGCACGGGTCATGTCCGAGCCGTGCGTACGCTTTGTCATTGAATGCAATGAGGTCCGATGCGGGTGACAATGCATACGCATTGCATGGGTCATGTCCGAGCCGTGCGTACGCTTTGTCATTGAATGCAATTAGGTCCAATGCGGGTGACAATGCGTACGCATTGAACGGGTCATGTCCGAGCCGTGCGTACGCTTTGTCATTGAATGCAATGAGGTCCGACGCAGGTGACAATGCGTATGCATTGCACGGGCCATGTCCGAGCCGTGCGGACGCTTTGTCATTGAATGCTATGAGGTCCGACGCGGGTGACTATCATGCATACGCGTCGGACAGGCATGGTCCAAGACAGGCGTACGCCTTGGCCATTGAATCATATGGAGACGGGTGCATGTGTATTTTCAAAATACGCGTTGTACAGTCAGTTGAACGAGCTGGGCGCACCCATTGGCTCAGGACTGTCATGGAGACAGATGTGGATTCAAAACTTGTACGAGTTGTGCACTGGAAATTCAGTTGGATGCCTACAACAATGTTGCAATTTCAAGTGTTCAATGAAGGTGAAGATTTGAACGATGCGGAAGGCATGTACGAGTCGTACTTTTAAATGGATTGGCCAGATTCATAGAATGCAACCGTGTTGGACCTATCACTTGGGACACATGGCACAGAGTCTGAATCTGCAGCACAGATATAGGTCTGGCTGGACCCCAGGGAGCTCACTTGCCTGCACTACATGCTACTGGACCACATCCCTGCTACCACTGCTGCTGTCTCTGCATCCTCTGGCTCCTGCTATGGCACGTACACTGGAGAGGACCCCTGCCTTCACTGAGGAGGAGAACCAGGCCCTGCTGGACGGGCTCCTTCCAGAGTACAGAAAGCTCTATGGGACACCAGGGGAGCAGGTGAGTGTGCTGTCCACTGCCTTCCTAATTATGCATGTTGTCTGACTAGCAGTACTAGCAGTGTGTACAGCAGTGGCAAGCATTCTCAATGACTACTTTCATCCACCAAAGTGTGTAGGTACATGTAATGAATAGTTTTCCTGCTGCTAAAGCGCATTATTGCCAGCTTAAACTATCCAGGCATTGTTAACCTGTCAGACATGCATGTGAGTTTTCATCCCCCATGGTTGCACTACCTGTGTAATTTATTTCCCATGTGTGTTAATGTAATTTTCACTTTGGCATCCTCACAGGTTGATGCCCACCAGAAGCAGGAGATATGGCTGATCATTGCCCGGGCTGTTCGTTCTGTGGGGGTCTACAAGCGCTGCATCCGCAACTGCCAGAAGAGGTGGCAGGACCTTCGGGGCTGGACCCAGAGGATAGCTAGAGTCCAGCTGAAGCTGTCACCTCCACGCAGGAGGGGCGGACACCGGACCATGACACTCCACATGCTCCGGATACTGGTGGTAGTCTTCCCGGACCTAGATAGGCAGCTGAAGGCCAGACAGCAGCAGAAAGGGGGTAAGTCCATGCCTGATCTGTGTACTATGTCTGACATGCAAATAGCAGTCTTTTGTCCAGGTCACACTTCCACATTACGTAGGTCTTGTAGTCCCAAAATCACGTCCCTCATCTGTGTGATGCACCCTCCTCATCTGTTCCACAGGTGTGGCCAATACAGTCTTTTGCTTGTGTCACTAGGGCACTGTGTCCCTGCAATCAGCTATGTATCAGGTACCAGTCAGCATCAGTTCCCGTGACTCTGTTGTGTGTTTCATGGGTGGTTAAATTGTTTACACAATGCCTGAGATCTGACATGTGAACTGTGTGTGCCCTTAAGATGTGTACCAATTGCTGGTCTGACTCGCAACATGGTTCTGGGGTATTCAAAACAAACAAACACAAGCCGGTTGAAAACAAAACCATGCAGCAGGGGACTCCAATTTTGGGGCATCAGGAGTATGTGTATCAAGTATGCCACAATTGCTTAGCCACCTGACTACTGTCCGGGGCAAAACACTGTTTCACTTAGTCCTGCCCAGTCCTGCCCCCTCAAGGGCATTCAGAAACACTCTGTAATCCCACTCCTGTGTATGAAATTGCAGGTTGTGCTTTGTGACATGTGCCCTCAGGTGTGTGCCTCTGTGTCATTAGGGTGTGGCTTGTTGCTACGTACAACTGGGGTGTCCATGATTCAGAGGGTCAGCATGACATCTGCAATGTGACTCTGGGAGACAAGACCTGTGTGACATATAGGTGTGTGATCATCTGACAGCGCAAAATGGTGTATGCAACTCTGTCCCTCATGCAGCTGGGTTATATGCATGGCAGACTGTAATGTGTTAATGTACATGGATTTCTGTTTGCTGAGACTCATATGAATGATTTGCATGATGTGGGACCTTCTGGGTCCTGGATATGTTGTTTGCATGGGATGGGAAAGTGCGCCGGTCATCTGCAGAGTCAGATATACCCCTGAGCTAGGATTGTGAGTCAGAGCATATTGTTGTTGTCTGGATGCCCTGCCCCTGTGACAGGAGACAGTGTTGACTGACTTTCAGGGCATCCCAGTGCCACGGCATTGAACTTGCTATGAGTGAGCCTGCTTTGTGTTCAAGTGTGCACCATGCACCCCATTGTGGCCTTGCCCATCAGGACATGAGTACATCATAGCGTGTGTTGCTGACATGCATCCCAAGCATGTGACATGAGTCTCTGCCCATCCCTTCATCTGGACACCTGTACTGAGTCAGTCGCAAGAGATGTGCTGTGGGTCTAGTGACATACTCCTACATGTTCACTTGCATGTACAACTAATGTGTGGGTGGTGCATGTTGGCACATTGGTGTGTTAGCATCCAACATGCAACGGACATATGTGTGAAAGTCAAGGAGAGATATGTGTGCCATGTTTGATATTGAGAATGACATTTGTCTCATCCTAAACAGTGTTGGCACTTTGAGCTGTGTTCAGCTGATGATGCCAGGGCTTGCCCTGTGATGTGATGCACTCACTGTGGTGTGTGTAGTTGGTGCAGGTGACTGATGTTGTTCTGTTACTTCCTATTCCTATCCAGATACATCCACGTCCACAGGAGGGGACAGCTCCACGGACCAGGAGGAGCCACAGAGCCTTACAGGGACAGAAGGAGAGGAGTCAGGTGGACCCAGTGGCACGGACGGTGAGTTGAGCCACACAGAGGAGTTGTCAGCACCATCCCCCTCAGCTGAAGGCCACAGCAGCTCTGAGGATGACTCCCCTGTGGAGGCGGGTGTCAGCAGCCACCAAACACCAGCTAGTGAGGCTGGCCTCCTCCCTGACGGCAGCAGTGTCCGTCATCCAACAGTCCCACACCCCTCGTACCCCTGCAGCACCCACGATTCCTAGCACACTACCTGTCCAAAGCACAGAAACCCCCAAACCAAGGGCTAGACGTGCACACAAGCAAGCGCAGGGGACTGATTCCACACTCACAGGGGATGGTTTGCTGACACACACAGTCATCCACAACCACTCCACAGTCCTCCGAGACCTCTCCCTCCCAGCTCCCTTCCCTTGCCTCACCTGCAACGCCATCCCCCCGAAGCTCTTCCTCTGTGACCTTGGCCTCTTCCCCACCGTCCCAGAAGATCCTGATTACAAGGGGAAGAGGAAGTCCCCACACACAGAAGCGAGTGCCCATCACATCCGGTCACCCTCCCCCAGGCACGGTAAGACAGAACCGCCCAACCGCAAGTCCCCCCGGCGCAAGGAGAGCAAGATCCCCACCAGCACGCAGCTCCAAGGCAAAGTCTCCATCCTCCATCCCCCAGGCCACCACTCTAGAGGTTCCCCCGCCACTCCCTGCCCCGGGTTCCCCCACACACAGATACACCATCCCCAAAATGCTAAGGCCATCCCCCCTAGCACTTGCTCCTCCACACCTGGTCAGACAGTTGGTGCCACTGATGTGGGGACTGTGTCCCCACCCCCTGCCCTGCAGACCTCACCTGTCCCCCATTCCGCTCCCATGGATGTAGGCACTGCTTTGGAGTCCACGCCCACCCCGTCTGACTTGGGCACTGCAGTGGTGAGCCAATCCACTCCATCTGACCTGCCCACTGGAGTTGTGCCGGCACCCACCTTATCTGACTTGTGCCCCACAGTTGTGACAGCACCCACCACTTCAGTCATCTCCACTGCAGTTGCAAAAGTCTCACCTGCATCCCCCACCTCTTCACTGCCTCCTTCGGCTGCGCCCTGATCCTGTCCCTGTGGTGCCTGGCCTGCCCCCATGTATGCCACTCCGAGGGGATGACCCCGGTCCTTAGCAGTGCAGGCAAGCAAGGTGTGACAGTTGTCACTCTAGTTCACTCCTTGGCATTTTGACATGGACTGGCCATTGGCCTTTTGGTTGCACAGACGTTTCGAATTTCAGATACTGAATTTGTCACTCTAGTTCACTTCTTGCCATTTGGTCATGGACTGGCCATTGGCCTTTTGGTTGCACAGACGTTTCGAATTTCATATACTGAATTTGTCACTCTAGTTCACTCCTTGCCATTTGGACATGGACTGGCCATTGGCCTTTTGTTGGAACAGACGTTTCACTTTTCATATGCTGAATAAAGCTTTTTACTTTGTCCCTGTGAACTTGATTTAGCTGTACATCATGTTGAGGTTGTTTTACATGCCCTTGCACCTGTAATGCTTGGTTTACAATGTTGCATACTGATGTGTTGATGTGATGTACTCCCTGTGGTCCATGGGATATGTATCCTATTCTGGTGGGTATCCATGTCATCCTTTGCAGCTACCTGGGTGTGTCTGGATCAACTATTTGTGTACATCTCTCTGTGAGCATTTCATTGCCATGGTCACATCTGTGGCTCGCACCCCTGCACATATGATGTGCTTACCATTGTCCAAATTGTTTCTTCAACATACTTCATGCTCATCACTACTGGCCCTACAGGTGTGGGCATCATTGTAATAGGAGCAAATGGGTCCTCTGTGCAACTTGCTAGACATATGTTTGGGGTATGTGCAGCTGACTTAGGGGAGACTCCCATACCCAGACTGTTGTGACCAGAGCCTTCATTGTGTGGTAACTGATGGCTGACTGACCAAGTGTTCTGCAGACATGAGTGGGACTTGCGGGGAATATGTTTGGCACAACTGGGCTCCCACAGGAGTTGTGTCCCCTCAAGTTAGTGTGTTGTCCAGTGATATGGCCTGGGCCCATGGTGTGTGTTTTATGTGCATATGTGTGTGTCCACATCCCTGTTCATACACAGACAGTGATCCCTTGATATGTTCCTGTTGTTGATGCTTGCTGAGTGGTACTGGGTTAATCCCACTACTGTTAATTGGTGTATCATCATTGTGATTTGTCAGTTCTGAGTGTTGATGATGTTGTCAGACACAGATGGGACGCAGTCAGGGTTCCTCAAGGCACTTGTTTGTTCGCAATATCATATAGTTGTCCCTAGGTGGTAGTTTTCAGTGATTGAGACATTTGTATGTGTGTGTGACTGCTCCCACTTGTTGGGATCACGGCAGCGATGCTGGCAGGTGTCAGCATGGGGGCCTTGTGTTCCTCTTTGGCATCTGCATAGTCCTGGGACTGTGGCAGGGATTCGGAAGGTCACATGACCTTTGAGGTCATGGCCATGTACCGCATACTGTGCAGTGTGTCTGTCATTCCCCAGGGTTGTAAACAGTCCTTGTGTGATGTGTGTGTGCACCTTAGTTCCTGCCAACATTCCTGTGTTTGTCATGGGTGCATGTGCAATGTCACCTGTCCATGTGGACTTCACAGATACACATAGTTGCAGTTCAGGTGTGTGGTGTTGATGGTGGACTGATGTGAATGTTTGCATGGATGGTCCCCTAGCTCCCGTTTGTCCATGGATGAGGGGCCATGCTGAGTGATTTGTGTTTGTGTATGTGTGATGTACGTTTGTGGCACAGGACACATGTCTGGGTTTCCCAGTTTGTACGACATCTGCCTTTGTCATCACAGTGGAGGTGTCATGCATGCTTGTGTCACCCCACCGTCTGTTCCCTGGGGGTAGTGGTGTTGTGTGTCAGTCTCTTGATGTGTTAGTTGGTGTTCATTCCAGCTTGTGTCACATGTGTCTGTTGTGCTTCCTCTCATCTCCCAACGCCTGATTACCCACTGAGGGTGTCCCAATGATGGTTTACTTTTGTATGGCACTGTGTCCACATCTGTGTCACTGTGGTTCAGCCCCTCTCATGTGTTGTGTAGTTGCCTGGGGATACTGTGACACACACACACACACATGTTGTGTCCGATGTACAGTGTGAGTTTGGCTGTTTGTTCATCTGCACCAGTGCATTGGTATTGCTGTTGTGGGCCTTGGTCTGGATGCTGTTTCTGTGATTTTGCATGCTGTCCCTGTGAGTCAGTCAGTCAGTCAAAATTACTTTATTCGGTTCATAACAAAAACCATAAAAGCATATAAATATGAAAAACATACAATATAAATAATATTTAACAATAAACACTACAAATGATTTAAAAAGGCATACAAGGTACTTGGTTTCAATTCATGAGTTACCCGAATAATTATTATGTCCAAGAAATTTTCTTCCTTAGTCTCATTGAGATTGCTAAAAATTTGGCAATATTAAAAATCTCCCACGTAGATCCCAGCAATTGTAAATATAAAAGGGCAGGTTTAACCTGCCTAAAACCTTTCTCCTTAATAAGGGGGATGATATGTTTTTTGCGAATGGGAGAGAGGTGTTTACAAAAGAAGATAAAGTGCACTGTATCTTTGAGGGAAAATCCGTCACAAGAACAGATTCCCAAGTCCTTCACCCTAGACCACCCTGGGGAATCGGTGAGCAAAAGATGAAATTTGTTCAGTCTAAACTTGGTCAGTAAAAAACGATGGTTCATGTTGTTAACAATGACCAAGTAGGGTTCAATACTGTTGGAAGTAATTACCATCTGATGAGCCCTGACTGAAGGTTTAAGTAGCTCCTTATCTTCTCTTTCTAAAGTTATCCGCTGTTTGTATTCAGCTTTCACCCATTTTAGGTCCCCCTTAGTTAAGTTGCCAGGTAAATCGAATAATTCTGGATACCTAATTCTCTGGATAAGTTCTTAATATAATTTATCCAAGGAATGGAGCTGCCATACTCAAGAGATAAACATTTCACATTTTGTACACATTCATCCTGGTTATTGGGTGCCATTGCTGGCATGGAATGTGAGTTTGTGAGCTGACACCTACAGTCTACACATGTTGTTTTGATTGGTGTGTCTATTTTCGAGATGTGTGCATTGGTGGTGATGCTCACTTCTGCTGTTGTGTCACTGCACGCTGTGTGCATTGTCAGCCCCCATGTGTGGTGCTTGTCTGCACATGACCGAGAGTGTTATGTTTTCACAGCACTGTTAGCCTCCCCACATCTCTGTGTGTATGGGACACAACCACTAGTTTGCCCCAGAAGTGTTTGATGTGTTGGGAGCAGGGATCATACATGCTGTTTGTTATTTGCAGCTTTGACCATGATGACACTTACCTTTTGGTCACTGTGTTGAGGGGGGTTTGGTCCCCATCACCACAATGCTCCACATCTGCTGCATTTTGTGAGCCCCCACTTAACTTCTGCTCTACACAGTGAGGGGGTGTTCTTTTTACATTGCCACAGTGCTATGGTGATGCTTGCCTTGTGCATGTCACACTCATGTGTTGGTCACACATGTGCTGTTACTTACATTGGATGCTCATAGCCATAATCACTGTTGTGGGCATTTGTCATAGACTAAACACTGTTGTCATGATGTCATGGGGGATGTATTTTGCAGACATACCTGATGTTTGCGTATGCTGGATGTGTTGCGCATCACCCATCCTATGGCTGGGGTGGCAGGGGTGATGTGCAACAGGTCCCCTGTGAGTGGGGGTGGCAAGGGTGATGGGCAACAGGTCCCCTGTGAGTGGGGTGGCAGGGGTGATGGGCAACATAAGCCCTATGGCTGGGGGTGGCAGGGGTGATGGGCAACATAAGCCCTGTGAGTGGGGGTGGCAGGGGTGATGTGCAACAGGTCCCCTGTGAGTGGGGGTGCAGGGGTGATGGGCAACAGGTCTCCTGTGAGTGGGGGTGGCAGGAGTGATGGGCAACATCAGCCCTGCGAGTGGGGGTGGCAGGGGTGATGGGCAACATAAGCCCTGTGAGTGGGGGTGGCAGGGTTGATGGGCAACAGGTTCACTATGGGTGTGGGTGGCAGGGGTGATGGGCAACATAAGCCCTATGGCTAGGGGTGGCAGGGGTGATGGGCATTATAAGCCCTGTGAGTGGGGGTGGCAGGGGTGATGGGAAATAGGTCCCCTGTGAGTGGGGGTGGCAGGGGTGATGGGCAACAGGTCCCCTGTGAGTGGGGGTGGCAGGGGTGATGGGCAACATAAGCCCTGTGTGTGGGGGTGGCAGGGGTGATGGACAACAGGTCCCCTGTGAGTGGGGGTGCAGGGGTGATGGGAAACAGGTCCACTATGGGTGTGGGTGGCAGGGGTGATGGGCAACATAAGCCCTATGGTTGGGGGTGGCAGGGTGATGGGCAACATAAGCCCTGTGAGTGTGGGTGCAGGGGTGATGGGCAACAGGTCCCCTGTGAGTGGGGGTGGCAGGGTGGATGGGCAACAGGTCCCCTGTGAGTGGGGGTGGCAGGGGTGATGGGCAACATAAGCCCTGTGAGTGGGGGTGGCAGGGGTGATGGGCAACATAAGCCCTGTGAGTGGGGGTAGCAGGGTTGATGGGCAACAGGTCCCCTGTGAGTGGGTGTGCAGGGGTGATGGGCAACATAAGCCCTATGGCTGGGGATGGCAGGGGTGATGGGCAACATAAGCCCTGTGAGTGGGGGTGGCAGGGGTGATGGGCAACAGGTCCCCTGTGAGTGGGGGTGGCAGGGGTGATGGGCAACATAAGCCCTGTGAGTGGGGGTGGCAGGGGTGATGGGCAACATAAACCCTATGGCTGGGGGTGGCAGAGGTGATGGGCAACATAGTCCCTATGGGTGGGGGTGGCAGTAGTGATGGGCAACAGGGCCCCTATGGGTGGGGGTGTTAGTGGTGCTGGCCATGCAACCCCTATGGTGGGCTGTTGTTAGAGGCCAGGATATAGATCCCCTGTGTGTGTGTGCCACTTTGCGGGTACGTGTCGTTTGTTTATGTGGTAGGTGTCTGACTTACCACCTGCTCCGTCGGCGTCGGTCCCTGATCTGGTCACAGATGTAGAGTACTGGTATGACCTGCGCGATGGGATTCATGATTTGTTCATGTCATACACGCTGCTTGTTGCTCCGTCTCGTACCCGCTGCAAGCTGTTCCGTCTCGTAGCCGTGTATTGATTTGTGGCACGAATCGTAGCTGATATACTTGTTTTCCGGATGCTGTGACGTGCAGTACGTGACGACCCGTCTGGTGCGTAGGAAGTACGCATCGTTCTTGTCATGCCGGAAACTGCTATGGATACTGCTTCCGGGCGACACGGTTCCTCTTTTGGAGTTACGGCTCGGACGGAGAATGGGGCTTGATTCACAGCCTACATGTCGGTCGTGTTTTTGGCAGTTATGCGCATCGTACTTACTCTACAGGATGGACCGGCTCTGGGTGCGTGTCGGTCGCAGGGTAAGGCTATGGACAGCTGTCCGACCGGCCATCGGAATCGGCCCATATGTGTTGACCTTAGAAGTATTAACAATGAAATATGGGTAGAGAAACATCTGTTACTTAATCTACATGAATTAGTTTCTACTTTGTCAGGCACAAAAGTATATTCCTTTCTTGATTTGGCAAGCACATAGCATCAGATTGAGCTTATGGAAGAATCATGTCATCTGACTGTATTCGTTACACCTGAGGTAATGTTTCAGTTTAGCAGGATGCCTTTCGGATTAGCTAGTGTTGCGTCGGTTTTCCAGAAGCTGACGAAAAAAACTTTAGAAGGAGTGTATGGAGCTATAGCTTTTCAAGATGACATTCTAGTTTATGGAAAGGAAGGTAAGGATCATAATGCTAAACTAAGAGTTTTTCTTCAAAGGCTGCGACAAAGGGGTTAACACTCAGAGTTTCTAAATGCAAGTTTAATTGCAATGAAGTGGACACAGCATTTCTAAAAATAGGATCAAGTCTAAACAAAATTATGTGCAAGCTGTTGTAAACGCTCCAGTTCCAAAAACCAAAGAACAACTGTATTGGGCCCAATTCACAAAAGTAATCTGAGACAAAATCCTAACTTTACGACTTTCAGTATTCACAAAAGGCATTTAGGAGTAGTACAGTTAACATTTTGTTTTAAGTTTGTCTTACGTTTTGCTCTTAAGAAAAAATCCTAACTTAAGTTAAACTTAAGTTAAACTTAAGTTAGGATTTTAAGATTTGCATTGTCCAGCATTCCGTCCATCAATTGTTTCTTTTGCATTTGTTGCCCTAAGTGGGAAGGGTTTGCCCAGACGTGGGTCCTGTGCTCACTACACCACCTACTGGATTGAAGCTGGACTGACTGATGAAGGGTGATGCCCTGATCCCAGTCCCAGGCTCCTTGTTTCCAGTCCAGGACAACCAGGCTTGGCAGTTTGTGCTGGACTGTTCCCACAAGGAACAGGGTCAAGACTGATTTGCATATTGCTGGGGCGAAACTGGGGGGGGTGTGGTGAACAAAAGAATGATGGGTTTAACCCAGATCTTTGTGATTGGGGGTGAATGTTTGCATTGTCCAGCATTCCGGCCATCAATTGTTTCTTTTGCATTTGCTGCCCTAAGTGGGAAGGGTATGCCCAGACGTGGGTCCCGTGCTCACTACACCACTGGATTCAAGCTAGCCTGGCTGATGAAGGGTGATGCCCTGAACCCAGTCCCAGGCTGCTTATTTCTGGTCCAGGAAGGACCTGGCTTGGCAGTTCGGGCTGGTCTGTTCCCAGAAGGAACAGGGTCAAGACTAATTTGCATTTGGCTGGGTCCAAACTGGGATGGGTTGGTGAGCAAAATATGATGGATTTAACCCAGTTCCTTGTGACTGGGGGTGAATGTTTGAATTGTCCAGCATTCCGTCCATCAATTGTTTCTTTTGCATATGTCACCCTAAGTGGGAAAGGTATGCCCAGACGTGGGTCCTGTGCAAAATACTCCACTGGATTAAAGCTAGCCTGGCTGATGAAGGGTGATGCCCTGAAACTGATCTCAGGATGCTTGTTTTCGGCCCAGGGATGACCTGGCTTGGTACTTCTGGCTGGACTGTTCCCACAAGGAGCAGCGTTAAGACTGATATGTATATGGCTGGGTCCAAACTGGGGTGGTGTGGTGAGCAAAAGAATGATGGGTTTAACCCAGATCCTTGTGACTAGGGGTGTATGTTTGCATTGTCCAGCATTCCTTCCATCAATTATCAGGCGATAGGCGGAGATAAAAAACAAACGCCCGGAAAATAACGCATGTCCTTGTTAATATGTCCCTAAGAGTTTAAGGACACTTAGAGGGTGACTACGAGTGAACCTATTTAGACTTAGAGGTGTCTAAGCCCAACACCCATGGGAGCACCGGAGTACTCGAGTTACCATTTGACATAGGTGTCAAATGGTGTTCGGTCGCGTCGCTGTTTTCAATGGAAGCTGCTCAGGAAGTGCTGCTGCTGTGAAGAGGAGAAGTGTCTGGAGAGATCCAAGACTGGATCTAGGATGGAAGGAACCTGAAAGCAGAGGGGACAGAGTCTGGGTCACTTACCAGTGACCAAGGGCACAATAGTCCAATGCCCACATATGTCGGGTGCTTTAGGTGAGTTGACTCTTCAGCCACGAGGTCCAGGAGGTGTTGACGATGACCAGGAGCTGGATTCGAGCTGTCCCATGAAGTCTGTCGAGTGCTGCGGTGTCAGCGTCCAGATTGGACCCAACAAGCCTTGCAATGGCAAGTCACTTGGAAACAGAGAAAGGACGTCGGTGCAGACCAGCAAGGTCTGGGGGACTCACCCAGCGAGGGTAAGTCGGTGCACGTCTGGAGCAACCAGGAAAGCCCAACCAGAAGAGGAGTTGCCTTCATGGGGACCTGCTAGCCAACGGGCTAGCGATTTCAAAGGAGCCTTGAGCGGTCGCACTGGAAACAGGCCCACGGTTCACTCGTGGAGTGGAGGCCAGAAATCTTCGGTGCAGGAGGTGCTCAAGGCTGTGGCTACTCAGAGCCCAAAGCACAACTTCGAGGAAGACCAGGAAGATGATGGATCAGCAAAAGATCACGGTGTTCAGGGGTCACAGTTCCACGTCACCCACGATAGCCACGGGCCTCAGCTTTGCTGTGGACTCAGGGTAGCCTCGGGGAAGTCTGGAAATCCACCTCTGGGGATGCATGAGCATCAGTTACATCACTCAAGGACACATTCCTTTTGTGCTTTAGGCATGGGGGACCTCATTTATGAAGTTTTCCCTACGGCACAAGAAAAGGGCAGGAATGCGCCGTATCTATAAGATATGGAGCATTCCTGTCCTTTTCCCCTGCACCGGCGCACAATGGGCTGCCGTGCGCCAACAAAGGCACCTTTGCACCATGGTGCAAGGGTGCCTGCGTTGCGGGATGATTATTTTTGTACAGGAAGGGAAGGCTTTCTGTACAAAAATAATCACACAGACTTTTTTCATATTTCTCCTCGTTGTGCCTCCCTTACGCCTCCCCTGGGGAGGCGTAAGCTTTTGGCACTGCCTCAGACTTACGATTTCTCGTAAATCTGGGGCAGTTTCAAAAGGCCATGGATGTTTCTGGGAACGCCCCCAGCAACACCCAATGCCCGCCCCTTTAACGCAGAACACTGAGTTAAAGGGACTGATATTTGAAAGGCAGAATTAAGTCAAAAAAAGTGGCTTAGTGCTGCCTGATAAATATCACACAGGCTTCTGCGCCACGGAACATCCCAAAAAGTAATGTTCCGGAGGCACTGGGAGATTAAATGATTTGCCCAGAATCACAGGATGTCGAGCTGATGCCCAAATTCCAACCTGGTTCCCTAGTTGCAAAGTCTGCAGCTCTGGCCATAATGCTACATTCTCTCCCCTAAGTGCAACATATACTCACGTGATCAACTGGATAAAAAAACGAGATAGTAAATAATTTAAAAGTGAATTGTCGCAATTTGAAATCTCAGAAAATGTGTCCTCATTTTAGTTCCTGCCTAAAATCTCCTCTTTTCAATGTAAGTCAATGAAAGAAATCAATTCCCCAGGTTTGTTTTAAAAAATCATCCTCTTACCAAGTTCAAATATTGGCAAGTATGGTACATTTGATCACTGATGGCAAGCGGAATGGGGTAGGGACGTGGACTTGAATAACAGAGGACAGGAGGAAAGTGGGCAGGTGTCAGCAGTTGCAGCAGCACAATACACCACACAGAGAAAGCGGGATGCCAGAGCAGCACAACGGATCATAGCAAGCAACAGGGAGGGGACAGGGCCATGCACATTGACAACAGAGAGCAGAGGGGAAAGAGGCAAGGGTAGCAAGCTGACCATACTGGACAGACAGGAGGGACAGTTGCAGCCTAACAGACCATGAATGACAGGGGGGTGCAGGTGCACAACAAAGTACCAGGCAAGGCAGGAGGGAGGGGATAGGGGTCTCCACATGGAAAATGGAGAGCAGGGACAGAGGCGGAGGCAGGGCAGGAGCAGCAAGCTGACCATGAAGGGCTAGGGGGATGGGCACTGGAAGCACAACACTCCATGGAGGGCAACAGTGAGAATATAATGGCATACACACAGACAACAGAGGGGTGGTGGGAGAGTGGGGATTTGTCAGGGGCAGCAAGCTAACCGCACAGGGCAGGTGGGAGGGGCTGTGGTTGGCACAGAAGTCCATGAAAGTGGGAAGGTTAGTGGCAGCACAATGGTCATGGTGGGCAAGAGGGGGGGGCAGGGGCATGCACAAAGGATCATGGAGGACAGCAGGAGGGTAGGGTCTGGACACAGGCAAGAGAGAGCAGGGAAATGAGCTTAACAAAAGACCACACCAGGTAGGGAGGAGGAGGAGGTGCAGCACCACAGAGCATGGAGGGCAGAAGGGAGTGGCAGCAAAATGTACATTGGAGGACAGGAAGGAGGGGATAGGGTAATGGAACTCGGACAAGCAGGGAGGAGATGGCAGAGGCAGGCTGCAGTTAACTGACCATGATAGGCATGTGGGAGGGGGGTTGCAGCTCAACAGAACATTTAGAGAAGACAGGTGTGGCAGTAACAGGTCCATGGAACATGATGAGAAGAAAAGAGGGAGCAGGGGCAAGCACACAGACATCGGAGGATGGGGAAACAGGGTTGGAGCAGCAATTAAGCACAAAGGCTAAGCAGGAGGGCAAAAGAGGTCAGGAGAAGTGGGCAGGGACATCAAGCTAAAGGGAGGGGACTGGTGCTGTGACTCAGGAAACAGATGGTAGGGAGGTAGATGGGGCAGCAAGATAACTGTTCATGGTAGGCGGGAAGGGAGTTGGCAAAACAACAGCCACACTGGGCTATAATTAGGGAGCAGGGACATGGACTTGGAAAAAGATAGATGGTAAGGAGGAGGGTGGCAGGAGCAGCAAGCCTGTGTGGGCTGCACAATGCCAGGTCAGGCCCTTCATCTAACTCCCCACGACCGTGCATTGTGATGGGCACATGGACCAGATATAGGGGTTCAGGGTATTCCTACCCTGCCCCCATTTCCTTTATAAAAAAGCAGAGTCCCAAGATGGCTGCCAAAACTTCCTAGTTGAAGTGTTGGCAGCCAATCAGATCTCAGGATGAGATTGGGGTGGTTCACGAAGCCTCCGCGTCCCTATATACACAAATTAGTTTTTTCTTTAATATCTCCCAAACTGCTGAATGGATTTACACCAATTTACAAAAAGGTTACTTTCTTCAATAACAGCTCCTTTTCTGCCAATTTTGCTGTAATTTCTTTTCAGCAGTTCAGGCTGTAACTGTGTCTAAAATCCCTGTGTGTAATTGCGTGGAGCAAACGCATTTTGGGACCTCAATTTTTCACGGCCTCCGCTAGATGGATCACTCCAATACTTTCAAGTCAGTAGCTGAAGTGAACGTCACACTAATTTTAAAATGTTTGCCAGGATTCGTCAAACGGTGCCAAAGTTAGTGGCAAAAGAAAAGATGCTCTTCCTATGCAAACAATGACCTATCTATAGCTACCTACCGACGCCCACCAGTAGGTAGAAAAAATATATATATATATATTATCTACTGGCAGTGGCCAATAGATAGTTATAGTTAGGACCTATTTTCCATAGGAAATCCGCAGCATTCTATTTGGAATAACTTTGGCGCCGATTGACGAATCTTCGTCAAATTTGCAAAACATTTGGCCAGCTCCGGTCCGCTCCTATCCTGAAAGTCTCGGGATGATTCGTGTAGCGCTGGCTGAGAAAAAAGGGGGGTCCCAAAACATGTTTTCCCCATGGAATTTCGGTAACCGAGGCACAAAAAAGCTGTGAAAAAAACACAAAAACGCAAAAAGGGGGCAGGGTAAAAACACCCTGACCCCTTAGGCCTGCTCAGGGGGCCCAAAAATATATATATATTTTTTTTTAAATCGCGAGATGCGCTTAGGATCCGTGCATCCCGCGCTTTGTTTCAATTTAGCCAAGTCCCAGGGGCAATTTGTATATTATAATGGGGGGCCCAGAGGGGCCCCCCAGCCCCGGGGACAGCCACCACCCGGAGCTTATCTGAATTATGGGGGGGCTCTTAGCCCCCCCAGCTCCAAGGATCACCATCCCCCGGGGCTTTAATATACAAGGGTGGAGGGGCTCAAAGGCCCCCCAAGCCCGAGGGACTGCCACCCCCCGGGGCTTTGTGATAATATATGCGGGAGGCTCTCTGCACCCCCGCAGCCCTGGGGACTGCAGCCCCCCTGTGTTTTTTTTTAAAAAAAATAAAACTTGTGTGGGGGGGCTTGAGCCCCCTCACACGCCCCGGGGACCGCCACCTAACCGGGGCACTAATTATTTAAAATAGTGGGTCCGTTATGGACCCCCATGCCCCGGGGACCACCACCACCCGAGGCTTTAAATTAAGCGGGAGGGGGCCGCGTCGCCCCCCTAATGGAGCCCTCGATGGCCCTGGGGACCGCCACCACCTTGTGGAAATATGGATTTTCCTGATCAGTTATGTCCCCTATCTTGGACCCCAATGGTTCTATATGCATGTTACAAGTACATGTATGTTCCCTCCAGTTCCAGTTTCTAAGACGCAAACATATGTGTGTCTACCGTCAAACATGTTCTCTGTCAGATCCGCCATCAATGGGCTGGATATTCGATTCCTAAGTATGAAAGGCCACCGACTTTATATGGCTAAGTTACTTCATTTTTACAGTTCAGGCGAGTAGGCCCGATTCTGTCCTCAAAGCCTTTCCCTGCTCTCTGTCTCTGACAGCTTCAGCTTGAGCTCGCATCTGTATCCATGAACTTTGTCCTACTCCCTGTGCAGCTAACGGTGCCTGCCTCGGCCAGTTTTCGCCTATCTGCCAAGAAGTTGTATTTCACCTTCGAATTATCTATTTTGCTCTTCAGCCGATGCATTCCTGTCCAGTGATTTAGGTAAACATTTCCTTTAGCTCACAAGCAAGGGACTTAGCCTTTCCGTCCTCCTGCAAGTGATTCATAGCCCTGTTGCCATGGAAAGTTTTCTGCCCCTCGCATCTCATATAGACACTTAGACGCTTGTATACGCACACAGTCAGTATAGAATAGATTCTGTCCGAGAGTCTCTTCCTTGTGGATAACATAGTTCTTTAAACATAGGATGTTAGATATGATTTGGGAAAAGGATGACTTGACCCCAGACTTCTCGTCTCCACATGTAGAGCTAAATGTCAAGTCCCCTTCACCCCCTAGCTGCACGTCAATTACACGTCATGCTGCCGCGCGCGCATCTATGCCAAGTATTATCTTATAGATCCACCTATGTCTGATAATTCTAACCAATCATGTTTCTTTTATTCCTTATTACGCCTAGTTTCGATTATGTCACTGTTTTGTCACTTTTCTTATCAAATGTTACGCCTTCTACATTCGTTTCATTGTAATGAACTTATTATAAAAATACATGTCTGTTAATAAATTATTGTACTTCACTTCCTGAACCTTCGTGGTGACGGAACCTGAGGGCCGCGACTCGAGTCGGCCATTTTGAATGGAATAAAGCCCATTAGAAAACCTCTTATACCACGGATTCTGCCTCTTGTTATTTTGAGCTATTTACTTTAATTTAAGATTCCGCATGAAATTCAGTCCGGTAATATTTATTTTATTTACCACATAATGGCGCCCGAACAGGGACACTTTCTCATCTCACGCGCCGGCGGTGCGTTGCAGGCCCGGTCTCCTGCCACAGCTGGACGGACCATAAACGCGTACCAGCAGGATTTCCTGTAAGCTCCCTCCGGTCAAGCGGGGGCGACTGAGGCTGCGATCAACCCAGACGAGGCGGTGAGAAGTGCGAAGTATCCCGACCAGAGCCTAGCTGAGAGAGCAAGATCCGAGGTATACAGAGGCCCACCAGGTTTTCCGAAATCCCGACGTGCAGAGGGTCCGATGTCCGCAGTTATCGAGTCCTGTCCATTCTCTGAGGCCTTCCGTTTCAAGGAGCTACTCGGTGAGTACCATCGCCGAGGAGGCGTGTTGACGCGCACATAGGTTGTGCCGGTCAAGACGGATTTGGGTACACAAATCCGGTCTGCACTGTTTAGCAGTGTATATGTACTGTTTAGCAGTATATCAAGTATTCCGAAGTATTCAGTTATTGTCAAGAATTCAGCGTGGTGATTAGTTAAGCAGACTGTCATCATTGTCGATCATTGTTATAATGTTTAATGTTTAATGTTTAAAGTATTCAGAAAATGTCTTGCATATTGTGGTATGAATGACTGTTCATTGTTCACTGTTCATTATTGTGTTTCTCGTATTAAGCAAGTTCAAGAGTAAGTATCAGATCAGTTGTCAATATGCCGCTCTTCTCGAAGTTAAGACAGATTACTACCAGAAAAGGGGTGCTTGAAGAAGCAGTCCCTATTCCTCCTAGAGACACTCCAGGACATTTCATGTATCATAAACATGGCTTAGACGCCATATTGTTTCTTGATCTATGGGTAGATTATACCAAAGGATTACCGGAAAGTCAAAGGTGGCCCATAGCGGGAACCTGGGATGCAGAGTGCATCATGAAAGTGGAGGAAGAGTTATGGAAAAGAAAGGTCAGACAGTCACAGAAAGACGCTGTTGAGTTATGGCGTAAAGAATCTCATAGACGAACAGAAAAAGCACGTAGACAAGAAGAGAGGAGTAAAGAAAGTTCAAAGAAAGTTCAAGAAAATCTATTAATTGAGGAAGGTATCCGAGTGAAATCAGAACAAGTGAATAGACAAAGAAATGCTCTTATGAATGGTATGTATCCCCTTCTAGCCGAAGGACTACCTAAGGCTGCTCCAGAGATACCAAAAGACTTGCCACCCCCGTTATTTCCAATTAAGGTACATCCAAAGGGGCATCCCAGAACCGCAGAAGATGTTTTTCTTTCCTCATATCTAGATGACGCAGCTCCCGAGTATGCTAACGCTGCACCACATAGACCGTCTGGCGGAGGGGTTCAACGTCAGGATCAGGTATCTGTCCCCGTGCAACAGCAAGTCCCGATACAAGCATCGGCAATCACATCTGTTTCCGCATCTGTCTCCGCAGTCGACTCTACAGGGGTATCGACACCCATAGTTGCTGTGTCACGTTCGACGAACCCATTCACACCCGACGCCCCAGATGGGGCCACGGGAGGTGCTAGCAGTACTTTCACACCACCTAGAATAAATAAACTTGTTTTTCAAGAGTCAGCACATTCACGTACACCTAAGTTCGTAAATGAACGTACGCTTAAGGAACTCCTTGTAAATTGTAGATATGACCCCGTGGTCGGTAAAGAGGACGAAATGGTCCTGGCATCATTACGTATCAGACGAGCCGCAGAGTATTTAGCAAGGTTACCAGGGATGACTACGCATCTGGATAACATATATCATTTTGTTCAAACAGGACGAGATCCAGGATGTATTAACAGAGCTATGGAATTCCAGAAAGTAGAAATACAGGGGGAACTGTTACGTTTCCTCATAAACTGTGTGATCAGAAATCAAGATCGTCCGGGGGTAGACCGGAATGCAATGCTTATTCTTACAAGATGGAGTCAGAATATATCAGAAGGGAGACACGATAAGCAAAATTGTATAATAGCCATGTGCCGAAAAATACGTAAAGAAATAGAGCGTATTCATGAAGAGAGATTGGGAACAGACGAGTTTGAGCAAGATGAAGTGTCCGAATCAGGGAATTCTGCAAGACAGTCAGAGACCATAGCCTATGTAGGCAGAGGAAGATCTTGTGAAAATACTAGATGTTTTTCTGATCCAATACACTCTGTATGTCCAAATAATAGCAGAACGTATCCGACGCCTGTAATGAATCTGAAGTCTCCTGAACATTCGTTTCAAGCCGCAGATAAAATACTACGAGAACGAAGAGGTTACCACCTCCTCGATTCCATGGATGAGCAAGAATTAGCCAGATCAGCCGTTCACTGGATTGTTAGTCCTGAAAAATACGGTGATGAGACCGTAGCACACACGTTTCTCAACCTCAGTACAGATGAACAACGTTTAGCTGGAATCTATATGATTCAGCAACTCCTCATATTATATAAGAGCCAACATGCTGACCCTGGTCCTTTACCTGATATATTAACGGAACTACTCACGAACAGATGGAGAGGTTCTAGCAACAAGCTAATTAAAGAGATATTAGTGTCACGTAAACAGTACGTCCTTTTTGTAAATCCAGATTCGCTCTCCCTGCCCCCCAGAGAAAGAGCACCGTACTACATGGATAGACAAAATCCTTTACGGGAAGTGCACCCAATAAAAGGCGAAGACAATGAGTTTCACCGTGTATTTGTTTACACACCCATATCAAAAATGGAATTATTAGAAATGAAGAAAGTAGTACCTAGTCATGACAAAGACCCAGCGGGTTTCCACCGAGAAATTAAAGACATGTTACTGATGGGAGAGTACACCTTTCCTGATATTATGACGATATTAAAGGTGCTTTTGCCTGCTGGCATATATGAAAAACTGAAAGAAAAAGAGTGGGAAGTGGGAGACCAAAAGATAGACTGGACAGCATTAGCAGAGGAAGAAAGGGGCCGAGCTGCAGGTTCAGGGCTCGGGGATAAAGTTAAACTATTACCAGGTTTACTAGTACAGGTACTGCCACGTTTATTAACTACAAAAAAGGAAGATTGGGGTGCAATCACAGCCTGTAAACAAAAGCAAGATGAAGACACAAGCGATTATTATGCTCGATTTGAAAAATGTTTTGGTATAAATAGTGGTATAAAAGCAAGTAGTGACTCATATCCACATTTATTTGTGACAAAATTAGTGGAAAATGCATTGCCTCCAGTGAAGAATAGAATATTGAAATTCGAGAGTACCTGGCAAAGTAACACTCCGTCGCAAATGCTACAAATGTTACAGTATCATCACAATAGAATTAGGGATGAACAAGAACACGAGCATAGACGCATGAAGGATACAAAAATGAAAATGCTAGTTTCTCAGACAGTACCAGCAGATGGTCACAAAAAGGGTGTGACACATTCTGGTGATTCTGCAGTTCCTGTAAAAGGAACCTGCAATTACTGTAAACAACTAGGCCATTATGTACATGATTGTCAAGTCCTGAAACGAAATATAGCTACAGGTATTGCAAAAGAGAGACCACGATTAGTTAGACAAGATCAGAATGAAAAAGGAGCTATGCAGCATGGACAGTCCGTGCCAGTTCAGCAACAGTCTATGCCAGCCTCACAGCAACCCATACAGTTTGTGCCAGCTGCACCACCGTTGCCTGCTACTGCCACACAAACCACAACACAACAAATGTATCAGACTGCACAGTATGAATACCCTGAGTATCAGCGTTACGCATGAACCAGCCTAGAGAGGGAAGTTGACTTACCGCTTATCGAGATTCCGGTAGATCAAGAAGGACCTTATGTACATAGTGAATTATTAGGTCAAGATAGAAAATTCTTACTCGATACAGGGGCAAGTCGAACAACCATAAAACGTAGTGAAGTTCCAGGGGCACCCCTCTCAGGCTCTCAAAATGTTTCCCTTGGTTTTTCAGGAAAACCTATTGTTAATGAAGTATCACAGCCTCTACCACTTACGATAGGACCTTTGACACGAACTACAGATTTATTGCTTACTAAATCATGCCCAGAAAATCTGTTAGGAATTAAAACTCTGAAAGCACTAGGAGCCATAATATGTTGTTCTCCGGAAGGAGTAAGGTTGTTTTTGCGTGATTTTAAAGGTCACTATGTGTCTAGAGACATGGATCCCCGACTACAGACTTTACCAGTACATCTATGGGCACAAGGCCCTACGGACGTTGGCTGCATGAACATTACACCCTATCGAGTTACATTGAAAGCAGGAGTGGTACTACCACGGATGCGACAATACAAGTTACCGCATGATGCTGTAGTGGCTTTGTTGAAAATCATTGATGAGCTAATTGCCCAGGGAGTAGTTGTAGAAACAGACTCCAATGTATGTAATTCACCGATAATTCCGATTCTTAAACGAACTGATCCTACTGCTCCACCAGTGTACCGATTGGTTATTGATTTGCGTGAACTAAACAAGTGTATTGTACCACAATTCCCTGTGGTCCCCGATATATCATCATTGTTGACAGCAATTGATTCCGAAGCAACATTTTTTACTGTAATTGATCTCAAGAATGCCTTTTTCAGCGTCCCAATAGATCCGGAAAGCCAATACTTGTTCGGATTCAGTTTAAATGGGCGCAGCTTTAAATTCTCACGCGCTCCCCAAGGATTTACAGAAAGCCCCAGCATCTACAGCCAAGCATTGAAACGAGAACTTGACAGTATACACATGCCAGTCAATACTGCACTGCTTCAATATGTCGATGATCTGCTGATCACCGCGAGAAGCGAGCCAGAATGTGAAAAAGCTTCTCTGACAGTTTTACATTTCCTAGCCGACAAGGGGCACAAGGTGTCCCCTTCTAAGCTGCAATTCTGTGTTCAGCGAGTTATTTATCTTGGTCACTCGCTGTCCAAGGAGGGAAGGCAGCTTACACCAGATCGCATCCAGTTAATTGCTAACATGTCAATACCCCAGACACAAAAGGAAGTGCGGGCTTTCATAGGCCTCACTTCATATTGTAGGCAGTGGATCCCTCAGTACGCATTTCTAGCAAAACCACTCATTCAGTTAACCACACAGGAGGCAGTCACATCGACTGTTCTCCCTTGGACTCAGGAACATACACAAGCTTTTGAAAGCCTAAAGGAAGCTTTATGTCAAGCACCTGTTTTAGCAACACCATGTTATAGCAAACCTTTTACACTCTTTGTTACAGAACGCGAAGGTACTGCCTTGTCAGTACTCACTCAGGATCAAGCAGGATCACGCAAGCCATGTGCTTATTTTTCCAGTACATTAGATCCCGTAGCTCAGGCTTTGCCTGCGTGCCTGAAATCAGTGGCAGCGACAGCTTTAGCAATCAGACAAAGCGATGCCATAGTATTAGGACACCCATTGACAGTACAAGTACCACATGCAGTAGAGGTTCTTGTGAACCGAACACAAACACAACACTTGACCATAGCAAGACTTACCGGTTATGAACTAACATTGTTTCAACCACACATAGAGATCCGACGGTGTAATACATTGAATCCTGCTACACTATTACCTGTAATTGGAACAGACCCACTAGCTCATGATTGTGTTGAAATCATTGAAATAAAGACGAAACCTAGACAAGACTTGACAGACGTTCCATTGTTAGATCCAGACCTGACGTTGTATGTAGACGGATCATGCATGAGAGCAAGTACAGGAGATTTAGTGGCCGCGTATGCAGTCACAACAGACACTGAAGTTATTGAGACACATTGTATAGATACTCTGTCAGCCCAAGCAGCAGAACTTATTGCTCTAACGCAAGCCTGTATTCAAGCCACAAATAAAAAAGTTAATGTATACACTGACTCACGTTATGCATTCGGAGTTGTACACGACTTCGGCGTGCTGTGGCGAGAGAGAGGTTATCTAACGTCCCATGGTGCCCACATTCAGCACGGACCCCTCATTCATGCCTTGTTAGACGCAATACATCTACCCACTGCTATATCAATTATGAAATGTAAAGCACACACGAAGGTTACTGATACCATTTCTCAAGGCAATGATTTAGCTGACAGAACAGCTAAACAGACTGCTCAGAATCGCACATTAGACATGACAAAGCCAATAGTTCAGACCCCAACACAGTGTATGACGATTAAGGATCCCACACTTGACGTAATTGACATACAGACACATGCCACAGCAGAAGAAATAAAGAAGTGGACTGAACTAGGAGGGATCCAGACAGATCAAGGATGGATGACGAAGGAGAAATCTGTTTGGTTTCTCCCTGATTCCATGGTTCAAGCCATTATAGCTACAGTTCACAGTCCAGCACATTTAGGAGAGAAGGCTATGCTAGACAGCATTCAGCACATTTGGTTCAACAAACATTTACGAGCAGCAGCTAAACAAAAAGTTCGTACCTGTATGATATGTTGTCAGTTTAATCCAGGAAAGAGTGTTCCCGTAGAGCAGGGTGGATTTCAGCCTCCTGACCATCCTTTTGAAGTCCTCCAGATGGATTATATTCAGATGGAACGTTGTCGAGGATTCAAATATGTCCTCGTAGTTGTCTGCGCTCTCTCCCGTTGGACAGAGGCGTATCCCGTATCAGATTACACTGCCCCGACTACTGCCAAGCAGCTAGTTCGAGAATTCTTCCCACGGTACGGTTTACCACGTGTTGTATATTCAGATAACGGTCAGCCTTTCTCATCCGAATTAATGAAACATGTCTCACTCTTGTTGGGATATCAGTGGAAGTTCCACTGTGTCCGACATCCCGAGGCAGCAGGTCTCGTAGAAAGACATAACCAGACACTGAAAATCAGATTGTCCAAAATATGTAGAGAGAAAGGTGTCGACTGGATAGTAGCATTACCAGTTGCACTCTTTTACATGAGAATGGTAGCACACTCTAGAACAGGGCTATCCCCGTATGAGGTGATCTTTGGTAGACCACCGAATATGTGGGGGACGCCTATACCACGTAAAATAACTGATGTTGACTGTAATATGCTGACAGATTACCTGGCTTCCTTGATGTCTGCACTACAATCTTCTCGTTCACAGGTAGCTGCAGCCTTTCCCGACAACACTGAGGCGAAACCCCATGACGTTGTTCCGGGTAATCTTGTCTTTGTGAGAAACTTCGACAGGAAAAGTCAATTGGAGCCCAGGTGGAAAGCACCCAAGTTGGTCCTGTTGACCACAAGAACAGCCGTGAAGATCGAGGGACGAAAAGGGTGGATTCATTCCAGTCACGTCAAAAAATTTCATGGACTACCTTCAGATATAGACACTGTGCCCTGCACTCCCTCACAGACTGATTCAAAACTTCCTTTTGTTGAACAGAATGACTCTCAGTGCTATAAACAGAAACTCAGGTCCAGATCTAAACTGTCGGACGATTTGATTGTTTAAGTCCTCTCCAAGGTGAAGCGGTTGAATCTGTCCCGACATGTACCCCTTAGGTCTGAATCATGTAGAGTCCAGAATCATAATGAAACGACATGCTTATTGTAAATTACTGCGTAACCACTGTATTGTGACTTTATTAATTTTGTCTTCCTTGAGTTTTTTAATAGTTACTGCAAGTATATTGTTGCATATGTATTATCCTGTTTCTAAACGTGTTTTCAATATAACTGATGAACATTCTTTTAGTGACCTACCGCCACATGAATTATCTTATAGACTTGCGCTGCGCAATAACACATTCATTAGTATGTTACATCATTCCCATCAGACTAGTAATGCGACCAATTGTTGGGTGTGTGGCCGACTTCCTCCCTATCAGAATAACAAAGGAGTTCTGCCTTTCTTTCCACATCCATTCACACACAATGGCTCCTGTGGAGCATGGTTTAGTTTATTAAATTCCATAGACCCAGACACAGCAGTTTATCAACAACATTGGATATGGGGAAATCTGAATCTAGTTTTATTCAAAGTCTGTCACCCTAATAAGGAGGGTCACCCCAGTAGAACAGGAACTGATTTAGAAAATGAAGTGTATAAATTAGGTAATTTTACGCCTAATCTTATGATTCTGAATGTCAAATCCGAAGTTGAACTAATTCTGCCCACTATGTCAGTATTTCCAGTTAAGGGTGAATTATGTGTAAGAAAAGTTGGTTCCATACATATGGGCCATAGCCAATGCGTTACTACAGTAGAATATAGTGATCGAGGCAAATCTTCATTTAGAGCTTCTCGCCATTCTTACTTCATATGTGGTCAGACGGCATATATGCGTCTGCCTCTAGATTGGGATGGTACCTGTTACATAGCATTCCTTTTGCCACCTGTTTTCCTAGCTCCTCCTGATTATTATCGAGATGTTCATTTAGTACACAATAGAGAGCAAAGAGATCTCCCAGTTGTCGATTATACTGAGACAGCATGGGACAAGTATGTAGATTTCAATAAAGGTATCTTTCCCTATATAGGTACAATATCAAATAGTAAGCTGATACGCAGACTCACCAAGACTCTTGAAGCTGTAGTAAACGAGACTATAGCCGCCCTAGGCAATCTGACAGAGGAACAATCAGTGATGAGAATTGTTGTTCTCCAGAATCGTCTTGTCCTTGACGTCATCCTGGCCGATAGGGGCGGAGCTTGTAGGGTCATCGGATCCAGCTGCTGTATATTCATACCAGAGAATTCGCCATCTGTATATAAAGCTATAACACGCCTTCATAAGATTGTAAGCCAGATACACGAGAATCCAGGCACTTGGACGTGGTCCGGGTGGTTTTGGAGTGTGATATCAGCCTGGGGATGGAGAGTTTTATCCTTCCTAGGTATTGGCCTTCTTATGCTCTTCAGTTGTTGTCTATGCCTGCAATGTGGACCAGCGATTTGTGGTCTGTGTGCCACATCATGCATTCCATATCACAATTCTCGTTCAAAATACCGGAAGAAGAAGGAAGAAGAAATGATGCTCCATGAGCAAATCAATGGAATGATGAAGATTGATGTCTCGTGAAGGGCAAGAAGGGGACAAGGAGGGAATGTGGAAATATGGATTTTCCTGATCAGTTATGTCCCCTATCTTGGACCCCAACGGTTCTATATGCATGTTACAAGTACATGTATGTTCCCTCCAGTTCCAGTTTCTAAGACGCAAACATATGTGTGTCTACCGTCAAACATGTTCTCTGTCAGATCCGCCATCAATGGGCTGGATATTCGATTCCTAAGTATGAAAGGCCACCGACTTTATATGGCTAAGTTACTTCATTTTTACAGTTCAGGCGAGTAGGCCCGATTCTGTCCTCAAAGCCTTTCCCTGCTCTCTGTCTCTGACAGCTTCAGCTTGAGCTCGCATCTGTATCCATGAACTTTGTCCTACTCCCTGTGCAGCTAACGGTGCCTGCCTCGGCCAGTTTTCGCCTATCTGCCAAGAAGTTGTATTTCACCTTCGAATTATCTATTTTGCTCTTCAGCCGATGCATTCCTGTCCAGTGATTTAGGTAAACATTTCCTTTAGCTCACAAGCAAGGGACTTAGCCTTTCCGTCCTCCTGCAAGTGATTCATAGCCCTGTTGCCATGGAAAGTTTTCTGCCCCTCGCATCTCATATAGACACTTAGACGCTTGTATACGCACACAGTCAGTATAGAATAGATTCTGTCCGAGAGTCTCTTCCTTGTGGATAACATAGTTCTTTAAACATAGGATGTTAGATATGATTTGGGATAAGGATGACTTGACCCCAGACTTCTCGTCTCCACATGTAGAGCTAAATGTCAAGTCCCCTTCACCCCCTAGCTGCACGTCAATTACACGTCATGCTGCCGCGCGCGCATCTATGCCAAGTATTATCTTATAGATCCACCTATGTCTGATAATTCTAACCAATCATGTTTCTTTTATTCCTTATTACGCCTAGTTTCGATTATGTCACTGTTTTGTCACTTTTCTTATCAAATGTTACGCCTTCTACATTCGTTTCATTGTAATGAACTTATTATAAAAATACATGTCTGTTAATAAATTATTGTACTTCACTTCCTGAACCTTCGTGGTGACGGAACCTGAGGGCCGCGACTCGAGTCGGCCATTTTGAATGGAATAAAGCCCATTAGAAAACCTCTTATACCACGGATTCTGCCTCTTGTTATTTTGAGCTATTTACTTTAATTTAAGATTCCGCATGAAATTCAGTCCGGTAATATTTATTTTATTTACCACAACCTAGGGCCGGCTCCTGCAGTGTCCCGGGGTGCCCACCCCGGGACACTGCTGTTTGCAATGGCAGGGTGGGAGCCTTGCGGCTCCACCCTGCCATTGCAAACTGCTTTGGTTCATTGAAGCGAGAGCAAGTAAACCTGCTTTCACTTCAATGAAGCAAAGCAGATTGCTTTTCCATATGGAGAGCAGCATGTTAGCTGCTCCCCATGTGGAAAACAAATGCCGGCTCCCGTAGGAGGTGGGGAGCCGGCTGGGACCGTGGGGGAATTGGGGACCCCCCCACGGCCCCCAACGAGAGGCCAGGCCCCAGGGGATGGGGTCCCCGGGGCCATAAGTGGCCCGGGAGGGGGGCCATGCGGCCCCCTCCCCATTAGGAAAAAAACAAAAATAAAGAAAAACAATGGGGATGGGGTCCCCGGGGCCTTAAGTGGCCTGAGGAGGGGGGTTACGCAGCCCCCCTCCATAAAATATTAAAACATTTAGCCATACCCCGGGGGATGGGGTCCCCGGGCCAAATATCCCACCAGGTACCTCCAGTAAGCGCCACGGAGCTGTGTTGCAGAGTGTTGTAAAAAGGGGCTTGGCCTCTGAACACCTCTCTGCAATGCAGCTCCCTGGCGCATACTGGAGGTACCTGGTGGGCTAGTTGGCCCCCAGGGGACCTCAGGATTGAAGAGGAATTAATTCCCCAACTTAAAACGCGCCACAGGGCGTGTTTGCAGACATGTCACCTCAGGCCGGCCACCTTCCTTCACCATTGTGCAAACGCACCCTGTGGTGCGTTTTAAGTTGAGGAATTAATTCCTTTTCAATCTTGAGGGTCCCTGGGGGCCAACTAGCCCATCAGGTACCTCCAGTATGCGCCAGGGAGCTGCGTTGCAGAGAGGTGTTCAGAGACCACGCCCATTTTTACACCTGTCTGCAATGCAGATCTGTGGCACTTACTGGAGGTACCTAGTGGGCTAGTTTTACCCTAGAGACCCTCACGATTCAAGGGAACTTAATCTCCCAACTTAAAACGCGCCATGGGGCGTGTTTACACACTGGTGAAGCGAGGGGATGGGGCCTGAGGTGACGTGTGCAAACACACCCTGTGGCGCGTTTTAAGTTGGGAAAAAAATTCCTCTTCAATCCTGAGGGACCCTGGGGGCCAAGTAGCCCACCAGGTGCTTCCAGGAAGTGCCACTGCGCTGCGTTGCAGAGAGGTGGTTCACGCTGTGCGCCTTTTTACATCTCTCTGCTACGCAGCTCTGAGGCGCTTTATGGATGTACCTAATGGGTTAGTTGGACTCTACAGAGCCTCAGGATTGAAGGGGAATTATTTCCCCAACTTAAAATGCGCCACAGGGCCCCCTCCCTTCACCGCCACAGCGGTGAAGGGAGGGTATGGAGTAGGAAAGTGGCTCTATATATACTGGACCGAAGTAAAATCAGTCGAACTACGAATTCCGATTTAATCACCTATTATCAGGAGAGACCTCAGTGCTGCATCTTTGAGCTCAGTACTGATCCTGAAAAGTAATTATAACCGTACTTACCAGTAACTTGAATTTCCTTCCATAGGCTAACATTGACTGGTTTCACTTGGAAATTCTTCTAAGTGTGGAGTTTTGGAACTTTAAAATATTCATCCAAAATCAGCCGAACTACGAATTCCGAATTACTCACATGTTATCAGGAGAGACCTCAGTGCTGCAACTTTGAGCCCAGTACTGATCCTGAAAAGTAATTCTAACCGTACTTACCAGTAACTTGAATTTCCTTCAATAGGCTAACATTGACTGGTTTCACTTGGAAATTCTTCTAAGTGTGGAGTTTTGGAATTTACAAATATTCCTCTAAAATCAGCCGAACTAAGAATTCCGATTTACTCACCTGTTATCAGGAGAGACTTCAGTGCTGCATATTTAAGGCCAGTACTGATCCTGAAAAGTAATTCTATCCGTACTTACCAGTAACTTGAATCTCCTTCCATAGGCTAACATTGACTGGTTTCACTTGGAAATTCTTCTAAGTGTGGAGTTTTGGAATTTACAAATATTCCTCTAAAATCAGCCGAACTACGAATTCCGATTTACTCACCTGTTATCACAAGAGACCTCAGTGCTGCATCTTTAAGCCCAGTACTGATCCTGAAAAGTAATTCTAACCGTACTTAACAGTAACTTGAATTTCCTTCCATAGGCTAACATTGACTGGTTTCACTTGGAAATTCTTCTAAGTGTGGAGTTTTGGAACTTACAAATATTAATCTAAAATCAGAAGAACTACGAATTCCAATTTACTCACATGTCATCAGGACAGACCTCAGCGCTGCATCTTTGAGCCCAGTACTGATCCTGAAAAGTAATTCTAACTGCACTTACCCGTAACTTGAGTTTCCTTCCATAGGATATCATTGCCTCCCACCCCTGTTCTTGTTTAATAGTTCAATAGTACTCCCGTTAGTCATTGAGCTGACGAGCTGGCAGATGAAGCACCCTAATGCCTGTGAGAGGTACCTGACCTGAGAAAGATGTTGGCAGCCTACTCAGCAAACCTCAGATTTGAAAGACTGTAATTTCTACTGATGATGGTTAAAGAACCAGAAACACGTATCTAGAGATCAGCACTATCTGCGCCAACTGTGGCGAAACACTCGAACACTCTTGAAGCAAGTAAGTAACTGAAACTGCATTTACCACAATGCCAGCAGTAAACCTTGCTGGGAGGTGAAGCGGTGTGCTCCCACCCCTGTTCCTGTTTAAAAGTACTCCCATGAGTCATTGAGCTGACAAGCTCGTGGATGAAGAACCTGCATGCCAGTGAGAGCTACCTGACCTGAGAAAGATGTTGGCATCCTACTCAGCAAACCCCACATTTGAAAGACTGTAATCTCTACTGATGACGGTTAAAGAGCCAGAAACACGTGTCTAGAGATCAGCACTATCTGCGCCAACTGTGGCGAAATACTCGAACATTCTTGAAGCAAGCAAGTAACTGAAACTGAATTTATCACAATGCCAGGGGCAAACCCTGCTGGGAGGTGAAGCGGTGTGCTCCCACCCCTGTTCCTGCATAATAGTACTCCTGTGAGTCATTGGGCTGACGAGCTCGTGAATGAAGCACCCGCATGCCTGTGAGAGGTACCGACCTGAGAAAGATGTTGGCAGCCTACTCAGCAATCCCCAAATTTCAAAGACTGTTATCTCTACTGATGACGGTTAAAGAACCAGAAACACGTGTCTAGAGATCAGCACCATATGCGCCAACTGTGGCGAAACACTTGAACACTCTTGAAACAAGCAAGTAACTGAAACTGCATTTACCACAATGCCAGGGGCGAACCTTGCTGGGAGGTGAAGCGGTTTGCTCCCACCCCTGTTCCTGTTTAATAGTACTCCTGTGAGTCATTGAGCTGACGAGCTCGTGGATGTAGCACCCGCATGCCTGTGAGAGGTACCTGACCTGACAAAGATGTTGGCAGCCTACTCAGCAAACCTCACATTTGAAAGACTGTAATTTCTACTGATGATGGATAAAGAACCAGAAACACATGTCTAGAGATCAGCACTATCTGCACCAACTGAACTGTGGCGAAACACTCGAACACTCTTGATGCAAGCAAGTAACTGAAACTGCATTTACCACAATGCCAGGGGTGAACCTTGCTGAGAGCTGAAGCGGTGTGCTCCCACCCCTGTTCCTGTTTACTAGTACTCCTGTGAGTCATTGAGCTGACGAGCTCGTAGATGAAGCACCCGCATGTCTGTGAGAGGTACCTGACCTGAGAAAGATGTTGGCAACCTGCTCAGCAAACCCCAAATTTCAAAGACTCTAATCTCTACTGTTGACGGTTAAAGAACCAGAAACATGTGTCTAGAGATCAGCACTATCTGCCCAACTGTGGTGAAACACTCGAGCACTCTTGAAGCAAGCAAGAAACTGAAACTGCATTTACCACAATGCCAGGGGCGAACACTGCTGGGAGGTGAAGTGGTGTGCTCCCACCCCTGTTCCTGTTTACTAGTACTCCTGTGAGTCATTGAGCTGACGAGCTCGTAGATGAAGCACCCGCATGTCTGTGAGAGGTACCTGACCTGAGAAAGATGTTGGCAGCCTACTCAGCAAACTCCAAATTTCAAAGACTGTAATCTCTTGTGATGATGGTTAAAGAACCAGAAACACACGTCTAGAGATCAGCACTATCTGCGCCAACTGTGGCGAAACACTCGAACACTCTTGAAGCAAGCAAGTAACTGAAACTGCATTTATCACAATTACAGGGGCGAACCTTGCTGGGAGGTGAAGTGGTGTGCTCCCACCCCTGTTCCTGTTTAATAGTACTCCCTTGAGTCATTGAGCTGACGAACTCGTGGATGAAGCACCCGCATGCCTGTGAGAGGTACCTGACCTGAGAAAAATGTTGGTAGTCTACTCAGCAACCCCCAAATTTGGAAGACTGTAATATTTACTGATGACAATTAAAGAACCAGAGACACATGTCTAGAGATCAGCAATATCTGCGCCAACTGTGGCGAAACACTTGAACACTCTCGAAGCAAGCAAGTAACAGAAACTGCATTTACCATAATGCCAGGGGCGAACCTTGCTGGGAGGTGAAGCTGTGTGCTCCCACCCCTGTTCCTGTTTAATAGTACTCCTGTGAGTCATTGAGCTGACGAGCTCGTGGATGAAGCAACCACATGCCTGTGAGAGGTACCTGACCTGACAAAGATGTTGGCAGCCTACTCAGCGAACCTCACATTTGAAAGACTGTAATTTCTACTGATGATGGTTAAAGAACCAGAAACACGTGTCTAGAGATCAGCACTATCTGCGCCAACTGTGGCGAAACACTCGAGCACTCTTGAAGCAAGCAAGAAACTGAAACTGCATTTACCACAATGCCAGGGGTGAACCTTGCTGGGAGGTGAAGCGGTGTGCTACCACCCCTGTTACTGTTTAATAGTTCTGCGTGAGTTATTGAGCTGACAAGCTCGAGGATGAAGCACCCGCATGCCTGTGAGAGGTACCTGACCTGAGAAAGATGTTGCAGCCTACTCAGCAAACCCCAAATTTCAAAGACTGTAATCTCTTCTGATGATGGTTAAAGAACCAGAAACACGAGTCTATAAATCAGCACTCTCTGTGGCGAAACACTCGAACACTCTTGAAGCAAGCAAGTAACCAAAACTGTATTTACCACGATGCCACGGGCGAACCTTGCTGGGAGACGAAGCGGTGTGCTCCCAGCCCTGTTTCTGTTTTTTAGTACTCCAGTGAGTCATTGAGCTGACGAGATCGGGGATGAAGCACCAGCATGCCTGTGAGAGGGACCTGACCTGAGAAAGATGTTGGAAGCCTACTCAGCAAACCCAAAATTTCAAAGACTGTAATCTCAACTGATGACAGTTAAAGAACCAGAAACACGAGTCTATAAATCAGCACTCTCTGTGCCAACTGTGGCGAAACACTCAAACACTCTTGAAGCAAGCAAGTAACTGAAACTGCATTTACCACAATGCTAGGGGCGAACCTTGCTGGGAGGTGAAGCGGTGTGCTCCCACCCCTGTTTCTGTTTAATAGTACTCCGTTGAGTCATTGAGCTGACGAACTCGTGGATGAAGCACCCGCATGCCTGTGAGAGTTACCTGACCTGAGAAATATGTTGGTAGCCTAGTCAGCAACCCCCAAATTTGAAAGACTGTAATATTTACTGATGACAATTAAAGAACCAGAAACACATGTCTAGAGATCAGCAATATCTGCGCTAACTGTGGAGAAACACTTGAACACTCTCGAAGCAAGCAAGTAACTGAACTGCATATACCACAATGCCAGGGGTGAACCTTGCTGGGATGTGATGCGGTGTGCACCCACCCCTGTTCCTGTTTAATAGTACTGCTTGAGTCATTGAGCTGACGAGCTCGTGGATGAAGCACCCGCATGCCTGTGAGAGGTACCTGACCTGAGAAAGATGTTGGCAGCCTACTCAGCCAAACCCAAATTTCAAAGACTGTAATCTCAACTGATGACAGTTAAAGAACCAGAAACACAAGTCTAGAGAACAGCACTATCTGCGCCAACTGTGGCCGAAACACTCGATCACTCTTGAAGCAAGCAAGTAACTGAAACTGCATTTATCACAATGCCAGGGGTGAACCTTGCTAGGTTGTGATGCGGTGTGCTCCCACCACTGTTCCTGTTTATTAGTACTGCGTGAGTCATTGAGCTGACGAGCTCGTGGATGAAGCACCCACATGCCTGTGAGAGGTACCTGACCTGAGAAAGATGTTGGCAGCCTACTCAGCAAACCCCAAATTTCAAAGACTGTAATCTCAACTGATGACGGTTAAAGAACCAGAAACACATGTCTAGAGATCAGCACTATCTGCTCCAACTGTGGCCGAAACACTCGATCACTCTTGAAGCAAGCAAGTAACTGAAACTGCATTTATCACAATGCCAGGGGCGAACCTTGCTGGGAGGTGAAGTGGTGTGCTCCCACCCCTGTTTCTGTTTAATAGTACTCCCGTGAGTCATTGAGCTGACGAGATCGTGAATGAAGCACCCGCATGCCTGTGAGAGGTACCTGACCTGAGAAAGATTTTGGCAGCTTACTCAGCAAACTCCAAATTTCAAAGAGTGTAATCTCTACTGATGATGGTTAAAGAACCAGAAACACATGTCTAGAGATCAGCACTATCTGCACCAACTTTGGCGAAACACTCAAACACTCTTGAAGCATGCAAGTAACCAAAACCGTATTTACCACAATGCCAGGGGCGAACATTGGTGGTTGGTAAAGCGGTGTACTCCCATCCCTGTTCCTGTTTAATAGTTGTAAGTATTCCTAATGTTAGTTCCAAAACGAAGCGCAAGGAATTAAGTTCAATGGGCGTTTCAGTCTTGAATGGGTTTCAATGGTCATGTTTGTGGCATGCCCGCATTTCCAAGATGGCCGCGCAGACGCTGGGGTCGGCGGTCTAGTTGCTAACAGATCCAGAGAGAGACGATGTGACGCGCTCGCGCCTGAGGTAGTGCGCACTTCACCAAGACTTTTCCTCAGAGAAGACGTGTTCGAGAGAGTTCCCAGTTCTGAAGAGAATATCACGTGTAAGAAGTTTTCCAGAGTAACGCAAGAGAGTTGTGTAGAGTTTAGGAACCGATACTCACTGTGGAGGACAGAAAAAGCCGCAGAGTCCGTAGAGGCAACTTACTGAGAGTCGAGTTCGGAGTTTTTCCTCGTCATTCCAGGAAACGAGATACGACTTCTGCAGCACCTGAAAAGAAGACAGAAGAAAGCTAAGTGAATTACTGATAGATTTTTAAGGTCACATTAAAATGATATGTAGTGTTGGGTGACGCAATAAGGAAAGACTTACCAGGGTCAGCAGAGCCCAGCATACCGAGTCCTGTAGAAGAAAAGAAGTATATTGTAGTATATACTGAAGAGGTTACTAAGGGAAAAAATAAAAAGACAATAAGAACAGTCAAATAGGAAAGTAAGGAGAAAGACTTGCCTGAGCTATAAACGGTTCGCAGTAACCTAAGGAGAGAAAGCAACTGGAGTAGTTAAAGCACAAGAGAATCATCTAAAAGACAACAGTTATAGTATAGCTAGAAGCAAGAAAAGAAAGAAGAGAAACCACGAGAAGAAAGAGAAGGCAACTATCGAAAGATTGATGGTAGGTTAAAAGAGAAAGAGTTAGAAGATATAAAAACTACAAAGATAAATAGGTATAATTAAACGAATATATGTTTTACAGATAATTAGTGACATCAATAACAAGAAAGACAAAAAAGCAGAGTTGAACAAGAAGAGAGGCACAGAGTTCAGGATACTGGGTAGGTAGAAAACACCATTAGAGAAGAGAAGAAAAAGAGACAGAGTAGAGTAGAGGAGGAATAATAATTATGTTGTGTGCTTAGTTACCTCAGGAATCTTCAGTAGCAGAGTGATAGCTGAAGAAGAATTCCAGATAGGAAAACCAGAAGGTCCAGAACCAGTCTCTTCTCTCGTTTGTTATTTTATCCAATTTCCCCCTTCCCCCTTGCTGATTAGTTAGAGCCAAAGACATTTCTTGGGGCTGAGTGATTAGTAGTGGGAGTCGGGAAGCTAGCAGCTTCTGTTCCTGTGCAAGACAACAGTACCAGCGAGAAGCTGAAGGTGAGCTCTGACAATAGTACTCCTGTGAGTCATTGAGCTGACAAGCTCGTGGATGAAGCACCCACATGCCTGTGAGAGTTAACCGACCGGACAAAGATGTTGGCAGCCTACTCAGTAAACCCCACATTTGAAAGACAGTAATCTCTACTGATAACGGTTAAAGAACCAGAAACACGTTTCTAGAGATCAGCACTATCTGCGCCAACTGTGGCGAAACACTTGAATACTCTTGAAGCAAGCAAGCAACTGAAACTGCATTGACCACAATGCCAGGGTTGAAACTTGCTGAGATGTGATGCGGTGTGCACAAACCCCTGTTCCTGTTTAATAGTACTGCTTGAGTCATTGAGCTTACAAGCTCGTGGATGAAGCACCCACATGCCTGTGAGAGGTACCTGACCTGAGAAAGATGTTGGCAGCCTACTCAGCAAACCCCAAATTTCAAAGACTGTAATCTCAACTGATGACGGTTAAAGAACCAGAAACACATGTCTAGAGATCAGCACTATCTGCGCCATCTGTGGCGAAACACTCGAACATTCTTGAAGCAAGCAACTAACTGAAACATGCATTTACCCCAATGCAGGGGCGAACCTTGCTGGGAGGTGAAGCGGTGTGCTCCGAACCCTTTTCTTGTTTAATAGTACTCCTGTGAGTCATTGAGCTGACGAGCTCGTGGATGAAGCACCCGCATGCCTGTGAGAGGTACTTGAGCTGAGAAAGATGTTGGCAGCCTACTCAGAAAACTCCAATTTTCAAAGACTGTCATCTCTACTGATGACGGTTAAAGTTCCAAAAACACGTGTCTAGAGATCAGCACTATCTGCACCAACTTTGGCGAAACATTCGAACACTCTTGAAGCAAGCAAGTAACTGAAACTGCATTTACCACAATGCCAGGGGCAAACCTTGCTGGGAGGTGAAGCGGTGGGCTCCCACCCCTGTTCCTGAGTAATAGTACTCCCTTTAGTAATTGAGCTGACGAGCTCGTGGATGAAGCACTCGCATGCCTGTGAGAGGTACCTGACCTGAGAAATATGTTGGTAGCTGTAGGAGAGTGGCATCGACTGCATAGTTGCCCCCAACTTTTTGCTGATGTTTTGACTGTTTTATGACTCTAGCCAGGCTGTGGCCCTGCTATCCAGGACCCCAGCCTATCTGCTTTCTCTCTTAATCGATGTGAGTACCCTAGGTCCAAACCAATTGGATGCTGAGGATGCCCTGACAGTCCCTTGTAGATGGTACCCTAGGTACCCAGGACATGGGTCCCTCAGTAGGCCTACCAGGGCTGCAGCACTTATTGTGCCACCCAGGGACAGCCATACAAACTGACACCACCAGGCCACTACTGTAGTCTGGGTAAGGTGGTGCTAGCACCCCTTACAGGGATATAGGTACCCTATATCCCACCCCATTACAACACATATACTCTCATAGGTCACCCCTATAGCAGGCCTTGCTAATCCTACAAGGCAGGGTGCTGAGGTATGTGTGAGGGGGGACACCTACCTGAGTAGGGCCCCTCTGCAACCTTCGTAAAATCATTGCTGGGTTGTTTGTAGTGTAGCCATACCATATACTCTTAACCGCATTATAAGTATATCGCGATAGCGTGATAACTTGATAATGGCTACACAGAACCATATTGTGTTTGGTTTCAAACATGTAGGAATCATACCCCCAGTCCAGCCATGGGCATGAGGGCACGATTCCCCCTGCTAGAGGGGCGATATGGGAAAAGCGGCAACATTTAGACACCAATTTAAAAGTGCACACGTAGTACAAAATGGCTACTACCCGCCACCCACATGACTCTGGCTGGCTGTTGCTGGGAAAATCCCAGCCTCGCCAGCTGGACAATAGGGCTCCTGTGGCAGGGAGGTGCTAGTACCTCCCCAGACAGGATATGTGGATTGGAACTGGGTGGGTGCACCATATGTTGCCTTTCAGAGTTGCACGTAGGCTGCTACAGTGCCTACATTCTGCATACACTACCTGGAACTGGTTCAGGGGCATCCTGCCCCGTGCCCAGGCGGGAAACACACAAATGGGAGTGGGTGTAGCCACCCTTTCCCGCCTCAACTCTCATTGGTAGGCTCCGATCTGGACCCTCCCCTAATCTTGGGGATAAAGGTGAATAGTGTGTCCCCAGAGCCTCAGATTAATCTTGGACTTTATAGACTTCACCTTCAATGAGCTGCTGCCCAGGTGACTGAAGATATCTCCCTTGGGATAAAGGAGTTATCCCCCTGCTTGGCAGGCACCTGAAACACTGCAAGTGACCCGGTTGGAACTTCGCTGCTCCTATGGACTTCGTCGACTTCCAGCAACATTGTGGTGAGTTTCCTAAGCATCCCAGAGGCCAGTGAGTGTGCACAGCAAGTCTGAGCACTGTGGACCGTGTGGGTGCCGAGATCCCCAATACCCCAGGACACCAGCCACCTCTTGCATAGCACATGACCCTAACCAGTGGGGAAGTTGTGCTTTGGCCCATTATTGAGCCAACAACCAAGCAGCAATTGTGCCACAGATCAGTGCCCTAGTCCCCTCCGGTGGCCCGTGGGCTCCCTTTTATGCACTCCAATTTGCTGCCTCCCGCAGTCCCTTGTCTCTTGACTTGTGGACCCTAGCAGAGGTCAATCTCAACATTTAAGAGTTCCCCTGGTTGCTCTAGGCCTGCTCTATAGTCTCTCCAAAGGAGACCTCTCATAGACCTCGTGGGTCTGCACCAGTAGCTGATTTGTTTATCTTGCGTGGGTTGCGGTTGCCAAGGCTTACTGGATCCAATACGGACACTAACACCGCAGCGACCCTCATCCGACATGGGAAAGTTGCCCTTCAGAAGCTGGCCTTCCTTGAAGCCTCCCGGAGCCCGTGGCTGCAGATCCAAGCTACACCTCTTTCCACTTGAAGCACCCGACATTGAAGTGCTCTTTCCTTTGAGCTCCCTGGTCACTGTGACCCAGACTCTGTCCCCTCTGCTTTCAGGTTCTTCTCTACAAGATCTACAACTTCATTCTTCACGACATCATGGACGCTTTTGGCTAGCAGCAGTTTTGTACATTTTCCCATTGAAAATCAGCCCGCGACCCGACATCGAAAACGACCCATGCACCCGGCTGACCTGGGGCAGGTAACAGTGGTGAACAAAGAATAAACATTAGAGGGCCCCTGAAAAGCTAAATGATAGGGGAGGAAGGCAGGGGAAAATCAACATTAGAAATAACAGAACCTCCCCCATATGTTTCTTAGTCGGTAACAACTCCCACCAATAATTAATGCCTCATTCAATCACAGAACCATAGAGAAATAACTTTTTAAACAATTTTATTTTTATATAAGCAAAAATGTAAAAAAGAGACTAGTACAATGAACATAGTTTCAATATTTAGCACTGACAAAATGCCAAGTCGAGCCCACAGAGAACAATGATGGGACCAAGAAAAAAAATGTTATAGTATAAAAATGGCACAAAGTGCACTTCATATATCACAATACTACATATGAGACATATACAAAAAACAACATAAAGACAAGCCACCTGAAAAGAAAAAAACAAATCTCAAAAGTAGCACAAGTTATACATATCAATAATAAGAACACCACAAGCGCCGACCCGCGTTTCGGGGTGGACCACAAAGTCCACTAAATCCTTCGTCAGGGCACAATAGAAGATAAACAGAACAGTGATCTATGTTCTCATCAATAGAGTCTTTTTAGTACATTAAGACCACGTTGAAAACAGGGCTTAGAGACAGGGCTTCTTGGCAACCCAGAGCAAACTCAGACGGCTTCCGCTGGGCAGGAGAGTAGCTATCAAAATTCCAAGGGACCAGTTGGTAGGGACAAAAAGTAACGGAGCCAGTTAAGGAGATACTCCTAAGGGGCAGCTTCGACAGTGACTGCAGATTACGAAGATATAACGGGGTGGAGTAAAGAAAAATGGCTGATCCTGGATGGGGAATGAGCAAGCCCATATCATAAGCGGAGCTAAATCATGTAGCAAATGCGCAATGATCGTCACTTCAGGGGGATCAGAGAAATCCAAATAGGTGCAGCTGCCCCACGGTCTGATGAGCTACGAGCAAGAAACTCTTGTAATTAGAGTTAACATGGCTTAGCTACGTGGTAAATGCAAGGCTGTCATCGCCTCAGGGATAAGGTCAGTTTACGTACGAATGCCCGCCAACTTGTAGAGGGTACGCGGTTTGGAAACAAACGAAAAAACGGCCCGAACACGGATCCTCACTGTGCCGTGACCCAGACTCTGTCCCCTCTGCTTTCAGGTTCTTCTCTACAAGATCTACAACTTCATTCTTCACAACATCATCAACGCTTTTGGCTAGCAGCAGTTTTGTACATTTTCCCATTGAAAATCAGCCCGCGACCCGACATCGAAAACGACCTATGCACCCGGCTTCCCTGGGGCAGGTAACAGTGGTACCTCGGTACTCGCGTGGTAGTGGGCTCCTCAAAAGCTTAACTCTAAGCCCTTGACTTTGAACTCCTGCTAGAAGTGTCCTTGATCTTTTAAAATCAAACCGCGACATTCTCCATAGGCTATAATAGAGATCCCGATAGCAGCTATTTGCACTGCACGCGCCTCCCATGGGTCCCCTTCCTTATAACCTGGGGTGGATTCTAAAGGGGCCAGCGATCCTAAATGCCCTAGGCATTGTCTGTAGAATTGTCGTGGTTGTTATACCACTTTTTTAGTATATGGTTTGGTCCCCCCCTGGGGCCCTGTGATTCCAGTGCTATTTATTGTATCTATAAATTCTTGTTTGAATTGTAACTTTACCTCTAGCCTCATAAAGAGACTTGTGGGATTCTGTCTAGAATAAATACATATATTTTATATATATACTTGTGTGGACTACTCTTTCATTTGGTCATTCAAGAGGTTATCTATGGTAAAACAATATGCTTAACACTCCTTCAAGACTTAGCCTGAAGGCTGCTCTCCACAGCTACCACTAGGATAGCTTTCTTTAAAGGTTGTCTTTAACCTATCACCTATATTGGACTGGTGCCAGGTGTCCCCTATAACTAGGAGAGAGCATATGCCAGGCCAACTTCTCACAGTAGCCTACTCAGCAATCCCCAAATTTGAAAGACTGTAATCTCTACTGATGACGGTTAAAGAACCAGAAACACGTGTCTAGAGATCAGCACTATCTGCGCCAACTTTGGCGAAACACTCAAACACTCTTCAAGCAAGCAAGTAACTGAAACTGCATTTACCACAATGCCAGGGGCAAACCTTGCTGGGAGGTGAAGTGGTGTGCTCCCACCCCTGTTCCTGAGTAATAGTACTCCTGTGAGTCATTGAGCTGACGAGCTCATGGATGAAGCACCCGCATGCCTGTGAGAGGTATCTGACCTCAGAAATATGTTGGTAGCCTACTCAGCAACCCCCAAATTTGAAAGACTGTAATCTCTACTGATGACGGTTAAAGAACCAGAAACACGTGTCTAGAGATCAGCACTATCTGCGTCAACTGTGGCGAAACACTCAAACACTCTTGAAGTAAGCAAGTAACTGAACCTGCATTTACCACAATGCCAGGGGCAAACCTTGCTGGGAGGTGAAGCGGTGTGCTCCCACCCCTGTTCCTGTTTAATAGTAAAAGCCCATTAAAGGTACGGTTAGATGTTCTGCTTGTAAATCATGTGATCAAGTTTTAGAAGGTGAAACCCTTATACATAATGGCTACGCTATCCAAGCGCAACAGCTATGGAATCGCAAGACACAGAACGTTATCTATCTTATCTTGTGTCCATGCAAATTAGGTTATGTTGGCGAGACATCTAGAGCAGTACATACTCGAATGGCAGAACATCGTTCTGCCATCTGTATGGCAAAAATGTCTGCACCTCTAGTTAAACATTATTTGGATGTGGGGCACAAGCCAGAAGATATCCAGTGGCGCGTGCTTGAGAAAATCCATATTGCAGAAAATAATGGTGGATGTAAAGTCCGCAAAAAAAGAGAAGTTTTTGGGATTTTTGTCCTTAACACATTCCACTGTGGGCTAAACAACGAACTGCCATGGGAGAATGCTCTCTGATATGCCATCTGTAAGTAGAGGATACTCATTTTTTCTGGACCCATATATATTCCTTATTATAACCATATCACATAAATAAATATCGGTGGACACCATGGATTCAGAAATTGTATACTTTTAAAGAAAAACATCCATTGCATATTGATATGAATGGGTCCTGAAATATGTTAGTTTATATTTTCCTTTTTGGAATGTATAAGGGGAGGCTCTTAATAATGTCAATACAAAGAATTCAAGCTTATAGAAGTAAAACAATACAGTTTTATTTTATTTTAATATACTTTCCTTCATGACACATATAACGGGAGATTTTCAATTTTGTCAGTATATAAAACATTCGTATTTGTAGAAGTAAAACAATAAAGTTTCATTTGGATACAAAAAAAGCTTCACCCTTACGTGAAATATCTCCTCTTCACGTCAGCATAGCAACACGTGATGCGCGTCAATTACGTTCTGTCTTTCTACACGTATCTGCGTCATCGCGTAGTAACACATGACCAGTTTACGTACGCACACAATGATTTAAATCCGCACGGTAGCGCGGGTACCAACGTTTTGAGGAAATCTTTCAGGAACAGAAGAGAACATTGAGGCGCGCCCTTTCTGTACGGTGGTCTTTTATCATTAGGTTGGTAAACACAAACTGCTACCCTCTATTATTGCACTAACAACGCATCTAATTATGATTGCTCACCACGTTTGAAGACTTTGAGACGTGTTTAGATGTAGGGAATAAGTTAACTGAATTCACCAGTGAAAGAGTTTAAACTTCAATGCTAAAATACTAGGAGTCTGCCCATGTAATCGTTCACTTGAGTTGAATGTTTTGTAATTTGCTTTTAAACTAATCGTAATCAATAATTTCGAAATGTATATGATGCTTCTCTGTTTTATAATCGACAGACTTAAATCGAGGAAAAGAATAAAACTCCTCTCCTATCAATCCAAGAAAAGATTATTATGAATTTATGTCAAATCCATTGACATTATAGTTAGGTAGGTAATATTGTGCACTTTTTTATCAGTCCGAATTCCATAGATTAAATATAATCTTTGATGATGACCAATAAAATGAATAATACATTTTTCAAGTTACTTATATATTATATGTATATCTTTTAGACAATATTGGTCCTTTTCGCCGCCTCATCGGTTCCCTCTATAAATATAAAATCGCATACGCCAAGGATGATCGGCAAATAATTATGCTATCATAAGGTATCTATTTGGAGGCCTTATTTTTATGAACTTATAAATCATAATTCATCAATTTATTCATCTTTTTTCTTTTTTCTTTTTAGTGATTATACACATTTTCTTAATAGAATTCTTCATAAATACAAGTATTTACTCTTCAGTTACCAGTAAGTCAAAGAATCATTCGTGTTCATCTTCTAGGTGTTTAATCTTTATTCTTCACTTTTCTTCTTTCAATTCTTGTTTCAATATATCTTTCTTGTGTATTTCTGCTTTTTACTTATCATTTGTACCCCCCCTTTTTTCACGGTGTATATACTGTTTCCGTTAATTCCTATGTAAAGGGTCTATATCTTTCATATATTTTTTCTGTGGTATAAGGTCTATTGTAGAGGCCACTATCTTCTCTCTTTATTCCTTCTACCTTATCATCGTCAGATATAGCTGAAAAGTGTTGTTGTTGTTCTTGGAAGAGCTGATTTTATCTTAAATATGTTGTTGTAAATCAAAAGATTATGGTAATGCAAATACAAATCCAGTCTACCTCTTAATTTCAGGAAAAATTGTGTGGCTTTCCTGACGAAGGCGCTAGTGCGCCGAAACGCGCGTCGAAGATGATTCACTGCCGCATTGGATTTTAATGAATTGTTGATCTATATTGTTTTATTGTATATGTATTTCATTTTTTGTGGTTATTATACACACAATATATGGTGTATGAATTCAACCATTTAGGAAATAACCAGAGAAAATTAGATTTATTTATTTGATGTATTGGAAAAATGTGTTCCTTTTTTTAACCTGTGATTATAAATGGTCTAATGTTTTTTTATATAACAAATTAGTTCTTCTTTATAATAAAGAAAAAAGCTTATTTATAATCATTAAGTGGTACACTGTGCTTTATTAGATCATTTTTGTTTTCTGTTTTTTGAAAAATACATCTATTGTGATATTCATCCTTATGTGATTGCCTAGGAATATATTAGCGACTATACCTGTTTAATAGTACTCCCGTGAGTCATTGAGCTGACGAGATCGTGAATGAAGCACCCGCATGCCTGTGAGAGGTACCTGACCTGACAAAGATGTTGGCAGCATACTCAGCAAACCCCAAATTTGAAAGACTATAATCTCTACTGACGATGGTTAAAGAACCAGAAACACTTGTCTACAGATCAGCACTATCTGTGCCAACTGTGGCGAAACACTCAAACACTCTTAAAGCAAGCAAGTAACCGAAACCGCATTTACCACAATGCCAGGGGCGAACCTTGCTGGGAGGTGAAGCGGTGTGCTCCCGACCCTGTTCCTATTTAATAGTACTCCCGTGAGTGATTGAGATGACAAGCTCGTGGATAAAGCACCCGCATGCCTTTGAGAGGTAACTGACCTGAGAAAGATGTTGGCAGCCTACTCAGCAAACCCCAGATTTCAAAGACTGTAATCTCTACTGATGACGGTTAACGAACCAGAAACACGTGTCTAGAGATCAACACTATCTGCGTCAACTGTGGCAAAACACTCAAACACTCTTGAATCATGCAAGTAACTGAAACCGCATTTACCACAATGCCACGGGTGAACCATGCTGGGAGCTGAAGCGGTGTGCTCCCACCCCTGTTCCTGTTTAATAGTACTCCTGTGAGTCATTGAGCTGACGAACTCGTGGATGAAGCACCCGCATGCATGTGAGAGGTACCTGACCTGAGAAAGATGTTGGTAGCCAACTCAGGAAAACCCAAATTTCAAACACTGTAATCTCTACTGATGACGGTTAAAGAACCAGAAACACGTGTCTAGAGATCAGCACTATCTGCGCCAACTGTGGTGAAACACTCGAACACTCTTGAAGCAAGCAAGTAACTAAAACTAGATTTACCACAATGCCAGGGGCGAACCTTGCTGGGAGGAAAAGCGGTGTGCTCCCACCTCTGTTCCTGTTTAATAGTACTCCCGTGAATCATTGAGCTGACGATCTTGTGGATGAAGCACCCGCATGCCTGTGAGAGGTACCTGACCTGAGAAATATGTTGGTAGCCTACTCAGCAACCCCCAAATTTGAAATACTGTAATCTCTACTGATGACAATTAAAGAACCAGAAACACATGTCTAGAGATCAGCACTATCTGCGCCAACTGTGGCGAAACACTCGAACACTCTTGAAGCAAGCAAGTAACTGAAACTGCATTTACAACAATGCCAGGGGCGAACCTTGCTGGGAGGTGAAGCGGTGTGCTCCCACCCCTGTTTCTGTTTAATAGTACTCCCGTGAGTCACTGAGCTGACGAGATCGTGAATGAAGCACCCGCATGCCTGTGATAGGTATCTGACCTGACAAAGATGTTGGCAGCCTACCCAGCAAACCTCACATTTGGAATACTGTAATCTCTACTGATGACGGTTAAAGAACCAGAAACACATGTCTAGAGATCAGCACTATTTGCGCCAACTGTGGCGAAACACTCAAACACTCTTGAAGCAAGCAAGTAACTGAAACTTCATTTACCACAATGCCAGGGGTGAACCATGCTGGGAGCTGAAGCGCTGTGCTCCCACACCTGTTCCTGTTTAATAGTACTCCCGTGAGTCACTGAGCTGACGAGCTTGTGGGTGAAGCACCCGCATGCATGTGAGAGGTACCTGACCTGAGAAAGATGTTGGCAGCCTACTCAGCAAATCCTAAATGTCAAACACTGTAATCTTTACTGGTGACGGTTAAAGAACCAGAAACACGTGTCTAGAGATCAGCGCTATCTGCGCCAACTGTGGTGAAACACTCACACACTCTTGAAGCAAGCAAGTAACTAAAACTGCATTTACCACAGTGCCAGGGGCGAACCTTGCTGGGAGGGAAAGCGGTGTGCTCCCACTCCTGTTCCTGTTTAATAGTACTCCCGTGAATCATTGAGCTGACGAGCTCGTGGATGAAGCACCCGCATGCCTGTGAGAGGTACCTGACCTGAGAAAGATGTTGACAGCCTACTCAGCAAACCCCACATTTGTAAGACTGTAATCTCTACTGATGACGGTTAAAGAACCAGAAACATGTTTCTAGAGATCAACACTATCTGCGTCAACTGTGGCAAAACACTCAAACACTCTTGAATCATGCAAGTAACTGAAACTGCATTTACCACAATGCCAGGGGTGAACCATGCTGGGAGCTGAAGCGGTGTGCTCCCACCTCTGTTCCTGTTTAATTGTACTCCCGTGAGTCATTGAGCTGACGAGCTTGTGGATGAAGCACCTGCATGCATGTGAGAGGTACCTGACCTGAGAAAGATGTTGGCAGCCTACTCAGCAAAACCAAAATTTCAAACTCTGTAATCTCTACTGATGACAATTAAAGAACCAGAAACACATGTCTAGAGATCAGCACTATCTGCGCCAACTGTGGCGAAATACTCAAGCACTCTTGAAGCAAGCAAGTAACTGAAACTGCATTTACAACAATGCCAGGGGCGAGCCTTGCTGGGAGGTGAAGCGGTGTGCTCCCACCCCTGTTTCTGTTTAATAGTACTCCCGTGAGTCGTTGAGCTGACGAGATCATGAATGAAGCACCAGCATGCCTGTGAGAGGTACCTGACCTGAGAAAGATGTTGGCAGCCTACTCAGCAAACTCCAAATTTCAAAGACTGTAATCTCTACTGATGATGGTTAAAGAACCAGAAACACATGTCTAGAGATCAGCACTATCTGCGCCAACTGTGGCGAAACACTCGAACACTCTTGAAGCAAGCAAGTAAATAAATTAGATTTACCACAATTCCAGGGGCGAACCTTGCTGGAGGGGAAGCGGTGTGCTCCCACCTCTGTTCCTGTTTAATAGTACTCCCGTGAATCATTGAGCTGACGATCTTGTGGATGAAGCATCCGCATGCCTGTGAGAGGTACCTGACCTGACAAAGATGTTGGCAGCCTACCCAGCAAACCTCACATTTGGAATACTGTAATCTCTACTGATGACAGTTAAAGAACCAGAAACACATGTCTAGAGATCAGCACTATCTGCGCCAACTGGGGCGAAACACTCAAACACTCTTGAAGCAAGCAAGTAACTGAACCTGCATTTACCACAATGCCAGGGGTGAACCATGCTGGGAGTTGAAGCGGTGTGCTCCCACCCCTGTTCCTGTTTAATAGTACTCCCGTGAGTCATTGAGCTGAGGACAGTGGCGTCACTAGGGTTGGTGTCACCCGGTGCGGGTAACTCATGGTGTCACCCCCTCACGACTTACCGCATGGACCTCCTCCGCCCGAGTCCGCCAGTGGACACAGTTGGCAAATAACGGGACCATACAGAATCCTTAGTAACGTTTGTAAATGTAGGTCCTATATTTACAAAATGTGCCTGTTAACAACAGTGTGATAATGATTCATTAATCAGGTTGTACAGTGGGCTACCTGCTAGTCAACAGTTTATTGGAATTTATAATATCATAGGTATGGTACTTTTTACTGGTGTGGTGTTCCCACTCTCCAGCAACACGATATATCAGTGGTCGAAGTGGGGGAATAAAAGTAGGGGAACTTTGGGCGGAGAATCAGAGGGCGGGAATAACCCAAGGGTTGGATCAGTGGGCAGAGCCAGAGGCGTGGCCAGAATGCGCAAACATCCCAATTTTTTGTATTTGTTTGGTTTCACTGCCCAGTTTTATCAACCAATGGATACACATGATTATTTAAAATTATAATGAGTTATTGACAGTAAAATGTGTTCACAAAGTGGGATATGCTTCTAATCACAGAATGTCCCCAAATACGATAAAATGTGGAAGCACAAGCCATTTGTCTCCGAGCCATGGAGTTTCTGTCATCAGCACTTCTCCCTTTTCCAAAACAGCACTTCAAACATGAATGGCTAAAAATCCTAGTTTGCAAATGTTTTCTAAATAATAATGGCTCTGCCATATTTGCCTCATAATGCAAGATCTGCAGCATGATCTGACCATTTAAACTAATAAATTGTTTGTAGCTCAAACGTATCAAAAGTTATTAAAAAATGTGACTTGTGTTGCTGCAGAGTAGATGACAGTTAATAGCTCAATGTTCTATGTTAGGATTTTAACTTATAAACTGCAAGTAACAAAGGGATCTCTCTGACAAAAGCCGTAGCCCACTGGCCTATTTACACTATGTGCACTTTGTGATCTGCATGGTACACGTTATTTGCAGCAGGTACATTAACCCTCTGAGCTACCTTTCCATGAGTCAAATCTTCCATAAGACAAAATTCCGATCTCTCTCTAGGAAGAACATTAATCACCAGCATCATCATGACATTTTTATTGTTACCGAAAATTACTGGAGGCCAGGAAGGAGGCAGCAAGCGCTTTTAGAACCATAATATACTTGCAAAAATGATGCCTCCAGCTAAAGTGAGCACCTGGTGCGGTCACACCGGTTGCACCGCCCTAGAGCTGGCCCTTCTCAAGGGTCCTGTGATCTCAGTGACAGGGTCACTGTTCTAGGGTGTACTGCTTCATAGACCTGCCCGCAAGACTGGAGGTGAACTTCAGTATGAATAGTGGTGGACAAGCCTTGAAGGTTAACCTACACTTGTCATGCTAGGATCCACCTGCTGGTGCTACGACACCGGGGCTTCTAATGTCTTGCGAAGCCTTCTAAGGTCTAGCATGAGATAGTGCTCTCTCAGGAGAGTGGTCTGGCAGACTGGTTATTAAGGCTGAACCTGGTTCCCCAGTTCCAAATTCAGCATCTCTGGCCATAGTGCCACATCCTCTCCCCCACTGAACACCATACTGCCCCACTGAGAAAAACTCAGACTGCCTTCAACTACAACCCAATTGTTGCCAGCTATAAGCATCTGGATGCGGCTCAATTTAAATTACGCACTGGGCAAGAGCAATGTGTGGCCTACAAAAAAAAGTGACAGCATCCTGGAAAAAGCAAACAATCATGGGGAATGCAAAATTTTGCAAACCATGTGAAATGTAAGCAGGAACAACATGGTTACCTTAACACTTTTACACTCACTGTTCTGAAATCAGTGAGTGCTTTTGCCTGAAAAGTTAAGGACATGACAACAGGGCCCTGAATGGACCCATTTCAATGGCCATTGCTTATATCCTTACAAAACGTAAGCAGTATGGTAAAAAAAGACAACATCCCTAGATACAGAGCAGCAGTACAAATTTTGTTTTTCAATCCTCACATTGCAGTACCTCCAGGATTGGTGCACTAGTTCCAAGCCCAGGGAAAACAAAGCCAAGACAACAAAAATAGCGCTTCACTGGCAAACTCTGTAAAAGTGGCGCTAATGTGTTTGGGTGTGAATAAAATCAATCTGGACAGTTTTCTACCACTCTGTATTACTTTATTTAGTTATTTATTTTTCATTTTTTTAAACTTTTATTCCCGATGCTGAATTTGGAATTAAATGTCAGAAAAATATGACATTGATTTCCAGCAAAAGTGCTTTTCTTTTTTGGATCCATTTCACAGGGAAGCAAATAAAAGAAAGGAGAGGAGACAGTGCGCACTGCGCACAGGCACCTCCTCCTCCTAAAAGGTTAGGTTGCTCTGCGCACACCGGCCCTGTTGGTGTCACCCCATGTGAGGGTGTCACCCGGTGAGGTCCGCACCCCCCGCACCCCCATAGTGACGCCGCTGGCTGAGGAGCTCGTGGATGAAGCACCCGCATGCCTGTGATAGGCACCTGTCCTGACAAAGATGTTGGCAGCCTACTCAGCAAACCCCAAATTTCAAAGACTGTAATCTCTACTGATGTCTGTTAAAGAACCAGAAACACGTGTCTAGAGATCAGCACTATCTGCACCAACTTTGGCGAAACACTCGAACACTCTTGAAGCAAGCAAGTATTCGAAACCGTATTTACCACAATGCCAGGGGCGAACATTGCTGGGTGGTGAAGCGGTGTCTTCCCATCCATGTTCCTGTTTAATAGTACTCCCGTGAGTCATTGAGCTGACGAGCTCGTGGATGAAGCACCCCCATGCCTGTGATAGGTACCTGACCTGACAAAGATGTTGGCAGCCTACTCAGCAAACCCCAAATTTCAAAGACTGTAATCTCTACTGATGTCTGTTAAAGAACCAGAAACACGTGTGTAAAGATCAGCACCATCTGGCGAAACACTAGAACACTCTTGATGTAAGCAAGTAACTGAAACTGCATTTACCACAATGCCAGGGGCGAACCTTGCTGGGAGGTGAAGCGGTGTGCTCCCACCCCTGTTCCTGTTTAATAGTACTGCCGTGAGTCATTGAGCTGACGAGCTCGTGGATGAAGCACCTGCATGCCTTTGAGAGGTAGCTAACTTGAGAAAGATGTTGGAAGCTGTTAGACTTGGGGATCTCTAGTTGGCACAGGTATGCACTTGTGATAAATAGGGACCCTCTCCTCTAGTCATGGTAAGGTGGTACACTCCTAAAATAACCCCTGCTCACCCCCTTGGTAGCTTGGCACGAGCAGACAGGCTTATCTCAGAGGCAGTGTGTAAAGCATTTGTGAACACATACAGTAACCAAGTGACAACACTACAGATGGACACCACACAGGTTTTATATTAAAAATAAGTATTCTTTATATAGATTTACCACAAGACCATTAAATGCCAAAAACACACAATACTGTTACTTTAGATGGTAGAATTTTGCTTAGCTCTCTTAAGTTCTTAAATGCGACACTTTAAGTCAATGTACCTCTTAGATGCGACACGCAGGGCAATGAAAGTATTGCAACGATGTTGATGCAATGAAGTTATGGTGCAAAGAAATAAAGATGTGAAGATCTTCCAGATGCGATACGCTTCTCCGATGTTGCGAGAAGACTCGACTCGATGCTTCAGCTACAGCGACGTCACCCTTTGGTGACAGTGGCCTTGGCAGCGGCACTCTTCTCCGACGTTTGCGAGATGCTTCCACTCGATGTGATGTTGCAGCGGCGACACCCCTTTACGCAATGCGACGACAGCAGCTCCGACGGTTGTACGCTTCTCCGGGGATGCGAGGCGCTTTTCTTGATGTGGTGCAATGCGCCAACTACGATGACTGCGATGGCGACACGCTTCTTCCTCGATGCGAGACTCTTCTCTTGATGCGGTGCAATGCATCAGCTACGATGGCTGCGATGGCGACACGCTTCTTCGGCGTTGCGAGACACTTCCTGGATGATGCGAGATGCTTCTGCTCGATGCAATGCTGCAGCGGCGACACACTTTGCGAGATGCGATGACAACAGCTCCGACGACGGAATGCTTCTCCCTCTTGAGTCGCGCTACCAGATCCTTGTGACACGCAGTCCCTCAGAAGGCCCAACAACAGCAGCAGGCACTTCCAAAGAACTATGTGGAGCTGGGGGGTGAAGTCTGTTGTTCCTGAGACTTCAGCAGGAGGCAAGCTCTTTTCCAAACCCTTGGAGATCCTTCATAAGTTGAGCAAAAGTACACACAAAGTTCCTTTCTCCTCTCTTTGGCAGTAAGGCAACCACTGCAGGCCAATCCCCCAGGTTCAGGGATAGTTTCCTCCTCAGCTTCTTCTGGTTCCTCCCTCAGCAGAGGTTCTTCTTGTTTTTCCAAAGTGATCTAAATTCTTGGGATCAGGGTCCCAATATTTATACCCAGAAATCCTTTGTCCTCTGAAGGCAGAGGGGCCTTTGCCCAGTCCAAACTAGTTCCTGAGCACTCTGTTTACCAGACTTCTCCTTTCCTTTCACAGTGCAGGGCATAAACATTAGACGCCCCACAGGAGATGGAGCCAGCATTGTGGAAGGCAAGTACAGCTCTGGAGCACTTTGTATACAGGATTCCTTCTCTTCATTCACTGTGCAGGGCAGAGACATCAGCCGCTCCCCAGGAGGTGGAGCCGGCATTGTGGAAGGCAGACACAGCCCTATTCAGGTCCTAGGTGCAACTCCTCCCACCCATCTAGATGCAGATCTCTCTATTCACCACAGGGGCACCTCACCCTGCCTCTTGGAATTCCCCATCCCTGTCACTCAAACTCCAGACAAAGGAATACACACAGCCTAGCAGAGGCAGATTTGAATGGATTGACAAAAAAATGCCTACTTTCTAAAAGTGGCATTTTCAAACACAAAATGTTAAAACCAACTTCACTAAAAGATGTATTTTATCATCCTGAGTTCTGGCATACTAAATTCGAATTTCTACCATGTTCTCTGAGTCAGTTAGGATTATAAAATGTGATAACCAATCTGCCCATTCTGGCCTATGGAGAACAGGTAGCCTTGCAATAGTAAAAAACGAAAAATGGCTGTAATTCACCATTAGAACATGCCACACACACCAGGGCATGTCCTACCTTATCCTTACAATGCACCCTGTCCTTGGGCCTACCATAGGGGTGTCTGATATGAAGAAAAGGGATGGTTTTGGGACTGGCAAGTGGGTGCACTTGCCCAGTCAGCATGAAAGTACCAGACTGCATGCAGGCTCTGCAATGGCAGAACTTAGACACATTTTTAAAGGCTGCTTCTGTGGGTGGCACAACTAGTGCTGCAAACCCACCAGCAGCATTTGGATTACAAGCCCTGGGCACTCCTGGTGCACTGTACTAGGGTCTGACAACTAAACCAAACCAACCAATCATGGAATCACAAATTATACATCAATTTACAATAGGGAGAGCATATTCACTTTAGCACTCATCAGCAGTGGTAAAGTGCCCAGAGTCATAAAACAGCCAACAACAGGTCAGAACAAATATAGGAGGAAGGCAAAACGTTCATGGATGACAATGCAAAAAGGGCCAAGTCCAACAGCAGGCTCCTCACCAAACCCCTAATTTGAAAGACTGTATTCTCTACTGATGACAGTTAAAGAACCAGAAACACGTGTCTAGAGATCAGCACTATCTGTGCCAACTGTGGCGAAACACTCGAACACTCTTGAAGCAAGCAACTGAAACTACATTTACCACAATGCCAGGGGCGAACCTTGCTGAGAGGTGAAGCGGTGGGCTCCCACCCCTGTTCCTGTTTAATAGTACTCCCTTGAGTCATTTAGCTGACGAGCTTGTGGGTGAAGCACCTGCATGCCTGTGAGAGGTACCTGACCTGAGAAAGAGGTTGGCAGCCTACTCAGCAAACCCAAAATTTCAAAGACTGTAATGTCTACTGATGACGGTTAAAGAACCAGAAACGCGTGTCTAGAGATCAGCACTATCTGTGCCAACTGTGGCGAAATACTTGAACACTCTTGAAGCAAGCAAGTAACTGGAACTTCATTTACCACAATGCCAGGGGCGAACTTTGCTGGGAGGTGAAGCAGTGTGCTCCCACCCCTGTTCCTGTTTAATAGTACTCCCATGAGTTATTGAGCTGACGAGCTCGTGGATGAAGCACCCTGTTTAATAGTACTTCTGTGAACATGCTTGAATCCATGAGTTGGCAGGGTATGCTCAGACGTGAGTCCCTTGCTCACTTTGCCACTGGATTCAAGCAAGCCTGGCTGAAGACGGCTGAAATGACAGAAACCGGTCCTAGGAAGCTTTTTTCCGGTCCAGGGAAGGCATGGTTTGGCAGTTCGGGCTGGACTGTTCCCATGAGGCACAGGGTCAGACTGATTTGCATATGGCCATTTCTGAACTGGGGTGGCAGAGTGGGCTAAAGAACGGTGATGGATCAAACCCAGATCTGTTGACTGGGTGTGAGTGTTTGATTGGTTCTGATGCTCCGTCCATCACCACCCCCTTTTGTACCGCTTTGTTCGCCATAAGTTGGCAGGGAATGCTCAGACATGAGTCCCTTGCTCACTTTGCCACTGGATTCAAGCAAGCCTGGCTGAAGATGGCTGAAATGCCAGAGAACGGTCCTAAGAAGCTTTTTTCCGGTCCAGGGAAGGCATGGCTTGGCAGTTCGGGCTGGACTGTTCCCATGAGGGACAGGGTCAGACTGATTTGCATATGGCCATGTCTGAACTGGGGTGGCAGAGTGGGCTAAAGAACGGTGATGGATCAAACCCAGATCTGTTGACTGGGTGTGAGTGTTTGATTGGTTCTGATGCTCCGTCCATCACCACCCCCTTTTGTACCGCTTTGTTCGCCATAAGTTGGCAGGGTATGCTCAGACGTGAGTCCCTTGCTCACTTTGCCACTGGATTCAAGCAAGCCTGGCTGAAGACGGCTGAAATGCCAGAAACCGGTCCTAGGAAGCTTTTTTCCGGTCCAGGGAAGGCATGGCTTGGCAGTTCGGGCTGGACTGTTCCCATGAGGCACAGGGTCAGACTGATTTGCATATGGCCATGTCTGAACTGGGGTGGCAGAGTGGTCTAAAGAACGGTGATGGATCAAACCCAGATCTGTTGACTGGGTGTGAGTGTTTGATTGGTTCTGATGCTCCGTCCATCACCACCCCCTTTTGTACCGCTTTGTTCGCCATAAGTTGGCAGGGTATGCTCAGACGTGATTCCCTTGCTCACTTTGCCACTGGATTCAAGCAAGCCTGGCTGAAGACGGCTGAAATGCCAGAAACCGGTCCTAGGAAGCTTTTTTCCGGTCCAGGGAGGGCATGGCTTGGCAGTTCGGGCTGGACTGTTCCCATGAGGCATAGGGTCAGACTGATTTTCATATGGCCATGTCTGAACTGGGGTGGCAGAGTGGGCTGAAGAATGGTGATGGATCAAACCCAGATCAGTTGACTGGGTGTGAGTGTTTGATTGGTTCTGATGCTCCGTCCATCACCACCCCCTTTTGTACCACTTTATTCGCCATAAGTTGGCAGGGTATACTCAGACGTGAGTCCCTTGCTCACTTTGCCACTGGATTCAAGCAAGCCTGGCTGAAGACGGCTGAAATTCCAGAAACCGGTCCTAAGAAGCTTTTTTCCGGTCCAGGGAAGGCATGGCTTGGCAGTTCGGGCTGGACTGTTCCCATGAGGCACAGGGTCAGACTGATTTGCATATGGCCATGTCTGAACTGGGGTGGCAGAGTGGGCTAAAGAACGGTGATGGATCAAACCCAGATCTGTTGACTGGGTGTGAGCGTTCGATTGGTTCTGATGCTCCGTCCATCACCACCCCCTTTTGTACCGCTTTGTTCGCCATAAGTTGGCAGGGAATGCTCAGACATGAGTCCCTTGCTCACTTTGCCACTGGATTCAAGCAAGCCTGGCTGAAACAGCCAACAACAGGTCAGAACAAATATAGGAGGAAGGCAAAACGTTCATGGATGACAATGCAAAAAGGGCCAAGTCCAACAGCAGGCTCCTCACCAAACCCCTAATTTGAAAGACTGTATTCTCTACTGATGACAGTTAAAGAACCAGAAACACGTGTCTAGAGATCAGCACTATCTGTGTCAACTGTGGCGAAACACTCGAACACTCTTGAAGCAAGCAACTGAAACTACATTTACCACAATGCCAGGGGCGAACCTTGCTGAGAGGTGAAGCGGTGGGCTCCCACCCCTGTTCCTGTTTAATAGTACTCCCTTGAGTCATTTAGCTGACGAGCTTGTGGGTGAAGCACCTGCATGCCTGTGAGAGGTACCTGACCTGAGAAAGAGGTTGGCAGCCTACTCAGCAAACCCAAAATTTCAAAGACTGTAATGTCTACTGATGACGGTTAAAGAACCAGAAACGCGTGTCTAGAGATCAGCACTATCTGTGCCAACTGTGGCGAAATACTTGAACACTCTTGAAGCAAGCAAGTAACTGGAACTTCATTTACCACAATGCCAGGGGCGAACTTTGCTGGGAGGTGAAGCAGTGTGCTCCCACCCCTGTTCCTGTTTAATAGTACTCCCATGAGTTATTGAGCTGACGAGCTCGTGGATGAAGCACCCTGTTTAATAGTACTTCTGTGAACATGCTTGAATCCATGAGTTGGCAGGGTATGCTCAGACGTGAGTCCCTTGCTCACTTTGCCACTGGATTCAAGCAAGCCTGGCTGAAGACGGCTGAAATGACAGAAACCGGTCCTAGGAAGCTTTTTTCCGGTCCAGGGAAGGCATGGTTTGGCAGTTCGGGCTGGACTGTTCCCATGAGGCACAGGGTCAGACTGATTTGCATATGGCCATTTCTGAACTGGGGTGGCAGAGTGGGCTAAAGAACGGTGATGGATCAAACCCAGATCTGTTGACTGGGTGTGAGTGTTTGATTGGTTCTGATGCTCCGTCCATCACCACCCCCTTTTGTACCGCTTTGTTCGCCATAAGTTGGCAGGGAATGCTCAGACATGAGTCCCTTGCTCACTTTGCCACTGGATTCAAGCAAGCCTGGCTGAAGATGGCTGAAATGCCAGAGAACGGTCCTAAGAAGCTTTTTTCCGGTCCAGGGAAGGCATGGCTTGGCAGTTCGGGCTGGACTGTTCCCATGAGGGACAGGGTCAGACTGATTTGCATATGGCCATGTCTGAACTGGGGTGGCAGAGTGGGCTAAAGAACGGTGATGGATCAAACCCAGATCTGTTGACTGGGTGTGAGTGTTTGATTGGTTCTGATGCTCCGTCCATCACCACCCCCTTTTGTACCGCTTTGTTCGCCATAAGTTGGCAGGGTATGCTCAGACGTGAGTCCCTTGCTCACTTTGCCACTGGATTCAAGCAAGCCTGGCTGAAGACGGCTGAAATGCCAGAAACCGGTCCTAGGAAGCTTTTTTCCGGTCCAGGGAAGGCATGGCTTGGCAGTTCGGGCTGGACTGTTCCCATGAGGCACAGGGTCAGACTGATTTGCATATGGCCATGTCTGAACTGGGGTGGCAGAGTGGTCTAAAGAACGGTGATGGATCAAACCCAGATCTGTTGACTGGGTGTGAGTGTTTGATTGGTTCTGATGCTCCGTCCATCACCACCCCCTTTTGTACCGCTTTGTTCGCCATAAGTTGGCAGGGTATGCTCAGACGTGATTCCCTTGCTCACTTTGCCACTGGATTCAAGCAAGCCTGGCTGAAGACGGCTGAAATGCCAGAAACCGGTCCTAGGAAGCTTTTTTCCGGTCCAGGGAGGGCATGGCTTGGCAGTTCGGGCTGGACTGTTCCCATGAGGCATAGGGTCAGACTGATTTTCATATGGCCATGTCTGAACTGGGGTGGCAGAGTGGGCTAAAGAATGGTGATGGATCAAACCCAGATCAGTTGACTGGGTGTGAGTGTTTGATTGGTTCTGATGCTCCGTCCATCACCACCCCCTTTTGTACCACTTTATTCGCCATAAGTTGGCAGGGTATACTCAGACGTGAGTCCCTTGCTCACTTTGCCACTGGATTCAAGCAAGCCTGGCTGAAGACGGCTGAAATTCCAGAAACCGGTCCTAAGAAGCTTTTTTCCGGTCCAGGGAAGGCATGGCTTGGCAGTTCGGGCTGGACTGTTCCCATGAGGCACAGGGTCAGACTGATTTGCATATGGCCATGTCTGAACTGGGGTGGCAGAGTGGGCTAAAGAACGGTGATGGATCAAACCCAGATCAGTTGACTGGGTGTGAGTGTTTGATTGGTTCTGATGCTCCGTCCATCACCACCCCCTTTTCTACCGCTTTGTTCGCCATAAGTTGGCAGGGTATGCTCAGACGTGAGTCCCTTGCTCACTTTGCCACTGGATTCAAGCAAGCCTGGCTGAAGACGGCTGAAATGCCAGAAACCGGTCCTAGGAAGCTTTTTTCCGGTCCAGGGAAGGCGTGGCTTGGCAGTTCGGGCTGGACTGTTCCCATGAGGCACAGGGTCAGACTGATTTGCATATGGCCATGTCTGAGCTGGGGTGGCAGGGTGGGCAAAAGAACGGTGATGGATCAAACCCAGATCTGTTGACTGGGTGTGAGCGTTCGATTGGTTCTGATGCTCCGTCCATCACCACCCCCTTTTGTACCGCTTTGTTCGCCATAAGTTGGCAGGGAATGCTCAGACATGAGTCCCTTGCTCACTTTGCCACTGGATTCAAGCAAGCCTGGCTGAAACAGCCAACAACAGGTCAGAACAAATATAGGAGGAAGGCAAAACGTTCATGGATGACAATGCAAAAAGGGCCAAGTCCAACAGCAGGCTCCTCACCAAACCCCTAATTTGAAAGACTGTATTCTCTACTGATGACAGTTAAAGAACCAGAAACACGTGTCTAGAGATCAGCACTATCTGTGTCAACTGTGGCGAAACACTCGAACACTCTTGAAGCAAGCAACTGAAACTACATTTACCACAATGCCAGGGGCGAACCTTGCTGAGAGGTGAAGCGGTGGGCTCCCACCCCTGTTCCTGTTTAATAGTACTCCCTTGAGTCATTTAGCTGACGAGCTTGTGGGTGAAGCACCTGCATGCCTGTGAGAGGTACCTGACCTGAGAAAGAGGTTGGCAGCCTACTCAGCAAACCCAAAATTTCAAAGACTGTAATGTCTACTGATGACGGTTAAAGAACCAGAAACGCGTGTCTAGAGATCAGCACTATCTGTGCCAACTGTGGCGAAATACTTGAACACTCTTGAAGCAAGCAAGTAACTGGAACTTCATTTACCACAATGCCAGGGGCGAACTTTGCTGGGAGGTGAAGCAGTGTGCTCCCACCCCTGTTCCTGTTTAATAGTACTCCCATGAGTTATTGAGCTGACGAGCTCGTGGATGAAGCACCCTGTTTAATAGTACTTCTGTGAACATGCTTGAATCCATGAGTTGGCAGGGTATGCTCAGACGTGAGTCCCTTGCTCACTTTGCCACTGGATTCAAGCAAGCCTGGCTGAAGACGGCTGAAATGACAGAAACCGGTCCTAGGAAGCTTTTTTCCGGTCCAGGGAAGGCATGGTTTGGCAGTTCGGGCTGGACTGTTCCCATGAGGCACAGGGTCAGACTGATTTGCATATGGCCATTTCTGAACTGGGGTGGCAGAGTGGGCTAAAGAACGGTGATGGATCAAACCCAGATCTGTTGACTGGGTGTGAGTGTTTGATTGGTTCTGATGCTCCGTCCATCACCACCCCCTTTTGTACCGCTTTGTTCGCCATAAGTTGGCAGGGAATGCTCAGACATGAGTCCCTTGCTCACTTTGCCACTGGATTCAAGCAAGCCTGGCTGAAGATGGCTGAAATGCCAGAGAACGGTCCTAAGAAGCTTTTTTCCGGTCCAGGGAAGGCATGGCTTGGCAGTTCGGGCTGGACTGTTCCCATGAGGGACAGGGTCAGACTGATTTGCATATGGCCATGTCTGAACTGGGGTGGCAGAGTGGGCTAAAGAACGGTGATGGATCAAACCCAGATCTGTTGACTGGGTGTGAGTGTTTGATTGGTTCTGATGCTCCGTCCATCACCACCCCCTTTTGTACCGCTTTGTTCGCCATAAGTTGGCAGGGTATGCTCAGACGTGAGTCCCTTGCTCACTTTGCCACTGGATTCAAGCAAGCCTGGCTGAAGACGGCTGAAATGCCAGAAACCGGTCCTAGGAAGCTTTTTTCCGGTCCAGGGAAGGCATGGCTTGGCAGTTCGGGCTGGACTGTTCCCATGAGGCACAGGGTCAGACTGATTTGCATATGGCCATGTCTGAACTGGGGTGGCAGAGTGGTCTAAAGAACGGTGATGGATCAAACCCAGATCTGTTGACTGGGTGTGAGTGTTTGATTGGTTCTGATGCTCCGTCCATCACCACCCCCTTTTGTACCGCTTTGTTCGCCATAAGTTGGCAGGGTATGCTCAGACGTGATTCCCTTGCTCACTTTGCCACTGGATTCAAGCAAGCCTGGCTGAAGACGGCTGAAATGCCAGAAACCGGTCCTAGGAAGCTTTTTTCCGGTCCAGGGAGGGCATGGCTTGGCAGTTCGGGCTGGACTGTTCCCATGAGGCATAGGGTCAGACTGATTTTCATATGGCCATGTCTGAACTGGGGTGGCAGAGTGGGCTAAAGAATGGTGATGGATCAAACCCAGATCAGTTGACTGGGTGTGAGTGTTTGATTGGTTCTGATGCTCCGTCCATCACCACCCCCTTTTGTACCACTTTATTCGCCATAAGTTGGCAGGGTATACTCAGACGTGAGTCCCTTGCTCACTTTGCCACTGGATTCAAGCAAGCCTGGCTGAAGACGGCTGAAATTCCAGAAACCGGTCCTAAGAAGCTTTTTTCCGGTCCAGGGAAGGCATGGCTTGGCAGTTCGGGCTGGACTGTTCCCATGAGGCACAGGGTCAGACTGATTTGCATATGGCCATGTCTGAACTGGGGTGGCAGAGTGGGCTAAAGAACGGTGATGGATCAAACCCAGATCAGTTGACTGGGTGTGAGTGTTTGATTGGTTCTGATGCTCCGTCCATCACCACCCCCTTTTCTACCGCTTTGTTCGCCATAAGTTGGCAGGGTATGCTCAGACGTGAGTCCCTTGCTCACTTTGCCACTGGATTCAAGCAAGCCTGGCTGAAGACGGCTGAAATGCCAGAAACCGGTCCTAGGAAGCTTTTTTCCGGTCCAGGGAAGGCGTGGCTTGGCAGTTCGGGCTGGACTGTTCCCATGAGGCACAGGGTCAGACTGATTTGCATATGGCCATGTCTGAGCTGGGGTGGCAGAGTGGGCAAAAGAACGGTGATGGATCAAACCCAGATCTGTTGACTGGGTGTGAGCGTTCGATTGGTTCTGATGCTCCGTCCATCACCACCCCCTTTTGTACCGCTTTGTTCGCCATAAGTTGGCAGGGAATGCTCAGACATGAGTCCCTTGCTCACTTTGCCACTGGATTCAAGCAAGCCTGGCTGAAGACGGCTGAAATGCCAGAAACCGGTCCTAGGAAGCTTTTTTCCGGTCCAGGGAAGGCATGGCTTGGCAGTTCGGGCTGGACTGTTCCCATGAGGAACAGGGTCAGACTGATTTGCATATGGCCATGTCTGAACTGGGGTGGCAGAGTGGGCTAAAGAACGGTGATGGATCAAATCCAGATCTGTTGACTGGGTGTGAGTGTTTGATTGGTTCTGATGCTCTGTCCATCACCACCCCCTTTTGTACCGCTTTGTTCGCCATAAGTTGGCAGGGTATGCTCAGACGTGAGTCCCTTGCTCACTTTGCCACTGGATTCAAGCAAGCCTGGCTGAAGACGGCTGAAATGCCAGAAACCGGTCCTAGGAAGCTTTTTTCCGGTCCAGGGAAGGCATGGCTTGGCAGTTCGGGCTGGACTGTTCCCATAAGGCACAGGGTCAGACTGATTTGCATATGACCATGTCTGAACTGCAGTGGCAGAGTGGGCTAAAGAACGGTGATGGATCAAACCCAGATCTGTTGACTGGGTGTGAGTGTTTGATTGGTTCTGATGCTCCGTCCATCACCACCCCCTTTTGTACCGCTTTGTTCGCCATAAGTTGGCAGGGTATGCTCAGACGTGAGTCCCTTGCTCACTTTGCCACTGGATTCAAGCAAGCCTGGCTGAAGACGGCTGAAATGCCAGAAACCGGTCCTAGGAAGCTTTTTTCCGGTCCAGGGAAGGCATGGCTTGGCAGTTCGGGCTGGACTGTTCCCATGAGGCACAGGGTCAGACTGATTTGCATATGGCCATGTCTGAGCTGGGGTGGCAGAGTGGGCAAAAGAACGGTGATGGATCAAACCCAGATCTGTTGACTGGGTGTGAGCGTTCGATTGGTTCTGATGCTCCGTCCATCACCACCCCCTTTTGTACCGCTTTGTTCGCCATAAGTTGGCAGGGAATGCTCAGACATGAGTCCCTTGCTCACTTTGCCACTGGATTCAAGCAAGCCTGGCTGAAGACGGCTGAAATGCCAGAAACCGGTCCTAGGAAGCTTTTTTCCGGTCCAGGGAAGGCATGGCTTGGCAGTTCGGGCTGGACTGTTCCCATGAGGAACAGGGTCAGACTGATTTGCATATGGCCATGTCTGAACTGGGGTGGCAGAGTGGGCTAAAGAACGGTGATGGATCAAATCCAGATCTGTTGACTGGGTGTGAGTGTTTGATTGGTTCTGATGCTCTGTCCATCACCACCCCCTTTTGTACCGCTTTGTTCGCCATAAGTTGGCAGGGTATGCTCAGACGTGAGTCCCTTGCTCACTTTGCCACTGGATTCAAGCAAGCCTGGCTGAAGACGGCTGAAATGCCAGAAACCGGTCCTAGGAAGCTTTTTTCCGGTCCAGGGAAGGCATAGCTTGGCAGTTCGGGCTGGACTGTTCCCATGAGGCACAGGGTCAGACTGATTTGCATATGACCATGTCTGAACTGCAGTGGCAGAGTGGGCTAAAGAACGGTGATGGATCAAACCCAGATCTGTTGACTGGGTGTGAGTGTTTGATTGGTTCTGATGCTCCGTCCATCACCACCCCCTTTTGTACCGCTTTGTTCGCCATAAGTTGGCAGGGTATGCTCAGACGTGAGTCCCTTGCTCACTTTGCCACTGGATTCAAGCAAGCCTGGCTGAAGACGGCTGAAATGCCAGAAACCGGTCCTAGGAAGCTTTTTTCCGGTCCAGGGAAGGGATGGCTTGGCAGTTCGGGCTGGACTGTTCCCATGAGGCACAGGGTCAGACTGATTTGCATATGGCCATGTCTGAACTGGGGTGGCAGAGTGGGCTAAAGAACGGTGATGGATCAAACCCAGATCTGTTGACTGGGTGTGAGTGTTTGATTGGTTCTGATGCTCCGTCCATCACCACCCCCTTTTGTACCGCTTTGTTCGCCATAAGTTGGCAGGGTATGCTCAGACGTGAGTCCTTTGCTCACTTTGCCACTGGATTCAAGCAAGCCTGGCTGAAGATGGCTGAAATGCCAGAAACCGGTCCTAGGAAGCTTTTTTCCGGTCCAGAGAAGGCATGGCTTGGCAGTTCGGGCTGGACTGTTCCCATGAGGCACAGAGTCAGACTGATTTGCATATGGCCATGTCTGAACTGGGGTTGCAGAGTGGGCTAAAGAACGGTGATGGATCAAACCCAGATCTGTTGACTGGGTGTGAGTGTTTGATTGGTTCTGATGCTCCGTCCATCACCACCCCCTTTTGTACCGCTTTGTTCGCCATAAGTTGGCAGGGTATGCTCAGACGTGAGTCCCTTGCTCACTTTGCCACTGGATTCAAGCAAGCCTGGCTGAAGACGGCTGAAATGCCAGAAACCGGTCCTAGGAAGCTTTTTTCCGGTCCAGGGAAGGCATGGCTTGGCAGTTCGGGCTGGACTGTTCCCATGAGGCACAGGGTCAGACTGATTTGCATATGGCCATGTCTGAACTGGGGTTGCAGAGTGGGCTAAAGAACGGTGATGGATCAAACCCAGATCTGTTGACTGGGTGTGAGTGTTTGATTGGTTCTGATGCTCCGTCCATCACCACCCCCTTTTGTACCGATGTGGCCAGAGATGCCAATTGGGTTTTAGCTTCAATACAGTTTTAGGGAAGGAACACAGGCCCTGGGCACACTCAGTCAAAGCATATCAGCAAATCAGAAAAAAGTGGGGGCATACTATACAAGAAAGATGGCACTTTCTCACAGATGGGGCCTGAGGTGATGTGTGCAAACATGCCTTGTGGTGGGTTTTAAGATGGGGAAATAATTCCACTTCAATCCTGAGTGTCCCTAGGGTCCAAGTAGTCCACTAGGTACATACCTTCAATGCTCCAGTCAGCATACATATACTTCCAGCAATCACCCTGTCACTCTCCTTGCACTCCTCTAGTGACCCATTCAGCACCATGTACTAATCCATTCACTGCGCCAAAACCAAACACTTATAAATTCACCCAGGCACTCTCCTTGCAGTACTCTAATCATTCAGTCAGTACCCAAGTACTCATGCACTGAGCCAGGTCTTAGCACATGGACTGCTTCAAACAACTATCCACTATGCATGCAGTCCTCTAACCACCTACACACTTGTCTTTCACACTTTCAATTCCCCAGTCAGTATATATACACTTCCAGAAAACACCCTGTCACTCCCCTTGCACTCCTCTAGTGACCCATTCAGCACCATGTACTAATCCATTCACTGCGCCAAAACCCAAACACTTATAAATTAACCTCGGCACTCTCCTTGCAGTAGTCTAATCATTTAGTCAGTCCCCAAATACGCATCGAGTGACCCAGGCCTTAGCACATGGACTGCTTCAAACCCCTATCCACTATGCATGCAGTCTTCTAACAACCTTGTGGTAAATAAAATATCACGCTGTCATAATTTTTCAGATATCAATAAGATCATGCATAAAGCAAGAGGCTGAGTCTGTGGTATCAGATTCATAAAGGGCTTTATTCCAATAACTCGAGTCAAAGGGAGAATATTTCCATCACCAAAATTGGATCTGGACGGGGCTGAAAAGTATTCTCAATATTCTCAAAACATTATTCACAGAGTACAGTATATATACATTTCTCAATTGTACGTAAGCAAAAGAGCAAGAGAGAATGAGATAAGAGCATGTGGGCGTGTAAGTAGGCGTGAAGGTGGGCGTCCATGTGGGCGTCCACTTGATGATAATGGGTAATTTGTCATGTGTGGGTGGATACCTGGAGATGATTTCGCAATGTCAGCAGAAATACTTGGCAGAGATGCGCGCGCAGCAGCATGACGTGTGATTGACGCGCAACTAGAGGGTGAAGGGGACTTGACATTTAGCTCTACATGTGGAGACAAAAAGTCTGGGGGGTCAAGTCAACCTAATCCCAAATCATATCTAACATCCTATGTTTAAAGAACTATGTTATCCACAAGGGAAGGGCTCTCGGACAAAATCTATTCTATACTGACTGTGAGTGCGTGTACAAGCGTCTAAGTGTCTACACTAAATGCGAGGGGGTAGGAATATTCCATGGTAACAGGGCTATGAATTACTTGCATAAAGACAGAGAAGTCGGGCCTTTTGCTCGGTAACTGGAAAGAATGTTTACTTAAACTACTAGGCAGGAATGCATCGGCTGAGGGGGAAGCAGATAATTCGAAGGTGAAATACAGTTCTTGGCAGAGAATAGGCTGATGTCAGGCTTCGTGAGCCGCGCAGAGAATGAGACAAAGTTCATGGTCACAGATGCAGGCTCAGACTGGAGCTTTCAGAGGCAGAAGGCAAGAAGAGTTCGATGACAGAATCAGGGCCTACTTGCCTGGATGGTAAAATGGCATAAGTGAACCATATAAAGCCGGTGGCCTTTCATACTTAGGAATGGAATATCCGGCCTATTCATGGCGGATCTGACAGAGGACATGTTGACGGTGGACGCACATGTGTTTGCGTCTTCATAACTGGAACTGGAGGGAACATACATGTACTTGTGATTCATACATGAAACCGTTGGGGTCCAAGATAGGGGACATAACTGATCAGAAAAATCCATATTTCCACATTCCCTCCTTGTCCCCTACTTGCCCGTCAAGAGATATCAATCTTCATTAATCCATTGATCTGTTCATATAGCATCATTTGTTCTTCTTTCTTCTTCCGGGATCTTGAATGAAAATCTTGATGTGGAATGCACGATGTGGCACACAGACCACAGATCGCTGGTCCACATTGTAGACATAGACAGCAACTGAATAGTATGAGAAGGCCAATACCTAGGAAAGATAGGACCTTCCATCCAAAGGTAGATAATACACTCCAAAACCAACCGGACCAAGTCCAGGTGCCTGGATTCTGGTGTATCTGGCTTACAATCTTATGAAGGCGAGTTATGGCTTTATATACAGATGGCGAATTTTCTGGTATGAAAAATGCAACAGCTTGATTTGATGACCCTACAAGCTCCGCCCCTATCGGCCAGGATAACGTCAAGGACAAGACTATTTTGAAGCACAACAATCCGCATAGCAGACTGCTCTTCTGTTAAATTGCCTAAGGCGGAAATAGTTTCGTTCACTACTGCTTCAAGGGTTCTGGTTAATCTACGTATCAGCTTACTATTGGTAACTGTACCTATATAGGGAAAGAAACCTTTATTGAAATCTGTGTATTTTTCCCATGCTGTTTCAGTGTAATCGACAATTGGGAGATCTCTCTGCTGTCTATTGTGTACTAAATGAGTATTTCTATGATAATCAGGAGGAGCTAGGAAAACAGGTGGTAGGAGGAATGCTATGTAACAGGTACCATCCCAATCTAGAGGTAGGCGTATATATGCGGTCTGGCCACATATAAAGTAGGAATGACGAGAAGCTCTAAATGTAGACTTGCCTTGATCACTGAATTTTATTACAGTGGTGCATTTACTATGGCCCATGTGTATGGAGCCATTCTTTCTTATACATAATTCCCCTTTTACTGGGAATACGGACATGGCGGGCAAGATTGGTGTAGCTTCAGATTCAACGTTCAGGATCATGAGGTTGAGTGTAAAATTACCTAATCCATATACTTCATTTCTTAGATCAGTTCCTGTTCTTTTGGGAAGTCCCTCCTTGTTAGGGTAGCAGACTTTAAGCAAAACTAAGTTCAGGTTTCCCCATACCCAGTTGTCTTGATAAACTGCGGAATTCGAATCTAGGGAATTAATCAAACTAAACCATGCTCCACAGGAGCCATTGTGTGTGAACGGATAGAGAAAGAGGGGCAAAACTCCCTTATAGTTCTGATAGGGGGGGAGTCGGCCACAGACCCAGCAGTCTGTAGCATTGCTAGTCTGATGTGAATGGTGCAGCATCTGAATAAAGGTATTGTTGCGTAAGGCAAGTCGATATGATAGCTCATAGGATGGCAGATCACTAAATGTGTGCTTTATGGTATCATTAGTGGAGGAGTATAAGAGTGAGGCAATAGGAGGAAAAATAGCATGTAGTATTAAGCTGATACATATTATCGTGATGCACATAAGAGATTGAAAAATTACAGTCACTATACATCTATTTGCTTCTTATCTAGCTCTCTTATTTTTGCTTTATGTTATTGTCCAAGATCTTATGCGAGCCAGAATACATGTTCAACCGCTTCACCACCTAGTGGACTTAATTGATCAAACGGGTTCTGACTTAGATCAAAGTTTAGCTTTGTGGAAACTTCTGGGGAGTCTCCTCTAGAAAATGGTGTTCAAAATCCAAAATTCAAGTTCTGTCAAGAATTCCTGTCATACGAGGGGAGGAAAACGGTAACCAGCGAAAACGGACTACATCTCCCAGGATGCTTAGCGGTTGAGAGGTTATGTAAACAGGAGAGCTGTTACATAACTCAAGGGAAACACGCCCTTATGTAAACAGGAGAGCTGTTACATAACTCAAGGGAAACACGCCCTTATGTAAACAGGAGAGCTGTTACATAACTCAAGGGAAACACGCCCTTATGTAAACAGGAGAGCTGTTACATAACTCAAGGAAAACACGCCCTATAAAGGGAGGAACCGGGAGGTACAAGGCTGTCGGATATTGTGTTTACACCGACGTACCTGCTTCGTGAAGAGCAGTGTTCCGGAGTGGTGCTCCAGTAAGGCAAGAACGGAGGTAGGTCGAGTCGTTACTCCCTGGGCCGTGTCTTGCCCCATCGTCACCTGTGAAGGACCCGGAAGCTCTACCGGTCAACCATTGAGCTTCGCTTTTTGACTCGGCTGAGTCCAAGCGCAGTGGCGCTTTTGCTGGTTGGAGTCGTAACTCCCAGCCCGACCAGAGACACAGGGACTGCCAGCTGTAACGCACACCAGGAGGTGTTTGCCGCGTTACAGACTCGGAAGTCCACAGGATCGATCGAGCGGCTGCTCTCGGTTCAGTCTTCTTGCTTGTGATTGGGGTATCGGTGACGCATCACCAGGAGGTGACTCCGCGTCCCGGTGCAGTCTGAGGAAGAGGTTGAGCGGCTGCTCCCTTCAGGTAGAGACCCCGGCTGGGTGTTTCCCTGACTCCTCGATTCTCCCCAACACTCTTCGTGCCCCTCACCGCCTACCGATTGGCATTGTCGGCCATTTCATTTCTGCCCTCTGTTGGCATACGCCGGGATCGGCGTATATGCAGAGGACGGTTAGGACCATCCGTGCTGTGGGCTGGTAACGTACTTAGCCTGGAGGATTCCAGTGACTATAACTTTTGTTTGTTCTTTGTATTTTATTTGCCTTCATTAAAAGAACTAACCCTTCACAAGTGGTTGCGTCCTCATTGTCGTGTCTGTTAAACGATCCTGAGACGTTCAGGGCGTTACAAAATATCCGACCTTAATAACACTAACTGTCTCCCGGTCGATAACAGACATGGCAACACTTGATGATGTGCTGGCTGCTTTAGCGGCCATGCAAGTTGAAGTGGCTGCCTCTAGGCAAGAAACAGCCGATGTAAAAGCCAGACTGGATGCTATCCAATTGGACCCGCTCACGCCCAGCACCTCCCTCACGAACCAGACCCCTGCGGTAGTAGTGGAAATGCCGGTAGCCATCCCCTTGGCAACACCAGAGAGGTACAGTGGGGATCCTAACACAGTGCAGGTATTCCTCACACAAGTGGCGCTACATTTATCGTGCAAACCAAAGGCGTTCCCCACGAGTCAGGCTCGTGTGGCTTTCCTTATATCCTATTTGGCTGGAAACGCGGCACAATGGGCCGTACCTCTGGTGAGCAGGGACGACCCCCTCTTATGTGATTGGGGTGCTTTTCGCGAGGAATTCCTGAAGGTATTCGACAGAAGGGCTGACTCGTACACGGCGGACCGTGAAATGCTTGAGTTGAGACAGGGATCCAACGACCTGGTGCAGTATCTCAACGCGTTCCGAAGGCTGGTTGCGGAAACCAAGTGGCCTGTTGCTAAACAGACGGCGCTCTTCCATCAAGGGCTGTGCGATGAGCTCAAGGACGCCGTGGCTCATATTGACCCTCAACCCAAGACATGTGAGGGCCTTATCAACCTGGTATTACGGCTGGAACATAGGCTAAGTGAAAGAAAGGGGGATCATGGGAGAAAAGGAAAATCCCTTCCATCCTATGTGACGGTGGGAAGTCCTGAAACTTCCACCGCATCCAAGGGAGAACCCATGGACATCAGCGCAATACGAGCGAGCCTCACAGCCACGGAGAAAGAGTCACGCCGTAAACAAGGATTGTGCCTATATTGTGGCAAAAAAGGCCACTACGTACGTGAATGCCCTGCCAAACCGAAGACGTCACGTTATCGGGCCAACCGGTCGGTAACAGCCGTGGTGGACATACCGGCGGAAAACTAGAGGACTCCAAGACCAGAGAAGGGGCATCTCGGAGTCACTCATCCATCCCTTCACTTTCCAACTCGGTCACTAAGGGACAACGACACCTGTTTATCACGGTGCACGTGGGAGTGCATGACCAGTGGATACCCGTTGTGGCCATGGTGGATTCAGGGGCCACTGGCATGTTTATGGACCACAACGAGGCATGCAGGCTAGGGCTAGTGCTTCTTCCCAAAGCAGTTCCCGAAGACGTCTATGCGGTAGACGGAAGGCGATTGGTGACGGGGCCCATCGGACAGCACACGGGGGTCCTTCCGATGAGATATGGGAGGAACCATTTGGAACAAATCGATTTTAACATCATCCGAGCGCCCCAATATGGCGTCATATTGGGATTGCCGTGGCTACAGAAACACAACCCCTTTGTGGATTGGCCAACACATCGCATCGAAATGACGTCACCGTATTGCATCCTGCATTGTGGAATAAGAACGGAATCCCTTGACGCAGATGAGAGCGGGAGTCAGACGGTGGCTACAGCGGCAGAAAAAGATGTGGCTCTCCCCCAGGCTTATCACAGTTTTGAGGATGTATTTGATGAGGTGAAGGCGGAAGTGCTACCACCACATAGACAGTTTGACTGCCAGATCGACCTGGTGCCAGGGGCCAGCGTTCCCAGCGGCAGGCTGTATGCCCTGACGGAGCCTGAAAACGTGCATCTCCGGGGGTACCTGGATAAACTCCTCAAGCTAGGATTCATCCGCCCGTCCAAGTCTCCGGCCGCCTCGCCACTCTTCTTCATCCCGAAGGCTAATGGGGAGCTGAGAGCCTGTGTGGACTTTAGGGCATTGAATGCGATAACCATAAAAAATCGGTACCCCTTGCCTCTCATCAGTGTACTTCTGGAACAGGTCAAGAAAGCTCGTATCTACACCAAGTTGGATTTGAAAGGGGCATACCATCTGGTGCGCATGAGGGACGGAGACGAGTGGAAGACCGCCTTTAAGACCAGGTTCGGCCTTTTTGAGTACCTCGTCATGCCGTTCGGTCTGTGCAACGCCCCGGCAGCCTTTCAGTACTTTTTGAATGAGGTATTCAGAGAGGAGTTGGATATCTACGTGGTCGTATATATCGACGACATCCTCATCTATTCGTCCAGTGTGGAGGAGCACGTACACCACGTCAAAGCTGTGCTCCAAAAGCTGAGGGAAAACATGCTGTTTTGTAAACTCAGCAAGTGTGACTTCCACGTCACATCCGTGGAATTCCTCGGAGTGATGCTGAGTCCAGAGGGACAGGAGATGGCAGAACGAAAGATCAAGGCGGTGAAAGAATGGCCGGTGCCCCAAAGCGTGAAGGACGTCCAAAGTTTCATTGGCTTCGCCAACTTTTACAGGCGGTTTATAGATGGATTTTCAGGAGTGGTGGCCCCAATCACACAGCTACTGAGGAAGTCCAAGGAGTTTGTCTGGTCCCCTGAAGCGAACAAAGCCTTTGAGGCCCTGAAAAGCGCCTTTGGTAAGGCGCCGGTGTTGGCTCACCCCGATCCGGATCTCCCCTACGTGGTGGAAGCGGACGCGTCGGATGTGGCGCTGGGGGCTATCTTGTCCCAACGCAACCACGACACAGGGGTGCTTCATCCCGTTGCGTACATGTCCCGCAAACTCAACGACGCCGAACGCAACTACCATATTGCGGAGAAGGAGCTTCTCGCAATCAAGGACGCCTTCACCGAATGGAGGCATTGGTTGATGGGGGCAAGACATGTGGTATCGGTGTACACGGACCATCGGAACCTACAGTTCATGACGGCCACTAGACACCTTTCTCCCAGGCAGCTGCGGTGGATGATCTTCTTTGCGGGGTTCAACTTCCGCATCACATATCGGCCGGGGACAGAAAACCGGAAGGCGGACGCCCTGTCCCGTCAATCTGCAGTTAAGGAACCATTGCCTGCAACCGAGCGTTCCATCATTTCCCCGAGGATGGTATTGGGGGTTATCCAACCGGATACTTTCCTGAGGGGAATAAAGAGAGGGATCAGGTCATTCGCATGGCGGAGGTGGCTCCTCAGTCACAGAGAATGGCAGCTGAATGACGGGATACCCCTGAAGGGCAGGTGCCTATTGATACCCACGCCTAGGCTAAGGAAACAAGCATTCATCTGGTGCCATGACTCTCCATGCGCAGGTCATTTGGGCTTTGAAAAAACGGTGGCTAGCATGGGACGGCATTTCTGGTGGCCAACCATGAGAGTGGATGTCAGGAGGTGGGGACAGGAGTGTCCTACGTGTGCTACCATGAAGGCCGACCATGGCCGAACCCAAGGGCTCTTACATCCACTTCCGACCCCGGATAGACCATGGGATAGCATATCACTGGACTTCGTGGTGGGCCTACCGGTAGACCAGGGGATGACGGCAATACTGGTGGTGGTGGATTACTTGACGAAAATGGGGCACTTCATCCCCTGCAAGAGAGTCCCTACGGCCGGGGAATTGGCGTCACTACTCCTAAAGAATGTGGTACGACTGCATGGATTACCTGGGGTGATCGTGTCGGACCGGGTGTCGCAGTTTACTGCGCAATTCTGGAAGACTTGGTGCACTGCGCTGCATGTTAAGACCGCCCTGTCCACCAGCTACCACCCTCAAACGGACGGCCAAACCGAGCGCCTGAACCAAACGCTCAAACAGTATCTGCGATGTTTTGTGGACCAGGGCAGGGAAGAATGGGTCGACTTGCTATGGGTTGCAGAGATAGCCTATAACAACGCCACTCACAGCTCCACACAGTCATCTCCGTTCTATAGCAACTATGGCCAACATCCCAGGTTCTTGCCATTTCTACATCCGTTCAGAGAGGACAGGATTCCCGCCACAGCGGACAGGGTGGCACACATAAAAGACACGTTGATGCGCTCAAGGGCTGTCCTAATAGAGGCCAAGAGAAGATACAAGGCTGCGGCAGATAGGAAGAGAAGGCCCGGGCCACTGTACCGCACTGGAGACTACGTCTGGATATCCACAAGAAACATGAGGTTTCGAAAGAACAGTGTGTTCCATCCCAAGTACATGGGCCCCTATCGAATTACCAAGTGTATGGGTCCCGTGAACGTAAAGGTGTGCTTGCCCCAGTCATTGCGGATACACCCTGTCTTTCATGTATCATTGCTCAAACCAGCACCCTCCAAGCCGTCTGGGACACCTAGGCCGGTATGCGTGGAGTCGGATGTGGAGTATGAAGTGTCGGGCATACGGGCGTCCAAATGGCGCAGGGGGAAGCTGTGGTACCTGGTTGCGTGGAAAGGCTATGGCCCGGAGGAGCATTCATGGGAACCGGCTGAAGGGGTTCATGCTCCGCGCTTGGTCTCCTTGTTCCATCGGCGTTTTCCTGCCAGCGCTGGACCCGTGGGGAGCCGCTGAGAGGGAGGATGTACTGTCAAGAATTCCTGTCATACGAGGGGAGGAAAACGGTAACCAGCGAAAACGGACTACATCTCCCAGGATGCTTAGCGGTTGAGAGGTTATGTAAACAGGAGAGCTGTTACATAACTCAAGGGAAACACGCCCTTATGTAAACAGGAGAGCTGTTACATAACTCAAGGGAAACACGCCCTTATGTAAACAGGAGAGCTGTTACATAACTCAAGGGAAACACGCCCTTATGTAAACAGGAGAGCTGTTACATAACTCAAGGAAAACACGCCCTATAAAGGGAGGAACCGGGAGGTACAAGGCTGTCGGATATTGTGTTTACACCGACGTACCTGCTTCGTGAAGAGCAGTGTTCCGGAGTGGTGCTCCAGTAAGGCAAGAACGGAGGTAGGTCGAGTCGTTACTCCCTGGGCCGTGTCTTGCCCCATCGTCACCTGTGAAGGACCCGGAAGCTCTACCGGTCAACCATTGAGCTTCGCTTTTTGACTCGGCTGAGTCCAAGCGCAGTGGCGCTTTTGCTGGTTGGAGTCGTAACTCCCAGCCCGACCAGAGACACAGGGACTGCCAGCTGTAACGCACACCAGGAGGTGTTTGCCGCGTTACAGACTCGGAAGTCCACAGGATCGATCGAGCGGCTGCTCTCGGTTCAGTCTTCTTGCTTGTGATTGGGGTATCGGTGACGCATCACCAGGAGGTGACTCCGCGTCCCGGTGCAGTCTGAGGAAGAGGTTGAGCGGCTGCTCCCTTCAGGTAGAGACCCCGGCTGGGTGTTTCCCTGACTCCTCGATTCTCCCCAACACTCTTCGTGCCCCTCACCGCCTACCGATTGGCATTGTCGGCCATTTCATTTCTGCCCTCTGTTGGCATACGCCGGGATCGGCGTATATGCAGAGGACGGTTAGGACCATCCGTGCTGTGGGCTGGTAACGTACTTAGCCTGGAGGATTCCAGTGACTATAACTTTTGTTTGTTCTTTGTATTTTATTTGCCTTCATTAAAAGAACTAACCCTTCACAAGTGGTTGCGTCCTCATTGTCGTGTCTGTTAAACGATCCTGAGACGTTCAGGGCGTTACAAGTTCAAAGTCTTTTTCCTTTGTAAAAGAGTGGTGAAGGTGCACTTTGACTTTAACGGCCGTCCCCGTGGTCCAGAGCACTGACTTTGGCGCCTTTCATCCAGGAGCGATGGAGTATTCTTTGACCTGGGTGTTGTCAGAGAAGGCGGCAGCAACCTGCGAACAACAAGAGAGTAGTGCAGACATCAAGGAAGCCAGGTAATCTGTCAGCATGTTATTATCTTTTAGGCATTGGAGTGCCCCACATATTTGGTGGTCTACCAAAGACCACTTCATAGGGAGATAAGCCTGTTCTAGAATGAGCTACAATTCGCATGTAAAAGAGGGCAACCGGCAGGGCTACCATCCAGTCTATACCTTTGTCTGCGCAAATTTTTAATGTCTGATTATGTCTTTCTACAAGGCCTGCTGCTTCAGGATGTCGCACACAATGGAATTTCCAGGTATACCCTAACAGAAGGGACACCTGCTTCATTAGTACCAGGACATATTTGTAACCTCTACATCTGTTTATTTGGATATAATCCATTTGGAGCACTTCAAAAGGGTGGTCAGGTGGATGGAATCCACCTTGTTCCATCGGAATGCCTTTACCTGCATTGAATTGGCAACAGATCATACATGTTCTGACCTTTTGTTTCGCTGCTGCACGCAGGTGCTTGTTGAACCATATATTCTGTAAGCTATCTATCATTGCTTTCTCTCCTAAGTGTGCAGGACTATGTGCGGTATTTATAATTATTTGTACCATTGAATCAGAAAGAAACCCTGATCAGTCAGTACCCCTCCTTGTTCCGACCATTTCTTTAATTCGTCCATAGTAGCATGTGTCTGTATGTCTTGTACATCCTTGGAAGGATCCCTAACTGTCATGGCTTTGGACACTTATTGAACCTGTAACTTTGTCATGTCTAGTGGGGTCTGAGCTGTCTGTTTAGCTGTTCGGTCTGCCAGATCATTGCCTTGGGAAATGGTATCTGTGGCTCTAGTATGTGCTTTACATTTTAGGATAGCTATGGCTGTTGGTAGATGTATTGCTTCCAGTAGGGCTTGAATATGGGGGCCATGATGTATCTTGGCCCCATGAGAGGTCAAGAAACCTCTTTCTCGCCAGAGAATCGGTGTAAATGTTTACTCTCAGGTGCTTAGCTCTTATGCACGCTTGTGTCAGGGCGATGAGCTCTGCTGCTTGTGCTGACAATATGTCTATTCTTTTAGTCTCTATTATTACAGTATCAGTAGTCACTGCATATGCTGCCACTAATTCTCCCGCCCCTGTCCTCATGCATGAGCCGTCAACTTATAGTGTTAGGTCGGGGTCTGGGAGTGCAACGTCTGTCAAGTCTTGTCTTGGTTTAGTCACGGTATGTATTACTTCAACACAGTCGTGTGGTGAAACGCTTTCTGTACTGGAGGGCAAAAGGGTAGCGGGATTCAGTATGTTGCATCGTCTGATCTCTATGTGTGGTTGAAATAACGTTGGCTCATAGCCTGTCAGTCTAGCTACAGTCAGGTGTTGTGTTTGTGTCCGGTTCAAGAGAACCTCTACTGCGTGTAGTACTTGTACTGTCAGAGGGTGGCCCAGCACTATCAAGTCACTTTGTCTTATGGCTAAGGCCGTTGCTGCAACTGATTTTAGGCACGCAGGCAAAGCCTGTGCTACTGGGTCTAATGTACTAGAAAAATAAGCACAGGGCTCGTGTTTTCCTGCATGATCTTGTGTTAGGACAGATAGTGCTGTTCCATCCCGCTCTGTCACAAAAAGCATAAACGATTTGTTGTAATCAGGGTTTGCTAAAACTGGTGCTTGACATAAAGCTCTCTTTAATTCTTCAAATGCCACAGTGTGTTCTTGTGTCCAAGGGAGGACTTTAGTAGAAGCTGTATTAGGGGCTTGGACTAATTCCCCTGAAAGATCACAATAAAACATGAGAAAAAGGGGAAAGCACCATACCTATTTCCTTGGCTTAATTTCTAAGGGGGCTAATTTCTAAGGGGCTTAATTTCTTAAGGGGCTAGCGGGAAGCGAACCTCCTCAGGGGCCAGCAGAAAGCCAATATTCTCCTCCTTCCCCCCCTTTTTGACAGGAGGAAATCTGAAACAGATTTCACTGCTGTCAAACACTATCAAACCCTGTGTCTTGTCAACACTATTAATCCCTGTGTGTAGCTACTGGGCGTAAGCAAAATTATAGGGGATACACAGCGTATTTGAAACGGCGAGAAATCCTTCAAATTAATGTACAAACCTCATTGTGTTAGCTCATAAGCTAGCCAAATGACATCTCATATGCAAATGTCCCTATTACATGAACCTACACCAACCTGAAGTCAATATTAATGCTAGTAGGCCCTAATAGGAATGCTAAATTACCTAAATATTCGGAAAACCAAGTTTAAGAACAGTTGTTAAAGTTGATAATAAATAATTAATCTGCTAAAAAAAAATCAGTAATTCTGCAATAATTTCCACCTATACAATAAACAGCCTAATTTAAAAACAAGTCAACTTTTGGGGCCACCACTTACAAGAATGAGCTTACTAGAGCAAACTTTAAAAAGGAAATCCTGTCAGATATTTTCTCATTACCCTAAATACCGAGCCTCATTTGTCACTCTGTGGTGGCAGTCCTGTTTTAAAACAGGCCTTTCAAGAGTTAAGATGCGAGTGCACAGATCATAAGTGTTCCTTAATGTCCAATCTGGAAACATATGACCGAGGCTGCCTGTCTATAAGAGAAAGGCAGTCATGTGAAAAATATTTTAGTCTTGCATAATTTTTCCTTTTATTTCATTCATCTCCAACACCAATTAGACATACACTGATAACGTGTTGTCTGCTATTTTGACAGCATGATAAAGGTAATATCACGTCTGTGAAATTTAGTAATTGTGAACAAGTTCCAGCCAAGCGCTGTGCAAAGATCGCCGTCGTCACGACTATCTCTGTACTTGCACAGGAGAACTTGGTATTAAACGCTAAACAGACTGGTCAATACAACACAAAAACAAAACATATATAAAATACATATGCCAAGCCATCAGTATACCAAGCACAGAAAGCATAGACAATTGCACTAACATATATAAATGAGCAGCGATGCGCAATTACAGTACCTATAGCTCAGAGGCGAACATTCTGGCCTGCTTAATTTGTCAGGCTTATAATCAATAATTCATTTACCTGCCCTATACACCCCCATCTGAAATCACCGTGTCAAGTCTGACACACAGAATCAGCAATAATAATCAAAAACGAAGAACACACGAACCTGTTTGTTTTCTTTTATAAAAACAGAATCAGCAATAATAATCAAAAACGAAGAACACACGAACCTGTTTGTTTTCTTTTATAAAAATGAGCTATGCATCTTCGTCAACACAATGTACCCTAATGTCCCAGACGAAGACGCACCTCTCATCTCTCCTCACAGACTTTTAACCACTGGATCATTTATCCAATGCAACTGGTGGCAGCTTGTGGCCACAATTCAAAAATGTCTGAATTTGAAAATCGTTTTTATATTGGCACATAGCCCTTAAAATTCCAAGCAAGAGCAACATTTTACTTTCTGGCCAGAAGCAATATAGCATTTTCTAAAAAATAAAACAAATCTTCTCCATAGACATTTCCTCGGGGCACTCGTTTTGCACAGAATAGAACAAGGGAATCTTTCTCGACTTACATTTCTCAGCTGCCCTGTCTTATCAGAGAAGTTAAAAATAGCCCCTCAGCGCGGCCTGAGCCTGGGCTGCCAGCCAACTTTTTTTCGTTGTTCCGGCTGCAGGCATTACACAGATGCGATGTCAGAGAAGCTTTCTAAGCAGTGCCTCTGTTCTGCTCCTCTCACCGGCCCCCACCTACACTGGCTACAAGGTCAGAATCTGTCTCCGATTTCTGTATCACATACTGCTCTACACAGCCCCCACCTTCTCCTCACTCTGAAGCTGTCAAAGACAAAAAGACTACTCAATTCCATAAAAACTGCAATAATTCGCTCAATTGAAAAATTATTTTTACATACAATTTGCACTCAGGGGGTCATAATCTCACCGACTTGACCCAGCACATTGGCTCACTGGACCACCAAGAACACAAACCTGTATTCTTGAACAATTTGCAAATTCGAAATACCCACAATTCTTTTTTTTTTTTTTTTTTTTTTTTTTTTTTTTCAAGCTAAACTTTTCAAAAATTACTCTTTCATAAGAGTGTTTCGTTGTCCATCTACTTGTTCTGCTTTTACTCGGATACCTTCCTCAACTAACATATTTTCTCGAACTTTATTTGAATTCTCCTTACTCTTCTCTTCCTGTCTACGTGCTTTTTCCGTACGTCTATACGATTCTTTTCGCCATAAATCAATGGCGTCTTTCTGTTATTATCTAGCTTTCCTTTTCCATAATTCTTCCTCTACTTTCACGATGCAATCTGCATCCCAGGTCCCAGCTGCGGGCCACCTGTGACTTTCTGATAATTCTTTGGTGTAGTCCACCCATAAATCAAGAAATAGTATGGCGTCTAAGCCATGTTTGTGATACAGGAAGTGCCCTGGAGTGTCCCTAGGAGGAATAGGAACAGCTTCTTCGAGTACCCCTTTTCTAGTTGTGATCTGTCTTAATTTCGAAAAGAGCGGCATATTGACAACTGATCTGATACTTAATCTTGAACACACCTAATACAAAAAACACAATAATGAACAGTCATTCATACCACAATATGCAGGACGTTTTAACACATTAAACATTTAACATTTAAATGAACAACAATGATGATCGTCTGCAAAACTAAATCACCAAGCATAATTCTCGACAATAACTAGATACTTCGGAATACTTGATATACTGCTAAACAGTACATATACACTGCTGAAACAGTGCAGACCAGATTTGTGTACCCAAACCCGTCTTGACCGGCACAACCTATGTGCACGTCAGAAATGCCTCCCCAGCAATGGTACTCACCGGGTAGCTTCGGAAACGGAAGGCCTCAGAAACTTGACTGAACTGGACTGGACCGGACTGGACTGGACTGGACCCGACTCGTGACCTGGATACTTCAGAACTTCGGAATCTGGTGGGCCTCTGTATACCTCGGACACAGCTCTCTCGCAGGTGGGCTCTGGGTAGGACAATCTGCGTTCCTCACCGCCTCGTATGGATGCCTGGTCGCAGTCTGTCCCCTTCATTGGCCTGAGGGAGTTGGCGGGAAGACCCGCGACGTGCGCGCTTGAAGTCCATCACGGCTATGGAAGGGGGCAAAACTGGACCTTCATCTCCGGCGTGTGGGGAAAGAGATTAAACTGTTCGGGCGCCATTATGTGGTAAATAAAATATCACGCTGTCATAATTTTTCAGATATCAATAAGATCATGCATAAAGCAAGAGGCTGAGTCTGTGGTATCAGATTCATAAAGGGCTTTATTCCAATAACTCGAGTCAAAGGGAGAATATTTCCATCACCAAAATTGGATCTGGACGGGGCTGAAAAGTATTCTCAATATTCTCAAAACATTATTCACAGAGTACAGTATATATACATTTCTCAATTGTACGTAAGCAAAAGAGCAAGAGAGAATGAGATAAGAGCATGTGGGCGTGTAAGTAGGCGTGAAGGTGGGCGTCCATGTGGGCGTCCACTTGATGATAATGGGTAATTTGTCATGTGTGGGTGGATACCTGGAGATGATTTCGCAATGTCAGCAGAAATACTTGGCAGAGATGCGCGCGCAGCAGCATGACGTGTGATTGACGCGCAACTAGAGGGTGAAGGGGACTTGACATTTAGCTCTACATGTGGAGACAAAAAGTCTGGGGGGTCAAGTCAACCTAATCCCAAATCATATCTAACATCCTATGTTTAAAGAACTATGTTATCCACAAGGGAAGGGCTCTCGGACAAAATCTATTCTATACTGACTGTGAGTGCGTGTACAAGCGTCTAAGTGTCTACACTAAATGCGAGGGGGTAGGAATATTCCATGGTAACAGGGCTATGAATTACTTGCATAAAGACAGAGAAGTCGGGCCTTTTGCTCGGTAACTGGAAAGAATGTTTACTTAAACTACTAGGCAGGAATGCATCGGCTGAGGGGGAAGCAGATAATTCGAAGGTGAAATACAGTTCTTGGCAGAGAATAGGCTGATGTCAGGCTTCGTGAGCCGCGCAGAGAATGAGACAAAGTTCATGGTCACAGATGCAGGCTCAGACTGGAGCTTTCAGAGGCAGAAGGCAAGAAGAGTTCGATGACAGAATCAGGGCCTACTTGCCTGGATGGTAAAATGGCATAAGTGAACCATATAAAGCCGGTGGCCTTTCATACTTAGGAATGGAATATCCGGCCTATTCATGGCGGATCTGACAGAGGACATGTTGACGGTGGACGCACATGTGTTTGCGTCTTCATAACTGGAACTGGAGGGAACATACATGTACTTGTGATTCATACATGAAACCGTTGGGGTCCAAGATAGGGGACATAACTGATCAGAAAAATCCATATTTCCACAACCTACACACTTGTCTTTCACACCTTCAATTCTCCAGTCAGTATCCATACACTTCCAGAAAACACCCTGTCACTCCCCATGCACTCCTGTAGTGACCCATTCAGCACCATGTACTAATCCATTCACTGCGCCAAAACCCAATCACTTATAAATTCACCCAGGCACTCTCCTTGCAGTACTCTAATCATTCAGTCAGTACACTAGTACTCATGCACTGAACCAGGCCTTAGCACATAGACTGCTTCAAATGCCTATCCACTATGCATGCAGTCCTCTAACCACCTACACACTTGTCTTTCACATCTTCAATTCCCCAGTCAGTTTCTATACACTTCCAGCAAATACCCTGTCACTCCCCTTGCACTCCTCTAGTGACCCATTCATCACCATGTACTAATCCATTCACTGCGCCAAACCCCAAACACTTATAAATTTACCCAGGCACTCTCCCTGCTGTACTCTAATTATTCAGTCAGTACCCAAGTACTCATGCAGTGAGCCAGGCCTTAGCGCAGGGCCTGCTTCAAACACCTATCCACTATTCATGCAGGCCTCTAACCACCTACATACTTGTCTTTCACACCTTCAATACCCCAGTCAGTATACATACACTTCCAGCAAAAACCCTGTCACTCCCCATGCACTCCTGTAGTGACCCATTAAGCACCATGTACTAATCGATTCACTGCGCCAAAACCCAACCACTTATAAATTCACCCAGGCACTCTCCTTGCAGTACTCTAATCATTCAGTCAGTACACTAGTACTCATCCAGTGACCCAGGCCTTAGCACATGGACTGCTTCAAACCCCTATCCACTATGCATGCAGTCCTCTAACCACCTACACACTTGTCTTTCACACCTTCAATGCCCCAGTCAGTATACATACACTTCCAGAAAACACCCTGTCACTCCCCATGCACTCCTGTAGTGACCCATTCAGCACCATGTACTAATCCATTCACTGCGCCAAAACCCAATCACTTATAAATTCACCCAGGCACTCTCCTTGCAGTACTCTAATCATTCAGTCAGTACACTAGTACTCATGCACTGAACCAGGCCTTAGCACATAGACTGCTTCAAATGCCTATCCACTATGCATGCAGTCCTCTAACCACCTACACACTTGTCTTTCACATCTTCAATTCCCCAGTCAGTTTCTATACACTTCCAGCAAATACCCTGTCACTCCCCTTGCACTCCTCTAGTGACCCATTCATCACCATGTACTAATCCATTCACTGCGCCTAACCCCACACACTTATAAATTCACCCAGGCACTCTCCTTGCAGTAGTCTAATCATTCAGTCAGTACCCAAGTACTCATGCAGTGAGCCAGGCCTCAGCGCAGGGCCTGCTTCAAACACCTATCCACTATGCATGCAGGCCTCTAACCACCTACATACTTGTCTTTCACACCTTCAATGCCCCAGTCAGTATACATACACTTCCAGCAAAAACCCTGTCACTCCCCATGCACTCCTGTAGTGACCCATTCAGCACCATGTACTAATCGATTCACTGCACCAAAACCCAACCACTTATAAATTCACCCAGGCACTCTCCTTGCAGTACTCTAATCATTCAGTCAGTACCCAAGTACTCATGCAGTGAGCCAGGCCTTAGCACATGGACTGCTTCAAACCCCTATCCACTATGCATGCAGTCTTCTAACCACCTACACACTTGTCTTTCACACCTTCAATTCTCCAGTCAGTATCCAAACACTTCCAGCAAACACCCTGTCAATCCCCTTGCACTCCTCTACTGATCCATTCAGCATGATGTACTAATCAATTTACAGCGCCAAAACTCAACCACTTACACATTCACCCAGGCACTGTCCTTGCAGTACCCTAATCATTCAGTCAGTACTCAAGTACCCAAGTACTCATGCAGTGACCCAGGCCTTAGCACATAGACTGCTTCAAACCCCTCTCCACTATGCATGCGGTCCTCTAACCACCTAAACACTTGTCTTTCACAACTTCAATTCCCCAGTCAGTATCTATACACTCCAGCAAACACCCTGTCACTTTCCTTGCACTCCTCTAGTGACCCATTCAGCACCATGTACTAATCCATTTACTGCGCCAAAACCCAAACACTTATGAATTCATCCAGGCACTCTCCTTGCAGTACTCTAACCATTCAGTCAGTACCCAAGTACTCATGCAGTGAGCCAGGCATCAGCACATAGACTGCTTCAAACGCCTATCCACTATGCCTGCAGTCCTCTAACCACCTACACACTTGTCTTTCACACCTTCAAATACCCAGACAGTATCCATACACTTCCAAGAAACACCCTGCTACTCCACTTGCAATCCTCTTGTGACCCATTCAGCACCATGTACTAATCCATTCACTGCGCCAAAACCCAAACAATTATGAATTCACCCAGACACTCTCCTTACAGTACTCTAACCATTCAGTCAGTACCCAAGTACTCATGCAGTGAGCCAGGCCTCAGCACATAGACTGCTTCAAACGCCTATCCACTATTAATGCAGTCCTCTAACCACCTGCACACTTGTCTTTCACACCTTCAATTCCCTAGTCAGTATCCATACACTTCCAGGAAACACCATGTCACTCCCCTGGCACTCCTCTAGGAATACATTCAGTACCATGTACTAATCCATCCACAGCGCCAAAATACAAACACTTATAAATTTACCCAGGCACTCTCCTTGCAGTACTCTAATCATTCAGTCAGTACCCAAGTACTCATTCACTGAGCCTGGCTTTAGCAAATTGACTTCTTCAAACGCCTATCCACTATGCATGTAGTCCTGTAACCACATGCACCCTTGTCTTTCACACGTTCACTTCCCCAGTCAGTATCCATACACTTCCAGCAAACACCCTGTCACTCCTCTTGCACTCCGCTAGTGACCCATTCAGCACCATTTACTAATCCAGTCACTGCGCGAAAACCCAACTACTTATTAATTTCCCCAGGCACTCAGTTCCTTACACTACTCTAATCATTCAGTCAGTACCCAAGTATGCATCCAGTGACCCAGGCCATAGCTCATGGACTGCTTCAAACCCCTATTCACTATGCATGCGGTCCTCTAACCACCTACACACTTGTCTTTCATATCTTCAATTCCCTTGTCAGTATCCATAGACTACCCGGAAACACAGTGTCACTCTTCTTGCATTCCTCTAGTGACACATTCAGCACCATGTACTAATCCATTCACAGCGCAAAAAACCAAACACTTATAAATTCACCCGGGCACTCTCCTTGCAGTACTCTAAATATTAAGTCAGTATCCAAGTTCTCATGCAGCGAGCCAGGCCTTAGCACATGGACCACTTCAAACCCATATCCACTATGCATGCAGTCCTCTATCCACCTACACACTTGTCTTTCACACCTTCAATTCCCTAGTCAGTATCCATACACTTCCAGGAAACACCCTGTCACTCCTCTTGCACTGCTCTAGGAACACATTCAGTACCATGTACTAATCCATCCACAGCTCCAAAACCCAAACACTTATAAATTCGCCCAGGCACTCTCCTTGCAGTACACTAATCATTCAGTCAGTGCCCAAGTACTCATGCACTGAGCCAGGCCTTAGCACATGGACTTCTTCAAACGCCTTACCACTATGCATGCAGTCCTGTAACCACATGCACACTTGTCTTTCACACCTTCAATTCCCTATTTAGTATCTGTACACTTCCAGGAAACACCCTGTCACTCCCCTTGCACTCTGCTAGTGACCCATTCAGAACCATGTACTAATCCATTCACTATGCGAAAACCCAACCACTTATAAATTCACTCAGGCACTCTCCTTACACTACTCTAATCATTCAGTCAGCACCCAAGTATGCATCCAGTGACCCAGGCCATAGCACATGGACTCCTTCAAACCCCTATTCACTATGCATGCGGTCCTGTAACCACCTACACACTTGTCTTTCACACCTTCAATTCCCTAGTCAGTATCAATACACTTCCAGCAAACACCCTGTCACTCCCCTTGCACTCCGCTAGGGACCCATTCAGCACCATGTACTAATTCACTCACTGTGCGAAAACCCAACCATTAATAAATTCACCCAGGCACTCTCCTTACACTACTCTAATCGTTCAGTGAGCACCCAAGTAAGCATCCAGTGACCCAGGCCATAGCACATGGACTGCTTCAAACCCCTATCCACTATGCATGCAGTCCTCCAACCACCTACACACTTTCTTTCACAACTTCAATTCCCTAGTCAGTATCCATACACTTCCAGGACACACCCTGTCACTCCTCTTGCACTCCTCTAGTGACCAATTCAGCACCATGTACTAATCCATTCACAGCTCCAAAACCCAAACACTCATAAATTCACCCAGGCACTCTCCTTGCAGTACTCTAATCATTCACTCAGTTCCAAAGTACTCATGCACTGAGCCAGGCCTTAGCACATGGACTACTTCAAACGCCTATTCACTATGCATGCAGTCCTGTAATCACATGCACACTTATCTTTCAAACCTTCAATTCCCCAGTCAGTATCTATACACTTCCAGCAAACACCCTGTCACTCGACTTGCACTCCTCTAGTACCCATTCAGCACCATGTACTAATCCATTCATTGCGCGAAAACCCAATTACTTATAAATTTACCAAGGCACTCTCCTTACACTACTCTAATCATTCAGTCAGTACCCAAGTACGCATCCAGTGACCCAGGCCTTAGCACTTGGACTGCTTCAAACCCCTCTCCACTATGCATGCAGTCCTCTAACCACCTACACACTTGTCTTTCACACCTTCAATTCCCTATTCAGTATCTGTACACTTCCAGGAAACACGCTGTCTCTCCTCTTGCACTCCTCTAGTGACCCATTCAGCACCATGTACTAATACATTCAATGCGCTAAAACCCAAACACTTATAAATTCACCCAGGCACTCTCCTTGCAGTACTCTAAATATTCAGTTAGCATCCAAATACTCATGCAGCGAGCCAGGCCTTAGCACATGGACTGCTTCAAACAAATATCCACTATGCATGCAGTCCTCTAACCACCTACACACTTGTCTTTCACACCTTCAATTCCCTAGTCAGTATCAAAACACTTCCAGGAAACACCCTGTCACTCTTCTTGCACTCCTCTAGGAACATATTCAGTACCATGAATTAATCCATCCACAGCTCCAAAACCCAAACACTTATAAATTTACCCACGCACTCTCCTTGCAGTACTCTAATCATTCAGTCAGTACCCAAGTACTCATTCACTGAGCCAGGCCTTAGCAATTGGACTTCTTCAAACGCCTATCCACTATGCATGCAGTCCTGTAACCACATGCACCCTTGTCTTTCACACGTTCACTTCCCCAGTCAGTATCCATACACTTCCAGCAAACATCCTGTCACTCCTCTTGCACTCCGCTAGTGACCCATTCAGCACCATTTACTAATCCAGTCACTGCGCGAAAACCCAACTACTTATTAATTTCCCCAGGCACTCAGTTCCTTACACTACTCTAATCATTCAGTCAGTACCCAAGTATGCATCCAGTGACCCAGGCCATAGCTCATGGACTGCTTCAAACCCCTATCCACTATGCATGCGGTCCTCTAACCACCTACACACTTGTCTTTCATATCTTCAATTCCCTAGTCAGTATCCATAGACTACCCGGAAACACAGTGTCACTCTTCTTGCATTCCTCTAGTGACACATTCAGCACCATGTACTAATCCATTCACAGCGCAAAAAAACAAACACTTATAAATTCACCCGGGCACTCTCCTTGCAGTACTCTAAATATTAAGTCAGTATCCAAGTTCTCATGCAGCGAGCCAGGCCTTAGCACATGGACCGCTTCAAACCCATATCCACTATGCATGCAGTCCTCTAACCACCTACACACTTGTCTTTCACACCTTCAATTCCCTAGTCAGTATCCATACACTTCCAGGAAACACCCTGTCATTCCTCTTGCACTCCTCTAGGAACACATTCAGTACCATGAACTAATCCATCTACAGCTCCAAAACCCAAACACTTATAAATTCACCCAGGCACTCTCCTTGCAGTACACTAATCATTCAGTCAGTACCCAAGTACTCATGCACTGAGCCAGGCCTTAGCACATGGACTTCTTCAAACGCCTTACCACTATGCATGTAGTCCTGTAACCACATGCACACTTGTCTTTCACACCTTCAATTCCCTATTCAGTATCTGTACACTTCCAGGAAACTCCCTGTCACTCCCCTTGCACTCTGCTAGTGACCCATTCAGTACCATGTACTAATCCATTCACTATGCGAAAACCCAACCACTTATAAATTCACTCAGGCACTCTCCTTACACTACTCTAATCATTTAGTCAGCACCCAAGTATGCATCCAGTGACCCAGGCCATAGCACATGGACTCCTTCAAACCCCTATTCACTATGCATGCGGTCCTCTAACGACCTACACACTTGTCTTTCACACCTTCAATTCCCTAGTCAGTATCAATACACTTCCAGCAAACACCCTGTCACTCCCCTTGCACTCCGCTAGTGACCAATTCAGCACCATGTACTAATCCATTCATTGCGCGAAAACCCAATTACTTATAAATTTACCAAGGCACTCTCCTTACACTACTCTAATCATTCAGTCAGTACCCAAGTACGCATCCAGTGACCCAAGCCTTAGCACTTGGACTGCTTCAAACCCCTCTCCACTATGCATGCAGTCCTCTAACCACCTACACACTTGTCTTTCACACCTTCAATTCCCTATTCAGTATCTGTACACTTCCAGGAAACACCCTGTCACTCCTCTTGCACTCCTCTAGTGACCCATTCAGCACCATGTACTAATACATTCAATGCGCTAAAACCCAAACACATATAAATTCACCCAGGCACTCTCCTTGCAGTACTCTAAATATTCAGTCAGTATCCAAGTACGCATTCAGTGACCCAGGCCTTAGCGCATGGATTGGTTCAAACCCCTATCCACTATGCATGCGGTCCTCTAAACACCTACACACTTGTCTTTCACAACTGCAATTCCCTAGTCAGTATCCATACACTTCCAGGAAACACCCTGTCACTCCTCTTGCACTCCTCTAGGAACACATTCAGTACCATGAACTAATCCATCCACAGCTCCAAAACCCAAACACTTGTAAATTCACCCAGGCACTCTCCTTGCAGTACACTAATCATTCAGTCAGTACACAAGTACTCATGCACTGAGCCAGGCCTTAGCACATGGACTGCTTCAAACGCCTTACCACTATGCATGCAGTCCAGTAACCACATGCACACTTGTCTTTCACACCTTCAATTCCCTATTCAGTATCTGTACACTTCCAGGAAACACACTGTCACTCCCCTTGCACTCCTCTAGTGACCCATATAGCACCATGTACTAATCCATTCACTGTGCGAAAACCCAACCACTTATAAATTCACCCAGGCACTCTCCTTGCAGTACTCTAATCATTCAGTCAGTATCAAAGTACTCATGCAGCAAGCCAGGCCTTAGCACATGTACTGCTTCAAACCCCTATCCACTATGCATGCAGTCCTCTAACCACCTACACACTTATCTTTCACACCTTCAATTCCCTAGTCAGTATCAATACACTTCCAGCAAACACCCTGTCACTCCCCTTGCACTCCGCTAGGGACCCATTCAGCACCATGTACTAATTCATTCACTGTGCGAAAACCCAACCATTAATAAATTCACCCAGGCACTCTCCTTACACTACTCTAATCATTCAGTGAGCACCCAAGTAAGCAGCCAGTGACCCAGGCCATAGCACATGGACTGCTTCAAACCCCTATCCACTATGCATGCGGTCCTCTAACCACCTACACACTTGTCTTTCACACCTTCAATTCCCTAGTCAGTATCCATACACTTCCAGGAAACACCCTGTCATTCCTCTTCCACTCCTCTAGGAACACATTCAGGACCATGAACTAATCCATCCACAGCTCCAAAACCCAAACACTTATAAATTCACCCAGGCACTCTCCTTGCAGTACACTAATCATTCAGTCAGTCTTCAAACTCCTATCCACTATGCATGCAGTCCTGTAAACACATGCACCCTTGTCTTTCACACGTTCAATTCCCAAGTCAGTATCCATACACTTCCAGCAAACACCCTGTCACTCCGCTTGCACTCCTCTAGTAACTCATTCAGCACCATGTACTAATCCATTCACTGCGTGAAAACCCAACCACTTATAAATTCACACAGGCACTCTCCTTACTCTACTCTAATCATTCAGTCAGTACCCAAGTACACATCCAGTGACCCAGAACTTAGCTCATGGACTGCTTCAAACCCCTATCCACTATGCATGCGGTCCTCTAACCACCCACACACTTGCCTTTCACATCTTCAATTCCATAGTCAGTATCCATAGACTACCAGGAAACACCCTGTCACTCTTCTTGCACTCCTCTAGTGACACATTCAGCACCATGTACTATTCCATTCACAGCGCCAAAACCCAAACACTTATAAATTCACCCAGGCACTCTCCTTGCAGTACTCTAATCATTCAGTCAGTACCCAAGTACTCATGCACTGAGCCAGGCCTTAGCACATGGACTGCTTCAAACGCCTATCCACTATGTATGTCGTCCTGTAACCACATGCACACTTGTCTTTCACACCTTCAATTCTCCAGTCAGTATCCATACACTTCCAGCAAACACCCTGTCACACCCCTTTCACTCCTCTAGTGACCCATTCAGCACCATGTACTAATCCATTCACTGTACCAAAACCCAAACACTTATAAATTCACCCAGGCACTCTCCTTGCTGTACTCTAATCACTCAGTCAGTACCCAAGTACTCATGCAGTGAGCCAGGCTGTCGCCTAGTAGACCCACCTGCGTGAAGTCGTAGTCCCAATCCACAGGAACGATGAGAATACCCCCCACACTCTTGAGGCCAGTCCACGGAAGCGTGAACCTGTTTACACTCTAGCAGCAGACTGACCCGGAGAGATGTGGGGACAAGGTTTGGAAGAGCTCACTTGAATCCCCCAGCGGGCGTTTCCTAATAAGCACATCAGAAACAACCTGCAGCAAAGACAATAAAGACAATAAGAGTAATTACTCTCTGCTCTCTCATAGGGTTGTAAAAATATCAAACTGTCTAAGTTAAGGTGAACTAAACTCTACCCCATTTCCCTCTTACCCGCTGGACATCTCGTTAAGCTGCAAACAGCGACTCAGCTGGGACTTGGAGGAAGCAGCAAGGCAGGGGAGGAAAATCCGCCAGGCAATGAACAGGAGATCGGGGCCACTGTTGGAAACTAAAAAGGAGGAATACTACACGGGGTAAATTCAGACTTGGAGGCTCAAATAAGACTCTACAAAAGAGTATAAATGAAAAGAAGAGGAGGATTTCTTTAGGCTTCAGAAACCCTGTGAGTCAATATCGAAAGAAACAAAATGTGACCAACAGGCCTATGTACAAGCACCAAACAAGTGCCAAGAAATTACTTGAGGATCCTCAAAGGAATTTCCTAAACGCGCACCAAGCGCGTGTAAAAATAAATACAATCCCCTTCAGCAGATTACAAGGCGCGGTGAGCTCGAATACAGGAAACAATGTATCCGACTGACTCTGCTGACGCCTAAGGCTCTGGGAATGCAACCGCTCTAACCGAGCGTAAAGGAATGAGGAATGCAACAATGTTGCAAGTTCACCGCGGTCGCGTTGCTCAGTACAACACACACGACTGCATCCAATTGGAGACGGGGAGAATCAGGGATTAGATACACATATCAGGTTCTGAGAGGGGCATGGACAAAGGAAAGGTTGCAGGAGAACAGCAAAGGGGCCTGGACAAAGGAAAGGTTGCAGGAGAACAGCAAAGCGGGCTCCCTAGGACAACAGGAACACAGCGAGGAGGGGCGTGGACTGAGGACTCTACGAATCTGAAAGCCAAGCACCGGTTTGCTGCTGAGGAGAGCTATTTAAGGGAGAAACTCAGTGGACACTCCCTCCACCACTTGCACTAAGGGAGCGTCTAAAAAGTACAGGTTGTTATAGCTTGCACTAAGGGAGCTTCTAAAAAGTACAGGTTGCTATTCGCTTCTTTCCATGAATCCCCGCAAGGACACAAGAGGCTTGTCGTGTAACAGTTCTCCCACCCAAAGGCCGCTGCATAGGGCGAGGTTTGTCAGGATGTAGTGCATGAAATCTACGAACCAGAACAGGAGCATGCACGTTTTCTGCCGGTTCCCATGACCGATCTTCAGGAGCAAAACCTACCCAATCTACCAGGTATTGTAGTTTTCCCTGATATCTACGAGAATCCAAGATTTTCTTGATTTCATATTCTAGCTCGTCTCCAACTATTATAGGAGGAGGAGGGACCTCAGGTGTCATAGGGATTCGATGTTCTTTCAACAGGGACACATGGAATACTGGATGTATTTGCATTTCCTCAGGTAGCTCTAGTTTCATGGATACGGGAGTGATTGTCTTGATGATTTTATAAGGTCCTATGTAACGGGGTTGCAGTTTACGTGGACCTGGCAATTTGAGATTCCTGGTAGATAGCCACACCTGATCACCACCTTTATATTCCGGGGCTGGTCTTCTATGCTTATCTGCCTGTCTCTTCATAGTCTCTTGAGTTTTATTTAACTCCCTTGAGGCAGCCTTCCAAGTCTCTAAAATGGTAGCATGATGCCGTTGTACTGCAGGTATGCTTTCTAGGTGCAGAGGTAGTGGTAAGGGCATGAACCTAGGATTGCGGGCATGAGCAAAATAGAAGGGGGAAACCCCAGTTGCGGAATGCATGGAATTGTTATAAGCAAATTCCGCTAACGGGAGGGCATGCACCCAATTCGAGGTGACTGTTGACAGTAAACATCTCAGATATTGTTCCAGCGTCTGATTCGTTCTCTCAGTCTGGCCATCAGTTTGGGGATGATAAGCTGTGGACAATCTATGATCTATTCCTAATGCTGTGCATAAGCCCTGCCAGAACCTAGAAACAAACTGAACACCTCTGTCCGTGATAATAACAGAGGGTACTCCATGCAATCTGATGATTTGCTCTATGAATACTTGTGCCAAGTCCTTCGCAGTAGGCAGCTTTTTTAAAGGAATGAAATGTGCCATTTTAGTGAATAAATCCACCACCACCAATATGGTATTGTACCCCTGTACTGAGGGCAAATCAGTGATAAAATCCATACTAACAGTATGCCAAGGAATAGAAGGTATGGAAATGGGACGAAGCAACCCTGCCGGAACGGAATGCGAGGTTTTCTGTCTAGCACATACCTGACATTTGGCTACATAAGACAATACATCTTTGCTCATTCCTTTCCACCAAAACCATCTTTGACATAACTGAACAGTCTTGTCAACCCCCGGATGAGCCGTTTAGGACGAGTCATGACACCACTTGATTATTTGTTGTTGTAGAGTGGCAAGAGGGATGTATATCCTCTCTTGGTGTAGGTATAATCCATACTTGATGGTTCGTTGCTGATCAGTGGTCCACTCTAGCGGAGAGATCTCTCCATAGGCTTCCATAAGCTGCTCCATAAATGTTGCAGGGGGTTGGTCTGGAGCAGTAACTCCTATTATTTTATCGTAAGGAATGAGTGGAGTGGGCTCATGGATATGTATTCGATGCTCTGCATCTAATCGAGACAACGCATCAGCTTTTCCCTGTTGTGCCCCTGGCTGATAGGTTATTATGAAATCGTATTCACTAAAGAATAACACCCATCTCAGTTGTCTAGGGGTTAAAGCTTTGGCAGATCTGAAAAATTGTAGATTGCGATGGTCTGTGTAGATGGTAATCGTATGCAGGGACCCCATTAAATAATGCCTCCACTCCTGAAAGGCAAGTTTTATGGCCAGGAGTTCCCTTTCCCCTATAGTATAGTTCTGTTCGGCAGGGAGGAGTTTCTTTGAGAAATACGCTACAGGATGTAGGCACCCAGTGGTGGTGTTCCGTTGCGATAACACTCCTCCTACCGCGTATTGTGAAGCGTCGGCTTCCACGTAATAGGGTTGGGAGTTATCTGCATGACCCATGATCGGTGCTGTTGTGAATCTTTTCTTCAGTTGCACGAACGCATTTTCTGCTTCCTCTGACCACTTAAATTGACTACCCTTACGCAATAACTTAGTAATGGGTGTGATGACCTCAGAAAAATGATCGATGAAGCGTCGATAGAAATTCGCAAACCCAATGAACGATTGCACCTCCTTCACTGAGGTGGGACTAGGCCATTGGACTAATGCTTCGATCTTTTTTGGGTTCATAAGAATTCCTTCGGCCGAAATGATGAATCCCAAAAATTCCACCTTTTCTGTATGAAACAAGCTTTTGTCTAATTTGGCAAACAGATGGTTGTCCAGTAGTTTTTTCTAAATCATTTTTACATGACCGACATGTTCGTTCTCATTTTCGGAAAATATCAAAATATGGTCAATGTAAACAATGACGAAGAGGTCAAGATATTCACGTAGGATGTCATTGATGAAATACTGAAATGCAGCAGGGGCATTGCATAGCCCGAAGGGCATGACACAGTATTCATATAGGCCAAACTTAGTACGAAAAGCGGTTTTCCATTCGTCACCCTGTTTTACCCTTATCAAATGATAAGCACCCCGCAAATCCAATTTGGTGAATATCTTAGCCCCTCTCACTTGATCCAGAAGTACTGAAATGAGCGGTAATGGGTACTTGTTCTTGATGGTTGCCTTATTCAAGGCACGGTAGTCTAAACAGGCGCGTAGACCCCCTTCGCGTTTTGGAATGAAGAAGAGGGGAGAGGATACAGGGGAGGTAGAGTGTCGTATGAACCCCTTGTCCAACATTTCTGCCAGATATTGTTGTAAGTACTCTGTTTCCGGTTCCGTGAGAGCATAGACCCTACTCACGGGCAATTCGACCCCAGGGATCAGATCTATTCTACAGTCATAACTTCGATGCGGTGGTAAGGCCGCGGCCTTCTCCACATCGAATACTTCTGCAAAGTCATGATACATAGGCGGAAGCGCTGACTCCATCGTCTCCATAGCACAACATAGAGGCGTCTCCCAATCATGGGCTTCGTTGTCACAATGTAGCATACAATATGCGGATTTAAGGGTGATCTTGCGAGAAACCCAGTCAATATAGGGGTTATGTGTCTGTAGCCATGGCACCCCTAGGATGGCCCCAAAATTTGAAGCGTCTATCAAATCAAACTCCACTTGTTCTGAATGTCCATTGCTGCACACCATAGTCAATTTATGAGTATGATAGGTGACCAAACCAGATGATAATTCCTTCCCATCCACGGCTCTAATGGGTTCTGGTTTGGATTTCTTCAAAAAAGGTATACGCAGGGTTTGAGCCAATTGTATATCTAGGAAATTGCCAGTCACCCCGGAATCTAAAAGAAGGGATAGCGTCTTGCGACTTTGAAGGGACACAACAAGAGTGACTGATAATGTAAAATGGCGTGCCACCGGGGTGTGTATACTAGCCACCACTCCAGAGACCTTTCGATTTATATCACTCGAAGAACCGGTCTCGTCTTTCTTCAAGTGCTGTAGTTTTCCGAAGGTGCACCATATTCTTGACACAGAGCTGCGGTCTTAGGAATCGTTCCTGTTTTACTAGGACAACCTCTCGCATAATGTCCCCCTTTCCCGCAATAAAGACATAAATTCTGTTTCCTACGTCTGTCTTTTTCTTCGATGGTTAAAGGACTTCTCACCCCTCCAATTTGCATCGGTTCACTAGTGTCTTTGGTTTCTTTATTTTCTCTTTTATCTCCTCGCACTATAAACAGTCGTGCTAGGTTCCCACGTGATTTCTCCCCTTTTCTTTCCGTTAAACGGTGATTAAGCTTCACCACTAAGTCGATAAAGGAAGAACAATCCTCTGGAGGGTCCACTATATGAGACAAAAGATCTTTCAAGTCATCATTTAAACCTCTATAAAAGAGAGAGGTCCGTTTCTCTTCTGGCCATTGCGTTTCTACGATTAATCTATTGAATTCTGTCACATAGGTCAATAAATCCTTACTCCCTTGTTTCAAGCTTAATAATTCGCTATCACTAGCTTGTACATAGGTATGCTTCGCGAACAGACCTTTCAATTTATCCTTAAACAGCGTGAAATTATACAATAGGGGATCATTGTTTTCCACTAAAGGAACCGCCCAATTAGCAGCATTACCCCCTAAATAGGACACTACAAACGCAACTTTGGCCGCGTCATTGGGAAAGGCATTAGCCTTACAAAGAAAATGTAACTGACATTGATTAAGAAAAACATTAAATTTAGCGCTGTCCCCATAAAACCTTTCTGGGACAGCTAAAGGAACGGGGATAGGGGTGTGCACATCTACCTGTATGGCTTGAGGATTGGAAGTACTAGCAGTCACCTGCTCACCCAACGGAGAAGGAACTAGAAAACGAGCAGGCTGTATATATGTTCTTTTACTCTTCTGTGGAGTTTCAGACACCGTGCTCCTCTCTACTTGGTGTTGTCTTTCTAACTCTAGGTGTAGTTGTTGATTTTCTGTCCTTAATCTCCTTACTTCTCTCTGTAAATCTAACAGGGCTGCTGCCAACTCCTCTATAGTAGGGCTAGGATGAGGAGTCTCAGATACTAAACCGGCTCCTTCCATATTCATCGTCGTTCGGGTGGACTTAATACGTGGGCTTGGCTTTCTGTCGCCTAGTAGACCCACCTGTGTGAAGTCGTAGTCCCAATCCACAGGAACGACGAGAATACCCCCCACACTCTTGAGGCCAGTCCACGGAAGCGTGAACCTGTTTACACTCTAGCAGCAGACTGACCCTGAGAGATGTGGGGACAAGGTTTGGAAGAGCTCACTTGAATCCCCCAGCGGGCGTTTCCTAATAAGCACATCAGAAACAACCTGCAGCAAAGACAATAAAGACAATAAGAGTAATTACTCTCTGCTCTCTCATAGGGTTGTAAAAATATCAAACTGTCTAAGTTAAGGTGAACTAAACTCTACCCCGTTTCCCTCTTACCCGCTGGACATCTCGTTAAGCTGCAAACAGCGACTCAGCTGGGACTTGGAGGAAGCAGCAAGGCAGGGGAGGAAAATCCGCCAGGCAATGAACAGGAGATCGGGGCCACTGTTGGAAACTAAAAAGGAGGAATACTACACGGGGTAAATTCAGACTTGGAGGCTCAAATAAGACTCTACAAAAGAGTATAAATGAAAAGAAGAGGAGGATTTCTTTAGGCTTCAGAAACCCTGTGAGTCAATATCGAAAGAAACTAAATGTGACCAACAGGCCTATGTACAAGCACCAAACAAGTGCCAAGAAATTACTTGAGGATCCTCAAAGGAATTTCCTAAACGCGCACCAAGCGCGTGTAAAAATAAATACAATCCCCTTCAGCAGATTACAAGGCGCGGTGAGCTCGAATACAGGAAACAATGTATCCGACTGACTCTGCTGACGCCTAAGGCTCTGGGAATGCAACCGCTCTAACCGAGCGTAAAGGAATGAGGAATGCAACAATGTTGCAAGTTCACCGCGGTCGCGTTGCTCAGTACAACACACACGACTGCATCCAATTGGAGACGGGGAGAATCAGGGATTAGATACACATATCAGGTTCTGAGAGGTGCATGGACAAAGGAAAGGTTGCAGGAGAACAGCAAAGGGGCCTGGACAAAGGAAAGGTTGCAGGAGAACAGCAAAGCGGGCTCCCTAGGACAACAGGAACACAGCGAGGAGGGGCGTGGACTGAGGACTCTACGAATCTGAAAGCCAAGCACCGGTTTGCTGCTGAGGAGAGCTATTTAAGGGAGAAACTCAGTGGACACTCCCTCCAGCACTTGCACTAAGGGAGCGTCTAAAAAGTACAGGTTGTTATAGCTTGCACTAAGGGAGCTTCTAAAAAGTACAGGTTGCTATTCGCTTCTTTCCCTGAATCCCCGCAAGGACACAAGAGGCTTGTCGTGTAACAGTTCTCCCACCCAAAGGCCGCTGCACAGGGCGAGGTTTGTCAGGATGTAGTGCATGAAATCTACGAACCAGAACAGGAGCATGCACGTTTTCTGCCGGTTCCCATGACTGATCTTCAGGAGCAAAACCTTCCCAATCTACCAGGTATTGTAGTTTTCCCTGATATCTACGAGAATCCAAGATTTTCTTGATTTCATATTCTAGCTCGTCCCCAACTATTATAGGAGGAGGAGGGACCTCAGGTGTCATAGGGATTCGATGTTCTTTCAACAGGGACACATGGAATACTGGATGTATTTGCATTTCCTCAGGTAGCTCTAGTTTCATGGATACGGGAGTGATTGTCTTGATGATTTTATAAGGTCCTATGTAACGGGGTTGCAGTTTACGTGGACCTGGCAATTTGAGATTCCTGGTAGATAGCCACACCTGATCACCAACTTTATATTCCGGGGCTGGTCTTCTATGCTTATCTGCCTGTCTCTTCATAGTCTCTTGAGTTTTATTTAACTCCCTTGAGGCAGACTTCCAAGTCTCTAAAATGGTAGCATGATGCCATTGTACTGCAGGTATGCTTTCTAGGTGCAGAGGTACTGGTAAGGGCATGAACCTAGGATTGCGGGCATGAGCAAAATAGAAGGGGGAAACCCCAGTTGCGGAATGCATGGAATTGTTATAAGCAAATTCCGCTAATGGGAGGGCATGCACCCAATTCGAGGTGACTGTTGACAGTAAACATCTCAGATATTGTTCCAGCGTCTGATTCGTTCTCTCAGTCTGGCCATCAGTTTGGGGATGATAAGCTGTGGACAATCTATGATCTATTCCTAATGCTGTGCATAAGCCCTGCCAGAACCTAGAAACAAACTGAACACCTCTGTCCGTGATAATAACAGAGGGTACTCCATGCAATCTGATGATTTGCTCTATGAATACTTGTGCCAAGTCCTTCGCAGTAGGCAGCTTTTTTAAAGGAATGAAATGTGCCATTTTAGTGAATAAATCCACCACCACCAATATGGTATTGTACCCCTGTACTGAGGGCAAATCAGTGATAAAATCCATACTAACAGTATGCCAAGGAATAGAAGGTATGGAAATGAGACGAAGCAACCCTGCCGGAACGGAATGCGAGGTTTTCTGTCTAGCACATACCTGACATTTGGCTACATAAGACAATACATCTTTGCTCATTCCTTTCCACCAAAACCATCTTTGACATAACTGAACAGTCTTGTCAACCCCCGGATGAGCCGTTAAGGACAAGTCATGACACCACTTGATTATTTGTTGTTGTAGAGTGGCAAGAGGGATGTATATCCTCTCTTGGTGTAGGTATAATCCATCCTTGATGGTTCGTTGCTGATCAGTGGTCCACTCTAGCGGAGAGATCTCTCCATAGGCTTCCATAAGCTGCTCCATAAATGTTGCAGGGGGTTGGTCTGGAGCAGTAACTCCTATTATTTTATCGTAAGGAATGAGTGGAGTGGGCTCATGGATATGTATTCGATGCTCTGCATCTAATCGAGACAACGCATCAGCTTTTCCCTGTTGTGCCCCTGGCCGATAGTTTATTATGAAATCGTATTCACTAAAGAATAACACCCATCTCAGTTGTCTAGGGGTTAAAGCTTTGGCAGATCTGAAAAATTGTAGATTGCGATGGTCTGTGTAGATGGTAATCGTATGCGGGGACCCCATTAAATAATGCCTCCACTCCTGAAAGGCAAGTTTTATGGCCAGGAGTTCCCTTTCCCCTATAGTATAGTTCTGTTCGGCAGGGAGGAATTTCTTTGAGAAATACGCTACAGGATGTAGGCACCCAGTGGTGGTGTTCCGTTGCGATAACACTCCTCCTACCGCGTATTGTGAAGCGTCGGCTTCCACGTAATAGGGTTGGGAGTTATCTGCATGACCCATGATCGGTGCTGTTGTGAATCTTTTCTTCAGTTGCACGAACGCATTTTCTGCTTCCTCTGACCACTTAAATTGACTACCCTTACGCAATAACTTAGTAATGGGTGTGATGACCTCAGAAAAATGATCGATGAAGCGTCGATAGAAATTCGCAAACCCAATGAACGATTGCACCTCCTTCACTGAGGTGGGACTAGGCCATTGGACTAATGCTTCGATCTTTTTTGGGTTCATAAGAATTCCTTCGGCCGAAATGATGAATCCCAAAAATTCCACCTTTTCTGTATGAAACGAGCTTTTGTCTAATTTGGCAAACAGATGGTTGTCCAGTAGTTTTTTCAAAATCATTTTTACATGACCGACATGTTCGTTCTCATTTTCGGAAAATATCAAAATATGGTCAATGTAAACAATGACGAAGAGGTCAAGATATTCACGTAGGATGTCATTGATGAAATACTGAAATGCGGCAGGGGCATTGCATAGCCCGAAGGGCATGACACAGTATTCATATAGGCCAAACTTAGTACGAAAAGCGGTTTTCCATTCGTCACCCTGTTTTACCCTTATCAAATGATAAGCACCCCGCAATCCAATTTGGTGAATATCTTAGCCCCTCTCACTTGATCCAGAAGTACTGAAATGAGCGGTAATGGGTACTTGCTCTTGATGGTTGCCTTATTCAAGGCACGGTAGTCTAAACAGGCGCGTAGACCCCCTTCGCGTTTTGGAATGAAGAAGAGGGGAGAGGATACAGGGGAGGTAGAGTGTCGTATGAACCCCTTGTCCAACATTTCTGCCAGATATTGTTGTAAGTACTCTGTTTCCGGTTCCGTGAGAGCATAGACCCTACTCACGGGCAATTCGACCCCAGGGATCAGATCTATTCTACAGTCATAACTTCGATGCGGTGGTAAGGCCGCGGCCTTCTCCACATCGAATACTTCTGCAAAGTCACGATACATAGGCGGAAGCGCTGACTCCATCGTCTCCATAGCACAACATAGAGGCGTCTCCCAATCATGGGCTTCGTTGTAACAATGTAGCATACAATATGCGGATTTAAGGGTGATCTTGCGAGAAACCCAGTCAATATAGGGGTTATGTGTCTGTAGCCATGGCACCCCTAGGATGGCCCCAAAATTTGGTGTGTCTATCAAATCAAACTCCACTTGTTCTGAATGTCCATTGCTGCACACCATAGTCAATTTAGGAGTATGATAGGTGACCAAACCAGATGATAATTCCTTCCCATCCACGGCTCTAATGGGTTCTGGTTTGGATTTCTGCAAATAAGGTATACGCAGGGTTTGAGCCAATTGTATATCTAGGAAATTGCCAGTCGCCCCGGAATCTAAAAGAAGGGATAGCGTCTTGCGACTTTGAAGGGACACAACAAGAGTGACTGATAATGTAAAATGGCGTGCCACCGGGGTGTGTATACTAGGCACCACTCCAGAGACCTTTCGATTTATATCACTCGAAGAACCGGTCTCGTCTTTCTTCAAGTGCTGTAGTTTTCCGAAGGTGCACCATATTCTTGACACAGAGCTGCGGTCTTAGGAATCGTTCCTGTTTTACTAGGACAACCTCTCTCATAATGTCCCCCTTTCCCGCAATAAAGACATAAATTCTGTTTCCTACGTCTGTCTTTTTCTTCGATGGTTAAAGGACTTCTCACCCCTCCAATTTGCATCGGTTCACTAGTGTCTTGGGTTTCTTTATTTTCTCTTTTATCTCCTCGCACTATAAACAGTTGTGCTAGGTTCCCACGTGATTTCTCCCCTTTTCTTTCCGTTAAACGGTGATTAAGCTTCACCACTAAGTCGATAAAGGAAGAACAATCCTCTGGAGGGTCCACTATATGAGACAAAAGATCTTTCAAGTCATCATTTAAACCTCTATAAAAGAGAGAGGTCCGTTTCTCTTCTGGCCATTGCGTTTCTATGATTAATCTATTGAATTCTGTCACATAGGTCAATAAATCCTTACTCCCTTGTTTCAAGCTTAATAATTCGCTATCACTAGCTTGTACATAGGTATGCTTCGCGAACAGACCTTTCAATTTATCCTTAAACAGCGTGAAATTATACAATAGGGGATCATTGTTTTCCACTAAAGGAACCGCCCAATTAGCAGCCTTACCCCCTAAATAGGACACTACAAACGCAACTTTGGCCGCGTCATCGGGAAAGGCATTAGCCTTACAAAGAAAATGTAACTGACATTGATTAAGAAAAACATTAAATTTAGCGCTGTCCCCATAAAACCTTTCTGGGACAGCTAAAGGAACGGGGATAGGGGTGTGCACATCTACCTGTATGGCTTGAGGATTGGAAGTACTAGCAGTCACCTGCTCACCCAACGGAGAAGGAACTAGAAAACGAGCAGGCTGTATATATGTTCTTTTACTCTTCTGTGGAGTTTCAGACACCGTGCTCCTCTCTACTTGGTGTTGTCTTTCTAACTCTAGGTGTAGTTGTTGATTTTCTGTCCTTAATCTCCCTACTTCTCTCTGTAAATCTAACAGGGCTGCTGCCAACTCCTCTATAGTAGGGCTAGGATGAGGAGTCTCAGATACTAAACCGGCTCCTTCCATATTCATCGTCGTTCGGGTGGACTTAATACGTGGGCTTGGCTTTCTGTCGCCTAGTAGACCCACCTGCGTGAAGTCGTAGTCCCAATCCACAGGAACAACGAGAATACCCCCCACACTCTTGAGGCCAGTCCACGGAAGCGTGAACCTGTTTACACTCTAGCAGCAGACTGACCCTGAGAGATGTGGGGACAAGGTTTGGAAGAGCTCACTTGAATCCCCCAGCGGGCGTTTCCTAATAAGCACATCAGAAACAACCTGCAGCAAAGACAATAAAGACAATAAGAGTAATTACTCTCTGCTCTCTCATAGGGTTGTAAAAATATCAAACTGTCTAAGTTAAGGTGAACTAAACTCTACCCCGTTTCCCTCTTACCCGCTGGACATCTCGTTAAGCTGCAAACAGCGATTCAGCTGGGACTTGGAGGAAGCAGCAAGGCAGGGGAGGAAAATCCGCCAGGCAATGAACAGGAGATCGGGGCCACTGTTGGAAACTAAAAAGCAGGAATACTACACGGGGTAAATTCAGACTTGGAGGCTCAAATAAGACTCTACAAAAGAGTATAAATGAAAAGAAGAGGAGGATTTCTTTAGGCTTCAGAAACCCTGTGAGTCAATATCGAAAGAAACAAAATGTGACCAACAGGCCTATGTACAAGCACCAAACAAGTGCCAAGAAATTACTTGAGGATCCTCAAAGGAATTTCCTAAACGCGCACCAAGCGCGTGTAAAAATAAATACAATCCCCTTCAGCAGATTACAAGGCGCGGTGAGCTCGAATACAGGAAACAATGTATCCGACTGACTCTGCTGACGCCTAAGGCTCTGGGAATGCAACCGCTCTAACCGAGCGTAAAGGAATGAGGAATGCAACAATGTTGCAAGTTCACCGCGGTCGCGTTGCTCAGTACAACACACACGACTGCATCCAATTGGAGACGGGGAGAATCAGGGATTAGATACACATATCAGGTTCTGAGAGGGGCATGGACAAAGGAAAGGTTGCAGGAGAACAGCAAAGGGGCCTGGACAAAGGAAAGGTTGCAGGAGAACAGCAAAGCGGGCTCCCTAGGACAACAGGAACACAGCGAGGAGGGGCGTGGACTGAGGACTCTACGAATCTGAAAGCCAAGCACCGGTTTGCTGCTGAGGAGAGCTATTTAAGGGAGAAACTCAGTGGACACTCCCTCCAGCACTTGCACTAAGGGAGCGTCTAAAAAGTACAGGTTGTTATAGCTTGCACTAAGGGAGCTTCTAAAAAGTACAGGTTGCTATTCGCTTCTTTCCCTGAATCCCCGCAAGGACACAAGAGGCTTGTCGTGTAACAGTTCTCCCACCCAAAGGCCGCTGCACAGGGCGAGGTTTGTCAGGATGTAGTGCATGAAATCTACGAACCAGAACAGGAGCATGCACGTTTTCTGCCGGTTCCCATGACTGATCTTCAGGAGCAAAACCTTCCCAATCTACCAGGTATTGTAGTTTTCCCTGATATCTACGAGAATCCAAGATTTTCTTGATTTCATATTCTAGCTCGTCCCCAACTATTATAGGAGGAGGAGGGACCTCAGGTGTCATAGGGATTCGATGTTCTTTCAACAGGGACACATGGAATACTGGATGTATTTGCATTTCCTCAGGTAGCTCTAGTTTCATGGATATGGGAGTGATTGTCTTGATGATTTTATAAGGTCCTATGTAACGGGGTTGCAGTTTACGTGGACCTGGCAATTTGAGATTCCTGGTAGATAGCCACACCTGATCACCAACTTTATATTCCGGGGCTGGTCTTCTATGCTTATCTGCCTGTCTCTTCATAGTCTCTTGAGTTTTATTTAACTCCCTTGAGGCAGCCTTCCAAGTCTCTAAAATGGTAGCATGATGCCATTGTACTGCAGGTATGCTTTCTAGGTGCAGAGGTACTGGTAAGGGCATGAACCTAGGATTGCGGGCATGAGCAAAATAGAAGGGGGAAACCCCAGTTGCGGAATGCATGGAGTTGTTATAAGCAAATTCCGCTAATGGGAGGGCATGCACCCAATTCGAGGTGACTGTTGACAGTAAACATCTCAGATATTGTTCCAGCGTCTGATTCGTTCTCACAGTCTGGCCATCAGTTTGGGGATGATAAGCTGTGGACAATCTATGATCTATTCCTAATGCTGTGCATAAGCCCTGCCAGAACCTAGAAACAAACTGAACACCTCTGTCCGTGATAATAACAGAGGGTACTCCATGCAATCTGATGATTTGCTCTATGAATACTTGTGCCAAGTCCTTCGCAGTAGGCAGCTTTTTTAAAGGAATGAAATGTGCCATTTTAGTGAATAAATCCACCACCACCAATATGGTATTGTACCCCTGTACTGAGGGCAAATCAGTGATAAAATCCATACTAACAGTATGCCAAGGAATAGAAGGTATGGAAATGAGACGAAGCAACCCTGCCGGAACGGAATGCGAGGTTTTCTGTCTAGCACATACCTGACATTTGGCTACATAAGACAATACATCTTTGCTCATTCCTTTCCACCAAAACCATCTTTGACATAACTGAACAGTCTTGTCAACCCCCGGATGAGCCGTTAAGGACAAGTCATGACACCACTTGATTATTTGTTGTTGTAGAGTGGCAAGAGGGATGTATATCCTCTCTTGGTGTAGGTATAATCCATCCTTGATGGTTCGTTGCTGATCAGTGGTCCACTCTAGCGGAGAGATCTCTCCATAGGCTTCCATAAGCTGCTCCATAAATGTTGCAGGGGGTTGGTCTGGAGCAGTAACTCCTATTATTTTATCGTAAGGAATGAGTGGAGTGGGCTCATGGATATGTATCCGATGCTCTGCATCTAATCGAGACAACGCATCAGCTTTTCCCTGTTGTGCCCCTGGCCGATAGTTTATTATGAAATCGTATTCACTAAAGAATAACACCCATCTCAGTTGTCTAGGGGTTAAAGCTTTGGCAGATCTGAAAAATTGTAGATTGCGATGGTCTGTGTAGATGGTAATCGTATGCGGGGACCCCATTAAATAATGCCTCCACTCCTGAAAGGCAAGTTTTATGGCCAGGAGTTCCCTTTCCCCTATGGTATAGTTCTGTTCGGCAGGGAGGAATTTCTTTGAGAAATACGCTACAGGATGTAGGCACCCAGTGGTGGTGTTCCGTTGCGATAACACTCCTCTTACCGCGTATTGTGAAGCGTCGGCTTCCACGTAATAGGGTTGGGAGTTATCTGCATGACCCATGATCGGTGCTGTTGTGAATCTTTTCTTCAGTTGCACGAACGCATTTTCTGCTTCCTCTGACCACTTAAATTGACTACCCTTACGCAATAACTTAGTAATGGGTGTGATGACCTCAGAAAAATGATCGATGAAGCGTCGATAGAAATTCGCAAACCCAATGAACGATTGCACCTCCTTCACTGAGGTGGGACTAGGCCATTGGACTAATGCTTCGATCTTTTTTGGGTTCATAAGAATTCCTTCGGCCGAAATGATGAATCCCAAAAATTCCACCTTTTCTGTATGAAACGAGCTTTTGTCTAATTTGGCAAACAGATGGTTGTCCAGTAGTTTTTTCAAAATCATTTTTACATGACCGACATGTTCGTTCTCATTTTCGGAAAATATCAAAATATGGTCAATGTAAACAATGACGAAGAGGTCAAGATATTCACGTAGGATGTCATTGATGAAATACTGAAATGCGGCAGGGGCATTGCATAGCCCGAAGGGCATGACACAGTATTCATATAGGCCAAACTTAGTACGAAAAGCGGTTTTCCATTCGTCACCCTGTTTTACCCTTATCAAATGATAAGCACCCCGCAATCCAATTTGGTGAATATCTTAGCCCCTCTCACTTGATCCAGAAGTACTGAAATGAGCGGTAATGGGTACTTGTTCTTGATGGTTGCCTTATTCAAGGCACGGTAGTCTAAACAGGCGCGTAGACCCCCTTCGCGTTTTGGAATGAAGAAGAGGGGAGAGGATACAGGGGAGGTAGAGTGTCGTATGAACCCCTTGTCCAACATTTCTGCCAGATATTGTTGTAAGTACTCTGTTTCCGGTTCCGTGAGAGCATAGACCCTACTCACGGGCAATTCGACCCCAGGGATCAGATCTATTCTACAGTCACAACTTAGATGCGGTGGTAAGGCCGCGGCCTTCTCCACATCGAATACTTCTGCAAAGTCACGATACATAGGCGGAAGCGCTGACTCCATCGTCTCCATAGCACAACATAGAGGCGTCTCCCAATCATGGGCTTCATTGTAACAATGTAGCATACAATATGCGGATTTAAGGGTGATCTTGCGAGAAACCCAGTCAATATAGGGGTTATGTGTCTGTAGCCATGGCACCCCTAGGATGGCCCCAAAATTTGGTGTGTCTATCAAATCAAACTCCACTTGTTCTGAATGTCCATTGCAGCACACCATAGTCAATTTAGCAGTATGATAGGTGACCAAACCAGATGATAATTCCTTCCCATCCACGGCTCTAATGGGTTCTGGTTTGGATTTCTGCAAATAAGGTATACGCAGGGTTTGAGCCAATTGTATATCTAGGAAATTGCCAGTCGCCCCGGAATCTAAAAGAAGGGACAGCGTCTTGCGACTTTGAAGGGACACAACAAGAGTGACTGATAATGTAAAATGGCGTGCCACCGGGGTGTGTATACTAGCCACCACTCCAGAGACCTTTCGATTTATATCACTCGAAGAACCGGTCTCGTCTTTCTTCAAGTGCTGTAGTTTTCCGAAGGTGCACCATATTCTTGACACAGAGCTGCGGTCTTAGGAATCGTTCCTGTTTTACTAGGACAACCTCTCGCATAATGTCCCCCTTTCCCGCAATAAAGACATAAATTCTGTTTCCTACGTCTGTCTTTTTCTTCGATGGTTAAAGGACTTCTCACCCCTCCAATTTGCATCGGTTCACTAGTGTCTTGGGTTTCTTTATTTTCTCTTTTATCTCCTCGCACTATAAACAGTTGTGCTAGGTTCCCACGTGATTTCTCCCCTTTTCTTTCCGTTAAACGGTGATTAAGCTTCACCACTAAGTCGATAAAGGAAGAACAATCCTCTGGAGGGTCCACTATATGAGACAAAAGATCTTTCAAGTCATCATTTAAACCTCTATAAAAGAGAGAGGTCCGTTTCTCTTCTGGCCATTGCGTTTCTATGATTAATCTATTGAATTCTGACACATAGGTCAATAAATCCTTACTCCCTTGTTTCAAGCTTAATAATTCGCTATCACTAGCTTGTACATAGGTATGCTTCGCGAACAGACCTTTCAATTTATCCTTAAACAGCGTGAAATTATACAATAGGGGATCATTGTTTTCCACTAAAGGAACCGCCCAATTAGCAGCATTACCCCCTAAATAGGACACTACAAACGCAACTTTGGCCGCGTCATCGGGAAAGGCATTAGCCTTACAAAGAAAATGTAACTGACATTGATTAAGAAAAACATTAAATTTAGCGCTGTCCCCATAAAACCTTTCTGGGACAGCTAAAGGAACGGGGATAGGGGTGTGCACATCTACCTGTATGGCTTGAGGATTGGAAGTACTAGCAGTCACCTGCTCACCCAACGGAGAAGGAACTAGAAAACGAGCAGGCTGTATATATGTTCTTTTACTCTTCTGTGGAGTTTCAGACACCGTGCTCCTCTCTACTTGGTGTTGTCTTTCTAACTCTAGGTGTAGTTGTTGATTTTCTGTCCTTAATCTCCCTACTTCTCTCTGTAAATCTAACAGGGCTGCTGCCAACTCCTCTATAGTAGGGCTAGGATGAGGAGTCTCAGATACTAAACCGGCTCCTTCCATATTCATCGTCGTTCGGGTGGACTTAATACGTGGGCTTGGCTTTCTGTCGCCTAGTAGACCCACCTGCATGAAGTCGTAGTCCCAATCCACAGGAACGACGAGAATACCCCCCACACTCTTGAGGCCAGTCCACGGAAGCGTGAACCTGTTTACACTCTAGCAGCAGACTGACCCTGAGAGATGTGGGGACAAGGTTTGGAAGAGCTCACTTGAATCCCCCAGCGGGCGTTTCCTAATAAGCACAGCAGAAACAACCTGCAGCAAAGACAATAAAGACAATAAGAGTAATTACTCTCTGCTCTCTCATAGGGTTGTAAAAATATCAAACTGTCTAAGTTAAGGTGAACTAAACTCTACCCCGTTTCCCTCTTACCCGCTGGACATCTCGTTAAGCTGCAAACAGCGACTCAGCTGGGACTTGGAAGAAGCAGCAAGGCAGGGGAGGAAAATCCGCCAGGCAATGAACAGGAGATCGGGGCCACTGTTGGAAACTAAAAAGGAGGAATACTACACGGGGTAAATTCAGACTTGGAGGCTCAAATAAGACTCTACAAAAGAGTATAAATGAAAAGAAGAGGAGGATTTCTTAAGGCTTCAGAAACCCTGTGAGTCAATATCGAAAGAAACAAAATGTGACCAACAGGCCTATGTACAAGCACCAAACAAGTGCCAAGAAATTACTTGAGGATCCTCAAAGGAATTTCCTAAACGCGCACCAAGCGCGTGTAAAAATAAATACAATCCCCTTCAGCAGATTACAAGGCGCGGTGAGCTCGAATACAGGAAACAATGTATCCGACTGACTCTGCTGACGCCTAAGGCTCTGGGAATGCAACCGCTCTAACCGAGCGTAATGGAATGAGGAATGCAACAATGTTACAAGTTCACCGCGGCGCGTTGCTCAGTACAACACACACGACTGCATCCAATTGGAGACGGGGAGAATCAGGGATTAGATACACATATCAGGTTCTGAGAGGGGCATGGACAAAGGAAAGGTTGCAGGAGAACAGCAAAGGGGCCTGGACAAAGGAAAGGTTGCAGGAGAACAGCAAAGCGGGCTCCCTAGGACAACAGGAACACAGCGAGGAGGGGCGTGGACTGAGGACTCTACGAATCTGAAAGCCAAGCACCGGTTTGCTGCTGAGGAGAGCTATTTAAGGGAGAAACTCAGTGGACACTCCCTCCACCACTTGCACTAAGGGAGCGTCTAAAAAGTACAGGTTGTTATAGCTTGCACTAAGGGAGCTTCTAAAAAGTACAGGTTGCTATTCGCTTCTTTCCCTGAATCCCCGCAAGGACACAAGAGGCTTGTCGTGTAACACAGGCCTTAGCACATGGACTGCTTCAAACGCCTATCCACTATGCATGCAGTCCTCTAACTAACCAACACAATTATAGTACTGCACTTATACATTCAATAAAAAAAAAATGTCAGTTTCAATATTTTAAAAAACATTTTTATTTCCATTCATATTAAAAATATATAATGTAATTTAAAAAATAAAATAAATAAAAATAAACAGTTCAAAAACTGTAGAAAATCAGTATAAAAAAATACATAAAACTATTATTATATTTAAAAATTATAATTTAAAAAACCTTCGAAATTAACTGAAAAAAACATAGGTTTCAGACATGTTATAGTTAGGAATTAGCATTTAAAAAACCTTAGAAATTCTCTGAAAAAACCATAGGTTTCAGGGCTGTTATAGTTAGCTGGACATTTCACTCATACAAAACCATTGAAACTCACGCGCCCACTGCTGATGATGTCACATATTACATCATTCATGACATCTCAAATGACATCACTGATGACATCATCCACGTGACAATCAGATATACCTCATCATACACTAGTATCACTCACTGTAAAATATAGAGTACCATATTAGAATCCATTGACACACCAATACAAGTTTCTAAAAACCCACTCAGTGATTCGTAGATCTACACACACATCTAATCACTTACCTATAGATTAACTCATACATGCTGTATATGATCAATAGAACACTATCAAATATACTTAAACACCTACATCGACATTATACACCAGCACACATCCTATTCACTTATGCAGTCATCCTACTCACTTATGTAAACAATGGATCATACTTACATTTAGTCAGCTACACACTTATACAAACACCACTTCATTTATTCATATAGATAGTAACTCATACTTAGTGTGTTATAAAATCACTATTACAAGTATACAGTTATCCATACAGTCACTCATACAATCACTGAGTTTTATGTATGCTTATTTATATACAACAACTGTCACATACACTGCCTTTTATTTTTCTAGTTTCTTGGACATGTACCAATGGGAGAAATATTTGCTCATCACCACAACCATAAAGATATTCACTCACCCAAACAACGTTTATAACATGTAGTCTTAACCTCATATACCTACTGAATCAACTATTCACACATCTTTGGGCAGTCACCCCCCCCACCGAACCACACGCACAAATTCACTCTCCCATACAAATACTCAGTTAACTAATCAATAACTAATATAGACTTTCACGTAACTAGTAACCAACTGGTGCAGCAGTTTACACAACAACTGACAAAATGATACAGATATTCACATAGTTTATTCACTATCCACTATATTTAGTGAGACACTATAAATTAGTCAAGTAAACAGTCAATCACACTGCTACTAAATTCTCCATCCAGATATTTATATATCCACTCATTCTTCAATGCAGATTGCTATATATATAATACATATTTAAATAACGAACCAAACCACATTCACTGGATGATGTCATCAGTGATGTCACTGACCATGTCATGAATGATGTAATATGTGACATCATCAGCAGTGGGTTGCGGGTGCGCGAGTTATAGTTAGCAGAACTAACTATAACAGAAGAATTTCAATGGTTTTGTACGAGTGAAATGTCCAACTAACTATAACGTTCCTGAAACCTGTAGTTTTGACAGTTAATTTCAATGGTTTTTTAAATGCTAATTCCTACCTATAACATGTCTGAAACCTATGGTTTTTTCAGTGAATATATAAAAATTCTGTATAGTGTCTCGTTTCCCCGCTGTGGAAACAAAATCATTGTGCCATTCAGTGGCTCAGTAAAAGCTTGAAAACTACGAGCGATACTAAGAGGAGGGTTTCCACACAATCAGAGATAAATCTCTCCTGTAAAGAAATTAACACGTTGTGCAATACAACACAGAAATAAATCCCACTAAAAATAATTTAAAAAATAGTGAACAGGCTTCTAGATGAATATAATAAGAAAAAGGAAATAAAAGGAGAAGAAAAAAAGGAAGGTATAGAATGACAAACAGTAAAATAAACATAAAAAAATGGAGGAAAGAAACTCAAGCCGGGCGCAGAGAGCCAATGAGCTCCTGGATAACAATATGGTGTCTATGGATCCTCCTAGCTCCAGCAGCATACATACGGAAGGGAGAAGACAGACTGTACAGAGCCTTATCAGAGAGCTACAATAGGCAAAAATAGTGGAAATTAATAAATGGTGGGAAAAGACAACCCTGGAAAAATATATTGAGTTTAAAAGAGTGCCCAGGGGTCAACGTATTTTAATTATGCCCACACTAAACGATCTAGACCTGGATCTGATAAAACAGTGGCAAATGGACACAAATGAATGCTCTGTAAGATTAATGAAAACATTAAAACTTTGGTGGATGAATTGGATAAACTACCGAATAATGATGAGAGAGAAGAGCTGATGGAGAAAAAGATAACGAAACATTAAATTGATGTGGAAAAGAGCAAAGCTAGCAAGTTCAATCGCGATCCTATAGATTATGCCAATGGCCGAATCTATACGTTTGCAAGGAAATATGACTCCCTGAGGAACAGAGCCGTAATGGATAAATGCATTAGCTATGACACTCAGGGCACATATGATAGCTCTGACCTGAGCTCTGCAGACGAGGACACAGAGATCTCCAAATTGGATTTTTGTGGGGAAATGCGATTGGCCCAGATGGAGACGCGACAGCGCGGTTGAGCAAGAGGTACCACATGGGGAGGGGAAGGGGACAAAACCCACCCCAAAAACCACTCCAACTAGACGCAGCAAAAGAAGGAGCAAGGCCCAAAAGAGGAGAAGAAAAGAAAAAGCAAAAATAAAAAAGATATCATCAAATAAGGATCTGGTTATAAACATCTCCAGTATGATTTTAAATGCGGATCATATTAGACTCCTCAATAAGGGACTAACTTTCTGTCCAAATTCAAGTATGGACATTCCAAACTTTTGAATCAACCTGTACAAATTCTGTCGCAAAGCTAAACTAAAGAAATAATACGAGGAAAAGCCGGCAACAGTAGGGGGTATAACATGTTCAAAATCTATGGAAATTTCCCCCCTTAACCAAAATGACCTGCCAGTCCTCAGAGCTCTGTCCAATCTAGGGAGTGATACTCCAGACAATAGCTTGAACTCCAGTCCAAACATTGAAGGTGACTTAGCAATCTGTCAAAGAGAAGGTATAAATACTCATCGAAGTGGAGAAAGTGGATTGAAATCCCAGTCTAAATTCTGTCCACAATTACCTCCAGGAAATAAAATTGACTTATTTCATGAAATTGTGGTAGAAGAAATCAATCAGCTTTCCATGAAAAAGAGAAATAACAAATAATCATGGAATCTTACATCAAAAGAACAAAAAGCTTTGAAAGATCTGAGGGACAATCCAAAAATCATCATAAAAGCTGCCGATAAAGGCGGCAATATTGTTATACAAGATCGAGAACAATATATCGCTGAGGCATATAGGCAATTGAGGAACCAGGAACACTATCAAAAATTGGAGAGGAACCCAATGGAACAATGGACTATGGAATACCACACGCAACTGCTAACTTGGAAAGAAAGGGGATTGATCAATTTTGAGGAATATATGTATCTTAAAGTGGACAATCCAGTAACATCAACCATATACTTCCTCCCCAAAGTGCATAAATCACTCATAAACCCCCCTGGCAGACCAATAGTCAGCTCCATGGGCTCTCTTCTAGAAAAAACCTCTCATTACATCGATGTGTTCCTCATGGAATATGTAATATCACTTCCCTCATACCTTAAAGACACAACAGCCTTCCTGAAAAGACTGCAAGACATCAATTGGAATAATCATCAGATCATGGTCATAATTTATGTGACTTCATTGTACACATCAATTCTCCATAAAGACGGTTTAACAGCAGTCAGCAGTTCATTGAGTTTTTTGGAACATTCGGATATGATTTTGGATATGTTGAGTCATTGTCTAACACACAGGTGCCAATTACGATCCTGTAAAAAAAATCCCCGTACGACTCGTATCCGGTCTTTTTACCGTACGAATCGTACAAGTGCCGTACAAACTGCCAAGTACGATTCGCATGGGAAAAAGTCCATACGAATCGCATTGGGAATATTTCCCCACACCTCCTCGTGTCGGAAAATGTGTCTGACACGTCCTCGGACGATTTACCGTACAAATGTGAAAAGTGAAGTCCGACCGCGCAAGTACGATCCATCCCGTGCGTCCGATGTTACAACCGTATGGAAAAAACACCGTCCGCACCGAACTCCCATAGCAACCATGGAGACAAGTGCCCGCATACGCGCCCAACACCCCCCCAGCCCCCGTATGTACGAGTCGAACCCCCACCCGTGTATGAACACCCCTGTATGTACGAGTCGAAACCCCACCCGTGTATGAACACCCGTGTATGTACGAGTCGAACCCCCACCCGTGTATGAACACCCGTGTATGCACGGTGCGTACCCCCACCCGTGTATGTATGGAGCGTACCTCCACCCTAACCGTGCATGTACGGCCCGTACCCACACCCGCGTACGTATGGAGCGTACCCCCCACCCCAACAGTATAAGTACGACCCGCACCCCCACCACAACCGTATATGTACGACCCGTACCCTCACCCGCGTATGTATGGAGCGTACCCCCCACCCCAACAGTGTAAGTACGACCCGTACCCCCACCACAACCGTATATGTACGACCCGTACCCTCACCCGCGTAGGTATGGAGCGTACCTCCACCCCAACAGTGTAAGTACGACCCGTACCCTCACCCGCGTACGTATGGAGCGTACCCCCACCCCAACAGTGTAAGTACGACCCGTACCCCTACCACAACCGTATATGTACGACCCGTACCCTCACCCGCGTATGTATGGAGCGTACCCCCCACCCCAACAGTGTAAGTACGACCCGTACCCTCACCCGCGTACGTATGGAGCGTACCCCCCACCCCAACAGTGTAAGTACGACCCGTACCCCCACCACAACCGTATATGTACGACCCGTACCCTCACCCCCGTATGTATGGAGCGTACCCCCCACCCCAACAGTGTAAGTACGACCCGTACCCCCACCACAACCGTATATGTACGACCCGTACCCTCACCTGAGTATGTATGGAGCGTACCCCCCACCCCAACAGTGTAAGTGCGACCCGTACCCTCACCCGCGTACGTATGGAGCGTACCCCCCACCCCAACAGTGTAAGTACGACCCGTACCCTCACCCGCGTACATATGGAAGGTACCCCCACCCCAACAGTGTAAGTACGACCCGTACCCCCACCACAACCGTATATGTACGACCCGTACCCTCACCCACGTATGTATGGAGCGTACCCCCCACCCCAACAGTGTAAGTACGACCCGTACCCCCACCACAACCGTATATGTACGACCCGTACCCTCACCCGCGTATGTATAGAGCGTACCCCTCACCCCAACAGTGTAAGTACGACCCGTACCCTCACCCCAACCGTGCATGTACGACCCGTACCCTCACCCACATATGTATGGAGCGTACCCCCACCCCACCAGTCTAAGTACGGACCTCACCCCAGGCTGCAACACCAGCACCCTCACCCAACATCGCGCATGTACGAGTCGTACCAAGCCAGAGACAAGGACAGCACTGTACAACTAAATGGCCGATGTACGCACCGTACATACGCTAAAAACACACGTACACAACCAGGACAAAGCACAACAACACAAGAATACACTATTCGAATGGCACAAAGCCACAAAACATGTCCAACAAGCACAAATACAACACATTCACTGACCTGCAACTGCCAAAATCCCAAACAGAGGCCCAAAACACAACCACTCCTTATAACACACCCACCCAAACTTCAAACACAGCCACACCCACCAATGGACCAATAAAAAGGGCCCACACACACAAACCATGAGCCTTTGCAACAGACTCGCTGCTGCCAGACCCCACAGACAACCTACAGCACCATACTTGAACCTTTACTACACCTTACACTTGCACACCTTCACACACACACCTTCACAAACACCCCCTCATCACATACACACACACACACAAACAACCACACCAACACACCCACAACCATCCACACCCACAACCCCCACAACCATCCACACCCACACCCCTCACCATGCCCACTAACAAGAATCCAAAGTTCACTAGCCGAGAGTTGGAGGTCCTTGTTGATGAAATCCTCAGAGTCGAGCCACACCTCTTTGGAACATTTGTCAGACAGACCAGCATGTCCGAAAAAACTGGCATGTGGCAGAGGATCGTCGATGCTGTCAATGCTGTTGCGGCCACCATAAGGACCAGGCATGAATGCCAAGCCAGGTGGTACGATCTGCGGAGGAGGGTCCGAGCCAAAATGACCGACGACCACAACCAGGCCAACGTCACTGGAGGAGGGCTGCCCCGCAGACCCGTACACTACCATCCCTGGGAGGAGAGGGTGATGGCCATACTGCCGTTGGTGGCAGTCGACGGAGTAGAAGGACTCCGAGAGCCTGGTGAGTACACAAACAACTCACCTCACATGGGGGGAACGTCATCCACAACCAAACTCACAATCATGCACGCAACCACCCCAAAGCTATCGCATGACTCAACCACTCCCCAGAAACACGCACATGCCACTAGCGCCACCATGCCACATGCACCCAGCTGGACAATCCCAAGTCACAGGCCACAGAAAACACCAACACAAGACACGGGAACCCGGATGGCGGGAGTGTGGGCCTCAAAAATCACAACTCAGAAACAGACAACAATGCCCTCTGCCCATATGGCCTAGGTCACACCCAGACAAACAGTGTGTCCCCACACAGGAAAGACTTGCCTGCAAATGGCGCACGCCTAGCATAAAGGCATGGGCTTGAAGGCACCTTTTTGCACATGACAGCAGCCAATGAACAGCCAACACTGTGAAACAGTGGCAGCACACACCACCACAGCAGCAGCGCAGACACAGACAATACACCCAATGGGTGCCTGGAGATCACAAACACACTCACATGAACAAGCCAAGGGCCATTCAAAGATCTGCAAAAAGTGTGTGCCTAGTTAGCTGGGCTGAGGTGACAGAGGGTGACACACAGAGGGAGGGAGAGGGGGAGAGAGAGGGAGGAAGACACAGGGAGACGGACAGAGGGAGGAGGCTGGCACAGGGAGGGAGGGAGAGGGGGACAGAGAGGGAGTGAGAAAGGGATACACAGGGAGAACAATCCAGCCTTGGGTGGTGTGGGAATGTCTGCTCGTCAGCAGGTGGACTGCGTGCATGTAGACAAGGGTGGCCAGTGCCTGAATCCCCCTCTCTTCTCCATGGCAAAACACTGGGCCATGTCTCAACCTGTGCACGAGCACAACGACAGCTACCTGCATCACATAAGTGTGTGGAACAACTCCATGTGCCCACGTACAGTGCAACACGGAAGGCGCCAATGCATGGCTCGCAACACCTGCTCACTCCACTGCTGACTGCAGTCACAATTGACGCAGCAAGTAAGACTGTGTCACACATAGGTAAAGTCTCAAAAGCTGTGGACAAGGGACATACTCATGCACAAGTGCACTGTGAGTGGAATGCAAGACATATCCAAATACCCAGAGGAAATGTGCAAACTTTGAAACGAATGAAACATGGATGTTGCATGGTACACTAATAACATTGTCTCTCACACACACAGGTCAACATGGTGGATCACCCCCCAACACTGGGGGGGAAGACTCACAGGACCCGGCTCTGCGGGATGACGACCCCACCGGCAGCGCCGACTCTCACCACTCTGTGGACGACCCCGACCAACCTGGCCCCTCTGGTGTCCAACCACCTGCAGCACCTGCATCAGGTACAACTGGGCCAACCACCACCCCCACTCCTGCCACATCCCAAGAGACACCCAGGAGCCCTGCCCCACCACCACAACGCAGCCAGGCCGACCAGGAGGGACACGGTGTACCGGGCACCCAGGAGGAGGCATGCGACAATGCAAATGCCACCCCTCAGGGGTCCCGGAGACCCGATGTGCCCACAAGGGCAGGCCAGGCGCAAGTGGGCAGGGGTGGTGGGAGTGGAGGACGGCGGAGGCGCGAGCCTGACCAGTTGGCTGCGGAACCGGTATATGCCCATGTCAGAAACATCCTGGACACATACTGGCAGGACATCACGGGCATGGCCCAGGTTGTGTCCATCCTCGAGGAGATCAAGACCCAGCAGGCCCAGCAACATGCGGAGCAACATGCCTGTCTACTGCGACACCAAGGGCGGATGGAGGACAGACAGTCTGAGCTCGTGACGCTGTTCACGGGAATTGTCCGTTCACTCCGTCGGATAGCCGACAACATGGGCAACCCTCCCTGTGCCACCAGGCGAAGAACATCACCACCCACAGGGAGGGATCAGGAGGAGGAGGATACATCCGATGGAGCTTCCCAAGCATCGTCACGGCCTGCTTCTGAGGGTTCCCGCAGGAGGGCGGGTCATCCACGGAAAAGACCGTGAGGGTCGGCGCAACAGCACCTTCTCCCAGGACACCTGGCCTGGCACCTGGCCCACTGGAGCAACAGCAGCACAGCAGCAAATGACATTCTCTGCCACATGGACTTGCTGGTCACTGTCTGACCAATGTTGACAAAGACTGTGGCATGGACTCTGAGGATTTTCAATGGCAAGGACACCAACTCCCCCATTGAACTTTGGATTCCACACACCCAGAAAGCCCCTCTTGTCATACCCCCCCCCCCACCTACCCCAACACAAATAAAAAATAACACGATTATGAGATGATGCCTATATTTAGCATTATTACCTTACATGTGTCTTGTAAACTCTAAGCATGCCTGAGTCCTCAAATGACTTCAACCATCCACACCCTGGGGCCTGAGTCTGGCACAGGACACACATGGGTCACAATGTATTAGGCAAGACAGACATGGAGCACCATACACACCCGTGATGGGCCCAACCAGCTAAGGGGGTGGCCGCACTACCGTGCCGACAGACATATTGAGTACAGCAACAGTCATGCACAGAGGTCGGGGATCATGTGGAGTGGCCTGGGGGGCACCCAGGTAAGTGTAGACAGGTGGCAGGACCATGTCCTGCAAGTTTGAGTCAGGTGGATGCAGAGAATGGTTGCCTGGCCAACGTTGGATGCATGGGGATGGCACATGTCACAATACCCACACAGTCATGGACATCATGCACAATACAGAGTCCAATCCCACACGAACAGCTTGCATCTTGCTACTCTACACATAGACACATAGCCACTATCACTGAAAACCATGCCAGACATGCCATATGCACCGTGGCAACACACCAGCATTGACTGAGAAGAGGCACCTTGGAGGCATCGGGACACCTTTATTGGTCATGTATTCCGGAATGCAGAGGCAACTCGGAGTACACATACACAGGTCATGTGGATGAACATGTGGGTCCAACACTGGCACCCCCCTTCTGCCCCACAAATTCGTGATATCCATGGAACAGGCACACAAGTGCCTGGTAACAGCTCAACACCCCCTGCTGCTCACAGAGAGCCTGCCATACACCATTGATCCTCTGATGTGGAAGTCCCACACCATGTCAAGCCAATGCAAACCGTATGTGTCCGAGGGCAGTGTTACACACATTGATGCCATCATCACAATTCACTATCCCATTACAGTTGACTGTCAACAAGTCTGACCATCTGTTCAGGTGTATCCAGCGACATTTAATGTGTCCCATGGTGATGCAACATGTCTGCTGAGGAACCAAACATCGACAGGGGCATTGTGCACACATCGTGAACAACTGCCACACCCAATACACCCCTGATGCATCCCTTACCCTGAGGAGACTTCCAAACTTGTCCGTGCGTGTAACGCTGAGTCAGCACACGATGACGTGTCCATGAGGAATAGCAGTGCCACAACAATGCAACCAGCAGACGGCATGCGTAAGTACCTGGGGAAGAGAGACACACAAGAAGTCAGCCACTAAAAGCACAGCCACATGCATGTGCATGTACTCGACACATGTAAGGATGACAACATGCTAGGTCACTATTATGACTGGCGAAATACACACATCACTGGCACCATCACTCCAGTGACTCATCCACACACACCTCTGACTCATGTGCCATACATGCAGATGGACACACACATCGCAACACATGCAACACGGGGACCAAGGCGTGCACACTCAGACACTGGTACTCACCACTAAGCAAAGAAGTCGCGTATGAGCCGACTCCGGATGTCCTCCTGCGGAACCACATCCTCCACATCACTAGCCCCATTGCCAAGCCCTTCGTCCTCCACGGGTGGATGGACCTGATCATCTTGATCCAGGATGAGTGGCACAGCTTTCTCAACTGCCATGTTGTGCAGCATGCAGCACACCATGAAGATTTTGCAGACCTTTGCCGGGGCATATGGGAGGGCGCCGCCGGTCTTGTGGAGGCACCTGAATCGGCTCTTCAGGAGGCCAAATGTCCTCTGTATCACTCGCCTTGTCCGGCCACGGGCGGTGTTGTAGCGGAGCTGGGCCGGCGTGATGGGGTTGCGGAGAGGTGTGATCAGCCATGGCATGTTGGGATAGCCAGCGTCCCCTACATGGAAACAATATGGACATAAGTAGGACAGGGGAAGCGTTCGGGCTGGAAGTCAACGCAAAATACAGGACAGCCAGAGTCTACCCACCAACAACAGATGCTCGTTCGTTGCGCAGCTGCGTCATCATTTCAGGCACCCTGCTACGGCTCATGATGTAGGCATCGTGTGCTGATCCTGGAAAACGAGCACAGACATGTGAAATCACCATGTTGGACAGACACACCACAAGGGCATTGATGGAGTGATAGTGCTTGCGATTCCTGTAAGCTACCTCCTGTGCCTGTGGTGGTACCAAAGCCACATGTGTCCCATCTATGGACCCAATGACATGGGGCATCCCTCCCAGGGCATAGAATCCACGCTTGACACCAGTCAACATTTCAGGAGTTGGGAAATGGATGAACTCATCCAGGTGAAGCAACATGGCCTCTAAGAAATCATGCAGCACACGGCTGAACATGCTCTGGGACATGCCACCAACATGAGCAATGGTATTTTGAAAGGTACCCGTGGCAAAGAAATGTAGGGCTGCCATTACCTTCAGCTTGGGTGTCAGTGCCGTAGGATACCTGTGCTGCGGTAGCAGGTGTGGTGCTAGCCTCGCCGTCAACTCCACAATCAACGGTTGGGGGAAGCGGTAGCACCGGATACAGTAATTCTCCCGCATGTCAGCCAAGTCCGGAATTGCTCGGGGAAGAGGCGGCACTCTGCAGTAATTTGGAAGTGACAAGGAAGAGTGAGTGCACTACAACAACAATTGTTTGATACTGAGCACATGTTAATCTGTCAATACACATATGCGACATACGGAGTCAGGTATGTGCCACATGCCCTGGACAGGTATGGCTGCCAGGTGACACTCCTACCGAGATCCAGCTACACACGGAGATTGTGAACCTCCACATGCCATGGCATGGGATTAGCTGTGTCCCAGTGTAAGTGAACAGCCAGACGCAACACAGGAGTGACATACATCAACACATCAGCAGAAGTAGGATGTCGATTTCAGAGAATGGTAGCGGAACACTAGAGCCACAGGTCACATGACATTACACTAGGACAGCCCACACACCTTGCCAATAAGGTGTACATGTAATGACTCACCACACATTCATTGAGAGGATGCAGACATGTCCTTGTTACGCTACTCCGTGTCCCATGCATACATACGCACCTCACATCCGATACCACATGTGGCCTGGTGTGCGTAACAGTGTGCCATGGCCATCTACACACAGACACATGTTGGTTGCTGCAACAGCTGATGCTTTTGAGGGAGCACCAACATCAAGCTAATGGGAACACCCCACACATACATGACATAGACACATCGTGCACTGTGGGTAGTCACATGTCTGGTGTGGTAACCCCTGTAGCGGGCCTCAGGGGACACTTGCCTGTGTTCTTGACTGTGCCATGCCAGTGACGCTCATCCCAAGTGTGCAGTACGACATGCACACATGTCAAAGGAGTGAAGGGCATGCCTGGCACACATTGCACCGTCACACATAACATCTGTACACATCTCATCATACATCAGGTGCCTTCTCGACTCAGGAGTGTGGTGCCACATCACAGCCTTTCACACCTGCGCCCCACACATGTAGTACTGCCCAGACAATGCCTTGATGTCCATCCATGGACAAGTATGTCAGCCCTATTCCTTCCTGTGTGCTGCCTGTCACCACTGTGATGTGTGAAAGGCACCGTACATTCGTTCAGAGGGCCTGTGTACGTTCCCTGTCACTATGGGAGTGCTGCCGTATGTGTACCCATAGTGATAGTGAGCGTACGCACGCGTGTACGGTCCGTATCACTATGGGTACGCATACGCGAGAACACCCATAGTGATAGTGAGCGTACAGGCGTGTGTACGGTCCGTACCACTATGGGTACGCATACGCGAGAACACCCATAGTGATAGTGAGCGTACAGGCGTGTGTACGGTCCGTACCACTATGGGTACGCATACGCGAGAACACCCATAGTGATAGTGAGCGTACGCACGCGTGTACGCTCACTATCACTATGGGTGTTCTCGCATATGCATACCCATAGTGATACGGACCGTACACACGCCTGTACACTCACTATCACTATGGGTACGCATACGCGAGCATACCCATAGTACGCACCGTACCTGTGTGTGAAACTCCAAATGACATAGGGGACACATGAGAGACAACTATAAAGGCCTACATGCATGCTGGTTGTCATGGAGACCAAGTTTAAAGTTTGAATTTTTCCGGAAGGAGCACAGCAGAAGTCAGTTTGAATGAATCTACTTTGTTGCAATGTGGTTCTGGAGTTGACATCATGCTGAAGAAAAAAACACTATAAAAAACCACTGACTGTGCTAGGTTTGATGGGATTGGAGGAAACATAGGATGCAAATGTGAGTGACCAATCACTCTGTACTCCTGTGCATGAAACAGGCCAGCAATGCAGATATAAGGCAGCCAGGTCCCATGAGGGAGCACTTGCCTGCACATATTTGGATTCGACTACATTGCTGCTGCTCCTGATTCCCTGGAACCATGTCAAGGTCTGTGGAGAGGGCACAGCCATTCACCCTGCAGGAGAACCTGGCATTGCTGGATGTGATCCTCCCACAGTACTGTCGTACTTTAATCTCTGGGACCGCGTAGGGGACAGGGCCCCACCCCTGTCTATTCTAGTATTAGCAAACCGCAAATGGTTAATACGGTATGTACGAGTGCTTTATATATCGTTCTAGCTATGAATGCACTGTGTACACGTTATTCTGCTTCACTACGCGGGTTCCATTTTGGAAGCGGTGGCCATCTTGTCATTGCCCTCACATAGGCTACAATGGAGCAAATACGGGCCTCACAGTACATGGGCTTTTCCTTTGACTTCTCTGTGACCTGGGCAGCTGGCTCTGCTGCCCCGGGTCAAACTGTTCTCACGAGCTCCCCTTCCTCTCTCCACCTGTGATTAGCATCAGGGCTTGACCCGTCGTAAAACCCTTTCATTCTACACGAGCCTCCGGCTAATCTCTTTCACACCTGACTGTTCCTGCTTTATGACTTGTTTCCCAAAACAGGAGATGCTCATGTTTATTGGGGGGTCTATTGATATCCGATGTGGGATCTGAACCTTGCTGTGTAAATCATTGTGGGCTGGCCGAACTGGAATGTGGGATGGTCATCATGACTCTGCTTTTTCGTTTGTAATGTATACTTGTGATGGCCGTATCATAAAACCTAGGAATGTATGCTTGAGGCAGAAAAAAGCGTATTTAAGGTGAAGACCGTTTCTATGATTTTCAGCAGTCTCCTGAGAACATACACGCTGGTGTACTTCTAGGATACCTGTAATTGGTCTGCAGCCAATAAACGATTCTTTGACTTCACCCAGAAGACTCTGTGTTTCTGTAGGTCTGGAACAGGGTGAACCCAGAAGTCATAGGGTGTGTGCCCCTGCACCGCTGGGTCTAAAATACCCAGTACTTCAGTTTGGCGCCCAACGTGGGGCGATTTCAGCGGTACCAGTCCAAGCCAGAGGTTCGTGAGGAGCTTCGTGTGGAAATTCTGGAGGAAGGCCGCCACTTCATCGACCCCTGCATGTCGACGTGGTCCGAAAGTCTTTTCTGCGAGGTTCTCCGCGTCCCGACGGCTACGAAGGACTGCTGCCCTGATTAATCGACCTGTTTTGGACCCTTGACGAGTTTGAGAGAGCGAAACAATCGAGAGAGTCTTCTGGTGACGCCATCGATCAGCAATATTCAGTTAAGTATAAGTGGAGCGTCTCCCATTTGTTTTGGTATCCTTCGGGATCGTTTGATTTGGTAATTTGGTAATTTGGAGTTTGCAAACGCCAAAGCCAGAGGACTCGTGTATTCACGAGACTATCGTAATCGATAATCCTTTGACGTTTGGATCTAGACTAGTGAGCGAAGATGCCTGGTTCTGGAATATTTGGTAGATTATTCTGTTTGGGTTGTGGAAAAGATTTCCAGCTGGAGGAATCGTGCCCGGTTCATCCGGTTGGAACTCCAACTTATGAGCTCTATGTAAAACATGGCGTAGGCCCCATTGCATATAACGAAGTATGGATCCACTACACCAGGAAAGACGGTGTTTTAAAATGGCCCCAAAATGGTAGTTTCGATACCGATATTTTAGATAATTTGGAAATCAGATTGTTCAAAAAGAAAGCCCGGCCGGCGATGTTTGACTCTTTCCGCTTATGGCGAAAGGAAGCCAAACAGAAGGAAAGCTAGCGAAAAAGAATAAAAGGGAGAGAGGCATGACAGTAATGCAAGCAGCTGTACAATTTAAAGACAATGAGGAGGAGCAGATGGATGAGCAATTGCACAGACAGCGTAAGTTAGGGATTGACAAATGTTACCCGGATTTACCACACTCTAAGCAGAATGAGTTAGAAGAAAAGGAGAAAGATCCCCTGATGTCGCATTTGTTGAGTTGGCCACCCCCGTATGCTCAAAATGCCACGGCAACTCCCCAGCTTGTGAATATACCACCTCCAGTTAATATACTGCAAGTCGTGCCGCTACCGCCAGCTGCTGCGCAGCCGGCTCTTATCCATGTAGTGCAGCCCTCTCAAGGGCCGCCAGCCGTGTTCCCGACTGCCCCCGCGCTTCCTGCGACTTTACCTAATGCAGCGGCTGCCTCCCCTGACACTCTTCTTTGCACTACTCCAGTACCTGTTCCTGCATCCTCTTTTCTCCCCTCTGTTTTTCCCCCTGTTTTCGCCTCAGCTTCTCCTTCAGCGCGACAGCGCTTAGCTAATGTGGTTACTACGTTAATGTCGCCTCTCTTTGAGTCATCTGATACGACTCCTGGTTTGCAGCGTAAGCAATTGCGTAGCCAATTGCCTAACCCTGATGAGAAAAAGGTAATAGATAGCATGGCGCGCAGATGGATTGTTTTCCCTTCATTGTATGATGTGGAATCAGTTGTCAACGTTTTCCATCAGTGGGATGCCCCAAAACAGAGATATGTGTTTGAGAAAATGTGCGAAATTCTCTGTGAAGAATTGGAGGATAGTGGTAAAAATCCGAGCCCGCAGGAGTTGTGTAGAGTGAGGTTTGATTTTGGAACTGGTACAATTGTGGATCGCGAGGTAGATAAAGCAGTTGCGATTGTATTGTCCTTCAGGAATGATGATTGTCAACAGTCGTTGTTTGAACCTGATGTAACTGTGGGAAAAAGGGTAAAGGCACGCCAATATCCGATGCATGAGGTTCCTCCAGTTTGGAGACCTGCTGATCCAGATGCTAATCCACCTGTCGTAGCACATTTCCAGCGTATTTGGGTACATGTTCCATGGAAGCGTTCTGAGGTGTTAGCGCTTAAGCAGACATTGCCTGATCCCCGTAAAAACCCTACCGGTTATTATAAGGAGTTGTCACAAACTGCAGAATCCTGTGTAATGAACCTGGCTGACATAGATATGCTGTTTGGAAATGTGGTTCCACAGCCTTTGTGGGGATCCATTCATAATGTAGACCATGCTGCAGAACTAGGGGACACATGGGCTAACATTATTGCTGCTGATGCTAGACAAACTGGTGGCGCAAAACCTGAGCCTTTAGTAGCTGAACTCCCTGGTAGAATCATCACATATATGAAGACAATAATGCCTGCGATGCGCGTAAATTGGGACAAGTTATCTGCATGCAAGCAGAAGAAAGATGAGACAGTGTCAGACTTCTTTACTAGGTTTGAAGAAACGTTTGTTGACCACAGTGGGCAAGATATGAGTACTGAGGGTGGCCAACGGTTATTTGTGGATAAGTTTGTGCAGAATCTACTTCCTGACCTGTGTAAAAAGTTGAAAGACTCAGAAAGTTCTTGGGCTGTTTCCTCTTCAGCGCAAATACTGGCTACTGCACAGTATTATGAAAATAGAGATAAAGACGAAAAAGATAGAACAGAAAAGAAAACGAAGGAACTAAAGACAAAGGTCCTTTTACAGCAGGCTTACCCACCACGTGGAGGTCAGAATAATTATAGGCAACCCCAAGGTGTCTATCACCAACCCCAACAGTTTCAGAACAATCAGCAAATGAATGGGTATTATCAACCACGTGTCCCTGTAGGTCCCAACCAATGTTCATACTGCAAAGAGGAAGGTCATTATAAATATAGTTGCCCTAAATTAATGCAGCGGAACGGTAATATGTATGGCGCCAGAGGGAGGGGTGGTCAGAAAGCTCCTAGAGGCAGAGGGCGTGGAAGTGTTCCCCAGAACGCACGTCCTCTTCCGCCTCAAAGCGCCATTAATAGCTTTGATCAGCAAGCCAATGCGACTAGTAATACAGCTCAGTATTACAATAATGATTATTATGCAGAGGATGGCGATGCAGAAAATAATGATTACTAGGACAGCCGTAGACAGAGAGAGGGAGTTGTTTCAGTGCCAGTGGATCAGAGCGGACCGTATGTTGAGGTGACTACAGCAAATGTAACGGAGCCCTTTCTGCTAGACACTGGTGCTGCAAAGAGTTCAATCATGCATTCAAAACTCCCTGGCGCACCTTTGTCTGGCGATATAAATGTTTCAGTAGGTTTTTCTGGCGCCCCGGTTAGGAACCCGATTTCTAGTCCCATGTCACTTTCTATTGGACCTGGCGAGTTGAAAGCACCCCTGATACTAACAACAGGTTGTGGTGAGAATTTGCTGGGATTAGATTTGTTGAAAATATTGCACGCTACACTGTATTGTTCTCCTTCAGGAGTACAACTTACATTAGGCAAGGAAGTGATTTCCCCAATGTACTTGTCTAAGAATACAATGGCGCCTGAATTGTCATCCTTTCCGGATGCCCTTTGGGCTACCGGTCCCAATGATGTGGGTCTCTTGGAAATACCGCCATATGTGGTCACTTTAAAAGCCAATGTCAGATTGCCACGTATTCCCCAGTACAAGATCTCTAATGAAGGCCAGAAAGCATTGTTAGACATTGTTAGCGACTTGATTGATAAGGGTGTAATTGAAGAGACAAGAGGCAACGTTTGCAATAGTCCGATTTTACCTGTCTTAAAACGAACGGACCCTTCACAGCCACCTGTTTACAGATTTGTGATTGATCTTAGAGAGGTTAATAAGATTGTTGTGCCACAGTTTCCGGTTGTCCCTGATATAACTGCCTTGTTAACGATGATTCCAGCCTCTGCTGCATGGTTTTCAGTGATCGATTTAAAGAATGCTTTCTTTAGCATCCCAATTGCAAAGGAGAGCAGAGATATTTTTGGCTTTAGTCTGGGAGGCCGAAGCTTCCGCTTCAAACGCGCTCCCCAGGGCTACTGTGAGAGTCCATCCATATACAGTCAAGCTTTGAAAGCGCAGCTTGATGCACTTGTTTTACCTAGTGGCGCTATCCTGATTCAATACGTGGACGATTTACTAATCGCCGCGGATACTGAAAAGATCTGCAAAGAAGCTACATTGTCATTGTTGCGCCATTTATCTGTTTTCCATCACAAAGTGTCTCTCTCTAAGCTCCAATATTGTCGACAAGAAGTGACCTACTTAGGTCATCTCTTATCGAAGGAGGGAAGGAAACTGACCCCAGAAAGAATTCAAGCTATTGCACAATTGAGTGTGCCAAGAACACAGAGAGAAGTGCGTGCTTTCTTGGGCATCACTTCATACTGTAGGCATTGGATACCAAGTTTTTCCTTGTTGGCAAAACCTTTGTTAGCCTTAACGTGCAAAGACACACCGAATCCTATCCCATGGTCTGAGGAGTGCCAGAAAAGTTTTGTGGAGTTGCGTGATGCATTGTGTTCAGCTCCTGTGTTGGGTACTCCTGACTATAGCAAGCCTTTTACATTGTATGTTCACGAGAAAGATGGTTGTGCATTGTCAGTGTTAACACAGCCTTTTGGCGACAGACCGCGCCCATGCGCATATTTTTCATCAACCTTAGACCCTGTAGCGAGAGCATTGCCAAGCTGTCTGAGAGCGACAGCTGCTGCAGCAATGTCTATCCGACAATCTGCTGGTTTGGTAATGGACAACACATTGATCGTTATGGTGCCACATGCTGTAGACACATTATTAAATAGGACCAAGACACAACACTTGACTAGTGCGCGATTATCAGGCTATGAGCTTACACTGTTAGCCAATCACATACACATAAAGAGATGCAATACGCTGAATCCAGCTACGTTGTTGCCAATTCCAGCAGACTCAGATGAGATTGAGCAACATGACTGTCTGTTCAGAACAGAAGAAGAGACGAAAGGGAGAGTAGATCTAAAAGATACTCCCCTGACTGAGTGTGATGGTACTTTATGGGTGGATGGTTCGTGTTTCAAGCTCCCTAATGGTGACACGACTGCTGCATATGCTATCACGACTTTACACACGGTCGTGGAAACTGCACGAGTGCCACATAATTCGGCCCAAGCAGCAGAATTAATCGCCCTCACGAGAGCATGCGTGTTGTCTGAAGGAATGAGAGTGAATATATACACAGATAGCCAGTACGCCTTTGGCGTGGCTCATAATTTTGGGCGACTGTGGAAAGAGCGTGGGTTCCTGACGTCACATGGAGCTAAAATTCAGAATGGCAAGCTGGTGAATGATCTCCTTGAGTCACTGACCCTACCGTTGCAAGTTGCGATCATGAAATGCAGTGCGCACAGGAAAGTCACAGATGATGTTGGGCGTGGGAATGCGTTTGCTGATGAGATCGCGAAAGAAACAGCACAGAATGTGAAGACTAGAATGTATGTTGCAGGCCCCGCAAGATGGGTTAATGATGTTGGGATGTGTGAGAACACAATAGAGAGTGTGAAGTCGCTTCAGGCTGAAGCCACAGAGAAAGAATTAAGCAAGTGGAGAGAAAGTATGGGTAAGCTGGATGAGAATGGTTGTTGGATTGATCTGACAGAACATAGGCGATGGTTGTTGCCTGACGCATATGTGCTTCCAGTGGTTACTATGGCACATGGAATGGCACATATCAGTACGAAAGGAATTTGTAAGTTGTTGGCTCCAGTATGGCAGAATGCTGGAATTCCCAAGTGTGCAGAGAATGTGGTCAAGAATTGCATGGTATGCTTGAAGTACAACCCTGGTAGGGGAGCCCCAACTCCAGCTGGTCACTTTGCACCCCCATCATGTCCATTCGAAGTTTTGCAGCTGGACTTTATTCACATGGAAAAATGCAACAACCTGAAATATGTACTGGTTGTTGTTTGTGCTTTCTCAAAATGGATAGAGGCTTAACCTCTGAAAGATAACACTGCCCTATCCACAGCCAAAGCCCTTGTGAAATAATTCTTCCCTAGGTTTGGAATGCCAAGAATGGTGTGGTGTGATAATGGAAGTGAGTTCGTGGGTAAAGTGATGAAGAATGTATGTGAAGGGCTAGGGATAAAGCAGAAGTTCCACGCTGCAAATCAACCCCAATCAGCTGGACTAGTAGAGCGCTACCATGGAGCCTTAAAGCTCAAGCTGGCCAAAATTCAGGCGAGCACCGGTCTTAAATGGCCTGACGCTCTGCCTTTAGCACTCCTGTCTACCAGAATTACCGTACACTCACGAGTGGGACTTAGTCCTTACGAAGTAGTTTTTGGCCGCCCGGCCAACGTATGGGGTGTACCGAGGCCTACGAAGTTTAGTGAGATTGAGCATCCAGTACTACTCGATTACCTGTATGATTTGACTGTTAAACTGCGTGTTTTGCACCAACAGGTACATGATACTCTTCCCCAAGCTTCTGAAGCTCCTGGACACCCTATCAACCCTGGTTCGTGTGTCCTGATCCGAAATTTCCAGCGTAAGAGCAACGACGAGCCTCGCTGGATCGGCCCTCACCTTGTGCTTTTATCAACAAGATCAGCGGTGCGAGTAAAAGGGAAGAAACACTGGATCCATGGTACCCACTGCAAAGTAGTCCCCTTGCCTCTGCCATATGACCAGTGGGTCCAGGAGGGTATCGCCGACTCTGAAGCAGACACTGTACCTCGTTTTGTACCGTTCAGTGACGCACGCATAAGAGGCACAGTTTCAGACCAGGAGAGTGACAATATTCTGCAGGAAGCTGTGCCACCATCAAATAGACTGGACACCACTGAGCCTGAACTTTTGTTCCAAGACCAAACAGCACCTGGCCGTCTCCGCTATAATCTGAGACCAAGGCCTATGGACAAATAAAGATTTCCTCACTATTTTTCCTTTTTGGCATTTTCAGCTCTCCCATCTGAAGGACTTTCTTGATTTTTGTTTTTCGAACCACCATCCGGGTTCTGCCGCAGGGTCGCGGTGCCAAGACTTTGGGGTACAGGCCGAAGACGTTAGGTCAACAGTTCTGGTTGGTCTAGGGCGTTTCCCTGGACTGACAGGCGTACTCCTTAGCAGAAGAAACTCATCCGCCGCGAGTGGCCCGATTAGAGGATGGAGTTTTTCAAGATGGAGAGACCCGTTGAGGAAATGAACTTTAAAACAAGGATGTGTAGAATTGTAAAAAGTAAATGTTTTGTATTTTTGTGCCTATTTACACTGTGTAGTATAATAATGTTTATCGTAGGATTTGTGTTTTTCTCCGCTCAAAAGCCCATTGCACCCACTGAACAGCCTATACCTCTTTCTACTGCCTCCTCTCACTCTTTTCACCCTTTGCCTGAGCACGAACAGACCAGACGATCAGAGTTTGTAAATAACTCGTTTATCCAGCTCTTGCACCAGCACCAACTAGTAATGAATACGACCAATTGCTGGGTGTGTGGGTTGATGCCACATACCATTAACAAGGGTATTCCTTATCTGGTGCTGCCATTTAGTTATAATGGATCGTCATGGGCATTCCAGACCATGTTCCTCTATGAGCTGAGACCTTATGTAGGATGGAACGCGACGGGGTATAGTATTAGTCTGGGTGAAAGACAGCGAAAGATCTCATCTCCAATCTGGGTCGTACCCCATATGGGTCGATTCTGTTTGCAAGGTAATGGTCAGAACCCTAGAGCTCAGTTGGGAAGAAGTGACTGTACTGAAACGTACACTTTCCCGTCACAGTTTTCCCCTGCATTTTTGACTGCCAAGGGTACATATTTCATCTGCAATGACCGAGCATATACATGGTTGCCCCCTGATTTCTCGGGCACATGTTATATTGCGAACTTGCTACCGCCAACATTTACTGCTGCCTCTGACTATCACAAGACCAGAGTTGTGAGAGGTGTGATAAGTAAGGATGATACTGCCGGTCAAGAAGCAGGAGACTTCTTTTTGGGTTTCCTGACGTTTTGGGGACCTATGGTCAATAGTAGGAACCTGAGACAACTGACTCGTGTGGTTGAATCCACTGTTAATGTAACGGCTGGTGCCCTTGGTAATCTGACAGCTGAGCTCCAAGCGGATCGCCTTATGACTTTGCAGAACCGCATGGTTCTAGACGTTATTCTTGCAGACCGCGGTGGGGTATGCAAGGTCATCCAATCCAGTTGTTGCATTTTCATACCAGATAACGCTCCAACAGTGTATCAAGCCATCTCCAAACTCCATAAAATATCTGAGTCCATACACGTGGATAAAGGAGATTGGTCACTGGTGGGGTGGTTCTGGGAATTGATATCTGCCTGGGGTTGGAAAGTTCTAATGGTCATTGGAATGATCTTAGCCATTCTTTTCCTGTTCTGTCTGTGTGTACAGTGTGTTCCTGCGATATGTGGCCTCTGTGCTACATTATGTATAAGGAAACCTGTATCGAGGGACGAGCTAAGTAATAGGATGATGCTACAGCAACATCTCCATGACTTTGTGAACATTGACCTAGACTCGGATTAAGATGAGTATAGTGATTGCCTATGTAAGGGCAAAAGGAGGGTCTGTCGTACTTTAATCTCTGGGACCGCGTAGGGGACAGGGCCCCACCCCTGTCTATCCTGGTATTAGCAAACCGCAAATGGTTAATACGGTATGTACGAGTGCTTTATATATCGTTCTAGCTATGAATGCACTGTGTACACGTTATTCTGCTTCACTACGCGGGTTCCATTTTGGAAGCGGTGGCCATCTTGTCATTGCCCTCACATAGGCTACAATGGAGCAAATACGGGCCTCACAGTACATGGGCTTTTCCTTTGACTTCTCTGTGACCTGGGCAGCTGGCTCTGCTGCCCCGGGTCAAACTGGTCTCACGAGCTCCCCTTCCTCTCTCCACCTGTGATTAGCATCAGGGCTTGACCCGTCGTAAAACCCTTTCATTCTACACGAGCCTCCGGCTAATCTCTTTCACACCTGACTGTTCCTGCTTTATGACTTGTTTCCCAAAACAGGAGATGCTCATGTTTATTGGGGGGTCTATTGATATCCGATGTGGGATCTGAACCTTGCTGTGTAAATCATTGTGGGCTGGCCGAACTGGAATGTGGGATGGTCATCATGACTCTGCTTTTTCGTTTGTAATGTATACTTGTGATGGCCGTATCATAAAACCTAGGAATGTATGCCTGAGGCAGGGAAAACTGTATTTAAGATGAAGTCCGTTTCTATGATTTTCAGCAGTCTCCTGAGAGCATACACGCTGGTGTACTTCTAGGATACCTGTAATTGGTCTGCAGCCAATAAACGATTCTTTGACTTCACCCAGAAGACTCTGTGTTTCTGTAGGTCTGGAACAGAGTGAACCCAGAAGTCATAGGGTGTGTGCCCCTGCACCGCTGGGTCTAAAATACCCAGTACTTCAGTACCCCATGCTGTATGGGCGACCAGGGTATCAGGTGAGTGCAGAGGCTACTAGCACAGACTGTGTCCCTTGTTTGTGACTGTGACTTCTGGTATTGTGTCCAGGTGTGACACACATGCTATGTACTGTAGGGGGGGTCCCAGGGGGGGAATGCCTGATGTCTCCCAGCCAGAGCATGCTGTGGTGCATGTCTGCTCTCCTCACTTGCATTGTGTGTACTGTGACAATCACTGCATGTGGCATTACACATTCTGCCTGTCTTATCCTCCTGGGAATGTTGTTACTACAGTCCTCATGTGAATCTGTGTTCCCCCCAGTGTGACAGGTGGCAGTACCCACAGATGTGTGTTTGTTCAGTGTACATGTGCTGAGAGTGTCCATATGATGTGTTTGTCCCCTGGACATTGGTGTGTGTGTGTAAGTCCCCTGTCATGTGGGTGAGTGCATATGTGGAGTGTAGCACCCGGGCTGCATGAGGGATGGATATACCCTGCCCATCTGATGTGAGCAGGGAGCAGTGTTGTGTGTCTGACGTGCAGAGCCAGCCCCACACCTGTGAGCCCCCCCCGTCTAGTGGCACATGTGCAGAGTGAGGTATGTCGCAGCATTTGGCAATGGCAGGTGAATGTCCTGTGCCTGTGTGTGCCTGTGTACTCTGCTGAGGTAGCATCAGTGGCCTGTGGCATGTGACTGCTTTGAGGTGCTGCACATAATCCTGGTGTGGCTTGTGATGCACAGTGTGAGCCTTGATCATTGATTCTGTCATTGCCCTCATTCCACCTGTGTACTTTCAATGGCACGTACTGCTTTTGCCCTTCCCCAGAGGATAATGTCCCTATGACAAAGGTGCAATGCGTTGGCTGCAGAACATGCCTTGTTGTAAGCAGCTAATTTGTTCTAATATGTCTCTCTGTGACATGTGCCTGGTGTATTGATGTAGTGTCACTTGTTCATCCTCACAGGTAGGCGCCTCTGCCAAGAAGCAGATCTGGCTGAACGCCGTCAGTGCCGTGAGGAGGACGGATGGTCGCAAGCGGCGCCTGGCCCAGGTGAGGAAACGCTGGCAGGATATCCGGTGCTGGACGCGGAGGATCGCACGGGTCCTGCTGGGGGACTCACCTGAGACCCATAAGAACCGCGGGCGCCGCCGTCTGACCCACATCCACAAGCGTGTGCTGGCGGTGGTCTTTCCAGACTAGGACAGGCGCTTACAGGAGAAGCAGCAGCAGGAAGGGGGTAGGTACATGTGTGTTTGTTGTGTGTCACCAGCATTTGTAAGTGCACAGTTGCATGGATACACTGCCAGGGTTCAAAGGTGCTGTGCATATCCGGTTACCCACAGTATAGCGGTGCTCCCCTGCCTCCCTTCCCCTCTTTGCAATGTGTTCCCTGGTGTGTGTGTAGTCACTCCTACACAAGGTTATCTAGGCTGGCAGTTTATCCACGTGACCAATGCCTGTAGCATCATGTGTGGGGGTGGTGTAACAGGTTTTGGGACCTTGCCTGTGCTCTGTCCAGTTCAATACTTGTGGGTTCCATGTCAGTTGGCACTGATGCTGAGTCCAGACATGGGAGTTAGTCTCTGAAGTGTCATGCCTTACAGCACGCATGTCCTATGTTGTGGCCTGTGACATGATGTGCATGAGTGTGAAATACGCATGGTGCAGGGATGGTGGCGTGTGTTGCAGTCATTCCCATTCAGGACCATGGAGTTGCGTGGCCACTACTGTCCCCTGGGGCATATTTTCCTAGGTGTCATGTGTGTCATCACAAAAGGTGGACACTCTCAGTGTCTGCAGCATAGGTTGTGCTCTGTGCCATTGTCCCCTGGCACCATGTTTATTGACGTACAATGTAGTGCAAGTGTTCACTGTACAGCCTGACCTGATTTTCCTTGTTCATACTCACGGTGGCCAGTGCCTGTGTGTCTTGTTACAATCATCTGATGATGCCCATTTGTACATGATTATTTGGACAGGCGCACCTTGGGTATTTTGGGTCCAATCTTGCATTTATGCAGCCCCTGTGTATTTCACCCAGACTAAGAGGAGTAAGTGCTACCTGTGTCTCAACAAATTGTCTCACGTAGGGGGTGGTTGGTGCTGGCAAAGCCTACATGTCAAAACCTGTTGTCTCCTTGCTAGGTCTGGCCGGTGTGTGATGTTTGTGTGGACATACACTCAAGGTGCAGTGAGCCAGTCATGGTGGGCATGTTTTCAGTATAAGCTATGCAGCATGTGCCTCAAGTTCATGGATATGGTCCCTGCTCATCCCTATTTCCTGCCACGCTGTGTGGTGCAGATGCAGTGCTGAATTGTCCCCGGGGCCTGGCTCCTCTGTGAAAATTCCATTTCATGTCATTTGCTATTGTGTCATGCTCTCCATAGTTTTTCAGTGGCATGGTGGGTCAACCAACTGTGTGTTGCATGCCCTACATATGTACCTTGTTTTGTAGATGTAACTCATCTTTCTTTTCAGGCTAGGCACTGTAACCTATGTAGATTGGACTCATGTGACATATGTATACAGGTGTATGATTAATTGCTGTCTCTTCACCCTGCCCACAGCATCGTCGGGGGACACGGAGGGAGACATGGGCACAGACGGAGCGGAGGGACCAAGCACCAGTGCCAGCGGTGACATCGTGGCTGGCACATCGAGTGGGACTGAGGCGGAGGAGAGTGAGGCCGAGGACCTGTCGACTGGCACCACAGAATATGAAGCTGACGGGTCCGAGGATGATCTCTCCGAGTGGGCGGAGGCTGCACCAGCAGCTGACAGCGGCACAACATCTCGCCCCGCCCCCTCCATTGCCATCAGCCGCCTCCCACTTGCTCGTGTCCCTTCCCAGCGTGCCCAGTCACCGCATGTCTCCTTCATGCCAGGCACCGCACCCCCTGCCCCTGTCTCCACTGCTGCCGCCAATGCCGAGTCTGTGGACATCCAGCGGCAGTTGCAGGTTGGTCAGGCTGCGATCCTTAATGTCCTCCATGGCCACAGCCAGGTGCTGAACAACATGGAGGCATACTTGGAGGGCATTTACTCATCGCAGGCTGACCAACGCAACTTGCTGAGGTCGATAGACTCGACACTGACTGCAGCAGTGGGTCTCCTGCAGCGCTTCATCCAACCCCCTACCCCTGACCCATCCACACTTCCCACTCCCATGCCTGTCCCACGTACACCCAGACGTCAGCATGCACCCACCACAACAGACACAGGCACCACACCAGCAGGGAAGGTCAAACGCACACCTCCTGGCACACAGACACAGGGTGAAGTAGGCACACCCACTGGGTCGGGGGGAAACGTAAGACACGCAGCCAGAGTGGGAGTCCGCATTCCACCAAATCCACTCCCTCCAAATCCCCTCCCCTCAGCTCTCCTGGCCACATATCCAACAAAGACTCCTTCATGGCCGCTCTGTCCCTGAGCCCCACAGTGACACCACCCCGCAAGCGGTCAAGGGAGTCCCCGGTCAGGGTGGTTGAGTCCCCCCCCCTGTCCACACCCTCCCCCAGTGGCGCTGCGACCCATCCCTGTGACCCCCCCCTCCTTGGGGCCTGTGGTTCCTTCGGGTGCAGGGGATTCCCTGGAGGACCTTGCTAAGGTGTGCAGCGCCATCCTGGCCTCCGCCTTTGGCCCTGCCCCACCCCCTGTGGTGGAGTCCTCCATCCCTGCACCCACGACGCCTACCCTTCGCCCTCATGTCCCTGCCGTGCCTGGTCCTTCCCCCCCACATGATGCCCTCACCCCTGTGGAAGACGACGGAGTCTGACTGTGCAGGCAAGCTAGGGGACACGCATCCCACTGTGTCCCCCATCCGGCTGTGACTTCTGGACTGCCCTATGGGCTTTGTAAATATTGAACTTCCTACAAACAACAAGTTTTGGATCATGCTGAATAAAGCCATTTATTTTTTTCCTTAGAACACTACTGCTTTGCTGGTATTGCTGTTGGTGGGGCTGCTACATGGTTTTGGGTGGTGTTCATGTGTTGGGTGTGTGGGAAATGTAGTAGTGTGCTGCTCATAGGGGGGACCCTGGGATCTGTGTGCCATCACAAGGTGTTAGCTAAGTTTCTTTGTTCATGTTAGCAGCTACTGCATGGTGACATTGTCCCAAGGTGTGTTCCTTCCTCTGTGTACCCTGACATCTTCCCTGCAGGGTGTTTCAAATGTGTTGTGCTGAGCTGTGTCTACATGAGCTGGGTGTGTGACGGAGCCCTTCAACTTTGGCCATGCATGCAGAGCGATGTCTCCACCTGCATCATTCGTGGCATCCTTGGTGATCACTGTACTTGTGTATGGAGTCTGTTGACATGGGTTCATGTGGACATGTTCCCTTTTAGGCAGTTTGCATGTGTGTACTCCCAGCCTCGCACACATGTGTTACATGTACTGCAGGGTCTTTGTGCACCTGACTGACAATTGTGGCCATTGGATCTGTGGGTACTCCACCAATTTTATTTCCATGGGCACTGCTGGGAGGACTCTGCACCCACCCCTCCTGTGTCTGGGCACTGCTGTGTGTGTTAGGCACCCACCCCTCCTATGTCTGGGCACTGCTGGGAGGACTCTGCACCCACCCCTCCTGTGTCTGGGCACTGCTGGGAGGACTCTGCACCCACCCCTCCTGTGTCTGGGCACTGCTGGGAGGACTCTGCACCCACCCCTCCTGCGTCTGGGCACTGCTGGGAGGACTCTGCACCCACCCCTCCAATTTCTGGATATGTATGCTTAGGACATACACGGGTGTGGGTTCGCTCCATGCATACGCGGGTGAGGGTATGTGTCGTACATGCACGGTTGGGGTACGGTCCGTACATACACGGTTGGGGTGGGGGTGCGCTCCATACGTACGCGGGTGAGGGTACGGGTCGTACTTACACGGTTGGGGTGGGGGGTACGCTCCATACGTACGCGGGTGAGGGTACGGGTCGTACTTACACTGTTGGGGTGGAGGTACGCTCCATACATACGCGGGTGAGGGTACGGGTCGTACATATACGGTTGTGGTGGGGGTACGGGTCGTACTTACACTGTTGGGGTGGGGGGTACGCTCCATACGTACGCGGGTGAGGGTACGGGTCGTACTTACACTGTTGGGGTGGGGGGTTCGCTCCATGCATACGCGGGTGAGGGTACGTGTCGTAAATGCACGGTTGGGGTGGGGGTACGGTCCGTACATACACGGTTGGGGTGGGGGTGCGCTCCATACGTACGCGGGTGAGGGTACGGGTTGTACTTACACGGTTGGGGTGGGGGGTACGCTCCATACATACGCGGGTGAGGGTACGGGTCGTACTTACAATGTTGGGGTGGAGGTACGCTCCATACATACGCGGGTGAGGGTACGGGTCGTACATATACGGTTGTGGTGGGGGTACGGGTTGTACTTACACTGTTGGGGTGGGGGGTACGCTCCATACGTACGCGGGTGAGGGTACGGGTCGTACTTACACTGTTGGGGTGGGGGGTACGCTCCATACATACGCGGGTGAGGGTACGGGTCGTACATGCACGGTTGGGGTGGGGGTACGGTCCGTACATACACGGTTGGGGTGGGGGTGCGCTCCATTCGTACGCGGGTGAGGGTACGGGTCGTACATATACGGTTGTGGTGGGGGTACGGGTCGTACTTACACTGTTGGGGTGGGGGTACGCTCCATACATACACGGGTGAGGGTACGGGTCGTACTTACACTGTTGGGGTGGGGGGTATGCTCCATACGTACGCGGGTGAGGGTACGGGTCGTACTTACACTGTTGGGGTGGGGGGTACGCTCCATACATACGCGGGTGAGGGTACGGGTCGTACATGCACGGTTGGGGTGGGGGTACGATCTGTACATACACGGTTGGGGTGGGGGTGCGCTCCATTCGTACGCGGGTGAGGGTACGGGTCGTACATATACGGTTGTGGTGGGGGTACGGGTCGTACTTACACTGTTGGGGTGGGGGGTATGCTCCATACATATGCGGGTGAGGGTACGGGTCGTACATACATGGTTGGGGTGGGGGTACGGGTCGTACTTACACTGTTGGGGTGGGGGGTACGCTCCATACATACGCGGGTGAGGGTACGGGTGGTACATGCACGGTTGGGGTGGGGGTACGGTCCGTACATACACGGTTGGGGTGGGGGTGCGCTCCATTCGTACGTGGGTGAGGGTACGGGTCGTACATATACGGTTGTGGTGGGGGTACGGGTCGTACTTACACTGTTGGGGTGGGGGGTACGCGCCATGCATACGGGGGTGGGGGTACGGTCCGTACATATCCTTACCCACGCTATGGAATGCTTGTGCGGGCCGTACCCAGGCCTTTGCCACGTGGGCACAGCCGTCCCGCCATTGTTGGGGTGACGTAGGTGTGGGTGTGGTACGACTCGTACCCACGCTCTTAAGGCGTGGGTATGGGACGTACCTGTATTGTTGTGTTGCCGGTTCGCGTCGTCAAGCACTTCCTTTGTGGCGGACGCTGGCTTTGCTGGACACGCCCCCACCCCCTCGTAGTGACCAGGGCCTGGGGGTCAGGTATGTCCAGGGCATGTGTGCTGTGTGACTTGGGTGGGGGTTTTGTGGCCTGCCCCTGCTCCTGCCCCCCCTTTCCCCCCTCCCTTTGTTGTTCTGACCTTCTGCGGTGTCTGCGTCGTAACCTGTAGAGGAGGTCGATTGCTATGAGGGCCGAGATGACACGTAGGTTCGGGTCCATGTCTGTCCGTCGCGTGCAGGTACTCCTTGTTCGCGTCATCCTGATTTCCCGGCTGTTTTTGGCTGCCGGAAAATATTGTCTGTGCGGGATGACGTCGGTGCGAATCGTACTTCCTGGTTCGTGAATGGCAGGCTACGTGCGTCCCGACGACACGTCGGCGCTTTCCCGGATCACATTTGTGTGTTTATTTTCGTCGGTCGGGGTTTAGTACGAATCGTACGGAACTGGTGTTTCCGTGCGAATCGTACTTCCATGTTTGTATTTTGTTACGACCGGGTACGCTTCGGACGGAGAATATGCTCCGTCCGACGGTTCGTACTCGGTTTTTACAGGATCGTAATTGGCACCACAATGTTTTTCTCTTCAATGAGGAGATATTTCTCCAGAGACAAGGTACGGCAAAGGGGGCGTCATTCGCTCCAACCTATGCAAATCTATTTATGGCAGTCTGGGAAGAAGGCATTCTACAGAGCAGGTACAAGTTGAATATTAAATCATGGATGAGATATATCGACAACCTATTTGTGATATGGGAAGGAGATCTGTTGAGTCTTGAAGAATTCAACCAAAGCTTGAACCAAAATGATTACAATCTATCGTTCACATCCACCAACAGTAAGACACAAGTGATCTATTTGGATGTAGAAGTGTTTATACAAAAACAGAAGCTCTGTACCAAAATCCATAGGAAACCGACTGCCACAAATAGTATTTTGCATGCCAATAGGGGACATCCACAACATCTCAAGTGGAGCATCCCATATGGAGAGATGCTCCGCACCAAGAGGAATTGCTCTGAAGCCAGCGACATCGAGGAACATCTAGAAGAAACCAGCACTAGATTTCTGGCAAGAGAGTACCCATTGGATGTCATTGAAGGTGCTAAAAGTAGAGTGATGGAGAAATCGAGATCAGAACTACTAGATGAACAAGAAGAGTTGGAAAATGACGATACTACCCGGATTATCCTAGATTTTAATGTGGAAAATAAGTGCCTAAGGAAGATCATAAAAAAGCACTGGAGTATATTAATGCTTGATGAATCATTAAAGAAAAAGTTGCCATCTACTCCAAAAATAACATATAGGAAGACTGCCTCACTGGGCGAACTATTGACACATAGTCACCTGGAAACAATCAAAAAAGAAACAGGGACATGGTTAACTACTCCCGGATTTTGGAAATGTTCCAAATGTAAAGCCTGTGAATATGGAACTAATACACAATCATATCTACTGTCAAATGGAAAGAAAGAAAGGATCACTGCACATATCACGTGTGAATCCAAATACGTGGTATATGTTTTAGAATGTTCTTGTAAAAAACTTTACATTGGGAGTACCATTAACATATTGAAACTACGGATCTTACAGCATCTCCGAGCAATAAAAAATAAAGATCTTGCATACCCTATGGCAAAGCACTTCTCAGAAAAACACCAGGGAAATGTTCAAGGACTGAGATACTTTGGTGCTAAAATGATAAAACAAAAAGACAGAGGGGGTGATAGAACCCTGGAGCTCAGAAGAACGGAGTCTAAATTCATCTTAGCACTGGGGACAGAAAAACCATATGGCCATAATCTGGATGCTGAACTGCATGTTCATTTATAAGTACTATCAATTTTATCCATAAATTTGCTCAGAAGGAAATGAAGGAATAAAATGCTGGGGCTAGCAAAAAGAAAGAAGTTTCCATAATGGTATCCAACTAAATCACTGGTAGAAGCACCTTTCATATCACTTTCCAGATAATGAACTAAGGAATAAAGAAATTTGTTAGGGAAGAGTTGATAAAAGAATATACCACAAGGTGGAAAAGGAAACAAAAAGAACTAGAAGACTACTTTTTGAAGAAATGTTAGAAATATGGATTTAATCAAGTAATTGAAGAAATGCCCCAAATGAATTTGATTGACAATTATATATTTTTTACATATAAATATTCTTTTGATACTCGAGTAATATAAAACACTTGGGAGAGACATTTTAGAATTGCAATTTTGCACAATACATTTGCACATTGCATTTGTCACTTTATGAATATCATGCCATGAGAATTACGATCATTTAGAGACAAGCTAGAAGGAATTTCAAATTGCACAATGTACTTGCACAATGCACTTGTCACTTTCTTTGCCTTATTCCTCCTCCAAAAAAATGTCTCATGAATTATTGAAGATCTGATTATTTATATAAAAAGTATATGTATAAATATATTCTTTATATATGACACATGTCACTTTACTCTTCAGATAATATTACAAGTTTAGGATGTATTTGGGGCGACCCATAAACTTTCTTCTAGTTATATTAAATACTTAATTATCTGTATATTAATTTTCTTAAAAGATTTTCTTGTGTCAGTTTCTCTCCTTTTCCTCACTCTTTCTCTCTTTCTCTTTCTCTTTCTCTCTCTCTCCTTTTTTATTTTCACCTTTACTCCCTTTGAACAGTAGATTAGAAAAACAGGCAGATGCAAAAACTTATTTGAGTTCCTAGCACCTAATTTTAGTACTTTACTAATAATGTTGTAAAAAAATGTTCGCTATCATAAAAAAGTAAACATCTTGATCAAAATGAAAAAGATATGTAAATAGAAATATAAAATGGTAGTTAGTATAAGACAAACTACCAACCTTTATGTGTGGATTTTCGGTCTAGTCTATTTCTTAATGGAAACAAACAAGGGATCTTTGCACTTAGTCACTTTAAATAGACAGTTTAGACAGTGTGGACTCCATGGTCCAGTTGAAGGCATCTGCCGAAACGCATCGACCGTCCTCTTTTGTTTGCACATGTGTTAAAGGATTTAAAAATACCTTAATTTAACTGCTGTGGACTCCTTCTGTGCCGTGGATGTTCTGGTTGGGAGACTTCTGCCGAGTTGTCTTGACGATATATATATATATATATATATTCACTGAAAAAACCATAGGTTTCACACACGTTATAGTTAGGAATTAGCATTTAAAAAACCTTGCAAATTCACTGAAAAAACCATAGGTTTCACACATGTTATAGTTAGCAGGACATTTCACTCGTGAAAAACCAATGAAATTCCCCCGTTATAGTTAGTGCATGCAACTATAACTCTCGCGACCGCAATCCTCTGCTGATGACGTCAGATATTACATCACTGTATTTAGACACTTATTTACCCATGTCTTCTTCCATTAATTTTTATCTATTCTTATATTACAAATATTTTTTTTTCAGAAAAACACATATGTCATCAGTGATGTAATATCTGACGTCATCAGCAGAGGATTGCGGTCGCGTGAGTTATAGTTGCGTGCACTAACTATAAAGGGGGAATTTCATTGGTTTTTCACGAGTGAAATGTCCTGCTAACTATAACATGTGTGAAACCTATGGTTTTTTCAGTGAATTTGCAAGGTTTTTTAAATGCTAATTCCTAACTATAACTTGTGTGGAACCTATGGTTTTTTCAGTGAATTTGTACGGTTTTTTAAATGCTAAGTTATTTTTTTTTTTTTTTTTTTTAATGGATTTTTTGCCGTGCGCGTACGGTAAGCTGACGCTACGTGCTCCGTACGTCATAAGTACGGTGCGCTTACGTGATACGTACGTGACGTACGTACGCATGCGTACTTCTTCGGCAACGCGTACACGCATGCACATTGCGCGGAACCAACGTCGCGGTTACGCGGGTGCGTGTAATGCGCATGCGCGAGTGCATCATACGTACGCACTCCGTAAGCGCTCCGTAAGCGCATGTTTACGTCACGTTTGCGCATGCGTACTTGTTTACGAGCGCGTAGCGTAAGCTTACGGAGCGCGTAACGTAAGCTTACGGAGCGCGCACGGTAGGTCATGTGATCCACAAAGAACACTTTTCATTGGTTTAAACTACTTTCAGTTCCAGAAACTTCCAACACCACACCCATTCCCCTCATTACTGCTTGAGATCCCCTAGGAGAAGGAGCTGAATTGACATTGAGATACAATAGCAGAACAGCAGACCTCTTCTGAGAGTGAGCCTATCAGCACCATCATCATACAGAGAAGGAGGAAACAAAAGGATTCTTTTGTGTGGGAGTATTTTACTTTTCCAGAGGGGCAGAAAAAGGTCAATGCTCCATTGGTCACTTGCACACTTTGTGACCGTGTTTTATCTAGAGGAAATCCAAGGAAGAAGTATTCCTTTGGAAATCACTCTATGATGAGACACCTTAGGGATAAACATCCCAGGACCTTTGCTCGACATACTGGAGAAAACTCTTCAGTAAGTCACCGGAGCCCAACCTCAGAAGCTCAGCCGAGTACATCATCGGCAGCTCAGCTGAGCCCTTCCTCTGAGGTGGGAGCATCACCTTCTTCAGCTCCTCTGGACATTAACCCTCGATTTCGGAGGGTTTCAATGAGGTGTACAACGTGTTGTGGTCTTATTGTTTTTGGGGAGACCAGTGTTTCCCTTATTAACAATAAGATAGACCAGCACGTTTGTAGACGTTCATAATATTCCCATTCTTTCTTTCCTCTATCCCTTTATTAACACAACGGCTCTTTTAAGAGCCAACCTTACCTCACAATTTTTCGTATCTTTTTTTAATCTCTCCTTTTTGAAAAAAATGTTTTACCGTGCGCGCACGGTACGCGTAGTTGCGGAATCGTTACGCGAAGTTCGCAGAATTTTTCCGTTTACGTCGTGCGCGTACGCTGCGCGCATTCCGCGATTTTTCGAAAAAAAATTACAATTAATTTTTGCCCTTGGGGATCCTTCTGGGACCCCCTGACAAAGGCTAGGGGGTCAGGAACTGTCCACCCTGCCCCATTTTCAAGTTATCCACCTTTGTTTTTCACCCCCTCAGAGTGCGAGAGACAAAATGGCGGCCGACACTTCCTGGTTTCGACCGATTCGAATGTTTACTAAGATCTAACAACCAATCAGAATCGCGCTCGCGCACGGTGGCGTGCGCGTACGGTAAGCTTACGGTACGCGCTCGGAGCGCGCCTATAGATATATATATTGATTTAAATGCTATTTTCTCAGGAAATACTGAACAGATTTACACAAGACCTTCAAAAGGCATATCCCTGACCTGAGGGCTACCTCTCTGCCAAATTTCAAGTAATTCTGTTCAGCCGTTCGGGCTGTAGCTCGGACGAAAGGTCCTATGGAAAAATGCATGGGGAAAACGCGTTTTGGGACCCCCCCTTTTTCTCAGCCCCCGCTTGACGAATCCCCCCGAGACTTTCAGGGAAGGAGCGGAGCGGAACGGTCCACCTATTTTGAGAATTTCGCGAGGATTCGTCAATCGGCGCCAAAGTTATTCCAAATAGAATGTTGCGGATTTCCTATGGAAACACGGTCCTAACTATAACTATTTTCTGGCGGCCGCCAGTAGATAATATATATATATATATATATATATATATATATATATATATATATATATATATATATATATATATAATGACCAACCTTCTGTTTAATATGTGCTGGGAGCTGTATTTTTCTTGACTACTGTGGCGTAAAGCAATCTTCAATTTAAAGTCATGTGGTTACTTGAACAAGCAACTTGCCTTACCTGTGAACAATAGCGCTGAAATGCGTATGGATTATTAAGGCATATGCACGCTGTCACTTCTGAATAAAACATTTGTGAATTCCTGAGATGGCATCTGCTCCTTTTGTTTTTTTGATACATATCTACATGTACACACACACACACGCAACACAAACTTTCATGACGATACGTAAACCAGCATCAAAGATATAGGCAAGCAAGCAAAGATTTTGCTATGAAAACTAGGTCCTAAATATAACTACCTGCTGGTGACTGCCAGTAAGTTATCTAATATATTTATATATATATTAACTGAAAAAAACATAGGTTTCAAGATCGTTATAGTTAGTTGGACATTTTACTCGTACAAAACCATAGAAATTCCAGCGTAATAGTTAGTTCAGCTAACTATAACTCCCGGCCCCTCAAGGCACCGCTGATGACGTCACATATTACATCATTCATGACATGGTCAGTGACATCACTGATAACATCACTGATGACATTTCAAATGCGTATGGATTATTAAGGCACATGCACGCAGTCACTTTTGAATAAAACATTTGTGAATTCCTGAGATGGCATCTGCTCCTTTTGTTTTTTGGATACATATCTACATGTACATACGCACACACGCAACACAAACTTTCATGACGATATATAAACCGGCATCAAAGATATAGGCAAGCAAACAAAGCTTTTGCTATGTAAACTAGGTCGTAACTATAACTACCTGCTGGTGACTGCCAGCAAGTTATCTAATATATTTATATATATATTAACTGAAAAAAACATAGGTTTCAAGAACGTTATAGTTAGTTGGACATTTCACTCGTACAAAACCATAGACATTCCGGCGTTATAGTTAGTTCAGCTAACTATAACTCCCGGCCCCTCAAGGCACTGCTGATGACGTCACATGTTACATCATTCATGACATGGTCAGTGACATCACTGATGACATCAATGATGACATTTCAAATGACATCACTGATGACATCACTGATGACATCATCCAGTGACTGCGTGTTTCTGTAAAGTTTAATTTTGTTTTATATATATTTATACCTCTGACCCTGTTTACCAGGCAGGTCGCTCCCCTCACTGCCACGCAGCCCCCTGTGTGACCACTGACCGCTGCTGCATTGTGTCTGCCTGCGTTGACTGTGCCCTCCTTCTCTTCTGTACCCACGAGTGAGTGATTCTCCCCCACTGTACCTGTGTATTTTGCTGCCTTGATTGTTCCCCTCTCCTTTGGTGCCCAGATTGTGTCCCTTTTTTTCTTCTGTCATTCCCCGCGTCTCCCCCTCGCCGCCCGTTTCCCACCGCCGTGTCCCGTAGCTCCGCCCCCTCGCACCCTATTGGCCGCCGCGTCCCGTAGCTCTGCCCCCTCACACCCTATTGGCCGCCCCGCTCCCACCTCCCAGCTGCTCCTCCCTCCCTCTCCCACTCATATGGAGGCCGCGCAGCGGTAGAGAGAGCGACCTCTGACCCTGTTTACCAGGCAGGTCGCTCCCCTCACTGCCACGCAGCCCCCTGTGTGACCACTGACCGCTGCTGCATTGTGTCTGCCTGTGTTGACTGTGCCCTCCTTCTCTTCTGTACCCACGAGTGAGTGATTCTCCCCCACTGTACCTGTGTATTTTCCTGCCTTGATTGTTCCCCTCTCCTTTGGTGCCCAGATTGGTAACCTTTTTTTCTTCTGTCATTCCCCGCGTCTCCCCCTCGCTGCCTGTTTCCCGCCGCCGCGTCCTGTAGCTCCGCCCCCCTCGCACCCTATTGGCCGCCGCGTCCCATAGCTCCACCCCCTCGCACCCTATTGCCCGCCCCGCTCCCACCTCCCAGCTTCTCCTCCCTCCCTCTCCCACTCATATGGAGGCCGCGCAGTGGTAGAGAGAGCGACCTCTGACCCTGTTTACCAGGCAGGTCGCTCCCCTCACTGCCACGCAGCCCCCTGTGTGACCACTGACCGCTGCTGCATTGTGTCTGCCTGCGTTGACTGTGCCCTCCTTCTCTTCTGTACCCACGAGTGAGTGATTCTCCCTCACTGTACCTGTGTATTTTGCTGCCTTGATTGTTCCCCTCTCCTTTGGTGCCCAGATTGTGTCCCTTTTTTTCTTCTGTCATTCCCCGCGTCTCCCCCTCGCCGCCCGTTTCCCGCTGCCGCGTCCCGTAGCTCCGGCCCCCTCGCACCCTATTGGCCGCCGCGTCCCGTAGCTCCGCCCCCATCGCACCCTATTGGCCGCCCCGCTCCCACCTCCCAGCTGCTCCTCCCTCCCTCTCCCACTCATATGGAGGCCGCGCAGCGGCCGCGCAGCGGACGCGCTGAAGGCGCGCCTAAGGCAAGTCCGTCTGCACCCGTCTGCGTCTGGCCCGCGCCCAGCGCCAGACCCCCTGGCCCCCGCAGATGCCAGCCCACCCGCAAGCTCTACAACGCCGCCACTCTCATCGCACTCAACACCGGCCGGAGCCCCGGCTGCTGCAGAGCCACCCCAAGACGCACCCACGGACCCTTCACCTGCCAATCCTGCAAGTTCTCCTGCATCCGGACCCGTACCGCACCCGCCAAGCCAAGCACCAACAGCAACCACCTGAAGCACCTGAAGTGCATCCTGCTCAACACCCGCTCCGTCCACAGGCACGCAGTGGAACTCTGGAACCTGCTCGACGCCACATGCCCAGACGTCGCCTTCCTCACGGAAACCTGGATGAACGCCTCCTCAGCACCCGACATCGCCATCGCCATCCCGGACGGATACAAAATCACCCGGAGGGACCGCGCCAACCAGAATGGAGGAGGCATCGCCATCGTCCACAAGAACACCATCCGCATCACGACCAACTCTGAAGACACCCTCACAGCCGCCGAACACCTGCACTTCCAGATCCACACGACCCCAAGACCACCCTCAGAGGCACCCTCATCTACAGACCCCCGGGACCTCGCACACAATTCAGCGAAGACATCGCCGACTTCATCAGCCCTCACACCCTCCCCTCCGCTGACTACATCCTCCTCGGGGACCTCAACTTCCACCTGGAGAACAACAACGACCGCAACACCACTACCCTGCTGGACAACCTCGCCAACCTCGGACTCAAGCAACTGGTGACCACCCACACCCACTACGCCGGCCACACGCTCGACCCCGTCTTCTCCTCCAGCAAGGACATCACCTTCAGCCACGCCACTGGACTCCACTGGACAGACCACAGCTGCGTCCACTTCAGCTTCAGAAGGACCACGACTCACCACCACCCGCAACTGGTCCCCCGCAGAAGCTGGAACAAGATCACTGCCGACCAGCTCACCACAACCCTGAGCCAGAACCCCCCTACCAGATCAGCGAACCCCAAGCAAGCCGCCAACAACCTCACGAAATGGATCAGCAACTGCGCAGACGACCTCGCTCCACTGAAGACCCCCCCCGCCAGACCCGGGACCAAGAAAGCATCTTGGTTTACCGACGAACTCAAGAGCTCCAAGAAGAACTGCCGGGCCCTCGAGAAAGCCTGGCGCAGAGACCCAACTACAGACAACATGACCACCCTCAAGCTCGCCACTCGAAGACATCACCAGCTGATCCACGCCACCAAGAAATCCGCATTCAAGGAACGACTGGACAACAACGCCCGCAACAGCAAGGAACTCTTCAACATCGTCAAAGAGCTCTCGAACCCCAGCGCCGGAAACAACGACATAACGCCCTCGCAAGACCTCTGCAACTCGCTCGCCTCGTTCTTCCACAGCAAGATCGCAGACATACACAACAGTTTCAGCACACAGCCAACGCACCCTACGACCGGAAAAACGCCCCCCACCACCACCCTCCGCGCCTGGACCCCAGTCAACAACGAAGACACCATCCGCACTATGAACTCCATCCACTCAGGATCTCCAACCGACCCCTGCCCTCACCACGTCTTCAACAAGGCCGACTCCGTCATCGCACCCCACCTGCGGGACATCATCAACGCCTCCTTCGACACCGCCACCTTCCCAGAGAGCTGGAAGCACGCCGAACTCAGCGCCCTACTGAAGAAACCATCAGCGGACCCCACAGACCTCAAAAACTACCGCCCCATCTCGCTCCTTCCTTTTCCGGCCAAAGTCATCGAGAAAACCGTCAACAGACAACTGTCTGCCTTCCTCGAGACGAACGGATCCCTCGACCACTTGCAGTCCGGCTTCCGGGCCAACCACAGCACCGAGACAGCCCTCATCGCAGCCACCGACGACATCCGAGCTTTGCTCGACAACGGGGAAACAACGGCCCTCATCCTCCTGGACCTCTCCGCGGCATTCGACACGGTCTGCCACCGCACCCTAGTGCAGCGCCTCAACAACATCGGTATCCAGGAGAAGGCACTGGAATGGATCATCTCCTTCCTCGCCGGAAGAACACAGAGAGTCCGCCTACCCCCGTTCATATCCGAGGCCACCGAAGTCATCTGCGGCGTACCACAAGGATCATCACTCAGCCCCACCCTCTTCAACGTCTACATGAGCCCCCTCACAGCCATCGCACGCCAACACAACCTCAACATCATCTCCTACGCCGACGACACCCAGCTGATCCTCTCCCTCACCAACGACCCCGCCACCGCCAGAACCAACCTACACGAAGGGATGAAAGACGTAGCCGAGTGGATGACGAACAGCCGCCTGAAACTGAACTCAGATAAGACGGAAGTCCTCATCCTGGGATCATCACCCTCCGCCTGGGACGACTCCTGGTGGCCCCCTGCCCTTGGCAGCGCACCCAAACCAAAAGACCACGCACGCAACCTGGGCTTCGTCCTGGACTCCTCCCTCTCCATGACCAGACAAGTCAACGCCGTCTCCGCATCATGCTTCAACATCCTACGCATGCTACGTAAGATCTTCCGGTGGATCCCCACCGAAACCAGGAAGACGGTCACCCAGGCCCTCGTCACCAGCCGACTAGACTACGGCAACTCCCTCAACGCCGGAACCACAGCCAAACTCCAGAAACGACTCCAGCGCATCCAGAACGCCTCAGCACGCCTCATCCTGGACATTCCCCGACACAGCCACATCTCCGTACACCTGAGAAACCTGCACTGGCTCCCCGTCAGCAAGAGAATCACATTCCGACTCCTCACCCACGCACACAAAGTTCTCCACAACCAAGGCCCAAGTTACCTCAACGACCGCTTGACCTTCTACACTCCCACCCGCCAGCTTCGATCAACCAGCCACGCCCTTGCCGCCGTCCCCCGCATCCAAAGAGCCACAACAGGAGGAAGATCCTTCTCCTACCTGGCTGCCAAGACGTGGAACTCCCTCCCCATCCACCTCCGCCTGACCCAAGACCACCTCTCCTTCAGGAAGCAACTCAAGACCTGGCTGTTCGAGCAGTAGCGGATCCCCCTCCCCCAAGCGCCTTGAGACCCTCCGGGTGAGTAGCGCGCTATACAAATGCTTGATTGATTGATTGATTGATATATGTATTATAGTGTCTGTATGGAGGATATAGAAGGTACGTGACTGACTGTATAAGTGAGTGATTAAATGTGTCTTACTGAATGCATGGGTTAGTGACTAAACTGTGTGAAAGTCTGTATCAGTCTGTCTGTTGTTGTGTAAGCTGCTGTATGTGTTGGTGAGTAGCTGCATGAGTGTTTATATGGGTTAATGATTGTTTGCCTGAGTATTTGTATGGCTCCCTGAGTGTGTGTGTGGGTGGGTGGGAGGTGTGTGACTCTGTGCATAGATGTGTGAGTGGTTGATTCACTGGGTGTATGGGTTCAAGAGTACATGTGGAAGCAGCTGTATGGGTGGGTGAGTGTGTGTATGGGTGTGTTGGTGATTGAATGGATATCTCAGTGGTACATGTGCAAGTAACTATATATGTAAAAGGCAGTATATGTGAGTGATGGTTTATATAAATAACTATATGTGAGAGTCAGTAATTGTGAGAGTGGCTGCATGGATGAGTGTGTATTTGTATCAGTGATTCTATACGAGAGTAATTATGTGTTAGTATCTGTATGAATACGTGAGGTTGTGTCTGTATAACTGTATAGGTGAGTAAATGGAAGTATGATTGAGTCTTTGCATGACTGACTAAGTGTGTGAGTAACTCTGGACCTGTGGCAATCTGTGTGTGTCTGTATAGGTGTATGAGTGCATATGATAGTGTCGTATCGATGAGTGACTGCATGTATGAGTGACTGTATGGGTGAATGAGTGGATGTGTGTGTAGACCTAGGAATCAGTCAGTGCATATTTAGTAACTGGTATTGATATGTCTATTTTTTCGAAAATGGTAGTCTGTATTTTAGAGTGGGTGTATCAATGGTTATATTCAGGTGTGAGGAGGTGCATCAGATTTTCACGTGGATGATGTCATCAGTGATGTCATCAGTGATATAATTTGAGATTTCATCAGTGATGACATCAGTGATGTCACTGACCATGTCATGAATGATGTAATATGTGACGTCATCAGCAGTGCATTGCAGGGGCACAAGCTATAGTTAGTTGAACTAACTATAACTGCAGAATTTCTATGGTGTTGTACGAGCGAAATGTCCAACTAATTATAACGTTCCTGAAACCTATGGTTTTTTCAGTTAATTTCTACGTTTTTTTAAATGCTAAATTCTAACTATAATGTGCCTGAACCCTATGGTTTATTCAGTGAATTTCTATGCTTTTTAAATGCTAATTTCTAACTATAATATGTCTGAAACCTATGGTGTTTCCAGTGAATTTCAAAGGTTTTGCAAATGAAAATTTGTAAGTCTAATAATGTACCTCAATCCTATGTTTTTTTAATTTTCCATATTTATATACATATATATATATATTCACTGAAAAAACCATAGGTTTCAGGGGTGTTATAGTTAGCTGGACTTTTCACTTGTACAAAACCATTGAAATTCCCCCGTTATAGTTAGTTCAGCTAACTATAACTCGCGCGCCCGCAATGCACTGCTGATGACGTCACATATTACATCACTCATGACATGGTCAGTGACATAACTCATGACATCACTGATGACATCTCAAATGACATCACTGATGACATCACTGATGACATCATCCAGTGAATGTGTGTTTTTCTGAAAATTAAATATGTTTTATATATGTATATCTCAAGGTCGATGGAAGAATAAATGGGTATATAAGTGTCTAAATGGATGATTTGTTTTTGAAAAATTGATTGTGTAACTGACTGATTAAGTGTATCATAGTGAATACATGGCTTAGTGAGTAATGTTTTAATATGTAAATATCTGTATCAGTCTCTCATTTTGTGTATAAGTGGCTGCATGGGTTGGTGAGTAGCTACATGGGTGTCTATATAGGTTATTAGTTGGTTTTTTGAGTATCAGTCTGAGTGTCTGCATGGTTCGGTGGGGGTATTACGTAGTGCATAGGTGCATGAATGATTGACTCACTGTTTGTATGTGTTGAACACAGCATGTGTGAAGGACTGTATGGGTGGATGAGTGTGTGTATGGGTGTGTTAGTGAGTGAATGACTGTCTCAATAGTGTCTTTATGAGTAACTACATATGTTTTAAACTAGTATATGTGACTATTGGTGTATATATGTGAGTATATGTGAGAGTGAGAGATTGAAAGAGTTCCTGTATGAATAAGTATGTGTTTCTATAAGTGATTGTTTAAAAGACTAAGTATGTGTAAGTTTCCGTAGAAGTAAGTGTGGTGGTGTGTGTATAACTGTATATGCAAGTAAATGTATGTTTGATTCTTTATTAGCATGAGTGACTATGTGTGTGAGTAACTCTAAGGATGAGTGGCATTGTGTAACAGGATGTATAGGTGTATGAGTACATATGATGAGTGAGTACATGTATGAGTGACTGTATAGGACTGTTGGTGAATGAGTGGATGTGTATGTGTATCTTAGAATTACTGAAGAGGTTGTTGTAACTGGTATTGGTATGTCCATTGTTTTGAAAATTTTAGTCTCTATTTTTGAATGTGTGTATCAAATGTTATATTAGGGTGAGAGGAGGTCTGCCACTCTATCACAAGGATGATGTCATCAGTGATGTCATCAGTGATGTCATTTGAGATGTCATCAGTGATGTCATGAGTGATGTCACTGACCATGTCATGAGTGATGTAATATGTGACGTCATCAGCAGTGCATTGCGGGCGCGCGAGTTATAGTTAGCTGAACTAACTATAATGGGGGAATTTCAATGGTTTTGTACAAGTGAAAAGTCCAGCTAACTATAACACCCCTGAAACCTATAGTTTTTTCAGTGAATTTCTGAGGTTTTTTAAATGCTAATTCCTAACTATAACATGTCTGAAACCTATGTTTTTTTCTGTGAATTTCAAAGGTTTTTTAAATGCTAATTTCTAACTATGCCTACAGAGATAGGGCATGTGAAGAAAGAAGAAAAAATGCACAGAAAGAAACAAAAGAAGTGCAGAAAGAAGCAACAGAAGTCCTCAAATACGAAGATAAGTGCAGGAAGAAGGATAACGTGCAGAAAGAACAAAAAGAAGAGCAGAAAGAAGCCTTGTTGCAAAATCATCCTGTACCCTCAACTTTTTCAGACAGATACTGGTGGTAACTGAGTCTGACTAACCAGTCGTAGAGCCAGTGCTATGTTAAAAGACACTTAGAATACAGTGAAAACACCTACATACACTAGGGAACATTATGCGTTGGGGTCCCCCTGTGATTAGCATGACCTCCTCTGTAAGCCCCTAGTATATAATAGGGCATGGGGATTAAAACTACCTCTTAAAACAGGCCACAGGGCGTTTTTGCACACGTTAACTCAAGCCCCATCCCCTCCCTTCACCACTGTGTAAACACGCCCTGTGTCCGTTTTTAGTTGGGAGATTAAGTTCATTTGAACCCTGAGGGTCCCTAGGGTCCAACTAGCCCACTAGGTACCTCCAGTAAGTGCCACAGAGCTGCGTTGCAGAGAGGTGTAAAAAGTGGCACGGCCTGGACCACCTCTCTGCAATGCAGCTCAGTGGTGCTTACTGGAAGAACTTGGTGGGCTAGTTAGCCCCCAGGGGCCCTCAGTATTGAAGGGAAATTATATCCCCAATTTAAAACGTGCCATAGTGTGTGTTTGCACACGTCACCTCAGGCCCCGTCCCCTCCCTTCACCACTGTGTAAACGCACCCTGTGGCTGTTCTAAGTTGAGAGATTGAGTCCCCTTGAATCCTAAGGGTCCCTAGGGTCAAACTAGACCACTAGGTACCTCCAGTAAGCGCCACAGAGCTGCGTTGCAGAGAGGTGTAAAAAGGGGCTTGGCCTCAGAACACCTGTCTGCAGCGCAGCTCCCTGGCGCATACTGGAGATGCCTGTTGGGGGTGCGTTTGCAGAGTGCTGCACGGAGGGGGCATGGCCTCCGGCACGATGCCAGTCTTTTATTTATTTTAATTTTTTAAGAAGGGGGGCTGTGTGGTTCCCCTTCTTATTCTAATTTATTGGCCCTGATGACTCCATCCCCCAGGGCCTGTCTCCTAATTATATTTTTTTGACCCCAATCCCCAGGGCCGGCCACTGTTTTTTATTATTTTTTAAAAATATATATTTATAGACACACTTAGGACATGCTGGACAAACCGTACGTACCTATCCCCATGACGATTTGCGTGATATTCATTAAAAGGCGACTATGCATGCAATGAATCCACGTGGAATGTATTTACACCACTAGTGAAGCTCTGACATGTCTGATGCCCTACCGTGCCTAATCCCGGTAGACACCCTTGTTGTTTATTTATACAAACATGGGTAGCTATTGACGGGCACATTTAATACACATGCACACCAAGCCATTCAAAGGGGATTCGACAAAAATTCGTCCAAAACTATGCAAGAAAACCCCCTCACGGTTAATAAAACACACATCCACTGCTGGATGTGTAATACTTTTTATTTTACTCTCTGGAAAGGGGACGAACATCACTTGAGAGTTACAGCGCGCTCCTGACAGAGCCCAATGCTGTGTTACACCCACCATTGCCTGCCGAGTGCCACACACCTCTGTGTTGTATTCCACTAGCTAGTGCATATGCTATGACACTCTCTAGCCCATGTGCGCTGTAACACCACACCGTGAATATGTCATGCCACACTTGTTTTCGCACGGGTTATATTGCCCCATCTAACGTGCCTTCCTCGATGCCTATGTTATAACGCACAGTGCTATGCCATACATATTACAATCTGGGATCCATATCTTTGTCACAGTGCATATACAACGTTACACTCCCCAGCATATATTTTATATTACAACTTTAGAGACTAGTTAGGTTACACAACACTGCCCTGTGCATATTACACTCCAAGGCGCATATCGCATAGCACGCATTAGTGCCTGTGCTATCTCGCGCTCTCCAATGAATCTGTCATTGCGCACAATGTATTGCATATTATATTTCACGCCCGGTTCATCTTATATCACACTTTTTGGTGCATAGTTTATACCATACACTATATCTAGTTTTCATTTTCAGTCGTGCTCTCAGGACTATGTTCTATATAACACTGTGTTCACCTACCCTTTTCACAGGCATTACATTTTGCGATAGGGGGTGGAGGGTCAGAGGGTGTTTCTGCCAAGTGAGCCCGGAGTCACAGTCACAAACGTCCTCTTCTTCCTGAATAAAAGTGAGATTATGCTGCATACTTGTTCATATTTTAAGTAGTTCACACAGACACAATGTTTTAAAAACAATAAAGTTCCTAATACCCGCCTTCTCTGAACAGTAAGCTTGCTGCCCCATCCCCCTCCTCCCTATCCTCTGTTGTGTGGATCCATGGACTAGCCTCCTCCCTCCTGCCATGCATGGTCTGATGTGCTGCCACTGCCCTCAATTTAGTATGATGTACCAGTCCACTCCCCCTGCCCTCCATTGCCCAATTCTATGCCCCATCATTGACCTCCTGCTTAAACTCTGTGCTTAGCTTGCTGCCCCTATTCTCCTTCCCCCTGCCCTCCAATGTCTTTGTGCATGCCCCTGCTCCATCCTTTTTGCCCACCATGTCCCATGGACCGGCCACTCCTATCTACTCTGAGTGTTCTGTTGAGCTGCCACTCCCCTCCCACCTGCCTAGCATTGTCAGATGACTGTAACCTGTCCCTGCCACCTCCACCCTGCCTGTCCACATGCCATGCCCCTATCCTCTTCCTCCTGTCCTACATGGTCCATTGTACTGCCACACCCTTCTGCCCTCCCTGGTCTGTTGTGCTGCAACTGCTCCTCCTGCCTGCCCCGTGTGGTCTGTTGTGAGGCCCCTTACCCTGAACTTTCTTGTCTGTGCACAGGTCCTGACCCTCCCTTCTATCCTCCATCGTCCTTTGTGCATGCCCCTGCACCCTCCTTCTTGCCCATCATAGCCATTGTGCTGCCACTAACCCTCCCACTTCCCATGCATGGTCTTCTGTGCTGCCATGGCCCCTCCCACCTTCCCTGTGTGGTCAGTTAGCTGCCCCTGACCCCCTCCCACCTTCCCTCCATGGTCTGTGTGTACGCCATCACAGTCTCACTGTTGCTCTTCATGGTGTGTCTTGCTTCTAGTGCCCATCCTGCCTGACCTCCATGGCTAGCTATCTTGCTGCTCCTGCCCTGCCCCCTTGCCCCCAGCCCTCTGTTTACATGTGCAGACCCCTACTCCCTCCCTCCTGGCTTGTCTGTTCCATTGTAATGCCCCTGATCCGACCCTCCTGCCCTTTATGGTCTGTTATGCTGCAGCTTTCTCTCCTGTCTGTCCATTATGGTCAGCTAGCTACCATTGCCTCTTGCCCCTCTGTTCTCTGTTGTCCATGTGCATGGTCCTGTCCCCTCCCTCTTGCTTTCTATGGATTGTTGTGCTGCACTCCCGTCCTGCATGCCCTGTGTGGTGTATTGTGCTTCTGCAAACCCTGATGCCTGCCCTGCAGGGTCAGTTTGATGCACCTCTCCATGTCCCTCCTGTCCTCTGTTATCCAAGTCCATGTCCCTATCCCATTTCCTTCCATGATCCAATGTACCATACTTGCGAACATTTTGAACTTGGTAAGAGGGAGATTTCGAAAAAAAACTGGGGTATTGATTTTCCCCTTTGAGTTACATTGAATAAGAGGAGATTGTAGACAGGAGACAGATCAAATAAAGCCCATTTGAGCTTAAAAACATTGGACGTTTCCTGGCTGAATCGGGTCTGTTGGCATGTATGGTTGTACTACCATTGCCTCTTCCTTCTGCCCACAATGGTCTATTACATTGCCACAGCCTCTCTTGCAAGTCCTGTATTGTTGGTTTGTTGCCCCTGCCCCCCTTTCCACTGCCCTCCATAGTCTGTTGTGCTTCCACGGCCCTTCCTGCCTGCTCAGTGTGGTTAAATTGTTGCCTTTGCACCCTCCTACCTGCCTTCAATTTTCAGAGTCCGTGCCCCTGGCCTCTGCCTCTCAACAGTATCCTAATGAACAACTAGATTGCTAACATTCTATATTTATTACAAACGTGTGGAACGCCTGACATCATCTTGATGTAATCAAAACTGTAATACCTAGAGCATTTCCTTTAGAAATTACATCTATGAGAGGGTCTTATTGGCATCAAAATTATGGTTAGTGCTCTAAAAGACTAAAATAAGGACATATTTTCTGAGTTTTCAAATAGCGACAAAGCACTTTTAAATTGTTTGTTATCTTTATGTTTTTTTATCCAGTTGACTACTTGATTAAATGTTGCACTTAGGGGAGAGGATGTGGTGTTACTTCCAGAACTGCAGACTTTGCAACTGGGGAACCCGGTTGAAGTTTCTGCTTCAGCTCGACATTCTGTGATTCTGGTCAAATCACTTAGTCTCCCCATGTCTACAACCAAAATGAATTTGTTCTTGTGTGATGTAACCAATGCTCATGTAAAGCACTCCAATACCTGACAAGTCTGCACTATATAACACTGCAAAAACACAAAATAATAGGTGTTTTGCACACTTCTGTCATTGGGCTATATTTGGGCTACATCTGGGTGATTTTGGGCTACATTTGGGCTCTTTTGTCTCCGGTGGCCATCTTGGGAGATTTATTTGTTATGAAGTTTCCTAATTTCCTCATGTACTGCAGTCTCCTCAGTAGGAAATGCTTTCAGTTTTTTACTTTGATTCCATCATGAAGGTATTCAGATATGTCACACATTTGCCATAAATTCTGAATGTTAGCACTCTAGTTGCTCATTAGATCACTGTAGTAAAACTACTGTTCACCATGGAAGTCTGCTCCTGGTATTAAAAGTGCATGTTTCAGTCTGCATGTCAGAATATTTTAATGAAATAGAAGAGGATTTGAGAAGTCACTCAAAATGTGCCCTCATTTTCTTTCTTCAGCATTAATCATAATTTCTATGGCAAAATGAACCCCCTCATTGTGTTCCTTTTTAAATTAAATGTTTTAAGTGTTGCCAGTTTATTCCAATCAAGATGGCTTCAGGTGTGCCATACTTTTGTCATAATGAAGACAGTAAGCGCTCTAGTTGTTTTTAAGAACATTCTGGGACATTCTGTCATTGGGCTATACTTGGGCTACATCTGGGTGATATTTGGGCTACATTTGGGCTCTTTTGTCTCTGGTGGCCATCTTGGGAGACTTATTTGTTATGAAGTTTCCTAATTTCCTCATTTACTGCAGTCTCCTCAGTAGGAAATACTTTCAGTTTTTTACTTTGATTCCATCAAGAAGGCATTCAGATGTGTCACACATTTGCCATAAATTCAGAATGTTAGCACTCTTTTTGCTCATTAGATCACTGTAGTAAAGCTACAGCTCACCAGGGAAAACTGCTGCTGGTATTGAAAGTGCATGTTTCAGTCTGCATATCAGAATTTTTTAATGAAATAGAAGAGGATTTGAGAAGTCACTCAAAATGTGCCCTAATTTTTCTTTCTGCAGCACTAATCATACTTTTTATGGAAAAATGAACACCCTCATTTTGTTCCTTTTTAAATTAAATGTTTTAAGAGTTACCACTTTAATCCAAGCAAGATGGCTTCAGGTGTGCCATACGTTTATCATAAGTAGGACTGTTAGCGCTCTAGTAGTTCTTTGGAACACTCTGGGAAACTGCAGTAGAACACAAAGGAATCAACTGACAGTCTCTGCCCTTGTTGGATGTACATGTTTTACTGAGAATGTCAGACTTCATTCACACATGACTGAGAAAGATAATGTGAATTTACAGAAAATAAGCTCTCAGTTTAGCTTATAGATCACCTTCCAAACCTCTGTGGTAAAAGCATGAGAAAATATTTTTCTCTCAATCATGATATCCCAGCAGAAGGCTTTTTCACATGGTGAAATCACCTTAGAACATACCACAATTCCTAAAATGAGTATGGTACCATCAACAAATGATTTATAATGTAACTAAAGTCTTAAAACCTTCTATTAACTGCAATGCTTTTTAATGAGGTGCTATCATGTATATTGGTCCCAAGATGGCTGCCAACACTTCTTGGATGAAGTGCTGACAGCCAATCAGATCTCAGGATGAGATGTGTGGTTAGGCTCCGCCCACATATATATATGCTTTTAAATGCTATTTTCTCAGGAAATACTGAACAGATTTACACCAGACCTGCAAAAGGCACTTCCTTGACCGTATGGCTACCTCTCTGCCAAATTTCAAGTAATTCTGTTCAGCCGTTCGGGCTGTAGCTGTGTCTAAAGGTCCTATGGAAAAATGCATGGGGAAAACGCGTTTTGGGACCCCCCTTTTTCCCGGCCCCTGCTTGACGAATCACCCCAAGACTTTCAGGGTAGGAGCTGAATGGAGTGCCCCATTAGTTTTGAAAACCTCGCGAGGATTCGTCAACCGGCGCCAAAGTTATTCAAAATAGAATTTTGAGATTTCCTATGGAAACTAGGTTGTAACTATAACTATCTACTGGCGACCGCCAGTAGATAATATATACATATACATATATAGGTAAAAAAATTGTGACTAATTTTTAGTTAGGAAAACTATATTCCTTCTTTTGAAAACAAAAAAAATATTATACAGAAGTCGTGCACCCTTCCGCACCCTACACGATGGCTGCACGCATTCCAGTAGCCATTTTGAAAAGTCGCGCTGGGGTCACGACTTCGGTATAATTTGTAAAGTATGAGATATCTTTAAATTAATTATAAATACAAGTTTGCCTTTAAGTGTTTGGCTAAATGTATTAATAAATGTATTTTTAAAGTATTATTTTTAATATATTTTTTCGACTAAAAATTATTTGATTATTATCGGATTTGGAGGTTAGGAGGGATGGCCATTTTGCTCCATCTGTTTTGCAAGATTTTTTGGTCTAGTCAGGTGGACACCCTCCTCCAGGTGAGGTACGGCTTGAGGATTCTATTCAAATGGTGAGGAATAAACAGGCAGAAGTATCCATCAGATGAGCAAGTTACTTACCTTCGGTAAAGCTTTTTCTGGTGGATACTGTATCTGCCTGTGGATTCCTCAGTGTCCCACCGCCTCCCCGTTGTCCACCTGTTTCTACAAAAAAGATGCTTTTACTGTTTGGCATGAATGTTTTTAATATGTCTTACTCATGTTTATGTTGTAGTATAGTGAGAAATGCTTGATCTGTTGTTATTTCTTTATGCCTTTATTGGTTATGCATTTGTATATATATAAATATATTCACAGAAAAAAACATAGGTTTCAGGCACGTTATAGTTAGGAATTAGCATTTAAAAAACCTCAGAAATTCACTGAAAAAACCATAGGTTTCAGGGGTGTTATAGTTAGCTGGACTTTTCACTTGTACAAAACCATTGAAATTCCCCCGTTGTAGTTAGTTCGGCTAACTATAACTCGCGCGCCCGCAATGCACTGCTGATGACGTCACATATTACAACACTCATGACATGGTCAGTGACATCACTCATGACATCACTGATGACATCTCAAATTACATCACTGATGACATCATCCAGTGAAAGTGTGTTTTTCTGACAATTAAATATGTTTTATATATGTATATCTCAAGGTCGATGGAAGAATAAATGGGTGTATAAGTGTCTAAATGGATGATTTGTTTTTGAAAAATTGATTGTGTAACTGACTGATTAAGTGTATCATAGTTAATACATGGCTTAGTGAGTATGTTTAAATATGTAAATATCTGTATCAGTCTCTCACTTTGTGTATACGTGGCTGCATGGGTTGGTGAGTAGCTACATGGGTGTCTATATAGGTTATTAGTTGGTTTTTTGAGTATCAGTCTGAGTGTCTGCATGGTTCGGTGGGGGGTATTACGTAGTTCATAGGTGCATGAATGAGTGACTCACTGTTTGTATGTGTTGAAGACAGCATGTGTGCAGGACTGTATGGGTGGATGAGTGTGTGTATGGGTGTGTTAGTGAGTGAATGACTGTCTCAATAGTGTCTTTATGAGTAACTACATATGTTTTAAACTAGTATATGTGACTATTGGTGTATATAAGTGAGTATATGTGAGAGTGAGAGATTGAAAGAGTTCCTGTATGAATAAGTATGTGTTTCTATAAGTGATTGTTTAAAAGACTAAGTATGTGTAAGTTTCCGTAGATGTAAGTGTTGGTGGTGTGTGTATAACTGTATATGCAAGTAAATGTATGTTTGATTCTTTATTAGCATGAGTGACTATGTGTGTGAGTAACTCTATGGATGAGTCGCATTGTGTAACAGGATGTATAGGTGTATGAGTACATATGATGAGTGAGTACATGTATGAGTGACTGTATAGGACTGTTGGTGAATGAGTGGATGTGTATGTGGATCTTAGAATTACTGAAGAGGTTGTTGTAACTGGTATTGGTATGTCCATTGTTTTGAAAATTTTAGTCTCTATTTTTGAATGTGTCTATCAAAGGTTATATTAGGGTGAGAGGAGGTCTGCCACTCTATCACAAGGATGATGTCATCAGTGATGTCATCAGTGATGTCATTTGAGATGTCATCAGTGATGTCATGAGTGATGTCACTGACCATGTCATGAGTGATGTAATATGTGACGTCATCAGCAGTGCATTGCGGGCGCGCGAGTTATAGTTAGCTGAACTAACTATAACGGGGGAATTTCAATGGTTTTGTACAAGTGAAAAGTCCAGCTAACTATAACACCCCTGAAACCTATGGTTTTTTCAGTGAATTTCTGAGGTTTTTTAAATGCTAATTCCTAACTATAACGTGCCTGAAACCTATGTTTTTTTCTGTGAATTTCAAAGGTTTTTTAAATGCTAATTTATAACTACGCCTACAGAGATAGGACATGTGAAGAAAGAAGAAAGAATGCACAGAAAGAAAAAAAGAAGTGCAGAAAGAAGCAACAGAAGTCCTCAAAGACGAAGAAAAGTGCAGGAAGAAGGATAACGTGCAGAAAGAACAAAAAGAAGAGCAGAAAGAAGCCTTGTTGCAAAATCATCCTGTACCCTCAACTTTTTCAGACGGATACTGGTGGTAACTGAGTCTGACTAACCAGTCCTAGAGCCAGTGCTATGTTAAAAGACAAGGGAACATTATGCGTTGGGGTCCCCCTGTGATTAGCATGACCTCCTCTGTAAGCCCCTAGTATATAATAGGGCAAGGGGATTAAAACTACCTCTTAAAACAGGCCACAGGGCGTTTTTGCACACGTTAACTCAGGCCCCGTCCCCTCCCTTCACCACTGTGTAAACACGCCCTGTGTCCGTTTTTAGTTGGGAGATTAAGTTCATTTGAATCCTGAGGGTCCCTAGGGTCCAAATAGCCCACTAGGTACCTCCAGTAAGTGCCACAGAGCTGCGTTGCAGAGAGGTGTAAAAAGTGGCACGGCCTGGACCACCTCTCTGCAATGCAGCTCAGTGGCGCTTACTGGAAGCACTTGGTGGGCTAGTTAGCCGCCAGGGGCCCTCAGTATTGAAGGGAAATTATATCCCCAATTTAAAACGTGCCATAGTGCGTGTTTGCACACGTCACCTCAGGCCCTGTCCCCTCCTTTCACCACTGTGTAAGCGCGCCCTGTGGCTGTTCTAAGTTGAGCGATTAAGTCCCCTTGAATCCTAAGGGTCCCTAGGGTCAAACTAGACCACTAGGTACCTCCAGTAAGCGCCACAGAGCTGCGTTGCAGAGAGGTGTAAAAAGGGGCTTGGCCTCAGAACGCCTGTCTGCAGCGCAGCTCCCTGGCGCATACTGGAGATGCCTGTTGGGCTAGTTGGCCCTCAGGGACCCTCAGTATTGAAGAGGAATTAATTCCCCAACTTACAACTCGCCAGGGGGCGCGTTTGCAGCATGCTGCAAGGAGGGGGCGTGGCCTGCGGCACGATGCCAGTCTTTTATTTATTTTAATTTTTTAAGAAGGGGGGCTGTGTGGTTCCCCTTCTTATTCTAATTTATTGGTTCTGATGACCCCATCCCCCAGGGCCTGTCTCCTAATTATATTTTTTTGACCCCAATCCCCAGGGCCGGCCACTGTTTTTTATTATTTTAAAAAAATATATATTTATAGACACACCTAGGACATGCTGGACAAACCGTACGTACCTATCACCATGACGATTTGCGTGATATTCATTAAAAGGCGACTATGCATACAATTAATCCACGTGGAATGTATTTACACCACTGGTGAAGCTCTGACATGTCTGATGCCCTACCGTGCCTAATCCCGGTAGACACCCTTGTCGTTTATTTATACAAACATGGGTAGCTATTGACGGGCACATTTAATACACATGCACACCAAGCCATTCAAAGGGGATTCGACAAAAATTCAACCAAAACTATGCAAGAAACCCCCCTCACGGTTAATAAAACACACATCCACTGCCGGATGTGTAATACTTTTTATTTTACTCTCTGGAAAGGGGACGAACATCACTTGAGAGTCACAGCGCGCTCCTGGCAGAGCCCAATGCTGTGTTACACCCACCATTGCCTGCTGAGTGCCACACACCTCTGTGTTGTATTCCACTAGCTAGTGCATATGCTATGACACTCTCTAGCCCATGTGCACTGTAACACCACCCCGTGAATATGTCATGCCACACTTGTCTTCGCACGGGTTATATTGCCCCATCTAACGTGCCTTCCTCGATGCCTATGTTATAACGCACAGTGCTATGCCATACATATTACAATCTGGGATCCATATCTTTGTCACAGTGCATATACAACGTTACACTCCCCAGCATATATTTTATATTACAACTTTAGAGACTAGTTAGGTTACACAACACTGCCCTGTGCATATTACACTCCAAGGCGCATATCGCATAGCACGCGCTAGTGCCTGTGCTATCTCGCGCTCTCCAATGAATCTGTCATTGCGCACAATGTATTGCATATTATATTTCACGCCCGGTTCATCTTATATCACACTTTTTGGTGCATAGTTTATACCATACACTATATCTAGTTTTCATTTTCAATCGTGCTCTCAGGACTATGTTCTATATAACACTGTGTTCACCTACCCTTTTCACGGGCATTACATTTTGCGATAGGGGGTGGAGGGTCAGGGGGTGTTTCTGCCAAGTGAGCCCGGAGTCACAGTCACAAACGTCCTCTTCTTCCTGAATAAAAGTGAGATTATGCTGCATACTTGTTCATATTTTAAGTAGTTCTCACAGACACACGTTTTAAAAACAATAAAGTTCCTAATACCCGCCTTCTCTGAACAGTTAGCTTGCTGCCCCATCCCCCTCCTCCCTATCCTCTGTTGTGTGAATCTATGGACTAGCCTCCTCCCTTCTGCCACGCATGGTCTGATATGCTGCCGCTGCCCTCAATTTAGTATGATGTACCAGTCCACTCCTCCTGCCCTCCATTGCCCAATTCTATGCCCCATCATTGACTTCCTGCTTAAACTCTGTGCTTAGCTTGCTGCACCTATTCTCCTTCCCCCTGCCCTCCGATGTCTTTGTGCATGCCCCTTCTCCATCCTTTTTGCCCACTATGTTCCATGGACCTGCCACTCCTATCTACTCTGAGTGTTCTGTTGAGCTGCCACTCTCCTTCCACCTGCCTAGCATTGTCAGATGACTGTAACCTGTCCCTGCCACCTCCACCCTGCCTGTCCACATGCCATGCCCCTATCCTCTTCCTCCTGTCCTACATGGTCCATTGTACTGCCACACCCTTCTGCCCTCCCTGGTCTGTTGTGCTGCAACTGCTCCTCCTGCCTGCCCCGTGCGGTCTGTTGTGAGGCCCCTTCCCCTGAACTTTCTTGTCTGTGCACAGGTCCTGACCCTCCCTTCTATCCTCCATCGTCCTTTGTGCATGCCCCTGCACCCTCCTTCTTGCCCATCATAGCCATTGTGCTGCCACTAACCCTCCCACTTGCCATGCATGGTCTTCTGTGCTGCCATGGCCCCTCGGAACTTCCCTGTGTGGTCAGTTAGCTGCCCCTGACCCCCTCCCACCTTCCCTCCATGGTCTGTGTGTATGCCATCACAGTCTCACTGTTGCTCTTCATGGTCTGTCTTGCTTCTAGTGCCCATCCTGCCTGACCTCCATGGCTATCTTGCTGCTCCTGCCCTGCCCCCTTGCCCCCAGCCCTCTGTTTACATGTGCAGACCCCTACTCCCTCCCTCCTGGCTTGTCTGTTCCATTGTAATGCCCCTGATCCGTCCCTCCTGCCCTTTATGGTCTGTTATGCTGCAGCTTTCTCTCCTGTCTGTCCATTATGGTCAGATAGCTATCATTGCCTCTTGCCACTCTGTTCTCTGTTGTCCATGTGCATGGTCCTGTCCCCTCCCTCTTGCTTTCTATGGATTGTTGTGCTGCACTCCCGTCCCGCATGCCCTGTGTGGTATGTATGGTTGTACTAACATTGCCTCTTCCTTCTGCCCACAATGGTCTATTACATTGCCACAGCCTCTCTTGCAAGTCCTGTATTGTTGGTTTGTTGCCCCTGCCCCCCTTTCCACTGCCCTCCATAGTCTGTTGTGCTGCCACGGCCCTTCCTACCTGCTCAGTGTGGTTAAATTGTTGCCTTTGCATCCTCCTACCTGCCTTCAAATTTCAGAGTCCGTGTCCCTGGCCTCTGCCTCTCAACAGTATCCTAATGAACAACTAGATTGCTAACATTCTATATTTATTACAAAAGTGTGGAACGCCTGACGTCATCTTGATGTAATCAAAACTGTAATACCTAGAGAATTTACTTTAGAAAATACATATATGAGAGGGTCTTATTGGCATCAAAATTATGGTTAGTGCTCTAAAAGACTAAAATAAGGACATATTTTCTGAGTTTTCAAATAGCGACAAAGCACTTTTAAATTATTTGTTATCTTTATGTTTTTTTATCCAGTTGACCACTTGATTAATGTTGCACTTCGGGGAGAGGATGTGGTGTTACTTCCAGAGCTGCAGACTTTGCAACTGGGGAACCAGGTTGGAGTTTCTGCTTCAGCTTGACATTCAGTGATTCTGGTCAAATCACTTAGTCTCCCCATGTCTACAACCAAAATGAATTTGTTCTTGTGTGATGTAACCAATGCTCATGTAAAGCACTCCAATACCTGACAAGTCTGCACTATATAACACTGCAAAAACACAAAATAATAAGTGTTTTGCACACTTCTGTCATTGGGCTATATTTGGGCTACATCTGGGTGATATTTGGGCTACATTTGGGCTCTTTTGTGTCTGGTGGCCATCTTGGGAGACTTATTTGTTATGAAGTTTCCTAATTTCCTCATTTACTGCAGTCTCCTCAGTAGGAAATGCTTTCAGTTTTTTACTTTGATTCCATCAAGAAGGCATTCAGATGTGTCACACATTTGCCATAAATTCAGAATGTTAGCACTCTTTTTGCTCAATAGATCACTGTAGTAAAGCTACTGCTCACCAGGGAAAACTGCTGCTGGTATTGAAAGTGCATGTTTCAGTCTGCATGTCAGAATTTTTTAATTAAATAGAAGAGGATTTGAGAAGTCACTCAAAATGTGCCCTAATTTTTCATTCTGCAGCACTAATCATACTTTTTATGGAAAAATGAACCCCCTCATTTTGTTCCTTTTTAAATTAAATATTTTAAGAGTTACCACTTTAATCCAAGCAAGATGCCTTCAGGTGTGCCATACGTTTATCATAAGTAGGACTGTTAGCGCTCTAGTTGTTCTTTGGAACACTCTGGGAAGCTGCAGTAGAACACAAAGGAATCAACTGACAGTCTCTGCCCTTGTTGGATGTACATGTTTTACTGAGAATGTCAGACTTCATTCTCACATGACTGAGAAAGATAATGTGGATTTACAGAAAATAAGCTCTCAGTTTAGCTTATAGACCACCTTCCAAACCTCTGTGGGAAAAGCATGAGAAAATATTTTTCTCTCAATCATGATATCCCAGCAGAAAGCTTTTTCACATGGTGAAATCACCTTAGAACATCCCACAATTCCTAAAATGAGTATGGTACCATCAACAAATGATTTATAATGTAACTAAAGTCTTAAAACCTTCTATTAACTGCAATGCTTTTTAATGAGGTGATATCATGTATATTGGTCCCAAGATGGCTGCCAACACTTCTTGGATGAAGTGCTGACAGCCAATCAGATCTCAGGATGAGATGTGTGGTTAGGCTCCGCCCAAATATATATATGATTTTACTTTTGATTTTCTCAGGAACTACTGAACAGATTGACTCCATATATGCAAAAGGCACATCCCTGAGCTGAGGACTACCTCTCTGCCAAATTGCAAGTAATTCTGTTCAGCCGTTCGGGCTGTACCTTGGACTAAATGTCCTATGGAAAATTGCATGGGGAAAACGTGTTTTGGGCCCCCCCTTTTTTCTCAGCCCCCGCTTGACGAATCCCCCCGAGACTTTCAGGGTAGGAGCGGAGCGGAGCGCCCCACCTATTTTGAAAATTTTGCGAGGATTCGTCAACCGGCGCCAAAGTTATTCCAAATAGAATGTTGCGGATTTCCTATGGAAACACGGTCCTAACTATAACTATCTACTGGCGACCGCCAGTAGATAATATATATATATATATATATATATATATTACCACGGTGTAGTCCCAATGTTGACGCTGGCGCTCTCCTGTAAGGCGGTGCGTCTTTTCCGGCAGGGACAAGCCGGTTTAAATTTTACATTAGATATAATTTCGCCGCCTCGCAACAGCCAAAATTATTATTTAAAGACGCACTCACTCATGTATTTTCAGTTCAAGGCGGCTTTATTACAAAATCGCTGCCGTACTCAACGCGTTTCACCTCTCCAGAAGGCTTGATCACGGGATATTATCTCAGTAAAGCAGGCATCTTTTATTTCTACAGATGCCCATATACTTCCTGTTTTTCTTGTGGTGCATTGTGGTTAGTGTAGTGTAATCGTTAAATCACCTACAAATGTGCAAATTGCTAATTGTGATTATAATTTTTAAATGTGTGTGTTATTTAAGTGCTCAATTAAAACCTTTTAGTCTGTTTGGTTCTAAATATTTTGAGTGCATTATATAAGAAACAAATCATTCCAATTACGCTCTCTAGTGAGTTTTCATTTGCATTATTTACAGTCATTGTTGCTTTTTCCATTCTTTTTTTCTTTCTTCCTTGTTTTCGATTTTGAGTTCATTTCTTTTAACTCTCACTGGTGAGTTTTTATTGCTATTCCTCATATGTTCAATTTCTTGAAAGATCTTCTCCATTTCGTTTTTTATAGATGTACAAATAATTCTTCATTTTGATTTAATCCTCTGGGGTCAAGAGTTCTAAATGTTACAATATGGCGTGATTCTTTTTGTCTGAGGGTTTTTATTCGGTCTCCACCTCTCTCAGATTCCAAGACTTGTTCCAGGGCGCAGAATTTTAATGACTCCCATTTTCCGTCATGGTATTTCTCCATGTGTTTTGCAATGGCATTTGCCCGATCTTTGTGGGTTGTGGCCCGAGTGTGTTCCAGGATTCTCTTTTTTACCTCAAAAATCGTGCTTCCAATGTAGCGTTTTTTACAAGGACATTCTACCATGTAAACTACATGGGTACTCTTGCATGTCAGATGCTGTCTGATTTGCCATTTTTTGCCTTTACCGATGTCCAATGTTTTCGTTGGAGTTGCAATTTTACACACTTTGCATTGTTTGCAAGGCCAGAAACCTTCTCTTTGCAGCCAAGTTGTTATGGGTGCTTCCTGAAAGTGGCTACGAAAAATGTTGTCACCTATGCTCTTTGCTCGTCGATATGTTATATTTGGGTGGTCTCCGATGATTTTTGATACGGTCGGATCTAGTTTCAGAATTCCCCAATGTTTTTTGATGATTCCTGACAATTTATTGTTTTCTGCACTTTGTGTAGTTATCAATCTTATTATTGTTTGCTTCATTTCCTTTCTTTTTGGTGATTTCAGTAGGATATTCTTTCGATTCTGAGTTTTCACACTATCCAGACTTTTTTCAATCACCTTTTTTGGATACTTTCGATTGAGGAATCGAACTCCTGCTTGCTGGCTATGTTTTAAAAATTCAGTGTCTTCGGAGCAATTTCTTCGCAATCTTAGAAACTCTCCGTATGGAATACTCCATTTGAGCAATTCTTTGTGGAAACGTTCGCCATACAGAATTGCATTTGTCGCCGTTTTCTTTCTGTGTAGGGTAGTTTGAAGGGAATTATTTTCCACATAGATTTCTGTGTCCAAGAATTCCACTCGTTTGGAGTTGATTTCATACGTGAATTTTAAATTCATTGAACAGTTGTTCAATTTCTCAAAGTAGATGTTGAATTCAGATTTGGTGCCGTCCCAAATAATCAAAAGATCGTCTATAAACCGAAGCCATAGAACTATCTTTTCTCGAAATTCATAGTTTGCTGTATTCCATGCCAATTTTTGCTCAAACCAACCCATGGTTAAATTCGCATAGTTTGGCGAAAATGAGAAGCCCATTACACATCCTTTTATTTGTTTAAACATTTGTTTGTTGAACAAAAAGATGTTGTTATTTAGGCACATAGAAATCATTTCTTTAACATAACATTATGTTCTTTGTATTGGATGTTTCTTTTTCCCAGGAAATATTTGCAGGCTTCAGTTCCTATGGTGTGTTCGATGTTAGAATATAACGATACCACATCCATTGTTACTAGTTTGTAAGTTGGATTCCAAGTAATTGTCTCCAATTTCTTTAAAAGATCTGTTGTGTCTTTCAGATAGGAACTGAGATTTTTTACTAGAGGTGCCAGGAAGCGGTCAACATAATCCGAGATTGGTTCCAATAATGAGTTATTTGCAGACACTATTGGTCTTCCAGGAGGGTTAGCTTGATTTTTATGAATTTTGGAAAGGCAATAAAAAGTTGCCATGGTTGTATGTTTTTTATTCAAATATCGATATTCATCTTCATCTAGCAAACCATTTTGGGACCACTTCTGCAAGCTTTCCACCAATTTCTGTTGGATTTGTTTAGTTGGATCCTTGTTTAGCTGTTGATAACATTCTTGATCCATCAACTGTCTCTTTGCTTCTAGTATGTAATCTTGTTTATTGATGATGATATTCCCCCCTTTGTCTGCAGGTTTAATCTCAATTGTTTTGTCTTCTTGTAAATTTCTTAAGGCATCAATTTGTTTTTTGGATAGATTGTTTTTTCCTTTACAATTGGTCATTTTGTATAACTCTCTGTTATCGCCTCATGGAAGACATCAATCTTATTACCAGGTGGTAAGTTGGGGAAGTATTTGGATTTTAATTTTAGACCACTCTCTCCTGCTCCTTCTATTGTCTGAGATTCCTGTAGTTCCATGATTGCTTCTCTTTCCTGGGATTCTGTGATGGTGCCCGTTGTCATTAATAATTCTAAACCCTTAATGTCTTCAACTTGAAGGGAACTCTTTGTCTGTTTAGTAATGATTTGTTGTTCACTATTCGTTTTCTCTGCATAGATTTTCGCTAATTTAAATTTACGCGTATATTTGTATAAGTCAATCCTTGTTTGGGCGATATCAATATGAGATGTGGGACAGAAATTCAGTCCTTTCTTTAGGACCTCATTTTCAGTTGGTGTTAAAGTTTTATGTGAGAGATTGATTATATTCAATTCTTGAGGATTTGAATTCATTGTTTCTTCTATTTCTGTTTCCTCGGTTGTCTCAATCGATCCTTGGACCAAGTGTCCAATTTTTGATCCGCCCTTACCTCTCTGTCCCCTCCTTGTCTTCCTCCATCAATTATTCTGGTTGGCATGGGGACTCATCACAGTGCAATCCACCTAGGAGTTCAGTAAGCACTGGCAAATGCTGGTTATGGTTTATGGTTACCTCTTTAGTATTTACCAAATTGTTTATTGCTTCTTTGTAAACAAGACCATGTACATCCACACCTGATGACCCCTTCTTAACTATCGCCACCTCTTTTCGCCTTCCTCTCTGTGTTCCTCTTCCCCGGCCTCTCCCGCCACCTCTTTTCAGTTGATTGTTTTTGCTTTGCTGCACCAAAGCCATTCACATTTCTGTTAAAAAATTGGTCTTTTTTCTCATGTCTGTTGATTGTTTGGGGTCTTCAATATCACTAAAATCTGTACTTGTTAGGGAGTCTAAACTTGATGATTGTTGGTTGGTGGTTTCCAATTGCGTTCTGCCTTTTCGTTCCATCTGTCCCTCCTCACGGTGCCGACATTTAAAAAGAAACAACTTGGTGGATCCTGCTTTGCATACCTTGCCCCAAAAACCTGGAACTCTCTGCCCTTGTCTATCCGGAACTGTACCAAGCTGACAGAGTTCAGGAGAGCGTTGAAGACCTGGTTATTCAAACAAGCGCACGGTTAGAGCATTACTCCATCTGCCTTCTTACTTACCATCTACCATCGGTTTCCTCAGCGCCATGAAACCTCTGGGTGACCGTGCGCTTAACAAATTCCGTATAAGATAAGATAAGATGCGAATGGCTTTGGAACAGCAAAGCAAAAACAATCAACCGAAAAGAGGTGGCGGGAGAGGCCGGGGAAGAGGAACACAGAGAGGAAGACAAGGAGGGGACAGAGAGGTAAGGGAGGATAAAAAATTGGACACTTGGTCCAAGGATCGATTGAGACAACCGAGGAAACAGAAATAGAAGAAACAATGAGATCAAATCCTCAAGATTTGAATATAATCAATCTCTCACATAAAACTTTAACACCAACTGAAAATGAGGTCCTAAAGAAAGGACTGAATTTCTGTCCCACATCTCATATTGATATCGCCCAAACAAGGATTGACTTATACAAATATACGCGTAAACTTAAATTAGAGAAAATCTATGCAGAGAAAACGAATAGTGAACAACAAATCATTACTAAACAGACAAAGAGTTCCCTTCAAGTTGAAGACATTAAGGGTTTAGAATTATTAATGACAACGGGCACCATCACAGAATCCCAGGAAAGAGAAGCAATCATGGAACTACAGGAATCTCAGACAATAGAAGGAGCAGGAGAGAGTGGTCTAAAATTAAAATCCAAATACTTCCCCAACTTACCACCTGGTAATAAGATTGATGTCTTCCATGAGGCGATAACAGAAGAGTTATACAAAATGACCAATTGTAAAGGAAAAAACAATCTATCCAAAAAACAAATTGATGCCTTAAGAAATTTACAAGAAGACAAAACAATTGAGATTAAACCTGCAGACAAAGGGGGGAATATCGTCATCATCAATAAACAAGATTACATACTAGAAGCAAAGAGACAGTTGATGGATCAAGAATGTTATCAACAGCTAAACAAGGATCCAACTAAACAAATCCAACAGAAATTGGTGGAAAGCTTGCAGAAGTGGTCCCAAAATGGTTTGCTAGATGAAGATGAATATCGATATTTGTATAAAAAACATCCAACTATGGCAACTTTTTATTGCCTTCCCAAAATTCATAAAAATCAAGCTAACCCTCCTGGAAGACCAATAGTGTCTGCAAATAACTCATTATTGGAACCAATCTCGGATTATGTTGACCGCTTCCTGGCACCTCTAGTAAAAAATCTCAGTTCCTATCTGAAAGACACAACAGATCTTTTAAAGAAATTGGAGACAATTACTTGGAATCCAACTTACAAACTAGTAACAATGGATGTGGTATCGTTATATTCTAACATCGAACACACCATAGGAACTGAAGCCTGCAAATATTTCCTGGGAAAAAGAAACATCCAATACAAAGAACATAATGTTATGTTAAATGAAATGATTTCTATGTGCCTAAAAACCAACATCTTTTTGTTCAACAAACAAATGTTTAAACAAATAAAAGGATGTGTAATGGGCTTCTCATTTTCGCCAAACTATGCGAATTTAACCATGGGTTGGTTTGAGCAAAAATTGGCATGGAATACAGCAAACTATGAATTTCGAGAAAAGATAGTTCTATGGCTTCGGTTTATAGACGATCTTTTGATTATTTGGGACGGCACCAAATCTGAATTCAACACCTACTTTGAGAAATTGAACAACTGTTCAATGAATTTAAAATTCACGTATGAAATCAACTCCAAACGAGTGGAATTCTTGGACACAGAAATCTATGTGGAAAATAATTCCCTTCAAACTACCCTACACAGAAAGAAAACGGCGACAAATGCAATTCTGCATGGCGAAAGTTTCCACAAAGAATCGCTCAAATGGAGTATTCCATACAGAGAGTTTCTAAGATTGCGAAGAAATTGCTCCGAAGACACTGAATTTTTAAAACATAGCCAGCAAGCAGGAGTTCGATTCCTCAATCGAAAGTATCCAAAAAAGGTGATTGAAAAAAGTCTGGATAGGGTGAAAACTCAGAATCGAAAGGATATCCTAAAGAGATCCCCAAAAACAAAGGAAATGGAGCAAACAATAATAAGATTGATAACTACACAAAGTGCAGAAAACAATAAATTGTCAGGAATCATCAAAAACATTGGGGAATTCTGAAACTAGATCCGACCTTATCAAAAATCATCGGAGACCACCCAAATATAACATATCGACGAGCAAAGAGCATAGGTGACAAAATTGTTCATAGCCACTTTCAGGAAGCACCCATAACAACTTGGCTTCAAAGAGAAGGTTTCTGGCCTTGCAAACTATGCAAAGTGTGTAAAATTGCAACTCCGACGAAAACATTGGACATCGGTAAAGGCAAAAAATGGCAAATCAGACAGCATCTGACATGCAAGAGTACCCATGTAGTTTACATGGTAGAATGTCCTTGTAAAAAACGCTACATTGGAAGCACGATTTTTGAGGTAAAAAAGAGAATCCTGGAACACACTCGGGCCACAACCCACAAAGATCGGGCAAATGCCATTGCAAAACACATGGAGAAATACCATGACGGAAAATGGGAGTCATTAAAATTCTGCGCCCTGGAACAAGTCCTGGAATCTGAGAGAGGTGGAGACCGAATAAAAACCCTCAGACAAAAAGAATCACGCCACATTGTAACATTTAGAACTCTTGACCCCAGAGGATTAAATCAAAATGAAGAATTATTTGTACACCTATAAAAAACGAAATGGAGAAGATCTTTCAAGAAATTGAACATATGAGGAATAGCAATAAAAACTCACCAGTGTGAGTTAAAAGAAATGAACTCAAAATCGAAAACAAGGAAGAAAGAAAAAAAGAAAAGAAAATACAACAATGACTGTGAATAATACAAATGAAAACTCACTAGAGAGCGTAATTGGAATGATTTGTTTCTTATATAATGCACTCAAAATATTTAGAACCAAACAGACTAAAAGGTTTTAATTGAGCACTTAAATAACACACACATTTAAAAATTATAATCACAATTAGCAATTTGCACATTTGTAGGTGATTTAACGATTACACTACACTAACCACAATGCACCACAAGAAAAACAGGAAGTATATGGGCGTCTGTAGAAATAAAAGATGTCTGCTTTACTTAGATAATATCCCGTGATCAAGCCTTCTGGAGAGGTGAAACGGGTTGGGTACGGCAGCGATTTTGTAATAAAGCCGCCTTGAACTGAAAATACACGAGTGAGTGCGTCTTTAAATAATAATTTTGGCTATTGCGAGGCGGCGAAATTATATCTAATGTAAAATATATATATATATATATATATATATATCAATTATCCGATTATTTTTCCTCAAAATAATCGCACAGCACACCAAGGGATTCTTCAAATGGGTCTCCTTTATTGCGACGAGACACCTGTCTACGCGTTTCGATAGGTTGACGCTACCTTGCTCACGACATAGTTTTTTCATTTACAATGTTTTAAAAACATTTTAGATAGTAAGAAGGGACTATTCCGATTGAATTCCACCTTAACCTTTTTTTGTTTCTTTTATCACCAAAGGTGGTGCCATCTTGGAATGCTTATACCAATGTGTGTTGTCTCAAGCAAGTGCTAAAAAACAAACATTTTACACAGTATTTTCTTTGTTCAACCAACCCTTGCAAGTAATTAAATCTTAATTACTCCATTATAAAGTGCAAATGCATCTTACAACATTTAAGGGAAAGTTAAAAGTAATGATTCAAATAAAGCGATATTCATGTTCCATTTTTGCTACAGCCTACGTTTCCTTCACGTAACCGTTTCTTCATATTCACTTGGTTACAAAGTGCAAGTGCTTATGTAAACCATCACTCATTCTAAAATTATTACAATATATATATATATATATTTAGTATACTATGTATACATGTGAAAATGTGTCAGTCCACCTGTTTACCTTGGTGGCACGAAAAAAATGGGTGGAACTGACGTCAGCACGCCGACGAGGTCCTCTTATGGCTCCTATGACGTCATACGGTGTCGCGAGCGAAGCCATGCTATTATGACATCATGGGAGAGCTCGGAAAGAATTTCCACGGAATGCTGGCAAAGGGGATATTCACCTCAGTGTTCAGGCTGGTCCTTTGGGAGCAGCTGTTTATGTTGCCACTCCTGAAACTGAAACCATTGATCCTAGGGCAGAGGCCCTGCAGATGGCACACGAGGTGAGGAGCCCAGTAGCGTGCACAGGTGGGGCAGCGAAGTGACAAGCACTACTACCCACGGAAAAGGTAGCGAGCGCAATGAATAACACAGGATTTTCTCTTTGTATCTGGCAGGCACAACAAGGTTAAAATGCCCTAGTTCCAAAATGAAGAATTAGTGCTACAACGGTCTTCAAGAGGATCTGCGATGGATGCCGCTTTTGCCTTCCGTACACTGGAGGCGGCACATGGGCCACGCGGTACAGTCATACTGCGGTGCGACGCACACTCGTTGACCTCACTCGTTGACCTCTCATGGCACTGCTCCACACTTCGGGGACAACGCTTTACATTGTCTGTGTTTTCTGATGACGTGTCGCGCTGGCCTCGTCCAACAGCAGAACCCCTTTAGATCCAAACAGACTCTTCCATTCTCTCACCGGAAGTGAAACCAGGCCACGCGGACACTTTCACAATACAACAGCCAGGAATGCACTTTTCAGTAAAAAAAACACATTCCTTCCTCCTAATTTATCAAATAAACGACTCACTGAAGAACAGGGGCCAGCTTCGATCGGTATACAGCCGTTACAATGACTTTTTTACTTTGCGAAACCATTACAACGCACGCACTACCACGCCTGCGTTGCACATCGTAAAGTCATTACTACGCTTTTTTTAGAATGCATGGTCATTTACCACGCATGCCTTTACAACATATTTTCTTGTAAAGGTATGTATGTAAATGACTATGAGTTCTAAAAAACTGTAGACGATCCACGTCATTGTAAGGAAAGATAGGCTATTCCATTTCCTCACAACAACGTGCACTGCCCCTCAGAGATGACATGAAGCAGGAACCACAAGGAGAGAGGAACCACGAGGAGTGAGAGGTAAGGGGGACTGGGCATGAGGTGGTGGTTACTTTTCTAGGGTTAAGGGTAGTGCAGTGGTGTTTGGGTTGTGTAGGGGGTCGTGCTGAGGGTAGTGTTTTAGGGTTTAGGGTAGTGCAGTGGTGTTTGTGTAGTGCAGGGGGTCGTGCTGGTGGTAGTGTTTTAGGGTTTAGGGTAGTGTAGTGATGTTTGTGTAGTGTAGGGGGTCGTGCTTGGGGTTGATTTATGGTTTAGGGTAGTGCAGTGGTGTTTGTGTCATGTAGGGGTCGTGCAGGGGGTAGTGTTTTAGGGTTTAGGGTAATGCAGTGGTGTTTGTGTAGTGTAGGGGGTTGTGTTGGGGGTAGTGTGTTTGGGTTTAGGGTAGTGCTGTGGTGTTTGTGTGTTGTAGGGGTCGTGCTGGGGTAGTGTTTTAGGGTTTAGGGTAGTGCAGTGGTGTTGGTGTGGTGTAGGGGGTTGTGCTGGGGGTAGTGTTTTAGGGTTTAGGGGAATGCAATGGTGTTTGGGTAGTGTAGGGGGTTGTGCTGGAGTAGATTTAGGATTTAGGGTAGTGCAGTGGTGTTTGGGTAGTGTAGGGAGTCTTGCTGGGAGGGAGAGTTTAAAGATCCACTCCAACAACAGGATTAATGTAGGTGATCTTTATTTGTAGTATGTAGAACATGTACCTCCAGCTTACTCTTCCAGCTTTACAATAACAACTTCCCCCACTTCAAAGATCAACATTCTACCCTAGCAACATGTCTTACATTCCGCCATTGAGAAGACTCTACACATCTTCCCCCTTATATATTCCATAATAATAAAAGAAGAATCACACGATAAGAAAATGTGAGTAATAATTATACAGTTAATATAGTCACAACAGAAGCGACATTAATCTCGTACATTCAGATCAGGAGTATTACATTTAGAAACATTACCTACGTTCCAAGCAGAACCATCAGCCAAGATGAGAATGTCCCTTTTTACCACTTTAACTTGTATCGGTTGAGAAAATTTGCTTTCACCTTTTATGACAACTCCCCCTCGTTTTATAACAACCCAATCTCCAACTCTTATATCATGATTCTTGACACGTTTATTGATATTGTAATACCTCGCAGCAGCTTCTTGTCATTCCGCAACATCATCTTTCACCACATTACAATCAACCCACACACATTCTTTGTTCTTAAGCCAACCTGGGACTTCCGTCCCTTAAGAGAGACAAAAGGAGACACTCCTGTCACGGAGTGTGGTGTTACCCTATACGACCACACCAGTTTTTTAATTTCTTCTGACCACGACAAACCATTAGAAATAGAGAGTTGGATGTTCTCCATTATCAAGCGATTAATTCTTTCCACCAAGCCATTAGCTTGAGGCCTGAATAATGCAACCCTCACATGATTGATTCCCATTTTGCAGAGAAACTCTTGCATTCTTTTAGAAACCAACTGAACCCCATTGTCTGACACAAGTGTCTTGGGTATTCCCTCATTCATAAATATTCTTTCCATAAACCCGATCACTTTCTCAGGTTCGATGCAATCGGTGCTCTCAACAACAAACCATTTAGAGTGATAGTCTATCAAGATCATCAAGAATTTGCTACGTGAACCAAGTTTGAAAATGGGGCCTAGAAAATCAATTGCCACCCTTTCCCACGGACGCCTAGGAAACTCAGAACACGCAAGCGGCGGTTGCCTTATGACTTTCGTCTTGTCACTTCTGGCACACGCATAACAATCCCTGACAACTTCTTCTATATCATTGTCCATACCTGGCCACCAAAATGACTGCCGGACACCCCTTTTAGTCATGTTCCTGCCCAAGTGTCCTTCATGAGCTATGTTCATTATCTTACCTCTGAGACTAATTGGTGGTACTAACTTGTTTCTTCTCCATAATTTCCCTTCACTCACACTTAGCTCAGTTTCAACATTCCAATAACTCTTGAAACGGATATCCTGACTATGACTGTCCTTCCATCCTGCTGATACACATTTCATAACATCTTGTAACACTACATCATTCAACAAACTAGTCTCCCATTCTTCTTTATCAAACGCTTGCTCATCAGTGCACTTAATCACATCTACTCTATCATCCACATCCACATCAACGACATCCATAGGCATCCTGGACAAGTAATCCGCCACCAACATTTCTTAACCCCTTCATGTATTCCATTTCAAAATTGTATTCAATCACTGATAGAATCCACCTGGAAATTCTTGGTGTAACATTACCTTCTAAGCCTCTTCCACCTTTAAACAAATGTACTAAAGGTTTATGATCAGTGCGGACTTTGAAAGATATCCCCCAGACAAAATAGCGGAAATGCTTAATGCCCCAACAACAAGCTAAAGCTTCTTTCTCTATTACATAATATGATACTTCTGCACCTTGCAGCCTTCTGGATGCAAATCCAATAATTCTTTCATCACCATTATATACCTGAGTCAAAACAGCACCAATGCCAACCGCACTGGCATCTGTAGTGATAAACGTTTTTGCATTCACATTGAAGTGTCCAAGCGTAGGAGCATGGAGTATACAGCATTTTATCGAATTAAAAGCCTCGTCACACTTTTTGTTCCAAATACAACACCATTCTTCATCAATTGTCTCAAAGGTTCTACTATCTCTGTAAATCCATTCACAAACTTGGAACAATACTCTGCTAGTCCCAGGAAGGATCTCAGTTGTTCTTTATTGACTGGAATGGGAGCATCACTAATGGCTAACACAATGCTTTTCTTAGTCCTGATCCCTGATTCGGATATCTCATAACCTAAATATGTTACGGAACTTTTCCTTAGTTGGCACTTTTCTCTCTTTATTGTTAGCCCATGACTCTCCATACGTTTTAGAACCTCATCCATTACCTTATCATGATGTTCACTACTTTTTCCTACGACTAGCACATCATCTTGAAAGAACAGAACATTGTCTAATCCAGAAAACACTTGCTGCATAACCCTTTGGAACACCGCCGAAGCAGATGCCAAACCAAACGGCATCCTGCAATAGCGAAAGGCTCCTAGCGGTGTCACAAATTAAGTAAGATGCCTTGATTCCTCACAAAGATCAATTGGGTGGTAAGCTGATGACATATCTATCACACTGAAAACAACACCAACCCCCATAGCAGTCAACATCTCAGAAATTTTAGGTAGCGGATGTCTATCTACCCATATATTGCGATTCAAATCGCGCAAGTCCACACTCAAACAAATTTTATTAACATCCTTGGGGCGATCACTATGGGCGCCGACCACTCTGAAGCCTCAATGGGTTCAATAATCCCTTGATCTAACAATTTGTTCAATTCATGAGGAAGGGCCCCCCTCATTAGGTGAGAAACATTTCTTACTTTATGAGCAATCGGTATGGCGTTTTTCTTTAAAATCATCTTATGAGAAAAATTTACAAGTTTTCCTAAATTGTCAGAGAAGAAGTTGGAGAATTTCTCCATTACATTCGTCTCATAATTATCAATATTGTGAACAAAAGTGGATTTAACTGACTCGCTAGCGTTTGGATTTAGCAATATGCCAAGATCTTTTTGATGACGCCAACCAAGCAAATTAGATCCTTGCTTCGTTAAGTATACTCGCCCATAAATGTTTTCTTTTTCAAAGCTTATTAACATCCACTTAAAGCCTAATATCTCTATTGTCCTACCACCATAGCCTACAGCTTTAATGTCAGGAATATTCCAGTCTTCCATCTTACTCTTCTCTCCCCATACTTTGAGATACATGTCTTTAGACAACAATGTATATAGGCTTCCAGAGTCAATTAACATTCTCACATTGTTCATGTCTAAACCAATAATAGAATGAGGCTTTTCCAGCTTATCAGTGCTTTCGATAGGGACGTTAGCACTATTGACAACATTACAACTTCCTTCATTAGGGAGAGATAAGCCCTCCTCACACAGCATTAATTCATGAATGCTTTCACAAGTATCGTCGATCTCTTGTACATATTGAGTTTTAGAATTGCAGACCTTAGCAAAATGTCCCCTTTTTCCACATGCTCTACAAACAGTATTTCTGGCCATGCACTTGGTGCTTGAAGCTATATGGCCAGGAGCACCACACCGATAACATTTAAGACCACGTGTAGAGGTCGCTGGCATCATATTTCTTGAACATGCAGCGGTCGCAGGTATTATCTTACTTGTATGGAAATTTTCTATGGACTTATCAGGAGGTCTAGATTTCGTTTTCCCTATGCTTTTTACTGTTTTAGTTTCATCAATACAAGCATGGATCTCTGACCCTTTAGAATTTAAGTCTTTTGACGTTACCTCCTTTTGTACTATTGAACTACTACATTTCTCCATTTCTCTTATCGAAAGATCGGTATGTTCAAGCCCTTTCGCTATTTGTATTGCTTCTTCTAGCGTACAATCTTTGATAAGGAGTTTTTCGCGTACCCTTTTATTATTAGAGCATCTTACAATTTGGTCGCGTATGAGTGAATCCCCCAATCCTTCGAAGCGACAAGTTAGAGAGAGTCCCATTACAGCAGCTACATAAGTTGCCATGTCTTCATCCGATTTCTGTACTCGACAAAAAAATGTGTGTCTTTCTAGCACAACATACATTTTGGTAATAAACCTCACTTCTAACATTTGCATGCTCATTTCATAAACATTAGTAGGTTGACCATCACCCATCCCTAGGGAAATCTCTGGCAGATCTTCATATAAACGCCGCCCTTCTACACCCAGGTGACGAAGCAAAATGGCTTGTTTGCGTACTTATATATTTGTCCGTCCTAGTTGCCAGGATATATGTTAAAAATATTTTTTTTCCATTCCTTCCAAGGAATGGAAGGATCGTAAAGAGAAGATGAGGGACAATCGGAAAATTTAAAGTGAGTACAACAAATAGATCGATAAACAAATTGTATGGCACAGTACAATGAAAATTCACCTGTGGAAGAAATAAGTGTCATTAAAATAACAAATTAAAATACTAAATTACTGTCTATATCTTAGAGCTTGATAGTCTAGTGCAGAAATCGCCAATGAACCCTCCTGTCGAAAACGAAGAACACGATGAAAGTCTCGGTTTCAGGAAGTAAAAAAAAACGTTGCTTGGATGTTTTCCCACCTATCTAAAATGGCCGCCGTGCGCGCTGTGCGTGTTGCGCTTCGTTTTCCTTAGGCTGATTGGGCACACAATTCAGGAAGTCTCTGACGCTCTTCGCGTGCATGTATCACGCGCATAGATGGGAATGCCGGTCCGGAATCGAAAGACGCAGCAGCAAACGAATTCCACTGAGATTGTCAGTAAAAATGTCAGTTGATATATGCCACAATCAATCAGCAATTTTTCATGTGGAGTTCGAAGTTTGCACACTAAAAATCAATTGCGCATATAATGTTAAGTTCAACTCTCTTGCGTTGCATGCACCACGAATCAAGGTTGATAATGCGTACTCGATTCCGATTTATCCAGTGAGGGCGAAAATCACACACGACATCAAGTTCACTTCTCTCGCTTGCTCACACACACGAAGCAGCGAAGACAGTGTGTATTTAGTTCTAGTTGTTCAGTAACGGCAGGAAATGTAAAACTCAACGTGTCGAGATGAATATGCCGAGTAGATAATATTAGAATTAAGCATAAAAGAACCATAAATTCAAGCGTCTCATGTAGTGTTAGACAGGTCACTTCAACTGTTGAACGAAGTAAAGATTGTTGACATCGAAACCTCTTTAATAATTATGAATGTCAGAAACGCCAAAGATGTAAAAAAAAATTGAATTCACAGAAGACACAAAGTACATACCCTGACTTTAGTATCTTGATAAATTATCCAAGGAACACAGCTTCTTTTTCCTAGAACAGTGGGTTCTTCTTTATGTGAAACTTGACAATTAATCCAGGGGTGAAAGTACTTGCAGTCTGCCCCCTTCGCAGATCGAGTCCATCGTCGCCAATGTAAAGATCCACTCCAACAACAGGATTAATGTAGGTGATCTTTATTTGTAGTACGTAGAACATGTACCTCCAGCTTACTCTTCAAGCTTTACAATAACAACTTACCCCACTTCAAAGATCAACATTCTACCCTAGCAACATGTCTTACATTCTGCCATTGAGAAGACTCTACACAGAGTTTTATGGTTTAGTGTAGTGCAGTGGTGTTTGGGTAGTGTAGGGGGTCGTTCTGGGGGTAGTGGTTTAGGGTTAAGGGAAGTGCAGTGGTGTTTGGGTAGTGTAGGGGGTCATGCTGGGGGTAGTGGTTTAGGGTTTAGGTAGTGCAGTGGTGTTTGGGTAGTATAGGGGTCGTGCTGGGGGTAGTGTTTTAGGGATTAAGGTAGTGCAGTGGTATTTGGGTAGGGCAGGGGGTCGTGCTGGGGGTAGTGTTTCAGGGTTTAGGGTAGTGCAGTGGTTTGGGTAGTGTAGGGGGTGCTGCTGGGGGTAGTGTTTTAGGGTTTAGGGTAGTGCAGTGGTGTTTTGATAGTGTAGGGGTCGTACTGGGCATAGTGTTTTAGGGTTAAGGGTAGAGCAGTGGTGTTCGGGTATTGTAGGGGGTCATGCTAGGGGTAGTGTTTTAGAGTAGAGCAGTGGTGTTTGGGTAGTGTAGGGGGTCGTGCTGAGGGTATTGTTTTAGGGTTTAGGATAGTGCAGTGGTGTTCGGGTAGTGTAGGGGGTCCTGCTGGGGGTAATGTTTTATGGTTTAGGGCAGTGCAGTGGTGCTCAGGTAATGTAGGGGGTCGAGCTGGGGATAGTGTTTTAGGGTTTAGTGTAGTGAAGTTGTGTTCGGGTAGTGTAGGCTGTCATGCTGGGGTTAGTGGTTTAGGGTTGTGCAGTGGTGTTTGGGTAGTGTGGGGGGTCAAGCTGGGGGTGGTGTTTTAGGGTTTAGGGCAGTGCAGTGGTGTTCGGGCAGTGTAGGGGGTCTTGTTGGAGGTGGTGTTTCAGGGTTTGGGGCAGTGGTGTTCAGGCAGTGTATGGGGTTGTGCTGGGGTGTTTTTTCAGGGTTTAGGGCAGTGCAGTGGTGTTCGGGCAGTGTAAGAGGTTGTGCTGGGTGTGGTGTTCAGGGTTTAGGGCAGTGCAGTGGTGTTCAGGCAGTGTAGGGGGTCATGCTGGGGGTGGTGTTTCAGGGTTTAGGGCAGTGCATTGGTGTTCGGTCAGTGTAGGGGTCGTGCGGGGGTGGTGTTTCAGGGTTTAGTGCAGTGCAGTGGTGTTCGGGCAGTGTAGGGGGTCATGTGGGGGGGATGTTTCAGGGTTAAGGCAGTGCAGTGGTGTTCGGGCAGTGTAGGGGGTCATGCGGGTGGTGGTGTTTCAGGGTTTAGAGCAGTGCAGTGGTGTTCGGACAGTGTAGCGGGTCATGCTAGGGCTGGTGTTACAGGGATTAGGGTAGTGCAGTGGTGTTCGGGCAGTGTAGGAGGTCATGCTGGGGCTGGTGTTTCAGGGTTTAGGGCAGTACAGTGGTGTTCGGGCAGTGTAGGGGGTTGTGCTGGGGCTGGTTTTTCAGGGTTTAGGGCAGTGCAGTGGTGCTGAGGCAGTGTAAGGGGTCATGCAGGGGGTGGTGTTTCAGGGTTTAGAGCAGTGCAGTGGTGTTCGGGTAGTGTATGGGGTCATGCAGGGGGTCATGTTTCAGGGTTTAGGGCAGTGCAGTGGTGTTCGGGTAGTGTAGGAGGTTGTGCTGGGGGTGGTGTTTCAGGGTTTAGGGCAGTGCAGTGGTGTTCGGGCAGTGTAGGGGGTCGTGCAGGGGGTGATGTTTCAGGGTTTAGAGCAGTGCAGTGGTGTTTGGGCAGTGTAGGGGGTCGTGTAGGGGCTGGTGTTTCAGGGTTTAGGGCAGTGCAGTGGTGTTCGGGCAGTTGTAGGGGGTCGTGCAGGGGGTGCTGTTTCAGGGTTTATGGCAGTACAGTTGTGTTTGGGCAGTTTAGGGGGTCATGCTGGGGTGGTGTTTCAGGATTTAGGGCAGTACAGTGGTGTTCGGGCAGTGTAGAGGGTCGTGCTGGGGCTAGTTTTTCAGTGCTTAGGGCAGTGCAGTGGTGTTCGGGTAGTGTAGGGGGTCGTGCTGGGTCTTGTGTTTTAGGGTTTTGGGCAGTATAGAGGTGGTGTTCCGGCAGTGTAGGGGGTTGTGCTGGGTCTTGTGTTTTAGGGTTTTGGGCAGAGCAGTGGTGTTCGAGCAGTGTAGGGAGTCATGCTGGGGGAGGTGTTTCAGGGTTTAGGGCAGTCGTGTTCGGGCAGTGTAGGGGTCTTGCTGGGGGTGATGTTTTAGGTTTTTTTTAGGGCAGTGCAGTGGTGTTCAGGCAATGTAGGAGTCATGCTGGTGTTAGTGTTTCAGGTTTTAGGGCAGTGCAGTGGTATTCGGGCAGTGTAGGGGGTCGTGCTGGGGGTGGTGTTTCAGGTGTTCGTGCAGTGTAGGGGGTCGTGCTGGGGGTGGTGTTTCAGGGTTTAGGACAGTGCAGTGGTGTTCGGGCAGTGTAGAGGCTCAGGCTGGGGCTAGTTTTTCAGGGTTTAGGGCAGTGCAGTGGTGTTTGAGCAGTGTAGGGAGTCTTGCTGGGGGTGATGTTTCAGTGTTTAGGGCAGTGCAGTGGTGTTCAGGCAGTGTAGGAGTCTTGCTGGGGGTGGTGTTTCAGGTTTTAGGGCAGTGCAGTGGTGTTTTTGGCAGTGTAGGAGGTCGCGCTGGGGCTAATGTTTCAGGGTTTAGGGCAGTAGAGTCGTGTTCGCGCAGTGTAGGGGGTCGTGCAGGGGGTGGTGTTTCAGGATTTAGGGCAGTGCAGTGGTGTTTGGGCAGTGTAGAGGGTCGTGCTGGGGCTGGTGTTTCAGTGTTTAGGGCAGTGCAGTGGTGTTCGGGCAGTGTAGAGGGTCGTGCTGGGGCAGGTGTTTCAGTATTTAGGGCAGTGCAGTGGTGTTCGGGCAGTGTAGAGGGTCATGCTGGGGCTGGTGTTTCAGGGTTTGGGCAGTGCAGTGGTGTTCAGGCAGTGTAAGGGGCCGTGCTGGAGCTGGTGTTTGAGGGTTTAGGGCAGTGCAGTGGTGTTCGGGCAGTGTAGAGGGTTGTACTGGGGCTGGTGTTTCAGGGTTTAGGGCAGTGGTATTTGGGCAGTGTAAGGTGTGGAGGTGTGGAGAAGTGTGGCTCACTGGTTAGAGGCGGCAGACCCGTAAGCAGAGGATGGCCCGGGACCAGGGTTCAATTCCCGACGCGGCAGGGTCTTGGACCAGGGTCAGCGGACTCGATAATTCTCGCTTCGGTGCCTACTCTAGTCAGGGACCACACTCGGTAACTCTGGGCATTAGCTTGCCTCATCTTCACAACGGCCCCCCCAGACCGCCAGGGATGCTTGGTCGCACCTTGGAGATACCCATTAGGGACCATCTCTCAGGGTGAGCCAGGACGGGTTCCCCAGCGGTCGAAGCGCAGAGATACTCCTCCGGGAGTCGATTCTAGCGCTATATAAACCCACAATTCAATTAAATTAATTAATTAAATTAAATTAAGGGGTCATGCTGGGACTGGTGTTTCAGAGTTTAGGGCAGTACTGTGGTGTTCTGGCAGTGTAGGGGGTCATGCTGGGGCTAGTTTTTCAGGGTTTAGGGCAGTGCGGTGGTGTTCGGGCAGTGTAGGGGGTTGTGCTGGGTTTGGTGTTTCAGGGTTTTGGGCAGAGCAGTGGTGTTCGGGCAGTGTAGGGGGTCGTGCTGGGGTTGGTGTTTTAGGGTTTTGGGCAGAGCAGTGGTGTTCGGCCACTGTAGGGGGTCTTGCTGGGGGTGATGTTTCAGAGTTTAGGGCAGTGCAGTGGTGTTCGGGCAGTGTAAGGGGGTTGTGCTGGGACTGGTGTTTCAGGGTTTAGGGCAGGGCAGTGGTGTTCAGGCAGTGTAAGGGGTCATGCAGGGGGTGGTGTTTCAGGGTTTAGAGCAGTGCAGTGGTGTTTGGGTAGTGTCGGGGGTCATGCAGGGGGTCGTGTTTCAGGGTTTAGGGCAGTGCAGTGGTGTTCGGGCAATGTAGGGGGTTGTGCTGGGGCTGGTGTTTCAGGGTTTAGGACAGTGCAGTTGTGTTCAGGCAGTGTAGGGGGTCATGCTGGGTGCAGTGGTTCAGGGTTTAGGGCAGTGCAGTGGTGTCCAGGCAGTGTAGGGGGTCATGCAAGGGGTGGTGTTTCAGGATTTAGGGCAGTTCAGTGTTGTTCGGGCAATGTAAGTGTTCGCGGTGGGGCTGGTGTTTCAGGGTTTAGGGCAGTGCAGTGGTGTTTGGGCAGTGTTGGGAGTCGTGCTGGGGCTAGTTTTTCAGAGTTGAGGGCAGTGCAGTGGTGTCAGGGTAGTGTATGGGGTCGTGCTGGGGCTAGTTTTTCAGAGTTTTGGGCAGAGCAGTGGTGTTCGGGCAGTGTAGGGGGTCGTGCTGGGGGTGGTGTTTCAGGATTTAGGGCAGTGCAGTGTTGTTCGGGCAGTGTATGGGGTCGTGCTGGGGTGGTTTTTCAGGGTTTAGGGCAGTGCAGTGGTGTTCAGGCAGTGTAGGGGGTCATGCTGGGGGTGGTGTTTCAGGGTTTAGGGCAGTGCATTGGTGTTCGGGCAGTTTAGGGGGACATGCGGGGGTGGTGTTTCAGGGTTTAGGGCAGTGCAGTGGTGTTCGGTCAGTGTAGGGGTCGTGCAGGGGTGGTGTTTCAGGGTTTAGTGCAGTGCAGTGGTGTTCGGGCAGTGTAGGGGGTAATGTGGGGGGGAGATGTTTCAAGGTTAAGGCAGTGCATTGGTGTTCGGGCAGTGTAGGGGGTCATGCGGGTGGTGGTGTTTCAGGGTTTAGAGCAGTGCAGTGGTGTTCGGACAGTGTAGCGGGTCATGCTGTGGCTGTTGTTTCGGGGTTTAGGGGAGAGCAGTGGTGTTCAGGCACTGTAGGGGGTCATGCTAGGGCTGGTGTTAATGGGATTAGGGTAGTGCAGTGGTGTTCGGGCAGTGTAGGGGGTTGTGCCGGTGCTGGTTTTTCAGGGTTTAGAGCAGTGCAGTGGTGTTCGGGTAGTGTATGGGGTCATGCAGGGGGTCATGTTTCAGGGTTTAGGGCAGTTGAGTGGTGTTTGGGTAGTGTAGGAGGTTGTGCCGGGGGTGGTGTTTCAGGGTTTAGGGCAGTGCAGTGGTGTTCGGGCAGTGTAGGGGGTCGTGCAGGGTTGATGTTTCAGGGTTTAGACCAGTGCAGTGGTGTTTGGGCAGTGTAGGGGGTCGTGCAGGGGCTGGTGTTTCAGGGTTTAGGGCAGTGCAGTGGTGTTCGGGCGGTTGTAGGGGGTCGTGCAGGGGGTGGTGTTTCAGGGTTTATGGCAGTACAGTTGTGTTCGGGCAGTGTAGGGGGTCATGCTGGGGTGGTGTTTCAGGATTTAGGGCAGTACAGTGGTGTTCGGGCAGTGTAGAGGGTCGTGCTGGGTGCAGTGGTTCAGGGTTTAGGGCAGTGCAGTGGTGTTCAGGCAGTGTAGGGGGTCATGCAGGGGGTGGTGTTTCAGGATTTAGGGCAGTGCAGTGTTGTTCGGGCAATGTATGTGTTCGCGGAGGGGCGGGTGTTTCAGGGTTTAGGGCAGTGCAGTGGTGTTTGGGCGGTGTTGGGGGTCGTGCTGGGGCTAGTTTTTCAGAGTTGAGGGCAGTGCAGTGGTGTCAGGGTAGTATATGGGGTCGTGCTGGGGATGGTGTTTCAGGGTTTTGGGCAGAGCAGTGGTGTTCGGGCAGTGTAGGGGGTCGTGCTGGGGGTGGTGTTTCAGGATTTAGGGCAGTGCAGTGTTGTTCGGGCAGTGTATGGGGTCGTGCTGGGGTGGTTTTTCAGGGTTTAGGGCAGTGCAGTGGTGTTCAGACAGTGTAGGGGGTCATGCTGGGGGTGGTGTTTCAGGGTTTAGGGCAGTGCATTGGTGTTCGGGCAGTGTAGGGGGACATGCGGGGGTGGTGTTTCAGGGTTTAGGGCAGTGCAGTGGTGTTCGGTCAGTGTAGGGGTCGTGCAGGGGTGGTGTTTCAGGGTTTAGTGCAGTGCAGTGGTGTTCGGGCAGTGTAGGGGGTCATGTGGGGGGGAGATGCTTCAGGGTTAAGGCAGTGCAGTGGTGTTCGGGCAGTGTAGGGGGTCATGCGGGTGGTGGTGTTTCAGGGTTTAAAGCAGTGCAGTGGTGTTCGGACAGTGTAGCGGGTCATGCTGTGGCTGTTGTTTCGGGGTTTAGGGGAGAGCAGTGGTGTTCAGGCACTGTAGGGGGTCATGCTAGGGCTGGTGTTACAGGGATTAGGGTAGTGCAGTGGTGTTCGGGCAGTGTAGGGGGTTGTGCTGGTGCTGGCTTTTCAGGGTTTAGAGCAGTGCAGTGGTGTTCGGGTAGTGTATGGGGTCATGCAGGGGGTCATGTTTCAGGGTTTAGGGCAGTGCAGTGGTGTTCGGGTAGTGTAGGAGGTTGTGCTGGGGGTGGTGTTTCAGGGTTTAGGGCAGTGCAGTGGTGTTCGGGCAGTGTAGGGGGTCGTGCAGGGGGTGATGTTTCAGGGTTTAGGGCAGTGCATTGGTGTTCGGGCAGTGTAGGGGGACATGCGGGGGTGGTGTTTCAGGGTTTAGGGCAGTGCAGTGGTGTTCGGTCAGTGTAGGGGTCGTGCAGGGGTGGTGTTTCAGGGTTTAGTGCAGTGCAGTGGTGTTCGGGCAGTGTAGGGGGTCATGTGGGGGGGAGATGCTTCAGGGTTAAGGCAGTGCAGTGGTGTTCGGGCAGTGTAGGGGGTCGTGCAGGGTTGATGTTTCAGGGTTTAGACCAGTGCAGTGGTGTTTGGGCAGTGTAGGGGGTCGTGCAGGGGCTGGTGTTTCAGGGTTTAGGGCAGTGCAGTGGTGTTCGGGCGGTTGTAGGGGGTCGTGCAGGGGGTGGTGTTTCAGGGTTTATGGCAGTACAGTTGTGTTCGGGCAGTGTAGGGGGTCATGCTGGGGTGGTGTTTCAGGATTTAGGGCAGTACAGTGGTGTTCGGGCAGTGTAGAGGGTCGTGCTGGGTGCAGTGGTTCAGGGTTTAGGGCAGTGCAGTGGTGTTCAGGCAGTGTAGGGGGTCATGCAGGGGGTGGTGTTTCAGGATTTAGGGCAGTGCAGTGTTGTTCGGGCAATGTATGTGTTCGCGGAGGGGCGGGTGTTTCAGGGTTTAGGGCAGTGCAGTGGTGTTTGGGCAGTGTTGGGGGTCGTGCTGGGGCTAGTTTTTCAGAGTTGAGGGCAGTGCAGTGGTGTCAGGGTAGTATATGGGGTCGTGCTGGGGATGGTGTTTCAGGGTTTTGGGCAGAGCAGTGGTGTTCGGGCAGTGTAGGGGGTCGTGCTGGGGGTGGTGTTTCAGGATTTAGGGCAGTGCAGTGTTGTTCGGGCAGTGTATGGGGTCGTGCTGGGGTGGTTTTTCAGGGTTTAGGGCAGTGCAGTGGTGTTCAGACAGTGTAGGGGGTCATGCTGGGGGTGGTGTTTCAGGGTTTAGGGCAGTGCATTGGTGTTCGGGCAGTGTAGGGGGACATGCGGGGGTGGTGTTTCAGGGTTTAGGGCAGTGCAGTGGTGTTCGGTCAGTGTAGGGGTCGTGCAGGGGTGGTGTTTCAGGGTTTAGTGCAGTGCAGTGGTGTTCGGGCAGTGTAGGGGGTCATGTGGGGGGGAGATGCTTCAGGGTTAAGGCAGTGCAGTGGTGTTCGGGCAGTGTAGGGGGTCATGCGGGTGGTGGTGTTTCAGGGTTTAGAGCAGTGCAGTGGTGTTCGGACAGTGTAGCGGGTCATGCTGTGGCTGTTGTTTCGGGGTTTAGGGGAGAGCAGTGGTGTTCAGGCACTGTAGGGGGTCATGCTAGGGCTGGTGTTACAGGGATTAGGGTAGTGCAGTGGTGTTCGGGCAGTGTAGGGGGTTGTGCTGGTGCTGGCTTTTCAGGGTTTAGAGCAGTGCAGTGGTGTTCGGGTAGTGTATGGGGTCATGCAGGGGGTCATGTTTCAGGGTTTAGGGCAGTACAGTTGTGTTCGGGCAGTGTAGGGGGTCATGCTGGGGTGGTGTTTCAGGATTTAGGGCAGTACAGTGGTGTTCGGGCAGTGTAGAGGGTCGTGCTGGGTCTTGTGTTTTAGGGTTTTGGGCAGAGCAGTGGTGTTCGGGCAGTGTATGGGGTCGTGCTGGGTCTTGTGTTTTAGGGTTTTGGGCAGAGCAGTGGTGTTCGGGCAGTGTATGGAGTCATGCTGGGGGAGGTGTTTCATGGTTCAGGGCAGTGGTGTTCAGGCAGTGTATGGGTCTTGCTGGGGGTGATGTTTTAGGTTTTTTTTAGGGTAGTGCAGTGGTGTTCAGGCACTGTAGGAGTCATTCTGGTGTTGGTGTTTCAGGTTTTAGGGCAGTGCAGTGGTGTTCTGGCAGTGTAGGGGGTCGTGCTGGGTTTGTGTTTTAGGGTTTTGGGCAGAGCAGTGGTGTTCGGGCAGTGTAGGGAGTCATGCTGGGGGAGGTGTTTCAGGGTTTAGGGCAGTGGTGTTCGGGCAGTGTAGGGGTCTTGCTGGGGGTGATGTTTTAGTTTTTTTTAGGGCAGTGCAGTGGTGTTCAGGCAATGTAGGAGTCATGCTGGTGTTGGTGTTTCAGGTTTTAGGGTAGTGCAGTGGTGTTTGGGCAGTGTAAGGGGTCGTGCTGGGGTGGTGTTTCAGGTGTTCGTGCAGTGTAGGGGGTCATGCTGGGGTTTGGTGTTTCAGGGTTTAGGACAGTGCAGTGGTGTTCGGGCAGTGTAGAGGGTCATGCTGGGGTAGTGTTTTACAGTTTAGGGCAGTGCAGTGGAGTTCGGGCAGAGTAGGGGGTAAGGCTGGGGCTACTTTTTCAGGGTTAAGGGCAGTGCAGTGGAGTTTGAGCAGTGTAGGGGATCTTGCTGGGGGTGATGTTTCAGGGTTTAGGGCAGTGCAGTGGTGTTCAGGCAGTGTAGGAGTCTTGCTGGGGGTGGTGTTTCAGGTTTTAGGGCAGTGCAGTGCTGTTTTCGGCAGTGTAGGAGGTCGCGCTGGGGCTGGTGTTTCAGGGTTTAGGGCAGTACAGTGGTGTTCGTGCAGTGTAAGGGGTCGTGCAGGGGGTGGTGTTTCAGGATTTAGGGCAGTGCAGTGGTGTTCGGGCAGTGTAGAGGGTCGTGCTGGGGCTGGTGTTTCAGTGTTTAGGGCAGTGCAGTGATGTTCGGGCAGTGTAGGGAGTCATGCAGGGAGTGATGTTTCAGTATTTAGGGCAGTGCAGTGGTGTTCGGGCAGTGTAGATGGTCATGCTGGGGCTGGTGTTTCAGGGTTTGGGCAGTGCAGTTGTGTTCAGGCAGTGTAAGGGGTCGTGCTGGGGGAGGTGTTTCAGGGTTTAGGGCAGTGGTGTTCGGGCAGTGTAGAAGTCTTGCTGGGGGTGATGTTTTAGTTTTTTTTTAGGGCAGTGCAGTGGTGTTCAGGCAATGTAGGAGTCATGCTGGTGTTGGTGTTTCAGGTTTTAGGGCAGTGCAGTGGTGTTTGGGCAGTGTAAGGGGTCGTGCTGGGGTGGTGTTTCAGGTGTTCGTGCAGTGTAGGGGGTCATGCTGGGGTTTGGTGTTTCAGGGTTTAGGACAGTGCAGTGGTGTTCGGGCAGTGTAGAGGGTCATGCTGGGTTAGTGTTTTACAGTTTAGGGCAGTGCAGTGGAGTTCGGGCAGTGTAGGGGGTCAGGCTGGGGCTACTTTTTCAGGGTTTAGGGCAGTGCAGTGGAGTTTGAGCAGTGTAGGGGGTCTTGCTCGGGGTGATGTTTCAGGGTTTAGGGCAGTGCAGTGGTGTTCAGGCAGTGTAGGAGTCTTGCTGGGGGTGGTGTTTCAGGTTTTAGGGCAGTGCAGTGGTGTTTTCGGCAGTGTAGGAGGTCGCGCTGGGGCTGGTGTTTCAGGGTTTAGGGCAGTACAGTGGTGTTCGTGCAGTGTAAGGGGTCGTTCAGGGGGTGGTGTTTCAGGATTTAGGGCAGTGCAGTGGTGTTCGGGCAGTGTAGAGGGTCGTGCTGGGGCTGGTGTTTCAGTGTTTAGGGCAGTGCAGTGATGTTCGAGCAGTGTAGGGAGTCATGCAGGGAGTGGTGTTTCAGTATTTAGGGCAGTGCAGTGGTGTTCGGGCAGTGTAGAGGGTCATGCTGGGGCTGGTGTTTCAGGGTTTGGGCAGTGCAGTTGTGTTCAGGCAGTGTAAGGGGTCATGCTGGGGCTGGTGTTTGAGGGTTTAGGGCAGTGCAGTGGTGTTCGGGCAGTGTAGAGGGTCGTACTGGGGCTGGTGTTTCAGGGTTTAGGGCAGTGCAGTGGTATTTGGGCAGTGTAAGGGGTCATGCTGGGACTGGTGTTTCAGAGTTTAGGGCAGTGCAGTGGTGTACGGGCAGTGTAGGGGGTCATGCTGGGGTTAGTTTTTCAGGGTTTAGGGCCGTGCATTGGTGTTCGGGCAGTGTAGGGGGTTGTGCTGGGTCTGGCGTTTCAGGGTTTTGGGCAGAGCAGTGGTCTTTGGGCAGTGTAGGGGGTCGTGCTGGGGTTGGTGTTTTAGGGTTTTGGGCAGAGCAGTGGTGTTCGGGCAGTGTATGTGGTCATGCTGGGGGTGGTGTTTCAGGGTTTAGGGCAGTGTTGTTTGGGCACTGTAGGGGGTCTTGCTGGGGGTGATGTTTCAGAGTTTAGGGCAGTGCAGTGGTGTTCGGGCAGTGTAAGGGGGTTTTGCTGGGACTGGTGTTTCAGGGTTTAGGGCAGGGCAGTGCTGTTCGGGTAGTGCAGTGTAGTTCGGGCAATGTAGGGGGTTGTGCTGGGGCTGGTTTTTCAGGGTTTAGGACAGTGCAGTGGTGTTCAGGCAGTGTAGGGGGTCGTCCCTGGGGCAGTGGTTCAGGGTTTAGGGCAGAGCAGTGGTGTCAGGCAGTGTAGGGGGTGATGCAGGGGGTGGTGTTTCAGGATTTAGGGCAGCGCAGTTTTGTTTGGGCAATGTAAGGGTTCGCGCTGGTGCTAGTGTTTCAGGGTTTAGGGCAGTGCAGTGGTGTTTGGGCAGTGTCTGGGTCGTGCTGGGGCTAGTTTTTCAGGGTTTAGGGCAGTGCAGTGGTGTCAGGGTAGTGTATGGGGTCGTGCTGGGGCTGGTGTTTCGGGGTTTTGGGCAGAGCAGTGGTGTTCGGGCAGTGTAGGGGGTCGTGCTGGGGGTGGTGTTTCGGGATTTAGGGCAGCACAGTGTTGTTTGGGCAGTGTAAGGTTTCGTGCTGGGGCTGGTGCTTCAGGGTTTAGGGCAGTGCAGTGGTGTTCGGGCAGTGTAGGGGGTCGTGCTGAGGCTAGTTTTTCAGGGTTTAGGGCAGTGCAGTGGTGTTCGGATAGTGTATGGGGTCGTGCTGCGGCTGGTGTTTCAGGATTTTGGGCAGAGCAGTGGTTTTCGGGCAGTGTAGGGGGTCATGCTGGGTCTTGTGTTTTAGGGTTTTAGGCAGAGCAGTGGTGTTCGGGCAGTTGAGGGAGTCATGCTGGGGTAGGTGTTTCAGGCTTTAGGGCAGTGGTGTTCGGCCGTGTAGGGTGTCTTTGCTGGGGGTGATGTTTTAGGGTTTAGGGCAGTGCATTGGTGTTCAGGCGGTGTAGGAGTCATGCTGGGGTTGGTGTTTCAGGTTTTAGGGCAGTGCAGTGGTGTCAGGCAGTGTAGGGGGTGATGCAGGGGGTGGTGTTTCAGGATTTAGGGCAGCGCAGTGTTGTTTGGGCAATGTAAGGGTTCGCGCTGGTGCTGGTGTTTCAGGGTTTAGGGCAGTGCAGTGGTGTTTGGGCAGTGTCTGGGTCGTGCTGGGGCTAGTTTTTCAGGGTTTAGGGCAGTGCAGTGGTGTCAGGGTAGTGTATGGGGTCGTGCTGGGGCTGGTGTTTCAGGGTTTTGGGCAGAGCAGTGGTGTTCGGGCAGTGTAGGGGGTCGTGCTGGGGTGGTGTTTCAGGGTTTAGGGCAGTGCAGTGGTGTTCGGGCAGTGTAGGGGTCATGCTGGGGTAGTGTTTTAGGGTTCAGGACAGTGTAGTGGTGTTCGGGTAGTGTAGGAGGTCGTGCTGGGGTAGTGTTTTAGGTTTTAGGGCAGTGCTGTGGTGTTCGTGGAGGGTCAGCGCATGTGCTGCATCGCTAGGTGAGACCTAAAAAGGAACGCACCAAGATGACTGCCAACAATTCCAGGATTGAAGTGTTGGCAGACAATTAGTGCCAAGCTTGTGCTTGTGTACTTAGGTCCCGCCCAGTTATATAAAGATTTTTTCCTTTAATATCTTAAAAACTACTGAACGGATTTACACCCTACCTTTTTGCCAAATTTGGTGTAATTCCGTTAAGCAGTTTCAGCTGTAACCGTGTCTAAATTTTCCTATGGGAAATTCATTTTTTGACCTTTTTTTTTATTTCTCAGGAACTACTGCCTTTTTTTAAAGCAATTGCCACAGGAGGAATGGTGAGGAGGGGTCGCACATACCTCCCTTGTAATTATTTTGTGGCCTTCATGGAGTTCTGTGTGCTGGGAGGTGAAGACTGCTCAGCACTGCAGAAAAAAAAGTAAACAGTCTCCCCATAGTGATTGTTTTCAATTTCTTTACTTTTTACTGTTTTTACTGTTTTATTAGAAGTGCCTCATGACTAAAGTGGCGGCATGAACGAGCGCTTTCTAACTGTGGCCTGCAGAGCCAAGAGTCAGGTAGCATTTTCAAGAAACAAAGAAAGAAAGGAAATTTAAAAACGAAACCCTTCATGTTTATTGCGGCCTATTAGATTAAAATTGCACCCTTTGACAATTTGCGCTTAATTAGCAATTCACTAAATCACTTAAAGGTGGAGGGGCTGACTGTAGAACAGCCCCCCCTGAAATCCGATTGCTCCATCAGGAGGAGATGTTTTCAGTGTATCCTTTCTGAGAGTCTTTGTAGGAGACATATGAAAAAGATTTTCCTATCGGGCAATCGGTCTATAACTTTTGGGATCATTCCTATTACCCTTTTCAGGTCTCGCCTGACCCAGCGCACGTGCTGGTCTGGCGAGACATTTAGGGCTCCAAAAAGTGCTCCCAGGCCAGCCTAGACCTACAGTGCATGTGCGCGGGCGCGCGTGTCGCGCTTTACCGCTATTACTTTCACTTTTGCGGCCGCATGGCAGCTTTGATGTTCTCCGTGAGGCTTCAATAGATTGCAGCAGTTAAAACAAGCATTGGCATAGCCAATAGGTCTCGCTTTTGGGACCTTATAAGTGTTTAGCTATGCAACTGTTGTATGGCTAAACACTTATAAGGTCCCAAAGGCAAGACCTATTGGCTATGCCAATGCTTGTAATCAAAGGCGATTAGTGTGTAACGATGTTTGCATCATAAAAGCATTAAAACTAGCCCAGGTTGCAGGTTCCCACCTGCTGCCTCGCAGTAACCACAACATTACAAGGAGATCATTAATTCAGCTTTATCTTCTCAGTTGGAAAGACAAACAGGCTCTCAAAATAATACACCGGAACTTCCCCAGGCAAGCAGGGAGACAGATATACCTACAGACATAGCACATTTTTTTTTTCTTTTCTCATTATTAACCAGCTCATTTTATATTTTAAGCAATATTACAGCTCAGATGACTGTATTAAAATGCTTTAACTGTTAAGCCTTATCTAGATTTCCTGCGTGTATATTGGTATTTGAAGTATAGCAGACATGAGTTTGGATGACGCTGAATTTTATAATAGCAGCCATTAAACCAAAATATTGCTTTTATTGCCATTTGGAATTTGGTGAATCTGTCCCCAGATCGTTGCCTGTCCTTATTAATTTTAGTGGGCGCGGGCTGTCCTCAGTGGGAACAGCTTCCACAGTGAAGGTGGATTCCGATTTTTAAATACCTCTCAGACTGAGCCCTTTAGGGAAGCCCCCATAAAGACACAGGAACACAAATATTAGGTTTAGAATGTGATTTGTATAGGGTGCTCTGCTGTTGCACTTAGTCACAAAGGCTCAGCGTTTGCAGTGTTACAAACCTCTGGGTAGCTTTTCCAGAAACATGGAGGAGGAAGTCACGGGGATGCCCTCTTGATGATAAAGAGGGCAGCCATTTAACAGAGACTGCAGGAGATTGCTGGGGCTGGCAACATTCATGACTGTGAAAGCATCAAATACCAATAAATGCAGAGGACTGTATATAATAAAATACAAAATCTCTCCCCGGTTTCTTTGGCGGTAAACCCCTTCGCACCCCATCGGAGGCTGGAGTTTTATGCTAGGCCGGAAGCCAGGCATTTGCAGCCTTTTCTACCTGCTCACTTTAACTTGTATGATCCCGCCACAAGGAGGGGCACGTTTACAGGTCAGCCTTTCAGAAGCACAAATACTCTGCCTCCTGTAAAAGTCCCCTTTATTCGGTAACCACCAGAGAGATGTTTTAAGAGCTCTTCAGCCAGGGCTTTGTGCTCAGATGGCTCTATTTTAGTCCAAAACGAGGTCACAGACATCGAGGGCTGGCAGTCGCCCTACTCGATGCACGAAAGGCGCCCGTCACCCTGGGGTTCACTGTCGACCTGCTGGAAAAAGCAAGGAGAGAACATGTCTGCAAGCAAGACTCGCAGAAGCCGCGCATTGCGCGCAGACCCTTCGCGGCCCCTTCAGAGCACACACAAAACATGCGCAGAGATGTTCTCAAATGTAAAATGAGATTTATGGCCGTAATGCGGTTATGCTTCCATTCTGTATGGTTCAAAGGGCTGGATAGCCATATCAGACACAGGTCGAAGGGGGTCACGCGCCTACTGTGCACAATGTTTGCATAAACACCACACAAGTAAATACAGACTAGCATAATAAAAGCCAGCTATTCAGTGGAGCTACCAGTGAAAGGCACTGCACGATAAATAACCACCCCCAAAGTACTAACGTTCGGGGTATTCACAGACACACAGGGGTACATCTTTCCACACTTAAACCGCCCACCAAATTTACACCCAAATGGCTCAGGGGTAAGCGGTGAATAAACTGTTGGAATGTCCAGCAATCTGTACAGATTCAATAGGATTTGTGTAGGAAGGCAGCATAATTTGCAGCCAACATAATCATATAACAGAAAAGACTACAGCAACGACTATGAAGAGAATCACTGCCCTACTCATGGATGGAGTATGCAAGTGTGGAAATAAGACAGCACATGCCATGTCTTCATACGAAGCCGGGTGCACTCAAACACCCAAGCAGTATTAAAGGACGCACTTCACATATGGGTCTCCCTGCTCCAAACCGATGCTATGGAGGTGAATGTGTGGGGGACTTTGCAACGCGTCTGTGTGCCCTAAATAACTGCAGAAGTCCCTGCAAGTGGGATCCGAGCAAGATTGCATCCTTGCGTTTTGGGATCTGACCTCCATCCCACAGAACAGAACCAGAGCTCTGCCCTCCCCATGCCTGTCAACATGCAATAATAAAAGGCTGCCTCCCAACACGATTCCCACCAGGATGGAGCTCCAGTTACCTTATAACACTAAACATCCAGTCCTTTCCATTTCACTGCCCATCATGGAGCTTTACACAGGCTGTATAAGGCACACTATGCCAATATCGCCCACGCGTAACACTGGGTGAACATTAGACTCCATGCTTCACCAGCTAGGAAGATATGATGACAGTACGGTTATCCCAGCAATTTCACTTCTAAAGTAATAACTACATGGTTTATTGAGCCAGCGTTTGTATGCGAACATGGTTCCTTCGGCCATCTAGGCTCAAACAAGAAACATGCTCCAACTACTTACCATACTTCTCAGTTCATCCTCCCTGGACCCGCCTTCAACCTCCAAACAAGCAAAATGAATGCCAGTGGCTCGAAAAGCAGGGTTGTGGCGACTTATAGGTCAATCCGGCAATCTCTGAAGGCTGGTCTGACAGGTCAGTGTTTGGGCCAATTTTTAGGTCTCGCCTATTCTATCCCGCAGGGATGGATAGGCGAGATTATAGTAAGCAGTCCGAAAAGTCTACCGAGCTGCAGATCGCGTACAGTTCATGTGAACACTATCAACCGCGCATTATCAACAACTGCCACAACCACGCGCATTCTTTACAGCTTCCATTTTCTACCAGACACTTCGTGCGCACACGCCGCGCTCTCCCTCTGTTGCCACATGCATTCAGCTCACCAGGCTGCACACCCCCTCACTCTCCATATGGTCGCACGCCTTTTCTTTGATCTCCGCTGCGCGTTCTTACAGGCTCCTCTCCGCCCACACGTCTCTCCCCTTCCGTGTAGTTCTGCCACGCCTTCTTTTTTTCGCATTTTTTTGGTGGGGCTTTGTGTGACTGACTACTTGACCTTGTGCCTATGAGTTTTGCATGCGACTAATATATTTATTTACTTTGAATGTTTTTATTTTTTTTAACCGCCTACGCGTCTCTCTTCTTCCATGTAGTTCCCCTCCGCCTTTTCTTTCTCGCATCTTTTTCTGATTTTCGGCTTTGTGCGACTGACTACTTGAACATGTGCCTATGAGTTTTGCATGGGTCTATTATATTTATTTACTTTGAATGTTTTTTTTAATTTAACTTTACGCACCCAAACACGTTCATTGTTTCCTTTCCTTCTTACATTCTTATACGGAAAAAAAAATCACTCTCTCCACAAACAGCACTTTTATCCTGTTTCGCCTCTCTGTGTTTTTCTGCCTGCCCTCGTCTTCAATAGTTTCCAGCCTCTGTGTTCTGCTTTACGCATCCAAACACGTATGCTTTTGTCTGAGTTTCCTGCTTACATTTTCATGCAAAACAAACAAAAAACACTCTCTCTACAAACAGCACTTTAATCCTTTTATTCTGTTTTGCCTCACACAATGCCCTACACACATTAGATCACATAAAATGCCACCTCACACACTGCCCTACACACATTAGACCCCCCAAACTGCCACCTCACACACTACCCTACACATATTAGACCCCACAAAATGCCAACTCACACACTGCCCTACACACATTAGCCCCCTCACACTCTGTACCCCCTCACCCTCAAATAAATAAGAATACAGTTTACTTCCAAGGCACTGCAGTCATTTACGCGAGCCAGTGTCAGATTGTGTATTTTTTTCAATACTAATACAGCCTTTAAAGAAAATAGAAATACAGTTTACTGACAAGTCACTAACCAACACTGCCCCCCTCTCACACTGACAGAGACCACACACACTGCCCCCTCTCACACAGACCACAAACACTGCCCCCTCACACACACCACTCACACTTACCTCTCCACACAGACCACTCACACGTACCCCTCCACACAGACCACACACACTGCCCCCTCACATGGACTACACACACTGCCCCCCTCACACAGACCACACACACTGCCCCCTCACACAGACTACACGCACTGCCCCCTCTCACACAGACTACACACACTGCCCCCCTTTCACACAAACCACACTGACCCCTCCTCACACACTGACCCCTTGACACACTGCCCTCACATACACTGCTCTCACACATTACCCACTCACAGTACTTTAGGTCACACACACTGCACCCTTACACCCCGCACACACACACAGCCCGCACCCTTACACACTTACACTGTGCCCTCATACAATTCCCCCTCACACACTGCCCTCTTACACACTGCCCCCTAGTTCGTACGATGTCAGTGGGTGCCTTTTCTAAATTTTAACAAAAACACAAACGTTACAGGATCAAAGCGTTTCTAAAATGCATCATTAGATTTTTGGTTTTTTTCGTCGGTTAATGTCTATTGGTGCTAGGTGTTTTGTGCTCAAATTAGAATTATTGTATAACTTTTTTTAACAAATGAACAAAACTCAATCTGCCCCCCTCTCACACATACCACAAACACTGCCCCCTCACACATACCACTCACACTTACCCATCCACACAGACCACTCACACTTACCACTCCACACAGACCACACACATTGCCCCCTCACACAGACTACACACACTGCCCCCTCACACAGACCACACACACTGCCCCCTCACACAGACCACACACACTGCCCCCTCACACAGACCACACACACTGCCCCCCTCACACAGACTACACACACTGCCCCCCCTCACACAGACTACACACACTGCTCCCTCACACAAACCACACTGACCCCTCCTCACACACTGACCCCATGACACACTGCCCCCACATACACTGCTCTCACACATTACCCACTCACAGTACTTTAGGTCACACACACTGCACCCTTACACCCCGCACACACACACAGCCCGCACCCTTACACAATCACACTGTGCCCTCATACAATTCCCACTCACACACTGTCCTCTTACACACTGCCCACTAGTTCATACAATGTCAGTGGGTGCCTTTTCTAAACTTTAACAAAAACACAAACGTTACAGGATCAAAGCGTTTCTAAAACGCATCAGTAGATTTTTGGGGTTTTTCGTCGGTTAATGTCTATTGGTGCTAGGTGTTTTGTGCTTAAATTAGAATTATTGTATAACTTTATTTAACAAATGAACAAAGTTCACACTGCCCCCCTCTCACACAGACCACAAACACTGCCCCCCCTCATTCATACCACTCACACTTACCCCTCCACACAGACCACTCACACTGACCCCTCACACAGACTACACACACTGCCCCCTCACATAGACCACACACACTGCCCCCTCACACAGACCACGCACACTGCCCCCTCACACAGACTACACACTGCCCCCCTCACATAGACTACACACACTGCCCCCCTCTCACATAGACTACACACACTGCCCCCTCTCACATAAACCACACACACTGACCCCTCCTCACACACTGACCCCTTGACACACTGCCCCCACATACACTGCTCTCACACATTATCCACTCACAGTACTTTAGATCACACACACTGCACCCTTACACCCTGCACACACACACTGCCCACACCCTTACACACTCACACTGTGCCCTCATACAATTCCCCCTCACACACTGCCCTCTTACACACTGTCCACTAGTTCGTACAATGTCAGTAGGTGCCTTTTCTAAATTTTAACAGAAACAAAAACGTTACAGGATCAAAGCGTTTCTAAAACGCATCAGTAGCTTTTTGTTTTTTTACATCGGTTAATGTCTATTGGTGCTAGGTGTTTTGTGCTTAAATTAGAATTATTGTTTAACTTTATTTAACAAATGAACAAAGTTCACGTGGACGTTGCGGTCTGAAAATGTTGTGGCGCGCGCACGCCGCGCTCTCCCTCTGTTGCCACATGCATTCAGCTCACCAGGCTGCAAACCCCTCACTCTCTATATGGTCGCAAACCTTTTCTTTGATCTCCGCAGCACGTTCTCACAGGCTCCTCTCCGCCCACACGTCTCTCCCCTTCCGTGTAGTTCCGCCCCGCCTTCTCTTTCTCGCAACTTTTCCAGAATCTCGGCTCTGTGTGACTTACTACTTGACCTCCTGCCTCTGTGCTTTGCATTCATCTCTTATATTTATTTACTTTTGAATGTGTTTCATTATTTTACTTTACGCACCCAAACACGTATGCTTTTGTAATTACTTTCATTCTTTGCTTTCCTACTTACATTCTGATGAAGAACACTCTCTCCACTAACAGCACTTTTATTCTGTTGCGCCTCGCTGTGTCTTGATGTCTGCCCTCGCAAGTCGCCTGCAACTGGTCCTTCACATACACTGGCCCCTCGCACACGGACCACACACACTGCCCCCCTCGCACACAGCCCACACACTGCCCCATCTCATGCAGACCACACACACTGCCCCCTCTCACACAGACCAGACACACTTCCCCCCTCTCATACAGACCACACATACTGTCCCACTCTCACACAGACCACACACACTGCACCCCCCTCGCACTCTGCACCCCCTCACACTCTGCACCCCCTCATACTCTGCACCCCCTCACACTCTGCACCCCCTCACACTCTGCACCCCCTCACACTATGCACCCCCTCACACTCTGCAACCCCTCACACTCTGCACCCCCTCAAAACTTTGCACCCCCCACTGTGCCCCTCACACTCTGCACCCCCCCACACTCACCCTCCCCACACTCTGCACCCCCTCACACTGCCCCACTGACACACTGCACCTATACACTCTGCACCCTCATACATTACCCACTTACACTACTTTAGGCCACACACACTGCACCCTTACACCCCGCACACACACACAGCCCGCACCCTTACACACTCACACTTTGCCCTCATACAATGCCCCCTCACACACTGCCCTCTTACACGCTGCCCCCTATTTTGTATGATGTCAGTAGGTGCATTTCACTTTTTTTAAAAAGTCACAAATGTTACAGGAACAAAACGTTTCCAAAACTCATTTTAAGCATGTTCTTTTGTTTTCGGTCAATGTTTGTCGGTGCTATGTATTTGGTGCGAAAGTTAAAACTATTGGAATTGTAAATGACAAAGCTATTAATTTAGCTATTTTCAAAACCAACACATAAATACAAAATTTGGCATTAACAATACCAATAGCTCAAACTTTCCTAATGCGAGACCTATTGCATTGCAAATGCTTGTTATATAAAGGAATAACAATGCTTCCCTTCCGTTAGACCTGACAGGTATTTGCCTGGCACCCTCCATTTTTCTGACCTCGTTTTTGCTGGTATTAGAGCTCTGTGCACTTTACCAATGCTAACTGGTGTTTAAGTGCTTGTACTCTCTCCCCTAAACATAGTGATATTGGTTCATCCCCAATTGACATATTTAATTTACTTATAAGTCCCATGTAAATTAAGCTACATGTCCCAGAGCCTGTAAAGTAAATGCTACTAGTGGGCCTGCAGCACTGATTGTGCCACCCACTTAAGTAGCCCTCTATCAATGTTTCACGCCTGTTATGGCAGAGAAGGTGTCTGCAGTTTAAAGATGAATCTCTTGCCAGGTCTAAACCTTCCCTTTTCATACACACAAGCCACACCTTTGGGAGGCTCTGGATAACCCAGTGGGCAGGGTGCAATGCATTTAAAAGGCAGGACATGTACTTTTAAGCGGCTGTATGATGGACTCAAGCATGCCTTTACCATGCATGCCTTTACAACTTGATCAATACAACAAATAAATCGTTACCATACATTCCTTTACCACGCAAGTCGTTACAATGACTTACCTTAGGGAAGCACTGGACTTTGGAATAGTATAATTTACTATTCCAACTCCAATCTGCACGACAGAAGGGAAAGTTTTGGACATCAAATTCAACCCCAGTCCAACAATGCATTCCCTAAAGCAAGTCGTTGTAAAGACTAGTGTGGTGAAGACATATTAATTGTTGAGACTGCTTTGTAAAGTCACTGTGTGGTTCCGACTGCATGTGGAAGGCTGTTTCCCCTTTTAAGTTTTACATGTCCTGGTAGTGAAAAAATATCAAAGTTGTTTTTCACTACAGGAAGACCTACCCCTCCCGTAGGATAACATTGGGATTACCTCATTACATTTTACAGGTGTCATTTCTAATTCTGACCACATGTCTGCGGTGGATGACAGCTGGGCTTTGTGTATTCCCCCTAGCCAGCCACACACACCATGTGAGGTTAGGTAAGACTTGATGGGCCATCCTTGGAGGATGGGCAGGAGGAGCTGGACCCAGCCTCATTTACACCTGAATAGACTGTGTCATGTCCCCACACAAAGGGCTGCATACCCTCCTGTAGTAGGTCTGGAGCCTGGGCAGGAGGGGCAGGACCTCTGTGTACTTCAAAAGCCTGTCTTTGACGTCTCCCCCACTTCAAAGGCCAAACTGGGTATGAGTACTGGACCTCTGACACCACCACTTCACTACACTTATGGACCTATGAAAACAAGAGTACTGAAGACGGAAAAACTTTTAATCATTGTTGAGGTGAGCATGGTCTCAAACTTAATGCTTGCCTTCCTTCGTACAAGAATGCATCAGATTCTAAGGACACATGATGATTGTTGGAAGTCATTCTTTTGCCCTGTCCACCCCCATTTTTTGTTGCATGATACTAGTGTTAACTGACTCTGACTGTACCCTGGGCTCTGCCAACCAGACCCAGAGCCAGTGCTATGTGTAAAAAGGTACATGCTATAAGGCATACTTACAATTGGCAATGACAGGCCGTATAAGTCCCTAGTAGATAGCAGGGGCAGAGGGTGCAAACTACCTATAAATCTCTAGTATTTAATAGGGCATGGAAGTGTAGAGGCCCAGCAGATTACCTGGACTTGCATGTGTGAGCTGCTGTGTGCCTGCTGTCCTTTTAAAAGCAGTCCCGCCTTGCAGCATGTCTTTAAAAGTAAGTTCTCACAAATGGTATTGACCCGTCCTATAAGTCCCTAACACGTAATAGGGCATGGACGTTTAGAGGCCCAGCAAGTTTCCTGCACTTGAATGTGTGCAATGCTGAGTGCCTGTTGTCATTTTAAAGGCAGCCTGGCTTTGAAAACGGTCTTTAAATACAAATTGTGTGCAAACTCAACTTTGGTGGTTTGGGCACTTTAAAGGTGATAATCTACCTTATTGTTCCATCTTAGGCAGCCCCAGGGTCCTCCCTAGGTTTCCCAAGGGTGGGGGGTCATGTAACTTTAAGCAGGGCCCTTATAAAATATGTTCTATATACCCTGGTCAGGGAAAAATTGCCCATTTTGCATTGTAAATACTTATCCCCGTAGGCTAACATTGCAATATTTTGTTCAGTCATGTAGATTGCTAGGAAAGAAGTTACAATATTATTCAAGGACTTTAAAGATTGTAATTGATAAAGCCAAAAACTTGCCACTGTTGAATGTATTCATCATAACAAGTACAGAAGAGAAGTTATGTACCGTTCCCTTCTGTAAGCCAAAATCCAGCCTTCCAGTAGTCTCTGCTGATTGGTCAGCCTTAAAAGACTAAGGGGCATGTTCTCAAGAACGTGTGATAACCATCGCAAAATCAGCCTAACGCAACTCTCCACATCGCAGTTGACCGCGGGAAAATAACGCTGTGGTAATGTGGTATTCCCAACCCGGCGGCACCATGCGATAGTAGCAGAATATCACACCAAATGTCAGCCTAAAAATTAACGCAACGCCGAAAAAATGCGAAACACTAACCCGAAAAAACCTGCGATGCCCCAAATCACGATACAAAAATAAGTAACAACCAGCGACAGGCCTGCAATTCCCATGTGTCATGAGGGAAAATGCACTATAAAAGCAAAAAAAAAAGAACACATCAAAACCAAATCAAACTTCTTATCACCATGGATGCACCCAGACCGAGTGCAGAGGACAACCTGAACCCCAAAAGCCCAATGGAGGACCAGCCAGGAACCCTGTGAGGAAGAGGAAGACGGGTTTCAGTCCGCAGGAAGATCGGATCATCGTCACGGAGGTGATAAAACACTACAAACAACTGTTCATCACCTCCACTGCATCATTGGCAACACAAATGGAAAAATGGCAGTCCATCGTCACCAACCTGAATGCAGTCGGAGTGTCGAGGAGGTCAATGGAGGAGGTCAAGAGGCGCTGGCATGAAGTGCACAGCCAAACCAAGTAGAAACTCGCTGCCAACAGGAAGGCAGCAAAGGCGACTGGAGGTGGGAGTCTTGCGCCACAGGAGGAGCTGGATGAGCTGGAGGAAATGGGGCCACGGTCATCGGTGACCTGACCTGACCTGGTCAGTGCCGGTCGCTCCACCCGCCGCGTGGCCCACCTGTGTGTGCCCAGTCCCCGTTGCCGCCGCCACTGCCGCCACTGCTAGTAACTTTTGTTTGCTTTGCCTGTATTCTGTGATACTATTCTGTTCTCTCCATGCTTGTGCCCCTGACTGTTGCCCCTGATTGTATTCTGCTCTCTCCGTGCCCTTGATTGTACTCTGCTCTCTCCGTGCCGTTGTGCCCCTGTTCCCCCCCTGGTTTCACTACTGTGCCTGATTGTAATTCTGTTCTCTCCGTGCTGTTGCCCCTGATTGTATTCTGCTCTCTCCGTGCCCTTGATTGCTTTTGCTCTCTCCGTGCTGTTGTGCCCCCTGTCCACTGTTGTGCCCTTAATTGAATTCCGGTCCTCTCCTCTCCGTGCTCCCGCTGACCCACCCCGCTCCCCGCTCCCTGCCGCTGCTCCCCCACGGCCCCACCCCGCTTCTTCAGCCTCTCCTCGCATCGCTCCCCTCCCCACTCGCCACCCCGCTCCCGCCTCCCAGCTGCTCCTCCCTCCCACTGAGTACTTAGGTGAGGTCCGCAAGGCAGGGAGCTGTGACCTGACCTGACCTGGTCAGTGCCGGTCGCTCCACCCGCCGCGTGGCCCACCTGCGTGCGCCCAGTCCCCGTTGCCGCCGCCACTGCCGCCACCGCTAGTAACTTTTGTTTGCTTTGCCTGTATTCTGTGATAGTATTCTGTTCTCTCCGTGCTTGTGCCCCTGACTGTTGCCCCTGATTGTATTCTGCTCTCTCCGTGCCCTTGATTGTACTCTGCTCTCTCCGTGCCGTTGTGCCCCTGTTCCCCCCCCTGGTTTCACTACTGTGCCTGATTGTAATTCTGTTCTCTCCGTGCTGTTGCCCCTGATTGTATTCTTCTCTCTCCGTGCCCTTGATTGCTTTTGCTCTCTCCATGCTGTTGTGCCCCCTGTCCACTGTTGTGCCCTTGATTGAATTCCGGTCCTCTCCTCTCCGTGCTCCCGCTGACCCACCCCGCTCCCCACTCCCTGCCGCTGCTCCCCCGCGGCCCCACCCCCGCTCCTTCAGCCTCTCCTCGCATCGCTCCCCTCCCCACTCGCCACCCCGCTCCCGCCTCCCAGCTGCTCCTCCCTCCCACTGAGTACTTAGGTGGGGTCCGCGAGGCGGGGAGCTGTGACCTGACCTGACCTGGTCAGTGCCGGTTGCTCCACCCGCCGCGTGGCCCACCTGCGTGTGCCCAGTCCCCGTTGCCGCCGCCACTGCCGCCACCGCTAGTAACTTTTGTTTGCTTTGCCTGTATTCTGTGATAGTATTCTGTTCTCTCCGTGCTTGTGCCCCTGACTGTTGCCCCTGATTGTATTCTGCTCTCTCCGTGCCCTTGATTGTACTCTGCTCTCTCCGTGCCGCTGTGCCCTTGTTCCCCCCCTGGTTTCACTACTGTGCCTGATTGTAATTCTGTTCTCTCCGTGCTGTTGCCCCTGATTGTATTCTGCTCTCTCCGTGCCCTTGATTGCTTTTGCTCTCTCCGTGCTGTTGTGCCCCCTGTCCACTGTTGTGCCCTTAATTGAATTCCGGTCCTCTCCTCTCCGTGCTCCCGCTGACCCACCCCGCTCCCCACTCCCTGCCGCTGCTCCCCCGCGGCCCCACCCCCGCTCCTTCAGCCTCTCCTCGCATCGCTCCCGTCCCCACTCGCCACCCTGCTCCCGCCTCCCAGCTGCTCCTCCCTCGCTCCGCCCCCCTCCACTCTCCATTTATGGCAGAGTCCGCGCGTGCGCGCAGCGTTCACGCGCAGCGGGCGCACCCTATGCGCGCCGAAGGCGCGCCAAAGGCAAGCCCATCTGCGCCCGTCCGCGCCTGGACCGCGCCCAGCGCCAGACCCCCTGGCCCCCGCAGATGCCATCCCACCCGCCGGACATACGACGCCGCCACCCTCAGCGCACTCAACACCGGACGCCTCCCCGGATGCCACCAAGCCACCCCAGGACGCACCCACGGACCCTTCACCTGCCAATCCTGCAAATTCACCTGCATCCAGACCCGCAACCCACCCACACCCGCCAAGCCAAGCACCTACAGCAACCACCTTAGTGCATCCTGCTCAACACCCGCTCCGTCCACAGACACGCCGTGGAACTATGGAACCTGCTCGACACCACATCCCCGGACGTCGCCTTCCTCACGGAGACCTGGATGAACGCCTCCTCATCACCCGACATCGCCATAGCCATCCCGGACGGCTACAAGATCATCCGGAAGGACGGCGCCAACCAGACTGGAGGAGGCATCGCCATCGTCCACAAAAACACAATCCGCATCTCGTCCAACTCCGAAGACACCCTCACAGCCGCCGAACATCTTCACTTCCAGATCCACACCGACTCCAAGACCACACTCAGAGGCACCCTCATCTACAGACCCCCAGGAACCCGCACACAATTCAGCGAAGACATCGCAGACTTCATCAGCCCACACGCCCTCCCCTCCGCCGACTACATCCTCCTAGGGGATCTCAACTTCTACCTGGAGAACAACAACGACAACAACACCACCACCCTACTGGACAACCTCGCTAACCTCGGACTCAAGCAACTGGTGAACACCCCCACCCACTACGCCGGACACACGCTTGACCCAGTCTTCACCTCCAGCAAGCACATCTCCTTCAGCCACTCAACCGAACTTTACTGGACAGACCACAGCTGCGTCCACTTCAGTTCCAGAAAGAACACAACTCACCACCTCCCGCAACAGGTTCCCCGCAGGAACTGGAACAAGATCACCACCGACCAGCTCACCGCGTCACTGAACCAAAACCCTCCCGCCAGATCAACGGACCCCAACCAAGCAGCCCACAACCTCGCACAATGGATCACCAACTGCGCCGACGACCTCGCACCCCTGAAAACCCATCCCAGCATGCCCGGAAGCAAGAAAGCCCCGTGGTTCAACGACGACCTCAAGAACTCCAAGAAGAACTGCCGCACCCTTGAGAAAGCCTGGCGAAAGAACCCGACCACAGACAACATGACCGCCCTCAAGCACGCCACCCGCAAACACCACCAGCTGATCCACACCACCAAGAAGACAGCACTCAAGGAACGATTAGACAACAACGCACACAACAGCAAGAAGCTCTTCAGCATCGTCAAAGAGCTCTCCAACCCCAGCGCCGGAAACAACGACATCACTCCATCACAAGACCTCTGCGACTCACTCGCCACGTTCTTCCACAACAAGATCGCAGACATACACAACAGCTTCGGTGAACAGACCACGCACCCAACCACAGAACCAACGCCCCCCACCACCACCCTCCGCGACTGGACCCAAGTCAACACCGAAGACACCATCCGGACGATGAACACCATCCACTCCGGATCACCAACCGACCCATGCCCTCACCACGTCTTCAACAAGGCCGACTCCGTCATCGCACCCCAACTCCGGGACATCATCAACTGCTCCTTCGACACCGCCACCCTCCCGGAGAGCTGGAAGCACGCCGAACTCAGCGCCCTCCTGAAGAAACCATCGGCAGACCCCACCGACCTCAAGAACTACTGCCCCATCTTGCTGCTCCCGTTTCCTGCCAAAGTCATCGAGAAGACCGTCAACAGACAGCTGGCCGCCTTCCTCGAGACAAACGGATCCCTCGACCACTCACAGTCCGGCTTCCGAGCCAATCACAGCACCGAGACCGCCCTCATCGCAGCCACTGACAACATCCGAACCCTGCTCGACAATGGGGAAACAGCGGCCCTCATCCTCCTGGACCTCTCCGCAGCGTTCGATACTGTCTGCCACCACACCCTAGTTCAACGCCTTAGCAACGTCGGAATCCAAGAAAAAGCACTGGAGTGGATCATCTCGTTCCTCGCCGGAAGAACCCAGAGAGTCCGCCTCCCCCCGTTCAGATCGGAGGCCACCGAAGTCATCTGCGGCGTACCACAAGGCTCATCACTCAGCCCAACCCTCTTCAACGTGTACATGAGCCCCCTCGCAGCCATCGCACGCCAATACAGCCTCAACATCATCTTCTACGCTGACGACACCCAGCTGATCCTCTCCCTCACCAACTACCCCGCCACCACCAGAACTAATCTTCACGAAGGGATGAAAGAAGTAGCCGAGTGGATGAAGAACAGCCGCCTGAAACTGAACTCAGACAAGACGGAAGTCCTCATCCTTGGATCAACACCATCAGCCTGGGACGACTCCTGGTGGCCCCCGGCCCTAGGCAGCGCACCCAAACCAACGGACCACGCGCGCAACCTGGGCTTCATCCTGGACTCCTCCCTGTCGATGACCAGACAAGTCAACGCCGTCTCGTCTTCATGCTTCAACATCCTACGCATGCTCCGAAAGATCTTCAGATGGATCCCCACCGAAACCAGGAAGACGGTTACCCAGGCACTTGTCACCAGCCGACTAGACTACGGAAACACCCTCTACACTGGAAACACAGCCAAACTGCAGAAAAGATTCCAACGCATCCAGAACGCCTCCGCACGACTCATCCTGGGCACCCCCCGCCACAGCCACATCTCCGGACACCTGAGAGACCTGCACTGGCTCCCCGTCAGCAAAAGAATCACGTTCCGCCTCCTCACCCACGCACACAAAGCCCTCCATGACCTAGGCCCCAGGTACCTCAACAACCGCCTGACCTTCTACACTCCCACCCGCCAACTACGATCGACCAACCACGCCCTCGCCGCCATTCCTCGCATCCGAAGAGCCACCATGGGAGGAAGATCCTTCTCCTACCTGGCAGCCAAGACCTGGAATTCCCTCCCCATCCACCTCCGACTCACCCAAGACCACCTCTCCTTCAGGAAGCAACTCAAGACCTGGCTGTTCGAGCAGTAGCGGACCCCCCCCCAGCGCCTTGAGACCCTCCGGGTGAGTAGCGCGCTATACAAATTTCTTGATTGATTGATTGATTGAGTGTGGAGATGGTGCAAGGGGTTGGGGGTCTGGACACAGCTCGATATGACCTGACCCAACAGCGACAGGGTGAATAATGACCAGGGATTGGGGGGACAGGGGGAGACGGGCACAATGGCACACATGCACAATCATGAGCAGCACACTGTACACCCACAATGAGTGTGGAACATGTCCCTGATACCCTTGGCACACTGCAGCACACATAGAAACACCAAGAAGGCCCCTGTCCACAATGTGCACAAATAGGCCCGCCTTCATATCACCAATTCCACTACCTACCCATGCACATGTGCTGAATCCAGAAAAGCAGCGGCTCCGTGAGCCACACTGACAATGCAAGTGACACTGCATGACAGATAGCATGGCCGCAGTCACAATACATGACAAGGTGCATGAGACGACATTGAGGTGGTTGAGTGTGCACCACATATGTAAAGTAGCAGATCACACTCTGACAAATCCATGTGCACATACAACCCATGACGTCAAAAACACATCTGCAGACAAACAATGCACAAGAGAACATTTGTCTAGAAGCACAATTCACACAAGTCGCAAACATCCCAGCACCCGAAGGGATAAGGGGCTGCCAAATCAGAGCTGCTGGGGCGACTCTCTAACAATGCAGCACACACACATAGCAATCACAATACATCAACGTGGACGACAATGGGGTACAAAGTGCAACCCTTACACCACAGGACAGAGGACACAACTGATGCCGCTCTTGCATAGAAACTGACCCATCACATCTGGCATTACATGACACTGTGAGATTATAAGGTACGAGTACAACCACACATCGGTCATGTAGTCGAAATGTCCACTGCCTCACATTAAATAGCCAGCTTCACCAAAACAGACAAAATGTACATTGTCATGCGTCCAAATTTAAACATCTAAAATGCGTAAACATACTTGGAACACACTGTTAACCTGCATCTCCCCTTTACATTGCAGAGGGACAATCAACGCCTCCTGCAGAGCAGACCACGCATCTCTACAGTGATGATGAAGAGGACACCCTGCACATCTTCCCAGACACCGTCCAACGGATAATTGACAGCCTCCACACCCCACCCCCAGGAGCAGGGCAGCCCAGCTGCATCAAGCTGACCCCACACCCTGCACAGACCACACTGCAGGAAGCACACACCACCATTGCTGCCACTGAGCCTGTACCAGATGACTGCTTTAGGAACCTCGACACACACATCTCTGCCCCCTGATGTGTCATTGGCACACAGTGATGCAGCCCTATCACCTTTGCACCCTGATGTGCCAGTGGCACACAGTGATGCAGCCCTATTACCTTCACAACCTGATGTGCCTGTGGCACACAGTGGTGCTAATGACTGTGTGAGGAAGGAGGTAGTAGCATCCGTCCACGCCACATGTCCTGGCCCTGCCTGGCTCAGCCCTATGCATCATGCCCTGGAACAACACCTCCCACTGTCCCCCGAAACACTCTGTGACATTCACCTGGACCCCGACATTGCCGGCCATATCTGCTCCAGTACCAATGACACAACAATCCGGCTGCGGACTGAACTCTTCCTCTTCATTTTAACTTTGCATTCCCCCAAGGACTCTAATTGGACCACCACTGGGAAACCATGTCATGTGGGCTTGAAATGGCCATGGACTGTTCCAGCTCCCAAACTCCCCAAAATGTGAATAAAACATTCCAAACACACAGATGTGTCATGTCTATGTTCACGCACGCATAAAAGTATGGATGAATGTAGGGACATTGACTGCACTAAAAGGTACATCCTGTTAAATGTCATCAATGCGCATGTTTGACCCTGACCCACCTGACCAATTAGATGACTGTGAAGGTGTGAACTAGCTGTGGCATTATTGCACATGATCAACAATCTCGTTACCCCCAAACGTAGCCCCACTGCCATGTGTTACTAAGGGCTGTGTGTAGAAATGTCAAATTCGGTAGAAGTCCTGAAGTGGTGTCCCCATCACATGTGACAACAAAATGTCTCTTTGCATACCTGCTCACACACATCTGTGTGGACTCAGTCTGTTTTGATAGATAACCTTGATAAATGGCAAGAAGTTGGACACCATACTCACATTGCTGGAGACACCTCAACAGGAGTCCTCTGAAAAACGATACAATCTCAAAAACCATGATAATATGAAAAAAACCTGACAGGTATCAGGATACTGATACATGTTCCTCTCAGAATTCATCAAAACACTCGGAGAGAGATGGACACTCAGAACAGAGATCAGAAGAGCGAGTCAAGTCGAAAAGAGAGACACATCGCACTTCAGACTACATTATCAAACAAGAAGATAAACCCTAAACTAAAGCTCAAAATAAAAATAAGATGGTAGCTGGCCTTAAAATAAGAAATGCCCAGGCTACTGAGAACTCTGCTTCTGAACGGGGTATGGGCTTGTCATGTAGTTACTAAAAATGCATAGGATATGCACATTTGTTGGTCAATATAAACTAAGGGCTTGGTGTCAAGACTGATTCCAGACACCCCTGCAGGATTTGTCGGACTATAGACCTGCAACTCACAGCGCCACCATAAGCCCCAGAACCTTACCACGGAGCGAATAATTTCTGGCAACCACTGAACATGACAACCCTGACCCCTCAGGATCGTGGAAACTGTACAGTACTTTTCACTCAGTCACTTGTTCTCACTTAGGGGCAGATTTACAAGCCCCTTGCGCCTCTTTTACGCCGCCGTTGTGTCACTTTTGTGACGCAGTGGCGGCGCAAAACCAGCACCATGCTGCGGGGTATTTACAACGTGACGCATCTGGGAGATGCGTCATGTTGTAAAGCCCTGCGCCAGAAGTAGGCGTTCCTGTGCAGGGGGGGCGTTCCGTCGCAGGAACGCCTCCTAAAAGTGGCTGAGTGAAATCTACAAGATTGCACTCACTCACTTTTGAGCCCATGCTGCAACAAAACCCTGCACTTGCTTGAAGCAGGCGTAAGGATTGACGCAACATTGTAAAGATAGGGCACCCCAGAGCCTTGCTGGAGCTGCGTCATGCTTGCGACGCAACTCCAGCAATGCGCTGCCTTTACGGCACAGATGCGTCACGCATCTGTCCGTTTTTGCCCCATGGTGCGCCGCATTGTAAATGCGGCGCATCCATGGTGGCGGAGCCGTGACGCACAATAACTGGCGCATCCCTGCTGATATGCAGGGATGCACCAGTTATTGTAAATCTGCCCCTTAGTCTCAGAGAGATACACAGAATAAACGTTTGGGATGTTTTAAATAAGCCTTTATTGAACCAGCGTCATTCTAGTTAAAAACATATGTGCTGCAACAAGCTTTAGACAGAAGCAAATCTAAGAGATTACAAGCATCAGCAGAGTAAACAGTAGATATATTTCTACCATTGGGCTAAAACAATGAATATATGCAGGAATATATAAAACATTAATCTCTGCATACTCCTATGATGCGGACCCTCAGTGTAGCTAAATGTACCTAACGGATGTATGTTATTACATCACAAGCCATTACAACGCAGTATTTTACATCACGTTTGTTACAATGCAAGTCGTGATAACAACTTGCGTTGGAGGGCGCTGGACTTAGGAATAATATGATTTACTTTTCCAACTCCAGTCTACGTACAGTAGGGAAGGTGTTGGAATAGTAAATTATACTGTTCCTTAGGTTAGAGTGCCATCCAGCGCAAGTCGTTGTAATGACTTGCGTTGTAATGACCGCGATTTAATGGCATTGCGATGCAACGCCTGCATTGTAAACAATGTTTCCCGTATCTAACATGTATATCGGTGTGAAGCATGTATGTGTGTGAAGCCAAGAATCCCCTAGGAAAGAGCCAACCCCATTACCTAATGGGAGAGAATAAGGGGCCCCGTCTTGGTCTCAAGTTGGACACTTGGCAAGGAATGTCAGCCTACTGTGCGTTGAAGTTTCAGAATGCAGGACCCAGTGTCAGTGTGGAAGCGTCTTCTCTGGTTACCCAGAGAAGGTGTGGTTCTTTTATACCAAAAAGATGCCCTCAGGGGTTCTACCCAGATCGATATGTTATGGTTGCAATTATGTGAATCAACCTGAATCAATAATTGCAATTATGTGGCCTGTCGTCCAAGGATGACGATAGCGGTGAGTTTTGTACAGAGTTGTTATGCAGAGTATGTTATTCCTGTTATGTACGTTATGTGCAGGGGGTTAAGATATGATACTAAGAATCCTCATGCATAATAAATGAGGCTAGTTTTCAAAGATAACCACCCAACATTTATACAGCACATAACTAGGTAAAAGGTCAGCAGTAGAACCGTTATATAGAGAAAGGTAGGATGAATGTAGGTAAAGGGGTCGCTTTTCTACTTAGTCCTAGCTTATGAAATATAATATCCATTCCTTATCCGAAGGTGGATAAGGTCAACTAATGCTAAAATAAGCCCGCTGAAAAGCATAAAAACATTGTTATAAAATCATTGTCTAAAAACACGTTAATCTTAAATGCGGTAAAAGGATGCTGTAAAAAATCCAAAAAGGTCTAAAAGTCAATATGTGATCAGACTGACTGAGCACATCGAAAGCCATGGTGCTCAGTGAGAGCAGAAAAAATAAAACAAAAAGATGTTTCACATTCCAATATCGCTTGTTTTGGAAAAGGCCAAATTGTTACCATCAAACGGAGAGCCAAATTGTTTATGTTTCCTGTGTGGGAGACGCAACATCACTGTTGCTCTCATTGGCAGACAACGGTCCCTCTAGCACCTCATGTATCTGGTCAATGGAGCAAAGGTGATCTTCTCAGGTTCCCACAACAGTCGCTGAGGAAGCACTAGACACATGTGAGCCTGTTGTAGAGCCAGTGTCCAGTCGGCCAGGAGCTGAAGCATCCCATGGAGGCTCTAAGAATGCCATCATCAAGATAGATACACAAGGGCCTTTAAGGGGTCCAGTAGTATGTCCATGTCTGGCGGGGCAGCCGATGGAAGGGTCAGACACAAGTCCAACATGCATTCGTATCTGCAGAATATGCAGAGGAGCACAGGCAAGATACAGTCAAACCAGACAGGTCTGAACGATAGGAACCAATGCTCACTGAGCTCCCCAAGCCGAGGTGTGCCCAGATGGAGCACCATGCATGCACGACAACGTTGCACCAGTAAGGCTCTTTTTATTTCCCGATGAACTAGGACGTCAATTGTGAAGCAGAAAAATGTAAATCAGGATGCCCACTACAAGTAGTAGGACCAGCAGGAACCCTCCAAAAACGCTTCTCAATACGGAGTGTACAAATGCTGGAATTACACAGAAGATCGCCTGAAAGGTGCTAACCAGTCCAGAACCAATACGTTTAAATAGGTTTGTGAGAAGTTGGCCTGATGTATGATGTCACTAGTTATAGTGTACACCTTATATCAGTCCAAATACCCTTATGGTGATTGGTTGTAAAGTCAACCTTATAGACCAGCTATCCTAGTGGTAGCATGGACAAGAGCAGTCTTAGGCTAAACTCTGAATGGCATGTGAAGCCAGCTGTGATACCATATATAATCCCTTGAATACCAAATGAAAGGACACCACAACAGATATATATATAAAATAAAGTGTATTTATTCTAAGCAAACCCTCAGCACTCTTTATGAGTTTAGAGGTAAGTACAACACAGTCTTATTAATGCATACAGTAAGTCACACAGGTAAGTAATACAGTTAGGCCCTAGGGGCCACGCAAACCATATACTAAATAAGTGGTATAAGAACCACTGTCACGGAAATAGAATAGGCCTAGGCCTAGGGAATCGCTGGGGCTACACTACACTAGCGTTAGTTAGGAAGTGGGAGGCCCACGGGATTCGTGTGCAGAGTGGAAACACTCACGCGTAATGCGTAAAAGTCAATAGCAATGTTACAGTTTAGAAATAGATAGATTTAGGACACTTCCGGAGTAGCTAGGAAGTTGAGACTTGAAAACTAGACACTAGGATAGTCACTATCCTGATGAGCACCGGAGTACCCAAGTTACCTAGCCCACAGGCTGCGGGTGCATAGGGGTGAAGATGCGTCGTTTTCGTCGTCGACTCCTATGGATGCCTGAAGAAAGATGCTGACAGGCAGTCAGGGGAGAGTGTCCGGTGGATCCCAAGCCTGGGATCAAGAAGAGAGGAAACCTGCAAGCAGAAGGGACAGAGTCAAGGTCACTAGCCAGTGACCACGTGGAACCAGGAAGGAACCAGGCGATGTCGTGAAGAATGCAGGTGAAGGTGAAGCTTGTCGCTGCAGCCAGGAGGACCAGGAAGCGTCGAGGACGACCAGGACCAGGAGGCGAGCTGTCCCACGAAGGCTCTTGCTGTCGGCGGCGTCGAAGTTGGACTAGGACTCACCAAGCCTTGGCAAGCGGAACCCACGAAGAACAAAGGACTTGCTTCTGGTGCAGACCAGGAAGGTCTGGGGTGCTTCTTCTTTGCAGAGAAGCGGGAGCCAGTCTGGAGGAGCCAAACCAGCGCAGAAGATTTCAGGGTGCGTCGTCACAGAGGCCACCAGCCAGCGGGCAAGCAACCGGACAGACGCGGCAAGCAGGAAAATGCTGAAGGGCCCCACGCAGGACTCGTGGAGTGTGGGGGGCTGGTCTTCGGTGCAGATGGTGCTTGGGGTTGGGGCTTCTCAATCCCCGGTTCACAACTTCGAGGGTACCTCAGAAGCTGCGCTGTAAGTTACTAGCCACTTTTCCCAGGTAGCCGGTCCCACGTCGCTCGTCGCCTCCACGGATCCCAGCTCTGCTGCAGATGTGGATGAGGGTCGGAGAAGTCTGGAAATCAAGGCTCTGGTCGGGCTCTGCAGTCGGTTCCTCGTCGAACGTTTCACAAAGCAAAGGGTAGTCTCTTGATGGTGCCTGTTTGCACAGGGTAGCCACTCCTTGGCTACAAGGGAGATTCTTCAGTCTTCTTCTTTCGTCGAATGTCGAAGGTCCAGAGTTTCTGTTCAGTTTTGCAGGTTCAGGATAATCTAAAGTCTCGAGGCCCAACTCCCACTCTTATACTAATCTGGGGGGCTGGGATACCTGCTAGGTCACGCCTTATGGGTGGGACCTGGGAGGGGGTGGTTACACCCACTTCCCTTTGTCCAGTTTCACGCCAGAGCTGGGGCTGGAGTGCCCCAGCGCCGGTTTGAACTGGACTATGCAAGGAACACCTTGTGTGCCCCAGGCATGTCTCATTCCTTTCAGCCCACCCTGCCCCAATACACTAAAGGCTGTCTGGGGAGGTGCTAGCACCTCCCCAAGCAGGAAACCTATTGTCCAGGCCTCCCTGGCTGGGATCACTCCCAGCAGCAGGAGGTCAGACTTGTGTCGTGGCAGCAGCATCCATTTTGTGATGCTGAGGCTCTGGTCAGAGGCTAACAGTTGAAGTAGGATTTTAACATGTCTTTCCCTCTAGAAGGGGGGAATAATATTCTCATGTCCAGAAATGGCATGGGGGTATTATTCCCGAGTGTTAGACACCTTACACGACATGTTTTGATAAAGCCAAACCATAGTTACCATAACCGTCTAAGATTATAAGGCACTTTAAGAGTATATGGTAGGCTATATCATAGAACAGCTATAAGGACAAGGTTCCGAAAGCTGCAGACAGGCTCAGCTCATGCTAGAGCACCATCTCACATGTTACCAAGCACTCTGCCTCCAGGATTGTCAAGGCCTGCCATAGGAGTGACTGATAGGTACACATGTGTCTATATGTAAGTTAGGTATAGGAATACTACACCTAAGCAAGGGGTGATTACACGACCTTGCCCCAGCTGAGTGATCAGCCAGTTGTGTCAAAATGGAAGGCCAGGCCAGGGGTGGCACAATACATGCTGCAGCCCCTGGTAGGCCTAGGGTACACCTATGCCCTGGGTACCTAGGGTACACTGTACAGGGGCCAATAAGGTGATCCTATCCAAATGGGTTATGCACCTAAAGTACATAGTATTAATTTAGAGAGAGAACAGCAGGGCTGTGGGTCTGATTAGCAGGCCCACAGCCACATCTAAGTCGTAAACCAGTAAAGCAAAAGCAAAAAGTGGGGGTGAACATAGAAAGCAGACCCTACTCTCCTACACAACCCCCCCCCCAAACTTAGGGACATTAAACTAACCTTGACCAGTTGAGTCTTCATGTTCTAAGTGGAAATATCTGTAGAGTCCATCTGCATTGGCATGGTCAGTCCCAGGTCTATGTTCCACTGTGAAGTCCATGCCCTGTAGGGAAATGGACCACCTAAGAAGTTTGGGATTTTCACCCTTCATCTGATTTAGCCACAAGAGGGGCTTATGGTCTGTCTTAATCTTGAAGTGAGTGCCAAACAAGTATGGCCTCAGCTTCTTCAGGGCCCAAACCACAGCAAAGGCCTCCCTCTCAATAGCTGACCAACGTTTCTCTCTAGGGGTCAGCCTTCTACTTATAAAAGCAATGGGCTGGTCTTGACCATCTACATTCAGTTGTGAAAGAACAGCTCCCACACCTAACTCAGAAGCATCTGTCTGGACAATGAACTCTTTGGAGTAGTCTGGACTTTTCAGAATAGGTGCACTGCACATGGCCTGCTTCAGGTCATCAAATGCTTTTTGACAGCTTACTGTCCACTGAACTTTCTTTGGCATCTTCTTGGAGGTCAAGTCATTAAGTGGTGTCACTATGGACCCATAGTTCTTAACAAACTTTCTGTAGTACCCAGACAGGCCCAAGAAAGCTCTGACCTGAGTCTGGGTAGTTGGAGGAGCCCAGTCCTTTATGGTCTGGATCTTGCTCTCCAGTGGTTGAACCTGACCCCCACCAACTAGGTGGCCCAGGTATACAACCTTGCTCTGCCCTATCTGGCACTTAGTGGCCTTGATAGTGAGGCCTGCCTTTTGCAGGGCCTCTAAAACATTCCTCAGGTGGACCAGGTGATCCTCCCAGGTGGAGCTAAAGACAGCAATATCATCAAGATAAGCTGCACAATAATCATCCAACCCAGTAAGGACTTGATTCACCAGCCTTTGGAAAGTGGCAGGTGCATTCTTCAAACCAAAGGGCATTACCACAAATTGATAATGTCCTCCTGGGGTCGAGAAAGCAGTTTTGGCCTTTGCACTCTCAGCTAGTCTGATTTGCCAGTAGCCTGCTGTTAGGTCAAATGTGCTCAAAAACTTAGCAGCTGCCAGTCTGTCAATGAGCTCATCTGCCCTAGGTATTGGGTGGGCATCTGTCCTAGTGACAGCATTGAGACCTCTGTAATCCACGCAAAACCTCATCTCTCTCTTACCATCTTGGGTGTGAGGTTTTGGCACAAGGACTACAGGACTAGCCCAAGGGCTCTCTGAAGGTTCAATGACTCCCAGCTCCAACATCTTTTGTACCTCAACTTTTATGCAGTCCCTGACATGGTCAGGTTGCCTGTAGATTTTACTCTTCACAGGCAGACTGTCACCAGTGTCCACCTCATGGGTGCACCAGTTTGTCTGACTTGGGGTCAGAGAGAACATATGTCTGTAGGCCTGCAGAACTTGTCTGCAGTCCTGTTGCTGATGGACAGTGAGGCTGTCAGAAAAGACCACACCATCAACTGAGCCATCATCAGGGTTCTGAGTCAACAGGTCTGGGAGAGGGTCACTCTCTTCCTCCTGCCCCTCATCTGTAGCCATGAGTAGCCCCATGTCTGCCCTGTCAACATATGCCTTCAATCTGTTGACATGAAGCACCCTGTGGGGGCTTCTGGGAGTCCCAAGGTCCACCAAGTAGGTGACTTCTCCCTTTTTCTCAACAATAGTGTGGGGTCCAGACCATTTGTCTTGGAGTGCTGCTGGGGCCACTGGCTCCAACACCCACACTTTCTGCCCTGGCTGGTAAACAGTCAGTACAGCCTTTTGGTCATGCCAAGCTTTTTGGAGTTCTTGGCTTGCCTCAAGGTTTTTAGAAGCCTTCTTCATATACTCTGCCATCCTGGAGCGGAGACCAAGTACATAATCCACTATGTCTAGTTTGGGTTGTCTGAGAGGTCTCTCCCATCCTTCCTTCACCAAACACAGGGGTCCTCTTACAGGATGCCCAAACAAAAGCTCAAAAGGGCTGTAGCCAACCCCCTTTTGTGGGACCTCTCTGTAAGCAAACAGAAGGCAGGGTAAAAGGATGTCCCATCTTCGCCTAAGCTTGTCTGGTAATCCTTTTATCATTCCCTTTAGGGTCTTGTTGAATCTCTCAACAAGCCCATTGCACTGTGGGTGATAGGGTGTGGTGAACTTATAGTTAACACCACACTCCTTCCACATTGCAGTCAAGTATCCTGACATAAAGTTGGCACCTCTGTCAGAAATGACCTCCTTTGGAAAGCCCACTCTGGAGAATACTCCAAGCAGGGCCCTTGCCACAACAGGAGCTGTTGTGGTCCTCAGGGGAATTGCTTCTGGGTACCTGGTGGCATGGTCCACTATCACCAGTATGAATCTGTGCCCAGATGCTGTTTGTGGGTCCATTGGTCCTACAATATCTATGCCCACTCTTTCAAAGGGGACCCCCACCACAGGTAGTGGTATGAGGGGGGCCTTTGTGGTGCCACCTGATTTGCCACTGGCTTGGCAGGTGACACAGGAGCGACAAAACTCCTTAGTATCTTCTGACATATGGGGCCAGTGAAAGTGAGGGACAAGCCTGTCCCAAGTCTTGTTCTGGCCTAAATGTCCTGCAAGGGGAATATCATGGGCCAAGGTTAGAAGGAAGCCTCTGAACTTCAGTGGTATGACCAACCTCCTGGATGCACCAGGCTTGGGGTCTCTAGCCTCTGAGTACAGTAGCCCTTCATCCCAATACACTCTATGGGTACCTTGAGCATTCCCTGCAGCCTCAGCAGCAGCCAGCTGTCTGAGGGGTTCAAGAGAGGGGCAGTCTAATTGAGCCTGCCTCAGATCTGCCCTGGAAGGTCCCCCTGTCCCAAGAAACTCAACCTGATCAGGTTCAAGTTCTTCTAGGACAGTTCCTTCAGGGCTCTCAGAATCATCCTCCTGGGAGGGCTGATCCACCACCTGAGGCAGGGGGGAAGGCACAGCCTTAACCCTACTGCTCTTTCTCTTGGATTGTGACTGGTCCATAGTTTCAGGATCCAGCACTTGTTCAGTGTTGCACTTTTTGGCCTGTGACCTGGTCACAGCAAGGACATGTGCATCTATCCCCAGCATTTCTGCATGGGTCCTATACTCCACTTCAGACCAAACTGAAGTTTCAAGATCATTGCCCAGTAAACACTCTACAGGAAGGTCTGAACTAACAACAACTTTCTTGAGGCCAGTTACCCCTCCCCAGGAGAAGTTAACAATAGCCACACTATGGGAGGTAGTGGCATTGCTAGCGTTGGTCACTAGGTAATTCTCACCTAGTATGATCTGTCCAGGGTCCACAAAAGCAGGTGTCACCATTGTGACACTAGCTCCAGTGTCCCTGTAGGCCTGAGCCATTCTTTGGTTGATAAAAGGTGTCTGTCTGTACTTGCCCAGGTTACTGGGGCCTACAGTAGAGGACAAAGCTAAGTCCCCATCACAGATCAGGACAGCCTGAGTAGGTACTCTGACTAGGCCAGAATCCTCCTCAGTTCCCAGGGTTAACCCTACTACACCCTTTTGCTGGGAACCACCACTTACAGCTGAACTAGGGGGTACAGTTGCCTTAGGGGCAATGGTGGCTGGGGGCTTATCCTTTTTGGTGCACTCACTAAACCAATGTGAGTTGGACTTACAATAGTTGCACCATGGTTTCTTTTGGCCTTCTTTCTTCTTATCCTTTTTGGAACCACCCTCCCCCTGAGCCTTTTGGGGGCCTGGTGAAGACTTCTGGTCTTTTTGTTTCTGCTCATTACCCTTCTGGTCTGCCTTTTTCTGATCACCGCCCTGGTTCTGGTTTTTCTGCTTAACTCTAGTCCTGACCCATCTATCTGCCTTCTTTCCCAATTCTTGGGGAGAAGTCAGATCAGAATCAATCAGGTGTTGATGCAATAGCTGGTTTTGACAGTTGTTAAGTATTTGTTCTCTCATGATCAAATTATACAATCCTGTATAGTCCTTAACCTTACTTCCCATTAGCCAGCCTTCCAGAGCCTTAGTGGCACAATCTACAAAGTCAGTCCAGTCCTGAGTCTGTGTCTTCTGGGTATCCCTGAACAACAACCTGTATTGTTCAGTGGTTAGGCCAAACCCATCAATCAGAGCACTCTTCAGGACAGTGTAATTATCTGCATCCTCATCACTAACTGTGAGGAGCTTGTCTCTTCCTTTCTCAGAGAAGGAGAGCCACAAGATAGCTGCCCACTGACTTTGGGGTACCTGCTGTACTTTGCAAGCTCTCTCCAAAGCAGTTATCCATTTGTGGATGTCATCCCCACACTTGTAGGGAGGGACAATCTTGCTCAGGTTTCTATTATCATAGTGCCTGTCTCTATCTCTAGGAATGTTGCTGCCACCAGTGGGTTCTAACCCACTTAACTTTTGTTCTCTAGCCAGAGCAAGCTTCTCTTTGGCAAGGGCAAGTTCTTCCCTCTGAATCCTCAGATTAGCCTCCCTCATTCTGGCTGCATGCTCCTTTCTCTCAGGTGAAGTCATTCCCCTGTGAGAGGAAGCATTAGAGATGTTTGAGACATGGGAGTGGATGGATTCCCCTGAAGGGGATCTGTCCTTCCTGTTTCTCTGTGAATGTCTACTTGTGGGTCTGTATGGGGGGACCCCATGCAAACTCCCATGTAAACTTAAGTTAGCCTGGCTAAGTCTCCTTACTTGGCTCTGGCTGTCTACCTCCCCATCTGAAGCCCCATCTGACTCCTCTGTGGTGGGTAGACCCTCCTCTGTGCCTAGGGCACCTTCCTGAGATGCCCTCTGAGCATCATACTCCTCTAGGAGTTGTCTTAACTGAAGGAGGGTAGGGTTTGCACCCTGTTTTATTCCTCTGGAGGTACACAATTGTCTCATCTCCTGGAATGTTAAGGTATCATACCTAGAGGGGGTCTTCTGCAGACCTGCCCCTCCTTAGAGAGCATCTACTTGATCTCCTCCCAGAGGCATGATCTAGTGAGGGTGTGGTGTGTGCACCTACCTACACTAGTTGTATCTACTAAACCTTTCTAGTAGTTGTAGTCAGGGTGTGTTATTCCCTTCAACCTACAACTACAAAGTCCAGTAGGACTTAAGTATAATAATCTATGTTATATGTACCTAGACAATATCTGTGTGATCTTTCAATTTAGTATCTCAAGATTACAATGGTATTACAACAGCAAGCTCAGATCCCAACCGCTGCTCACCAATGTGAGAAGTTGGCCTGATGTATGATGTCACTAGTTATAGTGTACACCTTATATCAGTCCAAATACCCTTATGGTGATTGGTTGTAAAGTCAACCTTATAGACCAGCTATCCTAGTGGTAGCATGGACAAGAGCAGTCTTAGGCTAAACTCTGAATGGCATGTGAAGCCAGCTGTGATACCATATATAATCCCTTGAATACCAAATGAAAGGACACCACAACAGATATATATATAAAATAAAGTGTATTTATTCTAAGCAAACCCTCAGCACTCTTTATGAGTTTAGAGGTAAGTACAACACAGTCTTATTAATGCATACAGTAAGTCACACAGGTAAGTAATACAGTTAGGCCCTAGGGGCCACGCAAACCATATACTAAATAAGTGGTATAAGAACCACTGTCACGGAAATAGAATAGGCCTAGGCCTAGGGAATCGCTGGGGCTACACTACACTAGCGTTAGTTAGGAAGTGGGAGGCCCACGGGATTCGTGTGCAGAGTGGAAACACTCACGCGTAATGCGTAAAAGTCAATAGCAATGTTACAGTTTAGAAATAGATAGATTTAGGACACTTCCGGAGTAGCTAGGAAGTTGAGACTTGAAAACTAGACACTAGGATAGTCACTATCCTGATGAGCACCGGAGTACCCAAGTTACCTAGCCCACAGGCTGCGGGTGCATAGGGGTGAAGATGCGTCGTTTTCGTCGTCGACTCCTATGGATGCCTGAAGAAAGATGCTGACAGGCAGTCAGGGGAGAGTGTCCGGTGGATCCCAAGTCTGGGATCAAGAAGAGAGGAAACCTGCAAGCAGAAGGGACAGAGTCAAGGTCACTAGCCAGTGACCACGTGGAACCAGGAAGGAACCAGGCGATGTCGTGAAGAATGCAGGTGAAGGTGAAGCTTGTCGCTGCAGCCAGGAGGACCAGGAAGCGTCGAGGACGACCAGGACCAGGAGGCGAGCTGTCCCACGAAGGCTCTTGCTGTCGGCGGCGTCGAAGTTGGACTAGGACTCACCAAGCCTTGGCAAGCGGAACCCACGAAGAACAAAGGACTTGCTTCTGGTGCAGACCAGGAAGGTCTGGGGTGCTTCTTCTTTGCAGAGAAGCGGGAGCCAGTCTGGAGGAGCCAAACCAGCGCAGAAGATTTCAGGGTGCGTCGTCACAGAGGCCACCAGCCAGCGGGCAAGCAACCGGACAGACGCGGCAAGCAGGAAAATGCTGAAGGGCCCCACGCAGGACTCGTGGAGTGTGGGGGGCTGGTCTTCGGTGCAGATGGTGCTTGGGGTTGGGGCTTCTCAATCCCCGGTGCACAACTTCGAGGGTACCTCAGAAGCTGCGCTGTAAGTTACTAGCCACTTTTCCCAGGTAGCCGGTCCCACGTCGCTCGTCGCCTCCACGGATCCCAGCTCTGCTGCAGATGTGGATGAGGGTCGGAGAAGTCTGGAAATCAAGGCTCTGGTCGGGCTCTGCAGTCGGTTCCTCGTCGAACGTTTCACAAAGCAAAGGGTAGTCTCTTGATGGTGCCTGTTTGCACAGGGTAGCCACTCCTTGGCTACAAGGGAGATTCTTCAGTCTTCTTCTTTCGTCGAATGTCGAAGGTCCAGAGTTTCTGTTCAGTTTTGCAGGTTCAGGATAATCTAAAGTCTCGAGGCCCAACTCCCACTCTTATACTAATCTGGGGGGCTGGGATACCTGCTAGGTCACGCCTTATGGGTGGGACCTGGGAGGGGGTGGTTACACCCACTTCCCTTTGTCCAGTTTCGCGCCAGAGCTGGGGCTGGAGTGCCCCAGCGCCGGTTTGAACTGGACTATGCAAGGAACACCTTGTGTGCCCCAGGCATGTCTCATTCCTTTCAGCCCACCCTGCCCCAATACACTAAAGGCTGTCTGGGGAGGTGCTAGCACCTCCCCAAGCAGGAAACCTATTGTCCAGGCCTCCCTGGCTGGGATCACTCCCAGCAGCAGGAGGTCAGACTTGTGTCGTGGCAGCAGCATCCATTTTGTGATGCTGAGGCTCTGGTCAGAGGCTAACAGTTGAAGTAGGATTTTAACATGTCTTTCCCTCTAGAAGGGGGGAATAATATTCTCATGTCCAGAAATGGCATGGGGGTATTATTCCCGAGTGTTAGACACCTTACACGACATGTTTTGATAAAGCCAAACCATAGTTACCATAACCGTCTAAGATTATAAGGCACTTTAAGAGTATATGGTAGGCTATATCATAGAACAGCTATAAGGACAAGGTTCCGAAAGCTGCAGACAGGCTCAGCTCATGCTAGAGCACCATCTCACATGTTACCAAGCACTCTGCCTCCAGGATTGTCAAGGCCTGCCATAGGAGTGACTGATAGGTACACATGTGTCTATATGTAAGTTAGGTATAGGAATACTACACCTAAGCAAGGGGTGATTACACGACCTTGCCCCAGCTGAGTGATCAGCCAGTTGTGTCAAAATGGAAGGCCAGGCCAGGGGTGGCACAATACATGCTGCAGCCCCTGGTAGGCCTAGGGTACACCTATGCCCTGGGTACCTAGGGTACACTGTACAGGGGCCAATAAGGTGATCCTATCCAAATGGGTTAAGCACCTAAAGTACATAGTATTAATTTAGAGAGAGAACAGCAGGGCTGTGGGTCTGATTAGCAGGCCCACAGCCACATCTAAGTCGTAAACCAGTAAAGCAAAAGCAAAAAGTGGGGGTGAACATAGAAAGCAGACCCTACTCTCCTACAAGGTTCACTATACTTCCCCCCTCCAGCATCAGATATGTTAAAGATATGATGAACCATTCCCCCAAAATGTAGTAGAAAGTTTGTAAGGACTATTGCTTGCATGTTAGATGAAGACTATGCAACCTGGAGATCAAAAGTCTCTAGGGCTGAGGTTAAGGCCACATCTTTCTGAAAAAGCATGGCTTTCAGTCTGCTCAGAGAATCAAACTGTACAAAGGAAACTTTCAACACATGCCATAGCGTTGCCTCCCCAACTGTATGGTGGAAACAATACTTCCATACAACAAGTAACCCTGGAGCTTACTGTGACCAGATATGCGATGCCCGGTCGCATCCCACAGCAGCCTTGATCATTCAGCATCAAGTCACTCCAGCTCGAACACCGGATGAATCACGGCAGCTGGGGAGCCCTTCAAATAACAGGACAAGTTTGCAACCAAAGCGTTGAAGGCTCCGTGGAGTGTAATCTCTTTGCAAACAAGAGATCCACTTAAAGCACTTTCACAGTTTGAACCACTGAGAATAAATTCAGTGTCCTCATTCCTACACCTAAATCTGTAGGTAATTCCCAGTAATCATATATGTACCCTTCTCCCAGCGCTTCATACCTGCCTACCGGATGGTACTGGAGACAGAATTGAAATTGGAGAGTCGTGACTGGTAGAGTGATATAGCCACGGATTAACCATTGTGTGGAAGGTGACTCAGCCACAGTGAAATTCCAATGTTTCAACCGCAGACCTCACCCTCGCCGAAACCCCATGCATCCCCAGAGCCGGAACAGGTGGAAGAGACTACTCCTACATTATGGCAAAAACCTCGAAAAAACTCCTGCTGAACATCAGACGTTCCCCCACTCTGCACACCTTCAGGAAGAGCCTCAAGACCTGGCTCTTTGGCTGATTTGGTGCTGCACGCCCCCCCCAGAACCTTGAGGCGCTCACAAATCCCTGATTAATTGATTGCTATATGTTGTGCACTGACAACCAGGCATTGACTATACAGACCAACGAGTACCCCAGAGGTGACTGAGGGGGCTGCCATCTATGAGGATTAATGGAGCATGGACCACTCTAAATCCATTCTCCTAACAAGAGCATACATTCCACTGACCATGCCACAGCAGGCAGTCACTCAATTTATGGGGAGAAGCCAACACCCCACTCTGCCTCCGAGGCCATCCTGCAAGCAGCTCTTGCAAATCACCCTCACCTGCCAGGATCATTACTAGCTCTCCCTGCCGGCAGGTATCACCTTCAGGATACTCTCTGCAAGGCCCTCCACACCACTACACTGCTCACCTAGCTGAGAAACCTTTCCTTTTAGACCGAGCCCACTGCAGGTAGTGTGGCCTTCTCCTCCTAAGGGCCCAGCTCTGAAATAATTCTACCTTTCAAATGGGGAAGATCTTTGTTTGACCCATTTTCTATTTGACCACCAATCCAACTTCAGCTTGTTATCTGTCTGTTTGTATAGGTTCTGGTAGCTTGCACTGCCTAATGAATGTCTGCTCTGTAATATTGGTATTACACTGTACGTCTGACACCACCAGCCACCTGTAATAGGAAAATGGCATAGCCAGTCTACAGTAACACATCACATTGCCTTCTGTTAGGACTGATAGACACAGAAACGCAGGTCACTGAGCACATAGGTAGAGAGTAAACAAAATTAGAGACCCGTTTTTATTAACTTAATTTCCTCTAAATGCAGATTCATTATTTGTTTATAATGAAGTGTTTATTCATTGCAACTGTTTAAAGAATACAAATTCCACATTCATTTCTGCATTCAGATCCTTTTTATTAGAGGGATGGAGACCGTGGATTTAACATGTGGTTGTGTGGAAGAGATAGAAGGAACACATTACATCCATTACCACACATAAGGACAGAGTTTTCTCAGAGCTAACATGATAAAGGAAGTCAGCCTTCGGCCTTGTTCTACTATTTTCTAACAGAAATCCACACAGACTAACAAGGTCCTCCTTACATACCGCAGGGGGTCACTTATCACCTAAATTCCACTTATCCTCAAGTGACATCCCCAAACACTTATAAACACACTTAATTATATTTATGTCTTTAGCCTTTACCTATTCTGAAAGCTAGCACACCTCCTGATGCATTGTTTGTTCTGTGTAGAACGCTCTGCAGCCAATGTCTGCACTATAAACCACCCCAAAGATACACAAGCCTTAAGCACAACATAAGGACTTGCTCCAACTAGAAATACTTTCCTCATTGCTTTCGATCCAGCTATTGTCAATCCATAACAACCAACAAAGAGAGCCAGAGGGAGGCAATGGGAGGCAAAGAGAGTCAAACAGAGTCAGAGAAGGCAATGGTACTCAAAGAGAGGCAGAGAGAGGCAAGGACAGTCAGAGGGAGACAGAGGGACACAATGGGAGGCTAGGCGAATCAAAGAGAGCCAGAGGAAGGCAAGGAGAGTCAAAACGAGCCTGAGGGAGGCAAAGGGAGTTACAGAGAGTCAGAGAGAGGCAATGGGAGGCAAAGGGTTTCACAGTGAGTCAGAGGGATGCGTGGAGAAATCAAAGAGAGCCAGAGAGAATCAAAGAGAGTCAGAAGGAGGCAAGGAGAGTCAAAGAGAGCCAGAGGATGCAAAGGGTGGAAAAGAGAGTCAGGGAGGAAAACAACCTCATAAGGAGGGAAAGGAAGGCTAGGAGATTCAAAGAGAGTCAGAGGAGGCAAAGTGAGTCAAAAAGAGCAAGAGAGAGCTAAGGAGAGTCAGAGACAGCAAGAGGGAGTAAAAGAAAGTCAGAAGGAGGCAAGGAGAGTGAAAAAGAGCCAGAGGGAGGCAAAGGGAGGAAAAGAGAGTCAGGAAGGTAAAGAAACTCAGAAGGAGGGAATAAAAGGCTAGGAGAGTCAAAGAGAGCCAGAGGAGGCAATAGGAGTCAAGGAGAGGCAGAGGGAGACAAGGAGAGTCAAACAGAGTCAGAGGGAGGCAAGTAGAGTCAAACAGAGTGAGGGAAGCAAAGATCCCCTGAAGGAGGGAAAGGGATGCAAACAGAAGCAGAGGGGGCACGGAGAGGCAAAGAGAGCCAAATGAGGCAAAGGAAGTCAAGGAGAGTCAGCGAGAGCAAAAGGGATTAAAAAAGAGTCAGAAAGAGGCAAAGAGAGGAAAAGAGAGTCAGGAAGATAAAGAAACTCTGAAGAGGGGAAGGAAGGCTTGGATAGTCAAAGGGAGCCAGATGAGGCAAGAAGAGCAGGCAGAGTCAGAGGGAGACAAGAGTCAGTTGGAGGCAAAGGGAGTCATAGAGCGTCAGAGGGAGTCAAGGAGAGTCACAGAGAGCCAGAGAGAGTCACAGAGAGTCATGAAGAGGCAAAGAGAGTCAGAAGGGAGACTAGGAGAGTCCAAGAGAGTCAGCGGGAGACAAAGAGCCTCAGAGGGAGGCAAGGAGAGTCAGAGGGAGACAGAGAAAGTCAGAGGAAGGCAAGGAAAGTCAAAGAGAGAAGAGGGAGGCAAAGAGAGCCAGAGGACGCAAAAAGAGTTAGACGGGAAGCAAGGAGAGTAAAAGTGAGCCAGAGGGAAGCAAAGAGAGTCAGAGGGAAGCACAGAGGGATGTATGATGTTACAACGCATGCTTTTACAACGCATGCTGTTACAACAAATTTTTTACAACGCAAATGCTGTGACAATGCAAGTCTTTACAACGCAAGTCTTTACATCGACTTGCAGTAGATGGCGTGCTAACATTAAAAAAGGGTAATTTACTATTCTAACTCCAGTCCACGTTGCAGTAGGGAAGGTGTTTGGATAGTAAACTACACTATTTTTAATGTTAGCACGCCATCTAGTGCAAGTCGATGTAAAGACTTGCGTTGTAATGGCATGCGTTGTCACAGCATTTGCGTTGTTACAGTTTCGTTGTAATGGCAGTGCGTTGTAAAAGTTGCGTTGTAATGGTTGTTCCCCAGCACAGAGAGTAGGAGGGAGGTGCAGGGATGCATCAAACATGTTTATATTTCTACTTGGTATTGAAGCAGCTCCTTTAAAATGTATTGCATCACCATCCCAGTAATATTGCCAAATTATTATCAGCTGTATTAGGCAGATATATTTCTACAAGCCTATCTCCTAATTGCTAATTCAGTGTTATAGTTGATTTGCTGTAAACACACACACAAGGAAATACTTTCTCAGTGAAGGTGATGGTGTATGTGTAGAGGTGCTGCTGAGTCTCAGCATCATAAAATGAGAGAAGCCCCTCCTCATAGTCCAGGTAAAGCCCAAACTTTCTTATTGTCTTCCTTACTTTCTCTGTTAGTGGTGGACTTGGCTCCACATTCCAAAGATACCCAAAATGTGCTAAGTACCAGATATCATTACCAGGAGTCAATATGTCACGGGTGTTTTTTTTTGTAGCAGACGAGAGAGCGATTCCGAAAGACATGGAGAATATATTAAAGAGCCCTCTGGGTATTCTTGGAGGCAGGGTTACCTCCCAGTAGTGAAGTCCTGACGTGAAGCTCTGTGATGTCAGTACGCATTGGGAATGTAGAAATCTCTTATCATTGATAGTAACTTTGTTTGGCGTATCACGCCCGGTGACACTCTTTCTATCTGCAGAGATGCCGAGGTAAGAGTGTGCTGTCTCTGGATCAAAGGAGAGAGACTCTAGAAAGAGAAGAAGGGGGTTAAACAGTCTTGAATTTGAACTTTACAAGCACCACCAGCAGACAAGTAGACACAAACGCATAAACACTGCAGATACATAAATTGGAGGGTTCACTAACTGTAATCCTCCCACCCGGAGAGAAGTGAAGACTTTTGAACTTTGAGATGCACATGTGCTGAAGACCACTGTGGAGCTCCTTTTGAGGGGGCTCCCTCTCTTCTAGCTTCACCTATTCACCAAGAGACTGGGTGGGAATTTTGATACAGCCAGAACTTTCCTCCCCACTCAAACCACTCTTTGTGGTATCTACCTCAGTGTCAATATATCTCTCTGGAAGTGACATGGTGTTTGTTTTAGATGAGGACCATCCTCATTGCTGCTTTAAGAGGCTTGTTGAATGGACCAATCTTAGCTTGGTCTCTGAAGGCTACCTTCATGAAGAGTCCACTTCTGTGATTTATCAACTACATCACTAAACATGTAATACTCATCCATTGCACTCGATAACAACATCTATTTATTAACAGTTATAAGAAACAAGCACAAAAGCATTAAGCATTACATATTGGACTGGCAGACAAATATATGTAAAAATATCAAGAAATCCATGATGTACAACATTTGAATTTACAGGGTCAACAGTAGGGTTGGGTGTAACTCGTGTAATTGCCTCTAGCCTAATTAGATATAATTACCAGGACATTACATGTAATTATGGGGAGGATTATTAGAAATTGGGTTGTTGGTTGACTATAGTATGAACCTTAATCAAACAGAAACCACACTCCTAGTCAGGTTAAGTGTCGGGCAAAGCCTAAATTAACTGTGCTCACCGTCTGGTAGCTTGGCACACATCAATCAGGCTTAACTTAGAGGCAGAGTGTAAAGTATTTGTGCAACACTTTAAACAGTAAAAAAGAGAAAGCACCACACAAAAAGATTCTTCTGACTTTAATAAATTAAAGAAGTCCAAAACGACTTGAAGTATTAATTTTTAAAGGTTTTAAGTAAAAATAGTGCAAGAAGAGTAAAGCTCTAAAATAAGATATCTGGTCATGTCGGACCAGGACTAAGGGTGGGCGTAGTTCGCGAAGAAGCGCTTCGCGAAGCTACGCAAAGTGAAGTTCGCACTACGCGAGCTACGCGTAGCACTTCGCGAACTGCGTAGTAACATGTTCGCACTGTGCAAGATGTTGTTTTCAATGATTGCACAGAGCGGACAAGCAACCGGCACTGTGCAATCATTGAAAATGGCATCTTGCACAGTGCGAGCTGTAGTTTTCTGCTGCTCGAGTAGATTTTTACTCGAGCTGCAGCTTTCTCAACGCGAACTGGTAGTTTCTCATCACGAGCGGTCGCGAGCATACGCGACCCCTCGCAATGAGAAACCTGACCTCCTCGCGTTGGGAATCTCGCCGGGAGGTTTATTTTCCATGCTCGCGATCGCGAACAAGGAAAAAGTCTCGCCAGGATGTCATTTTGCTTGCTCGCGGTCGTCAACTTGACGTTGAGGACCGCGAGCAAGCAAAAAATGACCGCAGCACTACGCAACACTACGCTACGCTACGCGTGTACGCGTGTTCGCACTGTGCTACGTGCAGTTCGCGTAGTGCGAAGTAGCGCGAAGTAGCGCGAACTTCGCAAACTACGCGAGCGTAGCGTAGTGCTTCGCCCAAGCCTAACCAGGACAAAGTCAAAAGTTCAGGCCGACCAAAACGGAGCGCAGACTGGATACAAGGTCCCAGTTTGGTCCACTGAACAAAAATACCTTAATCCTAGGTTGCGGAACGTTGTGTGGATTTAAGTTGAAAAATGCGTTGAGTACCCTGTCAGTGGGTTTTGCAAGGCAAAGACCAGTGTCAAGGATATGTGGAGCAATCAAGGCAATGTGTCAGCTCCGGTGAGAGGGAAAGCTCCAATACAGAGATTTATCACTGTCATCAAGGCTGCCGTTGATGGGAATATGAAGACCCTGCAGCGGGAAGAGCCTTGTGCAGTGCGTCAGGTCCAATCCATGCAGTAGTGATGCTGTGTGGGTTCCTATCCATGCGGTAGCGGGGATGCATCAGATCCGATCCCCACAACTCAGCGATGCGTTGGTTCAGCAAGGAATGCGCCTGTTCAGCTGGAGCAAACACCTGAGGCCCACTTCCAAGAGTCCAGGACTAGGGTGGCTCCACTTGGCAGGGTAGGCTCACAGATGGCAGAGTTCAGGTGTAGAGGCGGGGTGGTTGGAAGTCTTTTATGTCCCTGAGACGTCAGATCAGGAGGCCAGCCAGCTAGCTCTTGGAGTTACTCTGGGTTCAAGTGATGCAGTTCCAGTCCCCCCAACACGGCAAGATGATTGCAGGCTGAAGGGCAACACAACATAGAAGGAGTTCAGCAGAACAACAGTTCAGCAGACTGGCAGTTCTTCAGCAGTTCTTTTTCTTGGCAGAGTCTTCACATGTCCAAAAGTGTACTGAAGTGGCGGTTTCAGAGGTCCAGTACTTATACCCAGCAAAGCCTTTGAAGTGGCAGAGACTTCAAATACATGCCCTTGAGGTGCGCAGAGACCCTGCCCTTCCTGCCCTGGTTCCAGAAACAATACAAGGGGGAATGCAGAACTTTGTGTGGGGACAGAACACCGCCTATTTAAGTTTAAGTAAGACTGGGCCCAGTTCCTCCCTCCTATCCTGCCTTGATGGCCCATCAAGTCACACCTAAGCTCCCATTGTGTGTGGCAGTCTAGAGGGAATATACAAAGCCCAACTGTCACTCACTTCAGACATGTGGTCAAAAACAGGCAATAGACTCCACATTTCTAAAAGTAGCCTTTTCAGCATGGCAATTTAAAATCATAAGCTGTGATTTTAAATTGTGATTATAGAGCCACCAGATTTGGGATTTGTATCTCTTCCTAATTGGAAATTACACTTATAAAATATAATGTGGTAATTCTAATATTATCCTATGGGAGATATAAGCCTTGCTGTAGTGAAACATTACTTTGAGAGTTTTTCACTACCAGAACATGTAAAACTTAAAAGTACATCAGAATAGAATAGAATAGAAGTATGTCATACTGTAGGATGAACTCTACAAAGTCAGCATCTTCGAATTTTGAACTTAAGCCGTTCACGTTCCATGAGCAGATCTTGCAACCCTGAGCTTTTTTGGAATCCTTGTGCACTTTTGTTCATGCAGGTCCATGGTTTATGATTAAGGCGATCACCTGCGAGTTGTCCTCGGGTTTGGCAGCTTCGGAGTGTGGTATTGTGATTGTGATTTTCCTAATTGTTTGGCCATTGCCTTTCATTGCACTGAACTCATCGGGGCCTTTTGCTTCTTTTAGGACGCCCACTGTTCGGTTGGGCTGTTTTAATGGGCTTGGGTAGCGGAGATGCTACGCCTTATTTTGCTCAATACCCCATTTAGAAAAGGACTCCCTATGCCGCCAGATCTGTTCTACAAAGGAGTGATCTGTGCAGGGCGCTGTTGTGATTTCTAGACCAGTTCGACAGGGATTGGATTTGAACTCGATTCTTTCCAGATCACTAGATTTGCTGTGGCTAATGGCTGGGAGGGCTTCAAGTAGTCTTAATATTGAGCTCCCCTCGAGATGTAATGTGGAACTAGCTCCATCTTTTTATGGCATGTTCTGGGAAAATCAGTATGTTGTTTAGCTCGGTCACTTGGAGTCTCTATTAATGCCTCGGTGGGCTCTGAGTACTGTATACTGTAGGGCTGAGTTTGGGTGGTATTGTGCTCCGTTTTTTTGAGTGCTTTGGAGGTTTGTGGCAGATTTGACCTCTGTGCCTCCCAGGGGGTGTGCTCTTGTCTTGACTTCTTTATTGTTGCACCTCTCCTCAGAGACAGCTAGCCTGTTGATGTCAGCCTACTGTGGGCTGAGTTTGCTAGCTAATCTTCAATTTACCCCAGGGGGTTATTACGATGTTTGTTTTTTGGGAGACCTGGGTGGTTAATTTGTTTGGTTCCCGCCCTTCCAAAGGATTTAATATGCTGTATATTCCTTGTTGGTGAGGCTACACTTTTTTGTTGTTTGGGGCTTCTTGAGGCGGCAGCCTCTTTTGTGAGTGAAATGGAGTGGTACATAATACAGACAGCATTCCTGATACTTTGTTCAAAGTTATCTTTCCCAATTTTTTTGTCAGTGCGACGGTGCGTTTGACTCTTGTTTGTTTGATTAACTTTTTCTTGCTTTCCTCAGGCATTTTCTTTCCCTCTTCATGAGGGAAGTTATCGAGTGTGTCTGTTTGGGGCTCACATCTGCCATCAGTTGTGGATAGTGGTGGTTGAGTGACTCGTCTGGTGCTCCTGCTTGAGAACGGTCGCTCAGTTGCTCAGGCTCCCTTGAGGCATCAAAAATGGGTGAGATTGCACGCTCAGAACCCTTGTATGTCTCAGAAAACACTAACAGGATTAAGGGCAGGGGTCGGCACTTTAACGAACATATCGGCAGTCACCCTCCTGGCCAATCAAGCCATCGCCAAATCAAACGTCCTCTATGCCTGCTTTGTAAGCCTCAAAGTAGCCTTTGATAAAGTGCCCAGATCCAAGCTAGGGGCGAAAATGAAATCTTGGGGAGTTTCTACAACATTATTAGAGGCAATCATCAATCTTTACTCACAAACATGGGTCCAAATAAAAAAATTGGACGGGCGAAGTCTAACTAATAAAATTTCAAACATCAACAGCTTAAAACAGGTGTGCTTTCTGGCTCTCTGTTTATTCAACATCTACACAGCTGACTTAGAGAACAACCTTCGTTCATCACCAGGAGACCTTCCAAAATTGGGCAACGTCCCAATAGTAAGGTGCCGATTCCGATCCTGGAGAAACCGGGTACGAACCGTCGGATGGAGCATTTTCTCCGTCCGACTCGTACCCGGTAAGTAAACATTACAAAGTACGATCCGTACGGAAACACTATTTCTGTACGAATCGTACAAAACACCGACCGACGAAAAAATACAGACAAATGTGATACGGGACAGCGCCAACGTGACGTCCGGACGCATTCGGGCTGCGTTTCACGAACCAGGAAGTACGATCCGTACCGACGTCACCCCGCACGGATTATATTTTCTGGCAGCCAAAAACTGCCAGGAAAGCAGGACGACGCTCACAAGGAGCACCTGTATGCGATGGACAGCCATGGACCCAAACCTACGTGTCATCCCGGCCCTCATAGCAGTCCACCTGCTCTACAGGAACCGACGCAGACGCCGCAGAAGGTCAGAACAACACCCAGGGGCAAAGGGGGGGGGCAGGGGCAGGTGACATAACCCCCACCCAAGTCACAAATCACACATTCCCTGGACATACCTGACCTCCAGGGCCTGGTCACTTCGAGGTGGTGGGGGCGTGTCCACCAACGCCTGAGTCCGCCACAACGGTAGTGGATGTTGACGCGAACAATTCTGGTACGTACCGTACCCACTCCTTAAGAGCGTGGCTACGGGTCATACCACGCCCACCCCTACGTCACCCCAACAATGGCGGTACGGCCCGTACCCACGTTCTAAAGGCCTGGGTATAGACCGTTCCAGCATTGTTGGGGTGACGTAGGGGTACGCTTGGTACGACCCGTACCCACGCTCCTAAGGCGTGGGTACGAGCTGTACCCCTACATCACCTCAACAATGGCGGTACGGCCCGTACCCACGTTCTGAAGGCCTGGGTACGGTGCGTACCCCTACGGCACCCCAACAATGGGGGTACGCACCGTACCCATGTTCCAAAGGCATGGGTACGGGCCGTACCCAGGCCTGCAGAGCGTGGGTACGGGTCGTACCACGCCTACCCCTAGGGCACCAGTATAACATTGAAACATGGCTACATGCCACGAATGATGTCATAGTGCCTGGTGCAGCATCTGAACAGTATATTGGGGGGGGTTGATGCCCAGGTGAGCAGTGTACTGCACCAAGGGTGCAGGCGGGTGGGTGGGTGTCGTGCTACAATCCACAACAGTGGACAGAGACATAGGGGTGGATGCCCATCACTCCCAGCAGTGCCCAGACATAGGAGGTGTGGGTGCCTATCACTCCCAGCAGTGCCCAGACATAGGAGGGGTGGGTGCAGAGTCCCCCTGAAGGACTGGGTTATTCTAAGACCCAGCGGTGCCATGGGACAACACCTGAAACCTTCGTGGGTTACCTGTTCTGGCGTACAAAACACAGAGACACGGGACACTTCCAGCGACGTCAGAGATCAGCGTTTATTTACTGCAGGGATACAGAAATCACAAGAAGTACACAACGTGTAGGTTCTCGGAGACTGCTTCAAATTGCAAAAGTGGATCGCTCCTTTTATACACGTTTTTGCCATTGCACAGTATGGCGAACAAAGGTTACAACTCAGTTCCCACAATAAACTTCAAAAGGGCCGTGTTCATGTTTCAGGAGGCCGGAACATAATTATAGCAGCATTGCCGGTTCCCAACTGTAAAAACATATCTACCCCGCAATAAAACACATTCCATTCTGACCGTAAACACATTAGGAGAGAGGACAAGAACAGATGCAAAGAAAGGACAAGGATGCACAACAGGTTAAAGAAGAGTGTCGGGAGTAATAAAGGAAACTTGATGGCAGGATCAAAGACCTCGTGTCCAATGCATGCATGACTGAAACAATAGGCTAGCACGGCAAGATGAGTCCCGAGCGGGGCCATCTGCCTTCGACGTGTCATTTCCCTTATCGTAAAAGTCACCCTCAAAGAAACACTTGTCCCTCATGTAAGCTTGGGAGTCCCAGGGTCACGAAGCGGGCAACGTCCGTTCGCTGGCTACTTGAGGGCAAGAAACAAAATGGATGTTGTATCTAAAATGGAACCCGAGGGTTCGGATGAACAAACCCAAAAATGAGACGAACCATACGTGGTTGCGTAGCGAAACTGCGTACACCCACTATACTCGTCATTTGCGGTTCGTAGACACCAAACTCATCCATATTCGTCACCACTCAAAAAGTGTCGTTCCGTCTCACACGGAACCTCAGACGCTCCTTTTGCCCTCAGGTAGGCAAGCACTAGTCAAGATCGGAATCGATTTCAATATTCATCAGATCGTTCACCTGCTGCTGGAACATCATTCTGCTCCTCAATGTCTCCTTGGTAACAGATGGCCGTCTTATACACGTTGTAGCACAAAGGCCACATAAGGCAGGACCACACTGTACACAAAGACAACACGTGAATAGAAACGTTACAACAACCCCTACGATCATCAGAATTTTCCAACCCCAAGTGGATATCAAACCCCAAAACCATCCTAGAAGTGTCCAATTACCTTCGTCTACATGTATGGACTCGGAAATCTTGTGCAACTTTGAGATGGCTTGGTAGACAGTTGGAGCATTGTCAGGAATGAAAATGCAACAGCTCGAATGGATAACTTTACACACACCACCTCTATCTGCGAGAACGACGTCTAGAACCATCCGGTTCTGCAACGTCATGAGTCTATCCGCCTGAAGTTCAGCTGTTAAGTTACCAAGGGCACTCGCGGTAATATTAGCAGTCGACTCGACTACACGGGTCAACTGTCTTAGGTTCCTACTATTAACCATAGGTCCCCAAAACGGCAGGAAACCCTTAAAGAAATCTCCTGCTTCTTGACCGGCAGTATCCTCTTTGCTAATAACGCCTCTCACAACTCTAGTCTTGTGATAGTCTGAGGCAACTGTAAAAGTCGGTGGTAAAAGATTCGCAATATAACAGGTACCCGAAAAATCACGGGGTAACCATGTATATGCGCGTTCATAACATATGAAATAAGTGCCCTTAGCAGTCAGGAAAACAGGGGAGGAGAGCATCGGTAGGACATACGTGTCAGTACAAGCACTGTTCCCAAGTTGTGCTCTCGGATTTCGACCCAAACCTTTCAAGCAGAAATTACCGAGGTGTGGTACAATCCATATTGGGGACGAGCTCTTAAGCTGTCTATCACCCACTGAAACACTATACTCAGCCTCACTCAGATCCTTATAGGCTTGCACCTCTTCATCTGGGATAAGCGATGCATCAAAAACATCTCTATCTAAATCCGCTATCGCTATCGCCAAAGACTTGTGGTATGGACCAGGACCAAAATTAACAGAGCGTGGCTCTCGACTGGTGTAGGAATCTAGTGCACTACGAAACATAGTTTGGAATGCTCGAGCGGGACCCTGGGAGCTGTAAGGAAAGACCAAATACGGAATACCCCTATCCATGGTATGTGGCATTAACCCACACACCCAACAGTTGGTAGTATTCATCACCAACTGATGCTGATGTAGGAGTTGAACGAAGGAGTTATTCATAAATTCCGCACGTTCGTGTTGAGGCAAAGGATGAAAAGAATGTGGGGAAACAGTGGTGATGGAGCTTAGTTTAGGAGAAAGGGTAGGTGAAACAGAAGGCAATAACAACTGTATTCCAAAATACACTCCACCCACCAATAGCATAGATACAGTCAGAAACAGTAGGAATACCTGAAACCGAAAACATTTTGTTCGTACAATCCTATATATTTCTGATCTCTGCGCCGACATCCTTTCTACTTCCAACAGCTTAGAGAATGCCATCCTCTACAAACCGTCCATGACGTACTTGACGCACTTCGTTCTGAGTAGCGATTATCAATCCCCAGGAGTTCCCAGGAATCGACAAAAGTAACTGACCTAGCGTCAGAAACCTGCTAAACAGAAAGGAGTACCCGCACGGCCCTACGGTAACCCGGATGGTAGGTTTTCCTCAAAACGTTCAGTTTTAATACAAATCTCTTTAGCAGTGAAAAACACATAAAAACTCAAAAAGAAAGGATGTAATTGTCCATAATGCTCATAGCACCGGAAAAGGAGGAAAAAAACAAATATACGACTTAATTTTTATTAGTCCTTGAACGAAGAAAGTATCGACTTCTTCCAGGTCGAGTTTGCTCTATAAACAATTGTTCAGCTGGCGCAATAGTGTTCGATAAAGTGAACAATGAGTTGGACCTTGGGTTCTCTGCTACTGATGACTCCACAAGTGGGTTTGGCAGTGACAGATCATCTCCTACAGGTTGAGCGTCACTAAACGGCACAAAGTTTAAAGGAGTCTCAGTTTCCGTTGCCGCAATCCCAGTTCTCACCCAACCGTCTGTTGGTGAGGGGATCGGTACCTTTTTCGTGTGGCCGGCGTAAATCCAGTTCTTCCGGCCCTCCAATCGAACCGCAGTCCTCGTTGTCAACAAGACTTGAAAGGGTCCTACGAATCTTGGCTCCAAGTTACGTTTCCGACCAAAATTTCGGGTAACGACCCAATCGCCTGGCCGGAGCTGATGTCCAGGACCCTCTGTCTGCGCCGGTAGAGCTTCAAAGACCTGTTGATGGATCAACCGTAGTTTAGTGGTCAAATCATGAAGGTAATCAATTAGCATTGGATACTCAAGACTATCAAAGGCCTTAGGTCTCGGGACTCCCCAAATGTTCGCAGGGCGGCCGAACACAATCTCATATGGGCTAAGCCCTACTCGAGAGTGTACAGTCGCCCTGGTTGATAGGAGAGCCAGAGGCAAGGCATCAGGCCATGATAGACCAGTGGAAGCTTGTATTTTTGCAAGTTTCAGTTTCAGGGTACCATTGTACCCTTCAACCAAACCCGCTACCTGAGGATGATTAGCGCTATGGAATTTTTGACGGATTCCAAGGCCCTTACACACACTCTGCATCACACTTCCTACAAACTCACTTCCATTATCCGACCACACGATCCGTGGCATTCCATACCTAGGAAAGTATTCCTTCAGCAGGATTTTCGCTGTGGACAGGGCAGTATTATCCTTAAGAGGATAGGCCTCAATCCATCTAGAGAACGGGCAAACCACAACCAAAACATACTTCAGGTTATTGCATCTCTCCATATGGATAAAGTCCAGTTGGATCACCTCAAAGGGACAAACAGGGGGAGCAAAATGGCCAGGTGGAGTGGGGGTGCCCTTGCCAGGATTGTACATCAAACACACCATGCAATTCTTAACCACTCTCTCAGCACACTTAGTAATACCCTCATTCTTCCATACAGGGGACAAGAACTTACATATCCCTTTTGCACTAATATGTGACAACCCATGAGCCATCGTCACGACAGCTAATACGTACGCATCTGGTAACATCCACCTCTGACGTTCCGTCAAGTCAACCCAACATCCATGCATATCCAACCTTCCTGTACTTTCTTTCCACTTGATCTTTTCAGCTTCAGTTGCCTCGTTTTGAACTGCTTTCACACTCTCAACAGTGTCTTCACACATACCAGTTTCCGTCGGCCATCTCACTGAACTTGTCACGTACATTCGAGTTGTAAGATTCTTAGCCGTTTCCTTAGCAATCTCATCCGCAAATGCATTACCACGACCAACATCATCCGTCACTTTCCGATGTGCACTACATTTAACAATCGCCACTTGTTTAGGCAATGTAAGTGCATCCAAAAGATCATTCACGAGCTGCCCGTGTTGGATCTTCGTCCCATGCGATGTCATAAATCCTCTTTCTCTCCAAAGTCTTCCAAAACTGTGCGCAACCCCGAATGCGTACTGACTGTCGGTAAACACATTCACTCTCTTTCCCTTAGACAAGACACATGCCCTTGTCAATGCAATCAACTCTGCCGCTTGTGCTGAATTCTGATTCAATCTCGCAGTTTCCACAACCGTGCTCAACGTCACTACAGCATACGCAGTCGTCACATCGCCATTCGGCAATTTAAAGCAAGAACCATCAACATACAAAGTACCATCAGGGTCTGCCAAAGCAGTGTTTTTCAGGTCCACACGACCCTTTGTTTCTTCCTCAGTTCGTAAATAACAATCATGTGGTGGTACATCATCTGATTCCGTATTACTGGGCAACAATGTCGCCGGATTCAGTACATTACAACGCTTGATCTGTATATGACTTGCCAAAAGGGTCAGCTCGTACCCAGACAACCTTGCACTCGTCATATGTTGAGTTTTTGTACGATTCAGAAGAGTATCAACTGCATGCGGAAACCATCACTATGAGCATATTATCCATGACAAGACCTGCGGATTGTTGAATAGACGCCGCAGCTGCCGCCGTCACCCTCAAGCAACTCTGCAACGCTCTAGCTACCGGGTCTAAAGTCGAGGAAAAATATGCACATGGGCGCTGCTTGTCACCAAATTGTTGCGTTAAAACACTCAACGCACAACCTTCCCTCTCGTGGACGTATAGTGTAAATGGCTTGCTGTAATCAGGAGTACCTAACACAGGAGCCGAACACAACGCATCACGAAGTTCAGAAAAACTTTTCTGACATTCCTCCGTCCATGGCAAAGGAGTCGAAACATACTTGCACGTAAGAGCTATCAATGGCTTTGCTAACAGTGAAAAATTTGGAATCCACTGTCTACAGTATGACGTGATACCTAAAAAGGCACGCACGTCTCTCTGAGTCGTCGGCACAGTCATTCGGGCAATTGCTGCGATTCTTTCAGGGGTCAACTTCCTTCCCGCCTTTGACAATAAGTGACCTAGATAGGTAACTTCTTGACAACAATATTGCAATTTAGAAGGTGACACCTTGTGGTGTAAGTCACATAGATGCTGCAACAGTGCCACAGTAGCAGTCTTGCAAATTTGTTCAGTGTCTGCAGCTACCAACAGATCGTCAACATACTGAATCAAGGCCACACCAGCTGGCAGCACGAATGCATCAAGTTGGCTCTTGAGAGCTTGGCTGTAGATTGATGGGCTCTCACAGTAGCCTTGAGGTGCACGTTTGAACCGGAAGCTACGACCACCTAATGAAAAACCAAACAAATCTCGACTTTCCTCAGCAATTGGAATGCTAAAGAACGCATTCTTCAGATCAATGACCGAGAACCATGATGCAGAGGCTGGAATCAGAGTCAGTAAAGCTGTAATGTTCGGCACCACAGGAAACTGCGGGACAACAATTTTATTTACCTCCCGTAAGTCAATAACTAGACGGTACACAGGGGGCTTGGAGGGATCTGTTCGCTTCAGAATAGGCAACACAGGACTATTACACACGTTACCTCGTGTCTCCTCAATAACATCTTTATCGATCAAATCATAGATGATCGCTAATAGTGCCCATTCACCATCAAGGGAGATACGATACTGGGGTATGCGCGGTAATCGCGCATCAACTTTCAATTGAACAACATAAGGTGGTATTTCCAGCAGGCCCACATCATTGGGACCTGTCGCCCACAAAGAAGCCGGAAGAGAACTCAATTCCGGTGGGAGCTTGTCGATCGATAGATACATAGGGGAAATCACTCTCTGACCCAATGTAAGCTCCACTCCCGTAGGAGAGCAGTACAAAGTCGCATGTAATCTTTTCAACAAATCCAAGCCCAAAAGATTCTCACCACAACCAGTAGTCAAAATCAAAGGAGCTTCTAACTCATGAGACCCAATCGTAAGGGGCAAGGGGCTAGAAACCGGATTGCTAACGGGGGCGCCAGAGAATCCAACGGAAACATTCGTTAAGCCAGACAAAGGCGCGCCAGGGAGTTTTGAACGCATGATGGAACTTTTTGCTGCACCAGTGTCCAACAGAAAAGGCTCAACGAAGCCCAATGTGGCAACTGCGACATAAGGCCCTCTCTGATCTACCGGAACTGATACTTCTCCCTTCCTTTGTCTATGGCCGTCCTAGTAGATACCGTCCGTATCAACATCGCGCTCGACATAATAGTCGTCCACATGATACTGCGCAGATCTACCAGACGAGAGATAGCGTCGATCGAAACAATTCTGCGAGTCTGACGAAGTCGCAAAACGCTCAGACTGAGTCTGAGTAACACCGCGACCTCTACCACGTGAAGCTTGTTGAGGACCACTACGACCTCCTCGAGCCGACACACCGTTGTTCCTATCACGTAGAACTGGGCAATTAAACTTCAAATGGCCCTCCCCTCGACAATATGCACATTGATTATACCCCAACACAAAGCGAGGTGCGGGAGAGTCATTGCGCACCTGTGATCTGGGAAACTGCGATTGTGAGCGATTTGGCTATTGCGAGTCATTGAAATTTGAGCGCGGAGGATACGCTTGCTGCAATAAGACCTTAGTTTTAAGATCCTTCGTTTTCTTATCTGCACGTTCACTTTCTTCCTTTTCTCTGTTTTCATAATATTGGGCCGTAGCCAATATTTGAGCAGTGGTATAAACAGCCCACGAACTCTCAGAATTCTTCAACTTGTTGCTGAGTTCGGGCAACAAGTTCGACACAAATTTATCAACGAACAACCGCTGACCACCCTCCGAACTCATGTCCTGACCACTATGATCAACAAATGCTTCCTCAAATCTCGTAAAGAAATCGGAGACACTCTCATCCCTCTTTTGCTTACACACGGACAATTTGTCCCAATTGACGCGCATTGCTGGCATAAGCGTTTTCATAAGAGTAATTATCCTCTGGGGCAAATCCACAATAAGCTGTTCAGGTTTAGCCCCACCAACTTGCTGGGCGTCTGCCGCCGTAAGGGCAGCCCAGTCACCGCCTAACTCAGCCGCGTGGTTCTCGTGACGAATTTTCGCCCAAATCGGCTGAGGCACTACATTGCCAAACAACATGTCGATATCAGCAAGACTCATAACAGTAGCATCCACTAGTTGGGACAACTCCTTATAATAACCTGCAGGATTTTTACGAGGATCGGGCAAAGTTTGCTTCACCTGCAAAACTTCCGATCGCTTCCAAGGGAGGTGTATCCACACTCTCTGAAAACGTCCTGGGACAGCAGGATTAGCATTAGGATCACCTGGCATCCACACTGGGGGAACTTCTCGCATAGGATATTGACCAGGTTTTGCCATCCACTCTTCGGTCTCGTCTTTAAACAACGCTCGAGGTTGCACTGTACATCGAAAGGATAACAGACGTTCTAGAGCAGCTCGAACCTTATCACCTACAATCACACCAGTTGTAAATTGATGCTGGAGCTCAGAAACCTCAGACGGTACATTGTCGACCACATTGTCGACCACATCATGATCCCATTCTTCCCTCAACGATTTACACATTTCCTCAAACACGAATCGTTGTGTGGGCGCATTAAACTGGGAAAATGTTTCAAACACTATACGCGAAGTGTACTTAACAGGATTACGAATCCATTTACATGCCATTTTTACCAAGGATTCACGTTCCCTACCATCAGGAAGCTGGCTGCGCCTCTGAGCAACATCAGAAAGAGTCGATCCAAGTATTGGCCCAAAAAGCGGAGAATAAAGAGTAGCAACAGCATTCAGGAGACGGCTACGAACAGAAGGAGAAGAAGAAGAAGGCACAGGAGCAACAACAGTAGGAGTGGAAACAGTAGAGGTGGACGCGGCACCAGGAGTAGCGGGAACGACAGGCTGAGGAGGGGCTGGGAAATGCGCAGTAGGAAGAGAAGCCGGTAAAGGAGGATGGACAATTTGCGGCACAAGAGGATTCGGGAGAGCGGGAGGAACGACGGGCTGACCAGCAGCCGCCAAAACAGCAGGTTGAGGAATAGGAAGAATCATAGGACCCACAGTATCTGGAGCATATGGAGGTGGTGATTTCAACAAATAAGATAGGAGCGAATCTTCTATCACTTCTTCTCCCGTCTTATCAGCATTAGACGGCAACACCGGGTAACACTTATCCACCGCCATATGATGAAGTCGAGCACTAACTTCCTGCTCTTTCTCATCTTTGTCTCGCTGATACTGTTCAGCATTTCGCATCACCGTAATGACACCTTCTCTCTTATTTTTCTTACTCTGTTTGATTTCTTTCTGCTTGGCCTCTTTACGCCATAACCGGAAGGAATCAAACATGGCTGGCCTAGCCTTCTTTTTAAACAGTTTAGCTTCCAAATTATCTAAAACGGCAGTTTCGAAACTACCATGTGATGGCCAACTAAGAACACCATCATTTTTAGTATAACGGACCCAATATGCGTTATATACGATAGGACCCACGCCATGGCGACTATAGAGCTCATAAATTGGAGTTCCAACCGGAGGTATCGGACATGAATCCTCCAGCCGGGAATCCATTCTGCAACATTTAAGAAACCCAAACAAAGTACTACGGCCAGGCATCGTGCACACTAACCGAGTTTACAAACTTCAAGGGCTATCGAATTATGATGTCCTCGCACAAAAATGCGAGACCCTCGGTTTTGGCAATTGCAATCGTCAAATAAAACCCAACAACTAAGAACCACAAATGCTATGGAACCATGCGAACAACAAAGGAACACTGGGAGCGACCCACAAATACTTAACTGAAAGAGCAATGGCGTCACCAGGAAGGCCCGTCTATCGTCTTGCCGTACAAAGGACTACGCCAGGCGCCAAAACAGGTCGACAGGCAGGGCATCAGTCCGTCGCAGCCGTCAGGAGGCGGGGATCTTCGCGGGAAAAGATGTCGGGCCACTTATTTCGACAACTGGATCGATGAAGCGGGGTGCACCTTCCCTCGGAGATTTCACACGAAGTTCCTCACGATCGTCGGGCTTTGGACCGGTACCGCTGATGTCGCCCAACGTTGGGCGCCAACTGAAGGACTGGGTTATTCTAAGACTCAGCGGTGCCAGGGGACAACACCTGAAACCTTCGTGGGTTACCTGTTCTGGCGTACAAAACACAGAGACACGGGACACTTCTAGCGACGTCAGAGATCAGCGTTTATTTACTGCAGGGATACAGAAATCACAAGAAGTACACAATGCGTAGGTTCTCGGAGACTGCTTCAAATTGCAAAAGTGGATCGCTCCTTTTATACACGTTTTTGCCATTGCACAGTATGGCGAACAAAGGTTACAACTCAGTTCCCACAATAAACTTCAAAAGAGTCGTGTTCATGTTTCAGGAGGCCAGAACATAATTACAGCAGCATTGCCGGTTCCCAACTGTAAAAAACATATCTACCCCGCAATAAAACACATTCCATTCTGACCGTAAACACATTAGGAGAGAGGACAAGAACAGATGCAAAGAAAGGACAAGGATGCACAACAGGTTAAAGAAGAGTGTCGGGAGTAATAAAGGAAACTTGATGGCAGGATCAAAGACCTCGTGTCCAATGCATGCATGACTGAAACAATAGGCTAGCACGGCAAGATGAGTCCCGAGCGGGGCCATCTGCCTTCGACGTGTCATTTCCCTTATCGTAAAAGTCACCCTCAAAGAAACACGTGTCCCTCATGTAAGCTTGGGAGTCCCAGGGTCACGAAGCGGCAACGTCCGTTCGCTGGCTACTTGAGGGCAAGAAACAAAATGGATGTTGTATCTAAAATGGAACCCGAGGGTTCGGATGAACAAACCCAAAAATGAGACGAACCATACGTGGTTGCGTAGCGAAACTGCGTACACCCACTATACTCGTCATTTGCGGTTCGTAGACACCAAACTCATCCATATTCGTCACCACTCAAAAAGTGTCGTTCCGTCTCACACGGAACCTCACCCCCAGCAGTGCCCAGACATAAGAGGGGTGGGTGCAGAGTCCTCCTAGCAGTGCCCAGACATAGGAGGGGTGGGTGCAGAGTCCTCCCAGCAGTGCCCAGACATAGGAGGTGTGGGTGCCTATCACTCCCAGCAGTGCCCAGACATAGGAGGGGTGGGTGCCTATCACTCCCAGCAGTGCCCAGACATAGGAGGGGTGGGTGCAGAGTCCTCCCAGCAGTGCCCAGATATAGGAGGTGTGGGTGCCTATCACTCCCAGCAGTGCCCAGATATAGGAGGGGTGGGTGCAGAGTCCTCCCAGCAGTGCCCAGACATAGGAGGGGTGGGTGCAGAGTCCTCCCAGCAGTGCCCAGACATAGGAGGGGTGGGTGCCTATCACTCCCAGCAGTGCCCAGACATAGGAGGTGTGTGTGCCTATCACTCCCAGCAGTGCCAATACATAGGAGGGATGGGTGCAGAGTCCTCCCAGCAGTGCCCAGACATAAGAGGGGTGGGTGCAGAGTCCCCCAGCAGTGCCCAGACATAAGAGGGGTGGGTGCAGAGTCCTCCCAGCAGTGCCCAGACATAGGAGGGGTGGGTGCCTATCACTCCCAGCAGTGCCCAGACATAGGAGGTGTGGGTGCCTATCACTCCCAGCAGTGCCCAGACATAGGCGGGGTGGGTGCAGAGTCCTCCCAGCAGTGCCCAGACATAGGATGTGTGGGTGCAGAGTCCTCCCAGCAGTGCCCAGTCATAGGAGGGGTGGGTGCAGAGTCCTCCCAGCAGTGCCCAGACATAGGAGGGGTGGGTGCCTATCACTCCCAGCAGTGCTCAGACATAGGAGGGGCGGGTGCCTATCACTCCCAGCAGTGCCCAGACATAGGAGGGGTGGGTGCAGAGTCCTCCCAGCAGTGTCCAGACATAGGAGGGGTGGGTGCAGAGTCCCCCCCAGCAGTGCCCAGACATGAGAGGGGTGGGTGCAGAGTCCTCCCAGATGTGCCCAGACATAGGAGGGGTGGGTGCCTATCACTCCCAGCAGTGCCCAGACAGAGGAGGGGTGGGTGCAGAGTCCTCCCAGCAGTGCCCAGACATAGGAGGTGTGGGTGCCTATCACTCCCAGCAGTGCCCAGACATAGGAGGGGTGGGTGCAGAGTCCCCCCAGCAGTGCCCAGACATAAGAGGGGTGGGTGCAGGGTCCTCCCAGCAGTGCCCAGACATAGGAGGGGTGGGTGCCTATCACTCCCAGCAGTGCCCAGACATAAGAGGGGTGGGTGCAGAGTCCCCCCAGCAGTGGCCAGACATAGGAGGGGTGGGAGCCTATCACTTCCAGCAGTGCCCAGACATAGGAGGTGTGGGCGCCTATCACTCCAAGCAGTGGCCAGACATAGGAGGGGTGGGTGCCTATCACTCCCAGCAGTGCCCATGGAAAGAAAAGGGTGGAGTACCCACAGATACAATGCCCACAATTGTCAGTCAGGTGCTCAAAGACCCTGCAGAACACACAATCCATGTGTGAGAGGCTGGGAGTACACACATGCATAGTGCGGAAAAGGGAACATGTCCACATGAAGTCGTGTCAATATACTCCATACACAAGTACAGTGACCACCAAGGATGCCAGAAATGATGCAGGTGGAGACATTTCCCAGCATGCATGGCCAAAGTTGAAGGGGTACGTCACACACCCAGCAAATGTAGACACAGCTCAGCACAACATTTTGAAAACACCCTGCAGGGAATATGTCAGGGTCCACAGAGGAAGAAACACACCTAGGGACAATGGCACCATGCAGTAACAGCTTACATGAACAAAGATTGTTAGCAAATACCTTGTGATGGCACACAGATACCAGGGTCCACCCCGTGACCAGCACACTACTACATTTCCCAGACACCTAACACATTATCACCACCCCAAATCATGGAGCAGCACCACCAACAGCAATACCAGAAAAGCAGTAGTGTTCAAAGGAAAAAAAACATTGCTTTATTCAGCATGAAAAAATAATTGATTTCAAATGTACACTATTTACAAGCCCATAGGGCAGTCCATATTTTACATCCTGGTGGGGGACACATTGGGACGCGTGTCCCCTAGCTTGCCTGCACAGTTCATACTTCCTTTTCTTCCACGGGGGGGGGCATCATGTGGGGGGGAAGGACCAGGCACCGCAGGGACAGGAGGGGCAAGGGTAGGCATTGTGGGTGCAGGGACGGAGGACTCCACTACAGGGGGTGGGGCAGTGCCAAAGGTGGTGGTGAGAATGGCGCTGCACACGGTTGCAAGGTCCCCCAGCATCTCCCCTGCACCCGAAGGAACCACAGGCCCCAAGGAGGGGGGGTCGGAGGGATGGGTCGCAGCGCTACTGGGGGAGGGTGTGGACAGGGGGGGGACTCAACTACCCTGACCGGGGACTTCTTTGACCGCTTGTGGGGTGGTGTCACACTGGGGCTCAGGGACAGACCGGCCATGAAGGAATCCTTGTTGGACTCATGGACAGGAGAGCTGAGCGGAGTGGATTTGGAGGAGGTGGGTCGTGAGGAATGACGACTCCCACTGTGGCTGCGTATCTTCCGTTTGCCCCCCGACCCAGTGGGTGTGCCTACTTCACCCTGTGTGTGCGTGACAGGAGGTGTGCGCTTGGCCTTCCCTGGTGGTGTGGTGCCTGTGTCTGGTAGGGTGCATGCATGGGTGTTGGACAGGCCACACGAAGGGCTTGCTCCCTCCCCGCATGACAGGGCCCAAGCCCCGGCCCGCCAGGCGTGACCCACGAGAATCACCCGCACCCCGTCTCCCGACGGAACTCCTGCCCCCGGACCTCCATGTATCATGGGACCAAGCCACCACCGGCTCCCCCGGCCGGGTCAAGCCGCCATCTTGGACCCTGCGCCACGAGGCCGCGTGGCCTCCACCCGACCCTAACCCTGGGCCTGGCCGGCCCCGACATCCCGGCACCACCATCCACCCAGGAGGTGAGCGGACCACTTGGCAGGTCAATGGGAGAACGAAGCGCCAAGGGCTCTCCCCCGCCAGGTGCCGATCGCCTCCAGCTCCCCCAGGCACTGGCTCCACGCCCTGCTGGGTGTCTGGACACCTTCATCCCGGACCCTCCGACCTCCAAGTGCGAGGGTCCGGACATCAAAGGGCGCCTGCCCTATAACTGGAGCAGCTCCGGAGCAGGAAGGCAGTTGTATCCTGGAGTCGAGAGACACCGAGAGAACTCAGCCTTGACGGACTACTGGCGCTGCCGTAGCCCTACCTTGTGAACTATCGTCCTGCCTGCTGGCGCTGCCGCGGCCTTCTGCAACATCCATCCTCGTCGGGACCTGCTGGCGCTGCCGCGGCCCGTTGTAACGACCATCTTCACCGGGACCTGCTGGCGCTGCCGCGGACCGTACATCGACCATCTTCACCGGGACCTGCTGGCGCTGCCGCGGACCGTGTATCGACCATCTTCACCGGGACCTGCTGGCGCTGCCGCGGCCCGTCCTAGCTCGAACACCAAGCTCGAGGATTGTGAGCTACCCACCATACCATCTCAACTACCAGACTGGTAACCAGACTGTCCCGCTACCCCCTTTTCCCATCTTGAGAGACTTGAATCGAGGGGACCCCTGAGTCCAGACCTCCTTGTACCATTTCATCGTACCTTAAGGAATTGCTTATAAAGAACACTAAATCTTCTCCTTGTGTGGTATCTGTCTGTGGGGGGGAAGTTATTTGTCTGTACGATCGCTGGAGACGGCTCTCCCCGGAGACCTCTCCCCTTGTCCTCGGCCGACCCTCCCGGTCCGTCTAACATTGGTGGCCAGCGGCGCGATCCGAATCAACGCGTATCGTACAGAGAGTAGCTCACCCCACGACAAAACCACGATATCAGCCAAAGATAGCGGTTCCACTGAAAAGTTCCAAATGGATAAGTTGGAAGAATATAGCCACCGCGAACTTAAACAATTTTGCATGGAACTAGGCATTGCTACCACCGGCCTGAGTACCAAAGACGATTTGAAGCGCGCCCTTGAGTCGTGGGCAGAAACCGGGATCGCCGGATCCTCCGACCAAAACAGTGTCGCACCAGAGGGGAACGCCACGGCTCCCGAGGAGCGGGGAACGGGCCTCTCGCAGGAGGAGATCCAAGAAAGAGAAAGAACCAGATTACATGAGTTGGAAATGGCACGACTCAAGATGGACGGTGAACTAAAGTTAGCCGAGCAGAAACTAAATCTAGAACATCTGCGGCTCCGAGAAGAACGTGTGGAAAAACAGAGACAGAGAGAGCTCGAGGAAAAAAGAATAACACTCGAACACGAGCGCAAACTGGCGGAAATAGAACTTCGGAAACAGAATAAAGAACCGGGGGTGCCTGAGCGACCGCACACCCCGGGAGCAACCGAGAAAAAAGTCCACATCCCCAAGGATGTTGTCCGAGAGTATGTCCGAGAGGACGACATACAACAGTGGTTCAAAGCCTACGAGATCGCCATGACCTCCCACCGGATCGACCGGAGTGATTGGGGAGCCGGACTATGGGGGAGGTTCGTCAACGAAGGCCGCGATGCCCTATTGCAGCTCCCAGATCACCAAATGTCGTCCTACGACCACATGAAGGCTGCCCTCCTCACCCGCTACGGCCTCACACCCGAGATGTACCGCCAGAGGTTCAGAGATTGCACCCGGATCCCGGGTACAACTTGGGTGGAGTACGTTAACTATTTCAGCCGAGCCTTCGAGGGTTGGATCAAGGGGAGCCATGTAACGACCTACGAGCAACTCTTTAACCTTATGGTATGGGAACACCTGTCGAACAACTGTTTCGTCGAGCTCAGGCAGCACCTCCTCGACAGTAAATTGACTGACCCCCGGCAACTCGCCGCTGAAGCTGACCGATGGGAAAGCACCCGAGTGGGCCGGAGAGGACCACACGAGCAAAACCGAAGCAACCAAGGCCAGCACCGTCCTCGGGGAGGAGGAGGAGGCCAGGGGCGAGGGAGAGATACCCTCCCGGCAACACCCGTGGCCAGCACCCCGCCCCCGGCCGGCCGGGGCAACCCCCCGATGCGTCCGGGGTTCCGAGCCAACGTCACGTGCCACCGATGCCAGCGAGTCGGCCACTACGCCAATGACCCGAGCTGCCCGCAGAACCAAATGCCCAAGCCCCGCCAGGTAGCTGCCGCCGCCCTGGGGGAAGAACGACTATCAGAGGAACAGGAAGAGTATGAGCCGGCCCAGCAAGAGTGGGAACCGGCCGCCATGGTTCTAGCGTGCCTAGGGGGAAAAGACATGGTCCCGCGGGCTCCCCTACCCGCCAACACCCGGAAATATGGCCAGTGGGTGACCATTAATGGGCGTCGGGCCGAGGCCTTACGTGACACAGGCGCCAGTGTGACGGCCGTCCGCTGTCACCTGGTGAAGCCCGAGCAGATCCTGCCGAACATTCTCTGCCCCGTCCGCTCAGCCGACAATTCCGAAAGTCTGTGTCAAATGGCCTGCGTCCCCTTCGAATGGGGAGGGGTCTCCGGCCTGTTGAAAGTGACGGTCCGGGATGATGCCCCCGTGGACTGCCTCCTGGGGAATGACCTTGAGAGTTCCCCGTGGGCCACCGTCGAAAGAAGAGAGCACCTGGGGATGCTGGGCCTCCCGGACTGGGCCTGCGTAACCACCCGGTCCATGGCCGCCCGTGCCGTCCCCCGATCAGAAGAACCGGAATGGCCAGCACCTCCGCCCCCGGTCGCCCCAGTAGAGGACAACGACGAGGCCAACCCCCCGGAACCAACGGCCGAAGAGAACGCGCAACCCCAGGACCTTCCCGGCCTGGCTCAGTGGCGCCAAGAGGGGGGGCCCACCCAAGAACAGTTCCGCCAGGAGCAAAAGACCTGCCCCTCCCTCGAGGGACTCCGCCAGCAAGCCAGCGCCCAGAGCGCAGGGGACTCCACCGGAACTCACTGGGTCTATTGGGACAACGACCTGCTATACAGCGAACAAAGAATCGCAGAGCTCGGGGCCGGTCGAGTGCTGGTGGTACCTCTCCGCTTCAGAGACTTCCTGCTCACTCTGGCCCACGATGTCCCCCTGGCTGGACACCTGGGCCAGGACAAAACTTACAGTCGCCTAGTGACTCACTTTTTCTGGCCGAAGATGCGGAACGACGTCCTTAACCACTGCCGGTCCTGCCCCACGTGCCAGGCCAGCGGGAAGAGCGGCCGTAAGCTGAAAGCCCCTCTGCAACCCTTCCCAGTGGTCACCACCCCGTTCGAGAGGGTAGGAATAGACATTGTGGGGCCCCTGGACCCCCGCACGGCACAAGGACATAGGTTCATCCTGGTACTGGTGGACCACGCCACCCGCTACCCCGAGGCGGTGCCCCTACGAACTGTAACGGCTCCGGTGGTTGGCCGGGCCCTAATGGGGATCTTCTCCCGGGTGGGCTTCCCCCGAGAAGTCGTCAGCGACCGAGGCACGAACTTTATCTCAAAATATATGAAGTCCCTCTGGCAACAGTGCGGGGTCACTTACCGATTCACGACCCCCTATCACCCCCAAGGGAACGGACTAGTGGAGCGATTCAACCGCACTCTCAAGGGGATGATTGGGGGATTGGAAGAGCCCCTCCGTCGCCAGTGGGATGTACTACTCCCGTGCCTCCTCTTCGCCTACCGAGAAGTTCCCCCGAAGTCCCTCGGTTTTAGCCCTTTCGAACTCCTGTACGGGCACCCTGTGCGAGGGCCCCTCAGCCTAGTCAAAGAAGGTTGGGAGATGGCCCCCCTAAAGACCCCTCCAGACGTCTTCAAGTACCTCCTGGCCCTCCGCAATCAGACCCGGCGCTTCAGGGAGATGGCCAAGGCGAACCTCGAGGCCAGTCAGGAGGACATGAAAAGATGGTATGATCACAATGCCTCCTCCGTCGAGTTCGAACCTGGTCAATAAGTGTGGGTGATGTCCCCCACCGAACCATGTGCCTTGCAAGATAAGTGGACGGGGCCCTTCAAAGTGGTCGAGCGCAAAAGCCCCGTCACTTACCTCATCGACATGGGGACCCCCCGGAACCCCCTTCGGGTCCTCCACACCAACAGACTCAAACCACACTTTGTGCGCTCAGAACTCAGCCTCCTGATGGCTACGGACAGTGGGGCAGAGGAGGACTCCGAACCCCTCCCGGATCTCCTGAAGACTCAGGAGAACGACGGTTCCGTGGACGGGGTCCGGCTCTCCGATGCCCTCACCCCAGAGCAACGCCAGGGCTGCCGGGACCTCCTGCTGCGGTTCGCTACACTGTTCTCCCTCACCCCCGGGGTCACCCCTTGGTGCTTGCACGACGTGGACACCGGGGACAGTCCCCCTATCCGACACCGGGCCTACCGCGTGCCAGATCGGGTACGGGCCTGCATCCAAGAGGAAGTGGCCAAAATGCTCACGATCGGGGTCATCGAGCCCTCGGACAGCCCCTGGGCCAGCCCGGTTGTACTGGTCCCCAAAGCCGCTGCCCCCGGCACCACACCTGAACTGAGATTCTGCGTCGACTACCGGGGCTTGAACGCTGTCACCCGGACCGACGCTCATCCTATCCCCCGAGCGGATGAATTGATCGACCGGCTGGGGGCCGCCCGCTACCTCAGCATCTTCGACCTAACAGCGGGCTACTGGCAGATCGGTCTCACACCCCGGGCTCAGGAACGGTCCGCCTTCTCTACCCCCGATGGCCACTACCACTTCAAGGTCATGCCCTTCGGCATGAAGAATTCCCCCGCTACTTTTCAACGTCTCGTAAACCAGGTCTTGGCGGGGCTCGAAGAGTTCAGCGCCGCCTACCTGGACGATATCGCTGTATACAGCCGCCACTGGTCCGACCACCTCCTCCACCTCCAAGAGGTCCTGCAGGCCCTCCAGCGGGCCGGCCTCACGATTAAGGCCGGCAAATGCCAAATTGGTCAAGGGTCCGTGACCTACCTCGGACACCAGGTGGGAAGCGGGCTGGTGGCCCCGCTGCAACTTAAAATTGCTGCCATCCAGTCCTGGCAGCCCCCCGTCACCCAGACCGAGGTCCGAGCCTTCTTGGGGCTCACCGGCTACTACCGGCGGTTCGTGAGGGACTACGGCAGCATTGTGGGGCCCCTCACGGGTCTCACGTCCAAAAACCAGCCGAAGCGGATTAACTCGACCCCCGACTGTCAAGCGGCCTTCGAAAAGCTGAAGGCCCCCCTGTGCACCGCCCCTGTGCTCCAGGCCCCCGATTACAGTCGGGAATTCGTTGTACAGACAGACGCCTCCGACCACGGCATCGGAGCGGTTCTTTCCCAACTGAACCCCGAGGGTCATGACCAGCCGGTGGCCTTCATCAGCCGACGTCTCCTGGCCCGAGAACAGCGCTGGAGCACAATCGAGAGGGAGGCCTTCGCCGTGGTGTGGGCCCTCAAAAAGCTCCGGCCCTATCTCTTCGGTACCCACTTCCGGGTACAAACCGACCATCGACCCCTGCAGTGGCTGATGCAGATACGGGGGGAGAACCCAAAACTATTGCGCTGGTCCATCTCCCTGCAGGGAATGGACTTCACCGTGGAGCACCGACCGGGCCAAGACCACGCCAACGCAGATGGCCTGTCACGCTTTTTCCGCCTCGACGAGGAGAGTCCCCAAGAAGATGGGTGACTCTCCCCGCCTTCAGCTGGGGGGGACGCATGTTGGACAGGCCACACGAAGGGCTTGCTCCCTCCCCGCATGACAGGGCCCAAGCCCCGGCCCGCCAGGCGTGACCCACGAGAATCACCCGCACCCCGTCTCCCGACGGAACTCCAGCCCCCGGACCTCCATGTATCACGGGACCAAGCCACCACCGGCTCCCCCGGCCGGGTCAAGCCGCCATCTTGGACCCTGCGCCACGAGGCCGCGTGGCCTCCACCTGACCCTAACCCTGGGCCTGGCCGGCCCCGACATCCCGGCACCACCATCCACCCAGGAGGTGAGCGGACCACTTGGCAGGTCAATGGGAGAACGAAGCGCCAAGGGCTCTCCCCCGCCAGGTGCCGATCGCCTCCAGCTCCCCCAGGCACTGGCTCCACCCCCTGCTGGGTGTCTGGACACCTTCATCCCGGACCCTCCGACCTCCAAGTGCGAGGGTCCGGACATCAAAGGGCGCCTGCCCTATAACTGGAGCAGCTCCGGAGCAGGAAGGCAGTTGTATCCTGGAGTCGAGAGACACCGAGAGAACTCAGCCTTGACGGACTACTGGCGCTGCCGTAGCCCTACCTTGTGAACTATCGTCCTGCCTGCTGGCGCTGCCGCGGCCTTCTGCAACATCCATCCTCGTCGGGACCTGCTGGCGCTGCCGCGGCCCGTTGTAACGACCATCTTCACCGGGACCTGCTGGCGCTGCCGCGGACCGTACATCGACCATCTTCACCGGGACCTGCTGGCGCTGCCGCGGACCGTGTATCGACCATCTTCACCGGGACCTGCTGGCGCTGCCGCGGCCCGTCCTAGCTCGAACACCAAGCTCGAGGATTGTGAGCTACCCACCATACCATCTCAACTACCAGACTGGTAACCAGACTGTCCCGCTACCCCCTTTTCCCATCTTGAGAGACTTGAATCGAGGGGACCCCTGAGTCCAGACCTCCTTGTACCATTTCATCGTACCTTAAGGAATTGCTTATAAAGAACACTAAATCTTCTCCTTGTGTGGTATCTGTCTGTGGGGGGGAAGTTATTTGTCTGTACGATCGCTGGAGACGGCTCTCCCCGGAGACCTCTCCCCTTGTCCTCGGCCGACCCTCCCGGTCCGTCTAACAATGGGTATATCTGGGTGTGCTTGGGACAGTCATGGGAGTGGGAAGTGTGGATGGTGCAGGGGTAGGGGGGGGATGCAGCGCTGCAGGAGACCCACTGCTGCAGTCAGTGTCGGGTCTATGGACCTCAGCAACATGCGTTGGTCAGACATCGCAGCTGACATGCCCTCCATGTATGACTCCATCTGGGTGAACACTCGGGTGTGGCCATGGAAGACATTAAGCATCGATGTCTGACCAACCTGCAACTGGCGCAGGATGTCCACAGACTCGGCATTCACAGCAGCAGTGGAGACAGGGGCAGGGGGTGCGGTGCCTGGCAAGAAGGAGACATGTGGTCGCCTAGCACGGCTGGAAGGGACCCGAGCAAGTGGGAGGCCGGTGATGGGAATGGAGGGGGCGGGTAGAGATGGAGTGCTGCTTTCAGCTGTGGGAGCAGCCTCCGCCCCCTCGGAGAGCTCAGCCTCAGACCCGTCAGCGTCATAGTCGGTGGTGGGACTGGACAGGTCGTCCGCCTCACTCCCCTCGGCCTCCGTGCCACTCGATGCGCCAGACAAGACTGCACTGCTGGCACTGGTGCTCGATCCCTCCTCACGGTCCGTGCCAGTGTCTCCCTCGGAGTCCCCTGACGATGCTGTGGGCAAGGTGAAGAGACAGGAAATAATCAGACACCTGTATACATATGTCACATGAGTCAAATCTACATAGGTCACAGTGCATCGCCTGAAAAGCAACATGTGTAACATCTACAATACAAGGAACATATGTAGGCCCTGCAACACACAGTTGGTTGACCCACCATGCCACTGAGAAACAATGGCGAGCATGACACAACAGCAAATAACTTGATATCAAATTAGACAGAGGAGCCCGGCTCTGGGGACACTCGAGCACAGCATCTGCACCACACAGCGTTGCCAAAAAAGGGATGAGCAGGAACCATGTCTTTTAACTTTTGGCACATGCTGCTTAGCAAATACATTAAACCATGCCCAACATGACTGGGCCACTGCACCTTGAGTGTATGTCCAGACAAACATCACACACAGGCCAGAACTGGCAAGGAGACTTCAGGTTTTGACATGTAGGCCTTGCCCGCACAAACCACCCCCTACCTGAAACAATGTGATTGAGACAGAGGAAGTACTTACACCTCTTACTCTGGGATAAAAACACATGGCCTGCAATAAATCCTGATTGTACACAAACTACCCCTCGTGCGCCTGTCCACATATATCATTGACAAACAACCATCATCAGATAGTTGTACCAACACACACAGGCACTGGCCACTGTGAGTGTGCACAAGCAAAATTGGGTCACCCTGTACAGTGGACACATGTAGCACAGTTTACGTAAATACAAATGAGGCCAGGGTACAATGCCACAGAGCCCAACCTATGCTGAAGACACAGAGAATGTCCACATTGTTGGATGACACACATGATACCGGAAAAGGTGACCCAGGGCACGGTAGTGGCCACGCTCCTCCATGGTCCTGTATGGATATGACTACAACTGAAGCAACCGTCCCTGCACTGTGCCTCTCTCCCACTCATGCACATCATGTCAGAGGGCACAACATTGAAGATGCATGCTACAAGGCCGTACACTTTTAAGACACACTCCTATGTCGGGACTCAACATCAGGGCCAACTAACATGGACCCCACAATGACTGAACTGGACAGGGCACAGGCAAGGTCCCAAAACCTGTTACACACCACCCCCACACATGATGCTGCAAGCATTGGGCACTTGGATTAACTGGCAGCCTAGATAACCTTGTGCAAGAGTGACTACACACAGACCAGGGAACACATGGCAAGGAGGGGAAGGGAGGAAGAACAGCACCGGTTTACTTTGGGGAACAGGATCTGCACTGCACATATAAACCCTGGCAGTGTATCCATGCAACTGCGCACTTCCAAAAGCTGGTGACATACAACAAACACACATTTACCTACACCCTTCCTGCTGCTGCTTCTCCCGTAAGCGCCTATCCAAGTCAGGGAAGACCACCGCCAGCACACGCTTCTGGATGTGGGTCAGACGCCAGCACCCGCGGTTCTTGTGGCTCTCAGGTGAGTCCCCCAGCAGGACCCGTGCGATCCTCCTCGTCCAGCACCGGATATCCTGCCAGCGTTTCCTCACCTGGGCTAGGCGCCGCTTCCGACCCTCCGTCTTCCTCACGGCACTGACGGCTTGCCTCCATATCTCCCCCTTGGCATAGACGCCTACCTGTGAGGATGCAAAAGTGAGAATACTTTAATCCACCTGAGCAATGTCACAGAGACACACATATTACTAATTTGGCTTGTTTGAAAAGGGCATGGTATGCAGCCAACTCATTGCACCTTTGTCATAGTGACATTATCCTCTGGGGAAGGGCAAATGCACTAAGTGGCATTGAAAGTACACAGGTGGCATGAGGGGTATGACACAATCAATGATCCAGGCTCACACTGTGCATCCCAAGCTACACCAGGATTATGTACAGCACCTCAAAGCAGTCACATGCCCCAGGCCACTGACGCAACCTCAGCAGAGTACACTGACACACACAGGCACAGAACAATCACCTCCCATTGCCAACTGCAGGTACAAACCTCACTCTGCACATGTGCCACTAGACTGGGGGGTGTCACAGGTGTGGGGCTGGTTTAGCACGGCAGTCATACAGCACTGCTCCCTGCTCACATGAGATGGGCAGTGTATATCCATCCCTCATGCAGCTGGGGTACAACACTCCACATATGCACTCACCCACATGACAGGGGACTTACACACACACACCAATGTGCAGGGGACGAACACATCATTTGGACACTCTCACCACAGTTACACTCAACTCACACACATCTGTGGGTACTGCCACCTGTCACACTGGGGGGACCACAGAATCACATCAGGACTGTAGAAACTACATTCCCAGGAGGATTAGCCAGGCTGAATGTGGCATGCACCATGCATTGATTGTCACAGTGAGCACTATGTAAGTGAGGAGTGCACACAGGAACTACAGCATGCTCTGCATGGGAGACATGAGGCCTCCTCCCCCGGGACCCACTCTAAACAACATTGCATGTCTGTCACACCTGGACGCAATGCCAGAAGTCACAGTCACAAAAAAGGGGCACAGTCTAAGCTAGTGGACTCAGCACTCACCTGCTCCCCTGGTCGACCATACAGCATGGTGTACTGTGGGAGGATCACATCCACCAATGCCATATTCTCCTCCATGGTGAATGGCTGGGCCCTCTCCACAGACCTGGACATGGTGCCAGAGGAATCACGAGCAGCAGCAGTGTTGTGGAATGAAAGGATGTGCAGGCAAGTGCTCTCTCATGGGACCTGGCTGCCTTATATCTGCCTTGCTGGCCTGTTTCATTCACAGGAGTACAGAGTGATTGGTCAGTCACATTTGCATCCTACGTTTCCATCAATCCTTTTAAACCTACCCCAGTGAGTGCCTTTGCATGGTTTAAAAATTGAGCATGATGTCAAGTCAACAACCACTTTGCAACAAAGTATATTGTCTCCAACTGACTTTTGCTGGCCACCTGATGCAAATTTTAAACTTGAAACTCGGTCTCCATGACAACCAGCATGCATTTAGGCCCTTATACTTGTCCCTCATGTGTCCCCTATGTTATTTCAATATTCACACACAGGTACGGTGCGTTCCACGGCCCTAGGGCACCCCAACTGCAGTGAAACGGACCGTACACACATGTGTATGGTCCCTATCACTATGGGAGTGCTGGCATATGCGTATGCCATAGTAATACGGACCGTACATGCGTGTGTACGGTCCCTATCACTATGGGAGTGCTGGCGTATGCGTACGCCATAGTAATACGGACCGTACACGCGTGTGTACGGTCCCTATCACTAGGCATACGCCATAGTAATACGGACCGTACACGCGTGTGTACGTTCCCTATCACTATGGGAGTGCTGCCGTAGGCGTACGCCATGGTGATACGGACCGTACACGCGTGTGTACGGTCCCTATCACTATGGGAGTACTGGCGTATGCGTACGCCATAGTAATACGGACCGTACACACGCGTGTACGGTCCGTATCACCATGGCGTACGCCTACGGCAGCACTCCCATAGTGATAGGGAACGTACAAACGCGTGTACGGTCCGTATTACTATGGCGTACGCCTACGGCAGCACTCCCATAGTGATAGGGAACGTACACGTCGTGTATCGTCCGTATTACTATGGCGTACGCCTACGGCAGCACTCCCATAGTGATAGGGAACGTACACACGCGTGTACGGTCCATATTACTATGGCGTACGCCTACGGCAGCACTCCCATAGTGATAGGGAACGTACACACGCCCTCAGAGCGTATGTATGGTGCGTTTCACACCTGACAGAGGTGACAAGCGGCACACAGAAAGGAATTGAGCTGTCATACTTGGCCAAGGCTGGACATCAAGGCATTGTCTGTGCAGTACTACGTCGGGCACAGGTGTGTCAGGCTGTGATGTGGCACATTACTCCTGAGGTGTGAAGCAAATAAATGTGTGATGACCTGTGTACACATGTCATGTGTGATGGTGCACTATGTGCCACACATCCCCTTCACTCCTTTGACATGTGTGCATGTAGTACAGACTTGTTGAGCCATGCGTCACTGGCATGGCACAGTCACCAACACCCGCAACTGTCCCCTGATGCCAGGCACACAGATTATTACACCTGACATGTGAATACCCGCGTTGCACGATGTGACTATGTCATGTGTGTGTCAAGTGTTCCCATAAGCTTGCGGTAGGTGTTCCGTCAAATGCATCTGCAGTTGCTGCAACCAACATGTGTCTGTGTGTAGATGGGCATGGCACACTGTTATGCACACCAGGCCTCATGTGTGATCCGACGTAAGGTGTGTATGTATGCATCGAACACGGAGTTGCGAAACAAGGACATATCCGCATACTCTCAATGTATGTGTGATCAGTCTTGACATGTACTCCTTCATGGCAAGGTGTGTGGTCTGTCCTTTTTCTATGACATGTGACCTGTGCCTCTAGTGTTCCGCAACCTGTCTGTACGATAAACATCCTTCGTATGCACATATGTGGATGTCTGTCACTCCTGTAATGCGTCTGCCTGTTCACTTACACTGGCCCACAGCTAGTCTCATGCCATGGCATGTTGAGCTTGAGAATCCACATTTGTAGCTGCCTCTTGGTAGGAGTGTCAACTGCCTGACATACGTGTCCAGGGCATATTGCACAGACCTGACTCTGTATGTAGCAAATGTGTATTGCCTGTTGAACATGTGCTCAGTACATTGACATTGTGGGTGTACTATAATCACTCTTAGTTGTCCCTTCCAATTTACTGCAGGGCTCCTCCTCTCCCCCGACCAATTCCGGACTTGGCTGACCTGAGGGAACATGACTGTATACGGCGCTACCGCTTCCCCCGACAGTTGATTGAGAACTTGACGGCAAAGCTGGCACCACACCACCAACCGCTACACATGTATCCTACTGCACTGACACCCAAGATGAAGGTGATGGCAGCCCTACATTTCTTTGCCACGGGTACCTCTCAATATACCATAGCTCATGTTGGTGGCATGTCCCAAACCATGTTCAGCCGTGTTCTGCATGATTTTTTAGAGGCCATGTTGGATCACCTGGATGAGTTCATTAAATTCCCCACTCCTGAGCAGTTGACAGGTGTCAAGGGTGAGTTCTATGCCCTGGGAGGGATGCCCCATGTCATTGGGTCCATAGATGGAACACATGTGGCTTTGGTACCACCAGAGGCACAGGAGGTAGCGTATAGGAACCGCAAGCATTACCACTCCATTAATGCCCTTGTGGTGTGTCTTGCCAACATGGTGATTTCCCATGTCTGTGCTCGTTTTCCAGGATCAGCACACGATGCCAACATCATGAGGCGTAGCAGGGTGCCTGAAATGATGCTGCAGCTGCGCAACGAACGAGCATTTATTGTTGGTGGGTATACTTTGTCAGTCCTGTATTTAGCGTCATCTTCCTGTCTTACTGCTTCTCCTGACCCACTTTTGTCCATGATGTTTCCATGTAGGGGACGCTGGCTATCCCAACATGCCATGGCTGATCACGCCTCTCCGCAACCCCAGCACGGCCGCCGAGCACCGCTACAACAACGCCCATGGGCGGACCAGGCGAGAGATAGAGAGAACGTTTGGCCTCCTGAAGAGCTGATTCCGGTGCCTCCACAAGACCGGCGGCGCACTCCCATATGCACCGGTGAAGGTCTGCAAAATCTTCCTCGTGTGCTGCATGCTGCACAACATGGCAGTGGAGAAAGCTGTGCCACTCATCCTGGATCCGGATGAGCAGGACCATCCACCCGTGGAGGATGAAGGGCTTGGTGACGAGGCAAGTGATGTGGAGGAGGAGGAGGCGGAAGAGGACATCCGGAGTCGGCTCATACGCAACTTTTTTGCTTAGTGGTGAGTTCCAGTGTCTGAGTGTGCACACATTGGGCCGTGTGTGGCATGTGTTGCAATGTGTGTGTCCATCTGCATGTACCAAGTGAGTCAGAGATGTGTTTGGATGTGTAACTCGAGTGATGGTGCAATAGAAGAATGTTTTTCCAGAGTCATCATTGTCACCTAGCATGTTGACAACCTTATACGTGTCGAGTACATGCCCATGCAAGCGGATGTGCTGCTTTTGGCTGATTTCTTGTGTGTCTCTCATCCCCAGGTACTTGCGCATGCTGTCTGCTGGTGGCATTGTTGTGGTCCTGCTATTCCTCATGAACACAGCAACGTGTGCTGAATCAGCGTTACATGCACGGACAAGTTTGAAAATCTCCTTAGGGTAAGGGATGCATCACGGCTTTTTGGGTGTGTTATTTGTTTGGAATGTGTGTGCACTGCTCCTGTTCATGTTTGGTTACTTTGCATACATGTAGAATCACCATGGGGCACATGACATGGAGCTGGATTCACCTGAATTGATGGTCAGACTTGGTGACAGTCATCTGTAATGGGATAGTGGATTGTGATGAAGGCATCAATGTGTGTAAAACTGCCCTCGGAAACATATGGGTTGCACCGGGTTGACATGGTGTGGGACTTTCCCATTAGAAGCTCAATGGTGTATAGCAGCCTCTCCGTGAGCAGCAGGGGGTGTTTAGCTGTAACCCGCCACTTGTGTGCCAGTTCAATGGATTTCCAGCATCTGCGGTGCAAAGGGGGGTGCCAGTGTCGGTCCCACATGTTCATCCACATGACCTGTGTATGTGTTAACAGAGTGATGTGTTGCATTCCGACACACATGACTAATAAAGGTGTCCCTCTGCCTCCAAGGTGCCTCATCTCTGTCAATGCTGGTCTGTTACCACTGTGCATGCGGCATGTCTAGCATAGTTATCAGAGATAGTGCCTATGAGTCTATGTGTAGAGTAGCAAGATGCAAGCTGTTTGTCAGGGATTATAATCTGTATTGTGCATGATGTACATGGCTGTGTAGGTATTGTGGCAGGTCAGTCTCCACGACGGCCACTGTGCTGCATGTGCATCCATTGCATGTGTGTGTGCCATGTTGAACCAGACATTCCTTCCTTGGCATACACCTTTTGCATAGTTCCTTCCTGACATCCTTGTCTTTGTGTGCAACTTGTGGGATTGTTTTCTTCACATGGCGCATGCTGCTGCAGGCCCTGCAGCAAGCGCACCCATTGTCCAGGCACACGAGCTGGTGTTCATCATGGATTGCTTGCTCACATGTGCTATGCTGATCAACAGCATCTGTGCCTCATGCTGCAGCACACTCTGCATTATGCACAAGATCCCCAGTTCCATCCACCTCAAGGCAAGACAGACCATCCCCCAGGTCAAGTACAACTTCCGTGTCTAATTCTACCCTGCACTTTACGGACATGTGCGTTACAACTCACATGATACTTCTCCACATCCAGGGTGCATCTGCACAGCTCTGCCTCTACATCCGGCGACCAAGCCACATCAATGTTCAACAGAGATGGGGGAAATGGATCACTGCCAGCTGCAGGATGACCTTCACAATCCACGTCCACACCCAGGATGCAGCCCACAACCCCAACACAACCTTGTGGCACTGTCATCCAAGATCCCATTGTGCCATCTCCATGCATCCAACCTTGGCCTGGCCACCATTCTCCACATCCACCTGACTCAAGCATGCAGGACATGGTTCTGCCACCTGTCTACACATACCTGGGAGTAGCAGCCCAGGACACTCCACATGATCCCTGACCTCTGCGCATGACTGTTGCTCTTCTAAATAGGTCTGTCGGCACAGTTGTGCGGGCACCCCCTCAGATGGTTGGGCCCATCACAGGTGAGTATGGTGCTCCATGTCTGTATTGGATGATACATTGTGATGATGAATACTGGCCCCAGCTAGGCCCGCAGGACACAAGGGTTCGCTCTCCTGTAATGGAATCTATAAGGAAGTTGGCACGGAAACTGCAAAGTACAAAGACAGCATTTATTAACCCTTAAGGGTGGTCCTACAATCCACACAACACTCTTCAGTATTGCATAGAGTAGCACAAAGAACTTGCGTACATGGTCCCCTTTTATACACAATAGAGGGGCTCATAAGTGGGTGGATACAACATGAGATCGAAGAACATTACCATTTATGGTCATTTGCGATACCGAATCAATATGTGGGCGGAGCTAACACACTCCTTGAGCCCGCGAAAACATGGTCAAGCAAGGCTAACTGATAACAGATGTGGTCAAGTCTGGGCATGCGCCAGATGGACAAAGAAGCTATTTATAGACTGTTACTAGGCAGATTACAAGAGCAACTAACACAGAGGTTGGACTCTTCTCGTGGTAAACACGTGGAGGCATGACAATACAAAATGGAGTCCGAACTTCGGTCAACATAACAGCGAAAACATGCTCTAAAGGAAGGGAACTAATGTCTTTAGTGAATGCTTAATCACATCGTTGTTTTAATTTACAACAGGCGACCCTTTCAGCATTTACTGAAGACATCCGGTTTGTTAGGATAATCATCATATATGTCAATTGTCATCATTTCTTCGACTTCTTTAGCTAACCGTTTCTGATGTGCAACATCGGCAATAGCTTTCTTATCAGGGATGCAGAACGATACGCATAAGGAAGAGAGCAATGGACCACATTGAACACAGATACAGCAAAAGAACAGAATTGCTATAATGATACAGAGACCAGTTAAGACCTTCCATCTCCAGGCAGTAACCAATGCCCAAAACCATCCAGAAAAGGACCAAGTGCCGTTTTCTGTGTGGATTTCAGCTGCGATTTTGTGTAGTTTATTAATGGCATTATAAACTGATGGCGTATGATCAGGGATAAACACACAGCAGCTACTTCCAATAATTTTACAAGCTCCACCTCGATCGGCTAACATGACATCTAATACCATACGATTCTGTAATGCAACAATTCTAGTAATTTGCAATTCTTCCGTAAGATTCCCAAGAGCAGCAGCAGTTTGGTTTGTCACGGCTTCTACCACTCTTGTTAATCTTCGGATCTTCCTACTGTTCAAAGCGGCTCCAACAAAGAAAAACAGTCCTAAGTTAAAATCAATATACTGTTGCAAGCTGGTATCGGTCTGATCCACATCATCAATTGATAGAGTACGTTTATACCTATTTACAGTCACATTATTCAACAATTTCAGATCTTTATGATAAGATGCGGGTGCTAGGAATACAGGAGGTAATAGGAATGATACATAGCATACCCCAGACCACCCAGCCGGCAGACGGTAATAACCTTTATTTCCACACACAAAGTATGTATTATGGGACGCTAGAAAGGTACTAATATTCAATCCATCAATGTTCAGGACAGTGATGCAATCACTGACACCAACAGGAATAAAACCCACACTCTGGACACACAGGTCCGCTTGAGCTTGTGCCACTTGAATCACAAATTTGTCCTTCCCCACAGTGTCTCTAGTGTTCGTGAAGATATAGGGAATGGATTCATTGTCTGGTCGGTACTCTTCCCATTCCCAAATTGTCCCATTCGCTTGCGGATACCCATTTTTATCCTGGTGACATTCTTTATTAAGTCTGAATAGTAATCGTCCCACTGTCGGCTTCCGAGTGGCAAAAAGCAAAGTGTACCATGCTCTACAAGAGCCATTATGAGAGAAAGGAAGTGGTATGAATGGCGTTCCTCCTTTCTTCTGATGAGCCGGCATCATCCCACATATCCAACAGTTCGTAGCGTTCGTAGCAACGTGGGTATGATGCAGCATCTGGATGAAAGTGTTATTCAAATAAGACTGTTGATGCTTCAACTCTTGATACGGTAATGTATAAAAGTAGTGCTCCGCAGGCACCGGAGTCGTCAACACAAGTGTTTTCCGAGCAGGAGTTACCTCCTCTACAAACCATGTGGTTATCCCCACGATAGCTACTGTCAGCATGAACCCTGATGCACAAAGGATTTTCTTCTTCTCCATGTCAAAAGAAATAAAACCCTGATATCTTCCTGAAACTAAAAGTCTGTCAGAACTCTTCCCCTTGGGCAGCGGTCGATTTCTTCACCAGCAGGCCAAGACGGGTGTCGCTACACTAATGCAGGGCTGATCCCCCCCCCTTGCCTCATCGGCTCTCCGTTTCACTAACCCAAGGGCCGTTCTGACAGTATGTCCCGGTACTGGAAACCTCAATTCCTTGGTCTAAGATGATATCGCCTTCCTCCAGGAGTCGCGTGGTCCGGAAAGAGCTCCTCAGTGATGTTTGGCTCCGCAGCACGGCCTGTCTCTGCAGCCAGGATTTCTCGTTGGTCGGTCAGCACGGCAGGCTCCACCAATCCGGGCGGTATCTTCCGACAGTGCAGAGAATGGATCCAATTCTTTCTGTTGGAGACTCGCACAGCCGTCCTCGTTGCGAGGAGGACCTGCTCAGGGCCTACCCATCTCGGCTCCAAACTGTTCGTTCTGTCGTAGACTTTCACCATGACATGGTCACCAGGCCGGAGACCATGTCCTTCGCCGGTAGACCGATCAGGGAGCGCCTCTCGGACCTGTTGATGAATAGAAATCAGGTTATCCGTTAACTGTGCCAGATAATCATTCATCATTACACAAGGTACATCATACACAGCCTTAGGTTTTGGTGGACCCCAAATATTCATTGGGCGTCCAAAGACGATCTCATACAGTGTGAGGCCAGTTCGAGAGTGTGGCACTGATCTAATTGACAATAACGCCAGCGGTAGAGCGTCTGGCCAAGTCAAAGACGTCGAAGCTTGAATTTTAGCGATCTTAAGCTTCAGTGTACCATTATACTTCTCGACCAGTCCTGCAGACTGAGGGTGAAACACGGCGTGGAACTTCTGAGTGATGCCTAGGCCCTTCAAGACATACTTTATAACATCCGCTACAAAGTGAGGCCCATTATCACTCCACAGAAGTCTACAGACGCCATATCGAGGGAAGAACTCTTTCAGCAGCAGCTTCGCTGTAGTCATTGCAGTATTGTCCTTCGTAGGGTACGCCTCAACCCATTTACTGAAGGCGCAAACCACTACTAGAACATACTTCAAATTGTTACAGCGCTCAAGCTGGATGTAATCCATCTGCAAAACCTCAAAGGGTGCAGTGGGTGTCACAAATCCTCCTGCTGGAGTTCGAGTACCCTTCCCTGGGTTATACCTCAAGCAGATCATACAAGTCTGCACCACCCTCTTTGCCGTGCTAGCAATCTCTGGATGCTCCCAGACTTGGGTAAGCAATTTTACAATTGCGGAAGCTCCAACATGTGCTAGCCCATGTGCCATCTGAACCATAGGCTGTACAAAAGCCGTGGGTAATTTCCATCTATCCATCTGCTTATTTCTCCAGCAGCCTTCATCATCCAATTCCCCCTCTCTAGCCCATTGCTCCCGTTCTTTATCAGAAGCGGTCCTTTGCATTTCTCGCACTTCCTCCTTCGCGTCACGCCATCTTCCCACCTGTGACTTTACTACATACATGGCAGTAGCACCGGGCTGCATCGCAGTCTCCCGTGCTACTCGGTCTGCTAACGCATTCCCTTCTCCGACTTTATCAACTACTTTCCTATGGGCGCTACATTTAACGATGGCTATTTTCTTTGGATATGTCAATGCAGTTAATAGATTGTGAACTAACTCTCCATGCATTATCTGTACTCCGTGTGACGTTAAAAACCCTCTGTCCTTCCAGAGCAGGCCGAAGTCATGCGCTACTCCGAAGGCATAGCGGCTATCTGTATAGACATTCACACATAGTCCTGTACTGAGCTCACATGCTCGTGTTAATGCTATCAGTTCCGCTGCTTGAGCTGATTTCTGTGGTATGCGTGCTGTCTCCACTATCGTTTGTAACGTGGTAATTGCATACGCTGCTGAAGTCGTACCATCTGGTAGCTTCAGGCATGATCCGTCCACCCACAGTTCTCCATCTACATCTGGAAAGGGCGTATCCTGGAGATCAATACGACCCTTTGTTTGTTCTTCAGTCACAAGAATGCAATCATGCGCTTTCCGCGCCTCAGGCTGGGTCTCGGGGTATGGCAACAATGTGGCCGGGTTTAACGTTACGCACCTTTTTAACGTAATATGAGGAGCCAAGAGCGTCAACTCATATCCCGTTAAACGGGCACTAGTCAAATGCTGCGTCTTTGTTTGATTAAGCAGGGCATCAACAGCATGGGGAACTAACACCAACAGCTTATGGGATAACACAATTCCTTCACTTTGGCGTATTGACACAGCTGTCGCCGCAACCGGGCGAAAACACCCTGGTAATGCTCGGGCGACAGGATCAAGTACAGCCGAAAAGTATGCACAAGGGCGCTGCTTATCGCCGTGCATCTGCACTAAAACTGATAATGCACATCCATCTTTCTCATGCACATACAACGAAAAGGGTTTAGCATAATCAGGGGTCCCTAACACTGGTGCTGAACAAAGGGCCTGTCGTTGTTGCTGAAAAGCAGCGTCACACTCATCTGACCAGGGGATCGGGATGGGCGTGTCTTTTGTCAAGAGAGCTAACAATGGCTTAGCTATGTGTGAAAACCCCAATATCCACTGCCTACAAAAAGAAACAAGACCCAAAAATGCACGCACATCCTTCTGCGTGGACGGTCTCAGTGTGTCCAAAATTACTTGAATACGATCCGGTGTGAGTGCACGCCCCTCCTTAGACAAAAGGTGACCCAAATAAGTCACCTTTGGTCTACAGAATTGCAATTTCTTCCTCGATACCTTATGATTGTGGGATGCTAAAAAGGAAAGTAAGGATACCGTACTTTTTTCACACAACTCCAGGGTGTCAGCCGCCAGCAAGATGTCATCGACATATTGAATGAGGGCGACCCCCTCGAGCAGGACAAAGGAATCCAATTGCCTTTTCAAAGCCTGACTGTAAATACTAGGGCTTTCTGTGTAGCCCTGGGGGATCCTACAAAAACGATAAGATCTATTATTTAAAGTGAACACAAAAAGATATCGACTGTCGGGGTGAATGGGAATGGAAAAGAAGGCATTTTTCAAATCAATCACTGAGAACATGGTCGCCGTAGGCGGGACCAAGGTAAGCAACGTCGTGATATCGGAAACCACTGGGTACTGAGGTATCACTATCTTGTTCACTTCTCGTAAATCAATTATAAACCGATAAACCTTAGCATCCGTATCCTTTTTCAGAATGGGGAGAATCAGACTGTTACAGATATTATAGGGAACTTCCTCCACTACCCCCACTGCAATCAAATCCTGCACAATCTGTATGAGAGCCTCCTCGCCCTCCTGGGAGATACGGTACTGTGGGAGGCGCGGTAACACCGCCCCCTCCTGGACACTAATGTGGACCGGTGGGATCACCATTTGTCCCACGTCAGTATCCGAAGTTGCCCACAAAGCACAAGGGAGGGTAGCTAACAGCGCATCCTCTGACATCGCACACATCCGTTCAGACCGGGGGTAATTGTCATTCAATATTACCCGCACACCAGCAGGAGAGCAGCGGATCGTAGCTCTGAAGTGCTTTAACATATCAAGGCCCATAATGTTGTCCGGTGTGTACGGGGCAAGCAGAAACGGGCAGGGCGCAGAAAAAGAATCAACCTTAAATGTGAGGGGCTGTGAAAGAGGGCTTCGGGAGAGTGTACCGTCAAACCCTACCGATGTAACCATTAAGCCGGATGGGGGAGCCCCCGGAACCAATTGTTTAGACAGCGCACTACGTGTCGCTCCTGTATCCACTAGGAACTGATCAGTAGAGCCTAAAACCTCAGCCGATACATAAGGACCCGTCTGATCGACCGGCACCTCAACTGATTCTAACCCCCATCCAACGCTTTCCTATGCGTGCTGAGAATCATGATACCCCGATCGGTCAATCTCCGACACGTGATACTGATGCTGGCGATCGAAAACATTTGATCTATCTCGGTGCTGCCCAGCAGAATCGAAACGAGCCTGTTCGTTAGAATTCCCTCTAAAGTTCGAGAAACCCCCTCTACCTCTCGGGCCCCCCAAAATATGTCCCTGACGCGAAGCACGCAACACCGGGCAATCCCTGGCCCGATGACCCGATTGCTTACAATACGCACATTGGTTCCTATTCAAATCAGATCGGCCCGAGGGAGGACCATAAGATCCTCCCCTTCCTCTATTATTACCCCGTCGGGGCGGGCCATATACTTGTGCCAACATCACCTTTGTTTTTAGATCTTTCGATTTCTTTTCCTCCTGGCCCTTTGCTTCTTGCTCCTGACGCTCATAATACTGGGCGATAGTCAGGAGGGCCGTCGGGGTCGCGGAGGACCAAGAACTCTCACACGCTTTTAAACGGGCCGCAACTGCCGGCAGCAGATTGGCCACAAATTTATCCGCGAAAAGGTGGCGGCCCGTTTCGTCAGCAAGCGACTGGCCGCTAAAGTCATGAAACGTTTCCTCAAAGTGCGTAAAGAAGTCTGCGACTGACTCGTCAACTTTCTGTTTACATGCAGCTAACATATTCCAGTCAATCTTTTTAGGGGGGATAATTGTCTTCAACTTAGCCACAATAGCAGCAGGGAGATCTAAGATAATCTGTGGGGGTTTCTGCGCGGGCTTCCGATCCCTATCCTCATCTTCAAGCACAGACCACTGAGCCTTAAAAGCAGTTACATCATCTACCTTTCGGACAGATCGCCACGTATCCGGTGGCAAAATAAGGCCAAAGAACAGGTCTATATCTGCTAAGGTCATAACGCAAGAATTCAAGGCCCCCTCGACTTCTTCGTAGAAGGCCGCTGGATTCTTGCGAGGATCGGGCAATGCATTCTTCAACGCCATAACATCAGCCCTATGCCACGGAGTATAAACCCAATTATACACAAAATATCCCTTCGCATCGGCAGAGGAGGTGTCCGAGCTAGTCCCCGCTCCTTTAGGAGGAACATACAAAGGCGCCGCTTCTCGCATTGGTTTAACATGCACTATGCCATCCTTATCTGACTGGGAGGTGGATGAGTGGCCCTCTGCTGTGCACGAATCCGACTGCTTCTCCTCCCCTGCTTGTTGGCGCGCTTTTTCCTTAAGGGCCAGCACCGCATCCCGCAAGGCGAACAGCCGCCGAGCCGTATCTGGAGCCTTAGAAGAAGAGAAAACACCATTACGCAATGCTTTAGCATCCAATGACACTTCGTCAGGCTCAAAAACACCAGAACGTTTTCGGAAAGCATCAATCACTTCCTCCGCGAAATGACCCAGAAAATACAATTTATCTCTCTCCTGCCACGGCCCCCAAGTATGGAATAATTCCTCTATGGATATCTTGCCCTTAAGTGCACGGAAGGAAAGTTGCCGAAGTTCAGCCATTTGCTCGGCCGACAGCATGGACCGTGTATCTACCTTACCCGAAGCCGGGTCGGAATCTTGTGGCCTCGGAGCAGATGCGCCAACATAAGGGGGCGGAGAGCGATCTAGTAAATAAAAATCATCATCAAGATTATTAAGGACAGGATAAAGTGGCTGCCGAACAGCATATTGACCCGAGACTTGCAGCCTACGCTCTTTCTCTTGTCTCTCCGTTTGTTCTCTGTCCTCCCGACGCTTCGCTTCCTGTGCTCGCACATGATCATTCTTCCGTTGTTCTTTATCAAACAGTGCTTTCTCACGCTTCTCTCGCTCACGCACTTCCTTCACCCACAACCGTACACACTCAAACATATCCTGACGAGCACGCCGCTTACACATACACTGTTCCACATACTCAATCTTACGTATATCAAACGATCCATACAAAGGCCATCGTAACTCAGGATCTTTTTTCGTATATTTCCTCCATACTGTGCTGTACATTATGGAAGAAAGACCATGCTTCACATACATATCCCTATTAGGAGTCCCCTCTGGGGGAGCCGGAGCAGATTCCTCGAGGTTCAACCGGTTTCCAAAGCAGCAACACCACTTACGGAGTGCGCTAAAAGCAGGCATGCTCAGAAATAATGCAAAATATGCAATATTATAAAGAAAATGGCACTTAATCGTTGCGCCGTTCAAAGTTACACAGCTCCGGAGAAATCTCTCCACATTACCTGCCTATATGTGTTGCAACGCATATATTTTCACAAAGACAAATACGAAATATGACTAGTCATCACAAATCAAACTCAAATAGCCAGACCAGGCTTCAAAAACTCTGAGCAAGTACCGTACAACGGTTCTTACCAATCAAGAGTCCAGATTCCAACTGCCAAGCTCCAAAATCGCCCAAACGGCTCTCACGGCAGGACCGACAGAAGAGGTCTCAGTCGAGGACCGGCGCCACCCAGACGGTCAGCTCGGAAGGGAAGGAAGAAAAACCTCGGGATGCCAGGGCTAAAACGCCGCTGGCAGTGATCACGTCCCCGGCCAAATTCCTGACGGGCGCCAATTGATGAATACTGGCCTCAGCTAGGCCCGCAGGACACAAGGGTTCGCTCTCCTGTAATGGAATCTATAAGGAAGTTGGCACGGAAACTGCAAAGTACAAAGACAGCATTTATTAACCCTTAAGGGTGGTCCTACAATCCACACAACACTCTTCAGTATTGCATAGAGTAGCACAAAGAACTTGCGTACATGGTCCCCTTTTATACACAATAGAGGGGCTCATAAGTGGGTGGATACAACATGAGATCGAAGAACATTACCATTTATGGTCATTTGCGATACCGAATCAATATGTGGGCGGAGCTAACACACTCCTTGAGCCCGCGAAAACATGGTCAAGCAAGGCTAACTGATAACAGATGTGGTCAAGTCTGGGCATGCGCCAGACGGACAAAGAAGCTATTTATAGACTGTTACTAGGCAGATTACAAGAGCAACTAACACAGAGGTTGGACTCTTCTCGTGGTAAACACGTGGAGGCATGACAATACAAAATGGAGTCCGAACTTCGGTCAACATAACAGCGAAAACATGCTCTAAAGGAAGGGAACTAATGTCTTTAGTGAATGCTTAATCACATCATTGTTTTAATTTACAACAGTGACCCGTGTGTGTCCTGTGCCAGACTCAGATCCCAGGGTATGGATGGTTGTAGTTATTTAAAACTCAGGCATGGTTTGACTTTACGACACACACATGTAATGGAATAATGCAAAATGACGGCATCATCTCTAGATTGTGATGATTTTTATTTGTGGTGGGGTACGTGTTGGGGGGGGATGACAAGAGGTGCTTTCCGGGTGTGTAGAATCCAAAGTTCACTGAGGGAGTTGGTATCCTTGCCATTGGAAATCATCAGAGTCCATGCCACAGTCTTTGTCAACATTGGTCAGACAGTGACCAGCAAGTCCATGTGGCAGAGAATGTCAGTTGATGGTGTGCTGCTGTTGGGCCAGAGGGCCAGGTGCCAGGCCAGGTGACCTGGGAGATGGTGATGTTCCGCTGACTCTCACGGTCTTTTGCGTGGACGACCCACCTTCCTGCAGGGACCATCAGAAGCAGGCCGTGATGATGCTTGTGATGCTCCGTCGGATGAATCCTCCTCCTCCTGATCCCTCCCTGTGGCTGGTGGTGATCTTCACCTGGTGGCACAGGGAGGGTTGCCCATGTTGTTGGCAATCCGACGGAGTGAACGGTTCATTTCTGTGTGCACCGTCTGGAGCTCAGCCAGTCTTGCCTCCATCCGTCCTTGGTGTCGCTGCTGACTGGCATGTTGCTCGGCCTGCAGGGTCTTCATCTCCTCGAGGGTCCCCTTCATCTCGTTGAGGGTGGACACAACCTGGCTGATGCCCCCGGTGTCACGCCGGTATGTGTCGAGGATATTGCTGATGTGTGACATTACCGGTTTCTGAGCTAACTGGTCAGGTTCGCGCCTCTGCCATCCTCCACTCCCACCACCCCTGCCCACTTGCGCCTGGCCTGCCGTTGTGAACACATCGGGTCTCCGGGACCCCTGAGGGATGGCATTTGCGGTGTTGCCTGCCTCCTCCTGGGTGCCCGGAGAACCTTGTCCCTCCTGGTCAGACTGGCTGCGTTGTTGTGCGTGGGCAGGGCTCCTGGGTGTCTCCTGGGATGTGGCAGGAATGGGGGTGGTGGTTGGCCCAGTTGTACCTGACGCAGGTGCTGCAGGTGGTTGGACACCAGAGGGGCCAGGTTGGTCGGGGTCATCCACGGAGTGGTGAGAGTCGTCGCTGCCGGTGGGATCCTCTTCAGGCGGAGCCTGGTCCTGTGATTCTTCCCCCCGAGTGTTGGGGGGAGATCGACGACGTTGACCTGTGTGTGAGAGAGAGATAATGTTAATTGTGTTACATGCGACATCGATGTTTCATACATATTACAGTTGGCACAGTTCCTCTGGGTAGTTGGATATGTCTAGCATTCCTCTAACAGTGCACTTCTGCATGGGTATGTCCCTTGGCCACAGCTTTCAACACTTTACCTATGTGTGACACACTCTTAGTTGATGCATCTTTTTGGAACGCAGTCAGCAGTGTAGTGAGTGGGCGTAGTGAGCCATGCAGAGCCACCTTACATGTTGCACTGTACATGGGCATATGGTGTTTTTTCCATGCTATTTGAGAATGCAGGTAGGTAACTTAAGCATTTGTGACTGGGTTCTAACATACACAGTGAGTGGGTATACTGGGTGTAAGGTTAGGTTTGTGCCTGCAGCACGGATGTACACGTGCACAGATTGACACATGGCCCAGTGTTTAGCAAAGGAAGGTTAACGCACTGCCAAACATTGCCTACATGCACACAGTCCACCTGCTGACGAGCGGACATGGCCACAAAACCCAAGGGTGATTTGGTCTCCCTCTGTCTCCCTTTCTCCCTCCCTCTGTCACCCTACTCCCTCTGTCCGTCTCCCTCTGTCTCCCTTTCTCCCTCCCTCTGTCACCCTCCTCCCTCTGTCTGTCTCCCTTTGTCCTCCTCTGTATCCCTCCCTCTCTCTCCATCTCTCCCTCCCTCTGTCTGTCACCCTCTGTCACCTCAGGCCAGCTTCCTGGGCACACACAGTTTGCAGGTCTTTCAAGGGCCATTGGCTTGTTCATGTGGCTTTGTTTCTACTCTCCAGGTATCCATTAGGCGGAGTGTCTGAGTCTGCGCTGCTGCTGTGGCGGTGTGTGCTGACACTCTTTCAGAGTGATGCCTCTTCATTAGCTGCTGTTATGTGCAAATTGTGCCTTCATACCCATGTCATCCTGCAACGCGGCCACCATTTGCAGGCAACACAGTACTGTGTAGGGACACACTGTTTGTATGGCTCTGCCCTAGGCCATATGGGCTGAGGGCATTGTTGTCTGCTTCTGAGTTGCTCAATGTTAATTTTGAGGCCCAACCTCCCGCCATCCGGGACATCCTGTCTTGTGTTGGTGTTTTGTGTGGCCTGTGACTTGGCATGGCCTTGCTTGGTGCATGGGGCATGGAGCCGCTAGTGGCATGTGTGTGTATTTTGAGTGTGGTTGTGTCCGGTGATGGCTTTGGGGTGGTTGCGTGCATAATTGGGATTTGGGTTGTGGATGGCGTTCCCCCATGTGAGGTGAGTTGTTTGTGTACTCACCAGGCTCTCGGACTCCATCTACTCTGTGTACTCCCACCGGTGGCAGCGTGGCCATCACCTTCTCCTCCCAGGGATGGTGGTGTACCGGTCTGCGGGGCGGCCCTCCGCCAGTGATGTTCCCCTGGTTGTGATCGTCCATCATTTTGCGGCGGACCGTCCTCTGCAGATCGTACCACCTGGCTTGACATTCATGCCTGGTCCTTCTGGTGGCCCCAACAGCATTGACACGATCGACGATCCTCTGCCACATGGCAGATTTTTCGGAGATGCTGGTCTGTCTGACCAATGTTCCAAAGAGCCGTGGCTCGACTCTGATGATTTCGTCGACAAGGATCTCCAGCTCATCCTTTGTGAACTTTGGATTCTTGTTAGTGGGCATGGTGTGGGGTGTGGGTGTGGATGGTTGTGGGTGTGTGAGTGTGGTTGTGAAGGTGTGTATGTGAATGTGATGAGGGGGTGTTTGTGATGGTGGTTGTGTGAAGGTGTGCAAGTGTAAGGTGTATTGTTGGTTGTAGTATGGTGCAGTGCGTTGTCTCTGGGGTCTGGCAGTAGTGGATCTGTTGCAAAGGATCATGGTTTGTGAATGTTGGGCCTTTTTATTGGTCCATTTGTGGGTGTGGCTGTGTTTGAACTTTGGGTGAGTGTGTTATAAGGAGTGGTTGTGGTTTGGGCCTCTGTTTAGCTGTGTGGCAGTTGCAGGTCAGTGTATTGGATGTATTTGGGCTTGTTGGACATGTTTTGTGGTGTTGTGCGATTCGAATTGAGTCTCCTTGTGTTTTTTTGCATTGTCCTGGTTCAGTACGAGTGTTTTTAGCGTCTGTACGGTGCGTACATCGGCCATGTTGTTGTACAGTGCTGACCTTTGCTATGACTTAGTACGACTCGTACATGCGCGATGTTGGGTGAGGGTGCTGGTGTGTGGGCCTGGGGTAGGGTGCGTACAGACACGGGCAGGGTGTTGGTCCGCACCGTCCATTGGTGGTGGTGTTTCGCACCGTACATACAGGGGGGGCTGGGTGTATGCTCCGTACATACACGGGTGGGGGTATGCTCCATACATACACGGGTGGGGGTACGCACTGTACATACAGTGGTGTGGGTATGCTCCAGACATACACTGGTGGGGGTACACTCCATACATACACGGGTGGGGGTACGCTCCGTCCATACACGGGTGGGGTGTGGGTACGCTCCATACATACACGGGAGGGGGTACGCTCCGTATATACATGGGTGGGGGTACGCTCCTTACATACACGAGTGGGGGTACACTCCTTACATACACGGGTAGGGGTACGCTCCATACATACATGGGTGGGGGTATGGTCCATGCATACACGGGTGGGGGTACGCTCCATTCATACACGGGTGGGGGTACGCTCCGTACATACACGGGTGGGGGTACGCTCCATAAATACGGGGGCTGGGGGCGTGTTCGGCGCATACATGCGGGGGCTGAGGGGGTTGTTCGGCGCGTACATACGAGGGCTGGGGGGTTGTTCGGCGCATACATACGGGGGCTGGGGGTGTGTTTGGCACGTACATACGGGGGCTGGGGGGTGTTCGGAGCCTACATACAGGGACTGGGGTGTGTTCGGCGCGTACATACGGGGGCTGGGGGGGTGTTCGGAGCGTACATACGGGGGCTGGGGGGGGTGTTCGGAGCGTACATATGGGGGCTGGGGGGGTGTTCGGAGCGTACATACGGGGGCTGGGGTGGGGTGTTCGGCACGTATGTGGGCACATGTCTCCATGGTTGCTATAGGAGTTCGGTCCATATGGTGTTTTTTCCATACGGTTGTACAATCGGACGGACGGGACGGATCATACTTGCGCGCTCAGACTTCAGTTTTCCTATTCGTCCGTAAAATCGTCCGGGGACGTGTCGGACACATTTTCCGACCCGAGGACGTGTGGGGGAATTTTCCCAATGCGATTCGTATGCACTTTTTCCCATACGAATCGTACTTGGCAGTTTGTACGGTACTTGTACGATTCATACGGAAAAAAATCCGGATACGATTCGTACGGGGAAAATTTTTAACGGATCGGAATCGGCCCCTAAGTCTCCAGTATGCGGACGACATTGTCCTACTCTCTCAAACGCCTCGAGACTTGCAGCTGTTGAGTATCCAATTAGCAGAATATACCACCTCAGCTCAATTAGTAATCAACCTCCGAAAATCGAAGGTCATGTGCTTTCCCAGCGGCCATAAAAAATCTCCTAAATTCAACTGTATGTTAAACAACAACTCTCTGTCCCAGGTGGATACATACAAATATTTGCGTTTAAAATCCTGCAGAAAAAACTCAGCAGTTGTTCAACAAACCATCTACTAAAGGTCATAGCAGCAAAATTCCTGCCATCCATTTCATAGGGATCGGAAATGATAAACACTAAGGATTCAACAGTCTTAAACACAGCACAATCTAGTCTCAAGAAATTGTTCTCAATTCCACGCCACACTCCTCAAGCCCAGATACGAATGGAATATGGATTAAAAAAGACAGAACCCAGCAAGACAAGGAGCCCTTGTCAAAAAATACTATTGCAGAATGAGAGCAGGAGAGGAAAACACTTTGAACCACCACAGCTGGAAGGAGGTCGAAAAACAATCCAGGCTGAGTGAGTCAGTATACCGAGTTTTAAAGCAACCCCTTTCAGCACTAAAGCTAGAGGTTACTTGACTCACAATAACGGCCTACTCCGAGTTTAAACAAATAGGTAACAAAGCCATCAAGCAAAAATTGCTGTTAACAGACAGAGCCTTCTTTGTTTTTTTTTTTTTTTTTTTTTGAAACCGTTTATTACATTTTAAAAAGGTTACAAGTATGGGCCTACAACCATCCGGCCGGCCGCTAGAGTGGCAGAAGCATATGACATACCTACAGTAAGAGTCTCTTGGCGGTGCAGATTGGTAAATCAGGAGATAGCAATAGCGCAGGCCACATAACTCCAAGCCCACAATACGGTTTCCTTTTTTCAAAACAGAACAACACAAAAAACCACACCCGCAAGGCAACCCGCCATCCAAAGTGACGGCACGTGCTCCTTAAGTGGGGGATCCCAACCAGCAGCCAAACTCTGAAGAGGGGAATGGGAATAGATCAGGGACTGGGGAACCACATGCCCGTGGCTGAGGGAGGGGGTCGGCTAGGGGGACGGAGCTGGTGAGGCGGCCGGTAGCAGTGGCGGCTCACAAATACCCCCGCGATAGGCGTTCCAGGGGCCCCAGATTTTCACCCACGCCCCAGGCTTACCCCTTGCCACATACACTACCTTTTCACGAAACATACACCAATCCATATGTTCTTTCCAGGCCAACACCGCTGGGGGCCTCTGGGATCCCCACAATTGAGCAATGTCACGCTTAGCTATCATGTATCCCAGAGTCACCCACCGCGTCTGCGGGACCGAATAGTCATTTGGTTCCCACACATTCAGCAAGCATCTCCTCGCTTCAGGCAACAGCGCGACACGCGTCACCACACGCAGGACCTCATGCACACCACGCCAGAATCGCTCCACCTTTGGGCATTCCCACAGAATATGCATGAAAGTTGCCAAGGCACCACAGCCACGCTTACACAATCCGTCACCAACAAAGCCCATACGTAGAAGCCTTGGCCCCGTCACGTAAACCCGGTGGAGGATCTTAAGCTGGACGAAGCGAAGGCGAGCCGGGATGGCCACCTCCTTCGGAGAGGCCACCGCGGAAATCCAGTCCTCGTCGTCCAGTTCCAGCCCGTCGACAACCCAGGCCTCGCGGAGACTAGTCAGCAGGCACGATCTGTCGTTGATCAGTTTTTTATATATAAGGGAGATCGTGCTGTCTGGGACATGGCCATCCAGCACTCTGTCCTCCAGGGGGGAAGACTCCGGAATGGTCGCGACATCAGGGAAGACGGAGCCCAGCGCGTGGCGGACTTGTAAGTACCGAAAGTACTCACTGCCTTGCAGCTGAAATTCCGTCTGCAGCGTCTCAAAAGTTTTGAATCCCCCCCTCGTCCAGAGATCTCTCACTGTGCTGATTCCGATCGTGTCCCACTTCTCGAAGCCCTTCGATGTCCACAGGGAGCCCAACCTCTCAGACGCATATAGCGGTGTCGCCCGGGTCAAACGGTCCTTCCACCCCATAGCTGCATTAGCCGCGTGCCAGACACGCACCATGACACGCGTCGGTCCCGTCAGACGGGAGTCGGGCGCGCCAGAGTAGAGCGCTCGACTGTAGTCGCCACCGGGCAGGAGCATCTTGTCCATTTCAAATGCCGGGTTCAGGGCGGGCCCGTAAAGGCCATGATTAATCGCAGCTAGCTGGGAGGCCCAGTAATACCGTTTAATGTCCGGGAGGGCAACCCCCCCATCGTACCACGGGAGCGTCAATTTAGCCAGAGCAATACGCGGCCTCCCGTCCCAGAACAGGCGCCGCTGCAGGCTCTCCACCTCACGGAAGTAGCGCGCCGGAACCAAGTCCATAGTGTTCTGAAGCGCGTACAGAAAGCGCGGCAAGGACATCATCTTAAACAAGGCCGCTCGGCCAAGCGGCGAAAGCGGAAGACGCCGCCAACGCGCAACGTCCTCCCGCAAGCGCTGGAGGGGGGGTAGCAAGTTCCGCTCGTAGCGGTCCTCTGGGTCTAGAGTAATATATATACCCAGGTACCGGAACCCCTGGGAGGCAATCTGGATCGGGCAGTCCCGTGGTAGGGCCGGAGCCTCCCCGGAAAGCACATATACGCAGGATTTCGCCCAGTTGATGACAAGGCCTGAGTTACGACCGAAGGAGTGCAAAACATCAACCAGGACAATCAGCGAGTTACGCGGGGAGGCGAGATACAAAAGGATATCATCGGCGTAGAGGGACACGCGGTCCTCATGCTCGGGGGTCCAGCGGAGACCACGGATAGAGGGGTGCCATCGCAGCCACTCCGCCAAGGGCTCCAAGGCCAATGCAAACAGGAGCGGCGACAAGGGGCAACCCTGACGCGTGCCCCGCCCCAGCGCGAAGGGGGCCGAGACTCGCCCATTCACCACCACCTGCGCCAATGGGCCCGAATACAACAATTTGACCCAGCTAATGAATCCCGGTCCAAATCCAAATTTCGCCAGCATCGCCCAGATGTATGGCCATTCAAGCGTGTCAAACGCCATGGTGGCGTCTAAGGACGCCAAGATGGCCGGCTCCCGCACAGACGGGACACGCGCGAGCACCCCGTGCAAGCGTCGCAGATTAAGAGCCGTGTTGCGATGGGGTATAAAGCCAGATTGGTCTTGGTGGACCAAATCGCCCACCACGCCGACCAGCCGGTTGGCCAGCACCCTGGCGAGGATTTTGGGCTCCGCGTTCAAGAGCGAGATAGGCCTATAGGATGTAACCCGCTCACGGGGTCTCCCCTCCTTGTGGATCACCACGATTGTGGCCAGACGCTGGTCCGGCGGGAGGGAACCCTGCGAGTGGGCCGCCAGGAACATCGCGCGCAGGTGGGGCGCCAGAACATCCGGTCGCAGCCTGTAAAGCTCGATGGGGATACCATTGGGGCCCATGGCCTTGCCGGATGCGACCGAGCGAATAGCCAGGGCAATTTCGTCCGAGGTGGGAGGAGCGTCCAGCAAATCCCTGTCCTCCACCGTAAGGGAGGGCAGCGCGATGTCCCGAAGCAGGGCATGGGAATCTTCCTCCGAGCAGGGAGAAACCGGGGAGTACACCTCGCGGAAGTAATCCGCGAAGCAGGAGACAATGGCTTCCGGCTCGGTGACACGCACACCATCCATCCCCTCAATCAAAGGAACCACACGACTCGCTCTCTCCCTCTTGTCCAACCACGCAATCAATTTACCAGCCTTATCACCCACATCATACAATCGCCCCTGTTGCTCTCTACTGAGGCCCCTGGCCGCCTCCGTGACGAGGGCCCTATAGGCCGCCTGCTTGAGGTGCAGAACATGCAACTTGGCGTCCGTTACCCCGCTCCCCAGGTCACCCTCTAGTTCCGCAATTTCGGCCTCCACCCGGGTTACCTCCTCCCGCTCGCGCCTCCGGGCATGGGAGATAAAGGAGAGGGCCTCCCCTCTGAGAACTACCTTAAAAGCCTCCCACAGGGAGATGGCCGAAGGGACAGACCCCACATTCTCATCAAAGTATCGCTGTAAGGATTTGATCAAGTCGGCACGAATAGTGGGGTCACGCAAGTACCAAGCATTGATTGGAGCCACCCTGCCCTCCCCCCTAGGGAAGACATCGAAATGTAACAGTAATGGGGAGTGATCTGAAATGCCCCGCGCCAGATGGCACACCTCTCCCACCCTCCCAGCATAGGCCGCCGGGACAAGGATGTAATCAAGCCGCGAGAGGCTACCATGGGCACCCGAGTGGAAGGTGTATTGCCGCTGTGCGGGATGCTTTAGTCGCCAGCAATCCACCAGGCCCAGTGTATCTAAAAGGCCGGACAGCCAGGCCTGTGCCCGGGGGAGGTCCCTAGGGGGATGGCGATCCATAGACCCAGAAACTACCGCATTGAAGTCTCCCCCAACCACCAGCAGGCCACCCGGGAGGTCCAGGAGGAGGCGCCCCAAGTCCGCGAATGTAGTAGATTGTAACCCAGGCGGGACGTACACTGATATAAAAACAAACACTCTACCCTCCATTCTACCCACCAGAACAGTGTAGCGTCCCCTCTCATCATGGCGCACCTCATCAATCTCCAACGGGAGCGAGTTCTTGATCATGATACCCACCCCCCGCGAGCCCGAGGTGAAGCCCGAGTGGGCCACCAAACGATAGCCTCGCCGATTCATGGCATGAAAGGAGTTACCTATAAGGTGTGTCTCCTGCAGGAAGATAACATCTGGTGAGATACGTTTCAGGTACTGCAGGACCACACCACGCTTAATCCTGTCCCCCAGGCCGTTAACATTCCATGACAACACAGTCAAATCCCTACCCCCCATCATACGTAGAAGCAATCAGTCGTCCCCCACAGAGCATCTCGAGAGCAACAATACAGTAAAGGGCTTGCCTTGCGGTGCAAACAAACAACACACCCCCCCACCCCCCCATCCCAACAGAACTCCCCCCTCCCTGCACCCCTGCATGAGCCCCGACAGCCCCCCCAAAGTGCAGTGTGCCTGTCGCCCCATAGATGAAAAACTAACTAGTCCCCCAGAGGAGGAGGGAAGCCCCCAACAGACCCCACACGACCTCCATAGGAGGGGAACATAAACGATCAGTAAATGGTAAAGGAATGTTGTCCAGAGCAAGGCCTATTCTTCACCCCTCAGTTCTGATCCGGCGGGCCCTCCCCGCCAACCGCACCCCCCCCACCCCCTCGGCCCCGATCTCCAGGCAGAGTGTCCAACCAGTCCCCAGCCGCCTCGGGTCGGTCAAAAAAGTGCGTGCGCCCATCCACCTCCACCCTTAGCTTAGCTGGAAAAAGCATTGAGTACTTAAGGTTCAGGTCCCGTAGGCGACGTTTAACTCCGAGAAAACTCAGTCTCTGTTTTTGGACCGCCGGAGTAAAGTCTGGGTAGAAATGCACATCCATGTTATCAAGCTTGACCGGTCCCTGTTGCCTGGAGGTCTGCAGGATAGCGTCTCTGTCCCGAAAATTAAAAATCCGGGCAATGAGAGGCCGCGGCGGGGCACCGGCCTTAGGTCTGCCCCCAGGGACCCGGTGAGCACGTTCCACAGCAAAAAGCTTACTCAGCCCCCGGGGCTGGAGATGGGTAAGGATCAATTCTTCCACAAAAAGATCTGCCGCCTCCGCCTCTCGTCCCTCCGGCACCCCCACAATGCGAACGTTATTCCTCCGGGCCCGACCCTCGGAATCCTCCAGTCGCCGGTCCATCAGGGCGCTCGCCTGGCCAAGCCGGCGCACCTCCTTTTGGAGGGCCACCACGTCCGTCGTGAGGCTCGTTGTGGTGTGGGCCAGGGAATCGACCCGGTCGTTGGTTTTGGACAAGTCAGCCCTCACAAGGCTAACATCCACCAGGACCGAGTCTATCTTTTGCGCTAGGGTGTCGAAGCGCTGGTCCACCGAGGCCTTCATCTCTGCGATGGCGCCCATGACGTCCCGGAGGGTCAGATCCACCGGTTGAGCAGATGCCTCCGTCGGGCCCGCCGGGGATGTGCGCGATGTCTCCGGAGATCCCTTCTGGAGGGTGTAGCGGTCCATACTGTTGGATTGAGGCGCCGGGCCACGGCGGGTCGTCTTCACCTTCGCCCGGTCGCCATCTTGTTTGGTGGACATGCCTGCTCTCCCACCGTCGTGCCAATCTCCTCGAAAGGGCCGATAAACCAGTTCACGGGTTCCGGGGGGGGGAGGGCGACCACTGGACCGCAGGACGACTCACGGCCGGCGGGTCAGCCGGGCACCTTGACAAGGCCACACCACCGCACCCCGCTCCGCAACCCTACCTCGCTTGAGGGCAAGGAGAGCGCAAAAGCGAAAGTGAAAGCGCGGGATACGCGAGTCGCCCAGCCCTGCCCGCCGCTGTTGTTCGCTTTGTCCCCGGATCGCCCCACTACTCCAATCCGGGGGGCCAGCGCGGAGAAGGCCGCAACCTTCAATCGGTGCTCCCACCGGTGTCCGGGGTCCGATTCGAAAACGAAAAACGGATGGCGCCTCAGCTCGGGTTCTCCGATACAGTCCCCTCAACAAGGACAGGATATAGCCAGGATTAATTCAGGAGGTCGTGGAGGTCCTCGGGAGCCTCGCACCTACGCGGCCATCTTGGTTGCGCGCTAGGCTCCTCCTGAGACAGAGCCTTCTTAATCGACAAAACACACGCGTGGGCGGTGATGACATCTTACAAATCGTTGAAACCTCAACCGTATTTGTCAGAACACTTCCCAGAACAATATAAGCGGAATCTGACCCTACTGAGACTGGGATCCTTCCCCTCGAAAGATCTCACCCCAAAATAGAAACGGACTTGGTCGACAAAGAATGCCGTCTTTGTGGTCACAGAGATGAGTCACTACTCCACATATTATGCATTTGTTCTGCACTGCTAAACACTCGGAAAACTCTCTTATGGCCAACACTGAGGAGAGAACAAGTAAGGACCTTCAGAGAGGCCGTTATAAAATGCCTGGGAGGCTCGTCTCTCCAATTGTCTTGCAAGGCAATAAAGGTTTTTAACCTAGCGGCAAAAGAATTAGACAGGAATAAAAGATTAACTGAACTTGACTATACAAAATCGTCTTGTTCACCTATTTTAAACTCTGCAGTCCATACACCCTCAGCATGAGCACTTTATTATATCCCGGAGAAATATGGATGCGAGTGTACAGTTTTAATTAATTCATCTAGAAGTTTGCTTCCCAAATAGGGCCGGATTTTACACAGAAATAATCCTAACACTATTTTACCACTTATACAAATGAGTTTACTGATATTTTTAAACCAGAACAATTGTTTGATGCTTTATATATGCTCCAAGATGGTTCGTTCCACCCTTTTATGATTTTAAAGAAATCAAATAAAAGTATTTTTTACCCACAGGCTCTGCAGTGGCAGGCCCAAGGCGTGGTTAAAGGGCTACTTTAAGTGGGTGGCACAATGGGTGCCGCAGGCCCACTAAAAGCATTTAATTCACAGTCCCTGGGTACAGGGTTTACCACTTTACTAGGGACGTACAGGTAAACTAAATATAATATTTGGGGATGAACCAATATTACCATGTTTAGGGGAGAGAGGACAAACACTTTAGCACTAGTTAGGAGTGTTGAATTGCACAGTGTCCTAATACCAGCAAAACCAATGTGAGAAAAATGAAGAGATGCAAGGAAAAAGGTTGGGGGAAGACTACCCTAGGGTGGGCAGTCAAAATATCGAAAATTAAATATCGACCCACACTAATATCGAGTTGATAATATCGAAGGGACAGAATATCGATGTTAAGAATATCGATGGACATAATATCGGACCAGGCATGAATGCCAAGCCAGGTGGTACGATCTGTGCAGGGCAGTCAAGCGCAAGATGAACGAACAACATGCCCAGAGTAACATCACTGGAGGTGGGCTGCCCCGCAGACCGGTACATTACTATCCCTGGGAGGAGAAGGTGATGGGCACGTGGGAGTACACAGACTTCAAGGAGTCGCAGAGCCTGGTAAGTAAACAAACAACGCACGTAACATGGGGGGAACGGCATCCACACCCCAACCACAGCTAATGCTCCCAACTACCCCAACGCCCTCACCAGACACAACCACACTCAAAAACCATGCACATGCCACTAACAGGTCCATGCCCCATTCACCAAGCAAGGCCATGCCAAGTCACAGGCTACATGAAACACAAACCCAAAACTGGATGTCGCCGATGCTGGGAGGGTGGAGCTCACCAAACACATTGTGCAACTCTGAAGGAGACACCAATGCCCTCAGCCCATATGGCCTAGGGACATACCCATGCACCATGCCCAATGCACAGGGACTGGCCAAGTACTGACAAGGTAGCTGACACTTGGCCATGCTGTAGACAGCACAAGGCCCTCCTGTGACCACTGTACACTCAAAAACCAACTCCACATGCCACAACCCGAGCACAGGAACTCACACTCACTGTCATGCCAGCATGCACCATGAGGGGACAGACACAGCACTTGGGAGACCCAATGCAAAATCACACTACACCCAACCGCATGCCCGGTCACACCCCCCCCCACCCCTTACACAAGCACCCACCCCCGCCGCAGGCAACGGATTCAGCCACTCCCACAATGGACATGTGACACAACCAGACCAATCCATAGCCAAATAGGCATCCTAGCAGTCATTAGACAGGCCAAAGACTCAGGAGAACATATCAATCTCTCCCCCGCAACATACCCATCCACAAGTGTACTTTGAGAGGAATGCTAGCCATATCCAACTACCTAGAGGAACAGTGGCAAACTGAATATGCATGAAACATGGATGTTGCATGAAACGCCATTAACATTGTCTCCCTCTCACACACAGGGCAACGTCATGGATCTCCCCCACCACTGGGGGGGAAGAATCACAGGCCCAGTCTCAGCGTGAAGATGATCCCACCGGCAGCGACGACTCTCACCACTCAGTGGATGACCCCAGCCAACCTGGCCCCTCTGGTGCCCAAGCCCCTGCAGCACCTGTTTCAGGTACATCTGTGCCAACCACCACCCCCATTCCTGCCACATCCCAGGAAACACCCAGGAGCCCTGCTCGCACTGAACAACAGAGCCTGTTTGACCAGGAGGGACAAGGTTCTCCGGGCACCCAGGAGGAGGCAGACAACCCCGCAAATGCCATCCCTCAGGGGTCCCGTAGACCCGATGTGGCCACAACGGCAGGCCGGGCTCGTGTGGGCAGGGGTGGTGGCAGTGGAGGCTGGCGGAGGGGAGAACCTGACCAGCCAGCTGAGGGAACCGGTATGTTGCACATACGCCACATCCTGGACACATACTGGCTTGACACCAGGGGCATCAGCCAGGTAGTGTCGACCCTTACAGAAATCAAGGGGACCCTCGAGGAGATGAAGAACCTGCAGGCCGAGCAACATGCCAGTCAACAACGACACCAAGGACGGATGGAGGCAAGACTGGCTGAGCTCCTGGCGGTGCAAACGGACATGAGCCGGTCACTCCGTCAGATCGCCGACAACATGGGCAACCCTCCCTGTGACACCAGGCGAAGACCACCACCAGCCACAGGGAGGGAGGGAGGAGGATTCGTCCAACGGAGCATCACAAGCATCGTCAAGGCCTGCATCTGAGGGTCCCTGGAGGAAGGTGGGTCGTCCAAGGAAAAGACCGTGAGAATCAGCGGACCATCCACATCTCCCAGGTCACCTGGCCCTCTGGCGCAACAGCAGCACCTCATTCAATAACATTCTCTGCCATTAGGGACTTGCTGGTCACAGTCTGACCAATGATGACCAACACTGTGGTCTGGACTCTGATGACTTCCAATGCAAAGGATCCCATCTCCCCCTGTGAACTTTGGATTCTAGGCACCCGGCGAGCACCTCATTGTATCCCACAAAATACTTACCCCACCGCAAATAAATTCTAATTCAAGTCATGAGATGTTGCAGTGACTTTGCATTAGTCCACAACATCTGTGTGTGTAAATGTCAAACTATGCCTGAGTGTTGAAATAACTCCACCCATCCATACCCTGGGATCAGAGTCTGGCACAGGACACACATGGGTCACAATGTATCATTCAATACAGACATGGAGCACAATACTCACCCGTGATGGGCTCAACCTGCTGAGGGGGGGCTAGCAATACTGTGCGGACAGACCTATGTGGAAGAGTATCATGAAGGCGCAGAGATCATGGCTCATGTGGAGTATCATGGGGAGGGAGTCCCAGGTATGTTTGGCCAGGTGGGAGAACTATGTCCTGCATGCTAGAGTTTGGTGGATGTGAAGAATGGTGGCCAGGGCAAGGTTGGATGCACGGAGATGGCCCAATGGGGTCTTGGACGGCAGTGGTACAAGGTTGGTTTGGGGTCGGGGTCGTGGCCTGCCTCCTGAGTGTGGGTGTGGTGTCTGAAGGTCATCCTGCAGCAGACAGTGATCCATTGCAGCTATCTCTGCTGGACGGTGATGTGGCTGGGGTGCTGGATGTTGAAGCTGAGCTGTGCAGATTGTAGGAGAGTAGGGTCTGCTTTCTATGTTCACCCCCACGTTTTGCTTTTGCTTTACTGGTTTTCGACTTAGATGTGGCTGTGGGCCTGCCAATCAGACCCACAGCCCTGCTGTTCTCTCTCTAAATTAATAATATGTACTTTAGGTGCATAACCCAATTGGATAGGATCACCTTATTGGCCCCTGTACAGTGTACATTAGGTACCCAGGGCTTAGGTGTACCCTAGGCCTACCAGAGGCTGCAGGATGTATTGTGCCACCCCTGGCCTGGCCTTCCATTATGACAGAACTGGCTGATCACTCAGCTGGGGCAAGGTCGTGTAATCACCCCTTGCTTAGGTGTAGTATTCCTATACCTACCTTATGTATAGACACATGTGTACCTATCAGCCACTCCTATGGCAGGCCTTAACAATCCTGGAGGCAGAGTACTTGGTAACGTGTGAGACGGTGCTCTAGCATGAGCTGAGCCTGTCTACAGCTTTCAGAACCATGTCCTTGCAGCTGTTCTATGATATAGCCTACCATATACTCTTAAAGTGCCTTATAATCTTAGACGATTATGGTAACTATGGTTTGGCTTTATCAAAACATGTCGTGTAAGGTGTCTAACACTTTGGAATAATACCCCCATTTCATTTCTGGGGATGAGGATATTATCCCTTCCTTCTAGAGGGAGAAGACATGTTGAAACCTACTTACCCGGTTAGAATTAACCAGAGCCCCAGCATCACAAAATGGATGCTGCTGCCACGACACAAGTCTGACCTCCTGCTGCTGGGAGCAATCCCGGCATGGGAGGCCTGGACAATAGGTTTCCTGCCTAGGGAGGTGCGAGCACCACCCCAGACAGGCCTTAGTGTATTGGGGCAGGGAGGGTTGAATGAAACGAGACACTGCCTGGGGCACACAAGGTGTCCCATGCATAGTCCAGTTCAAACCGGTGCCTGGGCACTCCAGCCCCAGTCCTGGCGCGAAACTGGACAAAGGGAAGGGGGTGTAACCACCCCCCTCCCAGGTCCCACCCATAAGGCGTGACCTAGCAGGTATACCAGCCCCCCAGATTAGTATAAGAGTGGGAGCTGGGCCCTTAGGAAATTAGATTATCCTGAACCTGCATCTTGAACAGAAACTCTGGACCTTCGACATTCGACGAAAGAAGAAGACTGAAGAATCTCCCTTGTGGCCAAGGAGTGGCTACCCTGTGCAAACAGGCACCATCAAGAGACTTACCCTTTGCTTTCCTGAAGTTCTACGAGGGACCGACTGCAGAGCCCGACCAGAGCCTTGACTTCCAGACTTCTCTGACCTTATTCCACATCCACAGCAGAGCTGAGATCCGTGGAGGCGACGAGAGACGTGGGACCAGCTACCTGGGAAAAGTGGCGAGTATCTTCCAGCGCAGCTTCTAAGGCACCCTCGAAGTTGTGCACCGGGGATTGAGAAGCCCCAACCCCAAGCACCATCTGCACCGAAGATCAGCCCCCCACACTCCACGAGTCCTGCGTGGGGCCCTTCTGCATTTCCCTGCTTGCCGCGTCTGTCCGGTTGCTTGCCTGCTGGCTAGTAGCCTTTGTGACGACACACCTTTGATTTTCGACTGCTGGTTTGGCTCCTCCAGACTGGCTCCCGCTCCTCTGTGAAAGAGAAGCACCCCAGACCTTCCTGGTCTGCACCAGAAGCAAGTCAATCTTCCTGCATGGGTTCCGCTTGCCCCGGCTTGTTGGGTCCTGACTCAACATCGACGCTGCCGACAGCAAGAGCCTTCGTGGGACAGCTCACCTCCTGGTCCTGGTCGCCATCGACGCCTCCTGGTCCCCGTGACTGCTGCGACAAGCTTCACCTTCACGCCTGCATCTTCGTGACATCGCCTGGTTCCTTCCTGGTTCCACGTGGTCACTGGCAAGTGACCCAGACTCTGTCCCTTCTGCTTGCAGGTATCCTTCCTTCTTGATCCCAGCCTTGGGATCCACCGGACACTCTTCACTGACTGCCTGTTAGCAACTTTCCTTCAGGCATCCATAGAAGTCCAAGACGAAACCCGACGCAAGTTCACACCTATGCAGCCGCAGCCTGTGGGCTAGGTAACTTGGGTACTTCGGTGCTCACAAGGGTAGTGACTATCCTAGGGTCTAGTTTCCGAGTCTTGACTCTCTAGATGCTTCAGAAGTGTCCTTAAACTGCTTATTTCAAAACTGTACTATGTCTATCGATTATACGCATTACGCGTGTGTTTCCACTCTGCACACGAATCCCGTGGGCCTCCCACTTCCTAACTAAAGCTAGTGTAGTGTAGCCCCAGCGATTCCCTAGGCCTAGGCCTATTCTATTTCCGTGACAGTGGACCTTCTACCACTTACTTAGTATATGGTTTGCGTGGCCCCTAGGGCCTGACTGTATTACTTACCTGTGTGATTTAATGTATGCTTAAATAATACTGTGTTGTACTTACCTCGAATCTCATAAAGAGTGCTGAGGGTTTTACTAGAATAAATACATTCTATTTTCATATATACCTGTTGTGGTGTCCTTTCATTTGGTATTCAAGGGATTATATATGGTATCACAGCTGGCTTCACATGCCATTCAGAGTTTAGCCTAAGACTGCTCTTGTCCATGCTACCACTAGGAGAGCTGTTCTATAAGGTTGACTTTACAACCAATCACCATAAGGGGGTTTGGACTGATACAAGGTGTACACTAGAACAAGTGACATCATATATCAGGCCAACTTCTCACATTGGTGAGCAGCGGTTGGGATCTGAGCTTGCTGTTGTAATACCATTGTAATCTTGAGATACTAAATTGAAAGATCACTCAGATATTGTTTAGGTACATATAACATAGTTTAAAATACTTAAGTCCTACTGGACTTAGTTGTTGTAGGTTGAAGGGCCTAGCACACCCTGACTACAACTACTAGTAAGGTTTAGTAGATACAACTAGTGTAGGTAGGTGCACACACCACACCCTCACTAGATCATGTCTCTGGGAGGAGATCAAGTTGATGCTCTCTCAGGAGGGGTAGATCCTAGAAAGATCCCCTCTAGATATGATACCCTAACTTTTCAGGAGATGAGACAATTGTGTACCTCCAGAAAGTTAAAACAGGGTTCAAACCCTACCCTCATTAAGCTAGTAGAGATCCTAGAGGAGTATGATACTGGTAGGGCCTCCCAGGCTAGTACCCTAGGTACAGGTGAGGGTCTACCCACTACAGATGAGTCAGATGGGACTTCAGAAGATGAGGTAGTCAGCCAGGACCAAGTAGGAAGACTTAGCCAGGCTAACTTAAGCTTACATGGGAGTCTGCATGGGCTCCCCCCATCCAGACCCCCAAGTAGGTTTAACCAGAGAAGCAGGAGAGACAGATCCCCTTCAAGGGAATCCATCCACTCCCATGTCTCTAGCATCTCTAATGCCTTTTCTCACAGGGGAATGACTTCCCCCCAGAGAAAAGAGCATGAAGCCAGAATGAGGGAAGCTAATCTAAGGATTGAGAGGGAAGAACTTGCCCTTGCCAAGGAGAAGCTTGCTCTGGCTAGAGAGCAAAAGTTAAGTGGGTTAGAACCCACTGGTGGCAGCCATATCCCTAAGGATAGAGACAGGAACTATGATAATAGAAACATGAGCAAGATTGTCCCTCCCTACAAGTGTGGGGATGACATCCACAAATGGATAACTGCTTTGGAGAGGGCTTGCAAAGTACAGCAGGTACCCCAAAGTCAGTGGGCAGCTACCTTGTGGCTCTCCTTCTCTGAGAAAGGTAGAGACAAGCTCCTCACAGTTAGTGATGAGGATGCTGACAATTACACTGTCCTGAAGAGTGCTCTGATTGATGGGTTTGGCCTAACCACTGAACAATACAGGTTGTTGTTCAGGGATACCCAGAAGACACAGACTCAGGACTGGACTGACTTTGTAGATTGTGCCACTAAGGCTCTGGAAGGTTGGCTATTGGGAAGTAAAGTTAAGGACTATACAGGATTGTATAATTTGATCATGAGAGAGCAAATCCTTAACAACTGTCAAAACCAGCTACTGCATCAACACCTGATTGATTCTGATCTGACTTCTCCCAAAGAATTGGGAAAGAAGGCAGATAGATGGGTCAGGACTAGAGTTAAGCAGAAAAACCAGAACCAGGGCGGTGATCAGAAAAAGGCAGACCAGAAGGGTAATGACCAGAAACAAAAAGACCAGAAGTCTTCACCAGGCCCCCAAAAGGCTCAGGGGGAGGGTGGTCCCAAAAAGGATAAAAAGAAAGATGGCCAAAAGAAACCATGGTGCAACTATTGTAAGTCAAACTCACATTGGTTTAGTGAGTGCACCAAAAAGGATAAGCCCCCAGCCACCATTGCCCCTAAGGCAACTGTACCCCCTAGTCCAGCTGTAAGTGGTGGTTCCCAGCAAAAGGGTGTAGTAGGGTTAACCCTGGGGACTGAGGAGGATTCTGGCCTAGTCAGGATACCTACTCAGGCTGTTCTGATCTGTGATGGGGACATAGCTTTGTCCTCTACTATAGGTCCCAGTAACCTGGGCAAGTACAGACAGACTCCTTTTATCAACCAAAGAATGGCTCAGGCCTACTGGGACACTGGGGCTAGTGTCACAATGGTGACACCTGCCTTTGTGGACCCTGGACAGATCATGCTAGGTGAGAACTACCTAGTGACCAACGCTAGCAATGCCACTACCTCCCATAGTGTGGCAATTGTTAACTTCTCCTGGGGAGGGGTAACTGTCCTCAAGAAAGTTGTTGTTAGTTCAGACCTTCCTGTGGAGTGTTTACTGGGCAATGATCTTGAAACTTCAGTTTGGTCTGAAGTGGAGTATAGGACCCATGCAGAAATGCTAGGGATAGATGCACATGTCCTTGCTGTGAACAGGTCACAGGCCAAAAAGTGTAACACTGAACAAGTGCTGGATCCTGGGACAATGGACCAGTCACAATCCAAGAGAAAGAGCAGTAGGGTAAAGGCTGTGCCTTCCCCCCTGCCTCAGGTAGTGGATCAGCTCTCCCAGGAGGATGATTCTGAGAGCCCTGAAGGAACTGTCCTAGAAGAACTTGAACCTGATCAGGTTGAGTTTCTTGGGGCAGGGGGACCTTCAAGGGCAGATCCGAGGCAGGCACAATTAGACTGCCCATCTCTTGAACCCCTCAGACAGCAGGCTGCTGCTGAGGCTGCAGGGAATGCTCAAGGTACCCATAGAGTGTATTGGGATGAAGGGCTGCTGTATTCAGAGGCTAGAGACCCCAAGCCTGGTGCATCCAGGAGGTTGGTCATACCACTGAAGTTTAGAGGCTTCCTTCTTACCTTGGCCCATGATATTCCCCTTGCAGGTCACTTAGGCCAGAACAAGACTTGGGACAGACTTGTCCCTCACTTTCACTGGCCACATATGTCAGAAGATACCAAGGAGTTTTGTCGCTCCTGTGTCACCTGCCAAGCCAGTGGCAAATCAGGTGGCACCACAAAGGCCCCCCTCATACCACTACCTGTGGTGGGGGTCCCCTTTGAAAGAGTGGGCAAAGATATTGTAGGACCCATGGACCCACAAACAGCATCTGGGCACAGATTCATACTGGTGATAGTGGACCATGCCACCAGGTATCCAGAAGCTATTCCCCTGAGGACCACAACAGCTCCTGTTGTGGCAAGGGCCCTACTTGGAGTATTCTCCAGAGTGGGCTTTCCAAAGGAGGTTGTCTCTGACAGAGGTGCCAACTTCATGTCAGGATATTTGACTGCAATGTGGAAGGAGTGTGGTGTAAACTACAAATTCACTACCCCCTATCACCCATAATGCAATTGGCTTGTTGAGAGATTCAACAAGACCCTGAAGGGAATGATAAAAGGGTTACCAGACAAGCTTAGGCGAAGATGGGACATCCTTTTGCCCTGCCTTCTGTTTGCTTACAGAGAGGTCCCACAAAAGGGGGTTGGCTACAGCCCTTTTGAGCTTTTGTTTGGACATCCTGTAAGAGGACCCCTATGTTTGGTAAAGGAAGGATGGGAGAGACCTCTCAAACAACCCAAACTTGACATAGTGGATTATGTACTTGGTCTCCGCTCCAGGATGGCAGAGTATATGAAGAAGGCTTCTAAAAACCTTGAGGCAAGCCAAGAACTCCAAAAAGCTTTGCATGACCAAAAGGCTGTCCTGACTGTGTACCAGCCAGGACAGAAGGTGTGGGTGCTGGAGCCAGTTGCCCCAGCAGCCCTCCAAGACAAATGGTCTGGACCCCACACTATTGTTTAACAAAAGGGAGAAGTCACCTACTTGGTGGACCTTGGGACTCCCAGAAGCCCCCACAGGGTGCTTCATGTCAACAGATTGAAGGAATATGTTGACAGGGCAGACATGGGCTTACTCATGGCTACAGATGAGGGGCAGGAGGAAGAGAGTGACCCTCTCCCAGACCTGTTGACTCAGAACCCTGATGATGGCTCAGTTGATGGTGTGGTCTTTTCTGACAGCCTCACTGTCCATCAGCAACAGGACTGCAGACAAGTTCTGCAATCCTACAGACATGTGTTCTCTTTGACCCCAAGTCAGACAAACTGGTGCACCCATGAGGTGGACACTGGTGACAGTCTGCCTGTGAAGAGTAAAATCTACAGGCAACCTGACCATGTCAGGGACTGTATCAAAGTTGAGGTACAAAAGATGTTGGAGCTGGGAGTCATTGAACCTTCAGAGAGCCCTTGGGATAGTCCTGTAGTTCTGTTGCCAAAACCTCACACCCAAGATGGTAAGAGAGAGATGAGGTTTTGCGTGGACTACAGAGGTCTCAATGCTGTCACTAGGACAGATGCCCACCCAATACCTAGGGCAGATGAGCTCATTGACAGACTGGCAGCTGCTAAGTTTTTGAGCACATTTGACCTGACAGCAGGCTACTGGCAAATCAGACTAGCTGAGGATGCAAAGGCCAAAACTGCTTTCTCGACCCCAGGAGGACATTATCAATTTGTGGTAATGCCCTTTGGTTTGAAGAATGCACCTGACACTTTCCAAAGGTTGGTGAATCAAGTCCTTGCAGGCCTGGATGACTACTGTGCAGCTTATCTTGATGATATTGCTGTCTTTAGCTCCACCTGGGAGGATCACCTGGTCCACCTGAGGAATGTTTTAGAGGCCCTGCAAAAGGCAGGCCTCACTATCAAGCCCACTAAGTGCCAGATAGGGCAGAGCAAGGTTGTGTACCTGGGCCACCTAGTTGGTGGGGGTCAGATTCAACCACTGGAGAGCAAGATCCAGACCATAAAAGACTGGACTCCTCCAATTACCCAGACTCAGGTCAGAGCTTTCTTGGGCCTGACTGGGTACTACAGAAAGTTTGTTAAGAATTATGGGTCCATAGTGACACCACTTAATGACTTGACCTCCAAGAAGATGCCAAAGAAAGTTCAGTGGACAGTGAGCTGTCAAAAAGCATTTGATGACCTGAAGCAGGCCATGTGCAGTGCACCTATTTTGAAAAGTCCAGACTACTCCAAAGAGTTTATTGTCCAGACAGATGCTTCTGAGTTGGGTGTGGGAGCTGTTCTTTCACAACTGAATGTAGATGGTCAAGACCAGCCCATTGCTTTTATAAGTAGAAGGCTGACCCCTAGAGAGAAACGTTGGTCAGCTATTGAGAGGGAGGCCTTTGCTGTGGTTTGGGCCCTGAAGAAGCTGAGGCCATACTTGTTTGGCACTCACTTCAAGATTCAGACAGACCATAAGCCCCTCTTGTGGCTAGATCAGATGAAGGGTGAAAATCCCAAACTTCTTAGGTGGTCCATTTCCCTACAGGGGATGGACTTCACAGTGGAACATAGACCTGGGACAGACCATGCCAATGCAGATGGACTCTCCAGATATTTCCACTTAGTACATGAAGACTCAACTGGTTAAGGTTAGTTTAATGTCCCTAAGTTTGAGGGGGGGGGGGGGTTGTGTAGGAGAGTAGGGTCTGCTTTCTATGTTCACCCCCACTTTTTGCTTTTGCTTTACTGGTTTTCGACTTAGATGTGACTGTGGGCCTGCCAATCAGACCCACAGCCCTGCTGTTCTCTCTCTAAATTAATACTATGTACTTTAGGTGCATAACCCAATTGGATAGGATCACCTTATTGGCCCCTGTACAGTGTACCTTAGGTACCCAGGGCTTATGTGTACCCTAGGCCTACCAGGGGCTGCAGCATGTATTGTGCCACCCCTGGCCTGGCCTTCCATTATGACACAACTGGCTGATCACTCAGCTGGGGCAAGGTCGTGTAATCACCCCTTGCTTAGGTGTAGTATTCCTATACCTACCTTATGTATAGACACATGTGTACCTATCAGCCACTCCTATGGCAGGCCTTACCAATCCTGGAGGCAGAGTGCTTGGTAACATGTGAGATGGTGCTCTAGCATGAGCTGAGCCTGTCTACAGCTTTCGGAACCATGTCCTTGCAGCTGTTCTATGATATAGCCTACCATATACTCTTAAAGTGCCTTATAATCTTAGACGATTATGGTAACTATGGTTTGGCTTTATCAAAACATGTCGTGTAAGGTGTCTAACACTTTGGAATAATACCCCCATCCCATTTCTGGGGATGAGGATATTATCCCTTCCTTCTAGAGGGAGAAGACATGTTGAAACCTACTTACCCGGTTAGAATTAACCAGAGCCCCAGCATCACAAAATGGATGCTGCTGCCACGACACAAGTCTGACCTCCTGCTGCTGGGAGCGATCCCGGCATGGGAGGCCTGGACAATAGGTTTCCTGCCTAGGGAGGTGCGAGCACCACCCCAGACAGGCCTTAGTGTATTGGGGCAGGGAGGGTTGAATGAAAGAGACACTGCCTGGGGCACACAAGGTGTCCCATGCATAGTCCAGTTCAAACCGGTGCTGGGGCACTCCAGCCCCAGTCCTGGCGCGAAACTGGACAAAGGGAAGGGGGTGTAACCACCCCCCTCCCAGGTCCCACCCATAAGGCGTGACCTAGCAGGAATACCAGCCCCCCAGATTAGTATAAGAGTGGGAGCTGGGCCCTTAGGAAATTAGATTATCCTGAACCTGCATCTTGAACAGAAACTCTGGACCTTCGACATTCGACGAAAGAAGAAGACTGAAGAATCTCCCTTGTGGCCAAGGAGTGGCTACCCTGTGCAAACAGGCACCATCAAGAGACTTACCCTTTGCTTTGCTGAAATTCTACGAGGGACCGACTGCAGAGCCCGACCAGAGCCTTGACTTCCAGACTTCTCTGACCTTATTCCACATCCACAGCTGAGCTGAGATCCATGGAGGCGACGAGAGACGTGGGACCAGCTACCTGGGAAAAGTGGCGAGTATCTTCCAGCGCAGCTTCTGAGGCACCCTCGAAGTTGTGCACCGGGGATTGAGAAGCCCCAACCCCAAGCACCATCTGCACCAAAGATCAGCCCCCCACACTCCACGAGTCCTGCGTGGGGCCCTTCTGCATTTCCCTGCTTGCCGCGTCTGTCCGTTTGCTTGCCCGCTGGCTAGGAGCCTTTATGACGACACACCTTTGATTTTCGACTGCTGGTTTGGCTCCTCCAGACTGGCTCCCGCTCCTCTGTGAAAGAGAAGCACCCCAGACCTTCCTGGTCTGCACCAGAAGCAAGTCCATCTTCCTGCGTGGGTTCCGCTTGCCCTGGCTTGTTGGGTCCTGACTCAACATCGATGCCGCCGACAGCAAGAGCCTTCGTGGGACAGCTCACCTCCTGGTCCTGGTCGCCATCGACGCCTCCTGGTCCCCGTGACTGCTGCGACAAGCTTCACCTTCACGCCTGCATCTTCGCGACATCGCCTGGTTCCTTCCTGGTTCCACGTGGTCACTGGCTAGTGACCCAGACTCTGTCCCTTCTGCTTGCAGGTATCCTTCCTTCTTGATCCCGGCCTTGAGATCCACCGGACACTCTTCACTGACTGCCTGTCAGCAACTTTCCTTCCGGCATCCATAGAAGTCCACGACGAAACCCGACGCAAGTTCACACCTATGCACCCGCAGCCTGTGGGCTAGGTAACTTGGGTACTTCGGTGCTCACAAGGGTAGTGACTATCCTAGGGTCTAGTTTCCGAGTCTTGACTCTCTAGTTGCTTCAGAAGTGTCCTTAAACTGCTTATTTCAAAACTGTTCTATTTCTATCGATTATACGCATTACGCGTGAGTGTTTCCACTCTGCACACGAATCCCGTGGGCCTCCTACTTCCTAACTAAAGCTAGTGTAGTGTAGCCCCAGCGATTCCCTAGGCCTATGCCTATTCTATTTCCGTGACAGTGGACCTTATACCACTTACTTAGTATATGGTTTGCGTGGCCCCTAGGGCCTAACTGTATTACTTACCTGTGTGATTTAATGTATGCTTAAATAATACTGTGTTGTACTTACCTCGAATCTCATAAAGAGTGCTGAGGGTTTTACTAGAATAAATACATTCTATTTTCATATATACCTGTTGTGGTGTCCTTTCATTTGGTATTCAAGGGATTATATATGGTATCACAGCTGGCTTCACATGCCATTCAGAGTTTAGCCTAAGACTGCTCTTGTCCATGCTACCACTAGGATAGCTGGTCTAGAAGGTTGACTTTACAACCAATCACCATAAGGGGGTTTGGACTGATACAAGGTGTACACTAGAACTAGTGACATCATATTTCAGGCCAACCTCTCACACAGATGCACCCTGGATGTGGACAAGTATCCTTGGAGTCCTAATGTACTTGCTCCATAGAGGGCAGGGCAGTTTTTGACACGGATGTCGTCGTGGACATAGGGGATTGTCTGTCTTGCCTTGGAGTGGATCGATCTGGGGATCAGGTGCATAATGCAGAGGGTGTTGCAGCCTGAGGTACAGATGATGGTGATTAGCATGGCAAATGTGAGCGAGCAATACATGATGCACACCAGCTTGTGTGCGTGGCCACTGGGTGTTTGTGCAGGGCTTTTGCGGGTGGGACACAAGCATGTGAGCCAGCTGTAAGGGGTCAATCCTCAGATGCTGACCTCAGTCGTGTGCAAGTCCAGCATCAGGTGGCTGATGTCCAGCCATCCGCCAATGGACCTCATGCATCATTGAATATGCAAACTGGCAAGGTCTTTGCTGAGTGTGAGGAGCACATGGCTGTCAATGGCACACAAGATGATGATGAGGTGCTGTGCGAATGTGATGGTGTAGAGGGGGATCATGGACAAATTGTTGATTGACACGCTGAGAGATGATACCACTGCCATGTGCCAGACAACGACACCATACGACATGCAGAGGCCTTGAGTACCACTCCCATGGCCTTCCTGGGGTACAGAGCCGGTGCGGAGTAGGAGGGACATGCCCTGGTTGGTGTGACAGGGCCTGGAAGGTGTGGCAGCGCTGTGTAGGCAGTTGGAGATGCACACTCATCATGCAAAGGTGTTGTGTGTACGCTTAGTGTATGCCTGAGTGCAGGCGGTAGATTTTTCGGATGGACATTGCTTGGTGGGTGGCTGCAACACCAGACTGTAGTTTGATGTGGGACATGCAAGGACATGAGGGTCGTGCAATGTGCACGTTGCATGTGCAGATGGCACAGCCGTTGGCACCGTGTGGCCACAACTGTGTCACTGACAAACTGATGACACCCAAATTAATGGGTGGAGGGAGGAAGCGAGGAGCATCTTAGAGGCGTGTGTGAATTGCCAAATCCGGAAATTTTGTGTGCCCTTGCTGCAGGGCCTGCTGCAGCAGGCGGCATGTCCTTGAAACCATGCCACAAGTTGCACACAAATACAAGGATGTCAGAAAGGACAACTGCAACAGGTGTATGTAAAGGAAGGAGTGTCCGGTTCAGCATGGCACACACAGAGACAATGGATGCACAATCAACAAATATGACTGACTACGGATCAGGAAACTGAAGGCCAAGCTGCGCACAGGAAACACACCCTCAGCAGGTGCTGAGTAGGGGTGGGCGGAATTTGAGAAATCCACTTTCGCAAATGATCGCAAAAATGTTTAAAATTATCGCAAACAAGCGGAAATATCGCGAAGATGCAGAAGTTTTTTTCCCGCATGTTCGCGAGATTTTCTGCATGTTTGCGGGTCGCCATCTTACCCATGTGGTTGCTTGCAGGTGCGGCCATCTTGTTTTGAGTTGTCTCGCGGTGCATGATCGCGAGAAGAAAGACGTGATCGCGCAACGCATGACGTCACTGCGGGCGCGAACTGTCGCGAGACAGCGCAAATGGCTAAAAACAATACAACATCTCATGGAGAACGCGACTGGATCAAGCAAACTTGTCGGCGAACGCAGGGATTCAGGTAAGGCGATCGCACGCACGCGTGAATGTATTATTTTACAGCGCGAGCAAGAAACAAATTATCGCCAAGCTGCGGAAACCAGAAATTTTGACAATTTCGCGCTCTCCGCGGAATGCTGAAATGTCAAATTATCGCAATTTCCGCGAACGGAACTAAATTTTCGCCCAGGCCTAGTGTTGAGGGCCCGTTGTCTGGACAGAGATGCCAAAATACATACTCAGCCATGGACTTTATGCACAATAGAGAATCAAATCCATGAAGAACAGCATGCATGTTGCTAATCTACACATAGACTCATATGCTAAATCTCAGAATAATATGCCAGAGATGCTGCATGCACAGTGGCAAGAGACCTGCATCGACAGAGACGAGGCACCTTGGATGGCGAGGAACACCTTTATTACTCAGGCTCACACCTAGGCTAATGCATCAATATGAACTGAGCCACAGGTCAAGCGGATTAACATGTGGAACCTACACTGGCCCCCCCTTTGCACCACAGATGCTGTAAATCCATTGAACTGCCACACAAGTGACGGGGGTCAGCCAAACACACCCTTCTGCACACGGAGAGGCCGCTATTCCCCATTGAGCCTCTAATGGGGATGTCCCACACTATGTCAACCCGTAGCATCCCGTATGTTTCAGAGGGGAGTTTCACACACATTGATGCCTTCATCACATTCCACAAGCCCATTACAGATGACTGTCACCAAGTGTGACCATCAATTCATGTGAGTCATGCTCCATGTCATGTGCCCCATGGTGAGTCAACATGTATGCATAGTAACAAAACATGCACAGGAGTAGTGCACACACATTCTAAACAACTACCACACCCAAAATGCCGTGCCAAAATCCTTACCCAAAGGAGACTTTACACCATGTCCGTTCATGTAACGCTGATTCTGCACACATTGCAATAATCATGAAGAATAGCAGGAGACCAACGATGCCACGGGCAGACAGCATGCGCAAATACATGGGGATGAGAAACACACAAGAAGTGAGCTAAAAGATGCTCATCTGCACGCATGGTCAGTTACTCTACATGTATAAGGTTGTCACCATGCTAGTTGAAAATTGAGTGTCTCTGGGAAAAGTTGTGGAATGACATCATCACTCGAGTGACATATCAGAACACATGTCTAAGTCACTTAGCATACATGCAGCTGGACACACACATTGCAACACATGCCACACAAGGCCCCAAGCCTGCACACTCAGACCCAGGGACTCACCATCATGAGAAGAAGTTGCGTATTAGCTGACTCTGCATGTCCTCCTCCTCCTCCTCATCATCATTTGCCTAGTGACCTAGCCCTTCATCCTCCACGGGTAGATGTTCCTGCTCATCCGGATCCAGGATGAGTGGCACAGCTTTCTCCACTACCATGTTGTGCAGCATGCAGCAAACGAGGAAGATTTTGCAGACCTTCACCGGTGCATATGGGAGGGAGCCGCCTGACTTGTGGAGGCACCTGAATCGGCTCTTCAGGAGGCCAAACGTCCTCTCAATCACTCGCCTGGTCTGGCCATGGGCATTGTTGTAACGTTGATCTGCAGCTGTTCTGGGGTTGCGGAGAAGCGTCATCAGCCATGGCATGTTGGGATAGCCAGAGTCCCCTACATGGAAACATCATGTACAGTAGTGGGTCATGAGAAGCTGTAAGATACAAAGACACCGCAAAGTACAGGACAAACAGAGTATACATACCAACAAGACATGCTCATTCGTTGTGCAGCTGCAGCATCATTTCGGGCACCCTGCTACGCCTCATGATTTAGGCATCGTGTGCTGACCCTGGAAAACATGCACAGACATGGGAAATCAGCATGTTAGCAAGACACACCACAAGGGCATTAATGGAGTGATAATGTTTGCGGGTTCTATAGGATACCTCCTGTGCCTGTGGTGCTACCAAAGACACATGTGCCCCATCAATAGACCCAATGACATGGGGCCTCCCTCCCAGGGCATAGAACTCACTCTTGACACTCGTCAACTGCTCACAAGTTGGAAAATGTATGAACTTATCCAGGTGAACCAACATGGCTTCTAAAACATCATGCAGGACACGGTTGAACATGGTCTGGGAAATGCCACCAACATCGGCTATGGTGAATTGGAACGTACCGGTGGCAAAAAAATGTAGGGCTGCCATCACCTTCATCTTGGGGGTCAGCGCAGTAGGATACCTGTGTAGCAGTTGGAGGTGTGGTGACAGCTTTGCGGTCAAGTTCTCAATCAACTGTTGCGAGACGCAGTAGCCGCGTATGCAGTCACGTTCCCTCAGGGCAGCCAAGTCTGGCATTGGTCGGGGGAGAGGCGGTGCCCTGCAGATATATGGAAGGGATAACAAAGGGTGAGAACATTACAACACCAATGTGAATGAACTGAGCACATGTTCAACAGCTAATACACATATGCCACATACAGAGTCTGGTCTGTGCAATACATCGTGGACACGTATGCCAGCCAGGTGATACTCCTACCAAGAGCCAGCCACAAACATGGATTCTCAACGTCCACATGCCATGCCATTAAACTAGCTGTGGGCCAGTGTAAGTGAACAGCCAGCCACATTACGGGAGTGACATACATCCACATATGTGCATTAGAAAGATGTTATCTCATACAGACAGCTGGCGCCAAGCTAGACGCACAGGTCACATGTCCTCAAAAAACACAGACCACACACCTTGCCATGAAGGTGTATATGTCAAAACTAATCACACATACATTGAGACTATGCAGATGTGTCCTCAGCTCGCAAGTCCATGTTCTATGCATGCAGACACACGTTACGTGTGATTCCACATGTGGCCTGGTGTGCGTAATTGTGTGCCATGGCCATCTACACACAGACACATGTTGGATGCAGCAACAGCAGATGCAGTTGACGGAACACCAACAGCATGCTCATGGGAACACATGACACACACATGACATAGTCACATCGTGGCACGCTGGTAGTTAGATGTCAGGTGTCATTATCCGTTAATCTGGCATCAGGGGACAGTTGCGGGTGTTGGTGACTGTGCCATACCAGTGATGCAGTGCCCCATCACACATGACATGTGTACACAGGTCATGTTGGACCCGGCCTCGTAGAATGGCCCTCCGTGCCCCCGCACCACCGAAACCTGGTACCTGCAGCCCAAGCACACGGCCCAGCCGACCCTCCCCACCAGGACACCCGCACCGACCCCGGACATCCCCGTCCATGGCCTCTCTCCTTTCGGCCACCCCGGGCCCGCGTGCCCACTCCATGCACCAAGATGGCCGCCCGGCCCCAGCGCGACCCGGGCCTAGAGGCGCCACTCCGGCTGGAGGACATCACGCTTCCAGGGGATGAGAGAGGGAGGAGCAGTTTCTATCGCACCTCTGGACTCCCCTGGGACGATGGGTTTCGATCGGCCCTCCGGCCTCCCTGCGGGCTGGCTCCGTGCCTGCTGGGTGTCTGGGACTCCTCCCGACCCGGCCCTGAAAGGATCAAAAGACAATAGCAGGAAATCCCGACAAGCGGCCCCCAGGTGACAAGACCCCTGCCTGCACAGACTCCGGACATCAAAGAGGGGTCGACCTATAACAAGGGGTGCTCGGAGACTGCCCGGTAGATTCGACGCTGGAACAACGAGAGCCTGCCGACGTGGTCGTGGCTCCTGGAACTGAACCAACCTAAGCCTGCTGAGTGACTCGCGGCTTCCTGAAGATCGTAAGACCTCCAAACTTGTGCCTGGGCCTGCTGAGTGACTCGCGGCTCCTTGAAGATCGTAAGACCTCCGAACTTGTGCGGAAGCCTGCTGAGTGACTCGCGGCTCCTTGAAGATAGTAAAACCTCCGAACCTGTGCCTGAGCCTGCTGAGTGACTCGCGGCTCCTTGAAGATCGTAAGACCTCCGAACCTGTGCCTGAGCCCGCTGAGTGACTCGCGGCTCCCCCAGACTCTCACGGTCCCGCAGGACCCCGACTCCGACCACGTATCCCCCAGCTCGAGGATTGTGAGCTGTGCGCCGGATACGTCCCTGGTTTGAACCGTTGCCAGAGACTGTCCCGCTACCCCCTACCTTTCCGAGACTCTTGAGCCCGTGCTCACCTTGTACATACTTGCAGTGATAACCTATTTGATAAAGCTTGTTTTCTGAGGATACCCAGTGTGGTCACTCTGTGTCGTGTGGTGCCAGAAGTACGATCCTAGTTGCGAGATTCCTCCCCCTGGGGAGTCTCCCGCCAGTGCCCGGCTACGATACTACGCGGGTGGGTCTCAGGGTAGTCAGGACCCGCTTCCGGGCTCCTCTGAGGTCGCCGTCTAACATTGGTGGCAAGCGACGGGATTCGGGCCCATCACCTAGAGATCGTACAGTGAACAACGGACGCACGACCGACAAAGATGGCAGAAGGAAGCGCCATGAGCCCCGCAGAAACCAACGCCAACAGAGTGTTCCAGGTGGAGCATCTAGAAGAATACACACACAAAGAGCTAAAGCAATTTTGCAAAGAACTTAAAATCGCTACCACTGGCCTCAACACTAAGGAAGATTTGCAGAAAGCACTGAAAACTTGGGTGGAGACCGGGGCCTCCCGCCCGGAAGGCACGGGGGAGCGCCCCGACGAAGCCGAACCCCCCCCAAGTGAAAGCAGCGGCAATCAGGTGCGAGGCATCGTACCAGACGGGGGCCTATCCCCGGAAGAACTCGCGGACAGAGAGAGAAGCCGCAATCATGAACTCGAGTTAGCCAAACTCAAAATCGAGGGCGAATTGAAGTTAGCGGAGAAAAAGCTAGCGGTAGAGCAAATGCGCGTACAAGGCGAACTGGAAGAAAAGAAGCTCCAACGGGAGCACGAAGGAAGGAAGCTCCAACTGGAGCACGAACGCAGCTTAAAGGAACTCGAGCTCAAGGCCCAAAACGAGGAAGGGAGGCCCCCGGGAAACCAAGAGACGGCCTCCCCAGCAGAACAGAAGGTCCACATCCCCAAGGATGTGGTCAAGGAATATTATAAAAACGATGACATTCAGCAATGGTTTCGGGCCTACGAGGTCGCCATGACCTCCCATCGGATCCCGCAGAAGGACTGGGAGGCGGGGTTGTGGGGTCGGTTTCTGAGCGAAGGAAGGGACACCCTGCTCGACCTACCCCTCTCCCTGCAGACCTCCTACAGCCACATGAAAGAGGCTCTCCTCACAAGATACGGCCTCACCCCAGAAATGTACCGTCAACGGTTCCGGGACTGCAGGAAGATCCCGGGCACCACCTGGGTGGAGTATGTAAACTTTTTCAGTCGGGCCTTCGATGGGTGGATCAAGGGCAGCAAAGTCACCACCCTTGCGGAACTCACTGATCTCATGTTGTGGGAACATCTGGCTGCAAACTGCTTCATAGAGCTACGTCAGCATCTGCTGGATAGCAAGCTCACAGATCCCCGGAAGCTGGCTGTGGAGGCCGACCACTGGACCAACACCCGGGTCTCCCGGGGCATGGTAGGAGAGTACCCCCGAACCAGTCAGGGACCACCCCGCCAGAGAGGGGGAGGGAACCAGGGAGGGCCGAGAGAGTCCCAGCTTAGCCCCCCGAAGACACCACCTCCACCTTTCCCGGCGCCCCCCCCACCAGTGACCGGGCCCCCTGGGAGACGGGGACACCGGGTGACCGTCACATGTTTCCGTTGCCAGAAACCCGGGCACTACGCCAATGACCCAGAGTGCCCCATGGCCACCCAAGTCCCCCCTGCGAGACAGATAGCCAACGTAGCCCTGGGGGAGGAGGTTGAGGAAGCCGAGGAGTGGGAACCCGCAGCGATGGCCCTAGTATCCCTGGGAGATAGGGAGATGATCCCTGGTAGCCTCCTACCCTCCAACACACAGAAATATGGGCAGCTCGTCAAGATCAATGGCCACCAGGTAGAGGCCCTGCGGGACACCGGGGCCAGTATCACCGGTGTCCTCAGGCACCTAGTCCCCGAGGAGCAGATCCTCCCCAACGTCTTTTGCCCCGTAATATCCGCAGACAATAGAGAAAGTATGTGTCAGGTAGCACTGGTGCCATTTGAGTGGGGAGGGGTGATAGGTAAACTCAAGGTGGCCGTAAGAACCTCCCAGCCGGTCGACTGCCTCCTAGGAAACGACCTGGAGAGTTCTCCCTGGGAGCACGTAGAGCGCAAGGCCCACCTAGGAATGATGGGACTCCCCGAGTGGGTGTGTGCCACCACCCGATCTATGTCAGCCCGACTCACTCCCCGGAGAGAAGTTGAGAGCACCCCAGTCGAAGAAACCAGTACAGTCCCCGCCGAGGGTCCTCCCGTCCCCCCATCAGAAGGGTCCGTCGCCAGCGACGAACCCGCACCATCCGACCCCGCCCCGGTCCCCGAGTTGGGGGATCTACCCGAGTTGGCCCATTGGCGCCATGAGGGCGGGCCCACCCGGGAAGAATTTTGCCGGGAGCAAGCCACTTGTCCTTCCCTGGTCGGGCTGCGGCGCCAGGCCGAGGGCCAAGCCGCAGGTGACCATACCGGGACGCACCGAATCTATTGGGAGAACAACATCCTGTATAGTGAGCAGAAGTCGGTGGAGCTGGGATCCGGACGGGTACTGGTGGTACCCCTCCGCTTCCGAGATTTCCTCCTGGGCTTAGCCCACGACGTCCCTCTCGCCGGCCACCTGGGTCAGGACAAGACCTACAGCCGTCTCGTGACCCATTTTTATTGGCCTAAGATGAGAGCAGCGGTAGAGGCACACTGCAAGTCCTGCCCCATGTGCCAGGCCAGTGGGAAGAGTGGGGGGAAGCGCAAGGCTCCCCTCCAACCCTTCCCGGTCGTCAGTACCCCCTTCGAACGAGTCGGAATCGACATCGTGGGGCCACTGGACCCCCCCACCTCCCAAGGTCACCGTTTCATCTTGGTCCTAGTAGACCACGCCACCCGCTATCCGGAGGCTATTCCCCTACGCACCATTACGGCCCCCGTGGTGGGCCGGGCCCTGATGGGGATCTTTTCCAGGGTGGGTTTTCCCCGCGAGGTCGTGAGCGATCGCGGCACTAATTTTATATCAAAGTATATGACGTCCCTGTGGCAACAATGTGGGGTGTCCTATAAGTTCACCACCCCGTACCATCCCCAAGGGAACGGCCTAGTAGAAAGGTTTAATAGGACTTTGAAAGGGATGATCGCTGGCCTAGAAGAGCCCCTCCGGTGTAAGTGGGACGTCCTGCTCCCCTGCCTCTTGTTCGCTTACCGGGAGGTCCCCCAGAAGTCCCTAGGGTTCAGCCCGTTTGAATTACTCTATGGGCACCCCGTCCGAGGTCCCCTCAGTTTGGTTAAGGAAGAGTGGGAGGCAGCACCCCAGACCACCCCCCGAGATGTGTTCCACTACATCCTGGCCCTCCGGAACCAGACCAGGAAGTTCCGAGAACTGGCCGAGGCCAACCTGGAGACAAGTCAAGAAGAAATGAAGCGCTGGTACGACCAGAATGCCACTCTGGTCGAGTTCCAGCCGGGCCAGCAGGTGTGGGTCATGGCCCCCGTGAAGCCTGGCGCCCTCCAGGACCGATGGACTGGGCTTTACAAAGTGGTTGAGCGGAAGAGTCAAGTCACATACTTGGTGGACGTCCAGTCGCCTCGGGATCCCCTCCGGGTCCTGCACGTGAACCGCCTCAAGCCTCACTTTGTGCGGACAGAACTGAGCCTCCTGCTGGCCACCGATGACGGGGCCGAAGATGAGTCGGATCCCCTCCCGGACCTCCTGTGTGTCAAGGAGCAGGATGGCTCCGTGGAAGGAGTGAACCTCTCCCCAGCCCTCACTGCCCAGCAACAAGCGGACTGCCGCCAGCTCCTAAGACAATTTGCCGACCTCTTCTCTCTGACCCCCCGGGTCACCAACTGGTGTGTTCATGACGTGGACACCGGGGACAGCCCGCCGGTGAGACACCGAGCCTACCGGGTTCCTGACCGGGTCCGGTCCTGCATTCAAGATGAAGTCTCGAAGATGTTGACCCTGGGGGTGATCGAGCCCTTTGACAGTCCCTGGGCCAGCCCCGTGGTCCTGGTCCCGAAGGCAGCGGCCCCCGGTGTCGCCCCCGAGCTCCGGTTCTGCGTGGATTACCGGGGGCTCAATGACATTACCCGAGCCGATGCCCACCCCATTCCACGAGCCGACGAACTCATTGACCGACTAGGGGCAGCCCGGTTCCTCAGCACTTTCGACCTCACCTGCGGATACTGGCAGATTGCGCTCACCGAAGGGGCCAAGGAGCGGTCCGCTTTCTCCACCCCCGATGGGCACTACCGCTTCCGCGTGATCCCCTTCGGGATGAAAAATGCCCCGGCCACTTTCCAGAGACTGGTGAATAGGGTCCTGGCCGGGCTAGAACAGTTCAGCGCGGCCTATCTGGACGACATCGCTGTCTTCAGTTCAGAGTGGAGTGAGCACCTCCAGCACCTCCGGAGAGTGCTAACCGCCCTGCGCCAGGCAGGCCTCACAGTAAAAGCCAGCAAGTGCCAGATCGGGCAAGGATCCGTAGTCTACCTGGGGCACCAAGTCGGGAGTGGCCAGGTCACCCCTCTACAGCCAAAGATCGACGCCATCCTGGCATGGGAACCACCCATCACCCAAACGGAGGTCCGAGCCATTCTGGGACTCACGGGCTACTACCGCCGATTCATTCGGGGGTATGGCAGCCTTGTCGGCCCTCTCACTGAACTCACGTCTAAAAAACAGCCAAAGAAGGTGCAGTGGACGGCTGCCTGCCAGGAAGCTTTCGATGCTCTAAAAAAAGGCCATGTGCACTGCCCCCGTCCTCCAGGCTCCCGACTACGCCAAGGAGTTCATAGTCCAGACCGATGCCTCCGAGCATGGCATTGGGGCCGTCCTGTCCCAAGTGAATGACCAAGGCCTAGACCAGCCCGTCGCCTTCCTCAGTCGGCGGCTGCTGCCCCGAGAACAGAGGTGGAGCACCATAGAGCGCGAAGCCTTTGCCGTGGTCTGGGCACTCAAAAAACTACGACCCTACCTGTTCGGCACTCATTTCAGAGTCCAAACTGACCATCGGCCCTTGCGATGGCTCATGCAGATGCGAGGAGAAAACCCCAAGCTACTGCGGTGGTCAATCTCCCTCCAGGGGATGGACTTCACCGTAGAACACCGCCCTGGTACGGACCACGCCAACGCTGACGGCCTCTCCCGGTTCTTCCGCTTCAGCGAAGAGAACCCCCCACGGTGATGGGCAGTTCTCTCCGGCTCTCAGCTGGGGGGACGCGTGTTGGACCCGGCCTCGTAGAATGGCCCTCCGTGCCCCCGCACCACCGAAACCTGGTACCTGCAGCCCAAGCACACGGCCCAGCCGACCCTCCCCACCAGGACACCCGCACCGACCCCGGACATCCCCGTCCATGGCCTCTCTCCTTTCGGCCACCCCGGGCCCGCGTGCCCACTCCATGCACCAAGATGGCCGCCCGGCCCCAGCGCGACCCGGGCCTAGAGGCGCCACTCCGGCTGGAGGACATCACGCTTCCAGGGGATGAGAGAGGGAGGAGCAGTTTCTATCGCACCTCTGGACTCCCCTGGGACGATGGGTTTCGATCGGCCCTCCGGCCTCCCTGCGGGCTGGCTCCGTGCCTGCTGGGTGTCTGGGACTCCTCCCGACCCGGCCCTGAAAGGATCAAAAGACATTAGCAGGAAATCCCGACAAGCGGCCCCCAGGTGACAAGACCCCTGCCTGCACAGACTCCGGACATCAAAGAGGGGTCGACCTATAACAAGGGGTGCTCGGAGACTGTCCGGTAGATTCGACGCTGGAACAACGAGAGCCTGCCGACGTGGTCGTGGCTCCTGGAACTGAACCAACCTAAGCCTGCTGAGTGACTCGCGGCTTCCTGAAGATCGTAAGACCTCCAAACTTGTGCCTGGGCCTGCTGAGTGACTCGCGGCTCCTTGAAGATCGTAAGACCTCCGAACTTGTGCCGAAGCCTGCTGAGTGACTCGCGGCTCCTTGAAGATCGTAAAACCTCCGAACCTGTGCTTGAGCCTGCTGAGTGACTCGCGGCTCCTTGAAGATCGTAAGACCTCCGAACCTGTGCCTGAGCCCGCTGAGTGACTCGCGGCTCCCCCAGACTCTCACGGTCCCGCCGGACCCCGACTCCGACCACGTATCCCCCAGCTCGAGGATTGTGAGCTGTGCGCCGGATACGTCCCTGCTTTGAACCGTTGCCAGAGACTGTCCCGCTACCCCCTACCTTTCCGAGACTCTTGAGCCCGTGCTCACCTTGTACATACTTGCAGTGATAACCTATTTGATAAAGCTTGTTTTCTGAGGATACCCAGTGTGGTCACTCTGTGTCGTGTGGTGCCAGAAGTACGATCCTAGTTGCGAGATTCCTCCCCCTGGGGAGTCTCCCGCCAGTGCCCGGCTACGATACTACGCGGGTCGGTCTCAGGGTAGTAAGGACCCCCTTCCGGGCTCCTCTGAGGTCGCCGTCTAACAGGTCATCACACATCTATTGGGTTGACACATGAGGAGAGATGTGCCACATCACTGCTTGACACACCTAGGCCCTAAACCTGAAGGACTCCACTGACAATGACTTGATGTCCAGCCTTGTGCGAGTATGACATCTCCATTCCTTTCCTGTGTGCCTCCTATCACCAGTGTAAGCTCAGAAATGCACCGTACACACGCTCTGAGTGCGTGTGTACGGTCGTATCACTGTATTTGGGTTGAGTAGGAGTACGCGTGTGTGTACGGACCAAACACACGTACGTATATGAGCAGTGTGTACACACTGGTCCCATCCCTATGGTAGTGTAGCCGTAGGCGTACGCCATAGTGATACGGGCCGTACACGCGTGTGTAGGGGTCGTATCCCTATGGTAGTGTAGCCGTAGGCGTACGCCATAGTAATAAGGGCCGTACACGCGTGTGTAGGGGTCGTATCCCTATGGTAGTGGTGTAGCCGTAGGCATACGCCATAGTGATACGGGCCGTACACGCGTGTGTAGGGATTTAAAATAACCCTGGGCGCGACACTACGCTTCGCCCACGTAGTGTACATAGCGCTGCCTGCTTCGCAGTTTTCGAAGTAGGCGAAGCAGGCAGCACCTACGCACACTACGTGGGCGAAGCGTAGCTGCCTGCCGCCCACCACCCGCCTCCCGCCCGCCGTACTTTTAAAAGGAAAAATAAATTTGTAATAAAGCAAATTAGGCACTTACCTGACGCGCGGCGTCTCCCGGGGCTCCCTCTTCCTGTTTTTCAATTTTCCTGACAAATGCGCATGCGCGGACGCCCGCGCATGCGCATTTCTTGCAAGAAATGCGCATGCGCGGGCGTCCGCGCATGCGCATTTGTCAGGAAAATTGAAAAACAGGAAGAGGGAGCCCCGGGAGACGCCGCGCGTCAGGTAAGTGCCTTTAATTTGCTTTATTACAAATTAATTTAATCTTTTAAAAGTAGGGTGGGTGGGTGGCGGGTGGCGCGTAGTGGGGCTACGCGAAGCGCGTAGTGTGTGTAGATTTGGGCACACTACGTGCTGCTTCACGTAGCCCCACTACGCCCACTACGCCCACCCTTAATTTAAAAATTACAAAGGGGACACATAAGGGACAAGTATTAGGGCCTAAATGCATGCTGGTTGCCATGGATACCCAGTTCCAAGTTCAAATTTTACCATCTTGTGGCCTGGAAAAAGCAGTGGGCCACATTATACATTGTTGCAAAGTGGTTGTTGACGTGACATGATGCTGAAAATTAGAAAAAATGCTAATGCTGTCACCGGTGTATTTTCAAAGTGATTGAGGAAACGTAGGATGCAAATGAGTCTGACCAATCGCTCTGTTCTCCTGTACATGAAATAGGCCAGCAAGGCAGATATAAGTCAGCCAGAACCCATGAGAGGGCACTTGCCTGCACAACCTTTGATTCAACACCACTGCTGCTGTCTTGGCTACCTCTGGCACCATGTCGTGGACTGTGGAGAGGGCCCAGCCTTTTACCCATGAGGAGAATCAGGCGTTGCTGGACGTCATCCTCCCACAGTACCCCAGCCTGTATGGTCGACCAGGGGAGCAGCTGAGTGCTGACTCTGCTAGCTGAGACTGTGCCACTTCTTTTTGTGACTGGCACTTTTGGCATTGTGCCCAGGTGTGACAGACATGCAATGTAGTCTAGAGTGGGTCCCAGGGGGGGTGAATGGCTCATGTCTGTCATGCAGAGCATGATGTGGATAATGTCTGCACTCCTCACTTGCATTGTGCTTACTGTGACATTTACTGCATGGTGCATGGCACATTTCAGCATGGCTAATCCTCTTGCCCATTCTAGTTCGATAGTCCTCAGGTGAATCTGTGTTCCCCCCGGTGTGACAGGTGACTGTACCCACAGATGTGTGTGAGTTGAGTGGAGCTGTGGTGACAGTGTCCAAATGATGTGTACGCCCCCTACACATTGATGTGTGTGAATGTTCCTTGTCATGTGGGTGAGTGTCTATGTGGAGTTTTGCACCACAGCTGCATGGAGGGGCCAACTGCTCTACCCATCTGATGTGTGAAGGAAGCCGTGCTGTGTGTCTGACTTGGTGGGCTAGCCCCACGCCTGTGACACCCCCCAGGCAAGTGGCACATGTGCAGAGTGAGATTCTTTTGCCCCTGTTGCCACTGGCAGGTAAATGATCTGTGCCTGTGTGTGTCTGTGTACTCTGCTGAGGTTGGGTCAGTGGCCTGGGGCATGTGATTGCGTGGAGGTGCTGTCCATCAGCCTTGTGTTGCTTGTGATGTACAGTGTGTGCCATGATCAGGGAGTATGTTGCACCCCTCATGCCACCTGTGTACTTTCAGTGCCATGTAGTGCATTGGGGCTTACACAGAGGCAAATGTCCCTATGACAAAGGTGCTATTAGTTAGCAGCATCCGATGCCCTGTTCAACAAATCAAAGATGTTCTAATGTGTGTCTCTGTGACATGGAGCAGGTGTTGTGATCTATTCTCACTTTGTCTTCCTCACAGGTAACCGCCTACGAGAAGGGCAAGATCTGGAAGCGGGCTGTCAGGGCCGTGATCTCCATGGAGGGTCGCAGTCGGCGCCTGGCCCAGGTGAGGAAACGCTGGCAGGACATCCGGTGCTGGACCAGGAGGATCGCCCGGGTCCTGCTGGGGGACTCACCTCCACTCCCCCACGGCAGGCGTCGACGCCTGACCCACCACATGAAGCGTGTCCTGACGGTGGTCTTCCCTGACTTGGATAGGCGGTTACAGGAGAAGCAGCAGCAGGAAGGGGGTAGGTACATGTGTGTTTGTTGTGTGTCACCAGCTTTTGGAATTGCTTAGTCGCATGGATGCACTGCGAGGGTTTATATGTGCAGTGCATATCCTGTTCCCCGAAGTAAACCGCTGCTGTTCTTCCTCACTTCCCCTCCTTGCAGGTATTCCCTGGTCTGTGAGTACTCACTTTTGCACATGGTCATCTAGGCTGCAAGGTCATTAAGGTGCACTATGCTTTCTGCATTATGTGTGGGGGTGGTCCGGGACATCTGTAGGTTCCTTGCCTGTGCCCTGTCCTGTCCACTCATTTGGGGGTCCATAAGTGTTGGCACTGGCCTGAGGGTCTACATAGGAGTGTGAGGTTTAAAATACACAGACTTGCAGCATGCATGACCAATATAGTGGCATCAGACATGGTGTGCATGAGTGGAAGATATGCATAGGGCCGGGACGGTAGCACCTGTTACAGTCAGATCATTCCAGGACCATGGAGCAGCGTGCCCACTACTGTCCCCTGAGACACCTTATCCTAGGAATCTTTTGTGGAATCACACACTGTGGCCAGTCTCTGTGTGTTCAGCGTGGCTTGGCCTCTGTGGCATTGTTCCCTGGCCTAATTTGTATTTACGTAAAGTGTGCAACATGTGTCCACTGTACAGGGTGACCCCATTATGCTTGTGCATTGTCACACTGGGCAGTGCCTGGGTGTCGATGTACAGCTATCAGTTGATGGATGTTTGTCACAAATATGTGTGGTCAGCCTCACAAGGTGATGTTGAGTCCATTTAGGAGGTCTTGATTCCACTTTTAGTAAACACTGATTCAGAGGTGTACCTACTTGCTCTGTCTCATTCACATTGTCTCATGTATGGGGGGGTTTGTGCATGGACGACCTACATGTACAAACCTTATGTCTCCTTGCCAGGTCTGACCTGTATGGGACATTTTCTGGACAGACACTCAAGGTGCAGTGACCCAGGCATGTTGTGCAGGGTGTAATGTTTGTGCTTTGCAGCATGTGTCAAAAGTCAAAAGACATGTTTCCTGCTCATCCATCATTGGCACCGGTGTGTGCTCCAGATGCTATGTAGTTTTGTCTGTGTGTGCTGACATCTGTGTGGGCATTCTTCCTTCCCATGAGGGTGTCTCCTCGGTGCAGGTGCTCCTTATTCCAACACTATTTCCGGGCCATTGGCTAATGCATTGTCCTGTGTCTGGACATGTGTGCCAATCCATATGACAGGTAGTGTGTCAGATGTGTTGGCTACTGTGTCATCATGGAACGGATGGCCATGTGACAGATGGCATGTTTTAAGTTGTTATTCATGGAGTCTTGTACCTTGGCTTTCACTACACTTGTCAACATGTCCCAATAGTTTATATGCTTCCCTTTGATATTTTGGAAGGACAATTATGGGCCTGCATGACAGATGTCTCCCAAGGAAGTGCACAAGAGACCACCTTTACACTTTGGGGGAAGACGCTGGCACATTTCAAACAAAGGCACTGTTCTGACAATAATTTCTTTTTGTATTATACAAATCCATGTTCCCACAGTGTGTTGGCATTTGGGTCAGTCCTTGGTTTTGGCTGATGCCAACTTTGCAGTGTCAAGTCATCCGGCCCACCGTGGTGCCATGTATATGTACTTCCTGATTTCACATTTCTTCTTAACAATGGCTTCTTGGCATTAGGCTGGCAGCTCATTCAATGACTGTGTAAATGTAGTTCTGTGTGCACCTCCTTGTGTGACTTCTGATATTCATGCACATGTGTGTTCTGTTCCACAAGTGGAACATTCACACATTCCAAACATGGCAATTGGGTAAAGTTTTGTGATTCCCAATGGTTCAGAAAGTGTTTAATTGTTTTCTCTAAGGTACTCACAGGTCTCTAAGTGTGGGGACCCCTTCAGCATTGGCGTCTGTTATTTGGCATTGGGTGCAATAATACTGTTTCGTTCACAGCGACAAAGAGGTGGCATGCCTTCATAGTCTGGCTGTGCTCCACTGTTCACAGACACTGGCTTCTCTGTATAATTGGATCTCAAGTGTTTTGCTCTTGTGTCCTGATTTTCATTATTTGAGGTGGCATGGTGGGTGAAACATCTGGGGCGTGCAGGGCTTACATATGTGCGGAGTATTCTAGATGTTACTCATGATGCATTTCCTGATATGCACTGTGACCTATTTAGTTTGGACTCATGTGTCAGATGTACACAGGTGACTGATTATTTCCTGTCTCTTCACCTTGCCCACAGCATCATCGGGGGACACCAAGGAAAACACCTGCACGGACGTGGAGGAGGGATCCAGCACCAGTGCCACCACTCCTGGCGAGTCGTCAGCATCAAGTGGCACGGAGGGCGAGGGGAGTGCGGCGGAGGACCTGGGTAGTACCAACACCAACTACGACGCAGACGGGTCCGAGGCTGAACTCCCTGAGGGGGCGGAGGCTGCTCCAACAGCTGGCAGCAGCACTACAACTGTCACCGCCCCCTCCATTCCCATCACCGCCCGCCGAGTTTCTCCGGTCCCTTCTGTCCATGCTAGGCAACACCGTGTCTCCTTCGTGACAGGCACAACACCCCCTGCCCCTTTTCCCCCTTCTGCCCTCAGTGCCGAGTCTGTGGACATTCAGCAGCAGTTGCAGGTTGGGCAGACATCAATCCTGACTGTCCTCCATGGCCACACCAGACTGCTGACACAGATGGTGTCGTACATGGAGGGCATGTCATCAGCGATGTCTGACCAACGGATGTTGCTGAGGTCCATGGACTCGTCACTGACGGCAGCAGTGAGTCTCCTGCAGTGCTTCGTCCCCCCACCTACCCCTGCACCATCCACACTTCCCACTCTCATGCCTGTCCCAAGCACACACACACATTCCACGGCAGGCACCCCACCAGACACAGCCAGCACACCAATAGGGAAGGGAAAGCACACAACACCTGTCACGCACACTCAGGGGGAAGTAGGCACACCCACTGGGTCTAGGGCACACAGGCAGACACGCTGCCACAGTCGGACTCCGCATTCCTCACCACCCAGTCCCTATCATCGCACTCCCCTCAGCTCCCCTGCCCCACAATCGGAGAAGGAGAGCTACTTGGCTGGGCTGGGCCTCAGCCCCACTGGCTCACCAGAGCGCAAACGGGCAAGGCACTCCATGGGTAGGGGAGTTGAGTCCCCCCCTGTCCACCCCCTCCCCCAGTGGCGCTGCACCCCATCCCTCCGACCCCCCCCCCTCCTTGGGGCCTGTGGTTTATTCGGGTGCAGGGGAGACGCTGGGCGACCTGGCAGTATTGTGCAGCGCCGTGCTTGAATCCACCTTTGGCACTGCCCCACCCCCTGTGGTGGAGTCGTCAGTCCCTGCACCCACAACACCTACCCTTCCCCCTCCTGTCCCTGCGGTGCCTGGTCCTTCTCCACAGGATGCCCCCACCCCAGTGGATGAACCAGAGGTTTCAAATGTGCAGGCACGCTAGGGGAGACACGTTGCGATGTGTCCCCCCCCAGGACTTATGAACTGGACTGGCCTATGACCTTTGGAAATATTAGCCTTTCCAACTTTTTATTTACTGCTGAATAAAGCATTTTGTTTTTCCTTTGAGCACAATTTCTTTTCAGGTATTGATGTTGGTGCTGATGCTCCATGAGTTGTGATCATGGGTTAGGTGTCTGGAAAATGTTTGAGTCTGGTGCTCATGGGGTGGAGGCTGGTTTCTGCGTGCCATAGCAAGGTCTCTGCAATGATTCTTTGGTCGTGTATGCTCTTAGTGTTTGGAGACATTGTCCCAAGGAGTGTCCCTTCCTCTGTGGCACCTGAGATCTTCCCTGCAGGGAGTTGCACATTTGTTGAGCTGACCTGTGTCTACATTTCCTTTGTGGCTGATGGATCCCTTCAACTATGTCCATGCCTGCTCAGCAATGTCTACGGCTGCATCGTCTGTGCCATCCTTGCTAGTCACTGTACCTGTATCCGGAGTATGTTGCCATGCCTCCATGTGGAAATGGTCCCTTTTCCGCACTATGCATGTGTGTACTCCCAGCGTAGCACACATATGGTACTTCAATGGTGGTATGGGCCGTTCCCAACGCTCTTAGGGCGTGGGTATAGCCCGTACCACCATTGAAGTGTACCACCATTGAAGTGTTGATGTAGGGGTATGTGCCGTACCCACGTTCTGGGGGCGTGGGTACGGCGCGTACCCCTACATCACCACTACAATGGTGGTACGGGCCGTACCCACACTCTGGGGGCGTGAGTACGGCGCGTACCCCTCCATCAACACTTCAATGGTGGTACACTTCAATGGTGGTACGGGCCGTACCCATGCCCTCAAAGCGTGGGTACAGCCCATGCCACCATTGAAGTGGTGATGTTGGGGTACGCGCCGTACCCACACCCCCAGAGCATGGGTATGGCCCGTACCACCATTGTAGTGGTGATGTAGGGGTACGTGCCGTACCCACGCTCTGGGGGCGTGGGTACGGCGCGTACCCCTACATCACCACTACAATGATGGTACGGGCCGTACCACCATCATCGTGGTGACGGGTACTCGTCCACGTCCACTTCCGTTGTGACGGTACGTGGGAATTTGTGGACACGCCCCCCCGAAGTGACCAGAGCCTGGAGGTCATGTATGTACAGGTCATTTTTACCTTTTTACTTTGGTGGGTGTTATTTTTCCTGCCCCTCGCCCCCCCTTTGCCCCTGGGTGTTGTGCTGACCTTCTGCGGCATCTGCGTGGGTTTCTGTGCACCAGGTCGTAGGCTATGAGGGCCGGGATGACACGTAGGATGGGGTCCATGGCTGTCTGTCACATACCGGTGCTTCTTCTTCGCATCGTCCTCGATTTCCCGGCAGCTTTTGGCTGCTGTATAAAGAGAATCGTGCGGAGTGACGTGGGCACGAATCGTACTTGCTGGTTCGTAAAATGCTGCCTGACTCCGTCCGGACGTCACGTGCGCGATGTCCTGGATCGGAATTGTGGGTATTTTTTCCACGCTCGTAATTTTTTGCGATTCGTACAGAAATGGATTTTCTGTACGCATCGTACTTGCTTGTTTGTAAGGTGGTTTTTCCGGGTGGGAGTCGTATGGCGAAAACGCTCCATACGACGATTCGTACACGGGTTTTACAGGATCGGAATCAACACCTCTATGTATATGTTTAATTAATGTTTTATTAAATTATATATATTACTTATTAATTTTTAACATTATAACATATTTTTAACTATGTTTATTTTATTTATAAGTATTATTTAGTTTATTTTACATATTTTGTTTAACTAAAAAAAACGATATTTTTAATAACGATATTTTTGACATCGATATTCTTTTAAAAATATTTTTGTACTTACCTTGTTGTAGATAGGATGTTGATATTCTTGACATTGATATTCTTGCTCCGATATTTTTGTAGGTCGATTTTTTGACCTTCGATATTTTGTCGGTGATCCCTACCCTAGGGCTGTCAGGTCTAACAATCCAGCATGTACCACTATTTTTTTACAACAAAATGCACCTTTGTATACAAAATGGGTCGGAGGATGACAATATCATTTAATGCAACAGGAGAAGAACAGCTGCAACCACTTGCGTTCTCTAAATGTGTTGTATCTGTCTTTCTGCTGTAGGATTTGTGCCCCAAATTACTCTTAGTCATCAAAAGAGAATTACCAAAATTTCTCCAATTCCTCTAGTGTAATCAAACTTTCGATCAGGCCTAGTCAACAGGAGAGTGATGTTCAGTGTTCAATGGAGATCTAGGTCTGGATCCTTCAGCTGTGGGGGAAAGACGTAAGCGCAGCACACAAGGTACACCTGCCACAAGCATGATGGGGAAGAGGATAAAGAAGGTGGGGAAAGAAGTGGAGGGGCAGAGAAATGGAGGGCAGAGAGGGGACAAAGGGGAGCACTAAGAGGATGGACAATGTCACAGATTCATAATAGTTACAATTGCCATGATCCATATGTTAGAACTGGCATCATTGGCGTGGGTCTCCCTTCCCCTTCCTATCTTTTATGTTGGCTGTTTTTAGATGCCCTGGGTGCCGTGCCACTGTTAATCAGTGCCACAGCGCGAATGCTTCCTGTATATAAATGACTGTATGAGTTAGGACAACCATAATGCTTACATCTGTGTAGCCTGTTCCCATAGTGAGTTACCCTCCATTTAATTGTCGCTACTATGACACGATCCGTTCTCATAGGCCAGAATAGACTGATTCAGGATTAATTTTCATTCTCCTATCTGGCCCCAGGAACCTGATAGGACCTTCGAGTTTGATATGTTTATGCTCAGAACAGTGAGGGCCATCTTTTAGTAAGGACCGTTTATATTTCCCATGTTGTGAAATGCCTCTTCTGGAAACGCGGTAGTTTCTTGGCTAAACTTGACTGTAGGCTGTTGCAAGTATGTGTATTGGCCATCTGGTTTTGAGGCAGGAGGGCCAGCTGGGTCAGACCTGGCTGGAGAGAAAGATCGGTATTCAGAGCATGGGGAGGGGTGACTCTTTGATCCGAGCATGGCCGTGCCTGGCAAGGTGAATGATGGCTCCACCTCCCACTGGGTGTCTGATAGCAGACCCCCTCATTCCAAAAGGGCAGGATGTCGCCTCATAAACAAAGTGCTTCCCGACCCCACCAAACTGGTTCTGACTGGACTCAAGTGATTTGCGACTTTAGAGAACAAAGACTTTTTAGGTATAAAATGCTGAGCTGGAACTTTGTCCGGGTGTGTTCCTGCTGCATGTCAAGACGAAACTATATCCGAGCGAACAGAGGAAAGGACTTTGAAACTTTCACCAAGCTTGCCAAAAAAACTACCTGAGGGCCTAAAATTGAGAGTACCTCATGCAGAAGTCTCAGGGACATTAGACTTCACCCCGTCAGCCACCGAAATTCCTGTGCAAGGAATCCTATTTGCAAGTGAGGCCTCTGTTGAATAATCCGCAGCCTCTAGTTCTACTGTGAGGATCACGGACTGGACATTGTTGAAATCCTTGCTAACCCTGTGTGGGCCGCTGCAGCTAAGAGAGAGCTGCCGCCGCTGAGAGCCCGCCTAAATCCGAACCTTTGAAACTGTTGCTAAGTCTGTGGGGGATGCTGCAGCTAAGAGAGAGCTGCCGCCGCTGAGAGCCCACCAGAATCTGCACCTTCGAGCCTTCCCCTGAACTTGGGTGGGACGCTGCTGCTCAGAGAAAGCTGTAGCCGCTGAGCGGCCACCGTTGTGCCAGCTTGGTCGAGACCGTGATCTGCTGTGTGGGCCACCGCAGCTAAGAGAGAGCTGCTGCCGCTGCGTGCCCGCACCCTTGCCAACTTCTGCATCCTTGTGGCTCATCTTGTGGGCCACTGCAGCTAAGAGAGAGCTGCCGCCCCTGAGTGGCCACACCCGTGGCCACTGGGCATCGCCGTAATCTTCTGTGTGGGCAGCTGCACCAAAGAGAGAGCTGCTGCCGCTGCATGCCCACACCCTTCCCAACTTCTGCATCCTTGTGGTTCGTCCTGTGGCCCGCTGCAGCTAGGAGAGAGCTGCCGCCGCTGCGTGCCCGCACCCTTTGCCACTTTTGCATCATCATAACCCGTCCCGTGGGCCGCTGCAGCTAAAAGAGAGCTGCTGCTGCCCGCACCCTTTGCCCCTTTGCCTCATTGTGATCCTTTCTGTGGGCCACCGCTGCTAAGAGAGAGCTGCTTCCGCTGAGTGCCCGCACTCTATTTCAACTTTGCAACATCGTGATTTGTCCCATGGGCCGATGCAGCTAAGAGAGAGCTGTGGCCGCTGAGCGCCTGCACCTTTGGCACCTTTGCATCATCGACATTTGTCCCGTGGGCCGCTGCAGCTAAAAGAGAGATATTGCCGCTGTGCGCCCGCACCCTGTACCCCCTTGTTGAGGATTGTCGCTATCGTCTAATGGGCTGCCGTAGCTAAGAGAGAGCTGCTGCTGCTGTGAGCCCACCATGGAACTACACGACGAGAGTCAGTGCCCCGACCAGTCTGGGCCGCCGCAGCCGCGTGCTGCTGCCGCTGAGCGCCCGCCTGTCCCCGAGTGCCTGAATCATTGTGGGTGCACTATGCGGACCTCCGCAGCTGAGTCTTGTTGTCGCTGGGAGTCTGCCTGTCACCATCTCCACTTCTTTGAGAAGCTGCTTTCTGTGCTCCCTTTCAACAACAGGTATCTGGTGCGCCGCAGGTCGCATAGGCCCCGGCCCTGAACTCAGTTAGTGTCACACCTTGGTGAATATGTTGTTGTCTTTTTGAGTCCCTATGGGTTGACGTGACTTACAGTTGTTGAAACATTTGGAGAGTTTTGAGTTAAACTGTTGGATCAAAATATTCTTCTTCTATACCCACCTGAATTGTGTCCTTTTGTGGTGTTATTACTGCCTTGTTGTGCGTGATCATAAACTCTTGACACACTGCCTCTGAGATAGGCCTAGCTGCTCATGCTACGTTACCACAGGGTTGAGCAGGGGTTGTCGATGGGGGTAGCCCACTTGCCCTGACTTAGGAAGAGGGGTGCCTGTTTGGTTGGTTGTCTTAGTAGTGAATTGTTGATAGCAGCCATGAGTACTTCTAGTAGAGGAAGGCCAACATCCAATGCTTCGGAGGATCTCACCTTTGAGGAGAAAAGACTAGATACCTATACTGCCAGACAGCTGAAGTCATTTTGTAAGTCCCCGTGATAGGTCTCTCTAGGAAGGAGGAGTACCAGAAGGAGCTGAAGGCCTGGTGGGAAGCAAGAGAGTCTACTGGGAAAGAGGAAAGAGAATGCTGGTGGCAGCAGGATAATGCAGTAGAGGAGGGTGGAGATAGAACATACTCCAATCCAGGTACTAGTGTATCCCAAAGGAGTCTGACCCCAGAAGAGCTGAAGGACAGGGAGAGAGATAGGAGGCATAGTTTGGAGATGGCTAAATTGGCAGTTCAGAATGACCTTGAGAGTAAGAAGTTAGATATTGAGAAGAATCAATTGTCAATTGAGCTTGAGAAAATGAAAATGGAGCATGAGAGAATGTTGAGGGAGATAGAGATCAGGGTGAGGAGTGTCCCGGTCTCCCCCTCTGGTGGCAGCATACCTTTAGTAACTCCTGAGAGTAGAGTTTATATTCCTAAAGATGTCATTAAGGATTTTCACAAGAGTGAGGATATTGGGCAATTGCTTGCTGCATATGAGATAGCCATGGTGTCCAACCGGGTCCCTGAGAAGGATTGGGGATCGGGGTTGTGGGGATATTTTGTGAGTGATGGTAGGGATACCCTGTTGGACCTGCCTGAGGAGAGCAGGATGGTGTATGCCCATATGAAGGAAGCTTTGATGACCCATTATGGTTTGACCCCAGAAATGTACAGGCAGATGTTTAGAACCTGTAAGAAGTTAGAGGGTACCATGTGGGTTGAATATGTGTCTTTTTTCTGCAGAGCAATGGATCGCTGGGTAAAAGGTAGCAAAGTGGAAACTTTTGAGCAATTGTATGATTTGTTTACGTGGGAGCATTTTTCAAGTAACTGTTTTCCAGAGCTACACCAGCACCTGATTGATAGCAGGCTTACTAACCCTAGGAATCTTGCTGAGGAGGCGGATCACTAGATGAGTAACCGGGTCCGCAAAGGTTTTGTGGGAGACTTCACCAGAGGTGGGCAGGGTCCCCAGCAGAGAAGTGGAGGGGACAAGGTTAAACCGAGGGAGTTCCAGAAAGGGCCCCAAAGAAATTCCCCAGGGAACCAAGCAGTGATGTCCCCGCATCCCCCTGGTAAGAAGCCAGTGTCCCCGACAGGTAGGCTTGTTCAGAGGGGACCACTTACTTGTTTTAAGTGTGGTCAAGTGGGCCACCGGTATTATGATCCACAGTGTCCCCAGAGGGACCCCAATGCACCCCCTTGTGCACCACCCCATGCACCATGCCGCCAGATTGCCAGTGTTGCCCTGGGAGGGGAGGAGATAGAGGTCCAAGGTGGGTGGGATCCCGTAGAGTTAACCCTTGTCTCGCTAGGAGACTTTGAGAAGGTCCCTAACCCCACACTGCCTAATAACCTAAGAAGTACCGGCAGTGGGTGACCATCAATGGCCATAGGGTGGAGGTTCTTAGAGACACAGGAGCCAGTGTGACTGCTGTCAGCTCCAGGTTGGTGTCCAAAGAGCAGTTTGTTCCCCATGCAATCTGCCCCATAGTGTCAGCAGACAACTCAGAGAGCCAGTGTGAGGTGGCTCAGGTTCCCTTCGAGTGGGGGGGGGGTCTCAGGAACTCTTCAAGTGGCTGTGAGGCCCGCCGTACCTGTAGACTGTCTGTTGGGCAATGATCTTGAGAACTCCCCTTGGGCTACGGTGGAGAGAAAGTCTCATTTGGAAATGTTGGGACTGCCTGAGTGGGTGTGTGCGACCACTTGGTCCATGACCCCTCAGAAGGATGTTCAGGAGGGCTTGGAGCCTGAAATTATGGCCCAGGCCCCTGTCTTAAAGAGAAGGGATAGGGGGCACGGGAAAACGCCCCCACGGTTCCCACTGTCCTGGAGGGAGCAGACCCTGAGGGGGATGCCCTAGAACCTACAGGGGAACAAGTGGCTGAACTGGGGGACCTACCAGAGCTGACCAATTGGCAGCAAGAAGGGGGGCCCTCCAGGGAGGAATTTTGCAAGCAACAGAGAACCTGCCCTTCTCTTGAGGGAGTGCGGCGACTGGCAGCCGCCCAGGCAGCAGGTGATCAGACAAGGTCACACTGGATCTTTTGGGAGAATGACCTCCTTTACAACGAGCCTTAAGGTTGCTGAGCCTGGGTCAGAATGAGTGCTGGTGGAACCCCAGCACTTCAGGACCTTCCTACTGGAGTTGGCTCATGATGTGCCATTGGCCAGACATCTGGGGCAAGCCAAGACCTTTGAGAGGCTGGTCACACACTTCTATTGGCCCCAGATGCACAGGAGCTCTGATGCTCACTGCAGGACGTGTGAGACTTGCCAGGCAAGTGGGAGGAGTGGGGGGAAGATTAAGGTCCCACTACAGCCCTTTCCTGTTGTGAGTACCCCATTCAAAAGGGTGGGTATTGATATTGTGGGGCCCCTGGACCCTTTTGACAGCCATGGGCAACAGGTTCATCCTGGTCTTGGTGGGCCATGCCACCAGGTACCATGAGGCCATCCCTCTCTGGAGATTGACGGCCCCCATGGTGGGACTGGCACTGATGGGAATTTTCTCCCGTGTGGGATTCCCCAGAGAGATGGTGTCTGATAGGGGAACTCATTTCATCTCCAAGTACATGAAGTCTCTGTGGGAGGAGTGTGGGGTAACATATAAGTTAACCATTCCTTACCACCCCCAGGGTAATGGGCTGGTTGAGAGATTCAACCGGACCCTGAAGGGCATGATTATGGACCTAGGTGAGCCCATGAGGCGTAAGTGGGATGTCCTCTTACCATGTATGTTGTTTGCCTACCATGAGGTGCCACAGAAGTCCTTAGGTTTCAGTCCATTTGAGCTGCTCTATGGGCACCCAGTAAGAGGGCCTCTGAGACTGATCAAGGAAGGCCGGGAGCAATCTCCCAGGAAACCTCCCCAGGATGTGTTTAGTTACATGCTAGCCTTCAGAAATCAGACTCGGCATTTCAGGAAACTTGCTGAGACAAACCTGGAAGCCTGCCAGGGAGAGAAGAAACGCTGGCACGACCAGAATGTCACTCTGATTGAGTTTCAGCCTGGACAGAAGGTTTGGGTCATGGCCCCAGTGGAGCCCTGCGCACTTCAGGATAGGTTGACCAGCCCCTTTGAGGTGGTGGAGCGCAAAAGCCCTGTTACCTACACGGTGGACTTGCAGTCTAACTGGAACCCCTTGCGGGTCCTACATGTTAACCGCCTGAAGCCCCACTTTGAGATGTCTGACGTGGGCATGCTTCTGGCCACAGATGCTGGGATGGAGGAAGAGAGCGAGCCCCTTCCTGACCTCCTGTGTGCCGGGGAGTGAGATGGATCAGGGGAAGGGCTGGTCCTCTCCCCCACACTGACTCCTGAGCAGCAGGGTGATTGTCATCAACTATTGGGACAATTCAGTGATCTGTTCTCCCTGGTGTCTAGTGTCACTGATTGGTGTGTCCATGACGTGGACACCGGGAACAGTCCTCCCATTAACTATAAGGCTTATCGAGTGACTGACCGGGTAAGGAAATACATTAGGGATGAGGTCACCAAAATGTTTGCCCTTGAGGTGATTGAGTCTTACAGCAGCCCGTGGTCCAGCCCAGTGGTCCTAGTCCCGAAAGCTGCCGCACCTGGTGCCCCCCCATAACTTCGGTTCTGTGTGGACTATCGAGACATCAATTCAGTCACGAAGATTGACGCGCACCCCATCTCCAGAGCTGATTAGCTCGTAGATCGGTTGGGGACTGCCAAATACCTCAGCACATTTGATTTGACGTCTGGGTATTGGTAGATTGCCCTGACTGAGGGAGCAAAGGAGAGGTCAGCCTTCTCCACACACGATGGACATTACCAGTTCTGGGTGATGCCCTTTGGGATGAAGAATGCCCCTGCCACCTTCCAGAGGTTAATCTAGTTGGTTGGGCTAGAGGACTTCAGTGCGCCTACCTAGATGACATTGCAGTGTTCAGCTCCTCTTGGAAGGACCACCTGCGCCACCTTTGGGAGGAATTGATGGCCCTGAGGAAGGCAGGCCTCACAATCAAAGCCTGTAAGTGCCAGATTGGACAGGGTTCTGTAGTATATTTGGGGCACCAGGTGGGGAGCGGCCAGGTGGCCCCCCGTCAACCCAGAATCGAAACTATCCTGGCGTGGGAACCCCCCAAGACTCAGACGCAGGTGAGAGCCTTTTTATGTCTCACGGGGTACTACAGGAGGTTCGTCAAGGGATATGGCAATATTGTTGCACCCTTGACTGAGCTGACTTCTAAGAAGCAGCCAAAGAAGGTTCACTGGACTGACACCTGTCAGAAAGCTTTTGATGCCCTGCAGACAGCCATGTGCACCGAACCCGTGCTTCGGGCACCCGACTTTTCAAAGGAATTTTTTGTCCAGATAGACACCTCAGAGCATGGTATAGGGGCTGTTCTGTCACAGATCACTGAGGAGGGACTAGAACAACCGGTAGCCTTCCTGAGCAGGAGGTTACTTCCCCGGGAACAGAGGTGGAGTGCAATTAACGTGAGTCATTTGCTGTGGTCTGGGCGCTGATGAAGTTGAGACCATACCTGTTTGGGACTCACTTCCGGGTTCAGACAGACTACAGGCCCCTTAGATGGTTGATGCAGATGAGTGGTGAGAATCTCAAGTTGTTGAGTTGGTCCATTTCCCTTCAGGGTATGGATTTCACTGTGGAACACCGCCCTGGCACAGAGCACGCCAATGCTGACTGTCTGTCCAGATTTTTCCGCCTTAGAGATGAGAACCCCCAAGGGGATGGTTAATTCTCCCCACATTTCAGCTGGGGGTGACACGTGTTAGACCTGGCATCATTGGCGTGGGTCTACCTTCCCCTCTACCCTTCCTATCTTTTATGTTGGCTGTATTTAGATGCTCTGGGTGCAGTGCCACTGCTAATCAGTGTCACAGCGGGAATGTTCCCTGTATATAAATGACTGCATGAGTTAGGACAACCATAATGTTTACATCTGTGTAGCCTGTTCCCATAGTGAGTTACCCTCCATTTAATTGTCGCTACTATGACACGTTCCGTTCACATTGGCCAGAATGGACTGATTCAGGATTACTTTTCATTCTCCTATTGGGCCCTAGGAACCTGATAGGACCTTCGAGTTTGATATGTTTATGCTCAGAACAGTGAGGGCCACCTTTTAGTAAGGACCGTTTATATTTCCCATGTTGTGAAATGCCTTTTCTGGAAACGCGGTAGTTTCTTGGCTAAACTTGACTGTAAGTATGTGTAATGGCCATCTGGTTTTGAGGCAGCAGGGCCAGCTGGGTCAGACCTGGCTGGAGAGAGAGATGGGTATTCAGAGCATGGGGAGGGGTGACTCTTTGATCCGAGCATGGCCGTGCCTGGCAAGGTGAACGATGGCTCCACCTCCCACTGGGTGTCTGATAGCAGACCCCCTCATTCCGAAAGGGCAGGATGTCGCCTCATAAACAAAGTGCTCCCCGACCCCACCAAACTGGTTCTGACTGGACTCAAGTGATTTGCGACCTTAGAGAACAAAGACTTTTTAGGTATAAAATGCTGAGCTGGAACTTTGTACGGGTGTGTTCCTGCTGCATGTCAAGACGAAACTATGTCCGAGCGAACAGAGGAAAGGACTTTGAAACTTTCACCAAGCTTGCCAAAAAAACTACCCGAGGGCCTAAAATTGAGAGCACCTCCTGCAAAAGTCTCAGGGACATTAGACTTCACCCCGTCAGCCGTCGAAATTCCTGTGCAAGGAATCCTATTTGCAAGTGAGGCCTCCGTTGAATAATCCGCAGCCTCTAGTTCTACTGTGAGGATCACGGAATGGACATTGTTGAAATCCTTGATAACCCTGTGTAGGCCACTGCAGCTTAGAGAGAGCTGCCACCGCTGAGAGCCCGCCTGGGTCTGAACCTTTGCAACTCTTGCTAACCCCGTGTGGGCCGTTTCAGCTAAGAGAGAGCTGCCGCGGCTGAGAGCCCGCCTAAATCCGAACCTTTGAAACTGTTGCAAAGTCTATGTGGGACGCTGCAGCTAAGAGAGAGCTGCCGCCGCTGAGAGCCTGCCAGACTCTGAATCTTTGAGCCTTACGCTAAACTTGGGTGGGACGCTACAGCTAAGAAGCTAAGAGACAGCTGTAGCCACTGAGCGTCCACCGTTGTGCCAGCCTGGTCGAGACCGTGATCTGCTGTGTGGGACGCCGCAGCTACGAGAGAGCTGCTGCCGCTACGTGCCTGCACCCTTGCCAACTTCTGCATCCTTGTGGTTCGTTATGTGGGCCACTGCAGCCAAGAGACAGCTGCCGCTGCTGAGTGCCCACACCCGTGGCCACTGGGCATTGCCGTGATCTTCTGTGTGGGCCGCCACAGCTGAGAGTGAGCTGCTGCTGCGTGCCTGCACCCTTGCCAACTTCTGCATCCTTGTGGTTCGTCCTGTGGGCCGCGGCAGCTAGGAGAGCGTTGCCGCCGCTACGTGCCCGCACCCTTTGCCACTTTTGCATCATCGTGTCCTGTGCCATGGGCCTCTGCAGCTAAGAGAGAGCTGCTTCCGCTGAGTGCCTGCACACATTTTTAAACTTTGCAACATCATGACCTGTCCCGTGGGCCGCCGCAGCTAAGAGAGAGCTGTGGCCGCTGAGTGCCCGCACCCTTGGCAAATTTGCATCATCGTGATTTGTCCTGGGGGCCGCCACAGCTAAGAGAGAGCTGTGGCTGCTGAGTGCCCACACCCCTTGTCCACTTTGCAACATCGTGATTTGTCCTGTGGGCCGCTGCAGCTAAGAGAGAGCTGTGGCCGCTGAGCACCTGCACCTTTGGCAACTTTGCATCATCAAGATTTGTCCCATGGGCCGCCGCAGCTCAGAGAGAGATCTGCTGCCGCTGTGCGCCCGCACCCTGTCCCCCCTTGTTGAGGATTGTCTCGTGGGCCGCCATAGCTAAGAGAGAGCTGCTGCTGCTGTGAGCCCACCATGGAACTACACAACGAGATCAGCGCCCCCACCAGTCTGGGCTGCCGGAGCCGTGTGCTACTGCCACTGAGCACCCATCTGTCGCTGAGTGCCCGAATCATTGTGGGTGCACGCTGCGGACCGCCGCAGCCGAGTCTTGTGGTCGCTCAGAGTCCACCTGTCACCGTCTCCGCTTCTTTGAGAAGCTGCGTGCTGTGCTCCCTTTCAACGACAGGTATCTGGTGCGCAGCGGGTAGCGTAGGCCCAGGCCCTGAACTCAGTTAGTGTCACATCTTGGCGAATATGTTGTTGCCTTTTTGAGTCCCTACGGGTTGACGTGACTTACAGTTCTTGAAACATTTGGAGAGTTTTGAGTTGAACTGTTGGATAAAGATAATATTTTTTTAGACCTACCTGAGTTGTGTCCCTTTGTGGTGTTATTACTGCCTTGTTGTATGTGATCATGAATGCTTCACACACTGCCTCTGAGATAGGCCCAGTTGCTCGTGCTACGTTACCACAGGGTTGAGCGGAGGTTGTCGAAGGGGGTAGCTCACTTCCCCTGACTTAGAAAGAAGAGTCCCTATTTGGACAGTGGCGCTAGCCATGGCCAACTAGAGACCCCCATTTCTAACACCATATATGCCTCATCCCCAATAGGAGGGGCCATTATTGCAAAGCTGTGCATATTGTGCACTTCATTTACCCAGTGGCATAGTTTTGTTCTGCATGTGGTCGAAAGGCTTGCTGGGGAGAAAGGGTTGGGTGTCTCCAAGCAACAACAGCAACAGTAAACATTCAAGGCCCTTCCCACAACTCTATGCCCCACGGGAAGAATTGAATCGATGAGCAGAAGAATCTAGCTGAATAAAGGGAGTGGGTGGGGAAGTGTGCCCTGGGCAAGGGTGGGTGCAGGACTTATCTGTATAAGGTGAATGTTAGAACCCTATGGGTGAATGAGGTGACAGCTGGGAGTAGGGAGGCGAGTTCTTCCTGAGATACAACTATGGTGCAGGGTCATTATTTCCTATGCATATCCATGTCTATCTCTGGGGCATATCAGCAACACCCGGTGATAATTATCGCTCAGCGCTCTTAGCGTGAGGATAATTATCGCCGGGTAACGTGGATTTTTATCGCTGAGATAGCGTGCTATTAGCAACGCTTATCTCCTCAACGATAAAAATCCTCAGGCTAACTGCCTAATTTGAGATTATCGCTGGAAACCCAGTGATAATCTCACGCAATGTGGCGTTAGCTTGCTGATAGGGACTCACAAACTTAGCCATAATTTCCACCTTCCATTGGATATCATGGCTAAGTCAGTTGTGAAGCAGGCAGAAGGAAAGTAGCGATAACAGGGGTTATCGCTAATTTTCCTGACTCTATGCTTCATAGCGTGGGGCTTGATGATAGGAGAAATGTCGCTTAGCGACATTTCTCCTTTCATGTTAGGTCAGGGACACCCACTTTGCATCTCGTTAGAGATGCAAAGCTCGGCGTTAGGAATCCTGACGCTAAAGCAAGGTTTACGCGTTAGCGTGGCCTTGCTAATTAGGCGATAAAATTATCGCCGCTTTTCGGCCGAAAACGGCCGCAAAGCGGCGATAATTTTTATCGCCTGTTGTAAATATGCCCCTCTGTCAGGCCAACATTGAGAAAACTCGGCAGAACATAGGAGGGACGCCATATGAGTAAGGGGAGAGGACCCATGGCAGTGAGGTTGGGAAGGGGAGAAAAGGCTAGTTTAAGTACTTTCTTTCTCTGTAGCCATGAAGTTTCCCCTGATTCTCTCAAGTGCTTTGGTTTGTTCATTCAGTCGGTAGGTAGTCTGCTCATGAAATGCCACTCTGTGGAGCTCAGTGAGACTCGTGGGTTGCCCCAGTGAGGTAGAATACATACTTAAACTACTGCCAAAGACATAGCTAGTCAGCAGTGTGTATGAGTGTCTAATCCAGGAAGATCAGAGATGTCAATGAATAGCGCTAGATGCACAGACAGGAGGACAGCAAGGTAGGTACAGCTTTGAAGGTGGTGCCAGGCAAACATCCATCATGATCTCAGGTCTGAACCAGCCCAAAGGATGTGATGCAGGTTACCCACTGAACTTCCTGTAATATTTGTATGGCAGAAGACATGCCCACTGCAGATTCTGTGGGATCCAATACCATTCATGGAGGACATTAAATTACAAATATTTCAAGCAGGACTCCCTGAGGACTCTATCATGGTCGAGAAGCAGCATCATCTCCAAGTATTTAGGAGAGTATTCCCTGCCGGAGGTGGTCTGTCAGGTCAGCCTGGTCAAAGTAAGACCAGACTCGGAATGAATAATCTTGATCAGAACTTCAGATAGACTGGACGCGACACCCCTACATTTACACTATATTTGCAGATACTCCAGAAGGGGGCATACCATCAACTTTGCAGGTGGAGGTCAAGTGCTGCTAGGAGAAAATGTGTCAGTTAGTGAAATTTCCAGCAGTCAGTTGGAAGGAGGCTAAATTTGTTTCTAAGCAATTATAATGCAAACATCTGATCCATGTATTGTACCCCCTTTGCGAACCAGGGGTCCCAGTAGAAAGGTTTGCCTGTTATTCGTGGTGCCATATTGTGTCTGGCCACAGTCTTAAAGCTCAGATTCTGGGGAGCTGAAGGCTCCAAATATAGGCTCTTATACCTGACTCTATCCCCAGTAGGACCTTCTTGAGAATCATCAGCAGCAGAATAAAGATATCATTAAATATGAGTGCCGCAGTCATTTTGAGCATTTGTGTTTTTCCCCAGAGCAAAAGACACAGGAGTTCCCATTTTATAAAACTTGTTTAGACTGCTCTTCAAATGGGAGGAGATTGTTTTCCACCATTGATACAGTTATTTAATAATGCAAATTCTGAGGTTAGGCAACCTCTTGGGCACAGTTCTGTATTGAGGCATTCTTTGTTACTCTGTATAGGGGGAGTGGTAGAAAATGTTGGTTTTCTGAAAAAAGTCTGCCTGTTCCTGAAATCTGGGAAGATGATGATTTTAGCACTGCAACCCCTTTGTGGATACCATTTGGAGGGATAAAAATAGACGCTTTCTTCTACAGCAATTTTTCCCGGAAAAACAAAAGTTAGCTGTTGTTATAGCTTCTCTCTCTACGTTCATTGGGGATAGGCTTTAGATGTAGTTCTGTTCATAGTATTCTGTCATTGGTGACATCAGGGAGAATGTTAGGATGTTGCCAGGTTACGGAGTCGTTGTGGGATATGTTTTGAAGTGGAGCTTGGGACAGTTGGAGGCTGCTGTGGATCGGCCGTACTTCCCGTTGCTATGTAACTGTGCTATTAAACTTCACTATCTCTTCAACTGAAAGGTCTACAGCGTCATCACTACAATTATTGCCGACAATCTATTCAGCTACACAGCGATATTCAGGAACCGACATGCATCAAAAATAGCGACGAGTGGTAAGACTGTTCTTTATCTTCTGCTTTGACTGTCACCGCTTCGTCAAACGAAGTTGAACCGCCTCTCGCTACTCGGCGATCCTGTTAGCTTTGCAAAGGTTTTCGAAACACAGAGACACCTAACATCCTTTCTGCATGCTTTGCTCACCACGCAAGCCTTACCGGGCGCAGCTCCAGTTCCGCTAAGGTAGTGCCATCGTATACTATTGGTGTTTTCAAGCTTGACTCGACGGCATCCGGCTTTCTGAGGCTGATCTTTCCGATCATGCGTATCAGTCGTTCATTGCGCATGCGCAGTAGGCCTCAGCTTGCCCGACTCTCATACGTGCTTCACTAGCATGTAACCGTTGCATAGCAACCCCAAGCTTTGTGCGCAAGGTGTTTTCGAAAACAAGGAAACCCTCATATTTTGCCGATCTCGACAATCGGCACATCTATCACTACTTACAACGTTAAAACGGTGATTCGCACACCTTCTTTGTGCCAGCAACAAAAATATTGAAGAAGCATCACCGTGATTTGCACACCTCTACTAGTAGATTGTTGTTGACTTTTCAGGGCATTTTTTGAATCTACATTTAAAAAAAAATACATTCTGCAATACAATATAACTTGATATTTACCATCTTTACCAATTTTTTACAAGCTTTGTCAGTTTTTAATGGTAATTCGCACACCTGTGGGGATTTATAATTTTTCTCTCGACCTCTATTCAAAATATTCATTCTGTTTCCATTGTATTCACATGTATTAGTGTGTTTTACAATTAAAGTTTGTCTTTCTATATATATATTTTTTTAAGTCGTTCTTTAAGCTCATCTTTTTCATCTTTGCACATTCTTTCTATTTCTCTTTATATATACTTTTTACCTTCTCTCTTTCTTATATTGTCCTTTCTACTTTACTTACATCATGCACTCTGTGACTCCTCCTCCCTCTTTTCTTGAATCCCCTGGTGAACCTCCTGTTCGGTGGGAGATATGGTTTGACGCTTTCCAAACCTATCTTGGTGCCATCGGTGCTTCACGATTTAATAGCAAACGGAAAAAATACCTTCTTCTCCATTCCCTGGGATTTGAGTGGAGATCTATATTTAAACATCTTCCTGAAATTGACCATCCCCCTGGGGAAGATATAGACGTTTTCCAGGATACTATCTTGAAAGTCAAAACAAGATTTGACAAGCAACCTAGCTTGATGGTCCTTCGGCACAAATTTCTCAAGAGACAACAAGGAGAAGGCGAAGATGTTGATTCTTACATTTCAGGTCTACAGAGACAAACAAATTCGTCAAAAATTGTTATCCTTAGCAAATCCCTCCTTGGAAGAAACAATTAAAATTGCCAAGAGCATCGAGACATCTCAAGTTTCACTGAAAGAGCTGGAAGTTAAGCCTGTTGATCCTGTCAATGTAGTTGCTGAGAACAATAAGACTAAACTTGCTACATCTCAGCCTGGTTCGTCTAAAAATGTCCCAAATAAGTTTTCAAACAGTGCCAAAAATGGTTCTATCTCAAAGAATGAATTCCATAATGCCAAGCAAATCTGTTACCGTTGTGGTAATCCACCTCATCAAAAAGGGGTGAGATGTCCAGGAGCTAATGCAATCTGCAATTATTGCAAGAAAACAGGGCATTTTGAAAAAGTTTGCTTAGAAAAGAAATATCGTATAAGAACTGTTGCATGCGTCATAGAATCTGATCAAGAATCTGATACTGAGGTTGTTTCAGTAATTGTTGATTCTCATGATGTTATTTCAAATGTTCATGATTCCTCTAATTGCATCGATCCTATTGTTGAAATCTGTGTTGGTGATAAATGCCTCAATCTACTTGTGGATTCTGGGGCAAGAATCATCATGATAACACAAAAATTATTTAATTAGACTTTGGGTGGCAGAGCCTTAAAACCTACTGATTGCTCCCCTGTTTCATATGAGGGTCGTAAAATTGATTTATTAGGATTTATTTTAGGATGATCTCAGGTTCAAGGGGAGGAAAATAGGGGGGAAGATCTATGTAGCCATCAAAGGGTTAAACATTCTGGGCTGGTATCATCAAGGCTTGTTCAGAATGCAGGTGCAGCTGAACAAGTCCTTGTTGTAACAGATTACCACAATTTGAGAGGTTGGGATGAATTTTTCCCTTCTGTTTTCTCTAAGAATCTAGGAACTATACAATGGTTCAGACACAAAATAATTGTAAAGGATGAGGCGCTGCCAATTAAGCATAAACTAAGGGGTGTACCCTTTGGCGTTAGAGATGATCTAGAGTCTGAAATAAAGTCACTTTGTAGCCAAGGGATCATCGAACCTACAGAGTCATCACTCTGGCTTTCACCCTTGGTCGTCGCGTGTAAAAAATGTGGGAAGTTGCGCATCTGTGTTGACTTGAGATCTCTAAACAGAGAGATCTGGGTCGATTCTCACCCCTTACCTAAAATTGATGACATTTTTGCATGTGTTAGGGGGTCTCGTTTTTTCTCAAAAATTGACTTAGCAAGCGCATACCATCAGATAGAATTGGATCCTGAATTGCGTCCTCTCACAGCTTTTGTCTCACCATTGGGAACATTTCAGTACAAATGGATGCCTTTTGGACTTGCATCTGCAGCATCCGTTTTCCAGCGAGTTATGCATTGTGGAATATGTTTGGAAGTGGAGCTTCGGACAGTTGGAGGCTGCTGTGGATCAGCCGTACTTCCCTTTGCTGTGTAGCTGTTTGTGCTATTAAACTTCACAATCTCTTCAACTGAAAGGTCTACAGCGTCATCACTACAGCTGAATTTTTAATAATTTCTCAGTCCCCTTCAGAGGAATCCACAAACTGTGGGTACCTTTACAATCACCAGGATGTTGGAAGCAAAGAAGGCAAATATGGTATGGACGCCTTATGTGGACAAAAAGTTACCCGGGCCTAATGTGAACTACGCCAAATAGCTGACAAACTTTTTAGCACAGGGGGAAAAGGCCTAGCAGCGAAGGAGTTAAGGTCAAAATTAGCCAAGGAGATGAGGTGATAGTGCACCCAAGTGGGTATTTTTTTCTTTAGAAAGTATAGTGTTGGTAGGTTGGTTAGACATGGGCCCCAAGGAGTCCATTTCCTCCTCTACTTGGTATCAGTTGTCTGAAGAGGGACCAGGAGGGGATTTCCTGTCTTATAGCCATCCTCTCCAGTTGGTAATGCTGAGATGGCTTCAGCCAGTCCTTCCTCTGTAAACACCTTCTCCATGTACGCCTGTCGAGGGAAGGCACAGCAGGGCCAATTTGGGCAGGTGTGGCTTGCAACACTGATGCATAAATTGAAGAATAATATCGTAGGAAAGTAGGATCTGCTTCTTATGGTTACCCCCACTTTTTGCTGAATGTAATACTGTTTTTGACTAGTCTGACTGGGATCCTGCTAATCAGAACCCCAGTCTATCTGCTTTCTCCCTAAATTGGAAATGTCATGTACTAGGTACACTCCAGATTGGATATTGGGGTACCCTTGCCAGGCCTAGTATATGGTACCCATGTTCCCAGAGCATAGATACCCCAGAGACCTCCCATAGGCTGAAGCATGTATTATGCCACCCATGAGACGCCATGCAAAATGGAACTACAGGTCTGCTATTGCAGCCTGTGTAAGTTGATGCTTGCACCACTTACTTAAGATATAGGTTTACTATATCTAAGGGTTGTGAGAAGTTGGCCTGATATATGATGTCACTAATTCTAGTGTACACCTTGTATCAGTCCAAACAACCCTTATGGTGATTGGTTGTAAAGTCAACCTTATAGACCAGCTATCCTAGTGGTAGCATGGACCAGAGCAGTCTTAGGCTAAACTCTGAATGGCATGTGAAGCCAGCTGTTATACCATATGTAACCCCTTGAATACCAAATGAAAGGACACCACAGCAGATATATATAAAAATAGAATGTATTTATTCTAGTCAAACCCTCAGCACTCTTTATGAGATTCGAGGTAAGTACAACACAGTATTTATTATGCATACATTAAATCACATAGGGGGTTGTTTGGACTGATACAAGGTGTACACTAGAATTAGTGACATCATATATCAGGCCAACTTCTCACAAGGGTCACTGCACTTAAAACCTATAAGTCACCCCTATAGCAGGCCTTAACACTCCTGAAGGCAGGGTGCTTCGATGTTAGTGAGAGGGTGCCACTGCATGATCAGGACACCCCTGCAGCCTACAAAGTCCATTCTCCCGGTTTGTTAGTGAAGGAGCCATTTATGACATATAGGGCCAGATGTATCAAAATTACATTTTGTGAGTCTATAATAGCAAATTTTACAGATTCACTATTATAGACTCGCAAAATGCAATGTATGTAGGAATCTGCCAATATTTTGCAATTCCTACACATTATTCAATTTGCGAGTCGCAAATAAGGAATGGCTTCCCATTCATTTCTATGGGCCTCGAGGTCCATAGGAATAACAGAAATTGCATGCGCAATTTCAAGGATGCAAGGGATTCAAAAGGAAACCCTGATGCACCCCTGAAATGTGCATGTGTGCACATGTGGCACACATACAGGCCCTGAGGGCATGTATGTGAACCACATGGCACTTTGAAAAAATGCATTTTTATAGGAAATCGCAAATTACCACCAACTTCAAGTTGGTGGTAATTTATGATTATCGCAATTTGCGATGACTACTAGAATAGCATTTAGGTATTTGCAAATTGGGATCCTCTAAATGCGTGCGCAAAATAGGGAATCGCAAATTTTGCGATTCTTTATTTGCAAGTGGGTTTTTTCTTCCCTACATTGCACACTATGATTTTGCGATCACAAAAAGTGAAATTCTGCGAATTCCACCGTTTGCAATCGCAGTTTTGCTTGATTCATCTGACCCATAGAGCGGCATTATGCGACCGCATGATAATCAACTCTAAAATGACTGAAACAAACCCTATCATTTTTGGTGTCATACATGTTGGACTCATACCCCCACACCGCTACCCGGTGTGGGAGGTATGATTCCACCCTTCAGAATTGAGCTTCATGGAGTCCCAGGTGTACCTGGTAACAGCAGGTCCCGGACAGCACAAAATGGTTGCTGCCGACCAGAGACACAATTCCGCTATCCTACTGCTGAGCAAAGCTTGAGCAGGGAAAGGCAGAACAATAGGCATCCTGTCACAGGGAGATGTGACCACCTCTCAGACCGGATTTAGTGTATTTGAGCTGGCTGGGTGCACTTTCCAGTGACCGAAAGTCTGCATGAGGGGCACATTTGGTGTCCCTCTGCATAGTCCAGTTCAAACCAGTCCTGGGAGCCGTTGGCTCACGCTCTGGCTCAAAACTGGACAAAGGACATGAGAGTAACCTCCCCACTGTCCAGACCCTCCCCTAGGAGGTCCCCTGAATCTGTCTAACCCTCTCCTGTGGGTACTTAAGGGGTTACCTTGCTGTAGGTCTCTAGATTCGATGTGGACAAGATTCTGAACCAGAAACCACTGAAATTCGACAGGCTGGACACTCTGGACTTTGCGGGACTTCATTTGGGCCCTACTTCGTCTCCCACTCAGTCTGCTGTATCGACTGAGCCTGTGCACCATACAGGATCTGTGTAGGACCTGTGGAGCATCAAGGACAACCAAAGATATCTCACTTGGAGTGAAGGAGTCACTCCCCTGCATTCACAGGCACCTCAATACTGCTGACTGGTCTACTTATCCTGAGCTCCTGCAGACTCTGAAGGAATCATCAACACAGGAGGTGGGATTTTACATCTGTTAAGGCCCGAGCTGACCTCTTACCAAGTTTGAGGACAGAATCCTTCGTGGGGGCTGCAATACCTGAACCCCTGTGCACTGTGTACATTTGCAAGTGCAAGTGCTTGCTGGCCGTTCCTGAACACATGCATTGCGCTACTGATAGCCCCAAATGCGGGCGCCATTTTCTACCAAGATCTCGGACCTCCTCGCATGGAGTGCTCTGTGGGCTGTTGTTTGGTGAAATCGCTCTTGGTCCTCTCGCGACTCTTGTGCCTCCGGCCTGTGGGTCCACTTGAAGGTAAAATGTGCTTTTACTGGGCTCCCCTGGTTGCTCCAGGTTTGCCCTGACTTCCTGCAATTGGTGAGTCTCCTGTACCTTGCTTGTCCACACCGTACCCTTCCTTGACCTTCTGCATGGTTTGCTATAGCCATGGCGTTTTGGTGCTCCCGCCAGACACCGACCCCCTCAGCACTCGACATTCTTTGTAAGACAGCTCGCATCTGGCTCCTGGTTGTTCTCGACATCTCCTGGTCCCCGCAACTGCAGAGTCAAGCACTACATCAAAAAATCTGAAGCACCCAACATCGGTGGGCATTTGTCTGCCGAGCTCCTGGTCACTCCCAAGTGACCCAGACTCTGCCCCTTCTGCTTTCAGGTACTTCTCGACAAGAATTCACCTTTGGATTCCGATGGACACTTTTCTTCCTTACAGCAGCGACTCTTCTTTGAAGTTCTCCATTGGGTTCAACAGCAGTTTCCGACACCATTTCAGACCTATGCACCCGGCTTCCCAGAGATAGCTAAATCAGGTACTTCAGTATCCACGGTTAGGGTGGCTCTCCAACCTTCCATCTTCCACAGGGTTTTTTCGAAGTCCACTGGAAAGGGTCCTTAAACTCTGACATGTCAATTGCGACTTTCCCATAGAATTGTAGGGAGCATGCGATCTCATGCAGTCGTGTTCCCACACTGCACCCGTCCTCTGTGGGGTACCTATCTATTCACCTTGGGTAGTTCCTTGGGGTCCTAGCGAGTCTACATCCTCTCGACACTGTCTTGACTAGAGTTGTGGTTCTTATACCACCTATTTAGTATATGGTTTGGTCCCCTCCTGGGGCCCACTCTGCATTAGTGCTATTTACTGTCATTTCTGTGCTTAAGTATAGTGTTTGCTCTGTGATTATCTCCGTGTAGGAGATACTGTGTCAGAATCTATCTCGTCACCCCGCATTGTTTGTCCCCGTAGGGAATCACAACGCGGTCGTTACAATGACCGCGTTGTGATTCCGCATACCATTACTCCGCAAGTTGGAACAACGACTGGCGGAGGGGGGCGATGGATGTTGTAATAGTTTAATTTACTATTCCAACTCCAGTCCGTGCGGACACTAGGGAAGGTGTTGGATTTTAAATACAACACCTTCCCCCCCTCCCTCTGCAAGTCGTCGTTCCGACTTGCAGAGTAATGGTATGCGGAATCACAACGCGGTCGTTGTAACAACCGCGTTGTGATTCCCTGCGGGGATAAAGTTTTGCGGTAAACTTTGTTTACCACTGTGTCATACTAGATAGTGTTATATCAATAAATACATATTTTTATAACTATTGTGTGGTTAACAACTTTACATCAATTCCACCGATATCTTAAGCATCCAGCTGGACTTTGGTCCTAATTCAGGAATAATCATATTTAATAATTAAAGGTATGGGGTTCAAAGGGGGCATAGCATCTCATACACTTCACATGCGTGAAAGTTTCCTTGAGCAGTGTCCTTGGCATTTCCATCTTATCGTGGCTGGACAATTTGTGCCCCATGACTTGGATGACTTTTATATAGCCACAAAGAGGACAGTGTGTGGTCTGCCCCTCCTTTGGGTATCCCACCTATTAATAGGTGGTCACAGGTAGCCCTCCAACTAAAAGCATTAACAGTTGAGGTTGGGTTAAGGGTCCCTATTGGATTGACACAATCTGACCCAAAAGGATGTCACACGTACAAAAAAGTAGATCATACAAATAGAATAGACTACTTTCTGCGGCCAACGGTCATTGATAGGACCGCAGGAGAGCGAACAGAAAGTGACCACAATCCTCTTTCTGTGTCTATGCAAACATTATGTACTAAGATCTTTTCAGACACCCTCCCATCACATACACCAGGGATATCATTTTGACTACTGACAAACGCCACTTAAAATGGTACCAGGTGGCTGCTCTTCCTGATAGTGTCTGCAGTGAATGTTGACCTCAAATCTTTTCATACAGGTTTGAGGAAGGCCACCTTATCATCGCAAATCAGCTGATATCATCTCGCACTGACTTATTTGAAAGAGTAGTTGTGCACTTTTCTATCACCAATACACCTAGAAGCAATAGAACTAGAGGGAAACATTACTGATATACCAAGGAATGTTGTGTATTAAATCTTTCACTGGTTAAAGATATAAAATCCAAGAACACAGCTCAAATTTCCATACTTAGGAAAGTCTAGAAGATGACCATCTTTAAAGCTAAGTAGAATTGGGACGACCAGAGGTGGAGAGCCTGAAAGGATGAATGTTTTTCTAAGAAATGCTCTAAATGCTGGTCATTGGTTGCCCTTGGTTCAGCTATGACTGAACTGGACATTTCTATGAACATCGCTCCTGCAGACTGAGCAGACTAGTTTAGTCAATTGTATTCTGCTGATTTTACTAGCCTAGCTCATGAACTGCATCCTGTTCCATGCATCTGGCCTAGTCCCTCTTCTACCCAAATGTTTGCACTCTCTGATGTTGCTCAATCACTCAACACTGTCACATGTGGCAGGGCCCCCGGTCTGGATGGTGTCTCGGCTGACTTGTTTATAAGTGATCGAGAAGCCTGGTCTAGTTACATCCTCTTAATTGCTAACACTACTGCAGCAAGGGACCAATCCCTGATATCTGGAAGGGTGCTATTGTTGTACCAATATATAAAAAGGGAGACAGATCCTTACCAAGCAACTATCGGCCAATCGGTCTAATAAATTGCCTACAGAAAGTTTTTTTTCCAATGTGTTTTTTAGGGAAAATCAGGACTAGACGTATGATCATGACATCCTTAGCAAGTTTCAAGCTGGATTTCACAGGAAAATGTCCATAATAGATTACGTTTCTTGGTTTTTGTTGTTATACTGGAGAATGGTCACAATTGGCAAGGGCAACCTTTATGTTGCCTTTGTAGATTTAAAGTCAGCTTTTGACTTAGTTCCTCAGACTGGTCTATGGAAGGCTCTCCCAGACATCGCAATGACTCCCAATATTCTTTCACTAGTGATACACCTACACAAGGATAACTATGCACATGTCAGGTGGGGAGATCAAGACCAGTTGATAAATAGGATATCTGTTTCTAGATCTGTGAGCCAGGGCTGCTTACTGGTGCCCACATTGTTTTTGTTATTCCTTAGTGGCATAGTCCCCTTCCTAACCCAGTAAGACACGGACGCTTCGCAGAAACTAAAGTAACAATCCTTTTATTCGTGAATGACACTTTGTTGATGTCCAAGACATCGAGCAGACAACAGAAACTTTTGACTTGCTTTGAGAGTTTTGTTCCACACGTGGCCTGGGGATCAACACATCTAAAATTAAATTAGTCCTCATAAATCATTTAAAGGGAACATTGCCTGTGGAGGAATTCTCCTTGAGTTGATGAACTCTTGCGACTGTGTACAGGCATTTCCTCCCTATAGATGGTAATTGATGTGCCCTCCTGCAAAAGCGGGCATACTTTGGCTTTGGGTAGCTCTGCTTTCTCTAGGTCTGGGCGGCGACCTTCACTCCATTTGCAGGGCATGCAGTGTTTTCCACACTCCACGGAGCACACAGAGTTCCAAAAAAATGGATTCCAGACCACCTCCTGGCAAGATTTCTCAACACGGGCGGTCGGAGATGGCCGTGACCGCTCACATTGAGAAACCTTCTGTTGGGTTTGAGGAAGCAACCACTCAAGTAGAACATCTACTCGGGCAGCAGAAAGAATCAGCACCCTCTTGCAGTCCGCATGGTGCAGTTTGCACTGATTTTACAGCACAGGACAAACACCCAGCGCTAAATATTGGCATAAATGGCACAACCTAATGGAATCTGCGGATAGCGGAGCTCGGCATAGCACGGTAGAGTTTTTTGGTCACTTTGCGGAGTTCCACATAGCGGATGTGGAAGTCTGCCCAGGCTTAACTTTCTCCTCAACTTAAAGCTCACATCTTCCTAGGCAATCCTGCATGTAGGAGAAGTTACACTTGGGATCTCCCCATCCGCACCAGATACAGTCTTCCAAAATGGCCATGTCCTCTGGTTCAAAGGATCACTCTTTCGACCAGGGTCTATCATACCGACCCTCCCTTTTGGTCTAACTGGCTAGCAGATGACAAAATGGTCACTCAAAGATCGCACCTTCCTTTCTGGTCACTATCTCCCTTGGGGCCGGTTTGTCTATCCCGCATGTCCGGGGGGATTAGCGGACGTCTTTGTCACTGCTCTCCTTTTGTGCCCGCATAGGTGCCATGTTTATTCTCCTGCATCTTAATTGAATTTTCAGCAGGCTACCTTGAACTCTTATTTTCTGGTCAGCCCCTCTCCTGCCCTGCCAATCTAGTGAGGCTTGAGTCTCAGGCAGAAACCTCCACTCTAGTTCTGGCTCGGACACATCTCCGAGCGGCACTCTGTGCCTACCTCTGCTCTTCTCAGGTGGAGAGTGCGTTGCTCTGTGCCTACCGCTGCAAAATCCCCATCCACAAAACCAATCCCAGGGTAACCCAAATGCCCCTTACACTCATCTACAGTGAAGTCAGACAACCACTGTACCACCGTAACACGGGTCAGGTAGTTGGACGAACACAGGGCAACAGCAACCACAGATAGAAAGCCCAGCCCAACAAAGACTGGGGCCAAAACCACGGAGGGAGGGGCAACTGTCTTGTTATACAAAGGCCTTACACAGTCGCAAAACCCAAATGCAAACTAAATTCAAACCCAAATGAAAAACATCCACTCCACCCACGCTTCAAAATCTGTTTCAAAAACAGAAAGCAGTGAGATAACATTAGGAATTCATGCCTTTTACATGCTTTTAGGAAAACTCAGGGCTGTTGTATGATTTGTGGACCAGGAATCCGCACTAGAGTCCTCCTTTTGGGACCTGCAGGAGCCTTGGCCTCACTCTGCTGTTGATCCCCCAGGGAGGGGTTGGCTAGCCACACCCCGGGGGGGTAAGCCATCTGAAAAAGGGGCAGAGCCACTCCCTGTCCACACATGTCTAATTGGGATGGGTTCCAATAACCAAATCAAAAGGACCCAATTCTTGGGCCTCTCACCGGGCCCCCTTTCAGTTCCAAAATGAAGTAATGTTCTAGTGTCGGGAGCCAGGTTTCTTGCACATTTGGGATGATGAAGACACCATAACCTCAATAGCACGTGCACAGAGTCTGACAGATTGCAAAGCATTGCATAGTGCACTGGACCCTCATTGTAGCAATATTATGCCTCCTCCTTTCCCTCAAGGTTTTTCAAACATCCAAAAGCCTGCTCACCAGGTCATGTCCTTCCAAAGCAGCAAAATTATAATTCTGCCAGTTAAAAGTCCCTGTCCAGAGCCGGGGAAGCAGGCCCAAAAAATCTTGGATAAGTTCTGGTCCAAGGTAGATGGGGATGCTAGGAAGAACAGAATCTGCTAAATGTCATCACAACTTCATGTTAGATTCTCAGAAACACACTCACCACTGAATCGTGCCTGCTACACCATCTCACAAGGCCTTAAACACTCCGTCTGGGAGAGGTGATAAGGCCAATCTCAGACAGTACCACATCAGAAACACACGGGGAATGTGAAACAGCTTTTTGACCCCTTCCAGAGTACAGTCATGGAGACAGCAAATCAGATGAAGACATAGGGAAGGGCCCTAAGATCCATAAAGAGAACCCCCAAACCAGCACAAAAAGAAGCCTCTAGAAAAAGGGCATAGTCAAGTCAACTAGCCCCACTAGGGAGAATCACACTGCATGACGCGTATCAAGACTTGAGTGGTACACATGTGACCTCAGGGCACATTGCGATGGTGAACAACACCCAATTGCGACATGCCCCCTCTTTTTATGTCACCCCATGCCTGTGTAGGTCAAAAGACACAACCCACATTGATATAACACCCCCTTGTATCCTTTTCTGTCATGGTGAGGTGAGTCGACAAACGATCTATAAGTAAAAATTAAGGCGATCCATGAATAATCACTCACTGCTAAAATTGCACAAATGTATGTAAAAAGCGCACCCCAAAAAGAAAGGCACAGGAACCTTCACTGCAGATTGATGAAGACACATGTAGGGCAAACAACATTTACCACGCAGTTTAAACCACACAGTGCCTTTACAGCATGGGCACTACATTGAAAACATAGTTCCCACGCATTACTTTAGAACGCAAGTTGCTACAATGACTTCCTTAGGGAATACGGTGTTGGACTAGTGTTGGAATACAGTCCAACACCCTCCCTATTAATACACCGACTGGACTTGGAATAAAAAATAATATTCCATAGTCCAGCGCCCCACTAAAGCAAGTAGTTCTAATGACTTGTGTGTTAAAGCAATGCGCGGTAACAACGCAGTCATGATAGTGACTGTGTTGTTAAGCCACGTGTGGTTTAGGAGTGCGTGATTCTGTCATACAACTCACATGTAGGGATGCGAATGTTTTCTGAACTAACCCACAAACAACAGCTATATTCCAACAGGTCTGCAATTGAGTCACTGAAGTGGACCACCTTTACAGAAGCCCACCAACTCTTTAGCGACCACGTCCATAATACTAAATAAGACCCAAGTGTTGGAAAAAAGACCATGAACTTTTTAAACAAACTCTTTTTGCAAGCTTTTTGAACCTTTTGAATGTAAAGAAAACCCCGCTCACCAGAGGACTACAGAAGTCTCCCCTGGACGTCTGTTAAAGGTTTTCAACATCAGATTAGACTTAAGCCAGATGCCCAAACCATTGTTCACAGAGTTTATCCTTGTGCACTTTGTGCTAGAGGTGAGCTTAAGTCAGTCCTCAAGTCATTGTGTGATGAAAGGGTTATCGCACCTGGTGACTCCTCAGAATGGGTATCTCCCATTGTTATTGTCAGAAAAAAATCTGGGTGCCATTCCCTTCCCAAGATTAATGAGTTTCTTGCCAGTTTGGGCGGGGCAAAGTTTTTTTTTATCATTGACCTTCGTTCAGCTTATCACCAAATAACCCTTACAGTGGATTCTCAAGAGTTGACTACTTTTGTCACATCTTTCGGGGTTTATAAGTATCTCAGATTACCTTTTGGCCAGGCCACCGCAGCTAGTGTCTTTAAGAAGTTGATGGATAATCTTTTCAAAGACATGCCGGGGGTCCAGGCCTATCAAGATGATATCCTGGAGTTTGCAGAAAATTTGGAAACAAACTTGAACAATTTGACTAAAGTTTTAAGGAAATTACATGAAGCAGGCATTTTGGTACCCAATAACCGGATTACTTAGGTCATACCTTGTCAACCAAGGACATCAAGCCCAAGTTCTCCCATATCAAGGCCATTAGCCATTCTGTTCCTCCCAAAGACAAAGATACTCTTCGGTCATTTGTTAAGGGTAATGATCAAACAGTTGAACCATTGCGTGCTCTCCTGCGCAAGGGTTCAAAATTTGTTTGGTCTGACGAAGTCTCCTTCTCCTTCAACCAAATCAAGAAATTCATTGTTGAGGCACCTGCTTTACACACTTTTCAAGATGGCTATAAATCTTTCATCACGGTGGATGCCAGTCTCACAGGGTTGGGTGCAGTCCTAGGTCAATGGGTATCTGGAAAGGAACACAACATATCCTTTTCTTCAAAAAGTCTCAAACCCTTTGAGACTCATAACAGTACTATTGAACGCAAGTCCCTCGTATGTGTTTGGGAAATTGATAAGTTAAAAAATTACATTTTGGGACATGAAGTTGACCTTTTTACTGGCCATAAACCCCTTACTGCTTTACTCAATGGTACAGGGCTTGGCAAGGCTTCCACCAGATTGGTTAGATTACTTTCACGTTTACATGAATTTCACTTTTCCATTAAGCACAATGCTGGTGGTAAGAACTTCAGGGCTGACTGTCTCTCAAGCATGGCTTATCTCGATGATTCTGATCTTGAGGATTTTGAACACACAGAATGTGTTGTGGCAGCTTTAGACGCTGTCAAAGAATGCCCCAACCTTACTGAACAGTCATGGTCAGAGGCTTACAGCAAAGATGAAATTCTCAAACAGGTTATGGAGTACATTGTCAAGGGGTGGATCGAGAGCAGAAACTTTCTTTTGAGTTGAAAGCTTTTGCCATGGTGGCATCTGAGGTATCCCTGGTCAATGGTATGGTCATGCAACATAATTCCTTTCTTCCTCCATCAAGTCCCAGGAACAACATCCTCAAATCTGCACACCATGGTCATTTAGGTGTTACCAAAACCTCTCAACTAATCAAATTGTACTATTGGTGGCCATCCTTGGAATCCCAGGTCAAAGTTTGTGTTCATTCATGCATTGAATGTCTTTTATCAGATAAAAATGGAAATTGATGAGTACACCATTGCACCCTGTTCCTTTTCCCAACAGACCTTGGGACAAGGTTGACCTAGATTTTTCTGGACCGTATGATGTTTTACCGCATAACCTTAAGTTTCTCATTCTCATGGTTGACTGCCATTCTAAATGGATTTGTCATATGTTCTGTGACTCAGCCAGGACCTCTAATGCCATCAAGTGTTTGAAAAATGTTTTTTCTGAAGAAAGTTCCCCATCTATTATTGTAACTGACAATGGTACACATTTTGTCTCGCTCAAGATGTGTATATTTTTAAATGAAAACTATGTTACTCATTATAAAGTAACTTTTTATTCTCCAGCGTCTAATGGTTTGGTCGAAAGGGTGAACAGGTTAATTAAGGACCCCATTCAAGCAACCCTTTCATCTGGTCAAGACGTTCAAGATTGTGTTGAGGCTAAATAATGGTCTTAGAATATTTTGCTTCACTGCACTACAGGAGTTCCTCCTCTTACCCTTTTGAGGGGCAGAAACGCCCACAGCAATTTGTGTCCCAATTGGCCACAAACCAAGCATGATAAGGGTGGCCCCTGTAACAAAGGTCTTGTGTCTCGAGTGTTGAGTAAGCAAAATCTTATGAAGTCTTAACATGATTCAGGTAAAATGTTTAATAATATGGAGATGAAAGTCAATGATTGGGTTCTTATCAAAAATCTCAAAAAAGTTCCTAAGGGTTAGTCTACATTTTCTGCCCCTGTTCATGTCACCGGTGTAAGCAAAGGTTCAGCACTCCTTGGTAGTAAGGGGTGGTGGAATAAAAGATCGCTTGTTCATCTTTCCGAATCACAGGTTAAGTCTTTAATGCAGTTGTCTAAACAAGAGGTTGAACATTGTGTCTGGACTAGTTGGTTGCGTGATCCCACTTTTTGTGTTTCACCACCTGTGCGAGAACGAGATACTGGGGGAGGTTTTCCCTCTTAATGTTCACCTTCATATGTCAGTCAGCATGAATGTCCTGTCCCTGAGGCTGTTTTGATGTCGCAGGTTTTCCTGTACGATCTGATGATTTGGTATCTCATAGAAGAAGATTACCCTCTAGGTTCAATGATTATGTTTTTTCATGAATTTGCAACTAGGACTTTTCCTTATGCATTCACTTTAAAGTTATGCTTTCCATGTTTTTGCCACATATTTTTCTTCAGCCTCCTTGTCCTTTTCCTTCTGTTCTTTGGGGGGCGGGAGAAGTAGCTTCTTTCTTACTTTGCTTGGAGGCATCCTCGCGCTGTAGCCAGCGCAAGGGTGTCTCGCTCTATATTGTTGTTTGAATATGGTTCCACAATCCAACTCTGTTCTTTGCGTGCCATGATTCTGCAAACGTTAATCAGTTGGCAGAGATCTTGGTACGCGGTGGGAGTGCTCAGTCGTGGGTATTTCACTGATTGAAAATAAATCCACTTTTACTTACCTCGAAGTCTTCTCGTCTCCTCCTTACTTCAGTAGCTCAGCCAGTTGTCATTCTGCCTTGCATGAAAGTTTAAAACATTTGGCCCATAATCTTGACTTCTTCGGTGAACCTAATAAAGACATGTACTGCGCCTTCATAAAGGCTGTGGTCGGAGGGAGTGGTGGCAATCAGTGGACGAGGACAAGCACAGAATGCCAGACAGCAGCTCTGACAGCCATTACTTCCGATGAGCACCCTAAAACCTCAGGTGCTAGATGCATACTGGTGGACCCTCATTGGGGCTGCACCAACGCTCATGTATCCAATCACTAGTTTGTGCATACATTAGGAGAATGTGGAGGGGTCCAGTCATGACACACGACAGGCAACAGACATTTACACAGGAAGGGGTGCAAGAAACAAGGCTTGTACACCATGGCTACAGACCAAACAAGACCTTCTACCAATCAGGTCACAGGATTGGGAGTTACTCCTGATAAAAGTAGTACCTCTTTGGGTGGCCATGCCCTCCAGCAAAGTCTCCCAAATCTTTGATTAACAACATTCAAAGGTATTATCGAGCACCTACCAAGGGGTTTGTGATACGAGACTCATGTACAGGAACACACACCAGGTCTGTCAGAATGATAAAATGAGGAGCAGGCAAGCATATTTCTTCTAGGGATGGGATTTTTGACCCTACAACACACAGATGTTATCTGATTCAGGTAATGATAACATAATATCAGCCCATGTTTTTATATATGATTTGTTTATTTTCTTTAGTTCATCACATTGTAACTCCTTCATGAGTAAAAGCTCTCCTGTGGGCCATGAACACCTATTTTGAATCCCTCTTGGATATATCCAGTGTACGCAATAGTACTTACCAGAGTACCCAGAAGTTTCCTCAGTAATCTTCAGGACAATGATGCTGTTTGTAAAAGTTGTAATTGTTTTTGTTTAAGAAGAAATTCATTTTCATGGTTTACATAAGGATAGGCATAAAGAGTAATCCTTACTTCAAATTTTAAGGCACTCTTATCCACCCAACTTCAACGTAACATATTATAATTACTCAATGCATTCTTTTCACTGAGAAAATGGAACTTACCTTTGTAGATGGTTGGGTTCAACTTCCTTGATTCTGGGGAGAGAAGATGTGTGAAAGGTCAGGGCATTTAGACTACATGGTGCTACAGAGCAAAGAAAAGGTAAACTGAAGAAAATGTGAACTTTATCAGTAATCGTGGATATAATGTTTCACAAAAGATGTATTTGCCCCAGTCTCCTGCCTGGGATTAGTGGGGCTCTTTACAACTTTATGTATTTACCCAAATCTCTTATCGGGGATTAGTGGGACTCTTTATAACTTGATGTATTTACTCCAGTCTCCTGCCGGGGATTAGTGGGGCTCTTTATAACTTGATGTATTTACTCCAGTCTCCTGCCGGGGATTAGTGGGGCTCTTTATAACTTGATGTGTTTGCTCCAGTCTCCTGCCGGGGATTAGTGGGCCTCTTTATAACTTGATGTATTTACTCCAGTCTCCTGGCGGGGATTAGTGGGGCTCTTTATAACTTGATGTATTTACTCCAGTCTCCAGCTGGGGATTAGTGGGGCTCTTTATAACTTGATGTATTTACTCCAGTCTCCTGCCGGGGATTAGTGGGGCTCTTTATAACTTTATGTATTTACTCCAGTCTCCTGCCGTGGATTAGTGGGGCTCTTTATAACTTGATGTATTTACTCCAGTCTCCTGCCGGGGATTAGTGGGGCTCTTTATAACTTGATGTATTTACTCCAGTCTCCTGCCAGGGATTAGTGGGGCTCTTTATAACTTTATGTATTTACCCCAATCTCCTGGCGGGGATTAGTGGGGCTCTTTATAACTTGATGTATTTACTCCAGTCTCCTGCCGGGGATTAGTGGGGCTCTTTATAACTTGATGTATTTACTCCAGTCTCCTGCCGGGGATTAGTGGGGCTCTTTATAACTTGATGTGTTTGCTCCAGTCTCCTGGCGGGGATTAGTGGGGCTCTTTATAACTTTATGTATTTACTCCAGTCTCCAGCTGGGGATTAGTGGGGCTCTTTATAACTTGATGTATTTGCTCCAGTCTCCTGCCGGGGATTAGTGGGGCTCTTTATAACTTGATGTATTTACTCCAGTCTCCTGGCGGGGATTAGTGGGGCTCTTTATAACTTGATGTATTTACTCCAGTCTCCAGCTGGGGATTAGTGGGGCTCTTTATAACTTGATGTATTTACTCCAGTCTCCTGCCGGGGATTAGTGGGGCTCTTTATAACTTTATGTATTTACTCCAGTCTCCTGCCGTGGATTAGTGGGGCTCTTTATAACTTGATGTATTTACTCCAGTCTCCTGCCGGGGATTAGTGGGGCTCTTTATAACTTGATGTATTTACTCCAGTCTCCTGCCAGGGATTAGTGGGGCTCTTTATAACTTTATGTATTTACCCCAATCTCCTGGCGGGGATTAGTGGGGCTCTTTATAACTTGATGTATTTACTCCAGTCTCCTGCCGGGGATTAGTGGGGCTCTTTATAACTTTATGTATTTACTCCAGTCTCCTGCCTGGGATTAGTGGGGCTCTTTATAACTTGATGTATTTACCCCAGTCTCCTGCCGGGGATTAGTGGGGCTCTTTATAACTTTATGTATTTACTCCAGTCTCCTGCCTGGGATTAGTGGGGCTCTTTATAACTTGATGTATTTACCTCAGTCTCCTGCTTGGGATTAGTGGGGCTCTTTAAAGTTTGATGTATTTACCCCAGACTCCTGCTGGGGATTGGTGGGGCTCTTTATAACTTGATGTATTTACTCCAGTCTCCTGCCGGGGATTAGTGGGGCTCTTTATAACTTGATGTATTTATTCCAGTCTCCTGCCTGGGATTAGTGGGGCTCTTTATAACTTGATGTATTTACCCCAGTCTCCTGCCGGGGATTAGTGGGGCTCTTTTAACTTTATGTATTTACTCCAGTCTCCTGCCTGGGATTAGTGGGGCTCTTTAAAGTTTGATGTATTTACTCCAGTCTCCTGCCGGGGATTAGTGGGGCTCTTTATAACTTGATGTATTTACTCCAGTCTCCTGCCGGGGATTAGTGGGGCTCTTTAGTTTGATGTATTTCCATTGCCATCTCACCTGTGTCATTTCACCCCCCAAAGACATCAACATGCCTTCAAAGAAGGTGGTCCCCTTGCTGGCATTACTGACACCCTGGCTCCCCTGGGGTTATTGGGTTACCCATCCCTCTTGTGGTACTTGAAAAACAGAGGCAACAAAGACAGGCAATAACTTTAGGTCAAGAATGCGGCCATGTTAAAGGGTGTTGCTGCTACATACTACTGATGCCCCAAAAAATATATTTCCTGATGTTCTCTGCCCTAATGCATGTAAAGGATTTCTGCGTGTCTCAAGCTGGGGTCAATAGTATTTTTTAAAACATGGCTGGAAAAATATCTCTTTACTAAACATAGTGGCTGCAGCACAAAGAGGTGGTCTTGGTTACTAATGAGAGGCCAGGCTCGTACAGGTCATTAGACCCGAATATGGTAGGAGGCTCTCGATTTTTTAAACAAAAAAAATCATATTGTGTCTCTCTCTCGCCTGAAATGGCCTTTGCTTCAATAGACGTCAATGGGTAAAACACATTCTCCTGATTATTTATTTTTTAAATCTCCCTCTTACTTCTTCTAAAATGTTGGCATGAATGCAGGCTGGGGAAACATGCTGCAAGTTATGGAATAACAAACTCTCTGCCTAATACATCAGGAAGTGCTTTTCCTCAGAAGTGCCTCTCAATTGCCTCTTGTTATTGTTATTATTTTTTGTATGTATGTATGTATGGGCAGACTGGCATGGATAAATGAATAATGATAAATAAATGGAGAAACTTTCACTCTCAGAATATTGTTTTCTCCTTTTGCTGTTCAGCCACCACAATGAGAATACAGATTAAAGTACAAAGTGCCACCACTCCAAGTGCCTGACACTCCAGTTACGAATGAGCATCAATGCCATCTTTAGGTCAGACTGGCACAAAAGGGTCTGTGTAAGCTGTGAACATACATAAGCTCTTTCAATCATTAGATCGGACTGGCACAAGAGGCTCTAGGTGAGCAGTGGACATGGGTCAGTACCATATTTAGAGCAGACTATCATGAGAGCCTCTGTCCGAGGAGTGGACACAGATTAGTGCCTTCATCAGGTCAGACTGTGTGGAAATGTGGATTTTCCTGATCAGTTATGTCCCCTATCTTGGACCCCAACGGTTCTATGTGCATGTCACAAGTACATGTATGTTCCCTCCAGTTCCAGTTTTGATGACGCAAACACATGTGCGCCCACCATCAACATGTCCTCTGTCAGATCCGCCATCAATGGGCTGGATATTCGATTCCTAAGTATGAAAGGCCACCGACTTTTTATGGCTAAGTGACTCCATTTTTACAGTTCAGGCAGAGTAGGCCCGATTCTGTCCTCAAAGCCTTTCCCTGCTCTCTGCCTCTGACAGCATCAGTTTGAGCCCGCATCTGCATCCATGAACTTTGTCCTACTTCCTGTGCAGCTAACGGTGCCTGCCTCGGCCAGTTTCGCCTGCCTGCCAAGAAGCTGTATTTCACCTTCGAATTATCTACTTTGCTCCTCAGCCGATGCATTCCTGTCTAGTAGTTTGGGTAAACATTTCCTTTAGCTCCCAAGCAAAGGGCTCGGCCTTTCTGTCCTCATACAAGTAATTCATAGCCCTGTTGCCATGGAAAGTTTTCTGCCCCTCGCATCTCATATAGACACTTAGACGCTTGTACACGCACTCACAGTCAGTATAGAATAGATTCTGTCCGAGAGTCCTTCCTTGTGGATAACATAGTTCTTTAAACATAGGATGTTAGATATGATTTGGGATTAGGTTGACTTGACCCCCCAGACTTTTTGTCTCCACATGTAGAGCTAAATGTCAAGTCCCCTTCACCCCCTAGTTGCACGTCAATTACACGTCATGCTGCTGCGCGCGCATCTATGCCAAGTATTATCTTATAGATCCACCTATGCACAACATTATGACCAATCATGTTTCTTTTTACTCCTTATTACGCCCATTTTCGGTTACGCACTTATAGTATCGTTTCTCTTATCAATTGTTACGCCTTCTACATTGGTTTCATTGTAATGTATGATCTATAAAAGCAATTTCCTGTCAATAAAATATCGTACTTCACTTCCTGAACCCCCGTGGTGACGGAACCTGAAGGCCGCGACTCGAGTCGGCCATTTTGTAATAAAGCCCATTCAGAAACCTCTTATACCACGGATTCTGCCTCTTATTATTCTGAGCTATTTTATTTAAGACTCCGTATGAAATTCAGTCCAGGTAAAAGAATATTTACCACATAATGGCGCCCGAATAGGGACACTTTCTCATCTCACGCGCCGGCGGTGCGTTGCAGGCCCGGTCTCCTGCCACAGCTGGACGGACCATAACGCGTACCAGCAGGATTTCCTGTAGCTCCCTCCGGTCAAGCGGGGGCGACTGAGGCTGCGATCAACCCAGACGAGGCGGTGAGAAGTGCGAAGTATCCCGACCAGAGCCTAGCTGAGAGAGCAAGATCCGAGGTATACAGAGGCCCACCAGGTTTTTCGAAATCCCGATGTCCAGAGGGTCCGATGTCCACAGTCATCGAGTCCAGTTCATTCTCCGAGGCCTTCCGTTTCAAGGAGCTACCCGGTGAGTACCATCGCCGGGGAGGCGTGTTGACGCGCACATAGGTTGTGCCGGTCAAGACGGATTTGGGTACACAAATCCGGTCTGCACTGTTTAGCAGTGTATATGTACTGTTTAGCAGTATATCAAGTATTCCGAAGTATCTAGTTATTGTCGAGAATTCTGCTTGGTGATTAGTTATGCAGACTGTCATCATTGTTGGTCATTTTTAATAATGTTTTATGTTCAATATTTAATGTGTTAAAATGTCCTGCATATTGTGGTATGAGTGATTGTTCATTATTGTGTTTTTCGTATTAAGTGTGTTCAAGACCAGGTATCAGATCAGTTGTCAATATGCCGCTCTTTTCGAAGTTAAGACAGATTACTACTAGAAAAGGGGTGCTTGAAGAAGCAGTTCCTATTCCTCCTAGGGACACTCCAGGGCACTTTATGTATCACAAGCATGGCTTAGATGCCATATTATTTCTTGATTTATGGGTAGATTATACCAAGGGATTGCCAGAAAGTCAAAGGTGGCCCGCAGCGGGAACCTGGGATGCAGAGTGCATCATGAAAGTCGAGGAAGAATTATGGAAAAGAAAAGTCAGACAGTCACAGAAAGACGCTGTTGAGTTATGGCGTAAAGAATCTCATAGACGTACAGAAAAAGCACGTAGACAAGAAGAGAGGAGTAAAGAAAGTTCAAATAAAGTTCAAGAAAATCTATTAATTGAGGAAGGTATCCGAGTGAAATCAGAACAAGTAGATAGACAAAGAAATGCCCTTATGAATGGTATGTATCCCCTTCTAGCCGAAGGATTACCTAAGGCTGCTCCAGAGATGCCAAAAGACTTGCCACCCCCATTATTTCCAATTAAGGTACATCCTAAAGGACATCCCAGAACCGCAGAAGATGTTTTTCTTTCCTCATATCTAGACGACGCAGCTCCCGAGTATGCTAACCCCGCACCACATAGACCGTCTGGCGGGGGGGTTCAACGTCAAGATCAGGTATCTGTCCCTGTGCAACAGCAAGTCCCGACACAAGCTTCGGCAAGCACATCTGTTTCCGCATCTGTCTCCGCAATCGATTCTACAGTGGTGTCCACACCTATAGTTGCTGTGTCACGTTCGACGAATCCATTCACACCCGACGCCCCAGATGGGGCCACGGGAGGTGCTAGCAATACTTTTACGCCACCTAGAATAAATAAACTTGTTTTTCAAGAGTCAGCGCATTCACGTACACCCAAATTCGTAAGTGAACGTGCGCTTAAGGAACTTCTTATAGATTGTAGATATGACCCGGTGGTCGGTAAAGAGGACGAAATGGTCCTGGCATCATTACGCATCAGACGAGCCGCAGGGTATTTAGCGAAGTTACCGGGAATGACTGCGCATCTAGATAAGATATATCATTTTGTTCAAACAGGGCGAGATCCAGAATGTATTAATAGAGCTATGGAATTCCAGAAAGTAGAGATACAGGGGGAACTGTTACGTTTCCTCATAAACTGCGTGATCAGAAATCAAGACCGACCGGGGGTAGACCCGAATGCGATGCTTATTCTTACAAGATGGAGCCAGAATATATCAGAAGGGAGACACGATAAGCAAAACTGTATAATAGCCATGTGCCGAAAAATCCGTAAAGAAATAGAACATATTCATGAAGAAAGATTGGAAACAGACGAGTTCGAGCAAGATGAAGTGTCCGAATCAGGGGATTCCGTAAGACAGTCAGAGACCATAGCCTATGTAGGTAGAGGAAGATCCTGTAATAATACTAGATGCTTTTCTGATCCCATACACTCTGTATGTCCAAAAAATAGCAGAACGTATCCGACGCCTATAATAAATCTGAAGTCTCCTGAACATTTGTTTCAAGCCGCAGATAAAATACTCCGAGAACGAAGGGGTTACCACCTCCTCGATTCCATGGATGAGCAAGAATTAGCCAGATCAGCCGTCCACTGGATTGACAGTCCTGGAAAATACGGTGATGAGACCGTAGCACACACGTTTTTTAACCTCAGTCCAGATGAACAACGTTTAGCTGGAATCTATATGATTCAGCAACTCCTTATATTATATAAGAGCCAACATGCTGATCCTGGTCCTTTACCTGATATATTAACGGAACTACTCGCGAACAGATGGAGAGGTTCTAGTAACAAGTTAATTAAAGAAATATTAGTGTCACGTAAACAGTACGTCCTTTTTGTAAGTCCGGATTCTTTCTCGCTGCCCAGCAAGGAAAGAACGCCGTATTATATGGATAGACAAAATCCCCTACGAGAAGTGCACCCAATAAAAGGCGAAGACAATCAGTTTCACCGTGTATTTGTATACACACCCATAACAAAAATTGAATTGTTAGAAATGAAGAAAGTAGTACCCAGTCATGACAAAGACCCAGCGGGTTTTCACCGAGAAATTAAAGACATGTTACTGATGGGAGAGTATACCTATCCTGATATTATGACGATATTAAAGGTACTAATGCCTGCTGGCATTTATGAAAAACTGAAAGAAAAAGAGTGGGAAGTGGGAGACCAAAAGATAGATTGGACAGCATTAGAAGCAGAAGAAAGGGCCCGAACTGCAGGTTCAGGGCTCGGGGATAAAGTTAAAGCATTACCAGGTTTACTAGTACAAGTACTGCCACGTTTATTAACTACGAAAAAGGAAGATTGGGGTGCAATCTCAGCCTGTAAACAAAAGCATGATGAAGACACAAGTGATTATTATGCCCGATTTGAAAAATGTTTTGGTGTAAATAGTGGTATAAAAGCAAGTAGTGAGTCGTATCCACATTTATTTGTGACAAAATTAGTAGAAAATGCATTGCCTCCAGTGAAGAATAGAATATTGAAATTCGAGAGTACCTGGCAAAGTAACACTCCGTCACAAATGCTACAAATGTTACAGTATCATCACAATAGAATTAGAGATGAACAAGAACACGAACAAAGACGTATGAAGGATACAAAAATGAAAATGCTAGTTTCTCAGACAGTACCAGCGGATGGTCACAAAAAGGGTGTGACGCATTCCGGAGAATCAGCAGTTCCTGTAAAAGGAACGTGCAATTACTGTAAACAACTAGGCCATTATGTACACGATTGTCAAGTCCTGAAGCGTAATATAGCTATAGGTATTGCAAAAGAAAGACCACGACCACTCAGACAGGATCAGAATGAACAAGGAGCTACGCAGCATGGACAGTCCATGCCAGCTCAGCAACAGTCTATGCCAGCCTCACAACAACCCATACAGTTTGTGCCAGCTGCACCACCGTTGCCTGCTACTGCCACACAAACCACAACACGACAAATGTATCAGACTGCCCAATATGAATATCCTGAGTATCAGCGTTACGCATGAACTAGCCTAGAGAGGGGAGTTGACTTACCCCTTATTGAGATTCCTGTAGATCAAGAAGGACCTTATGTACATAGTGAATTATTAGGTCAAGATAGAAAATTCTTACTCGATACAGGGGCAAGTCGAACAACAATAAAGCGTAGTGAAGTTCCAGGGGCACCCCTCTCAGGCTCTCAAAATGTTTCCCTTGGTTTCTCAGGAAAGCCTATTGTTAATGAGGTATCACAGCCACTTCCACTTACGATTGGTCCCTTGACACGAACTACTGATTTATTGCTTACCAAATCCTGTCCAGAAAACTTGTTAGGTATAAAGACATTAAAAGCCCTAGGGGCTATTATCTGTTGTTCTCCGGAAGGAGTAAGATTGTTTTTACGTGATTTTAAAGGTCATTATGTATCCAGAGACATGGATCGCCGATTACAGACTTTACCACCACATCTATGGGCACAAGGCCCTACTGATGTTGGTTGCATGAACATTACACCATACCGAGTCACATTAAAGGCAGGAGTGGTACTACCACGAATGCGACAATACAAGTTACCGCAAGATGCTGTAGTGGCTTTGCTGAAAATCATTGACGAGCTAATTGCCCAAGGAGTAGTTGTAGAAACAGACTCCAATGTATGTTATTCACCGATAATTCCGATTCTTAAACGAACTGATCCTACTGCTCCGCCAGTATATCGATTGGTTATTGACTTGCGTGAACTAAACAAGTGCATTGTGCCACAATTTCCTGTGGTCCCCGATATCTCATCATTATTGACAGCAATTGATTCCGAAGCAACATTCTTTACTGTAATTGATCTCAAGAATGCCTTTTTCAGCGTCCCCATAGATCCGGAAAGTCAATATTTGTTCGGATTCAGTTTGAATGGGCGCAGTTTTAAATTCTCACGCGCTCCTCAAGGATTCACAGAAAGCCCCAGCATCTATAGCCAAGCACTGAAACGAGAACTTGACAGTATACACATGCCAGTTAATACTGCACTGCTTCAATATGTCGATGATCTGCTGATCACCGCTAGAAGCGAACCCGAATGTGAAAAGGCTTCTCTGACAGTTTTACATTTTCTAGCCGACAAGGGGCACAAGGTGTCTCCTTCTAAGCTGCAATTCTGTGTCCAGCGAGTTATTTATCTTGGTCACTCGCTGTCCAAGGAGGGAAGGCAGCTTACACCAGATCGCATTCAGTTAATTGCTAACATGTCAATACCCCAGACACAAAAGGAGGTGCGGGCTTTCATAGGCCTCACTTCATATTGTAGGCAGTGGATCCCTCAATATGCATTCCTAGCAAAACCACTCATTCAGTTGACAACACAGGAGGCAGCCACATCGACTGTCCTCCCTTGGACTCAGGAACATACACAAGCTTTTGAAAGCTTAAAGAAAGCTTTATGTCAAGCACCTGTTTTAGCGACACCATGTTACAGCAAATATTTTACACTTTTTGTTACAGAACGCGAAGGTACTGCCTTGTCAGTACTCACTCAGGAACAAGCAGGATCACGCAAGCCATGTGCTTATTTTTCCAGTACATTAGATCCCGTAGCTCAGGCTTTGCCTGCGTGCCTGAAATCAGTGGCAGCAACAGCTTTAGCAATCAGACAAAGCGATGCCATAGTGTTAGGACATCCATTGACAGTACAAGTACCACATGCAGTAGAAGTTCTTGTGAACCGAACGCAAACACAACACTTGACCATAGCAAGACTTACCGGTTATGAACTGACATTGTTTCAGCCACACATAGAGATCCGACGTTGTAATACATTGAATCCTGCTACACTCTTACCTGTAATTGGAACAGACCCACTAGCTCATGATTGTGTTGAAGTTATTGAAATAAAGACGAAACCTAGACAAGACTTAACAGACGTTCCGTTGTTAGATCCAGACCTGACTTTGTATGTAGATGGATCGTGCATGAGAACAAGTACAGGAGATTTAGTGGCCGCGTATGCAGTTACAACAAACACTGAAGTTATTGAAACAAACTGTATAGATACTTTGTCAGCCCAAGCAGCAGAACTTATTGCTCTAACACAAGCCTGTATTCAAGCCACAAATAAGAAAGTTAACATATACACTGATTCACGTTATGCATTTGGAGTCGTACATGACTTCGGGGTGCTTTGGCGAGAGAGGGGTTATTTAACTTCTCATGGGACCCATATTCAGCATGGGTCTCTCATTCATGCTTTGTTAGACGCAATCCATCTGCCCACTGCTATATCGATTATGAAATGTAAAGCACACACGAAGGTTACTGATATCATTTCTCAAGGCAATGATTTAGCTGACAGAACAGCTAAACAGACTGCTCAGACTCACACATCCGACATGACAAAGCCAATAGTCCCGACACCAACACAATGTATGACAATTAAGGATCCCGCGCTTGACATAATTGACATACAGTCACATGCCACAGCAGAAGAAATAAAGAAATGGACTGAACTAGGAGGGATCCAGACAGATCAGGGATGGATGACGAAGGAGAAATCTGTATGGTTTCTTCCTGACTCTATGGTCCAAGCCATTATAGCTACAATTCACAGTCCGGCGCATTTAGGAGAGAAAGCTATGCTAGATAGCATTCAACACATTTGGTTCAATAAACATTTACGAGCAGCAGCTAAACAAAAAGTCCGTACCTGTATGATATGTTGTCAGTTCAACCCAGGAAAAAGTGTTCCCGTAGAACAGGGTGGATTTCATACTCCTGATCATCCTTTCGAAGCTCTCCAGATGGATTATATCCAGATGGAACGATGTCGAGGATTCAAATATGTTCTTGTAGTTGTCTGCGCTCTCTCCCGATGGACTGAGGCGTACCCAGTATCAGATTACACTGCCCCGACCACTGCCAAGCAGCTAGTTCGAGAATTCTTCCCACGGTACGGTTTACCACGTGTTGTATATTCAGATAACGGCCAGCCTTTCTCATCCGAATTAATGAAACATGTCTCACTTTTGTTGGGATATCAGTGGAAGTTTCATTGTGTCCGACACCCCGAGGCAGCAGGTCTCGTGGAACGACATAATCAAATTTTGAAAATTAGATTGTCTAAAATATGTAAGGAGAAAGGTGTTGACTGGATAGTAGCCTTACCAGTTGCACTATTTTACATAAGAATGGTAGCACACTCTCGAACAGGGCTTTCCCCGTATGAGGTGATCTTCGGCAGACCACCGAATATGTGGGGGACGCCTATACCCCGTAAAATAACTGATGTTGATTGTACTATGCTGACAGATTACCTGGCTTCCTTGATGTCTGCACTACAATCTTGTCGTTCACAGGTAGCTGCAGCCTTTCCTGACAACACTGAGGTGAAACCCCATGACGTAATCCCGGGCGATTATGTCCTTGTGAGGAACTTTGACAGAAAGACTCAACTGGAGCCCAGGTGGAAGACACCTAAGCTAGTCCTGTTGACCACAAGGACAGCCGTGAAGATCGAAGGAAGAAAAGGTTGGATCCATTCAAGCCACATCAAGAAATTTCATGGACTTCCTTCAGATATAAACAGTCCTCCTCGTGTGTCTTCACCCATTGACTCAAAGTTACCTCTGGCTGAGGCCAGTAGCACAGACCTCTACAAACTAAAACTTAGACCCAGGCCGTCGGACGATTTGATTGTTTAAGTCCTCTCCTAGGTGAAGCGGTTGAATCTGTCCCGACATGTATCCCTTAGGTCTGAATCATGAACAATCAAGAACAATGTTGAAACGATATACATACTGTAAAGCACTGCGTAGCCACTGTATAGTGACATTATTAATTTTGTTTTTCTTGAGTTTTATAATAATTACTGCAAGTATATTGTTGCATATGTATTATCCTGTTTCTAAACATATTTTTAATATAACTGACGAACATTCTTTTAGTGACCTACCCCCACATGAATTATCCTATAGACTTGCGCTGCGTAATAACACTTTCATTAGTATGTTACATCATTCCCATCAGACTAGTAATGCCACTAATTGTTGGGTGTGTGGCCGACTCCCTCCCTATCAGAATAACAAAGGAGTTCTGCCTTTCTTCCCCCATCCGTTCACACATAATGGCTCCTGTGGAGCATGGTTTAGTTTACTAAATTCCATAGACTCAGACACAGCAGTTTATCAACACCATTGGATATGGGGAAATCTGAATCTAGTTTTATTCAAAGTCTGTTACCCAGATAAGGAGGGTCACCCCAGTAGAACAGGAACTGATCTAGAAAATGAAGTGTATGGATTAGGTAATTTTACACCTAATCTTATGATTCTGAATGTCGAATCCGAAGTTGAACTAATTCTGCCCACTATGTCAGTATTCCCAGTTAAGGGTGAATTATGTGTAAGAAAAGTTGGTTCCATACATATGGGCCATAGCAAATGCGTTACTACAGTAGAATATAGTGATCAAGGTAAATCTTCATTTAGAGCTTCTCGCCATTCCTACTTTATATGTGGTCAGACCGCATATATGCGTCTGCCTCTAGATTGGGATGGTACCTGTTACATAGCATTCCTTTTGCCACCTGTTTTCCTAGCTCCTCCTGATTATTATCGAAATGTTCATTTAGTACACAATAGAGAGCGAAGAGATCTCCCAGTTGTCGATTATACTGAGACGGCATGGGACAAGTATGTAGATTTCAATAAAGGTATCTTTCCCTATATAGGTACAATATCAAATAGTAAGCTGATACGTAGACTAACCAAGACTCTTGAAGCTGTAGTGAATGAGACTATAGCCGCCCTAGGCAATCTGACAGAGGAGCAATCAGTGATGAAAATTGTTGTTCTTCAGAATCGTCTTGTCCTTGACGTCATCCTGGCCGATAGGGGCGGAGCTTGTAGGGTCATCGGATCCAGCTGCTGCATATTCATACCAGAAAATTCGCCATCTGTATATAAAGCTATAACACGCCTTCATAAGATTGTGAGCCAGATACACGAGAATCCAGGCACTTGGACGTGGTCCGGGTGGTTTTGGAGTGTGATATCAGCCTGGGGATGGAGAGTTCTGTCCTTCCTAGGTATTGGCCTTCTTATACTATTCAGTTGCTGCTTATGCCTGCAATGTGGACCAGCGATTTGTGGTCTGTGTGCCACATCGTGTATTCCATATCAAGGTTTTCGTTCAAAATCCCGGAAGAAGAAAGAAGAAGAAATGATGCTCCATGAGCAAATCGATGGATTAATGAAGATCGATATCTCTTGAAGGGCAAGTAGGGGACAAGGAGGGAATGTGGAAATGTGGATTTTCCTGATCAGTTATGTCCCCTATCTTGGACCCCAACGGTTCTATGTGCATGTCACAAGTACATGTATGTTCCCTCCAGTTCCAGTTTTGATGACGCAAACACATGTGCGCCCACCATCAACATGTCCTCTGTCAGATCCGCCATCAATGGGCTGGATATTCGATTCCTAAGTATGAAAGGCCACCGACTTTTTATGGCTAAGTGACTCCATTTTTACAGTTCAGGCAGAGTAGGCCCGATTCTGTCCTCAAAGCCTTTCCCTGCTCTCTGCCTCTGACAGCATCAGTTTGAGCCCGCATCTGCATCCATGAACTTTGTCCTACTTCCTGTGCAGCTAACGGTGCCTGCCTCGGCCAGTTTCGCCTGCCTGCCAAGAAGCTGTATTTCACCTTCGAATTATCTACTTTGCTCCTCAGCCGATGCATTCCTGTCTAGTAGTTTGGGTAAACATTTCCTTTAGCTCCCAAGCAAAGGGCTCGGCCTTTCTGTCCTCATACAAGTAATTCATAGCCCTGTTGCCATGGAAAGTTTTCTGCCCCTCGCATCTCATATAGACACTTAGACGCTTGTACACGCACTCACAGTCAGTATAGAATAGATTCTGTCCGAGAGTCCTTCCTTGTGGATAACATAGTTCTTTAAACATAGGATGTTAGATATGATTTGGGATTAGGTTGACTTGACCCCCCAGACTTTTTGTCTCCACATGTAGAGCTAAATGTCAAGTCCCCTTCACCCCCTAGTTGCACGTCAATTACACGTCATGCTGCTGCGCGCGCATCTATGCCAAGTATTATCTTATAGATCCACCTATGCACAACATTATGACCAATCATGTTTCTTTTTACTCCTTATTACGCCCATTTTCGGTTACGCACTTATAGTATCGTTTCTCTTATCAATTGTTACGCCTTCTACATTGGTTTCATTGTAATGTATGATCTATAAAAGCAATTTCCTGTCAATAAAATATCGTACTTCACTTCCTGAACCCCCGTGGTGACGGAACCTGAAGGCCGCGACTCGAGTCGGCCATTTTGTAATAAAGCCCATTCAGAAACCTCTTATACCACGGATTCTGCCTCTTATTATTCTGAGCTATTTTATTTAAGACTCCGTATGAAATTCAGTCCAGGTAAAAGAATATTTACCACAACTGGCACAAGAGGGTCTATGTGACCAGTGGACACAGATAAATGCCTTCTTCAGGTCAGACTGGTACAAGACGGTCTATGGCAGTGGTGGACACAAACCTATGTCTTCATCAGGTCAGACTGGCACAAGAGGGTTTATGGCAGTGGTGGACACAGACCAATGTCTTTGTCAGGTCAGACTGGCACTAGAGGGCCTATGGCAGTGGTGGACACAAATCTATGTCTTCATAAGGTCAGACTGGCACAAGAGGGTCTATGGGTAATGTCATCACAGAGCTATACCTTCTTCAAGTGAGACTGTCACAGCGAGACAAAGATAAGGGAGAAGAAACAGAAGACCTCCCTTGTAGGTCTGGGCAGAGTTGACAGAGTTATGAGTAAACTCTGCTGCGCTACGTAGAGTTCCGCAAGTGGCCGATTGCATTAGCTAGCACGGTTTGTGCTGATTATTAGCATCAGGTGTTTGTCCCGTACTGTAAAATCAGTGCAAACGGCACCATGCGCAGCGCAAGAGAGCTCTGCTTCTTTTTGCCGTTCAAGTAGATGTTCTACTCGAGCGGCAGCTTCCTCAATGTGAATGGAAGGTTTCTCTACGCGAGCAGTAGGGAGCATCTGTGACCGCCCACGTTGAGAAATCTTGCTGGGAGGTGGGCTGGGGTAAGATTTTCCTCGCTCGCCAACTTAATGTTGGCGAGCGAGGAAAAAACTCTGCTATGTGGAGCACGGAGTGGCAAAAACTCTGCAAACTCCATTTGCGGAGTGGAAATTTTCACACAGGCCTACTCCCCTGTAGTAAACCTTACCAAAATCTCTCCCTAAACAGCTCACGCTGCTGCAGAAAGACCAAAGGTTTTTTAAATAGTTTTTTTTAAGAAAGTACATACCTTATGGAAACAGGTGCACAGATTAAAAATAAATTATTAGAGTCATACTGTAAGAGTGAGGTAGTTTGTATGGGTAATTATATACCTTACATTTGTGTACCATGTAAAATTGACATCATCATGTATACTAAAGCACACCATGAGAAAGAAACCCTTACGAGGGGGTATAAGCTCGCCCAGCAAGGGGCTTTCTGTGCTTTCAAATAAACTACACTGCACTGCTGTGTACTGCCCTGACCTACATGGCCTAAAGCACTCTGCACAATGTGGCTTTTCCTGCAGAGTATATATATTATTAGGAGAGTACAGTACTCTCTCCCATTCCAACAGTTATCATCGTTTGGAATCTGAAAAGAGTGGTGGTTTGGGTGACCTCATGAAAGAGTATTTGATTTGGATCTGTTTCACTGAGGCCTGTTTGCGAGACAGCACTTTCAGGTGAAGATGACAAACACGAAAATACCCACCTGACACTATAACATGAGACAAGCAGGCAGGAGAGAGCCTGTGAGGGCAGAGGACACAAACCCATACCTTCTCAATGACAGTCCAATGGGAGGAGTTATATGTTGTGGGATCAGAAACTTTATGCATTGCAGACACGCACAAGTAAGGCTATGGGCACTGTGGTCATAGCCCAAGGCCATAATGAATGGAGATATGAGAGGCCAGGTGCATGGGGGTCCCAGGCCCAAGGCCATCATACATTGGGAGAGGAGAGACTATGTGCAAGGTGGTGGTGGCAGGGTCAATGCCATACTAAACTGATACAGGGGAGATGGAGGAAAGCATTACCCACCTAAAATAAGGGTAAACCACTAAAGTATTCACATAAACCTGAGCTCCACCTCCTGGTAGCAATGGCACAGAACAGACAGGTTTAGCTTAGAAGCAATGAAGTAGTATTTATTTATTTGTTGATTTGCATTACAATCAGCAAAGTCCACATACAAGATAAAATTAGATTAAGAATATAACATTCAAACAGAAAATAAAAAGATTCATGTTCCCTTCATAATTGTTTTGCAGCTACAGTGTTCAATTATATCCAAGCAAGATCTACAACTAAGCCTCAACATAGTTTGTTTGGCTGCAAATAATCGGCAAGCAAAAATAAAGTGCTTTGTGCTAGCAGCTATAGTTTACAGTATACAATACATTTCTCTAAGAAAAACTTTAAAACAATGGGAGCTGCAAAAATAAAAACGCCCGTAATAAAATTACATTTAGAGCAACATTAGCAATAAAGTGCAATTGTACTACTAAACTTTTAACAGTGGAAACTAAGGTGCCTTATGCTAGCAACTAAAGTTGTCAATATACCATTTATTACTCTTAAAAACTTTAAAACATAGAGAGATGCATAAGAAAGAACCAACCGTAGTAAAATTGCATTTGGAACGACATTAGCAATAAAGTGCATTTGTGCTAATTGACTTTAGCAACAAAGATAAAGTGCTTTGTGCTAGCAACTTTAGTTAACAGTATACTGTACATCGTGCTAGAGAGTGCTCTATAACAATGTGAGCGGGAACAAAAGAGAAGAAGTCGTAGTAAAATACAATTGTTCAAACCTCGGAGATGATGTGCGTTTCTGCTAAGCAGACTTTAACAGTTTTAATTTAAAAGATGCCAGCACTCCCCCTAAAAACATTTAATAGCGATATAACAAACTAGCAATCGAAATAAAAAACCATTCTACTAGCAAACCTTAGCAACTATGGATTAAAGTAGACCATGATTAACCCTAAAAATACATTGCAGCATTATAAATAATTTTCATGTCATAAATATCTTCACTTCAATTGTCAATATTACAAAGTTTCTTTTCAACTATAAAAATAAACTTAACAAATCGGGAAATAAGGCGGGCAGTAGCACTATTTAGACATAAGATGATGGCGTTTCTACTCCCAATTCATTGAAAATAGACTTTAATATAGTTTCCCTATGCACTAAGGATTCCTCACAAGAACCACATAACCTACCCAATTTAGAAGGCCACTTGTTTTCCCATTTTGGTATTCCATCTTTAGTCGGATATCTCCCAAACTGTAGTAACATAAATATATTCTTAATTGAGGGTTTTAAATGGAACAGCTAATATGGTTGTGGAGCCAATTTACCAAAAGAATTTGCAATTGACCACAAGTGTTTTTTTTTCCTAAGTTCATCTTTATCTATTATAGACGACAATAAAATAGCTGATTGGTATTGATTTGTTATAAACAACTTTACTCCTGATTTCATCTTCTAGGTTCAAAATTACGTAGACACTCATTTAGATATGTTTTCCAGCTACTCGCATATTCACTTCTCATCATCTCATTTCCAACACTGGTTTGCAAGGGAACCCTCTTCAGCATGAGACAATGACAATAGGGTTTTTAAAAATGTGGATTGTCGGGCCAATGTTTGTCTTTTTAAGCCAAATTCTAGTTTTATATTGGCATGGCTAATATATCTGGGAATCCTAAAAACTGATTTATATGTTCTTATTCCAATGTCGTCAAGGAGTTTTGCGTCTTAGCCGCGGAAGATAATAGAACCATAATCCAAGGATGGAATCAACTTTGCTTTTATGACCTTCAACAGGTGATCGTAATCTGGGCATGATAGCTTATTCCACAGTTTTCTAAAAGCAAATGATAGTGATGTTCCCTTAGCTTCAAGGTTATTTAAATGCTGCCTAAACGTCATACTATTGTCAAATGTGATTCCTAAATATTTATACGATTTTACACATTCGACGATCAAACCATTGATATTCCATTCTTTCATTCCTAATTTTGTTTTTCCTACGGTCATTATTTTTATTTTTTTGTATTTATTTTTAGGCCATTTTGAGAAACATATTGGTTAAAAAAATCTATTAATCTTTTAGGTCCTATGACAGATTGGCTTAATAAAATGGTGTCATCGGCATATTGTAGATATTTAATCTCCTTGCCTAAAATAGCAGGAGAATGGGCATTGACATGTTTAAAATGAACTGGGAGATCAGACATAAAAAGATTAAAAAGACAAGGTGCCAAGACACAACCCTGTTTCAATCCAATATTGGTCTCAAGACGCCGAGTTCTGTGTCTTCCATCACCAAATTTGATCTGTACCCATGTGTTGGAGTATAATAATTTAATCATATTAAGTAGGTTGTTAGATATGCCCCAATTGGTTAACTTCGACCATAATAGATTTCGCGGTACAGAATCAAAGGCGGCTTTTAAATCAATGAAACAAATATAAAACTTTTGTTTCCTGTATTTGGCCCTATCGCCCAATAACGTCAATAAAATCAAATTTGTGTTAGTCGATTCTCCTCTTCTAAAACCAGTCTGTAAATTTGGAATCAAATACTTTCTCAAGGCCCATGCTTCCAGTTCTTCCAAAAGACAACTAGCAAATATTTTAGCCTCCACATCCGTTAAGGCAATTAAACGGTAGTTTTCGGGATTGTCTTGAGGACCGCTTTTGTATATTGGTTGGATGTTACTTCCCTGCCATGATTCAGGAATGGAACCTGCTTTAAGCACATCATTGAATAAAAATGTTAAAACCTCTGGCCAATTCTTTAGATATGTTTTATAAACTATATTAGGGATTCCATTCGGACCGGGAGCTCCATTTGATCTAATATTATTTATTACTTATTTAACTTTCTCTACCGACCCTTGCTCTTTGTCGAATAGACTCAGTGGATCGTGAACATTTAAGTCTGACCCGCCATCTTTTATTTTTTCTTGCGAGCCATGATGGGCAGAATCAAATTTATTAGAATCCAACTGTGGGCCCGGAGGAGCAGCATGAAGGTTATGAAAAAAATGTACCCAGCTTGATTCTTCAATATCGGCACTATTGCCTCTATGATTACCACGTTCAAGATTATTAATGATACCCCAGAATGACCTCGAGTCTTTAATTCTACATGAAAAAAATTAGACCAAATTTCTTCATAGTGCACTTGTTTAACCTTCCATATTTCGTTCTTGTATCCCTTTTTTAATTGTTTAATTTGTTAAGACACAAGGAAATTAGATGTTCCTTACGCTTTTCTATACAATGTTCTTGTTGCTCTATTAAGACTTCTTTTAAGGTAGAGTAACCGGCTTGAAAACCACCCTGGTTTATTTGAAGTCAAAGTTGCAGATTTTGATGTTTTAGAATTAGGAAAATTAACACAAACAACGCCAGAGAGCAACCATAGATTATCCTGAAGCTATTGCGTCTTTTACAATTAAACAAGAAAGGGCATCCAATATATCCTTTTCGGTTCTCTAATTCCATATTAACCTTTTAAGATTAAATGGAGTAGGAGCAGTTTTAATTAGTCCTGTTTCCGGTAAGTGGTCAAAAGAAAAAGCGAAGGAAATAATTTGTGGATTATGATCACTCTCTATCCTTGGTAATACATGATAACTTTGAAGCAAATTTAACAGTTTCTCAGAAATTATGGAGTAATCAATAATAGAAGGATTACACTTTTTTTTGTATGTCGATGTGTGAATCTCATCTTGCAATATCTTAAGATCAAATTTTATAAACTGGGAATTAATCCACTGGGATATAATTTTGGGTGTATATACGGATTTTTACAAGTAAAAAGATGTGTGTTAAAATCACCGGAAATGATTATCAATGAGTCTAAATGGTCATAGTATAACACTTTTACTATTTTCCACAAGCTCGATAGTTGGGTAGATTTAACCTTATGTTTTGGACTTATATAAATATTTAAAAAGATAATAGGTTGCTTGGAAATTAATTTAATACACTATAGCCATTTTACCTGAAAGTCTATCTCAAAGTGTTTAGCATCCAAGTTCACAGAAACATAAGTGGAAAGGCCGCCACTGGGGCGACCAACAGAGGCCTTACAGAGAGCCATATTTGAATATTCAAAATAACCAATAAGGCGTTCACAGACCATATTCCAAGTTTCCTGGAGCATTAATATGTCAAAGTCTCTAAGAAAGCTTATTACATCTGAAACCTCAAGAAATGATTTAAAACCATTTTGTTCCAAGAACAGATTTCAAAAAGTTTTAATGCTTTATCAAGAGAGTTTCACAAGATTTCCATTTGCCAATGTAGATGGGAGCAAACTCCAATCTTCAACCGGATTAATTTCTTTCTTTGACTCTTCACATATTCGAAGTCCTGGTTGACAGCTCCTTAATACCAAATGACAAATTAAACTTTGGTGATGGACATGAGGCACCTTTCAAAACTCTAACGTGTGGTCCCGGACCTGTTTTTTGCCCACTGATATTTGAGACCGGGCTGCAAGATGACCTACTCGGAATCAACAAAGTCGGGTATTGAGACCCATAAATTCTCCAAACTTTGATGCCCCATTTCTCAAATTGATTATTATTGGTGAATATTTTGCTGATGATTTCATCACTTTGCCAAGTTGTAACGGTTATTTCATTATAGAGGTTATTACAATCTTTCTTAAACTCAACTGATTCCAAATCATCTGATGTTACATTCTTCAAATCTGCAATTGCATTCAATAATTTCAAAATATTTCCACGGTTCAGGATATCATAGGGGCCTCTTGTAGTATACTGAGGGCAAAAGACTACTTTCTTCAGTTCATGCAAGTAATCTGTAACCTCTATTTTCTCCTTATTTATATAACTAATTGGATCCCTCTTCCCAACGGTAGGAGCCGAAACTGGAAATGTCGATTCTCCTAGTACATGGACTTCTGATGTCTTTTGGTCAGGGATGATTGATTGCTCAATATAGATCTCGTTATGACTCTGATGGCTGACGTTATTTATAATTTTCTGTGTGAAGGTATTTTGTTCTCCACATCGATCAGGCAATTCTTTAGGAGACTGTTCTCGCCTAATGACCCCTGACTTTGATGGAGCAGAAATTTTAGACCATATACTGTCATTGGACATGTCAGGGGTAGGAATGCCGATAACTTGTCTATTTCGGTTAACCTTTGGTTTAACCTCAGGTGCTTCCGCAGATCTAAAAATCGGAAATAGAACTTTCGTATCAGGCTCATTGGGCTATTTAATGACAGCCTCCTTAAGGGTTTTTTTTCCCTTTGATAATTTATTTTGGGTTTTCCTTAACCTTTTTCTTGCCCTTTTGGACAGGATCTCAGAGTTTGTAGTAGCACTTGATGCTTGATTTACTTTAGATTGAATGGTGATCACCTCATCCACCATTAATTGTTCCCTAGGTTCGGTACTTTTGAGCCTATCTTGCGATAACTCAGACATTTTCAGGATAATGGCATCATTTACGAGTTGTTCATTCGTATCGGCGACTTTACTATTTGCACTAATTGCACTTTGGAATTGACTTTTACTCATTAGGTAGTTTACATTTGTAATTTGGTTTCCTCTATTCACTTTTTCTTGTGAATTCACTGACTTTTCTATGGTAGTCAATCCCGATTGTTTTGGGTAATTTGAGTAATTTGTTGCCACAAATAAATTAATTTTATCTTCATCGGGAATTATTCTGCCTTGAGCTGTTCTACCCGACATCAGTTTTACTTCCTGTACCATAGAACTAACAATTGACGGTAGGTCTGAAATTTTGTCAATCAGTTGTGCACAAGTACAGGTTACTAGTTGGTTCTCTTTATTCAATTGGACTTTAGATATCAAATTAATCAATTGGAGAAGTTTTGCATCGATCCCTACTACGTGGATAGCCAATGTATTTAAAATGTCTACTTGGCTATTTAAGTTATCTGAACGAAAGCTAAGAGAATTAGTGATCGAATACATAGTGTGGAGTAAACACTCCCATATTCCACGATCGGGACTAGGAGGGTGGTTTTCTATGTCGCCAGATCTAGCTTGATAATTCCCATCAAATTTTGTTAATAATGATAAGTCCACCGGGTTGAACTGGTTGTTTGGAACTACTTGTGTGAATTTGCTTTGCTCATTTGAAATGAGCACATTCTCAGCACTGACAATACCTGGTACCAGTAGTAATTTGTTATTGATAAAGCTGTTTTCCAGGATTATAATTGACTGTTTCGGATTGAGTGACCTTACATTACAGACTATATCAGTTAGGTCATTTGGACTGGATGATAATTCAGCTATCACTGGTATCAATATTTGACTCCCCCTCTTACTTTCTGTCTCGGCAGCAACATAGCCTAACATGAAGACCTCATCGCTTAAGTTTTGGTCCAGGCCTGAGGAGATGTTAATCACTGAGCCGATCTCTCTTTGACTAGAAACCAGCAATTTGAGAGGCTCCTTCCGTCTAGTTGGAATTACCGCTAGAGATTCATCGGCCATAGATACCGCAACGGATTGGATAGCAGAGTCTTGCACATGAATTTGGGCTTTTGCCTGAAACTGGCCAGATGATTTTAGGATTGGTCTGAGGGTTGGAGACACTTCAAAAATTTCTGAGCCTGGATTTTTGATCTTAACTTGGAGTTTGCCACCATCTTTTAACTCCTCTATTTCTGAGGGCAACTTAGATTGTAGTATTGCACACGGTCAAAATCTCTTTACACTTGTTGAAGATGAAGGTGATGAGAGGCCATTGTCAGTCTCATTATTTTTGGTTTTTTGATGTGTTTGATACTGTTTTTGGTGATGCTTAAAGAAGCTCTTGATAGACAGCTGATTAGCGTGGACTTGGTTTTTATAATCTTGATCAGAATTTGTAGGGGTGACTGCCATTTTAGCTGAATCATTCAGGGGGGCTTCTTTTAACGTGCACTTCTTTGTAGTGGCAGAAATTTCAAAGCTTTCCTTGCTCTTTTGATGTGACTTTGATTGGGGTCTGAGAGGCGCACCCTCGCTGTCAGCATGATCTCATTGTCTACAGGCTAGGTCAAGGATTTGAAGATTTGAAGATTAAATAAGCTTATATCCGTCCCCCCCGCTGGGCTTCTTGGTATCGATGAACGATGAACGATGTTGAAACAATTTTTTCAACTCTAACCGCAGAGGCACTCCACACGGTTCCTAGCTCAGATCCTAGTTCAAATTCTGGCTGTAGTGGTGGCTCACATGGTTTCAGCTGCTCCTCAGCTGTTCCTCGATGTTGTTCTCCTCACAGCTCCCTCATGCCCTTTCTTGCGCTCTCTCGCACTCATTCGCGCTCACTTTCTCCCGCTGCCACACGCAGGCGGGGAATCGAGGGAGCCCAGAAATACGAGCTGTGGGGAGGGCAGGGGTAGAGCAGGGAGCAGGCAAACAAAGGCACAACAAGTCTGGTCAACCCGTGGTAGGTGACCGCAGGAGCAGGAGGTAGATAGCAGGTGAATGGCAAAGTAACCGATCCGCAAACTCCCACTTGCTGCTTACCACCTCCCGCTCTCTGCTCCACCTCTTCAACTTTTCGCCGCTTCACCTTGCCGCTGCAGCACGGAGCCACACAGAGCCACATGAGGCCACACAAAGCTGCACCAGGCCACCGGCCCGAAGTCCGCAGTCTGCCAGACAGCGGACCCGCGGTCCGAGAAGTGACAGCCATGGAATGGTTGAAAGGCGGGTAGCAGGCAGGCAGGCAGCGAGCGGTGAGTGGTACAATGGCGGCTCCGGCGGTGTTGTGATTGTTCATGGAAACTGATTAAAACTGATGATACTGATGACAGCTTAGACAGCGAGCGTCATTTGGGTCGGTCGAGCATGAAGCCAGCAGCGATAAACTCAGCTCAGCTCAGCTCAGCTCCGAACTCAGCTCCGAACTCCGAACTCTGCGCTCCATGCTCAAAAGTGACATCAGACGCCAACAAGAAACAACTCTCACTCATAGTCTTGTCCAACACAAGTCTGAGTGTGACTCCAGCTCGCATGTGGAGAAGAAGCGCCGCTCTCGAAGCAATGTGTAAACTATATACGCAGGGCCGAAACAATAATAAAGTCAAAACACAACACAAGAAAAATCCTTAACAAAATAAGACAAATTCGAATAATCTTTAATAAATTAAGAGACACCAGAGCAACAGAAATACAACAAAGGAACCCAAAGTTATGAATTTTGAAAGTTTAAATATATAAATTGTGCCCAAAAAATTAAGTGCAAAACGTGGTCATCTGATTACACTTGACTAGTCCTAGTTCTTGTAGCCAAAACGTTTCTAAGTACCACTTTTAAGGATCTGACAGGAGGAGGCGTACACTTGGACATCTACCAAGGGTCAGGGAATAGCACTTGAGGGTTACTCCGGCAGAGGCCAGCAAAGGGTCTACGGCTGGTGCACATGAAATAGGTCATCTAGGCAGTTGCAGAAAAAGAGCTCTTGTAGCTTGTCGAGTCCCTGTAGCTTGAACTGTAGGTCAGCCATATGACCCTTGGAGTCCAGTTCTTTGTCCTGGATACAAGGCAGACAGCAGGTCCAGTTTTCTAGGTCACAAGTAGCAGGTCCAGTCCTCTTCTGCTCTGAGGAGCATACTGGGGGTGCTACCCTCCTGCCAGGCATCAGCCTATGGGTGGTTGAAACTCCTAGCCACTGCAGCCGCTCTCTAAGCAATGGGATTAAATTACCACTTTTACGGAATTTCCTGTGTGCCATAATGCAAATAATTCTACAGTGCCCCCTCTACTTAAACCGAGATGATAGAATAATTCTTCCCCTGTGCCCACCCCAGAGATGTGGCATGATAATAAGCAGCCCCACCTCTGTGGTCATGCTAAACCAGGTTCCTGCCTGACTGAAGTGTTATCTCCACTAGCTTGCAGCAAGGTAGGCCTCTTTGACGTTAATCAAGTTTCTGGGCCCAGGCAACAGGACATTCTGTGAAAGGAACAACAACACCTCCCACACTCAAGGCATTTTGTCCCTGCTCAGATGTGGGTCCCAGGCTCACTGTGCCACTGTATTCAAGCTAGCCTGGCTGATGAGGGGATGATACCCCAAAACCATTCCCAGGACTACCTCACTGACCTTGTCAGTGTGCATTGCTCCCCCGCCGTACAGCTCCACGTAGTAGTGGACTTCCCTCCTGGGCCCAGGTTCTGAGTTTGAGGCCCTCCTCCACCCACAGGCTCCTGTCTGCACCTCATCCCAGGTTGTCTGGTGGTGAGTATTGTCTGTCTTTCTGATTTCTGTGTTTCCTTCCTCTATTTTGTGTATTTCTCTACTGTATTATTCTTTCTGTGCTATTTCTCTTGCTTTATTTCTCCTTCTGTGCCCCTTTCCTTCTGCGCTGCTCTTTGTGCCCCCTTTGTGCTTCCCAATCTTGCTGCTGCCTGCTTCTGTGGCACCGCCCCCTCCCAGCACTGCTTCCCACTTCCCACCTCCCAGCTGACCAGCACCACCACCTCCCCAGTACTGCTGAATGGCAGCTGCTGTGCGCCCGTGTGCAGCAGGCATGCCACTGGCACACCAAAGGTGCACCAAAGGTGTGCCAAAGACAAGCCCATCTGCACCCGTCCGCACCTGGACTGCACCCAGTGCCAGGGACTCTGGTTCCTGCAGCCCCCACTGCTATGACGGCAGCACTCTCCATGCACTCAACCTCGGACATTCTACAGCCTGCTGCCATCTTGTGACTCTGAAGGACACCCAAGGTCCGTTTACCTGCTGAAACTGCACCTTCTCCTGCCTCCACACACCAGACTCCCTGCTTGCCAAACCCTTGAGTACCGGACCCGACTAACTCAGCTGCATCCTAATCAACAACCGCTCCCTCAAAACACAATCAGCAGTCATCTGGGACCTGCTTGACTCCATCTCCCCCATGTCACCTTCTTCACGGAAACATGGATGAACCCCACCTCAGTCCTGGACATAGCAACCGCCATCCCCGACGGCTACAGAATCATCCATAAGGACCGGCCCAACCGTCCAGGAGGAGGCATCACCATCGTACCCAAAAACACCCTTTGCCTCACAATCAGCTCCAAATACCACTCACCCGACATGGAACACCTCCACTTCCAGATCAAGACCAACCTGAATACCACCCGCTGTGGCACCTTAGTCTACAGACCCCTCTGACTCCACCCCACCTTCAGCTAAGCCATAGCCGAGTTCATGGCTCAGCAGGCTCTCACCCTAAGGGACTACATCCTCCTCATCGACCTCAATTTCTACCTGAACAACCTTGTTGACACAACACCTCATCCCTCCGGGAGAATCTTCCCACCATCGGCCTCAATCAATTAGTCACATCTTAAACCCACTAAGCAGGACACACGCTCAACCCCATCTTCTCCACAAGCAACAACATCTCTGCCAGACACTCCTCTGAGCTACAGTGGACCAACAACCAGTGCATCCACTTCTCCTTCACCAAATCCACCGTACACCACCAAGCCCACCGCCATCCTAGCAAAAGCTGACACAAAGTCACAGAAGACCAGCTCACCACCTCCCTCAGCAAAACTCTGTGAGTTCATCGAAACGAACCACATCCTGGACCTCTCCCAGTCGGACTTCAGAAGCAAGCACAGCACCAAGACCTCACTCCTTTCTGCTGCAGAAGACATCCACATCCTCCTCGACTAAGGCAAAACTGAAGCCCGCATCCTCCTGGATCTCTCAGACGTCTTGGACACCGTCTCCCAACACACCCTCTGCGCAAGACTCCATGATGCCGGCATCTGTAACAAAGCCTTAGAATGGATTTGCTCCTTCCTCACTGGCTGAACACAGAGAGTGAGACTTCCACTGTTCTACTCAGAACCCAGAGAAATCAGCTGCGGAGTTCCCCAAGGTTCTCCCTGAGCCCTACCCTCCTCTACATCTACATGGTCCCGCTTGCAGCCATTTTCACTAGCCATGGACTCAACATCATCTCCTATGCCGAGGACACCCAGCTGATTCTCTCCCTCACAGACAAACCCACAGCTGCCAAGAGCAACGTCCACAACGGGTTGAAGGCAGTCATCACCTGGATGAAGGACAGCTGCCTCAAGCTCGACTCAGACAAGACTGAAGTCCACATTCTGGGCTACACCCCTCTGCATGGAATGACACCTGGTGACCCAAAGTGCCGGAAATCTCCTCGCACCCACGGACCATACACAGAACCTCTGCACCACCTGGATTCCTCACTTTCTATGAACCGCCAAATCAATGCCGTCTCATCCTCCTGCTTCCACATGCGACACCTGCTTCAGAAGATTTTCTAGTGGATCCCTACTGAGTCCAGGAAAACAGTCACCCTTGCGCTCGTCAGCAATAGACTAGACTACCGCATAGCACTATATGCTGTCACCAACAAAAACTCCCAAAAAACTGCAGAACATCCTCTGTCAGACTCATCCTGAGCATCCCCCATCACAGCCACATCACTGGTTACCTGAGAGACATCCACTGGTTCCCGATCAACAAAAGAATTAAATTCAAGCTCCTCACACACACCTACAAAGCCCTCCACAACGCCAAAACTGCATACCTCAAACACCACCTCTCCTTCCACACACCCACCACACACCTCTGCTCTGCCCAACTGGCCTTGGTTTTATATGCTTGTAAATTTTAATTCCTTCCTCCTGATTTGTTATTCTCTCTTAGCACTTTAGGCATTTATCTTAATACATCACCCTGTTTTAAAATTGTGAAACAGTTGGATTTGACTTGATGTAAACTGACCTTGAGCAATTGGGAATTTGGGTTATTATTGTGATTGCGGGAGAGGGAACAGCTGGTACCTCTCACCGAGGCACCGGTGCTTAGCGGCCATTTCTCCTCCTTAGGGACAACTAGAACCGCCATTTCTGAAAGTGCACCCTCTGGCTTACTTAGCCTCCCCATGTATTTAGTCAGTAAGGCTGCGTGGACGCACGCACTGGACGCGCCGTTGGCGCAGTAAAGGCAAGCCCATCAGCACCCGTCAGCGTCCCTAAAATGGACCAGCGCCAGCCACTATGCCGGTTTCATCAGGAAAGGTACTACCCATCTCTCTTATAGCCCCTCACAACTTTGGGATTTGGCTCTAACCTCCACGTGCACTCCTCTTAATCCCTACACACTTGGTCTGTCTCAGACAAAATGCAGAACATGTGATTTCTGTACTAACACTAGGGACCAATCTTTAAGGGAGCAATTATGTCCCAGCTCCTCTTTTGTTGCAGGCTTGATCAACAGCTGCTCTCTTCCAAAACATGCAAATAATATACGTGGCCTACTGTGTGACGAGTATCTTGATGTTTTGTTTTTAACTGAAACGTGGCTCTCAGATTACTCTGGCCCCGATATTTGGACAGCTGTCCCCAAAGGCTTTAAGGTTCTGAGGAAAGGTTGCGATAAGGGTAGAGGGGGAGGACTTGCAATTATTTACAAGGAATGCTACACTCTGGCCCCTTTACCCCCAATGTATCTAGTTCGCCCAGAGATTTTGGGATTCATGCTCTCCCTCTCATCCAAGCGATCTGTATCTGGGGCACTTATTTATAGGCCTCCTGGCCCTACTGGAGGGTTTATACCCTCTTTATGCAATGTCCTAACCCCTTTAACTCTTAAGGACGTGCATTGCATTGTGTTGGGAGATTTTACCCTTTGCATGGAATGTGCAGATGCAAGAGAAAGTTCTTTGCTTCTTTAGAATCTGGCTGTCATGGGCCTTGCCCAAGCTATTTTTGCCCCTACACATCTTGCTGGTCATACTCGACCAAATTTTCACTTTGCGTCCTCTGGAAGTTGCTACCCCCTATCCCTTTGGTCCGTCTGTTCTGACCACTACATGCTTAGGTTCAAATGGGCAAAGCTCAGAAGCCCTATGTTGTACGCGAGAAGAGGATAAACCCACTCTTTTCAGCAATATTGATGAAGATGTGAGCCGGATTGATAGTTGGATTGAGACCTCCATCCTAGCTCTTGCTCCAGTGAGGAGGACTCAGCCACGTCACCTTAAATGGACCAGTCCTTGGTACACTCAGGCGTTAAAAAATGTAAAGCAAGAGTGTAAATGTATTGAGAGGCACTGGAGAGCCACCTACTGTCCAAAAGCAAAAACAGATTATAGAGAAGTTTTTAGAAAGTATCATAAAGAGATTAAATTATCAAAAAATCGACATTTTGAGGCTAAAATCTTAAACCCTGCCAATCACTCCAAGGAAGTTTTTTAAATTGTTAAGTCTTTTACCTCACTGGAGGCTGAGACTAATTATAAACCCTCTTCCCAAAAATGATGTAAACAACTTCCTTGTTCCTTCCATTACAAAATAACTTCTATTCAAGCTAGCCTTCCCCCTCCAGGAGCTGACAGTTGCTTGCTGGGCTATAGCACTGAGGAATCGATCAGCAAAGAGGAGGGAAAGGTGGGAGATCCTTTTCTTTCAGTATCCGTCTCCAGGTGTAAAGATAGTATCCTGGATTCCTTTTCTCCCCTCCCTTTGGAAGACTCTCTTCTGGCCATACATTGCCTCGAATCAGGCTCTCCTTCTGATCCTGGTCCCTCCTTTATTTTAACCAGAGGGGCAGAGGTTATTACCCGGTGGTGCATCAATTATTTAATACTTCCCTCTCATCAGCTATGATGCCTAGAGCATGTAAACATGCAAAAATTGTACCGCTCTTATTAAAATCTCAGGCAGACCTTAATGACACAACCAATTACAGACCAATCTCTCTCCTTCCAGCTTTATCAAAAGTGCTTGAGAAACATGTTAACCAACAGATTTCCTCATACTTAGAAAGCTCCATGCTAGCCAATCTGGTTTCCAGCCCAACTATAGTGCTGAGTCAGCTTTGCTGGAAGTACTCGATTCCATCCTCCTCAGTCTGGACGGGGGTGACAGAGAGCTGCTGTTTTTACTCAACCTATCTGCAGCATTCAACACCATCTCTCACCCAATCCTCTTAGCTCATCTTCATTCGATGGGAATTAGAGGGCTGGCTTGGCAGTGGCTTTCTTTGCTTTTGGAGAAATGAGGACAAGAGGTATGGTGCAACCCTTTCTCTGCTGCCTCCCCTAAGCTAAGGGTAGGAGTGCCACAGGGCGCAGCCGTTAGTCCGACTATATTTATTGTCTCTCTCACTCCCTTGGCCTCCTTGGTAGAATCCTTAGGGGCAAAAATAGTGTCATGTACCGATGACACGCAACTGCGTTTCTCCTGGGGGAAGGGCGAGGCTTTCCCACGTGAGAAAGTCCGTAACTGTCTTACAGCAACGTTCAGTTGGCTATCCAGTAACCAACTTAAATGTAATGCCGGGAAGACTGAGTTCCTCTTCTTTGGTTCTGAGGCTGAGACACCGATGCAGACATTCTGGCCTGACGATGACCCCCCCCCCACCGTTAACTCTAAATCAGGTGGTAAAACATCTGGGCTTCAAATTTGATGGACAACTGTTATTTTGTTCCCGAGTTAACTTGGTGGTGGGCTCTTGTTTTGCCCTCCTTTGCGTATCTAGGCAATTATTTTATTTCTTATCCTTTAAGGCTAGACAACAAGTGATGCACGCCTTGATAACCTCGCGCCTTGACTACGGGAACGGTCTGTAAATACGACTGCCCAAATACCTGATCAACAGGCTGCAGTTAGTCCAGAACGCAGCTGCACGCACCATCTTTGGGCTCCCACGCAATTCCCATGCCACTTGCCTTCTTCAGAAACTTCATTGGCTCCCGGTTAGGATGAGGATCATTTTAAAAATACTGCTTGTCACCCAGAAAGCTCTCTGCAGAACTGGCCCGGGCTTCCTACAAGATAGAATTTAGGGGCATATTATCAATAATTATCGCTGGCCATACATAGAGATAGAAATATTATCGCCGGCTATTGCTGAATATTATCGCCATGATAACGCTATATTTACAACGCATAGCGCTATGGCGATAATATTTCAGCGATAGCGGTGTTTTCAATGGAACCACAGATCCACCCCCCCCCCCAACTCTGCGCTTTGAGACCCTAATGGGTGATTAGTTGTGCTTTAAAAGAACCCTGATTGATTGTTTCTGGTCCAGGGCTGGCCTGGCTTGGCAGTTCGGGCTGGACTGTTCTCCCGACTGGGAGTAAATGTTTGTTTTGTTCCACATTCTATCCACCATTTGTTTGTCTTTTGCTTTCTCGTCCTAAGTACGCCGGGTATGCGCAGACATGGTTCCCGGGCTCAGAGTGACATTGGATTCGAGATAGCCTGGTGAGCAAAAGAACAATGGATTTAGCCCAGATCTCTTGACTGGGGGTGAATGTTTGATTTGTTCTGCATTTTGTCCTTCATTGGTGTGTTTTTTGGGAACCCAGGAATGGCAAAAGAAGAGCAGTCACTGCAAGAACAGAGGACTTAGCCACCACTTGGCACCAAACCCTGCCCTCCTGCTGGAATCTTGACAATTGCACCAACCTGACTCATCCTAAAACTGTGAATCCTTCCAAAGCTGTGGAGGATTCTCCAGCATTTCAACAGCCAAGCAGCATCTGCCTTGGGGTATAGGAGACATTGTCCTTCATTTACAGGCACTTACCACATGTGTCTGGTAACCCATGCTGTTGGCCATCTGGCCCACCAAAGGAGCAGCACAACAGGAGGAGGTTCTTGAGTCTCCTGGAGGTCAGCCCCTTCTCTCTGGTTCGTTTTGAGATGCTATACCGTCCAGTACCCCCCCCTTGTGTCCACGAAGGCTTGCTTGTGTCCAGTCTGGGATAGTCCCCAAATATGTTGAATTTGATGACATTACCAAGTGGTTTACAACCTTTGAGAGAGCTTGTAAATTGAGAATGTCACAGCAGAAATACTGGGGCTCTCTGCTTTGGGAGTTGTTCTCAGAAAAGTGCAGGGACAGACTCCTGACACTAGATGAGGATGATGCTGAGTCCTCTGACCTCATGAAGTCAACCCTGACTGAGGGCTTTGGACTCACCACTGAAAGGTACAGGATCTAGTTCAGGGAGACTCACAAGAACCCAAGTCAGCCCTGGGAAGCACTAGGAGGCTGATTAAAAGGGATTAAGATGCAAGATAATGAGGGGCTGTATAATTTGATTATTAAGGAGAATCTGTTAAGTAACTGTACTTCTGCAAAACGGCATCAGTACTTAGTGGATCTAGGGGTTGGACACTCCCCGAGAGTTGTGGAAGAAGGCGGACCATTGGGTCATACAAGTCAAATTAGTCCAGCACGTTCAGTGGTTGTTAGTCTCCAGATGGTATCCTTGGTGTGCCCTAGCCAGGTCAGACAGCACAATAAAGCTATTTTAATCTCAAAGGGCGTGGTGGATATAGCTATCTTGTCTGTCTGGCCCAGTAACCTGGACAAAAACAGACAAAAGCCACATATCAATTGGGTTGACGTGGAAGCACTGAGGATACACGAGCAAGTGTCACCATGGTGACTGAAAGAACTGACATCCCCAGAACAGACTTGTTTCCGGAAAGGAAAATCCACTACTACAAACTTGTTGGGTCTAATCCTACTTGCAGAGAGGGCTGTCTTAAATAAACAACATTTATATATTTTAGCCGCTTCCTGGAACCTCGCTGTTTTCGCACGCAGTTTTGCAATGCAAGAACCACAAGGACCAGCAGCCTTACCGCGCGGACGCGCTATTTAACCAGCACGCCGGCCCGGGGCACCTTGTAGCGGCTCCGTGGAACCTGGCTGTTTTCGCCCACAGTTTTGCCCTGCAAGAACTACAAGGATCAGCAGCCTTAGCGCGCGGACCTGCTATTTAACCAGCACGCCGGCCCGCGGCCCCTCGTAGCCGCTCCCTGGAAGCCAAGGGCGGGCCTGTCCACGTCCGTCAGAGCCCTGAGGAAACTTGGCTGGGCCCCCCCCTGTGATCTGCGCTAACTGAAGGTCTAGTGGTCTGTCCTTAACTACTAACTATAATAACTCTGGGGTATTGGCATTGACCTCCTGCACGCCAACTTTGCTATAGACAGCCAGTAACAAGATGAGCAAATGAGAGGGAAAGAGTGTTCAACCAGGTGGAAGTATTGTGGGGACACTTGACCAAATTCTAACTAGGGCAACCTCTGTTCTTGCACACGAGAGTGAAAGAACAGAGCAACGCCTATCTTTAGAGCCTTTTGACCATAAAAGATATTCTTTGGGGGGTATGGCACCCCACATTACCCCTGACCAATCTTTGCTTTCAGGCAAAATGATAGAAATAGAACCAGACCCAGAAACACTCACGTGATCGATATACCATGAGCCGGAGCTGATTTCTACTACACAAAGAGCCTCCACCAGGGCAGCAGTACTAATAAAATCTACGAGATCTATTCCTGACCCTGCTGTAAAGAAAAAGAGGTGGGGGCCCAGAAACCAAAACCAGCAAAGACCTCAAGGCTGAATAAAAAAGGGGGGGGTGGACACCACAGACCCAGATTTGGGTGACTCAAGCAACTTGGAAACACTGACCCCTGCCCCTTGTCCGGCAGCGAATGAGGCTATGTGGCAGAGATTAGAAACCTTGGTCTCTACCATGTTAAACCCCATTACATTGAGACTGAGCCGGACTGAAGATAAAATAAATGGCCTTGAATCTCAGGCCAAGATCAATTTTAGCGCACTAGAGGCATTATTAGTACGGAACAGGTCAACACCAGATGGAGAACCCCAAATTATCCAAGCAAAATAGCCCCCAGTACAAAACCTACAAAACCAAAAAGGATGATGACTGTACCCCAAACTTTGGCACACCCCATAGATACTAACTCTGCCACTAGCACTGATGAGACTAACATACTGACAGCCAACATATCTAGTGAATTTTCCCAAAGCTACCCGAGTCTATCCTGTGCTAATGAACTGAATAAAGTGGTTGATAAAATCAATCCATTAATAGATAACTTCAATAGTGCAACAACCGGGCAAAACAGAATATCACCAGGGAAGGGCAGTCTAGGAGTTAACAAGAAGAATGAAAGACAGTCCTGTGGATCATTGATGGCTGGAACTCAGACTTTAAATTTGCCCCCAGCGGCTGCTCCCCTGGTTTTATTTGGATGGATTTAACCCAGATTTCTTGACTAGGGGCGAGTGTTTTGATTTGTTCTGCATTCCGTCCATCAATTGTGTGTCTTTTGCTGTCTCGCCTTAAGTGTGCCAGGTATGCTCAGACATGAGTCCTGGGCTCACTGTGCCACTGGAATCAAGCTATCCTGGCTGAAGAGGGGTGAAACCCTGAAACCGGTCCTAGGATGCTTGATTCCGGTCCAGGGAAGACATGGCTTGGCAGTTCATGCTGGACTGTTCTCATGAGGCACAGGGTCAAGACTGATTTGCATATGGCTGTGTCTGAACTGGGGTGGCGTAGTGGGAAAAAGAATGATGATGGATTCAACCCAGATCTTTGACTGGGGGTGAGTGTCTGAAAAGTTTTAGCACTCCGTCCATCATCTCCTTGTGTACACTTACAGGCCAGGCACACCCCTGAGGTGGGACACCTCAAGTGGACAACCAAGAAAGGGTTTTCACCATTTTGAAATTGATGAAACTAGAAGATATGGGTCAGGTTTGTGACCACTCTCCATGGTCATGTAGGGTGTGTAGTACTGCATTGTGTACTAATCTACACCCCCCTAACCATGCCTAAACACAGTATTTATGGGGTCCCCTGACACCAGGAATGCATATTTGTCTGTAGGGAACGAAGAAGGATAAAAGAAGAGAAGTCACAGTGAGGACAGAGGATTTAACCACCACTTGACACCAAACCCTGCTGCTAGAACCTCGACAAATGCACTGACCTGACTCATGCAAAAGCTGTGCATTCTCCCAAGGTTGTGGAAGACTGCTCAGGACTTCAACAACCAAGCAGCAGCTCCCTTGGGGTGGAGGAGCCATCCTCCTGCATCTGTCCAGTAATCTGTGTTGTTGGCCATCTGGCTCACCAAAGAAGCAGCATGACAGTAGGAGGTTCTCAAGGATCTAGGAGGTCAGCCCTATCTCTCTGGTGCGTTTTGGGATGCTAGACCCTCCAGGAGCTCCCTTTCACCAACTACCAGGACATTTGCACCCACCAAGGCTTGTTAGTGTCCAGTCCGGCCATCACAGTGCTAAAACTTACCTGAATGTCAAAGGACTTCAGGACAGGTTGGCTCCATATCCTGAGTCACCCTGCTGTTTTGGTTTTCCTCCCTCTACAGGTAGAACAAGAACCAGGATAGCCTCCAACTCTAGGTAGCCAGCCAGCCAGCACCTCTGTACCCGAGCCCCACAGCTCAAGCACATAAATTCTGTCTGAGTCCTTTTGGCCCAGGAGTCCCCATGAGCACAGTCCCACAGTGGGTTCAGCCTGACTTGTCCCCAAATCCCCCTTTTGCAGAGTATGTGCTTTGACAGGTCCCTTTCAACATTTACCGCCATGGATACCCAAGACTGCGACTTCAGGACCTGCACAAAGCAAAGGCATAAAAACCTGCACTTGTGGCGACCACCCTTCACCTGCATAACTGCTACTCATCCTGGACCAAAGACTGACTCCCCATCTCAGAGGGACCCCTTTGGGCGCCAAAGGCAACTCCAGACTCCCTTGGATAGTGGCACTTGTTCCCTGATGCCTGCAGGTATGAACAGACTCCCAGAAGCAAAGAATCACTTGCCATTGGCCTTCTGAGTGATCGCTCAAGATTAGATGGTCCAGTGCATTGTGGCAAACAAGCTCCCTACCTCCAGTAAGTTTCAGGCAGCTATTGTTATCCCTGGACCTCTGCACATCAAAGTATCATCTTGCTAACTTTACAGCCAAAGTGGCTTGTAGGTAACCATCTCATTACCACCATCTTTACTCAACACTACAACATGAGGGACTTTGCAGCACCTTCAAACAAATACAGCAGTGGCCACCTTGTCGACCTTTTCATCCATTTCCTCCCCAGTACCGTCTATGCGGTCCCGTGGCTCCTGCTTCATCACCTAGAATAGCCAGGACAACACTGCGCCCAGGCCTCTTGGGCTCGGTAAAATTAAACTGACTGTGTGGCTTGGTCCTGCAACCAGCATCACCTTAACCTCCCGCGGATTCCAGGTAACTCAACCTGCAAGTGACCGATTGTTACTAGTGTTTTCTCCCATTCACCGCATTGGTAACGTTTTACCTTAGAGAATCGTACTGATTCACAATTGCTTCTAAATTCAATAAAACCGGTTATACTCATCTGATTGTATTAATTTTGGTGTCTGAATTAAATTAAAAAATCTGCTTTATTTTTATAAATTGGTGTTGGTTTTCCTTCGAGTCGTGTCAATTACTTATCGTCCATGTTGGTACTCCACAATGCTTAACACATGTTCCCAGTGCTTAATTTGCTAAATATAAAGTGCCAGGGCCCTGACCAGGAGGCCACTGCAGCTTGCGCCACACATCTCTGCTAATGACAACACCAAAACAACTACTTCCCATTTCTCTCGCATGCAAGTGCGACAGTGCAGATTATTCAAGGCCCCTAAACCTAAAGAAATGGCTGGGGAGTCAGGTATTAGTAATTGTTGATGTATATTGTATTCAATAAACCACCGTTGTTTTGTTCATCTCTAAATTTGATGAGCAGCACCACCATGTGGCAGTCTGTAATAAGTGTTGTGTTGACAATTGAGTGCCAGTGCCAAGCACCAAAATCCAATTAAGTGCTAGTGCCGAGCACCAGAATCTACCGGCTAAAATTAGGCACTACGTGCTCCTCTAATGAAGACTGACTGCTCTTTGCCACACTACCAGGACTGAGCTAAGGATTTATTATTGTGAATCCAATGGCCATCTTTGGGGTATTGTGAGAGTATTACATAGTGAGGCCTAACCAGCATCACCACATAATATGCCACCTTTCTACATCTCATATCTTTAAAAGGTTCCTCATATCTACTTTTCTAGATTGGGTGGTCACTCATTTGGCTGCCTGCGAGCCAGACAATGGAACACCCTCCCTCATGGCTTGCTTCATTCCGGATCTGAAAGAATGTTTCTCAAGAGGCTGAAAACGTGGCTCTTAAAACCGCGTTAACTTTCTTGGCCTTTTCTTAGGTCTGCTGTCTCTACACCAGAGTTCTTCTATCTTGGAGTTTCTACTGTGCTCTACAAAAGTACATTCATTTATTTATGCATTCATTAATTCATTCATTCATTCATCTAATAATTAACTCTATGCCTTAAAAAATGAGTATAACCAAATATCTTTTAGAACTAACAGGATATTGACTGTTAGCCAGTGTTGCTTCCTAAGTTTATTATTACAATATAGCACAAGTATCGTAAGGATTTAGCAGGTGTTGTTTACCATACAAACTTGGTTCAAGGGCAGTTTTGTACTTCACATGAGAACGAGATTACATTACACTTTTTTTAGGCACAGGTAGATTAAGGTCCATATTTTCTGACAATTGAAGCTAAGTTGCTGTGCAGCCTTGTGTCAAAGGGATAGAGACAAACCTGCCATATTAATTAGGTGCATTTTGTCTCTCCTCCTGTGCTGGTGCACTTTTGGCTTTTGTTACATTGCAATAAATTATAGCACAGACCCTGGTTTGCATTGCATAGTGCATCCCACCCCAACACTTGTTAGTAAAGCATTAGTAAATCTGGGCCTAAGTGATTCACCTAGATCCACAGGATATTGAGTGATGGTTAGGACTTGAACCAAGTTTGCCAGTTCCAAACTTTGAAGTTCTGGCCCTAAGGCCATGTCTCCTCCCCCTAAGGATTCCACATCGATCTCTTACCTGTACAGATGACTCCTGGATCCCTTCTGTTCGTGCAGCTATTGAATCCCCAGGAAGAGTGCTGACAATCATAGAGTGAGGTTTCTTCTCCTGTACATTTTACATCACTCAGCAAGACTGGGAGCTTTCCTTTTCCAAAGCGTGCAGTTTCGAATGCTGCTCCTTTTGCTGACCCACATCCCAGCTCTCTGCAGATCACCTGTGCATCCTTTATATCCTGGTAACTTCGGTAAGCAAAACAGATACCTCCCCATCGATTGTCATGTTTCACTTCCACTCTGCCCTTGCATGCATCTCCAGAATTCACCAAACGGATCTTATCAGCACCACCTAAGAACAGAAATACCAAAGAGAGCAGACAGTGTGTGACACACAGTATTCAGTTATTACCTCCTTTGGATTCTCCTATGAATAATATATCTCCTCCAAGTAAACATGTTTTGATATTTTTGATGAACAATTCTACCAAACAAAATTCCTCTTCACAAAGCATGTTTAGATTGCAAACAATTAAAGGAACCCAAGTGTACTCCTGTGTGGACTCACACCTACAATTGAAGTATTTTGAGAAACTGTGATACTAAAGGGCCAATTCCCTGATGTAACTCTACATGTGTAGATTCACAGTCTGATTTAGATATTGGCAGATCTGGTCCCCTCGGCGATTTTCCATTGGTTTCTCTATCCACCTATTAGGAGGTCCGCCCGCTCTATATAGATGCTGGTGGGTCGATGAACGATAGCTTATCTGAGCGCCACAGTCTCTGACATATTTGTCCTCCAGCGTTAATGGCCTCCTGGGTAAAAGCGGCTGTCAGAGGGACTACAGGCAGTTTTTCTGCCGGCCAATCATGATGTGCCTTCCCACCGGCGGAACTGTGATGTGGAGACATTCACACTTGATTGGCGGTTCATAAGGAATATACGTCAGAAACTTACCTTTTTCTTTTTTCCACTTCCCTTCCCATCATGAACCCAATCGTACAAGTCCTTCCTTTACTGCTGCTATTTGACCACAAAGCAAATCAACCCTGTAGTTGCCAGAATCGAAAGTAAGTTTGTTTCCTTTTGAATTGTCTCTTTACATCTCTCTTACAGTATTGTTTTACTGATGTGTAATACATATGTGTGTAATTTTGTTGTTTAAGAAATTTAAAGCAACACAACTGTATAGTTTAATTTTATTTTCAAATTTGGTGCAGGCTGGCATCATGATAATGGACACTTAAACAAAAATTGACATCAATCAAAGAGGATTTTTTTATACAAGTGTGTTTCATTATTTTTCGAAAACTATCAAATTCTAAACATATGCATTACACATTTTTGGAATAATTACATTTAATATATTGTAGAAATTGCACTAGACAAGGGGATTTTTTTTAATTAATTGTAAAATCAATGTTTGTTCTACATTTAAATCATTTTATATATGTATTAATGTAACATTTCCCCATGTCTAGTTTGTTTTCTATATTTTATAAAATGTTAATTTTATTTTTGATGGTGTAATGCATATGTGTGTATTTATATCTCGCATCAGGTTCAAATAAATGCACCTGTATTAACACTTAAAAAAAAAGAATTATTTTTGTTGGTGTAAGTGTCCATTATCATGAGGAAGGCTTTCACCAAAATTTTAATAACCATCAAATTCTTTGTTTACTGGTGTATGCACTCTTGCATTAGAAATTTATTTTAAAAAACTGTTGTATTTCCTCTCATACTGACACATGCATCAAGCAAAAATACCCTCGCACAAAACAAGACTTTCCAATGCAGCAACCAAAATACCAAAAATACAAGAAATTCGCAAAAAAAGCTTCCGCAAAATTAGCGATTAGCAAAATAGCGAATCCCTAATAGCAAAACATAAAACTGCAACCACAAATAAGGGGAAATACAGTGCCATGATTGACCTACTTTATGGCAGACCGACAGTCCGACTCCGTACGGGCCGCCTCCTCTCCGCTGCCATCCGGGTCCGCAGGGGCACCCGCCAGGGCTGCCCGCTGTCGCCATTGCTGTTTTCACTGGCCATGGAACCCCTGGCCGCGACTCTCAGGACGCACGGACTGGAATGGGGAATTCCATTGGCGGATGGCCTGCATGCGGTGTCTCTGTATGCAGACGACCTGCTGCTATACATCAGGGACATAACTGCCATCCCTGCCTCCCTCACTGACGTCTTCCGCACCTTTGAGGAGATGTCGGGCCTGAGAGTCAATTGGGCCAAGTCAGGAGCCTATCCCTTTAGCCCAGCAACGCCTGAATGCGACATCCGGCTGGGAGGGGACAGACTGCGGTGGCATCCCACCACCTTCCGCTACTTGGGGATAAGGATCTACAGAACCCCAGCAGACGTTCTGGAGGGGAACCTCCTTCGAGCAATCGCTTCTTTCCGAGCACAAATTGGCTTCTGGACCACCTTACCCCTTAATGTGCCTAGTCGGGTGGCACTGACCAAAATGATAGTGCTGCCTCGCCTACTCTATTATTTTGCAAATATGCCTCTGTATGTTCCCACCAAGCTGTTCCGCGAACTAGAGGTACTGCTGCGTGGCCTCATCTGGAACAAGGGGAGACCACGAGTGGCGCTGGCTAAATTATACATGCCCACGGATTCCGGGGGCTTGGCAGTCCCCAATATGGAACTGTACTACCTCGCGGCACATATGCAATGGGTGGCGGGATGGCTGTGCGGCAAGCAGCTTGAGGACACTACCTCGCACGCGGCTGCCTGGACACGCACACAAATAAATACACTGTTCCGCCCGAAAACCCGCACGCCCTGCCCCTCTCAGGTCTACCTGGCGGTAGCGCGCAGATGTTTCCTGCGGTGCCTCCGCCTCACGCGCGCGACTAAGCCATACGCCCCGAGTTTGCCACTCTTGGGCATGCCTGGCCCGACGGGACCACTCACGGTCGTGCAGGGGAGGGATACGCCCGGAAAGCACGAACTACTTCACCCGGAGCGCACAGAGCTGCACACCAGGCGTACCCAGACACTTAGCGGCTTGAGGGGCACAATGCTGGAGGGACGGATGCGCGCCACATAACACGCACATAGGCTTGAACTGCGAAGCCGCACACTGGGCTCGTCGGATATATACGCTGCCATATATGTCACTGTGAGCTATACCGAAACCTCCCTGTCGCGCTCCAGCCTACACTATGAACATGACGCTGGCGCTAAGCTGCCCGGAGGCCTTGGCATTTGGGGGTACCACGGTGTCCTGTACGACTCCCGCTAAGGGCCTGGGTGGCAACCGTAATAGCCGCAATGTGGGCTGGAACACAGCGCCATCCTCTATTGCTAGTAATGCGCTTCAGACACACCACAACAAAACACAGAAAAGCACCATAGGCCTACCTTTTCACAATGTACGCACCTAATTCCTATACAAATGTTCACCTGCACGTCGCCGCCGGACCTCCGGGTTGCCGGCTGAATGGCTGTGTCTTACCATCTGGAAACATGTGTTTTTTGTCTCACTGAACTGACACCTTGGATGGTGAATGTACATTGTAAAATGATGCACCTGCGATTAATAAAGGTTAAAGAACAGAATAAGGGGAATCTCAACCAGGAGGTAAAGTTAAAAAAAAACAAAAAAAACACAGGTGCTAGCAATCTGAAAGCCGTTAAAATGCCCCAGGAGACCCCGTAAGCCTTTCAAAATGGCAGCCCTCTACGTGCTTGCAAGGAGGATGAGGATCAATGGGCAGCCCAGCGCAGGAGGAGGATACAGGAGAGGATATTCTGAGTGCACATAACATTGCTGGGACAGACTGATGACGAAATCTATGATGAGTGCAGGCTGAACCATGCAATGATCATGTGCCTAATTGTAGATTTGGAACCCCTATTGCAGAACCAGACCCGTAGGACCCATGCCATCCCTGCACACGTACAGGTCCTATGTAGCCTGCGTCTACTAGCATCAGGCAGTTTCCAGGGGGTAGTAGCCATAGCCGGTGGTGTATCCCAAAGCACACTCTCACGCTTCTTCCATAAATTCCTTGATGCCATGATGACAAGGATCCATACACACATCACCTTCCCCACAACCCCACAAGAGTTGAATCAGACAAAACTGGAGTTCTACCAGGTGGCCCAATTCCCCCATATGATCGGATGCATAGACTGCACGCATGTCCCCATATGTCCCCCAGCAGCCAACAAGTACATCTTCTGGAACAGGAAGCTGTACCACTCCATCAATGTACAGGCTGTGTGCAAAGCAAAGCATATAATACCAGACATCATGGCACAATTTCCGGGAAGCATCCATGACTCGTATATATTCTGCCACAGTGGCATCCACATGCGTCTGCTCGGGGGTACATTTGGTGAAGGACACCTACTTGGTACATACATATACCTATTTGCTACATCATTCAACCAAATGTAATTGCATAACTGTGGCTAACCCTTTGCTTTCCACCCTGCAGGTGACAGTGCATACGCCGTGTCAGGGTTCTTAACTTGTAACAATTTACTTGCACAGGAGCAGTACGGCGATAGGTCCCAATGCCCTCCTCAGAACACTTCCTGCAAGGTTCTTAAGTTCTGTTCCAGGTAAGTTCCAAGGGGTAGTAGCCATAGCCGGTGCTGTAACATCATTTTTATATTCTCCGCTTCTTGGGGAACAGGTCTCCGAACGCACAAAGTGGCACAAAGACCACAAATGGCGGGACCACATTGCACACAAAGACAACAAGAGAAAATAATAGCTAAGATCATACCAAGGAACGTTACAATCTTGCATCCCCACGTAGACAGTAGTCCCCAAAACCATCCCATCAAAAACCATTCTCCTTTGTCCTGGTGAATAGACTCAGAAATCAGGTGCAACTTAGAGATGTCTTGGTATACTGTAGGGGCATTATCAGGTATGTAAATACAGCAACTAGATCCAATCAATTTGCACACTCCACCACGGTCTGCAAGTATGATATCTAGCACAATTCGGTTCTGCAAAGTCATAAGGCGGTCCGCTTGCAGCTCAGCCGTAACATTACTAAGAGCTCCTGCCGCCTCATCAATAGTAGCTTCAACAACGCGGACAAGTCGTCCTATATGTCTGCTATTGACCATAGGACCCCAAAACGGAAGGAAACCTTTGAGAAAGTCGCCTGCTTCTTGTGCTGCGGTATCTTCCTGATCGAGGACACCTCTACTGTATCTAGTTCTGTGGTAGTCTGAAGAAGTAGTGTATGTAGGGGGAAGCAGAAAAGCTGCGTAACAGGTTCCTGAAAAATCAGGTGGCAACCATGTATAGGCTCTGTCATGACAAACAAAATGTGTGCCCTTAGCTGGCACAAACAATGGGGAAGTTCGAGATGAATAAACATTTGGGCACACACACTCTTGCCTAACTGAGCTTTCGGATTCTGACCATTACCCTGTAAACACAAATGGCCTCGATGAGGTACTATCCAAATAGGAGGAGATCTCTTTCGTCTCTCCTTTTTCGTCAGACTAGCAACGTATCCAGTCATGTTCCAACCAACGTAGGCTTGCATCTCATCTGCAGGTATATTATTATAGGCATCAATGTCTCTGATCATGGCCACTATTCCTCTTATCAGGGCATCATTACTCGGATTTGCCTTAGGAGAACGCTGGGGTTGGACCTCATTCGCATAAATGAACATGGTATGATAAGCCCAAACGGACCCATTAAAAGAAAAAGGCAAAACCAAATATGGCATTCCTTTGTCCGTCGCATGAGGCATAAGGCCACAAACCCAGCAATTAGTTGTGTTAACTACTAACTGGTGCTGGTGCAACAACTGTATAAACGAGTTGTTGACAAACTGTGCTCTCCTTGTCCGTTCATGTTCGGGTAGTGTATAAAATTGATGCAGGGAAACAGTAGTAAAAGAAAGCATAGGTTGGGAGGTAGGTGCAGGTATCTGTTGTATGGCATAAACAATCCAACCCACACAAGCTAATATGATACTTGAAAACATTAAAACACTCAATATTATGAAACATCTGTTATGCAATAATTTACAAAATTTCTTTTTCAAATCCGCTTTCTTAGCACTCTTCTCAACAATCGTAGACTCCATCCTCTATAGGGTTGCCCGTGGCAATCTTCCTTCTTCACTTAGTTGTGATATCTAGTGTCCTATGACACACTAGCCTGCAGACCTATTGCCACTAATCAGGTCACACCCAAGACTCTACTACGGAACACGCAACTGAACTGGATGGTAGTTTGAAAAAAAAAGAAAAAAAGAAAAATTGTCTCTTAGAAGGAAAAGTGCAATTAAAAAAAAAGGTTCATTCATTTATTGCTCTGGACCTCAAATTGTAGCGGACTTTATTTGGCACAGTCTGGTCCTGAAAAAGTGTCTCTGGGTGACTCATGTCCAATCTCAGATGCGGTGGTACAGCTTCATGCAGAACTTCATCATCTTCTCTATCAGATCGAGTTCAATCCAGGTGCGCACTGCTAAAAGGTACGAATCGGGGAACTTTCTCACCTTCCGAATCAACAATGCCTTCACGGACCCACTGGTCATAAGGTAAAGGCAAAGGTAGCTTTTTACAATGTACACCATGGATCCAGTGTTTTTTACCAAAGACCTTCAGTGCCGTACGTGTTGTCAACAGAACTTGACATGGTTTGGACCAAAGAGGCTCCAAATTCTTTGACCTCTGAAAATTTCGGATCAACACAAAATCGCCGGGTTGAATTGTGTGACCCGGATCTGTAGAAGCCGAAGGGAGAGCATCGTGGACCTGTTGGTGAAGAACACGCAATTTAGCAGTCAAATCATGTAAGTAGTCAATCAACATTGGGTATTCTATATCGCTGTACTTCTTAGGTCTAGGAACTCCCCAGACATTAACCGGGCGTCCAAAAACTATCTCATATGGGCTAAGTCCCACACGAGAATGGACAGTCGTTCTCGTAGACAGAAGTGCCAAAGGTAAGGAATGTAACGATGAGGGTTACAACTATGTGTGCACCAGAGAGTAATATCTAGTGTAATAGTTTCATTTATCTACAATTAATGGTCTCCTGCTCACTCCTAGTGGCCCACCGTTAAAGCCACTTAAATACAAAACATTGGAAATATAATAGAAAGGAGCGGAGTAATGTTACATACTATAAACAAATAAATGCTGTAGTACAAAAATAAATTTATGTTATTTGTTTTAATTTATCATTCTTTGTATTTCTTTATATGATTCCTTCCTGATTATTTCTCAATTAATCAATCATTCAATAGTATTCCAATAAACTAACACATTGGTTTACATCTAAACCATCACATGTACAACTGTTCCATTAATTCAAATATGGCGTTCAAACAATATTCAAAATTTCAAACAATATAATAAATCCGTTGAGTAAATATTGCTCAGTGTACACAGCTATACAGCAAACGCGTTTCGTCCTATCTAGGACATCATCAGGGCTGTAATGAATGAAAAAAGGAAAAAGAACATCGTATCACTATACATCATTCAGTGTATAAATCCTTCCAAAATGCCTATACAAGGAGGAAATATATCCCTAGTATACAGAATATACCTATTTGACAATACAATCTTTAAATCATAATCAGAAATATCCATTTATGATAGAACAGTGTTAACAACTACTTTCAATTCTGATAGTGATCTGATTGCTACTCTATCCCCTGATTTTCCAGTTGTGCCCTGGATCCCACCCATTGCCTTTCATTCATTTGACATATTCCGTTTATAGGAGGATAACCCACAGCATCCTGCTTCCTACATAACTATTTCCAAAATGATCGTCCATTCAAGATCTCACAATTTGTTTTTTAAATTATTCAGGAAAATGTTTCTTCTCCAACGTCGCACCCTTTATTCTCCAATCATGAAAGTATAAACTAAAATTAAAATTATATTTTCTAAATATTGACCCTTACGTCATAAATCCACTCTACCTCTCCCCTCTTACCAATAATATCCCAAAGCTTTCATATCCCTACTAATTATTTCTCACCTCCGTATTACATGGAACAGTCCTTACAAATCTATGCTCTCCTTTACTTCAATACTCTTTTCAGTTATCCATTGCTTAGCACTTGTCAAACATTTTTTTATCCCATTCAATCCTTCTGTATACGATTAGTTAGTCTAGAAAATATATAACAAAAGATACATCAATAATGACACTCCTTCTATCCCTCCATTGATAAACTAGCACGTCTAATATTCATTTCGTACCTTGCAATAATATGTCCTAATAACTCCCACATCCGATCCGATAGTCATGCTCAGTAGCTTGAAAACACCATTATCCATTTAAGACATTCAAACATCAATCAATATTCCTGCAATTCCAATCTTGTTTGTTATCCTCCTGTTCGCTGCCAATTAATCTGAAAGTATAACCAAAAGGCACCCCATTAATATCACTACTACCAATCCTCCAAAAATAAAGACAAGCGCCCTATTACAAACACGTACCTTACGACAGTATATCCTCGTGACTTGCAGCCGGTCCGATAGCCCTGCTCTGTAGCCTGAAACCGCTAAAGTTCCTTTTGAGAGATTCAAGCACCAATCATTTACTCCGATTTCTAGGCCTCATTACCATATCACTTCGAGTGCTTCCATTCTGGTCCGCCAGTTTGAACCTCCAATCAAATCACGTTTTACTACGTCAAATTCTAAGCAATGTCTGAATACCGTTCCAAACGATACCGAACCAATCATTGTTCTTAGTTTCAAAGCCTCATTAACATAAGGGCTCACGTAGCTCCCTATCTGGTCCGCTTAGCCTCACCAAACATCCGTGAAAAACGGAAATAAGGGAACGCCTATTCCTATTCGCTAGTTACGCCACCAATGTAATCACCTTTCTCTGTGTTGTGATTAACGCATAGTTAGATAACCATTTCATCACCCGACCGTCACCTCATTCAACGGTCCCATATCCTGACGAAAAGCGCCAATTACTGTTCTACCTCATTTGTATTTCAATCGATACGTGACGCTGATAACTCTGCATTCCCTCATAAATTTCACTCCGTCCGAAAGAAATATTACTAACAATTCTGTATATCCAGTTAATAGCCCATCGAATAGCCTTTTTAAACCTATCCTATATTCATTACCAATTCCAAATGTACACTATGCCCCCACCGAAACGTTCATTCACACTGATCGTGTGGGGATTATCATTAGGCCTGGGCGTAGTTCGCAAAGTAGCACTTCGCGAAGCTACGCAAAGTGAAGTTCGCACTACGCGAGCTGCGCGTAGCACTTCGCGAACTGCGTAGTACCTTGTTCGCACTGTGCCAGATGTCGTTTTCAATGATTGCACAGTGCGGACAAGCAACCGGCACTGTGCAATCATTGAAAATGGCATCTTGCACATTGCGAGCTGTCGTTTTCTGCTGCTCGAGTAGATTTTTACTCGAGCTTCAGCTTTCTCAACGCGAACTGGTTGTTTCTCATCGCGAGCGGTCGCGAGCATACGCGACCACTCGCAATGAGAAACCTGACCTCCTCGCGTTGGGAATCTCGCCGGGAGGTTTATTTTCCATGCTCGCGATCGCCAACTTGAAGTTGCTGATCGCGAACAAGGAAAAAGTCTCGCCGGGATGTCATTTTGCTTGCTCGCGGTCGCCAACTTGACGTTGAGGACCGCGAGCAAGCAAAAAATGACCGCAGCACTACGCAACGCTACGCTACGCGTGTTCGCACTGTGCTACGTGCAGTTCGCGTAGTGCGAAGTAGCGCGAACTTCGCAAACTACGCGAGCGTAGCGTAGTGCTTCGCCCAGGCTTAATTATCATATCATTCACCTTAGATTTATGCTATAAGAAGATCACAATACACTAGCAGACCAGTTCCTAGAAAGTGCCAACACAATGATTGGTGTTGTATATTACTGGGACAGTTCGATGGGCTATTAACTGGATATACAGAATTGTTAGTAATATTTTTTTCGGACGGAGGTCTAGAAATCAGAGTAAATGATTGGTGCTTGAATCTCTCAAAAGGAACTTTAGCTGTTTCAGGCTACAGATCAGGGCTATCGGACCGGCTGCAAGTCACGAGGATATACTGTCGTAAGGTACGAGTTTGTAATAGGACGCTTGACTTTATCTTTGGAGGATTGGTAGTAGTGATATTAATGGGGTGCCTTTTGGTTATACTTTCAGATTAATTGGCAGCGAACAGGAGGATAACAAACAAGATTGGAATTGCAGGAATATTGATGGATGTTTGAATGTCTTAAATGGATAATGGTGTTTTCAAGCTACTGAGCATGACTATCGGATCGGATGTGGGAGTTATTAGGACATATTATTGCAAGGTACGAAATGAATATTGGACCACAAAGAACCTCTGCCCGACTAGAAGGAGAAGGAGACGCTGGAGGAGCTGGCCTGCTGCTTGCCTTGCTGAGAAAGGAGAGGAAGAGACTACTGAAAAGACTTTGCTGCTTTGTGCTTGAAACATTCTCCAAGGGCTTGATCTGAGCTTGCCCCCTGAACTGAACCCCAGGACCAGTGGGTTCTCTGTGCTTTTGCTCGTCCTCCGATTCGAGCCGTGTGGGCATCCCGCTGGAAAAGAGACTGCGCCCCTCATCGCCCCTCCTAGGGCCGTGACACTCAGGAGCTCGCCTGCCGTAACCCCGTGAGAGCCCCGCTCCGTCCGGAGCCGCTCTCTGTCCCCGGGCCAGGCCGCCTGCACCCCTGTCACCGCCTGCCACTGGAGCGCGCTGAACGCGCTATCACCCCTCCCGCCGGAAGCCGTCCGACGACTGTGATCTACGCCGGGTCATCCAGCTGCACTGTGACCCCGCTTCGCTATCCCCGGACATCTCAGGCTGCGCTGCCCCCGCTGTGGAGACCCCCCTGCACCGCCGTGCTGAGGGTCGCTGGCCGCGCCTGCCTACCTGCCCACACCCGCTGATCGAGGACCCAAGAACACTTCTCAAGCTTAGAGTCGCACCGACCTGTGCCGGCTCTCCACATCACGAAAGAAGTTCCAGTATCGGGCTCGGGGCCCGCAACGCCTTATTTCCCCGTTCGCAGGAGCCGATCTCTGTGAGTACTGGAAACCACAAGTAACATTTGCGAGAGACTACAAAGTATCCATTTGAAACTACGAACAAAGAACATTTGCCTGCTTTATAACCTGGTGGCATAGCGAAAACGTTATTGGTCTTGTGATAAGTCTGCTGAGAGATATATACCTATTTTTACATAAAGAAGCGTATTTTTATATATATCCAAGTCTGGTGTCCGTTTCTGGGGGGATTGATGTATTTACTGTGTGTGTGATTGTAAGTGCTTAACCAACAACGCCTGAGGAATCGCCTTGGCTGCTCACGCCACGCACCTAGAGGGTGAGCAAGGGTCATTCGCAAGGGGTTATCCTGCGCCCTGACGTGGAGGAGAGGGTTCCTGCTTGACACAAGGGCAACCTTGCGCCAACCAGAGATCCCCTCTAGCTTGGACAGATCATGCGGCCTTATGTTTTTCTATCCCAATTAACTCTAACAAACCCCCGTCAACACCGTCTACACCTACGAATTTTAGAGATTGGAAAAACATTAATCTGGACCTTCTCACGCAGATAATGCGAGACAGCCCAATGCCAAATGAACAGGATCCCATAGCAGCCTCCGCTAATTACCTGAACAATCTAAAGGCAGCCTGCAACAAGCTAGCACCAAGCAAAACCTCTCACCGAACCAGAAAACTCCCTTCCGCACCTTGGTTCACCGAACCACTCCGACTACAGAGACAACACTGCAGGAATCTAGAAAGGCAGTGGCGTCGTCACTTTAATCCCTGTGAAAAAATCATAATAGCAGAGAAAACCACTTACTACACCAACCAAATCAATCAGGCCAAAAACAATACAGGTAAACTATTTCAGGTGGTCAGTCACCTATCCAACCCCCTCGCACCTCGCCCAGAAGGATCACAGGCTCTTTCAGATGCCTTGGCCAAATTCTTTGAAGATAAAGTCAGAGCTATTTTCACTACTTTCTCCCCGGACTCGTCACTCACCTCCACTCCGCAATCTACCGCCTAAATTGTCCCAGTTTTTCCAATTTTTGAAGCCACCACGCAAGAACTCATCCAACCTTTAATAGCCCGAACCAAATCGGGTTCACCTTTTGATCCTTGCCCTCCGGGCATTCTTAATCTCATTTCTGAAGCCATTGCCCCGTCACTATCTACCATCTGTAATGCAATGTTTACAACGGGCATCTACCCTTCTGTCTGGGAGGAAGCTACCATTAAACCTCTTTTAAAAAAACCTACCCTAGACCCCCTCCTCCCTGCCAGCTACAGGCCCATCGCATGTCTCCCGTTCCCTGCTAAGATCTTTGAAAAAATCATGAACACCCAGTTGTCAACTTACATACATAACAACAACCTGCTGGACGACACCCAGTTTGGGTTTCGACAGGGCCACGGAACAGAGACTGCGCTCCTAAAAGCAGCGGATGAGATAAGGTCCACTATGGACAACGGAGGCTCAGCGATTCTGATACTCATAGATCTCTCCGCGGCATTCGACACGGTCGATCATGTGATCTTGATCGACCGTGTCACGGCCATGGGAATAAAAGACAAGGCTAAAGATCTTCTTGCTTCATTTTTGTCTAACCGCCCACAAACAGTGAAGATAGGCAACTATATCTCTCAGACTTTCTCCTTGCCTTGTGGAGTACCGCAGGGATCCTCGCTAAGCCCGACACTCTTCAACATATATGTGTCGGACTTAGCGAGGGTCATAAAGTCCCATGGAATCTCACTCACTACATACGCTGACGACACCCAATTGGTGTTGTCTGTGTACAATGACGGCACTTCTGCGGCAGCCAATTTCCAAAATGGAACGAAGGCAATAAGCTCCTGGATGTCATCCAATTGTCTAAAATTGAATTCTGATAAAACAGAAGTGATGACATTCGGGAGACTGCAACCTACTTGGTCCCCGCAATGGTGGCCATCTCAGATGGGACAAACTCCTGAACCAGTGACCAAGGTACGAAACCTGGGTGCCATCTTCGATAACAAGATGTCCTTCCAGCAACATGCTAATTCGGTGGTCTCCTCTTCTTTCTACATCCTAAAAAGGATTAAAAAACTAATCCCTTACCTTCCTCCATCTGCAGGCAAAACCTTAGTCAGCACACTAGTCTTCTCCAAAACAGACTATTGCAATGCCCTCCTACTAAATGCACAACAAAAGGTCCTCAATAAATTGCAGACAGTGCAAAATGCAGCAGCCAGGACACTGCTATCCATCCCCAAGTTTGCATCCATCTCCCCTTACATCAAACAGTTACATTGGCTGCCGGTGAGAAGCCGGATCAAATTTAAGGCTTTATACATAGCATACAAAGCTATCCACAACCAAGGCCCTCTATTCTTAAGACAAGCCTTCCGCCCACTTGAACACCTTAGAACATTACGCTCATCCACAGCTCATTTACTAAGAGTCCCTCGAACAAGAAGAGCTAATTGGGGAGACAAGCGCTTCTCTGTCGCCACAGCCAAGTTGTGGAACACGCTCCCCCTCTACATTAAATCTGCGCCAACACTGCTCAATTTCAGGAAAAAACTAAAAACTTGGTTGTTCCCAGCCTAAATACTCCCTGATCCATTGGAAGTTCTGCAACTATAGCGCCGAGACACCCTTGGGTATTTGCGCGCTCTAAAAATCGCTCAAATAAATAAATAAATAAATAAATCTTTTGTTATATATTTTCTAGACTAACTAATCGTATACAGAAGGATTGAATGGGATAAAAAATGTATGACAAGTGCTAAGCAACGGAGGACTGAAAAGAGTATTGAAGTAAAGGAGAGCATAGATTTGTAAGGACTGTTCCATGTAATACGGAGGTGAGAAATAATTAGTAGGGATATGGAAGCTTTGGGATATTATTGGTAAGAGGGGAGAGGTAGAGTGGTTTTATGACGTAAGGGTCAATATTTAGAAAATATAATTTTAATTTTAGTTTATACTTTCATGATTGGAGAATAAAGGGTGCGACGTTGGAGAAGAAACATTTTCTTGAATCATTTAAAAAACAAATTGTGAGATCTTGAATGGACGATAATTTTGGAAATAGTTATGTAGGAAGCAGGATGTTGTGGGTTATCCTCCTATAAACGGAATATGTCAAATGAATGAAAGGCAATGGGTGGGATCCAGGGCACAACTGGAAAATCAGGGGATAGAGTAGCAATCAGATCACTATCAGAATTGAAAGTAGTTGTTAACACTGTTCTATCATAAATGGATATTTCTGATTATGATTTAAAGATTGTATTGTCAAATAGGTATATTCTGTATACTAGGGATATATTTCCTCCTTGTATAGGCATTTTGGAAGGATTTATACACTGAATGATGTATAGTGATACAATGTTCTTTTTCCTTTTTTCATTCATTACAGCCCTGATGATGTCCTAGATAGGACGAAACACGTTGGCTGTATAGCTGTGTACACTGAGCAATATTTACTCAACGGATTTATTATATTGTTTGCAATTTTGAATATTGTTTGAACGCTATATTTGAATTAATGTAACAGTTGTACATGTGATGGTTTAGATGTAAACCAATGAATTAGTTTATTGGAATACTATTGAATGATTGATTAATTGAGAAATAATCAGGAAGGAATCATATAAAGAAATACAAAGAATGATAAATAAAAACAAATAACATACATTTATTTTTGTACTACAGCATTTATTTGTTTATAGTATGTAACATTACTCCGCTCCTTTCTATTATATTTCAAATGCCAAAGGTAAGGCGTCAGGCCAAGCAAGACCAGTGCTGGCCTGAATCTTTGCAAGCTTCAGTTTCAGGGTGCCATTATAACACTCAACCAGACCTGCTGACTGAGGGTGGTTTGCAGCATGAAACATCTGCCTGATACCCAGACCTGCACACACTTTCTGCATTATCTGGCCTACAAATTCACTTCCATTGTCACTCCAGACAATTCGAGGCAATCCATACCTCAGGAAGTACTCTTTGAGCAAAACCTTGGCTCTAGACACAGCAGTATTATCCTTTAGGGGGTAGGCCTCTATCCATCTGGAAAAGGCACAGACAACCACCAGGACATACTTCAGGTTGTTACATCGTTCCATATGAATGTAGTCTATTTGCAGCACCTCAAACGGATACGTTGGAGGAGCAAAATGACCTGCCGGAGTTGGTGTTCCCTTTCCTGGATTATGCATTAAGCAAACTATACCGTGTTTAACCAAATTCTCTGCATATTTGGGAATCCCTCCATTCTGCCATACAGTAGCCAAAAGCTTACAAATTCCCTTTGCACTAATATGAGCTGGACCATGCGCCATAGTAACCACTGGAAGCACATACGCATCTGGCAACAACCATCGTTGCTGTTCTGACAACTCTATCCAACAGCTTGTCGAATCTAACATTTCCGTACTCTCTCTCCACGTACTCAATTCCTTCTCAGTAGCTTCTGCCTGAATCATTTTCACACCTTCTATCGTATCCTCACACATTTTTCCTTCTCCAATCCATCTAGCAGGGCCTGCAACATATATGCGACTTGCAACATCTCTCGCTTTCTCTTTCGCTACCTGGTCGGCAAACGCATTCCCTCGACCCACATCATCCATAATCTTCTTATGGGCGCTACACTTCACTATCGCTATTAGGGTAGGTAAAGTGAGCGATTCCAAAAGCTTACTCACCAACTGACCATGCTGTATTTTAGTACCATGGGAGGTAAGAAATCCTCTCTCTCTCCCACAATCGTCCAAAACTGTGAGCCACTCCAAACGCGTATTGGCTGTCTGCATAAACATTCACTCTCTTTCCTTTTGACAACACACACGCTCTCGTCAAGGCAACTAATTCAGCTGCTTGCGCTGAATTTTGTCTAATACGTGCGGTCTCCACTATCGTACACAAGGTGGTAACAGCATATGCCGCAGTCGTCTCACCATTCGGAAGCTTAAAACAAGAGCCATCCACCCATAGGGTACCATCGGGATGCGAAAGTGGAGTATCTTTCAAATCAATTCTGCCTTTTGTTTCCTCCTCTGTCCGGAGAAAACAATTGTGTTGTTCCTGAGCATCTTTCTCTTCAGGAATTGGCAACAATGTAACCGGGTTCAGAGTGTTGCATCTCTTAATATGCACATGACTAGCCAAGAGCGTCAACTCATAACCTGCCAAACGTGCACTCGTAAGGTGCTGAGTTTTCGTTCTATTCAGAAGGGTATCCACTGCATGTGGCACCATCACAATCAGAGTATTGTCCAATACTAATCCAGCAGATTGATGAATGGAAACAGCTGCTGCTGCCGTAGCTTTCAAACAACTAGGCAATGCCCTAGCTACTGGGTCTAAAGTAGCCAAAAAATACGCACATGGGCGCTGCTTGTCCCCAAATTGTTGTGCCAACACTGACAACGCACAACCTTCTCTCTCATGCACATAGAGTCTAAAAGGCTTACTGTAGTCAGGAGTGCCTAACACAGGAGCAGAACACAGTGCAGTTCGTAAATCCATAAATCTCTTCTGACATTCTTCTGTCCAGGGAAGAGGGTGTGGTGTATCCTTAAGAGTAAGTGCCAACAGAGGTTTCGCTAACAGAGAAAAATTTGGAATCCACTGTCTACAATACGATGTAATGCCTAAAAATGCACGCACCTCTCTCTGTGTACGTGGTACAGACATTTGAGCAATTGCTTGATTTCATTCTGGGGTCAATCGTTTTCCCTCCTTCAACAAGAGATGACCTAAGTGGGTCACCTCTTGGCGGCAATACTGCAACTTAGAAGGTGAAACCTTGTGATGAAGGTCAGACAAATGGCGTAACAAAGAAAGAGTAACTTCTTTACAAATGTCCTCAGAGTCAGCAGCAACCAAAAGATCATCAACATACTGGATAAGAGTAGCACCAGGAGGCAGAGGAAAGGTATCAAGCTGCGTTTTCAAAGCCTGACTATAGATGGAAGGACTTTCACAATAACCTTGAGGAGCTCGTTTAAACCGGAAGCTTCGGCCTCCTAAAGAGAAGCCAAAAATATCCCTACTCTCTTCAGCAATAGGAATGCTGAAAAAGGCATTCTTCAGGTCGATAACGGAAAACCAAGCAGCCGAGGCAGGAATCATAGTCAATAGGGCAGTGATGTCCGGAACAACAGGAAACTGGGGTACAACAATCTTGTTGACCTCTCGAAGGTCAATCACAAACCAATAAACAGGTGACTGGGAAGAATCAGTACGTTTAAGAACAGGCAAAACAGGACTGTTACACACATTACCTCTCGTCTCTTCAATTACACCTTTCTGAACCAAATCATAGATGATCTCAAAAAGAGCTCGTTCACCATCACTGGAGATCTTGTACTGGGGAATGCGGGGTAACTTAGCATTTGGATTGAGAGTAACAACATAAGGTGGAATCTGTAAGAGACCAACATCATTGGGGCCTGTAGCCCAAAGCGTTTCAGGAAGAGAACATAATTCAGGTGGGAGCTGGTCTCTAGACAAATACACTGGAGAAATCAATCTCTTACCCAGCGTGAGATGTACACCCGAAGGAGAAAAATACAATGTCGCATGCAATCTCTTCAACAAATCCAGACCCAACAAGTTTTCACCACAGCCAGTTGTCAAAATGAGCGGAGCTTCCAAATCACAAGGGCCAATTGAAATGGGCAAAGGACAAGAAACTGGGTTACGAACTGGGGCGCCAGAAAATCCTACAGAAACATTTGTTAAGCCAGACAAAGGTGCGCCAGGGAGTTTAGAGTGAATAATAGAGCTCTTCACTGCACCAGTATCCAAAAGAAAAGGTTCTGTAACGCCTAGTGTAGTCACTTCAACATAAGGCCCATTTTGGTCTACTGGAACTGGTACTACTCCCTCGCTTTGTCCAAGGCTGTCCTTACTAGTACTAAAACCTGCATTCTCATTCTCAACATAATAATCATCACTATAATGTTGAGTAGACGGCACATTTAGCTGATCAAAATAATTCATTGTATTGTGAGGGGGAAAATAACGCTCATTCTGGGAAAACGTACCACGTCCCCTACCCCTAGGTGCTTGCTGAAAACCACCACGTCCACGTAAACCAGGCATTCCACGTCGCACGCTGTAGTAAAATCGGACAACCACTTTTGAAGTGACCTCTCTACAATATGCACATTGATTCGGACCCAGTGGCGGTAGCAAACTCCTGTTGAACATCAAGTAAACCCAGCGGAACTGGACCCAACTCTATGTCCACCCATTCCTGACGAAGGAAGGCACACATGACATCAAAAACTTACCTTTGTGTTGGCGCCTCCCACTGTAGGAAAGTATCCAGAATATCTTGTAAACTATACTTGGAGGCATTCGAAATCCACCTACGAGCGAGAAGATCTAACACTTCCCATTCTTCGGGACTTGGAAGCCGAATACGTGTTTGTTTACGAGGAAGAACAGGGGTCAGATTCAGTGACCCAAGGAAAGGAGAAAAAAGGCTAGAGACAGTATCAACCATTCGTTTACGAACAGAAGGGGAGGTTGACATAAAAACAGGAGATAAAGTATTCTGTGAAACAGAGGGGAAAGGAGCAGAGATAAGAGAAGTCGGAGAGGAAGGAGTTGGAGGCAAAGGAGTCTGAAGCAAGACTGATGGCCCTGGAAGGGGCTGTAGTGGGGGAGCAGGAACCATCTGTGGAACAACGGGTGGCTGGACAACAGGGGGTGGAGCAACAGGAGGTGGAACAACAAGGAATAACGGAGGTGCAGTAGCACCCTGAACATAAGGTGGAGGCAATCTTAACAAATGTGAGATTAAGGGATCCTTTTCAGGGTCAACATCTGCATTCGAAGGGGGAGGTGGCAATGCTGGATAACATTTGTCAATTGCCATGCGATGTTGTCTATCAGACACCTCAATTGAATGATCAGTTTCATCATCTTTAAACTGTCGAGCAGCTTGTAAAACAGTCATCCCTTTTTCCCTTCTATCTTTCTTTGCCTGTTTAATTTCTCTCTGTTTGGCTTCCTTGCGCCAAAGGTGAAAGGAGTCAAACATAGCCGGCCGGGCTTTCTTTTTAAACAATGCTACCTCTAGGTTGTCTAAAATATCTGATTCAAAACTACCATTTTGTGGCCACCGTAGAACACCATCTTTCTTCGTGTAGTGAACCCATACTTTATTAAAGGTAATGGAACCCACGCCATGCTTTGAGTAGAGCTCATAAGTCGGAGTTCCAACCGGAGGTATTGGACACGAATCCTCCAATTGGGAATCCCTATCACAACAAAAACAGCACCATTTCCTAAACTTACTAAGGCCAGGCATCGTAACTCACTGGTCTCACTACAAACTTCGAGGGGGTATTCAAATGACTTCAATCGCAAATATACGTACCCCTCGGCTTCGACAATTGCAATGGCCGACTCAAGACCCAAGAAACAAACAAAACGTGGGAGCGACCCACTTATACTTAACCAAAAATATCTTCGCACGCCAACCAGAAGTCCGTCTAACGTCTCGCTTTTCAAATCGTCACCATGGGACCAAGGCAGGGAGACAGTCAGGGTAGCAGTCATCACAGCCGTCGGAAAGGGGAAGCCGCGCAGCAAAAACCTTCGGTCCACTTCAACATGCAGGGGTCGATGATGTGGGGGCCCTCCTCCAGAATTTCCTCGCAGGGCTCCTCGCAATCTTCGGGCTGGACCGGTACCGCTGATGTCACCCCACGCTGGGCGCCAGTTGAAGAACAGGGCTGTTAGGCCTGGCGGCGTCAGGGCACGCCTGAAATCTCCGAGTTCACCTGCCTTGTTATACAGAGACACGGAACACTTCTGGATGGCGTCAAATACCAAGTTTATTAGCTGCAGCTCGCACAGTGGTCCTAGAAGTACACAGAAGTAGGTTCTCAGGACACTGCCCACTTTACTCCGTGGGTCCCCATCTTTTATACACAATACTCACATTAAGAGGGATACGCCTACTGCACCAAATTCTAGCCAATAGCAAACATTTAAAAACAAGTATCATATAGCAAAAAATGCAATTTACAGCAGCCCAAACCCAAAAGTTAATCAATAGGTGAGTTCCAAATTCAATCTCCAGAAGCATGACAAACTTCATAATTGGGAATAGTATCCGTGTAATGAAAATAGTGTAAGAAAGGAACAGTGAAGGCTGATGAACAAGATAATGCAGAGAAAGAATACTTGAGGTTAACCAATAGGTCAAACATGGATTAACGAGTTCAGACATGGATCAATTGAGGAGATTGGTTTCCTAAAACTAATTTCACTGCTGGAGAAGGACCTAGTTAATGTATACACAGGTCGAGAGGACAAGGACATTTCGTTCGCAAAGATACCTTTGTGAGCCTACGTGAAGGCAACACAAAATGGCGCTGAAAATACAAAATGGAGTCAAAATTCACAGAACCTCAACCATAAGAGGCATACACATTGAGATGTCCGACAGCGACTCTGATGGGGACGACCAACCACCCGCACAACACCGACAGGAGCAAGTGGCAAACACAGCAGAAGAGCAGAGGAGACGTGCACACATCACACAACATGATTTCTGAGGTAGGTAATAATGAGCCATTACAACTGAATGTTGAATGTAAATGTTTTATTAACATGAGCACATGTCAAACTAAAGAAGACTATTTTGCAAATTAGGAAGGTGATTGCATTGGGCTCTAAAGTCAAAATAAAATAGTTCTAATCACTGGAGGGCAATCACTGCGTTGTAATTGACCTAGGTTACACCACCATGGCCAAAAAGGAGGATATGCATGGCTAGCGCCTTTTTCCACGTACCCCCAGCCTCCTGTATCCTGCCTCTGCAATATCACCCTGATGTGTGCCTCTGGATGTGGAGCTGTGTGAGCTGTGCCTCCTGGTCGTGTTCACTGGCACCGACAGGCTACTCAGGCTCGATGCCTCCTCACTCCCCTCCCTCCCTGCCAAGTTGATGGCACTCACAGTCCCGGACTCGTTGTGTTCAACAGTAGTGGTCACTTGTCCTAAGGCCCTGGCAACATCCCCACAGAAATGTTCAAGATCGATTTACATTGACACGGAGCGCCGTGCTAATAGCGCGGTGGTGTTGCTGAGCTTTTTGATGGCCCTTGTATTCTCTGACGTGCGGATCAAGCTCTGGCGATGCCTTCTCTGCTTAGTGCTTTGTCCTGGAAGCACTGCCCGGGTGAGCTCCTGTAGGCTCAAGTTTGTCTACCGATTCCCCTCAGCAACCACTGTTGTTAGCTCACGCACACTGTCTGCCATTGTGCTGATGTTCTTAGCCAGCCTTGAGATCTGCATATTTATTGTACCCATGTGTCTCCCCTGCAGGTGCTGCACACGTAGCACCTGTGACTCCACAAAGCCATACACATTTGGAGTCTGCTCATCATGTTCTGCAATACGGGCCCTGGATCGGCACCGTTGTCCTGGTTGGACCTGTGCTTGTGTTGGAGTTGGTGATGCAACACGTTGCTGGCTGGAGCCTGTAGTGGGTGCTGGAGTCAGCTCGGCTTCTATTGGCTGCAGTGAGGGTACATGTGCCCTGTGTTTTGGTGGTGGGGTGGTGTGCATGCTGGGACCACTGGAGTCTCTACATCCGTCTCTGCAGGTGTTTCTGAGATGTGGAGCCGATCACTATCCTCGGAGTCTGACTCAGCTGCATCTGTGATGTCAAACAGTGGAGTGTTAATTTTGTTTGATCCTTCTTCTGTTTATCATTTGGCATACTATGTTCAGATTAAATCACAGATTTAAACACACTGGAGGACATGCAGTGTTGGTATGTTTTGTTAACCAGTGTTGATTTTGAATGCCCACTTGGCTGTCATGACTACAACTCCCATGATGCATTTTGTGTATGAGGGGAAACATACAGTATGCAAAGGATTAACGCTTGCATGCATCTTACCTTGTGGGGTACTTGCTGTGCCAGATGTGTCCAATTGTGTGACTCCAACGACTACCTCAGGCTCAATTGTCACCTCAACAAGGTCCTCCAGGGCTTTGTTGGTGGGTGCATTCGATGGTCCTCCTCCTGTACCACCTGCTTCCTTCACCCTTTCGGCTATGCTCTCCTTGGCACGTTTCCTCAGGTCGTACCACCTTTTCTTCAAATCATCAATGCTGCGGTGTGTGACTCCCACAGCATTTACTTTTTCCTTGATGCGCAGCCATATTTTACGCTTTACTGCCTCTGGCACCTTCAGGGACAGTTTCCCAAATAATTTATCATGGTTACTGCTGACCTTCTCAATCAGATGTTCAAGTTCCCTCTCTGACAATTTCAGCTTCCTCTTCCTGGGCATGGCACTCTCCCCCGCTGTTGGTTTGGCCATCCTGGGTCTGTAAACAGTTGCTGGATACCTATTGTTAGGTGTCTCAGGTTAGCTTCAGTACTCTGCCTCCTCCTCTGAGCTCCTAAGGGCTCTGAATGAAGCATGCACTGGATGACTTCCTGGTTGTGATGTCATCAGCCTGCTTCCAGTGTGACACGCTATTTGCGAATTCGCTAATAGCGATTTTGCAAATACCGAATTCGCTAATAGCGAGCTCGCATTTCACGGTTCCCTGGCTTAGCGAGTTGCATTTGTGTCCTCGGTATCATTTTAGCGAATAATGGCGGATCACTATTTTTACCGATCCCCTTCATGCATTCCAGATAGCGATTTTTTAATTGCAAATCCTTATTTTTTGCAATTAAGGAATCGCTATTTCTACTTTTGATGCATGTGCCCCATAGTTGCAAGTAAAAATATGGAATTCACATTTTCCTCATTACATTTCTATGAATCAACAAATTGTAAATTAAAAATAATGTTAGGACAAACTTTGTCAAATTATTTTTTTATTAACAAATGAGATACTTCTCTCATATTTATTTTACATAAAAGGGTAACAAAAAGTATTTATCTTCACAACAGGCAGTTGTAGTGTTGCTCAAAACATGCCTCATAGATATACTGCCAAAGGTTAACCTACTCAAGAAGAGTCAGCTATTGGCCACAGAGAATAGACTTCGAGGATCTTTTTTGAGGGGGTGGGTTTGGGTTTGACAGGGGTTAGGGACAGGTAGGATGTGAATTCAAAAGGAGTAGCACAGGTAGGAGGGGTGGGAGAGGATTGGGTTCTGGAGGCAGAGGGAGCTGGAGTGGGTGATGTGCGTGTGTCTGTATGCTTTGTAGTTGTATGTGGGTGTGGGGTATGTTTAGAAGTGTAATTTTTGGCAGGTATTTGGTTTTTGGAAGAGTGTGTACGTTTGACTTTGGAGGGTGTTTTGGACATAGGTGAGCTTTAGTGTGAATATGTTAATTTGGATGAGTGTGCTGTTGAGGTGGTTGGTGTGGTTGTATTGCATGTGTCTGTATGTTTTGCAGTTACATGTCGATATGGTGTATGTTGTGTATGTTTGGATGTGTGTAGTTTGGCTGGTGTTTGGTATTCTGATGAATTAGTGTGTTTGGGTTTGGTTTGTGTTGTTTTGAGTGTGCTGTTGAGGTGGTTTGTGTGGTTGTGAGATGTGGTGGGGATTGTGGGTGTTGTGGTGCTTGTGGGTGTGCTACTGGTTGTAGGTGTGGAGGTTGTTGTGGTGCTTGTGGGGGTGCTGGTGATTGTGGTGGTTGTGGGTATTGTGGTGGTTGTGGATGTTGTGGTGGTTTTGAAGCCTGTGAGTGCAGTATCACTGGTGTGCGCATGTTGTTTGTGTGTTTCTTTGTGTGTCTGTGTCTATGTGTGTCTGATTGTGCTGCTTGTGTCTGTTGGAGTGGGTGTCTGCAAAGAAAAAGGGTATAGTTCAGATTGGGATGGGGCTTGAGATTTGGGTTGAAGAAGGGACCTGAGTTGGTGTACAAGGTTGGGTTGCTTGGGAGGCTGTGGTGAGTGAGGAGGCAATTTATGCAAGTGATCCCTGCCTTCCAGACATTAGACTGTGAATGTCGACCAGTAATGGAAACATATATTGCATTTGGCAACTAATGTTCTGGATGTCATTCACAATTGCAGTGTGGTCTACAGAGATGCCGAGTAAGAGGTCAATAGCCTCCTCACTCAGCACATCCGAGGTGACAGGGGCAATGGTTGAGGTGCATGTGGCAAAGGAGATCCCAGCCCTTTTGGGGGGTCAGGTTTGGCCAACTGGGGGGAGCAGGAGAGAGGGTGGAATTGGATCTCTGGGTGGCAGACAAAGATGTGGTTGGTACAGTTGCTGTAGTGTCCATCACCACTTGGGATTGTTCGCTTGTGGAGGCCTTCAAAGATGATGACGAGGTGGTGCCCTCCATTCCAGTCCCCTCAAACTCAATAATAATAATAATAATCCACATTTGTAAAGCGCGAACAATCACCCGTAAGGGTCTCTAGGTGCTGGGGTCCGTCAGGAAGATTAAGCAAGCTATTGCCCAGAGTCACATGGTGCTGGGCTAATCTGCCGCCGGCGCTGGGGATCGAACCATGATCCTCAGATTCCGGAGTCAGACACCCTGGCCGTGGCGCCACACCTCTTCCCTTGCTCAATGCCACTGTGTCCATCTGTGTCCGATATCTCACCACCTGAAACACAGGGTCCAGCTGCTTCCCTGCCTTCTTGGTCAATGTCCCGTTCACCTGCTCTTGAAGATGCTGAAAAGACATATACAATAGTTTTATTGTATCTGTGTAAATAGAACTGATCATGAACTTTTTCTCAAAAACATTTCTCAAAATGACATGTTTTACCTGCTTAAAGGCTTTGAAACTTTGATTTACTTTTATCATCATCTCACGCATGTAGGGAACATCTTCAGAAACCATTTGGTCACAGTTTTGTACTTTCCCTTTATTGCTCCTATCTTATTTTTGATCATTTCTCATAATCATTTTCAATTCTTCCCGGGAACTTTTTAACACCTCTGAGCGGTTCGCTTTGGTTGTTTTGAATAATGAACTTATGTCACAAAAATCAATATAAAGCAGAAATTACTTTGAACATTGTGTGTGCAAAAAAAGTTTATGTGTTTCTATTTTAAAAAGTAAAAATGTGAATCAACATGTGTTAATATGTACTGCAATGTTGTACCAATATTTGTATAAACTGAAAGCCTGTTTATTTTGTTTGGGCATTTCACAATGGCAACACTAACTTCAACTAACTTCAGTATTTTTCAAGGGTTAAAAATAATGTTATGGATCTAGGGCCTTGCGTCACTTTTGTGCCACCGGTGCATCACTTTTTGTGACGCACCAGTGGCGTAAGAAATGCGCCTTGCTGCGTCATATTTACAAAGTGACGCATGTAGGTAGATGTGTCACTTTGTAAACCCCTGTGCCACATTATACCTGCGCCAGGTATAATGTATGCAAGGGGGGCGTTTTGACCAAAATAGGGTTGTAGAAGTGACGCAGTGAAATCTATATGATTTCACTGCACCATTTCTTGGACGCTAATGCGTCAATATCTTACACCTGCCTCATGGCAGGCGTAAGACTGACGCAGGCACTATCAACATGGGACTTGCCCATGTGAAAGGACACACGTTTGTGACACACTCCAGCAATGCGTCACTTTTGCGCCTACAGATACATCAGAAATACTGACGTATCTGTAACTCCTTGCGACATGATGCGTCATACTGTAAATATGACGCATCATTGGTGTCGCAGGGAGGACGCAGTGAAAAGTGAAGCATCGCTGTTTTCGCGCAGCGATGAGTCACTGTTCATAAATGAGGCCTCCAGTACTTAAGTTTCTTAATAAAGTATCACGTCCTATATTTTTACTTATGTTGTTGAAGAAATTCAAAAATAAATTTGTTGGTATTTTCAAATTACTTCCGCAGCATAAGTATATATATATAGGGCTTTATACATTTCTAATCCACTTTAGTACAGAGCAAAAGAAATTCACAATTGACTCCAAAATATCTTAAGCTATTTTTAGTGTCATTTTCCATTGTGAAAAACTTGGTACAATATTACAGTACATTTAAAAGACACTGGTTTAGATATATTCTTTGAAATAAAAATGCAAATCACATTATGAAAAAGATTAAACCCTGATGCATTTCTAAAATGTCCAAGATAATGAGTCATTTTTTTGTGCCTCATGTGGAATTTTCCAGGTGGATTACTCCAACATATACAGTCGGATGATCACATCTGCAAAAGTCCACTTAATCTATTTTTGATCAATATTGATTTATCATCTGGAAATAACAAAGGACATAAAAATGATGTTTTGCGGTATGTGTTACTCTGTCACCAATCTGTTCACATTCCTGTCTGTTTTTTAAAAAAAATGTATGCCTATCAAATTCATTTTTCAAAAAACAGACTGGCTTACATGCACATTTGTGAAGGAGTAAGACATCATGCTAATCTGTTACTTTTAAAATCAATTAAATTGCATTTTTTATTAAAAACATATTTGCAGTGTGTTAATAACAAAAAAGTACCTATTTTGTCTTATGTTTGTAGTCACTTTGGCTCACATGCTCATTATTTTTTGTTTATGATACCAACTCACAAATTTGATGTTTGGAACTTCCACTGTATTATAAATGCATTTTATGCTATGTCACCTGTAATAGGGCTACCGTAACATAATTCACAATTGTGATGCAGCATCACACCTGACACAATTATACATTTTGGCCTGTTTGGTACAACTGTCCCTTATAACATAAAACAAACACATGTATAAATATTATTTAGTTAGCCAAGTGTCTGCTCACAACAGTCATTTGGTAGTGATCAGAAAGTTATTGGTATCGTTTTTCAGGGGTGTTATAGTTAGCTGGACATTTTACTCGTACAAAACCATTGAAATTCCTTCGCTATAGTTAGTTATACTAACTATAACTCGCGCGCCTGCAATCCACTGCTGATGATGTCAAATATTACATAATTCATGGTATGGTCAGTGACATCACTGATGACATCACTGATGACATCTCAAATGACATCACTGATGACATCACTGATGACATAATCCATGTGACAATCTGATACACCTCATCATACACTAGTATAACCTTCATCACTCATTATAAAATATGGAGTACCATTTTGGAAACCATTGATACACCAATATACGTTTCTAAAAACCCACTCAGTGATTTCTGGATCTACACACACATCTAAACACTTACCTATAGATTGCCTCAAACATGCTGACAAAGATCAATAGAACACTGTCAAATATACTTATACACCTATATCAACATTACACACCAGCATACATCCTATTCACGTATGCAGTTGTCCTACTCACTTCTGCAAACAATTGATCATACTTACATTTACTCAGCTAGACACTTCTTCAAACACCACTTCATTTATTCATATAGATAGTAACTCATACTTAGTGTGTTGTAAAATCACTTTTACAAGTATACAGTTATCCATACAGTCAATCATAGAATAACTGAGTCTTATGTATACTTATTTATATTCACTGAAAAAACCATAGGTTTCAGGCACGTTATAGTTAGGAATTATCATTTAAAAATCCTTAGAAATTTACTGAAAAAACCATAGGTTTCAGGGGCGTTATAGTTAGCTGGACTTTTCACTCGTACAAAACCATTGAAATTACCCCGTTATAGTTAGTTCAGCTAACTATAACTCGCGCGCCTGCAATGCACTGCTGATAACGTCACATATTACATCACTCATGACATGATTAGTGACATCATATAGGATTTCTACCTCTTTACCGACCTTTCATTCTTTTTTTACAAATACAAAATATCATTCAAGAAATGCAAGAATTTGATGATTATCAAATAAAGAAAAAAACCAACAAACTAAAAAAAGATATCAGGTGGTTCTCTCAAGAGAAAATTTATCCTTATCTCTCGAGTAATTACTATCAAGAAGGTCCTCCACAACAAGGACAATATAATCCACGACCAGACAGGAGAAACAAAATTGTGACCTTCTCACACACCAACTCGTCTGATTCAGACTTTGAGGGACATAGTGTAGGAGAAGACCCGATTTACAACGATAGGAATCAAAGAGGCCACATCCAAGGACAATATCAAATAGGTCAACAATCTTCCCCTTTTTTATCGAGAGGCAGGGGCAGAACGAGGGCAAGATTCTCGAGACCAGCGAGAAACTACAATCAACCAATAGACCCTCCACATCAGCAGCCATATATGAGGACAAGGAACCAACAGTATTGGAAATGACAAATTCACCCACAAATGAGCAAATTCAATCTATCTAAGCATGAGCTGTCCTCAGAAGAAATCAAACTCCTTAGTAAAGGCCTCTCATTTGTACCCAGCACGCAGCTTAATTCCTTTAGACTTAATCAGGACATCTTTTCGTTCTTTCGGAAAATAAGGTTAAAAAAATACTTCTCTTCTGTAGATCTAGAAGAACAAGACACTAACTATTCAGGTTGTAAACCTCCATCAAACTTCACACCAACCCTTGACATGGTAGGTCCCGAGGTGGGTATTTTCGAAAAGACAGTCATCAGAGAAATACAGAGAATAACGAGATTTATTCCTAAGACAACACCTAACTTAACACTAGGGGTGGGCGGAATTTGCGGAGTCGCGTTACGCAAATCTCAGCTAAATGGTTTAAAATCTCCGCCAACACGCAGAAATTCCGCCAACACGCGGAATTGCTTGTTCGCGATGCTTTTTTCCTGTTCGCATTCACTGTTTGCGTGCTCGGGGGGAAATATCTCGCGAACACGCATTTTGAGAAACAAGGAAAAATTCCGCGAAGCCGCGGAAAGCAGAATTTTGGGAAATTCCGCGTTTTCCGCTGAACGCGAAATTACCTAAATTCCGCAAATTCCGCGAACGGAACGGAATTTACCGCCCAGGCCTACTTAACACACACAGAAATAGAGGCACTCAAATCCCTACAGAACAACCCGTCAATCACTATTAAACCATGTGATAAAGCAGGAGGACTTGTCATAATGGATACCTCCTACTACACCAACAAAGTTAAATCCATGTTACAAACACCTGAACATTACCAACCTTCCAATATGAGAGCTGTTACTCGACTTAAGGCCACTATAAACAATATCACAACTAAAGCCTTTATAGATGGCTATATTTGCCAAAAAGAACTAGATTTTCTCAACAAAGCTAATACAGTCACTCCTGCCCTGTATGGAGTACCCAAAACTCACAAAAACATTTTGGACCCACCGCTAAGACCGATAGTTTCCTCTATTAACTCATGCACAGAACCCCTATCACAATATGTTGACACTTTTCTTTGTCCCCTTACCACACAGTATGCTTCATACATTAAAGATACGGGACATATGATATCAACTCTTGAACACACACCCTTTGATCAAAATACACAACTACTTGTCACTCTTGACATAGAATCTTTGTATACTAATATTCCCCAAGACCTAGCCATAGAGTCAGTGGCAGCTCTCTTGGCTATAGTCTCTGGGGACAGACCAGATACATTTATTCTAGAGTGTCTTCAATTTGTCTTACAACACAACTATTTTGAATTCAAACAGAACATTTTTAATCAAATCAAAGGAACCAGCATGGGGGTATCGTGTGCCCCCAGCGTAGCAAACATCTACATGGGTGAATATGAGCGGAAACATATTTACAATGAAGCTGCGCCCTTCTATGAAAATGTCACTCAGTGACGCAGATTTATAGATGATATTTTTTTCATCTGGTCGGGCACAGAATCAGAACTATTAGAATTTATATCTTGGCTCAATTTGAGCAACAAAAATCTCAAATTTACCTGCAACTACTCACCAGAGAAAGTGGAATTCCTAGACATATGGATTATGGGCATAGAAGGAAAACTAACAGTCAATCTATATAGGAAACCCACTGCAAAAAACACCATTCTAGCACATAGTAGTTACCACCCATCATGCCAAAAAGATTCTATCCCATTTGGGGAATTCCTGAGAATCAGGAGGAACTCTACCAGTATAAAAGACTATATGACACATGCAGAATAACTACAAGAGCGTCTCCTCCTTCGAGGCTACCCAAAAAGATTGATAAGACAATCACTTAAAAGGGCAAAATATTACAATAGATATGCCCTTTTCAACAATGAACCTAAGCCAAATCAAGATAAGCCAGTCTGTGTCATAGACCACTCTAACTTCAACTATAAGATCAAACAAGTCTTAGACAAAAACTGGAAGATCCTTAATGTGAATGAGGAAGAAACACCCATACAGAAACCGTTGGTAGCTTTCAGAAGAAACCCCAACCTAAGAGACAAGCTAGTGCACAATAGAGATAAACCACATGCGCCAGTGAGACAAACCACCATAGATGGCCTGCCTCCTCCAATAGGCAATCATAGCTGTGGTAACTGCCATGCATGCCCATCAGCAATAACCGCAGAAATGTGGACATATAGATGAAGAGAAAGGAAGCTAAAAACAATGACAAATTGTAGAAGCTCTAATGTCATTTACATGATATTATGCCCTTGCAACCTAGGCTACATAGGTGAAAGGTCCAGAGAATTTCGTGTCCGGCTCTCTGAGCACAAATCCGCCATCAGAACAGGCAAAACACAAGCACCTCTAGTCAGACACTACGAAGAAAACCAACACACAGAAAGGGACCTTCGATGGGTAATTTTGGAAAGAGTCAGACACATACCAGGCAAAGACCATACCAAAACTCGTAAACAGCGAGAAACCTTCTGGATTTTCTCCTTAGATACAGTAAGTAATGGCCTGAATGAAGAAATAACATGGCTAGTTACATCATAAGATCGAAGTATCACAATCCCTGACTATTACCCCTTATTTAGTCTGAAACATCTTTCAGCGGTAATACACTCATACAATCTGACATGTCCCTCACATTTAAAAGGCAACAAAGCTACCCTTGTGGTCTCACATAACTTAGATCTTTTGACACTACATCCTCTACTCATAGGAGGCCCTTGATCTTTGACTAATGTTAAAGCATTGTCATTCCTGTCTAACATCAAGTAACCCTACTGGCGAGCAATACATTTCCCACTACTCAATTGCACATTCAGATTTTTTGCTCTCTCGCTTAGAAAGAATTCCTATTCATCTCTAATAGGATTTGCTCTCATGACTGTAAATGATATTCATGATAGCATCCGCATATCAGTTTTCCACATACAAGCTGTCATACTTTGTATGCCTACTCACATCATTAACCCCTCCCAAGATGTAAATTGATACTTGTGTAGCGCACTACTCACCCGCAAGGGTCTCAAGGCGCTTGTACGAATACCGCTGTGGAACCCATCCTGGCTTTCCCTGTGAGGCGTCCACTCCTGGGCACCCCCATTGTGGAGGCCAGGCATCCTTAGCGTTGTGGGGGCCCTTGTGGAGATTAAGCAAGCTATTGCCCAGAGTTGCAGAGTGGGACTCCATGATTGGAATGGCACCGAGGCAAGAATTATCAGGTCCGTGGAAGTTTTTTGAGCCCAAGACCCGCCGAGGCGGGGAATTGAACCCTGGCACCGGGCTAGACCTCTGCATCAGGGTCTGCCACTCTAATCATTGAGCCACACTTCTCCTGGCTCAATGACACATGACCCATCTTCAAGACATACTCAGACCCAGTATTTCTCCGAAGAAACTATTTTGACTGGGATCTGCTCTCCCGTTTTGGAAAGATATCTATATGATCATCTACACATAAGATCTATATTCATGCCCAGTTTTCAAATTACTACATCTCGTATATTTTCTTGCATCATTAAATTCTTCTAAGATGGCGCTCATTGGTCTCCACTTTGTAATACTACGCTTTCTTAATATTATGAGACCCCAATGGGATTCGTTCTCATGATTATAAATGATATTCATGCGAACATCTGCATATATAAAAAAAAAAAGTGTTATACAAACCATTACACCTTGCTCGCCTTCTCGCATCATTTACCCTTCCATAGATGGTGACCACATGTTCCAATCTTAATTCACACCCAGACCGAGTACTTTTCTGAAGAAACAATTGTGATTGAGATCTGCTTTTCTGTTTCGAAATGATATGTATGTGATCATCTGCACATAAGACGTATATACATGCCTTATATTTCAATTTACTACATCTTGTACACCTCTTTGCATCATTTAACTCCTTTAAAGATGGCGCCCATTTGTCTCTACCTTGTAATACTGAGCATCCTTAAATACTGTGAGACTACCACATAAATAGTGTCAATATATCACACATTCAAGACCTAATTTCTCCCCCACAATATACAGATCACATAGTAAACGGCGCCTTTATTTATGCCATCTCCAGTTTACGGATTTCTCTTTGTCTTTGTATGCGCCCTATAACATTTTGTCCGTTCTCACAAATAGATTTCAACTATGTATATGTTACCGTTCTAAGATGGCGCACAATACGGCTCTCAGCTTTCAACAGAGAACATGGCGATCCTCTAGACATAATATAATTACCATACAGTATGCATTAACTAATATATCATTTTCTCAGAGCATCTTGTTCCCTGTTTAATTATCAGATTGCACCACCAGTTGCTTTGCAAATGCAATGGTTTCTATCTCTTGGTTTCTTTTTACCCGTTTTTGTCCCTTTCAAGATGTCGCCCAAACTTACAATTACTCTAGGCACACAATACGGGACAATTTTCAAAATATCGCGAGACTACGCAACCACAAACAGGGCATTTAAACGCGCTTTAATTTGAACAGCCCGAACATCGAGTCGGACGACTACGAGAGATGACAAAGCTCTACTGAATCTGTGACGGTAAGTGGACCCCACAAACCCAGATACCTAATCTCTGAGCCCCTTCCCCTTTTAACTCACTAACCCAGCTCTACATGTTTTTGCCATCTATACTGGCACTTATGAGCGCTAGGATCTAATGTCCATTTCATTAGAGCATACCAGTAGCAATTCCTGACACTGAGAGTCCTTCCCTCCCCCTACTTCACGTACTTAGTTCCCTATGACCACGCTGATTTCACCTGGGTCCTGCGATTGATACAAGTAGATATTATCAGTCGTCCTCTGTACTAGGACTATTTTGCCATCACATTTTCCATTAATAAACCAGCATCAACACAACTCCATTAGGTTTGGCTTTTAACCATAGCGCCCCCCTGTACGTCACGCTTATCGCCTGGTAAATACGGCGACAACTTATACCTAATAGTACCATCCAGCGCTGATAGAAATCTGAATCCCGACATGTCCATACAAAGGCCCATCCCTTTTCTTATGTCCTTCGGGTCATGCCAGCAATATGACGCAAATGCCTACCGGATGAGTACAAACATGAAGATATTTTCCTCCCCACAATATCCACTGTAGTATATTGTTAGTATGCGTTTCTTTGCAGCCCACAAGTACTTTACATATGCCACTATCAGCCTACGACATACACAGCTGTAGCAACATCGTACAAACTTAGTTCCTATATCAGCAAACATTTGGCTGATATTTGTACACTGACCTGTCTGTAGATAGGACAGATTACCCAGTAATATATAAAACACATATCCACAATATTATAAAATTATGCTAACCAATTCGAATATGTGTCATTTGTTGCTGTTGTTTCCTTAAATCCTTTTATCTGACTAAAATATAATATAATTGGAGCCCTGTCTGATTTATTTTTCAGAACTAAATAAAAATTATAGCCTTCCAAACCACCTGTGGTGAACGACTTCACTACACTACGCAAACAAAAGACTCCTTAGAAAAGGACAACATTATTCTGCTTTCCATTTTTTTTCTCTCTGGAGGTAAGACCCATGTATGATATTTTTTAAATACACTTAGTGGGGATTGCCTCCCTCATTGGAACCACCACACTGTGTTTCCTCTACTCTAGGTATACTCCTACCTAGGAGGAGATCAGAAAACTGGTGCTGTAATATCCCAGCTAGGAAAACCCTCAATCATCTAGTGGTAAGAGATGACAACAACCCCTACTCATATAGTAATAGCCAATCGGCGTACACAGACATGACAACTTTGTCAATTGCTTTACTCTATTTTATTCTTTCTAATTTTGATTCTTTTTTACTTACTCTACAGATTCTGAACAATGCACTTTAAATCCTATTTACAGTTGCCCTAGAGGAATTTTTAAAGACGTTTAATAACCTGAAAAGTCATGATGTTTCATCTTTAAACAGGTATCCTTAAGTAACACCCCTCTTATCTTAACATAGGGCATGCTGTTCTTCCAATCACTGGCTGTATAATTAGGAACCCTTTTCCATTTCTTTTTCCCTACTGACAAGAAAAGCTTTTAATTCATGGAAGGGTGTAAATGCTATCTCCTATTCCTCCTCTGTCAGGAAGTTACATTCCCCTTTCTTCCCTTCTTTTTTTCCCTTTTCTCTGCTTTTCTGTCTCAATAGTGTCTTCTTTATGAGTAACTACATATGTTTTAAACTAGTATATGTGACTATACGTGTATATAAGTAAGTATATGTGAGAGTGAGAGATTGAAAGAGTTCCTGTATGAATAAGTATGTGTTTCTTTAAGTGATTGTTTAAAAGACTAAGTATGTATAAGTTTCTGTAGAAGTAAGTGTGGTGGTGTGTGTATAACCGTATATGCCAGTAAATGGATGTTTGATTCTTTAATAGCATGAGTGACTATGTGTGTGAGTAACTCTATGGATGAGTGGTGTTGTGTAACAGGATGTATTGGTGTATGAGTACATATGATGAGTGAGTACATGTATGAGTGACTGTATAGGACTGTTGGTGAATGAGTGGATGTGTATGTGGATCTTAGAATTACTGAACAGGTTGTTGTAACTGGTATTGGTATGTCCATTGTTTTGAAAATTTTAGTTTCTATTTTTGAATGTGTGTATCAAATGTTATATTAGGGTGAGAGGAGGTCTGCCACTCTATCACAAGGATGATGTCATCAGTGATGTCATCAGTGATGTCATTTGAGATTTCATCAGTGATGTCATGAGTGATGTCACTGATCATGTCATGAATGATGTAATATGTGACGTCATCAGCAGTGCATTGCGGGCGCGCGAGTTATAGTTAGCTGAACTAACTATAACAGGGGAATTTCAATGGTTTTGTACGAGTGAAAAGTCCAGCTAACTATAACGCCCCTGAAACCTATGGTTTTTTCAGTGAATTTCTAAGGTTTTTTAAATGCTAATTCCTAACTATAGCGTGCCTGACACATATGGTATTTTTAGTGAATTTCAAAGGTTTTTTAAATGCTAATTTCTAACTATGCCTACAGAGATAGGACATGTGACGAAACAAGAAAAATCACTCAGAAAGAAAAAAAAAGAAATGCAGAAAGAAGCAACAGAAGTCCTCAAATACAAAGAAAAGTGAAGGAAGAAGGATAACGTGCAGAAAGAACAAACAGAAGAGCAGAAGAAGCCTTGTTGCAAAATCATCCTGTACCCTCAACTTTTTCAGACGGATACTGGTGGTAACTGAGTCTGACTAACCAGTCCTAGAGCCAGTGCTATGTTAAAAGACACTCAGAATACAGTGAAAACACCTACATACACTAGGGCACACTATGCGTTGGGGTCCCCCTGTGATTAGCATGACCTCCTCTGTAAGCCCCTAGTATATAATAGGGCAGGGGATTAAAACTACCTCTTAAAACGCACCACAGGGCGTGTTTGCACACGTCACCTCACGCCCCGTCTCCTCACTTCCCCACTGTGTAAACACGCCCTGTGGCTGTTTTAAGTTGGGAGATTAAGTCACCTTGAATCCTGAGGGTACCTAGGGTCCAACTAGCCCACTAGGTACCTCCAGTAAGTGCCACAGAGCTGCGTTGCAGTGAGGTGTAAAAAGTGGCACAGCCTGGACCACCTCTCTGCAACGCAGAGCAGTGGTGCTTACTGGAAGCACCTGGTGGGCTAGTTTGCCCCCAGGGGCCCCTGAGGATTGAAGGGGACTTATTTCCCCAACTTTTAACGCACCATAGGGCGTGTTTGCACATGTCACCTCTGTCCCCGTCCCCTCCCTTCCTCACTGTGTAAACACGCCATGAGGCCATTTTAAGTTGGGAGATTAAGTCCCCTTGAATCCTGAGGGTCCCTGGGGCAAAATAGCCCACTAGGTACGTCCAGTAAGTGACATTGCAGAGAAGTGTAAAAAAGGGGCACGGCCTGCACCACCTCTCTGCAACGCAGTGCAGTGGCGCTAACTGGAAGCATTGGGTGGGATAGTTGGCCCCCAGGGTCCCTTAGCATTGAAAGGGAATTATTTCCCCAACTTAAAATGCGCCACAGGGCGTGTTTACACACGTCACCTCAGGCCCCGTCCCCTGCCTTCACCAGTGTGTAAACGCGCCCTGAGGCCGTTCTAAGTTGAGAGATTAAGTTCCCTTGAATCCTAAGGGTCCCTAGGGTCAAACTAGCCCACTAGGTACCTCCACTAAGCGCCACAGAGCTGTGTTGCAGAGAGGTGTAAAAAGGGGCGTGGCCTCAGAACATCTGTCTGCAACGCAGCTCCCTGGCCCATACTGAAGATACCTGTTGGGCTAGTTGGCCCTCAGGGACCCTCAGTATTGAAGGGGAATTAATTCCCCAACTTAGAACTCACCAGGGGGCGCGTTTGCAGAGTGCTGCACGGAGGGGGCTTTTTCTCCGGCACAATGCTGGTCTTTTATTTATTTATTTGTTTTAAGAAGGGGGGCTATGTGCCCCCCTTCTTTTTCTAATTTATTGGCCCTGGGGACCCCATCCCCCAGGGCCTGCCCCCTAACTTTTTTTTAGAAAAAAAAAAATTTGGAAGTGGGTCACGTGGCCCCCCTCCCGAGGCCTTAATCAGCCCCAGGGACCCCAACCCCCGGGGCATGGCCTTTCTTTTTTATTCTTTAAGAGGGGGGCTGTGTTGTCCCCCTCCTCAGGCCACTTATGGCCCCGGGGACCCCATCCCCCGGGGCCGGCCTTTAATTTTTAATATTATTTTTTTTACATATATTTATAGAAACACCTAGGACATGCTGGACAAACCGTACGTACCTATCACCATGACGATTTGCGTGATATTCATTAAAAGGCGACTATGCATATAATGAATCCACGTGGAATGTTTTTACACCGCTAGCGAAGCTCTGACGTGTCTGACGCCCTCCCGTGCCTAATCACAGCGTCCCCGCCAGTGGGTACTCTCAAAGTAGGCACCCTTGTCGTTTATTTATACAAACATGGGTAGCTATTGACGGGCACATTTAATACACACGCACACCAATCCATTCAAAGGGAATTCGACAAAAATTCAACCAAAACTATGCAAGAAACCCCCTCACGGTTAATAAAACACACATCCACCGCCGGATATGTAATACTTTTTATTTTACTCTCTGGAAAGGAGACGAACCTCACTTGAGAGTCACAGCGTGCTCCTGGCTGAGCCCAATGCTGTGTTACACCCACCAGTGCCCGCCGAGTGCCTCACACCTCTGTTGTATTCCACCAGCTAGTGCGTATGCTATGACATTCTCTAGCCCATGTGTACTGTAACACCACCCCGTGAATATGTCATGCCACACCTGCCTTCGCTCAGGTTATATTGCCCCATCTAACGTGCCTTCCTCGATGCCTATGTTATAACGCACAGCGCTATGCCATGCATATTACAATCTGGGATCCATATGTTTGTCACAGTACAAATGCAACGTTACACTCCCCAGCACATATTTTATATTACAACTTTAGATACTAGTTGGATTACACAACACTGCCCTGTGCATATTACACTCCAAGGTGCATATCGCATAGCACACGTTAGTGCCTGTGCTATCTCGAGCTCTCCAATGAATCTGTCATTGCACACAATGTATTGCATATTATATTTCACGCCCCGGTTCATCTTATATCATACTTTTTGGTGCATAGTTTATATCATACACTATATCTAGTTTTCATTTTCAATCGTGCTCTCAGGACTATATTCTTTATAACACTGCGTTCACCTACCCTTTTCACGGGCATTACATTTTGCGATGGGTGTGGAGGGTCAGGGGGTGTTTCTGCCAAGTGAGCCCAGAGTCACAGTCACAAATGTCCTCTTCTTACTGAATAAAAGTGAGATTATGCTTCATACTTGTTCATATTTTAAGTAGTTCGCACAAACACACATTTTAAAAACAATAAAGTTCCTAATACCCGGCTTCTCTGAACAGTTAGCTTGCTGCCCCATCTACCTGCTCCCTATCCACTGTTGTCTGAATCCATGGACTAGCCTCCTTACTCCTGCCATGCATGGTCTATGTGCTGCCACTGCCCTCCATTTAGCATGATGTACCAGTCCACTCCTCCTGCTCTCCATTGCCCAATTCTATGCCCCATCATTGACCTCCTGTTTAGCCTCTGTGCTTAGCTTGCTGCCCCATTCTCATATCCCCTGCCCTCCGATGTCTTTGTGCATGCCCCTGCTCCATCCTTTTTGCCCACCGTGTTCCATGGACCTGCCACTCCTATCTACTCTGAGTGTTCTGTTGAGCTGCCACTCCCCTCCCACCTGCCTAGCATTGTCAGATGACTGTAACCTGTCCCTGCCACCTTCACCCTGCCTGTCCACATTCTATGCCCCTATCCCTTTCCTCCTGTCCTCCATGGTCCATTTTACTGCCACACCCTTCTGCCCTCCCTGGTCTGTTGTGCTGCAACTGCTCCTCCTGCCTGACCGTGTGGTCTGTTGTGAGGCCCCTTCCCCTGAATTATCTTGTCTGTGCCCAGGTCCTGACCCTCCCTTCTACCCTCTATGGTCCTTTGTGTATGCCCCTGCACCCACCTCCTTGCCCATCATAGCCATTTGCTGCCACTAACCCTCCTGCTTGCCATGCATGGTCTTCTGTGCTGCCATGGCCCCTCCCACCTGCCCTATGTGATCAGCTAGCTGCTCCTGATCCCCTCCCACCTTCCCTCCATGGTCTGTGTGTATTTCATCATAGTCTCATTGTTGCTCTCCATGGTGTGCCTTGCTTCTAGTGCCCATCCTGCCTGACCTCCATGGTCATCTTGCTGCTCCTGCCCTGCCCGCTAGCCCCCAGACCTCTGTTTCCATGTGCAGACCCCTATTCTCTCCCTGCTGGCTTGTCTGTTCCATTGTAATGTCCCTTATTCGTCCCTCCTTCCCTTTATGGTCTGTTATGCTGCAGCTTTCTCTCCTGTCTGTCCATTATGGTCAGCTAACTACCATTGCCTCTTTCCCCTCTGTTGTCTGTTGTCCATGTGCATGGTCCTGTCCCCTCCCTATTGCTTTCTATTGATTGTTGTGCTGCACTCCGGTCCCGCATGCCCTGTGTGGTGTATTGTGCTGCTGCAAACCCTGATGTCTGCCCTGTAGGGTCAGTTTGGTGCACCTCTCCATGTCCCTCCTGCCCTCTGTTATCCGAGTCCATGTCCCTACCCCAGTTCCTCCTGCCTTCCATGATCCAATGTACCATTCTTGCGAACATTTTGAACTTGGTAAGTGGGAGATTTTGATAACAAACTGGGGTATTGATTTTCCCCTTTGAGTTACATTGAAAAAGAGGAGATTGTAGACAGGAGACAGATCAAATAAAGCCGATTTGAGCTTAAAAACATTGGACGTTTTCTGGCTGAATGGGGTCTGTTGGCATGTATGGTTGTACTACCACTGCCTCTTCCTTCTGCCCACAATGGTCTATTATATTGCCACAACCTCTCTTGCTAGTCCTGTATTGTTGGTTTGTTGCCCCTGCCCCCCTTTCCACTGCCCTCCATAGTCTGTTGTGCTGCCACTGCCCTTCCTGCCTGCCCAGTGTTGTCAAATTGTTGCCTCTGCACTCTCCTACCTGCCTTCAATTTTCAGAGTCCGTACCCCTGGCCTCTACCTCTCAACAGTATCCTAATGAACAACTAGATTGCTAACATTCTATATTTATTACAAAAGTGTGGAACGCATGACATCATCTTGATGTAATCAAAACTGTAATACCTAGAACTTACATATATGAGAGGGTCTTATTTGCATCAAAATTACGGTTAGTGCTCTAAAAAACTAAAATGAGGAATTTTTTTCTGAGATTTCAAATAGCGACAAATCACTTTTAAATTATTTGTTATCTTTATGTTTTTTTATCCAGTTGACCACTTGATTAAATGTTGCACTTAGGGGAGAGGACGTGGTGTTACTTCCAGAGCTGCAGACTTTGCAACAGGGGAACCAGGTTGGAGTTTCTGCTTCAGATCGACATTCTGTGATACTGGTCAAATTACTTAATCTTCCCATGTCTACAACCAAAATGAATTTGTTCTTGTGTAATGTAACCAATGATCATGTAAAGCACTCCAATACCTGACAAGTCTGCACTATATAAAACTACAAAAACACAAAAAATAAAAAGTGTTTTGCACACTTCTGTCATTGGGCTACATGTGGGCTACATCTGGGTGAAATGTGTGCTTCATTTGGGCTCTTTTGTCTCTGGTGGCCATCTTGGGAGAATTTATTTGTTATGAAGTTTCCTAATTTCCTCATTTACTGCAGTCTCCTCAGTAGGAAATGCTTTCAGTTTTTTACTTTGATTCCATCAATAAGGTATTCAGATATGTCACACATTTGCTATAAATTCTGAATGTTAGCACTCTAGTTGCTCATTTGATCACTGTATTTTGTATTTGAGAAGTCAAATGTGCCCTAAGTTTTCTTTCTGCAGCACTATCATACTTTCTATAGCAAAATGAACCCCCTCATTTTGTTCTTTTTTAAATTAAATGTTTTAAGAGTTACCACTTTATTCCAAGCAAGATGGCTTCAGGTGTGCAATACGTTTGTCATAAGTAGGACTGTTAGCGCTCTAGTTGTTCTTTAGAACACTCTGGGATGCTGCAGTAGAACACAAAGAAATCAACTGACAGTCTCTGCCTTTGTTGGATGTACATGTTTTACTGAGAATGTCAGACTTCATTCTCACATGAATGAGAAAGATAATGTGAAATTAGAGAACATATGCTCGCAATTTAGCTTATAGATCACCTTCCAATCCTTTGTGGGAAAAGCATGAGAAAATAGTTTTCTCTCAAACATGTTTCATGATATCCCAGCAGAAGGCTTTTTCACATGGTGAAATCACCTTAGAACACACCACAATTCTTAAAATGTGTATGGCACCATCAACAAATGATTTATAATGTAACTAAAGTCTTAAAACCTTCTATTAACTGCAATGCTTTTTAATGAGGTGCTATCATGTATATTGGTCCCAAGATGGTTGCCAACACTTCTTGGATGAAGTGCTGACAGCCAATCAGATCTCACGATGAGATCTGTGGTTAGGCTCTGCCCAGATATATATGTGATTTTACTCTGAACCAAGGGCTACCTTTTTGCCAAATTTTGTGTATTTCTGTTCAGCAGTTCGGGCTGTAGCTGCGATTAAAGGTTCCTATGGAAAATTGCATGGGGAAAACATGTTTTGGGACCCCCCTTTTTTCTCAGCCCCTGCTTGACGAATCACACCGGGACTTTCAGGATAGGAGCGGACCGGAGCGCTCCACCAGTTTTCAAAATTTCGCAAAGATTCGTCATCCGGCGCCAAAGTTATTACAAATAGAATGTTGTGGATTTCCTAAGGATAACAGGTCCTAACTATAACTACCTACTTGCGAACGCCAGTAGGTAATACAACAACTGTCACATAGACTGCCTTTCATATTTCTACTTTGTTGGACATGTACCATTGAGAGATATATTTGCTCGTCACCACACCCATAAAGATATTCACTCACCCAAACAACTGTTATAACATGCAGTCAAATACCCCCACCGAACCACACACACATTCACTCTCCCATACAAATACTCAGTTAACTAATCAATAACTAATATAGACTTTCACATAGCTAGTTACCAACTGGTGCAGCAGTTTACACAACAAGAGAAAGAGTGATACAGATAATCACACAGTTTAATCACTATCCCATATATTTTGTGAGACACTTTAAATTAGTCACTTAAACAGTCAATCAGACTGCTAGTAAATCCTCCATCCTGACACTTTTACTTCCACTCATTCTTCAATGCAGATTGCTATATATATAACACATATTTAAATATCGAACCAAACCACATTCACTCGATTATGTCATCAGTGATGTCATCAGTGATGTCACTGACCATGTCATGAATGATGTAATATGTGACATCATCAGCAGTGGATTGCGGGTACACGAGTTATAGTTAGTAGAACTAACTATAACAAAGGAATTTCAATGTTTTTTTTACGAGTGAAACTATAACACCCCTGAAACCTATGTTTTTTTTCAGTGACTTTATATATACATACATATATACATGAATGTATGTATGTATATATACATGATTTTATATATGTAACTATATATATATATATATATTATGCCATTATGCCATCAACATAAAGGGTGACACATGTCCAATGCACAAGGAGAGTTTGTTATATATATATATATATATATATATATATATATTACCTACTGGCGGTCGCCAGTAGGTAGTTATAGTTAGGACCACGTTTCCATAGGAAAACCTCAACATTCTATTTTGAATAACTTTGGCGCCGGTCGACGAATCCTCGCGAATTTCTCAAAATAGGTGGGGCGCTACGCTCCGCTCCTACCCTGAAAGTCTCGGGGGGATCCGTAAAGCGGGGGCTGAGATAAAAGGGGGTCCCAAAACACGTTTTTCCCATGCATTTTTCCATAGGACCTTTAGAACGAGCTACAGCCCGAACGGCTGAACAGAATTACTCAAAATTTGGCAGAGAGGTAGTCCCTAGGTCAAGGAAGTGCCTTTTGTAGGTTTGGTGTAAATCTGTTCAGTAGATTCTGAGAAAATAGCCTTTAAATCAATATATATATCTGAGCCCGCTTACGGTACGCTTACCGTACGCTTACGGTAAGCGTACGGTGGCGTGCGCGAGCGCGATTCTGATTGGCTCTTAGATCTTAGTAAACATTCGAATCGGCCGAAACCAGGAAGTGGCGGCCGCCATTTTGTCTCTCGCACTGAGTGTTGTTTATCAAACATGATGGCCAAAAACATGTTACGGGGCTGTTTTGACAACTCCCTCCCACATAGACATGTTGAGGGAGTCCACAAACATCCCCCAAGAGCAAAAACGGTTTTATTTTTTTTTCGGCAATTTCGCGGGGTACGCTTACCGTACGCTTACCGTAAGCGTACGGTAAAAAAATAAAAATAAAAAAAACACTATCCACACTTACCCCACCCCCTGTGCTTTTGGTGGCCGAAGGCCACCAAATGTACAGGGCTTATTAATAGGTAAAAAAAACTAAATTTTGGCAACATGAAATTATAAAATCGAAAAAAAAAAACACTATCCACATTGACCCCACCCCCTGTGCTTTTGGTGGCCGAAGGCCACCAAATGTACAGGGCTTATTAAAGTTGATAAAAACCGTGCACGGAACGAACTGCGTTAAGTGGGCGCGCACGCCTCGAATGGCGTAAAGTAACTTAGCATTTAAAAAACCGTACAAATTCACTGAAAAAACCATAGGTTTCACACACGTTATAGTTTGGAATTAGCATTTAAAAAACCTTGCAAATTCACTGAAAAAACCATAGGTTTCACACATGTTATAGTTAGCGGAAATTTTACTGATAAAAAACCAGTGAAATTCCCCCGTTATAGTTAGTGCTGGCAACTATAACTCACGCGACCGCAATCTTCTGCTGATGACATATGTGTCTTTATGAAAAAAAAATATTTGTAATATATGTATAGCTAAAAATGTATGGAAGAAGACATGGGCAAATAAGTGTCTAAATACAGTATTAGCATCAGCAGAGGATTGCGGTCGCGTGAGTTATAGTTGCCAGCACTAACTATAACGGGGGAATTTCACTGGTTTTTTATCAGTAAAATTTCCGCTAACTATAACATGTGTGAAACCTATGGTTTTTTCAGTGAATATATATATATATATATATCACCTACTGGTGGTCGCCAGTAGGTAGATATAGTTAGGACCTATTTTCCCAGATGAAATCCGCAACATTCTATTTGGAATAACGTTGGCGCCGATTGATGAATCTTCACGAAATTTTCCAAACTTTTGGCCAGCTCTGGTCCGCTCCTATCCTGAAAATTTCATGGCGATTCGTCAAGCAGGGGCCGAGGAAAAAGGGGGGTCCCAAAACGCGTTTTCCCAATGCATTTTCCCACAGGACCTGTTGACGCAGCTACAGCCCGAACTGCTGAACAAAATTACACCAAATTTGGCAAAGAGGTAGTCCTCAGTTCAGAGTCATGTCATTTGCTTAAATGGTGTAAATCCGTTGAGTAGTTCCTTAGAAAATTAGAGTTAAAAAGAAAAATATATCTATGGCCTCGGAGGATCCGCGCACCCTCCCTGCACACAGCGCGCACCCTGCCGTGCACAAGCTGTATTCTATTTGGCTGTCAACACTCCAGATCATGAAGTGTTGGCAGCCATCTTGTGCCTCGGTAGAACTGAGGCACAAGAAACCTAAAAACCAAACGAGAAAAACGCACAAAGGGGGCAGGGTAGAAACACCCTGACCCCCTAGGCCTGCTCAGGGGTCCCACAAGGACCCCCAGGGCGCAAAAAAGCATTTTTTTAAAAAAAATAATCATTGAGATTCGCGCACCCAGCGCGGATTTCAGGCAAAAATTTTAAAAAAAGAAGCGTGGGGCTCCCGCGTTTCTTTGGTAATTGGCCCCTGGGGGGGCCAAATCCTGGGGAAGATTTAAAAAAAGAAGTGTGGTGTGTCCCAATCCCCCCCACACTGCCCCGGGGACCGCCATCCCCCGGGGCTTCAAGATAGTATTGGCGGGGGGCTCATGGTCCCCCACAGCCCCGGGGACCGCCACCCCCCCGGGTCTTCTTGAAAATGGGTGGGGGGGCTCACAGCCCCCTAGCCCCAGGGACCGCCACCCCCCGGGGCTTGAAAAAATTCACCCCCTGGGGCAACATTTCAATTTGGGAGGGGGGCCACGCGGCCCCCCTCCTGGAGCCTTGAATAGGCCCTGGGGACCGCCAACCCCAGGGCCGGCTCCTGCAGTGTCCCGGGGTGCCTGCCCCGGGACACTGCTGTATGCAATGACAGGGCGGGAGACTCATTGCAAACTGCTTTGCTTCATTGAAGCGAGAGCAGGGAAACCTGTTCTTGCTTCAATGAAGCAAAGCTGATTGCTTTTCCACATGGGGAGCAGCATGTTAGCTGCTCCCCATGTGGAAAAGCAATGCTGGCTCCCGCAGGACGCAGGGAGCCGACTGGGAACGTGGGGGGATTGGGGACCCCCAACGGAGGCCAGGTCCCGGGGGATGGGGTCCCCAGGGCCTTAAAGTGGCCAGAGGAGGGGGGCTACGCAGTCCCCCTCCATAAAAAATTAAAACATTTTTAAAAAAAGGGCCATGCCCCGGGGGATGGGGTCCCTGGGGCAAATTATGGCCTCGGGGGGTGGCCACACAGCCCCCTTCCCGATTTTTTTTTTTTTAGTAGATAAAAATTGGGGGCAGGCCCTTGGGGATGGGGTCCCCATGGCCAAAAAAAGTGTAAAAAGAATGGGGGCTACACAGCCCCCCTTCTAAAAAAAAGAAGAAGAAAAAAAAGACCGGGATCGGGTTGGAGGCCACGCCCCCTCCTTACACCACTCTGCATACTCGCCCTCTGGCACGTTTGCAGAGGGGGAACTAATTCCCTTTGAATACTGGGGGTACCTGGGGGCCAACTAGCCCACCAGGAACCTCCAGTATGCGCCAGGGGGCTGTCTTGCAGAGAGGTGTAATGATGCCATGCCCCTTTTTACACCTCTCTGCAACGCAGCTCCGTGGGGCTTACTGGTGGTACCTGGTGGCCTAGTTGGCCGCCAGGGGACCTCAGGACTCAAGAGGACTTAATCCCCCAAATTAAAACGCGCCACGGGGCGCGTTTGCACAGTGGTGAATGTAGGGGGTGGGGCCTGAGGTGATACTGTGCAAACACGCCCTGTGGAGCGTTTTAAGTTGTGGATTTAATCACTCTTCAATCCAGAGGTCCCCTAGGGGCCAACTAGCCCACCAGGTACCTCCAGTAAGCGCCACGGAGCTGCTTTGCAGAGTGTTGTAAAAAGGGGCATGGCCTCTGAACACCTCTCTGCAATGCAGCTCCCTGGCGCATACTGGAGGTACCTGGTGGGCTAGTTACCAGCCAGGGGACCTCAGGATTCAAGGAGACTTATTCCCCCAAGTTAAAAAACTCCACGGGGTGCCTTTGCACAGTGGTGAAGGTAGGGGGTGGGGCCTGAGGTGATGTATGCAAACAAGCCCTGTGGCGCATTTTAAGTTATGGAATTAATTCCTCTTCAATCCAGAGGTCTCCTAGGGGCCAACTATCCCACCAGGTACCTCCAGTAAGCACCACAGAGCTGCGTTGCTGAATGTTGTAAACAGGGGCGTGGCCTCTGAACACCTCTCTGCAACGCAGCTCCCTGGAGCATACTGGAGGTACCTGGTGGGCTAGTTGGTCCCCAGGGGACCTCTGGATTGAAGAGGAATTAATTCCCCAACTTAAAATGCACCACAGGGCATGTTTGCACACATCACCTCAGGCCCCGCCCCTTTTTTCACCATTGTACAAATATTCCTCTAAAATCAGCCAAACTACGAATTCCGATTTACTCACCTGTTATCAGGAGAGAACCCAGGGCTGCATCTTTTAGCCCAGCACTGACCCTGAAAAGTAATTCTAAGCGTACTTACCAGTAACTTGTATTTCCTTCCATAGGAATGCATTGTGTGGATTTGAGCAGAAAAGTTTCTAAGTGTCTATTTTGACAAACTAACAATATTCCTAAAAAATCGTCTGTATGACTTAAATACATTCTTTCAACTGTTTACAGGAGATTCGCCAGTGCTGGATCCAGCATCCACCACTGAGTATGAAAAAGTAACGATAACACAGCTTATCTGCTAATTGAATTTTCTGCCATAGGATAACATTGGTGATTCTATGTGAAAAATTTCTGGCAACTTTTAAAATACAATAATATTCCTTAAAAATCACTACTACTGTAACCAAAAGGCTTTTACTCAACTGTGTACAGGGGATGTACAAGGACTGAATCTATGATCCAGTCCTGTGGTTAGAAAAGTAATCCACAAAGTAACTAATTGCATTTGACTAGACATTCACATTGAGCTCAATGTTGCATTGTGTTTGAAATTGTGTTGCCCATTGCAACAACTGTAACTACTGTACTTAAACGTCTATTGACTATTTGCACTATTTAAACTAAAGTAATTCATTCTGAGAAAGTATATTTTGTATTGTAATGTATAATGTAATTAAAAAAATAAAATATCTAAAAATAAACAGTTTACAAAATGTAGTAAATCAGTATCAAAATAATCAGTATAACAATTAATACATTAAAAATTGTCATTTACAAAACCTTTGAAATTCACTGAAAATCCATAGGTTTCAGGCCTGATATAGTTAGGAATTAGCATTTAAAAAACCTTAGAAATTCACTGAAAAAACCATAGGTTTCAGGCATGATATAGTTAGGAATTAGCATTTAAAAAACCTTAGAAATTCACTGAAAAAACTGTAGGTTTTAGGGGTGTTATAGTTAGCTGGACATTTCACTCGAACAAAACCATTGAAATTCCTCCGATATAGTTAGTTGTACTAACTACATCTCGCGCGCCCGCAATCCACTGCTGATGATGTCACATATTACATCATTTATGACATGGTCAGTGACATCACTGATGACATCTCAAATGATATCACTGATGACATCATCCAGTGAATGTGGTTTGGTTTGTTATTTAAATATGTATTATATATCTAGCAATTTGCATTGAAGAATGAGTGGATATATAAATATAAATATCTGGATGGAGGTTTTAGTAGCAGTGTGATTGACTGTTTACTTGACTAATTTATAGTGTCTCACTAAATATATTGGATAGTGACTAAACTGTGTGAATATCTGTATCACTTTGTCAGTTGTTGTGTAAACTGCTGCACCAGTTGGTTACTAGCTACGTGAAAGTCTATATTAGTTATTGATTAGTCAACTGAGTATTTGTATGGGAGAGTGAATGTGTGTGTGGTTCGGTGGGGGGTGTTTGACAGCCAAAAGATGTGTGAATAGTTGATTCAATAGGTATATGAAGTTAAAACTACATGTTATACCAGTTGTTTGGGTGAGTGAATATCTTTATGGGTGTGGCGATGAGCCAATATATGTCTCAATGGTACATGTCCAACAAACTAGAAAAATAAAAGCCAGTGTATCTGTCAGTTGTTGTATATAAATAAGTATACATAAGACTCAGTAATTGTATGAGTGACTGTATGGTTAACTGTATACTTGTAATAGTGTTTTTATAACACACCAAGTATGAGTTATTATCTATATGAACAGATGAAGTGGTGTTTTTATAAGTGTGTAGCTGACTAAATGTAAGTATGATCCAATGTTTGCATAAGTGAGTAGGATGGCTTCATAAGTGACCAGGATGTGTGCTAGTGTGTAATGTCGATATAGGTGTATAAGTATATTTGATAGTGTTCTATTGATCATTGACAGCATGTATGAGTGAATCTATAGGTAAGTGATTAGATGTTTGTTTAGATCTAGGAATCACTGAGTGGGTGTTTAAAAACTTGTATTGGTGTGTCAATGGTTTTAAATCTGGCACTCTGTATTTTACTGTGAGTGATGAAAGGTTATACTAGTGTATGATGAGGTGTATCTGATTGTCACATGAAGGATGTCATCAGTGATGTCATCAGGGATGTCCTTTTAGATGTCATCAATGATGTCACTGACCATGTCATGAATGATGTAATATGTGACATCATCAGCAGTGGATTGCGGGTGCGCAAAATGTAGTTAGTACAGCTAACTATATCGGAGGAATTTCAATGGTTTTGTTCTAGTGAAATGTCCAGCTACTTATAACACCCCTAAAACCTATTGTTTTTTCAGTGAATTTCTAAGGTTTTTTAAATGCTAATTCCTAACTATATCAGGCCTGAAACCTGTGTTTTTTTCAATGAAAATATATATATATGTAGTTAGGATCGTGTTTCCATAGGAAATCTCAAAATTCTATTTTGAATAACTTTGGCGCCGGTTGACAAATCCTCGCGAAATTTTCAAAACTAATGGGGCGCTCCGCTCAGCTCCTACCCTGAAAGTCTCGGGGTGATTCGACAAGCGGGGGCCGAGAAAAAAGGGGGGTCCCAAAATGCGTTTTTCCCCATGCATTTTCCCATAGGACCTTTAGTCGAAGGTACAGCCCGAACGGCTGAACAGAATTACTTGAAATTTTGCAAAGAGGTAGTCCTCAGGGCAGGGAAGTGCCTTTTGCATATATGGAGTCAATCTGTTCAGTAGTTCCTGAGAAAATTGCATTTAAAAGCATATAAATATCTATATGCGCACACCGTGACGTGCGCGAGCGTAAATCTCATTGGTAGTTAGATGTCAGTCAACGTTCGAATCGGTCGAAATCAGGAAGTGTCGGCCGCCATTTTGTGTGTGACTTGTGTGAGAGAGAAAAACAAAGGTGGAGAACGTGGAAAGGGGGCAGGGTAGAGAGTTCCTGTCCCCCTAGCCTTTGTCAGGGGGTCCCTGAAGGACCCCGAAGGGTGAGAAAAAAACATTTTATTTTTTGTCAAAAAATCGCGGGGTACGCGCACCGTGCGCACACGGTGAAAAAAAATCTTACAAAAAATAGAAATAAAAATCAAGTTTAAGTGTTTAGATGTTAGGTGTCTCTAAAAAGAGCCGTTGTGTTAATTGAGTGTTTTTTGGTACCTACAAGTAAGTACCGATGCAGAGTCTAAAGTTCAAGAGGAAGACTCTGTTCCCTTCATCATTGAAATGTACACCGTCTCCTCTATAAATGTCTTGCATGTTGTAACGCAAGTTGTTGTGGTATATAGAACCCATACCATAGTCTCTGAGGAAAGCAGAAACAGACATGTTGACGTGCTTTCTTGCTTTGTCAATCTGCGGACAATGTTGGTTGGACCAGTTCCACTTTTGCCTTTGGCATATATTAGAATATACAAAGGCAGTTTGTGGAAAAAGTGACATCAATTGCACAAAGGTGTCCTTAATAAGCATTTCCAGACCTACCCCAGTTAAGGTGCCTATGTCATTTCCACCACAGTGCACAATTATAAGGTTAGGCTGTTGGAGATGTAGAAAGGATTTCACCAAAGGCATTAATTGGTGCCACTTTAACCCTCTCTGACCAATCCATTTAATGTCTACATTTGGCAAAGCAAGGTCTTTCACAATACCTCTTTTTTCTGCATACTTCTCACTCCAGAACACATAGCTGTGACCTAAAATCCACACAGTGAACATCTTCCAAGGAGATCTGGATGCACTCAGAAGGTGTCTTTCAGTAGAATGGCAATATGAAATGAAAGATAGTTGTAAAATGGAGGCATACATACTTTTTTAAATAAAAATAACTCATTGGCTGTTTCAAACCATTCTACACTAAAAACTAGGCTGTATGTTTACATTTATAAAATCATGTTTTATATTGGTTCTGAAAAATGTGTTCCCTCAGACTATTACTTTGGATTTGCTGTTAGGTTTGAAAAGTCAAGCACTCTTGCTCTTTGGATACGAAACATTGTGTGCTGAACTTCTGACCTCTCTTCTCACACCAGTGCTCCATGACCTGTTGCTATGCTAGCAGGTAGAAGTCATGTTGGGGGTAGGGATGATTTGGAAAGGGTTGAAATTTTCAACCAATAGAAATGTGTGTTTCCATTTGAAAAAATGTGGGAAGCAATGTGATCTGAAGTTAACATGTATATGTGTGAAAAAAGAGAGGGAAACTGTGCCATTTACTGGTTCTGCTGAGAGGAGTACAGCTCAAATATTGTGGCTCTGATAATCTGCTGTGTTAGTGCCACATTTCTTTCTCAACTAACTACTTTTAAAGGTGAGTTATGAATTTGAAAGGGGATGTACATGTTGCATTTTGATATAAATAATAGAAATTTGATTCTTCTTTTAAAGTTGTGTTTTACATTTTAGGACTTGGAAGATATTTAACTGCCTTGAACTTGTAAGATATTATGGAGTATGTCTTCACCATAAGTTAAGGTGTACTGGTATTCCCCAGGAATACTGTTTTGTGCCTAGAATCACACCATGAGTCTGTGTGCACACAGGAATTGTTGTCAGAGAATTAATTTGTGTTGCTGTTGTTCTGTAAGACTTGCAGTTGCAGGAAAGGGGCAGCTTGTTTTCTTGAACTGTGATGGTTAGCATTCAGCAGAAATCACTATCTCACAATTGAGAGGCAAATGCTAACACATTTGAAATTAGCATGGTAGATTTTCCTTTCACTTTTAAAGTTTTGTTTTACATTTTATGTTTTTGAAGATATTTATCTGCCTTGAACTTGTAAAATATTATGGAGTATGTCTTCACTATAAATTAAGGTGTACTGGTATTACCCAGGAATACTGTTTTGTGCCTAGAATCACACCATGAGTCTGTGTGCTCACAGGAATTGTTGTCAGAGATTTAATTTGTCTTGCTGTTGTTCTGTAAGATTTTCACTCGCAGGAAAGGGGCAGCTTGTTTTCTTCAACTGTGATGGTTAGCACTCAGCAGAAATCACTATCTCACAAATGAGAGGCAAATGCTAGGCAAATGCTAACACATTTGAAATCAACATCCTGCAATGGGTGAGGTAGTTTTTACATGTTCAAAACTCCAATTAACCCTTACCACACATGTACTCTTACATACATCTCTGCAGTCTTCATGCAGTTGTGCAAGTGTCCATGCAGATCTCTCTTGCACCTGACAATACACAGTCTCCAGAAACACACTCTTAGCACACAAGCAGCAGCTTCTCCTACACTGCCATGCTTACTATTCAGCACGGTGTGGTATTTCAGATAGCAGTGTGTAACGCTAACACATTCAATGTCACCAAGGCTCATTTCCTTTGCTCTAGTCTAATCACTCACCCAGGTAACACATGATGATGGTCTCAAGTAGCTATTAGGACATGTGCTCTTTTCTGCCTCTCTAAACTATAAGGAAAATTTGTCAGGCTGTTACAGTAATTATCACTTACTGTATCATAGTAGTAAATGTGTTTTGAAATTGCCAATCATATTTCGTTTTCTGCCTAGAATCACACCATGAGTCTGTGTGCACACAGGAATTTTTCTCAGAGATTTAATTTGTGTTGCTGTTGTTCTGTAAGATTTTCACTCGCAGGAAAGGGGCAGCTTGTTTTCTTCAACTGTGATGGTTAGCAGTCAGCAGAAATCACTATCTCACAAATGAGAGGCAAATGCTACCAAATTTGAAATCAACATGGTAGATTTTCCTTCCACTCCTGCAATGGGTGAGGTAGTTTTCACATGTTCAAAACTCCAATTAACCCTTACCACACATGTACTATTACATACATCTCTGCAGTCTTCATGCAGTTGTGCAAGTGTCCATGGAGATCTCTCTTGCACCTGACAATACACAGTCACCAGAAACACACTCTTAGCACACAGGCAGCAGCTTCTCCTACACTGCCATGCTTACTATTCAGCACTGTGTGGTATTTCAGATAGCAGTGTGTAATGCTCACACATTCAACGTCACCGAGGCTCATTTCCTTTGCTCTAGTCTAATCACTCACCCAGGTAACACATGCTGATGGTATCAAGTAGCTGTTAGGACATGTGCTCTTTTCTGCCTCTCTAAACTATAAGGAAAATGTGTCAGGCTGTTTCAGTAATTATCACTTACTGTATCATAGTAGTAAATGTGTTTTGAAATTGCCAATCATATATCGTTTTCTGCCTAGAAACACACCATGAGTCTGTGTGCTCACAGGAATTGTTCTCAGAGATTTAATTTGTGTTGCTGTTTTTCTGTAAGACTTGCACTTGCAGGAAAGGGGCAGCTTGTTTTCTTCAACTGTGATGGTTAGCATTCAGCAGAAATCACTATCTCACAAATGAGAGGCAAATGCTAATACATTTAAAAACAACATGGTAGATTTTCTTTCCACTCCTGCAATGGGTGAGGTAGTTTTTACATGTTCAAAACTCAAATTAACCCTTACCACACAAGTACTCTTACATACATCTCTGGAGTCTTCATGCAGTTGTGCAAGCGTCCATGCAGATCTCTCTTGCACCTGGCAATACACAGTCTCCAGAAACACACTCTTAGTAAACAGGCAGCAGCATCTCCTGCACTCCCATGCTTACTATTCAGCACTGTGTGGTATTTCAGATAGCAGTGTGAAACGCTAACATATTCAACGTCACCAAGGCTCATTTCCTTTGCTCTAGTCTAATCACTCACCCAGGTTCTACATGCTCATGGACTCAAGTAGCTGTTTGGACTTGTGCTCTTTTCTGCGTCTCTAAACTATAAGGAAAATGTGTCAGGCTGTTACAGTAATTATCACTTGCTCTACCACAGTAGTAAATGTGCTTTGAAATTGCCAATCATATATCGTTTTCTGCCTAGAATCACACCATGAGTCTGTGTGCACACAGGAATTGATGTCAGAGATTTAATTTGTGTTGCTGTTGTTCTGTAAGACTTGCAGTTGTAGGAAAGGGACAGCTCATATGATAGGATTTGAAAAGCTCAAAAAAATCGTAATGTCTTAAAATTACATAAAGGTTTTTTTTTAGTTTCTTTCAGGTATTGCTGAACAACAGTGAAATAAATTAAAGATGCCTATAAAGTCAAGAAAGAGAAAAGAACAGCAACAACATCTATATTTGAAGACAACTGGAAAAAAAAAATAGTTGAAGAACCTCCTGTTTGAAAAAAGAAAAAGTGGTAAGCAGACTAAGGATTTTTTTAAAAATATCTTCAAACAAAGAAAAAATGTTAAAAATATATCCACTGCAAATAGTGTTTCAAGTACAAAACAACAACACAGTCGACAGAAAATACTAAAAGCTAATGTAGAATCAGAAGTAAGAAAGAGTGACTTAACACGAAAAATAGATTTTAAAAACATTCGTAGAGAAATGTTTCAGAGAAGAGTGATTTTAAATTTGCTAAAGGATGTGAAAAAATATAAGAAGAAAGCCAAATTTTATAAGAAAAAGAAACATATTGAATCAATTGTTGCAAAGGCTTTGGAATTAAAAAGAAAACTATTCATTTTAATTTTGAACAGGATGCGTACATTAGATAAATTAGACAATGCAATAAAGTCACAAAGCAAAAGGAAAAGAGTAGTGAAATAAATAACTTTTGTAAAGTGTTCTTAGGAGAATGGAAGCATAGCTCAAGTACTGAACATTTTTTAATGAAGAGAGTTATCTTCAAAGTAATAGTTTGCTGCATGCAGTTGACACCAGTGGTCGAGCTTATGAAGTTAAAGATGGTTGTGTAATGGAAAAGGAGAAAATGGTTCCAAGAAATGAGGAAGAAGTGTTAGCTGATGCGGTTATGGGGAGACGTCCTAAAGCCCCAGTGTACACTTGGAATTGTAGTAGTATTTGTACTGTGTGACAGGAATCTATTGATAAATTACGTGAGTTTCTAAGAGAATATAGTAAAAAAAAGTGTTAAACAGAAGATTAAGATTCTTCAAAGACTAGATCCATGCAGAGTGAGAAAGAATACTGGTTTGCAAGGACATTCTCTGGCTTGTCTTTCTAGGAAAGTTTGTCAAAGTGTTTTCACCATTTTAGGATGCTGGCAGTACATCATACTGAAATGAGAAAGTTAGTGAGAACATTGTATTTTGCTAAAAGTCCAGCACTAAAGTTAAATGAGTTGAATAATGCTCTGTTCCGTGGATCTGTATCAGATGTAGTGAAGGTTACTGGTGATATTCAGTTTTGTTACTTTGGTCCAGAACAAGAAAGTGCAGGAAATGACACAGTTATTGAGGAAAATGTGGAAGAGAATGTAGAACTCACTGTTAGTAAAAATGTTGAAGATGAAATGACAAAATTTACTATCAGTTCTAATGAAAGACCAAATATTACTTGTATTTGTTGCCGGAGAAGCCATTATAAAATTCAAACAAGGAATGTTGATGTCTATAAAAAAACTGAAAATGAAGATAATTATAAGTGGAAGGATTTTGCAACATATATATTTCTGGAAAATTGTTTTGATTTGGTTGAAGATCAGCGTATTTGTAAATACTGTTATAACAAGTTAGAAGAAAAGAAAATGCCAGCTAGAGCTGTACATAATAATTTAGAATTGGTTGATATTCCTGCCAAAGTATCTGATTTAAATATGTATGAGTCTATACTCATTCAATGTGTCCATCCGTTTCAGACCATAGTGCCTATGGAGCCCAAAACAGGTAAATTACCACCTTCAGATTTACAAAAAGGTTTAAAAGGAAGAGTTGTCTATTTGCTATTGGATTTGAAAAAAAATATTGAAACAATTGATGCAGATAGTTTGGAAACTGAACCATTAGTTATTCTGGTTAATGGTGTACCTACAAAGAATAAGAAAATTTGGCAGGAGCTGGTAGATGTACGAAAAGTACAAAGAGCAAATTTATATTTGAAAAGAAATAATAAATGGTATGAATCAATTTATATGGATGAAGATGAAGAAGTTTTACTAGAAGACACAGGAATACCAACTGGGCAAATTGAAAAAGTGGATAAGTCAAAAGAAGAAGAAATTTATGAACGTTTCAGCATACATCCTCTTCATTCTAAAGAAGTTATGGGAAACGCTATTGATCTGTTTCAGATGAAAAAAGCAAAAGGAACTCCTGTGAGTGTATGGGAGGAGAGCTTGGAAGCTTGTTGTTTTCCCCAGTTGTTTCCTACAGGAGAAGGTGGACGATATGATGAACGTCCAGTACAGATTCCTGCTTCTGAGTATCGGACTACAAGATTATATGCAGAAGATCCAAGATTTCGTCAAAGTATTCCTTATTTGTTCCATCTTTTATTTGAAAGTGACTTGTCTGCACTATCTTATGCAGTAAATCACATTTTAAAAACTGGAGTACATCTACATAATGTGTCAGCAAAGGATTTTATCAACAAAGTGCAACAGCGAGATGATCATTTGGAATCTCAATTGATTAATCTGATGGCTTGTCAGCCTGGGACTAATGAATATTGGAACCGACGCCATGGAGATTTGAAATGTATGTTACGGAATTTAGGAACTCCTACATGGTTCCTTACCCTAAGCTGTGCTGAGTACGCTTGGGATGATTTACTGGATTTTCTTCGAGAGGCAAATTCAAATATTGAAAATATCCAATACAAGACAGCAGGAGAATTGTGCTCATTGGATCCGGTTAATGTTTGCAGATATTTCAATCATAGATTTGAGGCTATGATGTCCTTCATCTGCAATAAAAAAAATCCACCTCTTGGAGAAGTTGTGGATTTCTTTTGGAGAAAAGAGTACCAAGCAAGAGGTGCTCCTCATATTCATATGCTGTTGTGGATCAAGGATGCCCCAAAATTTGGAACAGATGCTGATGAAGCAGTTTTATCTTTCATTGAAGAATATGCAACATGTGCTATACCTAAAAGCACAGAAGAAAAAAACTTAAAAGAGCAAGTTTTACGTTTCCAAAGTCATCGGTGTGGAAAATACTGTCGACGAAAGTACAAGAGTAAAGATAAATTCTACACAAAATGTCGATTTGGATTTCCACGACCTGTTCTTTCAAAAGGAAGGGTAAACAGTTTTATGTCAGCTGTGCGACATACTATTACAAGAAAATCGCCAAAAAAAAACCTACAACCTAAGAAGAAAGGAAGAGTCGAAATACATAAATGACTACAACCCAGTAATTTTATCCATGTGGAATGCTAACGTGGATATTCAGTAAACCATCGCAATGGACCACACACCGCTAGCCCCTCCTCCGGGTCGCCCCTAGGGAAGCTGGTACATGGAGTTCTTGAGTGGTTCACCCCAGTGGGTGCAAGTAAGTACTTGTCGAACTGATGATCTCTAGACCCGATACATGTCCCTGGTTTCAAAATATCGCCCGAGACATGGCTCGGGTTTCGGGATAACTTCCCTCATCAGTAGAGAAAATAGTTAGGGGTGGAAGAGAGGGCCACCAAGCAACTGTCAAGGACCTCAGTGCCCGCACAGGCACGCAGGTGCGTCGTCCAGGAGCTCGTCAGCCCAAAGCTCGAGGGAGCCATTTTTGTAAACCATCGCAATGGACCGCACACTGCTAGCCCCTCCTCCGGGTTGACCCTGGTCCACTGTGTAATGATTCTCAATTGATTTTCAAGCAACGTTTGCCTTATGATTTACCAAATTGTTACTTAATTTTTCTAAAACCAAAATTTTTGATACAAATTCCAGCATCTGAAGAAACCATTATTTCAATTTTATAGGATTAAGATTGGATATTTCACTTAAAAAGGATTTAAAAATTACCATTTGGCCTCATGGAAAGGTAAATGTAAGAATTGTGGACTTCTTTGACAGATATTTTTTTGGTGTATGTGCTTAAGCAACAAGATTTACAGACGTTATTTATTGCAAATAGTTATTGTTCTTTGAAGGTATTTTTAATATATATGTGACATTTCAATCAAGGTATGTTTTAGTGAGGATACATTCAGGGCTTTTTTAAACAATCTTTCAAATTGTTTATTTTTTTGCCCGCTGTTAAATGATGAATACAATTGATATCACTATTTTCAGTGAAATTCAATACATTGTGAGAACAGCAAAAAAAGGGCAAAAAATTAGTTCGTTAAATATGAAAATACATGTACTGTTTAATAAAATGTATTGTTGAATATTAATACTTTTTTTCTTTTCTTCAGATCTTGAAAGAAAATTTAGGAAATTTAATCCATTTTTCTTGCAATTCAATTTTTTTTTTATATTTCTAATTAAGTTATTTTGTTGTTCTGGTAAGTTTAAAATATCTGTATTTCTCACCCCTTAACTTTCATGCTCCCTTTTCTTTACTTCTCCTTACTCTGCTTTTCTCATTCCTCTTCCCTCTCTCTTCTTGCTTTACTGCTCTTTCGTAACTCCCTCACTCCTTCTCTACTACTCCCCTAGGTTTACTGCCTACATCACTATTTTTTAAACCATGTTTCTCTCCCTGTCTCCATATGTCTCAGTCATTCTAACTGCCTTACTCCTTCTCAGTTCCTTGCTCTCTGTCTCTGTTTCTGTCTCTCTCCCTTTGTCTGACTTACCCTTAATTTCCTTAACATCCCTGGGGCAGATTTACAAGCCCCCTGCGCCACCACTACGTCACTTTTCATGACATACTTGTGGCGTAGGGGGGCTCCTCCATATTTACAAGAAGAGGAAAAGCCACCCTGCGTGACTTTTCCTCTCCTCGTAAATACAGGCACTTCACACGCAGCACTCTGCGTTGAAGGGGTGTTCCATGGGTGTTGTTGTGGGTGTTCCCACGCAACACCCATAGAACTAGACACATCTCCAGATTTACGAGAAATCGTAACTGTGGAGATGTGGGTGAATGCTACACCACCCTAGAGGTGGCGTTGCGAGGCACAGCAAGGAGAAATGTTTTCATTCTCTTCATTTTTTCCTCTTTCAGTGCGTTCTGCATGCTACATCACGCATTGAAAGAGGAAAAAGCCTCTTGTGATTGTTTTTGTGCAGGAAGGTGTCCCTTCCTGCACAAGAACAATCTCCCTACCACGCAGGCATCCTTGCACCATGGTGCAAGGGAGCCTGCATCAGCGCATGGCTGCAGTCTCTGTGTCAGCGCAGGGGAAGCATAGACATCCGACATATTCTTGTAAATATGTCGCATCTCTGTGCTTCGAAACTAACGCAGCACGGCGCCACAAAATTACTTGATGCACCGTGCTGCGTTAGTTTGTTATAAATCTGCCCCTCTGTTTTTACCACTCCTCCTCTCTCCATCACTCATTTTCCATCTATGTTAATTTTTTAACCTTCTCTGTCGTTCTCCTTCCCTCACCTTCTCTAACTGTCACTATACTTTACTCATAGTCACTCCTATTCTCCTACTTCACTCCTCCTGAATGTATCTCACACCCCTTCTCATTTTTGCATTCTTTCCTTGCTCTTTGGATTAGAAACATTGGGGCAGATTTACAAGCCCCTTGAGCCACTTTTGCGTCACTTTTTCCATGTTAAAAGAGACGCAAAAGTGGCGCAAGGGGCTTGTAAATCTGCCCCATTGTGTGCTGAAGTTCTGACCTCTCTGGTCACACCAGTATTCCATGATCTGTTGCTATGCTAGCAAGCAGAAGTCATGTTAGGGGTAGGAATCATTTGGAAAGGTTTGAAATTTGCAAGCAATAGAAATGTGTGTCTCCATTTAAATAAAGGTGGAGAACGTGAAAAGGGGGCAGGGTAGAGAGTTCCTGACCCCCTAGCCTTTGTCAGGGGGTCCCTGAAGGATCACGTGGGTGAAAAAAACAATTAAGTTTTTGACAAAAAATCACACCGTGCGCGTACCGTAAGCGCACGGTGCGCGCACGGCAGAAAAAAATTCAAAAATTAATTTTTTTTTTTTTTTAAGTGTTTAGATATTAGGGTGCTGATTCCGATCCTGGAAACATTTTCCCCGTACACATCGTATCCGGATTTTTTTCCGTACGAATCGTACAAGTACCGTACAAACTGCCAAGTACGAATCGTATGGGAAAAAGTCCATACGAATCGCATTGGGAAAATTCCCCAACACGTCCTCGGGTTGGAAAAAGTGTCCGACACGTCCCCGGACGATTTTACGTACGAATCGGAAAACTGAAGTCCGAGCGCGCAAGTACGATCCGTCCTGTGCGTCCGATTCTACAACGGTATGGAAAAAACACCGTACGGAGCGAACTTCTATAGCAACCATGGAGACATGTGCCCGCATTCGCGCGGAACCCCCCCAAGCCCCTGTATGTACGTGCCGAACCCCCCCAGCCCCCTTATGTAAGCGTCGAACCACCCCCAGCCCCTGTATGTACGCGCCGAAGCCCCCCAGCCCCCGTATGTACATGCCGAACCCTCCCCCAGCCCCGTATGTACGCGCCGAACCCCCCCAGCCCCAGTATATACGCGCCAAACCCCCCCCCAGCCCCCGTATGTACACGCCGAACCCCCCACCAGCCCCTGTACATACACGCCAAACCCCCCCAGCCCCCGTATGTACGCGCCGAACCCCCCCAGCCCCTGTATGTACACGCCCAACCCCCCAGCCCCCGTTTGTACACGCCGAACCCCCCCCAGCCCCCGTATGTACGTGCCGAACCCCCCCAGCCCCCGTATGTACACGACGAACCCCCCCCAGCCCCCGTATGTACACGCCGAACCCCCCAGCCCCCGTATGTACGCGCCGAACCCCCCCCAGGCCGCGGATGGATGCGCCGAACCCCCCACCAGCCCCTGTACATACACGCCAAACCCCCCCAGCCCCCGTATGTACGCGCCGAACCCCCCCAGCCCCTGTATGTACACGCCCAACCCCCCCAGCCCCCGTTTGTGCACGCTGAACCCCCCCAGCCCCCGTATGTATGTGCCGAACCCCCCCAGCCCCCGTATGTACGCGCCGAACCCCCCCCAGCCCCCGTATGTACACGCCGAACCCCCCAGCCCCCGTATGTACGCGCCGAACCCCCCCCAGGCCGCGGATGGATGCGCTGAACCCCCCGCCCCCCCCACGGATGGACGCGCCGAACCCCCCCCAGGCCGCGGATGCACGCGCCAAACCCCCAGCCCCCCCTGGATGGACGCGCGCAGCGCTGGGGGTCCGCCCTGTACATACATGGGTTGCGGTACGCTCCGTACTTACATGGGTGGGGGTACGCTCCGTACATACACGGGTGGGGGTACGCTCCGTACATACATGGGTGGGGGTACGCTCCGTACATACATGGGTGGGGGTACGCTCCGTACATACACGGGTGGGGTCGGGGGTTCGGCGTGTCCATCCGTGGGGGGGCTGGGGGTTCGACGCATTCATCCGCGGTCTGGGGGGGGTTCGGCGCATAAATACGCGGCCTGGTGGGGTGTTCGGCGCGTACATACGGGGGCTGGGGGGGTTCGGCGCGTACATACGGGGGCTGGGGGTTACGCTCCGTACATACACGGGTGGGGGTACGCTCCGTACATACACGGGTGGGGGTACGCTCCGTACATACACGGGTGGGGGTACGCTCCATACATACACGGGTGGGGGTACGCTCTGTACATACACGGGTGAGGGTACGCTCTGTACATACACGGGTGGGGTGGGTGTACGCTCCGTACATACACAGGTGGGGGTACGCTCAGTACATACACGGGTGGGGTCGGGGTTCGGCGCACCCATCCGCGGGGGCTGGGGGTTCGGCGCGTCCATCCACGGCCTGGGGGGGGTTCGGTGCGTACATACGCGGCCTGGTGGGGAATTCGGCGCGTACATACGGGGGCTGGGGGGGTTCGGCGCGTACATACTGGGGCTGGGGGAGGTATGGCGCATACCAGGCCCCCAATTCTGCTCACATCGCGGCGTACTTCGCTTTTCCGGCACTTTTTGGGTGCCGTAAAATTATTGCCGTCCGGACTGCTGTTGGTACGAATCGTACTTCCTGGTTCGTGAAACGCAGCCTGAATGCGTCCCGACGTCACGTCGGCGCTGTCCCGGATCACATTGGTATGTATTTTTTAGTCGGTCGGTGTTTTTTCCGATTCATACGGAAATGGTGTTTCCGTACAAATCGTACTTGCATGTTTGTAAGGTTTTTTTACCGGGTATGAGTCGGACGGAGAAAACACTCCGACCGACGGCTCGTACCCAGTTTTTCTAGGATCGGAATCGGCACCTTAGTGGCTCAAAAAAGAGCCCTTGTGTTAAAGGAGGAACAGAAAAATGAAAAAATGAAAAAAATTATGGCGGGAGCATGAGTGCTGCTCTATCTTCCTCTCAATTAGGTCAATACTGGTTTCACCAAAAGAACATTGCAGTCTATACACCGGGTATACACCCTCTGAAAACCAGGGCGTATATCCAGAGGAACAGTAGTAGGTGAAGGTGCCGCCACAGATGAAGAGCTCGGCTGAGCTGCCGAAGATGTGCTCGGCTGAGCTGCTGCGGATGTGCTCGGCTGAGCTGCTGGAGGGTTCTCTGTAGCAGCTCGAGCATAAGCCACAGGATGTACATCTCTCACGTGCCTGATCATAGTGTAGATACTAAAAGAGTATTTCTTTTTAGGATCTCCTCTTGATAAGACACGATCACAAAGAATGCAGGTGACTTTTGGTGCATTCACTTTCTTCTGCCCCTCTCTAACTGTAAAAAATTGCCATATGAAAGAATCTTTCTGCTTCTTCTGTCTCTGTCTCACAAGAGTCTCCTGCGCACTCCCAGAAGATGGCTGCTGCTCTGCCATTGTATCCCAAAAACAGTTCAGCTCCTTCTCCCAGGGAATCAGAAGAAATAATGAGGGGAGTGGGTGTGGTGTTTGAAGATTCTGGAACTGAAACTACTATGAACCAATGAAAAGTGTTGTTTCTTAATCACATGACTTGCCATGAGGGGAGTGGGTGTGGTGTTGGAAGATTCTGGAACTGAAACTACTATGAACCAATGAAAAAAGTTGTTTCTTAATCACATGACTTGCCATGAGGGGAGTAGGTGTGGTGTTGGAAGAATCTGGAACTGAAACTACTATGAACCAATGAAAAGTGTTGTTTCTTAATCACATGACTTGCCGTGCGCACTCCGTGCGCGCACGGAGCGTGCACGGAGCACGCGCGCATGCGCGTACGGTGCACGTGCACATGCGCATACGGAGCATGTGCGTACGGAGCTCGCACGCATGCATGTACGGAGCACGCGCGTACGGAGCACGCGCGCATGCGCATACGTAGCAGGTGCGCATGCGCGTACGTAGCGCGTGGAGCACTCGCGCACGGAGCACGCACGATGTACGCATGCGTACGTGGAGCACGTACGCATGCGCACACGGAGCACATACGCATGCGTACACCGTGCGCGCACCAAGTGCGCACGATGGCGGTGCGAGCACCGTGCGCGCACGGAGCGAGCACGGTGAAAAACCCTTAAAAAAAAAGAAATAATTAAAGTGTTTATAAGTTTATAGAAGATATTAACTATGCTGTTCAACTTTATCCCATTTGAAGAAAAAAAAAAAGCTGAGCCATTCCAAATTACAGGATACAGCCACTCTATAACTATATACATAGGTAAATAAATGTAAACTAAATATATAAAAAATATAATAATAGATTCATAAATTAGCATTTAAAAAACCTTTGAAATTCACTGAAACAACCATAGGTTTCACAAACGTTAGATTTAGGAATTAGCATTAAATAAACCTTGCAAATTTACTTAAAAAACCATAGGTTTCACACATGTTATAGTTAGCTGGACATTTCACTCGTACAAAACCATTGAAATTCCCCCGTTATAGTTAGTTCAGCTAACTATAACTCGCACGCCCGCAATCCACTGCTGATGACGTCACATATTACATCACTCATGACATGACATGGTCAGTGACATCACTGATGACATCACTGATGACATCTCAAATGACATCACAGCTCTGGAACAGCCTCCCTTTGGAACCCAGACAATCTCATGATCTTTTGTAGTTTAGAAAAAAGACTAAAACATGGCTGTTTCCCAGAGCTTGATAGCTCTGGAAGTGTTCTACCTGCTTTATTTTTCGCTTTTTCCTCTTGCCACTGATAATGAATCATGTACTGTAGCGCCGAGGTTCCCGTTGGGTGATTGTTGCGCTTTATAAATACTGCATACAATACAATACAATACAATACAATACAATCAGTGATGTCACTGACCATGTCATGAATGATGTAATATGTGATGTCATGAGCAGTTCATTGCGGGGGCGCGAGTTAAAGTTAGCTGAGCTAACTATAACGCTGGAATTTCTATGGTTTTGTACGAGTTAAATGTCCAACTAACTATAAAATTCCTGAAACCTATGGTTTTTTCAGTTAATTTCTATGGTTTTTTCAATGCTTATATCTAACTATAACATGCTTGAAACCTTTGGTTTTTCCAGTGAATTTCAATGGTTTTTTAATTTACCTCAATCCTATGTTTTTTTTATTTTATATATATATATATATCGCCAAGCACTCTTCCAATCTGCGCTTTTCCCTTCAGCCACGGCAAAAAGTGCACGGACCACGATGTTCTTAAAATACCGATTAATTTGGCAAACGCTCCCGCTCAATCCGCTGGGGCGGGTGGCGTTATACAAAATGATGATTCTCCCCCGGTTCCTTTATATATTGCAGAATGTCCCCGTTTCCTTCCCGCGGCCTTGGTTTCGCGAGCTCGATGGGTTGGCGACCAGATTTCTTTGGGGTGGCGGGAGACCGCGGCTGGCCCTGTCGGTCTGTCGCATGCCTACCTTTGATGGAGGGCTAGGCATGACCAATCTTTACCTCTACTACCTGGCCACCCGCCTCCTGGTCGTCCATGATTGGTTCGGGGGGGGATGGTCTGACCCGGCCTACAGAGTGGAGTTAGATGCCCTGAGGTTCTCCCGTCTACAAGACCGCCTGTATGGCGCCCCTATCCCCACCTCCTGCCCCGACATCACTAAGGCGGTCTTCCTGGCTTGGCGAGTGGCGCTTCGCCATACCCGGTGGACCGGGAGGCTGACTCGCGCCACCCCGCTCTGGCATGGGATGTGGATGCGGGAGGTCGTGGAACTGGAGGGTTTTAAACCTTGGGATTTACTCGGCATCTCCCAGCTGGGGGATGTCTGGCGGGGAGGTCGCATGTGCTCATTTTCGGAGCTACAGGCATGCTTCTCCCTCCACTCGTCTCAATTTTACAGATACCTTCAACTGCGACACGCCATACGCACCTACACCCCACTGGACATTAGATTGCCGGACCATAGCCCCCGGAGGCTCAGGTCCTGCTGGGTAACCTGGGAAGGGAGGGTATCTCCAGGATACACCGTTCCCTTGTCAACAATACCCCCATGCCCCGGGAGGGCCTGAAGGAAACCTGGGAGGAGTGAGTTGGTCCCCTGGACGAGGTCGACTGGCGAGATGCCCTCATGGCCCCCAGGCTGGTGACGGCCTCTGCTAAATTGAGGCTTATTCAAATCTATTACCTCCACACTGCATATCTCACACCGGCTCGTCTGCACCGAGCGGGCCTCTCAGTTGACGCAGCTTGCCCCCGGTGCGGCTTTGCCCCGGCGGACTTTATCCACAGGGGGCTACTGGAGTGGCATAGAGGCTGACCTCACGGACGTTTTGGGGTGGGCGGTGCCACATAACCCTCACCACAGCCTACTGGTTATCACGGATGGCCTAGACGGCACGCGCGCAGAGAAACTATTTCTTATGACGGCGCTCATGGTGGCGAAGCGAGACATTGCAGCAGCCTGGAAGAGCCCACAGCCGCCTAGCTTGGCCAAATGGAGTGCTGGAGTGGACTGGTGCGCGGCACAGGAGTGGGCTCTCTACCAGGCGAGGGGCTGTCTTAAGAAGTATCGTAGGGTCTGGGGGAAATGGCTGGGCAATGTATTATGATCATGCTGTTTGGGGGGGGTGGGGGGAGTGCTCGGGGGGTGGGGGAGGAGAAGAAGTAGACCTGGGCTGTGTGGTTGTACGCTGGTGGTTCGACAGGCTCAATGTTTTTTCTGTTGTGTCACTTAAAACAATAAAACTTGTTTATCAAAAAAAAAATTACCGATTAATTTATTTCATGTCGGTTCACATCAACAAAACGGCAGCCATTACACGTTTCATCCCTACAAGGGGACTTGATCACATATATATATATATCATATATATATTATCTACTGGCGGTCGCTAGTAGATAGTTATAGTTAGGACCGAGTTTCCATAGGAAATCTCAAAATTCTATTTTGAATAACTTTGGCGCCGATTGACGAATCCTCGCGAAATTTTCGAAATAGGTGGGGCGCTCCGCTCCGCTCGTACCCTGAAAGTCTCGGGGTGATTCGTCAAGCGGGGGCCGAGAAAAAGGGGGGGTCCCAAAATGGGTTTTCCCTATGCATTTTTCCATAGGATCTTTAGTCGCAGCTACAGCCCGAACGGCTGAACAGAATTATGTGAAATTTGGCAGAGAGATAGCCATAAGGTCAAGGAAGTGCCCTTTTCAGGTCTCGTGTAAATCTGTTCAGTATTTTCTGAGAAGATAGCATTTAAAAGCATATAAATATCTATAAGTGCGCAGCGTGCGCGCACTGTGCAAACCCTGTGCGCCCACCCTGCCGTGCGCGAGCGTAATTCTGATTGGTGGATAGAGTTCAGTAAACATTCGAATCGGTCGAAATCAGGAAGTGTCGGCCGCCATTTTGTCTCTCGCAGTCTGAGGGAGTGAAAAACAAAGGGGGAGAATGTGAAAAGGGGGCAGAGTAGGGAGTTCTTGACCCCATAGCCATTGTCAGGGGGTCATAGTAGGACCTCGAAGGGCAAAAAAAAAGATTTTTATTTTTTGCGCGCACCCGAAAAAAACCTTAAAAAAAATAGAATAAAAAATCACATTTAAGTGTTTAGATATTAGGTGGCTCTAAAAAGAGCCCTTGTGTTTAATGAGTGTTTTTTGGTACCTACAAGTAAGTACCGATGCAGAGTCTAAAGTTCAAGAGGAAGACTCTGTTGCCTTCATCTGTAAAATGTACACCATCTCCTCTATAAATGCCTTGCATGTTGTAACGCAAGTTGTTGTGGTATATAGAACCCATACCATAGTCTCTGAGGAAAGCAGTAATAGATTTGTTGACATGCTTTCTTGCTTTGTCAGTCTGTGGACAATGTTGGTTGAACCAGTTCCACTTTTGCCTTTGACATATATTAGAATATACAAAGGCAGTTTGTGGAAAAAGCGACATCAATTGCACAAAGGTGTCCTTAACAAGCATTTCCAGACCTACCCCAGTTAAAGTGCCTAGGTCATTTCCACCACAGTGCACAATTATAAGGTTAGGCTGTTGGAGATGTAGAAAAGATTTCACCAAAGGCATTAATTGGTGCCACTTTAACCCTCTCTGACAAATCCATTTAATGTCTACATTTGGCAAAGCAAGGTCTCTCATCATACCTCTTTTTTCTGCATACTTTTCACTCCAGAAGACATAGCTGTGAACATCTTCCAAGGAGATCTGGATGCACTCAGGAGGTGTCTTTCAGTAGAATGGCAATATGAAAAGAAAGACAGTTGAAAAATGGAGGCATACATATGTGTTTTAATAAAAAGAACTCATTGGCTGAGTCAAACCATTTTACAGTTAAAACTAGGCTGTATGTTTACATTTTTACAAGCATGTTTTGTATTGGTTCAGAAAATTGTGTTCCCACAGAAGATTAATTTGGATTTGCTGTTAGGTTTGACAGGTCAAGCACTCTTGCTCTTTGGATTAGAAACATTGTGTGCTGAACTTCTGACCTCTCTGCTCACACCAGTGTTCCATGACCTGTTGCTATGCTAGCAGGTAGAAGTCATGTTGGGGGAAGGGATCATTTGGAAAAAGGGTTGAAATTTGCAACCAATAGAAATGTGTGATTTCATTTGAAAAAATGTGGGAAGCACTGTGATTTGAAGCTAACATGTATATGTGTAAAAAAAGAGAGGGAAACATTGCCATTTTCTGGTTCTGGTGAGAGGAGAGAGGTGTACAGCTCTGAGATTCTGACTCTGATAATCTGCTGTTTGAGTGCCACATTTCTTTGTCAACTAACTAATTTTAAAGGTTAGTTATGAGTTTGAGAGGGGATGTATGTGGTGAATTTTGATAAAAATAATAGAATTGTGATTATTCTTTTAAAGTTGTGTTTTACATTTTTTGTTTTGGGAGATATTAACATGTCTTGAACTTATAAGATATTATGAAGTATGTCTTCACCATAAGTTACGGTGTACTGGTATCACTGAGGAATACTGTTTTGTGCCTAGAATCAAACCATGAGTCTGTGTGCACACAGGAATTGTTGTCAGAGATTTTATTTGTGTTGGTCTGGTTCTGTAAGAATGGCATTTGTAGGAAAGGGTCAGCTTTTTTTTGGGAACTGTGATGGTTTGCATTCAGCATGAATCAGTATCACACAAATGGAAGGCTAATGCTAACACATTTGAAAATGATAGTGTAGATTTTGCTTCTAATCATGCAATGATTGAGCTTGGTCCTACATATACAAAACTCCAATTAATGCTTGCCACACATATACTTTTACATACATTACTACAATGTTTATGCTGTTATGGATGCATCCATGTATATGTCTCTTGTAACTGAAAATACACAGTCTGCAGAAGCAGACTCTTAGCACACACCCAGCTGCTTATATTGTAGTATCATGCTTAGTATTCACAACTGAGTGGTGTTTCAGGTAGCAGTGAGTAACGCTAATACATTCAACATCACCAAGGCTCATTCCCTTTGCTGGAGTGTAGTTAGTCACCTAGGTTACACATGTTCATGGTCACAAAAAGCTGTTTGGACATGTGATCTTTTCTGTTTCTGAAAACTGTAATGAAAATGTGTCAGACTGTTAGAGTACTTTTCACTTGCAAAAAAAACAGTAGTAAGTGTGCTTTCAAATTGGCAATCATATTTCGTTTTTTGCCTAGAATCACACCATGAGTCTGTGTGCACACAGGAATTGTTGTCAGAGATTTATTTCGTGTAACTCTGGTTCTTTTAGAATCGCATTGGTAGGAAAGGGAATGTTTTAATTGTTGTCAGAGATTTTATTTGTGATGGTCTGGTTCGTTAAGAATGGCATTTGTAGGAAAGGGTCAGGTTTTTTTTTGGAACTGTATGGTTTCCATTCAGCATAAATCAGTATCACACAAATGGGAGGCAAATGCTAACACGTTTGAAATTGATATAGTAGATTTTGCTTCTAATCATGCAATGGGTGAGCTTGATCCTACATATACAAAACTCCAATTAACCCTTGCCACACATGTACTTTTACATACATCTCTACAGTCTTCATGCAGTTGTGGAAGTCTCCATGCTGATCTCTCTTGCACAATACAATACACAGACTCCAGAAACACACTCTTTGCACACACGCAGCAGCTTGTCCTACACTCCCATGTGTACTACTCAGGCCTGTGTTGTGTTTCAGATAGCAGTGTGTATTGCAAACATATTAAACGTCACCAAGTCTCATTTCCTTTGTTCTAGTTTAATCACTCACCCAGGTAATACATGCTCATAGTGTCAAGAAGCTGTTAGGACATGTGCTCTTTTCTGCCTCTCTAAATGATAAGGAAAATGTGTCAGGCTGTCACAGTAATTATCACTTGCTCCACCACAGTAGTAAATGTGCATTAAAAAAGCCAAAGAAAATATCGCTTTCTGCCTAGAATCACACCATGAGTCTGTGTGCACACAGGAATTGTTGTCAGAGATTTAATTTGTGCTGCAGTTGTTCTGTTAACCCCTTCAGCGCTGCGCGGATTCCCCCGCGGTGCTGAAGGGTTCTAGCGCGGGCGTGGTCATGACGGAACGGTTCCGTCATGAGCACAGCTCAACCGATGCTCATGACGGAACCGTTCCGTCATGAGCATCGAAGGGGTTAAACTTGCACTTGCAGGAAAGGGGCTGTTTGTTTTCTTCATCTGTGATGGTTAGCACTCAGCAGAAATCACTTTCTCACAAATGAGAGGCAAATGCAAACACATTTGAAAATGATCATGGTAGATTTTCATTCTGCTTTAAAAGTTGTGTATTACATTTTATGTTGTGGAAGATATGTTTTTTTTATTTATTTATTTTTTTTTATTTTTTTTTTTATTGAAGTACTTTAGTTACAATAAAGATTACTGGTCAAACATATACAGTATCAAATACCATAAAAAACAGCTTCAACATAAAGGATTCTCACATAATAAAGTTAAACTTCATCCACTAAATAACCATCAGTCCGAATCAAAAAAAGAACCCCAAATTTTATCAAATTTTCTCCCACCTCCCACCCGCAGAGCATAAATTTGTTCACTCTTTCTTACTCTCCTCATTTTCTGTATCCACTCTAATTTACTTGGAATCTGTTTTGTCCGCCAGTTTTGCAGTAGTAAAGATCTTGCAACTACCGTTACTATATACAATAGTTTAGTCAATTGGGCGGATATTTTAAGATCTGAATCAAAACCATATAGTATCAGTTTTTCATTAAAAGGGAGCGTAATTTTGAAATTAATCTGGCAGAACACAAAAATATCGTCCCAAAATTCCCTTATATTGGTACAGTGAGCCATTACGTGAGACCAGTTGGCGGAAATGTGCTGAGTACATCTGAAACAGTTTGAAGGATAGTTTGGATACATTTTGGAAATGGCAGCAGGAGTACGATATAATAACCATTTCCTCAAAAATAACATTCTTCGCCAATTAGCTCCCCGAAGTATATTAAAATTAAAATGGTTAATGGTCTTCCAAGTATTCATAGATAATACATGGTTTTCTTGTTCCTTCCATTTTTTAATTACTTTTTGACTTAAATCCGTTTCCCTACTATATGCTAAGCAACGTTTCCATTCCCCTGGTCTCTTTATACACTCATTTATCAAGAGATCTTTAACCAATTGCGTTGGTTGATTAAGCTGTTCAATATCAAGTTGGCCCAAAAATTTAAAAATAGTATTATATGACAAAACCAACAAAAAATTTGTCTGAACAAGACTTGCCATCTCTCTAGGAGTTATCCAGCCTCCATTTTTTAAAAAATCAGCTACTTTACTAAATCCTACTCTGGCCCAATTGTCCACTATATCCGATCTACCTTTAATACCCATCAGTGGAAAAATACTGGGCAGTGGAGTTGTTGCATTAACTAGTGGGAGTGAATATCTATTAAACATAACAGTACGTTTTTTAAGAAACCATAAGAGAATCTTATAGCGAACTAATTTGGGGGATTTAAAAATCTGCGGGGGAGGGGGTAGCTCATTTTCGAAACAAATTAGATCGAAGAAACAATTAATAAACAAATTTTGACCTAGAGTTTGATTCCTAAATCTCGACAGATACTGTATAAAATAGGCATTATAATAATCTCTAATATTTGGCAGAGACAGTCCTCCTTGATCTAAATCAGCATAGAGAGTATTGATTGCTATACGAGGAGGCTTCTTTGCCCATACGAATGCAGAGAACATAGATTCAATCTTGGAAAAATACGTTCCTGATAAAAAACAAGGAATAGTAGAAAACAAAAAATTAAATAATGGAAGAATGGACATTTTTATCAGGGCAACCCGACCCAGGATTGATAGTGGCAGGGAGTTCCAGCGTGTAAACATTAAGCGGATTTTAGAAAGAAGGGGATCGAAGTTAAGCATATATAAGTCCGTAACTGACTGTGAGAAATAGACCCCGAGATATCTTTTGAGTTTAGTATTAATGCAACACTTTAGATCGGGATGTATTTCTGGATCTCTGTTCCCACAAATCAAAATCTCTGTTTTCTTTTTGTTTATCCGGTAACCCCCTAAGGCTTCGAATTCTTCAAAGACCTGAAGCATCTTAACTTGTGAATGAAGCTCAGGTTTAATTAATAACATAATATCATCCGCATAAAGTTTGATCTTACTTATTGAAGGAATGGGGGGAGAGATATTAACACAGTTCCTTATTGCAGCCGCAAGGGGCTCAATAAAGAACTCAAACAAAACTGGGGATAAGGGACATCCCTGTCTCGTACCTCTCTTAACGAAAACAGTACCGACCATTACCATATTTATAATAATATTTGCTTTGGCCATAGTATACAGATTTCGAATTAAATTTACAATTTTATGGGGAATACCAAAGTGCCTTAAAATAATAAAAAGTGTCTCCCAAACCACCAAATCAAACGCTTTTTCTGCATCTAATAACAAAATCAATGCTGGGATCCTTCGTGTCTCAAAATAATCTAAGGCATCAACTAAATAGTGTGTGTTTGTAAACAGTTGCCTTCCTGGAATAAAACCGTTCTGATCCGGGTGGATCAATTCTGTTGAGATTTGATTCATGCGCATTGATATTAATTTAGTAACGATTTTATAATCTGTGTTTAGTAAGGTAATTGGTCGGTACGTGTTTGGGTCTTTAGCATCCTTCCCCTTCTTCAGAAAACTCACCACCGTTCCTTCTCTAAAAGAGTCCGGGATCGTGCCTCCTTCCAACATCGAATTTAATAATAACAAAAAAATATTTGAGAAAGTACAAAAAAACATTTTAAAAAATTCCGCTGGAAATCCGTCTGGGCCAGAAGCCTTCCCATTTGGTAGGTTTTTGACCACCAATTCTACCTCTTCCACTGTGAAAGGGCATAACAATGCTTCCTGATCGGTTTGAGAAAGGCAGGGCAATGCACAATTTTCTACAAAATCCGATAGTTTTATTTGATCAATACTATGTTGCTGACTATAGATTTTATTATAGTGAGTGAGCATTATCTTCCCTACCCCAATCGAGTCTATTGTATCTATTTGAGTCGCTGGGCATCTTAATTCTCTGATCAAATTAGCCGTTGCTTGTTCTCTCACCTGCCAAGCTAGGAACTTCCCAGTAAAATTACTGTCTTCATATATTTTTTGAGAATGTCTGTGAAAAATCTCCTCGCTTTGAGCATAATAATGTGCGCTTAATGCCCTTTTGGCTTCATCTAATTGATGTGAGATCGTATTGGATGAGTTCGCCTGTCTTAATTTGTTTAAAGCTTGTATTCTTTGTTCCAGCGCGTCTTTTTTACTTTTAATTGCTTTAAATACTGCTGCATCTTTACTTATAATTATACCGCGGATAAAGGCTTTCATAGCATCCCAGATAATATTAATCGGGGCCGAGTTGACATTGCGAAATACAAAATCATTGATCTCTGTTTTCAAAGACGTTACCCACATTTCATCATTCAAGTATGTTTTGGTGAATACCCAACGCTTAGGAGTCTTTGAGTTTGGATCCAGAGCAAAATTAATAACCAACATTGCATGATCTGAGAACCCATTATGAATAGGCCTTTGATTCAACATATTAAGCTGTCTAGAGGCTAGAAAAAAGTCAATCCGTGAAAAGGACTTAAACCTGCCTGACCAACAAGTGTATTCTTTTTTTGACGGGTATTGAGTGCGCCATGGATCACAAAGGTCCAAAGTTTTTTCATAGTTAAGAATAACTTTCAATGATTTAGGTTTGACTTGTTTCCTAGATGGCGTGGTCTTATCCAGCCGTAAGTTCATAATTAGATTGAAATCTCCTCCAATAATGATATCTCCTACCACCATCAGTAAAGATTGAAATAGATCCTCATAAACTGAGGAGCAATCGTCTACCGGAGCGTATAAACTGACGAATGTAATAGGTCTCAATCTATTTTTTATTCTACAAGAGGCCCAGCACCAACGTCCTGATGCATCCTCATTTGTTTGTATGATCTCAGGATAAATATTCTTATTCAGAAATATGGCAACCCCTCGCTGAGCCTCTGAAAATGAAGAGAAACCACGATATGAGGCCCATTTTTTAAACATAGAGAATTGATCCAATTTTGCATTTGGGATATGAGTCTCCTGCAGCAATATTACCGAAGGATTTTCCGACTTAATCCATAGCTCTATGGCCCGTAGTTTCTTTTTGTTATTTAAGCCGTTCACATTGAAAGAAATAATTTTCAAACAGTCACTACTCAGTATTTAGATAGATTACATATTTTCTGGAGGAATCTCTCATTTTAGTAAACAAAGAACCACCTATCAGGCAGAGAGTAGTTAATAAAAAACATAATAATAGACCTAGCACTAAAGACTTCATTATTTTAACCCCTACAACACTCCCACCACCCCCCCAAACCCCACCCTCCAATCGCCCCCCCCCACCCCCACCATTGGCCAAGATTCCCCAACCCACGCAGACCAATGGTTCCAACCCCCTGCCAATCGGGTGACATCTCTCACCCCCTGGACCCCCTGGACTCCGCACTCCATCCTGTGCACCTGATCCTCCCCTCACCCTACCAAAAAAAAACATCATCTAACCACGACCGTCACAACTATCAGTCTATATTTAGGGAAAGAAAAAACCCCAGACCCAACAAAATCCAAGTCCAAGTCCTTTAAGACCATAGATTTCCCAAATTCTTCCAAATTTATCCTTATAAAGAGCTGGAAATGTCCCGGAGTAGTTCCTGCGCTGCTGCAATATCTGACAACATAAAAAATTTGCCTTTCACTAAAACTTTGAGTTTGGATTGCTGTGCTATCGTGGCTTGAGCTCCTTTAGCTTTAAATAATTGTAGCATCTGGACAAACTCTTTTCTTCTACGAGCAGCAGACGCAGACATGTCTGAAAAAATGCGACACTTCACGGTTTCATTGACGAAAAATTGTCTTTGCTGAATTGCCGTTGAAAGAATAGTCTCCTTAATCCGTATGTCCGAAAAATTCAATAAAATTGTTCGAGGAAGGGAAGAATTTGGGAAAGGCTGAGCGGGAAGGCGATGTGCTCGCGTAATAGTCAGGTCGCCCTCATGATTAGGGATGACTTTAGATTTCAAAAAAGAGGTGACCCACTGCAGCGTGCTGGACCCTTCAAGACCCTCCGGAACCCCCACTATGCGTAGGTTAGATCGACGATTATAGTTCTCTAAATCGTCCAATTTGGATTCAAGAGCACGTGAGGTGAGGGAGAGCTGATTTGTGTCCTGTTTGACCTTAATCATTTGATCCTCCAAACTAGAAATGCGGGTTTCGGCTTCTTGCAATCGAGCGGGGAATGCGGAAAAGAGATCTTCCATTTTATCCAGACGTTGATGGATTAAAGCTAGCTCAGATCTCTGGAACCTCTTCAGCTCTCTAACCTCGTCGAGGATTAAATTTAACATATCCTTGACTGTCATCTTCATCTCCCCCACTGTCTCAGTATCCAAATCAAGCAAAGGACTGAGATGGTCCCCATTAGAGACATTAGAGACAAATTTAGTGGTCGAAGCATCCGCCATAGTTGTTGGGGGATGTGCGGAGGGATTATCACTCGACGAAGGCGTAGAAGGCATATATAACATAGGGGGTGCCCCTAAATTAGATTTAGGCGAAGAATTAGGAGGGTGAATAATTGGAGGAGAGAGAGCAGAAGAAACTTGGGCAGACACGACATTTTTCTTTTCAAAAAGAGGAAATGATTTAGTGCCTTTAACCCCCTCCACTGGGCTTGCCTGCGTGGATGCCCCGTCTTTAAAGAACGAAGACCCTGCGATTTCTGTGCAGTGAGAAGCTTTCAAAACTGAAGATGGAGATAGAGATGAAGACAGAGTCTCACAGATAGATTCCTCGAGCTCTTCCGAACTTTCTGCACTGTGACTTCTCTCCTTTGCCTTACCATCACCGAGGCACCCCTTATTTAATAATTTGGCGGCATTCCGCGCCTCTTTAGCCTGAATGCGAGAAGCCTTCGCCTTCCGTGTATTCAACAGCTTCCCCATCCCCAAAGCAGATAGAGCAAATATAGGCCTTAATCGTTGTCGTTGTCACCGGATGCTGCTACCATAAGCTAGTTTCTGAGATATGAGAGTTCAAAAAGTTCAAAAAGAAATTTTATGTCGTTTTTGCTGAAGCTCACCTGGCGCTTGCAGCTCAGCCACCTCTCACTGTAGCAGCCGCATCCAAGACCCTCGGGCGCAGCGTCAATGCTGGGCGCAGGTACAGACACCGGCTCTGGGATGAAATAATACTGTAGACGCTGCGATGCTGCGATGCTGCGAAGTACAACGCTATGTCAGAAGCGGCACGTCTCGAAGTCCATGAACCAAGCTGCTTCCCTGCCCAGAAACGATGAAAACGATGAAAACGAGTTTTCACGGCAAGCTAGTAGCAGTATGCTGCTCCCCCGCCGTCTCAGACACGCCAGCCGCTCACGCCGTCAGCCGCCATCAACCGCGCCGGAGCTGCAGAGCTTCGAGGGGAAAGGCAGGAGCCAGGAGCCGGGAGTCCTCAGGTGCGCGTGGAGGCGTGGATCTCCATCGCGCCGTCCGCCAAGCACTTTCACGAGAGTTGTGGAAGATATGTATCTGCCTTGAACTTGTAAGATATTATGGAGTATGTCTTCCCCATAATTTAAGGTGTGCTGGTATTACCCAGGAACATTGTTTTATGCCTAAAATCACACCATGAGTCTGTGTGTTCACAGTAATTGTTGTCTGAGATTTTATTTGTGAAGTTGTTGTTCTGTAAGACTTGCACTTCCAGGAAAGGGGCAGCCTGTTTTCTTCAACTGTGATGGATAGCAGACAGCACAAATCGGTATTTCACAAATGAGAGGCAAATGCAAACACGTTTGAAATCAACAGGGTAGATTTTCCTTCCAATCTTGCAATTGCAGAGGTAGTTGTTACATGTTCAAAACTCAAATTAACCCATACCACACATGCACTGTTACATACATCTCTACAGTCTTCATGCAGTTGTGGAAGTCTCCATGCTCATCTCTCTTGCACCATACAATACACAGTCTCCAGAAACACACTCTTTGCACACACGCAGCAGCTTCTCCTACACTCCCATGTGTACTAATCAAGTCTGTGTTGTGTTTCAGATAGCAGTGTGTAACGCAAACATATTGAATGTCACCAAGGCTCATTTCCTTTGCTCTAGTCTAATCACTCACCTTGTAACACATGCTCATAGTCTCAAGAAGCTGTTAGGACATGTGCTCTTTTCTACCTCTCTAAATGATAAGGAAAAGGAGTCAGGCTGTCACAGTAATTATCACTTGATCCACCACAGTAGTAAATGTGCTTTGAAATTGCGAAAGAAAATATCGCTTTCTGCCTAAAATCACACCATGAGTCTGTGTGCACACAGGAATTGTTGTCAGAGATTTAATTTGGGCTGAAAGTTGTTCGGTAAAACTTGCACTTGCAGGAAAGGGGCTGTTTGTTTTCTTCAACTGCGATGGATAGCACTCAGCAGAAATCACTTTCTCACAAATGAGAGGCAAATGCAAACACATTTGAAATTATCATGGTAGATTTTCATTCTACTTTAAAAGTTGTGTATTACATTTTAAGTTGTGGAAGATATGTATCTGCTTTGAACTTGTAAGATGTTATGGAGTATGTCTTCCCCATAATTTAAAGTGTACTGGTATTACCCAGGAACACTGTTTTGTGCCTAAAATCACACCATGAGTCTGTGTGTTCACAGTAATTGTTGTCTGAGATTTTATTTGTGAAGTTGTTGTTCTGTTAGACTTGCACTCCCAGGAAAGAGGCAGCCTGTTTTCTTCAACTGTGATGGATAGCAGACAGCACAAATCGGTATTTCACAAATGAGAGGCAAATGCAAACACGTTTGAAATCAACAGGGTAGATTTTCCTTCCAATCTTGCAATTGCAGAGGTAGTTGTTACATGTTCAAAACTCAAATTAACCCTTACCACACATGCACTGTTACATACATCTCTACAGTCTTCATGCAGTTGTGGAAGTCTCCATGCTCATCTCTCTTGCACCAGTCAATACACAGTCTCCTGAAACACACTCTTTGCACACACAGCAGCTTCTCCTACACTCCCATGTGTACTACTCAGGTCTGTGTTGTGTTTCAGATAGCAGTGTGTAACGCAAACATATTGAATGTCACCAAGGCTCATTTCCTTTGCTCTAGTCTAATCACTCACCCTGTAACACATGCTCATAGTATCAAGAAGCTGTTAGGACATGTGCTCTTTTCTACCTCTCTAAATGATAAGGAAAAGGAGTCAGGCTGTCACAGTAATTTTCACTTGATCCACCACAGTAGTAAATGTGCTTTGAAATTGCGAAAGAAAATATCGCTTTCTGCCTAGAATCACACCATGAGTCTGTGTGCACACAGGAATTGTTGTCAGAGATTTAATTTGGGCTGAAAGTTGTTCAGTAAAACTTGCACTTGCAGGAAAGGGGCTGTTTGTTTTCTTCAACTGCGATGGATAGCACTCAGCAGAAATCACTTTCTCACAAATGAGAGGCAAATGCAAACACATTTGAAATTATCATGGTAGATTTTCATTCTACTTTAAAAGTTGTGTATTACATTTTAAGTTGTGGAAGATATGTATCTGCTTTGAACTTGTAAGATATTATGGAGTATGTCTTCCCCATAATTTAAAGTGTACTGGTATTACCCAGGAACACTGTTTTGTGCCTAAAATCACACCATGAGTCTGTGTGTTCACAGTAATTGTTGTCTGAGATTTTATTTGTGAAGTTGTTGTTCTGTTAGACTTGCACTCCCAGGAAAGAGGCAGGCTGTTGTCTTCAACTGTGATGGATAGCAGACAGCACAAATCGGTATTTCACAAGTGAGAGGCAAATGCAAACACGTTTGAAATCAACAGGGTAGATTTTCCTTCCAATCTTGCAATTGCAGAGGTAGTTGTTACCTGTTCAAAACTCAAATTAACCCTTACCACACATGCACTGTTACATACATCTCTACAGTCTTCATGCAGTTGTGGAAGTCTCCATGCTCATCTCTCTTGCACCAGTCAATACACAGTCTCCTGAAACACACTCTTTGCACACACACAGCAGCTTTTCCTACACTCCCATGTGTACTACTCAGGTCTGTGTTGTGTTTCAGATAGCAGTGTGTAACGCAAACATATTGAATGTCACCAAGGCTCATTTCATTTGCTCTAGTCTAATCACTCACCCTGTAACACATGCTCATAGTCTCAAGAAGCTGTTAGGACATGTGCTCTTTTCTACCTCTCTAAATGATAAGGAAAAGGAGTCAGGCTGTCACAGTAATTATCACTTGATCCACCACAGTAGTAAATGTGCTTTGAAATTGCGAAAGAAAATATCGCTTTCTGCCTAGAATCACAGCATGAGTCTGTGTGCACACAGGAATTGTTGTCAGAGATTTAATTTGTGCTGCAGTTGTTCTGTAATACTTGCAATTGCAGGAAAGGGGCTGTTTGTTTTCTTCAACTGTGAAGGATAGCACTCAGCAGAAATCACTTTCTCACAAATGAGAGGCAAATGCAAACACATTTGAAATTATCATGGTAGATTTTCATTCTACTTTAAAAGTTGTGTATTACATTTTAAGTTGTGGAACATATGTATCTGCTTTGAACTTGTAAAATATTATGGAGTATGTCTTCCCCATAATTTAAAGTGTACTGGTATTACCCAGGAACACTGTTTTGTGCCTAAAATCACACCATGAGTCTGTGTGTTCACAGTAATTGTTGTCTGAGATTTTATTTGTGAAGTTGTTGTTCTGTTAGACTTGCACTCCCAGGAAAGAGGCAGCCTGTTTTCTTCAACTGTGATGGATAGCAGTCAGCACAAATCGGTATTTCACAAATGAGAGGCAAATGCAAACACGTTTGAAATCAACAGGGTAGATTTTTCTTCCAATCTTGCAATTGCAGAGGTAGTTGTTACACGTTCAAAACTCAAATTAACCCTTACCACACATGCACTGTTACATACATCTCTACAGTCTTCATGCAGTTGTGGAAGTCTCCATGCTCATCTCTCTTACACCAGTCAATACACAGTCTCCAGAAACACAGTCTTTGCACACACGCACCAGCTTCTCCTACACTCCCATGTGTACTACTCAGGTCTGTGTTGTGTTTCAGATAGCAGTGTGTAACGCAAACATATTGAATGTCACCAAGGATCATTTCCTTTGCTCTAGTCTAATCACTCAACCTGTAACACATGCTCATAGTCTCAAGAAGCTGTTAGGACATGTGCTCTTTTCTGCCTCTCTAAATGATAAGGAAAAGGAGTCAGGCTGTCACAGTAATTATCACTTGCTCCACCACAGTAGTAAATGTGCTTTGAAATTGTGAAAGAAAATATCGCTTTCCGCCTAGAATCACACCATGAGTCTGTGTGCACACAGGAATTGTTGTCAGAGATTTAATTTGTGCTGCAGTTGTTCTGTAAGACTTGCACTTGCAGGAAAGGGGTAGCTTGTTTTCTTCAACTGTGATGGTTAGCACTCAGCAGAAATCACTATCTCAGAAATGAGAGGCCAATGCTAACACATTTTCAATCAACAGGGTAGATTTTCCTTGCAATCTTGTAAAGGGAGAGGTTGCTCCTACATGTTCAAAACCCCAATTAACCCTTACCACACATGTACTCTTGCACACATCTCTGCAGTCTTCATGCAGTTGTTGAAGTCTCCATGCAGATCTCTCTTGCACCTGACAATACACAGTCTCCAGAAGCACACTCCTTGCACACAAGCAACAGCTTCTCCTACACTCCCATGCTTACTATTCAGCACTGTGTGGTATTTCAGATAGCAGTGTGTAACGCTAACACATTCAACTTTACCAAGGCTCATTTCCTTTGCTCTAGTCTAATCACTCACCCAGGTTCTACATGCTCATGGACTCATGTAGCTGTTAGGACATGTGCTCTTTTCTGCTTCTCTAAACTATAAGGAAAATGTGACAGACTGTTATAGTAATTATCACTTACTGTACCACAGTAGTAAATGTGCTTTGAAATTGACAATCAAATATCATTTTCTGCCTAGAATCACACCATGAGTCTGTGTGCACACAGGAATTGTTGTCAGAGATTTAATATGTGTTGCTGTTGTTCTGTAAGACTTGCACTCGCAGGAAAGGGGCAGCTTGTTTTCTTGAACTGTGATAGTTAGCATTCAGCAGAAATCACTATCTCTCAAATGAGAGGCAAATGCTAACACATTTGAAATCAACATGGTAGATTTTCCTTCCACTCCTGCAATGGGTGAGGTAGTTCCTACATGTTCAAAACTCCAATTAACCCTTACCACACATGTACTCTTACATACATCTCTGCAGTCTTCATGCAGTTGTGCAAGCGTCCATGCAGATCTTTCTTGCAGCTGACAATACACAGTCTCCAGAAACTCATTCTAAGCACACAGGCAGCTGTTTCTCCTACACTCCCATTCAGCACTGAGTGGTATTTCAGATAGCAGTGTGTAACGCTAACACATTCAACGTTACCAAGGCTCATTTCCTTTGCTCTAGTCTAATCACTCAATCAATCAATCAATCAGTGACACTTGTAAAGCGCGCTACATACCCGTAGGGTCTCAAGGCGCTGGGGGGGGGAGCCGCTACTGCTCGAACAGCCAGGTCTTCAGCTTCTTCCTGAAGGAGAGGTGGTCTTGGGTCAGGCGCAGGTCGGTCGGGAGGGAGTTCCAGGTCTTGGCGGCCAGGTAGGAGAAGGACCTTCCTCCTGTAGTCGCTTTTCGGATGCGGGGGACGGCGGCGAGGGCGTGGTTGGCTGATCGGAGGTGGCGTTTGGGAGCGTAGAAGTTGACTCGGCTGTTGAGGTAGCTCGGGCCTTGGTCGTGTAGGGCTTTGTGTGCGTGGGTGAGGAGGCGGAAGGTGATTCTTTTGTTGACGGGGAGCCAGTGAAGGTCTCTCAGATGTCCGGAGATGTGGCTGGTTCGTGGGATGTCGAGGATGAGTCTGGCTGAGGCGTTCTGGATCCGCTGGAGTCTCTTCTGGAGCTTGGCGGTGGTACCGGCATAGAGGGCGTTGCCGTAGTCCAGTCGGCTGGTGACGAGGGCCTGGGTGACGGTCTTCCTGGTCTCGGTGGGGATCCACCAGAAGATCTTCCGTAGCATGCGTAGGATGTTGAAGCACACTGAGGAGACGTTGACTTGCCTGGTCATGGAGAGGGAGGAGTCCAGGATGAAGCCCAGGTTGCGTGCATGGTCTGTCGGTATGGGTGCGGTGCCCAGGGCGGGAGGCCACCAGGAGTCGTCCCAGGCGGAGGGAGAGGAGCCCAGAATGAGGACCTCCGTCTTGTCCGAGTTCAGTTTCAGGCGGCTGGTTGTCATCCACTCGGCTACCTCTTTCATCCCTTCGTGCAGGTTGGCTCTGGCGGCGGCGGGGTCGTTGGTCAGGGAGAGGATCAGCTGGGTGTCGTCGGCGTAGGAGATAATGCTGAGGTTGTGTTTGCGTACGATGGCCGCGAGGGGGCTCATGTAGACGTTGAAGAGGGTGGGGCTCAGAGATGATCCTTGGGGGACGCCGCAGCTGACTCCGGAGGCCTCTGACTTGTACGGTGGTAGGCGGACTCTCTGTGTTCTTCCGTCGAGGAAGGAGATGATCCATTCCAGCGCCTTGTCCTGGATTCCGATGTTGCTGAGGCGCCGTACTAGGGTGCGGTGGCAGACCGTGTCGAAAGCCGCGGAGAGGTCTAGGAGGATGAGGGCCGCTGTTTCTCCATTGTCCATCAGGGCTCGGATGTCATCGGTGGCGGCGATGAGGGCGGTCTCGGTGCTGTGGTTGGCTCGGAAGCCGGACTGTGAGGGGTCGAGGGATCCGTTCGTCTCGAGGAAGGCGGCCATCTGCTTGTTGACGGTCTTCTCGATGACTTTGGCTGGAAACGGGAGGAGCGAGATGGGGCGGTAATTCTTGAGGTCGGTGGGGTCCGCTGTTGGTTTCTTGAGTAGAGCGCTGAGTTCGGCGTGTTTCCAGCTCTCAGGGAAGATGGTGGTGTCAAAGGATGTGTTGATGATGTCTCGCAGGTGGGGTGCGATGACAGCGTCGGCCTTGTTGAAGACGTGGTGAGGGCAGGGGTCGGTCGGTGATCCGGAGTGGATGGAGTTCATCGTGCGGATGGTGTCTTCGGTGCTGATCGGGGTCCAGGCGTGGAGGGTGGTGGTGGGGGGTGGTTGCTCGGTCATGGTGTGCGTTGGTTGGTTGTTGAAGCTGTTGTGTATGTCCGCGATCTTGTTGTGGAAGTATGAAGCGAGGGAGTTGCAGAGGTCTTGCGATGGGGTGATGTCGTTGTTTCCTGCGCTGGGGTTGGAAAGCTCTTTCACGATGTTGAAGAGTTCCTTGCAGTTGTGTGCGTTGTTGTCCAACCGGTCCTTGAATGCTGTTTTTTTGGCGGCGCGGATCAGCTGGTGGTGTTTCCGGGTGGCAAGTTTGAAGGAGGTCCTGTTGTCCGGTGTCGGTTCCCTTCTCCAGACTTTCTCGAGGGCTCGGCAGTTCTTCTTGGAGCTCTTGAGTTCGTCGGTGAACCATGGGGCTTTCTTGCTGCCGGGTCTGCTGGGCGGGGTCCTCAGTGGGGCGAGTTCGTCCGCGCAGTTGCTGATCCACTTCGTGAGGTTGTCGGCAGCCTGGCTGGGGTTCGCTGAGCTGGCAGGAGGGTGCTGGCTCAGGGAGGTGGCGAGCTGGTCTGCTGTGATCTTGTTCCAGCTTCTGCGGGCGGCCTGTTGCTGGTGTTGGTGGGTCGTCATTTTCTTGAAGGTGAAGTGGACGCAGCTGTGGTCCGTCCATTGAAGCTCTGTGGCGTGGCTGAAGTCGATGTCCTTGCTGGATGAGAAGACAGCGTCGAGTGTGTGTCCGGCGAGGTGGGTGGGGGTGGACACCAGTTGCTTGAGTCCCAGGTTGGCGAGGTTGTCGAGCAGGGTGCTGGTGTTGCGGTCGTTGTTATTCTCCAGATGGAAGTTGAGGTCTCCCAGGAGGATGTAGTCAGCGGAGGGGAGGGCATGCGGGCTGACGAAGTCGGCGATGTCCTCGCTGAATGGGGTGCGTGGTCCCGGGGGTCGGTAGATCAGGGTGCCTCTGAGGGTGGTGTTCGGGTTGATGTGGATCTGGAAATGCAGGTGTTCGGCGCTGGTCAGGGTGTTGTCGGTGCTGGTCGTGAGACGGATGGTGCTCCTGTGGATGATGGCGATGCCTCCTCCCATCTGGTTGGCGTTTCGGTCCCTCCGGACGATCTTGTAGCCCTCTGGGATGGCGGTGGCGATGTCGGGCGCTGAGGAGTCGTTCATCCAGGTTTCCGTGAGGAAGGCAACGTCTGGAGCTGTGGTGTCGAGGAGGTTCCAGAGTTCGATGGCGTGTCTGTGGACGGAGCGGGTGTTGAGCAGGATACACTTGAGGTGGGTGCTGCTGGTGTTCGGCTTGGTGGGTGCTGGTGCGAGGCAGGTCCGGATGCAAGTGAACTTGCAGGCGTGGCAGTTGAAGGGTCCGTGGGTACGTCGTGGAGTGGCTTGATGGCATTCTGGGAGTCGGCCGGTGTTGAGAGCGGTGAGGGTGGCGGCGGAGTACGTCAGGCGGGTCGGTCGGGGTCCTCGTGGGCCAGGGGTCCTGGCACTGGGCGCGGTCCAGGCGCGGACGGGCGCAGACGGGCTTACCTTTGGCGCACCTTCGGCGCGCAATCGGCGAGTCCGCTGCGCGTGGCCGCTGCGCGTTCGCACGGTCGCCATTTAAGGCGAAGTGCGCGGGTGGGCGGAGCAGCTGGGAGGCGGGAGCGGGGAGGGTACAGAATAGAAAAGGGGCGGGGAAGAGCGGCGGTGGCGGGAAGGGAGGGCGGAGGGGTAGGCGGGCAGCAAGGAAGGAAACCACAACGTGTGGAAAATAAAAATTAAACAGAACAGGCACAAATTCTCGACAAAGCAAGGAAAAAAAAGAAAGTTATACTAAACAGGCACAAGTTCTCGACAAAACAGGGGCAAAAACAACCGCAGCGGCGGCAACCGGCAAACGAGGCAGCAGTGAGGCAGAGGGCAGGCAAGGGGCACACGCAGCAGCTGGTGGCCGTGCGGCGCGGGGGTGTCCCACAAGTGATTCCACATGCTCATGGTCTCAAGAAGGTGTTAGGACATGTGCTCTTGTCTGCTTCTCTAAAATATAAGGAAAATGTGTTAGGTTGTTAAAGTAATTATCACTTGCTCAACCACAGTAGTAAATATGCATTAAAATTGACAAAGAAAAAATCGCTTTCTGCCTAGTATCACACCCTGAGTCTGTGTGCACACAGGAATTGTTGTCAGAGATTTAAATTGTGTTGCAGTTGTTTTGTTAGACTTGCACTCATAGGAAAGGGTCAGCTCATATGATAGGATTTGAAAAGCTAAAAAAAAAATTATAATGAATTAAAATTACATAAAGGTATTTTTTTTTAGTTTCTTGCAGGTATTGCTGAGCAACAGTGAAAAAATTAAAAAATGCCTTTAAAGTCAAGAAAGAGAAAAGAAAAGCAACAACAACTATATTTGAACACAACTGGTAAAAAAAAAAAATAGGAGGAGAAGCTCGTGTTGGAAAAAAGAAAAAGTCTTCTGGTAAGCAAACTAAGGATTTTTTAAAAAATATCTTCAAAAAAACAAAAAATGTTAAAAATATATGCACTTCAAACAGTGTTTCAAGTACAAAGCAAGAACAGAGTCGACAGCAAAAACAAAATGCTAATGTACAATCAGAAGTAAGAAAGAGTGACTTAACACGAAAATTAGATTTTAAAAACATTCGTCGAAAAATGTTTCAGAGAAGAGTGATGTTAAATTTGCTAAAGGATGTGAAAAAATATAAGAAAAAAAACAAATTTTATATGAAAAAGAAATGTATTGAAACCATTGTTACTAAGGCATTGGAAATTAAAAGAAAATTATTCATTTTAATTTTGAACAGGATGCGTAGATTAGATAAATTAGTCAATGCAATGAAGTCACAAAGCAAAAGGAAAAGAGTAGTTAAAAAATAACTTTTGTAAAGTCTTCTTAGGAGAATGGAAGCATAGTTCAAGTACTGAACCATTTTTTCATGAAGAGAGTTATCTTCAAAGTAATAGTTTGTTGCATGCAGTTGACACCAATGGTAGAGCATATGAAGTTAGAGAAGGTTGTGTAATGGAAAAGGAGAAAATGGTTCCGAGAAATGAGGAAGAAGTGATGGCTGCTGAGGTTATGGGGAGACGTCCTAAAGCCCCAGCGTACACTTGGAATTGTAGTAGTATTTGTACTGTGCGTCAGGAATCTATTGATAAATTACGTGACTTTCTAAGAGAATATAGTAAAAAGAGTGTTAAACAGAAGATTAAGGTGCTTCAAAGACTAGATCCATGCAAAGTGAGAGAGAATACTGGTTTGCAAGGACATTCTCTGGCTTGTCTATCTAGGAAGGTTTGTCAAAGTGTTTTTCACCATTTTAGGATGCTGGCATTACATCATACTGAAATGAGAAAGTTTGTGAGAACATTGTATTTTGCTAAAAGTCCTGCACTAAAGTTAAATGAGTTGAATAATGCTCCTTTCCGTGGATCTGTATCAGATGTAGTGAAGGTTACTGATGAGATTCAGTTTTGTTATTTTGGTCCAGAACAAGAAAGTGCAGAAAATGACACAGTTATTGAGGAAAATGTGGAAGAGAATGTAGAATCCACTGTTAGTAAAAATGTTGAAGATGAAATGACAAAATGTACTATCATCTCTAATGAAAGACCAAATATTACTTGTATTTGTTGCCGGAGAAGCCATTATAAAATTCAAACAAGGAATGTTGATCTGTATAAAAAAAGTGAAAATGAAGATAATTATAAGTGGAAAGATTTTGCAACATATATATTTCTGGAAAATTGTTTTGAATTGGGTGAAGATCAGCATATTTGTAAATACTGTTATAACAAGTTAGAAGAAAATAGAATGCCGGCTAGAGCTGTACATAATAATTTAGAATTGGTTGATATTCCTGTTGAACTTTCTGATTTAAATACGTATGAGTCTATACTCATTTAATGTGTTCATCCGTTTCAGACCATAGTGCGTATGGAGCCAAAAACAGGTAAATTACCTCCTTCAGATTTACAAAGAGGCTTAAAAGGACGAGTTGTGTATTTGCCATTGGATTTGAAAAAAAATATGGAAACTATTGATGCAGATACTTTGGAAACTGAACCATTAGTTATTCTGGTTAATGGTGTACCTACCAAGAATAAGAAATTTTGGCAGGAGCTGGTAGATGTACGAAAAGTACAAAGAGCAAATTTATATTTGAAAAGGAATAATAAATGGTATGAATCAATTTATATGGATGAAGATGAAGAAGATTTATTAGGAGACACAGAAACACCAACTGGGCAAATTGAAAAAGTGGACAAGTCAAAAGAAGAAGAAATTTATGAACATTTCAGTATACATCCTCTTCATTCAAAAGAAGTTATGGCAAACACCATTGATCTCTTCCAGATGAAAAAAGCAAAAGGAACTCCTGTTAGTGTATGGGAGGAGAGCTTGGAAGCTCGTTGTTTTCGGCAGCTGTTTCCTACAGGAGAAGGTGGACGGTATGATAAACGCCCAGTACAGATTCCTGCTTCTGAGTATCGGACTACAAGATTATATGCAGAAGATCCAAGATTTCGTCAGAGTATTCCTTATTTGTTCCATCTTTTATTCGAAAGCGACTTGTCTGCACTTTCTTATGCAGTAAATCACATTTTGTGGAGTACATCTACATAATGTGTCTGCAAAGGATTTTATGAACAAAGTGCAGCAGCGAGATGATCATTTGGAATCACAATTGATCAATCTGATGGCTTGTCTGCGTGGGACAAATGAATATTGGTACCGACGCCATGGAGAATTGAAATGTATGTTACGGAATTTAGGAACTCCTACATGGTTCCTTACCCTAAGCTGTGCCGAGTACGCTTGGGATGATTTACTGGATTTTCTGCGAGAGGCAAATTCGAACATTAAAAACATCGAATACAAGACAGCAGGAGAATTGTGCTCATTGGATCCGGTTAATGTTTGCAGATATTTCAATCATAGATTTGAGGCTATGATGTCCTTCATCTGCAATAAAAAAAATCTACCTCTTGGAGAAGTTGTGGATTTCTTTTGGAGAAAAGAGTACCAAGCAAGAGGTGCTCCTCATATTCATATGCTGTTGTGGATCAAGGATGCCCCAAAATTTGGAACAGATTCTGATGATGCAGTTTTAAGTTTCATTGAAGAATATGCAACATATGCTATACCTAAAAGCACAGAAGAGAAAAAGTTAAAAGAGCAAGTTTTACGTTTCCAAAGTCATCGGTGTGGAAAATACTGTCGGCGAAAGTACAAGAGCAAAGATAAATTCTACACAAAATGTCGATTTGGATTTCCAAGACCTGTTCTTACAAAAGGAAGAGTCAATAGTTTCATGTCAGCTGTGCGACATACTATTACAAGAAAATCTCCCAAAAATACGTACAACCTAAGAAGAAAAGAAAAGTCAAAATACATAAATGACTACAACCCAGTCATTTTATCCATGTGGAATGCTAACATGGATATTCAGTATGTGGCAGACAATTCTATTGCTGTTGCTCGGTATGTCACATCGTACATCACTAAATCGGAGAAAACGGAATTGAAGGAAATGTGAGAAGAGATTTCTCACGAGAAGACTGTCAGTAAGAAGCTATACAGTTTCAGTTTAAAGATGTTATCGCATCGAGAAATTGGATCCTACGAATGCTCACATAGATTATCTTCTGCAAATCTGTACTCGAAATCAAGAAGAATAATTTGGGTAAGTTTAGGCCTTTCAGGAATGCGAAATCGGGTACTGAAATCTGTTGGAGAAATTGAATATTTGGCAGAGAACGACCCGGAGAGTACAGATATTTTGAAAACAAACATGTTGGACACGTATTACCCAAAAAGAAGTCATCATCTTGAGAACATGTGTCTCTATGAAGTGCTGCAGAACTACATTTTTTCACGGAAAGCCACAGAAGACATCAACAATGGAAAATATAAAGTCATTGGTGAGGAAGGATGTTTGGTGAAGCAAACAAAAGGAAGTTTGATTAATCACAGGAAGCTGAGTTGCGACACTACTGACAAAAAGGAATTTTACTACTTGGCACTTTTACAGCTGTTTAAACCATGGCGTTCAGAGGACGAACTACTTGGAGAATTTCAAAGCTATGAAGATTCATTTAATGCATGTAAAGATACGATTGAATGCTGTATTTTCACAAATTATGTCCAAATGTTAAATGAAGAAATTGAACAGGAAGCTACAATTGCAGCTGAAGTAGCTAGAGACAGTTCTCAAGACAGCCAAAGTTCTGGAACGCTCAGTCAAGATCCCCTAGGACAACCAATCGTAGAAAATTAAGCTGCAATAGCCATGACTGAAGTGGAAACGGCTATGAATCAAGGTCAGGAAGATTTAATAGACTTACCAAGTTTGGAACAGCAACTGAATGAAGAACAGCAACAAATTTATGAAGAAGTCAGAAAAAAAATTGATCACGGATTACTACATGAAAATAAAGAGTGCACATGCACATCATTTGAACCAATCAGGATGTATGTGAGTGGACAAGCTGGAACTGGAAAAAGTTTCTTAATTAAAGTCATCAGAAGCTACCTACAGCAAAAAACAGATTCAACTTTGTCTTGTGTTGTTACTGCTCCAACTGGGTTAGCAGCCTATAACATAAAAGGAATTACCTTACATCGCTTGCTAATGTTACCAGTGGAGCATGAGAACAAAATAGAATATCACAAGCTAACAGGAGAAGCATGCTTCGAAGTTTCAAGAGTGTTGAAGAAGATGCAATTTCTCATTATTGATGAGGTAAGCATGGTATCAAACTTAATGCTTGCCTTTGTGCATTTAAGAATGCAGTAAATTCTAAAGAGAGACTATGATGTGTTATTTGGTGGAAAACATGTTATCGTTTTTGGGGATCTTCTACCGCTCACTCCAGTTAAAGGACAACCAGTGTTTAATACTGTGACACATGAAGACACGAAGAAGTCATTAGGAAGCATTGGTAATGCAAATATTTGGTCGTTCTTTGAGTACAAAGAACTTACTACCAATATGAGGCAAGCAAACGATGAAGATTATGCAAGTATTCTGAAAGATATCAGAATTGGACTACTCACAGAAGTTGGCAGAAAAGCATTACAGAGTCGGTTGCTACATAATTTATTTCCAAAGGAAGAAATAGTTGCAGAGAAAATATACAAGAACATTGCAGAAAATAATACTGTAATCTGCTTAATGCCGACACTACGTGAATGCTCGATATTCAATGAGGAACTTTTAAAATTGGAAAAGGAAGAGATTAAGAAAATGGAAGCAGTGGACAAAATTCAGCATGAAGGAATTACTATTACATTAACAGGCAACCTGAAAAATAAATTGGATTCTCTAGAGAAGAACATTTCGAAAACAGCTGGATTAGAAAAAAATCTATATGTTTGCATGAACTGTCGAGTATTTTTAAGGAGAAATTTGGATGTGGAAAAAGGCTTAGTGAATGGAGCTATGGGTAAAGTTGTGGGTTTTGTGAAGTACCAGAAAAAAGATGGGATTGAATTTTTAAAAAAAAAAATTGATCAGATTGAAGAGGTTAAAGACATTAGTCGTTGTTCAGTTCGTTTTTTGCTTGTGAAAGACTTATATGTACGTAGGAAGCAGTTTCCGTTTTCTCTAGCATATGCTGTAACTATTCACAAGTCTCAAGGATTAACTGTAGATAGTGCTTTTGTAAACATTGGATCTACTGTGTTCAAAGAAGGTATGGCTTATGTTGCTTTGTCACGAGTTAAAACATTATCTGGCCTATTCATGATAGACTTTGATGACTCAAAAGTTAGTGCTGATGCAAATTGTGTAAAGGAGTATAATAGATTAAGAAGAACCTATGCTCCTCATTTAGGTCAGTATCCTGTGATTGAAAAACGTATTGTTTGTCGGAAAAGGAGAATTGAGAATATCTGTAATGAGGATGTACAGAAGAGAAAACAAAAGGAGAGTGATGTGATTGCAAGCAAAAAGAAAAAGGACAGTGTAGAAGAGGTTGTTGGTTGTCATTTTGAAAATAGCTCTGGTGTCAACTGCTACGCAAATGTAGTGCTGAATGTTGTATTTTATCTTGAAATTTTGCAAGAGCAGATAATAGTAAATCATGGAAAAAGATTCTGTTCTCTGCTGAGTCTCTTTTATGAGAAGCCGAGTAATGATAAAACTAAAATAGAAAGTGCTTCTGATGTTAGAAAACTTTTAGATGTATGTTGTGGTTCTACACAGTTTAAAGAAAATGTCCAGCAATATGCACAGGAATTCTTAATGTATATGCTGATGGTACTGGAAGATGAAGGGGTAGAAGTAGAACATTTATTTGGTGTCTCTTATAAATGGGAACATTGTTGCGAAAACTGTATTAACACATGCAGAAGTAATGTTGATTCTGAAAGGTGCATATATTTACCATTACCAGAAAGTAAATCAGTGTCTTTTAGTAAATTAGTTAAAGATGTGAATCACAACATGGAATGTTCTGAATGTAAATCAGAAATGTTGTCAACGTTATTTTTAAAGAAATATGGACAGTATGTAATTTTAATGGCACAACGTTGTAGAGCTGATGGAACAAAATTGGAAACTTTACTGAAGAAGTTTGTTGCTAATCAATTATCTATATCTGGAAAAACTTTTGTAGCACTTGCAATAATTTTTCATGACGGTTCTTCTATAACTTCTGGTCATTACACAGTTTATCTTAAATGTGAAAAAGGATGGACACTGTGTAATGATTCTCAATCGATTTTCAAGCAACGTTTGCCTTATGATTTACCCAATTCTTACTTAATTTTTCTGAAACCCAAATTTTAAATACTAAAATCTGCAACTGAAGAAAGCATTATTTAAATGTTAAAGGATTAAAATTGAAGATTTCACTAAAAAAGGATTTTAAAATTACTATTTGGCCTCAAGGAAAAGTAAAACAAACAATTGTGGACTTCTTTGACAGATATTATTTTGGCACATGTTCTTTTGCAACAAGTTTTACAGACGTAATTTCTTGAAAATTGTTATTGATCTTTAAAGGTATTTGTAATATATATGTGACATTTCTATCGAGGTATGTTTTAGTGAGGATACTTTTGGGGCTTTTTTAAACAATCTTTCAGATTGTTTTGTTTTTGCCCGCTGTTAAATGATGAATACAATTGTTTTCACTATTTTCAGTGAAAATCAAAACATTCTGAAAACAGCAAAAACAGGGCAAAACATTGCTTTGTTAAATATGTAAAAACATGTACTGTTTAATAAAATGTATTGTTGAATATTAATACTTTTTTTCTTTTTTCAGAACTAGAAAGAAAATTAAATAAATGTAATTCAGTTTCCTTGCAATTTAAAAAAAACAATTACTTCTAAATACGTTATTTTGATAGTCAGGTAAGTTTAAAATATCTGTATTTCTCACTCCTTCCGTTTCATGCTTCCTGTACTTCACCTCTCCTCACTCTGCTTTTTTCATTTCTCTTCCCTCTCTCTTTTCCTGCTTTACTACTCTTTTGTAACTCCTTCACTCCTTCTCTAATACTCCCCTACCTTTACTACCTCCATCACTAATTTTTCATCCATGTTTCTTTCTCTGTATCCATATGTCTTAGTCTTTCTAACTGCCGTACTCCTTCTCAGTTGTTTGCTCTCTGTATCTGTCACTCTCCCTTTCTCTGTCTTACTCTTAATTTCCTTAACATCACTGGGGCAGATTTACAAGCCCCCTGCGTCACCACTACGTCACTTTTCTTGATTTCCATTTCCTCACTCTCCATTTTTCATTTTTCCTTACCCCCTTTTCTAAACCTCATGCCATTTAAAAAAAAAGAATTAAAAATCAGATTTACAAGCCCCTTAAGCCACTTCTGCGTCTGTTTTTACATGTAAAAAGTGATGCAAAGGTGGTGCAAGGGGCTTTTAAATCTGCCCCATTGTGTGCTGACGTTTTGACCTCTCTGCTCACACCAGTATTCCATGATCTGTTGCTATGCTAACAGGAAGAAGTCATGTTAGAAGTAGGAATCATTTGGAAAGGGTTGAAATTTGCAAGTAATAGAAATGTGTTTCCATTTAAAATAAAGGTAAAGAACATGGAACGGGGGCTGGGTAGAGACTTCATGACCACCTAGTCTTTGTCAGGGAGTCCCTGAAGGTTCACTAAAGTTGAAAAAAATTTAAAAAAAAAAAAAAAAATCATAGGGTGTGCGCAGCGTGCGCGCACTCTAAAAAATAAATAAAAAGTAAATCCCAAAAACAATTTTTGGTGTTTATCTTTTATGTGGCTCTAAAAAGAGCCCTTGAGTTAATGTAGGGACAGAGGAAGAGAAAAACGAAAAAAAGAAAAAACAACTATGGCCTAGTGCAAGGATGCTCCTCAAATTTTCTCTGAATGAGATCAATACTGGCCTCACCCAGAGAAATAAGAGTACCGCAATCTATGCACCGTGTAGACAACCTCGCAAAACAAGGTCGAATATCCAGAGGTGTGGAAGAAGGTGAAGGCACAATCGCAGAAGTGCTCGGCTGAGCTGCCGAAGATGTGCTCAGCTGAGGAGCTGCAGATGTGGTTGGCTGAGCAGGTGGAGGGTTTGCTCCAGAAGCTCGACGGAAAGTCGCAGAATGCACTTTTTCAACGTGCCTTAACATAGTGTGAATGCTAAAAGAGTACTTCTTATTAACATTCCCACGAGTTAAGGTGCGGTGACAAAGTCTGCAGGTCACTTTCGGTGCATTCACCTTCTTTTGCCCCTCAGGAAAAGAAAAAAACTGCCATATAAAGGAGTCTTTCTGCTTTCTCTGCCTCTGTCTATCAAGAGTGTCCTGTTCACTCTCAAAAGATGGCTGCTGCTTTGCCATTGTCTCTCAACAACAGATTAGCTCCTTCTCCCAGGGAATCAGAACTAATAATGAGGGGAGTGGGTGTGGTGTTGGAAGAATCTGGAACTGAAAGTACTTTGAACCAATGAAAAGTGATGTTTCTTGATCACATGACTTGCCATGATGGGATTGGGTGTGGTGTTGGAAGAATCAAAAACTGAAAGTACTGAAAACCAATTAAAAGTGTTGTTTTATTAATCACATAACTCGAGGTGCGCGCACGGAACAAGCTCCCAGCGCGCACGGTGCAATTACGCATGCGCGAACGTGTACGTGCGCATGCGTATAATTATTACGCGCGTACGTAGCGCGCATACGCAACACACACGCGTGCGCGAACGTCAGCGCGCATAATCCGCGCGCATGCGCAGATTTAGCGCGCGAACTCCGCATGCATGCGCGAGTGTAGCACGCGGAGCACGTACGACGCATGCATGCGTACGTGGAGAACGTACGCATGCGCACAACACGTACGTACGCATGCGTACTGGGTGCGCGCAGCGAGCGCGCACTACAACGTACCCATGCGTACGAAGATAACGTACGCATGTGTACTTGAAAAACGTACGCATGCGTACCGGGTGCACGCTCAGAGCGCGCACCCTAAAAAATATTGAAAAAAAAAGGAATTAAACTGTTCATAAGTTAATAGGAGATATTAACTATGTTGAACAACAATATCCAAATACACATTTTTTTTTAAAAAGAGCCACACCAAAATAAAGGATACATATAAACTATAAAAATATGTATAGGTAACTTTTTGTAAAATAAATATATAAAAAATATAATAATACATTCATAAATTAGCATTTAAAAAACCTTGCAAATTCACTGAAAAAACCATAGGTTTCCCACACGTTATAGTTAGCTGGACATTTCACTCGTAAAAAGCCATTGAAATTCCACCGTTATAGTTAGTTCAGCTAACTATAACTCGCGTGCCCGCAATCCACTGCTGATGACGTCACATATCACATCACTCATGACATGGTCAGTGACATCACTGATGACATCACTGATGACAGCTCAAATGACATCACTGATGACGTCACTGATGACGTCATATATGTGATGAATTAGTTCATCTTCTCCCACCATAATATAAATTTAGAAACACCAACTCAAAATTACAGATGGCAATTTTGAAAACCATACTCTAATACCAAAAAAACCATACCTACTCATTGACTATTATATCTACATGCATCTCTACTCACCCACCTGTACAGACACTTATACTTACAGTCACTCCGTACAAGACTATCATATGCATTTATACACCTATGTAGACACTCACACACTATCAATCATCCATTGAGGTACTGACACACCTAGTCAGTCATGCAAATAATCACACTTCAATTTACTTACCTATGCAGTTACACACACTCAAGTTTAATTACTCATAAAAATAGTACCACATTCTTACGCTCTTATAGAATCATTGATACAAGCACACAATCATCCATACAGTCACTCTCACAATCACACACCCTCACATCTACCCACTTATATACTATTACACATATATATACTGTCTTTCATATATGTAGTTTGCCACAAATGTACAACTGAGATATACATTCAATCCCTAACACACACTTACATACACTCACCCAAACATACAGTCCATCACAGTTGCACTCTTAAAACCATGTACCCATAGAATCACCCACTCATACATCTATGCACAAAGTCACACACACCTCACCCACTCATACACTCAGGCACCCATACAGATACTCAGAAAACCAATCAATAACCCATATAGACAATCATATAGCTATTCACAAAACCATGCAGCCACTTATACACCAACATACAGACAGATACAGACTTTCACACAGTTTAGTCACTAGTCTGCAGTAAGATACATTTAATGACTCACTTACAGAGTCAATTACACACCTAGAAAATCATCCATTCACTCACTTTAACACCCACTTATTCTTCAACAGGCCTATTCCTTTAAATATTAAACATATAAAAACAGTTCAGAAACACATAGTCAATGGATGACGTCATCAGTGATGTCATTTGAGATGTCATCAGTGATGTCATCAGTGGTGTCACTGACCATGTCATGAGTGATGTAATATGTGACGTCATCAGCAGTGGATTGCGGGCTCGCGAGTTATAGTTAGCTGAACTAACTATAACGGTGGAATTTCAATGGTTTTTTACGAGTGAAATGTCCAGCTAACTATAAAATGTGTGAAACCTATGTTTTTTTCAGTGAATATACATATATATATATATATATTATCTACTGGCGGTTGCCAGTAGATAGTTATAGTTAGGACCGAGTTCCCATAGGAAATCTGAAAATTCTATTTTGAATAACTTTGGCGTCTGTTGACTTATCTCCGTGAACTTTTCAAAACTAATGGGGCGCTCCGCTCAGCTCCTACCCTGAAAGTCTCGGGGTGATTCATCAAGCGGGGGCTGAGAAAAAAGGGGGGTCCCAAAACGCATTTTCCCCATGCATTTTCCCATAGGACCTTTAGTCGAAGGTACAGCCCGAACGGCTGAACAGAATTACTTGAAATGTGGCAAAGAGGTAGTCCTCAGGTCAGGCATGTGCCTTTTGCATATATGGTGTCAATCTGTTCAGTAGTTCCTGAGAAAATTGCAGTTACCAGTACATAAATATCTATATGCACGCACTAAATGTCCGCGAGCGTAATTCTGATTGGTGGTTAGATGTCAGTCAACATTCAAATCGGTCGAAATCAGGAAGTGTGGGACGCCATTTTGTGTGTGACAGTGAAAAAGAAAGATGGAGAACGTGAAAAGGGGGCAGGGTAGAGAGTTCCTGACCCCCTAGCCTTTATCAGGGGGTCCCTGAAGGATCCCGAAGGGTGAAAAAAACATTTTATTTTTTTTCTAAAAATCGCGGGGTGCGCGCACCGTGCGAGCACAACGGAAACAAATTCGTAAAAAAACTAGAATTAAAAATCAAGTTTAAGTGTTTAGATGTTGGTTGGCTCTAAAAAGAGCCGTTGTGTTCATTGAGTGTTTTTTGGTACCTACAAGTAAGTACTGATGCAGAGTCTAAAGTTCAAGAGGAAGACTTTGATCCCTTCATCTGTGAAATGTACACCGTCTCCTCTATAAATGCCTTGCCAGTCCCCTCACTATTTCTTCTAATTTCCTGGGACAAGGAGATGAACAGCTATCAATTTTACTTGAAAATTGCAGAACAGCAGTCTACTTCAAGGAGTGAGGAGGAGACCTGGATGCACTCAGAAGGTGTCTTTCAGTAGAATGGCAATATGAAAAGAAAGATAGTTGTAAAATGGAGGCTTACATACTTTTCTTTTAATAAAAAGAACTCATTGGCTGTTTCAGACCATTCAACACTAAAAACTAGGCTGTATGTTTACATTTTTAAAAGCATGTTTTGTATTGGTTCAGAAAAATGTGTTCCCACAGAACATTACTTTAGATTTGTTGTTAGGTTTGAAAAGTCAAGCACTCTTGTTCTTTGGATTAGAAACATTGTGTGCTGAACTTCTGACCTCTCTGCTCACACCAGTGTTCCATGATCTGTTGCTATGCTAGCAGGCAGAAGTCATGTTGGGGGTAGGAATCATTTGGAAAGGGTTGAAATTTGCAACCAATAGAAATGTGTGTTTCCATTTAAAAGAAAGGTGGAGAACGTGAAAAGTGGGTAGGGTAGAGTTCCTGACCCCCTAGCCTTTGTCAGGGGGTCCCTGAAGGATCCCGAAGGGTGAAAAAAACATTTTATTCTTTTCAAAAAATCGCGGTGTGCGTGCACGGTGCGCGCACCATGCGCGCACGGCGGAAAACAATTCGTAAAAAAAAATATAATTAAAAATCAAGTTAAAGTGTTTAGATGTTGGTTGGCTCTAAAAAGAACCGTTGTGTTCATTGAGTGTTTTTTGGTACCTACAAGTAAGTACCGATGCAGAGTCTAAAGTTCAAGAGGAAGACTCTGTTCCCTTCATCTGTGAAATGTACACCATCTCCTCTATAAATGCCTTGCATGTTGTAACGCAAGTTGTTGTGGTATATAGAACCCATACCATAGTATCTGAGGAAAGCAGAAACAGACTTATTGACGTGCTTTCTTGCTTTCTCAATCTGCGGACAATATTGGTTGGACCAGTTCCACTTTTGCCTTTGGCATATATTAGAAAATACAAAGGTAGTTTGTGGAAAAAGTGACATCAATTGCACAAAGGTGTCCTTAACAAGCATTTCCAGACCTACCCCAGTTAAAGTGCCTAGGTCATTTCCACCACAGTGCACAATTATAAGGTTAGGCTGTGGGAGATGTGGAAAGGATTTCACCAAAGGCATTAATTGGTGCCACTTTAACCCTCTCTGACCAATCCATTTAATGTCTATATTTGGCAAAGCAAGGTCTTTCACAATACCTCTTTTTTCTGCATACTTTTCACTCCAGAAGATATAGCTATGACCTACAATCCACACTGTGAACATCTTTCAAGGAGATCTGGATGCACTCAGAAGGTGTCTTTCAGTAGAATGGCAATATGAAAAGAAAGATAGTTGTAAAATGGAGACATACATACTTTTTTTTTAATAAAAAGAACTCATTGGCTGTTTCAGACCATTCAAAACTAAAAACTAGGCTGTATGTTTACACTTTTAAAAGCATGTTTTGTATTGGTTCAGAAAAATGTGTTCCCACAGAACATTACTTTGGATTTGCTGTTAGGTTTGAAAAGTCAAGCACTCTTGCTCTTTGGATTAGAAACATTGTGTGCTGAACTTCTGACCTCTCTGCTCACACCAGTGTTCCATGATCTGTTGCTATGCTAGCAGGGCGAAGTCATGTTGGGGGTTGTAATCATTTGGAAAGGGTTGAAATGTGTGTTTCCATTTAAAAAAATGTGGGAATCAATGTGATTTGAAGTTAACATGTATATGTGTGAAAAAAGAGAGGGAAAGTTTGCCATTTAATGCTTCTGGTGAGAGGAGTACAGCTCAGAGATACTGGCTCTGATAATCTGCTGTGTGAGTGGCATCTTTCTTTCTCAACTAACTACTTTTAAAGGTGAGTTATGAATTTGAGAGGGGATGTATGTGGTGCATTTTGATATAAATAATAGAAATTTGTTTCTTCTTTTAAAGTTGTGTTTTACATTTTATGTTTTGGAAGATATTTAACTGCTTTGAACTTGTAAGATATTATGGAGCCCGGGAATACTGTTTTGTGCCTAGAATCATGAGTCTGTGTGCACACAGGAATTGTTGTCAGAGATTTAATGTTTGTTGCTCTTGTTCTGTAAGACTTGCACTCGCAGGAAAGGGGCAGCTTGTTTTCTTGAACTGTGATGGTTAGCATTCAGCACAAATCACTATCTCACAAATGAGAGGCAAATGCTAACACATTTGAAAACAACAGGGAAGATTTTCCTTCCACTCCTGCAATGGGTGAGGTAGTTCCTACATGTTCAAAACTTCAATTAACCCTTACCACATGTGCTCTTACATACATCTCTGCAGTCTTCATGCAGTTGTGCAAGCGTCCATGCAGATCTCTCTTGCACCTGACAATACACAGTCTCAAGAAACATACTCTTAGCACACAGGCAGCTGCTTCTCCTGCTCTCCCATGCTTACTATTCAGCACTGTGTGGTATTTCAGATAGCAGTGTGTAACTCTAACATATTCAACGTCACCAAGGCTCATTTCCTTTGCTCTAGTCTAATCACTCACCCAGGTTCCCCATGCTCATGATCTCAAGTAGCTGTTAGGACATATGCTCTTTTCTGCCTCTCTAAACTGTAAGGATAATGTGTCAGGCTGTTACAGTAATTATCACTTGCTCTACCACAGTAGTAAATGTGCTTTGAAATTGCCAATCAAATATCGTTTTCTGCCTAGAATCACACCATGAGTCTGTCTGCACATAGGAATTGTTGTCAGCGATTTAATTTGTGTTGCTCTTGTTGTGTAAGATTTGCACTCGTAGGAAAGGGTCAACTCATATGATAGGATTTGAAAAGCTCAAAAAATATATAGTAATATATTTAAATTACATAAAGGTATTTTTTTTTTAGTTTCCTTTAGGTATTGCTGAACAACACTGAAATAAATTAAATATGCCTATAAAATCAAGAAAGAGAAAACAACAGCAAAAACATCTATATTTGAAGACAACTGGACAACAGAAATTAGTTGAAGAACCTCATGTTGGAAAAAAGAAAAAGTCTTCTGGTAAGCAGATTAAGGATTTTGTTTTAAATATCCTCAAACATAAAAAAAAATTAAAAAATATATCCACTGCAAATAGTGTTTCAAGTAGAAAACAACAGGACAATAGAAAGAAAATACTAAATGCTAATGTACAATCAGAAGCAAGAAAGAATGACTTAAAAAGAAAAACAGAATTTAAAAACATTCGTAGAAAAATGTTTCAGAGAAGAGTGATGTTCAATTTGCTAAAGGATGTGAAAAAATATAGGAAGAAAGCTAAATTTTATAAAAAAAAGAAACATATTGAATCAATTGGTGCAAAGGCTTTGGAATTAAAAAGAAAACTATTTATTTTAATTTTGAACAGGATCCGTACATTAGATAAAATATTCAATGTAATGAAGTCAAAAAGCAAAAGTGTGAAAAAAAAAAAACTTTTCTAAAGTGTTCTTAGGAGACTGTAAGCATAGTTCAAGTACTGAACCATTTTTTAATGAAGAGAGTTATCTTAAAACTAATAGTTTGCTGCAAGCAGTTGACACCAGTGGTCGAGCTTATGAAGTTAAAGATGGTTGTGTAATGGAAAAGGAGAAAATGGTTCCAAGAAATGAGGAAGAAGTGTTAGCTGATGAGGTTATGGGGAAACGTCCTAAAGCCCCAGTGTACACTTGGAATTGAAGTAGTATTCGTACTGTACGACAAGAATCTATTGATAAATTACGTGACTTTCTAAGAGTATATAGTAAAAAAAGTGTTAAACAGAAGATTAAGGTGCTTCAAAGACTAGATCCATGCAGAGTGAGAAAGAATACTGGTTTGCAAGGACATTCTCTGGCTTGTCTTTCTAGGAAAGTTTGTCAAAGTGTTTTTCACCATTTTAGGATGCTGGCATTACATCATACTGAAATGAGAAAGTTTGTGAGAAGATTGTATTTTGCTAAAAGTCCAGCACTAAAGTTAAATGAGTTGAATAGTGCTCTGTTCCGTCGATCTGTATCAGATGTAGAGAAGGTTACTGATGATATTGAGTTTTGTTACTTTGGTCCAGAACAAGAAAGTGCAGGAATTGACACAGTTATTGAGGAAAATGTGGAAGAGAATGTAGAACACACTGTTAGTAAAATTTTTGAAGATCAAATGACAAAATTTACTATCATCTCCAATGAAAGACCAAATATGACTTGTATTTGTTGCCGGAGAAGCCATTATAAAACTCAAACAAGGAATGTTGATCTCTATAAAAAAAGTGAAAAAGAAAATAATTATGAGTGGAAGGATTTTGCTACATATTTATTTCTGGAAAATTGTTTTGATTTGGGTGAAGATCAGCGTATTTGTAAATACTGTTATAACAAGTTAGAAGAAAATAAAATGCCAGCTAGAGCTGTACATAATAATTTAGAATTGGTTGATATAATCCTCCAGAACTTTGTGATTTAAATATGTATGAGTCTGTACTCATTCAATGTGTCCATCCGTTTCAGACTATAGTACGTATGGAACCCAAAACAGGTAAATTACCTCCTTAAGATTTACAAAGAGGTTTAAAAGGAAGAGTTGTCTATTTGCCATTAGATTTGAAAAAAATATTGAAACAATTGATGCAGATAGTTTTGAAACTGAACCATTAGTTATTCTGGTGAATGGTGTACCTACAAAGAATAAGAAAGTTTGGCAGGAGCTAGTAGATGTACGAAAAGTACAAAGAGCAAATTTATATTTGAAAAGAAATAACAAATACTATGAATCAATTTATATGGATGAAGATGAAGAAGTTTTACTAGCAGACACAGGAATAGCAACTGGGCAAACTGAAAAAGTGGATAAGTCAAAAGAAGAAGAAATTTATGAACATTTCAGCATACATCCTCTTCATTCTAAAGAAGTCATGGGAAACACTATTGATCTGTTTCAGATGAAAAAAGCAAAAGGAACTCCCGTGAGTGTATGGGAGGAGAGCTTGGAAGCTCGATGTTTTCCCCAGCTGTTTTCTACAGGAAAAGGTGGACGATGTGATGAACGTCCAGTACAGATTCCTGCTTCTGAGTATCGGACTACAAGATTATATGCAGGAGAGCCAAGATTTCATCAAAGTATTCCTTATTTGTTCCATCTTTTATTTGAAAGTGACTTGTCTGCACTATCTTATGCAGTAAATCACATTTTAAAAACTGGTGTACATCTACATAATGTGTCTGCAAAGGATTTTATGAACAAAGTGCAACAGCGAGATGATCATTTGGAATCTCAATTGATTAATCTGATGGCTTGTCAGCGAGGGACTAATGAATATTGGTACCGACGCCATGGAGAATTGAAATGTATGTTACGGAATTTAGGAACTCCTACATGGTTCCTTACCCTAAGCCGTGCTGTGTACGCTTCGGATGATTTACTGGATTTTCTTCGAGAGACAAATTCAAATATTGAAAACATCCAATACAAGACAGCAGGATAATTGTGCTCATTGGATCCGGTTAATGTTTGCAGATATTTCAATCATAGATTTGAGGCTATGATGTCCTTCATCTGCAATAAAAAAAATCCACCTCTTGGAGAAGTTGTGGATTTCTTTTGGAGAAAAGAGTACCAAGCAAGAGGTGCTCCTCATATTCATATGCTGTTGTGGATCAAGGATGCCCCAAAATTTGGAACAGATTCTGATGATGCAGTTTTATCTTTCATTGAAGAATATGCAACATGTGCTATACCTAAAAGCACAGAAGAAAAAAACTTAAAAGAGCAAGTTTTACGTTTCCAAAGTCATCGGTGTGGAAAATACTGTCGACGAAAGTACAAGAGTAAAGATAAATTCTACACAAAATGTCGATTTGGATTTCCACGACCTGTTCTTTCAAAAGGAAGAGTAAACAGTTTTATGTCAGCTGTGCGACATACCATTACAAGAAAATCTCCGAAAAATACCTACAACCTAAGAAGAAAAGATGAGTCAAAATATCTAAGTGACTACAACCCAGTTATTTTATCCATGTGGAATGCTAACATGGATATTCAGTATGTAGCTGACAATTCTATTGCTGTTGCTCGGTATGTCACATCTTACATCACTAAATCTGAGGAAAACGGAATTGAAAGAAATGTGGGAAGAGATTTCTCATGAGAAGACTATCAGTAAAAAGCTATACAGTCTCAGTTGAAAGATGTTATCGCATCGAGAAATTGGGTCATACGAATGCTCAGATAGGTTATCATCTGCAAGTCTGTACTCAAAATCCAGAAGAATAATTTGGGTAAGTTTAGGCCTTTCAGGAATGCGAAAACGGGTACTGAAATCTATTCGAGAAATTGAACGCTTAGCAGAGAGCGAACCAGAAAGTACAGACATTTTGAAAACAAACATGTTGGACACATATTACCCAAACAGAAGTCATCATCTTGAGAACATGTGTCTCTATGAAGTGCTGCAGAACTACATTTTTAAACGGAATGCCACAGAAGACATCAACAATGGAAAATATAAAGTCATTGGTGAGGATGGATGTTTGGTGAAACAAACAAAAGGAAGTTTGATTAATCACAGGAAGCTGAGTTGCGACACTACTGACAAAAAGGAATTTTACTACTTAGCACTTTTACAGCTGTTTAAACCATGGCGTTCAGAGGATGAATTACTTGGAGATTTTCAAAGCTATGAAGATTCCTTTAATGCATGCAAAGATAGCATAGAATGCAGTACTATTACAAATGATGTACAAATGTTAAATGAAGAAATTGAACAAGAAGCTACAATTGCAGCTGAAGTAGCTAGAGACAGTTCTCAAGACAGTCAAAGTTCTGGTACGTTCAGTCAAGATCGTCTAGGACAACCAATCGTAGAAAATGAAGCTGCAATAGCCATGACTGAAGTGGAAACAGCTATGAATCAAGCTCAGGAATATTTAATAAACTTACCAAATTTGGAACAACAACTGAATGATGAACAACAACAAATTTATGAAGAAGTCACAAAACAAATTGATCATGGATTACTACATGAAAATAAAGAGTGCTCATGCACATCATTTGTACCAATCAGAATGTATGTGAGTGGACAAGCTGGAACTGGAAAAAGTTTCTTAATTAAAGTAATTAGAAGCTACCTACAGAAAATAACTGATTCAACTTTGTCTTGTGTTGTTACTGCTCCAACTGGATTAGCAGCATATAACATAAAAGGAATTACCTTACATTGTTTGCTAATGTTACCAGTAGAGCATGAGAACAAAATAGAATACCACAAGCTAACAGGAGAAGCATGTTTTGAAGTTTCAAGAGTGTTGAAGAAAATGAAAGTTCTCATTATTGATGAGGTAAGCATGGTATCAAACTTAATGCTTGCCTTTGTGCATTTAAGAATGCAGCAAATTCTAAAGACAGACTATGACGTGTTATTTGGAGGAAAACATGTTATAGTTTTTGGGGATCTACTGCAGCTCACTCCAGTTAAAGGACAACCAGTATTTAAATTCTCTTACACATGAAGACACGAAAAAGTCGTTAGGAAGTGTGGGTAATGTGAATATTTGGTCATACTTTGAGTACAAAGAACTCATTACCAATATGCGGCAAGCAAATGATGATGATTATGCTAGTATTCTCAAAGATATCAGAATTAGACTACTCACAGAACATGGCAGAAAAGCTTTACAGAGTCGATTGCTATGTAATTTGTTTCCAACAGAACAAATAGTTCCAGAGAAAATATACAAGAAAATTGCAGAAAAAAATACTGTAATCTGCTTAATGCCAACACTACATGAATGCTCTATATTTAATGAAGAACTTTTGAAATTGGAAAATGAAGAGATTATAAAATGGAAGCCTTGGATAAAATACAGCATGAAGGAATAACTATTATATTGACAGGCAAATTGAAAACTAAATTGGATTCTCTTGAGAAAAACATATCGAAAACAGCTGGTTTAGAAAATAATCTAAGACGTAATTTGAATGTAGAAAAAGGTTTAGTGAATGGAGCTATGGGTAACGTTGTGGGTTTTGTTAATTACCAGAAAAAAGATGGAATTGAATTTTTAAAAATAAAATTTGATCAGATTGAAGAGGTTAAAGACATTAGTCGTTGTTCAGTTCGTTTTTTGCTTGTGAAAGACTTATATGTACGTAGGAAGCAATTTCCGTTTTCTCTAGCATATGCTGTAACTATTCACAAATCTCAAGGATTAACTGTAGATAGTGCTTTTGTAAACATTGGATCTAGTGTGTTTAAAGAAGGTATGGCATATGTTGCTTTGTCACGAGTGAAAACATTATCTGGTTTATTCATGATAGACTTTGATGACACAAAAGTTAGTGCTGATGCAAATTGAGTAAAGGAGTATAATAGATTAAGAAGAACCTATGCTCCTCATTTATGTCAGTATCCTGTGTTTGAAAAACGTGTTGTTTGTCAGAAAAGGAGACTTGAGAATATCTGTAATGAAGATGTACAGAAAAGAAAACAAAAAGAGAGTGATGTGATTGCAAGCAAAAAGAAAAAGGACAATGTTGAAGAGGTTGTTGGTTGTCATTTTGAAAATAGTTCTTGTGTCAACTGCTACGCTAATGTAGTGCTGAATGTTGTATTTTATCTTGAAAGTTTGCAAGAGCAGATAATCCTAAATCATGAAAAAAGATTTTGTTCTCTGCTGAGTTTCCTTTATGAGAAGTTGAGTAATGATAAAACTAAAATAGAAAGTGCTTGTGATGTTAGAAATCTTTTAGATGTATGTTCTGGATGTACACAGTTTACACAAAATGTCCAGCAAGATGCACAGGAATTCTTAATGTATCTGCTTATGGTACTGGAAGATGAAGGGGTAGAAATAGAAAATATGTTTGGTCTCTCTTATAAATGGGAATATTGTTGTGAAAACTATATGAACACATGCAGCACTAATGTTGATTCTGAAAGGTTTATACATTTAACATTACCAGAGAGTAAATCAGTGACTTTTAGTAAATTAGTTAAAGATGCAGATCACAACATGGAATGTTCTCAATGTAACTCAGAAATGTTATCAACGTTATTTTTAAAGAAATATAGACAGTATATAATTTTAATGGTACAATGTTGTAGAGCTGATGGAACAAAATTGGACACTTTAATAAAGGAGTTTGTAGGAAATCAATTATCAATATCAGGAAAGACTTTTGTTGCAGTTGCAATAATTTTCCATGATGGACATTCTATAACTTCTGGTCATTACACAGTTTATCTAAAATGTGAAAAAGGCTGGATACTGTGTAATGATTCTCAATTGATTTTCAAGCAACGTTTGCCTGCAGAGTTACCAAATTGCTACTTAATTTTTCTGAAACCAAAATTTTAGACACAAATTGCAGCATCTGAAGAAACCATTATTTCGATTTTATAGGATTACCATTAGATATTTCACCTAAAAAGGATTTAAAAATTACCATTTGGCATCATGGAAAGGTAAATGTTTCCATTGTGGACTTCTTTGACAGATATTATTTTGGTGTATGTGCTTAAGCAACAAGATTTACAGACGTTATTTATTGCAAATAGTAATTGTTCTTAGAATATATTTTTAATATATATGTTGCATTTCTATCAAGGTATGTTTTACTGAGGATAGATTCAGGGCTTTCTTAAACAATCTTTCAGATTGTTTATTTTTTTGCCCGCTGTTAAGTGATGAATACAATGGATATCACTATTTTCAGTGAAATTCTATATATTCTGAAAACAGCAAAAAAGGGCAAAAAATTACTTTGTTAAATATGAAAATATGTGTACTGTTTTCTATCAATCAATCTATCATAACACTTGTATAGCGCGCTACTCACCCGGAAGGGTCTCAACGCGCTTGGGGGAAGGGGGCCGCTACTGCTCGAACAGCCAGGTCTTGAGTTGTCTCCTGAAGGCGAGGTGGTCCTGGGTCAGCCGAAGGTGGATGGGGAGGGAGTTCCATGTCTTGGCAGCCAGGTGGGAGAAGGATCTGCCTCTGGCGGTGGCTCTTTGGATGCGTGGTACAGCGGCGAGGGCGAGGCTGGCGGACCGTAGCTGGCGGGTGGGCGTGTGGAAGGTCAGGCGGTCGTTGAGGTACTTGGGGCCCAGGTCGTGGAGAGACTTGTGTGCGTGGGTGAGGAGCCTGAACGTGATCCTCTTGTTGACGGGGAGCCAGTGCAGGTTCCTCAGGTGGCCGGAGATGTGGCTGCGATGAGGGATGTCCAGTATGAGTCGTGCGGAGGCGTTCTGGATGCATTGTAGTCTTTTCTGTAGCTTGGCTGTGGTGCCGGCTGGTGACGAGGGCCTGGGTGACCGTCTTCCTGGTTTCGATCGGGATCCATCGGAAGATCTTGCGGAGCATGCGGAGGGTGTGAAAGCATGAAGAGGAGACGGCGTTGGCTTGTCTGGTCATCGAGAGGGAGGAGTCCAGGATGAAGCCCAGGTTGCGTGCTTGGTCTGTCGGCTTTGGGGCGGTGCCCAGGGCTGGGGGCCACCAGGAGTCATCCCAGGCAGAGGGCGATGGTCCAAGGATGAGGACTTCCATCTTGTCTGAGTTCAGTTTCAAGCGGCTGTTCTTCATCCACTCGGCAACGTCTTTCATCCCTTCGTGGAGGCTGGTTCTGGCGGTGTCGGGGTCTCTGGTGAGGGAGAGGATCAGCTGGGTGTCGTCGGCGTAGGAGATGATGTTGAGGTTGTGTTGGCGTGCGATGGCTGCGAGAGGTCTCATGTAGACGTTGAAGAGGGTGGGGCTGAGTGATGATCCTTGCGGGACGCCGCAGATGACTTCGGTGGCCTCGGAACGAAACGGGGGGAGTCGGACTCTCTGTGTTCTTCCAGCGAGGAACGAGATGATCCACTTCAATACCTTCTCTTGTATGCCGGTGTTGCTGAGGCGTTGGACTAGGGTGCGGTGGCAGACAGTGTCGAACGCGGCGGAGAGGTCCAGGAGGATGAGTGCCGCTGTTTCCCCGTAGTCGAGAAGGGCTCGGATGTCGTCGGTGGCTGCGATGAGGGCGGTCTCAGTGCTGTGGTTGGCTCTGAAACCGGACTGCGAGGGGTCGAGGGATCCATTCATCTCGAGGAAGGCGGCAAGCTGTCTGTTGGCGATCTTCTCGATGACTTTGGCAGGAAAAGGGAGTAGCGAGATGGGGCAGAAGTTTTTGAGGTCGGTGGGGTCCGCTGTTGGTTTCTTCAGTAGGGCGCTGAGCTCTGCATGCTTCCAGCTCTCAGGGAAGGTGGCGGTGTCGAAGGAGGTGTTGATGACATCTCGGAGTTGGGGTGCGATGGTGGAGTCGGCCTTGTTGAAGACGTGGTGGGGGCAGGGGTTAGTCGGAGATCCGGAGTGGATGGTGTTCATCGTGTGGGCTGTGTCTTCGGTGGTCACTGCGGTCCAGGAGCGGAGGGTGGCAGTGGGGTGCGTTGGTTCGGCGGTTGGGTGCGAGGATGGTGCGCTGAAGCTGTTGTGGATGTCGGCAATCTTGCGGTGGAAGAACGAGGCGAGGGAGTCGCAGAGGTCTTGTGAAGGGGTGATGTCGTTGTTGCCGGTGCTGGGGTTGGAGAACTCCTTGAAGATGCTGAAGAGTTCCTTGCTGTCGTGGGCGTTGTTGTCCAGTCAATCCTTCAGTGATTTCTTCTTGGTGGTGCGGATGAGCTGGTGGTGCTTGCGGGTCGCGTGTTTCAGGGCGGTCATGTTGTCAGTGGTCCGGTCAAGGAGCCAGGCTTTCTCGAGGGTGCGGCAGGTCTTCTTGGAGTCCTTGAGTTCGTCGGTGAACCAGGGGGCCTTCTTGCTTCTGGGTTTGCTGGGAGGGTTCTTCAGTGGTGCGAGGTCATTGGCGCAGGCGGTCAGCCACTTCGTGAAGTTGCGGGTTGCTTCGTTGGGGTCCGGTGTGCTGGCAGGTGGGTTCTGGCTGAGGGCGGTGATCTTGCTCCAGCTTCTGTGGGGAGCCTGTTGTGGGTGGTGGTGGGTGGTGGTTTTTCTGAACCTGAAGTGGACGCAGCTGTGGTCGGTCCAGTGAAGTCCGGTGGAGTGGCTGAAGGCGATGTGCTTGCTGGATAAGAAGACAGGGTCAAGCGTGTGGCCGGCGTAGTGGGTGGGGGTGTTGACCAGTTGCTTGAGTCCGAGGTTGGAGAGGTTGTCCAGCAGGGTGACGGTGTTGCAGTCCTTGTTGTTCTCCAGGTGGAAGTTGAGGTCCCCTAGGAGGATGTAGTCGCGGAGGGGAGGGCGTGTGGGCTGATGAAGTCCGTGATGTCTTCGCTGAATTGTGTGCGTGGTCCCGGGGGTCTGTAGATGAGGGTGCCTCTGAGGGTCGTCTTTGGGTCGGTGTGAATCTGGAAGTGGAGGTGTTCGGCAGTGGTGTAGGGGTCGTCGGTGTTGGTCGTAATGTGGATGGTGTTCTTGTGGACGATGGCGATGCCTTCCCCAGTCTGGTTGACGCGGTCCCTCCTGATGAACTTGTATCCATCCGGGGGCTGTGGAGGCGTTCATTCAGGTTTCAGTGAGGAACGCGACGTCTGGTGATGTTGTGTCGAGTAGGTTCCAGAGTTCGACGGCGTGTCTGTGGACGGAGCGGGTGTTGAGCAGGATGCACTTCAGGTGGTTGCTGCTGGGGCTCGGCTTGGCGGGTGCGATGCATGTTCGGAGGCAGGTGAACTTGCAGGTTGTGCAGGTGAAGGGTCCGTGGAAGCGTTTCGGGGTGGCCCGGCAGCAGGCGGGGTTTCGGCAGGCATTGAGTGCGTTGAGTGCGGCGGCGTCGTAGGTGTGTTGGGTCGTCTGGCATTGGTGGGGGCCAGGGGTCCTGGCGCTGGGCGCGGTCCAGGCGTGGATGGGCGTAGATGGGCTAACCTTTGGCGCGCCTTCGGCGCACAATCGGCGCGCCCGCTGCGCGTGACCGCTGCGCGTCCGCGCGGTCACCATTTATGGCGAAGTGGGAGGGAGGGAGGAGCAGCTGGGAGGCGGGAGCGGGGAGGGCACAGAAGGAAAAGGGGGCGTGGCCGCTAGCACGGCGGCGGGAAGCGAGGAGCGAGGTGGGCAGGCACAGGGGGACAGAGAGACAGCACAGGCAATGACAAGAATATCAACAACTGTAAATGGGAGACAAAAACGGATAACAAAATGCTGGGAAAACAAAAGCAAACCAAATGTAATTGACAGTACACGCAAATACGGCGGGGGCGGGATCGGCGAGGCTGGCTCAGCGAGGCTGCGGGCAACAGCGCGGCAAGACACACACACAACAGCTGGTGGCCGTGCGGCGCGGGGGTGTCCTGAACAGGTCACACTCACCTGCACCGCGCGGTGGCCATTTATGGCTAAGTGGGAGGGAGGGAGGAGCAGCTGGGAGGCAGGAGCGGGGAGGGCACAGAAGGAAAAGGGGGCGTGGCCGCTAGCACGGTGGTGGGAAGTGGGGAGCGGGGCAGGCAGGCACAGGGGGGCAGAGAGACAGCACAGGCAATGACAAGAATATGAACAACTGTAAATGGGAGACAAAAACGGATAACAAAATGCTGTTAAATATTACTACTTTTTTTCTTTTTTTTCAGATCTAGAAAGAAAATTTAGGAAATTGAATCCTTTTTTCTTGCAATTAAAAACAACCATTTATTTCTAATTAAGTTATTTTGTTGGTCTGGTAAGTTTAAAATATCTGTATTTCTCACCCCTTCACTTTCATGCTCCCTTTTCTTCACCTCTCCTCACTCTGCTTTTCTCATTCCTCTTCCCTCTCTCTTCTTGCTTTACTGCTCTTTCGTAACTCCCTCACTCCTTCTCTACTACTCCCCTAGGTTTACTGCCTCATCACTATTTTTTCAACCATGTTTCTCTCCCTGTCTCCATATGTCTCAGTCATTCTAACTGCCTTACTCCTACTCAGTTCCTTGCTCTCTGTCTCTGTTTCTGTCTCTCTCCCTTTGTCTGTCTTACCCATAATTTCCTTAACATCTCTGGGAAAAATTTACAAGCCCCCTGCGCCACCACTACATCACTTTTCATGACGTACTGGTGGTGCAGGGGGCTCCTCCATATTTACAAGGAGAGGAAAAGCCACCCTGCGTGACTTTTCCTCTCCTCGTAAATACAGGCACTTCACACGCAGCACTGTGCGTTGAAGGGGCGTTCCATGGGTGTTGTTGTGGGTGTTCCCACGCAACACCCATAGAACTAGACACATCTCCAGATTTACGAGAAATCGTAACTCTGGAGATGCGTGTGAATGCTACGCCACCCTAGAGGTGGCGTAGCGAGGCACAACGAGGAGAAATGTTTTCATTTCTCCTCGTCTTTTCCTCTTTCAGTGCATGCTGCATGCTACAGCACGCATTGAAAGAGGAAAAAGCCTCTTGTGATTGTTTTTGTGCAGGAAGGTGTCCCTTCCTGCACAAGAACAATCTCCCCACCACGCAGGCATCCTTGCACCATGGTGCAAGGGAGCCTGCGCCGGCGCATGGCTGCAGTTTGTGCGTCAGCACAGGGGAAGCATAGAGATGCGACATATTCTTGCAAATATGTCGCATCTCTGTGCTTCAAAACTAACGCAGCACGGTGCAGCAAAATTACTTGCTGCACCGTGCTGCGTTAGTTTGTTATAAATCTGCCCCTCTGTTTCTACCACTCCTCCTCTCTCCATCACTCATTTTCCATCTATGTTAAGTTTTTTAACCTTCTCCGTCATTCTCCTTCACTCACCTTCCCTAACTGTCACTATCCTTTACTCATAGTCACTCCTATTCTCCTACTTCACTTCCTCTTGTTTGTATCTCACACCCCTTCACCTTTTCGCATTCTTTCCTTCAATCTCCCTCACTCTGCTTTGCTCATTGAAATACTGACTCCCTTTTCCTCACTCCAGTTTCCTAAATCCCTCCATCCCCTCACTCTCCATCTCTCACTTTCCCTTACCCCCTTTTCTAATCCTCATACCCGTTATCTCACCATCACTCTACTCCTCTTACTTTCAATCCCTTTACCCTGCTGTACTTCATCCGCTTCATCTGTTACTCCCTTTTCCTATCTCCGTCCCTTACTCCCCTTTTCTCACTCCCCCTCCCTCACTCTCCATTACTCACTGCCATTCCCTTACTCATTCACCCTTCTTACCTGTATCCTCTACCCTTAGTCCTTTTGTTGCAGTCAGTCTTTCACTTCCCTTTCATGACTGATCATGCTTTCCTTTTCTCACTCATTCTGTCAGTCCTTTCCTCCTGTTCACTCAGTCATTTCAATCATTTCAATCATTCATGTATACACTACACATTCATTCAATAACATTACAACACAGTATATTAAGAATATAGCTCTTCTAGGAGAAGTGAAGTGAGTTCTGAAAAGAACTGTTTTTTTTGTCTTTTTTGTTTTGTATTTTTTTTTAGTTTTTTAACAATTTTGTATTGTTTTTGTTTTTTTAGAGCACCAAAAAAAAACAGGGATTGAAAAACAGGAACAGGAACAAAAACAATAAATGAAAAACATGATGGGGTGGAGCATGTGTGCTGCCATATTTTGTTCTCTATCAAGTTAATGCTGCTCTCCCCATAACAAAGTACAGCATTGCACACATTGCAATGTATATGCACCTTCTGGAACAGTGGGCGGATGTCCAGTGGTCTTGAGCAAGGTGTATCTGCGGCCGCAGATGATGTGCTCGGCTGAGCTGGTGGAGGGTTCTCTCTTGTAGCTCTTGTAGACTCACGAGCATAAGCTACAGGATGCACTGTTTTGAAGTGCCTCAACATAGAATAAATACTAAAGGAGTATTTTTTTGTGGGATCTCCTCTAGATAAGACAACTCCACAAACAGTGCATGTGACTTTTGGGGCATTCACCTTCTTTTGGCCCTCTGGAAAAGTAAAGAATTTCCATATGAATGAGTCCTTTTGTTTGCTGTGCCTTGGTACCACAAAGGTCTCCTCCTCACTCCCTGAAGATGACTGCTATTCTGCCATTTTCAAGTACTGGAAAAGCTGTTCAGCTCCTTCTCCCAGGAAATAAGAAGAAATAGTGAGCGAATGGGTGTGGTGTTTGAAGATTCTGAAACAGAAACTACTATGAACCAATGAAAAGTGTTGTTTCGTAATCACATGACTTGCCGTGCGTGCACGAAGCACGCACGCATGCACACACGGAGCACGCACGCATGTGCACATGGAGGACGCAAGATGCGTGCGCGCACGGTGCACGCACGGTGCGCGAACCCCCGCGGCAGAAGATAGCCAAAGAGAAAAGTTAAGAACGTGAAAACAAGTAACGGAAGACACTTCCTAACGCCCTAGGCCTTGTCACAATGTCTCAAAAGGACCCACAAGAGCAAAAAAAAATGCTTTTTATTTTGCCGGCGCACCTTCAAAAACCCTAAAAAAAAAAAAAAAGTTTTTAACTGTTTATAAGTTTATAGAAGATATTAACTATGCTGTTCAACTTTATCCAAATTCAAAAAAAAAAGAGCTGAGCCATTCCATATTACAGGATACAGTCAATCTATAACTATATACATAGGTAGTATATTGCAAAATAAATATATAAAAAATATAATAATACATTCATAAATTAGCATTTAAAAAACCTTTGAAATTCACTGAAAAAACCATAGGTTGCACACATGTTATAGTTAGGAATTAGCATTTAAAAAACCTTGCAAATTCACAGAAAAAACCATAGGTTTCACACATGTTATAGTTAGCTGGACATTTCACTCGTACAAAACCATTGAAATTCCCCCGTTATAGTTAGTTCAGCTAACTCTAACTCGCGTGCCCGCAATGCACTGCTGATGATGTCACATATAAGATCACTCATGACATGGTCAGTGACATCACTCATGACATCACTGATGACATCTCAAATCACATCACTGATGATATCACTGATGACATCATCCAGTGAATACGTGTCTTTCTGAAAAATAAATATTTTTTATATATGTATGTCTAAAGGTTAATGGAAGAATAAATGAGTAAATAAGTGTCTAAATGGATGGTTTCGTTTGTAAAATTAATTGTATAACTGACTTATTAACAGTATCTTAGTGAATACAAGTATTAGTGAGTAATGTTAAAATACTTAAATATCTGCATCAGTGTCTCACTTTGTGTATAAGTGGCTGCATGGGTTGGTGAGTAGCTACATGAGTGTGTATATGGGTTATTAGTTCGTTTTTAGAGTATCAGTATGAGTGTCTGTATGGTTCAGTGGGGGATGTTATTTAGAGTATAGATCCATGAATGAGTGACTCACTGTTTGTATGTGTTTTGAAGACAGTATGTGAGCAGGACAGTATGGGTGGAAGAGTGTGTGTATGGCTGAGTAAGAGATTGAATGACTGTCTCAATTGTGTCTTTATGAGTAAGTGCATATGTTTTAAACTAGTAGTAGTAACTATCATGCCCCGGAAACCTATGGTTTTTTCAGTGAATTTCTAAGGTTTTTTAAATGCCAATTCCTAACTATAACATGCATGAAACCTACGTTTTTTTCAGTGAATTTCAGGTGGTCTAGGCCATGCCCCTTTTTACATCTCTCTGCAACGCAGCTCTGTGGCGCTTACTGGAGGTATCTAGTGGTCTAGTTGGACCCTAGGGACCCTCAGGATTCAAGGGGACTTTATCTCCCATCTTAAAATGGCCACAGGGTGTATTTACACAGTGGGGAAAGGAGGGGACGGGGCCTGAGGTGACGTGTGCAAACACGCCCTGTGGCGCGTTTTAAGAGGTAGTTTTAATCCCCCTGCCCTATTATATACTAGGGGTTTACAGAGGCGGTCATGCTAATCACAGGGGGACCCCAACGCATAATGTTCCCTAGTGTATGTAGGTGTTTTCACTGTATTCTAAGTGTCTTTTAACATAGCACTGGCTCTAGGACTGGTTAGTCAGACTCAGTTACCACCAGTATCCGTTGATTTGGCGACAAGGCTTCTTTCTGCTCTGCACATTTTCCTTCTTCCTGCACTTCCTGCAGTTTTCTTCGTCTTTGAGGACTTCTGTTGCTTCTTTCTGCGTCTTTTTTTTTTCTTTCTGTGTGATTTTTCTTCTTTCTTCACATGTCCTATCTCTCTAGGCATAGTTAGAAATTAGCATTTAAACAACCTTTGAAAATCACTGAAAAAACCATAGGTTTCAGGCACGTTATAGCTAGGAATTAGCATTTACAAAACCTTAGAAATTCACTGAAGAAACCATAGGTTTCAGCGGCGTTATAGTTAGTTGGACTTTTCACTCGTACAAAACCATTGAAATTCCCCCGTTACAGTTAGTTCAGCTAACTATAACTCACGCGCCCGCAATGCACTGCTGATGACGTCACATATTACAACACTCATGACATGGTCAGTGAAATCACTCATGACATCACTGATGACATCTCAAATGACCTCACTGATGACATCATCCAGTGAATGTGTGTTTTTCTGAAAATTACATATGTTTTATATATGTATATCTCAAGGTTGATGGAAGAATAAATGGTTATATAAGTGTCTAAATGGATGATTTGTTTTTGAAAAATTGATTGTATAACTGACTGATTAAGTGTATCTTCGTGAATACATGGCTTAGTGAGTAATGTTTAAATATGTAAATATCTGTATCAGTCTCTCACTTTGTGTATAAGTGGCTGCATAGGTTGGTGAGTAGCTACATGAGTGTCTATATAGGTTATTAGTTGGTTTTTTGAGTATCAGTATGAGTGTCTGAGTGTCTGTATGGTTCGGTGGGGGGTATTACATAGTGCATAGGTGCCTGAAAGAGTGACTCACTGTTTGTATGTGTTGAAGACAGCATGGGTGCAGGACTGTATGGGTGGATGAGTGTGTGCATGGGTGTGTTAATGAGTGAATGACTGTCTCAATAGTGTCTTCTTTATGAGTAACTACATATGTTTTAAACTAGTATATGTGACTATTAGTGTATATAAGTGAGTATATGTGAGAGTGAGAGATTGGAAGAGTTCCTGTATGAATAAGTATGTGTTTCTATAAGTGACTGTTTAAAAGACTAAATATGTGTAAGTTTCTGAAGAAGTAAGTGTGGTGGTGTGTGTATAACTGTATATGCAAGTAAATGGATGTTTAATTCTTTATTAGCATGAGTGACTATGTGTGTGAGTAACTCTATGGAGGAGTGGTGTTGTGTCACAGGATGCATACGTGTATGAGTACATATGATGAGTGAGTACATGTATGAGTGACTGTATAGGACTGTTGGTGAATAAGTGGATGTGTATGTGGATCTTAGAATTAATGAATAGGTTGTTGTAACTGGTATTGGTATGTCCATTGTTTTGAAAATTTTAGTTTCTATTTTTGAATGTGTGTATTAAAGGTTATATTAGGGGGAGAGGAGGTCTGCCATTCTATCACCAGGATGATATCATCAGTGATGTCATCAGTGATGTAATTTGAGATGTCATCAGTGATGTCATGAGTGATGTCACTGACCATGTCATGAGTGATGTAATATGTGACGTCATCAGCAGTGCATTGCGGGCGCGCAAGTAATAGTTAGCTGAACTATCTATGATGGAGGAATTTTCATGGTTTTGTATGAGTGAAATGTCCAGCTAACTATAACGCCCCTGAAACCTATGTTTTTTTCAGTGAATTTCTAAGGTTTTTTAAATGCTAATTCTCAACTATAACCTGCCTGAAACCTATGGTTTTTTCTGTGATTTTCAAAGGTTGTTTAAATGCTAGTTTCTAACTATGCCTACAGAGATAGGACATGTGAAGAAAGAAGAAAAATCACACAGAAAGAAAAAAAAGAAATGGAGAAAGAAGCAACAGAAGTCCTCAAAGACGAAGAAAAGTGCAGGAAGAAGGATATCGTGCAGAGCAGAAAGAAGCCTTGTTGCCAAATCATCCCGTACCCTCAACGATTACTGGTGGTAACTAAGTCTGACTAACTAGTCCTAGAGCCAGTGCTATGTTAAAAGACACTTAGAATACAGTGAAAACACCTACAAACACTAGGGAACATTAGGCCTTGGGGTCCCCCTGTGATTAGCATGACCTCCTCTGTAATCGCCTAGTATACAATAGGGCAGGGGATTAAAACTACCTCTTAAAACGCACCACAGGGCGTGTTTGCACACGTCACCTCAGGCCCCGGTTTCTCCCTTCCCCACTGTGTAAACACGCCTTGTGGCGGTTTTAAGTTGGGAGATTAAGTCCCCTTGAATCCTGAGGGTCCCTAGGGTCCAACTAGACCACAAGGTACCTCCAGTAAGCACCACAGAGCTGCCTTGCAGAGAGATGTAAAAAGGGGCACGGCCTAGACCACCTCTCTGCAACGCAGCGCAGTGGTGCTTACTGGAAGCACCTGGTGGGCTAGTTGGCCCCCAGGGTCCCTCAGTATTGAAGGGGAATTATTTCCCCAACTTAAAACGTGCCACAGGGCGTGTTTGCACACGTTAACTCAGGCCCCGTCCCCTCCCTTCACCACTGTGTAAACACTGCCTGTGGCCGTTTTTAGTTGGGAGATTACGTTCATTTGAATCCTGTGGGTCCCAGGGTCCAACTAGCCCACTAGGTACCTCCAGTAAGCACCACAGAGCTGCATTGCAGAGAGGTGTAAAAAGTGGCACGGCCTGGATCTCCTCTCTGCAACGCAGCTCAGTGGTGCTTACTGGAAGCACCTGGTGGGCTAGTTAGCCCCCTGGGGCCCTCAGGATTTTAGGGGAATTATTTCCCCAACTTAAAACGCGCCTGATTTATTCATTTGTGCTGTATGTTCTATTTCACATCTGTCTCTTATTTCTGTCAAGGAGGGAGATGTGTTACATCCTGCTTTTCCTCCTTCTCTGTCCTTCTTCTGTGTTTGTTCTAAGCCCCTCAGCCTGTATCTGTGATGTCACCTAGGAGTTCCTTTTGTGTATGTTTGATTCTACTGCCAGTTAGATCTGAGGCTGAGCAGCAGGGCAGCTGCTCCAGGTGGGGCTTTAACTGGGCTTTAACTGGATCTTAACTCGGGGCCTTAACTGAATTACATTCTTGCTTGTATCCTGTACATTGATTCCTGATTAATGAAAATAAACCTACATCTGGATGCAGCAACTCAAGGACCCATCCTTTATTTTATGGAATTTTACAGCGCCATAGGGCGTGTTTGCACACGTCACCTCAGGCCCCGTCCCCTCCCTTCCCCACTGTGTAAACACGCCCTGTGGCCGTTTTAAGTTGGGAGATTAAGTCCCCTTGAATCCTGAGGGTCCCTAGGGGAAAATAGCCCACTAGGTATGTCCAGTAAGCGCCATTGCAGAGAGGTGTAAAAAGGAGCACCGCCTGCACCACCTCTCTGCAATGCAGAGCAGTGGCGCTTACTGGAAGCACCTGGTGGGGTAGTTGGCCCCTAGGGTCCGTCAGGATTGAAAGGGAATTATTTCCCCAACTTAAAACGTGCCACAGGGCGTGTTTACACACGTCACCTCAGGCCCCGATCCTCCCTTCACTACTGTGTAAACGTGCCCTGTGGCCGTTCTAAGCTGAGAGATTAAGTCCCCTTGAATCCTAAGGGTCCCTAGGGTCAAACTAGCCCACTAGGTACCTCCAGTAAGCGCTACAGAGCTGCGTTGCATAGAGGTGTAAAAAGGGGCGTGGCCTCAGAACACCTGTCTGCATCGCAGCTCCCTGGCGCATACTGGAAATACATGTTGGGCTAGTTGGCCCTCAGGGACCCTCAGTATTGAAGGGGAATTAATTCCCCAACTTACAACCGGCCAGGGGGCGCGTATGCAGAGTGCTGCAAGGAGGGGGTGTGGCCTCCGGCGCTATGCTGTTCTTTTATTTATTTTATATTTTTAAGAAGGAGGGCTGTGTGGCCCCCTTCTTTTTTTTGTTGAAAAAAATTATTTTGGAAGGGGGCCCCGTGGCCCCCCTCCCAAGGCCTTAATCGGCCCCGGGACCCCAACTCCCGGGTCATGGCCTTTTTTTTTAGAATTCTTTAGTAGGGGGGCTGCATTGTCACCCTCCTCAGCCCAGTAATGGCCCCGGGGACCCCATCCCCCGGGGCCGGCCTTTGTTTTTTATTATTTTAAAAAATATATATTTATAGAAACAACTAGGACATGCTGGATAAACCATATGTACCTATCACCATGACGATTTTCATGATATTCATTAAAAGGCGACTATGCATTCAATGAATCCACGTGGAATGTATTTACACCGCTAGTGAAGCTCTGACGTGTCTGACGCCCTATCGTGCCTAATCCCGGCGCCCCCGCTGGTGGGTACACTCCAAGTTGACACCCTTGTCGTTTATTTATACAAACATGGGTAGCTATTGACGGGCATATACGCACGCACACTAAGCCATTCAAAGGGGATTCGACAAAAATTCGACCAAACTATGCAAGAAATCCCCCTAACGGTTAATAAAACACGCATCCACCACCGGATGTTTTTTTATTTTACTCTCTGGAAAGGAGACGAACCTCACTTGAGAGTCACAGCGTGCTCCTGGCTGAGCCCAATGCTATCTTACACCCACCAGTGCCCGCCGAGTGCCACACACCTCTGTGTTGTATTCACCAGCTAGTGCATATGCTATGACACTCTAGCCCATGTGCACTGTAGCACCACCCCATGAATATGTCATGCCACACTTGTCTTCGCACGGGTTATATTGCCCCATCTAACATGCCTTCCTCGATGCCTATGTTATAACGCACAGCACTATGCCATACATTTTACAATCTGGGATCCATGTCTTTCTCACAGTGCATATGCAACGCTACACTCCCCAGCACATATTTTATATTACAACTTTAGAGACTAGTTCGGTTACAAAATACTACCCTGTACAAATTACACTCTAAGGTGCATATCGCATAGCACGCGCTAGTGCCTGTGCTATCTCGTGCTCTCCAATGAATCTGTAATTGCGCACAATGTAATGCATATTATATTTCACGCCCCAGTTCATCTTATATCACACTTTTTGGTGCATAGTTTGTACCATATACTATATCTAGTTTTCATTTTCAATCGTGCTCTCAGGACTATGTTCTATATAACACTACGTCCACCTACACTTTTCACAGGCATTACATTTTGCGATGGAGGGGTGGAGGGTCAGGGGGTGTTTCTGCCAAGTGAGCCCGGAGTCACAGTCACAAACGTCCTCTTCTTCCTGAATAAAAGTGAGATTATGCTGCATACTTGTTCATATTTTAAGTAGTTTGCACAGACACACGTTTTAAAAACAATAAAGTTCCTAATACCCACCGTCTCTGAACAGTTAGCTTGCTGCCTCATCCATCTCCTCCCAATCCTCTGTTATCTGAATCCATGGACTAGCATCCTCCCTCCTGCCATGCATGGTCTGATGTGCTGTCACTGCCCTCCATTTAGCATGATGCACCAGTCCACTCCTCCTGCCCTCCATTGCCCAATTCTATGGCCCATCATTGACCTCCTGCTTAGACCCTGTGCTTAGCTTGCTGCCTCTATTCTCCTTCCCCCTGCCCTCCGATGTCTTTGTGCATGCCCCTGCTCCATTCTTTTTGCACACCATGTTCCATAGACTTGCCACTCCTATCTACTCTGAGTGTTCTGTTGAGCTGCCACTCCCCTCCCACCTGCCTAGCATTGTCAGATGATTGTAACCTGTCCCTGCCACCTCCACCCTGTCTGTCCACATGCCATGCCCCTATCCCCTTCCTCCTGTCGTCCATGGTCCATTTTACTGCCACACCCTTCTGCCCTCCCTGGTCTGTTGTGCTGCAACTGCTCCTCCTGCCTGCCCCGCGCGGTTTTTTGTGTGGCCCCTTCTCCTGAACTCTCTTGTCTGCTCCCAGGTCCTGACCCTCCCTTCTATCCTCCATGGTCCTTTGTGCATGCCACTGCACCCTCATTCTTGCCCATCATAGCCATTGTGCTGCCACTAACCCTCCCTCTTGCTATGCATGGTCTTCTGTGCTGCCATGGCCCCTCCCACCTTCCCTGTATGGTCAGCTAGCTGCCCCTGACCCCCTCCCACCTTCCCTCCATGGTCTGTGTGTACGCCATCATAGTCTCACTGTTGCTCTCCATGATGTGTCTTGCTTCTAGTGCCCATCCTACCTGCCCTCCATGGTCATCTTGCTGCTCCTGCCCTCCCCTTGCCCCCATCCCTCTGTTTCCATGTGCAGACCCCTAATCCCTCCCTCCTGGCTTGTCTGTTCCATTGTAATGCCCCTGATCCGTCCCTCCTGCCCTTTATGGTCTGTTATGCTGCAGCTTTCTCTCCTGTCTGCCCATTATGGTCAGCTAGCTACTATTGCCTCTTTCCCCTCTGTTCTCTGTTGTCTATGTGCATGGTCCTGTCCCCTCCCTATTGCTTTCTATGGATTGTTGTGCTGCACTCCCGTCCTGCATGCCCTGTGTGGTGTATTGTGCTGCTGCAAACCCTGATGCCTGCCCTGCAGGGTCAGTTTGGTGCATCTCTCCATGTCCCTCCTGTCCTCCGTTATCCAAGTCCATGTCCCTACCCCAATTCCTCTTGCCTTCCCTGATCCAATGTACCATACTTGCGAACATTTTGAACTTGGTAAGAGGGAGATTTTTTAAAAAACTGGGGTATTGATTTTCCCCTTTGAGTTACATTGAAAAAGAGGAGATTGTAGACAGGAGACAGATCAAATAAAGCCCATTTGAGCTTAAAAACATTGGACGTTTCCTGGCTGAATCGGGTCTGTTGGCATGTATGGTTGTACTACCACTGCCTCTTCCTTCTACCCACAATGGTCTATTATATTGCCACAGCCCTCCATAGTCTGTTGTGCTGCCACGGCCCTTCCTGCCTGCCCAGTGTGGTCAAATTGTTGCCTCTGCACTCTCCTACCTGCCATCAATTTTTAGAGTCCGTACTCCAGGCCTCTGCCTCTCAAAAGTATCCTAATGAACAACTAGATTGCTAACATTCTATATTTATTACAAAAGTGTGGAACGCCTGACGTCATCTTAATGCAATCAAAACTGTAATACCTAGAGCATTTCCGTTAGAAATTACATATATGAGAGGGTCTTATTTGCATCAAAATTATGGTTAGTGCTCTAACAAAATAAAATGAGGACATATTTTCTGAGTTTTCAAATAGCAACAAAGCACTTTTAAATTATTTGTTATCTTTATGTTTTTTTATCCAGTTGACCACTTGATTAAATGTTGCACTTAGGGGAGGGGATGTGGTGTTACTTCCAGAGCTGCAGACTTTGCAACTGGGGAACCAGGTTAGAGTTTCTGCTTCAGCTCGACATTCTGTGATTCTGGTCAAATCACTTAATCTCCCCATGTCTACAACCAAAGTGAATTTGTTCTTGTGTGATGTAACCAATGCTCATGTAAAGCACTCCAATACCTGACAAGTCTGCACTGTATTAAACTGCAAAAACACAAAAAATAAGTGTTTTGCACACTTTTGTCATTGGGCTATACTTGGGCTACATCTGGGTGATATTTGGGATACATTTGGGCTCTTTTATCTCTGGTGGCCATCTTGGGAGATTTATTTGTTATGAAGTTTCCTAATTTCCTCATTTACTGCAGTCTCCTCAGTAGGAAATGCTTTCAGTTTTTTACTTTGATTCCATCAAGAAGGTATTCAGATATGTCACACATTTGCCATAAATTCTGAATGTTAGCACTCTAGTTGCTCATTAGATCACTGTAGTAAAGCTACTGCTCACCACGGAAGTCTGCTGCTGGTATTAAAAGTGCATGTTTCAGTCTGCATATCAGAATTTTTTAATGAAATAGAAGAGGATTTGAGAAGTCACTCACTATGTGCCCTAATTTTTCTTTCTTCAGCACTAATCATAATTTCTATGGCAAAATGTACCCCCTCATTGTGTTCCTTTTTAAATTAAATGTTTTAAGTGTTACCAGTTTATTCCAATCAAGATGGCTTCAGGTGTGCCATACTTTTGTCATAAGTAAGACAGTAAGCGCTCGAGTTGTTCTTAAGAACACTCTGGGATATTCTGTCATTGGGCTATACTTGGGCTACATCTGGGTGATATTTGGGCTACATTTGGGCTCTTTTGTCTCTGGTGGCCATCTTGGGAGACTTATTTGTTAGGAAGTTTCCTAATTTCCTCTTTTACTACAGTCTCCTCAGTAGGAAATGCTTTCAGTTTTTTACTTTGATTCCATCAAGAAGGCATTCAAATGTGTCACACATTTACCATCAATTCTGAATGTTAGCACTCTAGTTGCTCATTAGATCATTGTAGTAAAGCTACTGCTCACCAGGGAAGTCTGCTGCTGGTATTCAAAGTGCATGTTTCAGTCTGCATGTCAGAATTTTTTAATGAAATAGAAGAGAATTTGACAAGTCAAAATGTGCCCTAATTATCTGGTGGGCTAGTTGGCCACCAGGGGACCTCAGGATTCAAGGGGACTTAATCCCCAAACTTAAAACGCACCACGGGGTGCGTTTGCACAGTGGTGAAGGTAGGGGGCGGGGCCTGAGGTGATACTGTGCAAACACGCCTTGTGGCGTGTTTTAAGTTGGGGAATTAATTCCTCTTAAATCCAGAGGTCCCCTAGGGGCCAACTAGCGCACCAGGTACCTCCACTAAGCGCCATGGATCTGCTTTGCAGAGAGATGTAAAAAGGGGCACAGCCTGCACCACCTCTCTGCAACGCAGAGCAGTGGCGCTTACTGGAAGCACCTGGTGGGCTAGTTGGCCCCCAGGGTTCCTCAGGATTGAAGGGGAAGTATTTCCCCATCTTAAAACGCGTCACAGGGCGTGTTTGCAGACGTCATCTCAGACCCCGTCCCCTCCCTTCACCACTGTGTAAACACGCCCTGTGGCCGTTCTCAGTTGAGAGATCAAGTCCCCTTGAATCCTAAGGGTCCCTAGGGTCAAACTAGCCTACTAGGTACCTCCACTAAGCGCCACCGAGCTGCGTTGCAGAGAGGTGTAAAAAGGGGCATGGCCTGTGAACACCTCTCTGCAACGCAGCTCCCTGGCGCATACTGGAGGTACCTGGTGGGATAGTTGGCCCCCAGAGGAAAGCAAATATTCCTCTAAAATCAGTCGAACTACGAATTCCAATTTACTCACCTGTTATCAGGAGAGAACCCAGTGCTGCATCTTTTAGCCCAGCACTGACCCTGAAAAGAAATTCTAGGCATACTTACAAGTATCTTGTATTTCCTACCATAGGAATCTATTGTGTGGTTTTCACCAGAAAAGTTTGTGTCCATTTTTGAAACGTACAAAAATTCCTCTAAAATCAGCCGAAGTACGAATTCCGATTTACTCACCTGTTATCAGGAGAGTACCCAGTGCTGCATCTTTTAGCCCAGCACTGACCCTGAAAAGTAATTATAAGCGTACTTACCAGTAACTTGTATTTCCTTCCATAGGAATCCATTGTGTGGTTTTCAGCAGAAAATGTTCTAAGTGTCCAATTTTGAAATGTACAAATATTCCTCTAAAATCAGCCAAACTACGAATTCCGATTTACTCACCTGTTATCAGGAGAGAACCCAGGGCTGCATCTTTTAGCCCAACACTGACCCTGAAAAGTAATTCTAAGCGTACTTACCAGTAACTTGTATTTCCTTCCATAGGAATCCATTGTGTGGTTTTCACCAGAAAAGTTTCTAAGTGTCTATTTTCACAAACTAAAAATATTCCTCTAACATCAGCTGAACTACAAATTCCGATTTACTCACCTGTTATCAGGAGAGAACCCAGGGCTTCATCTTTTAGCCCAACACTGACTCTGAAAAGTAATTCTAAGTGTACTTACTAGTAACTTGTATTTCCTTCCATAGGAATCCATTGTGTGGTTTTCAGCAGAAAATTTTCAAAGTGTCCATTTATGAAACGCACAAATATTCGTCTAAAATCAGCCGAACTACCAATTCTGATTTACTCACCTGTAATCAGGAGAGAACCCAGTGCTGTATCTTTTAGCCCAACACTGACCCTGAAAAGTAATTTTAAGTGTACTTACCAGTAACTTGTATTTCCTTCCATAGGAATCCATTGTGCGGTTTACACCAGAAAATTTTCGAAGTGTCCAGTTTTGAAATGTACAAATATTCCTCTAAAAGCAGCCGAACTACGAATTCCGATTTACTCACCTGTAATCAGGTGAGAACCCAGTGCTGCATCTTTTTGCCCAGCATTGACCCTGAAAAGTAATTCTAAGCATATTTACCAGTAACTTGTATTTCCTTCCATAGGAATCCATTGTGTGGTTTTCAGCAGAAAAGTTTCTAAGTGTCTATTTTCACAAACTAAAAATATTTCTCTAAAATCAGCCAAACTACAAATTCCGATTTACTCACCTGTTATCAGGAGATAAACCAGGGCTGCATTTTTTAGCCAAGCACTGCCTCTGAAAAGTAGTTCTAAGTGTACTTACTAGTAACTTGTATTTCCTTCCATAGGAATCCATTGTGTGGTTTTCAGCAGAAAATGTTCTAAGTGTCCAATTTTGAAACGTACAAATATTCCTCTAAAATCAGCCAAACTACGAATTCCGATTTACTCACCTGTTATCAGGAGAGAACCCAGGGCTGCATATTTTAGCCCAACACTGACTATGAAAAGTAATTCTAATCGTACTTACCAGAAACTTGTATTTCCTTCCTTAGGAATCCATTTTGTGGTTTTCAGCAGAAAAGTTTCCAAGTGTCTATTTTCACAAATGAAAAATATTCCTGAAAAATCGTCTGTATGACTTAAACACATTCTTTCAACTGTTTACAGGAGGTTGGCCAGTGCTGGATCCAGGATCCACCACTGAGTAAGAAAAAGTAGCAATAACACTACTTACCTGCTAAGTGAATTTTCTGCCATAGGATAACATTGGTGATTCTATGGCAAAAGTTTCTAAGTGTCAACTTTTAAAATACAATAATATTCCTAAAAATCACTACTGTAACCAAAGCGCTTTTACTCAACTGTTTACAGGAGATGTCCACGGACTGAATCTAGGATCCAGTCGTGTGTTGAGAAAAGTAATCCATAAAGTAACTAATTGCATTTAACTAGAAATTCACATTGATCTCAATGTTGCATTGTGTTTGAAATTGTTTTGCCCATTGCAACAACTGTAACTACTGTACTTAAAAGTCTGTTGCCTATTTGCCAAGTATTTAAACTAAAGTAATTCATTCTGAGAAAGAATATGGTGTATTGTAATGTATAATGTAATTATAATGTAATTAAAAAAATATATCTAAAAATAAATAGTTTAAAACATATAGTAAATCAGTATCAAAAAAATCAGTATAACAATTATAGTTAGCTGGACATTTCCCTCGTACAAAACCCTAGAAATTCCCTCGTTATAGTTAGTTCAGCTAACTATAACTCGCGCCCCCGCAATGCACTGCTGATGACGTCACATATTATATCACTCATGACATGGTCAGTGACAGATACTCAGATAACCAATCAATAACCCATAGAGACACTCATATTGCTATTCACAAAACCATGCAGCCGCTTATACACCAAGAGACAGACAGATACAGACATTCACACAGTTTAGTCACAAGTCTGCAGTAAGATCCGTTTAATGACTCACTTATAGAGTCAGTCACGCACCTACTAAATCATCCATTCACACACTTATACACCCACTCATTCTTCCATAGGTTTCTCCCTATATATATATTAAACATATTTAAAATTTACAGAAACACACACTCACTGGATGACGTCATCAGTGATGTCATTTCAGATGTCATCAGTGATGTCATCAGTGATGTCACTGACCATGTCATGATTGATGTAATATGTGACTTCATCAGCAGTGCATTGCGGGGGCGCGACTTAGAGTTAGCTGAACTAACTATAACGAGGGAATTTTTAGGGTTTTGTACGAGGGAAATATCCAGCTAACTATAACGCCCCTGAAACCTATGGTTTTTTCAGTGAATATATAAATATATATTAATATATATTTAGTATACTATGTATACATGTGAAAATGTGTCGGTCCACCTGTTTACCTCGGTGGCACAGAAAAAATGGATGGAACTGACGTCAGCACGCCGACGAGATCCTCTTATGGCTCCTATGACATCATATGGTGTCGCGAGCGGAGCCGTGGTATTTTGACATTGTCGTCGACGTGGGAGAGCTAGAAAGAATTTCCGCGGAATGCGGGTGCAGGGGATATTTACCTAAGTGTTCAGGCTAGTCCTTTGGGAGCAACTGTTTATGCTGCCACTCCAGAAACCGAAACCAGTGATCCGAGGGCAGAGGCCCTGCAGATGTCACACGAGGTGGGGAGCCCAGTCATGTGCACCGGCGGGGCAGCGAAGTGACAAGCACCACTACGCACAGAAAAGGTAACGGTGGCACTGAATAACACAGGATCTTCTCTTTGGTTCTGGCAGGAAAAACATGGTAAAATGCCCTAGTTCCAAAATGTAGAATTAGTGCTACAACAGTCTTCAAGAGGACCTGCGATGGATGCCGCTTCTGCTTTCCGTACACTGGAGGCAGCACATGGGTCACGCGGTACGGTCATACTGCGGTGAGACGCACACTCGTTGACCTCTCATGGCACTGATCCACTCTTCGGGGACAACGCTTTCCATTAGCTGTGTTTTCTGATGACCTGTCGCGCCGGCCCCGTCCAACAGCAGAACCCCTTTAGATCCAAACAGACTCTTCCACTCTCTCACCGGAGGTGAAACCAGGCCACGCAGACACTTTCACAATACAACAGCCGGGAATACACTTTTCGGTAAAAAAACACATTCCTTCCTCCTAATTTATCAAATAAACATCTCACTGAAGAACAGGGGCCAGCTTTGATCGGTAAAAAGCTGTTACAACGACTTTTTTACTTTGCGATACCATTACAACACATGCATTATCACGCATGCGTTGTACATCGCAAAGTCATTACTGCGCATTTTTTTTAGAACGCATGGTCATTTACCATGCATGCCTTTACAACAAATTTTGTTGTAAAGGTATGTATGGTAAATGATCATGAGTTCTAAAAAAAAGGAAGACGATACACGTCGTTGTAAGGAAAGAGAGGCTGTTCCGTTTCCTCACAACTACGTGCACCACCCCTCAGAGACGACATGAAGCAGGAACCACGAGAAGAGAGGAACCACGAGGAGTGAGAGGTAAGGGGGATTTGGCATGGGGTGGTGGTTTAGATTAGGGCAGTGGTGTTTGGGTAGTGTAGGGGGTCGTGCTGAGGGTAGTGTTTTAGGGTTTAGGGTAGTGTAGTGGTGTGTGTGTAGTGTAGGGGGTCGTGCTTGGGATAGATATAGGGTTTAGGGTAGTGCAGTGGTGTTTGTGTAGTGTAAGGGGTCATGCTGTGGGTAGTGGTTTAGGGTTTAGGGCAGTGCAGTGGTGTTTGTGTAGTGTAGGGGGTAGTGATGCAGGTAGTATTTTAGGGTTTAGGGTAGTGCAGTGGTGTTTGGGTAGTGTAGGGAGTCGTGCTGAGGGTAAATTTAGGGTTTAGGGTAGGGCAGTGGTGTTTGGGTAGTGTAGGGGGTCGTGCTGGGGGTAGATTTAGGATTTAGGGTAGTGCAGTTGTGTCTGGGTAGTATAGGGGGTCATGCTGGGGATAGATTTAGGGTTTAGGGTAGTGCAGTGGTGTTTGGGTAGTGTAGGGAGTCGTGCTGGGGGAGTGTTTTAGGGTTTAGGGTAGTGCAGTGGTGTTAGGGTAATGTAGGGGGTCTTGCTGGGTGTAGTGTTTTAGGGTTTAGGGTAGTGCAGTGGTGTTTGGGTAGTGTAGGGGGTCGTGTTGGGGGTAGTGTTTTAGGGTTTAGGGTAGTGCATTGGTGTTTGGGTAGTGTAGGGGTACTGCGGGGGTAGTGTTTTAGGGTTTAGGGTAGTGCAGTGGTGTTTGGGTAGTGTAGGGGTACTGCTGGGGGTAGTGTTTTAGGGTTTTGGATAGTGCAGTGGTGTTTGCGTACTGTAGGGCGTACTATTGGGAGTAGTGTTTTAGGGTTTAGGGTAGTGCAGAGGTATTTGTGTAGTGTAGGGGGTTGTGCTGGGGTTAGTGTTTTAGGGTTTAGGGTAGTGCAGTGGTGTTTGTGTAGTGTAGAGGGTAGTGTTTTCGGGTTTAGGGTAGTGCAGTGGTGTTTGTGTAGTGTAGGGTGTCTTGCTTGGGTACTGATTTAGGGTTTAGGGTAGTGCAGCTGTGTTTGTGTAGTGTAGGGGGTCGTGCCGGGGATAGATGTAGGGTTTAGGGCAGTGCAGTGGTGTTTGGGTAGTGTAGGGAGGTTTGCTGGGGGAGTGTTTTAGGGTAGTGCAGTGGTGTTTGAGTAATGTAGGGGGTCGTGCTGGGGGAAGGGTTTTAGGTATTAGGCAAGTGCAGTGGTGTTTGGGTAGTGTAGGGGGTACTGCTGGGTGTAGTGATTTAGGGTTTAGGGTAGTGCAGTGGTGTTTGGGTAGTGTAGGGGGTACTGCTGGGGGTAGTGTCTTAGGGTTTAGGGTAGAGCAATGATGTTTGGGCTGTGTGGGGGGACTGCTGGGGGTAGTGTTTTAGGGTTAAGGGAAGTGCAGTGGTGTTTGGGTAGTGTAGGGGTTACTGCTGGGGGTAATGTTTTAGGGTTTAGGGTAGTGCAGAGGTGTTTGGGTAGTGTAGGGGTCGTGCTGGGGGTAATGTTTTAGGGTTTAGGGTAGTGCAGTGGTGTTTGTGTAGTGTAGGGTGTAGTGTTTTAGGGTTTAGGGTAGTACAGTAGTGTTTGTGTAGGGTATGGTTTCATGCTGGGGTACAGATTTAGGGTTTAGGGTAGTGCAGCGGTGTTTTATGTAGTGTAGGGGTCGTGTTTTAGGGTTTAGGGTAGTGCAGTGGTCTTTGGGTAGTGTAGGGGGTCATTCTGGGGATAGTGTTTTATGGATTAGGATAGTGCAGTGCTGTTGGTGTAGTGTAGGGAGTCATGCTGGGGGTAGTGTTATAGGGTAGTGCAGTGGTATTTGGGTAGTATAGGGGATTGTGCTGGGGGTAGTGTTTTAGGGTTTAGGGTAGTGCAGTGGTGTTTGTGTAGTTTATTGGGTAGTGTTTTAGGGTTTAGGTTAGTGCAGTGGTGTTTGTGTAGTGTAGGGTGTTGTGCTGGGGTACTGATTTAGGGTTTAGGGTAGTGCAGCGGTGTTTGTGTAGTGTAGGGGTTGTGTTTTAGGGTTTAGGGTAGTGCAGTGGTCTTTGGGTAGTGTAGGGGGTCGTGTGGGATAGTGTTTTAGGGTTTAGGGTAGTGCAGTGGTGTTTAGGTAGTGAAGGGGGTCGTGCTGGTGGTAGTGTTTTAGGGTTGTGCAGTGGTGTTCAGGTAGTGTAGGGTGTCGTGCTGGGGGTAGTGTTTTAGGGTTTAGGGTGGTGCAGTGGTCTTTGGGTAGTGTAGGGGATCGTGCTGGGGGTAGTGTTTTATGGTTTAGGGTAGTGCAGTGGTGTTTGGGTAGTATAGGGGGTCGTGCTGTGATAGTGTTTTAGGGTTTAGGGTAGTGCAGTGGTGTTTAGGTAGTGAAGGGGGTCGTGCTGGTGGTAGTGTTTTAGGGTTGTGCAGTGGTGTTCAGGTAGTGTAGGGTGTCGTGCTGGGGGTAGTGTTTTAGGGTTTAGGGCAGTGCAGAGGTGTTCAGGCGGTGTAAGGGTCTTGCTGGCAGTGGTGTTTCAGGTTTTAGGGCAGTGCAGTGGTGTTCGTGCAGAGTAGGGGGTCATGCTATGGGTGGTGTCTTAGGGTTTAGGGTAGTGCAGAGGTATTCGTGCAGTGTAGGGGGTCGTGCTGGGGGTGGTCATCCAGTGTTTAGGTCAGTGCAATGGTGTTCGGGCAGTGTAGGGTGTCATGCTGGGGTAGTGTTTTAGGGTTTAGGGAAGTGCAGTGGTGTTCAGGCAGTGTACGGGGTCATGCTGGGGTAGTATTTTAGGGTTGAAGGCAGTGCTGTGGTGTTCGTGCAGTGTGCAGCGCATGCTCTGCGTCTCTAGGCGAGACCTAAAAAGCATTGCACCAAGATGGCTGCCAACACTTCCTGGATTGTAGTGTTGGTAGCCAATTAGAGCCAAGCTTGTGCTTGTGTAGTTAGGTCCCGCTCAGATATATAAAGATTTCTTTCCTTTAATATCTCGAAAACTAATGAACGGATTTACACCATTTGAAAAAAAGTTTGCTTTATGAACCAAGCACTACCTTTTTGACAAATTTGGTGTAATTCCGTTCAGCAGTTTCAGCTGTAACGGTGTCTGAATTTTCTTATGTGAAATTGATTTTTTTACCTCTATTTTTTATATCTCTCAGGAACTACTGAACGGATTTACACCATTTAAAAAAAGGTCTCTTTCTGAACCAAGGTCTTCCGTTTTGCAAAATTTGGTGTAATTCCGTTCAGCAGTTTGGGCTGTAGTAGTGTCTAAAGTTTCCTAGGGGAGATAACATGGGGAAAACATGTTTTTTGTGGCCCCAATTTTTTCTCAGCCCCCACTTGGCGAATCACCCCGAAACTTTCAGGATAGGAGCTGACTGGAGCGGGCCACACGTTTTGAAAATTTTGCGAAGATTCATCAACCGGTGCCAAAGTTATTGGGAAAAGAAAAAATGCTTTTCCATTGGAAACTAGGTCCTAACTATAACTATCTACTGGCGACTGCCAGTAGATAATATTTATATATATATTACCTACTGGTGGTCGCCAGTAGGTAGTTATAGTTAGAACCTAGTTTCCATAGGAAAACCACATGAGCATAGCTCCTCCCACCAGAAACTCCCCAGCAACTAAAAAACAATCCCTTCCCTCCAGGCCACATCCACACCCTGAGGCATAAAGACATATGACCCGCCTATCCACATCCTGTTTGTTTTTTCTACTTAGATTACTTCCAGAAGCAAGGTGAGTGTGGAACGGTCTGCTTGGCGATTGTTTGATTCCCCTACGTGCCTTTATATTCTGGTATGTTTGAGTCCCTGCTTTAGCGGGATCATGGGCTTGAGGGGTCCGGACTGCCTGGTGTGGGGTGGTGGCTCCCTGCTGTGGACTCCCCTCTTCTGGGTTCATTCCCAGCTCCAGCGGGACCACCCGGGGAGGGAGGGGAGGTGTGTTAGGCATGGCTGGCTTTTCTGTGCACCTAGGGCGTGGCGCTTTGGCTCATCCTCCAGGGTCTGTTCCGGGGGCTAAGTGCTCATCTCGTTTTTAGCCCATATTCCCCCTTTTGTTAACTCTTGTCTGGACTTGCTTCTTTAGTATCTGAGGCAGGAGCGGTGAGGTGCGTCAGTTCCGGACATCCCGTGGTAATTGTGTTTGTAAGTTGATCTCTGTTAGCCTGACAAGACTGTAGTCACAATGTTAAATTACTTTGAAGTGGTATGCGCCTCATAGACACCCAAGGTTCCTGCATTGTTGGTCCGCTGGGGGTTTCCGTTTCCCCGTATTCGGTTAGGCTCTGTCTGTCTTGTATGTGTCACGGTTGCCACAGTTCAGGTGTTCAGATACTGATGTTTCCACTTGTTTACTGGGGTTTTTGGTGTTTAGATGGTCTCTGTGTTTGCATTCTGTTTCCCTTGCCTGCTGTCTGACATGTACTCACAGCATATTGCAATGTTCAATATATTTACATGCGAATACATTGTTAACTGCTGTACGCTGGTTTGTGTCCTTTGGTCGCGCTTTCCCAGTGTGGTTGTGGGTTGGCGACTGGTGTTCCCTGGATGGGGATCACCTTTCATTTTTGGCCGGGGTTCTCAGTGGTGAGTGGTGGCGCTTGCCTGGGTGTGCACTGGTTCCTGTGGCAGTTTGTCCAGGTGGTGGTCCCGGGTTAGCCCTTACATCTTCCATTGCTTCGTCTTGGGTGTTTCTTGGGTGCTGGTTCTCTGTTCTCCTGTTCACGTCATGGGACGGGTTCGGATGTGTGTGGACTCCGCTGGGTAATGGAGGTGATGGTCACTGGGTCTTCGGCTGCTCCTTCCCTGGTGGATGTGCAGAATGCCTGTGCTGTCTTATATATTCGGACATGGTTGCGGACGAAGTGGGGAGGGTTGGTTTGGTCGGGTGGCTGTCCTTCCTATTTTCAGTTGATTGGGCCTGATGGCCTCCCTATTCATTGCTCTGTGGGACATGTGCTAGTGGGGGTGGAGACGGTTGTTGTCAGACTTGCCTTTCCCCAGCTTCTGACTGGGTGGTATCCTTAACAGGGGTTCGCTAGGGTGTTCCCGTCTATAGTAAAGGTAGATTCCCTGCTGGCTGGTGTGGCGTATCAGAGCCTGGCGGTGTCCATGGATGCGGGTCCTTCAGTTCCTGTGACCAATCAGTGTGTAAGAACCTTAGCAATGGTCCTTTGCTACCTCTACTTTTGCAGTTCGGTCTGCTTTTTTCGTCAGCTATCTGGTTCAGTTGCTGCTAAAGTGGTCTGTCTGGGTGTTTCTGGCCAGCTCTTGCAGGATGTGGATCCCTCCGCCTCTTTGTCCATGTTGGATATGCAGTTGTATTCCTGACAGATTTCTCCTTGGATTCCCTTAGTGCTGCGACGGCAGTGGCTGGGGCCTCAGTGGCTGCTCAGAGGCTTGTGCCTGGGAAGGTGGTGGCTGCTAAGAAGGCTGCCATGATGTATCTTCCCTTCATGGGCTTTGCTCTGTTTGGGGTTCCATTGGTGGCATTGCTTACGCCAACGGCTGATGACTGGAATTTGTTGGCTCTTGCCCGCTCTTCTCTGAAAGGGATGTTTGTGGGTTGTTAGCGGGCTTTTGGGTAGGTGTTTCACTCTCAGTTGGCCGCCCTGCCCTTTCATGGTGGGGGCCGGGGTGTCCCTTCCTTCTACATGTCCCAGGGTCAACAGGGTGCTACCTCTTCTTCCGATCCTTCCAGGTCGTGCCCATGTGAGGTGTTCATTGTGGGTGCCTGATGGGGGTGCCTCCCTATTTTCCTGTTTAGGAGGTGTTCGTTCATAACAGTGGGTCCTATGGGGGGTCTGACTGGGCTAGAGGAACGTGTTTGGTATTCCTCCGGTGGTTGTGTTCAGAGCTACCCCTGTTCCCTGCTCTTGGGCGGAGTGTTGGGCTCTGTTACGGTGTTCAGGTCTTGGGTTCCAAAGGTGCTGGGATGTAGGTGCCTGTGAATCTGATGGGTCAGGCGATTTCTCGATCCTGTTTCTGATCCTAAACCCGTATGGGGACTTGCGTCCTGTCCTGGCTTTGACGCTGTGGACTTGTTTGTTCCTCATTGGTCCTTCTACAGGTGTTCCCTTGCTTGGATGTTTGGTTGATTCTTCCTCTTCTTTCCTTCCGGCTCGGCCCTTTCGCGGGAAGTTTGCAGGCTCCTTCATCAGTTCGGGTGGTTCTGACCTTGGAGTCATCCCATCTTCTCCCCACTCTGGACCTGTTGTTCACTGGGGGGATTTCCTCACCAATGTGAGTTTGTTCTTCTGGTCGGTGCCCCGCAAACTGACTCTGATGCGCGTTATATGGTGGGGGTTGGGGGCTCGGTCTTCCACTGCTCGACGGTGGCTGCGGGTTTTGGGGCTGATGTCTGCTACTGTGCTGTTTGTTCCTTGGGCCCGTTTGCTCTTGTACCCCCTGGTGTATCATGCCCTGGGGCATTGAGTTCCGCTTTCTCTGTATTAAGACCTGTTGGCTCTGGGAGTGTGTGGCCATTGGCCTGGAGTTGTCCTGGTGGCTGGAGGATCAGTGCATGACTCGCCCTTTGTGTCCCCTTTGTGTTTGGTCCTGACGACCGGTGCCTGCGAACTGGGTAGGAGGCGTTGTTGACAGGCAATTGTGCTGGGGCTGTGGTCTCTGCTGGAGGCGTGATTATCTTCCTATTGGAAGAGTTGTAGGCGTTCGCTGGGCCTTGACTCATTTCTGCCTTGAGGCCTCCGGTGGGTCGTGATGGTGCGCTCCTCCAATACGGTGGTGGTGTGTTAAGGCATCCATCAAGGGAGTGCGATGGTGACTTCCCTCTACTTGTTGGGTCAGCTGTTCTGACTGTGTTGACCTTGTTGTCTCTGAGGGTTTTCCTTCTGCCAGGCGGGGGTTTTGACCTCGGAGGCGGATCGCCTGTGCAGGATGTTTCCCTCCCTGTCCGAGTGGTGCCTGATGCTGTTGGTGTTGGGTTGCCAGATTGCCAGGATCGGGTCCCGGAGGTGGACCTGTTTGCTGCGCTGGGGAACGCCTTGGGGTGGGGTTTGTTCTCTGGTTCGGACGTGCTTTGGAGGGGGGCTGCCCTGTCCTTACGGTGGGAACGGGGCTTGCTATTTACTTCTCCTCCCAATTGCTCTGATTCTACGGGTCCTGCTGGAGGTCAAATTGATTCAGGCCTCGTTTGTCCTGGTGGCTCCAGATTGGTCCTGGTGGCCTTGGTTCCCTCTGTTGTTGTGGTTGGCGGTGGGGCCTTGTTGGAGGTTGCCGGTGGTCCCTTGTCCCCTGTCGTTTCCCCCTCTGTCTCGGGGGTGTCTGGTCTGCCTGCGACTGGCAGGTTGCCTGTTGAGTGGCTGTCACTAGTGGCTTTGGGGTGTTCTCCTTCTGTGGCTGAGTTTCTTCAGCGGTCCGGCACTCTTTCACTCGCGAGTCCTGTGCCAGACATTGGGTTTCATTCTGGATTGGTGTTCGACTCCTGGTTGGTCTAATGAATGACTTCTGCTTGGGTCGGGCTGTGTCCTCCCTGTGAGCTCTGGGGGCGGCTGCACGGGCCTTTCGGGGTTCGGTCTGTGTGCCGGGGGTCCCCGTTGTGTCCCAGTTGTGGTGGAGTTGTTTTCTCTGGAAGCCTGCCTATAGGTCGTTTGCACCTAGTTGAGATCTGCCTCTGGTTTTAGGGGCCTTGCGGGGGGTCCCTTTGGACCTCTGCTGTAGGTTTCTTTGCGTTTTTTATCGATCAAGGTGCTTTCTTGTCGATTTGTCCTGCTGCTCGGCAAGTTGGGCTTCTTGCTTGTTCGGTCCCCTTGTTTGCGTTCTGTCCTGCTCAGGTGGTTCTACATCCTGATCCTTCCTTGTTCCCAAATTCGCTTCCTCATTTCGCTGCTCGGCGAATCTGGTTTTGCCTGTTTTCTGTCCGAGTCCTCTTTCGTGGGTTGAGGTGCGGCTGCACTGTTTGGATGTTCGGAGGGCTCTGGTGGTCTACTTGCTGGGCTGCTGTCTGGAGTTCACCTCACACCTTTGTGTCCCATTCACGTTTGATGGTGAGTGGGCCTGATTCTGCTGGGTTGGGGTCGCTGTATTGCATTCTCCTCCGGTGGTGTGACTTTTACTGTGCTTTCTTCTAGTCTGTTTTTGCCGCTGGGTGAAGCCGATTCTTGCTTTGGTGTCTGCTCATGTGGTTAGGACTGGGACGGGGAGGGCTGACGAGGAGGTAATGTCCGGTTACTGACCGGTAATATTCATTACTCCGAGTCGTAGCCCTCCCCATCCCAGTCCAGGTTCCCACCCCTCCCTCCCTCTTCGGCTTCTTGTGCTTGGTGGCACAGGATATGGATAGGCGGGTCACATATCTTTATGCCTCAGGGCGTGGGTGTGGCCTGGTGGGAAGGGATGGGTTTTTAGTTGCTTGGGAGTTTCTGGTGGGAGGAGCTATGTTCATATGGTTAGGACTGGGACGGGGAAGGCTACGACCTGGAGTAATGAATATTACCGGTAAGCAACCGGACATTACTTACTCGTGGTCGCCAGTAGGTAGTTATAGTTAGAACCTAGTTTCCATAGGAAAAGCATTTTTTAACTTGGGTGTCGGTTAACGAATCTTTATGAAATATTCCAAAAAGTTGCACTTTTCAGGGCAGCTCCTATCTTGGAAGTTAGGGGGTGATTCCTCAAGTGGGGGCTGAGAAAAAAGAGGGGTTCCAAAACGCGTTTTCTCCATGTTAATTTTCATAGGAAACTTTGGGCACGGCTACAGCCGAAACTACTGAACGGAATTATCCCACATTTGGCACAAAGGTAGTGCTTTTATGAGAAAGCTACATTTTTTTAAATGGTGTAAATCCGCTCAGTAGTTGCTGAGTAATTGAAATTTTTAATATTCGATATCTAGGGCAGCTCTGGATTTGCGACCCCTCCCGACCACGTGCTTCAGTCTAATTGGATGGCACGACCACAAGCTTCATTCTAATTGGCTGTCAACTCTCCAAACCAGGAAGTGTTGGCAGCCATCTTGTGACTCGGTAGAATTGAGTCACAAGAAAACAGAAAAACAAAGGTGAAAAAAAAGAAAAGGGAGCAGGGTAGAAACACCCTGACCCTCTAGGCCTGCTCGCCAAAAAAAGCTTTTTTTAAAAAAAAAAATTCTGCGAAATTTCCACTGGGGTCGCAAAAAATGAAGCGTGGACTCCCGCACTTCATTTAATTGAGGCCCCCGGGTGGGCCAGGTCCCAGGGGCATTTGCAGAAAATATATGCAGGGGCCTGTGGGGCCCCCACAGCCCCGGGGACCACCACCCGAGGCTTCTTTTGAATGTGTGGGGGCCTCCGAGGCCCCCCAAGCCCCAGTGACCACCACCTCGGGGCTTATATTAAATATTCACTGAGACCCATGCCCTCCCTGCAGCCCTGGGGACCACCACCCCAGGCTAGTTTTTAAAATAATCCTGTGTGGGGGGCTCGAGCCCCCCCCACATGCCCCGGGGACTGCCACCTTCCTGGGGCACTAAAATGGAAATGCAGGGGTCCAATAGGGAGCCCCAAGCCCCGGGGACCACCACCTCCCCAGGGCTTTAATCACATAGGGAGGGGGCCACGCTGCCCCTTCCTGGTGCCCGCAATGGCCCTGGGGACTGCTACCCCCCTAGGGCCGGGTCCTGCAGTGTCCCGGGGTGCCCACCCCCGGGAAAATGCTGTTTGCTATGGCAGGACAGAAACCGTGGCGCTTACTGCAGGTACCTGGTGGGCTAGTTGGCCGCCGCCAGGGACCATCAGGACTCAAGGGGAATGAATCCCCCAACTTAAAACAAACCAGGGGGTGCATTTGCACAGTGGTGCAGGGAGGGGGTGAGGTCTGATATAGCAAGTGTGCAAACGCACTGCCTGGCACATTGTAAATTGTGGGATTAAGTCCTCTTCATTTCCTGAGGCTCCCTGGGGGCAAATTAGCCCACCAGGTGCTTCAGGTATGTGCCAGGGAGCTGCATTACAGAGAGGTGTTGAGAGGCCACACCTCTTTTTACACCTCTCTGTAATGCAGCTCTGTGGCGCTTACTGCTTGTGGGCTAGTTGGCCCACAGGGACCCTTAGGACTATAACTCGCACCCCTGCAATGTACTGCTGATGACGTCTTATATTATATCATTCATGACATGATCAGTGATATCATTTGAGTGTCATCAGTGATGTCATCAGTGATGTCACTGACCATGTCATGAATGATGTGATATGTGACGTCATCAGCAGTGCATTGCGGGGGCACGAGTTATAGTTAGCTGAACTAACTATAACAGGGGAATGTCTATGGTTTTGTACGAGAGAAATGTCCAACTAACTATAACGTCTCTGAAACCTATTGTTTTTTCAGTAAATTTCTAAGGTTTTTTAAATGCTAATTTCTAACTATACCGTGCCTGAAACCTATGGTTTTGTCAGTGATCTATATATATTTATATATATCAGAGATGCTATAGTTAGGAAATGGAATTACAAAAACTTTAGAAATTCACAGAAAAACCAAAGGTTACAGAGACGTTATAGTAAGGTTCAGGTTTGACTTGTACAAAACCAGAGAAATTCAGCAGTTATAGTTAGCGGAGCTAATTATAACATGCACCCCTGCAATGCACTGCTTATGACCTCACATGTAACATCACTCATGACATGGTCAGTGACATCAAGGACTCTTGTGTATGTTTTTAATTAAAGTATGTGCCCCGGGAAGGTGGAGGTACCTGGGGCAGTGGGGGAGGTCTTCAGGCCTCCCCGCATTACTTAAAAAAACACCATTTCTCCGGGGAGGTGGCAGTCCCAGAGGCAGGGGAATACTTGAGGCCTCCCATTCTTATTGAAATTAGCTCTGGGGAGGTGGCTATCCCCGGGGCAGGCCGGGGTCTGCGAGGCCCCCCATATTGTTTCAATTAAACTAGGGGAGGTAGCGGTCTCCAGAGTAGGTGATGTCCATGAGGCCCACTCCGCAAAATTGTAAATAGCCCTTGGCAAGTGGTAGTCTCTGGGGCAGGGACGTGTCCAGTGTGCGTGCCCACATATATAATAGGAGTACCCTGGAGAGGTAGCGGTCACCCCAGGACATTGTTGGAGATGGCCCTGGTGAGTGGCAGTCCCCAGGGCCATGTAGGGCTCCTGGAGGGGGAGCATGCAGCCCCCCTCCTTTGCTCACATTTGCCCCAGGGAGTTGCAGGTCCCTGGTCCCCCTTAGTTATTGCATTTTGCCCAGTGATGTGGCATAATTAATAAAATTAGCCCTGGGGAGGTGACGGTCCCCGAGGAATGGGAGTTGCACGAGGTCCCCCCATATTAACTCTGGGGAGGTGGCTATCCCTGGGGACAGGTGGGTTCCGTGAGCCCCCCACATAATTGCAAATAGCCCCAGGGAGGTAGCTCTTGTGTTTACATCATTCCTTGGTCATAGAGTGTTCTATGAATGTGGTGTCTAGAATGTAAGTGTGGTTTGGCCAGGGGGACAGTTAGAGAGACAGGTTAATTACACACCTGCGTGCATTGTGGCTACTATATTTACAAATACATTTTACGAGTTTTCACCTACCAACGTGCTTCATTACTACATTCTGTTGGTGATGACTGGGAGAGAGGCAGACACAACTTCATTGTTCTTTGACCATTTCCTGCAAACGAGTGGGTGATGCGTCACAGCAAGTTTGACGGAGTATTGATACTTGTTTCACCGTCACTGCAGTGAGAGTGTGTGTTTTCTGTGTCTGTGATATGTTTTGAACTGCTGACCAGCAATTTATTGGCATTTGTTGCATTACCAGCGCTGGTGGTCCCATGCGCATGTTACGCGCAGGAGGGAGGATACATCAAGATGGTATATCGCACTCCGATCAGGTGACTTTATTTTTGTTTAAAGTTGCCACGGTGATACACTCACCTTTTCAAGAGCATACATCTGTTCCTCATGATGATACGCTCATCATTTATTATGCGTTTACCTTGAATTTTGCAGCATTGTTGTATAGTCAGCACGGTGATACACACACCTCTTACAGTGCGTTCACTGTGGATACACCAAAACGGTGATATATTCTCCCTGTCATGAGCGTTTCCACCCTAATTATACAGTGATACGCTCACCAGTACGGATTTTGGTACAATCAAGCATGGAACTCACTACTGAGTGTGGTCTGGAATTTATGGGGAGGTAGGGAGGGGACTGGGACTTAAAGAGTTTATGACATTACCTCCTCTTGAAAATCCAAGAGATTTGGATGTGTTTGAGATAGCTGTGAAACAACTTTAAGGAAAGTATGGAAAACAAAATAAACACTGCTATGGAAAGATTAAAATTCTATTATAGGGCTCAGATAGATGAAGAAAGCATTGAAGAGTATGTGTCGGCTCTTATAACCTTGGCAGTGTCTTGTGATTTTGAAACTATAACATATGACCAGGTATTAAGGGAGCAGGTCATGATGAAAACAAAAACTAAAGGTACAAGAGAAAGTCTCTGGGTTGGCATGGATATGACGCTGCGTGCAACTGTGAGCATCGCAAAGAGTATAGAGCAGTCAGAGCGGTTTGTTCATGAAATAAGAGGATGTTGAAAATTGAAACAGCGATGTGATTAAGCATTCACTAAAGACATGAATTCCCCTTCGCTGGGCCAAGTTTCTCTCCTATGTTGACTAATGTTTGGACCCCATTTTGTGTTGTCATGTCTCCACATGCTTTGCACGAGAAGAGTCCTATCTTTTTGCTAGTTGCTCTTGTAATCTGCCCAGTAAAAATCTATAAATAGCTCCTTTGTCCGTCTGGCGCATGCCCAGACTTGACCACATCTGTTATCAGTTAGTCCTTGTTTGACCATGTTTTCGCGGGCTCAGGAAATTAGTTACTCCGCCCACATATTGATTCTGTATCGAAAATGTCCATAAAAGGTAATGCATTTTGCTCCATGTTGTATCCACCCACTTATGAGCCCCTCTGTTGTGTATAAAAGGGGACTATGTACGCAAGTTCTTTGTGCTACTCTATGCAATACTGAAGAGTGTTGTATAGGTTGTAGGACCACCCTTAAGGGTTAATAAACTTTGTCTTTGTATTTTGCAGTTTCCGTGCCAACTTCCTTCTAGTTTTCGTTACAGGAGGGCGAACCCTTGTATCCTGCGGGCCTAGCTGGGGCCTGTATTCATCAATTGGCGCCCGTCACGTGGGGCTCATCGGCGACTCGGATGCTCGAAGGATTGGTCGTGGCGAAGGTGAGGAAGTTGGCCGGGGATGTGATCACTGCCAGCGGCGTCTTTTAGTCCTGGCATCCCGAGGTTTTCTTCCTTCCCTTCCGAACTGACCTTCTGGGTGGCGCCGGTCCTCGACTGAGATCTCTTCTGTCGGTTTGCCGCGATAGCCGTTTGGGCGAATTGTGGAACTTGGCAGTTGGAATCTGGACACTCTTGATTGGTAAGAACCGTTGTACGGTACTTGCTCCGAGTTTTGAAGCCTGGGTTGGCTATTTGAGTTTGGTTTGTGATGACCGGTCATATTTTGTATTGATTATTGTGAGAATATATGCGTTGCAACACATATAGGCAGGTAATGTGGAGATATTTCTCCGGAGCTGTGTAAATTTGAACGACGCAAAGTTTAAGTGCCATTTTTTTGATAATACTGCATATTTTGCATTATTTTTGAACATGCCTGCTTTTAGCGCACTCCGTAAGTGGTGCTGCTGCTTTGGAAACCGGTTAAACCTCGAGGAATCTGCTCCAGCCCCCCCAGAGGGGACTCCTAATAGGGATATGTATGTGAAGCATGGTCTTTCTTCTATAATGTACAGCACAGTATGGGGGAAATACACCAAAAAGGATCCTGAGTTGCGCTGGCCTTTGTATGGATCGTTTGATATGCGTAAGATTGAGTATGTGGAACAGTGTATGTGTAAACGGCGTGCTCGGCAAGATATATTTGAATGTGTACGGTTATGGGTGAAGGAAGTGCGTGAGCGAGAGAAACGTGAGAAAGCGCTGTTTGATAAAGAGCAACGGAAAAATGATCATGTGAGAGCGCAGGAAGCGAAGCGTCGGGAGGAAACAGAACTGGCGGAGAGACAAGAGAAAAAGCGTAGGTTGCAAGTCTCGGGTCAATATGCTGTCCGCCAGCCACTTTATCCTGTCCTTACTAATCTTGAAGATGATTTTTATTTATTAGATCGTTCTCCGCCTCCTTATGCTGGCGCGTCTGCCCCGAGATCACAGGATTCTGGATTGGTTCCGGAGAAGGTAGACACCCGGTCTATGTTATCAGTTGACCGTATGGGTGAGCTTCGGAAAGTTTCTCTTCGTGCATTTAAGGGCAAGTTATCCCTTACTGAGTTATTGGATTCTTTGGAACAGTGGCAGGACAGGGAGAAGTTGTATTTTTTGGGAGCCTTTTCTGATGAAGTGATTACTGCCTTTCGGAAATATTCAGAAGTTTTTGAGCCTGATGATGTAGTATTAGATGCTAAAGCATTACGTAATGGTGTTTTTTCTCCCTCTAAGGCGCCTGATGTGGTTCGACGGCTGTTTGCATTGCGGGACGCGGCGAGTGACCTTAAAGAGAGAGCGCGCCTAAAGGCAGGGGAGGAGGAGCAGTCGAATCCACGTATCGGCGATGACCAGTCATCTACCTCCCACTCAGATAAGAGCGAACTAGTGCATGCTAAACCGATTCGAGAGGCAGCACCTTTGTATGTTCCTCCTAAAGGAGCGAGAACTAGTTCGGATATTACTTCCGCCGATGCTAAGGGATACTTTGTGTATAATTGGGTTTATACCCCCTGGCATAGGGCTGATGTTATGGCATTAAAGAATGCATTGCCTGACCCCCGCAAGAATCCAGCGGCCTTTTATGAAGAGGTCGAAGGGGCCTTGAGTTCTTGTACTATGACTTTAGCAGATATAGATTTGTTCTTTGGGCTCATATTACCACCGGATATGTGGAGATCTGTGCGGAAGGTGGACGATGTTGCCGTTTTTAAGGCTAGGTGGTCCGAGATTGAGGATGAGGATAAGGAGAGAAAACCCACGCAAAAACCACCGTCGATTATTTTAGATCTTCCTGATGCTATCTTGACTAAGTTGAAAACGATCATTCCCCCTAAAAAGATTGACTGGAATATGTTAGCCTCGTGTAAACAGAAGGTTGATGAATCAATCTCAGATTTCTTTACGCGCTTTGAGGAGACATTTCATGATTTCAGTGGTCAGTCGCTTACCGATGATACGGGTCGCCATCTTTTTGTGGATAAATATGTGGCGAATTTATTACCAGGAATAGCAGCTCGTTTAAAAGCGAGTGAAAGTTCTTGGTCCACCTCGTCTCCGGCATCCCTCCTGACTATGGCTCAGTATTATGAGCGTCAGGAACAAGAAGCGAAGGGGCAGGAAGAGAAGAAATCGAAAGATTTGAAAACAAAGGTGATGTTAGCACAAGTGTATGGTCCGCCTCGTCGGGGTGTAGACAGAGGTAGGGGAGGATTCTATGGTCCCCCTTCGGGTCGGTCAGATGTAAATAGGAATCAATGTGCGTATTGTAAACAGTCGGGCCATTGGGCCAGAGATTGTCCGGCGTTGTATGCATCTCGTCAGGGACGTGGTCAGGGACCACCGAGAGGTAGAGGGGGCTTTTCGAATTTCAGAGGGAATTCTACTGATCTTGTTCGCTTTGAACCTAACGCGCAGCAACGAGATAGACCCAATGTATTTGATCGGCAAAACCAGTATCAGATGTCTGGGACTGACCGCTCTGGGTACCATGATTCGCCGCATGCATAGGAATGCGTTGGATGGGGGTTAGAATCAGTTGAAGTGCTGGTTGATCCGAAGGGTCCTTATGTTTCAGCAAAGGTTTTGGGTTCTACTGATCGGTTCCTAGTTGATACAGGAGCTACCCGTAGTGCGCTGTCCAAACAATTGGTTCCAAGGGCTCCCCCATCTGGCTGAATGGTTACATTGGTAGGGTTTGATGGTACACTCTCTCGAAGCCCTCTTTCCCGACCCCTTGCATTCCATGTTGACCACTTCTCCCCCCCCCTTCCGTTTTTGCTTGCCCCGAACACGCCTGACAACATTATGGGTCTTGATATGCTCAAGCACTTCAGAGCCACGATCCGCTGCTCCCCTACTGGAGTGCGTGTGATCTTGAACGGTAATCACCCTATGACAGACCGGATGTGTGTGGTCGCGGAGGATACTGTATTATCTTCCCTCCCTCATTCTTTGTGGGCTACTTCAGATTCTGATGTGGGACAGATGGTGATTCCCCCTGTCCATATTAGTGTCCAGGAGGGTGCGGTGTTACCGCGCCTCCCTCAGTATCGCATTTCCCAGGAGGGGGAGGGGGCACTTATTCAGATTGTGCAGGATTTGATTACGGTGGGGGTAGTGGAAGAAGTTCCCTATAATGTTTGCAACAGTCCTATCTTACCCATTTTGAAGAAAGATACGGATGCCAGGGTTTATCGGTTTATCATTGATTTAAGGGAAGTGAACAAGATTGTGATACCTCAGTATCCAGTGGTTTCTGATATCACAACGTTACTCACTTTGGTCCCGCCAACGGCGACCACGTTTTCAGTTGTTGATTTGAAGAATGCCTTCTTTTCGATCCCTATTCACCCTGATAGCCGATACCTTTTTGGTTTCACTTTGAATAATAGGTCTTATAGATTTTGTAGAGTCCCTCAGGGCTACACAGAAAGCCCTAGTATTTACAGTCAAGCATTGAAAAGGCAATTGGATTCCTTTGTTCTGCCCGAGGGTGTCGCCCTTATACAATATGTCGATGACATCTTGTTGGCGGCTGACACTCCTGCGCTGTGTGAGAAGAGTACGTTATCCTTGCTTTCCTTTTTGGCATCTCACAATCACAAAGTGTCGAAGAAGAAATTGCAATTCTGTAGACCAAAGGTGATTTATTTGGGTCACCTTTTGTCTAAGGAGGGGCGTGCACTCACACCAGATCGTATTCAAGCAATTTTGGACACGCCAGTGCCTTCCACACAGAAGGACGTGCGTGCATTTTTGGGTCTTGTTTCTTTTTGTAGGCAATGGATATTGGGATTTTCACACATAGCTAAACCATTGTTAGCCCTTTTGACAAAGGACACACCAATCCCTCTTCCCTGGTCAAATGAGTGTGAAGTTGCCTTCCAGCAATTGCGACAAGCCCTTTGTTCAGCACCAGTGTTAGGGACCCCTGATTATACGATGCCCTTTTCACTGTACGTGCATGAGAAAGATGGATGTGCATTATCAGTTTTAGTGCAGATGCACGGCGACAAGCAACGCCCTTGTGCATATTTTTCGGCTGTACTTGATCCTGTTGCCCGAGCATTGCCTGGTTGTTTTCGCTCGATTGCGGCGACAGCTGTGTCAATACGCCAAAGCGAGGGAATTGTGTTATCTCACAAACTGTTGGTATTAGTCCCCCATGCTGTTGATGCCCTGCTTAATCAGACAAAGACGCAGCATTTGACCAGTGCTCGTTTAACGGGATATGAGTTGACGCTTTTGGCTCCTCATATTACGTGAAAGAGGTGTGTAACGTTAAATCCGGCCACATTGTTGCCGTTCCCGGAAACTCAGTCTGAAGCACGGAAAGCACATGACTGTATTCTTGTGACTGAGGAACAGACAAAGGGTCGTATTGATCTCCAGGATACGCCCTTTACAGATGTAGATGGAGAACTCTGGGTGGACGGATCATGCCTGAAGCTACCAGATGGTACGACTTCAGCAGCGTATGCAATTACCACACTACAAACAATAGTGGAGACAGCACGCATACCGCAGAAATCAGCTCAAGCAGCGGAACAAGCATGTGAGCTCAGTACAGGATTGTGTGTGAATGTTTATACAGATAGCCGCTATGCCTTCGGAGTAGCTCACGACTTCGGCCTACTCTGGAAGGAGAGAGGGTTTCTAACGTCACATGGAGCACAGATAATGTACGGGGAGTTAGTTCACAATCTTTTGACTGCATTAACATATCCAAAGAAGATTGCTATAGTTAAATGTAGTGCCCATAAGAAAGTGGTTGATAAAGTTGGAGAAGGGAATGCTTTGGCAGACCGGGTGGCACGAGAGACTGCGATGCAGCCTGACTCTACTGCAATGTATGTTGTGAAGTCACAGACAGAAAGATGGCACAATGCTAGGAGAGAAGTGCTGGAAATACAGAGGACCGCTTCCGATAAGGAACGGGAGCAATGGTCCAATGATGGAGAATTAGATGATGAAGGGTGTTGGAGAAGTAAGCAGATGGATAAATGGAAGTTACCCACAGCCTTTGTACAACCTATGGTTCAGATGGCACATGGACTAGTGCATGTCGGAGCTTCCTCAATTGTTAAATTACTCACACGAGTTTGGGAGCATCCGGAGATCGCTAGTACGGCAAAGAGGGTAGTGCAGACCTGCATGATTTGTCTGAGGTATAACCCGGGAAAGGGTACCCGAACTCCAGCAGGAGGATTTGCGACACCTACTGCACCCTTTGAGGTTTTGCAGATGGATTACATCCAGCTTGAGCGCTGTAACAATCTGAAGTATGTTTTAGTAGTGATTTGTGCCTTCAGCAAATGGGTTGAGGCATATCCTACGAAAGACAATACTGCAATGACTACAGTTAAGATGCTATTGAAGGAGTTCTTCCCTCGCTATGGTGTTTGCAGATTATTGTGGAGAGATAACGGACCTCATTTTATAGCAGACGTTATCAAGTATGTTTTGAAGGGTCTAGGCATTACCCAGAAGTTCCATGCAGTATTTCACCCTCAGTCTGCGGGATTGGTTGAGAAGTATAATGGTACTCTGAAGCTTAAGATCGCTAAGATCCAAGCTTCGACTTCTTTGACTTGGCCAGACGCTTTGCCACTGGCATTATTGTCAATTAGATCGATACCGCATTCTCGAACCGGTCTCACACCTTCTGAGATCGTCTTTGGACGCCCAATGAATATTTGGGGTCCACCAAAACCTAAGTCCGTGTATGATGTACCTTGTGTAATGATGAATGATTATCTGGCACAGTTAACGGATAATTTGGTTTCTATTCATCAACAGGTTCGAGAGGCGCTCCCTGATCGGTCCACCGGTGAAGGCCATAATCTCCGACCTGGCGATCAGGTGATGATCAAAGTCTTCGAAAGGACGAACAGTTTGGAGCCGAGATGGGTTGGTCCTGAGCAAGTCTTGCTCGCAACGAGGACAGCTGTGCAGGTTTCCAATCGGAAGAACTGGATCCACTCCTTGCACTGTCGCAAAGTGCCGTCTGGATTGGTGGAGCCTGCTGTGTTGACCGACCATCGAGAAATCCTGACTGCGGAAAAAGGCCGTGCTGTGGAACCGAACGACACTGAGGAGCTCTTCCCGGACCAGGTGATTCCTGGAGGAAGAAGATATCACCTCAGACCAAGAAAGTGATTGCTGTATCCAAAGTTGTCAGAACGGCCCTTAGGTTAGTGAAACGGAGAGCCAATGTGGCAAGGGGGGGGGGGATCAGCCCTGCATTAGTGTAGTGACACCCGTCTTGGCCCGCTGGTAAAGAAATTAACGGCTGCCTAAGGGGAAGAGTTCTGACAACCTTTTAGTTTCAGGAAGATATTGACTTCTTACTACAAGATGGAGAAGAAGAAGATTCTTTGTGCGACAAGCTTTATTATCATTGTGGCTATCGTTGGTATAACCACATGGTTTGTTGAGGATGTGACCCCTGCCCGTGAGTTGCTTGTTTTGACCACTCCAGTGCCTGAGGAGCACTACTTTTACACCCTTCCGTATCAAGAATTGAAGCATCGCCAGTCTTATTTGAATAACACTTTCATCCAGATGTTGCATCATACTCATGTTGCTACTAATGCTACGAACTGTTGGATATGTGGTATGATGCCAGCTCATCAGAAGAAAGGAGGAACGCCATTTATACCTCTTCCCTTTTCTCATAATGGCTCTTGTAGAGCATGGTATACTTTGCTTTTTGCCACCCGGAAACCTACAGTGGGACGATTACTCTTTAGACTCAATAGGGAATCAAGATAAAGATGGTTACCCACAAGCGAATGGGACGATATGGGAATGGGAAGAGTATCGACCAGACAATGAATCGATCCCCTACATTTTCACGAACACTAGAGACACTGTAGGGAAGGAACGATTTGTGATTCAAGTGGCACAAGCTCAAGCGGACCTGTGTGTCCAGAGTGTGGGTTATATTCCTGTTGGTGTTAGTGATTGTATCATTATCCTGAACATCGACGGGTTGAATAATTGTACTTTCTTAGCATCCCATAACACATACTTTGTATGTGGGAATAAGGGTTATTATCGCCTACCGGCCGGCTGGTCCGCAGTATGTTATGTAGCATTCCTATTACCCCCTGTATTCTTGGCACCTGCATCTTATCATAAAGATTTGAAGTTGTTGAATAATGTGACTGTAAATAGGTATAAACGCACTCTATCTATTGATGATGTTGATCAAACTGATACGAGTTTGCAACAGTATATTGATTTTAACTTAGGATTGTTTTTCTTTGTTGGAGCTGCCCTAAATAGTAGGAAAGTTCGAAGATTAACAAGAGTTGTAGAGGCTGTGACAAATCAGACCGCTGCTGCTCTTGGGAATCTTACGGAAGAATTACAAATTACTAGGATTGTTGCATTACAGAATCGTATGGTATTAGATGTTATGTTAGCTGACCGAGGTGGAGCATGTAAAATTATCGGAAGTAGTTGTTGTGTGTTTATTCCTGATCATACGCCATCAGTTTATAACGCTATTAATAAATTGCATAAAATTGCAGCTGAAATCCATACAGAAAATGGCACTTGGACCTTTTCTGGATGGTTTTGGACATTGATCACTGCATGGGGGTGGAAGGTTTTGACTGGTCTTTGCATTATCGTAGCAATTCTGTTTTCTTGTTGCATTTGTGTCAAATGTGGTCCCTTACTCTGTTCCCTATGTGTGCCATTTTGTATTCCTGATAAGAAAACTATTGACAAAGTCACCTATCAGAAACATTTAACTAAAGAAGTAGAAGAAATGATGAAAATTGACATATATGATGATTTTCCTAATAAACCGAATGTCTTCAGTAAATGCTGAAAGGGTCGTCTGTTGAAAATTGAAACAGCGATGTGATTAAGCATTCACTAAAGACATGAATTCCCCTTCACTGGGCCAAGTTTCTCTCCTATGTTGACTAATGTTTGGACTCCATTTTGTGTTGTCATGTCTCCACGTGCTTTGCACGAGAAGAGTCCTATATTTTTGCTAGTTGCTCTTGTAATCTGCCCAGTAACAGTCTATAAATAGCTCCTTTGTCCGTCTGGCGCATGCCCAGACTTGACCACATCTGTTATCAGTTAGTCCTTGTTTGACCATGTTTTCGCGGGCTCAGGAAATTAGTTACTCCGCCCACATATTGATTCTGTATCGAAAATGTCCATAAAAGGTAATGCATTTTGCTCCATGTTGTATCCACCCACTTATGAGCCCCTCTGTAGTGTATAAAAGGGGACTATGTACGCAAGTTCTTTGTGCTACTCTATGCAATACTGAAGAGTGTTGTATAGGTTGTAGGACCACCCTTAAGGGTTAATAAACTTTGTCTTTGTATTTTGCAGTTTCCGTGCCAACTTCCTTCTAGTTTTCGTTACAGGAGGGCGAACCCTTGTATCCTGCGGGCCTAGCTGGGGCCTGTATTCATCAAGGAGGCAATACTAATGGTAGTGGAGATGGAATAAAACAAGAGGATAGAAACGGAATTAATGTGATTAAAAATGAAAAAGAAAAAAAATGATTCCTACAAAACTAAAGTATGTCACAGATGTGGTCGCAATTTTTCTCATAGGTAACTTCAAAGGTTGTTCAGCGATAGACAAAACGTTTAGCCGTTGCAGGAAAACAGGTCCTTTTGGAAGGGTATGTAGAAGCAAACCAGAGTTGAATGTCAATTGCATGTGAGAAGAGGAATTTAAAGAAGAGTCATATCCTCATTCTATACTTTTTGTACAAGATGGGACAGTGAATAACTTTCCCTTGTGTCAGGTGCACATAAATGGACAATGTGTGGAGGTCATGGTAGATTCTTGTGCTTGGTACTTTATATTTAGCAAGGATTTGTGGGAAAATAAAAAACTGATTGATCCCCATGTACGTCCAGGGGGATATACTGGACATAACGTTGATTTATTGGGTTACTTCTGGGCAAATATCAGTTTCAAGGGAAGGAAAAACAGAGGAAAAATCAACATAGCCTCCAAAGGTGATCCTACTTCGAGTTGGCCCCTCCAACAAGAACTTAATATGAAACTAAACCCAAATGCAGTACCACAAGTTTATGCAGTAGAAGAATTGAAGCGAAACATGGGGGTTATGGATTTGAAATCAAATTTCCCAGAAAGTTTTTCAGAGAAGCTGGGAAAGATTATTGGTTTTAGGCACAAAATAGTTTTATTGGACAATGCAGTTCCATTAGGCACAAAGTGTGCATGTTCCTTTGACATTTAGAGGAAAGTTCAAGGAGATGTTAAAGGATCTGTATGACAAGAAGGTGTCTCCGGTTGTTATTGCTTTAAAACCGTCAGGAGATTTTTGAGACTATGTGTTGACCCTAGAAGCCTTAACAATGAAATATGGGTAGAGAAACATCTGTTACCTAATCTACATGAATTAGTTTCTACTTTGTCAGGCACAAAAGTATATTCCACTCTAGATTTGGCAAGCACACAGCATCAGATTGAGCTTATGGAAGAATCATGTCATCTGACTGCATTCTTTACACCTGAGGGAATGTTCCAGTTTAGCAGGATGCCTTTTGGATTAGCTAGGGTTGCGTCAGTTTTCCAGAGGCTGATGAAAAAATCTTTAGAAGGAGTGCATGGAACTATAGCTTTTGAAGATGATATTCTAGTTTATGGAAAGGAAGGTAAGGATCATAATGCTAAACTAAGAGTTTTTCTTCAAAGACTGCGACAAAGGGGTGAACACTCAAAGTTTCTAAATGCAAGTTTAAATGTATTGAAGTGGACACAGCATTTCTAAAAATGGGATCAAGTCTAAACAAAATCATATGCAAGCTGTTGTAAATGCTCCAATTCCAAAGACCAAAGAACTACTGTTATTGGGCGCAATTCACAAAAATAATCTAAGACAAAATCCTAACTTTAAGACTTTCAGTATTAACAAAAGGCATTTAGGAGTAGTACAGTTAGAATTTTGTTTTAAGTTTGTCTTACGTTTTGCTCTTAAGAAAAAGTCCTAACTTAAGCTAAACTTAAGTTAAACTTAAGTTAGGATTTTAATGTTTGCATTGTCCAGCATTCCGTCCATCAATTGTTTCTTTTGCATTTGTTGCCCTAAGTGGGAAGGGTATGCCCAGACGTGGGTCCTGTGCTCACTACACCACTGGATTCAAGCTAGACCAACTGATGAAGGGTGATGCCCTGAACCCAGTCCCAGGCTGCTTGTTTTCAGTCCAGGGACGACCAGGCTTGGCAGTTTGGGCTGGACTGTTCCCACAAGGAACAGGGTCAAGACTGATGTGCATATTGCTGGTGCGAAACTGGGGGGGGGGGGCAACAAAAGAATGATGGATTTAACCCAGATCTTTGTGACTGGGGGTGAAAGATTGAATTGTCCAGCATTCTGTCCATCAATTGTTTCTTTTGCATTTGTCTCCCTAAGTGGTAAGGGTATGCCCAGACTTGGGTCCCGTGCTCACTACACCACTGGATTCAAGCTAACCTGGCTGATGAAGGTTGATGCCATGAAATCGGTCACAAGCTGCTAGTTTCTGGTCCAGGGAGGACCTGGCTTGGCAGTTTGGGCTGTACTGTTCCCAGAAGGAACAGGGTCAAGACTGATTTGCATATGGCTGGGTCCAAATAGGGGTGGTGTAGTGGGTAAAATAATGATGGGATTAGCCCAGATCCTTGTGATTTTGTGAATGTTTGCATTGTCCAGCATTCTGGTCATCAATTATTTCTTTTGCATTTGTCACCCTAAGTGGGAAGGGTATGCCCAGACGTGGGTCCTGTGCTCAATACACCACTGGATTCAAGCTAACTTGTCTGATGAAGGGTGATGCCCTGAAACCAGTCCCAGTATGCTTGTTTCTGGTCGAGGGAGGACCTGGCTTGGTGGTTCAGGCTGGACTGTTCCCACAAGGAAAAGGGTCAAGACTGATTTGCATATGGCTGGGGTGGTGTGGTGAGCAAATTAACTATAAATTTAACCCAGATCCTTGTGATTGGGGGTGAATGTTTGCATTGTCCAGCATTACGGCCATCAATTGTTTCGTTTGCATATGTTGCCCTAAGTGGGAAGGGTATGCCCAGACGTGGGTCCCGTGCTCACTACACCACTGGATTCAAGCTAGCCTGGCTGATGAAGGGTGATGCCCTGAAACCTGTGCCAGGATGCTTGTTTTCGGTCCAGGGAGTACCTGGCTTGGCAGTTCGGGCTGGACTGTTCCCACAAGGAACAGGGTCAAGACTGATTTGCATATGGCTGGGTCCAAACTGGGGTGGGTTGGTGAGCAAAAGTATAATAGATTTAACCCAGATCCTTGTGACTGGGGGTGAATGTTTGAATTGTCCAGCATGCCATCCATCAATTGTTTCCTTTGCGTACATCACTCTAAGTGGGAAGGGTATGCCCAGACGTGGGTCCCGTGCTCACTACACCACTGTATTCAAGACTGCGTGGCTGATGCCTTGAAACTGGTCCCAAGCTGCTAGTTTCCGGTCCAGGGAGGACCTGGCTTGACAGTTCGGGCTGGACTGCTCCCACAAGGAACAGGGTCAAGACTGATTTGCATATGGCTGGGTCCAAACTGGGATGGCATGGTGAGCAAAAAAACGATGGATTTAGGCCCAGATCTCTGTACTGGGGTGAATGTATGACATTGTTCTGCATTCTGTCCATCAATTGTTGTTTTTGCATTTGTCACCCCGAGTGGGAAGGGTATGCTCAGACGTGAGTCCCTTGCTCTCCATGCCACTGGAATCAAGCTATCCTGGCTGATGAGGGCTGAAAGCCCGAAACCGGTCCTAGGATGCTTGTTTCCAGTCCAGGGAGGACCTGGCTTGGCAGTTCGGGCTGGACTGTTCCCATGGGGCACAGGGTCAAGACTGATTTGCATATGGCTGGGTTCAAACTGGAATGGCATGGTGACCAAAAAAACGATGGATTTAGGCCCAGATCTCTGTACTGGGGTGAATGTATGACATTGTTCTGCATTCTGTCCATCAATTGTTGTTTTTGCATTTGTCACCCCGAGTGGGAAGAGTATGCTCAGATGTGAGTCCCTTGCTCTCCATGCCACTGGAATCAAGCTATCCTGGCTGATGAGGGCTGAAAGCCCGAAACCGGTCCTAGGATGCTTGTTTCCAGTCCAGGGAGGACCTGGCTTGGCAGTTCGGGCTGGACTGTTCCCATGGGGCACAGGGTCAAGACTGATTTGCATATGGCTGGGTTCAAACTGGAATGGCATGGTGAGCAAAAAAACAATGGATTTAGGCCCAGATCTCTGTACTGGGGTGAATGTATGACATTGTTCTGCATTCTGTCCATCAATTGTTGTTTTTGCATTTGTCACCCCGAGTGGGAAGGGTATGCTCAGACGTGAGTCCCTTGCTCTCCATGCCACTGGAATCAAGCTATCCTGGCTGAAGAGGGGTGAAACCCCGAAACCGGTCCTAGGATGTTTGTTTCCAGTCCAGGGAGGACCTGGCTTGACAGTTCGGGCTGGACTGTTCCCACAAGGAACAGGGTCAAGACTGATTTGCATATGGCTGGGGTGGTGTGGTGAGCAAAAGAATGATGGGTTTAACCCAGGACCTTCTGACTGAGGGTTTATGTTTGAATTGTCCAGCATTCCGTCCATCAATTGTGTCCTTTGCGTATGTCTCCCTAAGTGGGAAGGGTATGTCCAGACGTGGGTCCCTTGTTCACTACAACACTGGATTCAAGCTAGCCTGGATAAAGAACGGTGATGCCCTGCCCCTGACACCTGTCCCAGGATGCTTGTTTCCACTCCAGGGAGGTCCTGGCTTGGCAGTTCGGGCTGGCCTGTTCCCACAAGGAACAGGGTCAAGACTGATTTGCATATCGTTGGGTCCAAACTGGGGTGGTGTGGTGAGAAAACGAATGATGGATTTAAACCAGATTCTTGTGACTGAGGGTGAATGTTTGCATTGTCCAGCATTCCGTCCATCAATTGTTTCTTTTGCATATGTCACCCTAAGTGGGAAAGGTATGCCCAGACATGGGTCCTGTGCAAACTACACCACTGGATTAAAGCTAACCTGGCTTATGAAGGGTGATGCCCTGAAACTGGTCTCAGGATGCTTGTTTCTGGCCCAGGGATGACCTGGCTTGGTACTTCTGGCTGGACTGTTCCCACAAGGAGCAGGGTTAAGACTGATATGTATATGTCTGGGTTCACACTGGGGTGGTGTGGTGAGCAAAGAAATGATGGGTTTAACCCAGATCCTTGTGACTAGGGGTGAATGTTTGCATTGTCCTGCATACCGTCCATCAATTGGTTTTTTTGCATATGTCACCCTAAGTGGGAAGGGTATGCCCAGACGTGGGTCCCGTGCTCACTAAACCATTGAATTCAAGCAAGCCAGGCGGATGAAGGGGGATGCCCTGAAACTGGTCCCAGGATGCTAGTTTCTGGTCCAGGTATGACCTGGATTTCCACTTTGGGCTGGACTGTTCCCACAAGGAACAGGGTCAAGACCGATTTGAATATAGCTAGGACAAACTGGGGTGGTGTGGTGAGCAAAAAATGCTGAATTTAACTCATATCCTTGTGACTGGGGGTGAATGTTTACATTGTTTAGCATTCCTTCCATCAATTGTTTCTTTTGCATATGTTGCCCTAAGTGGGAAGGGTTTGCCCAGATGTGGCCCCTGCGCTCACTACGCCACTGGATTCAAGCTGGCCTGGCGGATGAAGGGTGATGCTCTGAAACTGGTCCCAGTATGCTTGTTTCCGGGCCAGGGAGGACCTGACTTCTCAGTTTGGGCTGGACTGTTAACACAAGGAACAGGGTCAAGACTGATATGCATAAGGCTGGATCCAAACTGTGGTGGTGTGGTGTGAGAAGTTGGCCTGATATATGCTGTCCACTAGAAATAGTGGGCACCTTGTATCAGTCCAAACAACCCCTTATGGTGATAGGTTAAAGAAAACCGTTATTGAAAGCTATCCTAGTGGTAGGTATGGAGAGCAGCCTTAGCTAAGTCTTGATGGAATGTATAGCAGCTTGTTTTACCAGTTTATAACCTCTTGAACGATCAAATGATAAGACAAACACACCAGGTATATATTTAAAATATATGTATTTAAGATAAAACTCACCCCTCTAGAATCTTTATGAGGCTGGAGTTTGAAGTACTTAAGTTACAAGTCAGTATTCAACAGTAAAAGCACAAATACACGTTTGGGCCCTAGGGGCGTACCAAACCATATACCAATAAAGTGGTACAAGAACCCCGACTGATCTAGACACAAGGCCTAGAGCATGTGGAAGTGCTTGGACCACAAGGAACCACCCAAGGTAGTGACACTGAGGTTCTGTAGCGATCCGAACCCGTGAATTCGGTATCGTAGTACTGACACGATTTTGGTACCAATGAACCGCAAATGATCCATTACATGCATGACAGTGTTTTCGCTACGCAACTAGCATGAATTCACTGAGAAATAGGGCATTCTGTTGTAAAGTCATGGCATCCATTTTAGTTACGGCATCCATTTTGTTTCTTGACCTCACATAGTCAATGAACGGGCGATGACCCCGGCAGAGTCACCTTGTTAAGGACACGTAAGCTCAAGCCCCGAGAAAGGCTGACGCTACATGACTAGGCAGAATCAAGCTGCCTCCCCTGCCTGAGGCCAGTCCTGCCATACTGGTTCTCGTGTCCGTTGTCCTGACTGAAAGGCCAAAGACGGTAGCCATGCCCGTTTATGATCCATAAACACCTCTTATCCTACTTTTCAATCCTTTGCACCTGGCTCTGCTCCTCTCCTTCTGGGCTTTTACAATGGGGAGGTTACGATTTTTATGATGGGGAGGATCGGACAAAGAATGGAAACTGTCAAGGGAACCTGATCGAATACCGAAATCCTACGACTAATTATTATTTGATGTCTATTTACTGTTTGTTTGGGATACCGGGTTGGGCATGAGAAATATTCGTGTAATGTTGCCTAAAGACATTTTGCGTGTATTTAAAGAACAACCCACTTAATGCAATTTGAACAGTCTCGTAGATTCTGCCTCTGTGTGGTTCCTATGACTTCTGTGTCCCTGCAGTAAATAAACCTTGGTCTTTGACGCCACCATCGAGAAGCCCGTGTCTCTGTTTATTTGTGCACCGAGACAGGAGGAACTCAGGGGTCTTTGGGTGTTGTTTCCCTGACACCTCTGGACTCTTAAAAGTCCAGAACCTCAACACGGGGGACCCACGGGTGACGCGTGCATTGGGAGAACACAGCAGCGAATTGCCGTTAACTTCTATAGGGAAAGTTGCGGTTGGAAATTAAGAGTTTAAGGACACTTAGAGGATGACTACAAGTGAACCCTTTTGGACTTAGAGGTGTCTAGGGCCATCATCCACGGAAGCATTGGAGTACTCGAGTTACCTCACCCAGGGAAGCTGGGTGCATAGGTGTCAAATGGTGTCAGGTCGCGTCGCTGTTTTCAATGGAAGCTACTCAGGAAGTGCTGCTGCCGTGAAGAGGAGGAGTGTCCGGAGAGATCCAAGCCTGGATCTAGGATGGAAGGAACCTGAAAGCAGAGGGGACAGAGTCTGGGTCATTTACCAGTGACCAAGGGCACGATAGTCCAATACCCACAGATGTCGGGTGCTTCAGGTGAGTTGATGGGTCTCTTGACTCTTCAGCCACGAGGTCCAGGAGGTGTCGATGACAACTTCGAGGAAGACCAAGAAGATGATGGATCAGCAAAATATCACGGTGTCCAGGGGTCACGGTTCCACGTCACCCACGATAGCCACGGGCCTCAGCTTTGCTGTGGACTCAGGGTAGCTTCGTGGAAGTCTGTAAATCCACCTCTGGGGATACAGAGACTTCGGCGTCCGGCGGGAGCTTCAGAACTGTAGACCGGACAGTTGCTTCTTTGGTGCCTGCCAAGCAGGGGAGTCACTCCTTGACCCCAAGGGAGATTTCTTCAGTCTTCTAGTTAAAATAGAACGTCGAAGGTCCAGGATACATGTTGCAGAGTTTCGTCCAGGGTAATCTAAAGTCGCAAGGACTGGGTTCCCATACTTATACAAAGTTTGGGGGTTGGACATACTCTAGGGACCCACCTATGGGAGGGCTTGGAAAAAGGGGTGGTTACACCCATTTCCTTTGTCCAGTTTTGCACCAGAGCTGGGGCAGGTAGCCCCTGCAACCGGTTTGAACTGGACTATGCACAGGGACACCAAGTGTGCCCCCAGTGCAGGACTTCAAAGAACCAGAGAGTGCTCCCGCCCAGCCCCAATACACATCTGTCTGTCTGGGGGGGGTGGTTACACCTCCCTGGGACAGGAAACCTATTGTCCAGGCCTCCCCTGCCGGAGTTTCGGTCAGCAGCAGGAGGCCAGACCCGTGTCTGTGGCAGTGGCGTCCATTTTGTGATGCGAGGGCTGTAGAAAGTCTTTACCGGGTTAGATCAGTGTGAACATGTCCCTCCCTCTAGAAGGGTGGAATGCTACCCCCGCCGCCAGAACTGGCGGGGGGGGGGTACTATTCCAAAGCATTTGACACCAAACACAACATGTTTCCATGCAGCCAGTCCAAAGTTAGCATTTACCGCGAGGTTATAATGCACTTAAGACTATATGGTCAGGCTGCACCACAAACAGCATCAGAGGAGGTACTCCGAATGCTGCAGAGGGGCTCTGCTTATGCAGGGGCACCCTCTCACATAAAAACCAAGCACTCTGCCTTCAGGATCGTTAAGGCCTGCTATAGGAGTGACTTATAGGTTTCATATGTGTGTGCATTGGTAGTTTTATAGGTAGCCTATTCCAAATTAAGGGGTGCAAGCACCACCTTACCCAGGCTGCAGTAGCAGACCTGTGGTCTCATTTTGGAGTGCTTCCCAGGGGTGGCATAATACATGCTTCATCCCCTGGTAGGCCTCTGAGGTACCTATGCCCTAGGTACATAGTATACCATATACTAGGGGCTTATAAGGCACTCCAGAATCCAATTAGAAATGTACCTAATGTACATGGAAACCATTTTAGAGAGGAAGCAGCTAGGCTGGGGTCCTGATTAGCAGGGCCACAGCCAGACTAAGGTCGAAAAACAGTGAAACACCAACAAAAAGTGGGGGCACCCATGTGAAGCAGATCCTACTTTCCTACATGTGGTGAGCAAAAGAATGATGGATTTAACCCAGGTCAGTGTAACTGGGTGTGAATGTGTGTATTGTCCAGCATTCTGTCCATTAATTGTACCTTTTGCATAAGTCACCTAAGTGGGAAGGGTATGCCCAGGCTTGGGTATCTTGATCAAAACACCATTGTATTCAAGCTAGCCTGGCTAAAGAAGGGTGATGCTCTGAAACCGGTATCAGGATGCTTGTTTCCAGTCCACGAAGGACCTGGCTTTGCAGATTGTGCTGGACTGCTCCCAAAAGGAACATGGGCAAGACTGATTTGCAAATGGCTCAGTCCAAACTGGGGGGTGTGGTGAGCAGAAGAATGATGGATTTAACACAGATCATTGTGACTGGGGGTGAATGTTAACCTTGTCCAACATTCCATCCATCAATTATTTCTTTTGCATATGTTGCCCTAATTGGGAAGGATATGCCCAGACGTGGTTCCCTTTCTCACTACACCACTGGATTCAAGCTAGCCTGGGTGAAGAAGGGTGACGCCCTGCCCCTGTCACCTTTCCCAGGATGCTTGTTTCCGCTCTAGGGAGGACCTGGCATTGTTGTTCGGGGTTGACTGTTCCCACAAGGAACCGGGTCAAGACTGATTTGCATATTGCTGGCTCCAAACTGGGGTCGTGTGGCAAGCAAAAGAATGATGGATTTAACCCAGATCTTTGTGACTGGGGTGAATGTTTGCATTGTCCAGCATTCCGTCCATCAATTGTTTCTTTTGTATATGTTGATTCTAGATGTGCATGGAAAGTTTTGGGGTGATCGGTCAAGCTGGGGCAAAGAAAAATGGGGGTTTCAAAAAAAGTGACTACTCCATGTTAAATCCCTTAGGAGATTTAGACACGACTGCTGCTCGAATCGCTCAACAGAATTACACCAATTTTGGCACAGATATCTATTGGTATGCAGATTGGGCTTTTTGTTATTCAGTGTAAATCCATTAAGTACTTGTTGAGAAATTTAAGGAAACAAAATAGGGATATCTGGGCGGAGCCTAAGCTCATATCTCATGGTGAGATCTGATTGGCTGTCAGCACTTCAACCAGGAAGTGCTGGAAGCCATCTTGGGTCCAATTTACCTGATAGCACCTGATTGAAATGCATTGCAGTGAATGGGAGGCTTTGAGCATCACAGAAAGGAGAACGTATAAAGGGTGATAACAGATTTTAGTTACAATATAAATCATTTGTTGATGGTACCATGCTAATTTTTTGGAATTGTGGTGTGTTCTAAGGTGAAAAAAGCCTTTTGCTTGGATTTCATCAATCACGCTTGAGAGGAAACTGTTTTCGCATGCTTGTCCCATAGAGGTTTGGAGGGTGCTCCAGAAGCTAAAATGAGAGCATATTTTCTGTAAATTAACACTATCTTTCTCAGCCATATGAGCATAAGGTCTGGCATTCTCAGTACATCATGTACTTCCAAAAGGATCAACAACTGTCAGTGGATTCCTGTGTGTTCTACTGCAGCCTCTCAGAGTGTTCTAAAGAACAACTAGAACGCTAACAGACCTAGTTAAGACAAAAGTATGGCACACCTGAAGCCATCTTGATTGAAATAAACTGGTAACACTTAAAACATTTAATTTAAAAAGGAACAAAATGAGGGGGTTCATTTTGTCATAGAAATTATGGATAGTGCTGTAGAATGAAAAATTAGGATACGTTTTAAGTGAGTTCTCAAATCTCTTTGTTGTGATTTCATTGTTGAGGTTGCGGTGGCAACATTCTGGCATTAATTACAATGCTGGTCGGACTAGAGTCCGACCGGCATCGTGTTGATATGGAAACCGACTGACTTGTAGACGGTGGTTCCATCCAACGAATTTGGATGCAACCGCCTATGAGGTGGTCGTAAACATCCTTTTCCCTATTGCAGCTTGTGCAGTGGCCGGAAAAGAGCTGCTGCACAACCCTCAAAAATGGGTGTTTACAAATACCCATGCACCGTGTGCCTGCCACACGGGGTATGGATGTTTGGGGGACTCCACAGGTACCCCCCCAGTCCTCTTAATGGAGGCTGCGAGAGGACAGGGGCACTGCTTGGGACCCCCAAAGCCAGTTTCTGACAGCCTTTCAATGGTGGTTGGACCACCATTGAAAGGCTGACTGAAAGGGATAACGTAATCCCTACGGTGGTGCCTGAACAGGCACTGTCCCATTAAAGGTTATTACTTTCCTCTCGCTGCCACGGCGGGTCTCTGAGCCTGTTGAAATAGCAGTGGTCAGTCCCTTCACCTCCTGCTTCTGACAGCCGCATCATAATGTGGTGGTCCGACTGCATAGCTACATGTCGGTCGGACCGTAACTGACAGGCTGTCAGATGCGGTTTGAGCGACATCATAATGAGTGTCTCTGTGCCTAGAATGTGCACTGAGTCATGTATTGCCTAGTTACTTAGAATGATACCTGATGATCACATAGAGCCTTACTTGTCATCATCTGTGGCAGTTAGATGTATTCAGTTACTAGGAGGTGATTTGCCTTGGTGGTCTGGAACTTTGCTCCTAATAAAGTGTCTTGGAAACAATCTTCAGCCTGGTTTTGCAGAGCAAACTTTAATATTGGCGATGAGCGCCTTCTGGGGATCGGCGTGTGATCACCAGCTTCATCAACCACATCTCTGTGGATTTATGTTTCATCTGGTTACTGCCTGCTGGTCGTGGAGTAGAAAAGAAGAGACAACCAGGTTATGCAATTCGAGCTACAGTGGGGATTACCAGAGCGTTAAAATGATGTGCTCGATTGGAATCGGGCATCTACTAGAGCCATTGACAGCATCATGACTTTGTCTGGTGGGCAGCATCTGGAGGAGTGTTGGAGAAGTGTTCAGTGACAAAGCCATTTTCACACTGGTGACGTAGTGGAGCAGAGCCATCATTTGCGTTCCTAGTGACTGGTGCGCTGGAGCGAAAGTTGTAACTTTGCATGTCACCCACACGCGGCCAACACTTTGCATCAGGCATCAGGATCATTATGGGAGCGTTAATGACGTACGGTTTATTGCATAATTGGCCACCATCTTGCATTGGCATAATGTGGCAGATTTACAAGTTCTGGCGCATCTCTGCAAATCAGCAGGGATGCGCCAGAAAAGATGCGACACGCAATTCTCTCCCTGCATTTACAATGCGGCGCACCATGGCGCAAGGATAGGACGATGCGTGTCGCATCCTGTGGCGTAAGGGCGGCGCTTTGCTGGAGTCGTGTCGCAAGCGTGACGTGGCTCCAGCAATGCTCGCGAGTGCCCTCTGCCTAACATGCTGCGTCACTCCTTACGCCTGCTTCCAGGGTTTTGACGTAGGATGGACGTAGATTTCACTGCGTCACTTTTACAAGGCCCACCCTGCGCCGGAACGCCTACATGAAACCTAACGCAGTTTTCATGTGGCGCAGGGATTTCGAACGTGACGCATCTCTCTAGATGCGTCACGTTTTACATAAGGCGCAACGTGGCGCATGGTTTACGCCGCCGCTGCGTCACAGAAGTGACGCGATGGCAGCGAAAATGTGGAACATGGGGCTTGTAAATCTGCCCTACAGTTTGTAGTTTTGAGCCATCTAAAAGCATTTGTGGATGGTCGCGCTGAGGAGAGCCAGCTCTTAAACAGTAATTTATGGAAATTTATACCACAAACATTTTCAGTATTGGGCAGTGTGATGACATTTTTGTGTGAACACGCCGAGCAGAGCAAGCACTATTGTACGGTGCTTGGCTCAGATTCGCCGGTGTTTCAACGGTAAGTTGGGGAATTTCTTCATGCGACAAAACTATCTACCAAACATTGAGACTGGGAATTGATGAAGAGATAGTTTTTTAACACGCAAAGAGAACCAAGTGTAACTACATGTTTACTTCTGGGCATTTTACAGTAGTGTGTCCGACAGTATATCTGGCTACTTTACGTCTGTAAGCTCCTGAACATTTCTTTCTTTGAAGGTTATATTGTGAGGGTTCATGGGTAGTTTGCCGTACAAACTATTGTCTTTTGGGTTGGCCTCCACAGTGGCGTGTCTTCAAAGGATGAGGAAAAAGGTATTGGATCGCCTCCAGAAGGTTTTGTTTTTCCGAAATGACATTTTGGTTTGTGGCAAAGATGAGCAAGAGCATGATGAGGCAGGTTAGGGAATAAAAGAGAAAAATGGAAGTTTAGAGTGACCTATTTAGGACATACTATCGCACAGAAGGTATGTGTCCAAAATTGGACTTGACCAATATTATTGGAAAGGCACACACACCAAAAAACAGGGATCAAATGCGTTCATTCCTGGTAATGGCTAAACTCTATAAAAAATGTGTACCAAATTTTGCTAGTGTGTCCCAACCTCTGTGGGTTTTGTTAAAAAGAAACTCCATCTTTGAGTGGACTGAGGAGTGTGTGTTGGTGTTTAATTGGATCAAGTGCAGCATTGGGAAGTTACCTACCTTGGGACATTTTGATGCTTGCAGACAGACTGCTGTCAACTGTTGCTAGCATACGTGGATTGAGTGCGGTGTTATCCGAAGTAGAGAATGGTGAGTCAACGGTAGTAGCTTTTGCTTCTCGCTCTTTGAGAGGTACTAAGGAAAGGTACTCTGTGATAGATCGAGAAGCGTTGGCTGTCAATCGGGTCATTCTGCACTTTAAGTTTCACTTATAAGGAATACCTTTTGTGATCAGTCTGATCATCGACCACTCTCCCAAATTTTCATGTGCACAGAAGTAAAGAATTTATCCATAAGGATCTGACGGTGGATGGAAGGACTGACAGAGTTCAACTTTAATTTGGAGAATATCCAAGACCCAAGAATTGTGTATCTGACTGTTTGTCAAGGCTGCAGATTGTTCTGAAGGTTGAGCACCGTGACAATCCATTGTGTGGTAGGTGTCTGAGTCTGCTCTTGATGAAAAGGAGTGGTCTGAAGCTAGCACAAATGATGATGATTTTGTGTCTTTAGGGGTGTACATTGTGAAAGACTGACCAGAGAATGAAGACAACACCAATTCCTTGAAGGGATTTCTAAATGTAAAGGAAAAACTATGTATCTTAGAGGGTAGATTTTTTAGGGGAAATCCGGCAATACCTCCTGGTGACCTAAAATACAAGGCCATAAATCTTGCACATGAAGGTCATCTTGGAAGAAATATGACCAAGGCCAGGTTGCGTGAATGGTACTGGTGTCAAGGTATGGATTGCCAAGTTGAAGAAGTGGTGAAAGATTGTTGGGAGTGTGCCAACAATGGCAAATGCAGAAAACGCATAATGTGTGATCGTCTCTGGTGGGAATTCCAGAAGAACCGTGGACCAAATTTGATTTAGACATTGCACGGTCTTGCGATCTATTCCCAACAGAGCCTGCAGCTGTTCAGAGGGCAGCTAAAGACCTGGCTGTTGACGCCTACATAGAGCAAGTGTTCGCAGACTTATTTTGGCCTGCGTCCCTTTCCCTCCTTGATCCGCCTAGCGCTAAGACACATTTGGGTATTGCGCACTTTACAAAATTATTTCATTCATTATTTCATTATTGGCACATGATGAGCGATATGTTCTTCTACTTGTTGACTACACTTACAAGTAAGCAGTCATGAAGTGTGTGGCTTCAGTCAACATTAAAACAGTGATTGAATTCCTCACAGAGGAATTCTCAAGTGAAAGGGTCCCAAAATATCTCATGGTGGATAAAGGGGTACAATTTAAATTGTCTGAGATGTCTGTGTTCCTTAAGGAATTAGCTATAGTACATTTCAAGACAGCTTTGTACTCACCGCAAGCCAATGCTTTAGCGGAGAGTATGAACACGATGGTGAAGGGTTCTGCACAGAGAGCTAAGTTAACAAGGAAAACATGTTTTGAGAGATATATGGTGGACTCACCACAATACTTCAAGCAGTGTCACTTCTGTGTCTCCCTATTTAGCACTTAGAGGCAGGAAGCCTTACAATAAACTCAATCCAGTCAGTTTGAGTTTCAGTGAAGGGAAGTTAGAACTTCCTCATTCTAAGAATTTGTGTCTTTGTAGGAAAATGCATCAGGATAAGTATAAGACTCAGGGGCATATTTACGAGGAGGTGGCGGAGCCTGTCGTTAGCCTCCTTGGCTTAACGCCTCACTTCGCCACTTCTGAAATGCAGGGCTGAATCATATTTACAATAATATGGTGCAGTCCTGCGTTTCCCCCAGCACTGGTGCAAGATTTAACTACCTAGCACCACGCAGGCACCTTTGCACCATAGTGCAAGGGTGTCTGCGTTGCAGGAGAAGATTGTTTACCTACAGGAAGTTGTACCTTCCTGCACATAAACAATCTTTAAATGGCGTTTTGTAACTTCTATGTGTGCTGAATTTCTTTTGTTATGATTGTTTATGTGCATGAAGGGAAACCTCCCTTCACATAAATAATCAATGGCGTTTTGCTGCCTCCTTGTCTGCTGCACACACGGAAACAGGAAAAACACGGAGAAATTAAAATTTCTCTTCGTTTTTATAGAGTAAGAACAGGTTTTCCTTGGTCTTAATTTACGCACTGCCCCATTTTTACGCCACCCTTGTAAAAATGGGACACTGTCAAAATCAATGGGTGTTGTGCTGGAACTCCCACCACAACACCCATTGTCCTCCCCTTTCACGCTAAGTATAGCGTGAAAGGGTGCCTTATTTACAAGGCAGCATTAAGCCACGGTAAGTGGCTTAACGCTGCCTTGTAAGTAATGCAAAACCCCTATCGCCACCTCAACTTCCCAAAAAGTGATAGTGTGCTGGTGATTGGGGCTTGTAAATATGCCCCTCAGTTTGATGTTAATAATTCTGTCTGCAAGCACACTTGGGACCATATTATCAAGAACGGCGATAACATTATCGCCGCTTCAGCGGCAGGAAACTTTGGCTAAAGCGGCGATAAGGGGCTTGATAATATGCCCTAGAGAATTCCAATAGAAGCCCAGGTTCTGGTGTGAAGGACAATTCTCTAGGGCATATGATCAAGCCCCTTATTGCCGCTTTAGCCAAAGTTTCTTGCCGCTAAAGCGACGATAATGTTATCGCCATTCTTGATAATATGGCCCTATGTGTGTAGGAGACAAGGTGCTGGTGAAAAAACAGGTATGTTGAAAAAGGGACGTTGAAAAATAATGGGTCCTTTCATCATTTCAAGTGTAAAGAAGAATGTGGCAGTGTTAGATTTGGGTGATGTGTGCAATACGTCACGTCTGACAAAGTTTGAGGCAGGGGCCCAATCCACTGCGGAGAAGGATTCAGGCTTCAGACAAATTGGAGCTGAAGAAGGTGTTGTGTCTAATAATCCTACTCGTGCAGCAAAAGCCGAACCAGCATGGCTCAATGATTATGTAACCAGTTAACTAGTTAAACATTACTAGTACATTTTGATGGTTATGCAAGTATTTCTTGTATGTATTAGGCATGTTTTATAATTTTGCCTTATTAAATCATTAGGCTTAAAATGCTCCTTTTCTTGATATTTTATTCAGTTACGTGGAGCTGGCTTGGGTTGACGGTCTGGACCTTTGCTCCTAATAAAGTATCTTGAAAACCATCTTCAGAGCGGTATTTGCAGAGGAAACCTAATAATCTTCCTCTTCTGTGTCCTTAAAACATTCTGACATGTAGACTGAAACAGGCACTTTCAACACCAGCAGCAGACTTCCAGTTAACTCCTTGGAGATCAGCAGCTCTACTAGAATGTCCTAATGAGCAACTAGAGTGCTAACGTACTGAATGTCTGCCAAAAGTGTGGCACATCTGACTGCTACCTTGATGGATTTGAAGTGGAAAACTGAAAGCATATTCTACTGAGGATACTGCAGTAAATAAAGAGAACAGGTAGCTTCAGAACAAATAAGTCTCCCACGATGGCCACCAGAGACAAAAGAGCCCAAATGTAGCACAAATATCACCCAGATGTAGCCAAAGCAAAGCCCAATGACAGAAGTGTGCAAAACACTATTTATACAGTGCAGACTTGACCCGAATGTATTGGAGTGCTTTGCATGAGCATCAGTTACATCACTCAAGGACACATTCCTTTTGTGCTTTAGGCATGGGGGACCTCATTTATGAAGTTTTCCCTACGGCAAAAGAAAAGGGCAGGAATGCGCCGTATCTATAAGATATGGAGCATTCCTGTCCTTTTCCCCTGCGCCGGCGCACAATGGGCTGCCGTGCGCCAACGCCGGCACCTTTGCACCATAGTGCAAGGGTGCCTGCGTTGCGGGGATAATTATTTTTGAACAGGAAGGGAAACATTTCTGTACAAAAATAATCACAGAGGCTTTTTTCATATTTCTCCTCGTTGTGCCTCCCTTACGCCTCCCCTGGGGAGGTGTAAGCTTTTGGCACTGCCTCAGACTTACGATTTCTCGTAAATCTGGGGCAGTTTCAAAAGGCCATGGATGTTTCTGGGAACGCCCCCAGCAACACCCATTGCACGCCCCTTGAACGCAGAACTCTGAGTTAAAGGGACTGATATTTATCAGGCAGAATTAAGCCAAAAAAAGTGGCTTAGGGCTGCCTGATAAATATAACACAGGCTTCTGCCTCACGGAACATCACGAAAAGTGACGTTCCGGAGGCGCAAGGAACAAATGAGGCTCTGGGAGATTAAATGATTTGCCCAGAATCAAAGGATTTTGAGCCGATGCTGAATTTCGAACCTGGTTCCCTAGTTGCAAAGTCTGCAGCTCTGGTCTTAATGCTTCATTCTCTCCCCTAAGTGCAACATATATTCACGTGATCAACTGGATAAAAAAATCAAGATAGCAAATAATTTAAAAGTGAATTGTCGCAATTTCAAATCTCAGAAAATGTGTCCTCATTTTAGTTCCCGTCTAAAATCTCCTCTTTTCAATGTAAGTCAATGAAAGAAATCAATTCCCCAGGTTTGTTTTAAAAACTCATCCTCTTACCAAGTTCAAATATTGGCAAGTATGGTACATTTGATCACTGATGGCAAGCGGAAAGGGGTAGGGATGTGGACTTGAATAACAGAGGACAGGAGGAAAGTGGGCAGGTGTCAGCAGTTGCAGCAGCACAATACACCACACAGAGAACGCGGGATGCCAGTGCAGCACAACGGATCATAGCAAGCAACAGGGAGGGGACGGGGCCATGCACATTGACAACAGAGAGCAGAGGGGAAAGAGGCAAGGGTAGCAAGCTGACCATACTGGACAGACAGGAGGGACAGTTGCAGCCTAACAGACCATGAAGGACAGGGGGGGGGGTGCAGGTGCACAACAAAGAACCAGGCAAGGCAGGAGGGAGGGGATAGGGGTCTCCACATGGAAAATGGAGAGCAGGGACAGGGGCGGAGGCAGGGCAGGAGCAGCAAGCTGACCATGAAGGGCTAGGGGGATGGGCACTGGAAGCACAATACCCCATGGAGGGCAACAGTGATAATATAATGGCATACACACAGACAACAGAGGGGAGGTGGGAGAGTGGGGATTTGTCAGGGCAGCAAGCCGACCGCACAGGACAGGTGGGAGGGGCTGTGGTTGGCACAGAAGTCCATGAAAGCGGGAAGGTTAGTGGCAGCACAATGGTCACGGTGGGCAAGAGGAAGGGGGCAGGGGCATGCACAAAGGATCATGGAGGACAGCAGGAGGGTAGGGGCTGGACACAGGCAAGAGAGAGCAGGGAAATTAGCTTCAAAAAGACCACGCCAGGTAGGCAGGAGGAGGGGGTGCAGCACCACAGAGCATGGAGGGCAGAAGGGAGTGGCAGCAAAATGTACAATGGAGGACAGGGAGGAGGGGATAGGGTAATGGAACTCGGACAAGCAGGGAGGAGATGGCAGAGACAGGCTGCAGTTAACTGACCATAATAGGCATGTGGGTGGGGCGGTTGTAGCTCAACAGAACATTTAGAGAAGACAGGAGTGGCAGTAACAGGTCCATGGAACATGACGAGCAGAAAAGAGGGAGCAGGGGCAAGCCACAGACATCGGAGGATGGGGAAGGAGGGTAGGAGAACCAATTAAGCGCAAAGGCTAAGCAGGAGGGGAAAAGGATGGCAGGAGGAGTGGGCAGGGACATCAAGCTAAAGGGAGGGGACTGGCGCTGTGACTCAGGAAACAGATGGCAGGGAGGTGGATGGGGCAGCAAGCTAACTGTTCATGGCAGGCGGGAAGGGAATTGGCATAACAACAGCCGCACTGGGCTATAATTAGGGAGCAGGGACATGGACTTGGAAAAAGATAGATGGCAAGGAGGAGGGTGCATTGTGATGGGCACATTGACCAGATATAGGGGTCCAGGGTATTCCTACCCTGCCCCCATTTCTTTTATAAAAAAGCAGAGTCCCAAGATGGATGCCAAAATTTCCTAGTTGAAGTGTAGGCAGCCAATCAGATCTCAGGATGAGATTGGGATTTTTTCTTTAATATCTCCCAAACTGCTGAATGGATATACACCAATTTACAACAAGCATTGGCATAGCCAATAGGTCTCGCCTTTGGGACCTTATATAAGTGTTTAGCCATGCAACACTTGATGTTGTTGCACCAAGGATATTGTGTTGGATAACTAAACACTTATAAGGTCCCAAAGGCGTGACCTATTGGCTATGCCAATGCTTGTTTTCTATTACATTAGCGAAGTCAATAGGTTTGCATGGGTGCAGCCACGAGGAAACACATACTGGGTCGCCCAATGCAGGTTCTTCTCAAGTTGATGTGCTAAACTAGATGTAGAATTCTAGCAAAGTTTAGAGAAAAGGACCATTTGTTTTTGGCTACTGTTCTTGCAAATTCTCATACCGTAAAAATACGTAAATTTGTGGTACTTGTATAGCGAACCTAGCTGAAAGGCAGTGAAGTTCTGTACAGGATGAAGCTACAGCAGTAGCCAACATGTTCCATCTATGTTGACATCTAGCGCCAAGATGCTCCCTGGAGTGATAGCTGCGCTATATAAATGTACCTTCTATTCCATTCCATTCCATAATATAGAACATGAATTCAGATAAAACTGGCTTTTCGAAAAGAATTGGTAAGCCTATACTTACAATGTCGCAGACGCGAATATTCAATAATTAACTTATCGACTCCTGTTTTGTGCATTATGTAGTTTAGAGATTCCTGGTTTTGTGAGTTAAAAGTGAGGACGTTTAGTTTACCACTTTTATAACTTCATAATCCAAGTAAAATGGAACATGAAATTCTACAGATTTCTATATTTAATTCTCAATCGCAGACACTCCAAAACGCTGAAGTGTAATAAAATGATGAAATGGAAATTACAAGTGCCTAGCAGAACGTAGCGTCCTTTGGACTAAAAATGCAGAACTGGTTTAGGAAAATCGCACTAAATGGGGTTACCCACCAAATCCGAAAGTAAAGAGTGAGACAGATCCTTGGACAGTAAGTAGAAAAGGGTGAACTTAGCGGCACCTGTCTGTGCGGAACCTTGAGTAAACAGAACGTGCAGCACTTGGGAAAGCAAAAGGTGTTGCACCAGATACACATCGGCTAAAGTCGGATGGGAGCGCGTAAACTACTGTGCGCACAGTCCGCAGCATAAGAAGTCAGGCGTATCCTAACCTTACTCCCACCGTAAAACACCTCACCTGCCCCCCATAGTAACATCAAAGAATACTATAGGATTGCTTGAATTTGAAGCCAGGACCGCCATGCTTGTTGTGGCTGTGACCCGGGAACAGAACTGGAACTGTTTCCGATGGTGCAGTGTTTCACAACGGCATTTGCGATAAACATAGAAGAAAGATAGGAAGGGAGCGGATTTGTGCTCCTCGTATTTTTGGTTTCGGAGTAACTCAAGTGCTAAATTTATGTTTTTTACATACTCTGCCGATTACCAAATTCGGAAAATCTGAAACATTATGCCATTTCTTTCCTTCACTGTTTCTATGTACTGTTGTAAGTAGAGGTAGGCGAGCCAACGAATTAACAATGTGAGCCTAATCAGAGCCTGGCTTGGAATTTAGAGTCCCTGCAGGTGTTGCAGGGATTCTGCTTATGCACAGAACTATGCGCAGGAAACCAGGACCTCAGAGAATTGTGGTGTAACAGAAACTCCCCTCAGAACCCACAACCCCTTATCCGACTAGCTTAGTGTCCCATTCGTTATCCGAGATTTAGCTCGGCGGTCCCAATGTATAGACATCCCAGAACAAGCGACTTTAGATATTCTCAGGACTGGTGGGAATCAGAAATACCTGTTCGTATTCTCATCTCAGTCCACAACAGAATAACAAAGACACGGTAAACTTTTAAGAGTTTATTTTATAAACCTCGCGTCCTAAGATGCAGTAACTTGGCTAACATAAGCAGACAAATGGTTAAGATCAGAACCATCAGCATTGTTACAATACCATAGAAAATGAAAGGACCAATCATATTAAAATGACAGTGGAATCAGCCACCTTCCTTTCTCTAATAAACTAACAAGGTATTATTAGACTAATAGAAGGTCTCTAGGCTTGAATGGGGGACCCCATACCGTATAGATCAGCTTAGTGGAATCACATCACAGGATCAGCTAGGCTCTCTCCTGCAACAGCTCTTCTTCCGAATGAATGTAAAACATGCTGCACTGTGATATATTCAAGGCACTCGTCTTTCAGGTATCTGCAGCTGCGTGCATGTTATGACTACATAGTGGGACGATCAACCTGCACACAACAACATGCACCGTCTAGTGACCCAGACTAGTTCTTTACACGATGTACAGACCAAGGTCACTGCTCACTGTTAAGGATGCTAAACAACAGACAGTTCTCATGTGAAGCAAAGTCGAGTAAGCATTTCTCAATTAATAACATGTAACAACAGTGTCGCGTGCAAAAAGCAACAGGAGCGGCAAGATGGCTTTCTAACAGCTAACGCGGTGTGCTAACTTAGCATTGTACATAGGGAGATATCAATCATCACTACACAGGGACCCTTAAATGTTTTGGGAAATTGTACAACAAACAATACGATAAATAGGATAAGTCTTTACAAATTTTCAACAAGCATTGTTCGCAGGGAATGCAAAGATGGGGGCTGCAGCGGGCGAGAGAGGCGGAGGGAGTTGTGTGCAAGCGTGCGCGCGCCGGCAAACACGCGAGTGGTGCGCGCGCAGCAGTGCACAAAGTGAAAGTAATCAGAAAGCTGGCAGCTGTGCACGTTCATGCTTGCGTGAACGCAAGCATTAGGCCAGCAAAAGCCGATGGGAAGCACTTTTAAAACCCACTTACTAAAGTCGAGCTACAGCGCATGCGCTGCTGTAGGCTCGACCTAAAAAGGTCACTTTCTTCAATAACAGCTCGTTTTCTGCCAATTTTGCTGTAATTTATTTTCAGCAGTTCAGGCTGTAACTGTGTCTAAAATCCAAGTGTGAAATTGTGTGGAGCAAACGCATTTTGGAACCTCCATTTTTCACGGCCCCCGCTAGATTGATCACTCCGAAACTTTCAAGTCAGTAGCTGAAGTGAACGTCACACTAATTTTAAAATGTTTGCCAGGATTCGTCAAACGGTGCCAAAGTTGGTGGCAAAAGAAAAGAGGCTCTTCCTATGCAAACAAGGACCTATCTACAGCTACCTACCAATGCTCACCAGTAGGTGGAAAAAACAAAAAAAAACAATATATATATATATATATATATTATCTACTGGCGGATAGACCTATTTTCCATAGGAAATCTGCAACATTCTATTCCCGATAATTCTGGCGATTGACGGATCTTCGCAAAATTTTCCAAACTTTTGGCCAGCTCCGCTCCACTCCTACCCTGAAAGTTTTGTGGTGGTTCGTCAAGCGGGGGCCGAGAAAAAAGGGGGTTCCCAAAACGCGTTTTCCCCATGCAATTTCCCATAGGATCTGTTGTCGCAGCTACAGCCCGAACTGCTGAACGGAATTACACCAAATTTGGCAAAGAGGTAGTCCTCAGTTCAGACTCGTGCCTTTTGCTTCAATGGTGTAAATCCGTTCAGTAGTTCCTGAGAAAATTAGGGTAAAAAAGTGAGTGATATCTGGGCGGAGCCTAAGCACACATCTCATCGTGAGATCTGATTGGCTGTCAGCACTTCATCCAAGAAGTGTTGACAGCCATCTTGGGACCAATATACATGATAGCACTTCATTAAAAAGCATTGCAGTTAATAGAAGGTTTTAAGACTTTAGTTACATTATAAATCATTTGTTGATGGCACCATACTCATTTTATGAATTGTGGTGTGTTCTAAGGTGATTTTACCTGCAAGCATATTTTCTGTAAATTCACATTATCTTTCTCAGTCATGTGAGAATGAAATCTGACATTCTCAGTAAAACATGTAAATCCAACAAGGGCAGAGACTGTCAGTTGATTCCTTTGTGTTCTACTGCAGCTTCCCAGAGTGTTCCAAAGAACAACTAGAGCGCTATCAGTCCTACTTATGACAAACGTATGGCACACCTGAAGCCATCTTGATTGGAATAAAGTGGTAACTCTTAAAACATTTAATTTAAAAAAGAACAAAATGAGGGGGTTCATTTTGCTATAGAAAGTATGATAGTGCTGCAGAAAGAAAAATTAGGGCACATTTTTAGTGACTTCTCAAATCCACTTCTATTTCATTAAAAAATTCTGACATGCAGACTGAAACATGCACTTTCAATACCAGCAGCAGACTTCCCTGGTGAGCAGTAGCTTTACTACAGTGATCTAATGAGCAACTAGAGTGCTAACATTCTAAATTTATAGCAAATGTGTAACACATCTGAATGCCTTCTTGATGGAATCAAAGAAAAAACTGAAAGTATTTCCTACTGAGGAGACTGTTGTAAATGAGGAAATTTGGAAACTTCATAACAAATAAGTCTCCCAAAATGGCCAGCAGAGACGAAAGAGCCCAAATGTAGCATAAATATCACCCAGATGTAGCCCAACTATAGCCCAATGACAGAATGTCCCAGAGTGTTCTAACGAACAACTAGAGCGCTGACAGTCTTACTTATGACAAAAGTATGACACACCTGAAGCCATCTTGAATGGAATAAAGTGGTAACACTTAAAACATTTAATTTACAAAGGAACAAAATGAGGGGGTTCATTTTCCCATAGAAATTATGATTAGTGCTGCAGAAAGAAAACTTAGGGCACATTTTGACTTCTCAAATCCTCTTCTATTTCATAAAAAAATTCTGACATGCAGATTGAAACATGCACTTTGAATACCAGCATCAGACTTCCCTGGTGAGCAGTAACTTTACTACAGTGATCTAATGAGCAACTAGAGTACTAACATTCAGAATTTATGGCAAATGTGTGACACATCTGAATGCCTTCTTGATGGAACCAAAGTAAAAAACTGAAAGTATTTCCTACTGAGTAGACTGCAGTAAATGAGGCAATTAGGAAACTTCATAACAAATAAATCTCCCAAGATGGCCACCAGAGACAAAAGAGCCCAAATGTAGCCCAAATATCACCCAAATGTAGCCCAAGTATAGACCAATGACAGAATGTTCCAGAGTGTTCTTAAGAACAACTAGAGCGCTTACTGTCTTACTTATGACAAACGTATGGCACACCTGAAGCCATCTTGATTGGAATAAAGTGGTAACTCTTAAAACATTTAATTTAAAAAAGAACAAAATGAGGGGGTTCATTTTGCTATAGAAAGTATGATAGTGCTGCAGAAAGAAAAATTAGGGCACATTTTTAGTGACTTCTCAAATCCTCTTCTATTTCATTAAATAATTCTGATATGTAGACTGAAACATGCACTTTTAATACCAGCAGCAGACTTCCGTGGTGAGCAGTAGCTTTACTACAGTGATCTAATGAGCAACTAGAGTGCTAACATTCAGAATTGATGGCAAATGTGTGACATATCTGAATACCTTCTTGATGGAATCAAAGTAAAAAACTGAAAGCATTTCCTATTGAGGAGACTGCCGTAAATGAGGAAATTAGGAAACTTCATAACAAATAAATCTCCCAAGATGGCCACCAGAGACGAAAGAGCCCAAATGCAGCATAAATATCACCCAGATGTAGCCCACATGTAGCCCAATGACAGAAGTGTGCAAAACACTTATTTTTGTGTATTTGCAGTTTTTTATAGAGCAGAATTGTCAGGTATTGGAGTGCTTTACATGAGCATTGGTTACATCACACAAATTCATTTTGGTTGTAGACATGGGTAGATTAAGTGATTTGACCAGAATCACAGAATGTTGAGCTGAAGCAGAAACTCCAACCTGGTTCCCCAGTTGCAAAGTCTTCAGCTCTGGAAGTAACACCACATCCTCTCCCCTAAGTGCAACATTTAATCAAGTGGTCAACTGGATACAAAAACAAAGATTACAAATAATTTAAAAGTTCTTTGTTGCTATTTGAAAACTCAGAAAATATGTCCTCATTTTAGTTTTTTAGAGCACTAACCATAATTTTGATGCAAATAAGACCCTTTCATATATGTAATTTCTAAAGGAAATGCTCTAGGTATTACAGTTTTGATTACATCAAGATGACGTCAGGCATTCCACACTTTTGTAATAAATATAGAATGTTAGCAATCTAGTTGTTCATTGGGATAATGTTGAGACGCAGAGGTCAGGGGCACGGACTCTGAAAATTGAAGGCAGCTAGGAGAGTGCAGAAGCAACAATTTGACCACACTGGGCAGGCAGGAAGGGCAGTGGCAGCACAAAAGACTATGGAGGGCAGTGGAAAGGGGGGCAGGGGCAACAAACCAACAATACAGGACGGGCAAGAGAGGTTGAGGTCATATAATAGACCATTGTGGGCAGAAGGAAGAGGCAGTGGTAGTACAACCATACATGCCAACATACCCATTTCAGCCAGGAAACGTCCAATGTGTTTAAGCTCAAATGGGCTTTATTTGATCTGTCTCCTTTCTACAATCTCCTCTTTTTCAATGTAACTCAAAGGGGAAAATCAATACCCCAGTTTTTTTTCAAAATCTCCCTCTTACCAAGTTCAAAATGTTTGCAAGTATGGTACATTGGATCATGGAAGGCAGGAGGAATTGGGAAAGGGACATGGACTCGGATAACAGAGGACAGGAGGGACATGGAGAGGTGCACCAAACTGACCCTACAGGGCAGGCATCAGAGTTTGCAGCAGCATAATACACCACACAGGGCATGTGGGACGGGAGTGCAGCACAACAATCCATAGAAAGCAAAAGGGAGGGGACAGGACCATGCACATGGACAACAGAGAACAGAGGGGTAAGAGGCAATGGTACCTAGCTGACCATAATGGACAGACAGTTGAGAAAGCTGCAGCATAACACACCATAAAGGGCAGGAGGGACGGATCAGGGGCATTACAATGGAACAGACAAGCTAGGAGGGATGGAATAGGGGTCTGCACATGGAAACAGAGGTCTGGGGGCAAGGGGGCAGGGCAGGAGCAGCAAGATGACCATGGAGGTCAGGCAGGATGGGCACTAGAATCAAGTCACACCTTGGACAGCAACAGTGAGACTATGATGACATACACACAGGCCATGGAGGGAAGGTGAGAGGGGGTCAGGGTCAGCTAGCTGACCACACAGGGAAGGTGGGAGGGGCCATGGCAGCACAGAAGACCATGCATGGCAAATGGGAGGGTTAGTGGCAGCACAATGGCTATGATGGGCAAGAAGAAGGGTGCAGGGGCATGCAAAAAGGACCATGGAGGAGAGAAGGGAGGGTCAGGACCTGGGCACAGACAAGAGAGTTCAGGGGAAGGGGCCTCACAACAGACCGTGCGGGGCAGGCAGGAGGAGCAGTTGCAGCACAACAGACCAGGGAGGGCAGAAGGGTGTGGCAGTAAAATGGACCATGGAGGACAGGAGGAAGGGGATAGGGGCATGGCATGTGGACAGGCAGGGTGGAGGTGGCAGGGACAGGTTACAGTCATATGACAATGCTAGGCAGGTGGGAGGGGAGTGGCAGCTCAACACAACACTCAGAGTAGGTAGGAGTGGCATGTCCATGGAACACGGTGGGCAAAATAGATGGAGCAGGGGCATGCACAAGGACATCGGAGGGCAGGGGGAAGGAGAATAGGGGCAGCAAGCTAAGCACAGAGGCTAAGCAGGAGGTCAATGATGGGCCATAGAGTTGGGCAATGGAGGGCAGGAGGAGTGGACTGGTACACCATGCTAAATGGAGGGCAGTGGCAGCACATCAGACCATGCATGGCAGGAGTGAGGAGGCTAGTCCATGGATTTAGACAACAGAGGATAGGGAGGAGGTGGATGGGGCAGCAAGCTAACTGTTCAGAGAAGGTGGGTATTAGGAACTATATTGTTTTTAAAATGTGTGTCTGTGCAAACTACTTAAAATATGAACAAGTATGCAGCATAATCTCAATTTTATTCAGGAAGAAGAGGACGTTTGTGACTGTGACTCCGGGCTCACTTGGCAGAAACACCCCATGACCCTCCACCACCCATCGCAAAATGTAATGCCCATAAGAAGGGTAGGTGGACGCAGTGTTATATAGAACATAGTCCTGAGAGCATGATTGAAAATGAAAACTAGATATAGTATATGGTATAAACTATGAACCAAAAAGTGTGATATAAGATGAACCGGGGCGTGAAATATAATATGCAATACATTGTGCGCAATTACAGAGTCATTGGAGAGCGCGAGATAGCACAGGCACTAGCGCTTGCTATGCGATATGAGTCTTGGAGTGCAATATGCACAGAGCAGTGTTGTGTAACCTAACTAGTCCCTAAAGTTGCAATATAAAATATGTGCTGGGGAGTGTAACGTTGCATATGCACTGTGACAAAGATATGGATCCCAGATTGTAATATGTATGGCATAGAGCTGTGCGTTATAACGTAGGCATCGAGGAAGGCACGTAAGATGGGGCAATATAACCCGTGAGAAGGCAAGTGTGGCATGACATATTCACGGGGTGGTGTTACAGTGCACATGGGCTAGAGAGTGTCATAGCATATGCACTAGCTGGTGGAATACAACACAGAGGTGTGTGGCACTCGGCAGACACTGGTGGGTGTAACACAGCATTGGGCTCAGCCAGGAGCACGCTGTGACTCTCAAGTGAGGTTTGTCTCCTTTCCAGAGAGTAAAATATAAAGTATTACACATCCGGCGGTGGATGTGTGTTTTTTTTAACCGTGAGGGGGGTTTCTTGCATTGTTTGGTCGAATTTTTGTCGCATCCCCTTTGAATGGCTTGGTGTGCGTGTGTATTAAATGAGCCCATCAAGAGCTACCCACGTTTGTATAAATAAACGACAAGGGTGTCTACTTGGAGAGTACCCACCGGCGGGGGTGCTGGGATTAGGCACGGTAGGGCGTCAGACACGTCAGAGCTTCACTAGCGGTGTAAATACATTCCACGTGGATTTATTGTATGCATAGTCGCCTTTTAATGAATATCACGCAAATCGTCATGGTGATAGGTACATACGGTTTGTCCAGCAAGTCCTAGGTGTTTCTATAAATATATATTTTTTTTAAATAATAAAAAACAAAGGCCGGCCCCGGGGGATGGGGTCCCCGGGGCCATAAGTGGCCTGAGGAGGGAGGCAACGCAGCCCCCCTCCTAAAGAATAAAAAAAACAAAAAAGGCCACGACCCGGGGGTTGGGGTCCCCGGGGCCGATTAAGGCCTTGGGAGGGGGGCCACGCGGCCCCTTCCAAATTAATTTTTTTCCCCAAAAAAAATTAGGGTGCAGGCCCTGGGGGATGGTGTCCCCAGGGCCAATAAATTAGAAAAAGAAGGGGGGCCACACAGCCATTCTTCTTAAAAAAATAAAAAAAATAAAAGACCGGCATCGCGCCGGATGCCACGCCCCCTCCTTGCAGCACTCTGCAAACGCGCCCCCTGGCCAGTTGTAAGTTGGGGAATTAATTCCCCTTCAATACTGAGGGTCCCTGAGGGCCAACTAGCCCAACAGGTATCTCCAGTATGCGCCAGGGAGCTGCATTGCAGACAGGTGTTCTGAGGCCACGCCCCTTTTTACACCTCTATGCAAAGCAGCTCTGTTGCACTTACTGGAGGTACCTAGTGGGCTAGTTTGACCCTTGGGACCCTTAGGATTCAAGGGGACTTAATCTCTCAACTTAGAATGACCACAGGGCGCATTTACACAGTGGTGAATGGAGGGGACGGGGCCTGAGTCGACATGTGCAAACACGCCCTGTGGCGCGTTTTAAGTTGGGGAAATAATTCCCTTTCAATCCTGAGGGACCAAGTAGCCCACCAGGTGCTTCCAGTAAGCGCCACTGCTCTGCGTTGCAGAGAGGTGGTGCAGGCCGTGCCCCTTTTTACACCTCTCTGCAATGGCGCTTCCTGGATGTACCAGTCGTGAAGGGAGGGGACGGGGCCTGAGTTAACGTGTGCAAACACGCCCTGTGGCGCAGTTTAAGTTGGGGAATTAATTCCTCTTCAATCCTGAGGGTCCCTGGGGGCCAACTAGCCCACCAGGTACCTCCAGTATGCGCCACGGAGCTGTGTTGCAGAGTGCTGTAAAATGGGGCGTAACCTCTGAACACCTCTCTGCAACGCAGCTCTCTGGCGTATAATGGAGGCACCTGATGGGTATTTATATATATTAACTGAAAAAAACATAGGTTTCAGGAACGTTATAGTTAGTTGGACATTTCACTCGTACAAAACCATAGAAATTCCGGTGTTATAGTTAGTTCAGCTAACTATAACTCCCGCCCCCGCAAGGCAATGCTGATGACGTCACATATTACATCATTCATGACATGGTCAGTGACATCACTGATTACATCACTGATGACATCTCAAATGACATCACTGATGACATCACTGATGACATCATCCTGTGACTGTGTGTTTCTGTATATTTTAATTTTGTTTTATATATATGCCAAGCTGTATTGAGGATTGAGTGGGTGTCTAAGTGTCTATATGGAGGACTTAGTAGGTACATGACTGACTGTATAAGTTAGTGATTAAATGTGTCTTACTGAATGCGTGGGTTAGTGACTAAACTGTGTGAAAGTCTGTATCAGTCTGTCTGTTGTTGTGTAAGCTGCTGTATGGGTGAGTAGCTGAATGAGTGTTTATTTGGGTTATTGATTGCTTGCCTGAGTATTTTTATGGCTGCCTGAGTGTGTGTGTGGGTGGGTGGGAGGTGTGTGACTCTGTGCATAAATGTGTGAGTGGTTGATTCACTGGGTGTATGGGTTCAAGAGTGCATGTGGAAACAGCTGTATGGGTGGGTGAGTGTGTGTATGGGTGTGTTGGTGATTGAATGGATGTCTCAGTGGTACATTTCAAGTAACTACATATGTAAACGGCAGTATATGTGAGTGATTGTGTGTATAAATAACTATATGTGAGAGTCAGTAATTGTGAGAGTGGCTGCATGGATGAGTGTGTATTTGTACCAGTGATTCTATAAGAGAGTAATTATGTGTTAGTATCTGTATGAATAAGTGAGGTTGTGTCTGTATAACTGTAGAGGTGAGTAAATGGAAGTATGATTGATTCTTTGCATGACTGACTAAGTGTGTGGGTAACTGAATATGTGGCAGTGTGAGAGTGTCTGTATAGGTGTATGAGTGCATATGATAGCGTTGTATTGATGAGTGACTGCATGTATGTGTGACTGTGTGGGTGAATGAGTGGATGTGTGTGTAGACCTAGGAATCAGTCAGTGTGTATTTAGTAACTGGTATTGATATGTCTATTTTTTCAAAAATGGTAGTCTGTATTTTAGAGTGGGTGTATCAATGGTTATATTCAGGTGTGAGGAGGTGCATCAGATTTCCACGTGGATGATGCCATCAGTGATGTTATCAGTGATGTCATCAGTGATGTCACTGACCATGTCATGAATGATGTAATATGTGACGTCATCAGCAGTGCATTGCGGGTTGTGCGAGTTATAGTTATCTAAACTAACTATAATGCCAGAATTTCTATGGCTTTGTACAAGTGAAATGTCCAACTAACTATAACGTTCCTGAAACTTATGATTATTTCAGTTAATTTCTATGTTTTTTTAAATGCTAATTTCTAACTATAACTTGCCTGAAACGTATTGTGTTTCCAGTGAATTTCAAAGGTTTTTTTAAATGAAAATTTGTAAGTCTAATGTACCTCAATCCTTTGTTTTTTAATTTTCTATATTTATATATATATTATACAGAAGTTGCGCACCCTTCGCGCACCCTACACGATGGCTGCTCGCATTCCGGTAGCCATTGTGAAAAGTTGCGCTGGGGTCGCGACTTCGGCGTAGTTTGCAAAGTATCAAATATCTTTAAATTAATTATAAATATAAGTTTTCCTTTAAGTGTTTGTCTAAATGTATTAATAAAAGTATTTTTTTTTATTTCAGTAGATTTGTATTAAGATTTTCTTTTTTCTCCCCGAAAACCCATGACATATAACATAACACATACATAAAACAATTAACAATTAACATACACTCTGCATCGCTTGTAGTTACATGGTTGCCCATTTTGGCTGTGTCGGTTGAATTACAATTAGCTTATTCTGGCTATCTTCCACCCACTGTCCTCTTATGGTTCATAGAAAGCACAGAGAGGGACAGGAACAGGGAGCCAGAGCAGAGAGAGAGAGGTTGGCAAAGAATGAGAGTTAGCGAGTTTCGCTACTGTATAATGTGGGTTGCTATCCGAGTAGTACTTCTGGGCCTATTCAGGGTGGATCATACGGGTCTAGGTATTTGTCCAGGGTTGCCCACATTTTCCTGTCGGGCTGTCTCCATGGTGAATCTCGTAGGGCCACTGTATCCGCTCCCCTAAGGTATGTCATCCAGTTGAGCCATCCTTTAAACTTTGTCTTGGAGGTGTCTTTCCAGTTATTGAGTACCATTTTTAGGTCTCGCAATGGGCAGCGCATGCGCTGCCTCTCCGAGGCATCAAGTAATTAGTATGTTGACTGAAACTGCGCCCACTGCCAGGTATTTCTGTTGCTGCTTGCCATTAGTTTAACGTTGGCATAGCTGTTGTCATCTGGCTTTTTAGTGGCTGTTGATGTGAGACTGACTTCCGTTTAGTCCGGAAGCAGCAGCGCCTAACTACTGTTTCGGTCCGCTTGTATGTTTAATGTGTTGCTGTGGAGAACTCTTTTATACGATTGTTGCAGCGACGCGTTCAGACCCCTCCCGCAGCCTCCACACAGCATGCCGAAGCGCCTTTATTTATTTCATATTAGTGGCGTTTTCAGACCCCTCCCGCCTCCTCCACACAGCATGCCAAAGCGCCTTTATTTATTTCATACCAGCGGCGCTTTCAGACCCCTCCCGCCTCCCCATACAGCATGCCGAAGCGCCTTTATTTATTTATTATCAGCGGTGCTTTTCAGACCTAGGTGAAGCGCCTTTACTGTTGCAGCAGACCATTCACAAAACTTTCGGCCGCCCTCCTCTCTGTGTCAGCTCCACGTCATTCTCCAGACAAACATTAAAAACATGTCAGAGCAGCGAAAGACAGAAGAAACGGAGCCAGGTAAACAGAGGCCGTTCCTTTCCTCATGCATGTTCACGGGTGGTTGTTTACTGAACACTGCACTTTAAAAACTTACAGGGGGTGTTTGCCTAAAACCTCTTGGAGGCGGAGCCACACAACGAGAGGTTTTGTGCCCAGCGTGTTGCACTTTGTACTGCTGGCGCCTCTGGTGTGGCTCCTGCCTCAGCAATAAAAGGTAACGTGTTTCCTACGTGAGTGGCCGAGTGTGTGTTTAGTTTGCTCACAATGCCAGCCTTGGGGTGTATTGACAACTCCCCTTCATTCGAAATTCCATGTAAGGGTTGCCGTTGTTCTATTCGTCACTCTTAACTTCTTTCAACCTCTGTTCTTAAATCGCCCCTTTCCATGTAATCCTACCCCTCAGGCATTGGGCTCAACGGGCTTCAGCACTCCCCCCACACCCCTCTTCCCCCCCGCCCCGTCGTGTGTGTCAGCCCGAGCTGAGACAGCTTCCAGGGCGCACACAGAGACAGTTTTTAAGCTACCAGCTGCACCCGAGTACTTCACAGGTCGTTAAAAGACCATTCACGTGTTAACGAGGCTTTGTTATTTTATCACTGGCTTCTGTCCTGTGTGTGTGACACGTCTGTGTGTGTGTGTGTGTGTGTTTTCTGCATATGTTTGAGCTTCTGGTGTGTGATTGCGTGCATGTTACCTTGTGTGTTTGCGCACCCGCCTGTATGTATGTATGTGTGTATATGTTTGAATGCATTTGCTTGTAGCTGCTGGCAGTAACCTCGCGGGCAGGCAGCAGCAGCGACAGACATGATGAAGAGCAGAGCTCATCGACAAGCCTGCTGGCCGCCAAGGGGCCGGCTGCCCACGAGGCTGAGCACAGAGTAAAGAAAAAACACTGCGAGCTGCTGCAGACTCCTCAACACGAGACACCCTGCGGTCTTGTACAATGGGCGATTAAGGCAGCCCCCTCACACCTGTGAACGTGTCCCATCCAAAGTTAATCGCTATGCACTTCAGGATTTCATATCACGCTTTTGGCTCACCGCTGCCACTATCAGAGTTCTTTAAAAAAATAATATATTTTGACCCTTCGCCATCCTATATATTTTTGAGAATTCACTTTTTAAGCTACCTATTTAATACATCCCATTCCTTGTTCCCCTGTCACCTTGTAATAGGTGCTAAATTGCAGTACAAACATTTTTTTGTTTGAAATCTCTTTAGTTATGCAGATTGTTACTTTCTTACATGTAATCAAGAAGCACCTGCGCTTCCTTGTACAGCTGGAGCAACAAAAAGTATATATTTTTAAAATTATGTCACCGCATACTGATGTATTTAGCTTTTGCCATTTCCAATATAGCGCCTTAAGTGAGTCGCTCCTTCACACTTTCTAAGCTACCCGCTACAGTCCATCATTATATTATGAAACGCGAGCTCCCTATTTTAGGTTGGAAGCGTTTTTCATTGCTCAGTTTTTGAGCTGCATTCTTTTCCTGCCCTTTGGACTGGTTTGACCTACTAAGTCGATGATTAAGTATCCCCTCATGCTGACTTGTAGATCCCGGCTGTGACACACGTCCACCTTCACCAGCCCCCCTTGGATGACTTCAAAATGTAAGTTATTGTATATTGTTTTCAGGACATTTTTTTTTACACAGTCTGTAAATTATTTATACATGTGTCCTCCTTTGGGCTGTCTTTTTGTCAGCGTTTTGGGACATTGAGACTGCGCCAGTAAAATTAAACGTGCACTAGAAATCTTTCTAAGCATCGGGGCACTTATTTATAGCTTTTGCCTGCGCCACACATCTTCGTGGTGTTTAGAAGATAAGTGTGCCAATTACGGTTTCGGAACCCGTTTCTTTTTCCCAAAATACCTCGCTCTCTAAAAAATGCATTTTCCCTTCTTTGTTTTTGAATTATCTTGCTATAGCACATACAACAAATAATTTTTCACTAAGGTGAGTTTTTCCACACCAGCAAAAGGCGGTGGTATAATGTAGCATGTGTTCTACTGAAAATAGGCAGGCAGGGCAACCATTAATTACAAATACGTAAGACACCACATAAATCCAATCCACACCACAGAATTCCACATCATGCCACAAAATTCAACAGCACACCACATAATTAAACTACAGTACATACCACTCCACAACCCAACCATATCACATAATTACACTTCGTGACACAATCCCACTCTGCATAATTCCAGTACACTCACAAGTCACAACCACATAATTACTATCCACATAATTCCACTGCACACTATGACACACAATTTTCACACAAATACACTGCATACCACACAATTCACCCTAAATTCCACAACTAACAATTCCAATTCAACACACATAATTCCACTACAATCCACATACATCCAATCCACTCCAAACTAAAACACATACATAAAAGCCATTGCCATTTACAATGCCAATAGCTCTAACTCTAGCAAATGCGAGACCTATTGCATTGCAAATGCTTGTTATTCCTACTGTTAGAAGGAGGTCGAGTAGGTCTCTGTCTTGTTGGGTGTCTGCATCTGTCCTAATGAATGCATTTACTAGGGTAGCAAACTCAGTTTTAAGGGTACAACCTAGCATATTGTTTAAAAAGGCAAAGATCTTCTCCCAGAATGCCTTGACTTTTGGGCAGTAGTATATGAGATGGGCCAGGTCCCCCTTTCCATTGTTGCAGTTCCAGCACTGGTCATTGGTTTTCAGTCCCAGGGACGCCAAATGCGCTGGGGTCCAGTAGATTTTGTGTAGTGTCCAGAACTTTGTCTGTGCTAGTAACGGGGATATTTTGCTTTGTGTGGGGGAGGACCATAACGTTTGGATCTCATTTTCCCTAAGTGAGTCCCCAAGCTGGGACTCTTAGTATTTGTGTGTCTTTTCATTGATTTTGGTTGGGCTGGACCTTAGGAGTCTGTAGAGATGTGATACCTGGTGGCCTCATTTATTAAGGTTGGACATATACTGGAAGATTGATGGCTTGGTAGTGGAAAGTTTCGCTTTGGTCAGTGCTTTTTTGATTTTTAGAAAAGTATATAGTTCTATGTCTGGTAGATTATGTTTGTTTTTTAGCATATTGAAAGTGATGGGATTCCCTCCCTCTTCAAGATGTATAGGGTGGGAGATCGCTGTTTTCCCCCACAAGTCGATCGAGAGCGGCTTGCCCCTGTATTTTAACCTAGCGTTTGCCCACAGAGATTCCCATTTCGAGTTTTTTATGCTGTGTTCCATCTTCTGGTCCACCTTCAGTAGAGCGTTTCTGGTACTTTTGAGTATTGGGTTTGTTGTTAGTTGGCTGTTACTAGGGCTAAGGGTGCAAACAGTAGCAACCTTGCCACTCCTGAGGCGGAAGCCGGGAGGTGTATCATTTTAATTTGTGTCTCTAGTGCTTTTTTAACATTTTGACTGTACTTGCATTTCTCATATTGCATTTCGTGTATTTACTTAGCGGTGTGAATTTCGTTATTTCGTTCCGCTCCTAGGCGCTGTGTGCTCCTTTCCCCCTTCCCTGCCTTCGGACCACCCTCGGCCGAGTATTGACGCCGAGGGCTGGCTTCCCGGTTTCTTGGCAGCCATATTGGGTGTGGGTCAGGCGGGTGACGTGCTCTAGCAGCGCTTTAAAAAGGGAATTGTGCATCTGTTCCGGCGGTTACTAACAGTAGCAACCTTGCCACTCCTGAGGCGGAAGCCGGGAGGTGTATCATTTTAATTTGTGTCTCTAGTGCTTTTTTAACATTTTGACTGTACTTGCATTTCTCATATTGCATTTCGTGTATTTACTTAGCGGTGTGCATTTAGTTACTTCCTTGCGCTCCTAGGCGCTGTGTGCTCCTTTCCCCCTTCCCTGCCTCCGGACCACCCTCGGCCGAGTATTGACGCCGAGGGCTGGCTTCCCGGTTTCTTGGCAGCCATATTGGGTGTGGGTCAGGCGGGTGACGTGCTCTAGCAGCGCTTTAAAAAGGTACGGCTATGACTCCGCGCAGCGGACGCGAACAGCGGATGCGCCGGATTAGTGCCGGAGTCGTGCCAGAGTCCTGCCCGTCTGCGCCCGTCCGCGACAGGACGGGACCAGGGACCCTGACCCGGACACCTTCGCCATTCGTATCTGTAAATATTCCCCATGTCAGGTACACGGCGCAAATGCTACTACAACTCAGACCCATTCCTCCCCCGAACTGTTCCAGAAATTCCTGGACTTGCCCCGAGGCCCCTTTTTCCTGCGTTAATTGCAAATTTCAAACTTCTTTTACAACACCCGGTTCTGAGAAGTCAAACAATAGGGAACATAGTCCATCCATCGGGACTGAGGGAACTAAATGCCTCCTCTTAAACGTTCGTTCCCTACCTAAGCACCAACTAGAGGTATGGGATTTAATACATTCTACCCAACCTGACCTCTGCTTCCTAACGGAAACTTGGCTGAAACCCCACACTGTTCCTGCTATTGCTGTGGGGATTCCCTCTGGCTATAAGCTTGTGCATTTCGATCGGCCAGTAAAAACAGGTGGTGGCCTAGCCATTGTGCATAAAGAACATTTGAAAATTACCACACAAGAGCAGAGGCATAGCCCCCTCTTTGAAATATTGATCTTTAAAATGCAATATGCATCAAATAGATTCTGGAAAGGTGACCTAGTATATCGCCCTCTATTGGCTTATCCCTGGCTTTATTAGAAATGCTGGCCCCACATTTCAAAGCAAAAGAAGATTTCCTTCTTCTTGGTGACTTCAATGTCCATGCTGATAATCCCATACTCCCTGAAACAATCTCCTTGGTCTCTGAACTATCCTCCCTTGGCTTGACTCTGCAAAATCATGAGCCCACCCATATAGGTGGCCACCTTCTTGATTTAGTGTTCACCAACTTTCCCAAGACGCAATGCCTCTCCCCGGCTCAAATAACTTGATCCGACCATTTTGTGGTGGAATTTTTAATACCTAAGGCGGATAAACCCTCCAATAAAAACCCTCTTCCACCCATTTGGCGCCGACAATGGTATAAAGTCACCGTAGAGGAACTACAAAAGGAATGGAGGCAGCCCATTCCCACAGAGACAGACAGTACAGAAACCATGTTAATTAAATTTAATAATTCTCTTAAAGAAGCTATTGATAAAATAGCATCTCTAAAATTGCATAAGCAATACCCTATCACCAAACAGGAATCATGGTACACTGAGGAGCTCAGAACAGAAAAACAAAAATGTAGGAGGTTGGAAAAAAAATGGAGGAAAACACGAACTGAAGAAAACAAGAAAGCATATCAGGAGGCTCAGACTAAATATCACAAAGACATTAAACTTGCCCGGAAGAACAGTATCTCCCAACAATTGGAAGAAGCGGGAAACCGTTCCAAGGAGTTATTTAAAATTCTTCAGGACTTCGTAAAACCCACTGCATGTAAAAGCCCTGATGAATTCTCTCAACAACTATGTGATGAAATCTCCCTGTTCTTCGAAAGCAAAATTAATCTGATATATGATAAAATTTTGTCAGCTGTCACTCAAAATAATATTAGCCCCTCTTCCCCCTCTACCTTGCCCACACGTAATCAAGACATATTTATGACATTTCCAGCAGTGAGTGACTCGGATCTCACCTCCCTTATGAGCCATATTAAATCTGGCTCCCCAGATGACTTCCTATCCGCTACAATCACTGCGTCTCTGAAGCCTCTGCTCGGGCCCCACATTCAATCATTGATTAACCACTCCCTTAGGACAGGATTTGTACCCACGGAATGGAAAAAAGCAGTAGTGAATCCTATTCGAAAGAATGCTGCGATTCCATGGACCGATTTTTCAAATCTTCGACCCATCTCCCTCTTACCCTTTCTCGGCAAGATGACTGAGAGACACGTAAACATTCATTTGTCTAAATACATCGAGGAAACGGAGGGCCTAGACTTTTCTCAATCTGGATTCAGGCCCAATCACAGCACTGAATCTGCCCTCCTCTCAGTGACTAACAACATCAAAATGTCACTGGATGGAGGTAATTCAATGATTCTAGTGCTGTTAGATCTATCCGCGGCCTTCGAAACTGTGTCTCACGAGATACTCCTTGATCGTCTAAGGGAAAGAGGTATAGAGGGTGTGGCTCTCTCCTGGCTGGAAAGCTTTCTTTCAGAACGCCAACAAGAGGTGAGATTGGGCTCCCACCATTCTATCTCAAGGGAGCTCACCAAGGGAGTACCACAAGGCTCATGTCTAAGCCCCACACTGTTTAATGTGTATGTAGCCCCCCTGGCGGATATCGTAAGATCTTATGGATTCACTCCTGTTTCGTATGCTGACGATACTCAGCTTCTGTTCCCCTTTAAAAACCTGACGCCCGTAATCCAAAAATCTTTTGCGGATGGAATGAGGGCAATATCCCACTGGATGGCCGCCAATCGCCTCCAGTGTAATGTTGGGAAGACAGAGGTAATGCTGTTTGGGGATGCCACATTCCTGTGGTCTCCGGACTGGTGGCCTCTTGATCTAGGACCTACTCCAACTCCTAAACAGACTGTTAAAAATCTTGGTGTGCGTCTAGAAAAATCTCTTCTGTTTAAAGAGCACACAAATCAAGTAGCAGGTTTATGCTTTCAGACCATTGGGCTGCTCCGGCGAGTCTTCCCATTTCTATCAGATTCCTACAGGAAGACTCTTGTCCAAGCCTTGATTATCAGTAGACTTGACTATTGTAACGGCTTGCTGGTCGCGGCTAATGAAGAACAGCTTCAAAGACTACAGGTAGTCCAAAGCACGGCTGCGAGACTAGTTCTCAACGCCCAGCCAAGATCTCCGTCAATCCCCCTTCTGGCAAAACTTCACTGGCTACCAATTAAACAGCGGGTAAAATTTAAAATCTGCTGTATTATTCACAGTTGTTTATTCTGCCATGGACCAAAATACCTAAAAGAACTTTTCAAACCTTACACGCCTAGTCGTACCCTGCGTTCCAGCAGTCAGCAACAACTTATAGTTCCTAGGATAAAAAAAGCTAGGCAGGGAGGACGTGCCTTGTCCTACAAAGGACCAATCATTTGGAACTCATTGCCCCCTGCTCTTAAAAACGTTACTAATCTTCCAATCTTTAAAAAATCCTTGAAAACGTTCCTATTTGCCGGCTGTTAGGTTCTTGTTAGGTACTCTCCCTGCATAAGATAAGATCTGTGCTCTTTGGTAACCATAAGCGCGGAGATACCCCTTCGGGGGTCGAGTTCCTGCGCTATATAAGAATATAAATAAATAAATAAATAAATAAATAAATAAATAAAGGCTATTTAGTATGGCTCTCTCCAATCTCAGCCATACTGGAGTGTTCTCCTGGTCGGGCAGGATCCAATAGCTCCCCTGTTTTGCCAAGAAGGCTGTTTGGAAGGTTTTAAAATCCGCTATGTTTGACCCCCCCAGGGTTTTCGCCAGTCTTAGTTTTTTAAGGCTTATCCTTGCTTTTTTGTCTCGCCAGATGAAGTTATACAGCAGCTTGTCTATTTTGCGATGGAAGTCGTCTGTGAATACTAGAGGGAGCATTTTTGCCAGGTAGTTGACCATAGGGGTGACCATCATCTTTACTGTCTCTATCCTTCCCCACCAAGTAATGAATTTGGGTGACCAGCCCTCCAGCAGCACCTTTATCTTGTCCAACATTAATTTTTCATTTTGTACTAGTGTGCTTTTAAGATCAGTCCCACAGTATATACCCAGGTATTTTATGAAATTGGTTTGCCAGGAAAGGCCTGAGTTCCCCAGTATGCCTTTTGTGGTGTGTATGTTGAGTGGTTTGCATTCTGACTTGTTTTTATTGAGTTTATAGCCTGAGAGGACCGAGTACCTGTCTATGGAGTCCATGAGGGCCGTGATAGAGGATTTAGGGCTCTCTGTGACAACGAGAATGTCATCATCGTATGCGACTAGTTTGATTGAGGCCTCGTTGATGGTGACCCCTTTCATCTCTTCATTGGCCTCTATATCCTTAATCAGAGGCTCAAGAGCTAGCAGGAACAGTGAGAGGGACATGGGGCAACCTTGCCTTGTACCTCGCTGCAGGGTGAAGGGCTCTGAGACAGCCCCATTGACTACGATACGGGCAGTGGGCTTTACGTATAGTGTAAGGAGTTTCCCAGGTTGAAGGCCCGCATGCACTGTTCTAGGAAATGCCACGATACCATATCAAATGCCTTCTCTGCGTCTAGTGTGATGGTCACAGCTGGTTTGTCGGACTTGGCGGCATTATCTAGTATATGGCATAGGAGTCTAGTGTTATCGTGTGACATGCGTGTCTTGAGGAAGCCAACTTGTGAATTGCCTATCAATTGAGGCAGTACCTTATTAAGTCTTGATGCCTGGATTTTTGTGTATATCTTGCAATCAACGTTAATCAGAGAGATAGGCCTGTAATTTTGGGGCATCTGAGCGTTTTTACCTTCCTTGGGGATAACTATAATATTAGCTTAGGGCATGGTCTGTGAGATCATCCCCGCCCCTTCGCAGTAGTTAAAAACTTTTTTCATAGTGGATTGTAAGTGAGTTAAGAATGTCTTATAAAAGGCTGCTGTGTATCCATCTGGCCCGGGTGCCTTGTTAGCTTAAAGGGACTTGACTGCCATCTTAATTTCAGTGGAGCTTATCTTCCTCCCTAGGGTGTGCGTTTCTTCTGGTGTTAACTTTGGGAGATTTAGTCTGTTTAGGTATTCAGTACAGCCATTTTCATCTAGCGTTAGATCTTTTTGATAGAGGTCTTGATAGAATTCACTAAATGTCCGTAGTATTTCTGTGTGTCTTGTGTGTGAGATATTTTATGAGTCTGTGATTGATGAGATGGTATGTTGTCTCTGTTTATGTTTTAGGTAATAGGCCAGTAGCTTCCCCGTTTGTTAGCCTCGCATAGGTTTATTGATTTAAATTTGTTTATCCACATACCAGCTCTTTCGCTCAAAATTCTGTTGAATTCATATTTCTTCTTTGTGAGTTCTGTAAGTGCGCCTACATTCTTTGAGTCTGAGATATGGATTGCCTCTAATCTTTGGATATCCTTCTCTAGCTGTAGCAACTGTGCCTTCGCATTTCTGTTAATCTTGGCTTTAATGTCCATAACTGTCCCCCTAATTGTGGCTTTTAATGCGTCCCACATGGTTTTTGAATCGGTGCCTGCAGTGTCATTAAAGTTAATATATTCCTTAATGGCCTCCTCTATTTTGGTTCTGTTGGTTTGGTCTGACAAGACATCAGTGTTAAATCTCCATCTACGTGGGTGGTCCTCATTGTGCCGCCCACACAACAGTAGACTAATGCAGGAGTGGTCTGAGACAGTTCTCGTGGCTATGTCTGTGTGTTCTATTAAGTGGGTGTGTGTTCCTGTGATCAGAATGTAATCTATTCTGCTGTGTGAATTGTGTGGGTTGGAGTAAAACGTGTAGTCTCTTGTGTCCGGGTGTTGTAGCCACCATGTGTCTTTAAGATTAAATCTGGTACATAAATTTCGTAGTATGTTGTGTTCACCTGCCATTACTGTTAGATCTTTTTGTGAGAGTGCCTCCAACCTTTTAGAGATGCCCACCCAGAATTCGGAGTCATCAGCGTTTGGTCCGTAGATGTTGAGTACATAGATATTTTCTTCCCCCCTTTTCAAATGCGTCAACAGTATTCTACTCTCATCGTCGCTATATTGGTCTTCTATATTTATTTTGGAGTTCCTATTTATCAGAGTGATCACACCCTGTTTCTTCCCTACGGCTGGAGAGCAGGCCATCTGTCCAACCCATTTCGCCCTAATCCGTTCTGCATCGTCAAGGGATAATCTGGTCTCCTGCAGGAGGAAGATTTCTGCTTTAGTTTTAGCTAGGTAATCTAGTATTTTTTTCCTTTTAACTGGGTTATTGAGCCCTTTAACATTTAGGGAGACTATCTTTAGGTTGGAGATTAGTGTTTTCGTACTGTCTATTGCCATTTTGTTATGCTAGCTATTGGTTATTTGACCAAGTCCTTTCCCCCTTTCCGGTCAGTGTTATCTCCCTCCCTTCGAGACCTCGGGTGTGTGATACCTGTGACTTCCTCCATTGGTCCCTCTTCATTGACCCCTCCCAAGGTCTGATGTCGTTCCCTCCCTTGAATGTAAAAGTGTAGGTGGAAATGTTTAAAAAGGATAGAGTGCAGTGGGTAGAAAATAAAACATTAGTGCCTCCTGTACAGTGCTAACATTACTAACATTACACAACAAACACTATAAATCCCCCCAAAACCCCTCCCATCCATCCCCCCTGTTCCTACTCAATTCATACAGCAGAATACTCCTACTCATAGAATTTTGGACGTGCGACAGCAAAGATCCGGCTCCGCCGTCCCCTGGATCACTATGGTTTTGTACGCCAGAGCATCTTTATAGTTACATTTCCTAGCCTTGTTATTTTTGCATACCTTGTCTAGCATAATAAAGTCTTCTAATGATCCATACCGGCATAAGTCCATGATTACTACATTCACACTTATACATTTCTGTTAAAAAAGTCATAAAAAGGATATTAGTGTTTATATTGTTCTTATATATTTCTTCCTTGTTTCAGCAGTTGTTTCAGGACTCATTATTGATGTAGGTTCGGCCGTTTGGCCATTCGAGGTAGATAATGCTAGGATAGAGTCTTTTATGAGGTTGATCGTGTGTCGCGTTTCTAAAGGTAGCGGTAAGTCCAAGGTTGAAGAGGCTGATCTCCTAGCCATTATTTGGGACTTTGTACACTCCTTGATTCCACTCTTAGGTCAGGCGAGGCTCTTCTCTTGATCGTGTTAGCCAGAGAGAGTTCCATTTCTTCCTGTGTGGGACCTCGTAGGTATCTAGTCAGTTCTTTAGGGTCTTCAAATACGTACGTTCTTCCTTTGTCGGTGATTCTGAACTTTGAAGGGCCTGTGAATGAGAAACTGATGTTCTACTTTCTTAGCTTGTCTCGCTGTGCCAGAAATCCTTTCCTTAAGTCCACTGTGTGTTTGGAGTAGTCCTGGGTGAGGATTATTTTTTGGCCATTCCACTGTATGTTATGGTTCTTCCTGGCCACTGCGAAAATGGCTTCTGTGTGTTGTAATCGGAGAGGTTTGCATATAATGGCCGTGGAGTCATTTTATTTGAGGTTTTGAAAGCTGGTACTCTGTATTCCTTGTCTAGCTCGAAGGGAAGGTCAAACGTAATGTTGGTTGTTTTTGGGATCATGTCTTGTATGAAAGTGATGCACGACCCGCTTTTCTCCTCCTCTCCTTCGGTGACCCCTAGTATTCTAATTCTGCTGTTTGTCTGTGAAGTAGTACTGCTGTTTTGGATAACTCTATCAGAGTTTTGTTTGCTTTTTGACCACCGTCCTCTATATCGCTCACCCTCTGCTCTACCTCCGTTAGTCTGTTATTCGCCGCATGGATGTCGGCTCTGCCTGCAGCCAGTTCCAGCTGTACAGCATCCATCGTTTGTTTAGTCGATTTTGCTAGGTCGTGTACATCCGCCATTTTTTTCAGGATCATGTCCAGCATGGTATTGATGTCATTCTTTGATAGGGGAGTCAAGAGGTTCGCTTCTTTTTTGTCTGCTGCGTGATTCTTCCTTCGGTGCCAGCCATTTCTAATATCCTTCCTCTCTTTTGCTGCTGGCTGATCCTTCCTCTCGTATTCGGCTCTATGGTTAGTTTCTTGCCCCCTAAACTTGACGAAAAATTTTAGGCGTATCTTGTTGCCTCTTGTTCTACAGTATTAGTATGGGAACGCTATGCTGAGGACGCGGAAACTGTTGTTGTTTTCTGCACTTGCAGACTGAGCTTTTACTTACAGCCCCCTTTGTTTACTGGGTAAACCGCCTAAGCCGTGTGCGTTGGTCGTCTCCCTGTTTCTTGTATATGGGTGAGCGGGTATTAATCTGCACTACTAGCTTATACCTTGATCGGGAGGTCTGAATGGTTGTCTACAAAGGGCTGTGTGGTTTGTTTGTGTGGGTGGAGGGGTAAGACTTTACCCACTTGCCTTCTTGTTAGCCTTCGTCTGGCTTTATCGCTTGTTTACCTCTCCGTTATGCACCCCACTGAGTTATGGATTTCGTATTCGTATGTGAGGTTCCTGTGTTTGGTCGTCCCCTTCTCTTATGTGTTGGAACCACGTAGGTCGGCCACCCAAGGAGATAGGTCTTGTTTTGCCCGTTCCTTTTATTTTATTTTTTGCTGCACCATGTGCCTCTGTGTCATGTGCGGGTAGGGTTTTTTAGGCTTTACTCTCTCCTAATTATGCTTACCTGCTGCTGGTATACTTCATTTGTTGTATCTCCGTTCCCGGTCAAGCTGTATCTTGTAATTGCCAATCTCTCTAATCGGGGAGAAAGAGAATACTCGTTTTGGAGCTGCCAAAATTTATCGCTGTGTTGCGCTGTGGGTTCTTCCTTTATGTTGCGCTTTTTTACTGTCTGTATTGGCTGCAATGGCGGCTCGCGCTGATCAATACTTTCGTTTTGTGCTCGTGGCGAATTCACGGAGCTTGCGATTGTCGGTAGCTACTGTACTTGTGATAACAGCGCATTTCTTCCAAAAGTTAAACAGGTGTGCCCCCTGTGTTGTGATCTTCCTATTGACTCTCTTTAAACCTTCAGCAAGATCTTTGCACCCTGAGTTGTTTACCCGATATTCAAACCTAAGATGGCGGCCCCCATCGGTGGTTTAATTTTCCTTATAATTGAATGAGTATCATCCTCCCCACTAGAGTTTTCCTGCTATTGTTACTGATGCCTCGGTGCTCACCACGGGAGGTCTACAGCACTGACCTTACGTTGGCTCTCTGTTGGTCCTCCGGTGTTCGTTTGTTGGGTTTTTGGGCACCTTCAGCAGCAGATCTCGCAGCGGCGGAGGGTCTCCCTCACGGGCACCATCTTGGTTTTTCTACCGCTTGCTCCGGGAGATCTTCTCCGTATTTTCACGCTTTCACTGTTGTGGCTGAGCTCACGAGTCGGGTCACCTTCTCCCTTGATATCTTGACTATACTTTGGGTTGCTCTTTTCTTTAGTCTGATTAGCTATCGCGTGTTCTTTTTGTTGCTCGTTTCCAGGTTCAGTGGAGCGCTGGATTCAGGCATCTAAACCCATTGCCGTCCAAGCTTGAAGATTAATGATGATTTATTATAGCATCAAATGTCCAAATATACATATATATATTTAAAAGAATTGTGAATAATTTTTAGTTAGGAAAACTATATTCCTTTTTTAAAAATATATATATATTATACGGACGTTGCGCGCCCTTCACGCACCCTACATGATGGCTGCGCGCATTCCGGTAGCCATTTTGAAAAGTCGTGCTGGGGTCGTGACGTCGACATAATTTGTAAAGAATGAAATATCTTTAAATTAATTATAAATAAAAGTTTTCCTTTAAGTGTTTGTCTAAATTTATTAATAAAAGTATTTTTAAAGTATTATTTTCAATATAATTTCGACTAAAAATTATTCGATTATTATTGGATTCGGAGGTTAGGAGGGGTGGCCATTTTGCTCGATCTGTTTTGCAAGATTTTTTGGTCTAGTCAGGTGGACACCCTCCTCCGGGTGAGGTACGGCTTGAGGATTCTATACAAAAGGTTAGGAATCAACAGGCAGAAGTACCCACCAGAAGAGCAAGTTACTTACCTTCGGTAACACTTTTTCTGGTGGATACAGTATCTGCCTGTGGATTCCTCACTGTCCCACCCACCTCCCCATTGTCCACCTGTTCCTACCAAAAAGATGCTTTTAATGTTTGGCATGAATGTTTTTAATATGTCTTAATCATACTTATGTTGTAATAGTGAGAAATGCTTGATCTGTTGCTATTTCTTTATGCCTTTATTGGTTATGCATTTGTATGTATATATTTATATATGTATATATTTAGTATACTATGTATACATGCGAAAATGTGTCGGTCCACCTGTTTACCTCGGTGGCATGGCAAAAATGGGTGGAACTGACGTCAGCCCGCCGACGAGGTCCTCTTATGGCTCCTATAATGTCATACGGTGTCGTGAGCGGAGCCGTGCTATTATGACATCATGGGAGAGCTAGGAAAGAATGTCTGCGGAATGCTGGGGCAGGGGATATTCACCTAAGTGTTCATGCTAGTCCTTTGGGAGCAACTGTTTATGTTGCCACTCCAGAAACCGAAAGCATTGATCCGAGGGCAGAAGCCCTGCAGATGGCACACGAGGTGGGGAGACCAGTCGTGTGCACCGACGGGGCACCGAAGTGACAAGCACCACTTTCCACAGAAAAGGTAACGAGGGCACTGAATAACACAGGATTTTCCCTTTGTATCTGGCAGGAACAACAAGTTTAAAATGCCCTAGTTCCAAAATGTAGAATTAGTGCTACAACGGTCTTCAAGAGGACCTGCGATGGATGCCGCTTCTGTCTTCCGTGCACTAGAGGCAGCACATGGGTCATGCGGAACGGTCATACTGCAGTGGGACGCACACTCGTTGACCTCTCATGGCACTGCTCCACACTTCGGGGACAACGCTTTCCATTGGCTGTGTTTTCTGATGACTTGTTACGCCGGCCCTGTCCAACAGCAGAACCACTTTAGATCCAAACAGACTCTTCCACTCTCTCACTGGAAGTGAAATCAGGACACACGGACACTTTCACAATACAACAGCCGGGAATGCACTTTTCGGTAAAAAAAACACATTCCTTCCTCCTAATTTATCAAATAAATAACTCACTGAAGAACAGGGGCCAGATTCGGTCAGTAAACAGCTGTTGCAACAACTTTTTTACTTCGCATGCATTACCACGCATGCGTTGTACATCGCAAAGTCATTACTACAATTTTTTTAGAACGCATGGTCATTTACCACGCATGCCTTTACAACGAATTTTGTTGTAAAGGTATGTATGGTAAATGACCATGAGTTCTAAAAAAATGTTGTAGATCCACGTCGTTGTAAGGAAACAGAGGCTGTTCTGTTGCCTTACAACAACGTGCACCGGCCCTCAAAGACGACATGAAGCAGGAACCATTAGGAGAGAGGAACGATGAGGAGTGAGAGGTAAAGGGGATTGGCCTTAGGGTGGTGGTTATTTTTCTAGGGTTTAGGATAGTTCAGTGGTGTTTGAGTAGTGTAGGGGGTCATGCTGGGGGTAGTTTTTTAGGGTTTAGGGTAGTGCAGTGGTGTTTGTGTAGTGTAGAGGGTCATGCTGCTGGTAGTGTTTTAGGTTTTAGGGCAGTGCAGTGGTATTCGGGCAGAGTAGGGGGTTGTACTGGGGTTAGTGGTTCAGGGTTTAGGGCAGAGCAGTGGTGTTCGGGCAGAGTAGGGGGTTGTGCTGGTGTTGGTGTTTAGGGTTTAGGGCAGAGCAGTGGTGTTCGGTCAGTGTAGGGGTTCATGCTGTGGGTAGTGTTCAGGGTAGTTCAGTGGTGCTTCTGTTCTATAGGCATTCATGCTGGGGTAGTGTTTTAGGGTTTAGGGTTGTGCAGTGGTGTTTGTGTAGAGTAGGGGGTAGTATTTTATGGTTTAGGGTAGAGTAGTGGTGTTTGTGCAGTGTAGGGGGTCGTGCTGGGGGTAGTGGCTTGGGGTTTTGGGTAGTGCAGTGGTGGATGTGTAGTGTAGGGGGTCGTGTTGGGAGTGGATTTAGGGTTTAGGGTGGTGCGGTGGTGTTTGGGTAGTGTAGGGAGTCATGCTGGGGGAGTGTTTTTGGGTTTAGGGTAGTGCAGTGGTGTTTGGGTAGTGTAGGGAGTCGTGTTGGGGGTAGTGGTTTGGGGTTTAGGGTAGTGCAGTGGTGTTTGGGTAGTATAGAGGGTCGTGCTAGGGGTAGTGGTTTAAAGTTTAGGGTAGTGCAGTGGTGTTTGGGTAGTGTAGAGGGTACTGCTGGGGGTAGTGTTTTATGGTTTAGGGTAGTGCAGTGGTGCTCGGGTAGTGTAGGGGTCGTACTGGGGGAATTGTTTCAGGGTTTAGGATAGTGCAGTGGTGTTTGGGTAGTGTAGGGTGTCCTGTTGGGGGTAGTGTTTAAGGGTTTAGGGTAGTGCACTGGTGTTTGGGTAGTGAAGGGTGTTGTGCTTGGGGAAGTGTTTCAGGGTTTAGGGTAGTGCAGGGGTGCTTCTGGTAGCATAGAGAGTTGTGATGGGGTTGTGTTTTAGCGTTTAAGGCAGTGCAGTGGTGTTCGGGCAGAGTAGGGGGTCATGCAGTGGGTGGTGTTTCAGGGTTTAGGGAAGTGCAGTGGTATTCGGGCAATGTAGGGGGATCTTGCTGGGGGTGTTTCAGGGTTTGGGGCAGTGATGTTCGGGCAGTGTAGGGGGTCGTGCTGCGGGTGATTTTTCAGGGTTTAGGGCAGTGCAGTGGTCTTCGGGAAGTGTAGGGGGTTGTGCAGTGGGTGGTGTTTCAGGGTTTAGAACAGTGCAGTGGTGTTCGGGCAGTGTAGGGGGTCATGCAGGGGATGGTGTTTCAGGGTTTAGGGCAGTGCAGTGGTGTACGGGCAGTGTAGGGGGGTCGTGCGGGTTGTTGTTTCAGGGTTTAGGGCAGTGCAGTGGTGTTTGGGCAGTGTAGGGGTCAGGCGGGGGTGGTGTTTCAGGGTTTAGGACAGTGCAGTGGTGTTCGGGCAGTGTAGGGGGTCGGGCGGGGAGGTGATGTTTTAGGGTTAAGGGCAGCGCAGTGGTGTTCGGGCAGTGTAGGGGGTCATGCAGCCGGTGGTGTTTCGGGGTTTAGGGCAGTGCAGTGGTGTTCGGACAGTGAAGGGGGTCGTGTTGGGGCTGGTGTTTCAGGGGTAAGGGCAGTGCAGTGGTGTTTGGGCAGTGTAGGGGGTCGTGCTGAGGCTGGTGTGTCAGGGTTTAGGGCAGTGCAGTGGTGTTCGGGCACTGTAGGGGGTAGTGCTCGGAATGGTGTTTCAGTGTTTAGGGAAGTGCAGTGTTGTTCGGACATTGTTAGGGGTTGTGCTGGGGCTGGTGTTTAAGGGTTAAGGGCAGTGCAGTGGTGTTAGGGCAGTGTAAGGGGTCATGCTGGGGCTGGTGTTTCAGGGTTTAGGGCAGTGCAGTGGTGTTCGTGCAGTGTAGAGGGTCATGCTGGGGCTGGTGTTTCAGGGTTTAGGTCAGTGCAGTGGTGTTCTGGGAGTGTAGGGGGTTGTGTTGGGGCTGCTGTTTCAGGGTTCAGGGCTGTGGTGTTTGGGCAGTGTAGGGGGTCATGCTGGGGGTAGTGTTTCAGGGCTTAGTGCAGAGCAGTGGTGTTCGGGCAGAGTATGGGGCCGTGCTGGTGTTGGTGTTTAGTGTTTAGGGCAGAGCAGTGGTGTTCGAGCAGTATAGGGGTCATGCTGAGGGTGGTGTTTGAGGTATTAGGGCAGTGCTGTATTGTTCGGGCAGAGTAGGGGGTTGTGCTGGGGTGGTATTTCAGGGTTTAGGGCAGTGCAGTGGTGTTCGTGCAGTGTAGGGGGTCGTGCTGGGGGTGGTGTTTCAGGGTTTAGGGCAGTGCAGTGGTGTTTGCGCAGTGTAAGGGGTCGTGCAGGGGGTGGTGTTTCAGGGTTTAGAGCAGTGCAGTGGTGTTCGGGCAGTGTAGAGTGTCATTCAGAGGGTGGTGTTTCAGGGTTTAGGGCAGTGCAGTGTTGTTCGGGCAGTGTAGGGGGGTCATGTTAAGACTGGTGCTTCAGGGTTTAGGGCAGTGCAGTGGTGTTCGGGCAATGTAGGGGTTCGTGCTGGGGGGAGTGGCTCAGGGTTTAGGGCAGAGAAGTGGTGTTCGGGCAGAGTAGGGTGTTGTGCTGGTGTTTGTGTTTAGGGTTTAGGGCAGAGCAGTGGTGTTCAGGCAGTGTAGGGGGTCATGCTGGGGGTGTTATTTCAGGGTTTAGGGCAGTGCAGTGGTGTTCGTGCTGTGTAGGGGGTGGTGCTGGGGGTGGTGTTTCAGGATTTAGGGCAGTGCAGTGGTGTTCGGGCAGTGTAGGGGGTCGAGCAGCGGGTGGTGTTTCAGGGTTTAGAGCAGTACAGTGGTGTTCGGGTACTGTAGGGGGTCATGCAGGGGGTGGTGTTTCAGGGCTTAGGATAGTGCAGTGGTGTTCGGGCAGTGTAGGGGGTCGTGCAGGGGGTGGTGTTTCAGGGTTTAGGGCAGTGCAGTGGTGTTTTGGCAGCGTAGGGGGTCGAACTGGGGCTGGTGTTTCAGGGTTTATGACAGTGCAGTGGTGTTTGGGCAGTGTAGGGGTCAGGCGGGGGTGGTGTTTCAGGGTTTAGGGCAGTGCAGTGGTGTTTTGGCAGTGTAGGGGGTCGTGCTGAGGCTGGTGTGTCAGGGTTTAGGGCAGTGCAGTGGTGTTCGGGCACTGTAGGGGGTAGTGCTCGGAATGGTGTTTCAGGGTTTAGGGAAGTGCAGTGTTGTTCGGGCAGTGTTAGGGGTTGTGCTGGGGCTGGTGTTTCAGGGTTTAGGGCAGTGCAGTGGTGTTAGGACAGTGTAAGGGGTCATGCTGGGGCTGGTGATTCAGGGTTTAGGGCAGTGCAGTGGTGTTTGGCAGTGTAGTGAGTTGTGCTTGGGCTGGTCTTTAAGGGTTTAGGGCAGTGCAGTGGTGTTCATGCAGGGCAGGGGGTCATGCTGGGGCTGGTGTTTCAGGGTTTAGGTCAGTGCAGTGGTGTTCTTGCAGTGTAGGGGGTTGTGTTGGGGCTGCTGTTTCAGGGTTCAGGGCTGTGGTGTTTGGGCAATGTAGGGGGTCATGCTGGGTGTAGTGTTTCAGGGTTTAGGGCAGAGCAGTGGTGTTCGGTCAGAGTAGGGTGTTGTGCTGGTGTTTGTGTTTAGAGTTTAGGGCAGAGCAGTGGTGTTCAGGCAGTGTAGGGGGTCATGCTGGGGGTGTTATTTCAGGGTTTAGGGCAGTGCAGTGGTGTTCGTGCTGTGTAGGGGGTGGTGCTGGGGGTGGTGTTTCAGGGTTTAAGGCAGTGTAGTGGTGTTCGGGCAGTGTAGGGGGTCGAGCAGCGGGTGGTGTTTCATGGTTTAGAGCAGTACAGTGGTGTTTGGGTACTGTAGGGGGTCGTGCAGGGGGTGGTGTTTCAGGGCTTAGGATAGTGCAGTGGTGTTCGGGCAGTGTAGGGGGTCGTGCAGGGGGTGGTGTTTCAGGGTTTAGGGCAGTGCAGTGGTGTTTTGGCAGCGTAGGGGGTCGAACTGGTGCTGGTGTTTCAGGGTTTATGACAGTGCAGTGGTGTTTGGGCAGTGTAGGGGTCAGGCGGGGGTGGTGTTTCAGGGTTTAGGGCAGTGCAGTGGTGTTTTGGCAGTGTAGGGGGTCGTGCTGAGGCTGTTGTGTCAGGGTTTAGGGCAGTGCAGTGGTGTTCGGGCACTGTAGGGGGTAGTGCTCGGAATGGTGTTTCAGGGTTTAGGGAAGTGCAGTGTTGTTCGGGCAGTGTTAGGGGTTGTGCTGGGGCTTGTGTTTCAGGGTTTAGGGCAGTGCAGTGGTGTTAGGGCAGTGTAAGGGGTCATGCTGGGGCTGGTGTTTCAGGGTTTAGGGCAGTGCAGTGGTGTTTGGCAGTGTAGTGAGTTGTGCTTGGGCTGGTCTTTCAGGGTTTAGGGCAGTGCAGTGGTGTTCATGCAGGGCAGGGGGTCATGCTGGGGCTGGTGTTTCAGGGTTTAGGTCAGTGCAGTGGTGTTCTTGCAGTGTAGGGGGTTGTATTGGGGCTGCTGTTTCAGGGTTTAGGGCAGAGCAGTGGTGTTTGGGCAGAGTAGGGGGTCGTGCTGGTGTTGGTGTTTAGTGTTTAGGGCAGAGCAGTGGTGTTCGAGCAGTATAGGGGGTCATGCTGGGGGTGTGTTTCAGGGATTAGGGCAGTGCTGTAGTGTTTGGGCAGAGTAGGGGGTTGTGCTGGGGTGGTATTTCAGGGTTTAGGGCAGTTCAGTGGTACTCGTGCAGTGTAGGGGGTCGTGCTGGGGGTGGTGTTTCAGGGTTTAGGGCAGTGCAGTGGTGTTTGGGCAGTGTAAGGGGTCGTGCAGGGGGTGGTGTTTCAGGGTTTAGAGCAGTGCAGTGGTGTTCGGGCAGTGTAGGGGGTCATTCAGAGGGTGATGTTTCAGGGTTTAGGGCAGTGCAGTGGTGTTCGGGCAGTGTAGGGGGGTCATGTTAAGACTGGTGTTTCAGGTTTAGGGCAGTGCAGTGGTGTTCGGGCAGTGTAGGGGTTTGTGCTGGGGGAGTGGCTCAGGGTTTAGGGCAGAGAAGTGGTGTTTGGGCAGAGTAGGGGGTTGTGCTGGTGTTTGTGTTTAGGGTTTAGGACAGAGCAGTGGTGTTCAGGCAGTGTAGGGGGTCAGGCAGCCGGTGGTGTTTCAGGGTTTAGGGCAGTTTAGTGGTGTTCGGACAGTGAACGGGGTCGTGCTGGGGCTGGTGTTTCAGGCGTAAGGGCAGTGCAGTGGTGTTTGGGCAGTGTAGGGGGTCGTGCTGAGGCTGGTGTGTCAGGGTTTAGGGCAGTGCAGTGGTGTTCGGGCACTGTAGGGGGTCATGCTCGGAATGGTGTTTCAGTGTTTAGGGAAGTGCAGTGTTGTTCGGGCAGTGTTAGGGGTTGTGCTGGGGCTGGTGTTTCAGGGTTTAGGGCAGTGCAGTGGTGTTAGGGCAGTGTAAGGGGTCATGCTGGGGCTGGTGTTTCAGGGTTTAGGGCAGTGCAGTGGTGTACTTGCAGTGTAGGGGGTCGTGCTGGGGCTGGTGTTTCAGGGTTTAGGGCAGTGCAGTGGTGTTTGGCAGTGTAGTGAGTTGTGCTTGGGCTGGTATTTCAGGGTTTAGGGCAGTGCAGTGGTGTTCATGCAGGGCAGGGGGTCATGCTGGGGCTGGTGTTTCAGGGTTTAGGTCAGTGCAGTGGTGTTCTTGCAGTGTAGGGGGTTGTGTTGGGGCTGCTGTTTCAGGGTTCAGGGCTGTGGTGTTTGGGCAATGTAGGGGGTCATGCTGGGTGTAGTGTTTCAGGGTTTAGGGCAGAGCAGTGGTGTTTGGGCAGAGTAGGGGGTCGTGCTGGTGTTGGTGTTTAGAGTTTAGGGCAGAGCAGTGGTGTTCGAGAAGTATAGGGGGTCATGCTGGGGGTGTGTTTCAGGGATTAGGGCAGTGCTGTAGTGTTTGGGCAGAGTAGGGGGTTGTGCTGGGGTGGTATTTCAGGGTTTAGGGCAGTTCAGTGGTACTCGTGCAGTGTAGGGGGTCGTGCTGGGGGTGGTGTTTCAGGGTTTAGGGCAGTGCAGTGGTGTTTGGGCAGTGTAAGGGGTCGTGCAGGGGGTGGTGTTTCAGGGTTTAGAGCAGTGCAGTGGTGTTCGGGCAGTGTAGGGGGTCATTCAGAGGGTGATGTTTCAGGGTTTAGGGCAGTGCAGTGGTGTTCGGGCAGTGTAGGGGGGTCATGTTAAGACTGGTGTTTCAGGTTTAGGGCAGTGCAGTGGTGTTCGGGCAGTGTAGGGGTTTGTGCTGGGGGAGTGGCTCAGGGTTTAGGGCAGAGAAGTGGTGTTTGGGCAGAGTAGGGGGTTGTGCTGGTGTTTGTGTTTAGGGTTTAGGACAGAGCAGTGGTGTTCAGGCAGTGTAGGGGGTCAGGCAGCCGGTGGTGTTTCAGGGTTTAGGGCAGTTTAGTGGTGTTCGGACAGTGAACGGGGTCGTGCTGGGGCTGGTGTTTCAGGGGTAAGGGCAGTGCAGTGGTGTTTGGGCAGTGTAGGGGGTCGTGCTGAGGCTGGTGTGTCAGGGTTTAGGGCAGTGCAGTGGTGTTCGGGCACTGTAGGGGGTCATGCTCGGAATGGTGTTTCAGTGTTTAGGGAAGTGCAGTGTTGTTCGGGCAGTGTTAGGGGTTGTGCTGGGGCTGGTGTTTCAGGGTTTAGGGCAGTGCAGTGGTGTTAGGGCAGTGTAAGGGGTCATGCTGGGGCTGGTGTTTCAGGGTTTAGGGCAGTGCAGTGGTGTACTTGCAGTGTAGGGGGTCGTGCTGGGGCTGGTGTTTCAGGGTTTAGGTCAGTGCAGTGGTGTTCCGGGAGTGTAGGGGGTTGTGTTGGGGCTGCTGTTTCAGGGTTCAGGGCTGTGGTGTTTGGGCAGTGTAGGGGGTCATGCTGGGGGTAGTGTTTCAGGGTTTAGTGCAGAGCAGTGGTGTTCAGGGCTGAGTAGGGGGCTGTGCTGGTGTTGGTGTTTAGTGTTTAGGGCAGAGCAGTGGTGTTCGAGCAGTATAGGGGGTCATGCTGAGGGTGGTGTTTCAGGTATTAGGGCAGTGCTGTAGTGTTCGGGCAGAGTAGGGGGTTGTGCTGGGGTGGTATTTCAGGGTTTAGGGCAGTGCAGTGGTGTTTGTGCAGTGTAGGGGGTCATGCTGGGGGTGGTGTTTCAGGATTTAGGGCAGTGCAGTGGTGTTTGGGCAGTGTAAGGGGTCGTGCAGGGGGTGGTGTTTCAGGGTTTAGAGCAGTGCAGTGGTGTTCGGGCAGTGTAGAGGGTCGTTCAGAGGGTGGTGTTTCAGGGTTTAGGGCAGTGCAGTGGTGTTCGGGCAGTGTAGGGGGGTCATGTTAAGACTGGTGTTTCAGGGTTTATGGCAGTGCAGTGGTGTTTGGGCAGTGTAGGGGTTCGTGCTGGGGGGAGTGGCTCAGCGTTTAGGGCAGAGAAGTGGTGTTCAGGCAGAGTAGGGTGTTGTGCTGGTGTTTGTTTTTAGGGTTTAGGGCAGAGCAGTGGTGTTCTGGCAGTGTAGGCGGTCATGCTGGGGGTGTTATTTCAGGGTTTAGGGCAGTGCAGTGGTGTCCGTGCTGTGTAGGGGGTGGTGCTTGGGGTGGTGCTTCAGGGCTTAGGATAGTGCAGTGGTGTTTGGGCAGTGTAGGGGGTTGAGCAGCGGGTGGTGTTTCAGGGTTTAGAGCAGTACAGTGGTGTTCGGGTACTGTAGAGGGTCGTGCAGGGGGTGGTGTTTCAGGGCTTAGGATAGTGCAGTGGTGTTTGGGCAGTGTAGTGGGTCGTGCAGGGTGTGGTGTTTCAGGGTTTGGGGCAGTGCAGTGGTGTTTGGGCAGCGTAGGGGGTCAAACTGGGGCTGGTGTTTCAGGGTTTAGGGCAGTGCAGTGGTGTTTGGGCAGTGTAGGGGTCAGGAGGGCGTGGTGTTTCAGGGTTTATGGCAGTGCAGTGGTGTTTGGGCAGTGTAGGGGGTCGTGCTGAGTCTAGTGTGTCAGGGTTTAGGGCAGTGCAGTGGTGTTAGGGCAGTGTAAGGGGTCATGCTGGGGCTGGTGTTTCAGGGTTTAGGGCAGTGCAGTTGTGTTCAGGCACTGTAGTGAGTTGTGCTTGGGCTGGTCTTTCAGGGTTTAGGGCAGTGCAGTGATGTTCATGCAGTGCAGGGGGTCATGCTGGGGCTGGTGTTTCAGGGTTTAGGTCAGTGCAGTGGAGTTCTGGCAGTGTAGGTGGTTGTGTTGGGGCTGCTGTTTCAGGGTTCAGGGCTGTGGTGTTTGGGCAATGTAGGGGTTCATGCTGGGTGTAGTGTTTCAGGGTTTAGGGCAGAGCAGTGGTGTTCGGGCAGAGTAGGGGGTCGTGCTGGTGTTGGTGTTTAGTGTTTAGGGCAGAGCAGTGGTGTTCGAGCAGTATAGGGGGTCATGCTGGGGGTGGTGTTTCAGGGATTAGGGCAGTGCTGTAGTGTTTGGGCAGAGTAGGGGGTTGTGCTGGGGTGGTATTTCAGGGTTTAGGGCAGTGCAGTGGTGTTCGTGCAGTGTAGGGGGTCGTGCTGGGGGTGGTGTTTCAGGGTTTAGGGCAGTGCAGTGGTGTTTGGGCAGTGTAAGGGGTCGTGCAGGTGGTGGTGTTTCAGGGTTTAGAGCAGTGCAGTGGTGTTCGGTCAGTGTAGGGGGTCGTTCAGAGGGTGGTGTTTCAGGGTTTAGGGCAGTGAAGTGGTGTTCGGGCAGTGTAGGGGTGTTGTAAATTAAGGCAGAATGTGATTAAGCATTTACTGAAAACATTAATGCTTTCCCTTGTGATCATGTTTTCTTCGTTATGTTGACCGAAGTCCGGACTCCATTTTGTATTGACATGCTGCCATGTGTTCACCACGAGGAGAGTCCGACCTCTGTGTTAGTTGCTCTTGTAATCTGCCTAGTAACAGTTATAAATAGCTCTCCTGTCCGTCTGGCGCATGCCCAGACTTGACCACATCTGTTATAATTAGCTTTGCTTGACCATGTGTTTTCGCGGGCTTGAGGAATGTGTTGGCCCCGCCCATGTATTGATTCAGTATCGAGAATGACCATAAACGGTAATGTTCTTCGACCTCATGTTGTATCCACCCACTTATGAGCCCCTCTGTTGTGTATAAAAGGGGACTATGTACGCAAGTTCTTTGTGCTACTCCATGCAATACTGAAGAGTGTTGTGTGGATTGTAGGACCACCCTTAAGGGTTAATAAACGTTGTTTTTGTACTTTGCAGTTTCCGTGCCAACTTCCTTATAGATTCCGTTACAGGAGAGCGAACCCTTGTGTCTTGCGGGCCTAGCTGGGGCCTGTATTCATCAATTGGCGCCCGTCACGTGGGGCTCATCGGCGACTCGGATGCTCGAAGGACTGGTCGCGACGAAGGTGAGGAGTTTGGCCGGGGACGTGATCACTGCCAGCGGCGTCTTAGCCCTGGCATCCCGAGGTTTTTCTTCCTTCCCTTCCGAGCTGACCGTCTGGGTGGCGCCGGTCATCGACTGAGACCTCTTCTGTCGGTCCTGCCGTGAGAGCCGTTTGGGCGATTGTGGAGCTTGGCAGTTGGAACCTGGACTCTTGATTGGTAAGAACCGTTGTACGGTACTTGCTCCGAGTTTTTGAAGCCTGGGTTGGCTATTTGAGTTTGATTTGTGATGACTAGTCATATTCTGAATTTGTCTTTGTGAAAATATATGCGTTGCAACACATATAGGCAGGTAATGTGGAGAGATTTCTCCGGAGCTGTGTAAACTTTGAACGGCGCAACGATTAAGTGCCATTTTTCTTTATAATATTGCATATTTTGCATTATTCCTAGCATGCCTGCTTTTAGCGCACTCCGTAAGTGGTGCTGCTGTTTTGGTAACCGGTTGAACCTCGAGGAATCTGCTCCAGCTCCCCCAGAGGGGACTCCTAATAGGGATATGTATGTGAAGCATGGTCTTTCTTCCATAATGTACAGCACGCTATGGAGGAAATACACGAAGAAGGATCCTGAGTTGCGATGGCCTTTGTATGGATCGTTTGATATACGTAAGATTGAGTATGTGGAACAGTGTATGTGTAAGCGACGTGCTCGTCAGGATATGTTTGAGTGTGTGCGATTATGGGTGAAGGAAGTGCGTGAGCGAGAGAAGCGTGAGAAAGCGCTGTTTGATAAAGAGCAACGGAAGAATGATCATGTGCGAGCGCAGGAAGCGAAGCGTCGGGAGGACAAAGAGCACACGGACAGACAAGAGAAAGAGCGTAGGCTACAGGTCTCGGGTCAATATGTTGTTCGTCAGCCACTTTATCCTGTCCTTAATAATTCTGATGATGATTTTTATTTACTAGATCGCTCTCCGCCCCCTTATGTTGGCGCATCCGCTCCGCGGCCCCAAGATTCTGGCCCGGCTTCGGGTAAGGTAGACACACGGTCCATGTTATCGGCCGAGCATATGGCTGAGCTTCGGAAACTTTCCCTCCGTGCCCTTAAGGGCAAGATATCTAAGGAGGAGTTGTTCCATACTTGGGGGTCGTGGCAAGATAGAGAGAGGGTGTATTTTCTGTCTCATTTCGCGGATGAAGTAATTGCTGCTTTCCGAAAATATTCTAGTGTCCTTGAGCCTGACGAAGTGTCTTCGGATGCCGGAGCATTACGTAATGGTGTTTTTTCTCCCCCTAAGGCTCCTGAGGCGGCTCGGCGGCTGTTCGCTTTGCGGGACGAGGTGCTGGCCCTTAGAGAGAAAGCACGCCAACAAACGGAGGAGGAGAAGCAGTCGGATTCATCTGCAGCAGGGGGCCATCCATCCGCCTCCCAGTCAGATAAGGATGACATAGTGCATGCTAAACCAATGCGAGAGGCGGCGCCTTTGTATGTTCCTCCTAAGGGAGCAGGGACTAGCTCGGATATTAACTCCGCCGATGCAAGGGGATATTTTGTATATAATTGGGTTTACACTCCATGGCATAGGGCCGATGTTATGGCATTAAAGAATGCGTTGCCTGACCCCCGCAAGAATCCAGCGGCCTTCTATGAAGAAGTCGAGGGGGCCTTGAATTCTTGCATTATGACCTTAGCGGATATAGACCTGTTCTTTGGCCTTATCCTACCGCCGGATACGTGGCGCTCTGTCCGAAAGGTAGATGATGCGGTTGCCTTCAAGGCCCGGTGGTCTGACCTTGAGGATGAGGATAGGGAACGGAAGCCCGCACAGAAACCACCCCAGAATATTTTAGATCTCCCTGCGGCTATTGTGGCTAAGTTGAAGACGATTATCCCCCCTAAAAAGATTGACTGGAATATGTTAGCTGCATGTAAACAGAAAGTTGACGAGTCAGTTGCGGACTTCTTTACGCGCTTTGAGGAGACGTTTCATGATTTTAGTGGCCAGTCGCTTACTGACGACACGGGCCGCCACCTTTTCGCGGACAAATATGTGGCTAATCTGCTACCGGCAGTTGCGGCCCGGTTAAAAGCGAGCGAGAGTTCCTGGTCCTCCGCGACGCCGACGGCCCTTCTGACTATCGCCCAGTATTATGAGCGTCAGGAGCACGAGGCGAAGGGCCAGGAAGAGAAGAAATCGAAAGACCTCAAGACTAAGGTAATGTTAGCACAAGTATATGGCCCGCCCCGACGGGGTAATAATCGAGGAAGGGGCGGATCTTATGGTTCCCCTTCGGGCCGATCTGATTTGAATAGGAACCAGTGTGCGTATTGTAAGCAATTGGGCCATTGGGCCAGGGATTGCCCAGTGTTGCGTGCTTTACGTCAGGGGCATACTCCGGGTGGCCCGAGAGGTAGAGGGGGTTCCTCGAACTTTAGAGGGAATTCTAATGATAATGCCCGTTTCGATACTGCTGGGCAGCACCGAGATAGCTCAAATGTTTTCGATCGCCAGCACCAGTATCATGTGTCGGACATCGATCGATCGGGATATCACGATTCGCAGCATGCATAGGAATGCGTTGGATGGGGGTCTGAATCAGTTGAGGTGCCGGTCGATCAGACGGGTCCTTATGTATCGGCTGAGGTTTTAGGTTCTACTGATCAGTTCCTAGTAGATACAGGAGCGACCCGTAGTGCATTGTCTAGGTACTTGGTTCCGGGGGCTCCCCCATCCGGCTCAATAGTTACATCGGTAGGGTTTGACGGTACACTCTCCCGAAGCCCTCTTTCACAGCCCCTTACATTTAAGGTTGATTCTTTTTCTACGCCCTGTCCGTTTCTGCTTGCTCCGTATACACCGGACAACATTATGGGCCTTGATATGTTAAAGTACTTTAGGGCTACAATCCGCTGCTCCCCTGAGGGTGTGAGGGTGATCTTAAATGACAACTACCCCCGGTCTGGGCGGATGTGTACGATATCAGAGGATGCGTTGTTGGCTACCCTCCCCCGAGCTTTATGGGCGACTTCGGACACAGATGTGGGACAAATGGTGATTCCTCCGGTCCACATTAGCGTCCAGGAGGGGGCGGTGTTACCACGCCTCCCGCAGTATCGTATTTCCCAGGAGGGCGAGGAAGCTCTCATACAGATTGTGCAAGACTTGATCGCAGGAGGGGTAGTGGAAGAAGTTCCCTATAATATCTGTAACAGTCCGATTCTCCCTATTCTGAAAAAGGACACGGATGCAAAGGTCTATCGGTTCATAATTGATTTGAGGGAGGTAAACAAGATCGTGATACCTCAGTACCAGGTGGTTTCTGATATCACGACGTTGCTTACCTTGGTCCCGCCTACGGCGACCATGTTTTCAGTGATTGATTTGAAGAATGCCTTCTTTTCTATTCCCATTCACCCTGATAGCCGATTTCTTTTTGGGTTCACATTAAACAATAGATCTTATCGTTTTTGTAGAATTCCCCAAGGCTATACAGAAAGCCCTAGTATTTACAGTCAGGCTTTGAAACGACAATTGGATTCCTTTGTTTTACTCGAGGGGGTCGCCCTGATGAATACAGGCCCCAGCTAGGCCCGCAAGGCACAAGGGTTCGCTCTCCTGTAACGGAATCTATAAGGAAGTTGGCACGGAAACTGCAAAGTACAAAAACAACGTTTATTAACCCTTAAGGGTGGTCCTACAATCCACACAACACTCTTCAGTATTGCATGGAGTAGCACAAAGAACATTCGTACACAGTCCCCTCTTATACACAACAGAGGGGCTCATATGTGGGTGGATACAACATGAGGCCGAAGAACATTACCATTTATGGTCATTCTCAATACTGAATCAATACATGGGCGGAGCCAACACACTCCCTGAGCCCGCGAAAACACATGGTCAAGCAAGGCTAATTATAACAGATGTGGTCAAGTCTGGGCATGCGCTAGATGGACAGGAGAGCTATTTATAACTGTTACTAGGCAGATTACAAGAGCAACTAACACAGAGGTCGGACTCTCCTCGTGGCGGACACGTGGCAGCATGGTAATACAAAATGGAGTCCGGACTTCGGTCAACATAACGAAGAAAACATGATCGCAAGGGAAAACATTAATGTCTTCAGTAAATGCTTAATCACATTCTGCCTTAATTTACAACAGACGACCCTTTCAGCATTTACTGAAGACATCCGGCTTCCAAGAATAATCATCATATATGTCAATTATCATCATTCCTTTAACCTCTTTAGCTAGACCCTTTTGGTGAGCAACATCGGCAACAGCTTTCTTGTCTGGAATGCAGAATGAAATGCATACAGAACAGCACAATGGTCCACATTGAATACACATACAGAAAAGGAACAGAATTGCTATAATAATACAGAGACCAGTTAAGACCTTCCATCCCCAGGCAGTAACCAACGCCCAAAACCATCCAGAAAAGGACCAAGTGCCGTTTTCTGTGTGGATTTCAGCTGCTATTTTATGCAACTTGTTAATGGCGTTATAAACGGATGGCGTATGATCAGGGATGAACACACAGCAGCTACTTCCAATAATTTTACAGGCTCCTCCTCGATCAGCTAGCATTACATCTAATACCATACGATTCTGCAATGCAACAATCCTAGTTATTTGTAACTCTTCCGTAAGATTCCCAAGAGCAGCGGCAGTCTGATTTGTCACAGCTTCTACCACTCTTGTTAATCTTCGGATCTTCCTACTATTCAAAGCGGCTCCAACAAAGAAAAACAGTCCTAAGTTAAAATCAATATACTGTTGCAAGCTGGTATCGGTCTGATCCACATCATCAATTGATAGAGTACGTTTGTATCTATTTACAGTCACATTATTCAAAAGTTTCAAATCCTTATGATATGACGCGGGTGCTAGGAATACAGGAGGTAATAGGAATGATACATAGCATACCCCAGACCACCCAGCCGGCAAACGGTAATAACCTTTATTTCCACACACAAAGTAGGTATTATGGGACGCTAGGAAGGTACTGTTATTCAACCCGTCAATGTTCAATACGGTTATGCAATCACTGACACCAACAGGGATAAAACCCACACTCTGGACACACAGGTCCGCTTGAGCTTGTGCTACTTGGATTACGAATTTGTCCTTCCCCACAGTGTCTCTGGTGTTCGTGAAGATATAGGGGATGGATTCATTGTCCGGTCGGTACTCTTCCCATTCCCAAATTGTCCCATTCGCTTGTGGATATCCATTCTTGTCCTGATGGCATTCTTTATTAAGTCTAAAAAGCAATCGTCCCACTGTCGGTTTCCGAGTGGCAAAAAGCAAAGTGTACCATGCTCTACAAGAGCCATTATGAGAGAAAGGAAGTGGTATGAATGGCGTTCCTCCTTTCTTCTGATGGGCTGGCATCATCCCACATATCCAACAGTTCGTAGCATTCGTAGCAACGTGGGTATGATGCAGCATCTGAATGAAAGTGTTATTCAAATAGGACTGTCGATGCTTCAACTCTTGATACGGTAATGTATAAAAGTAGTGCTCCTCAGGCACCGGAGTTGTCAACACAAGTGTTTTCCGAGCAGGAGTCACCTCCTCCACAAACCATGTGGTTATCCCAACAATAGCTACTGTTAGCATAAAACCAACGCACAAAGGATTTTCTTCTTCTCCATGTCAAAAGAAACAATACCCTGATATCTTCCTGAAACTAAAAAGGTCTGTCAGAACTCTTCCCCTTGGGCAGCGGTTGATTTCTTCACCAGCGGGCCAAGACGGGTGTCACTACACTAATGCAGGGCTGATCCCCCCCCCTTGCCTCATCGGCTCTCCGTTTCACTAACCCAAGGGCCGTTCTGACAGTATGTCCCGGCACTGGAAACCTTACTTCCTTGGTCGAAGATGATATCGCCTTCCTCCAGATGTCGTGTGGTCCGGAAAGAGCTCCTCAGTGTCATTCGGCTTCGCAGCACGGCCTGTCTCTGCTGCTAGGATTTCTCGTTGATCGGTCAGCACGGCAGACTCCACCAATCCGGGCGGTACCTTTCGACAGTGCAAGGAATGGATCCAATTCTTTCGGTTCGAGACTCGCACAGCCGTCCTCGTTGCAAGGAGGACTTGTTCAGGTCCTACCCATCTCGGCTCCAAACTGTTCGTTCTGTCGAAGACTTTCACCATAACATGATCTCCAGGCCGGAGACCATGTCCTTCGCCGGTAGACCGATCAGGGAGCGCCTCTCGGACCTGTTGATGAATAGAAACCAAGTTATCCGTTAACTGTGCCAGATAATCGCTCATCATTACACAAGGTACATCATACACAGCCTTAGGCCTTGGTGGACCCCAAATGTTCATTGGGCGTCCGAATACTATTTCGTATGGCGTAAGGCCGGTTCGAGAGTGTGGCACTGACCTAATTGACAATAACGCCAGTGGCAGGGCGTCTGGCCAAGTCAAAGACGTTGAAGCTTGGATTTTTGCGATCTTAAGCTTTAGTGTACCATTATATTTCTCGACTAGTCCTGCAGACTGAGGGTGGAACACGGCGTGGAACTTCTGGGTGATGCCTAGGCCCTTCAAGACATACTTTATAACATCCGCTACAAAGTGAGGGCCATTATCACTCCACAGAAGTCTACAGACGCCGTATCGAGGGAAAAACTCTTTTAGCAGTAGCTTCGCCGTGGTCATTGCAGTATTGTCTTTCGTAGGGTACGCCTCAACCCATTTGCTGAAAGCGCAAACCACTACTAGAACATACTTCAAATTGTTACAGCGCTCAAGCTGGATGTAATCCATCTGCAGAACCTCAAAGGGTGCAGTAGGTGTCGCAAATCCTCCTGCTGGAGTTCGAGTGCCTTTCCCTGGATTATACCTCAGGCAGATCATACAGGTCTGCACCACCCTCTTTGCCGTGCTAGCAATCTCTGGATGCTCCCAGACTTGGGTAAGCAATTTCACAATTGCGGAAGCTCCAACATGTGCTAGCCCATGTGCCATCTGAACCATAGGTTGTACGAAAGCCGTGGGTAACTTCCATCTATCCATCTGTTTATTTCTCCAACAACCCTCATCATCCAACTCTCCCTCGCTAGCCCATTTCTCCCGCTCTTTATCAGAAGCGATCCTTTGCATTTCTCGCACTTCCTCCTTCGCATCACGCCATCTCTCCACCTGTGATTTTGCTACATACATGGCAGTAGTACCGGGCTGCATCGCAGTCTCCCGTGCTACTCGATCCGCTAACGCATTCCCTTCTCCAACTTTATCAACCACTTTCCTATGGGCGCTACACTTAACGATAGCAATTTTCTTTGGGTATGTCAATGCAGTTAAGAGATTGTGGACTAACTCTCCATGCATTATCTGTACCCCATGTGACGTTAAAAACCCTCTCTCCTTCCAGAGTAGGCCGAAGTCATGCGCTACTCCGAAGGCATAGCGGCTATCTGTGTAAACATTCACACACAATCCTGTACTGAGCTCACATGCCCGTGTTAATGCTATCAGTTCCGCTGCTTGAGCTGATTTCTGTGGTATGCGTGCTGTCTCCACTATCGTTTGTAACGTGGTAATTGCATACGCTGCTGAAGTCGTACCATCTGGTAGCTTCAGGCATGATCCGTCTACCCACAACTCTCCATCTACATCTGAAAAGGGCGTATCCTGGAGATCAATACGACCCTTTGTTTGTTCCTCAGTCACAAGAATACAATCATGCGCTTTCTGCGCCTCAGACTGGGTCTCGGGGTATGGCAACAATGTGGCCGGGTTTAATGTCACACACCTTTTCAACGTAATATGAGGGGCCAAAAGCGTCAACTCATATCCCGTTAAACGGGCACTGGTCAAATGCTGTGTCTTTGTTTGATTAAGCAGGGCATCAACAGCATGGGGAACTAACACCACCAGTTTATGGGACAACACAATTCCTTCACTCTGCCGTATTGACACAGCTGTCGCCGCAACCGAGCGAAAACACCCTGGTAATGCTCGGGCGACAGGATCAAGCACAGCCGAAAAGTATGCACAAGGGCGCTGCTTGTCGCCGTGCATCTGCACTAAAACTGACAATGCACATCCATCTTTCTCATGCACATACAACGAAAAAGGTTTTGCATAATCAGGGGTCCCTAACACTGGTGCTGAACAAAGGGCCTGTCGCAGTTGCTGAAAAGCAGCATCACACTCATCTGACCAAGGGATTGGGATAGGCGTGTCTTTTGTCAAAAGAGCTAGTAATGGCTTAGCTATGTGTGAAAACCCCAATATCCACTGTCTACAAAAAGAAACAAGACCCAAAATTGCACGCACATCCTTCTGCGTGGATGGTCTCGGTGTGTCCAAAATTACTTGGATACGATCTGGTGTGAGTGCACGTCCCTCCTTAGACAAAAGGTGACCCAAATAAGTCACCTTTGGTCTACAGAATTGCAATTTCTTCCTAGATACCTTATGATTGTGGGATGCTAAAAAGGAAAGTAAGGATAACGTGCTTTTCTCACACAACTCCAGGGTGTCAGCCGCCAACAAGATGTCATCGACATATTGAATGAGGGCGACCCCCTCGAGTAAGACAAAGGAGTCCAACTGTCGTTTCAAAGCCTGACTGTAAATACTAGGGCTTTCTGTATAGCCTTGGGGAATTCTACAAAAACGATAAGATCTATTGTTTAATGTGAACCCAAAAAGAAATCGGCTATCAGGGTGAATGGGAATAGAAAAGAAGGCATTTTTCAAATCAATCACCGAGAACATGGTCGCCGTAGGCGGGACCAAGGTAAGCAACGTCGTGATATCGGAGACCACCGGGTACTGAGGTATCACGATCTTGTTCACCTCCCTTAAATCAATTATGAACCGATAGACCTTTGCATCCGTGTCCTTTTTCAGAATAGGGAGAATCGGACTGTTACAGATATTATAGGGAACTTCTTCCACTACCCCTACTGCGATCAAGTCTTGCACAATCTGTATGAGAGCCTCCTCGCCCTCCTGGGAAATACGATACTACGGGAGGCGTGGTAACACCGCCCCCTCCTGGACACTAATGTGGACCGGAGGAATCACCATTTGTCCCACGTCTGTGTCCGAAGTCGCCCATAAAGCTCGGGGGAGGGTAGCCAACAACGCATCCTCTGATATCGTACACATCCGCCCAGACCGGGGGTAGTTGTCATTTAAGATCACCCTCACACCCTCAGGGGAGCAGCGGATTGTAGCCCTAAAGTACTTTAACATATCAAGGCCCATAATGTTATCCGGTGTGTACGGAGCAAGCAGAAACGGACAGGGCGCAGAAAAAGAATCAACCTTAAATGTAAGGGGCTGTGAAAGAGGGCTTCGGGAGAGTGTACCGTCAAACCCTACCGATGTAACCACTGAGCCGGATGGGGGAGCCCCCGGAACCAAGTACCTAGACAATGCACTACGTGTCGCTCCTGTATCTACTAGGAACTGATCAGTAGAACCTAAAACCTCAGCCGATACATAAGGACCCGTCTGATCGACCGGCACCTCAACTGATTCAGACCCCCATCCAACGCATTCCTATGCATGCAGCGAATCGTGATATCCCGAGCGATCGATGTCCGATACATGATACTGGTGCTGGCGATCGAAAACATTTGAGCTATCTCGGTGCTGCCCAGCAGTATCGAAACGGGCATTATCATTAGAATTCCCTCTAAAGTTCGAGGAACCCCCTCTACCTCTCGGGCCATTCGGAGTATGCCCCTGACGTGAAGCACGCAACACTGGGCAATCCCTGGCCCAATGGCCCAATTGCTTACAATACGCACACTGGTTCCTATTCAAATCAGATCGGCCCGAAGGGGAACCATAAGATCCGCCCCTTCCTCTATTATTACCCCGTCGGGGCGGGCCATATACTTGTGCTAACATCACCTTAGTCTTGAGGTCTTTCGATTTCTTCTCTTCCTGGCCCTTCGCCTCGTGCTCCTGACGCTCATAATACTGAGCGATAGTCAGAAGGGCCGTCGGCGTCGCGGAGGACCAGGAACTCTCGCTCGCTTTTAACCAGGCCGCAACTGCCGGTAGCAGATTAGCCACATATTTGTCCGCGAAAAGGTGGCGGCCCGTGTCGTCAGTAAGCGACTGGCCACTAAAATCATGAAACGTCTCCTCAAAGCGCGTAAAGAAGTCCGCAACTGACTCGTCAACTTTCTGTTTACATGCAGCTAACATATTCCAGTCAATCTTTTTAGGGGGGATAATCGTCTTCAACTTAGCCACAATAGCCGCAGGGAGATCTAAAATATTCTGGGGTGGTTTCTGTGCGGGCTTCCGTTCCCTATCCTCATCCTCAAGGTCAGACCACTGGGCCTTAAAGGCAACCGCATCATCTACCTTTCGGACAGAGCGCCACGTATCCGGCGGTAGGATAAGGCCAAAGAACAGGTCTATATCTGCTAAGGTCATAATGCAAGAATTCAAGGCCCCCTCGACTTCCTCATAGAAGGCCGCTGGATTCTTGAGGGGGTCAGGCAACGCATTCTTTAATGCCATAACATCGGCCCTATGCCATGGAGTGTAAACCCAATTATACACAAAATATCCCCTTGCATCGGCGGAGTTAATGTCCGAGCTAGTCCCCGCTCCCTTAGGAGGAACATACAAAGGCGCCGCCTCTCGCATTGGTTTAGCATGCACTATGTTATCCTTATCTGACTGGGAGGCGGATGGGTGGCCCCCTGCTGCAGACGAATCCGACTGCTTCTCCTCCTCCGTTTGTTGACGTGCTTTCTCTCTAAGGGCCAGCACCTCGTCCCGCAAAGCGAACAGCCGCCGAGCCGCCTCAGGAGCCTTAGGGGGAGAAAAAACACCATTACGTAATGCTCCGGCATCCGAAGACACTTCGTCAGGCTCAAGGACACTGGAATATTTTCGGAAAGCAGCAATTACTTCATCCGCGAAATGAGACAGAAAATACACCCTCTCTCTATCTTGCCACGACCCCCAAGTATGGAACAACTCCTCCTTAGATATCTTGCCCTTAAGGGCACGGAGGGAAAGTTTCCGAAGCTCAGCCATATGCTCGGCCGATAACATGGACCGTGTGTCTACCTTACCCGAAGCCGGGCCAGAATCTTGCGGCCGCGGAGCAGATGCGCCAACATAAGGGGGCGGAGAGCGATCTAGTAAATAAAAATCATCATCAGGATTATTAAGGACAGGATAAAGTGGCTGGCGAACAGCATATTGACCCGAAACTTGTAGCCTACGCTCTTTCTCTTGTCTGTCCGTCTGCTCTCTGTCCTCCCGACGCTTCGCTTCCTGCGCTCGCACATGATCATTCTTCCGTTGCTCTTTATCAAACAGCGCTTTCTCACGTTTCTCTCGCTCACGCACTTCCTTCACCCATAATCGCACACACTCAAACATATCCTGACGAGCACGTCGCTTACACATACACTGTTCCACATACTCAATCTTACGTATATCAAACGATCCATACAAAGGCCATCGCAACTCAGGATCCTTCCTCGTGTATTTCCTCCATAGCGTGCTGTACATTATGGAAGAAAGACCATGCTTCACATACATATCCCTATTAGGAGTCCCCTCTGGGGGAGCTGGAGCAGATTCCTCGAGGTTCAACCGGTTACCCAAACAGCAGCACCACTTACGGAGTGCGCTAAAAGCAGGCATGCTAGGAATAATGCAAAATATGCAATATTATAAGGAAAAATGGCACTTAATCGTTGCGCCGTTCAAAGTTTACACAGCTCCGGAGAAATCTCTCCACATTACCTGCCTATATGTGTTGCAACGCATATATTTTCACAAAGACAAATTCAAAATATGACTAGTCATCATCAATCAAACTCAAATAGCCAACCCAGGCTTCAAAAACTCGGAGCAAGTACCGTACAACGGTTCTTACCAATCAAGAGTCCAGGTTCCAACTGCCAAGCTCCACAATCGCCCAAACGGCTCTCACGGCAGGACCGACAGAAGAGGTCTCAGTCGATGACCGGCGCCACCCAGACGGTCAGCTCGGAAGGGAAGGAAGAAAAACCTCGGGATGCCAGGGCTAAGACGCCGCTGGCAGTGATCACGTCCCCGGCCAAACTCCTCACCTTCGTCGCGACCAGTCCTTCGAGCATCCGAGTCGCCGATGAGCCCCACGTTGGGCGCCAATTGATGAATACAGGCCCCAGCTAGGCCCGCAAGGCACAAGGGTTCGCTCTCCTGTAACGGAATCTATAAGGAAGTTGGCACGGAAACTGCAAAGTACAAAAACAACGTTTATTAACCCTTAAGGGTGGTCCTACAATCCACACAACACTCTTCAGTATTGCATGGAGTAGCACAAAGAACATTCGTACACAGTCCCCTCTTATACACAACAGAGGGGCTCATAAGTGGGTGGATACAACATGAGGCCGAAGAACATTACCATTTATGGTCATTCTCAATACTGAATCAATACATGGGCGGAGCCAACACACTCCCTGAGCCCGCGAAAACACATGGTCAAGCAAGGCTAATTATAACAGATGTGGTCAAGTCTGGGCATGCGCTAGATGGACAGGAGAGCTATTTATAACTGTTACTAGGCAGATTACAAGAGCAACTAACACAGAGGTCGGACTCTCCTCGTGGCGGACACGTGGCAGCATGGTAATACAAAATGGAGTCCGGACTTCGGTCAACATAACGAAGAAAACATGATCGCAAGGGAAAACATTAATGTCTTCAGTAAATGCTTAATCACATTCTGCCTTAATTTACAACAGCCCTCATTCAATATGTCGACGACATCTTGTTGGCAGCTGACACCCTGGAGTTGTGTGAAAAGAGCACGTTATCCCTACTTTCCTTTTTAGCATCCCACAATCATAAAGTGTCTAGAAAGAAATTGCAATTCTGTAGACCAAAGGTGACTTATTTGGGTCACCTTTTGTCTAAGGAGGGACGTGCACTCACACCAGATCGTATTCAAGTAATTTTGGACACACCGAGACCATCCACGCAGAAGGATGTGCGTGCATTTTTGGGTCTTGTTTCTTTTTGTAGACAGTGGATATTGGGGTTTTCACATATAGCCAAGCCATTACTAGCTCTCTTGACAAAAGACACGCCCATTCCAATCCCTTGGTCAGATGAGTGTGATGCTGCTTTTCAGCAATTGCGACAGGCCCTTTGTTCAGCACCAGTGTTAGGGACCCCTGATTATGCAAAACCCTTTTCATTGTATGTGCATGAGAAAGATGGATGTGCATTGTCAGTTTTAGTGCAGATGCACGGCGACAAGCAGCGCCCTTGTGCATACTTTTCGGCCGTACTTGATCCTGTCGCCCGAGCATTACCAGGGTGTTTTCGCTCGGTTGCGGCGACAGCTGTGTCAATACGGCAGAGTGAAGGAATTGTGTTGTCCCATAAACTGGTGGTGTTAGTTCCCCATGCTGTTGATGCCCTGCTTAATCAAACAAAGACACAGCATTTGACCAGTGCCCGTTTAACGGGATATGAGTTGACGCTTTTGGCTCCTCATATTACGTTGAAAAGGTGTGTGACATTAAACCCGGCCACATTGTTGCCATACCCCGAGACCCAGCCTGAGGCGCAGAAAGCGCATGATTGTATTCTTGTGACTGAGGAACAAACAAAGGGTCGTATTGATCTCCAGGATACGCCCTTTTCAGATGTAGATGGAGAATTGTGGGTAGACGGATCATGCCTGAAGCTACCAGATGGTACGACTTCAGCAGCGTATGCAATTACCACGTTACAGACGATAGTGGAGACAGCACGCATACCACAGAAATCAGCTCAAGCAGCGGAACTGATAGCGTTAACACGAGCGTGTGAGCTCAGTACAGGATTGTGTGTGAATGTTTACACAGATAGCCGCTATGCCTTCGGAGTAGCGCATGACTTCGGCCTACTCTGGAAGGAGAGAGGGTTTTTAACGTCACATGGGGTACAGATAATGCATGGAGAGTTAGTCCACAATCTCTTAACCGCATTGACATACCCGAAGAAAATTGCCATTGTTAAGTGTAGCGCCCATAGGAAAGTGGTTGATAAAGTTGGAGAAGGGAATGCGTTAGCGGATCGAGTAGCACGGGAGACTGCGATGCAGCCCGGTGCTACTGCCATGTATGTAGTAAAGTCACAGGTGGAAAGATGGCGTGATGCGAAGGAGGAAGTGCGAGAAATGCAAAGGACCGCTTCTGACAAAGAGCGGGAACAATGGGCTAGCGAAGGAGAACTGGATGACGAGGGTTGCTGGAGAAATAAGCAGATGGATAGATGGAAATTACCCACGGCTTTTGTACAACCTATGGTTCAGATGGCACATGGGCTAGCACATGTTGGAGCTTCCGCAATTGTGAAATTGCTTACCCAAGTCTGGGAGCATCCAGAGATTGCTAGCACGGCAAAGAGGGTGGTGCAGACCTGTATGATCTGTCTGAAGTATAACCCAGGGAAAGGCACTCGAACTCCAGCAGGAGGATTTGCGACACCTACTGCACCCTTTGAGGTTCTGCAGATGGATTACATCCAGCTTGAGCGCTATAACAATTTGAAGTATGTTCTAGTAGTGGTTTGCGCTTTCAGCAAATGGGTTGAGGCGTACCCTACGAAAGATAATACTGCAATGACCACGGCGAAGCTACTGCTAAAAGAGTTTTTCCCTCGATACGGCGTCTGTAGACTTCTGTGGAGTGATAATGGCCCTCACTTTGTAGCGGATGTTATAAAGTATGTCTTGAAGGGCCTAGGCATCACTCAGAAGTTTCATGCCGTGTTTCACCCCCAGTCTGCCGGACTAGTCGAGAAGTATAATGGTACACTGAAGCTTAAGATCGCCAAAATCCAAGCTTCAACGTCTTTGACTTGGCCAGACGCCCTGCCACTGGCGTTATTGTCAATTAGGTCAGTGCCACACTCTCGAACCGGCCTTACGCCATACGAAATAGTATTCGGACGCCCAATGAACATTTGGGGTCCACCAAGGCCTAAGGCTGTGTATGATGTACCTTGTGTAATGATGAGCGATTATCTGGCACAGTTAACGGATAACTTGGTTTCTATTCATCAACAGGTCCGAGAGGCGCTCCCTGATCGGTCTACCGGCGAAGGACATGGTCTCCGGCCTGGAGATCATGTCATGGTGAAAGTCTTCGACAGAACGAACAGTTTGGAGCCGAGATGGGTAGGACCTGAACAAGTCCTCCTTGCAACGAGGACGGCTGTGCGAGTCTCGAACCGAAAGAATTGGATCCATTCCTTGCACTGTCGAAAGGTACCGCCCGGATTGGTGGAGTCTGCCGTGCTGACCGATCAACGAGAAATCCTAGCAGCAGAGACAGGCCGTGCTGCGAAGCCGAATGACACTGAGGAGCTCTTTCCGGACCACACGACTTCTGGAGGAAGGCGATATCATCTTCGACCAAGGGAGTAAGGTTTCCAGTACCGGGACATACTGTCAGAACGGCCCTTGGGTTAGTGAAACGGAGAGCCGATGAGGCAAGGGGGGGGGATCAGCCCTGCATTAGTGTAGTGACACCCGTCTTGGCCCGCTGGTGAAGAAATCAACCGCTGCCCAAGGGGAAGAGTTCTGACAGACCTTTTTAGTTTCAGGAAGATATCAGGGTATTGTTTCCTTTGACATGGAGAAGAAGAAAATCCTTTGTGCGTTGGGGTTTATGCTAACAGTAGCTATTGTTGGGATAACCACATGGTTTGTGGAGGAGGTGACTCCTGCTCGGAAAACACTTGTATTGACAACTCCGGTGCCCGAGGAGCACTACTTTTATACATTACCGTATCAAGAGTTGAAGCACCGACAGTCCTATTTGAATAACACTTTCATTCAGATGCTGCATCATACCCACGTTGCTACGAATGCTACGAACTGTTGGATATGTGGGATGATGCCAGCCCATCAGAAGAAAGGAGGAACGCCATTCATACCACTTCCTTTCTCTCATAATGGCTCTTGTAGAGCATGGTACACTTTGCTTTTTGCCACTCGGAAACCGACAGTGGGACGGTTGCTTTTCAGACTTAATAAGGAATGTCATCAGGACAAAAATGGATATCCACAAGCGAATGGGACAATTTGGGAATGGGAAGAGTACCGACCAGACAATGAATCCATTCCCTATATCTTCACGAACACCAGAGACACTGTGGGGAAGGACAAATTTGTGATCCAAGTGGCACAAGCTCAAGCGGACCTGTGTGTCCAGAGTGTGGGTTTTATCCCTGTTGGTGTCAGTGATTGCATAACCGTATTGAACATTGACGGATTAAACAACAGTACCTTCCTAGCGTCCCATAATACCTACTTTGTATGTGGAAACGGCTATTACCGTTTGCCGGCTGGGTGGTCTGGGGTATGCTATGTATCATTCCTATTACCTCCTGTATTCCTAGCACCCGCGTCATATCACAAGGATTTGAAACTTTTGAATAATGTGACTGTAAATAGATATAAACGTACTCTATCAATTGATGATGTGGATCAGACCGATACCAGCTTGCAACAGTATATTGATTTTAACTTAGGACTGTTTTTCTTTGTTGGAGCCGCTTTGAATAGTAGGAAGATCCGAAGATTAACAAGAGTGGTAGAAGCTGTGACAAATCAGACTGCCGCTGCTCTTGGGAATCTTACGGAAGAGTTACAAATAACTAGGATTGTTGCATTGCAGAATCGTATGGTATTAGATGTAATGCTAGCTGATCGAGGTGGAGCCTGTAAAATTATTGGAAGTAGCTGCTGTGTGTTCATTCCTGATCATACGCCATCCGTTTATAACGCCATTAACAAGCTGCATAAAATAGCAGCTGAAATCCACACAGAAAACGGCACTTGGTCCTTTTCTGGATGGTTTTGGGCATTGGTTACTGCCTGGGGATGGAAGGTTTTAACTGGTCTCTGTATTATTATAGCAATTCTGTTCTTTTTCTGTATGTGTGTTCAATGTGGACCATTGTTCTGTTCTGTGTGCATTTCATTCTGCATTCTGGATAAGAAAGCTATTGCCGATGTTGCTCACCAAAAGGGTCTAGCTAAAGAGGTTAAAGGAATGATGATAATTGACATATATGATGATTATTCTTGGAAGCCGGATGTCTTCAGTAAATGCTGAAAGGGTCGTCTGTTGTAAATTAAGGCAGAATGTGATTAAGCATTTACTGAAAACATTAATGCTTTCCCTTGTGATCATGTTTTCTTCGTTATGTTGACCGAAGTCCGGACTCCATTTTGTATTGACATGCTGCCATGTGTTCACCACGAGGAGAGTCCGACCTCTGTGTTAGTTGCTCTTGTAATCTGCCTAGTAACAGTTATAAATAGCTCTCCTGTCCGTCTGGCGCATGCCCAGACTTGACCACATCTGTTATAATTAGCTTTGCTTGACCATGTGTTTTCGCGGGCTTGAGGAATGTGTTGGCCCCGCCCATGTATTGATTCAGTATCGAGAATGACCATAAACGGTAATGTTCTTCGACCTCATGTTGTATCCACCCACTTATGAGCCCCTCTGTTGTGTATAAAAGGGGACTATGTACGCAAGTTCTTTGTGCTACTCCATGCAATACTGAAGAGTGTTGTGTGGATTGTAGGACCACCCTTAAGGGTTAATAAACGTTGTTTTTGTACTTTGCAGTTTCCGTGCCAACTTCCTTATAGATTCCGTTACAGGAGAGCGAACCCTTGTGTCTTGCGGGCCTAGCTGGGGCCTGTATTCATCAGGGGGGTCATGTTAAGACTGGTGTTTCAGGTTTAGGGCAGTGCAGTGGTGTTCGGGCACTTTAGGGGTTCGTGCTGGGGGAGTGGCTCAGGGTTTAAGGCAGAGAAGTGGTGTTCGGGCAGAGTAGGGGGTTGTGCTGGTGATTGTGTTTAGGGTTTAGGACAGAGCAGTGGTGTTCAGGCAGTGGTGAGGGTCGTGCTGGGGGTGGTATTTCAGGGTTTAGGGCAGTGCAGTGGTGTTCGTGCTCTGTAGGGGGTGGTGCTTGGGGTGGTGCTTTAGGATTTAGGGCAGTGCAGTGGTGTTCGGGCAGTGTAGGGGGTGGTGCTGGGGGTGGTGTTTCAGGGTTTAGGGCAGTGCAGTGGTGTTCGGGCAGTGTAGGGGGTTGAGCAGCGGGTGGTGTTTCAGGGTTTAGAGCAGTACAGTGGTGTTCGGGTACTGTAGGGGGTTGTGCAGGGGGTGGTGTTTCAGGGCTTAGGATAGTGCAGTGGTGTTCGGGCATTGTAGGGGATCATGCAGGGGGTGGTGTTTCAGGGTTTAGGGCAGTGCAGTTGTGTTTGGGCATCATAGGGGTCAAAATGGGGCTGGTGTTTCAGGGTTTAGGGCAGTGCAGTGGTGTTCAGCAGTGTAGGGAGTCGTGCTGGGGGTAGTGGTTCAGGGTTTACGGCAGAGCAGTGGAGTTCCTGCAGAGTTGGGGGTTGTGCTGGTGTTGGTGTGGAGGGTTTAGGGCAGAGCAGTGGTGTTCGGGCAGTGTAGGGTGTCGTGCTGGGGGTGGTGTTTCAGGGTTTAGAGAAGTGTAGTGGTGTTCGAGCAGTGTAGGGGGTGGTGCTGAGGGTGGTGTTTCAGGGTTTAGGGCAGTACAGTGGTGATCGGGCAGTGTAGGGGTGGTGCTGGTGGTAGTGTTTCAGGGTTTAGAGCAGTGCAGTGGTGTTCGGGCAGTGTAGGGGGTCATGCAGGGGGTGGTGTTTTAGGGTTTAGGACAGAGCAGTGGTGTTCGGGCAGAGTAGGGGGTCATGCTGGTGTTGGTGTTTAGGGTTTAGGGCAGAGCTGTGGTGTTCAGGCAGTATAGGGGGTCTGGGCTGGGTGTGGTGTTTCAGGGTTTAGGGCAGTGCAGTGGTGTTCGGGCAGTGTAAGGGGTTCATGCTGGGGCTGGTGTTTCAGGGTTTATGGCAGTGCAGTGGTGTTCGGGCAGTGTAGGGGTTCGTGCTGGGGGGAGTGGCTCAGGGTTTAGGGCAGAGAAGTGGTGTTCAGGCAGAGTAGGGTGTTGTGCTGGTGTTTGTTTTTAGGGTTTAGGGCAGAGCAGTGGTGTTCTGGCAGTGTAGGGGGTCATGCTGGGGGTGTTATTTCAGGGTTTAGGGCAGTGCAGTGGTGTCCGTGCTGTGTAGGGGGTGGTGCTTGGGGTGGTGCTTCAGGGCTTAGGATAGTGCAGTGGTGTTTGGGCAGTGTAGGGGGTTGAGCAGCGGGTGGTGTTTCAGGGTTTAGAGCAGTACAGTGGTGTTCGGGTACTGTAGGGGGTCGTGCAGGGGGTGGTGTTTCAGGGCTTAGGATAGTGCAGTGGTGTTTGGGCAGTGTAGTGGGTCGTGCAGGGTGTGGTGTTTCAGGGTTTGGGGCAGTGCAGTGGTGTTTGGGCAGCGTAGGGGGTCGAACTGGGGCTGGTGTTTCAGGGTTTAGGGCAGTGCAGTGGTGTTTGGGCAGTGTAGGGGTCAGGAGGGCGTGGTGTTTCAGGGTTTATGGCAGTGCAGTGGTGTTTGGGCAGTGTAGGGGTCATGCTGAGGCTAGTGTGTCAGGGTTTAGGGCAGTGCAGTGGTGTTAGGGCAGTGTAAGGGGTCATGCTGGGGCTGGTGTTTCAGGGTTTAGGGCAGTGCAGTTGTGTTCAGGCACTGTAGTGAGTTGTGCTTGGGCTGGTCTTTCAGGGTTTAGGGCAGTGCAGTGGTGTTCATGCAGTGCAGGGGGTCATGCTGGGGCTGGTGTTTCAGGGTTTAGGTCAGTGCAGTGGAGTTCTGGCAGTGTAGGGGGTTGTGTTGGGGCTGCTGTTTCAGGGTTCAGGGCTGTGGTGTTTGGGCAATGTAGGGGTTCATGCTGGGTGTAGTGTTTCAGGGTTTAGGGCAGAGCAGTGGTGTTCGGGCAGAGTAGGGGGTCGTGCTGGTGTTGGTGTTTAGCGTTTAGGGCAGAGCAGTGGTGTTCGAGCAGTATAGGGGGTCATGCTGGGGGTGGTGTTTCAGGGATTAGGGCAGTGCTGTAGTGTTTGGGCAGAGTAGGGGGTTGTTCTGGGGTGGTATTTCAGGGTTTAGAGCAGTGCAGTGGTGTTTGTGCAGTGTAGGGGGTCGTGCTGGGGGTGGTGTTTCAGGGTTTAGGGCAGTGCAGTGGTGTTTGGGCAGTGTAAGGGGTCGTGCAGGTGGTGGTGTTTCAGGGTTTAGAGCAGTGCAGTGGTGTTCGGTCAGTGTAGGGGGTCGTTCAGAGGGTGGTGTTTCAGGGTTTAGGGCAGTGCAGTGGTGTTCGGGCAGTGTAGGGGGGTCATGTTAAGACTGGTGTTTCAGGTATAGGGCAGTGCAGTGGTGTTCGGGCAGTGTAGGGGTTCGTGCTGGGGGAGTGGCTCAGGGTTTAAGGCAGAGAAGTGGTGTTCGGGCAGAGTAGGGGGTTGTGCTGGTGATTGTGTTTAGGGTTTAGGACAGAGCAGTGGTGTTCAGGCAGTGGTGAGGGTCGTGCTGGGGGTGGTATTTCAGGGTTTAGGGCAGTGCAGTGGTGTTCGTGCTCTGTAGGGGGTGGTGCTTGGGGTGGTGCTTTAGGATTTAGGGCAGTGCAGTGGTGTTCGGGCAGTGTAGGAGGTGGTGCTGGGGGTGGTGTTTCAGGGTTTAGGGCTGTGCAGTGGTGTTCGGGCAGTGTAGGGGGTTGAGCAGCGGGTGGTGTTTCAGGGTTTAGAGCAGTACAGTGGTGTTCGGGTACAGTAGGGGGTTGTGCAGGGGGTGGTGTTTCAGGGCTTAGGATAGTGCAGTTGTGTTCAGGCATTGTAGGGGATCATGCAGGGGGTGGTGTTTCAGGGTTTAGGGCAGTGCAGTGGTGTTTGGGCATCATAGGGGGTCAAAATGGGGCTGGTGTTTCAGGGTTTAGGGCAGTGCAGTGGTGTTCAGCAGTGTAGGGAGTCGTGCTGGGGGTAGTGGTTCAGGGTTTACGGCAGAGCAGTGGAGTTCGTGCAGAGTTGGGGGTTGTGCTGGTGTTGGTGTGGAGGGTTTAGGGCAGAGCAGTGGTGTTCGGGCAGTGTAGGGTGTCGTGCTGGGGGTGGTGTTTCAGGGTTTAGAGAAGTGTAGTGGTGTTCGAGCAGTGTAGGGGGTGGTGCTGAGGGTGGTGTTTCAGGGTTTAGGGCAGTACAGTGGTGATCGGGCAGTGTAGGGGTGGTGCTGGTGGTAGTGTTTCAGGGTTTAGAGCAGTGCAGTGGTGTTCGGGCAGTGTAGGGGGTCATGCAGGGGGTGGTGTTTTAGGGTTTAGGACAGAGCAGTGGTGTTCGGGCAGAGTAGGGGGTCATGCTGGTGTTGGTGTTTAGGGTTTAGGGCAGAGCTGTGGTGTTCAGGCAGTATAGGGGGTCTGGGCTGGGTGTGGTGTTTCAGGGTTTAGGGCAGTGCAGTGGTGTTCGGGCAGTGTAAGGGGTTCATGCTGGGGCTGGTGTTTCAGGGTTTATGGCAGTGCAGTGGTGTTCGGGCAGTGTAGGGGTTCGTGCTGGGGGGAGTGGCTCAGGGTTTAGGGCAGAGAAGTGGTGTTCAGGCAGAGTAGGGTGTTGTGCTGGTGTTTGTTTTTAGGGTTTAGGGCAGAGCAGTGGTGTTCTGGCAGTGTAGGGGGTCATGCTGGGGGTGTTATTTCAGGGTTTAGGGCAGTGCAGTGGTGTCCGTGCTGTGTAGGGGGTGGTGCTTGGGGTGGTGCTTCAGGGCTTAGGATAGTGCAGTGGTGTTTGGGCAGTGTAGGGGGTTGAGCAGCGGGTGGTGTTTCAGGGTTTAGAGCAGTACAGTGGTGTTCGGGTACTGTAGGGGGTCGTGCAGGGGGTGGTGTTTCAGGGCTTAGGATAGTGCAGTGGTGTTTGGGCAGTGTAGTGGGTCATGCAGGGTGTGGTGTTTCAGGGTTTGGGGCAGTGCAGTGGTGTTTGGGCAGCGTAGGGGGTCGAACTGGGGCTGGTGTTTCAGGGTTTAGGGCAGTGCAGTGGTGTTTGGGCAGTGTAGGGGTCAGGAGGGCGTGGTGTTTCAGGGTTTATGGCAGTGCAGTGGTGTTTGGGCAGTGTAGGGGTCGTGCTGAGGCTAGTGTGTCAGGGTTTAGGGCAGTGCAGTGGTGTTAGGGCAGTGTAAGGGGTCATGCTGGGGCTGGTGTTTCAGGGTTTAGGGCAGTGCAGTTGTGTTCAGGCACTGTAGTGAGTTGTGCTTGGGCTGGTCTTTCAGGGTTTAGGGCAGTGCAGTGGTGTTCATGCAGTGCAGGGGGTCATGCTGGGGCTGGTGTTTCAGGGTTTAGGTCAGTGCAGTGGAGTTCTGGCAGTGTAGGGGGTTGTGTTGGGGCCGCTGTTTCAGGGTTCAGGGCTGTGGTGTTTGGGCAATGTAGGGGTTCATGCTGGGTGTAGTGTTTCAGGGTTTAGGGCAGAGCAGTGGTGTTCGGGCAGAGTAGGGGGTCGTGCTGGTGTTGGTGTTTAGCGTTTAGGGCAGAGCAGTGGTGTTCGAGCAGTATAGGGGGTCATGCTGGGGGTGGTGTTTCAGGGATTAGGGCAGTGCTGTAGTGTTTGGGCAGAGTAGGGGGTTGTTCTGGGGTGGTATTTCAGGGTTTAGGGCAGTGCAGTGGTGTTCGTGCAGTGTAGGGGGTCGTGCTGGGGGTGGTGTTTCAGGGTTTAGGGCAGTGCAGTGGTGTTTGGGCAGTGTAAGGGGTCGTGCAGGTGGTGGTGTTTCAGGGTTTAGAGCAGTGCAGTGGTGTTCGGTCAGTGTAGGGGGTCGTTCAGAGGGTGGTGTTTCAGGGTTTAGGGCAGTGCAGTGGTGTTCGGGCAGTGTAGGGGGGTCATGTTAAGACTGGTGTTTCAGGTATAGGGCAGTGCAGTGGTGTTCGGGCAGTGTAGGGGTTCGTGCTGGGGGAGTGGCTCAGGGTTTAAGGCAGAGAAGTGGTGTTCGGGCAGAGTAGGGGGTTGTGCTGGTGATTGTGTTTAGGGTTTAGGACAGAGCAGTGGTGTTCAGGCAGTGGTGAGGGTCGTGCTGGGGGTGGTATTTCAGGGTTTAGGGCAGTGCAGTGGTGTTCGTGCTCTGTAGGGGGTGGTGCTTGGGGTGGTGCTTTAGGATTTAGGGCAGTGCAGTGGTGTTCGGGCAGTGTAGGAGGTGGTGCTGGGGGTGGTGTTTCAGGGTTTAGGGCAGTGCAGTGGTGTTCGGGCAGTGTAGGGGGTTGAGCAGCGGGTGGTGTTTCAGGGTTTAGAGCAGTACAGTGGTGTTCGGGTACAGTAGGGGGTTGTGCAGGGGGTGGTGTTTCAGGGCTTAGGATAGTGCAGTTGTGTTCGGGCATTGTAGGGGATCATGCAGGGGGTGGTGTTTCAGGGTTTAGGGCAGTGCAGTGGTGTTTGGGCATCATAGGGGGTCAAAATGGGGCTGGTGTTTCAGGGTTTAGGGCAGTGCAGTGGTGTTCAGCAGTGTAGGGAGTCGTGCTGGGGGTAGTGGTTCAGGGTTTACGGCAGAGCAGTGGAGTTCGTGCAGAGTTGGGGGTTGTGCTGGTGTTGAGGGTTTAGGGCAGAGCAGTGGTGTTCGGGCAGTGTAGGGTGTCGTGCTGGGGGTGGTGTTTCAGGGTTTAGAGAAGTGTAGTGGTGTTCGAGCAGTGTAGGGGGTGGTGCTGAGGGTGGTGTTTCAGGGTTTAGGGCAGTACAGTGGTGATCGGGCAGTGTAGGGGTGGTGCTGGTGGTAGTGTTTCAGGGTTTAGAGCAGAGCAGTGCAGTGGTGTTCGGGCAGTGTAGGGGGTCATGCAGGGGGTGGTGTTTTAGGGTTTAGGACAGAGCAGTGGTGTTCGGGCAGAGTAGGGGGTCATGCTGGTGTTGGTGTTTAGGGTTTAGGGCAGAGCTGTGGTGTTCAGGCAGTATAGGGGGTCTGGGCTGGGGGTGGTGTTTCAGGGTTTAGGGCAGTGCTGTAGTGTTCGGGCAGAGTAGGGGGTTGTGCTGGGGGTGGTGTTGCAGGGTTTAGGGCAGAGCAGTGGTGTTCTGGCAGTATAGGGGTCATGCTGGGGGAGGTGTTTAAGGGTTTAGCGCAGTGCTGTAGTGTTCGGGTAGAGTAGGGGTTGTGCTGGGGGTGGTGTTTCAGGGTTTAGGGCAGTGCAGTGGTGTTCGGGCAGTGTAAGGGGTTGTGCAGGGGGTGGTGTTTCAGGGTTTAGGGCAGTGCAGTGGTGTTTGGGCAGTGTAAGGGGTCGTGCAGGAGGTGGTGTTTCAGGGTATGGAGCAGTGCAGTGGTGTTCGGGCAGTGTAGAGGGTCGTGCAGGGGTGGTGTTTCAGGGTTTATGGCAGTATAGTGGTGTTCGGGCAGTGTAGGGGTTGTGCTGGTGGTGGTGTTTCAGGGTTTAGAGCAGTGCAGTGGTGTTTGGGCAGTGTAGGGTGTCGTGCTGGGGGTGGTGTTTCAGGGTTTAGAGAAGTGTAGTGGTGTTCGAGCAGTGTAGGGTGTGGTGCTGGGGGTGGTGTTTCAGGGTTTAGGGCAGTACAGTGGTGATCGGGCAGTGTAGGGGTGGTGCTGGTGGTAGTGTTTGAGGGTTTAGAGCAGTGCAGTGGTGTTCGGGCAGTGTAGGGGGTCATGCAGGGGGTGGTGTTTCAGAGTTTAGGACAGAGCAGTGGTGTTCGGGCAGAGTAGTGGGTCGTGCTGGTGTTTAGGGTTTAGGGCAGAGCTGTGGCGTTCAGGCAGTATAGGGGGTCTGGGCTGGGGGTGGTGTTTCAGGGTTTAGGGCAGTGCAGTGGTGTTCGGGCAGTGTAAGGGGTAGTTCAGGGGGTGGTGTTTCAGGGTTTAGGGCAGTGCAGTGGTGTTCGGGCAGTGTAAGGGGTTGTGCAATAGTGGTGTTTCAGGGTTTAGAGCAGTGCAGTGGTGTTCGGGCAGTGTAGGGGGTCGTGCAGAGGGGTGATGTTTCAGGGTTTATGGCAGTGCAGTGGTGTTCAGGCAGTGTAGGGGGGTCATGCTGGGGGGAGTGGTTCAGAGCTTAGGGCAGAGCAGTGGTGTTCGAGCAGAGTAGGGGGTCGTGCTGGGGGTGGTGTTTCAGGGTTTAGGGCAGTGCAGTGGTGTTCGTGCAGTGTAGGGGGTTGTTCTGGGGGTAGTGTGTTTGGGTATAGGGTAGTGCAGTGGAGTTTGGGAAGTGTAGGGGTCATGCTGGGGTAGTGTTGTAGGGTTCAGGGTAGTGCAGTGGTGTTTGTGTAGTGTAGGGGGATGTGCCAGGGGAAGTGTTTTAGGGTTTAGGGTTGTTCAGTGGTGTTTACCGTGTTTGGGTAGTGTAGGGGGTTGTGCTGGGAGTAGATTTAGGGTTTAGGGTGGTGCAGTGGTGTTTGGGTAGTCTAGGGAGTCGTGGTGGCGGAGTGTTTTAGGGTTTAGGGTTGTGCAGTGGTGTATGGGTAGTGTAGGGGGTCGTGCTGGGGTTTAGGTTTAGGGTAGTGCAGTGGTGTTTGGGTAGTGTAGGGGGTCATGCTGGGGGTAGTGTTTTAGGGTTTAAGGTAGTGCAGTGGTGTTTGGGTAGTGTAGGGGGTCATGCTAGGGGTAGTGTTTTAGGGTTTAGGATAGTGCAGTGTTGTTTGGGTAGTGTAGGGGTACTGCTGGGGGTAGTGTTTTAGGGTTTAGGGTTGTGCAGTGGTGCTCGGGTAGTCTAGGGGGGTGGTGCTTGGGGGAGTGTTTTAGCGTTCAGTGTAGTGCAGTGGTGTTCGAATAGTGTAGGTCGTCGTGCTGGGGTTGGTGTTTTAGGGTTTAGGGCAGTGCAGTGGTGTTCGGGCAGTGTAGGGGGTCGTGCTGGGGGTGGTGTTTCTGGATTTAGGGCAGTGCAGTGGTGTTTGGTCAGTGTAGGGTGGTCGTGCGGGGGGGATGTTTCAGGGTTTAGGGCAGTGCAGTGGTGTTCAGGCAGTGTAGGGGGTCATGCAGGGGTGGTGTTTCATGGTTTAGGACAGTGCAGTGGTGTTCGGGCAGTGTAGGGGGTCATGCAGGGGGTGGTGTTTCAGGGTTTCGGGCAGTGCAGTGGTGTTCAGGCAGTGTAGGGGGTCTTGTGGGGGTGGTGTTTCACGGTTTAGGGCAGTGCAGTGGTATTTGGGCAGTGTACGGGGTAGTGCACGGGGTGGTGTTACAGGGTTAATGGCAGTGCAGTGGTGTTCGGACAGAGTAGGGGGTTGTGCTGTGGCTGGTGTTTCAGGGTTTAGGGCAGAGCAGTGGTGTTCGGGCAGTGTAGTTGGTGGTGCTGTGGGTGGTGTTTCAGGGATTTGGGCAGAGCAGTGGTGTTCGGGCAGTGTAGGGGGTCGTGCAGGGGTTGTGTTTTAGGGTTTAGGGCAGAGCAGTGGTGTTCGGGCAGAGTAGGGGTCGTGCTGGTGTTGTTGTTTAGGGTTTAGGGTTTAGGGCAGAGCAGTGGTGTTCAGGCAGTATAGGGGGTCATGCTGGGGGTGGTGTTTCAGTGTTTAGGGCAAAACCAAAGGAAATGATTGACGGAGTGTTGAACATTGCAAGCACTCACCCCCAGTCAACTGATCTGGGTTTTATCCATCACTGTTCTTTAGCCCACTCTGCCACCCCAGTTCAGACATGGCCATATGCAAATCAGTCTGACCCTGTGCCTCATGGGAACAGTCCAGCCCGAACTGCCAAGCCATGTCTTCCCTGGACCGGAAACAAGCTTCCTAGGACCGGTTTCTGGCAATTCCGCCGTCTTCAGCCAGGCTTGCTTGAATCCAGTGGCAAAGTGAGCAAGGGACTCACGTCTGAGCATACCCTGCCAACTTATGGCGAACAAAGCAAAACCAAAGGAAATGATGGACTGAGTGTTGAACATTGCAAGCACTCACCCCCAGTCAACTGATCTGGGTTTAATCCATCACTGTTCTTTAGCCCACTCTGCCACCCCAGTTCAGACATTGGCCATATGCAAATCAGTCTGACCCTGTGCCTCATGGGAACAGTCCAGCCCGAACTGCCAAGCCATGTCTTCCCTGGACCGGAAACAAGCTTCCTAGGACCGGTTTCTGGCATTTCAGCCGTCTTCAGCCAGGCTTGCTTGAATCCACTGGCAAAGTGAGCAAGGGACTCACGTCTGAGCATACCCTGCCAACTTATGGCGAACAAAGCAAAACCAAAGGAAATGATGGACGGAGTGTTGAACATTGCAAGCACTCACCCCCAATCAACTGATCTGGGTTTCATCCATTACCGTTCTTTAGCCCACTCTGCCACCCCAGTTCAGACATGGCCATATGCAAATCAGTCTGACCCTGTGCCTCATGGGAACAGTCCAGCCCGAACTGCCAAGCCATGTCTTCCCTGGACCGAGAACAAGCTTCCTAGGACCGGTTTCTGACATTTCAGCCGTCTTCAGCCAGGCTTGCTTGAATCCAGTGGCAAAGTGAAATGCCAGAAACCGGTCCTAGGAAGCTTGTTTCCGGTCCAGGGAAGACATGGCTTGGCAGTTCGGGCTGGACTGTTCCCATGAGGCACAGGGTCAGACTGATTTGCATATGGCCATGTCTGAACTGGGGTGGCAGAATGGGCTAAAGAACGGTGATGGATTAAACCCAGATCAGTTGACTGGGGGTGAGTGCTTGCAATGTTCAACACTCCGTCCATCATTTCCTTTGGTTTTGTTCCAAGGTTTAGGGCAGTGCTGTAGTCTTAGGGCAGATTAGGGGGTTGTGCTGGGGGTGGTGTTTCAGGGTTTAGGGCAGTGCAGTGGTGTTCAGGCAGTGTAGGAGTCGTGCTGGTGGTGGTGTTTCAGGGTTTAGGGCAGTGGAGTGGTGTTCGGGCATTGTAAGGGGTCGTGCAGGGGTGGTGTTTCAGGGTTTAGAGCAGTGCAGTGGTGTTCAGGCAGTGTAGGGGGTCGTACAGGGGGTGGTGTTTCAGGGTTTATGGCAGTGCATTGGTGTTCGGGCAGGGAAGGGGGTCATGATGGGGCTGGTGTTTCAGGGTTTAGAGCAGTGAAGTGGTGTTCGGGCAGTGTACGGGGTCGTGCTGGGGGGAGTGGTTCAGGGTTTAGCGTAGAGCAGTGGTGTTCGTGCAGTGTAGGGGGTTGTGCTGGGGTAGTGTTTTAAGGTTTAGGGTAGTGCAGTGGTGTTTATTCAGTGTAGGGGGTCGTATTGGGGGTAGGTTTTTTGGAATAGGGTAGTGCAGTGGTGTTTGGGCAGTGAAGGGGTCGTGCTGGGGTAGTGTTTTAGGGTTTAGGGTAGTGCAGTGGTGTTTGTGTAGTGTAGGGGGTTGTGCCAGGGGAAGTGTTTTAGGGTTTAGGGTTGTTCATTGGTGTTTGGGTAGTGTAGGGGGTTGTGCTGGGAGTAGATTTAGGGTTTAGGGTGGTGCAGTGGTGTTTGGGTAGTGTAGGGAGTCGTGGTGGCGGAGTGTTTTAGGGTTTAGGGTAGTGCAGTGGTGTTTGGGTAGTGTAGGGGGTTGTGCTGGGGTTTAGGTTTAGGGTAGTGCAGTGGTGTTTGGGTAGTGTAAGGAGTCATGCTGGGGGTAGTGTTTTAGGGTTTATTGTAGTGCGGTGGTGTTCGAATAGTGTAGGGCGTCGTGCTGGGGTTTGTGTTTTAGGGTTTAGGGCAGTGCAGTGGTGTTCAGGCAGTGTAGGGGGTCATGCAGGGGGTGGTGTTTCAGGATTTAGGGCAGTGCAGTGGTGTTCGGTCAGTGTAGGGTGATCGTGTGGGGGTGATGTTTCAGGGTTTAGGGCAGTGCAGTGGTGTTCAGGCAGTGTAGGGGGTTGTGCGGGGGTGGTGTTTCATGGTTTAGGACAGTGCAGTGGTGTTTGGGCAGTGTAGGGGGTCATGCAGGGGGTGGTGTTTCAGGGTTTAGGGCAGTGCAGTGGTGTTCGCTCAGTGTAGGGGGGTCGTGCTGGGGTGGTGTTTCAGGGTTTAGGGCAGTGCAGTGGTGTTTAGGCAGTGTAGGGGGTCTTGTGGGGGTGGTGTTTCACGGTTTAGGGCAGTGCAGTGGTGTTTGGTCGGTGTACGGGGTAGTGCACGGGTTGTGTTACAGAGTTAAGGGCAGTGCAGTGGTGTTCGGGCACTGTAGGGGGTTATGCAGCCGGTGGTGTTTCAGGGTTTAGGGCAGTACAGGGGTGTTCGGACAGTGTAGGGGGTCGTGCTGGGGCTGGTGTTTCAGGGTTTAGGGCAGAGTAGTGGTGTTCGGGCAGTGTAGGGGGTGGTGCTGGGGGTGGTGTTTCAGGGTTTTGGGCAGTGCAGTGGTGTTCGGGCAGTGTAGGGTGTTGAGCAGGGTTGGTGTTTCAGGGTTTAGAGCAGTGCAGTGGTGTTTGGGTAGTGTAGGGGGTCGTGCAGGGGGTGGTGTTTCAGGGCTTAGGACAGTGCAGTGGTGTTCGGGCAGTGTATTTGGTCATGCAGGGGGTGGTGTTTCAGGGTTTAGGGCAGTGCAGTGGTGTTTGGGCAGTGTAGGGGGTCAAACTGGGGCTGGTGTTTCAGGGTTTAAGGCAGTGCAGTGGTGTTCTGCAGTGTAGGGAATCGTGCTGGGGTAGTGGTTCAGGGTTTAGGGTGGAGCATTGGTGTTCGGGCAGAGTAGGGGGTTGTGCTGGTGTTGGTGTTTAGGGTTTAGGGCAGAGCAGTGGTGTTCGGGCAGTGTAGTGGGTCGTGCTGGGGGTGGTGTTTTAGGGTTAATAGCAGTGCAGTGGTGTTCGAGCAGTGTAGGGGGTGGTGTTTCACGGTTTAGGGCAACACAATGGTGATTGGGCAGTGTAGGAGTGGTGCTGGTGGTAGTGTTTCAGGGTTTAGAGTAGTGCAGTGGTGTTTGGGTAGTGTAGGGGGTCGTACAGGGGGTGATGTTTCAGGGTTTAGGGTAGTGCAGTGGTGTTCAGGCAGTGTACGGGGTCATGCTGGGGGTAGTGTTTCAGGGTTTAGGGCAGAGCAGTGGTATTCGGGCAGAGTAGGGGTCGTGCTGCTGTTGTTGTTTAGGGTTTAGGGCAGAGCAGTGGTGTTCAGGCAGTATAGGGGGTCATGCTGGGTGTGGTGTTTCAGGGTTCAGGGCAGTGCTGTAGTCTTCGGGCAGATTAGGGGATTGTGCTGGGGGTGGTGTTTCAGGGTTTAGTGCAGTGCAGTGGTGTTCGGGCAGTGTAGGGGTCGTGCTGGTGGTGGTGTTTCAGGCTTCAGGGCAATGCAGTGGTGTTCGGGCAGTGTAAGGGGTCGTGCAGGGTGTGGTGTTTCAGGGTTTAGAGCAGTGCAGTGGTGTTCGGGCAGTGTAGGGGGTCGTACAGGGGGTGGTGTTTCAGGGTTTATGGCAGTGCATTGGTGTTCGGGCAGTGAAGGGGGTCGTGATGGGGCTGGTGTTTCAGGGTTTAGAGCAGTGAAGTGGTGTTCGGGCAGTGTAGGGGGTCGTGCTGGGGGGAGTGGTTCAGGGTTTAGGTCAAAGCAGTGGTGATCGGGCAGAGTAGGGGGTCGTGCTGGGGGTGGTGTTCCAGGGTTTAGGTCAGTGCAGTGGTGTTAGTGCAGTGTAGGGCGTTGTGCTGGGGTAGTGTTTTAGGGTTTAGGGTAGTGCAGTGTGTTTATGCAGTATAGGGGGTCGTGTTGGGGTAGTTTTTTTTGGTATAGGGTAGTGCAGTGGTGTTTGGGCGGTGTAGGGGTCGTGTTGGGGTAGTGTTTTAGGGTTTTAGGGTAGTGCAGTGATGTTGGTGTAGTGTAGGGGGTTGTGCCGGGGGGCGTGTTTTATGGTTTAGGGTAGTACAGTGGTGTTTGGGTAGTGTAGGGGGTTGTGCTGGGGGTAGATTTAGGGTTTAGGGTGGTGCAGTTGTGTTTGGGTAGTGTAAGGAGTCATGGTGGGGAGTGTTTTAGGGTTTAGTGTAGTGCAGTGGTGTTTGGGTAGTGTAGGGAGTCATACTGGGGGTAGTGTTTTAGGGCTTAGGGTAGTGCAGTGGGGTTTGGGTAGTGTAGGGGGTCATGCTGGGGTTTAGGGTTTAGGGCAGTGCAATGGTGTTTGGGTAGTGTAGGGGTACATTGCTGGGGTAGTGTTTTAGGGTTTAATGTAGTGCAGTGGTGTTTGTTTAGTGTAGGGGGTCGTGCTGGGGATATTGTTTTAGGGTTTAGTGTAGTGCTGTGGTGTTTGGGTAGTGTAGGGGGTACTGCTGGGTGTAGTGTTTTAGGGTTTAGGGTAGTGCAGTGGTGCTCGGGTAGTGTAGGGGGTGGTGCTTGGGGGAGTGTTTTAGGGTATAGTGTAGTGCAGTAGTGTACGAGTAGTGTAGGGGGTCGTGCTGGGGTTGGTGTTTTAGGGTTTAGGACAGTGCAGTGGTGTTCGGGCTGTGTAGGGGGTCATGCAGGGGGTGGTGTTTCAGGGTTTAGGGCAGTGCAGTGGTGTTCGGGCAGTTTAGGGGGTCGTGCTGGGGCTGGTGTTTCATGGTTTAGGTCAGTGCAGTGATGTTAGGGCAGTGTAGGGGGTCGTGCTGGGGCTAGTGTTTCAGGGTTCAGGGCAGTGGTGTTTGGGCAGAGTAGGGGGTCGTGCTGTTGTTGGTGTTTAGGGTTTAGGGCAGAGCAGTGTTGTTCAGGCAGAATAGGGGTTCATGCTGGGGCTGGTGTTTCAGGGTTTAGCGCAGTGCTGTAGTGTTCGGGCAGAGTAGGGGTTGTGCTGGGGGTGGTGTTTCAGGGTTTAGGGCAGTGCAGTGGTGTTCGGGCAGTGTAGGGGTTGTGCTGGTGTTTCAGGGTTTAGGGCAGTGCAGTGGTGTTTGGGCAGTGTAAGGGGTCGTGCAGGGGTGGTGTTTCAGGCTTTAGGGCAGTGCAGTGGTGTTCGTGCAGTGTAGGGGGTTGTGCTGGGGTGGTGTGTTTGGGTATATGGTAGTGCAGTGGAGTTTGGGTAGTGTAGGGGTCATGCTGGGGTAGTGTTTTAGGGTTTAGGGTAGTGCAGTGGTGTTTGTGTAATGTAGGGGGTTGTGCTAGGGGAAGTGTTTTAGGGTTTAGGGTAGTTCAGTGGTGTTTGGGTAGTATAGGGGGTTGTGCTGGGATTAGACGTAAGGTTTAGGGTAGTGCAATGGTGTTTGGGTAGTGTAGGGGTTCATGCTGGTGTTGGTGTTTAGGGTTTAGGGCAGCGCAGTGTTGTTCGGGCAGTATAGGGGGTCTTGCTGGGGGTGGTGTTTCAGGGTTTAGCGCAGTGCTGTAGTGTTCGGGCAGAGTAGGGGTTTTGCTGGGGGTGGTGTTTCAGGGTTTAGGGCAGTGCAGTAGTGTTCGGGCAGTGTAGGGGTAATGCTGGGGGTGGTATTTCTTGGTTTAGGGCAGTGCAGTGGTGTTTGGGCAGTGTAAGGGGTCGTGCAGGGGGTTGTGTTTCAGGGTTTAGAGCAGTGCAGTGGTGTTCGGGCAGTGTAGGGGGTCATGCAGGAGGGTGGTGTTTCAGGGTTTATGGCAGTGGTGTTCGGGCAGTGTAGGGGGTCATGCTGGGGGGAGTGGTTCAGGGTTTAGGGCAGAGCAGTTGTGTTCGGGCAGAGTAGGGGGTCGTGCTGGGGGTGGTGTTTCAGGGCTTAGGGCAGTGCAGTGGTGTTCGTACAGTGTAGGGGGTCGTGTTGAGGGTAGTGTGTTTGGGTATAGGGTAGTGCAGTGGAGTTTGGGTAGTGTAGGGGTCATGCTGGGGTAGTGTTTTAGTGTTTAGGGTGGTGCAGTGGTGTTTGTGTAATGTAGGGGGTTGTGCCAGGGGAAGTGTTTTAGGGTTTAAAGTAGTTCAGTGGTGTTTGGGTAGTGTAGGGGTGGTGCTGGTGGTAGAGTTTCAGGGTTTAGAGCAGTGCAGTGGTGTTTGGGCATTGTAGGGGGTTGTACAGGGGGTGGTGTTTTAGGGTTTATGGCAGTGCATTGGTGTTCGGGCAGTGAAGGGGGTCGTGATGGGGCTGGTGTTTCAGGGTTTAGAGCAGTGAAGTGGTGTTCGGGCAGTGTAGGGGGTCGTGCTGGGGGGAGTGGTTCAGGGTTTAGGGCAAAGCAGTGGTGATCGGGCAGAGTAGGGGGTCGTGCTGGGGGTGGTGTTACAGAGTTTAGGTCAGTGCAGTGGTGTTCGTGCAGTGTAGGGGGTTGTGCTGGGGTAGTGTTTTAGGGTTTAGCGTAGTGCAGTGTGTTTATGCAGTGTAGGGGGTCGTGTTGGGGTAGTTTTTTTGGTATAGGGTAGTGCAGTGGTGTTTGGGCAGTGTAGGGGCCATGTTGGGGTAGTGTTTTAGGGTTTTAGGGTAGTGCAGTGATGTTGGTGTAGTGTAGGGGTTGTGCCGGGGGTAGTGTTTTACGGTTTAGGGTAGTACAGTGGAGTTTGGGTAGTGTAGGGGGTTGTGCTGGGGGTAGATTTAGGGTTTAGGGTGGTGCAGTTGTGTTCGGGTAGTGTAAGGAGTCGTGGTGGGGAGTGTTTTAGGGTTTAGGGTAGTGCAGTGGTGTTTGGGTAGTGTAGGGAGTCATACTGGGGGTAGTGTTTTAGGGTTTAGGGTAGTGCAGTGGAGTTTGGGTAGTGTAGGGGGTCGTGCTGGGGTTTAGGGTTTAGGGTAGTGCAATGGTGTTTGGGTAGTGAAAGGGTACATTGCTGGGGGTAGTGTTTTAGGGTTGAATGTAGTGCAGTGGTGTTTGATTAGTGTAGGGGGTCGTGCTGGGGATATTGTTTTAGGGTTTAGTGTAGTGCTGTGGTGTTTGGATAGTGTAGGGGGTACTGCTAGGTGTAGTGTTTTAGGGTTTAGGGTAGTGCAGTGGTGCTCGGGTAGTGTAGGGGGTGGTGCTTGGGGGAGTGTTTTAGGGTATAGTGTAGTGCAGTGGTGTTCGAATAGTGTAGGGGGTCGTGCTGGGGTTGGTGTTTTAGGGTTTAGGACAGTGCAGTGGTGTTCGGGCTGTGTAGGGGGTCATGCAGGGGGTGGAGTTTCAGGGTTTAGGGCAGTGCAGTGGTGTTCGGGCAGTTTAGGGGGTCGTGCTGGGGCTGGTGTTTCATGGTATATGTCAGTGCAGTGATGTTAGGGCAGTGTAGGGGGTCGTGCTGGGGCTAGTGTTTCAGGGTTAAGGGCAGTGGTGTTTGGGCAGAGTAGGGGGTCGTGCTGGTGTTGGTGTTTAGGGTTTAGGGCAGAGCAGTGTTGTTCGGGCAGAATAGGGGTTCATGCTGGGGCTGGTGTTTCAGGGTTTAGCGCAGTGCTGTAGTGTTCGGGCAGAGTAGGGGTTGTGCTGGGGGTGGTGTTTAAGGGTTTAGGGCAGTGCAGTGGTGTTCGGGCAGTGTAGGGGTTGTGCTGGTGTTTCAGGGTTTAGGGCAGTGCAGTGGTGTTCGGGCAGTGTAAGGGGTCGTGCAGGAGGTGGTGTTTCAGGGTTTAGGGCAGTGCAGTGGTGTTCGTGCAGTGTAGGGGGTCGTGCTGGGGGTGGTGTGTTTGGGTATAGGGTAGTGCAGTGGAGTTTGGGTAGTGTAGGGGTCCTGCTAGGGCAGTGTTTTAGGGTTTAGGGTGTTGCAGTTGTGTTTGTGTAATGTTGGGGGTTGTGCCAGGGGAAGTATTTTAGGGTTTAGGGTAATTCAGTGGTGTTTGGGTAGTGTAGGGGTTGTGCTGGGGTTAGACATAGGGTTTAGGGTGGTGCAGTGGTGTTTGGGTAGTGTAGGGAGTCGTGGTGGCGGAGTGTTTTAGGGTTTAGGGTAGTGCAATGGTGTTTGGGTAGTGTAGGGGTTCATTGCTGGGGGTAGTGTTTTAGGGTTTAATGCAGTGCAGTGGTGTTTGTTTATTGTAGGGGGTCATGCTGGGGGTATTGTTTTAGGGTTTAGGGTAGTGCAGTGGTGTTTGGGTAGTGTAGGGGGTACTGCTGGGTGTAGTGTTTTAGGGTTTAGGGTAGTGAAGTGGTGCTCTTGTAGTGTAGGGGGTGGTGCTTGGGGGAGTGTTTTAGGGTATAGTGTAGTAAAGTGGTGTTCGAATAGTGTAGGGGGTCGTGCTGGGGTTGGTGTTTTAGGGTTTAGGACAGTGAAGTGGTGTTCGGGCAGTTTAGGGTGTCGTGCTGGGGCTGGTGTTTCATGGTTTAGGTCAGTGCAGTGATGTTAGGGCAGTGCATGGGATCATGCTGGCGCTAGTGTTTAAGGGTTCAGGGCAGTGGTGTTTGGGCAGAGTAGGGGGTCATGCTGGTGTTGGTGTTTAGGGTTTAGGGCAGAGCAGTGTTGTTCGGGCAGTATAGGGGGTCATGCTGGGGGTGGTGTTAGAGGGTTTAAGGCAGTGCAGTGGTGTTCGGGCAGTGTAAGGGTCGTGCTGGTGGTGGTGTTTCAGGGTTCAGGGCAATGCAGTGGTGTTCGGGCAGTGTAAGGGGTCGTGCATTTTGTGGTGTTTCAGGGTTTAGAGCAGTGCAGTGGTGTTCGGGCAGTGTAGGGGGTCGTACAGGGGGTGGTGTTTCAGGGTTTATGGCAGTGCATTGGTGTTCGGGCAGTGAAGGGGGTCGTGATGGGGCTGGTGTTTCAGGGTTTAGAGAAGTGAAGTGGTGTTTGTTTAGTGTAGGGGGTCATGCTGGAGATATTGTTTCAGGGTTTAGTGTAGTGCTGTGGTGTTTGGGTAGTGTAGGGGGTACTGCTGGGTGTAGTGTTTTAGGGTTTAGGGTAGTGCAGTGGTGCACGGGTAGTGTAGGGGGTGGTGCTTGGGGGAGTGTTTTAGGGTATAGTGTAGTGCAGTGGTGTTCGAATAGTGTAGGGGGTCGTGCTGGGGTTGGTGTTTTAGGGTTTAGGACAGTGTAGTGGTGTTCGGGCTGTGTAGGGGGTCATGCAGGGGGTGGTGTTTCAGGGTTTAGGGCAGTGCAGTGGTGTTCGGGCAGTTTAGGGGGTCGTGCTGGGGCTGGTGTTTCATGGTTTATGTCAGTGCAGTGATGTTAGGGCAGTGTAGGGGGTCATGCTGGGGCTAGTGTTTCAGGGTTCAGGGCAGTGGTGTTTGGGCAGAGAAGGGGGTCGTGCTGGTGTTGGTGTTTAGGGTTTAGGGCAGAGCAGTGTTGTTCGGGCAGAATAGGGGTTCATGCTGGGGCTGGTGTTTCAGGGTTTATCGCAGTGCTGTAGTGTTTGGGCAGAGTAGGGGTTGTGCTGGGGGTGGTGTTTCAGGGTTTAGGGCAGTGCAGTGGTGTTCGGGCAGTGTAGGGGTCGTGCTGGTGTTTCAGGGTTTAGGGCAGTGCAGTGGTGTTCGGGCAGTGTAAGGGGTCGTGTAGGAGGTGGTGTTTCAGGGTTTAGGGCAGTGCAGTGGTGTTCGTGCAGTGTAGGGGGTCGTGCTGCGGGTGGTGTGTTTGGGTATAGGGTAGTGCAGTGGAGTTTGGATAGTGTAGGGGTCATGCTAGGGTAGTGTTTTAGGGTTTAGGTTAGTTCAGTGGTGTTTGTGTAATGTAGGGGGTTGTGCCAGGGGAAGTGTTTTAGGGTTTAGGGTAGTTCAGTGGTGTTTGGGTAGTGTAGGGGGTGTGCTGGGGTTAGACGTAGGGTTTAGGGTGGTGCAGTGGTGTTTGGGTAGTGTAGGGAGTCGTGGTGGTGGAGTGTTTTAGGGTTTAGGGTAGTGCAACGGTGTTTGGGTAGTGTAGGGGTTCATTGCTGGGGGTATTGTTTTAGGGTTTAATGTAGTGCAGTGGTGTTTGTTTATTGTAGGGGGTCATGCTGGGGGTACTGTTTTAGGGTTTAGGGTAGTGCAGTGGTGTTTGGGTAGTGTAGGGGGTACTGCTGGGTGTAGTGTTTTAGGGTTTAGGGTAGTGAAGTGGTGCTCGTGTAGTGTAGGGGGTGGTGCTTGGGGGAGTGTTTTAGGGTATAGTGTAGTACAGTGGTGTTCGAATAGTGTATGGGGTCGTGCTGGGGTTGGTGTTTTAGGGTTTAGGACAGTGCAGTGGTGTTCGGGCTGTGTAGGGGGTCATGCAGGGGGTGGTGTTTCAGGGTTTAGGGCAGTGCAGTGGTGTTCAGGCAGTTTAGGGTGTCGTGCTGGGGCTGGTGTTTCATGGTTTAGGTCAGTGCAGTTATGTTAGGGCAGTGCATGGGGTCATGCTGGCGCTAGTGTTTCAGGGTTCAGGGCAGTGGTGTTTGGGCAGAGTAGGGGGTCATGCTGGTGTTGGTGTTTAGGGTTTAGGGCGGAGCAGTGTTGTTCGGGCAGTATAGGGGGTCATGCTGGGGGTGGTGTTTCAGGGTTTAGCGCAGTGCTTTAGTATTCGGGCAGAGTAGGGGTTTTGCTGGGGGGGGGGGTTTCAGGGTTTAGGGCAGTGCAGTAGTGTTCGGGCAGTGTAGGGGTCATGCTGGGGGTGGTATTTCATGGTTTAGGGCAGTGCAGTGGTGTTTGGGCAGTGTAAGGGGTCGTGCAGGGGGTGGTATTTCAGGGTTTAGGGCAGTGCAGTGGTGTTCGGGCAGTGTAAGGGGTCGTGCAGGGGGTTGTGTTTCAGGGTTTAGAGCAGTGCAGTGGTGTTGGGGCAGTGTAGGGGGTCATGCAGGAGTGTGGTGTTTCAGGGTTTATGGCAGTGCAGTGGTGTTCGGGCAGTGTAGAGGGTCATGCTGGGGGGAGTGGTTCAGGGTTTAGGGCAGAGCAGTTGTGTTCGGGCAAAGTAGGAGGTCGTGCTGGGGGTGGTGTTTCAGGGTTTAGGGCAGTGCAGTGGTGTTCATGCAGTTTAGGGGGTCGTACTGGGGGTGGTGTGTTTGGGTATAGGGTAGTGCAGTGTAGGGGTCGTGCTGGGTTGTGTTTTAGGGTTTAGGGTGGTGCAGTGGTGTTTGTGTAATGTAGTGGGTTGTGCCAGGGGAAGTGTTTTAGGGTTTAGGGTAGTTCAGTGGTGTTTGGGTAGTGTAGGGGGTTGTGCAGGGGGTAGATTTAGGGTTTAGGGTGGTGCAGTGGTGTTTGGGTAGTGTAGGGAGTCGTGGTGGCGGAGTGTTTTAGGATTTAGGGTAGTGCAGTTGTGTTTGGGTAGTGTAGGGGGGTCGTGCTGGGGTTTAGGGTTTAGCGTAGTGCAGTGGTGTTTGGGTAGTGTAGGGGGTCATGCTGGGGGTAGTGTTTTAGGGTTTAAGGTAGTGCAGTGGTGTTTGGGTAGTGTAGGGGGTCGTGCTGGGGGTAGTGTTTTAGGGTTTAGGGTAGTGCAGTGGTGTTTGGGTAGTGTAGGGGGTACTGCTGTGGGTAGTGTTTTAGGGTTTAGTGTAGTGCAGTGGTGTTTGGGTAGTGTAGGGGGTGGTGCTCGGGGGAGTGTTTTAGAGTTTAGTGTAGTGCAGTGGTGTTCGAATAGTGTAGGTGGTTTGTGCTGGGGTTGGTGTTTTAGGGTTTAGGGCAGTGCAGTGGTGTTCGGGCAGTGTAGGTGGTCATGCAGGGGGAGGTGTTTCAGGGTTTAGGGCAGTGCAGTGGTGTTCGGTTAGTGTAGGGTGGTCGTGGGGGGGTGGTATTTCAGGGTTTAGGGCAGTGCAGTGGTATTCAGGCAGTGTAGGGGGTCATGCGGGGGTGGTGTTTCATGGTTTACGACAGTGCAGTGGTGTTCGGGCAGTGTAGGGGGTCATGCAGGGGGTGGTGTTTCAGGGTTTAGGGCAGTGCAGTGGTGTTCGGTCAGTGTAGGGGGGTCGTGCGGGGATGGTATTTCAGGGTTTAGGGCAGTGCAGTGGTGTTCAGGCAGTGTAGGGGTTGTGCTGGTGTTTCAGGGTTTAGGGCAGTGCAGTGGTGTTCGGGCAGTGTAGGGGGTAAGGCAGGGGGTGGTGTTACAGGGTTAAGGGTAGTGCAGTGGTGTTCAGGCAGTGTAGGGGGTGGTGCTGGGGGTGGTGTTTCAGGGTTTTGGGCAGTGCAGTGGTGTTCGGGCAGTGTAGGGGATCGAGCAGGAGGTGGTGATTATGGGTTTAGAGCAGTGCAGTGGTGTTCGGGTAGTGTAGGGGGTCGTGCAGGGGGTAGTGTTTCAGGGCTTAGAACAGTGCAGTGGTGTTCGGGCAGTGTAGGGGTCGTGCTGGTGTTTCAGGGTTTAGGGCAGTGCAGTGGTGTTCGGGCAGTGTAAGGGGTCCTGCAGGAGGTGGTGTTTCAGGGTTTAGGGCAGTGCAGTGGTGTTCGTGCAGTGTAGTGGGTCGTGCTGGGGGTGGTGTGTTTGGGTATAGGGTAGTGCAGTGGAGTTTGGGTAGTGTAGGTGTCATGCTAGGGTAGTGTTTTAGGGTCTAGGGTAGTGCAGTGGTGTTTGTGTAATGTAGGGGGTTGTGCCAGGGGAAGTGTTTTAGGGTTTAGGGTAGTTCAGTGGTGTTAGAAATGGGATTTCTGGTTGGCTAAGGCTTGCGCCAAAGTCAGGCAGAAACCACCACTCTAGTCAGGGCAAGGAAGTTACACGCCAAAGATAACCCCTGCTCACCCCCTTGGTAGCTTGGCACGAGCAGTCAGGCTTATCTCTGAGGCGATGTGTAAAGCGTTTGCGCGCGCACCCAGCAACAACACCCAAAGGCCCACCACAAAGGAAACTCCACACAAGGTATTCTATAAAAATAACCTTTGTATTATACACAACACATTAGATAAAAACACACACTCTACAATGTGCCAACAGGCACGGGCAGAATTTACAAGGGATTATATGTACAGGGGACAGGGCCACATGGACCACTGTCCGGAATTAGCACTTTTAGAACTTAGGAACAATACTTTAGAACATAGGAAATAAAATTACTGTTGCCCAAAATTACACCTAGCACACAACTGGTATCAGGTAAGTACCACCTACGCAACCCTAACCACCTTAGGAAAATATTGCGCAGGGAATCAGGACCTCACTGGCACCACCTGTACTAGGGAGAAAACAACCACCTAGGTATCACAATACCTGTAGGGGTCTAAGCACATAAACACATGATGCATAACATTCAGAGGTGTAAAGCAAAGCACATGACGCAAAAACACATTCAGAGGTGCAGAACAGGTACAATGGCGCAAAAACTCACATTAGTCACCATCTGTGGCAGTCCCTGGGCCAACTGGCCGATCCGGGGGCAGACAGGCCCAACCCCAGCAAAGTCAGGGCGCGACTGCGCAGGTTGCGCAAACCAGGGCGCATAACGCACAACCTAAACGATGCAGCTGCCCACTAAGTGCTGGGCAGCTGTGAGTAAACCTAGGCACCACTATGCCTTTAAATCCACTATCACCCACGTTGGAGCGCACTGGCGCCCGGAGAAAACAATGCCCCCAGATGTTGGAGCTACAATGAGCTCTAGAACCAAGTTGGGGGTGACGTTGGAGCGACCCGCTGCCTTTCGGGGCCGCTCTTATTTGCACAAAATGCCCCCGCAGTCTCTCGGGGCTCAGGAGCAAAGATTCGCGCTGCCGCTGCCCACTGTCAGGCGGGGCAGCGGAACGAAGAGGAATGAGCCCGGCGGCCGCTGCTCGAACGTTACTAGGGGGACGGGGTAGCACCGAGAACGTGCCCTGTCCCGCTCCCCGCCACCCAGTAGCTAAGCCCCACTCACCGGGATGAAGGCGCTGGTCCCGCTTGGTGAGAAGACTTCTCCGGACTCTGGCGGCCTGCGGAGCTCTCCCTCTGCTTCGCAGGAGCCCCGCTCAGGCCCACACACCTTCTGGCTCCTTTCACGACCGGACGTCCTGCAGGGCGGGTCGCGGTTCTCGCGGTCGAGCCTCCGGTCATGTGGGTGACACCCCCTGCCGCTGGACCAATCCCAGCGCGGCAGGGAGGTGACGTCAGCGAACTTTCGGGCTGCCGGCGGTGAATTCGATACCGGCTTTCTCCGAAGCGCGGGGTGGGCTCCCGCCTTCGGATTTAAAGTATTAAGGGACGGAAACAAGTGGCAAGGTCCCTGGCGGGGTGGGCACCCGCTAGGGATATATATTTTCCAATAAAGCGGGGTAGGCTCCTGCTCGAGCTCCACAATGCGGGGTGGGCACCCGCTTTACTACACGGCGGACTAGCAGGGAATCCCTACGTCGGGGTTCCCTCGCTAACAATTGCAGCTCCGCGCTGCTGGCCACGAATAAAGCGCTCCTAGCGCTATAAGTGAAAGAAAAGCGCTTCCAGGCGCTTCAGGGACAAAATACAGCGCTCCCAGCGCTTAAAGGAGGACACAAACAGAGTCCAGTAAAGTTCTCCCCTGCATGCAGCAGGGCAGGGGTGGGGGGGGGCAAGGCTGGACCCAGAGCCAGCTCACTGGGCCTCCAGGCAGGGAGGTAGTCCAAGTGGCGGTCCTCTGGTCCAGCAGCAGCAGCAGCCCCCCTCAGGCAGGATCCTGGCAGAGAACAGTTTCTGTGGGGACACAGCCCCATTTTTATACAGACAAACCCTTTGTTCTGGGTTCAGGGTGAGGGGGAAAACCAGTCGCAGCTGGTTGGGGAGCACCCTTGATGTGCTCAGCCCCTCACTCTATTCACTGGCAGGGCTAGGGTCGTCAGTCGCACCACAGGGGGCGGGGCCAGCATTGTGTGTGGGACACCCTGTCCTATTCAGGACCCAGGTGTACTCCTCCCACCCATCTAGCTGCTGATCTCCCCATTCACCACTGGGTGACTCATCCTGACTCTGGGGAATCCCTAGCCCGTCACATGACACGACCAGCCAATCACGCGACAGACACACTGCACACAGAAGTGCCCACTTCTAGAAGTGGCACTTCCACACTAGGTACATGCACGCCGCACACATCATCGCGCAGCATTCACTCCCACGAGTCCGCACATACCAAACTCGGGCCTGCACACCCCACGCATCAGGAACTACTAGGGACACATACATTCCCCATGCATTCCTATGGGAGGGCAGGCCTATCTCACCACATGCACTCAGAGCACGCACGCACTTTACCCTGGGACACAGGGAAAGTGCGCAGAGACCAAACAATCACCATACCAAGTCACCAATAAAAAGCCAAAAAGTCCAGGGGTGAACCTGCCAGAAGGGCCAAGTCCAACAAGTGGTGTTTGGGTAGTGTAGGGGGTTGTGCTGGGGTTAGACGTAGGGTTTAGGGTGGTGCAGTGTTGTTTGGGTAGTGTAGGGAGTCGTGGTGGCGGAGTGTTTTAGGGTTTAGGGTAGTGCAACGGTGTTTGGGTAGTGTAGGGGTTCATTGCTGGGGGTAGTGTTTTAGGGTTTAATGTAGTGCAGTGGTGTTTGTTTATTGTAGGGGGTCATGCTGGGGGTATTGTTTTAGGGTTTAGGGTAGTGCAGTGGTGTTTGGATAGTGTAGGGGTGTTAGAAATGGGATTTCTGGTTGGCTAAGGCTTGCGCCAAAGTCAGGCAGAAACCACCACTCTAGTCAGGGCAAGGAAGTTACACGCCAAAGATAACCCCTGCTCACCCCCTTGGTAGCTTGGCACGAGCAGACAGGCTTATCCCTGAGGCGATGTGTAAAGCGTTTGCGCGCGCACCCAGCAACAACACCCAAGGCCCACCACAAAGGAAACTCCACACAAGGTATTCTATAAAAATAGCCTTTGTATTATACACAACACATTAGATAAAAACACACACTCTACAATGTGCCAACAGGCACGGGCAGAATTTACAAGGGATTATATGTACAGGGGACAGGGCCACATGGACCGCTGTCCGGAATTAGCACTCTTAGAACATAGCACTTGGAACATAGGAAATAAAGTTACTGTTGCACAAAATTACACCTAGCACACAACCAGTCACTACTGGTATCAGGTAAGTACCACCTACGCAACCCTAACCACCTTAGGACAGTATTGCGCAGGGAATCAGGACCTCACTAGCACCACCTGTACTAGGGAGAAAACAACCACCTAAGTATCACAATACCTGTAGGGGTCTAAGCACCTAAACACATGATGCATAACATTCAGAGGTGTAAAGCAAAGCACATGACGCAAAAACACATTCAGAGGTGCAGGAAAGGAACAATGGCGCAAAAACTCACATTAGCCACTATCTGTGGCAGTCCCTGGGCCAACTGGCCCTGAAGGGGCAAGGACGCCCTGCGTCCAGGAAGTCAGGGCAAGACTGCGCAAGCCAAAGCGCAAGTAGCACTGGGCACAACCTAAACGTTGCAGTTGCCCACTAAGTGCTGGGCAACTGGAGAGATGCTGTGGCACACGTTGGAGCCTCCCAGGGCTCTGAACAACTGAAATGCCCCCTAGAGCCTCGCAGGCTCTAAATAATAATATGCCCCTTCGTTGGAGCCTCTGGGGCTCGAGAACCATGCGCCTCTTTGGAGCCTCGTGGGCTCTGAAAATGAATATGCCCCTTGGAGCCTCGTGGGCTCGAGAAATAACTGGGGGGCAACGTTGGAGCGGCCCGCTGCCTTCCGGGGCCGCTCTACTCCGTGACACAAATGCCCCTCTAGGCTGGAGCCACGTAGACTCTGGAGATCGCCTAGATCCTCCACGCCGCTGCCCACTGTCAGGTGGGGCAGCGGAAATGTGCACTGCGTGCTCGAGACGGGCACCGAAACTGTGCCCCGACACCGTTGGGGAAATGCCCCCTACCTGAGCCTCTCTAGGCTCGAGAAGCACCGCTCCCCCCCCAGGCCAGAGCCCCACTCACCGGGCCTCGTCGGGGGGAGTCTCTCTTCAGCTGGCCGTCCTTCGGGGTCGAGGGAGCGCGGGGTAGGCTCCCGCCCGCTCCCGCTGGCACCTCCTTTCGGCGGCGTTCCTCTTCCTGGCGCGGGGCTTCCCTCCGTCACACGGGAGCCCTGCGCCGCGTCGAGATGCTGGCGCCACTTCCTTTCCGGCTGCAGGCTCCGCCCCCGTCACGGGCAGGAGCGCCTGACTTCCAGATCAGTCGAACGGGGCCGCAGCGGTGATTATCCCGGCAGTCAGAGGGGTAGGCTCCCTCGCGATAGGCAATATACGGCGGGGTGGGCACCCGCCGTAGGAAAATAATTAAATAAGCGGGGTAGGCACCCGCAAGTACACGGCAACGACAGCGGGGTGGGCTCCCGCTGTAAAAATAATGAATTAAGCGGGGCAAATGCCGGGTGGGCACCGGCCTCCAGAAATACAGCGCTCCTAGCGCTACTGCCAACAATGAAAGCGCCCTAGAAGCGCTGGGGGTCCAAATAAAGCGCTCCTAGCGCTATAAGCCAAGGAAAAGCGCTCCCAGCGCTTAGGCATACAAAAAAAACACCACAAAGTCCAGCAGAGTTCTTCCCTGCATGCAGCAGGGCAGGGGTGGGGGGGGGGCAAGGCTGGACCCAGAGCCAGCTCACTGGGCCTCCAGGCAGGGAGGTAGTCCAGGTGGCGGTCCTCTGGTCCAGCAGCAGCAGCAGCCCCCCTCAGGTAAGATCCTGGCAGAGAACAGTTTCTGTGGGGACACAGCCCCATTTTTATACAGGCAAACCCTTTGTTCTGGGTTCAGGGTGAGGGGGAAAACCAGTCGCAGCTGGTTGGGGAGCACCCTTGATGTGCTCAGCCCCTCACTCTGTTCACTGGCAGGGCTAGGGTCGTCAGTCGCACCACAGGGGGCGGGGCCAGCATTGTGTGTGGAAAACCCTGTCCTATTCAGGACCCAGGTGTACTCCTCCCACCCATCTAGCTGCTGATCTCCCCATTCACCACTGGGTGACTCATCCTGACTCTGGGGAATCCCTAGCCCGTCACATGACACGACCAGCCAATCACGCGACAGACACACTGCACACAGAAGTGCCCACTTCTAGAAGTGGCACTTCCACACTAGGTACATGCACGCCGCACACATCATCGCGCAGCATTCACTCCCACGAGTCCGAACATACCAAACTCGGGCCTGCACACCCCACGCATCAGGAACTACTAGGGACACATACATTCCCCATGCATTCCTATGGGAGGGCAGGCCTATCTCACCACATGCACTCAGAGCACGCACGCACTTTACCCTGGGACACAGGGAAAGTGCGCAGGAAACCAAAAAATCACCACACCAAGTCATCAGTAAAAAGCAAAAAAGTTCAGGGGTGAACCTGCCAGAAGGGCCAAGTCCAACAAGGGGGTACTGCTGGGTGTAGTGTTTTAGGGTTTAGGGTAGTGAAGTGGTGCTCGTGTAGTGTAGGGGGTGGTGCTTGGGGGAGTGTTTTAGGGTATAGAGTAGTACAGTGGTGTTCGAATTGTGTATGGGGTCGTGCTGGGGTTGGTGTTTTAGGGTTTAGGACAGTGCAGTGGTGTTCGGGCTGTGTAGGGGTCATGCAGGGGGTGGTGTTTCAGGGTTTAGGGCAGTGCAGTGGTGTTCAGGCAGTTAGGGTGTCGTGCTGGGGCTGGTGTTTCATGGTTTAGGTCAGTGCAGTTATGTTAGGGCAGTGCATAGGGTCATGCTGGCGCTTGTGTTTCAGGGTTCAGGGCAGTGGTGTTTGGGCAGAGTAGGGGGTCATGCTGGTGTTGGTGTTTAGGGTTTAGGGCAGAGCAGTGTTGTTCGGGCAGTATAGGGGGTCATGCTGGGGGTGGTGTTTCAGGGTTTAGCGCAGTGCTGTAGTGTTCGAGCAGAGTAGGGGTTTTGCTGGGGGTGGTGTTTCAGGGTTTAGGGCAGTGCAGTAGTGTTCGGGCAGTGTAGGGGTCATGCTGGGGGTGGTATTTCAGGGTTTAGGGCAGTGCAGTGGTGTTTGGGCAGTGTAAGGGATCGTGCAGGGGGTGGTATTTCAGGGTTTAGGGCAGTGCAGTGGTGTTCGGGCAGTGTAAGGGGTCGTGCAGGGGGTTGTGTTTCAGGGTTTAGAGCAGTGCAGTGGTGTTCGGGCAGTGGAGGGGGTCATGCAGGAGGGTGGTGTTTCAGGGTTTATGGCAGTGCAGTGGTGTTCGGGCAGTGTAGAGGGTCATGCTGGGGGGAGTGGTTCAGGGTTTAGGGCAGAGCAGTTGTGTTCGGGCAAAGTAGGGGGTCGTGCTGGGGGTGGTGTTTCAGGGTTTAGGGCAGTGCAGTGGTGTTCGTGCAGTGTAGGGGGTCGTACTGGGGGTGGTGTGTTTGGGTATAGAGTAGTGCAGTGTAGGGGTCATGCTGGGTTGTGTTTTAGGGTTTAGGGGGGTGCAGTGGTGTTTGTGTAATGTAGTGGGTTGTGCCAGGGGAACTGTTTTAGGGTTTAGGGTAGTTCAGTGGTGTTTGGGTAGTGTAGGGTGTTGTGCTGTGGGTAGATTTAGGGTTTAGGGTGGTGCAGTGGTGTTTGGGTAGTGTAGGGATTCGTGGTGGCGGAGTGTTTTAGGATTTAGGATAGTGCAGTGGTGTTTGGGTAGTGTAGGGGGTACTGCTGTGGGTAGTGTTTTAGGGTTTAGTGTAGTGCAGTGGTGCTTGAGTAGTGTAGGGGGTGGTGCTCGGGGGAGTGTTTTAGAGTTTAGTGTAGTGCAGTGGTGTTCGAATAGTGTAGGGGGTTGTGCTGGGGGAGGTGTTTCAGGGTTTAGGGCAGTGCAGTGGTGTTCGGTTAGTGTAGGGTGGTCGTGCGGGGGTGGTATTTCAGGGTTTAGGGCAGTGCAGTGGTGTTCAGGCAGTGTAGGGGGTCATGCGGGGGTGGTGTTTCATGGTTTACGACAGTGCAGTGGTGTTCGGGCAGTGTAGGGGGTCATGCAGGGGGTGGTGTTTCAGGGTTTAGGGCAGTGCAGTGGTGTTCGGTCAGTGTAGGGGGGTCGTGCGGGGATGGTATTTCAGGGTTTAGGGCAGTGCAGTGGTGTTCAGGCAGTGTAGGGGTCGTGCTGGTGTTTCAGGGTTTAGGGCAGTGCAGTGGTGTTCAGGCAGTGTAGGGGGTAAGGCAGGGGGTGGTGTTACAGGGTTAAGGGTAGTGCAGTGGTGTTCAGGCAGTGTAGGGGGTGGTGCTGGGGGTGGTGTTTCAGGGTTTTGGGCAGTGCAGTGGTGTTCGGGCAGTGTAGGGGATCGAGCAGGGGGTGGTGATTATGGGTTTAGAGCAGTGCAGTGGTGTTCGGGTAGTGTAGGGGGTCGTGCAGGGGGTAGTGTTTCAGGGCTTAGAACAGTGCAGTGGTGTTCGGGAAGTGTATTTGGTCGTGCAGGGGGTGGTTTTTCAGGGTTTAGGGCAGCGCAGTGGTGTTTGGGCAGCATAGAAGGTCAAACTGGAGCTGGTATTTCAGGGTTTAGGGCAGTGCAGTGGTGTTCTGCAGTGTAGGGAGTCGTGCTAGGGGTAGTGGTTCAGGGTTTAGGGCGGAGCATTGGTGTTCGGGCAGAGTAGGTGGTTGTGCTGGTGTTGGTGTTTAGGGTTTAGGGCAGAGCAGTGGTGTTCGGGCAGTGTAGTGGGTCGTGCTTGGGGTGGTGTTTCAGGGTTAAGAGCAGTGCAGTGGTGTTCGAGCAGTGTAGGGGGTGGTGCTGGGGGTGGTGTTTCACAGTTTAGGGCAGCACAGTGGTGATCAGGCAGTGTAGGGGTGGTGCTGGTGGTAGTGTTTCAGGGTTTAGAGCAGTGCAGTGGTGTTTGGGCTGTGTAGGGGGTCGCACAGGGGGTGGTGTTTCAGGGTTTAGGGCAGTGCAGTGGTGTTTGGGCAGTGTAGGGGGTCATGCTGGGGCTGGTATTTCAGGGTTCAGGGCTGTGGTGTTCGGACAGTGTAGGGGGTCATGCTGGGGGTAGTGTTTCAGGGTTTAGGGCATGTCAGTGGTGTTCGGGCAGAGTAGGGGTCGTGCTGGTGTTGTTGTTTAGGGTTTAGGGCAGAGCAGTGGTGTTCAGGCAGTATAGGGGTCATGCTGGGGGTGGTGTTTCAGGGTTTAGGGCAGTGCTGTAGTCTTCAGGCAGAGTAGGGGGTTGTGCTGGGGGTGGTGTTTCAGGGTTTAGGGCAGAGCAGTGGTGTTCGGGCAGTAATGGGGTCATGCTGGGGGTGGTGTTTCAGGGTTTAGGGCAGTGCTGTAGTCTTCGGGCAGAGTAGGGGGTTGTGCTGGGGGTGGTGTTTCAGGATTTAACGCAGTGCTGTAGTGTTCGGGCAGAGTAGAGGGTTGTGCTATGGGTGGTGTTTCAGGGTTTAGGGCAGTGCAGTGGAGTTCGGACAGTGTAGGGGTCGTGCAGGTGGTGGTGTTTCAGGGTTTAGGGCAGTGCAGTGGTGTTCGGGCATGTAAGGAGCCGTGCAGGGGGTGGTGTTACAGGGTTTAGAGCAGTGCAGTGGTGTTTGGGCAGTGTAGGGGGTCGTGCAGGGGGTGATGTTTCAGGGTTTATAGCAGGGCATTGGTGTTTGGGCAGTGAAGGGGGTCGTGATGGGGCTGGTGTTTCAAGGTTTAGAGCAGTGAAGTGGTGTTAGGGAAGTGTAGGGGGTCGTGCTGGGGGGAGTGGTTCAGGGTTTAGGGCAGAGCAGTGGTGTTAGGGAAGTGTAGGGGGTTGTGCTGGGGGGAGTGGTTCAGGGTTTAGGGCAGAGCAGTGGTGATCGGGCAGAGTAGGGGGTCGTGCAGGGGGTGGTGTTTCAGGGTTTATAGCAGTGCATTGGTGTTTGGGCAGTGAAGGGGGTTGTGATGGGGCTGGTGTTTCAAGGTTTAGAGCAGTGAAGTGGTGTTCATGCAGTGTAGGGGGTTGTGGTGGGGTAGTGTTTTAGGGTTTAGGGTAGTGCAGTGGTGTTTATGCAGTGTAGGGGGTTGTGCTGGGGTAGTGTTTTTGGGTATAGGGTAGTGCAATGGTGTTTGGGCAGTGTAGGGGTCGTGCTGCATTAGTGTTTTAGGTTTTAGGGTAGTGCAGTGATGTTGGTGAAGTGTAGGGGGTTGTGCCGGGGGTAGTGTTTTAGGGTTTAGGGTAGTGCAGTGGTGTTTGGGTAGTGTAGGGAGTTGTGCTGTGGGTAGATTTAGGGTTTAGGGTGGTGCAGTGGTGTTTGGGTAGTGTAAGGAGTTGTGGTGGGCAGTGTTTTAGGGTTTAGGGTAGTGCAGTGGTGTTTGGGTAGTGTAGGGAGTCGTACTGGGGGTAGTGGTTTAGGGTTTAGGGTAGTGCAGTGGAGTCTGGGTAGTGTAGGGGGTTGTGCTGGGGTTTAGGGTTTAGGGTAGTGCAATGGTGTTTGGGTAGTGTAGGGGTTCATTGCTGGGGTAGTGTTTTAGGGTTTAAGGTAGTGCAGTGGTGTTTGGTTTTTGTAGGGGGTCGTGCTGGGGGTAGTGTTTTAGGGTTTAGGGTAGTGCAGTTGTGTTTGGGTAGTGTAGGGGATACTGCTGGGTGTAGGGTTTTAGGGTTTAGGGTAGTGCAGTGGTGCTCGGGTAATGTAGGGGGTGGTGCTTGGGGGAGTGTTTTAGGGTATAGTGTAGTGCAGTGGTGTTCGAATAGTGTAGGGGGTCGTGCTGGGGTTGGTGTTTTAGGGTCTAGGACAGTGCAGTGGTATTCGGGCCGTGTAGGGGGTCATGCAGGGGGTGGTGTTTCAGGGTTTAGGGCAGTGCAGTGGTGTTCGGGCAGTTTAGGGGGTCGTGCTGGGGCTGGTGTTTCATGGTTTAGGTCAGTGCTGTGATGTTGGGGCAGTGTAGGGGGTCATGCTGGGGCTAGTGTTTCAGGGTTCAGGGCAGTGGTGTTTGGGCAGAGTAGGGGGTCGTGCTGGTGTTGGTGTTTAGGGTTTTGGCAGAGCAGTGGTGTTCGGGCAGTATAGGGGGTCATGCTGGGGGTGGTTGTTGGACTTGGCCCTTCTGGCAGATTCACCCCTAAACTTTTTGCTTTTACTGGTGACCTGGTGGTAGTGATTTTTGGTTTCTGCGCACTTTCCCTGTGTCCCAGAGTAAAGTGCGTGCGCACTCTGAGTGCATGTGGTGAGATAGGCCTGCCCTCCCATAGGAATGCATGGGGAATGTATGTGTCCCTGGTAGTTCCTGATGCGTGGGGTGTGCAGGATCGAGTTTGGTATGTGCGGCTGGTGGGATTGAATGCTTCGCAATGATGTATAATGCGTGATTATGTCATGTGCGGAAGTGCCACTTCTAGGAGTTGGCATATTAGTGTAAAATGTGTCTGGCATGTGATTGGCTGGAGCTGGCTGGTGAGCCTGGCTCCAGGAGTCTGGGTGGGTCTGCCCCAGTGGTGAGTGTGACATTAGCATGCTGATGGCTGGGGAGGAGTGCACCTTGGACCTGAATAGGGCAGGGCTTTCCCCACACAATGCTGGCTCCACCCCCTGTGGTGCGACTGATGACCCTAGCCCTGCCAGTGAATAGAGTGAGGGGCTGAGCACATCAAGGGTGCTCCCCAACCAGCTGCAACTGGTTTTCCCCCTCACCCTGAACCAAGAACAAAGCCAAAAGGTGTATAAAAATGGGGCTGTGTCCCCTTACAAGTTGTTCTCTTCCAGGATCCTGCCTGAGGGGGCTGCTGCTGTTGCTGGGCCAGAGGACCGCCACTTGGACTACCTCCATGCCTGGAGGCCCAGTGAGCTGGCTCTGGGCCCAACCTTGCCCCCTGCCTACCTTACTAAACTTTGCTGGACTTGCCTTCTCCCCTAAGCGGCTGGAAGCGCTTTTATTTTACTTATAGCGCTAGGAGCGCTTTATTTGTGGCCCCCTGCATCTGAAGACTTCACCTGTATCTGCTTCAAAGCGCCTGGGGAGCGCTATACCTATTTGCTGAGTAGCGCCTGCCATGTGACTGGCAGCGCGGCGCTACGACGATCTGCAAGGGAACCCCGACGTAGGGATTCCCCCGCTTTTGCCGGGTCTAAAGCGGGTGCCCACCCTGCATTGTGGCGCTCGTTGGCGGGTGCCCACCCCGCTTATCTATTTATTTAAAGTGCAGGAGCCCACCCCGCATACTTGTGCCTGCCGCGGGAGCCCACCCCGCAGGGTGTATCTGAAAACGGGAGCCCACCCTGTTTAGAAACCACCGCCGCCGGCCCGGGGGCCTCGCCAGCACCGTTCTCTCAGCCAGCGCTGACGTCAGGTGAGAGCCGCGCTGGGATTGGACCCAGCACAGTGCATCATCGGCCAACAGAGGGGCTCGTCAGGCCAGGGCCGCGCGGGGATTGGTTCCCGCCTCAGAAGCATCCATGGCAACGGGGAGGCTCGGCCTGCTCTGACGCCGAGAGGAAGTACCGCGGGAGGCGTCCCCTGCTAACTGGGACGTTCCCCCCGCTGGTTGCGACCTCCGAGAACCCAGGGAGCACTGCTGGAGAGAGGTCCCTGCAAGCGCCGTCCTGGGGCACAGTGCCGGTGCCTGGGACCTGCGCCTGAAGAGCCCGGTGAGTGGAGCTGTGGTTGGTGTCTGAGGGAGGGGTGAAACCGATTCCCCCCAGGCTGCCGAGGCCCCGAGAGTGCCAGTGAAGGCACGGTACTTGAGCGGCCCCACCTGCCAGAGGGCCGCTCCAACGACGGGGCCAGCATGTATGGTTTTAAAGCACGAGGTCGCTCCAACGGGGGCATAGTTGCTTGAGAGCCTAGAGGGCTCCAACGTGCGCAGCATTGGTTGTTTAGGGTGCTAGTGCGCTCCAACGACAGGGCCACCATTGTTTTAAGAGCCTAGAAGGCTCCAACACGTGGGGGCATTAGTCCCATCCAGAGCCCTGTGAGGCTCCAACGTTTGGCCCCATCATTTGTTTAGAGTCCGGGAGAGGTTCCAGCGTATAACATATTTGTCCTAAAGGCATCGAGGTGCCCAGGTCCCAGTCCCCCCAGCTGCCCAGCACTTAGTGGGCAGCTGCAACGTTTAGGTTGGCCCAGTACTACGTTGCGCTTTGGCTTGCGCAGCCTGCGCCGTCTAGCCCTGACTTTGTGGACGAAGGGCGTTTGAGCCCCTGAAAGGCCAGGTTGGCCTGGGGACAGTTTTGCTGTGTCGTGCCCTCACCTAGGGTACCTGTTGATGTTTACATATGTACTTTGGCGCTTGCGCAATGCCTTTATGCTATACCTATGCGTAGGGGAGGGTTTTTCCTAGTATAGGTTGTGCTGATGTGGTCATGGTGCCCTGCGTAATATTCTCCTAAGGTGGTTAGGGTTGCGTAGGTGGTACTTACCTGTTACCAGTGGTTACTGGTTGTGCGCTACATGTTCTATTTTGTGCTACAGTCATTTTATATCCTAAGTTCTAAAAGTGCTAATTCCTGACAGTGGTCCATGTGGCCCTGCCCCCTGTACATATAATCCCTTGTAAAATTCTGCCCAGTGCCAGTTGGCACAGTGTAAATTGTGTGAATATTATCTAATGTGTTTTGGTATAATACAAAGGCTATTTTTATATAATACATTGTGTGGAGTTTCTTTTGTGGTGGGCCTAGGGTGTTGTTGCTGGGTGCGTGCGCAAACGCTTTACACATCGCCTCCGGGATAAGCCTGACTGCTCGTGCCAAGCTACCAAGGGGGTGAGCAGGGGTTATCTTTGGCGTGTACCTTCCTTGCCCTGACTAGAGTGTTGTTTTCTGCCTGGCATTGGCGCAAGCCTTAGCCAACCAGAAATCGCCATTTCTAACAGTGGTGTTTCAGGGATTAGGGCAATGCAGTGGTGTTCGGGCAGTGTAAGGGTTCGTGCTGGGTGTGGTATTTCAGGGTTTAGGGCAGTGCAGTGGTGTTTGGGCAGTGTAAGGGGTCGTGCAGGGGTGGTTTTTCAGGGTTTAGAGCAGTGCAGTGGTGTTCGGGCAGTGTAGGGGGTCGTGCAGGGGGGGTGTTTCAATGTTTAGGTCAGAGCAGTGGTGTTCGGGCAGTGTAGTGGGTCGTGCTGGGGCTGGTGTTTGAGGGTTTATGGCAGTGCAGTGGTGTTCGGGCAGTATAGGGAGTCATGCTGGGGGAATTGTTTGAGGGTTTAGGGCAGAAAAGTGGTGTTCGGTCAGAGTAGGGGATCGTGCTGGTGTTGGTGTTTAGGGTTTAGGGCAGAGGAGTGGTGTAGGGGGTCGTGTTTCAGGGTTTAGGGCAGTGCAGTGGTGTTCGGACCGTATAGGGGGTCGTGCTGGGGGTGGTGTTTCAGGGTTTAGGGCAGTGCTGTAGTGTTTGGGCAGAGTAGGGGGTTGTGCTGGGGGTGATGTTTCAGGGCTTAGGGCAGTGCAGTGGTGTTTGGGCAGTGTAAGGGGTCATGCAGGGGGTGGTTTTTCAGGGTTTAGTGTAGTGCAGTGGTGTTCGGACAGTGAAGGGGGTCGTGTAGGGAGTGGTGTTTCAGTGTTTAGGACAGAGCAGTGGTGTTCGGGCAGTGTAGGGGTTCGTGCTGGGTGTTGTGTTTCAGGGCGTAGGGCAGTGCAGTGGTGTTCGGGCAGTGTAAGCGGTCATGCAGGGGGTGGTTTTTCAGGGTTTAGTGTAGTGCAGTGGTGTTCGGACAGTGAAGGGGGTCGTGTAGGGAGTGGTGTTTCAGTGTTTAGGACAGAGCAGTGGTGTTCGGGCAGTGTAGGGGGACGTGCTGGGGCTGGTGTTTCAGAGTCTAGGGCAGTGCAGTGGTGTTAGTGCAGTGTAGGGGGTCGTGCTGGGGGTAGTGGTTCAGGGTTTAGGGTAGAACAGTGGTGTTCGGGCAGAGTAGGGGGTTGTGCTGGTGTTGGTGTTTAGGGTTTAGGGCAGAGCAGTGGTGTTCGGGCAGTGTAGGGGGTCGTGTTTCAGGGTTTAGGGCAGTGCAGTTTTGTTCGGGCAGTGTAGGAGGTGGTGTTTCAGGGTTTAGGGCAGTGCAGTGGCTTTCGGTCAGAGTAGGGGGTGGTGCTGGGGGTGGTGTTTTAGGGTTTTGGGCAGTGCAGTGGTGTTCGGGCAGTGTAGGTGGTTGAGCAGGGGGGGTGTTTCAGGGTTTAGAGCATTGCAGTGGTGTTCGGGCAGTGTAGGGGTTCATGCAGGGGGGTGTTCATGGTTTAGGCCAGTGCAGTGGTGTTTGGGCAGTGTAAGGGGTTCGTGCAGGGGATGGTGTTTCAGGGTTTAGGGCAGTACAGTGGTATTCGGGCAATTTAGAGGGTTGTACTGGGGGTAGTGGTTCAGGGTTTAGGGCAGAGCAGTGGTGTTCGGGCCGAGTAGGGGGTCGTGCTGTTGTTGGTGTTTAGGATTTAGGGCAGTGCAGTGGTGTTCGGTCAGTGTAGGGGGTCGTGCTGGGGGTGGTGTTTCAGGGTTTAGGGAAGTGCAGTGGTGTTCGGGCAGTGTAGTGGGTTGTGCTGGAGGTGGTGTTTCAGGGTTTAGGGCAGCACAGTGTTGTTCTGGCAGTGTAAGGGGTGGTGCTTTGGGTGGTGTTTCAGGGTTTAGAGAAGCACAGTGATGTTCGGGCAGTGTAGGGGGTCATGCAGGGGGTGGTATTTCAGGGTTTAAGGCAGTGCAGTGGTGTTCAGGCAGTGTAAGGGGTCGTGCTGGGGCTGATGTTTCAGGGTTTAGGGCAGTGTAGTGGTGTTCGGGCAGTGTAGGGGATCATGCTGGGGCTAGTGTTTCAGGGTTTAGGGCAGTGCAGTGGTGTTTGGACAGTGTACGGGGTCGTGCTGGGGATGGTGTTTTAGGGTTGTGGGCAGAGCAGTGGTGTTCGGGCAGTGTAGGGGGTCGTGCTGGGGTGTTGTTTCAGGGTTTAGGGCAGTGGTGTTCGGGCAGTGTAGGGTGTCATGCTGGGACTGGTGTTTCAGGGTTTAGGGCAGTGCAGTGGTGTTCGGACCGTATAGGGGGTGGTGCTGGGGGTGGTGTTTCAGGGTTTAGGGCAGTGCTGTATTGTTTGGGCAGAGTAGGGGGTTGTGCCGGGGGTGATGTTTCAGGGCTTAGGGCAGTGCAGTGGTGTTCGAGCAGTGTAGGGTTCATGCTGGGTGTGGTGTTTGAGGGTTTAGTGTAGTGCAGTGGTGTTCGGACAGTGAAGGGGGTCATGTAGGGAGTGGTGTTTCAGTGTTTAGGACAGAGCAGTGGTGTTCGCGCAGTGTAGGGGGTCGTGCTGGGGGTAGTGGTTCAGGGTCTAGGGAAGAACAGTGGTGTTCGGGCAGAGTAGGGGGTTGTGCTGGTGTTGGTGTTTAGGGTTTAGGGCAGAGCAGTGGTGTTCGGGCAGTGTAGGGGGTCGTGTTTCAGGGTTTAGGGCAGTGCAGTGTTGTTCGGGCAGTGTAGGGGGTGGTGTTTCAGGGTTTAGGGCAGTGCAGTGGCTTTCGGTCAGAGTAGGGGGTGGTGCTGGGGGTGGTGTTTCAGAGTTTTGGGCAGTGCAGTGGTGTTCGGGCAGTGTAGGGGTTCATGCAGGGGGGGTGTTCATGGTTTAGGCCAGTGCAGTGGTGTTTGGGCAGTGTAGGGGGTCGTGCAGGGTATGGTGTTTCAGGGTTTATGGCAGTACAGTGGTATTCGGGCAATGTAGGGGGTTGTACTGGGGGTAGTGGTTCAGGGTTTAGGGCAGAGCAGTGGTGTTCGGGCCGAGTAGGGGGTCGTGCTGTTGTTGGTGTTTAGGGTTTAGGGCAGTGCAGTGGTGTTCGGTCAGTGTAGGGGGTCATGCTGGGGGTGGTGTTTCAGGGTTTAGGGCAGTGCAGTGGTGTTCGGGCAGTGTAGGGGGTTGGGCAGGGGGTGGTGTTTCAGGGTTTAGGGCAGTGCAGTGGTGTTCGGGCAGTGTAAGGGGTCGTGCTGGGGCTGATGTTTCAGGGTTTAGGGCAGTGTAGTGGTGTTCGGGCAGTGTAGGGGATCGTGCTGGGGCTAGTGTTTCAGGGTTTAGGGCAGAGCAGTGGTGTTCGGACAGTGTACGGGGTCGTGCTGGGGATGGTGTTTTAGGGTTTTGGGCAGAGCAGTGGTGTTCAGGCAGTGTAGGGGGTCGTGCTGGGGTGGTGTTTCATGGTTTAGGACAGTGCAGTGGTGTTCGGGCAGTGTAGGGGGTCATGCAGGGGGTGGTGTTTCACGGTTTAGGGCAGTGCAGTGGTGTTCGCTCAGTGTAGGGGGGTCATGCGGGGGTGGTGTTTCAGGGTTTAGGGCAGTGCAGTGGTGTTTAGGCAGAGTAGGGGGTCTTGTGGGGGTGGTGTTTCACGGTTTAGGGCAGTGCAGTGGTGTTTGGTCGGTGTACGGGGTAGTGCACGGGTTGTGTTACAGAGTTAAGGGCAGTGCAGTGGTGTTCGGGCACTGTAGGGGGTTATGCAGCCGGTGGTGTTTCAGGGTTTAGGGCAGTACAGGGGTGTTCGGACAGTGTAGGGGGTCGTGCTGGGGCTGGTGTTTCAGGGTTTAGGGCAGAGTAGTGGTGTTCGGGCAGTGTAGGGGGTGGTGCTGGGGGTGGTGTTTCAGGGTTTTGGGCAGTGCAGTGGTGTTCGGGCAGTGTAGGGTGTTGAGCAGGGTTGGTGTTTCAGGGTTTACAGCAGTACAGTGGTGTTCGCGTAGTGTAGGGGGTTGTGCAGGGGGTGGTGTTTCAGGGCTTAGGACAGTGCAGTGGTGTTCGTGCAGTGTATTTGGTCATGCAGGGGGTGGTGTTTCAGGGGGTAGGGCAGTGCAGTGGTGTTTGGGCAGTGTAGGGGGTCAAACTGGGGCTGGTGGTTCCTGGTTTAGGGCAGTGCAGTGGTGTTCTGCAGTGTAGGGAATCGTGCTAGGGGTAGTGGATCAGGGTTTAAGGTGGAGCATTGGTGTTCGGGCAGAGTAGGGGGTTGTGCCGGTGTTGGTGTTTAGGGTTTAGGGCAGAGCAGTGGTGTTCGGGCAGTGTAGGGGGTCGTGCTGGGGGTGGTGTTTTAGGGTTAAGAGCAGTGCAGTGGTGTTCGAGCAGTGTAGGGGGTGGTGTTTCATGGTTTAGGGCAACACAGTGGTGATCGGGCAGTGTAGGGGTGGTGCTGATGGTAGTGTTTCAGGGTTTAGAGCAGTGCAGTGGTGTTTGGGCAGTGTAGGGGGTCGTACAGGGGGTGATGTTTCAGGGTTTAGGGCAGTGCAGTGGTGTTCGGGCAGTGTAGGAGGTCATGCTGGGGGTAGTGTTTCAGGGTTTAGGGCAGAGCAGTGGTATTCGGGCAGAGTAGGGGTCGTGCTGGTGTTGTTGTTTAGGGTTTAGGGCAGAGCAGTGGTGTTCAGGCAGTAAAGGGGGTCATGCTGGGGGTGGTGTTTCAGGGTTCAGGGCAGTGCTGTAGTCTTCGGGAAGATTGGAGATTGTGCTGGGGGTGGTGTTTTAGGGTTTAGGGCAGAGCAGTGGTGTTCGGGCAGTATAGGGGGTCATGCTGGGGGTGGTGTTTCAGGGTTTAAGGCAGTGCTGTAGTGTTCGGGCAGAGTAGGGGGTTGTGCTGGGGGTGGTGTTTCAGGGTTTAGGGCAGTGCCGTGGTGTTCGGGCAGTGTAGGGGTCGTGCTGGTGGTGGTGTTTCAGGGTTCAGGGCAATGCAGTGGTGTTCGGGCAGTGTAAGGGGTCGTGCAGGTTGTGGTGTTTCAGGGTTTAGAGCAGTACAGTGGTGTTCGGGCAGTGTAGGGGGTCGTACAGGGGGTGGTTTTTCAGGGTTTATGGCAATGCATTGGTGTTCGGGCAGTGAAGGGGGTCGTGATGGGGCTGGTGTTTCAGGGTTTAGAGCAGTGAAGTGGTGTTCGGGCAGTATAGGGGGTCGTGCTGTGGGAGTGGTTCAGGGTTTAGGACAAAGCAGTGGTGATCGGGCAGAGTAGGGGGTCGTGCTGGGGGTGGTGTTACAGGGTTTAGGTCAGTGCAGTGGTGTTCGTGCAGTGTAGGGGGTTGTGCTGGGGTAGTGTTTTAGGGTTTAGGGTAGTGCAGTGTGTTTATGCAGTGTAGGGGGTTGTGTTGGGGTAGTTTATTTTGGTATAGGGTAGTGCAGTGGTGTTTGGGCAGTGTAGGGGTCGTGTTGGGGTAGTGTTTTAGGGTTTTAGGGTGGTGCAGTGATGTTGGTGTAGTGTAGGGGGTTGTGCTGGGGGTCGTGTTTTACGGTTTAGGGTAGTACAGTGCTGTTTGGGTAGTGTAGGGGGTTGTGCTGGGGGTAGATTTAGGGTTTAGGGTGGTGCAGTTGTGTTTGGGTAGTGTAAGGAGTCGTGGTGGGGAGTGTTTTAGGGTTTAGGGTAGTGCAGTGGTGTTTGGGTAGTGTAGGGAGTCATACTGGGGGTAGTGTTTTAGGGTTTAGGGTAGTGCAGTGGGGTTTGGGTAGTGTAGGGGGTCGTGCTGGGGATATTGTTTTAGGGTTTAGTGTAGTGCTGTGGTGTTTGGGTAGTGTAGGGGGTACTGCTGGGTGTAGTGTTTTAGGGTTTAGGGTAGTGCAGTGGTGCTCGGGTAATGTAGGGGGTGGTGCTTGGGGGAGCGTTTTAGGGTATAGTGTAGTGCAGTGGTGTTCGAATAGTGTAAGGGGTCGTGCTGGGGTTGGTGTTTTAGGGTTTAGGACAGTGCAGTGGTGTTCGGGCTGTGTAGGGGGTCATGCAGGGGGTGGTGTTTCAGGTAGGGGTGGGCAGAATTTGCGTAATCGCGTTACGCGAATCTCCGCGAAACGGTAAAAAATCTCCGCGAACACGCAGAAATTCCGCGAACACGCGGAATTGCTTGTTCACGATGCTTTTTTCCTGTACACAATCGCTGTTTGCGTGCTCGGGGAGAAATATCTCGCGAACACGCATTTTGAGAACGCGAACAAGCAAAAATTTAGCGAAGTCGTGGAAAGCGGAATTTTGGGCAATTTCGCGTTCTCCGCAGAACGCGAAATTCCCCAAATTCCGCAAATTCCGCGAACGGAACGTAATTTACCGCCCAAGCCTAGTTTCAGGGTTTAGGGCAGTGCAGTGGTGTTAGGGCAGTGTAGGGGGTCGTGCTGGGGCTAGTGTTTCAGGGTTCAGGGCAGTGGTGTTTGGGCAGAGTGGGGGTCGTGCTGGTGTTAGTGTTTAGGGTTTAGGGCAGAGCAGTGTTGTTCGGGCAGAATAGGGGTTCATGCTGGGGCTGGTGTTTCAGGGTTTAGCGTAGTGCTGTAGTGTTCGGGCAGAGTAGGGATTGTGCTGGGGTGGTGTTTCAGTGTGTAGGGCAGTGCAGTGGTGTTCGGGCAGTGTAGGGGTTGTGCTGGTGTTTCAGGGTTTAGGGCAGTGCAGTGGTGTTTGTGCAGTGTAAGGGGTCGTGCAGGGGGTGGTGTTTCAGGGTTTAGGGCAGTGCAGTGGTGTTCGTGCAGTGTAGGGGGTCATGCTGGGGGTGGTGTGTTTGGGTATAGGGTAGTGCTGTGGAGTTTGGGTAGTGTAGGGGTCATGCTGGGGTAGTGTTTTAGGGTTTAGGGTAGTTCAGTGGTGTTTGGGTAGTGTAGGGGGTTGTGCTGGGGTTAGACGTAGGGTTTAGGGTGGTGCTGTGGTGTTTGGGTGGTGTAGGGAGTCGTGGTGGCGGAGTGTTTTAGGGTTTAGGGCAGAGCAGTATTGTTCGGGCAGTATAGGGGGTCATGCTGGGGGTGGTGTTTTAGGGTTTAGCACAGTGCTGTAGTGTTCGGGCATAGTAGGGGTTTTGCTGGGGTGGTGTTTCAGGGTTTAGGGCAGTGCAGTAGTGTTCGGGCAGTGTAGGGGTCATGCTGGGGGTTGTATTTCAGGGTTTAGGGCAGTGCAGTGGTGTTTGGGCAGAGTAGAGGGTCGTGCTGGGGGTGGTGTTTCAGGGTTTAGGGCAGTGCAGTGGTGTTCGTGCAGTGTAGGGGGTCATACTGGGGGTGGTGTGCTTGGGTATAGGGTAGTGCAGTGGAGTTTGGGTAGTGTAGGGGTCATGCTGGGGTAGTGTTTTAGGGTTTAGGGTGGTGCAGTGGTGATTGTGTAATGTAGGGGGTTGTGCCAGGGGAAGTGTTTTAGGGTTTAGTGTAGTGCTGTGGTGTTTGGGTAGTGTAGGGGTGGTGCTGGTGGTAGTGTTTCAGGGTTTAGAGCAGTGCAGTGGTGTTTGGGCAGTGTAGGGGGTCGTACAGGGGGTGGTATTTCAGGGTTTAGGGCAGTGCAGTGGTGTTCGGGCAGTATAGAGGGTCATGATGGGGGTAGTGTTTCAGGGTTTAGGGCAGAGCAGTGGTATTCGGCCAGAGTAGGGGTTGTGCAGGTGTTGTTGTTTAGGGTTTAGGGCAGAGCAGTGGTGTTCAGGCAGTATAGGGGGTCATGCTGGGGGTGGTGTTTCAGGGTTTAGGGCAGTGCTGTAGTCTTCAGGCAGAGTAGGGGGAAGTGCTGGGGGTGGTGTTTGAGGGTTTAGGGCAGAGCAGTGGTGTTCGGGCAGTATAGGGGGTCATGCTAGGGGTGGTGTTTTAGGGTTTAAGGCAGTGCTGTAGTGTTCGGGCAGAGTAGGGGGTTGTGCTGGGGGTGGTGTTTCAGGGTTTAGGGCAGTGCAGTGGTGTTCGGGCAGTGTAGGGGTCGTGCTGGGGGTGGTGTTTCAGGGTTTAGGGCAGTGCAGTGGTGTTCGGGCAGTGTAAGGGGTCGTGCAGGGGGTGGTGTTTCAGGGTTTAGGGCAGTGCAGTGGTGTTCGGGCAGTTTAGGGGGTTGTACAGGGGGTGGTGTTTCAGGGTTTATGGCAGTGCATTGGTGTTCGGGCAGTGAAGGGGGTCGTGCTAGGGGTGGTGTTACAGGGTCTAGGTCAGTCCAGTGGTGTTCGTGCAGTGTAGGGGGTTGTGCTGGTGTAGTGTTTTAGGGTGTAGGGTAGTGCATTGTGTTTATGCAGTGTAGGGGGTCGTGCTGGGGGTATTTTTTTTTGGTATAGGGTAGTGCAGTGGTGTTTGGGCAGTGTGGGGGTCGTGCTGGTGTAGTGTTTTAGGGTTTAGGGTAGTGCAGTGATGTTGGTGTAGTGTAGGGGGTTGTGCCGGGGGTAGTGTTTTAGGCTTTAGGGTAGTACAGTGGTGTTTGGGTAGTGTAGGGGGTTGTGCTGGGGGTAGACTTAGGGTTTAGGGTGGTGCAGTGGTGTTTGGGTAGTGTAGGGAGTCTTGGTGGCGGAGTGTTTTAGGGTTTAGGGTAGTGCAATGGTGTTTGGGTAGTGTGGGGGTTCATTGCTGGGAGTAGTGTTTTAGGGTTTAATGTAGTGCAGTGGTGTTTGTTTAGTTTAGGGGGTCATGCTGGTGGTATTGTTTTAGGGTTTAGGGTAGTGCAGTGGTGTTTGGGTAGTGTTGGGGGTACTGCTGGGTGTAGTGTTTTAGGGTTTAGGGTAATGCAGTGGTGCTCGGGTAGTGTAGGGGGTGGTGCTTGGGGGAGTGTTTTAGGGTATAGTGTAGTGCAGTGGTGTTCGAATAGCGTAGGGGGTCGTGCTGGGGTTGGTGTTTTAGGGTTTAGGACAGTGCAGTGGTGTTCGGGTTGTGTAGGGGTCATGCAGGGGGTGGTGTTTCAGGGTTTAGGGCAGTGAAGTGGTGTTCGGGCAGTTTTGGGGGTCGCGCTGGGGGTGGTGTTTCAGGGTTTAGTGCAGTGCAGTGGTGTTCGGGTATTGTAGGGGGTCATGATGGGTAGTGTTTTATCTTTTAGGGCAGTGCAGTGGTGTTCGGGCAGTGTAGGGGTCATGCTGGGGTAGTCTTTTAGGGTTTAGGGCAGTGGTGTTTGGGCAGAGTAGGGGTCACGCTGGTGTTGGTGTTTAGGGTTTAGGGCAGAGCAGTTTTGTTCGGGCAGTTTTGGGGGTCGCGCTGGGGGTGGTGTTTCAGGGTTTAGTGCAGTGCAGTGGTGTTCGGGTATTGTAGGGGGTCATGCTGGGGTAGTGTTTTATCTTTTAGGGCAGTGCAGTGGTGTTCGGGCAGTGTAGGGGTCATGCTGGGGTAGTCTTTTAGGGTTTAGGGCAGTGGTGTTTGGGCAGAGAAGGGGGTCACGCTGGTGTTGGTGTTTAGGGTTTAGGGCAGAGCAGTTTTGTTCGGGCAGTATAGGGGGTCATGCTGGGGGTGGTGTTTCAGGGATTAGCGCAGTGCTGTAGTGTTCGGGCAGAGAAGGGGTTGTGCTGGGGGTGGTGTTTAGGGTTTAGGGCAGTGCAGTGGTGTTCGGGCAGTGTAGGGGTCTTGCTGGGGGTGGTTTTTCAGGGTTTAGGGCAGTAAAGTGGTGTTCGGGCAGTGTAAGGGGTCATGCAGGGGCTGGTGTTTCAGGGTTTAGAGCAGTGCAGTGGTGTTCGGGCAGTGTAGTGGGTCATGCAGGAGGGTGGTGTTTCAGGGTTTTGGCAGTGCAGTGGTGTTCGGGCAGTGTAGGGGGTCATGCTGGGGGGAGTGGTTCAGGGTTTAGGGCAGAGCAGTTGTGTTAGGGCAGAGTAGGGGGTCGTGCTGGGGGTGGTGTTTCAGGGTTTAGGGCAGTGCAGTGGTGTTCGTGCAGTGTAGGGGGTCGTGCTGGGGGTAGTGTGTTTGGGTATAGGGTTTTGAAAATTTCGCGAAGATTCGTCAACCGGCACCAAAGTTATTGGGAAAAGAAACAATGCTTTTCCTATGGAAACTAGGTCCTAACTTTATCTACTGGCAACCGCCATTAGATAATATGTATATATTATATATCATCTTTTCTGTATAAATATTCATACATACATTTTTAACCAAATCATATACACATTTATAATGACTTTAAATAATTAAAATATATCTATGTGCAAAGTAAAGTACTAAAAAAACCTACCTGCGCTGTAAAGACGCTGATAAACTTACTTGCAATATAAAAACCCTAATGTGCTTACCTGCGATATAGCCTCATGAAGTAAAAAGTGTGAAGGTAACATATCCTTTGATTTCTGTATTACAGAACTGGCTGTAAAACCGATAATGCCTTTATAGCACATGTACCTGAAAACGTGCTATGACCTATAAAATTTACTTTTTGGAATAATAAAAATGAATGTGCTCAAGTTAGGGTGGTTGCAATTCTGAACATTTTTTGCAGGGCTGTTAGTGGTTCCCAAGCTAGCGCTGGTTCTCACATCCTGCCTTTTTTTAAAGCAATTGCCACAGGAGGAATGGTGAGGAGGGGTCATACATACCGCCCTTGAAAATTATTTTGTGGCCTTCATGGAGTTCTGTGTGCTGGGTGGTGAAGACTGCTCTGCACTGCAGAAAAAAGTAAACAGTCTCCCCATATTGATTGTTTTCAGTTTCTTTACTTTTTACTGTTTTTACTGTCTTATTAACCCCTTCGACGCGCATGACGGAGCGGTTCCGTCATGCACGTCGGTTGCGCTGTGCGCATGACGGAACCGCTCCGTCATGGCCCCACCCGCGCACAGAACCTCCAGCGTGGCGCGGAAATCCGCGCCGCGCTGAAGGGGTTAAAAGTGCCTCATTACTAAAGTGTCGGCATGAATGAGCTCTTTCTAACTGTGGCCTGCAGAAACAATAGTCAGGTAGCATTTTCAAGAAACAAAGAAAGCAAGGAAACTTAACCCCTTCCCCGCTCATGACGGAACCACTCCGTCATGAGCCACGGGTGCCGTGTGCTCATGACGGAGTGGTTCCGTCATGCCGCGGCCGTTGGCGGCCGCTCCTCCCACGCAGCGCTAATTCCCCGCCTGTGCGGGCGATTAGCGCCGTGGGCGGAGTCATGACGGAACCACTCCGTCATGAGCACAGCTCAACCGTGACTCATGACGGAGTGGCTCCGTCATGAGCACAGCCCCACCGCGCTGCCCCCAAACCCCCCCCAGCGCTGCGGCGGAATTCCTGCCGCAGCCAAGGGGTTAAAGACGAGACCCTCTATGTTTATTGCGGCCTATCAGATTAACATTGCGGGCATTGCGCCCTTTAACAATTTTTGCTTAATTAGCAATTCACTAAATCACTTAAAGGTGGAGGGTCTGATTGTAGAACAGCCGCCCCTGAAATCAGATTGCTCCATCAGGAGGAGATGTTTTTAGTTTATCCTTTCTGAGATTCTTTGTAGGAGACATATGAAAAAGATTTTCCTATCGGGCAATCGGTCTATAACTTTTGGGATCATTCCTATTACCCTTTTTATATAAAGGAATAACAATGCTTCCCTTCCGTTAGACCTGACAGGCATTTGCCTGGCACCCTCCATTTTTCGGACCTAGTTTTGCTGGTTTTAGAGCTCTGTGCACTTTACCAATGCTAACTGGTGTTTAAGTGCTTGTACTCTCTCCCCTAAACATAGTGATATTGGTTCATCCCCAATTGACATATTTAATTTACTTATAAGTCCCATGTAAATTGTGCTACATGTCCCAGAGCCTGTAAAGTAAATGCTGCTAGTGGGCCTGCAGCACTGATTGTGCCACCCACATAAGAAGCCCTCTATCAATGTTTCACGCCTGTTATGGCAGAGAAGGTGTCTGCAGTTTAAAGATAAATCTCTTGCCAGGTCTAAACCTTCCCTTTTCATACACACAAGCCACACCTTTGGGAGGCTCTGGATAACCCAGTGGGCAGGGTGCAATGCATTTAAAAGGCAGGACATGTACTTTTAAGCGGCTGTATGATGGAATCAAGCACGCCTTTACCATGCATGCCTTTACAACTTGGTCAATACAACAAATGAATCGTTACCATACATTCCTTTACCACGCAAGTCGTTACAATGACTTACCTTAGGGAAGCACTGGACTTTGGAATAGTATAATTTACTATTCCAACTCCAATCTGCACAACAGAAGGGAAAATGTTGGACATCAAATTCAACTCCAGTCCAACAATGCATTCCCTAAAGCAAGTCGTTGTAAAGACTAGTGTGGTGAAGACATATTAATTGTTGAAACTGCTTTGTAAAGTCACTGTGTGGTTCCGACTGCATGTGGAAGGCTGTTTCCCCTTTTAAGTTTTACATGTCCTAGTAGTGAAAAGATATCAAAGTTGTTTTTCACTACAGGAAGACCTACCCCTCCAGTAGGATAACATTGGGATTTCCTCATTACATTTTACAGGTGTCATTTCTAATTCTGAAGATATAGAACCCTCCAAGCCTGGTGTTTCTGGATTCCAAATTTAAAATCCTAACTATGGTAAAGTCTGATTTTAATTAACATTTCTGAAAATGCGACTTTTAGAAAGTTGGCATTTACTTACTTTAGCCATTTGGTTCCTGCTGCCTGTCTCTGACCACATGTCTGCGGTGGGTGACAGCTGGGCTTTGTGTATATCCCTAGCCAGCCACACACAATGGGAGGTTAGGTAAGACATGATGGGCCATCCTTGGAGGATGGGAGGGAGGAGCTGGACCCAGCCTCATTTACACCTGAATAGGCTGTGTCATGCCCCCACACAAAGGGCTGCATACCCCCCTGTAGTAGGTATGGAGCCTGGGCAGGAAGCGCAGGACCTCTGTGTACTTCAAAAACCTGTCTTTGACATCTCCCCCACTTCAAAGGTCAAACTGGGTATGAGTACTGGACCTCTGACACCACCACTTCACTACACTTACGGACCTATGACAACAAGAGTACTGAAGAAGGTAAAACCTTTAATCATTGTTGAGGTGAGCATGGTCTCAAACTTAATGCTTGCCTTCCTTCGTACAAGAATGCATCAGATTCTAAGGACACATGATGATTGTTGGAAAGTCATTCTTTTGCCCTGTCCACCCCCATTTTGTTTTGCATGATACTAGTGTTAACTGACTCTGACTGTACCCTGGGCTCTGCCAACCAGACCCAGAGCCAGTGCTATGTGTAAAAAGGTACATGCTATAAGGCATACTTACAATTGGCAATGGCAGGCCTTATAAGTCCCTAGTAGATAATAGGGCCAGAGGGTGCAAACTACCTATAGATCTCTAGTATTTAATAGGGCATGGAAGTGTAGAGGCCCAGCAGATTACCTGGACTTTGCACGTGTGAGCTGCTGTGTGCCTGCTGTCCTTTTAAAAGCAGTTCCGCCTTGCAGCATGTCTTTAAAAGTAAGTTCTCACAAATGGTATTGACCCGTCCTATAAGTCCCTAACACGTAATAGGGCATGGACGTTTAGAGGCCCAGCAAGTTTCCTGCACTTGAATGTGTGCAATGCTGAGTGCCTGTTGTCGTTTTAAAGGCAGCCTGGCTTTGAAGACTTTCTTTAAATATAAATTGTGTGCAAACTCAACTTTGGTGGTTTGGGCACTTTAATGGTGATAATCTACCCTATTTTTCCATCTTAGGCAGACCCAGGGTCCTCCCTAGGTTCCCCAAGGGTGGGGGTCATTTAACTATAAGCAGGGCCCTTATAAAATATGTTGTATATGCCCTGGTCAGGGAAAAATGGCCCATTTTAATTTTTCCGCATTGTAAATACTTATCCCCGTAGGCTAACATTGCAATATTTTATTCAGTCATATAGATTGCTATGAAAGAAGTTACAATATTATTCAAGAACTTTAAAGATTGTTATTGATAAAGCCAAAAACTTGCCACTGTTGAATGTATTCATCATAACAAGTACAGAAGAGAAGTTATGTACCGTTCCCTTCTGTAAACCAAAATCCAGCCTTCCAGTAGTCTCTGCTGATTGGTCAGCCTTAACAGATTAAGGGGCATGTTCTCAAGAACGTGTGATAACCATCGCAAAATCAGCCTAACGCAACTCTCCACATCGCAGCTGATCGCGGGAAAATAACGCTGTGTTAACGTGGTATTCCCAACCCGACGGCACCATGCGATAGTAGCAGAATATCGCACCAAATGTCTGCCTAAAAATTAACGCAATGCCGAAAAAATGCGAAACACTAACCCGAAAATACCTGCGACGCCCCAAATCACGATACAAAAATCAATGACAACCAGCTACAGGCTTGCAATTCCCAAGCGTCATGCGGAAAAATGCACTATAAAAGCAAAAAAAAAGAACACATCAAAACCAAATCAAACTGCTTAGCACCATGGATGCACCCAGACCGAGTGCAGAGGACAACCTGAACCCCGAAAGCCCAATGGAGGACCAGTCCGGAACCCTGTGAGGAAGAGGAAGACAGGTTTCAGGCCGCAAGATGATCGGATCATCGTCACAGAGGTGATAAAACAATACAAACAACTGTTCATCACCTCCAATGCATCATTGCCAACACAAACGGAAAAATGGCAGTCCATCGTCACCAACCTGAATGCAGTCGGAGTGTCGAGGAGGTCGATGGAGGAGGTCAAGAGGAGCTGGCATGAAGTGCACAGCCAAACCAAGGAGAAACTCGCTGCCAACAGGAAGGCAGCAAAGGCGACTGGAGGTGGGAGTCTTGCGCCACAGGAGGAGCTGGGTGAGCTGGAGGAAATGGGGGCCACAGTCATCAGTGTGGAGATGGTGCAAGGGGTTGGGGGTCTGGACACAGCTCGATATGACCTGACCCAACAGCAACAGGGTGAGTAACGACCAGGGACTGGGGGGACAGGGGGAGACGGGCACAATGGCACACATGCACAATCATGAGCAGCACACTGCACAACCACAATAACTGTGGAACATGTCCCTGATACCCTTGGCACACTGCAGCACACATAGAAACACCAAGTAGGCCCCCGTCCACAATGTGCACAAATGGGCCCCCCTCCATATCACCAATGCCACTACCTACCCCTTCACATGTCCTGAATCCAGAAAAGCAGCGGCTCCGTGAGCCACACTGACACTGCAAGTGACACTGCATGACAGATAGCATGGCTGCAGTCACAATACATGACATGGTGCATGAGACAACATTGAGGTGGCTGAGTGTGCACCACATCTGTAAAGGAGCGGATCACACTCTGACAAATCCACGTGCACATACAACCCATGACGTCAAAAACACATCTGCAGACAAACAATGCACAAGAGAACAACATTTGTCTAGAAGCACAATTGACCCAAGTCGCAAACATCCCATCACCCGAAGGGATAAGGGGCCACCAAATCAGAGCTGCAGGGGTGACTCTCTAACAATGCAGCACACACACATAGCAATCACAGTACATCAACGTGGACGACAATGGGGTACAAAGTGCAACCCTTACACCACAGGACAGAGGACACAACTGATGCCGCTTGTGCATAGAAACTGGCCAATCACATCTGGCATTGGATGACACTGTGAGATCATAAGGTACGAGTAAAACCACACATCTGTCATGTAGTTGAAATGTCCACTGCCTCACATCAAATAGCCAGTCCTAATTTTAAGACTTTCGGTATTCACAGAAGGCATTTAGGAATCCTAAAGTTAGGACTCCTAACTTCTATGAATACCGAAGTGAGTAAGTGTCTTCTGTGAATACCAAAATGAGTAAGTGCCTTCTGTGAATACAAAAATGGTAATAAGTTTAGGATTTTGTCTTAAGTTAGTTCTGTGAATCGGGCCCACAGTCTGGATCACAGAGGTGGAGCTGTCAATAGGGACTCACCCCCAATACACAAGTGTCAGTCAAACTCTCCCTGTGTACGGACAATGCACATGTAGGCACATGATTTCTCTTTATAATCAACACTCATCACAGTTGTACACTAGTGTAGTTGCGTAGACTTTATTAGCATGTTAGTGTCAGTACGGAGAGGGCAAGGGCCACAACATGCAGACCAATGTTTAAACCACTTACAGACAGCTCACGGACATGTTGAGGTGCAAGAAATGGAGTGGCAAGAATGAACACAAAACATCACAGATGTTGACAGTCACAGCCCACCTTGCATTGCTGAATGCGTCATGTGATGTTTGGCGTCTGCTCTTTGCCCCGTGTCAGGGGACACGACTCACAGCCCATTGGATCTGCATAGTGCTGTACCACCGGACTGCGCCGACTGTGTGCTCTGCTGACAGTGAGCAGGTGAAAGGGTACTACAAGGTCACATGTCGTACTACATTGCCATGTGTGTACTCTCCCCCCAGCAGTTTCTCAGATTTTGGAACGTTGCAAAATGACGCTGTGCAGCCTCGCCAATGGGACTGCATCACCTTGCACAGGTATGTGTACACACACGTAGGTCCACGCACATGCATTCTGAGTTCAGGCGAAGGCAGACATGTCCACTGTTGTGGTGGGATATGGGTCCAATCCTTCAAGATGCTACTAGGTGTGGGGACCTGTGCTGTGGGTGACAGTCAGTTATGGCTGCAGGAATGTAGTTGCTCGTCCATGAATGCGAGCGCAGCTTCATGGGAAATCTGTTCCAAGAGTACATCGTTGTCGAGTTCAAGGAACATGAGGGCGATCCAATCCATTAACTGGTCTGGGCAGCTGTGCTCTGTCCACTTCGTTTCTCCAATCTGCAACACAGCCCAATAGAGGAGCACCTCGATATGGTCACTGCACACAAGGAGTTGCGCAATTTCCCATGCCCAACTGCCTGCACAGAGGCAAAATATCGAGGCATCCCATGCATGGGAATCACGTTTACACTCCTGTTCGTGGGCCAACAGGGGGCGCACCCACAAGTCACAATCCAGTTCAGCTACTGTTGTGTTGGATAGGCAGACATCCATGGGCCACTCGAATGTGCATGATTGACAGTGGAACCAGGGCTGGACGCAGGTGACATACGCAAGACGGAAACTCAGACGGAAACTGATGTGCAACACTGCCAGTGGCAGTGATCCCAACAGATGCAGCATTCATGCACGGTGCAGTTCCACATGACAGGGGTTGTGCATGTGCCCGGTATTGCCAGACATTGCCTTTGTTGGTCTCGTAGCACCGGCACCCTTCTGAGAGGCGGCAGTTATGTGGATGATATGCCACTGCTCAGAACAATGAGTCGTATTTGTGTGCAACGTTTGGACGTATGTTTTTTTTTTTACTTAAGTGTCAAGGGTATCCCATGCAGGTGTACCTCAAGCAGTGACAAGTGTGTGCGGGGTGCGGACAAGTTGGTCTTTCATTCGCATAGTTTGTGGTGTGGGAGTCGTCAGGTTCTGGTATGGTACTTCTCGCAGGGAGTGCTAGCCGAATTCAAGGCCAAGGTCGGGGGTTCAGCTGTCCTTCTGCCTTGTGTATTGAGACAAAGGGGCTTTCATACTTAATGTTAGTCTGACTACTGCTTGCATTTTTTAAATGTGATGTGGCCTTCACGTTGCAATTCATGTCAGGCCTTTGACTTAGTGTGCAACAATAGCGATACACACACAACAGTTGTCATGTATGAGCCAAGAGCTGGATTGGCCTTGCGCTCCTTGTACAATGTCTCTCTTTCTCTCTCACCCTCACTCTCACTCTGTTTCTCTCACTCTCTCTATCTCTATATCCCTCTACCCTTTGCTCACTCTTTCTGTCCTTTGATGAGCGCATGACACACTTTCTTATCTGGGATTTTGTTTTGCAGGCTGTGACTTACAGATTGTCCTGAGTAGACCCGCCATGACACTTCAGAATGATTGCTTTGTGTTTATTCAGAATAGAACAAATTATTTGGGAATTATAAGATGAATGTATGATTCTGATTTTTATGACCACACATGTTTGTTAGGTGTTTTAAGTGTGCAACATCAGGCACATTGTTTTGATCATGATTTTGTAACGTTGATGTGACATATCTTTGTCTGGGGGGTGACCGGAGTGGGGCCACAGGGGGCTTGGGGTCCTGGGGGGGGAGGCGATGCCCTTTTGGGGCTATGGGATGCATGGTCAGTGGTTCCATGGCATCTGTTGTTTTTCAGGTGTGGCTCTGGGCTGAGCTCCCTTTGATGGTGCAGGTTGTTGTCCGACTTTGCACCAGGTCAGAGCAGGTGTTAGTTTCCTGCTGCTAACGCGCCTTATTGCATGTTTTGTGATCTTATCACCAATCGGGCTGGTCGTTGAGAATGTTGTGGAGTGGTGTTGTCAAAGGGTTTTGCACGGGAACGCCTCTTCTGCAAATCTTTAGCGTTAGTTGCCGGGGTCATCTGCGGCGATTTGTTTTGCGACTGCTATCGCAAATAACCTGGTAATATGAGCTGTTTGCACCAGCTTGTGAATGGGGCGATAAATCTATCGCGACTTTGGCTGCGATAAAGTGCCGTTAACTCGGCGATTGCTCCTTGAGAGTATGCCCCCAAGCCAGGCTGGTTTGATAAGGTGAAAAGTGGCCTGGCAGGAATAGTGCTTATTTGATGGCAAGAGCTCTGAAGCTGAGGAGGATGGGTCCTACAGATGGGGCTGGATAAATCAAACTGAGCTCAAAGAAAGAACAGATTAGTAAGGAATGCCAGGGCCACCGTCCACCATATACTGTGCCAAAGCCAGTTGACAGGTTTAAGAACAGGAATTTGCAGAGGTTAGGGGGAGGAGAGCTAATGGGTATGAGCTACGCTATGGGTTGGTACAGCTAGCTCTTACTCCTCTGGGGAGAATTCATCCATGTTAGATTTTTGGAAGTGCAGTACTTTGTGGGACAAGAAGGTGCCAGACTTCGGAGGAAGTTGACATTGTTTCAGGTTGCATCCAGCATCTTGTTGGACAGAGGTGCCCCCTGCTTTTTGCCACAGAACACTGAATAAATATCTGAGGGCTGCATTGTCTCTTAGATTTGTTGCCTGAAACTACAAGGAAAAGAAGGACGTGAATCTGAGTTTGCACCCATAGGCCTGGACTCTGAATGACTGGGCCTGCTGCATAATTTGGTACTACAGACCTGGGGCTGTGCCTTGCTTCACAAAAAATTAAATAGTAGACTCCCTGCAGCTGCAGGTTAACAGAGCCCACCTGTATCATCTCCACTAAGAGTCTCTATCCTGGAGTGCGGCCAGTGGACTTTTAAGGATTTGACCCAGTGCATTGTGGAAATTGTGGTCCAGGCCTTTCAGAGACCATCCAGGAGATTCCAGACCTTTGGATTTGTGTTTTGGACTCTTTGAACATACAAGGATACCTTCAGGAAGCCCCTCCTGAAGTTTGGAGAACTTTGGATAACTGTGAGAAGTTGGCCTGGCATATGCTGGTCACTAGTTATAGTGGCCACCTTGCACCAGTCCAATTCGACTCTTATGGTAGATAGGTTTAAGACAACCTTTTTAAAGAAAGCTATCCTAGTTGTAGCTGTGGAGAGCAGCCTTCAGGCTAAGTCTCAGAGGAATATAAAGCAGCTTGTTCTACCTTATAATCTCTTGAATTACCAAATGAAAGGACACCACACAGGTATATATATCAAATATATATGTACTTATTGCTAGACACACTCTACTAATCTCTTTATGAGATTAGAAGTCAGGAACATATGCAAATATCAACGTTTCACAATAAGTTAAGCACAAATATGGCTGGGGCGCTAGGGGCGTACCAGTCCATATACTAAAAAAAGAGGTTTAGGAATGTCGACTTGCTGAGGGACAAGGCCTAGGGCCTGTAGAATCGCTGGGGCTTCACTAATCCACCCAAGGCAGGTAAGTAAAAGACCCATGGGAGACGCGTGCAGTGTGAGAACACAGCCGCGGGTTCCCTATTGATTTCAATGGAGCAAGTCGTGGTTGGATTTTTAAAGTTTTAGGGTACTTCGAGGAAGTATACAAGCAAGCCACTTGAGGGCCAACACACACTAGGGCACCGGAGTGCATGAGTTACCTCACCCAGGGAAGCCGTCTGCATAGGTGTCTTTTGGTGTCGGGTCGCGTCTCTGTTTTCTATGGAAGCCAAAGAAGATTTTGCTGTTTGCGAAGACTGGAGAAGTGTCCGGTTGTAGTGTTTCACTATTGTGTCCCTGCGTGGACACCGTATCATTGTGCGCTCTCGGGTGTCACCTCTGGGCACCCGTATCGTGAGTGAGGTCACCAGCTGTCAGCTGCCGTTGACAGTTGACAGCTGATCACCCTGCCACCTGCACGTTGTTCTGCGTCCAGGGTTTCCCCCTGGACCCGATGTTGGTAATTAAGAAATAAATGCTTCAGCTTACTACTTCTGGTCGGCGTCTTCCTTTACAAAGTGGCGACGAGGACCAACAACGGAATACCCACGCAAGGAATTAAAATTACGAGAAGTTTTACATTAGACAGCAAAAGAAATTAAGAAACAACGGTGCACCTCTTCGTTGCAGGTTCAAGTAATTTATTCTGAGGAAAACCTTTGTAATATTGAGGTCATACGGAATTTCAAGCCTGAATGCGTTGATTATCTTAAAAGAAGACTGTAGTATATGCAAGTTACTTTGGTGAAGAAACGGAGTGCGTACACTACTGTATTCAACTGAAAAGGAGAAAGAAGTATTTCTCTTCATGCTGCAAATGGTAACAGAAAAATAACGAACTGTCAACGAACTGTCAACCGCCACTTTGAACAGCTGAACAGCGCGTCATCTCTGTCGTTCCTGTGACGACATCACGCACAATCTACAACGTGGCGGCCATTTAAAAAAAAAAAAGGGAAGTCTGCGTTCCAGCGTACGTTCACTGAACGTGTGTGCCATTTTAAGGAAGGAAAACATTGCGCACAGCCATGGCAACGAAGCGTACTTGAGTAGCGCGTGACTCCTCTTTTGGTTATACCGGAGTATGAGCGTTTATTCTGCACGTGATCCACCACGAAGATAAACACATGTAACCTGGTGCTAATAACAAGGAATCAATACTGCTGAAAGTAAAAACAACATTATAGAATAAACCATTGTGTTTGAACAGCATGAGAACTTTGAGAACCTAGTTGAAGTAAAAAAAAAAAAAAAAAAAATATTAAGTACTGAATTACCTTCCAAATTGAAAATAATATTACAAAGCACAATTCCACTATTACTCATTTCATTCAAGTTGTTCTAGCAGCACAGCGATAAAAGCTAACACTTAAACTGTTCAGGAAGTAAAATGGCTACAGGATGCATATGGAATTTATCTCCTCCAGAAACATTTCTACGTGGTGGTGGAGAACCAACACTAAAATGGGAGGAATGGAGAGAATATTTTTTAAATTATATCTCAACCTTGGAGGAGGAGGATGAAGTGAAGCCTGAAAGGAAATACAAGATGTTAATGCATTGTCTCGGGGCAGGAGGCATAAAAGTTTATAATTCAATAAACAAAAAGTGAGGGCAGAAAATGAAGGAGATGTATTTTTGAATGCTATTGACGACCTGAACACATACTACAAACCAACCGTATGTGTGGGAGTGGATCGTTACAAGTTCTTCCATCGCAAACAGGGTAAAGAGGAATTAATTGATGACTATGTCTCTGTATTGAAAAATCTAGGGATAAACTGTAGATTCGGAGCGCTCCATGATGAGTTTATAAGGGACCAGATTGTGATGCAAGGGTCGAATGAGAATATTCAAGACAACTTATGGGCGAAGGGAGAGTATCCACTACAGAATATAATTGATATAGCGCGCAAGGCAGAGTTAACAGGTCGTTGCGCAAAGGCAGTCCTAACAGAAAATAAAGACAAAAAGGATGGTGAAAATGTTAACAGAGTTTACGACCAAAAAACGAAGTCTAATCAGAATTGGAGACAGAAAGAATCCAAGCCACCGTTCAGGAGAGATGAAAGACAAAAGTGGGGACAATGTTACAGATGCGGCAGTAGTTCTCACCTGGCGAATGACTTGAAATGCCCGGCACGAGACGCAAAATGCACAAATTGTGGCATCAGAGGTCATTTTTCAAAAGCATGCAATAGGCGGAAGTCTAAGCAAATAAGGATAGTGGACGGTTCCGATGAGTATGAACAAGAAGAAACAAATGATGAAAACATGAACATGTTCATTTTAAATATTGATGAGGAACAAGACGTAGGAACAAATGATGGAAATGCAACAAAAACGAAGAAACCGATTTGTAATATGACTATTGGTGGAATAAAGATGAGCATCGTTGCAGACTCAGGGTCGCCCTACACGATAATAAATGAGAAGGTATGGTTGGAAAAGTTCAGAGATGTAATTGGAGGTCACTTGAAGAGGCCAGATATAATCATAAAGTCTTTCACAGGTGAGCGAATAGATGTCTGTGGATACAGAGACTTAAAATTTGAATTCAAAGGCAGAGAAACCGCAGGAAAATTGTATGTTGCAAAGGTTGGACCATCAGTCTTGGGGTGGAAAGACCAGGGAAATTTGGGTATAATGTTAGATCCAACAAAGAGTGACCCAGTACTGAGTGTGACGGAATTCAATGACCCGGCAAGTTCTCTAATGAAAGAATACCCCAAAATTTTCAGCGGTAAAGTAGGTGCTTTGGTTGGATACCAACACAGAATAAGACCTAAGCCAATAAATATACCGGTGGTGCACAAAGTGAGAAACATACACTTCACCGTAAGAAAAGAGGTGAAAGACCAACTTGATAAACTTCTTGAGGAAGGTATAATTGAGAAAGTGGAAGCGTCAGAGTGGGTTGCACCCTTGGTGATTGCGAAACGAGCCGATGGCAAAATGAGACTATGGGCCTCATGTAGGTAGCCAAATACCGGTCGGTAACGGCCGATTTTCGGTAAATATGCCGTTACCGACCGGTATTCAGACAAGTGAGATGTAGGAGTCCAAAAACCACTATTCGGTAAATATGAGGCGGTAAATACCGATTCATAGTTACCGAATTCTAAAATACCGATTCATATTTACCGAATACATTATTAACGAATCGGTAAATATGAAGTGGTAAATATGAAGTGGTAAAAATTTAAAATGACATGTAGGAGCAGTCGGTAATTAAGAAATCCAGGAAAATCGGTAAATAAGAGTCGGTAATTAACACGGATGGAAAGCAGGTGGTAACCATCAACAATGCACATAAGCAATCCCAAAATGCAACAGCGTGGACAACATGGCCGCCATGTACGTCATTGCAAGGCGCCTACGTCTACAGGCAGCAGGACTGAGGGTGTGGCGACGGGAGGAACAAATCTACAGACAGCGCATCACACTATTCCAGCTGACTGATGCAGAGATACATGAGAGGTACAGGCTACACCCCGAAACCATCATGGACTTAATCAGGGACCTTCACCCACTCCTGGACCAGCCAATAAGAAGGGCGCACGCCATACCCCCACATGTGCAGGTGCTCTGCAGCCTACATCTGTTGGCATCCGGCAGTTATCAGGTGGTGATAGCTGCGGTGGGTGGGGTATCCCAGAGTTGCCTGTCACGTTTCTTCAGGAAGTTCCTGGATGCCATGATGCAGAGAATGCACCACTACATAAGCTTCCCAAACACACAGGCTGCACTGCAGAAAACAAAAACAGACTTTTATCACATGGCACAGTTCCCCCATGTCATCGGCTGTATTGATGGTACACACATCCCAATCTGTCCACCAGCTGAGACAGAGCACATCTACAGGAACAGGAAGTCCACCCACTCCATCAATGTGCAGGTGATCTGTGATGCAGGGAACATCATCACAGATATTGTTGCAAAGTTTCCTGGGAGCACCCACGACTCTTACATCTTCCAGAATAGTGGGATCTACACACGACTGAGAGCCGGAGAATTCGGAGAGGGATACCTGCTGGGTAAGTAACAGTGACGCCCCTTGAAACCTGCAAATCAGAGTGTATAGAGGCATGTAACTGATGGTTCCCTTTTACTCATCCAGGCGACAGTGCATATGCATGCCGTTCATTCATCCTCACTCCCTACCTACACCCAGCAACCCAGAGTGAGAGACGATACAACGTGGCCCACAAATCTACACGCAATGTGGTGGAGCGCACGTTTGGACTGCTGAAGAGCAGGTTCCGCTGCCTCCACAAGAGCGGAGGCGCACGCCAGTACAAACCCATCACCTGCTGCAAGATAATTGCCACTTGTGCAATGCTGCACAACCTTGCCACGAAAAAAGGTACAGATGTGGAACTAACATATTTTGAGGACAACGAGGATGAGTCAGGCCAGCCAGAGGGCAGCGCAGCTAGAGTGCCAACTGCAATCGATGGGAGAGAGAGACGGGCAGAGATCACATGCAACTATTTCTGAGTAAGTGAGGGGACACAGCGAGTTGTGAGAAGTCATGACGTAGTTTAATGTGGCACCACGCCATGAACACATGAACAGGCCAATCTGGCAATATGCCATCTATACAATGAGTATGTCCAGGGTTACGTCACCCAATGGCAAGTGGATAAGCAGGGCCACATCAATGTTTGCGCATACGCGCTGCAGTGGTGGATTGCACGGCCTGTGCATCCTCACTAGAGCCAACCCCAAGCCGCCTGCTGCTCATGCGTGCTTCTGGGACGGGGGGTGTGATGCTGCTGCTGGTGTCGATGCTCTCCGCAGCATCCCCTGCAGCAGTTGTCGACGCCTGACTAGTCAATAGCACCCCTAGTGCACTTGTCACCTGCACCATCCCCCGAGACAGGTCGCTGCAGCACTGTGTTAGGCCCTCCTGCATCGTCACAGAGCGCCGGCAAAGTAGGGAAGTCGCAGTTGCCAGACGGTTGAGTGCCCTGCTGGTAGTGTCCCTTCTCTGGCGTTCCCGGCGCCGTGCTTCGATGTCAGCATCTAATTTGCTGCACAACTGCTGGATTGACTGGGACATGTCCCGAATGCCCGCAGCCATGCCGCCAATGTTTGTGTCCATGTTGACTAAGCTTGTCCTCATCACCCGCATGTGCCTCTGGACTGACATTACTGCCTTTGATTGCAGGCGCTGTTGCTTCAACATTTGGCCCTCGAGCCCCAAGAAGACACCATGGCCGTCAGTGGGTGCTGGTGGACTCTGGACACGCGACCTGCGGCGCCCTCTTGCTCCCGTCTGTGCTGCCTGTGAGGTGTGGGGCACAGTGGGATGGCTCCCTTCCTGGGGCCCGGTGCGGTCTTCTGGGCCCATGCTGTCGTCTGACGAGGTGTCTAAGGCTCGTAGCCTGGCTGCTGGACGCCTCCTCATTCTCACACCTGCAAGCGGAGATGTGGCCGGTGAATCGAACATGAGTGGCGATGCTGGCTCTGGTGGTGGTGATGCTGGCTCTCGGTGAGGTGATGCTGGCTCTGTGTGCGGCGAGGCTGGCTGCGTAGGTGGTGCGACTGCAAGTGGGCCTGCTCCCTGGTCTGAACTCGTGCTGGCTAGAGGTGATTTTTGTGGCCGGTGTGCCGTCTCCCCTGCAGCATGCCCTGTACTGCATGATGTCACATCTGTGGACAGAAAAACAACATTGGCTCAGTGTCCCCGAAGGGCTGCATTGCAAGCGTCACAATAAATCATTTCACATTCCAATCTGTCCTCTGTCTCCTTGTGCCTCGAGTGCGTGACATGCCTTGTTGCCCTGTGACATTTACGTCATGGTTAGTGTTGCCCTGACTACATCTCCCGGAATGCATTGCCTGTCTGCACTGACACGTGTGGACTGCAGTGTGATTCTCGTTTCACAATGGGGGATGTGGGATAGGGGTAGGGGCGGCTACATTGCTGTGCTTTCGTCTTACCTTGCTGTGTTGCGGCTCTGGCAGAGCTGTCGGCGTCCCCAAGACCCACGACGCTCTCTTGCTCGAGTGTGGCCGCCACCAGCTCCTCCAGTTCGGTGAGGGCAGGTGCCCTGTTGGTTCCACCTCCGGTCTGGCTGGCCTCCTTCTGGATGTCGCCCATCTTCCTCTTGGTCACAATCCTCAGGTCATACCAGCGCTTTTTGAGGACCTCAATGTCCCTGTGGGTCACTCCCACAGCATTGACCTGCGCCTGGATGGCCAGCCATATGTTGCGCTTTTCGGCCTCAGGCACTTGCAGGGATTGCCTCCCAAACAGCTTCTGGTGCTGCTTCACCACCTCCTCCACCAGCACCTGGAGTTCCTTGGGGCTGAATTTGAGCTTCCTCCTCCTTTCCCCTCCGTCTTTCTGTGTTCTCTGGCTGGACATGCTGTTCGTTTCCCGCTCGCACATGCAACTGCTCCCTGCCTCTCCTCTGCACTCCGAGCCTCTCCAGGGTCGGCTAATTATGTACACCTGCCTGGGTGTGGCCACTTCGGCTAATTGTGTACACCTGCCTGGGTGTGGGCAGTTCCTGGTTGGGTGGGCTGTCGTTGCACAGGATTAGCTGTTTCGTCAAGTCATGTGATGTTATTTACCGAATCCGTACGTACCGATTCGGTATTTTCCGATTCGGTAGATACCACCTCGGTATTTTCCGATTCGGTAGATACCACCTCGGTATTTTCCGAATCGGTAATTATCACCTCGGTATTTACCGAATCGGTGAATTCCGATTCGTATTTACCGAATGTTACCGAATCGGTAACTGTTACCGAATTTTTACCTACATATAACTTACCGATTCTAATTTACCGATTCGGTACGGCTCGGTATTTAAGAACCGGTAATATTTATTTACCTACATGAGGCCCTATGTGTGGACCTTCGTGACCTGAATAAAAGCATAGTAGTTGAACAATACCCACTCCCAAAGATAAATGAAATGTTAGCAACGACAAAAGGAATAAAGTGGTTTTCGACAATAGACCTAAAGTCGGCGTATCACCAAGTGCCACTCCACCGTGAAAGTAAGAAACTAACGACATTTGTTACACAATTTGGATGTTATAGGTTCACGCGTGTTCCTTTTGGCCTCGCATCTGCAGTCGCGATGTTCCAGAGGCTCATGACCAACATATTTGAAGGTGTGCCAGTCATCCTAATATTCCAGGACGACATCTTAGTCATGGGTAGGACTAAGGTGGAACACGACAGAAGAGTGCATCAAGTACTCCGCATTTTGGAGGACAAGGGTTTAACTGCGGAGTACCGAAAATGCAAATTTGCGTGCACGTCTGTAAATTACCTTGGTCATTGCATTACAGGGGACGGTGTCAGTCCAAAGAGAGAACTGCTACTGGCGATTAAGGAGTCACCCACCCCCACCAACAAGGATGAGCTGAGGTCGTTCTTGGGGATGGTGGAGTTTTACTCCAAGTTCATAAAAAAATTTTCACAGAAAACTCATGAACTGAGACAGCTCATTAAAATGAGAAACAAGTTTGTGTGGACAGCAGAATGTGAGGAAAAGTTCAAGAGTGTAAAGGTTGACTTGTGCATCGCACTCCCCCTTCAGGGATTTGACTCTACCTTGAAAAACTTCGTAACCACAGATGCCAGCAACAAGGGTCCAGGGGCAGTGTTGACCCAAAAAGACACCAGCGGTAAGGAATATACTGTCGCATTTGCCTCACGTTCACTCACCCCTGCCGAGGAAAACTTTTCAGTCATCGAACGAGAGGCCTTGGCATGTGTGTGGGCTTTGGAACGTTTCAGACATTTCGTGTGGGGCAGGAAGGTGACATTATGCACTGATCATAAACCTCTGACGAAAGTGCTAACAACAAAGGGTTTATATGCTGCGTCCCCTAGACTGGCAAGACTATTGGTGCGTTTATTCAATTTCATGTACGAAGTTGAATACGTCCCCGGAGTTAAGAATGTCATAGCCGATTTTTTGAGTAGGATGCCTGTAGGTAAAGCAAGTGAAGATGAAGAAACAAAAATGGAGGAGAATGCCATTGCTGGCGTATTGGATCAAGCAGGCGGAATAACCAGGGAGGAATGGTTAAAGGAGCAGGAGAAAGACGAGATACTAAGCAACGTTGTACAGATGATCAAGACTGGTTGGATGCAAAAAACAAAACTTACTGATGAGTACAAAGCATTCTGGGAAGTAAAGAATGAATTATCATATGAAGACAAGTTCATTTTAAGAAGTGGAAAATATGTCCCACCTTGCACAATAAGGAGTAAAATACTGAAGTTGTGTCATGAAGGACATTTAGGAATTGTAAAAACTAAAGGAAGAGTAAAAGAAATGTACTGGTGGCCTGGCATAAATTTGGACATAGAAAGAACGGTAAGGGAATGTACCTTGTGTGTTAACTCTGACAAGTCACAAGTGACTTACCGACCACCTTTGTGGCCATTACCCATACCAGGAATGCCAAGGGAAAGAGTGGGAAGAGGGGTGATGGGTCCCATTCAAGACAACCATGAAAAATGGTATGTGTTGGCCATGATTGATCATTTAACAAAATGGCCAGAAGTGAGATTCACTAAGGATCCAATATCTAAGAACATCGTGAAGTTCATGGATGAGGCCTTCACCCGGGAGGGTTTACCCAAGCAGATCGTGAGCGATAACGGCACTCAATTTACCTCTGAGCTGTTTCAAAGTTACATCAAGAAAAATGGCCTGATCCATAAGACCACGTCGGTGTATCATCCTGCCGGAAATGGGGCAGTGGAGCGATTTAACAGAGTCATAAAAGGTGTAATTCAGATAGCCAACAGCAACAATCTGGATTGGAAGCAGGAAACCCTAAAGACTGTTTGGGCGTACAGAATAACCCCGTGCGAATCCACCGTCCTCAGTCCTTTTGTAATGATGCGTGGTAGAACCCCATTGTCAAGAGACAATGTAGGTTGGATAAGAAGAAGCAAGAGAATAGACTGGTCAGCTCCGCAGGTGTTGCAAAGACTAAAGCAGTCGCAGGCTTCCGCTAAAGACTATTATGACAAAAAGCACGGGAGTAAGCCTGTAAGTCTAAAGGAAGGAGATGTGGTTAAAGTAAAGAGAAGTGGGCACGTTGCCAAAGGACAGGACAAGTTCACACCTCCGTTAACAGTGCAAGAAGTCTACTGCAACTCTGCTCTACTCAGTGATGGTAGGGTATGGCATTTCTCAAATCTTGCACCATTCAAGCACCAAAGTAGTGACTCAACTACCAGCACATTCCAGGATGGAAAAAATAACAGTAAAAGAGAAAAGGAACAGAAACATCTTGGCTTTTCTGATGAGGAAACTGATTGTGAAGATAACACAAAGGACAGACCAGATAGTAGACATGGAGAGAGAGTGAGTACCGGAAATGTTGACAGACAAACACTGCTCACCACCAAGGAAGGAGTCAGACGGATGTTGCCTGCATTACCTGAACGATGTAATGTTGACCCCGTTACAACCAGTAGGTCTGGAAGACTGTTAGGGCCACCTACTAGGTTTAGAGATTTTGTTTGCACGTAACCAGTTCTTCCAATTTTCTCCCATCATCTCCCCCATCCTTTTCCACAGGAGGAAGATGTGTTGTGTTTCACTATTGTGTCCCTGCTCGGACACCGTATCATTGTGCGCTCTCGGGTGTCACCTCTGGGCACCCGTATCGTGAGTGAGGTCACCAGCTGTCAGCTGCCGTTGACAGTTGACAGCTGATCACCCTGCCACCTGCACGTTGTTCTGCGTCCAGGGTTTCCCCCTGGACCCGTTGTTGGTAATTAAGAAATAAATGCTTCAGCTTACTACTTCTGGTCGGCGTCTTCCTTTACACCGGTGGAATCCAACGCGGGATTCAAGATGAAGATGACCTGAAAACAAAAGGGACAGTGTTCACAGTCACTTGTCAGTGACCCGGGGCCAGGAAGATGGATGCCCACGGAAGTCGGGTTATTTCAGGTGATCAAGGTTGTTTTGACTCCTCACCCACAAGGTCCAGGAGGCATCGATGATGACCAGCAGCTGGATTTGGAGTGTCCCACAATGTCTGCAGCTTACTAAGGTGTCAGCAACCGGATTGAAGCCAACAAGCCTTGGCAACAGCAAGTCTTGTGGAAAGTGAATAAAGTCAGTGGTGCAGACCAGCAAGGTCTGAGGGACTCACCCAGCAAGGGTGAGTGAGGACAGGCCTAGAGCAATCAGGGGAGACCTTTGGTTTGATAAGAAAGTCTTCAGGAGACCCACAAGTCAATGGGCAAGGGATCGCAAAGACTCCTCATGAGGAAATGCTTTACATGAGCACACGGTCACTCGAGACAGGGTAGGCCTCTGATTTTTGGTGCACAACCTGCTGAAGGCTTGGGCCACAAATGGTTCAATGCACAAGTTCATAGAACATCGTGAAGGGGTTGAACTTAACAATAGTGCATGGTACCCAGGTATTGCTGTTCCTCGTCACTCGTGGGGTACACTCGCATCAGCTCTGCTGGGGACTCACAATGGCCGTCAAGAAGTCAGGAACTCTACTTCCGGGGCTGCATGGACTTTGGACTCCGGCGGGAGCGGAAAAGTTTGCAACCGTTGATTCAAGTTTTTGGTGCCTGCCAAGCAGGGGAATCACACCTTGACTCCAAGGGAGATTCTTCCGTCATCATAAGGTAGTGGAACATCGAAGGACCAGGATTCTTCTTGTAAAGCATCATCCAGGGATATCTAGTTTGCAATGGCAAGGGTTCCCTATCTTATACTAAAAGAAAGGGAGTGACTAGCTCTATGACCACTCCTCTGGGAGGGTCAGGGTAGGGGGTGGTTACACCCACTTCCCTTTTTCCAGTTTCATGACAGAGCAGGGACAGGTAGCCCCTGAACCGGTTTGAGCTGGCATATGCACAGAGGAGCCTACTGCTCCCCCAGTGCAGGACTTCAAAGCACTCTAGGAGTGCACCCACCCAGCCCCAATACACTAAATCCTGTCTGGAAGGTGGTGGCACCTCCCTGTGAAAGAATGTCTATTGTTGGGCCACCTCCACTGCGAGTTTCAGTCAGCAGCAGGAGGGCAGCCCAGTGTCTGTGCTGGTGGCATCCATTTTGTGATGCCAGGGCTCTTTCAGATTTCTACCGTGTTTCCACAGAGTGTACATGTCGTCCCCTCTAGAAGGTTGAGATCATACTCCCACACCAGTTACTGGTGTGGATGATTCCAAGTAGTTTGACACCAAACACGGCATGTTTTGATGCAGTCATTCCAAAGTTAGCATTTACCGGGAGGTTATAATGCACTTAAGAGTATATGGTTTAACCGCATCCACAAACAGCCACAAAGAATAGACTCTGCCAGCTGCAGAGGGGTCCTGCTCATGCAGAGGCACCCCCTCACATTGTAAACCAAGCACCCGGCCCTCAGGATTGATAGGGCCTGCCTTAGGGGTGACTGATAGGTTTATATGTGTGTGTATGGTGAGATAAAGAAACCTATACCTCAGAGAGGAGTGCTAACACTACCTCACCCAGGCTGCAGCAGCAGGCCTGCAGTGTCAGATTTAATCTGCTTCCCAGGGGTGGCATAATAAATGCTTCAGCCCCTGGTAGGCCTGTGAAGTAACTATGCCCTTGGGACCCAAGATACCATATACTAGGGGCTCATAAGGTACCACAGTATCCAATCACTAGTGCATCTAATATGCACTCCAAGTTGTTTAGAGAGAACAGAGAGGCTGGAGCCCTGATTAGCAGGGACCCAGCCAGACTATAGCCAGAAACCAGTGTATACATCAGAAAAAAAGTGGGGGCAACACAAGTGCAGATGCTACTCTCCTACACAACCCCCCCAAATGCAGGGACACTAAACTAACCTTGACCAGTTGAGTCTTTTTTTCTAAGTGGAAATACCTTGAGAGTCCATCTGCATTGGCATGTTGGGTCCCAGGTCTTTGTTCCACTGTATAGTCCATCCCCTGTAGGGAAATGGACCACCATAGCAGTTTAGGATTTTCACCTTACATCTGTTTAAGCCATAGGAGGGGCTTGTGGTCAGTCTGAACTATGAAGTGAGTGCCAGACAAGTATGGCCTCAGCTTCTTCTGGGCCCACACCACAGCAAAGGCCTCCCTCTCTATAGCTGATCATGTTTCTCTCTAGGGGTCAGTCTTCTGCTTATAAAAGCTACTGGCTGGTCTTGACCTTCATCATTCAGTTGAGACAGTACAGTCCCACACCCAGCTCAGAAGCATCTGTTTAGACAATCAAACTTTTTTGTGTAGTCTGGACTCTGTAAGATGGGGCCAGTGCACATGGCCTGCTTTAGGTCATCAAATGCCTTTTGACAGCTAGCTGTCCACTGAACCTTCTTTGGCATTTTCCTTGAGGTAAGATCATTTAAGGGGGTCACTATAGATCCATATCCCTTAACAAACCTCCTATAGTACCCAGTCAGGCCTTTAACCCCTTCGCTGTGGCGCGAATTCCGCCGCAGCGCTGGGGGGGTTTGGGGTGTTTGCGGCGCCACCATGCTCATGACGGAACCCCGCCGTCATGAGTCACGGGCGAGCTGTGCTCATGACGGCGTGGTTCCGTCACGACTCCGCCCACTGCGCTAATCGCCCGCACAGGCGGGGAATTAGCGCCGCGTGGGAGGAGCGGCCGCCAACGGCCGCACCATGACGGAACCACGCCGTCATGAGCACACGCCGCCCGTGGCTCATGACGGCGTGGTTCCGTCATGAGCGCACAAGGGGTTAAAAGGCTCTTACCTGTGTCTGGATGGATGGAGCTACACTTTCCATTATGGTCTGGATTTTGCTCTGCAATGGTTGAACCTGGCCTCCACCTACAAGGTTGCCCAGGTACACAACCTTACTCTGTCCTATCTGGCACTTAGTGGCCTTGATAGTGAGGCCTGCTTTTTGCAGGGCCTCGAAAACATTTCTGAGGTGGACCAGGTGATCCTGCCAGGTGGAACTATAGACAGCAATATCATCTAGATATGCTGAGCAATAAGTTTCCATACCTGTCAGAACTTTGCTCACCAACCTCTGAAAAGAGGCAGGTGCATTTTGCAAACCAAAGGGCATCGCCACAAAGTGGTAGTGCCCACCAGGGGTCGAAAATGCTGTTTTGGCCTTGGCATCATCAGCTAACTTGATTTGCCAGTAGCCAGCTGTTAGGTCAAATGTACTCAGATATTTGGCTGAGGCCAAAGTATCAATGAGCTCATCTGCCCTGGGAATTGGATAGGCAGCAGTCCTGGTGACTGCAGTGAGGCCTCTGTAATCAACACAAAACCTTATTTCTTTCTTATTACCCTGGGTATGAGGTTTAGGCACAAGGACTACTGGACTAGTCCAAGGGCTATCTGAAGGCTCAATCACACCTAGTTCAAACATTTTCAGGACTTCAGTCCTGATACAGTCCCTGACATGGTCAGGTTGCCTGTAGAGTTTACTCTTGACAGGCAGACTGTCTCCAGTGTCCACCTCATGGGTGCACCAGGAAGTCTGTCTAGGGGTCAGGCTAAACATATGTCTGAACTGCTGCAGCACTTGTCTGCACTCAGTCTGCTGATGGTCAGTGAGGCTGCTTGCCAAAGCAACACCATCTACTGACCCATCATCAGGGTTCTGTGAGAGCAGGTCAGGGAGAGGGTCACTCTCCTCCTCCTGTTTCTCATCAGTTGCCATGAGCAAGCCCATGTCAGCCCTGTCAACATATGGTTTCAATCTGTTGACATGGAGCACCCTAAGGGGGCTCCTGGGAGTTCCAAGAACCACCAAGTAGGTGACTTCTCCCTTTTTCTCAACAATTGTATGGGGGCCACTCCACTTGTCTTGGAGAGCTGCTGGGGCCACCGGCTCCAACACCCACACTTTCTGTCCTGGCTGATAGACATTCAGTACAGCCTTTTGGTCATGCTAAGCTTTTTGTAGTTCTTGGCTAGCCTCCAAGTTTTTGGTTGCCTTCATCAAGTATTCAGCCATTCAGGAGCAGAGACCAAGTACATAGTCCATCACATCCTGTTTGGGAGGTTTGAGAGGTAACTCCCAGCCCTCCTTCACCAAACATAATGGACCTCTTGCAGGGTGCTCAAACAGAAGTTCAAAAGGGCTGTTGCCAACCCCTTCTGTGGAACCTCCCTGTATGCAAACAGAAGGCAGGGAAGTAAAAGGTCCCATTGTTGCCTAAGCTTTTCTGGGAGGCCTTTAATCATTCCCTTTAGGGTTTTGTTGAACCTTTCAACTAACCCAATGCATGGTGGGTGATAGGGAGTAGTGAACTTGTAGTTTACACCACACTCCTTCAACATTGCTTTTAGATACCCTGAAATGAAGTTTGTATCTCTGTCAGATAGTACCTCCTTAGGGAAACCCACTCTGGAGAAAACTCCAATGAGGGCTCTTGCCACCACAGGGGCTGTGGTGGTCCTAAGGGGAATTGCTTCTGGGTACCTGGTGTCATGATCGACTACCACCAGGATAAATCTGTACCCAGGTGCTGTTAGAGAGTCAAGGGGACCAACAATATCAATCCCTACCCTTTCAAAGGGTACCCCCACCACAGGTAGTGGTAACAGGAGGGCCTTTGTTGTGCCACCTGACTTGCCACTGGCTTGGCAAGAGACACAGGAGCGACAAAACTCCTTGGTGTCCTCTGACATGTGGGGCCAATGAAACTGTGGAACAAGCCTATCCCAGGTCTTGTTTTGGCCCAAGTATCCTGCCAGTGGGATATCATGTGCTAGGGTCAAGAGGAACCCCCTAAACTTCTGAGGTATTACCAACCTCCTGGTGGCTCCAGGGGTAGGATCTCTAGCCTCAGAATATAGGAGTCCCTCATCCCAATAAACGTTATTGGACCCACTAGCACTCCCAGCAGCCTCAACAGCAGCCTGCTGTCTGAGGGGTTCAAGAGAGGGGCAGCACTGTTGCTCCTTACTCAGATCTTCCCTGGAAGGTCCCCCTGCCCCCAAGAACTCAACCTGATCAGGCTCAAGTCCCTCTGGGGCAGTTCCTTCTTCAGGATCTGCTTCTCCTCCCTCAGGAGGGGAATCTGAGATCTGAGACAGAGGGGAAGGCACTGCCTTGACCCTACTGCTCCTCCTCTTGGGTAGCATCTGGTCCATAGTTTCAGGATCCAGAGCTGGTTCAGTTTTATGCATTTTGGCCTGTGACCTAGTCACAGCAAATACCTCTGCAGGTATGCCCAATATCTCAGCATAAGTCCATAACTCTACTTCAGACCAGGCTGAAGTTTCTAGATCAATGCCCAATAGACATTCAACAGGGAGGTCTGCACTGACTACTACCTTCTTGAGGCCAGTTACCCCTCCCCAGGAGAAATTCACAACTGCCAGACTATGGTTGGTCCACCCATTGCTTGCATTGGTAACCTGGTACATTTCGCCCAGGATGATCTGTCCAGGGTCCACAAGATCCTCTGCCACCATGGTGACACTAGCTCCTGTGCCCCTGAATGCCAAAGCCTGTTTGCCATTTATTACAGGCTGCTGTTTGTATTTGCCCAGATTACTGGGGCTCACTAGGAAGGACATGTCAATGTCTCCCTCACAAACCAGCAATGCCTGAGTGGGTGCTCTGACTAGGCCAGAGTCAACGTCAGAACCCAGGGTCAACCCTACTACACCCTTATTCTGAGTATTACCTCCATCAGTAGCTGCACTAGGGGGAACAGTCGCCTTAGGGGCAGGAGTGGTGGTGGTTTGGTCTTTGGACTTGGTACAATCAGAAGTCCAGTGCCCTTTCTGTTTGCAGAATTTGCACTAGGGCTTCTTTTGGCCTTTTCCCTTTGTAGACTGTGAATCCCCACCAAATGCAAATTGTTGGGGCCCTTGTGAAGACTTCTAGTCTTTTGACCTATCCCCACCTTTCTCAGAGCCCTTAGGATCCTGCTTCTTAGTGTCACCCCCTTGGTTCTGGGTTTTCTGCCTCACCCTGGTTCTGACCCATTTGTCTGCCTTCTTTCCCAATTCTTGGGGAGAGGTCAGATCAGAGTCCATCAGGTACTAATGCAACAACTGGTTTTGGCAATTATTAAGGATCTGTTCTCTCATCATAAGATTATACATTCCCTTAAAATCAGGAACTCTGCTACCAACCAGCCAACCCTCCAGAGCCTTGTTTGTACAATCAACAAAGTCAATCCAGTTCTGATTCTGTGCTTTTTGGGTGTCTCTGAACTTCAACCTGTACTGTTCAGTGGTTATGCCAAACCAATCTATTAATGCACTTTTCAGGACATCTTAATCATCAGCATCCTCTTCTCTAACAGTGAGGAGCTTGTCTCTACCTTTATCTGAAAAAGAAAGCCACAAGATTGCTGCCCACTGTTTCTGGGGGGCCTGTTGTACTTTACAGGCCCTCTCCATAGCAGTTATCTACTTGTGGATATCATCCCCACTCTGGTAGGATGGAACAACCTTGGACAGGTTCCTATGGTCTGGGATATTATCTCTGATTCTAGGGACACTGTTGCTGCCACCAGGGGTTTCTAACCCCTCTTTCCTGGAAGCTCTCTGGAGCTCCAAGGCTTCTTTACCTAATACCAACTGCTTGGCCTTAAGGGCAGACCTTGCTTCCTCATACTGCAGCAGTTTGTACATTCTTTCAGTGGAGGTCTCTCTTCTATTAAAGTATGAGCTCCTCTGGTGAACAGATTATCTTCCAGATTGATATGAGTGGTCAGATTCCCTTGAAGGGGACCTAACCCTCTCTTCTACTCTGTCAGTTCTCTTATGGAGAATTCTTCTGTTCTGTTCAGACCCTTCTGGATCCGGCCCTTCAACCACAGAGTCCTGGTCATCATGATTTTCATCACCTGACCCAGACACTGTAATCGACCCACTCCCTGATTCAGATCTGTTAGCTCATAAAGCCAACCTCAGATCATCTGCTGTCAGCAGATCTATCAGGCCTAGTGTGGAGGGACTCTGTCCTAGCTTCAGGTGTCTTGCAACACACATGGCCTTCAGGTCAAAGAAGGTCATGTCCTTATACTGAGGCTGGGTGAACCCACTGGCTCCACCCTTTGAGGGCATTCTAGTGTTGTGCAGTGTTGTACTATCTATACTAGTTTGTGGTCTACTGATCCTTGCTTGAGCTGTAGCAAGGGTGTGCTATCCCTTCACTCACAGCTCTAAGTTCAGTAGAACTTGCTGATATTAAGCTTTACTTTATATGTACCTTGAGTACCTTTAGTGGTTTTCAGTTAGTAATTCAAATAGAGATTTTCTGGTAAAACAATGGCAAGCTGGAATCCCACCCGCTGCCCACCAATGTGAGAAGTTGGCCTGGCATATGCTGGTCACTAGTTATAGTGGCCACCTTGCACCAGTCCATTTCGACTCTTATGGTAGATAGGTTTAAGACAACCTTTTTAAAGAAAGCTATCCTAGTGTAGCTGTGGAGAGCAGCCTTCAGGCTAAGTCTCAGAGGAATGTAAAGCAGCTTGTTTTACCTTATAATCTCTTGAATTACCAAATGAAAGGACACCAAACAGGTATATATATCAAATATATATGTATTCATTACTAGACACACTCTTCTAATCTCTTTATGAGATTAGAAGTCAGGAACATATGCAAATATCAACGTTTCACAATAAGTTAAGCACAAATATGGCTGGGGCCCTAGGGGCGTACGAGACCATATACTAAAAAAGAGGTTTAGGAATGTAGACTTGCAGAGGGAGAAGGCCTAGGGCCTGTAGAAACGCTGGGGCTTCACTAATCCACCCAGGGCAGGTAAGTAAAAGACCCACGGAAGACGCATGCAGTGTGAGAACACAGCCACGGGTTCCCTATTGATTTCAATGGAGCAAGTCGCGGTTGGATTTTTAAAGTTTTAGGGTACTTCGAGGAAGTCTACAAGCAAGCCACTTAGAAGGTAAGTCATTTGAGGGCCAACACACACTAGGGCACCAGAGTGCACAAGTTACCTCACCCAGGGAAGCCGGGTGCATAGGTGTCTTTTGGTGTCGGGTCGCGTCGCTGTTTTCTATGGAAGCCAAAGAAGATTTGCTGCTTGCGAAGACTGGAGAAGTGTCCGGTGGAATTCAAGGCTGGAATCAAGATGAAGATGACATGAAAGCAGAAGGGACAGTGTTCACAATCACTTGCCCGTGACCCGGGGCCAGGAAGATGGATGCCAACGGAAGTCGGGTGATTTTAGGTGATCAAGGGTGTTTTGACTCTTCGCCCACGAGGTCCAGGAGGCATCGATGATGACCAGCAGCTGGATTCAGAGTGTCCCTCAACGTCTGCAGCATACTGAGGTGTTGGCAACCAGATTGGAGCCAACAAGCCTTGGCAACAGCAAGTCTTGTGAAAAGTGAATAAAGTCAGTGGTGCAGACCAGCAAGGCCTGAGGGACTCACCCCGCAAGGGGGAGTGAGGACAGGCCTGGAGCAACCAGGGGAGCCTTTTGGTTTGATAGGAAAGTCTTCAGGGGACCCACAAGCCAAAGGGCAAGGGATCGCAAAGATGCCTCATGAGGAAAAGCTTTACAGGAGCCCACATCACTCGGGACAGGGTAGGCCTCTGATCATCAGTGCACAACCTGCTGGAGGCTTGGGCCACAAATGGTCCAATGCACAAATTCATAGAGTGTCGTGAAGGGGTTTCACTCGACAATAGTACACTGTACCTGGGTATTGCTGTTCCTCGTCACTCATGGGGTTCACTTGCCTCAGCTCTGCTGAGGACTCACAATGGCCATCAAGAAGTCAGGAAATCTACTTCCAGGGCTGCAGGGACTTTGTACTCCGGCAGGATCTGGAAAGTTTTTGACTGTTGATTCAAGTTTTTGGTGCCTGCCAACCAGGGGAGTCACTCCTCGACTCCAAGGGAGATTCTTCCGTCTTCCAAATTTAGTGGAACATCGAAGGACCAGGATTCTTCTTGTAAAGTGTTGTCCAGGGATATCTAGTTTGCAATGGCAAGGGTTCCCTATCTTATACTAAAAGAAAGGGAGGGACTAGCTCTATGACCACTCCTCTGGGAGGGTCAGGGTAGGGGGTGGTTACACCCACTTCCCTTTGTCCAGTTTCACGCCAGAGCAGGGACAGGTAGCCCCTGAACCAGTTTGAGCTGGCATATGCACAGAGTTGCCTAATGCTCCCCCAGTGCAGGACTTCAAAGCACTCTAGGAGTGCACCCACCCAGCCCCAATACACTAAATCCTGTCTGGAAGGTTGTGACACCTCCCTGTGCCAGGATGCCTATTGTTGGGCCTTCTCCACTGCGACTTTCAGTCAGCAGCAGGAGGGCAGCCCAGTGTCTGTGCTGGTGGCATCCATTTTGTGATGCCAGGGCTCTTTCAGATTTCTACCGTGTTTCCACAGTGTGTACATGTCGTCCCCTCTAGAAGGGTGGGATCATACTCCCACACCAGTTACTGTTGTGGGGGTATGATTCCAAGTTGTTTGACACCAAACACGACATGTTTTGATGCAGTCATTCCAAAGTTAGCATTTACCGGGAGGCTATAATGCACTTAAGAGTATATGGTTTAACCGCATCCACAAACATAGACTCTGCCAGCTGCAGAGGGGTCCTGCTCATGCAGAGGCACCCCCTCACATTGTAAACCAGGCACCCTGCCCTCAGGATTGATAGGGCCTGCCTTTGGGGTGACTGATAGGTTTATATGTGTATGTATGGTGAGATATAGGAACCTATACCTCAGTGAGGAGTGCTAACACTACCTCACCCAGGCTGCAGTAGCATGCCTGTGGTGTCAGATTTAGTCTGCTTCACAGGGGTGGCATAATACATGATTCTGCCCCTGGTAGGCCTGTGAAGTACCTATGCCCTTGGTACCTAAGATACCATACAGTAGGGGCTCATAAGGTACCACAGTATCCAATCACTAGTGCATCTAATATGCACTCCAAGTTGTTTAGAGAGAATAGAGAGACTGAGGCCCAGATTAGCAGGGACCCAGCCAGACTATAGCCAGAAACCAGTGTTAGCATCAGAAAAAAAAGTGGGGGACACATAAGTGCAGATCCTACTCTCCTACAATAACTTTTGGCAAAAAGCTCCATAGGGTGACTGACCCGACCGTGAGACTCAGCTGATTACCTTCAAACTTGATCTGGACAGGATTTCAGGTTTGTCCCACTAAAACCTCCAGAACTCTGGACTTCCAGGATTTGGAAAGTCAAGCTGGTAAATCCTCTCCGAATCCGGACTGCTGAGGAGGGTCGAGCACCATCGGAAAAAAAAATTCTAGAAAGGTTTCTAAATGTGACAGTAAAATTTTGACCTGGGCCTCCCGCTTACTGAATCTGTGAGAAGTTGGCCTGGTATATGTTGTCCACTAGTTATAGTGGGCACCTTGCACCAGTCCCAACAACCCCTTATTGATGTTAGGTTAAAGACAACCTTTATTGAAAGCTATCCTGGTGGTAGCTATGGAGAGCAGCCTTCAGGCTAAGGCTTGAAGGAATGTAAAGCAGCTTGTTTTACCAGTCTATGATCTCTTGAATCGCTAAATGAAAGGCAATCACACCAAGCATGTTTATAAAATATATGTATTTATTTCTAAACTCACCTTACTAGTCTCGATATGAGGCTAGAGGTCCAAACACATAAGTTACACTTCAAATACAGTAAAATAGCACAAATACACGTTAGGCCCTAGGGGCGAGCCAAACCAGATACTAAAATAGAGGTATAAGAACCATGACTTAACTAGACACAAGGCCTAGAGCCTGTAGAATCGCTGGGACCCCAAGGAACCACCCAAGGTAGTGACACAGGGGACCCGGGGGGCCGTGTGCAGTGTGAGAACATAGTCGCGGGCTCCCATTAGCTTCTATGGGGAAAGTCACAGTTAGGGTGAGGGACACTTAAAAATGAACTAGGATCAAACCCTTTTGGCCTTAGGAAGTTCTAGGGTCAACACCCATGGGAGCACCGGAGTACTCGAGTTACCTCACCCAGGGAAGCCGGGTGCGTGGGTGTCAAATGGTGTAGGGTTGCGTCGTCGTTTTCAATGGGACCTGGCGAAGAAGACTGCTGCCGGGAAGATGCAAAGTGTCTGAAGAGATCCAAGCCTGGATCTAAGATGAGAAGAACCTGAAAGCAGAGGGGACAGAGTTTGGTTCACTAGCCAGTGACCAGGGGCAAGATAGGCGAATGCCCACCGATGTCAGGTGATTTCAGGTGAAGAAGATGAAGCTTGACTCTTCAGCCACGATGTCCAGGAGGCATCGAAGATTACCAGTAGCTGGATTTGAGCTGTCCCATGAAGGATGTCGAGTGCTGCAGTGATGGTGCCTGGATTGGACACAACAAGCCTTGGCAACAGCAACCCACTCAGAATGGAGAAAGATGCTTCGGTGCAGACCAGCAAGGTCTGAGTGACTCTCCACGCAGTGGGGAGTCAGGTCACGTCAGGAGCAACCACGGAAGCCCAAGGAAAATCAAAGTTGCCTTCACAGGGACCCAACAGTCGACAGACCAGGGATTGCAAAGGAGCCTTTTGCGGAAATGCAAGAAGTGGGCTCACGGAACACTTGTGGAGTGTCGGCCCAAAATCTTTGGTGCAGATACTGCTCATGGTGTGGGCTACGAGTATTCTAAAGCACAACTTTGAGAGATATCGGGAAGTCAATGCACTTGCATATGTGCACGGTGACCAGGAGTTCTGGTTCCACGTTACTCACAAGGGCTGCGGGTGTCAGCTTTGCTGGGGACTCGGGTCGGCCTCTGAGAAATCTGGAAATCCTCTTCCTGGGCTGCAAATACTTCAGAGTCCGGCGGGAGCTTCGGAGATGCAGACCAGCAATTGCTTTGTTGGTGCCTGCCAAGCAGGGGAGTCACTCCTTGACCCCAAGGGAGATTTCTTCAGTCCTCTAATCTTCGGTAGAGCGTCAAAGTTCCAGGATTCAGTTGAAGAGTTTTGTCCAGGGATATCTAAAGTCCTGTTGCTAGGGGTTCATTACTTATACCTAAGAAAGGGGTTGGACTAACTCAGGGGACCCACCTATGGGAGGGTTTGGAAAGAGGGGTGGCTACACCCATTTCCTTGGCCAGTTTCATGCCAGAGCAGGGGCTGGAAGCCCCTGAACCAGTTTGAGCTGGACTATGCACAGGGACGCCAAATGTGCCCCCAGTGCAGGACTTCAAAGCCCTCAGAGAGTTCTCCCACCCAGCCCCAATACACATCAGCCTGTCTGGGAGGTGGTTACACCTCCCTGGGATAGGAAACCTATTGACCAGGCCTCCCTGCTGGAGTTTCGGTCAGCAGGAGGAGGCCAGACCTGTGTCTGTGAATGCAGCATCCATTTTGTGATGCCAGGGCTCTTTTAAGTTGGTACAGGGTATACCGGTGCTGTCATGTCTCTCCCTTTAGAAGGGTGGGATCATACTCCCACATCAGTTATTCATGTTGGGGGATGATTCCAAGGTGTTTGACACCAAACACAACATGTTTCCGTGCAGCCAGTCCAAAGTTAGCATTTAACATTTTTTTTATAAAGCACTTAAGAGTATATGGTCAGGCTGCACCACTGACAACCCCGGAGAAGTGATTCTAAAGGCTGCAGAGGGGCTCAACTCATGCCTGGGCACCCTCTCACATATAACCAAGCACCCTGCCTTCAGGGTTGATAAGGCCTGCCATAGGGGTGACTGATAGGTTTGTATGTGCAGTGATAGGTGAGATTTGGTGAACCTATATCTCATTAAGGGGTGCATGCACCACCTTAACCAGGCTGCAGTAGCAGACCTGTGGTGTCATTTTGGAGGGCTTTCCAGGGGTGGCATAATACATGCTTCAGCCCCTGGTAGGCCTCTGGGGTACCTATGCCCTGGGTACATAGTATACCATACAGTAGGGAGTCTCAAGGGTACTCCAAAATCCAATCTGAAGTGTACCTAAAGTACATGGAATCAATTTAGAGAGGAAGCAGTTAGGCTGGGGTCCTGAATAGCAGGGCCCTAGCCAGACTAAAGTCGATAAACAGTGTTACAGCAGCAAAACGTGGGGGTAACCATGTGAAGCAGATCCTACTCTCCTACAGTACCTGACCAGGGCTCCATCTGGTTCGACCTGAAACTTTGACTTTGTCCTGGTAAAGCGCGACCAGATTTTCCAGCGAGGTGCTATAAGCTGTTAAGCACTATAAACTGGTTAATCTTTAAACATTCATATCTCCGGTTCTCTGTATTGGATTTTTGGCATTTTGGTGTCTATTTGTTCATAAAATATGTATTATTATTATTAATATTAATTTAATTTTATACGGCGCACAGCTACCCGGAGGTTTCCGGCACCATCGGACTAACCCAAAAGAGAGAGAAAGCATTCTTTGTTAAATAACCCCTTTTTGAGACCTTTGCGAAAGTTTGTGCAGATGGTTTCATGCCAAAGTGGCGTGGGGAGTGTTACATAGTGATGGGCCAATATAAGAAAAAGACCATCCACCTATACGTGACCGTCTGATCCTAGGCACTAAGAATTTGGCCTGAGTGGACGATCGAAGAAAACGAGTTGGGAAGTCGCGATGAATTAAGGCACTCAGATATTGTGGAGCTGTGCACATTTTAATTTTATTCTTGTAACACAGTGCCTTGAATTTACGCTGTTCTCCAGTCACTGAAGGTCGAGGAGTGAGCCTGAAATAGATGCCTTTCTAGGCACCTGGCAAAGCAGTCTTGCCGCCAAGTTCTGTGCTACCTGCAGTTTTCGAACCGCCTCCTTATTGGCTCCTAAATACAGGACGTTGCCATAGTCCAGCCTAGAAGTGATCAGGGCCTGAACCACAGTTCTTTGTGGGGGCCAGGCAGCATCCAAAGTATGTTTTGAGCTATTTTAGGATGGTGAAGCAGATGGAGGCGACCCTGACTGCTTGCTGCCTCATTGAGAACTGATCATCAATGATTATGCCTAGATTGCGGACAAATTCCCTCGGCTGGGGAAGATTACCCACTTGAGGAGGCCAATGTCGGGGCCCAAAGGTCTTTGTTTTTACCGAGAATTAATACCTCTGGATTTACTATTTTAAAAAATTGGTTTGGGATTTTTATTGTATATTGGTATTTGTTGATGTGTTACACTCCTGTCTCCTAAGTTAGGCCTGACTGCTTGTTGTCAGCTACCAAGGGTTGAGCAAGGGGCCAATTAACTGAGACCTTTACTGCACCCTGTACCGTGTTAGTGGACTTGTTACTAGTTGTAGGTGCATGCTTACCCCTACCAATAACCCACTTTCTAACAATGATGAGTTATTTGGGGGAAACACTTGATTGTGTTTAATGTTCTACTACAACTCACATCACAAAAAGGACAGCCTGTGTTCAAAACACTGCTCCGTGATGAAACTAGGAATTCCTTGGGAAGTGTTGGAAATGTAAACATGTGGTTAAACTTCCAATACAAAGAATTACTTAAGAATATGTGACAAACATCTGATGTTGAATATGAAAATCTTCTTAAGGATATTTGAGTAGGCGTTCTCTCAGAAGAGGGAAAACATCACTTAGAAAGTTGACATGTCAAGAGACTTCTTTCTATGAACAAGACAGCAGCCGAGCTAATGTTCACTTTTATTCAAGAAGGAAACCCCATTGTGTGCCTAATTCCTACACTTCCGAAGTGTGCCTGTTTCAATAAAGAATTGCTAAAATTGGAGAAAGAAGAAATCTTTCAACTTACAGCAATAGGCAAAATGGAACATCAGGGTGTGGCAGTATTCCTAAATGAAGAACTACAAGTGAAACTGGATTCATTGGAAAGATCTGTTTCCCCCACTGTAGGATTAGAGAAGTGTTTGCATAGAAATTTAGATGTTGAGGAATGATTAGTAAATTGTGCTTAGGGTAAGTGATCATTTTCCTTGACTTTCCTAATAGGATTGAGGTTGAATATTTAGCAATAAATTGTGATCAGGTTGATGGCGTAAAGCAGATTGGAAGGTCTATTGTCGGTATTTTGCTCATGAAAGACTTGTATGTTCGGAGGAAGCAGTATCCAATTTTTCTAGCATGCGCTGAGACTATTCATAAATCTCAAGGTTTAAGTGTAGATGCAGCATTTATTAATATTGAACTGTGTTTGAGGAAGGTATGTCATATGTAGCCTTATCTCGAGCTAGAACATTGTCCGGTTTGTATTTGATTCGATTTGATGACATGAAAGTAAGTCCTGATACAAGATATGTTAAAGAATATAATCGGTTAAGAAGTCTTCATGTTCCTCATTTAGGACAGTATCCCATTTATGAAAAACGCATCATCTGTCCAAAGCGAAAACTTAAAAAGGATTGTTCTGAAATTGTTGAAAAGAAGGAAAACAAGAAAATCAAAGATGCTGTTAAGAAGAAAAATATTGACTTGATGGAGATAATCTTGGTTAACACATGTCAAACCCCTCTGGTGTCAACTGATATGTAAATATTGTTCTAAACATGCTCTTTGAATTACCTCATCTTGTACATGCAATTGAACTGAAACCACAGAAGAGAATGTGTTCTGCACTGTGTGCTTTGCTGCAACGTTTACGTAGTGATAGAACTGTAACACAGTGTGCTTCACACATTTGAGACCTTGTAGATATATGTACTGGGTCACTACAATTTACTCCAAAAACTCAACAGGATGCACAGGAGTTTATAATGGTGATATCTGTAGTTTGTAGAAGAAGAAATATGTATTGATACGTTATTTGGTCGTACCTGCTCATGGAACCATAGTGTGAAGTTTGCTCATTCAGATCAGATACAGAAATATATTCAGAGCAATTTCTTTATTTAATACTCCTAGATTGCAAAACTGTGTCTTTTGGAACATTGTTCAAACAAGCTACACAAAACTGTACCTATCCGAATTGTCACTCAGATCTTATATCAAGATTATGTATACCAAGAAGTGGGGAGTATCTTATTTTAATGCTACAATGATGCAGAACTGATGGAAGTACATTGGAAAGAGAGATTGCAAATTTCAAAGATGGACAAATATCTATTTCTGGAAGAACATAAACTATCATGGCTATTATATTTCATGAAGCAGTTTGTGTTACATCTGGACTCTATACTTGTTATTTAGAAAGTAAAACTGAATGGACAAAATATAATCACAGCAACCTCAAATTCAAGCAACGATTGCCTTATAAGCTGCCAAATTCTTATCTTTTGATGGTTACAACTCAAAAAGTGAAATTGTATAGTTGTAGTAGTTGCATTATGAGTATTTATGACATCATTCGGCCTACCAGGATTGATGCCTTTATAAAGGCCTCCATATCCTGGTGTCCTTTATATCTATTAGCAGTAAGGTAGATTAGTTGAGTAACTATAGGTAAAACAATGAATACATAATTGTAGTGAGTGCAATGCATAGTGTTGCTTATTTACTGTGACATAAAGTGCAGTTCTGTGTTTTTTTCTACAATCTATATGATAGTTTTTCCCACTGTTTAAGGATGATTCATAATACAGTACATCATTTATGGTGTATAACTATAGAACCTGAGAACAGTAAGAAAAGGAAAATCAAATGCTTTAATGTAATTTAAGATAGCATTACATCATAAGAAATGTGTACTGTTTTGTTTATAATATGAACTTATGCTTTGCAGAAATTAAAAGTTTTTTGTGTACTTTTGTAAAACGTAATACTAACTTGTATTTAGGTTTTTTACTCCATGTTATATTCATGGTACCATTTATTGGACTAATTTAGTTTACTAATTCAATCTTTCTGTGTTGCTCAACAATCCTACATTCTCAAGGTACACACCAAGGCAGACTGTGATGCAGCCACTGAAACGCCCAGACACACATTGATACCCCACTGGTAAATCCATCTACACACCAACACAAACCCTGACACATCCAGCCCCACACTGATACAGTCTTAAACACAGCCAACCAAACACTAATGCAGGTACTAACTCATACAGGCACACACCATTGCATACAATGACACGCCGAGGCATACAGCAATGGAGGCACTGATACACCCAGCCGAACACTAATGTATCAAGTAGGACACCCAGGCACACACTGATGCACACACTGATGCACCCATGGATAGACACTGATGCAGACATGGACACACCCCGCCAAACACTAATGCATCCAATAAGACACCCAGTCACACACTGATTCATACATTGACACACCCAGGCATTCACTAATGCATACACAACGGGCCTGATCCACAAAAGTAAACTTATACCAAAAGTCTAAGTTTAGACCTAAAGTCTAACTTTAACACTACTAAAGCCAGTTTCCTACAGTCTCTATCCAAACACTTTGCAATGATTTACTGGTCTTTCTCTTAACAAAGGCACTCTGGAAATGCCACCATAGTTGTGTGACTTGGGCCTCTTTTCGTTCCCTTACATGAGTGGGTGCAGGTGTTAAAAGAAGGCTGTATAGGCTTAGCCAGCGCATTACAACACTCTAAAAGTAAGTTCTCAAATAAAGGGTTGTTTACATTGCCTGAAGATGAGTCAACAACCGATTGAATTTGCATCCTTAATTTCTCATGAATAACTTGATCATTGCATAAATCCTATTAGAATGAGACCTTTGGATCCTGAACAATGGGGACCAGTAGTTAGAAGTTCACTTTACAACCAAAGGCCAATTGTTAATTGAAGATGATCACTCCCGAGACTTGAGCCTCATGTCATACCAGATACAGATTTAGAACCAAGGTAGTGTAGAAAGGCATAATCTAATGGAAACCTAAGAGTTTCCAGCTGACATAAAAAACATTCAGATGGGCGGTCATCGAACCTGCAATTGATTTACGTCACATTTCATTCCAATGCACATTTGAGTAATAGAGGTGCCCGCTTATCACTCCTTATATTTAGAAGTACAGGGTCTAAACATATTGAGAGCAGAAAAGCTACACTCCTGATAACTAGATGAGGAGATGGTAGCAATAAATGATCCTACAATTAACAGATGGCATTTGGAAATAAATTCTGTGCATTCAGAATGGCTGTCTTAAGAATTGAAATGTCATTCTTAAAGTCACAAGTGAGTGAAAAATAAACATTGCAAACTAGGTATTCCACACATTTACCATGGACATCTGTGACTGAACAATACATCATCAATGCAAAATTCAAAGACAAAAACACTTTGGTAGACTGCAACAAAATGGCTGATTTCAATAAAAAGCACAGGCCCCCTTTGGCATGCCGCTTTAAAGGAGGAACTGCTGTAACCAAATAGACCTATTTCAAACTCTGTATATAACTGGGTTTCCTGCAAATCAAAAAGAGAGACAAAAATATATATTAGGTAGTTTGGAAAAAGTTAGCAAATGATTTCCTGGCACAGTCAAATTGGGGGTGTGCGAAATCCAAGTCATTTGCTTTTGCCTAACTACACTCACTCGTAGATGGAGTCTTACAATATCCTGCACTCACTCATGGATTGTTTCTTGGTCGTAGTGATCCTACTGTATCCTGCAGTCACTTGAGGATGGATAGTCGGACTGAATGATGTTACTGTATTCTGTATACTGTACTCACTTGATGATGGATAGTCGGTCTGAATGATGTTACTGTATCCTGCACTCACTCGAGGATGGAACGTGGATCTGAATGATCTTACTGTATTCAACACTCACTTGAGGATGGATCGTGGTCTGAATGATCTTCCTCTATCCTGCACTCACTCAAGGATGGATAGTGGGTCTGAATGATATCACTGTATCCTGCACTCTCTCGAGAATGGAGAGTGATTCTCTGTGATCCTATTATATGGCGTACTCATCATTGAATAAATCTCGTCTGTGCTATGATAATGTGTATAGAACCCGCTCATGATTAGCACTGGCCCGGTCTGTGTTACCGCTTACAGTAGCAAGTCCTAAAATGCATCATTAGTAGCCTTTTGCTTTTTATCACATTATTGTAGTCAGGTATAAATTATAGTCCTGTAAGAATAAAGAATTTGCTTGCATTGTCTTAGTATTTCTTACCAGTACAAGTCACTCCTGCATCCCTTCCTGTTGCACAGGTATTGAATTCCCAGCCTTGCTGTGCACACTTCCAGAGAGCGGCCTCATCTCCCTGGCATTGAATGTTGCTAATCAGTACTGGAAGAGAACTCTTTCCAAACGAGGAATTATACATGTAGTCCTGCACCCGTGCACAGCCCAGTTGTCTGCAGGCAACCGAAGCCTCCTGTTGTCCCCAAGAGTCATCATCACACACTGACCCCCAAACACCATTGTGCTTGAGTTCAACTCTTCCTGAACAAGGGGACATCCCATTCACCAAGCGGATCTCATCTGGTCCTGGAAAGAAAGAAGTAGTGTCAATTACTATCCAAGAACTCAATAAACCTGCGACTCATGTGAAAGATGATACAATGATGTGCTTTGTTTAGTAATGCAACATCTAAAGGAATAACTGAATATGAAGCAGTGTTTATTGTTGGTTTGTAAACGAACCTCAGGAACACAGTGGTGAAGGCAAGTCACAGGAGAATCACATCAGAGAGCATGTTCCATGCACAATATGAGTATCAATCAATCAATCAATCAATCAATCAATCAATCAATCAATCAATCAATCAATCAATCAATCAATCAATTAATCAAATCTTTATGTCGAATTTAAAACCAATCCATAAAAGAACAGGACAATAAGGTCGCAAAAGTACCAATGACATCATACAAATACATCAAAAGTAAAAACTCATCCAAAATCACAAATGGTTCCAGGGGTATATCATAACCATAACATCTATTGTTTATTATTCATAACCATAAAACGTCCAACATTTGGAAAACAAATATTTAGTAACTCATTGAGGTGCGCATATGAATGGTGATTTTAAAAACCTACCAACTGCAGAACACACCAGGGGACTGGATGACATATATTAAAATTAGAGTGCAGGTTTGCGCTGATGAAAATCATTTAGTTTTAAAATTGGTAATAAAAATGTTCATTGAGGGAACACATGATATTTACAGACAAATGTGCCAAGGTGAGAGTAGAAACCTCATCACAGATTAAAATAGACGCTGAGTCACAATGGCCAAGGAGGAAACACAGACGGCTCCTGATGGTATCCAACTGAACGTTTGTTGGGAACGAGCTTTCTGACCAGTTTTTCATTCCACACCCAATAGCTCATTTAATAGCAGCTTTAGTCCCTGACAATGTTTTTTTCAATATTCTTTCTCTTCACTCTCCACCCTGCAAAAAGACATATATAACTTTTTGACTCGTTCAGCGTCTCCTTTAACAATCAAGTGTGGGGAAGCAAACATTTCAGGTCTGCCCAATACTTCTGTACTATTCTTAACATATTTTAGCCACTCATTTTAAGGTCCTACTCACAGGCGTAAAAGTCAGTGATGAACATGCATTTGAAATTGGCCTGCTCATTTGCCCAAATTAAAATCCATAGAAGAGCTGCTAGCTTGATAGAACCCTCAATATAAGGAAGCTCCAGATCCTCAAGTATATAAAATTGCAGACTGGATTGTGGAAGTCCAAGCAGACATCTATAATAGCGGCTCCCCTCCTGTTGCATTTTTAGACAAGATGGCTGCCTCATACAATTCAACTGGAATGTACTTGGGTTTTTAAATTTTGAAGATGGCAGCACAGCTTTTGACCAACCCTGGGCGTAGTAGCACGTCGAGAAGCTACACAAAGTACACTTCGCACTACGCGAGCTACGCGTAGCACTTCGCGAACTGCGTGGTACCCTGTTCGCACTGTGCAGGATGCAGTTTTCAATGATTGCACAGTGTGAACAAGCATCCAGCACTGTGCAATCATTGAAAACGACATCTTGCACAGTGCAAACTGTAGTTTTCTGCCGCTCGAGTAGATTTTTACTCGAGCGGTAGCTTGCTCAACGCGAACTGGTAGTTTCTCATCGCGAGCGGTCGCGAGCATACGCGACCACTCGCAATGAGAAACCTGACCTCCTCGCGTTGAGAATCTTGCCAGGATGCTTATTTTCCACGCTCGCGATCGGCAACTTGATGTTGCTGATCGCGAACAAGGAAAAAGTCTCGCCGGGATGTCATTTTGCTTTCTCGCGGTCGCCAACTTGATGTTGAGGACCGCGAGCAAGCAAAAAATGACCGCTGCACTACGCAACGGTACGCTACGCTTGTTTGCACTGTGCTACGTGCAATTCGCGTTGTGCGAAGTAGCACAAACTACACGAGCGTAGCGTAGTGCTTTGCCCAGGCTTACTTTTTACCCACCTTTCTGACTAAATCAAAGACTACCCTCGCAGACTGATTAAAATAGAGACACCTGTGCGAGATGCAAGTTAACCAGGAGCTCCGGACATCGAAGATCACCCCTATATATGAGAAATCATTTACTCTGATAATCAGTTTTCTATTCATAGTGAGTTGTCTAACCTTCTGGCATTGTTTACCACTGACCCTGCAAGGAGTTTTAGAGATTTTAGTTTCAATATTTGGGTTGTCCACTAGCTTAAAAAAGTGATCAACAAATTATCTTGGACTATTGGGGTACGTGCAATTAAAGCAGCATCATCTGCATATAGTAGTGCCGAAATAGTAGAGCAGACACAAACCGGGGCCCCAACTTTGACAGGTCCTTGACATTAGCGATTGGAAAATTGCTCATCCTGTTAATATTAGGGATGGGCCGTAAACTACGCTCCTCCAGCAGAGTTCGTGTAGTTTTGTCCACTCTGTGCTCAGCTTGGAGTTACGGTAGTACTCCTCCAAATACTTTGTGGCAGAGTTTTTTCTTGTGTGCGGCTCGCCAATGGTAAGTCGCAAGCGAGAGCAAAAAAATCACGTGCTAGACCACCTGCCAGTAAGATTTATCAATGCGTGCGGTCGTAACCGGTCCCTACCGCTCGTGTTGAGAAAGCTGCTGCTTGCGTAGAAAATCAACTCTAGCAGAAAAATGCAGCTCCTTTTGGCGCACCGCGTGGTTCCGTTTGTGCTGACTTTATAGCGTGAGACCAGCATCCAGTGCTAAAAATCAGTGGAAGCAGGGTGACGTACCACAACTCCACTGCTTGGGGAACTCCGCTGAGTCTCGCTGAGTTTTTGGGTAACTCTGCATAACTCCATGGAGTGAAACTTCTCAAGTTCCACGTCCCCTAATTAATATACAGATCAAAAATATGAGGGCAAGGACACAGTCTTGACAAACCCCTCTGGCTTGCCTGACTGGTTTTGTGCACTCCCCCTCTGGGCCATACCTCACAGAAGCAGCCACCCCACTGTGAAGTGCCTGTGAAAAATTCACAAGAGGTTTGGGTAGCCCCATATATATTGAAATGTCCAATAGCTTTGATCAGTTGACACAGTCAAAGACACCTCTGAGATCAATAAAAGAAAGGTATACATAGTTCCTTTTTTGGCTACTGTGTACTTTTCAGTGATTAGGTTAAAATACGAGCATTGATCTTGAGTCCCCAATCCTTCTCTAAATCCAAACAGCACCATAATAATATTGCCTTATTCTCATTTGCCCAGGCCTCAATTCTGTGTAAAATAAAACGCCCTACAGCATTTAAGGTCACATGTATCGAGACTCCATTTTGCGTTACTTGAATAGTGAATTTTAGGTCATCGCTAGTTAAGGAATGTAAAATTGTATGTAAGAAAATAGGGTTTACCTAATAGCGAGTACTAACGATTTGTAATCACAATTAGGTTATCGCTATTATGTAATACTACTCCATTCTTCCCTATGGGGCCTAAAGGCCCATAGGTGCAAATGGGTTTGCATTACCGAATCTGTGTTTACCTAATGGTAATCACAAATTAGGTAATGCAATACCAAGTGTGACTGGGGGCCTAAGGCCCCCCTGAAGCACCCCAAAAAAGAAATGCGTACGTGCAAGGAGCACAAATTCCCTAGAGGCATGTGTGCCACATGACACTTTGAAAAATACATTTTTAAAAATGTGCACATTGTTACACCAACTCGATGGTAAAATCATGTTCTAACTGCACAGTTTGCATTTAGAAAATGCTTGGCACATTTGTGATTACCTAAAATTGCGACTACAACGCATATCATACACCTTGAAAAGCTCTTATGCTTTCGCAAATGGGCAAAGATACCGAATTGCACCGTTTGCAAATGCAAAAGTATTTGATACATATGGCCCTTAGGTTCTTATCTATTGTCCTTCTTAAAGATACAAACAATAGTAGCTGTCTGCCATGAAGCTGGAATACTGGTGACACAGCAGCTTTCAAAACATTCATTATGATGGGCCCCCAGAACTGGGTATTTAATTTATACAGTCTATAGCGAGCCCATCAGGTTCCGGGCCTTGTGAGCTGGGCTACCTCTAATGGTGTCTACAACCTCTTCAAGAGACAAATGGATGTTCATCAGGCAAGTCATGGGAGCCTCCTGTACAACATTATTACTGTCCATGCCGAACGAAAAAATATTAATAAAATGCTCCACCCAACCTTTGGCACTAAAATTGATAGCATGCCTGTTGGAGTTATCACAACCACTTTTCTTAGCACTCACAATTTTCCGAAAGGCGCCAGAACCTTTGTCTTTACGGGATTTAATGAAAATGTAAAGGTTTTTTTCCTTTATTCTTTTATTCCACACACTTAGGTGCCGATTCCGATCCTGTAATTTTTTTTCCCGTACGACTCGTATCCGTATATTTTTACATACAAATCGTACAAGACCCGTACAAACGGAGAAGTACGATTCGTACTGGAAATATACATACGAATCGTATCGGGAAACATCTACGAGACGTCCCCGGAAAGTCTTACGAACGAGTCATAAAACTGAACTCCGAGCGCACAAGTCCGATCCGTACTGCCGTCCCGAATACACAAGCGTATGGAAAACGTCCCATACGGAGCGAACTTTGTACGACCCCTACCCCGGGTACACTTGGGCCCGGGGCACGAGTCGTACGGCCCTCCCACCCCACCCGCACATGTCCGCGCTGTACCCCCCACCCCAGCACCCGCGTATGTACGCGCCATACCCCCCACCCCAGCACCCACGTATGTCCGCGCCATACCCCCCACCCCAGCACCCGTGTATGTACGCACCGTACCCCCCACCCCAGCACCCGCGTATGTCCGAGCCGTAACCCCCACCCCAGCACCTGCGTATGTATGTGCCGTACCCCCCACCCCAGCACCCGCGTATGTACGCGCCGTACCCCCCACCCCAGCCCCGTACTTGGACGCACCGTACCCCAACACCGTACCCCAGCATCACGCATGTACGAATCGTACAACACCATTGCATATGTGATCACTGTACAACAACATAGTGTATGGACGCACCTTATATACGCGAAAACGACTCGTACCGAACCAGGACACTGTAAAACAGCACAAGGAGGCTCAATTTGACTCGCTCAACACCACAAAACACGTCTACAGGACATCTAGACATCTAAAAGACTGACCTGGCACATCCAAACAGGCAAATAGAGGCCCAAACTCACACCCACCTCTTATAACACACCCACCAAAAGTTCAAACACAGCCACACCCACAAATGGACCAATAAAAATGGCCCACACTCACAAACCATGAGCCTTTGCAACAGACCCACTGCTGACAGACATCACACACAAACAACTGCACCCATACACCTTAACTTACACACCTTCACACAACCTCCTTCACACATACCCCCTCCACACATACACACACACCTACACATTCACACCCACACACCCACAACCATCCACACCCACACCATGCCCACAGACAAGAATCCAAAGTTCACAAGGGAGGAGCTGGACATCCTTGTCAACAAAATCATCAGAGTCAAGCCACAGCTCTTTGGAACATTGGTCAGAAAGACCAGCATAGCTGAAAAAACACGCCTGTGGCAGAGGATCGTCGATCGGGTGAATGCCGTTGCGCCCATCAGAAGGACCAGGAATGAATGCCAAGCCAGGTGGTACGATCTGCGGAGGGCAGTCAAGCGCAAAATGAATGAGGACTACGCCCAGAGTAAAATCACAGGAGGTGAGCTGCCCCGTAGACCGGTACATTACCATCCCTGGGAGGAGAAGGTGATGGCCCTGCTTCCGCCGGTGGGAGTACACGGAGTCGAAGGAGTCCGAGAGCCTGGTGAGTACACAAACAACTTACATAACATGGGGGGAATGGCATCCACACCCCAACTACAATAAATGCACTCACCTACCCCCAAGCCCTCACCGGACACAACCACACTCAAAACAACACTCATGCCACTAACATGAGTATGCCCCATTCACAATGCAAGGCCATGCCATGTCCCAGCCTACACAAACCACAAACACAAGACAGGATGTCCGGGATGCTGGGAGGGTGGGGATCACTAAACATATTGTACAACTCAGAAACAGACACCATTGCCCGCAGCCCATATGTCCCAGGTACATACCCATGCACTATGCGCAATGCACAGGGCCTGGCAAAGTACAGACAAGGTAGCTGACACTTGGCCCGCTGTAGGCAGCACAAGGCCCTCCTGTGACAACAGCAAACTCTAACACAAACACAACAAGCTCAGAAATCTAGGACACAAACTCACACTCACTGACATGGCAGCATGCGCCATGGTGGGACAGATACATCACCTGGGAGACCCACTGCCAAATCTCACCACACCCACTAGCAGGCACCATCAAGCAATCAACAATCGATCAGGGTACTTGTAAGGCGCGCTACTTACCTGTGAGGGTCTCAAGGCGCTGAGAAGGGGGGGGTTCCACCACTGCTCGAAGAGCCAGGTCTTGAGGAGTCTTTTGAAGGCAAGTAGGTCTCGGGTCAGTCGTAGGTGGGTTGGGAGGGTCTTCCAGGTCTTGGCGGCGAGGTAGGAGAAGGATCTGCTGCAGGCAGGTGTACGTTGGATGCGGGGGGCAGCTGCAAGGGCAAGGCTGCTGGAGCGGAGCTGGCAGGTGGGGGTGTAGAAGCTGAGTCTGATGTGCAGGTAGGCTTGTCTGACGGTGTGGAGTGCCTTTTGTGCATGGGTGAGGAGCTTACAGGTGATCCTCTTGTCGATGTGGAGCCAGTGCAGGTCACTCAGGAGGGAGGTGATGTGGCTGTGGCGGGGGGCGTTGACGATCAGTTGTGCTGAGGCGTTTCCGAAGCGCTGTAGCCGCCGTTGGTGTTTGGGTGGGACTCCTGCGTAGAGTGCATTGGCGTAGTCCAGTCAGCTGCTGACGAGGGCCTGTGTCACTGTTCCATTTGTTTAGGTCGGGATCCACCTGTAGATCCTGCGGAGCGTGCGTAGGGTATCGCAGCAGGAGGAGGAGACGGCGTTGACCTGCTTGGACATGGAGAGGGAGGATGCGAGGATCAATCCTAGGTTGTGTGCTTGTTTGGTGGGTGTCGGTGATGTCCCCAGAGCGACCAGCCACCAGGAGTCGTCCCAGGCTGAGGGTGTGGGTCCCAGGATGAAGACCTCCATCTTGTCCGAGTTCTGTTTCAGATGGCCGCTCTGCATCCAGTCGGCGATGGCCCTCAGACCCTCGTGGATGTTTGTATTGGCGGTGTGAGGGTCCTTGGTGAGGGAGAGGATGAGCTGGGTGTCGTCTGCGTAGGAGATGTTATTGAGGGTGTGGTGGCGGCCCACTTGTGTGAGGGGGCCAGGTGGATGTTGAACAGCGTTGGGCTGAGGGATGATCACTCACCCCTTACACAAGCACACACCCCCGGGGCAGCCAATGGAGTCACACACTCTCACAATGGACATGTGACACAACAAGATCAAGCCACAGCAAAAAAAGCATCCAAGCCCAAATGCGACATGTCAAACACCCTGGAGAACATTTCAATCAGTCCCCTGCAACATACCCATCCACAAGTGAACATTGATGTGAATGCTAGGCACATACAACTACCTTGAGGAACTGTAGCAACTAGAATATGTATGAAACATGGATGTCACATGAAACAGCATTAGCAGTGTCTCTCTCACACACACAGGGCAACTTCATGGATCTCCCCCCAACACTGGGGGGGAACAATCACAGTCCCAGGCTCGGCAGGAAGATGATCCCACCGGCAGCGACGACTCTCAGCACTATGTGGATGACCCCAACCAACCTGGACCCTCTGGTGCCCAAGCACCTGCAGCAACTGTTTCAGGTACATCTGTGCTAACCAGCACCCCCATTCTTGCCACATCCCAGGAGACACCCAGGAGCCCTGCCCGCACAGAACAACTGAGCCAGTCTGACCTGGAGGGACAAGGTTCTCTGGCCACCCAGGAGGAGGCAGACAACCCTGCAAATGCCATCCCTCAGGGGTCCCGTAGACCCGATGTGCCCACAACGGCAGGCCAGGCTCGTGTGGGCAGGGGTGGTGGGAGTAGAGGCAGGCGGAGGCGAGAACCTGACCAGCCAGCTGAGGGAAACGGTATGTCACACATACACCACATCTTGGACACATACCGGCGTGACACCAGGGGATTCAGCCAGGTAGTGGCAACCCTCAACGAGATTAAGAACCAGCAAGCCGAGCAACACGCCAGTCAACAACAACACCAAGGATGGATGGAGGCAAGACTGGATGAGCTCCTGGCGGTGCAAACGGACATGAGCCGTTCACTCCGTTGGATCGCCGACAACATGGCCAACCCTCCCTGTGCCCCCAGGCGAAGACCACCACCAGCCACAGGGAGGGAGGAGGAGGAGGAATCGTCTGACGGAGTGTCACAAACATCATCAAGGCCTGCATCAGAGGGTCCCCCGAGGAAGGTGGGTCGTCCACGGAAAAGACCGTGAGAGGCAGCGGACCATCCACATCTCCCAGGTCACCTGGCCTGGCACCTGGCCCTCATGCGCAACAGCAGCACCTCATCCAATGACAGTCTCTGCCACATGGACTTGCTGGTCACAGTCTGACCAATGATGACCAACACTGTGGTCTAGACTCTGATGACTCAAAATGATAAGGATCCCATCTCCCCCTGTGAACTTTGGATTCCATGCACACTGTATAGCACCTGTTTGTCCACACTAAACAGGCCCCCACTAGTATAGATCTTAATTCCTTCAATTTGATGTTGCATTAATGTAGCATGAGTACACAACCTAGGTGTGGTGAAATGTCAAACTATGCCTGAGTGTTGAACTAACTCCAGCCATCCATACCCTGGAATCTGAGTCTGGTACAGGACACACATGGGTCACAATGTTTCATACAATCCAGATATGGAGCACAATACTCACACGTGATGGCCTCAAGCTGCTGAGGGGGGGCTTGTAATACTGTGCGGACAGACCAATTGGGAAGAGTATCATGAAGGTGTAAAGGCCATGGCTCATGTGGATGTTGCCGGGGAGGGAGTAGCAGGTATGTCTTGCCAGGTGGGAGAACTATGTCCTGCATGCTGGAGTATGGTGGATGTGAAGAATGGTGGCCAGGGCAAGTTTGGATGCACGGAGTTGGCACAACGGGGCCTTGGATGACAGACGGCCAAGTTTGGTTTGGGGTCTGGGTTTGTGGCCTGCCTCCTGAGTGTGGGTGAGGAGTCTGAAGGTCATCCTGCAGCAGACAGTTATCCATTGCAGCTATCTCTGGTGGACAGTGATGTGGCTGGGGCGCGGGTTGTTGAAGCTGAGGGTGTGCAGATGCAGCCTGAATGTGGACAAGTTTCCCGGGAGTCTGGATGTACTTGCTCCGTAGAGGGCGGGGCAGTAGTTGACACGGCTGGTGTTGTGGACCTGGGGGATGGTCTGTCTTTCCTTGGAGTGGATCTATCTGTGGATCATGTGCATCATGCAGGGGGTGTTGCAGCCTGAGGTACAGATGCTGGTGATTAGCATGGCAAATGTGAGTGACGAATCCATGATGCACACCATCTTGTGTGCGTGGCCACTGAGTGCATGTGCAGGGCTCTTGCGGGTGGGACACAAGCAGTTGACCCAGCTGTAAGGGGACAATCCTCAGATGATTACCTCAGTCCTGAACAAGTCCAGCCTCAGGTGGCTGATGTTCAGGCATTCATCAATGGATCTCATGCCTTCTTGAATGTTGGAACTGCCAATGTCTGTGTCTTTTGTGAGGCTGAGGAGCACCTGGCTGTCAATGGCATACGAGCTGATGATGAGGTGCTGTGCGCATGTGATGGTGGAGAGGGGGACCTAGACACATTGAATATTGACACGCTGAGAGATGATGCCTGGGCCATGTGTCAGATGATGGCACTATACTACATGCTGAAGGCTTGAGTCCCACTCCCATTGCCTTGCTGGTGTACGGAGCCAGTGGGGAGTAGGAAGGACATGACCTGGTTGGTGTAACAGGGCCTGGAAGGCGGGGCCGCGCTGTTTAGGCAGTTGGAGTTGCACACTCAGCATGCAAAGGTGTCGTGTGTGCGCTTAGGGTATGCCTGAGAGCAGGCGTTAGATATTCGGATGGACAATGCTTGGAGGGTGGCTGTAACATCAGATTGTAGTGTGATGTGGGTCATGCAAGGACATGAGGGTCGTGCAATGTGCACGTTGCATGCGCTGACGGTCAAGCCTTTGGCACCGCGTGGCCGCAACAGTGGCACAGACAAGCTGATGACAGCCAAATGAATGGGTGGAGGGAGGAAGGGAGGAGCATCTTTGAGGTGTGTGTATTGCCAAATCCGGAAACTTTGTGGGCCCTTGCTGCAGGGGCCGCAGCAGCAGGCGGCATGTCCTAGAAACTATGCCACAAGTTGCACACAAAGACAAGGAGGTCAGAAAGGACAACTGCAACAGGCGTATGTAAAGGAAGGTGTGTCCGGTTTCCCATGGCACACCCAGAGACAATGGATGCACACTCGCCAAAGATGATTGACACAGGATCAGGAAACTGAAGGCCGAGCTGAGCACAGGATACACACCCTCAGCAGGTGTTGACGGCCTGTTCTGGTGACCAACATGCCCAAATACATACACAACCATGGACATCATGCACAATAGAGATTATAATCCATGAAGAACTGCATGCATGTTGCAAAACTACACATAGACTCATATGCACAATCTTTGACAACTATGCCAGAGATGCCGCATGCAAAGTGGCAAGAGACCTGCATTGACAGAGATGAGGCACCTTGGAGGGTGAGGAACAACTTTATTACTCAGGCTCACAGCTAGGGAAATGCATCAATATGAACAGACTCACAGGTCATTTGGCTGAACATGTGGAACCTACACTGGACACCCCACTCACAACACAGATGCTGTAAATCCATTGAAGTGGCACACAAGTGAAGGGGGTGAGCCAAACACACCCTGCTGCACATGGAGAGGCTGCAATTTCCCATTGATCCTCTCATGGGGATGTCCCACACTATGTCCATCCGTAGCATCCCGTATGTTTCAGAGGGATGTTGAACACACATCGATGCCTTCATCAGAATCCACAGTCCCATTACAGATGACTGTCATGAAGGGTGACTATCAATTCATGGGAGTCATGCAACATGTCATGTGCCCCATGGTGAGTCGACATGTATGCATAGTAACACAACATGCACAGGAGCAGTGCCCACACATTCCAAACACCTACCAACACCAAAATACCTTGCAGCAATCCTTCACCAAAAAGACTTTTCACCATGTCCGTGCATGGGATGCTGATTCAGCACACGTTCCAATACACATGTGGAATAGCGGGAGGCCAACGATGACACAAGCAGACAGCATGCACAACTACCTGGGGATGACAGACACACACGAAGTCAGCGAAAAGATTGTCATCCGCATGCATGGTCATTTACTCTACAGGAATAAGTGTGTCACCATGCACTTTAAAATTGAGTGTCCCAGCTAAAATGTGTGGAATGACATCATCGCTCGAGTGACACATCTGAACATACCTCTAAGTCACTTAGCATACAGTCAGCTGGACACACACATTGCAACACATTCCACATGGCTCAAAGCGTGCACACTCAGACCCAGGGACTCACCATTATGAGAAGAAGTTGCGTATGAGCTGACTCCGGATGTCGTCCTCCTCCTCACTTGCCTCGTGACCAAGCCCTTCATCCTCCACGGGTGAATGTTCCTGCTCATCCGGATCCAGGATGAGTGGCACAGCCTTCTCCACTGCCATGTTGTGCAGCATGCAGCACACGAGGAAGATTTTGCAGACCTTCACCGGTGCATATGGGCGGGACCCGCCTGACTTGTGAAGGCACCGGAATAGGCTCTTCAGGAGGCCAAACGTCCTCTCAATCACTCACCTGGTCTGCCCATGCACGTTGTTGTAACGGTGATCTGCAGCTGTTCTGGGGTTGCGGAGAGGCGTCATCAGCCATGGCATGTTGGGATAGCCAGAGTCCCCTACATGGAAACATCATGTTAAGAAGTGGGTCAGGAGATGCCGTAAGATACAAAGATAGCGCTAAACAAAGGACAAACAGAGTATACACACCAACAAGACATGCTCATTCGTTGTGCAGCCGCAGCATCATTTGTGGCACCCTGCTACGCCTCATGATGTAGTCATCGTGTGCTGACCCTGGAAAATGTGCACAGACATGGGAAATCCCCATGTTAGGTAGGCACACCACAAGGGCATTAATAGAGTGATAATGTTTACCTCCTGTGCCTGTGGTGGTACCAAAGCCACATGGGTCCCATCAATGGACCCAATTACATGGGGCATCCCTCCCAGGGAATATAACTCACCCTTGACACCTGTCAACTGCTCACGCGTCGGAAAATTGATGAATTCATCCAGGTGCTCCAACATGGCTTCTAAAACATCATGCATGACACAGCTGAACATGGTCTGTGAAAAGCCACCAACATCAGCTATGGTGAATTGAAACATACCGGTGGCAAAAAAATGTAGGGCTGCCATCACCTTCCTCTTGGGGGTTAGCGCAGTAGGTTGCGAGAAGCGGTAACGTCTTATGCAGTCACGTTCCCTCATGGCACCCAAGTCTGGCATTGGTCGGGGGAGAGGCGGTGCCCTGCAGAAAATTGGAAGGAATAATGAAGATTGAGTACATAACAACATCAATGTCAATGAACTGAGCACATGCTCAACTGCTACTACACATCTGCTAAATACAGAGTCTGGCCTGTGCAATACTTCCAGGACACGTATGCCAGCCAAGTGATACTCCTACAAAAAGCCAGCTACACCAGTTGATTGTCAAGTTCTACATGACATGCCCCAAAAGTAGCTGTGGGCCAGTGTAAGTGAACAGCCAGAGACATGACAGGAGTGACATACATCCACCTATCTGCATTTGAAGGATGTCATCTCATACAGACAGCTGGCGGCAAGCAAGATGCACAGGTAACATGTCATTGAAAATGTACAGATCACACACATTGCCATGAAGGGGAACACATGAAAAACAAAAACACAGACATGGATACGACGCAGATATGTCCTCATGTCAACAAATCATCTTTGAAGCATCCAGACACACGCAACGTGTGAATCCACATGTGTCATGGTGTGCGTATATGTGTGCCATGCCCATCTACACACAGACACATGTTGGATAAATCAACAGCAGATGCAGTTGACGGAACACCAACAGCAAGCTCATGGGAACACATGACACACACAGAACATAGTCACATCGGGGCACGCTGGTAGTTAGATGTCAGGTGTTAGTGTCCCTGTCCCTGGCATCAGGGGACAGTTGCGGGTGTTGGTAACTGTGCCACACCAGTGATGCAGATCTTGACACGTTTGTAATACATGCACACATGTGCAAAGTGTGAAGGGGAAGTGTGCCACATAGTGCCCCATCACACATGACATGTGTACACAGGTCATCACACATCTATTGTGCTAAAACATGAGGAGACATGTGCCATATCACTGCCTGACACACCTAGGCCCTGCACATGAAGGACTGAAATGACAATGACTTGATGTACACCCTTGTGCGAGTCTGACACCTCCATTCCTTTCATGTGCGCCTCCTATCACCAGTGTAAGCTGTGAAACGCACCGTACACACGCTCTGAGAGCGTGTGTACGGTCCGTATCACTATATTAGTGTTGCCGTCGGAGTACGCATGTGTGTACGGACCGTACACATGTACGTGTACGACCAGTGTGTACACGTATGTGTACTACGGTAGCACACGTACGTGTACGACCAGTGTGTAGACGTACGTGTAGACACTGGTCGTACATGTGCGTGTACTACCGTAGTACACGTACGTGTAGACACTGGTCGTACACGTACATGTACGGCCAGTGTGTACACGTACGTGTAATATGGTAGTACATGTACGTGTACGACCAGTGTCTACACGTACGTCTACACACTGGTCGTACACGTACGTTTACGACCAGTGTGTACACGTACATGTACGACCAGTGTGTACACGTACGTGTACTACGGTAGTACACATACGTGTACGACCAGTGTGTAGACGTACGTGTACTACGGTAGTACACGTACGTGTACGACCAGTGTGTATACGAACGAGTAGACACTGGTCATACACGTACATGTACTATCGTAGTACATGTACGTGTACACACTGGTCGTACACATACGTGTCAAATGCACTGTGCAACTGGTGCCGTAGGGGTACGTGTGAAACGCACCGTACCTGTGTGTGGATTTCAAAATTACATAGGGACACATGAGGGACAAGTATCAGGGCCTAAATGCATGCTGGTTGTCATGGATACCGAGTTTCCAGTTCAAATTTTTCCATCAGGTGGCCTGGAAAAGTCAGTTGGCAGCAAAATACAATGTTGCAAAGTGGTTGTTGACTTGACATGATGCTATAATTTTGAACCATGCAAAGGCACTCACTGGTGTATGTTTAAAGGTATTGAAGGAAACGTAGGATGCAAATGAGTCTGACCAATCACTCTGTAGTCCTGTAAATGAAACAGCCCAGCAAGGCAGATATAAGTCAGCCAGAACCCATGAGAGGGCACTTGCCTGCACAACCTTTCAGTCGACACCACTGCTGCTGTCTCAGCTTCCTCTGGCACCATGTCAAGGTCTGTGGAGAGGGCCCAGCCTTTCACACAAGAGGAGAATGAGGCATTGCTACATGTCATCCTCCCACAGTACCCCAGCCTGCATGGGAGACCAGGGGAGCAGGTGAGTGCTGACTCCACTACCTTTGACTGTGCACCTTTTTTGTGACTGTCACTTCTGGCATTGTGTCCAGGTGTGACAGACATGCAATGTTGTTTAGAGTGGGTCCCAGGGGTGAGAATGGCTTATGTCTCTCATGCAGAGCATGCTGTAGTGCATGTCTGCACTCCTCACTTGCATTGTGCTTACTGTGACATTCACTGCATAGTCCATGGCACATTCAGCATAGCCAATCCTTTGTGCCATTTTTGTTCTATAGTCCTGAGGTGATTCAGTGGCCCCCCCGGTGTGACAGGTGACTGTACCCACAGATGTGTGTGAGTTGAGTGGAGCTGTGGTGAGAGTGTCCAAATGATGTGTTCGCCCCCTGGACATTGATGTGTGTGAATGTTCCTTTTCATGTGGGTGAGTGTCTATGTGGAGTATTGCACCACAGCTGCATGGAGGAGGCAACAGCTCCACCCATCTGATGTGAGAAGTAAGCCGTGCTGTGTGTCTGACTTGCTGAGCTGGCACCACACCTGTGACACCCCACAGGCAAGTGGCACATGTGCCGAGTGAGGTTTGTATCCGCTGTTGCCAATGGCAGGTGAGTGATCTGTGCCTGTGTGTGTCTGTGTACTCTGCTGAGGTTGCGTCAGTGGCCTGGGGCATGTGACTGCTTGGAGGTGCTGTCCATCAGCCTGGTGTTGCTTGTGATGCACAGTGTGTGCCATGATCAGGGAGTGTGTGGCACCCCTCATGCCACCTGTGTACTTTCAATGCCATGTAGTGCATTGGGGCTTCCACAGAGGCTAATGTCCCTATGACGAAGGTGCTATTCGTTGCCAGCATCCTATGCCCTGTTAAACATATCAAAGATGTTCAAATGAGTGTCTCTGTGACATGGAGCAGGTGTAGTGATGTCTCACTTTGTCATCCTCACAGGTAACTGCCTACGAGAAGGGGAAGATATGGAAGTGGGCTGTCAGGGCCGTGATATCGGTGGAGGGTTGCAGTCGGCACCTAGCCCAAGTGAGGAAATGCTGGCAGGATATCCGGTGCTGGACCCGGAGTATCGCCTGGGTCATGCTTGGGGACTCAGCTCTATGCAAGCACAGCGGGCGCCGACGCCTGACCCACCAGATGAAGCGTGTCCTGGCAGTGGTCTTCCCTGAAATGGATAGGCGGTTACAGGAGAGACAGCAGCAAGGAGGGGGTAGGTACATGTGTGTTGGTTGTGTGTCACCAACTTTTTGAAGTGCTCAGTCGCCTGGATACACTGCCAGGGTTCATATGTGCAGTGCATATCCTGTTTCCCCAAGTCAACCGGTGCTGTTCTTCCTCCCTTCCCCTCCTTGACATGTGTTCCCTGGTCTGTGTGTAATCACTATTGCACATGGTCATCTAGCCTGCCAGTTAATCCTAGTGCACATTGCTTTCTGCATCATGTGGGGGGGCGTCTGAGACATGTGTTGTCACCTTGCCTGTGCCCTGTCCTGTTCAGTCATTTGGGGGTCCATATTTGTTGGCACTGATGCTGAGTCTCAACATAGGAGTGCGAGGTTTCAAAAGAACAGACTTGCAGGATGCATGACCAATGTTGTGGCCTCAGACATGATGTGCATGAGTGGGAGATATGCATAGTGCCGGGACGATTGCTCATGTTACAGTCAGATCATTCCTGGACCATGGAGCAGTGTGCCCACTACAGTCCCCTAAGACACCCTTGCCTCATAATCATGTGTGTCATCCAACACTGTGCCCATTCTCTGTGTGTTCAGCATAGGTTGGCCTCTGTGGCATTGTTCCCTGGCCTCATTTTTATTTATGTGAAGTGTGCTACATGTGCCCATTGTACAGGCTGACCCCATTTGGCTTGTGCATCCTCACACTGGGCAGTGCCTGTGTGTCTATGTACAACTATCTGTTGATGGTTTTTTGTCACTAATATGTGTTGACAGCCTCACAAGGTGATGTGGAGTAAATTTAGGAATTCTTGAGGCATATTTTAGTAAACCCAGATTAAGAGGTGTAACTTTTTGATCTTTCTCAATCACATTGTCTCAGGTATGGGGGGTTTGTGCGGGCGAGGCCTACATGTCCAATCCTTATGTCTCCTTGCCAGGTGTGACCTGTGTGTGATAATTGTCTGGACAGACACTCAACATGCAGTGACCCAGTCATGTTGTGCAGGGTTTAATGTTTGTGCTTTGCAGCATGTGTCAAAAGTTAAAATACATGGTTCATGCTCATCCATTTTTGCCACCAGTGTGTGGTCGAGATGCTATGTAGTTTGGTCTGTGTGTGCTGACATCTGTGTGGATATTCTTGTTTCCTATGAGGGTGTCTCCTCAGTGCAGGTGCTCCTTATCCCGACATAATTACAGGCCCATTAGCTAATGCATTGTCCTGTGTTTGGACATGTGTGCCACTCCACATGACAGGCAGTGGGTCAGATGTGTTACCAACTGTGTCATCATGGTACGGATGGCCATGTGACAGGTGGCATGATTCAAGTTGTTAGTGAAGAAGTCTTGTACCTTGGCACTCACTACACTTGTCAACATGTCTCAATTGCTTATATGCTTGACTTTGAAGTTTTGTTGTGAAGGACAATAATGTGCCTGCATGACAGATGTCTCCCAAGGAAGTGCAAAAGAAAGTACCTTTACACTTTCCGGGGACACGCTGGCACATTTTAAAGTAAGGCACAGTTTGTTTAACACTTGTTTTCAGATTATACATATCCATGTTCCCACATTGTGTTTGCATTTGGGTAAGTCCTTAGTTGTTGCTGATACCAACTTACGAGTGTCAAGTCATCCAGACCACCGTAGTGCCATGTATATATACTTACTGATATCCCATTTCTTCTTAACAGTGGCTTATTTGAATTGGGCTGGCAGCTCATACAATGACTGTGGAAAAGTAGTTTTGTGTGCACCTCCTTGTGTGACTTCTGTTATACAGGCACATGTGTGTTCTGTTCACAAAGTGGCACATTCATACGTTCTAAACATGTAGATTGTGTAAAGTGTTGTGATTCCCAAGGGATCACAATGTTTTTCCTTTGGGTTTCCTAAGAACTCACAGGTCTCTGACTGTGGGGACACCTTCAGCATTGAAGTCTGTTTTTTTCCTTGGGTGCACCAGTACTGTTTCGTTCACAGTGAACAAGAGGTGGCATGCCTTCATAGTCTTGCTGTGCTCAACTGTTCCCAGACACTAGCTTCTCAGTATTATTCGATATTAAGTTATTTACTGTTGTGTTCTAATCTCCATTGTTTCCAAGTAGCATGGTGGGTCAATCAACTGGGGAGTGCAAGGTTACATATGTGCGGAGTATTCTAGCTGTTACTCTTGATGCATTTCCTGATATGCACTGTGACATATTTCTTTTGGACTCATGTGCCAGATGTATACAGGTGACCGATTATTTTCTGTATCTTCACCTTGCCCACAGCATCATCGGAGGACACCGAGGGAGACACCTGCACGGACCTGGAGGAGGGATCCAGCACCGGTGCCACCACTGCTGGCGAGTCTGCGGGAGCAAGTGGCACGGAGGGCGAGGGGAGTCAGGCAGAGGACCTGTCTAATGGCAACACTGACTACGACGCTGACGGGTCCGAGGCTGAACTCCTCGAGGGGGCAGAGGCTGCTAAAACACCTGGCAGCAGCACTACATCTGTCACCGCCCCCTCCCTTCCCATCACCGCCCTCCTAGTTGCTCCGGTCCCTTCTGTCCGTGCAGGGCAACACCATGTCTCCTTCGTGCCAGGCACCGCACCCCCTGCCCCTGCCCCCCCTGCTGCACTCACTGCAGAGTCTGTGGACATTCAGCGGCAGTTGCAGGTTGGCCAGGCATCGATGCTGAATGTCCTCCATGGCCACACCAGACTGCTGACACAGATGGTGTCTTTCATGGAGGGCATGTCAGCAGCGATGTCTGACCAACGGATGTTGCTGAGGTCCATGAACTCTTCACTGACGGCAGCAGTGAGTCTCCTGTAGCGCTTCGTCTCCCCCTACCCCTGCGCCATCCACACTTCCACTCCCATGCCTGTCCCAAGCACACCCAGACATTCCCAAGCATGCACCCCACCAGACACAGGCAGCACACCAACACGTAAGGGCAAGTGCACACCTCCTCGCACGCACACTCAGGGGGAGGAAGGCACACTCACTGGGTCTGGGGCACACAGGCATGCATGCAGCCATAGTCCGAGTCTGCATGCCTCACTACCCTATCCCTCCAATGGCACTCCCCTCGGCTCCCCTGCTACACAATCTGCCAAGGAGGGCTACTTGGCTGTGCTGTGCCTCAGCCCCACTGGCTCACCAGCCCGCAAACGGGCACGGCACTCCACGGCTAGGGGAGTTGAGTCCTCCCTGTCCACCCCCTCCCCAAGTAGTGCTGCACCCCATCCCTGCGACCCCCCCCTCCTTTGAGCCTGTGGTTTCTTCGGGTGCAGGGGATACGCTGGACGACCTGACGGAAGTGTGCAGTGCCAAACTCACCTCCACCTTTGGCGCTGCCCCACCCCCTGTGGTGGAGGCGTCCGTCCCTGCACCCACCACACCTACCCTTACACCTCCTGCCCCTGTGGTGCCTGGTCCTTCCCCACATGATGCCCCCCCCAGTCGACGAGCCTGAGGGTTCTAATGTGCATGTAAGCTAGGGGAGACGCGTGGCCATGTGTCCCCCCCAAGGACTTCTGACCTGGACTGGCCATTGGCCTTTGTAAATAGTGTCCTTTAATTACTTATATTTTAATGCTCAATAAAGCATTTTATTTTTCCTTTGAACACTATTGCATTTCAGGTATTGATGTGGGTGCTGATGCTCCAGGAGTTGGGGTTGTGGTAATGTGTTATGTTTCAGGGAAATGTTGTAGTCTAATGCTCATGGGGTGGCCCATGGTATCTGCGTGCCATCACAAGATCTCTGCAAAGAATCTTTGGTCGTGTGTGCTATTGGTGTTTGGAGACATTGTCCCAAGGAGTGTTCCTTCCTCTGTGGCACCTGACATCTTCCCTGCAGGGAGTTGCCCAATTGTTGTGCTGACCTGTGTCTACATTTCCTTTGTTGGTGACGGATCCCTTCAACTATGGCCATGCCTGCTCAGCAATTTCTCCGGCTGCATCGTCTGTGCCATCCTTGCTGGTCACTGTACTTTTGTATTGAGTATTTTGCCATGCCTTCATGGAGAAATTCTCCCTTTTCCGCACACTGCATGTGTGTAATCCCAGCCTAGCACACATATGGTACTTGTTCTGCAGGGTATTTGGGCACCTGACTCACAATTGTGGGCATTGTATCTGTGGGAACTCCACCCTATTCCTTCCATGAGAGAAAACATCTTGGTGGTTGTCCCAGCACCTGTACATTCCTATCAGTCCTGGGATGTGCGTGACAGTGTGTGTTCCCTTTGGCTCTCTTAGTTTAGTAGGCATTGACATGACTATGCAGTCTTGTGGCATGATCTCTGTGTGTGTATTGTGCTGCATCCACCAGGGGTGGGTATGCATGTGTCATTTGTCCTCACACCCACATGTGGTGTGTCATGCAGTGGGGGAAAGACATCCATCCTAATGGGAGTGGGACACTGCTGTCAGTGATGTGTTGTTATGGCACTATCAACATAGTTGAACATTAGGGTTGCGTACATACACCGATGGAGTTGTGGTCATCTGATGATGATGTACACACCCCCAGGTCTCCGCTGGGAGTGATAGGCACCCACCCCTCACATGTCTGTGTCCACTGCTGGTATTCCTCTGCACCCACCCCTCACATGTCTCTGTCCACTGCTGGGAGTGATAGGCACCCACCCCTCACATGTCTCTGTCCACTGCTGGGAGTGATAGGCACCCACCCCCATGTCTCTGTCCACGGCTGGTATTCCTCTGCACCCACCCCTCACATGTCTGTGTCCACTGCTGGTATTCGTCTGCACCCACCCCTCACATGTCTGTGTCCACTGCTGGTATTCCTCTGCACCCACCCCTCACATGTCTCTGTCCACTGCTGGGAGTGATAGGCACCCACCCCTCACATGTCTGTGTCCACTGCTGGTATTCCTCTGCAGCCACCCCTCACATGTCTCTGTCCACTGCTGGGAGTGATAGGCACCTACCCCTCACATGTCTCTGTCCACTGCTGGTATTCCTCTGTACCCACCCCTCACATGTCTCTGTCCACTGCTGGTATTCCTCTGCACCCACCCCTCACATGTCTCTGTCCACTGCTGGGAGTGATAGGCACCCACCCCTCACATGTCTGTGTCCACTGCTGGTATTCCTTTGCACCCACCCCTCACATGTCTCTGTCCACTGCTGGTATTCCTCGGCACCCACCCCTCACATGTCTCTGTCCACTGCTGGGAGTGATAGGCACCCACCCCCATGTCTCTGTCCACTGCTGGGAGTGATAGGCACCCACCCATCACATGTCTCTGTCCACTGCTGGTATTCCTCTGCACCCACCCCTCACATGTCTGTGTCCACTGCTGGGAATCCTAGGCAGACACCCACCCACCACCCACCTGCACCCTTGGTGCAGTACACTGCTGTACTGGCCATGAACACACCCCAATATACTGGTTGTATGCTGCACCAGGCCCTAAGGCAACATGCGTGGCGTGTGTACGCCTTGTATCACATATGTACTGGTGCTCTAGGGGTACGGGTGATGCGGTCCGTACCCCCGCATTCATAGGTTGGGTACGGTCCGTACCACACGTACACCTACATCACCACTACAATGGTGGTACGGGCCGTACCCACACCCTCAGAGCGGTGGTACGGCCCGTACCACCATTGTAGTGGTGATGTAGGTGTACGCGCTGTACCCACGCCCTCAGTGCGTGGCTATGGCCCGTACCACCATTGTTGTGGTGATGTAGGTGTACGCACCGTACCCACGCCCTCAGAGCGTGGGTACGGCCTGTACCACCATTGTAGTGGTGAAGTAGGGGTACGCGTGTTACGGGCCGTGCACACGCTTTGAGGGCGTGGGTACGGCGCGTACACCTATATCACCACTATGCTTCCTAAGGTCTTCTCAAGGTGTTTCTTTTATAAGATCCATAACAACCCCTACATAGGAGGACAATAATATGCTAAAAATAATCTAAACATTTCCAAACAACTACTTCTCTAAAACTCACTCTCTTTCATATCAATCATTTACCTACCTTAGTTCATCTTTAGGATAGCTCCTCTCTGTTACAGCGTTGTAATGCCCTTTTGTTTCTTTAGAAATGTAGAACTCATATATGGATTATTTGTTTCTTCTTGTGTATCTTTTCAGAGTCTTTCTTAGTTTCTAATACGCAGTCTTTGATATAAATATATTTATGGTATGAGTTTCCAGAAAGGATAAAGGGAAATCTTCTGTCAGAACTTCTTCTTGGATAATAGTCTTTCTTTTGAGAATCTAGGCTAATGACAACTCAGTCTTTCTCATATGATTATTTCTTACTGTCGTTCTTCCTTATAGCTGCAGTGTGATAATTCTTTCCTCAGAGAAAACTGCTTGTGGAGAGTTTTGTTCTTCTTCCTCAAAAAACAATACTCTCTAGAAATGGGGAATAACCCCTGGTGTGTACATCTTGTAACTCAAAGGCGGAATAACTATTCAAAATGTCTTCTGAGTAAGCAAGACTGAGAAACGGCACTCTCCTCGGTGAAGAAGGCAGTTGAAGTACGCGTTCTTATGTGGATGCACGCAAGAAGCAGAGACAAGGGCGAGGCAGCATAACAGGACTAGAACGCTCAATTAGTCTTTTGTGGAGAGTGAGCATGCAAACACCAGGAGCAATCTTTTGAGCAGCAGCATGAGATCATGAGAAGGGATATTTGTAATCTCCAGCAGTTCTTCATCCCTAGTGAGCAATTTCTGATGCCAGCTACTGTGTTCCTGAGAATACCCCCCTTCAAAGAGTATTTCTCCCAAAAAGTTTGCTGGGAAATAAGAGATGAAATTGCTTCACTTATCGTGGATCGTGAACATTTTGAGAGAGTTCCCAAGACCTTTCTTCAGGACCAAAACCTTACATCTAAATTAGGTCGTAAGGCCTTCCCTTTTTGAATTTTGAATTAAGAATCTGCTGACTTCTCAGAACCCAACTAAACTGAATCCGGAGGAAATGTCACTCTTAAGTTTAGAGGATTGTTTTTTTAACAGAGCAAGATGAAATATTGGATGAATCCGTATTTGGGAGGGCAATTTGAGATTTACAGTAACTGGATTTATTATTTTGTCCACTCTAAAGGGGTCTAAATATCTAGGTTGATTTTTTTAAATTCCCTTTTAAGTGTTAATGTTGAGTGGATAACAAGACCTTGTCTCCTTTATCATAGTTTGGTTTTTTTTTTCTCTTTTTGTCAGCATGAATTTTATAGGAGGCCTTAGCTTTTTATAAGTGTTCTTTAGCAGACTGATAGGCCTTCTGAATTCATTTGCTAAAATAATATACTGCTGGAACTTTGTCAACATATGGCTGTCTTCCAGACTTTAAATACAATGGATAATAACCGGTGGAAGCATGAATCGCATTATTGTACACAAATTCCGCAGTGCAAATTAAAGCTGGCCACTCTCCATCGAGGTCTAAAAGTTTTAGGCTTAAGTATTGTTCAAGCTCCTGGGTGATAACTAGTGGAGCATCTAGAATCTATTGCAAGCCTTTTCATAAATGCCTTCTCAAAGTCTGAAGTGTAATGGGCCCCGTCGATCAGAATTTACAACCACTGGGACCATGTGCCCTGACAATGTGCTGGGGAATGATTTGGGCTAGATGAGGAGCACTAGGAATCTTTTGAAGAGGAGTGAAATAACACAACTTTGAGATACTAGGATGGCATTATAGCCCTGACTAGACAGTAAATCTACTAGCATATCCACTGTGACTGTGTGCCAAGGGTACGGTGCAATAGGGAATGGTAGAAGTTCCCCTCAGTTTTACCCCTGAGGCATCTATCACAAGTTTGAACATGTTGTCTTATTTAAGGATTCATTTTAGGCCACCAGAAATGTCTCTTTACTATTGTCTGTCGATTTAAAATCTCCTTTATCACTTGCAAGCTGATCATCATGACAAATCCCTAAATCCAACTCTTGTAATTCTTTAGTGGGTAGGTAGAGTATTTCTTTGAAATAAGGGAGATTATCCAAACTTTTTCTTTCTGCATTTTCCTTTGCCCACTCTAGAATCTCTTCCTTTGACATTGACTCTTGCACCTTTGTCCTAAATTCAGGAAACAAGGCACAAGCAAACCTTTCCTATGTATATGTCCTTGGTTGAGTATCCATTATTGAAAAGGCGTCTGCATTTCCATTTGCCGAGCCATGTCGATCTGTGATTGTAAAGTTAAACCCTGCAAAGTATAATGACCATCTCAATTATCTTAGAGTTAAGGAGTTAAGGTTCGGACAGATTTTAGAAATTGGAGGATTTAATTGTGAGAAGTTGGCCTGGTATATGCTGTCCACTAGTTATAGTGGGCACCTTGCTCCAGTCCAAAAAAAACCTTATTGATGATAGGTTAAAGACAACCTTTATTGAAAGCTATCCTAGTGGTAGCTATGGAGAGCAGCCTTCAGGCTAAGTCTTGAAGGAATGTAAAGCAGCTTGTTCTACCAGTCTATAATCTTTTGAATGGCTCAATGAAAGGCAACCACACCAGGTATATATCGCTGCTTCATTGAACATCCACACTCCTGCTGATTCCGGTGCTCTCCTGGTGCTTTGGGAGCCTTTGTTGCACTATCCATCTGCCGGTGGGACTGCGAGGACCAGCCTGCACAGCGCTACCACCATCGCTGCAGCTGGGGCCTCTTCCCGCCCGCTCCTCCCATCTGTGCTATAAAAGACTCGCGGCCCCCGCTCCGCGGGAGCCGCTCGCTGTTTCATTGAACATCCACACTCCTGCTGATTCCGGTGCTCTCCTGGTGCTTTGGGAGCCTTTGTTGCACTATCCATCTGCCGGTGGGACTGCGAGGACCAGCCTGCACAGCGCTACCACCATCGCTGCAGCTGGGGCCTCTTCCCGCCCGCTCCTCCCATCTGTGCCATAAAAGACTCGCGGCCCCCGCTCCGCGGGAGCCGCTCGCTGTTTCATTGAACATCCACACTCCTGCTGATTCCGGTGCTCTCCTGGTGCTTTGGGAGCCTTTGTTGCACTATCCATCTGCCGGTGGGACTGCGAGGACCAGCCTGCACAGCGCTACCACCATCGCTGCAGCTGGGGCCTCTTCCCGCCCGCTCCTCCCATCTGTGCTATAAAAGACTCGCGGCCCCCGCTCCGCGGGAGCCGCTCGCTGTTTCATTGAACATCCACACTCCTGCTGATTCCGGTGCTCTCCTGGTGCTTTGGGAGCCTTTGTTGCACTATCCATCTGCCGGTGGGACTGCGAGGACCAGCCTGCACAGCGCTACCACCATCGCTGCAGCTGGGGCCTCTTCCCGCCCACTCCTCCTCGAGTCCCTTCTACTACTTATGCGCCCCGCGCATACGCACTAGCGGAACGCGCGCGGGACGACGCACGGGGCGAAGACCGGGCAAAGAGCGGGCCGTTTGAGGCCGTTCGAGACCGGGCGAGTTAGGGCGTGGGCCCTACCCTCTAGCCAAGTCCCCACACACCAATCTTGGATTCTATTTGGCACAATGTCCTCCAGAGAAACGAGGAGCAAAACATCACTGGCTACCGGGAAGACTACAGGTACACTGGACACATATTTTGCCAAAGCGGGGTCGCTTCTCATTGATGAGATTACCATCCTAGAAAGGCGTATTTCCCAAGAAATTGACTGGGTTAGGAGATCCTCATTGGGACCCCTTGCACATGCAATTACCCCAGAACACACGCCTGACTGTATGCTACCAGTTCTAGGGGGGACAAATGGCATCCCTGCTTTATCAATTCCAAATAGCTCTGTTATTTCTAACATTGATTGTGACACCTCTGCCCTTGCCGAGCTTAGCATACTGCCCTTTCCAACACTCAAGGCCCCTCCACTTCCAAACATTGCTGAAGCGAGTGTTACTAGCATGAACGCATTTACTGACAGTACTCACCAGCCTGCGCAGCCACCACAGGGAGAAGGGAGGGAGCTATCCCGAAAAGGAAAAAAAGGGCATACATCACAGGGGGGCGAAAGCCCAAGATTCTATAACCCAATCCTAGGGGTGAGGGCAACCAACCGGGTTTGACCAGCAAAGGGCTACACCCACCTTCAAAAACAGGGGCACCGCCATCCCAGACCCTGGCTCAAATCCCACTCACCCAAAATGCTTTAGCGGGGGCGAGGGACTTCACTCTCTCGGATATTCGCATTCTTCTGAGGGAAATGTTTATCCCCTTAGAAGACCGCTTAGCTAAAATGGAAAAGTGCTTATTGGATATGCAGAAGGGAATCTTACATCTAGCTGAAGTTCCAATAAGTGCTAGTTATCCCACAAGAGGAGGGCCAGGTCACAGTGATAAGATGTCCATTTCTGTCCCCCCAGCTAAGGAAGGGCCCCCTTTTTCTCATCAGATACAAATACATCCCACAATACCGCCAACACTAGAAGTTAGAAACCCACAAGTCTCATCTGGTGCAAAAAATCCATGCCTCGGAGAGAAGATGGTTGCGCCTGTATCAGGGGCATATCTCAAAGATAAAACACATAGACCAGTAAATCTGCCACCGGAGGCTATGCCGTATACAGTCATCTTAACTGGCATTCCCGAGCTAAACCCATCTACAATTGAACCTGTGAATGCCCTTAAAAATAAGGTAATTCACTGGCTTTCCACTCATAGACCCCTTCCTGAAGGTTTGCATAGCGAGGTACTCATGGTGAGGAGAGTCCCATGGCTGGGTCACACTACGAAATCTATTCATGGGGACTGTGTCCTGGTCAATTTCAGGGACCCTGCAACTGTCTCACATATTTGCAGTTGGCCTTACCCTGCCCAGGGGACCTCTATTCAATCCCTCCCCCTATCCTTCTTCTATCCATCGGCAAGTTTCCAGCACGAAGAGGAGGGCTGGGACTTGGTACAAAGAAGAAGAGGTAGATGGGGTCATACCGAAAGAGGGGGACACACTTTCCCCAGATTTCCCCAATTTGGCTGTTTATCCACCTATAATAGGTTCAGCCACTTAGATATGGTGGATTGACCGTGCAAGACGGGGGGCGGGGACATTCTGGGTTGTATCAGGATCCTTATACCCAAAACGCGACCAGTCACGCCCACTGCGAATGCCTGCCCAAATCAGGAAAATATAAATGGCGGGCTAGGGACCTTAACCCTCTGCTCCCAACACAATACATCTGATTTGACGGCTGCTCAAACTACCAGCCCTGCTCCCAACCCACCACTAGGGATTCACTCTGGCCTGACTGCACTCCCAAACTCTCAAATAGAGTTAACCAGTAGCTCCCCTCTTAAGATATTGTCATGGAACGTGGCTGGCTTGGGTAACAAACTGAACTGCCCTACCTGGAATTCCTTTATCGAGGATAAAGACATATGCTTATTCCAGGAAACTTGGGCAAGGGAAGAAGTTCTACACCCAGGCTTTGCTGCGTTCTCCACCCCCGCAACGTGGGGGGCAAAGGGCGCCCATTGGGAGGCCTTGCAACTTGGGTGGCTAAAGACTTAGGCTGTAGGGCATCTGTCTTTCCACTGAACAAGAAGGATATTCTAGCGGTATTGCTGGAATGGCCAAACCTTCAGAGCCTTCTGCTGATTAATGTTTATTCAAGGCCAGTCAATATTACGCAGGAATCCACCACTATTGGGGAGCTTCTGTGTGCACTAAATGAAATTCCCGAAGGTATCCCTTTCCTAGTAGGGGCGATTTGAATTGCCAGTTCGAGCCCCTTCCTGGTTCATTGGATGGTTTGGCCCAAGAGGGGGATCTGCTCTGGTCTGTACCCCCATCTCAAGCACCGGTAATAAGAGCTTGTACCCCGCTGGCCTTTCAAATTACATGCCTATCACTGCAGCATGGTCTAAGGGCTTGTAATGGAAGGATAACATCTGATATACCTTCAAGATGCACTTGCAACAGAGTGGGTAGGGAGTCAAGACTTGACTATATCCTGGTTCCTCTGGCCTTATGGTCGCTCATAAGAGACTTCCGGGTCATACCCAGGGTAGATAGCGACCATAACGCACTGGAACTGGAATACGTCCACCCGGGTTTCGTGGCCACGGAGAAGCAGATAGTGGCTTCAGAGGTGGAGCTAGGCCTCACGAACAATAGACGCAGGGTGAAGTGGGAGAAATTAGTTTGTAACCCAGGGAAGACATCCATGCTGTATGCCCGGGTGATCCCTACCCTGGAAAAGGTTCAGGTTCTTGAGGCTCAGGGTATTACCCAGGGTGCCCACAAACAACTGGGGCAGTTGCATGCTGATCTTACTAAATCGGTGTGCGAAATCCTTACTTTAGCCCCAAAGAAGTCTAAAGGACATGCCCCCGGTCCCGTTTGGTATAACTCTGCATGCCGTAAGACAAAAACTGATCTCTTATCTTCGATAAAGGCGGGGAAGGAAAGTGTGGAAATTAGGGCCAGGAGAAAGCCTTATAAGACCTTGATTACCAACGCTAAAAGTGAATAGGAAACTGGAAAATGGGAAAAACTTACCACCTTCTTGGCCTGCGGGGACTCGCGCGAATTTTGGCGCTGTGCGAATACAGGTTGCGAGGAATTGGCCTCTGCAATAGAGCCCAATATTTCACCAAAGATATGGCAAGATCACTTCCAGTCTCTATACAAGTCCCCCGAAGGGGTTAGAACTAATTCTCCCCAGATGGTCGGCTCCACTTCGAATGCGGTGCCGTTCACTATAAAGGAGGTGCGATCGGCTATCGTTGGGTTGTCAACAGGCAAGGCACCGGGTCTGGATGGCCTGCCCGGCGATCTATTCATTCAAGAACCGGTTGTCTGGGCACCCTATCTGACGACCTTATTCAATTCTATTTTGGGGGGTATGGAGGTACCAGACACTTGGTTGGGCAGAGAGATTGTCCCTATTTTCAAAAAGGGCTCTCCTCTGCTCCCAACCAATTATAGACCCATCAGTCTAATCGACGTTTCACAAAAGCTATTCGGTAGACTGATGCTTAATCGCCTTCAAGACTGGATTGAAGAATACGAAATTATGAGTCCTTACCAAGCAGGGTTTAGAAGAGGAATCTCCACCACTGACCAGATCTTCCGTTTGAATCTTTTATACTGGAAGTCTGTGTTAATTGAGGGTGGCAGTTTGTACACTGTGTTCGTGGACTTACGAGCAGCTTTCGACTTAGTTCCCAGGGACAAACTCTGGGAAGTATTAATGGACCTAGGGTTCCCTGCCGATATTTTACTAATGCTGAAAAAACTACATCAGCGAAACTACGCCAGAGTGAGGTGCGGAAGAGGGGGAGCTCTTTCGGAGGGCTTTCCCGTTGACAGGGGGGTTAGACAAGGTTGTGTGCTCACACCGACTCTTTTCTGCCTCTTTGTCAACGGGGTCATTCACCACCTTAGCGGGCTGAGCAATATCGATGCCCCTAGGCTGGATGGCAGCAGGGTGCCCGCCATCATGTTCGCAGATGACACCCTGCTGCTCTCCAAATCACCCATGGGCATACAACGGGTGTTGGACGGATTTGCGAATTTTTGTATGGAACGTGGATTGGAGATCAACGCGACCAAAACCAAGTATATGATCTTCAATCCGCCTCCCTCAACAAGAGCTAATCCCATGATAGGTGCCTCCAGACTTAAAAGGGTTTTCACGTTCGACTATCTGGGGGTAACAATCAACCAGTCCATGACATGGGACTCACATCAAACTAAGGCAAATCTGAAATTGATCCAGCTGGCGGGTGGTATTTCTAGGATGACCAAAGGACTGACCTACAAGCCATTCGGTCCCCGCCTCCAAATTTACAAAATTCAAGCAAGAGGAGCAGTAACTTATGGGGGTGAATTATGGGGGCACACTGTATGCCAGAAATTGCTGGTAACTGAGAATAATTTTATAAGGCAACTGGCAGCCCTACCCTCTAGCACCCCACTTCTCCCTCTCCGCTTAGATCTGGGCCTAACACCTATCACAGAGGAGCTGGGACTTAAACCCATCACCTTCTGGCGTACAATTTGGAGTAAGCCGGAACTATCCAAATACAGAGATGAGCTATCGGAGATCCTGCGTTCTCCCAAAGCTGCACAATTTCCTTGGCTAAAATATATTAAACAAACATGTGAGTCATTAGGAAGATCGGACCTGTGGTCTCACCCAGTAAATGCATGCTGCAGGATCTCACGCAAATCTATCTCAAAGGCCTATTATGAGCACAAGCTATGTATGTCAATTGATAGTGTCCGGGTGGGGTCCCTGACGGAGCACTTCTTGGGTTTCAAATATTCTTACCATTTTGTGCTCGCATTTGATGACATTGGCCCCTCTATCACAAGGAAGTTATATATGCAATGGCGATATAGCACTCTCCCCCTTAGGGCGTATACTGCCCGCTGGACACATTCCCAGCTCACTGCGCAATGTCCAGCCTGTGCTCACCCACATGAGACTGATTTGCATGTCACATTATTCTGTCCAGTATACCAAAGAGCAAGGACTTACTGGCTTGTCTCTCTTCTCAAAAACCTAGGCTTCAGGCAACATCTCCCTGCATTCAGAATTCTGAAAACAGATCTGTCGGCACCAACTGTTTTTGCAGTTGCTAAATTTTTAACAGTAATGTGGTTTACACGCAAGCGATGCATTGAGTTAAATTTAGCTGAATGAGCATTTTTTAAGACTTATCTTGATTACTTATGATTATTTATTGCAAAATGTTCACTTTTTTAATTGTATATTTGCTGTGTTCTTTTATGGTCCTAGTGACCGAAATAAAGATAAATAAATAATAAAATATATATAAAACATATGTATTTATTTCTAAACACACCCTACTAGTCTCTTTATGAGGCTAAAGGTCCAAACACATAAGTTACACTTCAAATATGACAGTAATAAGCACAAATACACACCAGGCCCTAGGGGCGAGCCAATCCATATACTAAAATAGTGGTATAAGAACCACAACTTAATTAGACACAAGGCCTAGAGCCTGTAGAATCACTGGGACCCCAAGGAACCACCCAAGGTAGTGAAACAGGGGACCCACGGGGGTCGTGTGCCGGGAGAGAACATAGCCGCGAGCTCCCGTTAGCTTCTATGGGGAAAGTCGCGGTTAGATTTTTAAAGATTAGGGACAATTAGAGATGAGCTAGGATCAAACCCTTTTGGACTTAGGAAGTTCTAGGGTCAACACCCACGGGAGCACCTGAGTACTCGAGTTACATCACCCAGGGAAGCGTGGTGCATAGGTGTCAAATGGTGTCGGGTCGCATCGTCGTTTTCAAAGGGAGCTGGCAAGGAAATGCTGCTGCCGGGAAGATGCGCAGTGTCCGAAGAGATCCAAGCCTGGATCAAAGTCGAGAAGAACCTGAAAGCAGAGGGGACAGAGTCTGGGTCACTAGCCAGTGACCAGGGGCACGATAGGTGAATGCCCACCGATGTCGGGTGAAGAAGGTGAAGAAGGTAAAGCTTGACTCTTCAGCCACGAGGACCAGGAGGTGTCAAGGATGACCAGGAGCTGGATTCGAGCTGTCCCATGAAGGATGTCGAGTGCTGCAGTGTCGGTACCTATATCTCTGTAAGGGGTGCCTGCACCACCTTACCCAGGCAGCAGTAGCAGACCTGTGGTGTCATTTTGGAGGGCTTTCCAGGGGTGGCATAATACATGCTTCAGCCCCTGGTAGGCCTCTGGGGTACCTATTCCCTGGGTACATAGTATACCATACACTAGGGACTTATAAGGGCACATTAGAATCCAATCTATTATGTACCTAGAGTACGTGGAATCAATTTATAAGAGAAAGCAGATAGGTTGGGGACCTGAATAGCAGGTTCCCAGCCAAACTAAGTCAAAAAACATCAAAACACCAGGAAAAAAGTGGGGGTAACCATGTAGTCAGATTCCACCTTCCTGCATAACCCCCCCAAACTAAACGAGATAAGGCTAACCTTGGCCCGTTCAGCCTTTATTAACTAAGTGGCCATATAAGGAAGTACCTGCACTAGCATGGTTACCCCCTGTCTTATGGTCGACTAAACTATCCCTCACCCTAAGGGTATGAGAGGGTCTCCACCATGGGGAATTACTACCTGTGGTGTGTTTTGGTAAAGACAAAGGCTGGTGAGGTGTCTGAGCAGGGAAATGAAGCCCTGATAAAGTTGGACTTCGCTTTCTTAGATCAGTGGTCACCATGTATGGCTCTCTTTCCATGACTGAGTTGCACTTTGCTCTAAGGGTCAACCTTTGGCTGCCTACAGCTGGAGGTTGGGTCCCTTTGGGTGGAACACTGGAGGGACAGGGCAGGTTTGGAACCATTTAGTCCCTGGTTTGCCCTTGCCCAACAGAGTCCTTCTGGGGGAGGTCCTTAAACAAAGGTATGGGTAGATCCCTTAGTGTGTTGAGGAATTTTCACCTGGCTAGGGCTACTAGACTGGGTGCCCCTACTCTGTTGATGGGGGGTTCTTCTGGACAGGGGGCCCTGTGGCGTCCACTGACCTTCCTGACCTCTGCAGCCCTGGGCTGACTGAGGCAGGGTAGAGAGGGGTAGGTTACCTGCACCAGACTGGGTACTACCTTGGAAGGGTCCCCTGCCATCTGAGGTGTTGCCAGGACAGTCCTGACTACCTCTGGGGCAGTTCCTTCACTAGGAGTAGGATCAGTTCGCTGAGGAGGCTGACCCTTACCTAAAGTCTGGGGGGATTAAGACTTTTCTTCGACCCTTGTGCTCTCTTGTGGAGGAGAGTGGGCCAGTCTCAGGCTACATCATTCCATAATTTCCCTGGGGTTGGGCTGTGGCCACCACAGCCCCATCAACTTCCTCAGGGAGGCCTAACATTCTTAAATGGGCTTGTATCTCAACTTCAGCCTGGGCTGAAATTTCCAAAACATTGCCCAACAGGCAATCTACAGACAAGTTTGGGGACACTGTAACTCTCTTTGGGCCAGTGACCACTCCCCAGCCGAGATTGGCTATGGCCATGGGATGATCTGTCCTGACACCATCTATGTTGGTCACCTGGTATTTAAACTCAGGTAAAAGCTGTTGAGGGGGGACTAGTTTCCCTCTCACCATGGTGACACTAGCCCCTGTGTCCCTGAATGCCAAAGCTTTTTTTGACCATTGATCAAGGGCTCCTGTCTGTATTTTTCCAAAGGGTTGGGACCCATGGTAAAAGTGGCAAATCCCATACCACCATCACAGACTAAGGAGGCTTGAAAGGGGGACCTGTCAAAACTAGGGCCCACCTCTGTTCCCCATGAGAATGCACCTAATTTTGTGGGTGCAATACTACCGCCTGGGGGATTACTACTAGTAGTACCAGGAGGAGTGGTAGTATTAGTTGGAGGAACATTTTCTTTATTGCCAATCCTGGGGCAACTGGGATCAGTTTTCAAGTGGCCAGGCTTTTTATAAACATGGCAATATGGTTTCTTTTCAGGAGGGGAAGGAGTTCGGGACCCACCCCCAGAAGAGGACTTTTGGGGCCCTGTAGGGGGCTTATCTTTAGATTTAACCCCACCTTTTTCTTGGGACTTGGTGGAATCTTTCTTCTGGTCACCACCCGGATTCTTAGGCCTTACCTTGGTTCTGACCCATTTGTCTGCCTTCTTTCCAAATTCTTGGGGAGAGGTCAGATTAGAGTCCACCAGGTACTGGTGTAAAAGCTGTTTTTGACAATTATTAAGGATCTGCTCCCTCATAATCAAATTGTACAATCCTACAAAGTTATGCACTTTGCTGTCATGTATCCAACCTTCCAGAGCCTTAGTAGCACAATCTACAAAGTCAACCCAGTCCTGAGTCTGAGCCTTTTGGGTGTCTCTGAACTTCAAACTATACTATTCAGTGGTTAGGCCAAACCCATTAATCAGAGCACTCTTCAAGACTTTGTAATTGTCAGCATCCTCTTCTCTGACAGTGAGGAGCTTATCTCTACCTTTGTCTGCAAAGGAGAGCCATAAGATTGCTGCCCACTGCTCCTGGGAGACCCTTTGAACTTTACAGGCCCTTTCCAGTGCAGTAATCCATTTGTGGATGTAATACCCACTCTAGTAGAAAGGGACAATTTAATTTAGGTTTCTTTGGTCATGAGACCTCTCCCTATCACTAGGGATTTTGCCACCACCATGGGACTCTAGTCCCATCTTTTTTCTAGCTCTGTAGAGCTCTAGGGGCTCCCTTTCTAGTGCTATCTGCTGCTTTTTGATTTTAAGCTGGGATTCCTCATACTTCAGCAGTCTCTCTCTCCTCTCCTGGGAGGTTTCCCTCCTATGAGCTGAGATAGAGGTCCCTATAGATGAACCAGAATGATTAGACTCCACTGAGGGAGATCTAGACCTTCTAGGGCCAACACCAACTCTTCCAGAAGGGACAAAGAGGGGACCATTGTGGCCCTCCCCCTCATCTTCCAGGGGGGCTGGACATCCCAGGTCAAGATCATTGTCATCTTCCTGGTCAGCATTAGAAGTCAGGTCATGGGGAATTTGACCCCTAGGCCCTTCCTCATCTGCTGCCCCACCCACTCTGCCTATACCTTCAGACTGTATAGGTCTTCTGAGATCATCCAGTCTGAGTACCTCTATGAGGTGTTGGTTGGTTGGACTTATGCCTGTCTTCAGTCTCCTAGTACTGCATAATGCTCTCAATTCCAAGAATGGGAGGTTAACATACTTGGAGGGAAGAAGCCCATTGGCTTCTGGCAGGGACCCACTGGTTCCTGGCCTTGAAGACATCACTAGTGAGGTGTGGTGTATGCACTACCTACTCTAGTGTGGCCTACTAAACTCTCTTGAGTTGCAGAAAGGGTGTACTAAGCACTTGACACACAACTCTAAGTTCAGTAGAACTTATTGTATTCTAAAGCTTGTATTATATGTACCTTGGGTAACTTTAGTGGTTTTCAGTTAGTCACTCAATTGAGATTATCTGATAAAACAATAGCAAGCTGGAATCCCACATGCTGCACACCAATGTGAGAAGTTGGTCTGGTATATGCTGTCCACTAGATATAGTGGGCACCTTGCACCAGTCCAAACAACCCCTTATTCATGATAGGTTAAAGATAACCTTTATTGAAAGCTATCCTAGTGGTAGCTCTGGAGAGCAGCCTTCAGGCTAAGTCTTGAAGGAATGTAAAGCAGTTTGTTTTACCAGTCTATAATCTCTTGAATGGCTAAATGAAAGGCAACCACACCAGGTATTTATATAAAATATATGTATTTATTTCACAACACACCCTACTAGTCTCTTTATGAGGCTAGAGGTCCAAACACATAAGTTACACTACCAAACCATATACTGAAATAGTGGTATAAGAACCACAACTTAACTAGACACAAGGCCTAGAGCCTGTAGAATCACTGGGACCCCAAGGAACCACCCAAGGTAGTGACACAGGGGACCCATGGTGGCTGTGTGCAGTGTGAGTTCACAGCCACGTGCTCCCGTCAGCTTCTATGGGGAAAGTCGCGGTTAGATTTTTAAAGATCAGGGACACTTGGAGATGAGCTAGGACCAAACCCTTTTGGACTTAGGAAGTTCTTGGGTCAACACCAACGGGAGCACCAGAGTACTCGAGTTACCTCACCGAGGAAAGCTGGGTACATAGGTGTAAAATTGTGACGGGTCGCCTCGTCGTTTTCAAAGGGAGCTGGCAAGGAAGTGCTGCTGCCAGGAAGATGCAAAGTGTCCAAAGAGACCCAAGCCTGGATCAAAGATGAGAAGAGCCTGAAAGCAGAGGGGACAGGGTTTGGGTCACTAGCCAGTGACCAAGGGCATGACAGGCGAATGCCCACCGATGTCGGGTGATTTCAGGTGAAGAAGGTAAAGCTTGACTCCTCAGCCACGATGACCAGGAAGCATTGAGTATTACCAGGAGCTGGATTTGAGCTGTCCCACAAAGGATGTCGAGTGCTGCAGCATCGGTGCCCAGATTGGACACAATAAGCCTTGGCAACAGCAACCTATGCAGAAAGGAGAAAGGTGATTCGTTGCAGACCAGCAAGGTCTGAGGGACTCACTACGTGGTGGGAAGTCAGGGCACGTCTGTAGCAACCATGAAAGCTCATGGAAAATTAAAGTTGCCTTCACAGGGACCCACCAGTCCACGGACCAGGGATTGCAAATGGACCTCAAGTGGAATCACAAAATGGCGGCCCACGGGTCTCTTGGGGTGCCTATTGTCCAGGCCTCCCCTGCTGGAGTTTCAGTCAGCAGCAGGAGGCCAGACCTGTGTCTGTGGCTGCAGCATCCATTTTGTGATGCCAGGGCTCTTTTATGTTGGTACTGGGTATACCAGTACTGTCATGTGTCTCCCTCTAGAAGGGTGGGATCATACTCCCACACCAGTTACTGGTGTGGGGGTATGATTCCAAGGTGTTTGACACCAAAACACAACATGTTTCCGTGCAGTCTATCTAAAGTTAGCATTTACCATTTGGTTATAATGCACTTAACAGTATATTGTCAGGCTGCACTACTGACAACCCCGGAGGATAGATTCCGAAGGCTGCAGAGGGTCTCAGCTCATGCCTGGGCACCCTCTCACATATAACCAAGCACCCTGCCTTCAGGATTGATAAGGCCTGCCATAGGGGTGACTAATAGGTTTCTCTGTGCAGTGATAGGTGAGATATAGTGAGCCTATATCTCTGTAAGGGATGCCTGCACCACCTTATCCAGGTTGAAGTAGCAGACCTGTGGTGTCATTTTGGAGGGCTTTCCAGGGATGGCATAATACATGCTTCAACCCCTGGTAGGCTTCTGGGGTACCTATGCCCTGGGCACATAGTATACCATATACTAGGGACTTATAAGGACACCTCAGAATCCAATATGTTATGTACCTAGAGTACATGGAATCAATTTATAAGAGAAAGCAGATAGGCTGGGGACCCGAATAGCAGGTTCCCAGCCAAACTAAGTCAGAAACCAACAAAACAGCAGGAAAAACGTGGGGGCAACCATGTAGTCAGATTCCACCATCCTACATTAATCGTCAATGAACACTCTAACTACATGACAAGCTCCAAGTTGGTATGGCCTCCATTCCTCAAAGGCATCTTTCACAGCCAGTAATTCTTTCTCAGCAATAGAGTAGTTCACTTCAAGGGAAGTTAGTTTCCGAGAGCAGAAGTCCACAGGATATAGTGGCCCAGTACTCTTATGTCGTTGTGATAACACTCCACCAATAGCCAAATCAGAAGCATCAGCTTCAACATAAAACGGTTCCTCAGAATCTGGGTGAAGTAAAATTGGTGCCGTGGTAAAGGCCCCCTTTTGAAACTGAAAGGCTTCCTCTGCTTCTGTAGAACATCAAAAATAAATCCTTTCTTTGTGAGACTGGTTGTTGGATCAATTCTTTTAGAAAATTCCTTGATGAAGCAACAATAGAAGTTTGCAAATCTGATGAAACTTTGATACTACTTTACCATCTTTAGGAGAGTGCCAATTCAAAATTGCTTGGTTCTTGGCTGGGTCCATCGAAATCCCTTTAGCAGATATCTTGAATCTAAAAAATGTAACTACTTCCACATGCAAGTCACACTTTTCTAACTTGATTTAAAGGTTATTTTCTAACAATTTCTTGAGACTGGCCCTCTTGTGTTGCACATGTTCACTTAGATAATTTGAGAAAATTAAGCGGTCATCTATATATACCACAGCAACTCTGTCTACAAATTCTCCCAAAACATCATTGACAAAGTGTTGGAAGACATCTCTACATAAACCGTAGGGTATCACTTGGTATTCATACAACCCAAATCTAGTGCGAAAAGCAGTCTTCCACTCATCTCCTTCTGCCACACAGATTAAATAGTGAGCACCACAGAGATCCAACTTTGTATAGATTTTGGCTTCTTTAACTTGATTTAAGAGCACAGAGTTAAGCGATAAGGGGGTACTGATTTTTAACTGTTACTATTTTCAAGGCTCTGTAGTCAATATGGAGTCTCAGCACTCCATTCTCCTTGGGACGAAGAAGACAGGTGAAGAGATGGGCGATTGAGAGGGACGTATAAATCTATTAGCAAGATATTGCTCGAGGTATTCTTTTGAGAATTGTTGGAGGGAGGACCACCGGGGAGTCGGGGAGACTATTCCGGGGCACCTTCCTACCGCAAAGTTATAGCCGAGCGCCGCTGAGAAGCCCCCCCTCGGGGAGGTCTTTCTCCTATGATCGTACTAGGCCCAGTAATACCACCACACAGGACTCAATATCAGTTGCTTGACTTGGTTCTTTATCAACAGTAGTACGTTCAATATTTACAGTGGGATCGAGGGATCCAGTAAGAGTCTTAATGTCTTTCAGAGGGATAGGGTAGCGGGACAGTCTTAGTACCAACCAGGTACGGGAGAACGCTGCGCCAGACCTTCGGTGCTGGTCTCAGAGCGGCTCGGACGTGGGGAGCCGCGACGGCGTCTGCAGGGCTCGGGTGGTAGTTCCGCTTGGGTCGAGCCGCGACACAGTCAGCAGGGCTCCGGTGGTAGGTCCGCTTCGGTCGAGCCGCGACGAGGTCAGCTGGGCTCTGATGGTAAGGTTCAACAAGGTCGGGCCGCGACAGCGTCAGCAGGGCCCCAAAGGTTCGTGTAGGTCTTTAGCACGGTGGAGCCTCGACATCGTCAGCAGGGCTCGGAGTGTGGGTTCAGGATGAGTCTTCTTCCGTAGGGTCAGCCGCGATCCGATCAGCAGGGCTCTTGACTCCAGGATACAACTACTGTCCTGTTGTCGGGTCGCCCCAGATATAGGACGGGAGCCCTTTGATGTCCGGACCCTTGCGCCCGGAGGGGCAGAGAGGCCGAGTAGGGAGCGGCCAGATGCCCAGCAGGAGAGGCGTCAGGCCCCAGAGAGCTGTGGGGCGACCGCACCTAGGTGTGGAAGGACGGTTGGGGGTCCCATCGATACTGCCCTCCGCCGGGAGTGGGAAGGGCTCACGTGGTATCCCCCGGGCCAGGGGTTGGCGTCTCGATGTCGGGCCTCGCTGGGACCGAGGCCGGGTAGAGCAGGGTCACGCAGGTGGTCACGTGGAGTGACGTATAATCCAAAATGGAGGAGCCCCGATGTGCATGGGACCTCGTACGGCTTAGTGCGGGGAAGCAGGACCACGCCACGAGGCCGGCTCCCACATGCGTCCCCCCCAGCTGAAGGCAGGGAGAGTCACCCATCTCCTTGGGGGTTCTCCTCGCCCAGGCGGAAGAATCGGGACAGGCCGTCAGCATTGGCGTGGTTGTTGCCGGGCCGGTGTTCTACAGTGAAGTCCATCCCTTGCAGCGAGATGGACCAGCGTAACAGCTTGGGGTTCTCGCCCCGCATTTGCATGAGCCACCGCAAGGGCCGGTGGTCAGTCTGGACCCTGAAGTGGGTGCCGAAAAGGTAGGGCCGGAGCTTCTTGAGAGCCCATACCACAGCGAAGGCCTCCCGCTCAATGGTGCTCCACCTCTGTTCTCGCGGCAGCAGTCGGCGGCTGATAAAGGCCACCGGTCGGTCGAGGCCCTTGGCGTCCAGCTGGGAGAGGACCGCCCCGACCCCGTACTCCGATGCATCGGTCTGGACTACAAATTCCTTGCTGTAGTCGGGGGCCTGCAGCACAGGGGCAGCGCACATGGCCGCCTTGAGAGCATCGAACGCGGTCTGACAGCGGGGCGTCCATTGCACCGCCTTGGGCTGTTTCTTTGAAGTGAGTTCCGTAAGGGGGCCCACAAGGCTGCCATAATCCTTGATGAATCGTCGGTAGTAGCCTGTGAGGCCTAGGAAGGCCCGGACAGCGGTTTGGGTTGCGGGGGGCTCCCACGCCTGGATGGCGTCGACTTTTAACTGGAGGGGCGCCACCCGGAAGTGGTAGTGCCCATCGGGGGTGGAGAAGGCTGATCGTTCTTGGGCGCCGGGAGTGAGCTTGATCTGCCAGTACCCAGCGGTGAGATCAAAGGTGCTTAGGTAGCGGGCGGCCCCTAAGCGATCGATCAGCTCGTCGGCTCGTGGCAAGGGGTGGGCATCGGTCTTGGTGACTGCGTTCAGGCCCCGGTAGTCGACACAAAATCTGAGTTCGGGGGCCGTGCCGGGGGCGGCGGCCTTCGGCACCAAGACTACCGGGCTGGCCAACGGACTGTCGGAAGGCTCGATGACTCCGAGGGCGAGCATCTTGGTGACCTCGGTCTTTATGCAGGCTCGGACTCGGTCAGGTACTCTATAAGCGCGGTGTCGTACAGGGGGGCTGTTCCCCGTGTCCACGTCGTGGACGCACCAGGGGGTCACCCCGGGTGTGAGAGAGAAGAGGGCAGCGAAGGGTTGGAGCAGCTTCTGGCAATCATGGCGCTGTTCTGGTGTCAGGGTGGCGGAGAGGCGGATGCCCTCCAGGGAGCCGTCTTGGCCCGAGGACCCCAGGAGGTCTGGTAGGGGCTCGGAGTCACTTTCGCCCCCATCGTCGGTAGCCAGCAGTAGGCTTAGTTCAGTTCGGGCAAAGTGGGGCTTGAGCCGGTTGGCGTGCAGGACCCGGAGGGGGTTCCTCGGGGGACTCTATGTCGACCAGGTAGGTGACGGGGCTCTTCCTCTCAACAATCTTGAAGGGCCCGGTCCATTTGTCCTGCAGGGCACAGGGGTCCACGGGTGACATGACCCAGACTTGCTGGCCCGGCTCGAACTCGATGGCTGAGGCATTTTCGTCATACCAGCGTTTCATGTCTTCTTGACTGGCTTCGAGGTTGGCTTCTGCCAGGGCCCGGAACTTCCAAGTCTGGTTCCGCAGGGTCAGGAGGTACCGGTAGACGTCGGGGGGGGCATCTTGGACGTTCGCCTCCCAGCCCTCCTTGACCAGGCTGAGGGGCCCTCGGACGGGGTGCCCATACAACAGTTCGAAGGGGCTGAAGCCCAGGGATTTCTGTGGTACCTCCCGATAGGCGAACAGGAGGCAGGGCAGCAGGACATCCCATCTCCTTCTTAGGGGCTCTTCCAGGCCCTTGATCATCCCCTTCAGGGTTCGGTTGAACCGCTCGACCAGTCCGTTCCCCTGGGGGTGGTACGGGGTGGTGAATTTTTAGGTGACCCCACATTGTTGCCAGAGGGATCTCATGTACTTCGAAATAAAGTTCGTACCCCTGTCGCTCACCACTTCTCGGGGGAACCCCACCCTGGAGAAGATGCCCATCAGGGCCCGGCCCACCACGGGAGCTGTCACAGTTCGGAGGGGGACGGCCTCTGGGTACCGGGTGGCGTGGTCGACCAGTACCAGGATGAAGCGGTGCCCCAGGGCGGTTCGGGGGTCGAGGGGCCCCACGATGTTGATCCCCACTCGTTCGAACGGGGTGTGGACGGCTGGAAATGGTTGGAGGGGGGCTTTCACTCGTCCCCCCGTCTTCCCGCTAGCTTGGCAGGTCGGGCAGGACCGGCAGTGCTGGTCCACGTCTCTTCTCATTCGGGGCCAATAGAAATGGGTCACGAGGCGGCTGTAAGTCTTGTCCCGCCCGAGATGTCCGGCGAGGGGCACGTCATGTGCCAGGTTCAGGAGGAACTCTCGAAATCGGAGGGGGACCACCAACACCCGGCCGGCCCCTAGTTCGGCGACTTTCTGCTCACTATACAGTAAGTCATTGTCCCAATAGACCCAGTGGGTTCCCGTGGGGTCCCCTGCAGCCTGGGCGGCCGCTTGCTGTCGGGCCCCCTCGAGGGATGGGCAGGCCTTCTGCTCTTGCTGGAATTGTTCGCGGGTGGGGCCCCCGTCGTGGCGCCACTGGGCCAGCTCGGGGATCTCGCTGAGGAAGGCGGCCTCGTCGGTAGAAAGTTTGGATGGCCCGGCCTCCTCCTCAGGTTCCTCCGGGCCGGAGGAGGGTGATAGTTCGAGGCCCGTCGGCTTGTCGGGGGCCGTGGCAGCGGCTGGTTGGGCGGTCATGGACCGGGTGGTGGCGCAGGCCCACTCGGGCAGTCCTAGCATCCTCAGATGCTCTCGGCGTTCCACCTGGGCCCAGGGGGAGCTCTCTAGGTCATTCCTCAGGAGGCAGTCTACTGGGGCGTCGTCGCGGACAGTCACTTTTAGGGTGCCGGACACTCCTCCCCACTCGAAGGGGATCCTGGCCATCCGGCACATGCTCTCGGTGTTGTCCGCGGTCCGGACAGGGCATAGGACGTGCGGCAGGATTTGTTCGGGGGTCACCAGGTGGCAGCGGACAGCGGTCACACTGGCCCCAGTGTCCCGGAGGGCCTCGGCCCGTCGTCCATTGATGGTGACCCACTGTTGGTACTTCTGGGTGTTGCTTGGGATGGCAGCTCGGGGCACCATTTCTCTGGAGCCCAGGCATACAAGCGACATGGCAGCTGGTTCCCACTCGGGGGACCCGCCGTCGTGGTTTTCTTCCTCGTCTTCTCCCTCCCCCAGGGCTGCGGCGGCTATTTGCCGGGGAGGGGGCCCAGCGGTCCCGTTCCGTCGGTTCACGGGGCAGGCCGGGTCGCTTGCATAGTGGCCAGTCTGCTGGCAGCCGAAGCAGGTCACTGTCGGTCGCGGTCCAGGCCGTGCGATAGGAGTCCCCCTTTGGCCCAGGGTCGGGGACGTGTGGTTGGTGGCTTGGCCTCGTGGTGGGCTTCTGGGCGGCCCGGCCGGGAATTCTCGACTGCGGTGGGACCCCCCTCCTCCGCCTCGCTGGCGGGGAGGTCCCGTGGTACTCCGTTGGTAGTCCCCCACGGGGTTCCGGGGGACCCGGGTGTTGACCCATCGGTCTGCTTCGGCGGCGAGCTTCCGGGGCTCGGTCAGTTTACTATCCAGGAGGTGTTGCCTTAGTTCCACAAAGCAGTTGTTGGCGAGGTGCTCCCAGACAATGAGGTCGAACAGTTCATTGTATGAGGTGACCTTGCTTCCTTTGATCCATCCTTCCAATGCTCGGCTGAAGAAGTCCACGTATTCGACCCACGTGGTACCGGGGAGCTTCTTGCAGTCCCGGAAGCGCTGCCGGTACATCTCGGTTGATAGTCCATAGCGTGTGAGTAGGGCTTCTTTCATGTGGTCGTAGGATGTCATCACCGCGTCGGGGAGTTGCAACAGGGTATCCCGGCCCTCGCTGAGGAACCTCCCCCATAGGCCGGCACCCCAATCCTTCCGGGGTACCCGATGGGAGGTCATGGCTACTTCGTACGCTCGGAACCATTGCTGGATGTCGTCATTTTTATAGTACTCCTTGACGACATCCTTGGGGATGTGGACCTTTGGCTCGGTCAGTGGCAGCGCGTCCCGGGCTCCGGGGGCGCTGGTCTCCCCCGTTTTAGCTTTTAGTTCAAGTTCTTTGAGGCTCCTCTCGTGCTCGAGGGTTAGCCGTCTCTCCTCTAGTTCCCGATGCCGTTTCTTTTCCTCAATTTCCTCTTGCAGCCGTAGTTGCTCCAAGGCTATTTTCTTCTCCGCCAGTAGGAGCTCACCGTCCAGCCGGAGTCGGGCTAGGTCCATTTCGTGTGTCCGGACCCTCTCCCGTTCTCGCATCTCTTCGTGGGAAAGGCTGGTTTCTGGGACGGTTCGCCCCCATCTGTCGGGTTTGGGGTTGGCAGGTTTTCGTCCCGGGCTGAGGTCCCTTCGGTTCTGGGTGGCGTGGTCTCGGGTTCTGCCCAGGCTTTCAGGGCTTTCTGCATTTCTTCCTTGGTGCCCAATCCTGTGGTTGGGATCCCTTTGTCCTTGCAGAATTGTTTCAGTTCTTTGTGGGTGTATTCTTCCAACCTTTCCGGCTGGAAGGTTGCGGCCACGGTTGCCTCTTGGCCGTCCATGGTTCCCTTTTCTTTCCGTCTGGTTAGGTAGTGGGTGCGTTACTGGCCTGTACGATTGCGTCTGGCTCGGATCCCGTCGCTGGCCACCAAATGTTGGAGGGAGGACCACCGGGGAGTCGGGGAGACTATTCCGGGGCACCTTCCTACTGCAAAGTTATAGCCGAGCGCCGCTGAGAAGCCCCCCCTCGGGGAGGTCTTTCTCCTATGATCGTACTAGGCCCAGTAATACCACCACACAGGACTCAATATCAGTTGCTTGACTTGGTTCTTTATCAACAGTAGTACGTTCAATATTTACAGTGGGATCGAGGGATCCAGTAAGAGTCTTAATGTCTTTCAGAGGGATAGGGTAGCGGGACAGTCTTAGTACCAACCAGGTACGGGAGAACGCTGCGCCAGACCTTCGGTGCTGGTCTCAGAGCAGCTCGGACGTGGGGAGCCGCGACGGCGTCTGCAGGGCTCGGGTGGTAGTTCCGCTTGGGTCGAGCCGCGACACAGTCAGCAGGGCTCCGGTGGTAGGTCCGCTTCGGTCGAGCCGCGACGAGGTCAGCTGGGCTCTGATGGTAAGGTTCAACAAGGTCGGGCCGCAACAGCGTCAGCAGGGCCCCAAAGGTTTGTGTAGGTCTTTAGCACGGTGGAGCCGCGACGTCGTCAGCAGGGCTCGGAGTGTGGGTTCAGGATGAGTCTTCTTCCGTAGGGTCAGCCGCGATCCGATCAGCAGGGCTCTTGACTCCAGGATACAACTACTGTCCTGTTGTCGGGTCGCCCCAGATATAGGACGGGCGCCCTTTGATGTCCGGACCCTTGCGCCCGGAGGGGCGGAGAGGCCGAGTAGGGAGTGGCCAGACGCCCAGCAGGAGAGGCGCCAGGCCCCAGAGAGCTGTGGGGCGACCGCACCTAGGTGTGGAAGGACGGTTGGGGGTCCCATCGATACTGCCCTCCGCCGGGAGTGGGAAGGGCTCACGTGGTATCCCCCGGGCCAGGGGTTGGCGTCTCGATGTCGGGACTCGCTGGGACCGAGGCCGGGTAGAGCAGGGTCACGCAGGTGGTCACGTGGAGTGACGTATAATCCAAAATGGAGGAGCCCCGATGTGCATGGGACCTCGTGCGGCTTAGTGCGGGGAAGCAGGACCACGCCACGAGGCCGGCTCCCACAAGAATTGTTTTTCTTTTTCAGTGAGGACATAAATTCTGCTGTAAGGTAGATTTGTTCATGTCTCGAGGTCAATTTTTCAGTCATATGGTCTATGAAGAGGTAACTTTCCACTTCAGCCTTCTCAAAAACCGTTGCCAAGTCAACATACTCGAGTGGGACTTCTGCTTTCTCTATAGTAGAAATCATGCTCAATTGCTTAACTAGAATCATTCATGAATTATTCATCTACCTTATTTAATATTTAGGTGAGTTACAGCTATGTAATGTTCTTTCTTTTCTTTAGAAATTTACTACTCACATATGGATTATTGGTTTCTTCTTGTGTGTCTTCTCAGAGTATTTTGTAGTTTGTATTACACAGTCTTTGATATAAAAATATATATGGTATGATTTTTCAGAAAGAGAAACGGCAAATCTTCAATCAAAACTTCTTCTTAGTCTTACTTTAAAGAAAACAGGCTATTGACAATTCAATGTCTCTCACATGATCATTTCTTACTGTTTTCCTTCCTTATAGCTCTGGTGCTATAATTGTTGGGGTGGCATGGTGAGCAAAATAACGATGGATTAAACCCAGATCTGTAACTGGGGGTGAATTTTTGCCAATGTGCAACATTACGTCCATCATCTTGTTTGTTTTGCTATAATTCTTTCCCCAGAGTAAACTGCTTGTGAAAAGTTTTTTTCTTCGTCCTCCAAACACTACTCTCTAGAAAGGCACAATAACCTCTGGTGTGCACTCCTTGTAACAGAGTTAGAGACAGAAAAATTCAGAATAACTATTCAAACACTTCTTCGGAGTAAGCTGGACTGAAAAATATTACTATTCTCATTGAAGAATGCAGTCAAAGTGATTTCATATTTGAATCATAAAAGCATTACAGACATTACAAAATAATCATCATGCCGTGTAGTTCCTAAAAATACATTTGATCTGTGCGTTTGTTGGACTACATAAACTAAGGGATTGGTGTCTAGACTTATTCTGGACACCCCTGCAGGATATGCCGGCCTATAGACCATCTAGCTCACAGTGCCTCCATCAGCCCCCTAACCTTACCAAGGAGCGAATAGTGTCTGGCAACCATCTAACATGACAACCTTCACCCTTCAGAGATCACATAGGGGCATATTATCAATCCAGACGATAAAATTATCACTGCTGCTAAAACGGCGATAATGGGCTTGATAATATGCTCTATGGAATTCCATTTGAAGCCCATGTTAAATGTGAAGGACATCTTCAATTGGAATTCCATAGAGCATATTATCATTTATCGCCTGTCTTGATAATATGCTCCTTAGTCTCAGAGAGATACACAGAATAATAAACAGTGGGGATGTTTTCAATAAGCATTTATTGAACCAGCGTCATTCTAGTAAAAAACATATTCTGCAACAATCAGTAGACAGAAACTAACGTAAGAGATTACACGCACCAACAGCGTAAAAAGAAGGCAGAATTCTACCATGGTGCAAAGACAGCAAATATATGCAGGCATATAAATTAAGTCTGGCCGGTGAACTCCGCACCTCTTGCGGAGTTAGCGGATTTTTCTGCACTCCACATTGCGCGGAGGTCGCAAAGTTCTGAAATACTCTGCAATGCATTCGTCAATGTCAAGTTCGCGAGTGCGAGCGAAGAAAATCCACCTCCCGATGAGATTTTTCCTTGTTCGTGATTGTCAAAATCAAGTTGGTGAGCCCGAGCAGGGAAAATCAATCTCCCGGCAAGATTTCTCAATGCGGGCGGTTAGATTTCTCATTGCAAGTGTTTGCGTATGCTCGCGACCGCTCACGTTGCAAAACTGTCCTTTCGCATTGAGAAAGCTTCTGCTCGAGTGAAAGAACGGAAGCAGCGCCTGCTTGCGCTGTGCATGGTGCCGTTTGCGAAGATTGCACAGTGCGGACAAGCATCCAGCACTGAAAATCACCATGGACGGCATTTTTCTATCGTACTCTGCCGCTTGCAGAGCACCGCGTAGCGTGGCTGAGTTTTATTTGCACTTCGCAGAGTTCCGTGTAGCTGGGTAACAGGTTAGCGCTGGAACCATTAGGAAGAGCAAAGTAGGACAAATATAGGTGAAAGGTCACTTTAAAATTTAGGCCTAGCTTAAGAAACAAAGCAATGCTAACAGAACTTCACTAGCATATTTAGTACAATTCACATTTTGCCCTGGGGAGGTGGCGGTCCCCAGGGAATAGGGGTTGCTGTGAGGGCAAACTCCACACTATTATTTCAATGAAGCGTGATGTGCGCGTTTGGTATGCGACCAGTTTGCGACTACTGCTCCCGCGCATTCGCGACACATGCGCATTACAGTTCGAGATGCTTGCGCGGTTGCGGGTCCTGCATGATGTCATATACGTGCTGGGGCATGCTGGGTGCGCGACTCCAGCAAAAAAAATGTATGTTCCAAAATGATATGTATGTGTCTTTAATCTACATATTAGGGCAAGAGATTATCTAAGATATTCATAAAAATAATATATTTGTACTTATATTATTTTTAAATATCTTTTCGCGAAGTCAGGTGCGTGCATCGTGAGTGCAGAGAACCAGGTCAGCAGAGCCGTTGTAGAGCCAGAGAACAAGGTCAGCAGAGATGCTCTAGAGTCTAAGAAACAGGTCAGCAGAGCTGCTCTAGAACCAGAGACCCAGGTCAGCAGAGCTGCTGTAGAGCCAGAGACACCAGGTCAGCAGAGCTGCATTAGAGCCAGAGAACCAGGTCAGCAGAGCTGCTCTAGAGGCAGAGAACCAGGTCAGCAGAGCAGCTTTAGAGCCATAGAACCGGGTCAGCAGAGCTGCTTTAGAGCCAGAGAACCAGGTCAGCAGAGCTGTTGTAGAGCCAGAGAACCAGATCAGCAGAGCTTCTCTGTAGCCTAAGAACGAGGTCAGCAGAGCTGCTCTAGAGCCAGAGAAACAGGTCAGCAGACCTGCTGTAGAGCCAGAGAAACCAGGTCAGCAGAGCTGCTTTATAGGGAGAGAACCAGGTCAGCAGAGCTGCTTTAGAGCCAGAGAACCAGGTCAGCAGAGCTGTTCTAGCTGACACTGACTGAATGACACTGACTGACTGACACTGACTGATAGGCACTGACTGACACTGATTGACTGACACTGACACTGACACTGTCTGACACTGATTGACTGAAACTGACTGACTGACAATGACTGACACTGATTAACTGACACTGACTGACTGACTCCGACTGACTGACACTGAATGATTGACACTGACTGACACTGATTGACTGACACTGACACTGACTGATACTGACTGACTGACAATGACTGACACTGATTGACTGACACTGGCTGCCAGACACTGACTGAATGACTGACACTGTGACATTGATTGACTGACACTGACTGACTGACACTGATTGACTGACACTGACTGACTGAGTGACACTGACTGACGGGCACTGACACTGACTGACTGACACCGACTGAGTGACACTGACTGACACTGACTGACTACTCTCTACTACTCACTCTCTACTACTCTATACTACTCTCTCTCTACTACTCACTCTCTACTACTCACTCTCTACTACTCTCTACTACTCACTCTCTACTACTCTACTACTCTCTACTACTCACTCTCTACTACTCTCTACTACTCACTTCCTACTACTCTCTCTCTACTACTATCTCTCTACTACTCTCTACTATTCACTCTCTACTATTCACTCTCTACTACTCACTCTCTACTACTCTCTATTACTCACTCTACTACTCACTCTACTACTCACTCTCTACTATTAACTCTTTACTACTCACTCTCTACTACTCTCTACTATCACTCTCTACTACTCTCTCTCTACTACTCTCTACTACTCACTCTACTACTCACTCTCTACTACTCTCTACTACTCTCTCTGCTACTCACTCTCTACTATTCACTTTCTACTACTCTCTACTATTCACTCTTTACTACTCACTCTCTACTACTCTCTACTACTCACTCTACTACTCTCTCTCTACTACTCTCTACTACTCACTCTACTACTCACTCTCTGCTACTCTCTACTACTTTCTCTGCTATTCACTCTCTACTACTCACTCTCTACAATTCTTTACTACTCACTCAACTACTCACTCTCTACTACTCTCTACTACATCCTCTCTATTACCCACTCTCTACTACTCTCTACTACACACTCTCTACTACTCACTCTCTACTCTCTACTCTCTATTACTCATCTTATACTCTCCACCTCTCTCTACCTCTCGCTCTACTACTCCTTTCCTCTCTACCTCTACCTCTCTACCTCTACCTTTCTACCTCAACCTCTCTACCTCTACACCTCTACCTCTATACCTCTACACCTCTACCTCGCTACCTCTCTCTACCTCTCTCTACACGCACACATATACACTATATATATGCATATATATGCATATGCATTTATATATATGTATGCGTACATATATATATACATACATATCTAAACATATATATGATCTGCATATCTATATAAATACAAATATAAATGCATGCATACATATACATATACATATATGCATAAGAACGTGGTTCGAAACTTAGTATTTTATATGGACACCTGTTTATCCATGAGGGGGCATGTGAATCATGTTATTGGCACCTGTTTCGGCGTCATGCGGAGACTTCGTAAGGTTTTTAAATGGCTTCCCTTAGAGACTCGCAGACCCTTAATACAAGGTCTGATTATTAACAGAATGGACTATGGCAATGCCTTACTGCTGTCAATAAATGCAGACCTCATAAACAGACTCCAGACTCTTCAGAACACGGCTGCCAGATTAGTCCTTGACCGCCCATACAGATTCCCGTCAGCAATATGTTTAAACACTCTTCACTGGCTCCCAGTGAAAAAACGAATCCTCTTTAAAACTTTATGTTTAACTCATAAACATATGTACGGAAGCGGCCCAAAATACTGGCTGCCAAAGCTACGATGGTATCAACCTTCCAGGGCGCTGCGCTCTAGTGATTCTGCTCTGCTCACCCCCCTTAAAATTCACACTGCTAGGCAGGGGGGCCGTGCGTTTTCCTCCCTGGCCCCAGCATCTTGGAACAAAATGCTTTACTACCTCCACAGTGTGCTAGACCATAGCAGTTTCCGCAAAAAGCTGAATACCTGGCTTTTTGGAAACTAAGTTTTTTAGTTCTGTTTTCCTCTCAGAGCTGTCTGCAAGCGCCATGAGACTTGTATGAGTGATTTGTGCGCGATATAAACGCCCTTGACTTGACCTGACTTGACATGCATATGCATGTTATGTACATGAAAGTTTGAAATACACTAATAAAAGCAAATCTAAAAAGCCACCTAATTAAAAACAGAATTGCTTTAACTTAAACAAGGGTGAGACCTATTGCATTTTCAATGCTTGTTTACTTTGGTTCCATCAAGAAGGCATTTGGATGTGTCACACATTTGCCATAAATTCTGAATGGTAGCACTCTAGTTGCTCATTAGATCACTGTAGTAAAGCTACTGCTCACCAGGGAAGTCTGCTGCTGGTATTGAAAGTGCATGTTTCAGTCTGCACGTCAGAATGTTTTAATGAAATAGAAGAGTATTTGAGAAGTCACTCAAAATGTGCCCTAATTTTTCTTTCTGCAGCACTAATCATACTTACTATGGCAAAATTCAATGTTTTAAGAGTTACCACTTTATTCCAATCAAGATGGCTTCAGGTGTGCCATACGTTTGTCATAAGTAGGCCTGTTAGTGCTCTAGTTGTTCTTTGGAACACTCTGGGAAGCTGCAGTAAAACACAAAGGAATCAACTGACAGTCTCTGCCCTTGTTGGATGTACATGTTTTACTGAGAATGTCAGACTTCATTCTCAAATGACTGAGAAAGATAATGTGAATTTACAGAAAATATGCTCTCAGTTTAGCTTATAGATCACCTTCCAAACTTCCGTGGGAAAAGCATGAGAAAATAGTTTTCTCTCAAACATGATTCATGATATCCCAGCAGAAGGCTTTTTCACATGGTAAAATCACCTTAGAACACACCACAATTCCTAAAATGAGTATGGTACCATCAACAAATGATTTATAATGTAACTAAAGTCTTAAAACCTTCTATTAACTGCAATGCTTTTTAATGAGGTGCTATCATGTATATTGGTCCCAAGATGGCTCCCAACACTTCTTGGATGAAGTGCTGACAGGCAGTCAGATCTCACGATGGGATGTGTGGTTAGGCTCCGCCCAGATATATATGTTATTTTACTTTTGATTTTCTCAGGAACTACTAAACGGATTTACACCATCTAAGCAAAAGGCATGACTCTGAACCAAGGTCTACCTTTCTGTCAAATTTGGTGTAATTCCGTTCAGCAGTTCGGGCTGTAGCTGCAACTAAAGGTCCCTATGGAAAATTGCCTGGGGAAAACACATTTTGGGTCCCCCCTTTTTCCTCGGCCCCCGCTCGACAAATCACCCCAAGACTTTCAGGATAGGAGTGGACCGGAGCGGGCCATGAGTTTTGATATTTTCGCGAAGATTCGTCAACCGGCGCCAAAGTTATTCTAAATAGAATGTTGCGGATTTCCTATGTATAATAGGTCCTAACTAGAAGTACTTAATGGCGACCGCCAGTAGGTAATATATATATATATATATATATATATACATGCAAAAAAAGAAGCAAAGGACTATGGGTAATTCTCAAGTTTTCTTGGAAAGCAGCTCCATTATAGAGCACTCTCAACACTAGCAAAACTCTTAATTTGCTCACCTTGAATGTCTGCTTTTCTATCAAAGTCTTTAAGCGTAGGATTAGCGCAGTGCCATCCACGCAGAGATAGAAAAGGACAAAGGGCCATATGTCCAATGAAGTGGCGGACAGAGGCCTTAGCCTTCCTGGCTTAACGACTCTCTCTGCAACTTCTGAAATGCAAGGTGACACCATATTTACAAGAATGTTGTGCAGCCTTGCATTTCACTAGGTAAGATAAAAGACCCCTCACACACCAACCTAGTTGGTGTCATGCTTCATCATAGGTGTCCCAACCGGGTGGCCGAATGCCCCCCGGTTGTGCTACAACGCCTGACTACAGCGGAGCTGGTTTGGTGCAAAAGTGTGATGTCGTAAAGGTTATAAAAATATCTCTGAGAGTCCTTGCCGTAAGAAGATTTATTGTTGGCGGCTCAGGATATGTTAAAAGCAAGATATGTGATGCAACTACGAAAGAAATTGTTTTCTAATAGTTGCTAGTGATGTAGGTCTACATGTTTCAGCCCTCGAGGGGCTTTCGTCAGGACCAGTGAGTGAAGTGAGTAGCAAAGTGAAAGGTGCCACATGATGGGTGAAAAAAAATTAAAAAGGTTGATTACCTACACACTCGCTAAGGTGTGTGGACCAGGTGTCTGCGAACTTGCAGACACCGCAGTGGAAAAAGACACTATGGCTGAATAGGATCGCTGCTCAGGATACGGGAGGGGAGCGCTCCTCGAGCAAATTTTGGTCGTAGGACTGCACCCGCCTTACACCTACTAGGGTCTCCCGTGGTCCCGGACGGAGCCCGGGCATTTAAAAAAAAAATACTCGGAGGGGGTCCGCTCAGCTCCCCTCCTGGGCCACTCCTGGCCCTTGGGACGCCATCCCCTGGGGCCGGCCCTTTGCTTTCGGGACCGTGGGGGGAGCCCTAATGCGCCCAAGGTCCCTGCCAGCTCCCCACCTCCTGCAGGAGCCGGCATTGCTTTTGAGCAAGGGGAGCTGTTAACATTCAGTTCCCTTTGACCAAAAAGCAATTCTGCTTTGCTTTATTGGAGCAAGAGCAGGATTTCCTAGGACCCCCCAGAGCCATGTTCCTGCCCTGCCATAGCAAAGAGCCATGTCCCAGGAGTGGACACCCCGGGACCTTGCAGGAGCCGGCCCTGGGGGGTGGCGGTCCCCAGGCCTATCTAGGGCTCCCGAGTCCTTAAAGACCCTGGGAGGGGGTGGTCCCCAGGGCCTGGTGGTCCGCTATGGACACCCACATTGGTAATGAGTTTGTGCCCAGGGAGGTGGCGGTCCCTGGGGCTGCAGGGAGGCCACATGCCCCAGCAGTTTATTATCAAAGCCCTGGGGAGGTGGCGGTCCTTGGGGCAGCATAGGGGGATTGGGACCACCATGCATTTTTTTAAAGCTCCGGGGAGGTGGCAGTCCCTGGGGCTGCGGGGGATCCTGTGGGCCCACACAAGTTGATTGGTGAGTGCCCCCCAGGTACTGGCCCACCCGGGGGCTTTTAAAAACAAAGCGCGGGTCGCCGCGCTTCATTTTTTTTATTTTCTTGGCAGGATTCCCTACCCCAACGCAAATTCTGCAGTTTTTCTGCAAAAAGAAAAAATGTTTTCTTCAGCCCTGGGGGTCCTTGTGAGACGCCCTGAGCAGGTCTAGGGGGTCAGGGTGTTTCTACCCTGCCCCATTTTCTTGTTTTTCAACCTTTATTCTGCTCTTTTCTTGTGACTCGGTTACCGAGTCACAAGATGGCTGCCAACAGTTCCTGGTTTGGAGTGTTGTCAGCCAATCAGAGTGAAGCTCATGCCCGGGAGGGTTTGTAAACCCTCCTCGCTGCTTAGATATTGATATTTTTCTTTTTTTAAATTTTCAGGAACTACTGAATGGATTTACACCATTTAACAAAAAGGTCGCAGTCTAAGCCAAGACCTACCTATTTGCCAAATTTGGTGTAATTCCGTTCAGCAGGTCAGGCTGCAGCCTGTAGTAAAGTTCCTATGGAAATTAACATGGGGAAAATGTGCTTTGGGACCCCCCTTTTTCTCGGCCCCTGTTTGACAAATCACCCCGAAACTTTCAACACACAAACTGAGCTGTCCAAACCTGTTTCTTGGAACATTTCACAAAGATTCGTCAAACGGCGCCAAAGATATTGGCAAATCAAAAAAACTTTTTTCCTATGGAAACTAGGTTCTAATTACCTGTAGATCACCAGTAGATAATACATACATACATACAGACATACATGCATGCATATATATATGTATATATATATTCACTTAAAAAACCATAGGGTTTACAGACGTTATAGTTAGGAATCAGCATTTAAAAAACCTTAGAAATTCACTTAAAACAACATAGGTTTCAGGGTCGTTATAGTTAGTTGGACATTTGACTTATAAAACCAGAGAAATCCGCCCGTTATAGTTAGTTGAGCAAACTATAACTCGCGCGCCCGCAATGTACTGCTGATGACGTCACATATTACATCACTCATGACATGGTCAGTGCCATCACTGATGACATCACTGATGACATCTCAAATGACATCAATGATGACATCACTAATTACATCATCCAGTGAATATGTGTTTCTGTAAAGTTTAAATATTTTTCATACATATCTATGCCAAGGTGTATTGAAGAATGAGTGGATTTAAACGTGCTTGAAGGGATTATCTAGTAGCTGCGTGACTGACTGTATAAGTGATAACCCTGGGCGTAGTTCGCGAAGTAGCACTTCGCGAAGCTACGCAAAGTGCAGTTCGCACTACGCGAGCTACGCGTAGCACTTCGCGAACTGCGTAGTACCTTGTTCGCACTGTGCCAGATGTCGTTTTCAATGATTGCACAGTGCGGACAAGCAACCGGCACTGTACAATCATTGAAAATTGCATCTTGCACAGTGCGAGCTGTAGTTTTCTGCTGCTCGAGTAGATTTTTACCCAAGCGGCAGCTTTCTCAACGCGAACTGGTAGTTTCTCCTCGCAAGCGGTCGCGAGCATACGCGACCACTCGCAATGAGAAACCTGACCTCCTCGCGTTGGGAATCTCGCCGGGAGGTTTATTTTCCATGCTCGCGATCGCCAGCTTGATGTTGCTGATCGCGAACAAGGAAAAAGTCTCGCCGGGATGTCATTTTGCTTGCTTGCGGTCGCCAACTTGACGTTGAGGACCGCGAGCAAGCAAAAAATGACCGCAGCACTACGCAACACTACGCTACGCGTGTTCGCACTGTGCTACGTGCAATTCGCGTAGTGCGAAGCAGCACGAACTTCGCAAACTACGCGGACGTAGCGTAGTGCTTTGCCCAGGCTTAATAAGTGAGTGATTGAACATGTCTTACTGAATGCATGGGTTAGTGACTAAACTGTGTGAAAATCTGTATTAGTCTCTCAGTTGGTTTGTAAGCGGCTGCATGGGTTGGTGAGCAGCTACATGAGTGTTTATATGGGTTATTGATTTGTTGTCGGAGCATCTGTATGGGTGCCTGAGTGTCTGTGGGGTTGGGTGGGGGTGTGTTACTCTGTGCATAGATGTCTGAGTGGGTGATTCACTGGTTGTGTGGATTCAAAAGTGCATCTCTAAAGGGCTGTATGGGTGAGTTAGCGTGTGTATGGGTGTGTTGGTGAGTGAATGAATGTCTCAGTGGTATATGTGTGGGTGACTACATATGTTTTAGGACAGTATATGTGAGTGCTGCAGTATATAAATGACTATACGTGAGAGTAAGTTATTTTAAAAGTAGGTGTATAAATGAGTGTCTGCTTGTATCAGTGATTGTATAAGACAGTAAGTGTGTGTTAGTATCTGCATAAATAAGTGATGTGGTGTGTGTATAAATAACTGAGTTGGTGTGTATAACTGTATACATGAGTATGAATAGACATGAGCGACCCTTGACCCTGTCTCCAGGCAGGTCGCTCACCACACCACACAGCTCTACCTGACTGTGCCCGTGTCCTCAGCCCAGCTACTGCTGCTGTGATAGGGTCCTGGGTACAAGACCCCCCGTAGGTTCTGCCCAGTCTCCCATCTCATTATAATTGTACTGTAATTGTTGACTGTATTTGTACTGTGTGGCTTATCTCTGGTAACTATTTTTTCTTTTGTCAACGTTTCTTTCTCCCCCTGTACTTATTGTGCCCCTCTTTGCCTTCTGTTTTCCATTCATCATTTCTTCCTCCCGTTCTTCTGCCGCTGCGTCCCCTGCAGCTCCGCCCCCCTCATCGCCCATTTGCCTCCCTGCTCCCGCTTCCCAGCTGCTCCTCCCTCCCACCTCCCCTTATATGGCGGCCGCTGCGGGGCAGTGAGAGCGACCCTTGAACCTGTCTCCAGGCAGGTCACTCCCCATGACGCGCAGCTCCACCTGACTGCTCCTGTGTCCTCAGCCCAGCTGCTGCCACTCTGACGATGTCCTGGGTTCAAGACCCACCGTAGGTTCTGCCCATTCTCCCATCTCAATGTAATTGTACTGTGATTGTTGACTGTATTTGTACTTTGTGGCTTATCTCTGCTTACAGTTTTTTTTGTCAACGTTTCTTTCTCCCCCGTACTTACTTATTGTTCCCCTCTTTACCTTCTGTTTTCCCTTTGCTGTTTTTTCCTCCCGTTCTCCCGCCGCTGCGTCCCCTGCGGCCCTGCCCCCCTCGTCGCCCATTTGCCTCCATTCTCCCGCCTGCCTGCTGCTCCTACCTTCCACCTCCCCTTATATGGCGGCCACTGCGCAGCCGCGCAGCTGGCGTGAGGCAAGCCCATCTGTGGCCATCCATGCCTGGACCGCACACAGCGCAAGGACCCCTGGCCCCCATGAATGCCACAACACCCGCCGCTGCTACAACTCAGCACCCTTCATGCACTCAACGCCGGACGATCACGCACCTGCTGCCTGGCCTCCCCTAAGCGCACCCAAGGACCCTTCTCCTGCCAGAACTGCAGCTTCACCAGCATCCGGCCCGCCAACCCACCTACCAAAGAACCCAACCACCTCAGATGCATCCTTCTCAACACCCGCTCCGCATGCAAACACGTTGTGGAACTCTGAGACCTACTGGACTCCAACACCCCAGCCGTCGCCTTCCTGATGGAGACCTGGCTGAACCCCTCCTCGGCACCCGACATTGCCATCCCGGAAGCCTATAAGATCACCCGCAGGGACCGCACCAATGGAGTAGGAGGAGAAATTGTCATCGTCCACAGGAACATTCTCAAAGTCTCAACCAACACTGACGACACCCTCAGCATTGCCAAACACTTGTACTTCCAGATCCACACCGATCCAAACACCACCCTCAGAGCAACCCTCATCTACAGACCCCCCGGACAATGTGCTCAGTTCAGCGACTCCATCACCGACCTCTTCAGCACACACGCCCTCGCCTCCGCAGACTACATCCTCCTCGGGGATCTGAACTTCCACCTCGAGAACAACAACGACACCAACTCATCCACCCTGATCGACAACCTCGCCAACCTCGGACTCAGATATCTCGTCACTACACCCACCCACTCTGCCGGCCACACGCTTGACCCCATCTTCTCCACAAGCTCCCACGTCTCCTTCAACCACACCACCGAGCTCCCCTGGACCGATCACCGCTGCATGCACTTTACCTTCTGGAAACCCACCACGCACCATCGCACCCAACAGAGTCCGTTCCCCTGCTGGAGCAAAGTCACCGAAGACCATCTTTCCACCACCCTCCCCCGAAGCCCACCCGTGGATCCGACCGACCCCGACACCACTGCTCGCAACCTCAGACAGTGGATCAAAGACTGCACCAACACCCTCACCCATTTCAAGAAACCCTTCAACACCTACACCAGCAAGAAAGCCAGCTGGTTCCCTGAAGACCTCCAGGCCTCCAAGCGAACCTGCTGAAAACTCGAAAAAAACTGGGTCCGTGAACGAACACCGGAAAGCTACACAGCCCACAAGAACGCCACTCGCAGACACCACCACCTCATTAGATCCGCCAAAAGGACATCCTTCAAAGACTGCCTAGACAACAACGCACGCAACAGCAAAGAGCTCTTCAACATCGTGAAGGAACTCTCCAACCCCAGCTCCAACACCAACGACATCCCACCTTCATAAGACCTGTGCGACTCGCTGGCCACCTTCTTCCATCGCAAGATCGCAGACATCCACGACAGCTTCAACGCCGTCACCACCCCAGCAACCACTGAGACCCCCGCTCCCACGATCACCAACAGCACCAACCGCCTGATCGCCTGGACCAACATCAACAATGACGACTCCCTCAAGATCATGAACTCCGTCCACTCCGAATCCCCGGAAGACCCCTGCCTACACCACATCTTCAACAAAACCAACAGCACCATCGCACCCCATCTCCGGAAAACCATCAACATCGCCTTCGAGACAGCGACCTTCCCGGAGAGCTGGAAGCACGCAGAGATCAACACCTTACTCAAGAAACCCAAGGCGAACCCCAAGGACCTCAAGAACTTCCAACCCATTTCCCTGCTCCCGTTCCAGGGGAAGATCATCTAAAAGGCAGTCAACAAACAACTACTCAGCTTCCTCGAGGAGAACAGCATCCTGTACCAGTCCCAGTCTGGGTTCTGCAGCAACCACACCACAGGAACTGCCCTCATCGCCGCTACCGATGACATCAGGACCCTGCTAGAAAATGGAGAAACTGCGGCCCTCATCCTCCTGGACCTGTCAGCCACCTTCGACACGGTCTGCCACCGCACACTATGAACACACCTCTACGACGCCGGAATCCAAGAGAAGGCCCTGGACTGGACCTCCTCCTTCCTCTCCGGCAGAATACAGAGCATCTGCCTCCCCCCTTCCGCTCCGAAGCCACCGGGATCATCTGCGGAGCACCCCAAGGCTCATCCCTCAGCCCAATGCTGTTCAACATCTACATGGCACCGCTCACCTACATCGCACAACGGCACAACCTTAACATCATCTCCTATGCCGACGACACCCAGCTGATCCTCTCCCTCACCAAGGACCCCCACACTCCCAAAGCCAACCTTCACGAAGGAATGAAGGCAGTCGCCGACTGGATGAGGAACAGCTGACTGAAGCTGAACTCGGACAAGAGTGAGATCCTCATCCTCGGATCCACCCCCTCGGCCTGGGACAACTCCTGGTGGCCGACTGCACTAGGAACACCCCCAACACCCACTGCCCACGCACGCAACCTAGTGGTCATCTTCGACACTACCCTCTCCATGACGAAGCAGGTCAACGCCATCTCCTCCTCCTGCTTCAACACCCTCCACATGCTTCACAGGATCTTCAAGTGGATCCCCACTGAAACAAGAAGGACAGTCAACCAGGCCCTCGTCAGCAGTAGACTGGATTACGGAAACGCACTCTACGCAGGAGCCCCGGCCAAACTCCTGAAACGGCTTCAACGCATCCAGAACGCCTCCGCACATCTGATCCTCGACATCCCTTGCTGCAGGCACATCACACCCCACCTGAGAGACCTGCACTGGCTTCCTGTCAACAAGAGGATAACCTTCAAACTCCTCACCCATGCACACAAGGTACTCCACAACACCGGACCAATGGTCCTCAACAGCCAACTCAGCCTCTACACCCCCACCCGCCAGCTCTGCTCCGCAGACCGGGCCCTCGCCACCGTTCCCATCATCTGAACACTGACCACCGGTGGCAGATCATTCTCCCACCTCGCCGCCAAGACATGGACACCCTCCCTATCCGCCTACGGCAGAACGAAGACCTTCTGACCTTCAAAAGACTTCTCAAGACCTGGCTCTTTGAACAGTAGCAGCTTCCCCCCAGCGCCTTGAGACCCTCATGGGTATGTAGTGTGCTTTACAAATGCTATGATTAATTGATTGATTGTAAATGGGTATGTGATTGATTCTTTGCATGACTGACTAGGTGTCTGAGTAACTCTATGGATGATTGGCGGAGTGTGACTGTATGTATAGGTGTATGAGTGCATTTTATAGTACTGTATTGATGAGTAACTGCATGTATGAGTGACTGGATGTGTGTGTAGACCTAGGAAATAGTGGGTGGTATGTAGTTTCTGGCATTGTTGTGTGTATGGTTTCAAAAATAGTAGTTTGTATTTTAGAGTGGGTGTATCAAAGTTTATATTAGGGCATCAGTATGTGCATCAGATTATTACATGGATGATGTCATCAGTGAAGTCATCAGTGATGTAATTTGAGATGTCATCAGTTATGTCATCAGTGATGTCACTGACCATGTCATGAGTGATGTAATATGTGACGTCATCAGCAGTGCATTGCAGGCACGCGAATATAGTTAGCTCAACTAACTATAACGGGCGAATTTCTCTGGTTTTATATGAGTCAAATGTCCAACTAACTATAACGCCCCTGAAACCTATGTTTTTTTCAGTGAATTTCTAAGGGTTTTTAAATGCTAATTCCTAAATATAACGTCTGTAAAATCTATGTTTTTTTCAGTGAATTTCAAAGGTTTTTTAAATGCTAATTCCTAACTATAACATCTGTAAATCCTATGGTTTTTTCATTAAATTTTGAAAGTTTTTTTAATGTTAATTTCATATTTTAATATTTATAAAACCTATATTTTTTCTATTTTTTTTAAAATATTTTGGGACTCTAATATCCTTTTTTTTGTACTTTAAAAATGATGTAATGTTTTATATCTTCCCCAAAAAATTTATATATATTTTTTTTTGGGGTGAAAGCTGGAGTCCTGTACCGGTAGTGTACCGAGCTCCATCAGCATGCAAATTCTATCCGCCATATTACTAAACTCGTAAATGATGCGCATTTCGTATCCGACGGGATCGTGGCACTGCGTCCCGTGTAACATCATATATGTATGAGGTCGCGCCAGCTGCTACTTTGGTATGCGTCAGGTACGCAGTACCAAGCCACGCGTTATGTCATGTACGTATGGGGTTGCACCCGCTGCATGTTGCGTATGAAACGAGTGCACGCTGCCAGGCCCTGTGTTACGTCATAGGTGTATGGTGTCGCACCGGGTACGCCATTCCCTCTTTTTTTTATGTCTCAAAACTATATCTAAATAAGTTTAAAGTGTATATGAGAATAAATGATAATCTAAAATATTTTAAACATTTATATATTTCTAACTGTAATAAACTTACATTATGGTAAATATATTTTCTCAAAATATAGTCCGGTGTGACCTGATTGCGCGCTCGGTGCGCGATTGCCATGTGACCCTAAAAAAAAGCATTTGATTGGTTCATAACATTTCCCATTGTAATAGTTAGAGGACCCCACCCATTTTAGTCATTCTCTCTACAGCGTTTGATGAGAGACTCTCCTCTTCTGCTTACAGAGCTTTTTTGAAAAGTTTTTTGTACACATATCTTATACTACACACAACGATCATCTTGATAAATATTCATTGTCTGTACAGTAGCCTTCCTTGTGTGATGGCCATCCATCTGAAACGTTACATCAAAAAACAAATGTGTGTTACTCGATGTCCCTGGTGTGTGTGTGTGTGTGTGTGTGCGCATTATTGTGCTGCCTTTCGGCCTGGGTATTGATGGCTCAAAGGGGTATCATCAGCTACTGGGCAGAGTGCACATCCTAGATCACATGTGACAAGCAGTAAAGAAAAATGTGTAGATTTGTGTTGCAGTATGCTCTGCTGTCAGGCTTTACCAGTATAGTAGTGTGTCAAATGTGAAACTTTCAGATTCACCTTTAACATGCATTGCTTGACTGTAATGAGCATTATCACTGTGTATGACGTAGCCTCACTGCTGATCCTCCCTCCATCCGAGCACATTCACATGTGTGTGCTTCGGGATAGCAACACTTTCAATAATTCCGCACACCATTGACATGCGTGTTTGCGCATATCCAGAGGCTTGACAACAACATGTGATGTTGGCCATTCAATGTTTTCGGATGGCATCTAATTAGCGATAGTTGCCTCCCTCCCAATACATGTTACATTAATGTAAATTGCAGATTGTGTGATGTCAAAACTACAAAAGGAACACACACATAAGTACACTTCCTGGCCATGCAGGAACTGAACAACGCCCAGGTCCCTGGAATAATTACTCACACCCCTACACTGGCCTGCCGTACGCAAGCCCAACACACTTTGTGTACGTATAAATAGAATACTGATGACGCCACATGTCCCAGTTCTTCCACACTGCCTCAGGTGATATGGCCGCATCCACCTTACATGTCACAATGCGCAATAAAAAAGGGCTCCATGAGGTGTACACCATCCTGGCAATCAAAACTCAATGTGAATTGTGAACTCTGCTAGCTGTCGTGTTTGGATACACAACAATGACAGCAGGTGAGCAGTGGGGCCTATGTGCACAGGGACTGCAATTGAACGCGGTTGGGTGAGAGGGGTGGGGTGCATCAGCCTGGGTGCGCAGGTGCAAGCAAGCGATGTTGCGGTGCGTAATGATGTGATCTCTGACCTCATTCAGTCACATCTCTGTCTCCTTTTAAGGACCTGCTGGACCGTACTGTTGGCCCATAGCCAGTGAGCAGCGCTGCCCTACATACACGTGGCTTTGGCTTTTGAGGCACTCTAGTGAGCTGAATACTAAGTGTAAATGCACACAGACTTGCGCCACTGCCTTACACGCTGACTTTTTGCTTCTAGCATGTGCTGTGTTCCTTTGTATGTGAACGTTCGCAGAACATATTATTATTTAACCTTGTGTATTCTCATGCACTCCAACTCCTCTTTGAACCACGATTACCATTAACAGTTGGTAGATCGTACTTCCAGAAGGAAGGATGCACTCAAGTGATGTTCTCTATTAAGCTTGAAAGAAACCTTCATTTACCTCAAGACGTTTCCAACATTATATTATTTCTCCCTTTTCAGACACTGAGTTAGTTGCATCAAAATGCGCTCAGCAGGTGCTCAGCCCGTGATGATGCCCTGGGCATTCTGATGCCTTCCAAGGCACCGTCCCAGACCGGAGACCTGCTGTGACACCCTGAGAGAGGCACCTCGGAGTCGAACCTCGCAGCGGCACGTCATTGGACACACCAGTGGTGGCAGGTGAGCAGTGAAGCCTCGGTCACAGGGGCTGAAATTGAGCAAAGTGCAGAGGAAGGGGCTGCGGTGCAGCAGCCTGGGTGCACAGGTGCAGGCAAGCGATGTTGCCATAGATAATAATGTAATCTCTGGCCTCATTCACATTTCTGTTTCATTTTAAGAAATTACTGGACCGCACTGTTTCTCACGGACCCCAGCGTCCCAGACACACGGGTGACGGGTGGTGAACAGTGAGGACTGGGTACAGTAGGCCGATGCTCTGTCTCTTCCTCCCTCTGTTCTTTTGACTCTCCCTCCCCTTCTCCCTTCCACCCACTCGCTCTCTGTCCCATTCTCACTTTCTTCCTTTCATTCTGACTACCTTTCTTTTTCTTTTGGACATGGCACACATACTTGTGTTTCTTTTTTGTCTTGCAGGTTTTGCACGCTGCTTCCGGAGGAGTTCCAACCACTTATTTCATGTTATACTGTTGTTTCGAACAAAGTTGTGTTTCTATTTATTTCTGTTGTTTTAATAAAGGTTATTTTTTTTACCGATAAATAAGTGAGTGTATGGGTCTTCTTTTTCTGACAACATTTGTCTGTAGTTTATTGTGAAAATCGGCGGTTGATAGGAGGTTATGAGGGAAAACATTTGTAATTTTGCGATGCACCTACCAAATATAAACCAACAGACTATTACATAAATGAAGCCTGGGTAATTCTACAACTGCAAGGGTTCTATGAGTGTATCATTAAATAACACCATGAGTACTGCCTGTGTGATTACAGAACCAATAAGGCACTGCGTAGGGCCACCGAGGCTTCAGGGACTGGCTAGGCCCACCCTGCATATTTAAGTAAATCCCCGGAGGTTGGCGATCCCCGAACTTGAGTTGGCCTCGAAGCCCCCCAAACAATTAGTAAACAATACCCGGTGAGGTAGCGATCCCCTAGGTTGCAAAATGTCTCTGTGCCCTCCCGCGCCTAATTTACATGTGAGATTACGGTCCCCAGTGCTGCAGAGACCCCGCAATATAATAATGGGATTGGCCTCCGAACATTACTCACCAGGGGGCTCATTTAAATGAATGTATGAAACCCCACTTCATTTTCTTTTCTCCATTTTTACCATTCAGATCCACTTTATTGAAGCGATACGAGGTTTTCCTCCTTCCACTTCAATGAGGCAAACAAGGATTTGCTATCAAAGGGTGGAAGGCATGCTCCCGCCCTGTTATAGCACACACAAATGTCCCGCGGATGCACACCCCAGGACATTGTATGAGCTGCGCCTGGGAGGTGGCGCTCCATAGGGCCATGATGCATTGGTTACTGCATAACTACAGAATTAGTATAAACGCATACTAACACTACTTGCACACGTGTAGTACAGCAACCAGACTATAGTGAAGAGGCAGAGGAAGCCCAAAATCCAAAAATATAAATCCTACCAGAGGTCGGATGACATAGTTCGATGAGCTGACGACCCTGGGATGAGCAGAACCAGCTTCACGAAGAAAACAGGTCTTCAGCAGAACGCAAGAAAGCTAGAAATATTGGTGAGTGCTCCCTTCTTTTTACCTTCTCCCGCTCGTTGCCAAATTTATGTAGTGACGAGGCAGACAGCAGTGGATCCGATAAGAAGATTTATTGCAGGAAAAGAAGGGAGCTTAAACAGCCACCAACAGGAGCAGACAGCAAGGCAACCGTCTTCTCCAGCACCGTGTACAAACTCTCCAAGATTCCCCTCGTGACAGCCCTACATTCTAACATTACATACTTACATTCTAGTAGCATTACATACTAACATTCTACTATGACTTACATTGGAATACTACACAGAGCACATGACTTTACAGCAATGAGCACATGGTTTCATCCACGTGTCTTGAGACCTGTAGGGGTTAGTAGTTCGCTTCCCACTCGCTGTATTATATAAACGCAAATTAACACTACTTCCACAGGTATGCTACAGCGCCCAGAGAACATCACTTTACAGCAATGAGCTCACGGTTTAATCCCTGAGATTTCAGACCAGTAGGGGTGAGTAGTTTGCTTCCCACTCTCTGTATTGTATAAACGCACACTAACACTATTTACATAGTTATACAACAGCGGCTAGTATGATACAGCGCCCAGAGCCCATCACTTTCCAGCAATCAGCTCGGTTTGATCCCTGAATCTTCATTCCAGTAGGCGTGAGTACTTTGCTTCCCACTTCCGGTATAGTATAAACAAACGATAGAGGTCAGTAGTTCGCTTCACACTCCCTGTATGGTATAAACACCTACTAACACTACTTGCGCAGGTATGCTACAAAGACCAGAGCACATCACTTTACAGCAATGAGCTCACGGTTTAGGCTCTCGGTTTCATACCAGAGTGCAGCAGCATCTCATCTCAGCACCATGTCACTCTGAGCAACACTGCACTTTCAGACCGGCAGGAGTGACTACTTTGCTTCGCACTCCCCCACAGAAGTTACAGTGCTCCTGTCCTCCTGTTTCCTACTCTTTTGGCCCTTTTTTCCCCTTACTCATTTCAATGGAATCACAAAATGGCTGCCAACACTTCCTAGTTGCAACATCTCGCAGCCAATAAACAGCAAGCAGGTGCTCGTAACGCCTCTGCCAATCAGATGGCAGAATTCCCAAATATCGATATCTGCAAATTTTGATATTTCTCCAAAACTACTGAATGAATTTACACCAAATAAACAAAAGCTTGCTTTCTAGACCAAGTTCCTTCTCCCTGCCAAATCTGGGGTAATTCCATTCACCCGTTCGACCTGTAGCCTTGTCTAAAGTTTCCTATTGAAATTGCATGCAGAAAACACGTTTTGGAACCCCCCTTTTTTCTCAGCCCCCCTTGACAAATCACCCCTAAACGTTCAACATAGGAGCTCATATGTACAAAGAATTGGTTTGGAAAATTTCATGAAGATTCATCAAACAACGCCAAAGTTATAAGCAAAACAAAAAATGTTCTTCCTATGGAAACTTGGTCCTAACTATAAATATCGACTGGCGACCGCCAGTAGGTAATGTGTATATATATATATATATATATATATATATATATATATATATATATATATATATATATATATATATTACCTACTGGCGGTCGCCAGTAGGTAGTTATAGTTAGGACCACGTTTCCATAGGAAAACCTCAACATTCTATTTTGAATAACTTTGGCGCCGGTCGACGAATCCTCGCGAATTTCTCAAAATAGGTGGGGCGCTACGCTCCGCTCCTACCCTGAAAGTCTCGGGGGGATCCGTCAAGCGGGGGCTGAGATAAAAGGGGGGTCCCAAAACGCGTTTTTCCCATGCATTTTTCCATAGGACCTTTAGAACGAGCTACAGCCCGAACGGCTGAACAGAATTACTCAAAATTTGGCAGAGAGGTAGTCCCTAGGTCAAGGAAGTGCCTTTTGTAGGTTTGGTGTAAATCTGTTCAGTAGATTCTGAGAAAATAGCCTTTAAATCAATATATATATCTGAGCCCGCTTACGGTACGCTTACCGTACGCTTACGGTAAGCGTACGGTGGCGTGCGCGAGCGCGATTCTGATTGGCTCTTAGATCTTAGTAAACATTCGAATCGGTCGAAACCAGGAAGCGGCGGCCGCCATTTTGTGTATTTCACTCTGAAAAAAAAGAGTGAAAACAAGGAAAGGGGGCAATGAGGAGAGTTACAGACCCCCTAACATTTGTAAGGGGGTCAAAGAAGGACAGAAAAGTACAAAAAAAACATTTATTGATTTTAAAAAAAATCACGGGGTACGCGTACGGTAAGCTTACGGTAAGCGTACGGTAAAAAAAAATTAAAAAAAAAAAATGAAAAGCAGATTTAAGAGTTTAGATATTAGGGAGCTCTAAAAAGAGCTGTTGTGTTTATGAAGTCATTTTTTAAGTGGTACCTACAAGTAAGTACCGATGCAGAGTCTAAGGTTCAAGAGGAAGACTCTGTTCCCTTCATCATTGAAGTGCACACCATCTCCTCTATAAATGTCTTGCATGTCATAACGCAAGTTGTTGTGGTAAATGGCACCCATACCATAGTCACGGAGGAAAGCAGAAACAGATTTGTTGACGTGCTTTCTTGCTTTGTCAATCTGTGGACAGAAATGATTGGACCAGTTCCATTTTTGCCTTTGGCATATGTTGGAAAACACAAAGGCAGTTTTAGGGAAAAGTGTAAACAGTTGTGCAAAGGTGTCCTTCATAAGCATTTCCAGACCTACCCCAGTCAAAGTGCCTAGGTCATTGCCACCACAGTGCACTATTATGAGGTCAGGGTGTTGGATTTGAATGAAGGATTTCACCAATGGCATCAATTGGTGCCACTTTAACCCTCTCTGACCAATCCATTTAATGTCTACATTTGGCAAAGCAAGGTCTCTCACCATACCTGTTTTCTCTGCAAACTTTTCACTCCAGAAGACATAGCTGTGCCCTGCAATCCACACTGTGAACATCTTCAAAGGAGAACTGGATGCACTCAGGAGGTGTCTTTCAGTAGAATGGCAATATGAAAAGAAAGACAGTTTGGAAATGGAGGCATACATATTTTTTACAAAACAAAAAGAACTGATTGGCTGTTTCATACCATTCTAGAATAAAAACTAGGCTGTATGTGTAAATTAATAGAAGCATGTTTTGTATTGGTAAAAAAAAATGTGTAACCAAAGAACAGTACTATGGATTTGCTGTTAGGTTTGAAAAGTCAAGCACTCTTGCTCTGTGGAATTGAAACATTGTTTGGCGAACTTCTGACCTAACTCAACACAGCAGTGTTCCATGAGCTGTTGCTATGGTAGCAGGCAGAAGTCAAGTTGGGGGAAGGGTACTAGGCAGAAGTCAAGTTGGGGGAAGGGTACTTTTGGAAAAGGGTTGGTTTTCAACCAATAGAAATGTGTGATTACATTTGAAAAAAAGGGGGAAGCACTGAGATTTGAAACTTACAAGTATATGTGTGGAAAAATAGAGGGAAAGTTTGCCATTATCTGGTTCTGCTGAGAGGAGAGAGGTGAACACAACAGAGATCCTGGCTCTGATAATCTGCTGTTTGAGTGTCACATTTCTTTCACAACTAACTAATTTTAAAGGTGAGTTTACAGTTTGAGAGGGGATGTATGTGGTAACTTAAGAAATGAATAATAGAAATGGAAATTGTTTTTGTTGTAGTTACACATGGTGGTTTCATAATGTGTCAGTCTGTAAAAGTGATTTTCACTTGCCCCGAAAAAAAAAAGAGCAGTAAGTGTGCTTTCAAATTGGCAAAGAAATTTCGTTTTGGGACTAATGTGAAAACATGACTCTGTGTGCAGAGAGGAATTATAGGCAGAGATTTATTGCGTCTTGCTCTGGTGATTTCACAGTTGCATTAGATGGAAAGGGGGAGCGAATTTTTGGGGGAAGAAGCAGACTCTTAGCACACACCCATGTGCTTGCCATGTATAGTCATGCACAGTATTTACAAGCGAGTGGGGTTTTCAGGTTTCAGTCTGTAATGCAAATACATTCAGCATCACTAATGCTGGTTGCCCTTGCTGGAGTGTAGGCAGTCACCGAGAATACACATGGTGGTGGTCTGAAAAAACAGTTTGGACATGTGCATTTAAATAAATCAAAAAAAGTGGTTTCATAATGTGTCAGTCTGTAAAAGTGATTTTCACTTGCCCCGAAAAAAAAAGAGCAGTAAGTGTGCTTTCAAATTGGCAAAGAAATTTCGTTTTGGGACTAATGTGAAAACATGACTCTGTGTGCAGAGAGGAATTATAGGCAGAGATTTATTGCGTCTTGCTCTGGTGATTTCACAGTTGCATTAGATGGAAAGGGGGAGTGAATTTTTGGGGGAAGAAGCAGAGTCTTAGCACACACCCTTGTGCTTGCCATGTATAGTCATGCACAGTATTTACAAGCGAGTGGGGTTTTCAGGTTTCAGTCTGTAATGCAAATACATTCAGCATCACTAAGGCTGGTTGCCCTTGCTGTAGTGTAGCAGTCTGGACATGGGCTTTTTAAAAAATCTGAAAAGTGGTTTCATAATGTGACAGTTTGTAAAAGTGATTTTCACTTGCCCAAAAAAAAGAGCAGTTAGTGTGCATTCAAATTGGCATAGAAATTTCGTTTTGTGACTATTGTGAAAAGAAATGTAGTAATATATTTAAATACAATAAAGGAATTGTTACAGAGAATTGGTGAGATCTGTACAAATAAAACTTTAGAATTTTATTGGATTACCATTGGAAATTTAATCAAAAAAGAATTTTAAAATTACTATTTGGTCTAAAGGAAATGAAATCAGATGTATTTTGGAGTTATTTGAGATATAATATTGTGATTATACTTCTGAAACAAACATATCAGACGGTATTTTAAAGAAATAAGTATTGGTATTAGATGATATTTTTTTAGAATATTATGCATTTCTATAATGTTAAGTTTAAGTAAAAAAAGAATCAGGGCTTTTTTAATACAATCTTTGTGATTGTTATTTTTTTTTGCCCGCTATAAAATGATGAATGCAATTGCTTTCACAATTTATAGTGAAATGCAATATATTCTGAAAACAGCAAAAATAAGGCAAAAATATTTTATGGAAAAAAATGTAAATATGTGTACTGTATTATAAAATGTTTTAAAAATATTAATACTTTTTTCTTTTTTTCCAGATAGATATAGAAAATTTTCGAAAACTACAAACATTTTTAAAACTATTTTAAAAAAAAACAAATGAATAAATATTTTTTCAGTGAGTATGGTAAGTCAATAATAATAATTGTAGTCTCTCAAGGACCTTGTAATGTGTTTATTGATTTTTAGTGTTTTTTAAAAAAAAAAAAAAAAAAGTACGCGCACCGTACGCGTACGGTAAAAAAAAAATAAAAAAAAGTTTTTAAAAACATATGTAAAAAAAAGATGAAAGATAAGGTTGGCTCTTAAAAGAACCGTTGTGTTCATGCAGGGACAGAGGAAAGGAAGCATGGGAAAATTATTCAAAGCGACAAATGTGTTGATCTATTTTGTTGTTCACTAGGGAAACACTGGTCTCCCTATAGCAAATTAGATCTTGACAAAATGTGCATCGAATATCAACCTTCCGAAATCGAGGGTTGATTTCCAGAGGGCCAGCAAAAGGAGATTCTCCCCCCACAGATGAAGGGCTCACCTGACCTGCAGAAGAAGGAGTCAGCCCTGAAGATGATGGTTCAGGCTGAGCTGCTGTGGATGTACTGGCTTGTCTTTCTGAAGAGTTACCTCCAAAAAGATGACCATGTGTCCTTCTGTGTACATCCTGGAGGTGTCTCTTCATGGTGTGATTCCCAAAGGAATACTTCCTGTTAGGATTACCTCTAGAAAGTACACGCTTACACAGCTTACAAGTCACTAAGGGTGCATTTACCTTTTGCTGGCCTTCAGGAAAAGTAAAATAATCCCATACATAAGAGGGCTTTTGTTTCCTCGATCTCTGCCTCAAGACAGTGCTGCTAGTGCTAGCCTCACTCTCAGAAGAGCTCTGCTGTTCTGCCATCGTATCCCAAAGACAAACCAGCTCCTTCTCCCAAGGGATCACAAGCAGAAATGAGGGGAATGGGTGTGGTGTAGGAGAGTTCTAGAACTGAAAGTAGTTTCAACCAATCAAAAGTTGTGTTTCATGATCACATGACCTACCGTACGCTTACGGTACGCTTACGGTACGCTTACGGCAAAAGTGCGCATGCGCGTAAAAAAGACACACGCTTGCGCGCATGCGCATAACAGTGACTCCCGGCACTTCCGCGTAACGTGCGCGTGTAGCGTACACGCGTACGCGTCCCACGCGGAGTACGCGCGGCTACGCAAATTGCGTAACTATACGCAAGCAGCGTAGGAAAATTACGGACGTTGCGTAAACCGTACGCTTACCGTGAGCTTACGGTACGCGTACTAAAAAAATTAAAAAAAAATTAGAAAAAAAGTACTGCAAATAAATTTTACGTTTATTTTAAAAAATATATAAAAAAAACATATTTAAGAATTTTAAAAATTTAATCATAGTCTTTATAAAAGGTAAGAAAATTAAAATAAAAATATGTTAGAAAAAATAGAAGAAAAAAAAAATTAGCATTTAAAAAACCTTGCAAATTCACTGAAAAAACCATGGGTTTCACACACGTTATAGTTAGGAATTAGCATTTAAAAAACCTTGCAAATTCACTGAAAAAACCATGGGTTTCACACACGTTATAGTTAGGAATTAGCATTTAAAAAACCTTAGAAATTCAGTGAAAAAACCATAGGTTTCACACACGTTATAGTTAGGAATTAGCATATAAAAAACCTTAGAAATTCAGTGAAAAAACCATAGGTTTCACACATGTTATAGTTAGCTGGACATTTTACTCGTAAAAAACCAATGAAATTCCCCCGTTATAGTTAGTTCAGCTAACTATAACTCGCGCGCCCGCAATGAACTGCTGATGACGTCACATATTACATCACTCATGACATGGTCAGTGACATCACTCATGACATCACTGATGACATCTCAAATGACATCACTGATGACCTCACTGATGACATCATCCTTGTGATAGAGTGGCAGACCTCCTCTTCCCCTAATAAAACCTTTGATACACACATTCAAAAATAGAGACTAAAATTTACAAAACAATGGACATACCAATAACAGTTACAACAACCTCTTCAGTAATTCTAAGATCCACATACACATCCACTCATTCACAAACAGTCCAATACAGTCACTCATACATGTACTCACTTTTCATATGTACTCATACACCTATACATCCTGTAACACAATGCCACTCATCCATAGAGCTACTCACACACATAGTCACTCATGCTAATAAAGAATCAAACATACATTTACTTGCATATACAGTTATACACACACCACCACACTTACTTCTACGGAAACTTACACATACTTAGTCTTTTAAACAATCACTTATGGAAATACATACTTATTCATACAGGAACTCTTTCAATCTCTCACTCTCACATATACTCACATATATAAACCAATAGTCACATATACTAGTTTTAAACATATGTAGTTACTCATAAAGACACTATTGAGACAGTCATTCACTCACTAACACACCCATACATACACTCATCCACCCATGCAGTCCTGCACACATGCTCTGTTCAACACATACAAACAGTGAGTCACTCATTCATGCACCTATGCACTACGTCATACCCCCCACCGAACCATGCAGACACTCAGACTGATACTCAAAAAACCAACTAATAACCTATATAGACACCCATGTAGCTACTCACCAACCCATGCAGCCACTTATACACAAAGTAAAAAAATGATACAGATATTTATATATTTAAACATTACTCACTAAGCCATGTATTCACTATGATACACTTAATCAGTCAGTTACATAATAAATTTTTCAAAAAGAAATCATCCATTTAGACAGTAATATACCCATTTATTCTTCCATCAACCTTGAGATATACATATATAAAACATATTTAATTTTCAGAAAAACACACATTCACTGGATGATGTCATCAGTGAGGTCATCAGTGATGTCATTTGAGATGTCATCAGTGATGTCATGAGTGATGTCACTGACCATGTCATGAGTGATGTAATATGTGACGTCATCAGCAGTTCATTGCGGGCGCGCGAGTTATAGTTAGCTGAACTAACTATAACGGGGGAATTTCATTGGTTTTTTACGAGTAAAATGTCCAGCTAACTATAACATGTGTGAAACCTATGGTTTTTTCACTGAATTTCTAAGGTTTTTTATATGCTAATTCCTAACTATAACGTGTGTGAAACCTATGGTTTTTTCACTGAATTTCTAAGGTTTTTTAAATGCTAATTCCTAACTATAACGTGTGTGAAACCCATGGTTTTTTCAGTGAATATATATATATATATATATTACCTACTGGCGGTCGCCAGTAGGTAGTTATAGTTAGGACCACGTTTCCATAGGAAATCCGCAACATTCTATTTGGAATAACTTATGCGCCGGCTGACGAATCCTCGCGAATTTTTCAAAATAGGTGGGGCGCTACGCTCCGCTCCTACCCTGAAAGTCTCGGGGGGATTTGTCAAGCGGGGGCTGAGATAAAAGGGGGGTCCCAAAACACGTTTTTCCCATGCATTTTTCCATAGGACCTTTAGACACAGCTACAGCCCAAACGGCTGAACAGAATTACTTGAAATTTGGCAGAGAGGTAGTCCTCAGGTCAAGGAAGTGCCTTTTGTAGGTTTGGTGTAAATCTGTTCAGTAGATTCTGAGAAAATATCCTTTAAATCAATATATATATCTGAGCCAGCTTACGGTGCGCTTACGGTACGCTTACCGTACGCGTACGGTGGCGTGCGCGAGCGCGATTCTGATTGGCTCTTAGATCTTAGTAAACATTCGAATCGGTCGAAACCAGGAAGCGGCGGCCGCCATTTCGTGTGTTTCACTCAGAAAAAAAAAGAGTGATATCTTGAAAAGGGGGCAAGGAGGAGAGTTACAGACCCCCTAACATTTGTAAGGGGGTCAAAGAAGGACAGAAAAGTACAAAGACAACATTTATTGATTTTAAAAAAAATCGCGGGGTACGCATACGGTAAGCTTACCGTAAGCGTACGGTAGAAAAAAAAAATAAAAAAATAAATGAAATTCAGATTTAAGTGTTTAGATATTAGGGGGCTCTAAAAAGAGCCGTTGTGTTTATGAAATGATTTTTTAGTGGTACCTACAAGTAAGTACTGATGCAGAGTCTAAGGTTCAAGAGGAAGACTCTGTTCCCTTCATCATTGAAGTGCACACCATCTCCTCTATAAATGTCTTGCATGTCGTAACGCAAGTTGTTGTGGTAAATGGAACCCATACCATAGTCACGGAGGAAAGCAGAAACAGATTTGTTGACGTGCTTTCTTGCTTTGTCAATCTGCGGACAGAAATGATTGGACCAGTTCCATTTTTGCCTTTGGCATATGTTAGAAAACACAAAGGCAGTTTTAGGGAAAAGTGAAAACAGTTGTGCAAAGGTGTCCTTCATAAGCATTTCCAGACCTACCCCAGTCAAAGTGCCTAGGTCATTGCCACCACAGTGCACTATTAATATGAGGTCAGGGTGTTGGATTTGCATGAAGGATTTCACCAATGGCATCAATTGGTGCCACTTTAACCCTCTCTGACCAATCCATTTAATGTCTACATTTGGCAAAGCAAGGTCTCTCACCATACCTGTTTTCTCTGCATACTTTTCACTCCAGAAGACATAGCTGTGCCCTAAAATCCACACTGTGAACATCTTCCAAGGAGATCTGGATGCACTCAGGAGGTGTATTTCAGTAGAATGGGAAAAAGAAATGAAAGACAGTTTGGAAATGGAGGCATACATATTTTTTTAAAATAAAAAGAACTCATTGGCTGTTTCATACCATTCTACACTAAAAACTAGGCTGTATGTGTCAATTTATAGAAGCATGTTTTGTATTGGTACAGAAAAATGTGTTACCAAAGAACAGTACTATGGATTTGCTGTTAGGTTAGAAAAGTCAAGCACTCTTGCTGTTTGGAAATGAAACATTGTGTGGTGAACTTCTGACCTAACTCCACACAGCAGTGTTCCATGAGCTGTTGCTATGGTAGCAGGCAGAAGTTGGGGGAAGGGTACTTTTGGAAAAGGGTTGGTTTTCATCCAAAAGAAATGTGTGATTACATTTGAAAAAAAGGGGGAAGCACTGAGATTTGAAATTAACATGTATATGTGTGGAAAAAGAGAGGGAAACATTGCCATTATCTGGTTCTGCTGAGAGGAGAGAGGTGTACAGAACAGAGATCCTGGCTCTGGCTCTTGCTCTTTGGAAATGAAACATTGTGTGGTGAACTTCTGACCTAACTCCACACAGCAGTGTTCCATGAGCTGTTGCTATGGTAGCAGGCAGAAGTCAAGTTGGGGGAAGGGTACTTTTGGAAAAGGGTTGGTTTTCATCCAATAGAAATGTGTGATTACATTTGAAAAAAAGGGGGAAGCACTGAGATTTGAAATTAACATGTATATGTGTGGAAAAGGAGAGGGAAACATTGCCATTATCTGTTTCTGCTGAGAGGAGAGAGGTGTACAGAACAGAGATCCTGGCTCTGATAATCTGCTGTTTGAGTGCCACATTTCTTTCACAACTAACTAATTTTAAAGGTGAGTTATGAGTTTGAGAGGGGATGTATGTGGTAAATTAAGAAATGAATAATAGAATTGGAATTCCTTTTGTTGAAGTTGTGTTTATCATTTTTTATTTTGGGAGAAATTTAAATGTAAGGAACAGGTAAATTATTATGGACTATGTTTTCACCATAAATTAAGGTGTACTGGTATAAATGAGGAATACTGTTTTCTAATTAAATTTTTGGGTGGGTCAGGTAAGTCAGAAATTTGATGATCCCTTTTTTCCACTTCTCCTCAAACAGATTTTCAGTATTTCGTTATTAATCCCTCAAGGAACTTGTAATGTGGTAATTGTTTTTTAGTGTTTAAAAAAAAAAAAAAAAAAAATACGGTAAAAAAAAAAAAAACAGTTTTTAAGAAAAAATTAAAAAAAGTTGAGAGGTAAGGTTGGCTCTTAAAAGAGCCGTTGTGTTCATGCAGAGACAGAGGAAAGGAAGAATGGGAATATTAGCTGGTAGGACAAATGTGCTGGTCTATTCTGTTGTTAATTAGGGGAACACTGGTCTCCCCTCGAACAATTAGACCATGGCAATTTGAGCACCGCATTGTAACCCTCGCAAATCGATGGTTAGTTTCCAGAGGACCAGAAAAAGGTGAATCTGCCCCCACAGATGAAGGGCTCAGCTGAGCTGCCGAAGATGGACACGGCTGAGCTGCTGTGGATGTGCTTGCACGACTTACTGAAGGGTTTTCTCTAGTATGTCGAGCATGTGTCCTAGGGTGTACATCCTCAAGGTGTCTTAACATAGTGTGATTCCCGAAGGAATACTTCTTGTTAGGATTACCTCTAGAAAGTACACGCTGGCACAGCTTGCAAGTCACTAAAGCAGCATTTACTTTTTTTTCGCCCTCAGGAAAATTAAAATACTCCCATATAAAAGAGCTCTTCTGTTTCCTCTTTCTCTGCCTGATGGTGGTGCTGCTAGCCTCACTCTCAGAAGAGGAGTGCTGGTCTGCCATCGTATCCCAAAGACAACTCAGCTCCTTCTCCTAAGGGATCACAAGCAGAAATGAGGGGAATGGGTGTGGTGTAGGAGAGTTCTAGAACTGAAACTACTTTAAACCAATCAAAAGTTTTGTTTCTTGATCACATGACCCACCGTGCGCGTACGTTACGCTTACGGAGCGCTTACGGAGCGCTTACGGTAAAAGTACGCATGCGCGTATAAAAGACACGCGCACGCGCGCATGCGCATAACAGGCACGCCCCAACACTTCCGCGTAACGTGCGCGTGTAGCGTATGCGCTTACGCGCCGCGTACGAAGTATGCACGGTTACGTAAATTGCGTAACAATACGCAAAAAGAGTAGAAATATTACGTACATTACGCAAACCGTACGCTTACCGTAAGCTTACTGTACGCGCACGTAAAAAAAAAAAAAAAAAAAAAATTTTAAAAAAAAGAATCACAATGTTATACTAATATATCTTACCTGTTTGGTAAAACAAAAATGAGAAAAAATAATATATTGCAGAATTTTTAAAATTTAAGCATAGTGTTTAAAGAGAATATAAAGTAAAAAAAAAAAAAAATGTAAAAAACCTTGCAAATAAAAAAAAAAAAATCACACGTTTAATATAAGAATTTGTATTTAAAAAACCATACAAAATCACTGAAAAAACCATGGGTTTCACACATGTTATAGGTAAGAATTAGCATTTAAAAAACCATACAAATTCACTGAAAAAACCATGGGTTTCACACACGTTATAGTTAGGAATTAGCATTTAAAAAACCTTGCAAATTCAGTGAAAAAACCATGGGTTTCACAGACGTTATAGTTAGGAATTAGCATTTAAAAAACCTTGCAAATTCAGTGAAAAAACCATAGGTTTCACACACGTTATAGTTAGCTGGACATTTCACTCGTAAAAAACCAATGAAATTCCACGTTATAGTTAGTGCAGGCAACTATAACTCACGCGACCGCAATCCTCTGTTGATGCTAATACTGTATCTTTAGCTATACATATATTACAAATTTTTATTTTTCATAAAGACACATATGTCATCAGTGATGTAATATCTGACATCATCAGCAGAGGATTGCGGTCGCGTGAGTTATAGTTGCCTGCACTAACTATAACGTGGAATTTCATTGGTTTTTTACGAGTGAAATGTCCAGCTAACTATAACGTGTGTGAAACCTATGGTTTTTTCACTGAATTTGCAAGGTTTTTTAAATGCTAATTCCTAACTATAACGTGTGTGAAACCCATGGTTTTTTCACTAAATATATATATATATATATATATATATATATATATATATATATATATATATATATATATATATATTCACTGAAAAAACCATGGGTTTCACACACGTTATAGTTAGGAATTAGCATTTAAAAAACCTTTGAAATTCACTGAAAAAACCATGGGTTTCACACACGTTATAGTTAGGAATTAGCATTTAAAAAACCTTAGAAATTCAATGAAAAAACCAAAGGTTTCACACATGTTATAGTTAGCTGGACATTTCACTCGTAAAAAACCAATGAAATTCCCCCGTTATAGTTAGTTCAGCTAACTATAACTCGCGCGCCCGCAATGCACTACTGATGACGTCACATATTACATCACTCATGACATGGTCAGTGACATCACTCATGACATCACTGATGACATCTCAAATGACATCACTGATGACATCATCCAGTGAATGTGTGTTTTTCTGAAAATTAAATATGTTTTATATATATATATCTCAAGGTCGATGGAAGAATAAATGAGTATATAAGTGTCTAAATTGATGATTTGTTTCTGAAAAATTGATTGTATAACTGACTGATTAAGTGTATCTTTTTGAATACATGGCTTAGTGAGTAATGTTTAAATGTGTAAATACCTGTATCAGTCTCTCACTTTGTATATAAGTGGCTGCATGGGTTGGTGAGTAGCTACATGAGTGTCTATATAGGTTAATAGTTGGTTTTTTGAGTATCAGTATGAGTGTCTGAGTGTCTTCATGGTGCGGTGGGGGGTATTACGTAGTGCATAGATGCATGAATGAGTGACTCACTGTTTGTATGTGTTGAAGACAGCATGTGTGCAGGACTGTATGGGTGGATGAGTGTGTGCATGGGTGTGTTAGTGAGTGAATGACTGTCTCAATAGTGTCTTCATAAGTAACTACATATGTTTTAAACTAGTATATGTGACTATTGGTGTTTATAAGTGAGTATATGTGAGAGTGAGAGATTGGAAGAGTTCCTGTATGAATAAGTATGTGTTTCTATAAGTGATTGTTAAAAAGACTAAGTATGTGTAAGTTTCTGTAAAAGTAAGTGTGCTGGTGTGTGTATAACTGTATATGCAGGTAAATGGATGTTTGATTCTTTATTAGCATGAGTGACTATGTGTGAGTAACTCTATGGATGAGTGGGATTGTGTTACAGGATGTTTAGGTGAATGAGTACATATGATGTGTGAGTACATGTATGAGTGACTGTATAGGATTGTTAGTGGATGAGTGGATGTGTATGTGGATCTTAGAATTACTGAATAGGTTGTTGTAACTGTTATTGGTATGTCCATTTTTTAAAAAAATTTAGTCTCTATTTTTGAATGTTTGTATCAAAGGTTATATTAGGGTAAGAGGAGGTCTACCACTCTGTCACAAGGATAATGTCATCAGTGATGTCATTTGAGATGTCATCAGTGATGTCATGAATGATGTCACTGACCATGTCATGAGTGATGTAATATGTGACGTCATCAGTAGTGCATTGCGGGCGCGCGAGTTATAGTTAGCTGAACTAAATGTAACGGGGGAATTTCATTGTTTTTTTACGAGTGAAATGTCCAGCTAACGATAACATGTGTGAAACCTTTGGTTTTTTCATTGAATTTCTAAGGTTTTTTAAATGCTAATTCCTAACTATAACGTGTGTGAAACCCATGTTTTTTTCAGTGAATTTCAAAGGTTTTTTAAATGCTAATTCCTAACTATAACGTGTGTGAAACCCATGGTTTTTTCAGTGAATTTGCAAGGTTTTTTAAATGCTAATTTTTTTTTTTTCTTCTTTTTTTTTTACATATTTTTATTTTAATTTTCTATCCTTTTTTAAAGACTATGGTTAAATTTTTAAAATTCTACAATATGTTTTTTTAACATTTTTTATAAAATAAACAGGTAACATTTATTAGCAAAACATTTTTTCCTTTTTTTTTTATTTTTTTTTAGTACGCGTACGGTATGCTTACGGTAAGCGTACGGTTTACGCAATGTCCGTAATTTATCTAAACTGTTTGCGTATAGTTAGGCAATTTGCGTAGCCGCGCGTACTCCGCGTGGGGCGCGTACGCGTGTACGCTACACGCGCACGTTACGGGAATTGTCGGGGAGTGACTGTTATGCGCATGCGCGCGAGCGCGTGTCTTTTTTACGCGCATGCGTATTTTTGCCGTAAGCGTACCGTAAGCGTACGGTAGGTCATGTGATCATGAAACACAACTTTTGATTGGTTGAAACTACTTTCAGTTCTAGAACTCTCCTACACCACACCCATTCCCCTCATTTCTGCTTGTGATCCCTTAGGAGAAGGAGCTGGGTTGTCTTTGTGATACGATGGCAGAACAGCAGAGCTCTTCTGAGAGTGAGGCTAGCAGCACTACCTTGAGGCAGAGAGCGAGGAAACAAAAGACCTCTTACGTATGGGAGTATTTTACTTTTCCAGAAGGCCAGCAAAAGGTAAATGCACCCTTAGTGACTTGCAAGCTGTGTAAGCGTGTACTTTCAAGAGGTAATCCTGACAGGAAGTATTCCTTTAGGAATCACACCATGATGACACACCTTAAGGATGTACACAGAAAGACACATGCTCGACTTACTGAAGGTAACCCTTCAGTAAATCAACCAAGCACATCCACAGCAGCTCAGCCTGGACCATCATTTGCAGAGCCGAGTCCTTCTTCTGCAGGTCAGGTGAGCCCTTCATCTGTGGGGGGAGCATCTCCTTTTTCTGGTCCTCTGGAAATTAACCCTCGGTTTGCGAGGGTTGAAGTACGGTGCGCCAATTGTCACGATCTAATTACTTATAGGGAGACCAGTATTTCCCTAGTGAACATTAAAATAGATCAGCACACTTGTCGTACCGTCTAATATTCCCAATCTTTCTTTCCTCTGTCCCTGCATGAACACAACGGCTCTTTTAAGAGCCAACCTTACCTTTCATCTATTTTTTATATATTTTTTTTAAAACTTTTTTTATTTATTTTTTTACCGTACGCGTACGGTACGCGTAATTTTTTTTTTTTTTTTTTGAAAAACACTAAAAATCAATTATCACATTACAAGGTCCTTGAGAGACTACAATTAAAAACTGCAAATGTGATTGTAGAGAAGTGGAAAAAAGGGACCATGGCATTATTGACTTACCATACCCACTCAAAAAAAGATTTATTCATTTAATTTTTTTTTTAATTGCTTTAAAAATGGTTCTAGTTTTCGAAAATGTTCTATCTCAATCTGAAAAAAAAGAAAAAAGTATTAATATTTAATAAAACATTTAATAATACAGTACACATATTTACATATTTTTCAAAAAATATTTTTGCCTTTTTTTTGCTGTTTTCAGAAAATATTGCATTTCACTATAAATTGTGAAAGCAATTGCATTCATCATTTAACAGCAGGTAAAAAAAAATTAACAATCTCAAAGATTGTTTTTCAAAAAGCCCACAATCTCTTTTTGCATAAACATAACTTTATAGAAATGCATAATATTCTTAAAAAATATCATCTAATATCAATACTTATTTCTTTAAAATACCGTCTGATATTTTTGTTTCAGAAGTATAATCACAATAATATATGTCAAATAACTCCACAATACATCTGGTTCCATTTCCTTTAGGCCAAATAGTAATTTTAAAATTCTTTTTTTGTTTAATTTCCAATGGTAATCCAATAAAAAACAAAAGTTTAAATTGTACAGATGTCACCGATTCTCTGTAACATTTTGGTTTCCGAAAGATTAATTAATAATTAAATAAGTCCACAATAGAATTGTTTCCTTTTCCGCATGGCCAAATAGTAATTTTAAAAATCTTTTTTGAAAAAATTTCCAATGGCAATCCAATAACTAACCAAAATTTAAATTGTGCAGATGTTACCGATTTTTTCTAAATTTTTGGTTTTCCAAAGTTTCCTTAAAAAATGGAAAAATTCCACATTACAATTGGTTACCTTTCCATTAGGCCAAATGATAATTTGTTAAATCTTTTTATTTGTAAATTCCTAATGGTAATCCAATAAAATGGTAAAATTGTTTTGTCCAGATGTTGTCAAATCTCTCTAAAATTTAGGTTTCAGGAAGATTAGATAGGAATTTGCTAAATCAAAAGGCAAACGTTGCTTAAAAATCAATTGGGAATCATTACACAGTGTCCAGCCTTTTTCACATTTAAGATAAACTGTGTAATGACCAGAAGTTACAGTAGGTCCATCATGGAAAATTATTGCAACTGTTACAAAAGTTTTTCCTGAAATTGATAATTGCTGTCCTGTAAACTTCTTTATTAAAGTATCCAATTTTGAACCATCAGCTCTACATCGTTGCATCATTAAAATTACATACTGTCTGTATTCCTTTAAAATTAATGTTGAAAACATGTCAGATTTACACTCACCGCATTGCATGCTATGATTAGCATCTTTAACTAATTTAGCAAAAGTGACTGTTTTACTCTCTGGCAATGTTAAATAAATAAACCTTTCAGAATCAACATTAGAGCCACATATATTATAACAGTTTTCACAACTATGTTCCCATTTATAAGAGAGACCAAATACATTTTCAATGTTAACCCCTTCTTCTTCCAGTACCTGAAGAAAATAAATCAAGAATTCCTGTGCGTCTTGCTGTACATTTTGAGAAAACTGTGTTCGTCCTGAACATACATCTAAAACTTTTCTAATTTCAGTAGCACTTTCTATTTGAGTTTTATCATTACTCAGCTTTTCAAAAAGGAGACTCAGCACAGAACAGAATCTTTTTCCCTGATTTACTGTTATCTGCTCTTGCAAACTTTCCAGATAAAATGCAACATTCAGCACTACATTAGCGTAGCAGTTGACACCAGAGCTATTTTCAAAATAACATCCTACAACCTGTTCTTCATTTTCCTTATTCTTTTTGCTTGCAATTACATCACTCCTCTTTTTTTTCCTCCTCTCTACATCTTCATTACAGATATTCTCATTTCTCCTTTTACGAGAAACTACACGTTTCTCCAACACAGGATACTGACCTAAATGAGGAGCATAGCTTCTTCTTAATCTATTATACTCCTTTACACAATTTGTATCAGCACTAACTTTTGAATCATCAAAGTCTATCATGAATAAACCTGATAATGTTTTCACTCGTGACAAAGCAACATATGCCATACCTTCTTTGAACACAGTTGAACCAATGTTCACAAATGCACAATCTACAGTCAATCCTTGAGACTTGTGAATAGTTACAGCATATGCTAGCGAAAACGGAAACTGCTTCCTACGTACATATAAGTCTTTCACAAGCATGAAACGAACTGTACAACGACAAATGTCTTTAACTTCTTCTATCTGATCAAATTTTATTTTTAAACATTCAATTTCATCTTTTTTCTGATAATTAATAAAACCCACAACTCTTCCCATAGCTCCATTAACTAAACCTTTTTCAACATCCAAATTTCTCCTTAAAAATACTCTACAGTTCATGCAAACATATAGATTTTTTTCTAATCCAGCTGTTTTGGAAATCTTCTTCTCTAGTGAATCCAATTTATTTTTCAGTGTGCCTGTTAATGTGACAGTAATTCTTCCATCCTCAATTTTGTCCACTGCTTCCAATTTCCTGATATCTTCCTTTTCCAATTTCAAAAGCTCCTCATTGAATATTGAGCATTCACGTAGAGTTGGCATTAAGCAGATGACACTTTTGTTTTCTGCAATGTTCTTGTATATCTTCTCTGCAACTATTTCTTCCTTTGGAAATAAATTATGTAGCAGCCGAGTCTGTAATGCTTTTTTGCCAGCTTCTGTGAGTAGTCCAATCCTGATATCTTTCAGAATACTTCCATATTCTTCATCGTTTGCTTGCCTCATATTAGTTGTAAGTTCCTTGTACTCAAAGAAGGACCAAATATTTGTATTACCGATGCTTCCCAATGACTTCTTCGTGTCTTCATGTGTCACAGTATTAAACACTGGTTGTCCTTTAACTGGAGTAAGTTGCAAAAGATCTCCAAAAACTATGACGTGTTTTCCTCCAAATAACACGTCATAGTCTGACTTCAGAATTTGCTGCATTCTTAAATGCACAAAGGCAAGCATTAAGTTTGATACCATGCTCACCTCATCAATAATGAGAACTTGCATCTTCTTCAATACTCTTGAAACTTCCAAGCATGCTTCTCCAGTTAGCTTGTTGTATTGTATTTTGTTCTCATGCTCCACTGGTAACATTAGCAAACGATGTAAAGTGATTCCTTTTATGTTATATGCTGCTAACCCAGTTGGAGCAGTAACCACACAAGACAAAGTAGAATCCGTTTTTTGCTGTAGGTAGCTTCTGATGACTTTAATTAGGAAACTTTTTCCAGTTCCAGCTTGTCCGCTTACATACATCCTGATTGGATGAAATGATGTGCATGAGCACTCTTTTTTTTCATGTAGAAATCCGTGATCAATTTTGTTTCTGATCTCTTCATAAATTTGTTGCTGCTCTTCATTCAGTTGTCTTTCCAAATTTTGTAAGTCTATAAATTCTCCTTGAGCTTGATTCATAGCCGTTTCCACTTCATTCATGGCTATTGATGCTTCATTTTCAACGATTGGTTGTCCTAGGGGATCTTGACTGAGTGTTCCTGAACTTTGGCTGTCCTGAGAACTGTCTCTAGCTATTTCTGCTGCAATTGTAGTTTCCTGTTCAATTTCTTCATTTAACATTTGCAGATAAGTTGTGAATGTATTGCATTGTATGCTGTCTTTGCAAGCATTAAAAGAATCTTCATAGCTTTGAAATTCTCCCAGTAGTTCATCCTCTGTACGCCATGGTTTAAACAGCTGTAAAAGAGCCAAGTAGTAAAATTCCTTTTTGTCAGTAGTGTCGCAACTCAGCTTCCGGTGATTTATCAAACTTCCTTTTGTTTGCTTCACCAAACATCCTTCCTCACCAACTGAAGGACTGGGTTTTTCTAAGACCCAGCGGTGCCAGGGAACAACACCTGAAACCTTCGTGGGTTACCTGTTCTGGCGTACCAAACACAGAGACACGGGACACTTCCAGCGACGTCAGAGATCAGCGTTTATTTACTGCAGGGATACAGAGGTCACAAGAAGTACACAGCGTGTAGGTTCTCGGAGACTGCTTCAATTTGCAAAAGTGGATCGCTCCTTTTATACACGTTTTTCCCATAGAACAGTATAGTGAACAAAGATTACAACTCAGTTCCCATAATAAACTTCAAAAGGGTCGCGTTCATGTTTCAGGAGGCCGGAACATAATTACAACAGTATTGCCAGTTCCCAACTGTAAAAACATATCTTCTCTGCAATAAAACACATTCCATCCTGATCGTAAACACATTAGGAGAAGGGACAAGAACAGATGCAAAGAAAGGACAAGGATGCACAACAGATTAGAGAAGAGTGTTAGGAGTAATAAAGGGAACTTGATAACGGGATCAGAGACACCGTGTCTAATGTATGCATGGCTGAAACAATAGACCGGCACGGCAAGATGAGCCTTGAGCGGGGCCATCTGCCTTCGTCGTGTCGTTCCCCTCGTCATAAAAGTCATACTCCAAAGAACACGTGTCCCTCGTGTAAGCTTGGGAGTCCCAGGGTCACGAAGCGGGCGAAGTCCGTTCGCTGGCTACTTGAGGGCAAGAAACAAAATGGATGCCGTATCTAAAATGGAACCCGAGGGGTCAGATGAACAAACCCAAAAATCAGACGAACCATACGTGGTTGCGTAGCGAAACTGCGTACACCCACTATACTCGTCATTTGCGGTTCGTAGATACCCAACTCACCCATATTCGTCACCACCCAAAAAGTGTCGTTCCGTCCCACACGGAACCTCAGACGCTCCTTTTGCCCTCATGTAGGCAAGCACTAGTCAAGATCGGAATCTATTTCAATATTCATCAGATCGCTCAATTGCTGCTGGAACATCATTCTATTCATCAACGTCTCCTTGGTAACAGATGGTCGTCTTATACACGTTGTAGCACATAGGCCACATAAGGCAGGACCACACTGTACACAAAGACAACACGTGAACAGAAACGTTACAACAACTCCTACGATCATCAGAATCTTCCAACCCCAAGTTGACATCAGGCCCCAAAACCATCCTAGAAGCGTCCAATTACCTTCGTCCACGTGTATGGACTCGGAGATCTTGTGCAACTTCGAGATGGCTTGGTAGACAGTTGAAGCATTGTCAGGAATAAAAATGCAACAACTCGAATGGATAACTTTACACACACCACCTCTATCTGCGAGAACAACATCTAGAACCATACGGTTCTGCAACGTCATGAGTCTATCCGCCTGAAGTTCAGCTGTGAGATTACCAAGGGCACTCGCAGTAATATTAGCAGTCGACTCTACTACACGTGTCAGCTGTCTTAGGTTCCTACTATTAACCATAGGTCCCCAAAACGGCAAGAAACCCTTAAAGAAGTCTCCTGCTTCTTGACCGGCAGTATCCTCTTTGCTAATAACGCCTCTCACAACTCTAGTCTTGTGATAATCTAAGGCAACTGTGAAAGTCGGTGGTAAAAGATTCGCAATATAACAGGTACCCGAAAAATCACGGGGTAACCATGTATATGCGCGTTCATAACATACAAAATAAGTGCCCTTAGCGGTCAGAAAAACAGGGGAGGAGAGCATCGGCAGAACATACGTGTCAGTGCAAGCACTGTTCCTAAGTTGTGCTCTCGGATTTCGACCCATACCTTTCAAGCAGAAATTACCGAGGTGTGGTACAATCCATATTGGGGACGAGCTCTTAAGCTGTCTATCACCCACTGACGTACTATACTCAGCCTCGCTCAGATCCTTATAAGCCTGTACCTCTTCATTTGGGATAAGCGATGCATCAAAAACATCTCTATCTAAATCCGCTATCGCTATCGCCAAAGGTTTGTGATACGGCCCAGGGCCAAAATTGGCAGAACGTGGCTCTCGACTGGGGTAGGAATCTAGTGCACTACGGAACATAGTTTGGAATGCTCGAGCCGAACCCTGGGGGCTGTAAGGAAGGAGTACCTAACACAGGAGCCGAACACAGTGCGTCACGTAGTTCAGAAAAACTTTTCTGACATTCCTCCGTCCATGGCAAAGGAGTCGAAACGTCCTTGCACGTGAGAGCTATCAATGGCTTCGCTAACAGTGAAAAATTCGGAATCCACTGTCTGCAGTATGACGTGATACCTAAAAAGGCACGCACATCTCTCTGGGTCGTCGGCACAGTCATTCGAGCAATTGCTGCAATTCTTTCAGGGGTCAACCTTCTTCCCGCCTTTGACAATAAGTGACCTAAGTAGGTAACTTCTTGACAACAATATTGTAACTTAGAAGGTGACACTTTGTGGTGTAAGTCACAAAGATGCTGCAATAGTGACACGGTAGCAGTCTTGCAAACTTGCTCAGTATCTGCAGCAACCAACAGATCATCAACGTACTGAATCAAAGCCGCACCAGTTGGCAGCACAAATGCATCTAGTTGACTTTTAAGAGCTTGGCTGTAGATCGATGGGCTCTCACAGTAGCCTTGAGGTGCGCGTTTGAACCGGAAACTGCGACCTCCTAACGAAAATCCGAACAAATCACGACTTTCCTCAGCAATCGGAATGCTAAAGAACGCATTCTTCAGATCGATTACCGAGAACCACGATGCAGAGGCTGGAATCAGAGTCAGTAAAGCTGTAATGTCTGGAACCACAGGAAACTGCGGGACAACAATTTTATTTACTTCCCGTAAGTCAATAACTAGACGGTACACGGGAGGCTCGGACGGATCAGTTCGTTTCAAAATAGGCAACACGGGACTATTACACACGTTACCTCGTGTCTCCTCGATAACATCTTTACCGATCAGATCATAAATGATCGCTAATAGTGCCCGTTCACCATCAAGGGAAATACGATACTGTGGTATGCGTGGTAAGCGCGAATCAGCTTTCAATTGAACAACATAAGGTGGGATGCTCAGTAGGCCCACATCATTGGGACCTGTTGCCCACAAAGAAACCGGAAGAGAACTCAATTCCGGCGGGAGCTTATCGATTGACAGATACATAGGGGAGATCACATTCTCACCCAATGTAAGCTCCACACCCGTAGGAGAGCAGTACAAAGTCGCATGTAACCTCTTCAACAAATCCAAGCCCAAAAGATTCTCACCACAACCAGTAGTCAAAATCAAAGGAGCTTCTAACTCATGAGACCCAATCGTAAGGGGCAAGGGGCTAGAGACTGGATTGCTAACGGGGGCGCCAGAGAATCCAACGGAAACATTCGTTAAGCCAGACAAAGGCGCGCCAGGGAGTTTCGAATGCATAATGGAACTTTTTGCTGCACCAGTGTCCAACAGAAAAGGCTCAACGACGCCCAATGTGTCTACTGCAACATAAGGCCCTCTCTGATCAACCGGAACTGATACTTCTCCCTTCCTTCGTCTATGGCTGTCCTAGTAGATACCATCCGTATCAACATCATGCTCAACGTAATGGTCATCCACATGATACTGTGCAGATCTACCAGACGATTGTTCACGTCGATCGAAACAATTCTGCGAGTCTGAGGAAGTGGCAAAACGCTCGGCCTGATTCTGAGTAACTCCACGACCTCTACCACGTGAAGCTTGTTGAGGACCACCACGACCTCCTCGAGCTGACACACCATTATTCCTATCACGGAGAACCGGACAATTAAACTTCAAATGGCCCTCCCCTCGACAGTACGCACATTGGTTATATCCCAACACAAAACGAGGTGCGGGAGAGTCATTCCGTGTCTGCGATCTAGAGAACTGTGATTGCGATCTATTTGGCTGTTGCGAATCATTGAAATTTGAGCGCGGAGGATACGCTTGCTGCAATAGGACCTTAGTTTTAAGATCCTTCGTTTTCTTATCTGCACGTTCACTTTCCTCCTTTTCCCTATTTTCGTAATATTGGGCCGTAGCCAATATTTGAGCAGTGGTAGAAACAGCCCATGAACTCTCAGAATTTTTCAACTTATTGCTAAGTTCGGGCAACAAGTTCGATACAAACTTATCAACAAACAACCGCTGACCACCTTCTGAACCCATGTCCTGGCCACTATGATCGACAAATGCTTCCTCAAATCTCGTAAAGAAGTCGGATACGCTTTCATCCCTCTTTTGCTTGCACGCGGACAACTTGTCCCAATTGACGCGCATCGCCGGCATAAGCGTTTTCATGAGGGTAATTATCCTCTGGGGCAATTCCACAATAAGCTGCTCAGGCTTAGCCCCACCAACTTGCTGAGCGTCTGCCGCTGTAAGGGCAGCCCAATCACCGCCCAACTCGGCCGCGTGATTCTCGTGACGAATTTTCGCCCAAATCGGCTGAGGCACTACATTGCCAAACAACATATCAATATCAGCAAGGTTCATAACAGTAGCATCCACCAATTGGGACAACTCCTTATAATAACCCGCTGGATTTTTACGGGGATCAGGCAAAGTTTGCTTCACCTGTAAGACTTCCGATCGTTTCCAAGGGAGGTGTATCCACACTCTCTGAAAACGGCCTGGGACAGCAGGGTTAGCATTAGGATCACCTGGCATCCATACTGGGGGAACTTCCCGCATCGGATATTGACCAGGTTGTGCCATCCACGCTGCAGTCTCTTCCCTAAACAATGCTCGAGGTTGCACTGTACATCGAAATGATAACAGACGTTCTAGAGCTTCTCGAACCTTATCACCCACGATCACACCAGTTGTGAACTGATGCTGGAGATCAGAAACCTCTGACGGTACATTATCTACCACATCGTGATCCCACTCCTCCTTCAACGATTTACACAATTCCTCAAACACGAATCGTTGAGTGGGCGCATTAAACTGAGAAAACGTCTCAAACACTACACGCGAAGAGTATTTAACGGGATTACGTACCCATTTACGTGCCATTTTTACCAGCGATTCACGTTCCCTATCATCAGGAAGCTGACTACGCCGCTGAGCGGCATCAGAAAGAGTTGAGCCGAGTATTGGCCCAAAAAGTGGAGAATAAAGAGTAGCAACAGCAGTCAGGAGACGACTACGAACAGAAGGAGAAGAGGAAGAAGATGCAGGCGCAGCAACAGTAGGGGTAGAGGCAATAGACGTAGACGCGGCACCAGGAGTAGTGGGAACGACAGACTGAGGAGGGACTTAAAAAGGCGCAGTAGGAAGAGAAGCCGGTAAAAGAGGAGGGACGATTTGTGGCACAAGGGGATGCGGGAGAGCGGGAGGAACAACGGGCTGACCAGCGGCCGCCAAAACAGCAGGTGGAGGAAGAGGTAGAATCACAGGACCCAGAGTATCGGGAGCATGGGAGGTGGTGATTTCAACAGATAAGACAATAGCGAATCCTCTACCGCTTCTTCTCCCGACTTATCGACATTAGACGGTAGCACCGGATAACGTTTATCCACCGCCATATGATGAAGTCGAGCACTAACTTCCTGCTCTTTCTCATTTTTGTCTCGCTGATACTGTTCAGCATCTTGCATCACCGCAATAACACCGTCTCTTTTATTTTTCTTACTCTGTTTGATTTCTTTCTGCTTGGCCTCTTTCCGCCACAACCGGAAGGAATCAAACATGGCCGGCCTAGCCTTCCTTTTAAACAGTTTAGCTTCCAAATTGTCTAAAACGGCAGTTTCGAAACTACCATGAGATGGCCAACTAAGAACCCCATCATTTTTAGTGTAGCGGACCCAATATTCATTATACACGATAGGACCCACGCCATGGCGACTATAGAGCTCGTAAATTGGAGTTCCAACCGGAGGTATAGGACATGAATCCTCCAGCCGGGAATCCATTCTGCAACATTTGAGAAACCCAAACAAAGTACTACGGCTAGGCATCGCGCACACTAACCGAGTTTACAAACTTCAAGGGCTATCGAATTTATGATATCCTCGCAAAAAGTTTGCGAGACCCTCGGTTTTTGGCAATTGCAATCGTCAAATAAAACCCAACAACTAAGAACCACAAATGCTATGGTACCATGCAAACAACAAAGGAACACTGGGAGCGACCCACAAATACTTAACTGAAAGAACAATGGCGTCACCAGGAAGGCCCGTCTATCGTCTCGCCGTACAAAGGACTACGCCAGGCGCCAAAACAGGTCGACAGTCAGGGCATCAGTCCGTCGCAGCCGTCAGGAGGCGGGGATCTTCGCGGGAAAAGAGGTCGGGCCACTTATTTCGACAACTGGATCGATGAAGCGGGGTGCACCTTCCCTCGGAGATTTCACACGAAGTTCCTCACGATCATCGGGCTTTGGACCGGTACCACTGATGTCGCCCGACGTTGGGCGCCAACTGAAGGACTGGGTTTTTCTAAGACCCAGCGGTGCCAGGGAACAACACCTGAAACCTTCGTGGGTTACCTGTTCTGGCGTACCAAACACAGAGACACGGGACACTTCCAGCGACGTCAGAGATCAGCGTTTATTTACTGCAGGGATACAGAGGTCACAAGAAGTACACAGCGTGTAGGTTCTCGGAGACTGCGTCAATTTGCAAAAGTGGATCGCTCCTTTTATACACGTTTTTCCCATAGAACAGTATAGTGAACAAAGATTACAACTCAGTTCCCATAATAAACTTCAAAAGGGTCGCGTTCATGTTTCAGGAGGCCGGAACATAATTACAACAGTATTGCCAGTTCCCAACTGTAAAAACATATCTTCTCTGCAATAAAACACATTCCATCCTGATCGTAAACACATTAGGAGAAGGGACAAGAACAGATGCAAAGAAAGGACAAGGATGCACAACAGATTAGAGAAGAGTGTTAGGAGTAATAAAGGGAACTTGATAACGGGATCAGAGACACCGTGTCTAATGTATGCATGGCTGAAACAATAGACCGGCACGGCAAGATGAGCCTTGAGCGGGGCCATCTGCCTTCGTCGTGTCGTTCCCCTCGTCATAAAAGTCATACTCCAAAGAACACGTGTCCCTCGTGTAAGCTTGGGAGTCCCAGGGTCACGAAGCGGGCGAAGTCCGTTCGCTGGCTACTTGAGGGCAAGAAACAAAATGGATGCCGTATCTAAAATGGAACCCGAGGGGTCAGATGAACAAACCCAAAAATCAGACGAACCATACGTGGTTGCGTAGCGAAACTGCGTACACCCACTATACTCGTCATTTGCGGTTCGTAGATACCCAACTCACCCATATTCGTCACCACCCAAAAAGTGTCGTTCCGTCCCACACGGAACCTCACAATGACTTTATATTTTCCATTGTTGATGTCTTCTGCGGCTTTCCGTGAATAAATGTAGTTCTGCAGCACTTCTTAGAGACACATGTTCTCCAGATGATGACTTCTCTTTGGGTAATATGTGTCCAACATGTTTGATTTCAAAATATCTGTACTTTCTGGGTCATTCTCGGCCAAATATTCAATTTCTCCAACAGATTTCAGTACCCGATTTCTCATTGCTGCAAGGCCTAAACTTGCCCAAATTATTCTTCTTGATTTCGAGTAGAGACTTGCAGAAGATAACCAATCTGAACATTCGTAGGATCCAATTTCTCGATGCGATAACATCTTCAAACTGAAACTGTACAGCTTCTTACTGACAGTTTTCTCGTGAGAAATATCTTCCCACATTTCCTTCAATTCTGTTTTTTCTGATTTCGTAATGTAAGACGTTACATATCGAGCACCAGCAATGGAATTGTCAGCTACATACTGTATATCCATGTTAGCGTTCCACATGGATAAAATCACTGGGTTGTAGTCATTTATATTTTTTGATTCTTCTTTTCTTTTAAGGTTGTAGGTATTCTTAGGTGATTTTCTTGTGATAGTATGTCTCACAGATGACATAAAACTGTTAACTCTTCCATTTGAAAGAACAGGTCTAGGAAATCCAAATCGACATTTAGTGTAGTATTTATCTTTGCTCTTGTATTTCCGTCGACAGTATTTTCCACACCGATGACTTTGGAAACGTAAAACTTGCTCCTTTAACTTTTTCTCTTCTGTGCTTTTTGGTATAGCACATGTTGCATATTCTTCAATGTAAGATAACACTGCTTCATCAGTATCTGTTCCAAACTTTGGGGCATCCTTGATCCACAACAGCATGAATATGAGGAGCACCTCTTGCCTGGTACTCTTTTCTCCAAAAGAAATCCACTACTTCTCCTAGAGGTGGATTTCTTTTATTGCAGATGAAGGACATCATAGCCTCAAATCTATGATTGAAATATCTGCAAACATTAACTGGATCCAATGAGCACAGTTCTCCTGCTGTCTTGTATTCGATGTTTTTAATGTTTGAATTTGCCTCTCGTAGAAAATCCAGTAAATCATCCCAAGCGTACTGGGCACAGCTTAGGGTAAGGAACCATGTTGGAGTTCCTAAATTCCGTAACATGCATTTTAATTCACCATGGCGTCGGTACCAATATTCATTTGTCCCACGCTGACAAGCCATCAGATTGATCAGTTGTGTTTCCAAATGATCATCTCGGTGCTGCACTTTCTCCATAAAATCCTTAGCAGACACATTTTGTAAATGTACTCCACTTTTTAAAATGTGATTTACTGCATAAGACAGTGCAGACAAGTCGCTTTCAAATAAAAGATGGAACAAATAAGGAATACTTTGTCGAAATCTGGGATCTTCAGCATATAGTCTTGTAGTCCGATACTCAGAAGCTGGAATCTGTTCTGGACGTTCATCGTATCGTCCTCCTTTTCCTTTAGGAAACAGCTGGGGAAAACATCAAGCTTCCAAGCTCTCCTCCCATACACTCACGGGAGTTCCTTTTGCTTTCTTCATCTGAAATAGATCAATATTGTCTCCCATAACTTCTTTTGAATGAAGAGGATGTATGCTAAAATGTTCATAAATTTCTTCTTCCTTTGACTTGTCCACTTTTTCAATTTGTCCAGTTGGTGTTTCTGTGTCTTCTTGTAAATCTTCTTCTTCTTCTTCTTCTATATAAATTGATTCATACCATTTGTTATTCCTTTTCAAATACAAATTTGCTCTTTGTAATTTCCGTACATCTACCAGCTCCTGCCAAATCTTCTTATTCTTTGTAGGTACACCATTAACCAGAATAATTAATGGTTCAGTTTCCAAAGTATCCGCATCAATAGTTTCCATATTTTTTTTCAAATCCAAGGGCAAATACACCACTCTACCTTTTAAACCTCTCAGTAAATCTGAAGGAGGTAATTTACCAGTTTTGGGCTCCATACGTACTATGGAACGGATGAACACATTGAATGAGTAAAGACTCATATGTATTTAATTCAGAAAGTTCAGCAGGAATAGCATCCAATTCTAAATTATTATGTACAACTCTGGTCGGCATTCTATTTTCCTCTAACTTGTTGTAACAGTATTTGCAAATACGCTGAACTTCACCCAATTCAAAACAATTTTCAAGAAATATATATGTGGCAAAATCCTTCCACTTATAATTATCTTCATTTTCACTCTTTCTGTAGAGATCAACATACCTGGTTTGTTTTCTATAATGAGTTCTGCGGCAACAAATACAAGTAATATTTGGTCTTTCATTAGAGATTATTGCAAATTTTGTTATGTGATCATTAAATGTCTTACTTACAGAGGGTTCTACATTTTCTTCCACTTCTTCCTCATTTACTGTGTCCTTCTCTGCACCTTAATCTTCTGTTTCACACTTTTTTTGCTATATTCTCTTAGAAACTCACGAAATTTATCAATAGATTCCTGACGCACAGTGCAAATACTACTACAATTCCAAGTGTACACTGGGGCTTTAGGACGTCTCCCCATAGCCTCATCCGCCATCACTTGTACCTCATCTCTTGGAACCATTATCTCCTTCTCCATTATGCAACCATTTTTCACTTCATAAGCACGACCTCTGGTGTCAACTGCATGCAGCAAACTATTACTTTGAAAATAACTCTCTTCATTAAAAAAAGGTTCACCACTTGAACTATGCATCCATTTTCCTAAAAACACTTTACAAAAGTTTGTTCTGTTCACTACTCTTTTCCTTTTGCTATGTGATTTCAGTACATTAACCATTTTGTCTAATGTACGCATCCTATTCAAAATTAAAATGAATAGTTTCCTTTTTAATTCTAATGCCTTTGCTGCAATGGCTTCAATTTCTTTTTTTCTCTTATAAAACTTTGCCTTTTGCTTATATTTCTTCACATCCTTTATCAAATTGGACATAACTCTTCTCTGAAACATTTTTCTACGTATCTCTTTAAACGCTGTTTTTCTGTTTAAGTTTATCTTTTTAGTTGCAGAAGGTATATTTGCATTAACTAAATTCTCAATTTTTTCCTGTCCTTTTCGATTGAAATCATTCTTTCCAGTACAGACATTTTGTACATTTTTCCTTTTTTTGACTATGTTCCTTAGAAAATCTTTTGTTTGCTTACCAGAAGATTTTTTCTTCTTCCCAACATGAGCATCTTCAACTAACTTAGGTCCTCCAGTTGTCTTCAAATATAGGTTTTTTTTGTGGTCTTTTTTTACTCTGGATTTTGTAGGCATCTTAAATTTTGTTCACTGCTCTTCAGCAATACCTGAAAAAAACTAAAAAAAAATTCCTTTATTTTATTTAAATATATTACTACATTTGTTTTCACATTAGTCACAAAACGAAATTTCTTTGCCAATTTGAAAGCACACTTACTGCTCTTTTTTTTGGCAAGTGATAAACACTTTTACAGACTGACACATTATGAATCCACTTTTCAGATTTTTTAAAAAGCACATGTCCAAACTGCTTTTTCAGACCATCACCATTTGTAACCTGGGTGACTGCCTACACTCCAGCAAGGGCAACCAGCCTTAGTGATGCTGAATGTATTTGCATTACTGACTGAAACCTCAAACCCCACTCGCTTGTGAATACTGTGCATGATTCCACATGGTAAGTAGCTGGCTGTGTGCTAAGAGTCTTCTTCTGCACCAAAAAATGGCTCCCCCTTTCCATCTAATGCAACTGTAAAATCACCAGAGCAATACGCAATAAATCTCTGCCTATAATTCCTCTTTGCACACAGAGTCATGTTTTCACATTAGTCACAAAACGAAATTTCTTTGCCAATTTGAAAGCACACTTACTGCTCTTTTTTTTGGCAAGTGATAAACACTTTTACAGACTGACACATTATGAATCCACTTTTCAGATTTTTTAAAAAGCACATGTCCAAACTGCTTTTTCAGACCAGCACCATTTGTAACCTGGGTGTCTGCCTACACTCCAGCAAGGGCAACCAGCCTTAGTGATGCTGAATGTATTTGCATTACTGACTGAAACCTCAAACCCCACTCGCTTGTGAATACTGTGCATGATTCCACATGGTAAGCAGCTACCTGTGTGCTAAGAGTCAGCTTCTGCACCAAAAAATGGCTCCCCCTTTCCATCTAATGCAACTGTGAAATCACCAGAGCAATACGCAATAAATCTCTGCCTGTAATTCCTATTTGCACACAGAGTCATGTTTTCATATTAGTCACAAAACGAAATTTCTTTGCCAATTTGAAAGCACACTTACTGCTCTTTTTTTTGGCAAGTGATAAACACTTTTACAGACTGACACATTATGAATCCACTTTTCAGATTTTTTAAAAAGCACATGTCCAAACTGCTTTTTCAGACCATCACCATTTGTAACCTGGGTGTCTGCCTACACTCCAGCAAGGGCAACCAGCCTTAGTGATGCTGAATGTATTTGCATTACTGAGTCCAACCTCAAACCCTTAAACTATTCTTTTATTATACCAGTACACCTTAATTTATTGTGAAAACATAGTCCATATTATTTTACTTGTTCCTCACATTTAAATTTCTCCCAAAACAGAAAATAATAAACACAACTTCAACAAAAAGAATTGCATTTCTATTATTCATTTCTTAATTTACCATATACATCCCCTCTCAAACTCTAAACTCACCTTCAAAATTAGTTAGTTGTGAAAGAAATGTGGCACTCAAACAGCAGATTATCAGAGCCGGGATCTCTGTTCTGTACACCTCTCTCCTCTCAGCAGAACCAGATAATGGCAAACTTTCCCTCTCTTTTTCCACACATATACATGTTAGTTTCAAATCTCAGTGCTTGCCCCTTTTTTTCAAATGTAATCACACATTTCTATTGGTTGAAAACCAACCCTTTTCCAAAAGTACCCTTCCCCCAACTTGACTTCTGCCTAGTACCCTTCCCCCAACTTGACTTCTGCCTGCTACCATAGCAACAGCTCATGGAACACTGCTGTGTGGAGTTTGGTCAGAAGTTCGCCAAACAATGTTTCAATTCCACAGAGCAAGAGTGCTTGACTTTTCAAACCTAACAGCAAATCCATAGTACTGTTCTTTGGTAACACATTTTTCTGTACCAATACAAAACATGCTTCTATTAATTTACACATACAGCCTAGTTTTTATTCTAGAATGGTATGAAACAGCCAATCAGTTCTTTTTTTTATGAAAAAAATATGTATGCCTCCATTTCCAAACTGTCTTTCATTTCTTTTTACCATTCTACTGAATTACACCTCCTGAGTGCATCCAGTTCTCCTTTGAAGATGTTCACAGTGTGGATTGTAGGGCACAGCTATGTCTTCTGGAGTGAAAAGTTTGCAGAGAAAACAGGTATGGTGAGAGACCTTGCTTTGCCAAATGTAGACATTAAATGGATTGGTCAGAGAGGGTTAAAGTGGCACCAATTGATGCCATTGGTGAAATCCTTCATGCAAATCCAACACCCTGACCTCATAATAGTGCACTGTGGTGGCAATGACCTAGGCACTTTGACTGGGGTAGGTCTGGAAATGCTTATGAAGGACACCTTTGCACAACTGTTTTCACTTTTCCCTAAAACTGCCTTTGTGTTTTCTAACATATGCCAACGGCAAAAATGGAACTGGTCCAATCATTTCTGTCCGCAGATTGACAAAGCAAGAAAGCACGTCAACAAATCTGTTTCTGCTTTCCTCCGTGACTATGGTATGGGTTCCATTTACCACAACAACTTGCGTTATGACATGCAAGACATTTATAGAGGAGATGGTGTGCACTTCAATGATGAAGGGAACAGAGTCTTCCTCTTGAACCTTAGACTCTGCATCGGTACTTACTTGTAGGTACCACTAAAAAATCACTTCATAAACACAACGGCTCTTTTTAGAGCCCCCTAATATCTAAACACTTAAATCTGATTTTCATTTCTTTTTTTTTTTTTTTTTTACCGTACGCTTACCGTACGCGTACCCCGCGATTTTTTTTAAAATCAATAAATGTTTTCTTTGTACTTTTCTGTCCTTCTTTGACCCCCTTACAAATGTTAGGGGGTCTGTAACTCTCCTCCTTGCCCCCTTTTCTTGTTATCACTCTTTTTTTTCTGAGTGAAACACACGAAATGGCGGCCGCCGCTTCCTGGTTTCGACCGATTTGAATGTTTACTAAGATCTAAGAGCCAATCAGAATCGCGCTCGCGCACGCCACCGTACGTGTTCGGTAAGCGTACCGTAAGCGCACCGTAAGCTGGCTCAGATATATATATTGATTTAAAGGCTATTTTCTCAGAATCTACTGAACAGATTTACACCAAACCTACAAAAGGCACTTCCTTGACCTGAGGACTACCTCTCTGCCAAATTTCTAGTAATTCTGTTTAGCCGTTCGGGCTGTAGCCCTGTCTAAAGGTCCTATGGAAAAATGCATGGGAAAAACGCGTTTTGGGACCCCCCTTTTATCTCAGCCCCCGCTTGACGAATCCCCCCGAGACTTTCAGGGAAGGAGCGGAGCGTAGCGCCCCACCTATTTTGAAAAATTCGCGAGGATTCGTCGACTGGCGCCAAAGTTATTCAAAATAGAATGTTGCAGATTTCCTATCGAAACGTGGTCCTAACTATAACTACCTACTGGCGACCGCCAGTAGGTAATATATATATATATATATATAAAATTGTGAATAATTTTCACCCTTCGCGCACCCTACACGATGGCTGCGCGCATTCCGATAGCCATTTTGAAAAGTCGCGCTGGGGTTGCGACTTCGGCATAGTTTGTAAAGTATGAAATATTTTTAAATGAATTATAAATAAAAGTTTTTCTTTAAGTGTTTGGCTAAATGTATTAAAAAACATATTTTTCAAATATTTAGACTAAAAATTATTCAATTATTATTGTTGTCAGAGGTTAGGAGGGATGGCCATTTTGCTCGGTCTGTTTTTCAAGATTTTTTGGTCTAGTCAGGTGCACACCCGCCTCCGGGTGAGGCATGGCTTGAGGATTCTATTCAAAAGGTGAGGAATCAACAATCAAAAGAGCAATTTACTTACCTTCGGTAACGGTTTTTCTGGTGGATACAGTATCTACCTGTGGATTCCTCACTGTCCCACCCGCCTCCCCGTTGTCCACCTGTATCTACCAAAAAGATGCTTTTACTGTTTGCATGAATGTTTTTAATATGTCTTAATCATGCTTATGTTTTAATAGTGAGAAATGCTTGATCTGTTGCTATTTCTTTATGCCTTTACTGGGTATGCATTTGTATATATACATATATATATATATATTTAGTATTATGTGTATACATGTGAAAATGTGTCGGTCCACCTGTTTACCTCGATGGCACTGAAAAAATGGGTGGTCCCCTTATGGCTCCTATGATGTCAAACTGTGTCGCGAGCGGACACATGCTATTATGACATCGTCGTCTACGTGGGAGAGCTAGGAAAGAATTTCCGCGGAATGCTGGCGCAGAGGATATTCACCTAAGTGTTCAGGCTAGACCTTTGGGAGCAACTGTTTATGTTACCACTCCAGAAACCGAAACCAGTGATCCGAGGGGAAAGCCCCTGCAGATGGAACATGAGGTGGGGAGCCCAGTCGTGTGCACTGGTGAGGCAGCGAAGTGACAAGCACCACTACCCACAGAAAAGGTAACGAGGGCCCTGAATAACACAGGATTTTCTCTTTGTATCTGGCAGGAACAACAAAATTAAAATGCCCTAGTTCCAAAATGTAGAATTAGTGCTACAACAGTCTTCAAGAGGACTTGCGATGGATGCCGCTTCTCCATTCCGTACACTGGAGGCGGCACATGGGTCACGCGGTACGGTCATACTGCGGTGACCTCTCATGGCACTGCTCCACACTTCGGGGACAACGCTTTCCAGTAGCTGTCTTTTCTGATGATGTGTTGCGCCGGCCCCGTCCAACAGCAGAACCCCTTTAGATCTAAACAGACTTCCACTCTCTCAACAGAAGTGAAACCAGGCCACGCGGACACTTTCACAATACAACAGCCAGGAATGTATTTTTTGGTACAAAAAACATATTCCTTCCTCCTAATTTATCAAACAAATGACTCACTGAAGAACAGGGGCCAGCTTCTATCAGTAAACAGCCGTTAAAACAAATTTTTTACTTTGCGATACCATTACAATACATGCATTACCACGCATGCGTTGTACTTCACGAAGTCATTACTACGCATTTTTTTAGAACGCATGGTCATTTACCACGCACGCCTTTACAACAAATTTTGCGCTAAAGGTATGTATGGTAAATGACCATGAGTTCTATAAAATGCAGACGATCCACGTCGTTGTAAGGAAACAGAGGCTGTTCCGTTTCTTCACAACGATGTGCACCCCCGCTTCAGGAATGACATGAAGCAGGAACTATGAGTAGAGAGAAACCACGAGGAGTGAGAGGTAAGGGAGATTGGGCATGGGGTGGTTGTTTCTTTTCTTGGGTTTAGGGTAGTGCAGTGGTGTTTGTGTAGTGTAGGGGGTCGTGCTGGTGGTAGTGTTTTAGGGTTTAGGGTAGTGCAGTGATATTTTTTGTATGTAGGGGGTCATACTTAGAGTAGATTTAGGGTTTAGGGTTGTGCAGTAGTGTTTGTGTAGTGTAGGGGGTCGTGCTGGGGGTAGTGTTTTAGGGTTTAGGGCAGTGCAGTGGTGTTTGTGTAGTGTGAGTGAGTCGTGCTGGTGGTAGTGTATTAGGGTTTAGGGTACCCCTCCCCCAAGCACCTTGAGATACTCACGGGTATGAGGTGCGCTTTATAAGTGTCTTGATTGATTGATTGATTGATAGGGGGTCTTGCTGAGGGTAGTGTTTCAGGGTTTAGGGCAGAGCAGTGGTGTTCGGGCAGTGTAGGGGTTGTGCAGGAGCTGCTGTTTCAGGGTTTAGGGCAGTGCAGTGGTGTTAGGGCAGTGTACGGGGTCATGCTGGTGCTGGTATTTCAAGGTTTAGGGCAGAGAAGTGGTGTTTGGGCAGTGTAGGCGGTTGTGCTGGGGTGGTGTTTCAGGATTTAGGGCAGTGCAGTGGTTATCGGGCAGTGTAGGGGGTCGTTCAGGGGGGTGTTTCAGGGTTTAGGTCAGTGCAGTGGTGTTCGGGCAGTGTAGGGGGTCATGCATGGGGGGGTTTCAGGGTTTAGGGCAGTCTAGTTGTGTTCGGGCAGTGTTGGGGGTCGTGCTGGGGCTGGTGTTTCAGGGTTTAGGGCAGTGCAGTGGTGTGACTGGTGTTATAGGGTTTAGGGCAGTGCAGTGGTGTTCGTGGAGTGTAGGGGGTTGTGCTGGGGCTGGTGTTTAAGGGTTTAGGACAGTGCAGTGGTGTTCGGCGTGTATAAGGGGTCATGCTGGGGCTGGTGTTTCAGGGTTTGGGGCAGTTCAGTGGTGTTCAGGCAGTGTAGGGGGTCGTGCTGGTGTTTCAGGGTTCAGGGCAGTGCAGTGGTGTTCGGGCAGTATAGGGGGTTGTGCTGGGGGTGGTGTTTCAGGGTTTAGAGCAGTGCAGTAGTGTTCGGGCAGTGTAGGGGGTCGTGCAGGGGGTGGTTTTTCAGAAGTTAGGTCAGTGCAGTGGTATTTGGGCAGTATAGGGGTCATACAGGGGGGTGGTGTTTCATGGTTGAGGGCAGTGCAGTAGTGTTCGGGCAGTGTAGGGGGTTATGCTGGGGATAGTGTTTCAGGGTTTAGGGCAGTGCAGTGGTGATTTTGCAGTATAGGGGGTCGTGCTGGGGCGGGTGTTTCAGGGTTTAGGGCAGTGCGGTGGTGTTCGGGCAGTGTAGGGGGTCATGCTGGGGGTGGTGTTTCAGGGTTTAGGGCAGTGCAGTGGTGTTTGGGCATTGTAGGAGGTCTTGCTGGGGGTGGTGTTTCAGGGTTTAGGGCAGTGGTGTTCAGGCAGGGTAGAGGGTCTTGCTAGGGGTGGTGTTTCAGGCTTTAGGGCAGGTCAGTGGTGTTCGGGTAGTGTACAGGGTCTTGCTGAGGGTGGTGTTTTAGAGTTTAGGGCAGTGGTGTTCAGGCAGTGTAGGGGGTCTTGCTGGGGGTGGATTTTCAGGGGTTAGGGCAGTGCAGTGGTATTTGGGCAGTGTAGGGGGTCGTGCAGGGGGGTTTCAGGGTTTAGGGCTGTGCAGTGGTGTTCGGGCAGTGTAGGGGGTCGTCCTGGGGTGGTGTTTCAGGGTTTAGGGCAGTGCAGTGGTGTTCGGGCAGGGTGGCGGTCATGCTGGGTGTGGGGTTTCAGGGTTTAGGGCAGTACAGTGGTGTTTGGGCAGTGTAGGGGGTCGTGCTGGGGCTGGTGTATTAGGGTTTTGGGCGGTACAGTGGTGTTCGGGCAGTGTAGGGGGTAGTGATGGGGCTGGTGTTTTATGGTTTAGGGTAGTGCAGTGGTGTTTGGGCAGTGTAGGGGGTTGTGCTGGGGGGTGTTTTAGGGTTTAGGGCAGTGCAGTGGTGTTCGGGCTGTGTAGGGGGTCATGCTGGGTGTGGTGTTGCAGGGTTTAGGGCAGTGCAGTGGTGTTCAGGCAGTGTAGGGTGTCGTGCTGGGGTGGTGTTTCAGAGTTAAGGTCAGTGCAGTGGTGTTCGGGCAAGGTAGGGGGTTGTGCTGAAGGTGGTGTTTCTGGGTTTTGGGCAGTGCAGTGGTGTTCGGGCAGTGTAGGGGGTCGTGCAGGGGGTGGTGTTTCAGGGTTTAGGGCAGTGTAGTGGTGTTTGGGCACTGTAGGGGGGCTTGCTGGGGGTGGTGTTTCAGGGTTTAGGGCAGTACAGTGGTGTTTGGGCAGTGTAGGAGGTAGTGCTGGGGCAGTGTAGGGGGTCGTGCTGGGTGGTGTTTCATAGTTAGGGCAGTGCAGTGATGTTTGGACACTGTAGGGGGACGTGCAGGGGGTGGTGTTTCTGTGTTTAGGGCAGTGCAGTGGTGTTCGGGCAGTGTAGGGGGTCTTGCTGTGGGTGGTGTTTCAGGGTTTAGGGCAGTGGTGTTTGGAAAGTATAGGGTATCTTGCTATTGGTGGTTTTTCTGGGTTTAGGGCAGGGGTGTTCAGGCAGAGTAGGGGGTCTTCCTGGGGCTGGTGTTTCACGGTTTGGGGAAGTTCAGTGGTGTTCGGGCAGTGTAGGGGTTATGCTGGGGCTGGTGTTTCAGGGTTCAGGGCAGTGCAGTGGTGTTCGGGCAGTATAGGGTGTCATGCTGGGGGTGGTGTTTCAGGGTTTAGGGCAGTGCAGTAGTGTTCGGGCAATGTAGGGGTCGTGCAGGGGGTGGTTTTTCAGGGGTTAGGGCAGTGCAGTGGTATTCGGGCAGTATAGGGGGTTGTGCAGGGTGGTGGTGTTTCAGGGTTGAGAGCAGTGCAGTAGTGTTCGGGCAGTGTAGAGGGTCATGCTGGGGGTAGTGTTTCAGGGTTTAGGGCAGTGCAGTGGCGTTTTTGCAGTGCAGGGGTTCGTGCTGGGGCTGGTGTTTCAGGGTTTAGGGCAGTGGTGTTCAGGCAGAGTAGGGGGTCTTCCTCGGGGTGGTGTTTCAGGGTTTGGGGCAGTTCAGTGGTGTTCGGGCAATGTAGGGGGTCTTGCTGGGGGTGGTGTTTCAGGGTTTAGGGCATTGGTGTTCGGGCAGTGTTGGGTATCTTGCTATTGATGGTATTTCAGGGTTTAGGGCAGTGATGTTTAGGCAGAGTAGGGGGTCTTCCTGGGGCTGGTGTTTCAGGGTTTGGGTGCAGTTCAGTGGTGTTTGGGCAGTGTAGGGGGTCGTGCTGGGGCTGGTGGTTCATGGTTCAGGGCAGTGCAGTGGTGTTCGGGCAGTATAGGGGGTCGTGCTGGGGGGTGTTTTAGGGTTTAGGTCAGTGCAGTGGTGTTCGGATATTGTAGGGAGTGGTGTTTGGGGGTGGTGTTTTAATGTTTAGGGCATTACAGTGGTGTTCAGGCAGTGTAGGGGATCGTCCTGGCAGTGGTATTTCAGGGTTTAGGGCAGTGCAGTGGTGTTTGGGCAGTGTAGGGGGTCATCGTGGCGGTGGTGTTTTAGGGTTTAGGGCAGTGCTGTGGAGCTCGGGTATTATAGGGGGTCGTGCTGTGGGTGGTGTTTCAGGGTTTAGGGCTGTGCAGTGGTGTTCAGGCAGTGTAGGGGGTCGTGCTGGGGGTGGTGTTTCAGGGTTTAGAGCAGTGCAGTGGTATTCAAGCAGTGTAGGGGGTTTTGCAGGGGGTGGTGTTTCAGGGTTTAGGGCAGTGGTGTTCGGGCACAGTAGGGTGTCGTGCTGGGACTGGTGTTTCAGGGTTTAGGGTAGTGCAATGCTGTTCTGGCAGTGTAGGGGGTAGTGGTGCGGCTAGTGTTTTCAAAGTTTAGGGCAAAGCAGTGGTGTTCAGGCAGTGTAGGGGGTTGTGCTGGGGGTGGAGTTTCAGTGTTTAGGACAGTGCAGTGGTGTTTGGGCAGTGTAGGGTGTCTTGCTGGGGCTGGTGTTTCATGTTAAGGGCAGTGCAGTGGTGTTTCGACAGTGTAGGGGGTCGTGCTGGGGCTGGTGTTTTAGGGATTAGGGAGGTGCAGTGGTGTTCAGGCAGTGTATGGGGTTGTGCTCGGGCTGGGGTTAAAGGCAAAGCAGTGGTGTTTGGGCAGTGTAGAGGGATGTGCGGGGGTGGTGTTTTAGGGTTTCGGGCTGTGCAGTGGTGTTCGGGCAGTGTAGGGGGTCGTGCTGGGGTTGGTGATTCAGGGTTTTGGTCAGTGCAGTGGTTTTCGGAGAGTGTAGGGGGACAAGCAAGGGGGGTGTTTCAGGGTTTAGGGCAGTGCAGTGGTGGTCAGGCATTGTAGGGGGTTGTGCAGGAGGGGTGTTTCAGGGTTTTGGGCAGTGCAGTGGTGTTCGAGCAGTGTAGGGGGTCTTGTTGGGGGTGGTGTTTCAGGGTTTAGGGCACTGCAGTGGTGTTGGGGCAGTTTAGGGTGTTTTGCTGGGGGTGGTGTTTCAGGGATTAGGGCAGTGGTGTTCGGGCAGTGTAGGGGGTCTTGCTGGGGGTGGTGTTTACATGTTTACGGCAGTGCAGTGGTGTTCGGGCAGTGTACGGGGTCTTGCTGGGTGTGGTGTTTTAGAGTTGAGGGCAGTGGTGTTCAGACAGTGTAGGGGGTCGTGCTGGGGTTGGTGATTCAGGGTTTTGGTCAGTGCAGTGGTTTTCGGAGAGTGTAGGGGGACAAGCAAGGGGGGTGTTTCAGGGTTTAGGGCAGTGGAGTGGTGTTCAGGCATTGTAGGAGGACATGCAGGAGGGGTGTTTCAGGGTTTTGGGCAGTGCAGTGGTGTTCGAGCAGTGTAGGGGGTCTTGTTGGGGATGGTTTTTCAGGGTTTAGGGCAGTGGTGTTCAGGCAGTGTAGGGGGTCTTCCAGAGGGTGGTATTTCAGGGTTTAGGGCAGTGCTGTGGTATTCAGGCACTGTAGGGGGTCTTGCTGGGGGTGGTGTTTGAGGGTTTAGGCAAGTGCAGTGGTTTTCGGGCAGTATAGGGGGTCTTGCTAGGGGTGGTGTTTCAGGGTTTAGGGCAGTGAAGTGGTGTTCGAGCAGTGTACGGGGTGGTGCAGGGGGGTGGTGTTTCAGGGTTAAGGCTAGTGAGGTGGTGTTAGGGCAGTGTGGGGGGTCATGCTGGGGTGGTGTTTCAGGGTTTAGGGCAGTGCAGTTGTGTTCGGGCAGTGTAGGGGGTTGTGCTGGGGCTGATATTTCAGGGTTTTGGGCAGTGCAGTGGTGTTCGGTGTGTATAGGGGGTCGTGCTATGGCTGGTGTTTCAGGGTTTAAGGCAGAGCAGTTGTGTTCGAGTAGTGTAGGGGGTCGTGCTGGGGTGGTGTTTTAGGATTTAGAGCAGTGCAGTGGTGTTTGGGTAGTGTAGGGGGTCATGCTGGGGGGTGGTGTTTTAGGGTTTACAGTTCAGGGCAGAGCAGTGGTCTTTGTGTAGTGTAGGGGGTCGTGCTGGGGGTAGTGTTTTAGGGTTTGGGTCAGTGCAGTGGTGTTCGGGTAGTATAGGGAGTGGTGCTTGGGGGTAGTGTTTTAATGTTTTTGGCAGTGGAGTGGTGTTCAGGCAGTGTAGCGGGTTGTGCTGGGGGTTGTGTTTCAGGGTTTAGGCAGTGCAGTGGTATTCAGGCACTGTAGGGGGTCATGCTGGGGGTGGCGTTTCAGAGTTTAGAGCAGTGCAATGGTGTACGGGCAGTGTAGGGGGTCGTGCTGGGGCTGGTGTTTCAGGGTTTAGGGCATTGCAGTGGTGTTCGGGCAACGTAGGGGGTTGCTGGGGTTGGTGTTTCAGGGTTTTGGGCAGTGCAGTTGTGTTTGGGCAGTGTAGGGGATATTGCTGGGGGAGGTGTTTCAGGGTTTAGGGCATTACAGTGGTGTTTGGGCAGTGTACGGGGTCTTGCTAGGGGTGGTGTTTCAGAGTTTAGGGCAGTGCTGTTCAGGCAGTGTAGTGGGTCTTGCTGGGGGTGGTTTTTCAGGGATTAGAGCAGTGCAGTGGTATTCGGGCAGTGTAGGGGGTCGTGCAGGGGGTGGTGTTTCAGGGTTTATGGCAGTGCAGTGGTGTTCGGGCAGTGTAGGGGATCGTGCTGCATGTGGTGTTTTGGGTTTAGGGCACTGCAGTGGTGTGCGGGCAGTGTGAGAGGTCGTGCTGGGGCTGGTGCTTCAGGGTTTAGGGCAGTGAAGTGGTATTTGGGCAGTGTAGGGGATTGTGCTGGGTGTGGTGTTTTAGGGTTTAGGGCAGTGCATTGGTGTTCGGGCAGTGTGAGGGTCGTGCTGGGGTTGGTGTTTCACGGTTTATGGCATTGCACTGGTGTGCGCGCAGGGTAGGTGGTCGTGCTGGGGGTGGTGTTTTAGGGTTTAGGGTATTGCAGTGGTGTACGGTTAGTGTAGGGGTCGTGCTGGGGTGGTGTTTTAGGGTTTAGGGCAGTGCAGTAGTGTTTGTGCAGTATAGGGGGTCGTACTGGGGCTGGGGTTTCAGGGTTTAGAGCACTGCAGTGGTGTTCGGGCAATGTAGGGGATCATGCTGGGTGTGTTTTTTTAGGGTTAAGGGCACTGCAGTGGTGCACAGTCAGTGTAGGGGGTCGTGCTGGGGGTGGTGTTTCAGGGTTTAGGGCACTGCAGTGGTGTTGGGGCAGTTTAGGGTGTTTTGCTGGGGGTGGTGTTTCAGGGATTAGGGCAGTGGTGTTCGGGCAGTGTAGGGGGTCTTGCTGGGGGTGGTGTTTACATGTTTAGGGCAGTGCAGTGGTGTTCGGGCAGTGTACGGGGTCTTGCTGGGTGTGGTGTTTTAGAGTTGAGGGCAGTGGTGTTCAGACAGTGTAGGGGGTCGTGCTGGGGTTGGTGATTCAGGGTTTTGGTCAGTGCAGTGGTTTTTGGAGAGCGTAGGGGGACAGGCAAGGGGGGTGTTTCAGGGTTTAGGGCAGTGCAGTGGTGTTCAGGCATTGTAGGGGGACATGCAGGAGGGGTGTTTCAGGGTTTTGGGCAGTGCAGTGGTGTTCGAGCAGTGTAGGGGGTCCTGTTGGGGGTGGTTTTTCAGGGTTTAGGGCAGTGGTGTTCAGGCAGTGTAGGGGGTCTTCCAGAGGGTGGTATTTCAGGGTTTAGGGCAGTGCAGTGGTATTCAGGCACTGTAGGGGGTCTTGCTGGGGGTGGTGTTTGAGGGTTTAGGCAAGTGCAGTGGTGTTCGGGCAGTATAGGGGGTCTTGCTGGGGGTGGTGTTTCAGGGTTTAGGGCAGTGAAGTGGTGTTCGGGCTTTGTAGGGGTAATGCTGGGGTTGGTATTTTAGGGTTTAGGGCAGTGCAGTGGTGTTCGGGCAGTGTAGGGGTCATGCAGGGGGTGGTGTTTCAGAGTTTAGGGCAGTGCAGTGGTGTTCAGGCAGTGTAGGGGGTTTTGCAGGGGGTGGTGTTTCAGGGTTTACGGCAGTGGTGTTCGGGCAGAGTAGCGTGTCGTGCTGGGACTGGTGTTTCAAGGTTTAGGGCAAAGCAGTGGTCTTCAGGCAGTGTAGGGGGTTGTGCTGCGGGTGGAGTTTCAGTGTTTAGGACAGCGCAGTGGTGTTTGGGCAGTGTAGGGGGTCTTGCTGGGGCTTGTGTTTCATGTTAAGGGCATTGCAGTGGTGTTTCGACAGTGTAGGGGGTCGTGCTGGGGCTGGTGTTTTAGGGATTAGGGAGGTGCAGTGGTGTTCAGGCAGTGTATGGGGTTGTGCTCGGTCTGGGGTTAAGGGCAAAGCAGTGGTGTTTGGGCAGTGTAGAGGGATGTGCGGGGGTGGTGTTTTAGGGTTTAGGGCAGTGCAGTGGTGTTCGGGCAGTGTAGGGGGTCGTGCTGGGGTTGGTGATTCAGGGTTTTGGTCAGTGCAGTGGTTTTCGGAGAGTGTAGGGGGACAAGCAAGGGGGGTGTTTCAGGGTTTAGGGCAGTGCAGTGGTGTTCAGGCATTGTAGGGGGTTGTGCAGGAGGGGTGTTTCAGGGTTTTGGGCAGTGCAGTGGTGTTCGAGCAGTGTAGGGGGTCTTGTTGGGGGTGGTTTTTCAGGGTTTAGGGCAGTGGTGTTCCGGCAGTGTAGGGGGTCTTCCAGAGGGTGGTATTTCAGGGTTTAGGGCAGTGCAGTGGTATTCAGGCACTGTAGGGGGTCTTGCTGGGGGTGGTGTTTGAGGGTTTAGGCAAGTGCAGTGGTGTTCGGGCAGTATAGGGGGTCTTGCTAGGGGTGGTGTTTCAGGGTTTAGGGCAGTGAAGTGGTGTTCGAGCAGTGTACGGGGTGGTGCAGGGGGGGTGGTGTTTCAGGGTTAAGGCTAGTGAGGTGGTGTTAGGGCAGTGTGGGGGGTCATGCTGGGGGTGGTGTTTCAGGGTTTAGGGCAGTGCAGTTGTGTTCGGGCAGTGTAGGGGGTTGTGCTGGGGCTGATATTTCAGGGTTTTGGGCAGTGCAGTGGTGTTCGGTGTGTATAGGGGGTCGTGATATGGCTGGTGTTTCAGGGTTTAAGGCAGAGCAGTTGTGTTCGAGTAGTGTAGGGGGTCGTGCTTGGGTGGTGTTTTAGGATTTAGAGCAGTGCAGTGGTGTTTGGGTAGTGTAGGGGGTCATGCTGGGGGGTGGTGTTTTAGGGTTTACAGTTCAGGGCAGAGCAGTGGTGTTTGTGTAGTGTAGGGGGTCGTGCTAGGAAAGAATTTCAGCGGAATGCTGGCGCAGAGGATATTCACCTAAGTGTTCAGGCTAGTCCTTTGGGAGCAACTGTTTATGTTACCACTCCAGAAACCGAAACCAGTGATCCGAGGGTAAAGCCCCTGCAGATGGAACATGAGGTGGGGAGCCCAGTCGTGTGCACTGGTGGGGCAGCGAAGTGACAAGCACCACTACCCACAGAAAAGGTAACGAGGGCCCTGAATAACACAGGATCTTCTCTTTGTATCTGGCAGGAACAACAAAATTAAAATGCCCTAGTTCCAAAATGTAGAATTAGTGCTACAACAGTCTTCAAGAGGACTTGCGATGGATGCTGCTTCTCCATTCCGTACACTGGAGGCGGCACATGGGTCACGCGGTACGGTCATACTGCGGTGACCTCTCATGGCACTGCTCCACACTTCGGGGACAACGCTTTCCATTAGCTGTCTTTTCTGATGATGTGTTGCGCCGGCCCCGTCCAACAGCAGAACCCCTTTAGATCTAAACAGACTCTTCCACTCTCTCAACGGAAGTGAAACCAGGCCACGCGGACACTTTCACAATACAACAGCCAGGAATGTAGTTTTTTGGTAAAAAAACACATTCCTTCCTCCTAATTTATCAAACAAACGACTCACTGAAGAACAGGGGCCAGCTTCTATCAGTAAACAGCCGTTAAAACAAATTTTTTACTGTGCGATACCATTACAATACATGCATTACCACGCATGCGTTGTACTTCACAAAGTCATTACTACGCATTTTTTTAGAACGCATGGTCATTTACCATGCACGCCTTTACAACAAATTTTGCGCTAAAGGTATGTATGGTAAATGACCATGAGTTCTAAAAAATGCAGACGATCCACGTCGTTGTAAGGAAACAGAGGCTGTTCCGTTTCCTCACAACGATGTGCACCACCGCTTCAGGAATGACATGAAGCAGGAACTATGAGTAGAGAGAAACCACGAGGAGTGAGAGGTAAGGGAGATTGGGCATGGGGTGGTGGTTTCTTTTCTTGGGTTTAGGGTAGTGCAGTGGTGTTTGTGTAGTGTAGGGGGTCGTGATGGTGGTAGTGTTTTAGGGTTTAGGGTAGTGCAGTGATGTTTTTTGTATGTAGGGGGTCATGCTTAGAGTAGATTTAGGGTTTAGGGTTGTGCAGTAGTGTTTGTGTAGTGTAGGGGGTCGTGCTGGGGATAGTGTTTTAGGGTTTAGGGCAGTGCAGTGGTGTTTGTGTAGTGTGAGTGAGTCGTGCTGGTGGTAGTGTATTATGGTTTAGGGTACCCCTCCCCCAAGCACCTTGAGACACTCATGGCTATGAGGTGCGCTTTATAAGTGTCTTGATTGATTGATTGATTGATTGATAGGGGGTCTTGCTGGGGGTGGTGTTTCAGGGTTTAGGGCAGAGCAGTGGTGTTCGGGCAGTGTAGGGGTTGTGCAGGAGCTGCTGTTTCAGGGTTTAGGGCAGTGCAGTGGTGTTAGGGCAGTGTAAGGGGTCATGCTGGTACTGGTATTTCAAGGTTTAGGGCAGAGAAGTGGTGTTCGGGCAGTGTAGGGGGTTGTGCTGGGGTGGTGTTTCAGGATTTAGGGCAGTGCAGTGGTTATCGGGCAGTGTAGGGGGTCGTTCAGGGGGGGTGTTTCAGGGTTTAGGTCAGTGCAGTGGTGTTCGGGCAGTGTAGGGGGTCGTGCATGGGGGGGTTTCAGGGTTTAGGGCAGTCTAGTTGTGTTCGGGCAGTGTTGGGGGTCGTGCTGGGGCTGGTGTTTCAGGGTTTAGGGCAGTGCAGTGGTGTGACTGGTGTTATAGGGTTTAGGGCAGTGCAGTGGTGTTCGTGGAGTGTAGGGGGTTGTGCTGGGGCTGGTGTTTAAGGGTTTAGGACAGTGCAGTGGTGTTCGGCGTGTATAAGGGGTTATGCTAGGGCTGGTGTTTCAGGATTTGGGGCAGTTCAGTGGTGTTCGTGGAGTGTAGGGGGTTGTGCTTGGGCTGGTGTTTAAGGGTTTAGGACAGTGCAGTGGTGTGACTGGTGTTATAGGGTTTAGGGCAGTGCAGTGGTGTTCGTGGAGTGTAGGGGGTTGTGCTGGGGCTGGTGTTTAAGGGTTTAGGACAGTGCAGTGGTGTTCGGCGTGTATAAGGGGTCGTGCTGGGGCTGGGGTTTCAGGGTTTGGGGCAGTTCAGTGGTGTTCAGGCAGTGTAGGGGGTTGTGCTGGTGTTTCAGGGTTCAGGGCAGTGCAGTGGTGTTCGGGCAGTATAGGGGGTTGTGCTGGGGTGGTGTTTCAGGGTTTAGAGCAGTGCAGTAGTATTCGGGCAGTGTGGGGGGTCGTGCAGGGGTGGTTTTTCAGAAGTTAGGTCAGTGCAGTGGTATTTGGGCAGTATAGGAGGTCATACAGGTGGTGGTGTTTCATGGTTGAGGGCAGTGCAGTAGTGTTCGGGCAGTGTAGGGGGTCATGCTGGGGGTAGTGTTTCAGGGTTTAGGGCAGTGCAGTGGTGATTTTGCAGTGTAGGGGGTCGTGCTGGGGCGGGTGTTTCAGGGTTTAGGGCAGTGCGGTGGTGTTCGGGCAGTGTAGGGGGTCATGCTGGGGGTGGTGTTTCAGGGTTTAGGGCAGTGCAGTGGTGTTTGGGCACTGTAGGAGGTCTTGCTGGGGGTGGTTTTTCAGGGTTTAGGGCAGTGGTGTTCAGGCAGGGTAGAGGGTCTTGCTAGGGGTGGTGTTTCAGGCTTTAGGGCAGGTCAGTGGTGTTCGGGTAGTGTACAGGGTCTTGCGGAGGGTGGTGTTTTAGAGTTTAGGGCAGTGGTGTTCAGGCAGTGTAGGGGGTCTTGCTGGGGGTGGATTTTCAGGGGTCAGGGCAGTGCAGTGGTATTTGGGCAGTGTAGGGGGTCGTGCAGGGGGGTTTCAGGGTTTAGGGCTGTGCAGTGGTGTTCGGGCAGTGTAGGGGGTCGTCCTGGGGTGGTGTTTCAGGGTTTAGGGCAGTGCAGTGGTGTTCGGGCAGGGTGGCGGTCATGCTGGGTGTGGGGTTTCAGGGTTTAGAGCAGTACAGTGGTGTTTGGGCAGTGTAGGGGGTCGTGCTGGGGCTGGTGTATTAGGGTTTTGGGCGGTACAGTGGTGTTCGGGCAGTGTAGGGGGTAGTGATGGGGCTGGTGTTTTATGGTTTAGGGTAGTGCAGTGGTGTTTGGGCAGTGTAGGGGGTTGTGCTCGGGGGTGTTTTAGGGTTTAGGGCAGTGCAGTGGTGTTCGGGCTGTGTAGGGGGTCATGCTGGGTGTGGTGTTGCAGGGTTTAGGGCAGTGCAGTGGTGTTCAGGCAGTGTAGGGTGTCGTCCTGGGGTGATGTTTCAGGGTTAAGGTCAGTGCAGTGGTGTTCGGGCAAGGTAGGGGGTTGTGCTGAAGGTGGTGTTTCTGGGTTTTGGGCAGTGCAGTGGTGTTCGGGCAGTGTAGGGGGTCGTGCAGGGGGTGGTGTTTCAGGGTTTAGGGCAGTGTAGTGGTGTTTGGGCACTGTAGGGGGCTTGCTGGGGGTGGTGTTTCAGGGTTTAGGGCAGTACAGTGGTGTTTGGGCAGTGTAGGAGGTAGTTCTGGGGCAGTGTAGGGGGTCGTGCTGGGTGGTGTTTCATAGTTAGGGCAGTGCAGTGGTGTTTGGGCAGTGTAGGGGGTCGTGCTGGGGGTGGTGTTTCAGTGTTTAGGGCAGTGCAGTGATGTTTGGACACTGTAGGGGGACGTGCAGGGGGTGGTGTTTCAGTGTTTAGGGCAGTGCAGTGGTGTTCGGGCAATGTAGGGGGTCTTGTTGTGGGTGGTGTCTCAGGGTTTAGGGCAGTGGTGTTTGGAAAGTGTAGGGTATCTTGCTATTGGTGGTTTTTCAGGGTTTAGGGCAGGGGTGTTCAAGCAGAGTGTGGAAATTTAGCTTGTAACTGAACATTATCTGCGCCATCTTGCCTCTCCCCAGCGCCATGCACAGCGAATGCACGGCTGCCATTTTAGGCACCCCACTCTCTCCCCGCTCATTCTCGATCGCCAGCGCTTTCCCCTGGCACTGCGAGCATCCCCCGCGCGCCGGCCACCCCCGCTCTCTCATACACGGGCCATAAACCCTCTCCTTCTGCGCGACCCTGCCATGGAACCACATCCCACGCCCGACCGACATCCCATACATGGTCATGCATCTCTTTGATAACCCCCTTCCTCTGCGCCCCATTATCTGAACCGGTCCCAGGCCATCACCTAGCCCTGCGGATGCAGTTTATTGCCCCTACTGTAAGGGAAACACCCCACATCAAAGGGATTACAGTGGATCAAAGCCCCTACCCCCTGAGACCCGGCCAGTTGCACACACCCCCGGGAATTGGCGGAATGTCCAGCTGCGTGATAGCCATCTCCTACTGTAGATGGGGTGGGGACTTCCACTGTAGATATGTGTGGGAACGAGTTCGAAGTGGGGATTCCGAAGACGTTCTTTTATACATCAAAGTAATCTCAAGAATGTGCCATGTACAATAAAGTCATAAACCTGTGTGTAAGAGGCCAGGCCTCAGAGATGCAGTTAGAGCACCTCGTGACGATACCTTGCTGTCTGATCTGATGTGTTCTGCTCCGACGGAATAAAACTTTGTTTCCTGCCTTCCAGTCTCCGGCGCCTGCCTCTTTCATTGGTAAATTATCGAATGGTATGAGAGGCGATTACCGCCGGGCAATACTTGAAGGGTTATCGACTGAAACTGCCGCTACCATTTAACAATTGGCGTCCCAAGCGTGGGGCCCATCAGAGACACGTGGATCCAGTGGGAGAGGTCCTGACGACAGAGTGAACGACTGCAACGATCGGGAGAGCTCCTGCCCAATAGACCCTCGACTGGCAGCCGATCATCCGAACTTCACTGGTCCCGAGCAGACCTCTCTCGAGTGATCTACGGTCCTGACTGGGAACCATCAGGAGTGCCGCAGCAATAACGGAGAGTAAAGGACGATCGGGCGCTGGAGGCGGAAGACGAGAAACTGTCCACGCGGTCCGGGTAAGGTCGTGATACACGACAAATTGCGAAATAATTGATTGATTGTTTGAAGTTTTGAAATACTAGTATTGCTCATTGATTGTTCTCTTTGAGATATTCGCTGTCTACAAACGGGGAGGAGTAGAAATACTCTCTCTCTCTCTCCCTTTGCAGATAGTGAAGGGTAGGTAACGCAGACTTTTGTCCCCGTTGAAACCCGTCGTGCCTATCTTTATCTCCCCACTGATTGATTGTCCGAACATTGATTGTTTTGAAGAATAGTGCTCTTTGAGATATTCTCTGTTTGCAAATAACGTAGAATAGAAATATTCTGTCTAGTCTTTGCAAATAGTGAAGGGTAGGTAACGCAGACTTTTGTCCCCGTTGTAACCCGTCGTGCCTATCTTTATCTCCCCATTGATTGATTGATTGATTGTCCGAACACTAGTTGTTCGATATTGGTTCTTTGGAGGTATTCTCTGCTTACAAATAACGAGGAATAGAGATATTCTGTCTAGTCTTTGCAAGCAGTGAAAAGATAGGTAGTGCTGACTTTTGTCCCCATTGAAACCCGTCATGCCTATCTTCTCCCCACTGATTGGTAGTTGGTTCTGCCCGGACCGCTTATTAGAGGTGGACCATCCGGCTCCACTGGAAGGCACCCCTAATAAGGACATGTTCACTAAATATGGACTAGTCGCCGTAGCTTATAGCAAGCTATGGCATAAATATACCAGGAAGGACCCCGAGAGTCAGTGGCCACTGATGGGATCCTTCGACGACCATAAGATAGAAGTGCTAGAAATGGCTCTGCGTAGCAATAAGACGACGCCTACTATGCTTGACAGTATCGGCATGTGGCGCAAAGAAGCAACGCAACGGAAAAAGAGGGAAGAAGTAAAGGCAGAAAAGGAATTACGAAAGGCAGCTCACCTTGCCGCTAGAAAGTTAGAAGAAGAAATAAAGGAGAGAAGGGAAACTAAACTAAGACAGGAGCCCGTAACCTCAGGCCAGTACGCTGTTAGGACCCCCTCTATGCTCTACCCTGAGTTGTCCTCTAAGCAACGAACGAATGACGAATTACTATTAGGTCCCCCAATCATTTACATGCCCCCTCCATACGCACCCTCCCAATCGATAGTGCTCACCCACAACCCCCAAACACGAGCGAAAGCAGTACAGGGGCCTCGGTCCTCACCGCCTCCGCGCCGGCCGAGCCTCTTGTACTGAACACAACGTCGGCAACGACGTTGGATGACCCTGAGATAAGAAAGAAAGATTCCACCAGAATGAATCGACTAACAAAGGATGAACGAGCAGGAATCGACAAGATAGTAGGGACACTGGTGGAGCGAAAGGAAAGTGAGGAGTATATAACAGATGTGTATAACTCGTATGCCGACAGCCGTAGACGACACTTTGTCATACGACTTTGTTACCACGCCCTGAATGCATATGAGGATAGGTACCGCGATAAAGGTCCCGAAGGCTTATCGGCCCTATATAGGAAGGTAGAAATTGGGGAAGAAGGAGAGGGCGATGTGACGAACCTCTTCACTCGTACACTTGAGGTCTATCGACACCTTAAAGAACACAGGCAGACAACCAAAACAGAAACCCCCATAGCGGCTGAGCCCCGGAAGGAAGGACTGATACCATGATGCCCATCAAAGAGGCCGCCCCCTACTGGGTCCCCCCACGAGGTCAGGGAACACATGACGACATCAACCACCAAGATGCGAAGGGGAGGGTTGTATATAATTGGGTCTACCAGCCATGGGACCGACAAGATATTTTGACCTTTAGAAAAACTCTACCCGACTTAAGAAAGAACCCGACTGCCTTCTACACCGAACTAGGTACAGCCTTAGGCTCAACAATAATGACTTTAGCAGATATCGACTTGTTCTTCGGATTATGTCTGCCGGCTGATGTGTGGAAACAAATCCGGAAAGTTGACCACGCTGAGCCGTTCGGATATACCTGGGTACAACTCGATACTATAGATAAACAGCGAGAACCGGGACAGAAACCCCCGAAAGCCATATTAGAGCTCCCAGACAAGATTGTACTTAAGTTGAAGACTCTAATCCCAGAAAGAAAGGTAGATTGGTCAATAGTGACGGCTTGTCGCCAGAAACCCCAGGAGGATGTGTCTGAATACTTCTCTCGGTTCGAGACTGTGTTTTCCGATTATAGTGGCCAGGACATGACCACTGCAACCGGACATCACCTCTTTGTCCAGAATTATGTGAAGGGTCTATCACAAGAAGTTTCTCAGAAGCTGCAGACCAGCGAGAGTAGTTGGGCAGCCTCCAAACCCGCAGCTATCCTCCAGATGGCCCAATACTACGAAAACCAAAAGAATGAGAACGATAGGGCGTCAGAAAGGAAGAAAAAGGAACTAAAGGAGAGGGTAATGATAGCACAGTTGCAAGGGGTGACCAAAGGAAGAGAACCCCCGAAAGGGAATTACCAACCAACCGCCCCTAGAAAGCTACCCCCTAGAGACCATACTCCTGCACCCTACAACGGACGGAGAGACTTAGATGGGAATCAATGTGCGTTCTGTAGAGGGTTCGGACACTGGAAATCCCAGTGCCCGGTCCTTCTGGAAATGAACAAAAATAGGGACCCCAGAGACACAGCATATGACCCCAGAAATAGAGGACAGGGACGAGGGTACACGAACGACACCATCAACGACAGGCCAGGCAGACCAAACACCTTTGATCGCCCCCGACAAAACCAGTGTCAACAGTCCGACTATGAAAGCACCCATGACTTCGCATAGGACCGCCAGGGGCAAGGGAGGGATCCAGTCGAACTCCGTGTTGACCAGCAAGGTCCTTACGTCACTGCTAAGGTCTTGGGCACAAAATCTCCATTCCTGGCAGACACTGGGGCGACACGTAGTGCGTTATCCAAACGACTGATTCCTAGGGCACCCTTGTCTGGCTCACATGTAACCTCAATAGGCTTCGATGGAACGCCCTCCACTAACCCCTTATCAGCACCAATCTCCTTTGACTTAGAAGATAACACCACTGACACGACCTTTCTGCTCTCCTCCAACACCCCCGATGCTATTATGGGACTTGATTTGCTAAAACATTTTCGAGCTACCATCAGATGCTCCCCAGACGGAGTTCGAGTCATCCTACACGATAACCCAGATCTGTCCAGACCCTGTCACACACGGCGTATGCTCTCTATAACCGATGCTGACATGTCCCTACTCGACACATTACCTTCACATCTATGGGCTAAAACCGACTCAGATGTAGGACGCATGGTGATCGACCCGGTACACATAACCGTCCGACCGGACGCAGTGCTCCCAAAGCTTCCACAGTATCGGATATCACCCAAAGGCGAGAAGGCATTGGTGGAAATCATCGAGTCCCTAGTCGAGGCAGGAGTGGTAGAAGAAGTAGTCAGTAATGTTTGCAACAGCCCTATCCTACCCATTGTAAAGAAGCAAGGCGAGGGAGATGAGAAAGCCTACCGTTTCATTGTTGATTTGCGAGAGGTTAACAAAGTAGTCATACCCCAGTACCCCGTGGTCTCAGACATCACCACCATCCTCACCCTGATTCCATCCACTGCCACCACCTTTACTGTTATTGATCTCAAGAACGCATTCTTTTCCATCCCCATCCACCCAGACAGCCGCTACCTGTTCGGCTTCACTTTAAAAGCCCGTTCGTACAGATTCTGCAGGACACCGCAAGGCTACACTGAGAGTCCCAGTATTTATAGCCAAGCCCTCAAGAGGCAACTAGATGCAGTCCAATTACCCGATGGAGTGGTGTTGATACAGTACGTCGATGACATTCTTTTGGCGGCCGACACCACTCCACTTGCCGTCACAGCCACCATTCACCTCCTCCGCTTCCTCGCGGAGAACGGTCACAAGGTCTCCAGGAAGAAATTGCAATTCTGCCAACCACAAGTAACATATCTATGCCACCTACTATCCAAAGACGGGAGAAAACTTACCCCTGACCGAATTCAGACCATCCTAGAAACCCCTGTTCCCAAGACTCAGAAGCAAGTACGGTCCCTAGTAGGCCTCACCTCCTTTTGTCGACAATGGTTGCCAAATTTCAGTCTTATCATAAAACCTCTGCTTTCCCTGCTGGCTAAAGATGTCCCCTTCCCCCTCCCCTGGACACCCGAATGTCAATCCTCCTTCAAAGAATTACGAGACGCCCTCTGCTCGGCCCCAGTCCTAGGAACCCCAGACTACACTAAACCTTTCTCCCTCGACACCCACGAAAGGGAGGGATGTGCGTTGTCTGTCCTAACCCAGTCCATAGGCCCTAAGCAATGCCCTTGTGCCTACTTCTCTGCCACTCTTGACCCTGTAGCCAGAGCTTTGCCCGCCTGCCTTCGAGCAGTAGCCGCCGCGGCTATCTCTATCCGGCAAAGCGAGGGGATCGTGCTCTCAAACCCCCTCACAGTATTGGTACCCAATGCGGTTGACACCCTCCTGAACCAAACCAAGACGCAACACCTGACTAGCGCACGACTGACTGGTTATGAACTGACTCTGCTTGCACCCCACATCACATTGAAACGATGCACCACTCTGAATCCAGCTACTCTACTGCCTCTCCCTGACGCTGACCCCAATGCGTCCCCTATACATGATTGCGTGACCCTCACCGACGAACAAACCAAGAGTAGGGTTGACCTCCGGGATACTGCCTTCCCGGACCCTGACGGAGAACTGTGGGTGGATGGCTCATGCATCAAGCTCCCCGATGGCACCACCTCAGCTGCCTATGCAGTCACCACAGCCCGAACAGTTGTTGAGACAGCCCGCATCACACAGCGATCCGCACAGGCGGCGGAACTAATTGCTCTCACACGAGCCTGCATCCTGGCAGCAGGGACAACCGCAAACATTTACACAGACAGTCAGTACGCCTTCGGGGTAGTTCACCACTTTGGGCTCTTATGGAAAGAGAGGGGATTCTTGACTTCTCATGGCACACCCATCCTGCATGGAGATCTAGTCTCTGCCCTGACCGAAGCAGTCCTCCTCCCCACACGGTTAGCTGTGATCAAATGCCAGGCACACAAGAAGGTGACAGACATTATAGGACAGGGAAATGCACTGGCTGACATTACTGCCCGAACCACAGCCGAGAATAGGTCCACGACCCGTATGTACGTGACCAGGTCACAAACTGAGAAATGGAAGGATGCTAGGGAAACAATTAGGGATATCCAACTAGCCAGCACACCACACGAATTAACTGAATGGGCCCGGGTGGGATTGAAGGACGATGACGGTTGCTGGCGAACTAAAGACTTGAACAAATGGTTGCTACCAGATTCATACTTGATCCCCATGCTGACCATGGCACACTCCCCCGCACACATAGGGTCTGCCCCCATGATCGAGCTCATCTCCAAAGTCTGGCACAACGACAAAATCCCAGACTCAGCCAAACGTCTGGTCCAACAATGCCTAGTATGCCTCCAACACAACCCTGGGAAAGGAACTGCTGTACCCCGGGGAGGGTTTGAGGTCCCCAATCACCCCTTTGAAGTCCTACAAATGGACTATGTCCATTTAGAAAGGTGCCAAGGTTTGAAGTACGTACTTGTCGTTGTGTGTGCCTTCAGCAAGTGGGTGGAAGCCGACCCAACCCATGACAACACCGCTATGACTACCGCAAAAGTACTACTGAAGGAATTCTTCCCCCGATACGGCCTTTGTCGAATTTTGTGGAGCGACAACGGCCCCCACTTCGTAGCCGAAGTTATCCAACTCATCTTAAAAGGGTTGGGTGTAAAACAGAAATTCCATGCGGTCTTCCATCCCCAATCTGCAGGCTTGGTTGAGCGACACAACGCCACATTGAAGCTTAAGATAGCAAAAATAGTCGCCACCACAGGACTGAGATGGCCAGACGCTCTCCCGCTAGCATTGCTATCAATGCGTTCCACCCCCACTAAACACCACTTAACCCCCTACGAGGTCGTTTTCAGGCGGCCCATGAACCTTTGGGCTGCTCCAAAGCCAACATCCATCCACGACGTCCCGGACGTCCTCATGTCTGACTATTTGTATAACCTAACTAAAACGTTGTCTGTTATCCATCAGCAGGTGCTGCACGCCATTCCCGATGTTTCCAGGGGCCCCGGACACGACATCCAACCCGGTGACTTCGTCTTAGTGCGTAACTTCCAGCGCACCAAGAGTCTGGAGCCCCGGTGTACGGGCCCCCTGCAAGTCCTGATCACCACCCGAACAGCTCTTCGAGTGGAGGGGAAACGCAATTGGCTGCATGCACACCACTGCAAGAAGGTATCACCGACCCTGACAACCACGGACAACATCACCGCCCAAGAAGAACTTCTGGACAAAGACCGACCATCCCTGAGCCGCTGCCCAGATACAGAGACACTTGAGTTAGTAAGATATCCTGATCCCACTGTTCCATCCAAGGAAGGGTATAACTTGCGACGAAAGGAGAGAACTTCGGCTAAGCAGACCACAGGCTAAGTGGAAATCTCAGAGCGGTAGCCTAGTCACCTCAAAGGCCACCAGGAGAGAAACTAAACAAAGTCTGTGGTTCTGCCCGCTACCGAGTCTCTTGAAGGTGATGGAAGCGCCCGACATGAAGATGATGGAAGCAACCGGACGTCCGAAGATCCACTACAAAAACCCAAAGACTGACCGAATGCACAGCTTAAAGACTATTGCACTTTTCATTACCCTTCTCTTTTGCCTTCTCCTCGTGGTCACCTTCTGGATCATGGAGGAGAGCACACCCGCTCATAAGACATTGCTGACCACCGTTCAACCTACCACCACGAAAGAACACCATCTGATCTCACTTTCACCCCAACTCCGAGAAAGGCGTAAGGAGTTCTGGAATAACTCTTTTGTGCAGTTGCTCCACCAACACAATCTTGCCGCCAACGCCACTAATTGCTGGATCTGTGGGTTGCTACCACTTGCTACTGGACACTCTATCCCTTTCATCCCTTCACCTTTTTCTGTCCATGGTTCCTGCCTCGCCTGGCTAATCCTCCTGCAAGAAAGCTACAAGGACAATGCCACTTCCGGCAGAACCATGTCACACTTCTACCATGGGTTCTGGCTGAACAAAACTGGAAGAACTTCTGCCCTCTTCTGCCCTCTGAGATCGAACACTTCCTTTCACATGGACATCCCTGCCAAAGAACGAGTTGAAATGCAAGTGTTCAACAACCCAGCCAGACCCACCTTCTCTTACCTCCGGAAACGGACGGCCGCCACCCTAACAGTGGCCCTGTCCGTCATCAACATCACTGGATTTGTGTGCCTCGAAGGCCTGGGGGCGCAGCTGGTAGGCCACAGCTCCTGCCTCATCACCCGAACATTGGACTCAGTTGACCCACCCTCCTTTGTTGCCTCCCCGAATATGTACTTCGTCTGTGGTACTAAGGCCTACACCTGGCTTCCGAAAGGTTGGGGAGGCACCTGCTACAACGCCTTTGTCCTTCCTCCGGCATATGTGGCTCCAGCAAACCATCACCGACAGAAACGGGCCAAAGACATTGTGCAAGCAGACTCCGCCGGAGCACAGTTCATGGACGCAGTAAAAGGCCTTGTTCCACTCTGGGGTCCAATGGCAAACAGCCGTGCCATCCACCACTTAACCCAGGCAGTCGAAACGGCGATGAACATTACGGCTGGCGCCCTCACCAACAACACCGCCGAGCTCCAGGCCGTCCGCTTAGTGGCCCTTCAGAACCGCCTCGTTCTAGATGTGGTTCTGGCTGATCGTGGAGGAGCATGCCGCATCATTGGGTCCAGCTGTTGTACTTACGTACCGGATAACTCACCCTCAGTCTACAAAGCAATTGAACACCTACACAGACTATCCGCAGAGGTCCATCAAGAGCAAGAAGAATGGTCACTGGGGAGTTGGTTTTGGGACACTATTAAAAGTTGGGGATGGAGGCTGTTTTCATTTATCCTAATACCGATTGTGATACTATGTGGATGTTGCTTGGGGATTCAGTGTCTGCCACCTTTATGTTCGCTTTTTATGAACTGCATCTGCCCTAAGACTTTGGACTTTGAAACAGAGCAAATGAAAGCTCTGTATGAGGTGGAAATTCGTAGTATTATGGGGATAGATCCGAACTAGACAAGCTGGCGAGATATGTTAAAAGGGAGGACTGTGGAAATTTAGCTTGTAACTGAACATTATCTGCGCCATCTTGCCTCTCCCCAGCGCCACGCACAGCGAATGCACGGCCGCCATTTTAGGCACCCCACTCTCTCCCCGCTCATTCTCGATCGCCAGCGCTTTCCCCTGGCACTGCGAGCATCCCCCGCGCGCCGGCCACCCCCGCTCTCTCATACACGGGCCATAAACCCTCTCCTTCTGCGCGACCCTGCCATGGAACCACATCCCACGCCCGACCGACATCCCATACATGGTCATGCATCTCTTTGATAACCCTCTTCCTCTGCGCCCCATTATCCGAACCGGTCCCAGGCCATCACCTAGCCCGGCGGATGCAGTTTATTGCCCCTACTGTAAGGGAAACACCCCACATCAAAGGGATTACAGTGGATCAAAGCCCCTACCCCCTGAGACCCGGCCAGTTGCACACACCCCCGGGAATTGGCGGAATGTCCAGCTGCGTGATAGCCATCACCTACTGTAGATGGGGTGGGGACTTCCACTGTAGATATGTGTGGGAACGAGTTCGAAGTGGGGATTCCGAAGACGTTCTTTTATACATCAAAGTAATCTCAAGAATGTGCCATGTACAATAAAGTCATAAACCTGTGTATAAGAGGCCAGGCCTCAGAGATGCAGTTAGAGCACCTCGTGACGATACCTTGCTGTCTGATCTGATGTGTTCTGCTCCGACGGAATAAAACTTTGTTTCCTGCCTTCCAGTCTCCGGCGCCTGCCTCTTTCATTGGTAAATTACCGAATGGTATGAGAGGCGATTACCGCCGGGCAATACTTGAAGGGTTATCGACTGAAACTGCCGCTACCATTTAACAAGAGTAGGGGGTCTTCCTGGGGCTGGTGTTTCACGGTTTGGGGAAGTTCAGTGGTGTTCGGGCAGTGTAGGGGGTCATGCTGGGGCTGGTGTTTCAGGGTTCAGGGCAGGGCAGTGGTGTTCGGGCAGTATAGGGTGTCGTCCTGGGGGTGGTGTTTCAGGGTTTAGAGCAGTGCAGTAGTGTTCGGGCAATGTAGGGGTCGTGCTGGGGGTGGTTTTTCAGGGTTTAGGGCAGTGCAGTGGTATTCGGGCAGTATAGGGGGTTGTGCAGGGTGGTGGTGTTTCAGGGTTGAGAGCAGTGCAGTAGTGTTCGGGCAGTGTAGGGGGTCGTGCTGGGGTAGTGTTTCAGGGTTTAGGGCAGTGCAGTGGTGTTTTTGCAGTGCAGGGGTTCGTGCTGGGGTTGGTGTTTCAGGGTTTAGGGCAGTGGTGTTCAGGCAGAGTAGGGGGTCTTCCTCGGGGTGGTGTTTCAGGGTTTGGGGCAGTTCAGTGGTGTTCGGGCAATGTAGGGGGTCTTGCTGGGGGTGGTGTTTCAGGGTTTAGGGCAGTGGTGTTCGGGCAGTGTTGGGTATCTTGCTATTGATGGTATTTCAGGGTTTAGGGTAGTGATGTTTAGGCAGAGTAGGGGGTCTTCCTGGGGCTGGTGTTTCAGGGTTTGGGGCAGTTCAGTGGTGTTTGGGCAGTGTAGGGGGTCGTGCTGGGGCTGTTGGTTCATGGTTCAGGGCAGTGCAGTGGTGTTCGGGCAGTATAGGGGGTCGTGCTGGGGGGGTGTTTTAGGGTTTAGGTCAGTGCAGTGGTGTTCGGATATTGTAGGGAGTGGTGTTTGGGGGTGGTGTTTTAATGTTTAGGGCATTACAGTGGTGTTCAGGCAGTGTAGGGGTTCGTCCTGGCAGTGGTATTTCAGGGTTTAGGGCAGTGCAGTGGTGTTCGGGCAGTGTAGGGGGTCATCGTGGCGGTGGTGTTTTAGGGTTTAGGGCAGTGCTGTGGAGCTCGGGTATTATAGGGGGTCGTGCTGTGGGTGGTGTTTCAGGGTTTAGGGCTGTGCAGTGGTGTTCGGGCAGTGTAGGGGGTCATGCTGGGGGTAGTGTTTCAGGGTTTAGGGCAGTGCAGTGGTGTTCGGGCAGTATAGGGGGTCATGCAGGGGGTGGTGTTTCAGGGTTTAGAGCAGTGCAGTGGTGTTCAAGCAGTGTAGGGGGTTTTGCAGGGGGTGGTGTTTCAGGGTTTAGGGCAGTGGTGTTCGGGCACAGTAGGGTGTCGTGCTGGGACTGGTGTTTCAGGATTAAGGGCAGTGCAGTGCTGTTCTGGCAGTGTAGGGGGTAGTGCTGCGGCTGGTGTTTTCAAGGTTTAGGGCAAAGCAGTGGTGTTCAGGCAGTGTAGGGGGTTGTGCTGGGGGTGGAGTTTCAATGTTTAGGACAGTGCAGTGGTGTTTGGGCAGTGTAGGGTGTCTTGCTGGGGCTGGTGTTTCATGTTAAGGGCAGTGCAGTGGTGTTTCGACAGTGTAGGGGGTCGTGCTGGGGCTGGTGTTTTAGGGATTAGGGAGGTGCAGTGGTGTTCAGGCAGTGTATGGGGTTGTGCTCGGGCTGGGGTTAAGGGCAAAGCAGTGGTGTTTGGGCAGTGTAGAGGGATGTACGGGGGTGGTGTTTTAGGGTTTAGGGCTGTGCAGTGGTGTTCGGGCAGTGTAGGGGGTCGTGCTGGGGTTGGTGATTCAGGGTTTTGGTCAGTGCAGTGGTTTTCGGAGAGTGTAGGGGGACAAGCAAGGGGGGTGTTTCAGAGTTTAGGGCAGTGCAGTGGTGTTCAGGCATTGTAGGGGGTTGTGCAGAAGGGGTGTTTCAGGGTTTTGGGCAGTGCAGTGGTGTTCGAGCAGTGTAGGGGGTCTTGTTGGGGGTGGTTTTTCAGGGTTTAGGGCAGTGGTGTTCAGGCAGTGTAGGGGGTCTTCCAGAGGGTGGTATTTCAGGGTTTAGGGCAGTGCAGTGGTATTCAGGCACTGTATGGGGGTCTTGCTGGGGGTGGTGTTTGAGGGTTTAGGCAAGTGCAGTGGTGTTCGGGCAGTGTAGGGGATATTGCTGGGGGAGGTGTTTCAGGGTTTAGGGCATTACAGTGGTGTTTGGGCAGTGTACGGGGTCTTGCTAGGGGTGGTGTTTCAGAGTTTAGGGCAGTGCTGTTCAGGCAGTGTAGTGGGTCTTGCTGGGGGTGGTTTTTCAGGGATTAGAGCAGTGCAGTGGTATTCGGGCAGTGTAGGGGGTCGTGCAGGGGGTGGTGTTTCAGGGTTTATGGCAGTGCAGTGGTGTTCGGGCAGTGTAGGGGATCGTGCTGCATGTGGTGTTTTGGGTTTAGGGCAGTGCAGTGGTGTGCGGGCAGTGTGAGAGGTCATGCTGGGGCTGGTGCTTCAGGGTTTAGGTCAGTGAAGTGGTATTCGGGCAGTGTAGGGGATTGTGCTGGGTGTGGTGTTTTAGGGTTTAGGGCAGTGCATTGGTGTTCGGGCAGTGTGAGGGTCGTGCTGGGGTTGGTGTTTCACGGTTTATGGCATTGCACTGTTGTGCGCGCAGGGTAGGTGGTCGTGCTGGGGGTGGTGTTTTAGGGTTTAGGGTATTGCAGTGGTGTACGGTTAGTGTAGGGGTCGTGCTGGGGTGGTGTTTTAGGGTTTAGGGCAGTGCAGTAGTGTTTGTGCAGTATAGGGGGTCGTACTGGGGCTGGGGTTTCAGGGTTTAAAGCAGTGCAGTGGTGTTCGGGCAATGTAGGGGATCATGCTGGGTGTGTTTTTTTAGGGTTAAGGGCACTGCAGTGGTGCACAGTCAGTGTAGGGGGTCGTGCTGGGGGTGGTGTTTCAGGGTTTAGGGCACTGCAGCGGTGTTGGGGCAGTTTTGGGTGTTTTGCGGGGGTGGTGTTTCAGGGATTAGGGCAGTGGTGTTCGGGCAGTGTAGGGGGTCTTGCTGGGGGTGGTGTTTTAGAGTTGAGGGCAGTGGTGTTCAGACAGTGTAGGGGGTCGTGCTAGGGTTGGTGATTCAGGGTTTTGGTCAGTGCAGGGGTTTTCGGAGAGTGTAGGGGGACAAGCAAGGGGGGTGTTTCATGGTTTAGGGCAGTGCAGTGGTGTTCGGGCAGTGTACGGGGTCTTGCTGGGTGTGGTGTTTTAGAGTTGAGGGCAGTGGTGTTCAGACAGTGTAGGGGGTTGTGCTAGGGTTGGTGATTCAGGGTTTTGGTCAGTGCAGTGGTTTTCGGAGAGTGTAGGGGGACAAGCAAGGGGGGTGTTTCATGGTTTAGGGCAGTGCAGTGGTGTTCAGGCATTGTAGGGGGACATGCAGGAGGGGTGTTTCAGGGTTTTGGGCAGTGCAGTGGTGTTCGAGCAGTGTAGGGGGTCCTGTTGGGGGTGGTTTTTCAGGGTTTAGGGCAGTGGTGTTCAGGCAGTGTAGGGGGTCTTCCAGAGGGTGGTATTTCAGGGTTTAGGGCAGTGCAGTGGTATTCAGGCACTGTAGGGGGTCTTGCTAGGTGTGGTGTTTCAGAGTTTAGGGCAGTGCTGTTCAGGCAGTGTAGTGGGTCTTGCTGGGGGTGGTTTTTCAGGGATTAGAGCAGTGCAGTGGTATTCGGGCAGTGTAGGGGGTCGTGCAGGGGTTGGCGTTTCAGGGTTTATGGCAGTGCAGTGGTGTTCGGGCAGTGTAGGGGATCGTGCTGCATGTGGTGTTTTGGGTTTAGGGCAGTGCAGTGGTGTGCGGGCAGTGTGAGAGGTCGTGCTGGGGCTGGTGCTTCAGGGTTTAGGGCAGTGAAGTGGTATTCGGGCAGTGTAGGGGATTGTGCTGGGTGTGGTGTTTTAGGGTTTAGGGCAGTGCATTGGTGTTCGGGCAGTGTGAGGGTCGTGCTGGGGTTGGTGTTTCACGGTTTATGGCATTGCACTGGTGTGCGTGCAGGGTAGGTGGTCGTGCTGGGGGTGGTGTTTTAGGGTTTAGGGTATTGCAGTGGTGTACGGTTAGTGTAGGGGTCGTGCTGGGGTGGTGCTTTAGGGTTTAGGGCAGTGCAGTAGTGTTTGTGCAGTATAGGGGGTCGTACTGGGGCTGGGGTTTCAGGGTTTAGAGCAGTGCAGTGGTGTTCGGGCAATGTAGGGGATCATGCTGGGTGTGTTTTTTTAGGGTTAAGGGCACTGCAGTGGTGCACAGTCAGTGTAGGGGGTCGTGCTGGGGGTGGTGTTTCAGGGTTTAGGGCACTGCAGCGGTGTTGGGGCAGTTTAGGGTGTTTTGCTGGGGGTGGTGTTTCAGGGATTAGGGCAGTGCAGTGGTGTTCGGGCAGTGTACGAGGTCTTGCTGGGTGTGGTGTTTTAGAGTTGAGGGCAGTGGTGTTCAGACAGTGTAGGGGGTCGTGCTGGGGTTGGTGATTCAGGGTTTTGGTCAGTGCAGTGGTTTTCGGAGAGTGGGGGGGACAAGCAAGGGGGGTGTTTCAGGGTTTAGGGCAGTGCAGTGGTGTTCAGGCATTGTAGGGGGACATGCAGGAGGGGTGTTTCAGGGTTTTGGGCAGTGCAGTGGTGTTCGAGCAGTGTAGGGGGTCTTGTTGGGGGTGGTTTTTCAGGGTTTAGGGCAGTGGTGTTCAGGCAGTGTAGGGGGTCTTCCAGAGGGTGGTATTTCAGGGTTTACGGCAGTGCAGTGGTATTCAGGCACTGTAGGAAGTCTTGCTGGGGGTGGTGTTTGAGGGTTTAGGCAAGTGCAGTGGTGTTCGGTCTGTATAGGGGGTCTTGCTGGGGGTGGTGTTTCAGGGTTTAGGGCAGTGAAGTGGTGTTTGAGCAGTGTATGGGGTGGTACAGGGGGGTGGTGTTTCAGGGTTAAGGCTAGTGAGGTGGTGTTAGGGCAGTGTGGGGGGTCATGCTGGGGGTGGTGTTTCAGGGTTTAGGGCAGTGCAGTTGTGTTCGGGCAGTGTAGGGGGTTGTGCTGGGGCTGATATTTCAGGGTTTTGGGCAGTGCAGTGGTGTTCGGTGTGTATAGGGGGTCGTGCTATGGCTGGTGTTTCTGGGTTTAGGGCAGAGCAGTTGTGTTCGAGTAGTGTAGGGGGTCGTGCTGGGGTGGTGTTTTAGGATTTAGAGCAGTGCAGTGGTGTTTGGGTAGTGTAGGGGGTCATGCTGGGGGGTGGTGTTTTAGGGTTTACAGTTCAGGGCAGAGCAGTGGTGTTTGTGTAGTGTAGGGGGTCGTGCTGGGGGTAGTGTTTTAGGGTTTAGGTCAGTGCAGTGGTGTTCGGGTAGTATAGGGAGTGGTGCTTGGGGGTAGTGTTTTAATGTTTTTGGCAGTGGAGTGGTGTTCAGGCAGTGTAGGGCGTTGTGCTGGGGGTTGTGTTTCAGGGTTTAGGCAGTGCAGTGGTATTCAGGCACTGTAGGGGGTCGTGCTGGGGGTGGTGTTTCAGGGTTTAGGGCATTGCAGTGGTGTTCGGGCAGCGTAGGGGGTTGCTGGGGTTGGTGTTTCAGGGTTTTGGGCAGTGCAGTTGTGTTTGGGCAGTGTAGGGGATATTGCTGGGGGAGGTGTTTCAGGGTTTAGGGCATTACAGTGGTGTTTGGGCAGTGTACGGGGTCTTGCTAGGGGTGGTGTTTCAGAGTTTAGGGCAGTGCTGTTCAGGCAGTGCAGTGGGTCTTGCTGGGGGTGGTTTTTCAGGGATTAGAGCAGTGCAGTGGTATTCGGGCAGTGTAGGGGGTCGTGCACGGGGTGGTGTTTCAGGGTTTATGGCAGTGCAGTGGTGTTCGGGCAGTGTAGGGGATCGTGCTGCATGTGGTGTTTTGGGTTTAGGGCAGTGCAGTAGTGTGCGGGCAGTGTCAGAGGTCGTGCTGGGGCTGGTGCTTCAGGGTTTAGGGCAGTGAAGTGGTATTCGGGCAGTGTAGGGGATTGTGCTGGGTGTGGTGTTTTAGGGTTTAGGGTATTGCAGTGGTGTACGGTTAGTGTAGGGGTCGTGCTGGGGTGGTGTTTTAGGGTTTAGGGCAGTGCAGTAGTGTTTGTGCAGTATAGGGGGTCGTACTGGGGCTTGGGTTTCAGGGTTTAGAGCAGTGCAGTGGTGTTCGGGCAATGTAGGGGATCATGCTGGGTGTGGTGTTTTAGGGTTAAGGGCACTGCAGTGGTGCACGGTCAGTGTAGGCGGTCGTGCTGGGGGTGGTGTTTTAGAGTTGAGGGCAGTGGTGTTCAGGCAGTGTAGGGGGTCGTGCTGGGGTTGGTGATTCAGTGTTTTGGTCAGTGCAGTGGTTTTCGGAGAGTGTAGGGGGACAAGCAAGGGGGGTGTTTCAGGGTTTAGGGCAGTGCAGTGGTGTTCAGGCATTGTAGGGGGTCATGCAGGAGGGGTGTTTCAGGGTTTTGGGCAGTGCAGTGGTATTCGAGCAGTGTAGGGGGTCTTGTTGGGGGTGGTTTTTCAGGGTTTAGGGCAGTGGTGTTCAGGCAGTGTAGGGGGTCTTCCAGAGGGTGGTATTTCAGGGTTTAGGGCAGTGCAGTGGTATTCAGGCACTGTAGGGGGTCTTGCTTGGGGTGGTGTTTGAGGGTTTAGGCAAGTGCAGTGGTGTTCGGGCAGTATAGGGGGTCTTGCTGGGGGTGGTGTTTCAGGGTTTAGGGCAGTGAAGTGGTGTTCGAGCAGTGTACGGGGTCGTGCAGGGGGGGTGGTGTTTCAGGGTTAAGGCCAGTGAGGTGGTGTTAGGGCAGTGTGGGGGGTCGTGCTGGGGGTGGTGTTTAAGGGTTTAGGGCAGTACAGTTGTGTTCGGGCAGTGTAGGGGGTCGTGTTGGGGCTGATATTTCAGGGTTTGGGGCAGTGCAGTGGTGTTCGGTGTGTATAGGGGTTCGTGCTATGGCTGGTTGTTAGAAAAGGTAGACGGACCGGGAGGGCCGGCCGGGGTCAGGAGGAGAGGTCTCCGGGGAGAACCGTCTCCAGCGATCGTACAGACAAGTAACTTCCCCCCCACAGACAGATACCACACACGGATAAGGTTCAGTGTTCTTTATAAGCACTTCTTAAGGTACGGTTGAATGGTACAAGGAGGTCTGGACTCAGGGGTCCCCTCGATTCGAGTCTCGCAAGGTAGGAAAGGGGGTAGCGGGACAGTCTGTTTACCAGTCAGGTAGTTCGGATGAGATGATGAGCTCACAATCCTCGAGCTTGGTGTTTAGGTGGTACGGGCCGCGGCAGCGCCAGCAGGTCCCGGTGATGATGGTCGTTACAACGGGCCGCGGCAGCGCCAGCAGGTCCCAGGAAGATGGTCGATGTACGGTCCGCGGCAGCGCCAGCAGGTCCCGGTGAAGATGGTTGTTACAACGGGCCGCGGCAGCGCCAGCAGGTCCCAGGAAGATGGTCGATGTACGGTCCGCGGCAGCGCCAGCAGGTCCCGGTGAAGATGGTTGTTACAACGGGCCGCGGCAGCGCCAGCAGGTCCCAGGAAGATGGTCGATGTACGGTCCGCGGCAGCGCCAGCAGGTCCCGGTGAGGATGGAGGTTGCAGAAGGCCGCGGCAGCGCCAGCAGGCAGAACGATGGGTCACAAGAGCGGGCTACGGCAGCGCCAGTAGACCGTCAAGGCTGAGTTCACTCGGTGTCTCTCGACTCCAGGATACAACTGCCTTCCTGCTCCGGAGCTGCCCCAGTTATAGGGCTGGTGCCCTTTGATGTCCGGACCCTCGCACTTGGAGGTCGGAGGGTCCGGGATGAAGGTGTCCAGACACCCAGCAGGGGGTGGAGCCAGTGCCTGGGGGAGCTGGGGGCGATCGGCACCTGGCGAGGGAGAGCCTTTGACACCTCGTTCTCCCATTGACCTGCCAAGTGATCCGCTCACCTCCTGGGTGGATGGTGGTGCCGGGATGTCGGGGCCGGCCAGGCCCGGGGTTGGGGTCGGGGTGAGGCCACGCGGCCGCGTGGTGCAGGGCCCAAGATGGAGGCTTGACCCGGCCGGGGAAGCCGGTGGGGCTGGACCCCGTGATGAGTAGTGGTCCGAGGGCAGAAGATCCGTCGGGAGACGGGGTACAGGTGCTTGTCGCGGGGGTATGCCTGGTGGGCCGGAGCTCGGGCCCTGTCGTGCGGGGAGGGAGCAAGCCCTCTGTGTGGCCTGTCCAACATGCGTCCCCCCCAGCTGAAGGCGGGGAGAGTCACCCATCTCCTTGGGGACTCTCTTCGTGGAGGCGGAAAAAGCGGGACAGGCCATCCGCGTTGGCGTGGTCTTGGCCTGGTCGGTGCTCCACGGTGAAGTCCATTCCCTGCAGGGAAATGGACCAGCGCAAGAGTTTTGGGTTCTCCCCCCGCATCTGCATCAGCCATTGCAGGGGTCGATGGTCGGTTTGTACCCGGAAGTGGGTACCGAAGAGATAGGGTCGGAGCTTTTTGAGGGCCCACACTACTGCAAAGGCCTCCCTCTCGATGGTGCTCCAACGCTGTTCTCGGGCCAGGAGACGCCGACTGATGAAGGCCACCGGCTGGTCATGACCTTCGGGGTTCAACTGAGAGAGGACGGCCCCGATGCCGTGGTCGGAGGCGTCGGTCTGCACCACAAATTCCCGACTGTAATCGGGGGCCTGGAGCACAGGGGCGGTGCACAGGGCGGCCTTCAGCTTCTCGAAGGCCGCTTGACAATCAGGAGTCCAGTCAACCCGCTTCGGTTGGTTCTTGGACGTGAGACCCGTGAGGGGCCCCACGATGCTGCCGTAGTCCTTCACGAACCGCCTGTAGTAGCCGGTGAGCCCCAAGAAGGCTCGGACCTCGGTCTGGGTGACGGGGGGCTGCCAGGACTGGATGGCCGCAATCTTAAGTTGTAGGGGGGCCACCAGCCCGCTCCCCACTTGGTGCCCAAGGTAGGTCACAGACCCTTGGCCAATTTGGCACTTGCCGGCCTTAATGGTGAGGCCGGCCCGCTGGAGGGCTTGTAGGACCTCTTGGAGGTGACGGAGGTGGTCGGACCAGTGGCGGCTGTATACAGCGATATCGTCCAGGTAGGCAGCACTGAACTCTTCGAGCCCCGCCAAGACCTGGTTCACAAGGCGTTGAAACGTGGCGGGGGCATTCTTCATGCCAAAGGGCATGACCTTGAATTGATAGTGGCCATCGGGGGTAGAGAAGGCTGACCGCTCCTGAGCCCTGGGTGTGAGGCCGATCTGCCAGTAGCCCGCTGTTAGGTCGAAGATACTAAGGTAGCGGGCGGCCCCCAGCCGGTCGATCAGCTCGTCTGCTCGGGGGATGGGATGAGCGTCGGTCCGGGTGACAGCGTTCAAGCCCCGGTAGTCGACGCAGAATCTCAGTTCAGGTGCGGTGCCGGGGGCAGCGGCTTTGGGAACCAATACAACCGGACTGGCCCAGGGACTGTCCGAGGGCTCGATGACCCCGATCGTGAGCATCTTGGCCACTTCCTCTTGTATGCAGGCCCGTACCCGATCTGGTACGCGGTAGGCCCGGTGTCGGACAGGGGGACTGTCCCCGGTGTCTACGTCGTGCAAACACCAAGGGGTGACCCCGGGGGTGAGGGAGAACAGGGCAGCGAACTGCAGCAGGAGGTTCCGGCAGTCCTGGCGTTGCTCCGAAGTGAGGGCGTCAGAGAGCCGGACCCCGTCCACGGAGCCGTCATTCTCCTGAGTCTTCAGAAGATCCGGAAGGGGTTCGGAGTCTTCCTCTGCCCCACTGTCCGTAGCCATCAGGAGGCTGAGTTCTGAGCGCACAAAGTGTGGTTTGAGTCGGTTGGTGTGGAGGACCCGAAGGGGGTTCCGGGAGGTCCCCATGTCGATGAGGTAAGTGACGGGGCTTTTGCGCTCGACCACTTTGAAGGGCCCCATCCACTTATCTTGCAAGGCACATGGTTCGGTGGGGGACATCACCCATACCTGCTGACCAGGCTCGAATTCAACGGAGGAGGCGTTGTGATCATACCACCTCTTCATGTCCTCCTGGCTGGCCTCGAGGTTCGCCTTGGCCATCTCCCTGAAGCGCCGGGTCTGGTTTCGTAGGGCCAGGATGTATTTGAAGACGTCTGGAGGGGTTGTTAGGGGGGCCATCTCCCAACCTTCCTTGACTAGGCTGAGGGGCCCTCGCACAGGGTGCCCGTACAGGAGTTCGAAAGGGCTAAAGCCGAGGGACTTCTGGGGAACTTCCCGGTAGGCGAAGAGGAGGCACGGGAGTAGTACATCCCACTGGCGACGGAGGGGCTCTTCCAATCCCCCAATCATCCCCTTGAGAGTGCGGTTAAAACGCTCCACTAGTCCGTTCCCTTGGGGGTGATAGGGGGTCGTGAATCTGTAGGTGACCCCGCATTGTTGCCAGAGGGACTTCATGTATTTGGATATGAAATTTGTGCCTCGGTCGCTGACGACTTCTCTGGGGAAGCCTACCCGGGAGAAGATCCCCATTAGGGCCCGGCCAACCACCGGAGCTGTCACAGTCCGGAGGGGCACCGCCTCGGGGTAGCGGGTGGCATGGTCCACTAGCACTAAGATGAACCTGTGTCCTTGTGCCGTGCGGGGGTCCAGAGGCCCCACAATGTCTATCCCCACCCTCTCGAACGGGGTGGTGACCACAGGGAAGGGTTGCAGAGGGGCTTTCAGCTTCCGACCACTCTTCCCGCTGGCTTGGCATGTGGGGCAAGATCGGCAGTGGTTCAGGACGTCATTCCTCATTTTTGGCCAGAAAAAGTGAGTCACTAGGCGACTGTACGTTTTGTCCTGGCCCAGGTGTCCAGCCAGGGGGACATCGTGGGCTAAGTTGAGCAGAAAGTCTCTGAAGCGGAGAGGTACCACCAGAACTCGACCGGCCCCCAGCTCGGCGATTCTTTGCTCGCTGTAGAGCAGGTCGTTATCCCAGTAGACCCAGTGAGTTCCGGTGGCGTCCCCTGCGTTTTGGGCGCTGGCTTGTTGGCGGAGTCCCTCGAGGGAGGGACAGGTCTTTTGTTCCTGGTGGAACTGTTCTTGGGTGGGCCCCCCTTCCTGACGCCACTGAGCCAGATCCGGAAGGTCCTGGGGTTGCGCGTCCTCTTCGGTCGTCGGGTCCGGGAGGCCGGCCTCGCCGTTGCCTTCTACTGGGACGACCGGGGGCGGAGGTGCTGGCCATTCGGGTTCTTCTGATCGGGGGGCGGCACGGGCGGCCATGGACCGGGTGGTTATGCAGGCCCAGTCCGGGAGGCCCAGCATCCCCAGGTGCTCTCTTCTCTCGACGGTGGCCCACGGGGAACTCTCGAGATCATTCCCCAGGAGGCAGTCCTCGGGGGCATCGTCCCGGACCGTCACTTTCAGCAGGCCGGAGACCCCTCCCCATTCGAATGGGACGCAGGCCATTTTACACATACTCTCAGAGTTGTCTGCCGAGCGGACGGGGCAGAGAATGTTCGGCAGGATCTGCTCGGGCTTCACCAGGTGACAGCGGACAGCCGTCACACTGGCGCCTGTGTCACGCAAGGCCTCGGCTCGCTGTCCATTAATGGTCACCCACTGACCGTATTTCCTGGTGTTGGCGGGTAGGGGAGCCCGCGGGACCATGTCTCTTCCCCCTAAGCACGCCAGGACCATGGCGTCCGGTTCCCACCCTTGCTGGGCCGGCTCATACTCTTCGGGTTCCTCCGATAATCGCTCTTCCCCCAGGGCGGCGGCCGCTACCTGGCGGGGCTTGGGTGTTTGGTTTAGCGGGCAGCTCGGGTCATTGGCGTAGTGGCCTAGTCGCTGGCACCGGTGGCACGTGACGTTGGCTCGGAACCCGGGCCGCAACGGGGGGTTGCCCCGGCCGGCCGGAGGCGGGGTGCTGGCCACGGGTGTTGCTGGCAAGGCGTCTCTCCCTCGACCCTGGCCCCCTCCTCCTCCCCGAGGACGGTGCTGGCCTTGGCTGCTTCTGTTCTGGTCGTGTGGCCCTTTCCGGCCCACTCGGGTGCTTTCCCATCGGTCAGCTTCGGCGGCGAGCTGCCGGGGGTCAGTCAGCTTACTGTCGAGGAGGTGCTGCCTGAGCTCGACGAAACAGTTGTTTGACAGGTGCTCCCATACCATAAGGTTGAAGAGTTGTTCGTAGGTGGTGACCTGACTCCCCTTGATCCAACCCTCGAAGGCACGGCTGAAATAGTTCACGTATTCTACCCAAGTTGTACCTGGGATCCGGGTGCAATCTCTGAACCTCTGGCGGTACATCTCGGGTGTGAGGCCGTAGCGGGTGAGGAGGGCAGCCTTCATGTGGTCGTAGGACGACATTTGGTGATCTGTGAGCTGCAGTAGGGCATCGCGACCCTCGTTGATAAACCTCCCCCAAAGTCCGGCTCCCCAATCACTCCGGTCGATCCGGTGGGAGGTCATGGCGATCTCATAGGCTTTAAACCATTGCTGTATGTCGTCTTCTCGGACATATTCGCGGACAACATCCTTGGGGATATGGACTTTTTTCTCAATTGGCCCCGGGGTGTGTGGTCGCTCAGGCACCCCCAGTTCCTTATTCTGTTTTCGCAGTTCTATCTCCGCTAGTCGGCGCTCGTGCTCGAGCGTTATTTTTTTCTCCTCCAGCTCTCTCTGTCTCTGCTTCTCTTCTCGTTCATCTCGGAGCCGCATGTGCTCGAGGTTGAGTTTCTGTTCAGCTAACTTGAGTTCCCCATCCATCTTGAGTCGTGCCATCTCCAACTCGTGTAATCTGATTCTGTCTCTTTCTCGGATCTCCTCCTGTGAGAGGCCCGTTCCCCGCTCCTCGGGAGCCGTGGCGTTCCCCTCTGGTGTGATGCTGTTTTGATCTGGTGTGACGCTGCTTTGGTCGGAGGATCCTGCGACCCCAGTTTCTGTCCATGACTCAAGGGCGCGCTTTAGATCATCCTTGGTACTTAGGCCGGTGGTAGCAATGCCAAGTTCTATGCAAAATTTTCTCAGTTCGCGGTGGTTGTATTCTTCTAATTTCTCCATTTGGAATTTCTCGGCGGGGCTGCTATCTTTGGTCGACATCGTGTTTTTGTCGTGGGGTGAGCTACTCTCTGTACGATTACGCGTTGATTCGGATCGCGCCGCTGGCCACCAATGTTAGAAAAGGTAGACGGACCGGGAGGGCCGGCCGGGGTCAGGAGGAGAGGTCTCCGGGGAGAACCGTCTCCAGCGATCGTACAGACAAGTAACTTCCCCCCCACAGACAGATACCACACACGGATAAGGTTCAGTGTTCTTTATAAGCACTTCTTAAGGTACGGTTGAATGGTACAAGGAGGTCTGGACTCAGGGGTCCCCTCGATTCGAGTCTCGCAAGGTAGGAAAGGGGGTAGCGGGACAGTCTGTTTACCAGTCAGGTGGTTCGGATGAGATGATGAGCTCACAATCCTCGAGCTTGGTGTTTAGGTGGTACGGGCCGCGGCAGCGCCAGCAGGTCCCGGTGATGATGGTCGTTACAACGGGCCGCGGCAGCACCAGCAGGTCCCAGGAAGATGGTCGATGTACGGTCCGCGGCAGCGCCAGCAGGTCCCGGTGAAGATGGTTGTTACAACGGGCCGCGGCAGCGCCAGCAGGTCCCAGGAAGATGGTCGATGTACGGTCCGCGGCAGCGCCAGCAGGTCCCGGTGAAGATGGTTGTTACAACGGGCCGCGGCAGCGCCAGCAGGTCCCAGGAAGATGGTCGATGTACGGTCCGCGGCAGCGCCAGCAGGTCCCGGTGAGGATGGAGGTTGCAGAAGGCCGCGGCAGCGCCAGCAGGCAGAACGATGGGTCACAAGAGCGGGCTACGGCAGCGCCAGTAGACCGTCAAGGCTGAGTTCACTCGGTGTCTCTCGACTCCAGGATACAACTGCCTTCCTGCTCCGGAGCTGCCCCAGTTATAGGGCTGGTGCCCTTTGATGTCCGGACCCTCGCACTTGGAGGTCGGAGGGTCCGGGATGAAGGTGTCCAGACACCCAGCAGGGGGTGGAGCCAGTGCCTGGGGGAGCTGGGGGCGATCGGCACCTGGCGAGGGAGAGCCTTTGACACCTCGTTCTCCCATTGACCTGCCAAGTGATCCGCTCACCTCCTGGGTGGATGGTGGTGCCGGGATGTCGGGGCCGGCCAGGCCCGGGGTTGGGGTCGGGGTGAGGCCACGCGGCCGCGTGGTGCAGGGCCCAAGATGGAGGCTTGACCCGGCCGGGGAAGCCGGTGGGGCTGGACCCCGTGATGAGTAGTGGTCCGAGGGCAGAAGATCCGTCGGGAGACGGGGTACAGGTGCTTGTCGCGGGGGTATGCCTGGTGGGCCGGAGCTCGGGCCCTGTCGTGCGGGGAGGGAGCAAGCCCTCTGTGTGGCCTGTCCAACACTGGTGTTTCAGGGTTTAGGGCAGAGCAGTTGTGTTCGAGTAGTGTAGGGGGTCGTGCTGGGGTGGTGTTTTAGGATTTAGGGCAGTGCAGTGGTGTTTGGGTAGTGTAGAGGGTCATGCTGGGGGGTGGTGTTTTAGGGTTTACAGTTCAGGGCAGAGCAGTGGTGTTTGTGTAGTGTAGGGGGTCGTGCTGGGGGTAGTGTTTTAGGGTTTAGGTCAGTGCAGTGGTGTTCGGGTAGTATAGGGAGTGGTGCTTGGGGGTAGTGTTTTAATGTTTTTGGCAGTGGAGTGGTGTTCAGGCAGTGTAGGGGGTTGTGCTGTGGGTTGTGTTTCAGGGTTTAGGCAGTGCAGTGGTATTCAGACACTGTAGGGGGTCATGCTGGGGGTGGCGTTTAAGAGTTTAGAGCAGTGCAGTGGTGTTCGGGCAGTGTAGGGGGTCGTGCTGGGGCTGGTGTTACAGGGTTTAGGGCATTGCAGTGGTGTTCGGGCAGCATAGGGGGTTGCTGGGGTTGGTGTTTCAGGGTTTTGGGCAGTGCAGTTGTGTTTGGGCAGTGTAGGGGATATTGCTGGGGGAGGTGTTTCAGGGTTTAGGGCAGTGCTGTTTAGGCAGTGTAGTGGGTCTTGCTGGGGGTGTTTTTTCAGGGATTAGAGCAGTGCAGTGGTATTCGGGCAGTGTAGGGGGTTGTGCAGGGGGTGGTGTTTCAGGGTTTATGGCAGTGCAGTGGTGTTCGGGCAGTGTAGGGGATCGTGCTGCGTGTGGTGTTTTGGGTTTAGGGCAGTGCAGTAGTGTTTGTGCAGTATAGGGGGTCGTACTGGGGCTCAGGTTTCAGGGTTTAGAGCAGTGCAGTGGTGTTCGGGCAATGTAGGGGATCATGCTGGGTGTGGTGTTTTAGGGTTAAGGGCACTGCAGTGGTGCACGGTCAGTGTAGGGGGTCGTGCTGGGGGTGGTGTTTCAGGGTTTAGGGCACTGCAGTGGTGTTGGGGCAGTTTAGGGTGTTTTGCTGGGGGTGGTGTTTCAGGGATTAAGGCAGTGGTGTTCGGGCAGTGTAGGGGGTCTTGCTGGGGGTGGTGTTTACATGTTTAGGGCAGTGCAGTGGTGTTCGGGCAGTGTACGGGGTCTTGCTGGGTGTGGTGTTTTAGAGTTGAGGGCAGTGGTGTTCAGGCAGTGTAGGGGGTCGTGCTGGGGTTGGTGATTCAGGGTTTTGGTCAGTGCAGTGGTTTTCGGAGAGTGTAGGGGGACAAGCAAGGGGGGTGTTTCAGGGTTTAGGGCAGTGCAGTGGTGTTCAGGCATTGTAGGGGGTCGTGCAGGAGGGGTGTTTCAGGGTTTTGGGCAGTGCAGTGGTATTCGAGCAGTGTAGGGGGTCTTGTTGGGGGTGGTTTTTCAGGGTTTAGGGCAGTGGTGTTCAGGCAGTGTAGGGGGTCTTCCAGAGGGTGGTATTTCAGGGTTTAGGGCAGTGCAGTGGTATTCAGGCACTGTAGGGGGTCTTGCTGGGGGTGGTGTTTGAGGGTTTAGGCAAGTGCAGTGGTGTTCGGGCAGTATAGGGGGTCTTGCTGGGGGTGGTGTTTCAGGGTTTAGAGCAGTAAAGTTGTGTTCGAGCAGTGTACGGGGTCGTGCAGGGGGGGTGGTGTTTCAGGGTTAAGGCCAGTGAGGTGGTGTTAGGGCAGTGTGGGGGGTCATGCTGGGGGTGGTGTTTAAGGGTTTAGGGCAGTACAGTTGTGTTCGGGCAGTATAGGGGGTCGTGTTGGGGCTGATATTTCAGGGTTTGGGGCAGTGCAGTGGTGTTCGGTGTGTATAGGGGGTCGTGCTATGGCTGGTGTTTCAGGGTTTAGGGCAGAGCAGTTGTGTTCAAGTAGTGTAGGGGGTCGTGCTGGGGTCGTGTTTTAGGATTTAGGGCAGTGCAGTGGTGTTTGGGTAGTGTAGAGGGTCATGCTGGGGGGTGGTGTTTTAGGGTTTACAGTTCAGGGCAGAGCAGTGGTGTTTGTGTAGTGTAGGGGGTCGTGCTGGGGGTAGTGTTTTAGGGTTTAGGTCAGTGCAGTGGTATTCGGGTAGTATAGGGAGTGGTGCTTGGGGGTAGTGTTTTAATGTTTTTGGCAGTGGAGTGGTGTTCAGGCAGTGTAGGGGGTTGTGCTGTGGGTGATGTTTCAGGGTTTAGGCAGTGCAGTGGTATTCAGACACTGTAGGGGGTCATGCTGGGGTGGCGTTTAAGAGTTTAGAGCAGTGCAGTGGTGTTCGGGCAGTGTAGGGGGTCGTGCTGGGGCTGGTGTTACAGGGTTTAGGGCATTGCAGTGGTGTTTGGGCAGCGTAGGGGGTTGCTGGGGTTGGTGTTTCAGGGTTTTGGGCAGTGCAGTTGTGTTTAGGCAGTGTAGGGGATATTGCTGGGGGAGGTGTTTCAGGGTTTAGGGCAGTGCTGTTTAGGCAGTGTAGTGGGTCTTGCTGGGGGTGTTTTTTCAGAGATTAGAGCAGTGCAGTGGTATTCAGGCAGTGTAGGGGGTCGGGCAGGGGGTGGTGTTTCAGGGTTTATGGCAGTGCAGTGGTGTTCGGGCAGTGTAGGGGATCGTGCTGCGTGTGGTGTTTTGGGTTTAGGGCAGTGCAGTGGTGTGCGGGCAGTGTGAGAGGTCGTGCTGGGGCTGATGCTTCAGGGTTTAGGGCAGTGAAGTGGTTTTCGGGCAGTGTAGGGGATTGTCCTGGGAGTGGTGTTTTAGGGTTTAGGGCAGTGCATTGGTGTTCGGGCAGTGTGAGGGTCGTGCTGGGGTTGGTGTTTCAGGGTTTATGGCATTGCACTGGTGTGCACGCAGGGTCGGTGGTCGTGCTGGGGTTGGTGTTTTGGGGTTTAGGGTATTGCAGTGGTGTACGGTTAGTGTAGAAGTCGTGCTGGGGTGGTGTTTTAGGGTTTAGGGCATTGCAGTAGTGTTTGTGCAGTATAGGGGTCATACTGGGGCTGGGTTTTCAGGGTTTAGAGCAGTGCAGTGGTGTTCGGGCAATGTAGGGGATCATGCTGGGTGTGGTGTTTTAGGGTTAAGGGCACTGCAGTGGTGCACGGTCAGTGTAGGGGGTCGTGCTGGGGGTGGTGTTTCAGGGTTTAGGGCACTGCAGTGGTGTTGGGGCAGTTTAGGGTGTTTTGCTGGGGGTTGTGTTTCAGGGATTAAGGCAGTGGTGTTTGGGCAGTGTAGGGGGTCTTGCTGGGGGTGGTGTTTACATGTTTAGGGCAGTGCAGTGGTGTTCGGGCAGTGTACGGGGTCTTGCTGGGTGTGGTGTTTTAGAGTTGAGGGCAGTGGTGTTCAGGCAGTGTAGGGGGTCGTGCTGGGGTTGGTGATTCAGGGTTTTGGTCAGTGCAGTGGTTTTCGGAGAGTGTAGGGGGACAAGCAAGGGGGGTGTTTCAGGGTTTAGGGCAGTGCAGTGGTGTTCAGGCATTGTAGGGGGTCGTGCAGGAGGGGTGTTTCAGGGTTTTGGGCAGTGCAGTGGTATTCGAGCAGTGTAGGGGGTCTTGTTGGGGGTGGTTTTTCAGGGTTTAGGGCAGTGGTGTTCAGGCAGTGTAGGGGGTCTTCCAGAGGGTGGTATTTCAGGGTTTAGGGCAGTGCAGTGGTATTCAGGCACTGTAGGGGGTCTTGCTGGGGGTGGTGTTTGAGGGTTTAGGCAAGTGCAGTGGTGTTCGGGCAGTATAGGGGGTCTTGCTGGGGGTGGTGTTTCAGGGTTTAGGGCAGTGAAGTGGTGTTCGAGCAGTGTACGGGGTCGTGCAGGGGGGTGGTGTTTCAGGGTTAAGGCCAGTGAGGTGGTGTTAGGGCAGTGTGGGGGGTCGTGCTGGGGGTGGTGTTTAAGGGTTTAGGGCAGTACAGTTGTGTTCGGGCAGTATAGGGGGTCGTGTTGGGGCTGATATTTCAGGGTTTGGGGCAGTGCAGTGGTGTTCGGTGTGTATAGGGGGTCGTGCTATGGCTGGTGTTTCAGGGTTTAGGGCAGAGCAATTGTGTTCGAGTAGTGTAGGGGGTCGTGCTGGGGTGGTGTTTTAGGATTTAGGGCAGTGCAGTGGTGTTTGGGTAGTGTAGAGGGTCATGCTGGGGGGTGGTGTTTTAGGGTTTACAGTTCAGGGCAGAGCAGTGGTGTTTGTGTAGTGTAGGGGGTCGTGCTGGGGGTAGTGTTTTAGGGTTTAGGTCAGTGCAGTGGTGTTCGGGTAGTATAGGGAGTGGTGCTTGGGGGTAGTGTTTTAATGTTTTTGGCAGTGGAGTGGTGTTCAGGCAGTGTAGGGGGTTGTGCTGTGGGTGATGTTTCAGGGTTTAGGCAGTGCAGTGGTATTCAGACAATGTAGGGGGTCATGCTGGGGGTGGCGTTTAAGAGTTTAGAGCAGTGCAGTGGTGTTCGGGCAGTGTAGGGGGTCGTGCTGGGGCTAGTGTTACAGGGTTTAGGGCATTGCAGTGGTGTTCGGGCAGCGTAGGGTGTTGCTGGGGTTGGTGTTTCAGGGTTTTGGGCAGTGCAGTTGTGTTTGGGCAGTGTAGGGGATATTGCTGGGGGAGGTGTTTCAGGGTTTAGGGCAGTGCTGTTTAGGCAGTGTAGTGGGTCTTGCTGGGTGTGTTTTTTCAGGGATTAGAGCAGTGCAGTGGTATTCGGGCAGTGTAGGGGGTCGTGCAGGGGGTGGTGTTTCAGGGTTTATGGCAGTGCAGTGGTGTTCGGGCAGTGTAGGGGATCGTGCTGCGTGTGGTGTTTTGGGTTTAGGGCAGTGCAGTGGTGTGCGGGCAGTGTGAGAGGTCGTGCTGGGGCTGATGCTTCAGGGTTTAGGGCAGTGAAGGGGTTTTCGGGCAGTGTAGGGGATTGTCCTGGGAGTGGTGTTTTAGGGTTTAGGGCAGTGCATTGGTGTTCGGGCAGTGTGAGGGTCGTGCTGGGGTTGGTGTTTCAGGGTTTATGGCATTGCACTGGTGTGCACGCAGGGTAGGTGGTCGTGCTGGGGGTGGTGTTTTAGGGTTTAGGGTATTGCAGTGGTGTACGGTTAGTGTAGGGGTCGTGCTGGGGTGGTGTTTTAGGGTTTAGGGCATTGCAGTAGTGTTTGTGCAGTATAGGGGTCATACTGGGGCTGGGTTTTCAGGGTTTAGAGCAGTGCAGTGGTGTTCGGGCAATGTAGGGGATCATGCTGGGATGTGGTGTTTTAGGGTTAAGGGCACTGCAGTGGTGCACGGTCAGTGTAGGGGGTCATGCTGGGGGTGGAGTTTCAGGGTTTAGGGCACTGCAGTGGTGTTGGGGCAGTTTAGGGTGTTTTGATGGGGTTGGTATTTCAGGGATTAGGGCAGTGGTGTTCGGGTAGTGTAGGGGGTCTTGCTGGGGGTGGTGTTTACAGGTTTAGGGCAGTGCAGTGGTGTTCGGGCAGTGTACGGGGTCTTGCTGGGTGTGGTGTTTTAGAGTTGAGGGCAGTGGTGTTCAGGCAGTGTAGGGGGCCTTGCTGGGGGTGGTTTTTCAGGGTTTAGGGCAGTGCAGTGGTATTCGGTCAGTGTAGGTGATTGTGCAGGGGGGTGGTGTTTCAGGGTTTAAGGCAGTGCAGTGGTGTTCTGGCAGTGTAGGGGGTCGTGCTGGGGGTGGTGTTTTAGGGTTTAGGGCAGTGCAGTGGTGTTCGGGCAGTGTGGGGGATCATGCCGGGTGTGGTATTTCAGGGTTTTGGGCAGTGCAGTGGTGTTCGGACAGTGTAGGGGGTCGTGCTAGTGGTGGTGCTTTAGGGTTTAGGGCAGTGCAGTGGTGTTTGGGCAGTGTAGGGGATAGTGCTCGGTGTGGTGTTTTAGAGTTTAGGGCAGTTCAGTAGTGTTCGGGCAGTGTGAGGGGTCATGCTGGGCCTGGTTTTTTTAGTATTTAGGGCAGTAGAGTGGTGTTCGGGCAGTGTAGGGGGTCCTGCTGGGGGCAGTGTTTTATGGTTTAGGTCAGTGCAGTGGTGTTCGGATATTGTAGGGTGTTAGAAATGGGATTTCTGGTTGGCTAAGGCTTGCGCCAAAGCCAGGCAGAAACCACCACTCTAGTCAGGGCTGGGGAGTTACACGCCAAAGATAACCCCTGCTCACCCCCTTGGTAGCTTGGCACGAGCAGACAGGCTGTTGGACAGGCCACACGAAGGGCTTGCTCCCTCCCCGCATGACAGGGCCCAAGCCCCGGCCCGCCAGGCATGACCCACGAGAATCACCCGCACCCCGTCTCCCGATGGGACTCCTGCCCCCGGACCTCCATGTATCACGGGACCAAGCCACCACCGGCTCCCCCGGCCGGGTCGAGCCGCCATCTTGGGCCCTGCGCCACGAGGCCGCGTAGCCTCCACCCGACCCTAACCCTGGGCCTGGCCGGCCCCGACATCCCGGCACCACCATCCACCCAGGAGGTGAGCGGACCACTTGGCAGGTCAATGGGAGAACGAAGCGCCAAGGGCTCTCCCCCGCCAGGTGCCGATCGCCTCCAGCTCCCCCAGGCACTGGCTCCACCCCCTGCTGGGTGTCTGGACACCTTCATCCCGGACCCTCCGACCTCCAAGTGCGAGGGTCCGGACATTAAAGGGCGCCTGCCCTATAACTGGAGCAGCCCCGGAGCAGGAAGGGAGTTGCATCCTGGAGTCGAGAGACACCGAGAGAACTCAGCCTTGACGGACTACTGGCGCTGCCGTAGCCCTATCTTGTGAACCATCGTCCTGCCTGCTGGCGCTGCCGCGGCCTTCTGCAACATCCATCCTCGTCGGGACCTGCTGGCGCTGCCGCGGCCCGTTGTAACGACCATCTTCACCGGGACCTGCTGGCGCTGCCGCGGACCGTGCATCGACCATCTTCACCGGGACCTGCTGGCGCTGCCGCGGACCGTGTATCGACCATCTTCACCGGGACCTGCTGGCGCTGCCGCGGCCTGTCCCAGCTAGACGGCTCTCCCCGGAGACCTCTCCCCTTGTCCTCGGCCGACCCTCCCGGTCCGTCTAACATTGGTGGCCAGCGGCGCGATCCGAATCAACGCGTAATCGTACAGAGAGTAGCTCACCCCACGACAAAACCACGATGTCAGCCAAAGATAGCGGTTCCACTGAAAAGCTCCAAATGGATAAGTTGGAAGAATATAGCCACCGCGAACTTAAACAATTCTGCATGGAACTAGGCATTGCTACCACCGGCCTGAGTACCAAAGAGGATTTGAAGCGCGCCCTTGAGTCGTGGGCAGAAACTGGGATCGCCGGATCCTCCGACCAAAACAGTGTCGCACCAGAGGGGAACGCCACGGCTCCCGAGGAGCGGGGAACGGGCCTCTCGCAGGAGGAGATCCAAGAAAGAGAAAGAACCAGATTACATGAGTTGGAAATGGCACGACTCAAGATGGACGGTGAACTAAAGTTAGCCGAGCAGAAACTAAATCTAGAACATCTGCGGCTCCGAGAAGAACGAGAAGAAAAACAGAGACAGAGAGAGCTCGAGGAAAAAAGAATAACACTCGAACACGAGCGCAAACTGGCGGAAATAGAACTTCGGAAACAGAATAAAGAACCGGGGGTGCCTGAGCGACCACACACCCCGGGAGCAACCGAGAAAAAAGTCCACATCCCCAAGGATGTTGTCCGAGAGTATGTCCAAGAGGACGACATACAACAGTGGTTCAAAGCCTACGAGATCGCCATGACCTCCCACCGGATCGACCGGAGTGATTGGGGAGCCGGACTATGGGGGAGGTTCGTCAACGAAGGCCGCGATGCCCTATTGCAGCTCCCAGATCACCAAATGTCATCCTACGACCACATGAAGGCTGCCCTCCTCACCCGCTACGGCCTCACACCCGAGATGTACCGCCAGAGGTTCAGAGATTGCACCCGGATCCCGGGTACAACTTGGGTGGAGTACGTCAACTATTTCAGCCGAGCCTTCGAGGGTTGGATCAAGGGGAGCCATGTAACGACCTACGAGCAACTCTTTAACCTTATGGTATGGGAACACCTGTCGAACAACTGTTTCGTCGAGCTCAGGCAGCACCTCCTCAACAGTAAATTGACTGACCCCCGGCAACTCGCCGCTGAAGCTGACCGATGGGAAAGCACCCGAGTGGGCCGGAGAGGACCACACGAGCAAAACCGAAGCAACCAAGGCCAGCACCGTCCTCGGGGAGGAGGAGGAGGCCAGGGGCGAGGGAGAGACACCCTCCCGGCAACACCCGTGGCCAGCACCCCGCCCCCGGCCGGCCGGGGCAACCCCCCGATGCGCCCGGGGTTCCGAGCCAACGTCACGTGCCACCGATGCCAGCGAGTCGGCCACTACGCCAATGACCCGAGCTGCCCGCAGAACCAAACGCCCAAGCCCCGCCAGGTAGCTGCCGCCGCCCTGGGGGAAGAACGACTATCAGAGGAACAGGACGAGTATGAGCCGGCCCAGCAAGAGTGGGAACCGGCCGCCATGGTTCTAGCGTGCCTAGGGGGAAAAGACATGGTCCCGCGGGCTCCCCTACCCGCCAACACCCGGAAATATGGCCAGTGGGTGACCATTAATGGGCGTCGGGCCGAGGCCTTACGTGACACGGGTGCCAGTGTGACGGCCGTCCGCTGTCACCTGGTGAAGCCCGAGCAGATCCTGCCGAACATTCTCTGCCCCGTCCGCTCGGCCGACAATTCCGAAAGTCTGTGTCAAATGGCCTGCGTCCCCTTCGAATGGGGAGGGGTCTCCGGCCTATTGAAGGTGACGGTCCGGGATGATGCCCCCGTGGACTGCCTCCTGGGGAATGACCTTGAGAGTTCCCCGTGGGCCGCCGTCGAAAGAAGAGAGCACCTGGGGATGCTGGGCCTCCCGGACTGGGCCTGCGTAACCACCCGGTCCATGGCCGCCCGTGCCGTCCCCCGATCAGAAGAACCGGAATGGCCAGCACCTCCGCCCCCGGTCGCCCCAGTAGAGGACAACGACGAGGCCAACCCCCCGGAACCAACGACCGAAGAGGACGCGCAACCCCAGGACCTTCCCGGCCTGGCTCAGTGGCGCCAAGAAGGGGGGCCCACCCAAGAACAGTTCCGCCAGGAGCAAAAGACCTGCCCCTCCCTCGAGGGACTCCGCCAGCAAGCCAGCGCCCAGAGCGCAGGGGACTCCACCGGAACTCACTGGGTCTATTGGGACAACGACCTGCTATACAGCGAACAAAGAATCGCAGAGTTAGGGGCCGGTCGATTGCTGGTGGTACCTCTCCGCTTCAGAGACTTCCTACTCACTCTGGCCCACGATGTCCCCCTGGCTGGACACCTGGGCCAGGACAAAACTTACAGTCGCCTAGTGACTCACTTTTTCTGGCCGAAGATGCGGAACGACGTCCTTAACCACTGCCGGTCCTGCCCCACGTGCCAGGCCAGCGGGAAGAGCGGCCGTAAGCTGAAAGCCCCTCTGCAACCCTTCCCAGTGGTCACCACCCCGTTCGAGAGGGTAGGAATAGACATTGTGGGGCCCCTGGACCCCCGCACGGCACAAGGACACAGGTTCATCCTGGTACTGGTGGACCACGCCACCCGCTACCCCGAGGCGGTGCCCCTACGAACTGTAACGGCTCCGGTGGTTGGCCGGGCCCTAATGGGGATCTTCTCCCGGGTGGGCTTCCCCCGAGAAGTCGTCAGCGACCGAGGCACGAACTTTATCTCAAAATATATGAAGTCCCTCTGGCAACAGTGCGGGGTCACCTACCGATTCACGACCCCCTATCACCCCCAAGGGAACGGACTAGTGGAGCGATTCAACCGCACTCTCAAGGGGATGATTGGGGGATTGGAAGAGCCCCTCCGTCGCCAGTGGGATGTACTACTCCCGTGCCTCCTCTTCGCCTACCGAGAAGTTCCCCAGAAGTCCCTCGGTTTTAGCCCTTTCGAACTCCTGTACAGGCACCCTGTGCGAGGGCCCCTCAGCCTAGTCAAAGAAGGTTTGGAGATGGCCCCTCTAAAGACCCCTCCAGACGTCTTCAAGTACCTCCTGGCCCTACGCAATCAGACCCGGCGCTTCAGGGAGATGGCCAAGGCGAACCTCGAGGCCAGTCAGGAGGATATGAAGAGATGGTATGATCACAATGCCTCCTCCGTCGAGTTCGAACCTGGTCAACAAGTGTGGGTGATGTCCCCCACCGAACCATGTGCCTTGCAAGATAAGTGGACGGGGCCCTTCAAAGTGGTCGAGCGCAAAAGCCCCGTCACTTACCTCATCGACATGGGGACCCCCCGGAACCCCCTTTGGGTCCTCCACACCAACAGACTCAAACCACACTTTGTGCGCTCAGAACTCAGCCTCCTGATGGCTACGGACAGTGGGGCAGAGGAGGACTCCGAACCCCTCCCGGATCTCCTGAAGACTCAGGAGAACGACGGTTCCGTGGACGGGGTCCGGCTCTACGATGCCCTCACCCCAGAGCAACACCAGGGCTGCCGGGACCTCCTGCTGCGGTTCGCTACACTGTTCTCCCTCACCCCCGGGGTCACCCCTTGGTGCTTGCACGACGTGGACACCGGGGACAGTCCCCCTATCCGACACCGGGCCTACCGCGTGCCAGATCGGGTACGGGCCTGCATCCAAGAGGAAGTGGCCAAAATGCTCACGATCGGGGTCATCGAGCCCTCGGACAGCCCCTGGGCCAGCCCGGTTGTACTGGTCCCCAAAGCCGCTGCCCCCGGCACCACACCTGAACTGAGATTCTGCGTCGACTACCGGGGCTTGAACGCTGTCACCCGGACCGACGCTCATCCTATCCCCCGAGCGGATGAATTGATCGACCGGCTGGGGGCCGCCCGCTACCTCAGCATCTTCGACCTAACAGCGGGCTACTGGCAGATCGGTCTCACACCCCGCGCTCAGGAACGGTCCGCCTCCTCTACCCCCGATGGCCACTACCACTTCAAGGTCATGCCCTTCGGCATGAAGAATGCCCCCGCTACTTTTCAACGTCTCGTGAACCAGGTCTTGGCGGGGCTCGAAGAGTTCAGCGCCGCCTACCGATATCGCTGTATACAGCCGCCACTGGTCCGACCACCTCCTCCACCTCCAAGAGGTCCTACAGGCCCTCCAGCGGGCCGGCCTCACGATTAAGGCCGTCAAATGCCATATTGGTCAAGGGTCCGTGACCTACCTCGGGCACCAGGTGGGAAGCGGGCTGGTGGCCCCGCTGCAACTTAAAATTGCTGCCATCCAGTCCTGGCAGCCCCCCATCACCCAGACCGAGGTCCGAGCCTTCTTGGGGCTCACCGGCTACTACCGGCGGTTCGTGAGGGACTACGGCAGCATTGTGGGGCCCCTCACGGGTCTCACATCCAAGAACCAGCCGAAGCGGATTAACTGGACCCCCGACTGCCAAGCGGCCTTCGAAAAGCTAAAGGCCGCCCTGTGCACCGCCCCTGTGCTCCAGGCCCCCGATTACAGTCGGGAATTCGTGGTACAGACAGACGCCTGAAGACGCGAAAGTCTTAAAATTAGGATTTTTCTCAATTTAGTAGTCCTAAATCTAAATTTAGGACTACAAAATTGAGAAAAATCCTAATTTTAAGAATTTCGGTATTCACAGAAGGCATTTAGGAGTCCTAAAGTTAGGAGTCCTAACTATACTACTACTAAACTGTGAAAAATCCTAATTTTAAGACTTTCGGTATTCACAGAAGGCATTTAGGAGTCCTAAAGTTAGGAGTCCTAAACTTAGGACTACTAAATTGAGAAAAATCCTAATTTTAAGAATTTCGGTATTCACAGAAGGCATTTAGGAGTCCTAAAGTTAGGAGTCCTAACTATACTACTACTAAACTGAGAAAAATCATAATTTTAAGACTTTCGGTATTCACAAAAGGCATTTAGTAGTCCTAAAGTTAGGACTCCTAACTTCTGTGAATACCGAAATGAGTAAGTGCCTTCTGTGAATACCAAAATGAGTAAGTGCCTTCTGTGAATACCAAAATGGTAGTAAGTTTAGGATTTTGTCTTAAGTTAGTTCTGTGAATCGGGCCCACACACTCTACAATGTGCCAACAGGCACGGGCAGAATTTACAAGGGATTATATATACAGGGGACAGGGCCACCTGGACCACGGTCAGGAATTAGCACTTTTTAGAACATAGGAATAATACTGTAGTACAAAATAACATATGTAGCACACAACCAGTAACTACTGGTATCAGGTAAGTACCACCTACGCAACCCTAACCACCTTAGGAAAATTTTGCGCAGGGAATCAGGACCTCACTAGCACCACCTGTACTAGGGAGAAAACAACCACCTAAGTATCACAATACCTGTAGGGGTCTAAGCACATAAACACATGATGCATAACATTCAGAGGTGTAAAGCAAAGCACATGACGCATAAACACATTCAGAGGTGCAGGAAAGGAACAATGGCGCAAAAACTCACATTAGCCACTACTGTGGCAGTCCCTAGGCCAACTGGCCTTGAAGGGGCAAGGACGCCCTGTGTCCAGGAAAGTCAGGGCGCGCCTGCGCAGGCTGCGCAAGCCAGAACACCGAGGCCACAACCTAAACGTTGCAGCTGCCCACGAAGTGCTGGGCAGCTGTAGGGCAATGTCCCCTGGGCCCCTCTGGGCTCTGTACGAAATGAAATGCCCCCCTAGAGCCTCGCAGGCTCTAAATAATGCTGTGCTCCAACGTTGGAGTCCCACACGGGGGACTCTTTAAACAAACTGCCCCCTAGCCTCGCAGGCTCTACACCAATAGCGGCACCGTAGTTGGAGCCTTCACGGCTCTTGAGAGTAAATCTGGCCCCTTTACATTGGAGTCCCTACGGACTCTGAATCAACAATGGCCCCCACCGTTGGAGTCCTGCTCGGAGGACTCGAAAGAAGAATGCCCCCGAGCGCTCTGAGCAAATCCTTAGCGCACTCGGAGCCTCACGGGGCTCACAGACCGGATCGCCCTCCTGCGGCCCCCACTCACCTTCGGACTCCGTCGGGTCGGGCCCAGCAGGTGACAAGGGGCTCTTCTATTCCGGTCCGGCCCAGCGCGGGGTAGGCTCCTGCCTGGGTCTTCGCTCATGGGTTGCCGACGCGCTGCTCGGGGCTCTTCTTGCGGCCAGTGCAGGAGCGCGGGGTAGGCTCCCGTCGCTTCCTGCTTCTAAGTTCCGAGGCCCCGCCCCCAGTCAGGACTTCCGACTCTCTGATCCATGAGGCCCCGGTTGCTAAGCAACCCCCGTGCACTCTCCAACCGCAGCGCGGCTCTCCTCTGACGCGGCGGGTGACGTGGCAAGGTGCTCCCGGGGTTCCCGGGCCGGCAGCGGTGATTCCTGTGGAGCGCGGGGTAGGCACCCGCTCGGAGGCAGAAACGCGGGGTGGGCACCCGCTTTTAGAGATCACCAGAAAGCGGCAGGAGGCGGGGTGGGCACCCGCGACGGGAGAAATCCAAAGTAGGCAATAAAAACGGGGCAAATGCCGGGTGGGCACCGGCGCTTCTCTGAGGGCAGTAAATCGAGGTGGGCATTCGATTATGGCGGCAATGTCCCTGGCAGGGTGGGCACCTGCCAGGGGACTTCAGGCTCTGCAGAGACGGGGCAGACGCCGGGTGGGCACCGGCTTTTTAGAAATAGCGCGCTCCAAGCGCTAAGGAAAACAAGAGAGAGCGCTCCCAGCGCTCAAGGCCAGTTCAGCGCTCCCAGGCGCTTAGAGATCCAAATAGAGCGCTCCCAGCGCTTCAGGGCACATGATCAGCCAAAGTCCAGGCAAGTCCTCCCCTGCATGCAGCAGGGCAGGGGTGGGGGCAAGGCTGGACCCAGAGCCAGCTCACTGGGCCTCCAGGCAGGGAGGTAGTCCCTGTGGCGGTCCTCTGGTCCAGCAGCAGCAGCAGCCCCCCTCAGGCAGGATCCTGGCAAAGAACAGTTTCTGTGGGGACACAGCCCCATTTTTATACAGTCAAACCCTTTGTTCTGGGTTCAGGGTGAGGGGGAAAACCAGTCGCAGCTGGTTGGGGAGCACCCTTGATGTGCTCAGCCCCTCACTCTATTCACTGGCAGGGCTAGGGTCGTCAGTCGCACCACAGGGGGCGGAGCCAGCATTGTGTGTGGAAAACCCTGTCCTATTCAGGACCCAGGTGTACTCCTCCCACCCATCTAGCTGCTGATCTCCCCATTCACCACTGGGTGACTCATCCTGACTCTGGGGAATCCCTAGCCCGTCACATGACATGACCAGCCAATCACGTGACAGACACACTGCACACAGAAGTGCCCGCCTCTAGAAGTGGCACTTCCACACTAGGTACATGCACGCCGCACACATCATCGCGCAGCATTCACTCCCACGAGTCCGCACACACCAAACTCGGGCCTGCACACCCCACGCATCAGGAACTACTAGGGACACATACATTCCCCATGCATGCCTATGGGAGGGCAGGCCTATCTCACCACATGCACTCAGAGTGTGCACGCACTTTACCCTGGGACACAGGGAAAGTGCGCAGGAACCAAACAAATCACCACACCAAGTCACCAATAAAAAGCAAAAAGTTCAGGGGTGAACCTGCCAGAAGGGCCAAGTCCAACATAGGGAGTGGTGTTTGGGGGTGGTGTTTTACTGTTTAGGCCATTACAGTGGTGTTCGGGCAGTGTAGGCTGTCGTGCTGGCGGTGGTGTTTCAGGGTTTAGGGCAGTGCAGTGGTGTTCAGGCAGTGTAGGGAGTCACGCTGGGGGTGGTGTTTTAGGGTTTAGGGCAGTGCTGTGGTATTTGGGTATTATAGGAGGTCGTGCTGAGGGGGGGTGTTTCAGGGTTTAGGGCTGTGCAGTGTTGTTCGGGCAGTTTAGGGGCTCGTGCTGAGGGTAGTGTTTCAGGGTTTAGGGCAGTGCAGTGGTGATCAGGCAGTGTAGGGGGTCGTGCTGGGGGTGGTGTTTCAGGGTTTAGAACAGTGCCGTAGTGTTCGGGCAATGTGAGGTTTTGTGCTGGGGCTGGTTTTTCAGGGTTAAGGGCAGTATAGTGGTGTTTGGGCAGTGTAGGGGGTCATGCTGGGTCTGGTGTTTTATGGTTCATGGTAGTGCAGTGGTGTTGGGCAGTGTAAAGGGTTGTGCTGGGGGTGGTGTTTTAGGGTTTAGTGCAGTGCAGTGGTGTTGGGGCAGTGTAGGGGGTCGTGCTTGGGGTGGTCTTGGATGGTTTAGGGCAGTGCAGTGGTGTTCAGGTACTGTAGGGAGTTGTGCTGGGGTGGTGTTTCAGGGTTTAGGGCAGTGCAGTGGTGTTCGGGCAGTGTAGGGGGTCATGCAGGGGGTGGTGTTTCAGGGTTTAGGGCAGTGCAGTGGTGTTCAGGCAGTGTAGGGGGTTTTGCAGGGGGTGGTGTTTCAGGGTTTACGGCAGTGGTGTTCGGGCAGAGTAGCGTGTCGTGATGGGACTGGTGTTTCAAGGTTTAGGGCAAAGCAGTGGTCTTCAGGCAGTGTAGGGGGTTGTGCTGCGGGTGGAGTTTCAGTGTTTAGGACAGCGCAGTGGTGTTTGGGCAGTGTAGGGTTCTTGCTGGGGCTGGTGTTTCATGTTAAGGGCAGTGCAGTGGTGTTCGGACAGTGTAGGGGGTCGTGCTGGGGCTGGTGTTTTAGGGATTAGGGCAGTGCAGTGGTGTTCAGGCAGTGTATGGGGTTGTGCTCGGGCTGGGGTTAAGGGCAAAGCAGTGGTGTTTGGGCAGTGTAGGGGGATGTGCGGGGGGTGGTGTTTTAGGGTTTAATGCTGTGCAGTGGTGTTCGGGCAGTGTAGGGGGTCGTGCTGGGGTTGGTGATTCAGGCTTTTGGTCAGTGCAGTGGTTTTCGGAGAGTGTAGGGGGACAAGCAAGGGGGGTGTTTCAGGGTTTAGGGCAGTGCAGTGGTGTTCAGGCATTGTAGGGGGTCGTGCAGGAGGGGTGTTTCAGGGTTTTGGGCAGTGCAGTGGTGTTCGAGCAGTGTAGGGGGTCTTGATGGAGGTGGTTTTTCAGGGTTTAGGGCAGTGGTGTTCAGGCAGTGTAGAGGGTCTTCCAGAGGGTGGTATTTCAGGGTTTAGGGCAGTGCAGTGGTGTTCAGGCACTGTAGGGGGTCTTGCTGGGGGTGGTGTTTGAGGGTTTAGGCAAGTGCAGTGGTGTTCGGGCAGTGTAGGGGATCTTGCTGGGGGTGATGTTTCTGGGTTTATTGCAGTGAAGGGGTGTTCGGGCAGTGTATGGGGTCATGCAGGAGGGTGGTGTTTCAGGGTTTAGGCCATTCAGGTGGTGTTAGGACAGTGTGGGGGTTGTGCTGGGGGTGGTGTTTCAGGGTTTAGGGCAGTGCAGTGGTGTTCGGGCAGTGTAGGGGGTCGTGCTGGGGCTGATGTTTCAGGGTTTTGGGCAGTGCAGTGGTGTTCAGTGTGTATAGGGGGTTGTGCTGTGGCTGGTGTTTCAGGGTTTAGGGCAGTACAAAGGTGTTCAGGTAGTGTAGGGGGTCATGCTGGGGGGTGGTGTTTTAGGGTTTACAGTTCAGGGCAGAGCAGTGGTGTTTGTGTAGTGTAGGGGATCATGCTGGGGGTAGTGTTTTAGGGTTTAGGGCAGAGCAGTGGTATTTGGGTAGTATAGGGGGTCATGCTCGGGGTAATGTTTTAGGGCTTAGGTCAGTGCAGTGGTGTTAGGGTAGTGTAGGGGGTTGTGCTTGGGGGTTGTGTTTCAGGGTTTAGGGCAGTGCAGTGGTGTTCGGGCAGTGTAGGGGGTCATGCTGGGGGTTGCATTTCAGGGTCTAGGGCAGTGCAGTGGTGTTCGGGCAGTGTAGGGGGTCGTGCTGGGACTGGTGTTTCAGGGTTTAGGGCATTGCAGTGGTGTTCGGGCAGCGTAGGGGGTCATGCTGGGGTTGGTGTTTTAGGGTTTAGGGCAGTGCAGTTGTGTTTGGGCAGTGTAGGGAATCTTACTGGTGGTGGTGTTTCAGGGTTTAGGGCAGTGAGGTGGTGTTAGGGCGGTGTGGGGGGTCGTGCTGGGGTGGTGTTTCAGGGTTTAGGGCAGTGCAGTGGTGTTCGGGCAGTGCGGGGGGTCGTGCTGGGGCTTGTATTTTAGGGTTTAGGGCAGTGCAGCAGTGTTCGGCAGTATGGGGGTTCATGCTGGGGCTGGTGTTTCAGGATTTAGGGCAGTGAAATTTAGAAATATTTGCACTGACTTGTCTGAGAACCAAAATTACTTGGAACTAGAGCTACGCTATTTTTAGCTCTTAAAACGACCTCGCGGTGTCCTCCTGTAAAAGCGGACCCGCTATTATCGAGGTCAGCAGTCTAGTCGTTTTTTCCACCCTGCCCTTTTTAAGAAGCACGCTGGTGTGGCCGCGCAGTGGATGCGTGCAGCGGCCGCTCCACTGGCGCGCCTAAGGCGAGCCCGTCTGCGCCCGTCCGCGCACCGGCCTCGCACAGCGCCAGCCATGCTGCTCGAAATGACAAAGGGGGTGACTGTAATAAGAAAATCAGCTATTCCAGTGAGGCGTTAAAACAGATCGGTAAGTCAGCGAGTGACAGGATCGGTACACCCCATTTGGAGGGCACAGCTGGCACTAAGATCGATTTTATTAGGAAAGGTGTCATAATGGGAGGGTTGCTCAATATCATATCTCTGCCTAAAGATCAGGTGGAGATCCAACTGCTGCTTGAATTTCATTGTTTAGATACCCTTTTCATGACAGAACCCTGGACCCACTTAGGCCTGGAGGTAGAATTAGGGTTGGAATGTCAACTGGGTTATAAAATCCTACATAAGCCCCGAAACAGAGGCCGAGGAGGTGGAGTAGGGATAATTTTTAAGGAAGCCCTGGACTTCACTCAGTTGGAGATTGATGAAGTGGAGGGCTTCGAACTTTTTGGTTTTTCACTTAAAGATCCTAAAGGCTCCTTATTGGCGGGTATTGTCTCTTATAGACCGCCAGGAATGGTGAGTTCATCTCACCTGCAGGGTTTAATAGATGTTATCTGCAACATGGCCACCACCCACACTAACCTGTTTATAATGGGCGATTTTAACTTATGGTGTAACGGAACTCTGAATTATAGCCATAGTAATATTATTCAGGCCTGTGAGAGTTTGGAACTGCGCCAGTGGATTAGTGAGGCTACCCATAAGGGAGGAAATACATTAGATCTCATTTTCTCCAAGGAACAGGCTTTGGGAGTAGTAGAGATCCTCCCGGTTGGCTGGTCCGATCACCATCTGGTCAAGTTTCAGATACTTGACCTCAGAAGAGTACAACCCGCCACCAGAGAGGCAAGGATGTTTGAGAGTAGAGACTGGAAGGGACTCCTCAAAAGGAAGGCTAGCTCCTCTTCAGTATTCTCCCTTGAGAATAATTTTAACAATGGATGAACAGTGGAAGATAATTATATTGACTTCTGTGATCAGAATAAATCCCAACTTGCCCAAATCGCCCCCGTAAAAAACTGCAAGAAGATAGGTAGGCCGTCTGCCTGCTGGTACAATGATCATCTTAAATCCTTGAAATTGGGTTGCCGGCAAGCCGAGAGGAAATGGAGGAGGTCTTACTCGAATGGTGATAAGTCCTCCTGGAAGGCTGTACTATGGGAATATAGCAAGGAAATTGATTTAGCTAAATCTGAATATTTTGCCAACATTATTTTAAACTCAAAAAATAACTCTCAAACAATTTTTAAAATAGTGAAAGATATGACTGTCCCTGAGTGCATACAATCTAAAATTACGCCAACCCAAGCCCTGTGCGATAGTTTAGCAACTTTTTTCATGGAAAAAATGTGTAATATCATTGATGGATTAAAGAAGTTTGATCCTTCTAGCAAAGAGGGCTCCTTGGATAAAATCAATGAAGCAATGGAGCTGGGAAAGGGAAGAAGAACAGAGATAGGTTTAATGTCCGTTATGAACCATTTTGAGCCAGCTTCGTAGGAGACTTTAAATAAAGTTGCTGCTAGTGTGTCTTCGGGGTCCCCTTTGGATCCTCTTCCACATAAAATCTGGAAGGAGCTGGGTTCTGAGCTCTTTCCTCTCTTGTGTCAGATCTGTAATAGCTCTTTGGCCTCTTGGTCAGTACCAGCATGCTGGAAACAAACAGTGGTTACTCCACTTTTGAAAAAAACGACTCTGGACCCGACCTGCGCTGCTAACTATAGACCTATCTCTCTTCTCCCATACCCGATAAAAATCAGTGAACGATTGGTCAGCAAAACTTTGTCTCAGTTCTTGGAATCCAACTCCAGGCTGGATAATGTCCAGTTTGGCTTTCGACCTGGCCATGGAACTGAGACTGCTCTGGTGACCCTATTAGACGACCTTTGATTGCGGGCAGACAGGGGGCAATCTGGTATTCTTATCTTGCTTGACCTGTCTGCCGCGTTCGATACGGTCAACCTTGATATTTTGCTGACCAGGCTGGAAGAAGTTGGGGTGTCAGGGATGGCTCTTGAATGGTTTCGCTCTTATCTTTCTGATAGGTGTCAGGCAGTCTCTCTCCCGCCGTATCAATCTAAGTTCTCCAGTGTCCGCCATGGCGTCCCACAGGGATCGGCGTTAAGCCCTATTCTTTCAACGTTTATATGCGACCCCTGATTGAAATCATGAAGGCGCATGGCGTGAGACTGGTGAACTATGCTGATGACACCCAAATCTTTTTTTATTTAGAGGGAAACCAATCAATTCCGTTGAGTGCCTTCCATGACTGCATGTGGGATACTGCTCACTGGCTAAGAGCTAACTCACTTCAGTTTAACTCAGATAAGACTGAAGTCTTATACTGTACTACGGTGAGGGTCCCTCGCCCCTTTCCTGGAAATCTTTGGTCCTCTTCATCCACGTCTACTCTGGTACCGGCCAAAGCTGTACGTAACTTGGGAGTTATGCTCGATGCTACCTTAACTTTGGAGATGCACGTAAACAAGGTGGTGGGGACTTGTTTTTCTCTGATCAGAGCCCTGAAGAAGATTCTCCCGTTACTACCAGAGACGGCCAGAGCGCTGGTCGTTGGTGGTATCATCCTCAGTAGATTAGACTACTGTAACGCCTTACTGTTGGAGGCCCCTAAATTCCTGATTGAACTTCTTCAGAGAGTGCAAACCGTAGCAGCTAAACTGGCTCTGATGAAACCACGACGTTCATCAGGCTCGCTGGCCCTTGCAGAGCTTCATCGGCTGCCGTTAAAGCAAAGGGTCCAATTCAAGTCCCTACGCCTTGTTTTTAAAGCCCTACATGGCTTGGGACCTATACCCCTTCAAGAGATCTTTCCTTGGTATACACCAACAAGGTGTCTTCGCTCTGCCACTGCCTACTTGGTGAAAGTTCCGAAGATTCAAAGATCCAAGCCAGGGGGTAGGGCCTTTAGATATGCTGAAGCTAAGCTCTGGAACAGCCTTCCTTTGGAGATCAGACAATCTCATGATCTTATGCACTTTAGAAAACAGATTAAAACATGGCTGTTTCCCAGAGTTTGATAGCTCTGGAAGTGTTCCACCTGCTTTAAGTTTCGCTTTTTTCTTTGCCATCTGATAATGAATCATGTACTGTAGCGCCGAGGTACCCGTTGGGTGATTGGAGCGCTTTATACATTTTGTATACAATACAGTGCAGTGGTGTTCGGGCAGTGTAGGGGGTCCTGCTGGGGCAGGTGTTTCAGGGTTTAGGGCAGTGCAGTGGTGTTCGGATAGTGTAGGGGGTCGTGCTGGGGCTGTTGTTTCAGGGTTTAGGGCAGTGCAGTGGTGTTCGGTGTGTATAGGGGGTCGTGCTGGGGCTGGTGTTTCAGGGTTTAGGGCAGTGCATTGGTGTTCGGGCAGTGTAGGGGGTCGTGCTGGGGTAGTGTTTCAGGGTTTAGGGAAGTGCAGTGGTGTTCGGGTAGTATAGGGGGTCCTGCAGAGGTTGGTGTTTTAGGGTTTAGGGCAGAGCAGTGGTGTTGGGGTAGTGTAGGAGGTCTTGCTGGGGTAGTTTATTAGGGTTTAGGGCAGAGCAGTGGTGTTTGTGTAGTGTAGGGGGGTCGTGCTGGGGGTAGTGCTTTAGGGTTTAGGGTAGAGCAGTGGTGTTCGGGTAGTGTAGGGGGTCATGCTGGGGTTAGTGTTTTAGGGTTTAGCTCAGTGCACTGGTGTTCGGGCAGTGTAGGGGGTTGTGCTGGAGGTGGTGTTTCAGGGATAAGGGCAGTGCAGTGGTGTTCAGACAGTGTAGGGGGTTGTGCTGGAGGTGGTGTTTCAGGGATTAGGGAAGTGGAGTGGTGTTCGGGCAGTGTAGGGGGTCATGCTGGGGCTGGAGTTTCAGGGTTTAGGGCAGTGCAGTGGTGTTCGGGCAGTGTAGGGGTCTTGCTGAGGGTGGTGTTTCAGGGTGTATTGCTGGGGGTGGTGTTTCAGGGTTTAGGGCAGTGGTGTATGGGCGGTGTAGGGGGTCTTGCTGGGGGTGGTGTTTAAGGGTTTAGGGCAGTGCAGTGGTGTTTCGGCAGTGTGAGGGGTTGCGCTGGGGCTGGTGTTTCAGAGTTTAGGGCAGTGCTGTTCACGCAGTGTAGGGGGTTTTGCTGGGGGTAGTTTTTCAGGGTTTAGGGCAGTGCAGTGGTATTCGGGCAGTATAGGGGGTTGTGCAGGGGGTGGTGTTTCAGGGTTTATGGCAGTGCAGTGGTGTTCGGGCAGTGTAGGGGATCGTGCTGGGTGTGGTGTTTTAGGGTTTAGGGCAGTGCAGTGGTATTCGGGCAGTGTAGGGGGGTCGTGCTGTGGCTGGTGTTTCAGGGTTTAGTGCAGTGCAGCGGTTTTCGGGAAGTGTAGGGTGTCTTGCTGGGGGTGGTGTTTCAGGATTTAGGGAAGTGGTGTTTGGGCAGTGTAGGGGGTCTTGCTGGGGGTGGTGTTTCAGGGTGTATTGCTGGGGGTGGTGTTTCAGGGTTTAGGGCAGTGGTGTTTGGGCAGTGTAGGCGGTCTTGCTGGGGTGGTGTCTAAGGGTTTAGGGCAGTGCAGTGGTGTTCGGGCAGTGTGAGGGGTCATGCTGGGGCTAGTGTTTCAGAGTTTATGGCAGTGCAGTGGTGTTCGGACAGTGTAGGAGGGTTGTGCTGGGGCTGGTGTTTCAGGGTTTAGGGCAGTACAGTGGTGTTCAGGCAGTGTACGGGGTCTTGCTGGGGGTGGTGTTTCAGAGTTTAGGCAGTGCTGTTCAGGCCATGTAGGGGGTCTTGCTGGGGGTGGTTTTTCAGGGTTTAGGGCAGTGCAGGGGTATTCGGGCAGTGTAGGGGGTTGTGCAGGCAGGTGGTGTTTCATGGTTTATGGCAGTGCAGTGGTGTACAGGCAGTGTAGGGGGTCGTGCTGGGGGTGGTGTTTTAGGGTTTAGGGTAGTGCAGTGGTGTTCGGTTAGTGTCGTGGTTGTGCTGGGGGTGATGTTTTAGGGTTTAGGGCAGTGCAGTGGTGTTTGGGCAGTGTAGCGGGTTGTGCTGGGGCTGGTGTTTCAGGGTTTAGGGCAGTTCAGTGGTGTTCTGGAAGTGTAGGGGATTGTGCTGGGTGTGGTGTTTTAGGGTTTAGGACAGTGCAGTGGTGCTAGGGCAGAGTGAAGGGTCGTGCTGGGGCTGGTGTTATATGGTTTAGGGTAGTGCAGTGGTGTTCGAGCAGTGTAGGGGGTCGTGCTGGGGGTGGTGTTTTAGGGTAGAGAGGAGTGCAGTGGTGTTTAGTTAGTGTAGGGGGTCGTGCTGGGGGTGGCGTTTTAGGGTTTAGGGCAGTGCAGTGGTGTTCAGGCAGTGTAGGGGGTCTTGCAGGGGATGGTGTTTCAGGGTTTAGGGCAATGGTGTTCGGGTAGTGTAGGGGGTCTTGCTGGGTGTGGTGTTTCAGGGATTAGGGCAGTGGAGCAGTGGTGTTCGGACAGTATAGGGGGTCTTGCAGGGGGTGGTGTTTCAGGGTTTGTGGCAGTGGTGTTTGGGTAGTGTAGGGGGTCTTGCTGAGGGTGGTGTTTTAGGGTTTAGGGCAGTGCAGTGGTGTTCTGAGAGTTTAGGGGGTCATGCTGGGGGTAGTGTTTCAGGGTTTAGGGCACAGCAGTGGTGTTAGGGCAGTGTAGAGGCACTTGCTGGGGGTGGTGTTTCAGGGTTTAGAGCAGTGCAGTGGTGTTCGGGCGGTGTAGAGGGTCTTGTTGGGGGCTGGTGTTTCAGGGTTTAGGGCAGTGGAGTGGTTTTCGGGTAGATTGGGGGTTGATGCTTGGGGTGGTGTTTCAGGGTTTAGGGCATTGCAGAGGTGTTCTGGCAGTTGTAGGAGTCGTGCAGGGGTGGTGTTCCAGTTTTTAGGGCAATACACTGGTGTTCGGGCAGAGTAGGGGGTCGTGCTGGGGTGGTGTTTCAGGGTTTAGGGCAGGGGTGTTCAGGCAGTATAGGGAGTCGTGCTGGGCCTGGTGTTTCAGGGTTTAGGACAGTGCAGTGGTGTTCGGGCAGTGTAGGGTGTCTTGCTGGGGTTGGTGTTTCAGGGTTTAGAGCAGTGCAGTGGTGTTCGGGCAGTGTAGGGGGTCGTGCTGGGGCTGGTGTTTCAGGGTTTAGTGTAGTGGAGTGGTTTTCAGGCAGTGTAGGGGTTAGTGCTGGGGCTGATGTTTCAGGGTTTTGGACAAAGAAGTGGTGTTCGGGTAGACTAGTAAGTGGTGTTTTAAGGTTTAGGGCAGTGCAGTGGTGTTCGGGCAGTGTAGGGGGTCATGCTGGGGGTGGTGTGTCAGGGTTTAGGGCAGTGCAGTGGTGTTCAGGCAGTTTAGGGGGTCTTTCTGGGGTGGTGTTTCAGGGTTTAGGGCTGTATTGAGGTGTTCAGGCAGTGTAGGGGGTCTTGTTGGGGTGGTGTTTCAGGGTTTAGGGCTGTGGTGTTCGGGCAGTGTAGGGGGTCTTGCTGGAGGTGATGTTTCAGGGGTTAGGGCAGTGGACTAGTGTTCAGGCACTGTAGGGGGTCTTGCTGGGGATAGTGTTTCAGGGTTTAGGGCAGTGCAGTGGTGTTCGGGCAGTGAAGTGGGTCCTGCTTGGGGTGATCTTCCAGGGTTTAGGGCAATGCAGTGGTGTTCGGGCAGTGTAGGTGGTCGTGCTGGTGGTGGTGATTCAGGGTTTAGGGCAGTGCAGTGGTGTTCTGACAGTTTAGGGGGTCATGCTGGGGGTAGTGTTTCAGGGTTTAGGGCAGAGCAGTGGTGTTCGGGCAGTGTAGGGGGATCGTGCTGGGGGTGGTGTTTCAGGGTTTAGGGCAGAGCAGTTGTGTTCGGACAATGTAGGGGGTTGTGCTGGGCGTAGTGTTTCAGGGTTTAGGGCAGTGCAGTGTTGTTCGGGCTGTGTAGGGAGTCGTGCTGGGGTAGAGTTTCAGGGTTTAGGGCAGTGCAGTGGTGTTTGTGTAGTGTCAGCGCATGCGCTGCGTCGCTAGGCGAAACCTAAAAAGTATTGCACCAAGATGGCTGCCAACACTTCCTGGGTTGAAGTGTTGGCAGCCTGTTAGGGTGTCGTGCTGGGGTTGTGTTTCAGGGTTCAGGGAAGTACAGTGGTGTTCGGGCAGAGTAGGGGGTCATGCTGGGGGTGGTATTTTAGGGTTGAAGGCAGTGCTGTGGTGTTCAGGCAGTGTAGGTGGTCTTGCAGTGGGTGGTGTTTCAGGGATTAGGGCAGTGGTGTTAGGGTAGTGTAGGGGGTCTGCTGAGGGTGGTGTTTCAGGGTTTAGGGAAGTGCAGTGGTGTTCAGACAGTGTATGGGGTCATGCTGAGGCTGGTGTTTCAGGGTCTAGAGCAGTCAAGTGGTGTTCGAGCATTGTACAGGGTCATGCTGGGGCTGGTGTTTCAGGGTTTAGGGCAGTGCAATGGTGTTCGGGCAGTGTATGGGGTCTTGCTGAGGGTGGTGTTTCAGGGTTTAGGGCAGTGCAGGGGTGTTTGGGCCGTGTAGGGGGTCGTGCTGGAGCTGGTGTTTCAGGGTTTAGGGCAGTGGTGTGGTTTTCGGGCAGTGTAGGGGGGTTATGCTGGGACTGGTGTTTCAGAGTAAAGGGCAGTGCAGTGGTGTTCGGGCAATGTAGGGGGTTGTGCTGGGGCTGGTGTTTCAGGGTTTAGGGCAGTGCAGTGGTGTTTGGGTAGTGTAGGTGGATGTGCTGGGGCTGGTGTTTCAGGGCTTAGGGCAGAGCAGTGGTGTTCGGGCAGTGTAGGGAGTCGTGCTGGGGTAGAGTTTCAGGGTTTAGGGCAGTGCAGTGGTGTTTGTGTAGTGTCTGCGCATGCGCTGCATCACTAGGCGAAACCTAAAAAGCATTGCACCAAGATGGCTGCCAACACTTCCTGGGTTGACGTGTTGGCAGCCTATTAGGGTGTCGTGGTGGGGTGGTGTTGCAGGGTTTAGGGCAGTGCAGTGGTGTTCGGGCAGTGTAGGGGGTCGTACTGGGGTTGTGTTTCAGTGTTTAGGGCAGTACAGTGGTGTTCGGGCAGAGTAGGGGGTCGTGCTGGGGGTGATATTTTAGGGTTGATGGCAGTGGAGTGGTGTTCGGGCAGTGTAGGGGGTCATTCAGGGATTGGTGTTTCAGGGTTTAGGGCAGTGCAGTGGTGTTCGGGCATTGTAGGGGGTTTTGCAGTGGGTGGTGTTTCAGGGTTTAGTGCAGTGGTGTTCGGGAAGTGTAGGGGGTCTGCTGATGGTGGTGTTTCAGGGTTTAGGGCAGTGCAGTGGTGTTCGGACAGTGTAGGCGGTCTTGCACGAGGTGGTGTTTCAGGGTCTAGGGCAGTCAAGTGGTGTTCGGGCACTGTACGTGGTCATGCTGGGACTGGAGTTTCAGGGTTTAGGGCAGTCAAGTGGTGTTCGGGCAGTGTATGGGGTCTTGCTGGGGGTGGTGTTTCAGGATTTAGGGCAGTGCAGGGGTGTTTGGGCAGTGTAGGGGGTCGTGCTGGAGCTGGTGTTTCAGGGTTTAGGGCAGTGGCGTGGTGTTCGGGCAGTGTAGGGGGTCGTGCTGGGACTGGTGTTTCAGAGTTTAGGGCAGTGCAGTGGTGTTCGGGCAATGTAGGGGGTTGTGCTGGTGCTGGTGTTTCAGGGTTTAGGGCAGTGCAGTGGTGTTTGGGTAGTGTAGGTGGATGTGCTGGGGCTGGTGTTTCAGGGCTTAGGGCTGAGTAGTGGTGTTCGGGCAGTGTAGGGGGTCATGCATGGGGAGGTGGTGTTTCAGGTTTTAGGGCAGTGCAATGGTGTTCTGACAGTGGTAGAGGTCATGCAGGGGGTGGCGTTTCAGGGTACAGGGCAGTGCACTGGTGTTCGGGCAGTGTCGGGGGTCATGCATAGGGGGTGGTGTTTCAGGGTTTAGGGCAGTGCAGTGGTGTTCTGGCAGTGGTTAAGGTCATGCAGGGGTTTGCGTTTCAGGGTTTAGGGCAGTGCACTGTTGTTTGGGCAGTGTAGGGGGTGGTGCTGGGGGTGGTGCTTCAGGGTTTAGGGCAGTGGTGTTCAGGCAGTGTAGGGGGTCTTTCTGAGGGTGGTGTTTCAGGGTTTAGAGCAGTGCAGTGATGTTCGGGCAGTGTAGGGGGTCATGCTAGGGCTGGTATTTCAGGGTTTTGGGCAGTGGAGTGGTGTTCGGACAGTGTAGTGAGTCGTGCTGAGGCTGATGTTTCAGGGTTTAGGACAAAGAAGTGGTGTTCAGGTAGAGTAGGGAGTGGTGCTTGGAGGTGGTGTTTCAGGGTTTAGGGCAGTGCAGTGGTGTTCTGGCACTGGTAGGGGTCGTGCAGGGGTTAGTGTTTCAGGGTGTGGGGCAGCGCACTGCCCAAACAACATTGCACTGCCCTAAACCCTGGAACATCACCCCCCCGCATGACCCCCTACACTGCTCGAACACCACTGCACTGCCTTAAACCCTGAAACAACACCACCCAAAAGACCCCTACACTGACCGAACACCACTGTACTGCCCTAAACCTTGAAACACCATCACCAGCACGACCCCCTACACTGCCCGAACACAACTGCACTGCCTAAACCCTAAAACAACACCCCCAATCACCCCTCCGTTCACAACCCGAACACCACTGCTCTGCCCTAAACCCTAAAACACTACCCCCAGCACGACCCCTACACTACCCGAACACCACTCCTCTGCCCTAAACCCTAAAACACTACCCCCAGCATGACCCCCTACACTACCCGTACTCCACTGCTCTGCCCTAAACCCTAAAACCCTACCGCAGCACGACCCCCTACACTACCCGAAAACCACTGCTCTGCCCTAATCCCTGAAACACTACCCCCAGCACAACCCCCTACACTACCCAAACACCACTGCACTGCCCTAAACCCTTAATCATTATACCCAGCACGACCCCCTATACTACTCAAACACCACTGCACTGCCCTAAACCCTGAAATACTACCCCCCGCACAACCTCCTACACAACCGAAACACGACTGCACTACCCTAAACCCTAATACATGAACCCTACACTACACAAACACCGCTGCACTACCGTAAACCCTAAAACACTACCCCCAGCATGACCCCCTATACTATACAAAAACCACTGCACTATCCTAAACCCTAAAACACATCCCCCTACGCTACACAAACACCACTGCACTACCCTAAACCCTAAAACACTACCCCAGCACGACGCACTGTACTACCCAAACACCACTGCACTAAACCCTAAAACATTACTCCCAGCAGTACCCCTACACTACCCGAACAACACTGCACTACCCTGAACCCTAAAACATTACTCCCAACAGTACCCCTACACTACACAAATACCACTGCACTACCCTAAACCCTAAAACACTACCCCCTACCCTACACAAACACCACTGCACTACCCTAAACCCTAAAACACTACCCCCAGCACGACCTCCTACACTACCCAAATACCACTGCACTGCTCTAAACCCTAAAACACTATAGCCAGCATTACCCCTACACTAACCAAACACCACTGCACTACCCTAAACCCTAAAACATTACCCCCAGCAATACCCCCTAGACTACCCAAACTCCATTACACCAACCTAAACCCTAAAACACTACCCCCAGCACGACCCCCTACATTACCCAAACTCCACTGCACTACCCTAAACCCTAAACCACTACCCCCAGCATGACCCCTACACTACCCAAACACCACTGCACTACCCTAAACCCTAAACCACTACCCAGCACGACCCCCTACACTAACCAAACACCACTCCACTACCCTAAACCCTAAATCTACCTCCAACACGACCCCCTACACTACCCAAACACCACTGCTCTACCCTAAACCATAAATCTACCCCCAGCACGACCCCCTACACTACCCAAACACCACTGCCCTACTCTTAACCCTAAATCTACCCTCAGCACGATCCCCTACACTACCCAAAAACACCTGCACTACCCTAAACCCTTAAAAACTACCCCCAGCATGACATCCTACACTACACCAATTCCGCTGCACTACCCTAAACCCTAAAACACTATCCTAGCATGACCCCCTACACTACTAAACAATACTGCACTACCCTAAACCCTAAAACATTACCCCCAGCACGACCCTCTACTCCACACAAACACAACTGTGCTTCCCTAAACCCTAAAACACTACCCCCAGCATGACCCCTACACTACACAAACACAATTGCACTACTCTAAATCCTGAATCTACCCCAAGCACGACCCCCTACACGACACAAACATCACTGCACTACCCTAAACCCTAAAACACTACCATCAGCACAATCCCCTATACTACACAAACATCACTGCACTACCCTAAACCCTTAATCACTACACCCGGCACAACCTCCTATACTACTCAAACACCACTGCACTGCCCTAAACCCTGAAATACTACCCCCTGCACAACCTCCTACACAACCGAAACACGACTGCACTACCCTAAACCCTAAAACATGAACCCCTACACTACACAAACACCGCTGCACTACCCTAAACCCTAAAACACTACTCCCAGCATGACCCCCTATACTACACAAACATTACTGCACTATCCTAAACCCTAAAACACTTCCCCCTACGCTACACAAACACCACTGCATCACCCTAAACCCTAAAACACTATCCCAGCACGACGCACTGTACTACCCAAACACCACTGCACTAAACTCTAAAACACTACTCCCAGCAGTACCCCTAAACTACCCGAACAACAATGCACTACCCTGAACCGTAAAACACTACGCCCAGCAGTACCTCCTACACTTCCCGAACACCATTGTGCTACCCTAAACCCATAAACACTACCCCCAGCAGTACCCCCTTGTCAGAGGCTGTGTTCCACTTGCACGGGAGCAGAAGGACGTTAGCTCCCAATGCCCCTTCTAGGTGTTCCCACAAGCGCTATTTCGTTTGTCGCGCAATGCTGAAACCCCAGAGGGGGAAAGGGGAATTGGACAGAGAAGAGACTGCTCACACCGTCTGCTTCTTGCTTCAGCGTCAGGCTTCTGCTGTTGGTTCTTTCTTGTAATAGGTATTGCTGCAAAAAATGCGTTAATTACTTTACTGCTGGAACTCCTCCTAAACCCCTCCCACTACTTGCCCTCTGTAACTCTACCTACCCTGATGTGGTGTGAACTTGCTCCTCTTCTTATTTTGGGTTGTGTGATTCTTGACCCTGGTTTCTCTGTAACGACATATTGGGGTTAATACTATTCTCAAAACTATTGCCCCTAGTCTTCTGGATAAGTGTATACTACCGGCTCTATTCCTCACCTCCTGGGCCAAGTTGGTCTTATATTGGTTTGTCTTTTCTTTAGGTTGTTGGAATCTTCTTATCAGTGTTGTCCTGACTTAGCATCACCTTCTCTTTTAATGGTTGGCTATCCGCTAGTGTTTAGCCCTAGCCTACCTAAATTGTTAACATGTAACTCCTTCTGGCTGGTATTGCACTTGCCCAATACTCTGGTCTCTTCACACTAAGATAATTGTACTTCCTTTTAATTGATAATAGCAAACATTTTAAAACTCAAGCGTCTTCTTGAAAATGTGGTCTGAGCACTCGCTAGTACATTGCTGGAGAATTAATTCGGAACAGTCTTACTGTAGTCTGAAGCTTCTCTGCTAGAAGCCGAAGTATCTCTGAAAACTGCGTTGGCCTTCGAAGTTCAAATTGCTGAGGAATTTTCTAGTGCGTACTGTCCTCCTCACGGTTCAGGTGAAGTGCGCCTCAGTTCGCGCTTGACACCTGCTCGACAATGATTGCACCGCAGAACTAGAACGCGCCACGTAGTTTCCTTCCGCGGTTAATTGGACCGCCATCTTGGAAACTGCCTGTGACTCTTTTCTCGGTTCTGTGTCTCAGCTTACGCCTTAAAGCTAAAACGCTCACAGAGAGTCTTGACTTGGGCTTCTTGTTGGTAATCCTGACAGTACCCTCCCTCAAAGTAGCTCCTCTCGGCTTGGGTTTGTCTGGAAATTTCTTATGAAACTCATCTATTAATCTTGGAGCATGTACATCTGTGGACAACTCCCACGATCTTTCTTCGGGTCCAAAACCCTTCCAGTCCAGAAGGTAATACAAGTGTCCTCTCCGAATCTTGGCGTCTAACACTTGCTTCACTTCAAACTCCTCTCCTTGTTCGGTCTGAATTGGCTTAGGTGGTTGATTTAAGCGCACCTCATTTGATGCCTTTTTTAATAAGGAAATATGAAACACTGGATGAACAGATAATCCTGTTGGTAGCTTCAATCGATAAGTCAAGGCACTCTGCTTTTTCTCAATGGAATATGGGCCGATAAACCTAGGTTGAAACTTCCTATTTCCTTTTAATCTTAGATTCTTAGTGTTCAACCAAACCTTATCACCCTCTCGTAACTCTGGTTCCTTTCTTCTCTTTTTGTCTGCATAATGCTTGTAATTTTCCTTAGCTATGGTTAAATTTTTAATGGCTGAACTATGTACCCTAGTCATGTGTTCCACTAAGTCTGTAACTGCTGGGACATCTGCTTCTTGAAAATTTAAAGATTGGTTGGGATGTCTACCTGTGTTCAGATAAAAAGGTGAATAGCCTGTGGATACATTTTTTGCATTATTATGTGCGAACTCAGCCGCCCACAAATATTCTGGCCATTCCCCTTCTTGTTCTAACAGACATAATCTAAGGTATTGTTCCAGTTCTTGATTTGCTCTCTCAGTTTGGCCATCTGTTTCTGGGTGGTAACTAGTGGTGTACCTAGATTCGATGTTCAACCTCTCAGTGAATGATTTCCAAAAATGGGAAAGAAATTGGGACCCTCTGTCTGAGATTAAAACTTTGGGTATCCCATGAGCTCGAACTATATTCTGACTGAATACTTGAGCTAGTGTCTTGGCAGTGGGTATTCCCTTCAAAGGTATAAAATGTGCCATTTTAGAAAAGGAATCTACACAAACTAGTATTGTATCAAAACCTTGACTAGAGGGTAATTCTACAATCAGGTCTAAGGTGACTGTGTGCCATGGATAAGGTGGAGTAGGCAAAGGCTGCAAATACCCTTGTGGAGCTCGTCTCTCCGGTTTTCCCCTTGCGCAAGTCTCACATGTGGCTACATATTGATGTATATCCTTGATCATATTTGGCCACCAGAATCTTCTTCGGATCAGATCTTCGGTCTTCGATATTCCTTTGTGACCTGCTAGTACATTATCGTGACATTCCTGTAAGGCCTTTTGTTGCATCTCCAGGGTGGGCAGATATAGGGCTCCCTTGTGATACAGTAACCCCTCTTTTACTTCTCGATTGGAATCTTCTTTTAACCATTCTGCTACTTCCTCTGAGGTCATTACCTTCTGATTTTCTCCTTCAGGGAATTCTTTTAAGACCGCACCAATCACCCGTTCTGCAGGTATTATTTCTTGACTCGGGATCTCCTCGGAATTTTCTTCTGAACCCAATCTTGATAAGGCATCTGCCTTACCATTTTGTGATCCAGGCCGATAAGTGATGATGAAATCGTAGTCTGCGAAATATAGGGACCATCGCAATTGCCTGGGAGTTAACGTTCTGGCAGATTTTAAAAACTTCAAATTCCGATGATCCGTATAGACAGTGACTACATGTCTGGCGCCCATCAAGTAGTGCCTCCAATCCTTAAAGGCGTCTTTTATTGCCAATAGTTCCTTTTCCGTGATGGTATAGTTAACCTCAGCCGAGGTCAACTTTCGTGATCGAAAAGCCACTGGATGCAATTGCCCTGTTGTCTTGTGTCTTTGTGATAGTACCCCTCCTAAGGCAAAGTTAGAAGCATCTGTTTCTACATAGAATGGTTCGGAAGGATCTGGATGAAGCAGGATTGGTGCAGATGTGAAGTCTTTTTTCAATAGCATGAATGCTTCCTCTGCCTCCTTTGACCACTCAAAACTCACCCCCTTCTTTAACATCTTGGTTATTGGAATCAATTTCTTAGAGAAGTCTTGAATGAATCTTCGATAGAAGTTGGCAAAACCGATGAAACTTTGTATCTCCTTCACCGATTTCGGGGATTCCCAATCCATTACTGCCCTTATCTTGTTTTCATCCATGGTGATTCCTTCAGGGGAGAGCACAAAGCCTAGGAATTCCACAGAGGAAACCTGGAAGGCGCATTTCTCCAATTTAACATATAGTTTGTTTTCCCGTAACTTTTGCAGCACCTTTTTCACCTGCTCTTCGTGCTCCTCCACCGAGTTTGAATAGACCAATATATCATCCAAGTACACTATGACTGTTTGATCTATGAACTCCTTTAACACATCATTTATGAAGTGTTGGAATGCTGCAGGAGCATTACACAGTCCATAGGGCATCACTTGGTATTCATATAGTCCATGCTTTGTTCGGAAGGCGGTTTTCCACTCATCACCTTTTCGTATACGCACTAGGTGATAAGCCCCCCTTAAATCCAATTTGGTATAGACTTGTGCTCCCTTTACTTGATCCAATAGGACAGAGATTAAAGGTAAGGGGTACCTGTTCTTCACGGTGATCCGATTGATGGCTCGATAGTCTATACAAGTTCTCAATTCCCCATTCTTTTTGGGGATGAAAAAAAGTGGTGAAGAGACTGGGGACTGAGATGGTCGTATGAACCCATTTTCGAGATATTTTTCCAAGTATTCCTTCAGGTGAGCGTCCTCTCGCTCAGTTAGAGCATAAATTCTACTGCACGGAAGGTTTGTGCCAGGCTCCAATTCGATTTTACAATCGTAGTCCCTATGTGGAGGGAGTCTGTCGGCTTCTACCTCACTAAAGACATCTTGGAATTCAGAATACTCCTCAGGCAATTCGGTAGTTGTAACAACACAGATCGTTGCTTCTTTCTCGCTCAAAAATGACGCAGGAGAATTCGTGGATTCGCCCGAACATTTCTTATAACAATTCTCCTCACAATATTTTGATCTTAGTACTACGGTTCGGGCCCCCCAATCTATTGCCGGATTATGCTCGGTGAGCCATGGCAAGCCTAAGATTAACTGAAACTGTGGAGCATCAATCAAATTAAACTGCAAAGTTTCCAGGTGACCTTCGTCTGACTCCAATTCTACGGGTTCTGTATGACTCACTATGGGGCCAGATGAAAGGTTGGTACCATCTACTGCGCGAACTGCTTCACTGCGCTCCTTCCTGATGGCTCTCAACCCGATTCCTTCGGCAAACTTCAAATCGCAAAAATTGCCAGTAGCTCCTGAGTCCAACATCACGGCTACTTGAGTTAAAGTCTTCTCTTGGAATCGCATGGTCATCATAATAATTAAATGTGGGGATGCAGACTGTAAGGTATTGGCCAAAGTATGTGCCTCTGGAGTTGTTTCTTCTCTCGCAACCACCCGTCCAACTCCATTTACTGGTGGTGCAAGGCGTTTTCCGCCGGTGATTGCTTAGGTTTCTTAAGACAGTTCCGAACAAAGTGCCCGCTGCCTCCACAATAAAGACACAGTTTATTATTTCTTCTTCGTTCCTTTTCCTCTTTTGTGAGGGGACCTCGAATGGTTCCAATTTGCATTGGTTCTCCTCCCCGACCCGAATCTGCTTCCTTCCCACCTTCCATTTTGACTCGGTCGAATCTTGGAACACTGGAGCGAAACTCCTTCCTTTTCTCACCTCTTCTCTCATTTTGACGAAAGTCTATTTCCAGTACTAAATCTATGAGTGCCGAAATTTCCGAAGGTCTATTTGGTACTTGAGCCAATGCGTCTTTTAACTCATCTTTTAAGCCTCGGTAGAACACTGCTGCCCTCTTGTTTTCTGGCCACTCCGTCTCCACCACCAGTTTATTGAACTGCGCCAAATAAGAAATTAGGTCACGATTTCCCTGCTTCATTTCCAGCAACTCGTTATCTGTTGCCTGCGTGGCCTTTCGTCTGTCAAATATTCTCAGGAACTCTTTTTTGAATTCATCTAGATTATACAAAATGGAGTCATTTCTGGACACCATGGGCATTGACCACGAAGCTGCATCACCACTTAAGTACGAAAGTATAAATGCCACTTGAGACTGCGCATCTGGGAAAAGTGCGGGGCGGCAAATAAAATGAAGGGTACACTGAGTCAAGAAAACTTGAGCTTTCTGGGGATCCCCATTAAAACGTTCTGGGGGGGCTAAGGGAATTACAGGTGATAAAGAATGAATTACTTGAGTTGTAATTTTAGGTTGAGAGGTTGAAGCATCGCTCGAGTTTCCTTCTTGAGAAGTGGGAAATTTTACACTAGGAGCTGACAGGAAATTATTCATTTTAAAAGTCAAGTCTACGGTTTCCTTTCTAAGCTCACTGTTCTCCTCTCTCACTGATATTAATTCCCTCTGAATTCCTTCTAAAACCTCCCCCAACTTTTTGAGGTCAAGTCCCTCAGCCATTCTGCTCAGGTGCGATTAAAAACGTGGGCACTTCACTCTGTCAGAGGCTGTGTTCCACTTGCACGGGAGCAGAAGGACGTTAGCTCCCAATGCCCCTTCTAGGTGTTCCCACAAGCGCTATTTCGTTTGTCGCGCAATGCTGAAACCCCAGAGGGGGAAAGGGGAATTGGACAGAGAAGAGACTGCTCACACCGTCTGCTTCTTGCTTCAGCGTCAGGCTTCTGCTGTTGGTTCTTTCTTGTAATAGGTATTGCTGCAAAAAATGCGTTAATTACTTTACTGCTGGAACTCCTCCTAAACCCCTCCCACTACTTGCCCTCTGTAACTCTACCTACCCTGATGTGGTGTGAACTTGCTCCTCTTCTTATTTTGGGTTGTGTGATTCTTGACCCTGGTTTCTCTGTAACGACATATTGGGGTTAATACTATTCTCAAAACTATTGCCCCTAGTCTTCTGGATAAGTGTATACTACCGGCTCTATTCCTCACCTCCTGGGCCAAGTTGGTCTTATATTGGTTTGTCTTTTCTTTAGGTTGTTGGAATCTTCTTATCAGTGTTGTCCTGACTTAGCATCACCTTCTCTTTTAATGGTTGGCTATCCGCTAGTGTTTAGCCCTAGCCTACCTAAATTGTTAACATGTAACTCCTTCTGGCTGGTATTGCACTTGCCCAATACTCTGGTCTCTTCACACTAAGGTAATTGTACTTCCTTTTAATTGATAATAGCAAACATTTTAAAACTCAAGCGTCTTCTTGAAAATGTGGTCTGAGCACTCGCTAGTACATTGCTGGAGAATTAATTCGGAACAGTCTTACTGTAGTCTGAAGCTTCTCTGCTAGAAGCCGAAGTATCTCTGAAAACTGCGTTGGCCTTCGAAGTTCAAATTGCTGAGGAATTTTCTAGTGCGTACTGTCCTCCTCACGGTTCAGGTGAAGTGCGCCTCAGTTCGCGCTTGACACCTGCTCGACAATGATTGCACCGCAGAACTAGAACGCGCCACGTAGTTTCCTTCCGCGGTTAATTGGACCGCCATCTTGGAAACTGCCTGTGACTCTTTTCTCGGTTCTGTGTCTCAGCTTACGCCTTAAAGCTAAAACGCTCACAGAGAGTCTTGACTTGGGCTTCTTGTTGGTAATCCTGACACCCCTACACTACCCAAACACTACTGCACTGCCCTAAACCTTGAAACACCACCCTTGCACGACCCCCTACACTGTCCGAACACCACTGCACTGCTGTAAAATGCTGAAACACCACCCCCGCACAACCCTCTACACTGCCCGAACACCACTGCACTGCCCGAATCCCTGAAACACCACCCCTCGCAGCACCCCCTACACTGCCCGAACACCACTGCACTGCCCTAAACCCTGAAACACCACCCCGAGAACGACCCCCTACACTGCCCGAACACCACTGCACTGCCCTAAACCCTGAAATACTACCCCCCCCGCACCACCTCCTACACAACCGAAACACAACTGCACTACCCTAAACCCTAAAACATGAACCCTACACTACACAAACCCCGCTGCATTACCCTAAACCCTAAAACACTACCCCCAGCATGACCCCCTATACTACACAAACACCACTGCACTATCCTAAACCCTAAAACACTTCCCCCTACGCTACACAAACACCACTGCACTACCCTAAACCCTTAAACACTACCCCAGCACGACGCAGTGTACTACCCAAACACCACTGCACTAAACCCTAAAACACTACTCCCAGCAGTACCCCTACACTATTCGAACAACACTGCACTACCCTGAACCCTAAAACACTACCCCCGGCAGAACCCCCTACACTACCCAAACACTACTTCACTGCCCTAAACCTTGAAACACCACCCCCGCACGACCCCCTACACTGTCCAAACACCACTGCACTGCTGTAAAATGCTGAAACACTACCCCCGCTCAACCCTCTACGCTGCCCGAACATCACTGCACTACCCTAATCCCTGAAACACCACCCCTCGCAGCACCCCCTACACTGCCCAAACACCACTGCACTGCCCTAAACCCTGAAACACCACCCCCAGGACGACCCCCTACACTGCCCGAACGCTATTGCACTGCCCTAAACCCTGAAACACCACCCCGAGAACGACCCCCTACACTGCCCGAACACCACTGCACTGCCCTAAACTCTGAAACACCACCCCGAGCTCGACCCCCTACACTGTCTGAACACCACTGCACTGACCTAATCCTTAAAACACCAACCCCAAGCACCACTCCCTACATTACCCGAATAGCACTGCACTGACCTAAAACCTAAAACACTACCCCCAGCATGACCACCTACACTCCCGAACACCACTGCTCTGCCCTAAACCCTACAACACTACCCCCAGCACAACACCCTACACTCCACAAACACCACTTCTCTGCACTAAACCCTAAAACACTACCCCCAGCAAGACCCCCTACACTACCCGAACACCACTGCTCTGCCCTTAACCCTAAACCCTAAAAACTACCACCAGCACTACCCCATACACTACCCGAACTCCACTGCACTGCCCTAAATCCTAAAACACTACCCCCAGCATGACCCCCTACACTACCCGAACACCACTGCACTACCCTAAACCCTAAAACACGACCCCCTACACTACACAAACATCACTGCACTACCCTAAACCCTAAAACACTGCCCCCAGCACGACCTCCTACACTACCCAAACACCAATGCACTGCCCTAAACCCTAAAACACTATAGCCAGCAGTACCCCTACACTAACCAAACTCCACTGCACTACCCTAAACCCTAAAACATTACCCCCAGCAGTACCCCCTAGACTACCCAAACTCCATTACACCAACCTAAACCCTAAAACACTACCCCCAGCACGACCCCTACATTACCCAAACTCCACTGCACTACCCTAAACCCTAAACCACTACCCCCAGCATGACCCCTACACTACCCAAACACCACTGCACTACCCTAAACTCTAAAACACTACCCAAAACCCTAAAACACTACCCAGCACGACCCCCTACACTACCCAAACAATACTACACTACCCTAAACCCTAAATCTACCTCCAGCACGACCCCCTACACTACCCAAACGCCACTGCTCTACCCTAAACCATAAATCTACCACCAGCACGACCCCCTACACTACCCAAACAAGACTGCCCTACCCTTAACCCTAAATCTACCCTCAGCACGACCCCCTACACTACCCAAACACCAATGCACTACCCTAAACCCTTAAAAACTACCCCCAGCATGACCTCCTACACTACACCAGTTCCGCTGCACTACCCTAAACCCTAAAATACTATCCCAGCACGACCCCCTACACTACTAAACAATACTGCACTACCCTAAACCCTAAAACATTATGCCCAGCACGACCCTCTACTCCACACAAACACAAATGGGCTTCCCTAAACCCTAAAACACCACCCCCAGAATGACCCCCTACACGACACAAACATCACTGCACTATCCTAAACCCTAAAACACTACCACCAGCACAATCCCCTATACTACACAAACATCACTGCACTGCCCTAAACCCTTAATTACTACACCCAGCACAACCCCCTATACTACTCAAACACCACTGCACTGCCCTAAACCCTGAAATACTACCCCCCGCACAACCTCCTACACAACCAAAACACGACTGCACTACCCTAAACCCTAAAACATGAACCCTACACTACACAAACAACGCTGGACTACCCTACACCCTAAAACACTACTCCCAGCATGACCCTCTATACTACACAAACACCACTGTATTATCCTAAACCCTAAAACACTTCCCCTACGCTACACAAACACCACTGCACTACCCTAAACCCTAAAACACTACCCCAGCACGACGCACTGTACTACCCAAACACCACTGCACTAATCCCTAAAACACTACTCCCAGCAGTACCCCTACACTACCCGAACAACACTGCACTACCCTGAAGCCTAAAACACTACGCCCAGCAGTACCTCCTACACTTCCCGAACACCATTGTGCTACCCTAAACCCATAAACACTACCCCCAGCAGTACCCCTACACTACCCAAACACTACTGCACTGCCCTAAACCTTGAAACACCACCCCCGCACGACCCCATACACTGTCCGAACACCACTGCACTGCTGTAAAACGCTGAAACACCACCCCCGCACAACCCTCTACACTGCCCGAACACCACTGCATTGCCCTAATCCCTGAAACACCACCCCTCGCAGCACTTCCTACACTGCCCGAACACCACTGCACTGCCCTAAACCCTGAAACACCACCCCAGGACGACCCCCTACACTGCCCGAACACTATTGCACTGCCCTAAACCCTAAATCTACCTCCAGCACGACCCCCTACACTACCCAAACACCACTGCTCTACCCTAAACCATAAATCTACCACCAGCACGACCCCCTACACTACCCAAACAAGACTGCCCTACCCTTAACCCTAAATCTACCCTCAGCACGACCCCCTACACTACCCAAACACCAATGCACTACCCTAAACCCTTAAAAACTACCCCCAGCATGACCTCCTACACTACACCAGTTCCGCTGCACTACCCTAAACCCTAAAACACTATCCCAGCACAACCCCCTACACTACTAAACAATACTGCACTACCCCAAACCCTAAAACATTATGCCCAGCACTCCACACAAACACAAATGGGCTTCCCTAAACCCTAAAACACTACCCCCAGAATGACCCCTACACTACACGAACACCATTGCACTACTCTAAATCCTGAATCTACCCCAAGCATGACCCCCTACACGACACAAACATCACTGCACTACCCTAAACCCTAAAACACTACCACCAGCACAATCTCATATACTACACAAACATCACTGCACTACCCTAAACCCTTAATCACTACACCCAGCACAACCCCCTATACTACTCAAACACCACTGCACTGCCCTAAACCCTGAAATACTACCCCCCGCACAACCTCCTACACAACCAAAACACGACTGCACTACCCTAAACCCTAAAACATGAACCCTACACTACACAAAAACCGCTGGACTACCCTACACCCTAAAACACTACTCCCAGCATGACCCCCTTTACTACACAAACACCACTGCATTATCCTAAACCCTAAAACACTTCCCCTACGCTACACAAACACCACTGCACTACCCTAAACCCTAAAACACTACCCCAGCACGACGCACTGTACTACCCAAACACCACTGCACTAATCCCTAAAACACTACTCCCAGCAGTACCCCTACACTACCCGAACAACACTGCACTACCCTGAAGCCGAAAACACTACGCCCAGCAGTACCTCCTACACTTCCCGAACACCATTGTGCTACCCTAAACCCATAAACACTACCCCCAGCAGTACCCCCTACACTACCCAAACACTACTGCACTGCCCTAAACCTTGAAACACCACCCCCGCACGACCCCATACACTGTCCGAACACCACTGCACTGCTGTAAAACGCTGAAACACCACCCCCGCACAACCCTCTACACTGCCCGAACACCACTGCACTGCCCTAATCCCTGAAACACCACCCCTCGCAGCACTTCCTACACTGCCCGAACACCACTGCACTGCCCTAAACCCTGAAACACCACCCCAGGACGACCCCCTACACTGCCCGAACACTATTGCACTGCCCTAAACCCTGAAACATTACCACCAGCACGACCCCCTACACTACCCAAACACCACTGCACTGCCCTAAACCCTTAATCACTACACCCAGTATGACCCCCTATACTACTCAAACACCACTGCACTGCCCTAAACCCAGAAATACTACCCCCCGCACCACCTCCTACACAACCGAAACACGACTGCACTACTCTAAACCCTAAAACATGAACCCTACACTACACAAACACCGCTGCACTACCCTAAAACACTACCCGCAGCATGACCCCCTATACTACACAAACACCACTGCACTATCCTAAACCCTAAAACACTTCCCCCTACGCTACACAAACACCACTGCACTACCCTAAACCCTAAAACACTACCCCAGCACGACGCACTGTACTACCCAAACACCACTGCACTAAACCCTAAAACACTATTCCCAGCAGTACCCCTACACTATCCGAACAACACTGCACTACCCTGAACCCTAAAACACTACGCCCAGCAGTACCTCCTACACTTCCCGAACACCATTGTGCTACCCTAAACCCATAAACACTACCCCCGGCAGTACCCTCTACACTACCCAAACACTACTGCACTGACCTAAACCTTGAAACACCACCCCCGCATGACCCCCTACACTGTCCAAACACCACTGCACTGCTGTAAAACGCTGAAACACCACCCCCGCTCAACCCTCTACACTGCCGAACATCACAGCACTGCCCTAATCCCTGAAACACCACCCCTCGCAGCACCCCCTACACTGCCCAAACACCACTGCACTGCCCTAAACCCTGAAACACCACCCACAGGACGACCCCCTACACTGCCCGAACACTATTGCACTGCCCTAAACCCTGAAACACCACCCGAGCACGACCCCCTACACTGTCTGAACACCACTGCACTGCCCTAATCCTTAAAACACCACCCCCCAAGCACTACTCCCTACATTATCCGAACAGCACTGCACTGACCTAAACCCTGAAACACCACCCCCAGGACGACCCCCTACACTGCCCGAACACCACTGCACTGCCCTAAACTCTGAAACACCACCCCAAGCACGACCCTCTACACTGTCTGAACACCACTGCACTGCCCTAATCCTTAAAACACCACCCCCAAGCACCACTCCCTACATCACCCGAACAGCACTGCACTGACCTAAAACCTAAAACACCACCCCCAGCATGACCACCTATACTACATAAACACCACTGCACTATCCTAAACCCTAAAACACTTCCCCCTACGCTACACAAACACCACTGCACTACCCTAAACCCTAAAACACTACCCCCAGCATGACCCCCTATACTACATAAACACCACTGCACTATCCTAAACCCTAAAACACTTCCCCCTACGCTACACAAACACCACTGCACTACCCTAAACCCTAAAACACTACCCCCAGCATGACCCCCTATACTACATAAACACCACTGCACTATCCTAAACCCTAAACACTTCCCCCTACGCTACACAAACACCACTGCACTACCCTAAACCCTAAAACACTACCCCAGCATGACGCACTGTACTACCCAAACACCACTGCACTAAACCCTAAAACACTACTCCCAGCAGTACCCCTTCACTACCCGAACAACACTGCACTACCCTGAACCCTAAAACACTACGCCCAGCAGTACCTCCTACACTTCCCGAACACCATTGTGCTACCCTAAACCCATAAACACTACCCTCGGCAGTACCCCCTACACTACCCAAACACTACTGCACTGCCTGAAACCTTGAAACACCACCCCCGCACGACCCCTTACACTGTCCGAACACCACTGCACTGCTGTAAAACGCTGAAACACCACCCCCGCTCAACCCTCTACACTGCCCGAACACCACTGCACTGCCCTAAACCCTGAAACACCACCCCGAGCATGACCCCTTACACTTCCCGAACACCACTGCACTGCCCTAAACTCTGAAACACCACCCTGAGCACGACCCCCTACACTGCCTGAACACCACTGCACTGCCCTAATCCTTAAAACACCACCCCAAGCACCACTCCCTACATTACCCGAACACCACTGCTCTGCCCTAAACCCTACAACACTACCCCCAGCACAACCCCCTACACTCCACAAACGCCACTGCTCTGCACTAAACCCTAAAACACTACCCCCAGCAAGACCCCCTACACTACCCGAACACCACTGCTCTGCCCTTAACCCTAAACCCTAAAAACTACCACCAGCACTACCCCATACACTACCCGAACTCCACTGCACTGCCCTAAATCCTAAAACACTACCACCTACACTGCACAAACACCGCTGCACTACCCTAAATCTTAAAACACTACCTCACCACGACCACCTACACCAAACAAATACCACTGCACTGCCCTAAACCCTAAAACACTAACCCCTGCACTACAAAAACACCACTGCACTACCCTAAACCCTAAAACACTGCCCCCAGCACGACCTCCTACACTACCCAAACACCACTGCACTGCCCTAAACCCTAAAACACTATAGCCAGCAGTACCCCTACACTAACCAAACACCACTGCACTACCCTAAACCCTAAAACATTACCCCCAGCAGTACCCCCTAGACTACCCAAACTCCATTACACCAACCTAAACACTAAAACACTACCCCCAGCACGACCCCCTACATTACCCAAACTCCACTGCACTACCCTAAACCCTAAACCACTACCCCCAGCATGACCCCTACACTACCCAAACACCACTGCACTGCCCTAAACCCTAAAACACTATAGCCAGCAGTACCCCTACACTAACCAAACACCACTGCACTACCCTAAACCCTAAAACATTACCCCCAGCAGTACCCCCTAGACTACCCAAACTCCATTACACCAACCTAAACACTAAAACACTACCCCCAGCACGACCCCCTACATTACCCAAACTCCACTGCACTACCCTAAACCCTAAATCTACCTCCAGCATGACCCCGAACACTCCCCAAACACCACTGCTCTACCCTAAACCATAAATCTACCCCCAGCACGACCCCCTACACTACCCAAACATCACTGCCCTACCCTTAACCCTAAATCTACCCTCAGCACGACCCCTTACACTACCCAAACACCACTGCACTGCACTACCCTAAACCCTTAAAAACTCCCCCCCAGCATGACCTCCTACACTACACCAATTCCGCTGCACTACCCTAAACCCTAAAACACTATCCCAGCATGACCCCCTACACTACTAAACAATACTGCACTATCCTAAACCCTAAAACATTATGCCCAGCACGACCCTCTACTCCACACAAACACAACTGGGCTTCCCTAAACCCTAAAACACTACCCCCAGCATGACCCCTACACTACACGAACACTATTGCACTACTCTAAATCCTGAATCTACCCGAAGCACGACCCCCTACACGACAAAAATATCACTGCACTATCCTAAACCCTAAAACACTACCACCAGCACAATCCCCTATACTACACAAACATCACTGCACTACCCTAAACCCTTAATCACTACACCCAGCACAACCCCTATGTGAGAAGTTGGCCTGGTATATGCTGTTCACTAGTTCTAGTGACCACCTTGTACCATGCCAAGCAACCCTTATGGTGTGGTTGTAAGTCAACCTTTTCGGACTAGCTGCCCTAGTGGTAGCGTAGGCTAAGCAGTCTTTGAGGCTAAACTCGTGAAGCGTGTTAAGCCAGCTGTTTTACCAAATGCAACCCCCTTTTATACCAATGAAAGGACACCACACAGATATATATTCAAAATATATATGTATTTATTTCTCAAAGTAACCCCTAGTCTCTTTATGAGCACAGGAGCACAAATCGTCAAACAAGATTATCACAGAATACACAGAAGTTGCACATTATATGGATAGGCCCTGGTGGCCACTCAAACCATATACTAAAATAGTGGTATAAGTACCACGAACAGAAAAGGGAAAAGGCCTAGGGCCTCTAGAATCGCTGGGCCTACAAGGAGCTAACGTCAGTTAGTGACCAGGAGGTCCACGGGTGGCGTGTGCAGAGCAAATAGTCACACGCGTGCTCCCATAGGTTTCAATGGGTGCGTAAAAAGTACAAAGTTACTGCAAAGGAGATCTTCCGGGTTGACTAGGAACTTAAGATTTGGAACACAGGCACTAGAGATGTAATACTACACTTGGGCACAGGTGTGCCAGCTTTACCTCACCCACAGGAAGCGGGTGCATAGGCCTCAAAGTGCGTCGGGTTTCTTCTATCTGTTCCGTTGAGCCTGGGACAAAGATGCTGCAGGCGGTCGGTCCGGTAGGGATGCGGTGGATCCAAGAGTGGATCGGAGATGTTGAAGACCTGTAAGCAGAGGGGACAGTGTTCACAGTCACTAGCCAGTGACCAGCGTGGCACCAGGTGGGTACCAGGCGATGTCGGGTGCAAACAGGTGATGAGGGGTAGCTTGTCTCCGCAGCCACGTGGTCCCTGAAGGTCGACGACGTCCAGGAGTCGGCTCACGAGCTGTCCCACGCAGGCTCTCGCTGTCGGCGGTGTCGGCGACTTGATCGAAGCAAACAAGCCTTGGCAAAAGCAATTGTAGGAGGATTCGGAAATCAGCTGTTGGTTCTGACCAGCAAGGTCAGAGGGATCGCTCCTTTGGAGGGGAGCAAGGGCCAGTCTGGAGCAACCAGACCAGCGGTGTTTGTCGTAGATTTCGTCGCCAAGATGGCCACTAGCCAGCGGGCCAGCAACCGGTTAGGCGCGTCGAGTGGCAAAATGCAGAAGGGCCCCACGCAGATCGTGGAGATGCTGGAGGGCTCACCTTTGGTGCAGATGCTGCTCGAGGGTTGGGCTTCTCAGGACCCAAAGCACAACTTGGAGGGAGCCTCGGTTGTTGCACTGGTCAGCTTGTCGTAGTCGTTTCAAGATGGCTGGCTCCACGTGTCTCGGTGCCTCCACGGGTCTCCTCTTTGCAGGGACTGTGGATCGGGCGGTGAGAGGTCTGGAGGTCCAGGTCTTGTCAGTCTCTGGGCTCGGGCTCCGGCGGGAGGCGGCGGCAAAGCAGACGTTGATTCGCTGGATGGTGCTTGCGTTAGCAAGGTGGTCACTCCCTGACCACAGGGGAGATTGGCTTCAGTCCTCTGTGCGGCAGAGCGTCGAAGTTCCCGTCTTCTTCTTAGTTTCAAGTTGATTCCAGGATGTCTAAAGTCTTAGGACACAGCTCCTACCTTTATTCGGATTCTAGGGGCCGGACTACCTGCTAGGTCCCTCCCTATGGGTGGGACCAGGAAGGGGGGTGGTTACACCCCCAATCCTTTGTCCAGCTCGCCCCAGGCCCGGGACTGGTGTGCCCCAGGACCGGTTTGAACTGGCATATGCCCCGAGGCTCCTTGTGAGCCACAGGCATGTCTGGTTTCTTTCAAGCCCTACCTGACCAATACACAAAATCCTGTCTGGGGTGGTGCATGCACCTCCCCTGGCAGGAAACCCTTTGTCCACACCTCCCAAGCTGGAAGGACTCCCAGCAGCAGGAGGGCAGACTTGTGTCTGTGGTGGCAGCATCCATTTTGTGGAGCTGAGGCTATGTCTGATTTTACCCGGGTTTCAGGCACTGTACATGTCGTGTCCCTCTAGAAGGGTGGAATGCTAACCCCGTCGCCAGAATTGGCGAGGGGTTAGTATTCCAATTCGTATGACACCTTACTCGACATGTTTTGATAAAGCCAAACCAAAGATAGCATTTAACCGCGAGGTTCATAATGCACTTAAGAGTATATGGTATGACGATATCTGGAAACAGTAGAAGGAAGTTGTTCCGACCACTGCAGACAGGCTCAGCTCATGCCAGAGCACCATCTCACATGGAACCAAGCACTCTGCCTTCAGGATTGTTAAGGCCTGCCATAGGAGTGACTTATAGGTTACCAGGTGTCCCATTTAAGTTTAGGTATAGGTATACTACACCTAAGTAAGAGGTGATTACACCAACTTACCCCAGCTGAGTGATCAGCCAGTTGTGTCAGATTGTTAGGCCAAGCCTGGGGTGGCATAATACATGCTTCAGCCCCTGGCAGGCCTTGGATACACCAATGCCCTGGGTACCTAGTGTACACTGGTACAGGGGCTGACAGGGTGATCCAACCAATTGGGTATGTACCTAGGGTACATGGAGTCCATTTTACAGAGAGAGCAGATAGCCTGAGAGCCTGAATGGCAGGATCTCAGGCCAACTAAGTCGAAAAACCAGCTAGACACTAGGCAAACATTTGGGGGTAACCATAGTCAGATATCCACCTTCCTACACAACCCCCCCCCAAACGAAGGGAGATAAGGCTGACCTTGACCAGGTAAGCCTATATTGCCCAAGTGGCCATATAAGGAGGAACCAGCACTGGCATGGTTACCCCCTGTCTCATGGTCCACTAAGCAATCCCTCACCCTAAGGGTATCAGAGGGTCTCCACCATAGGGAATCTCTACCTGTGGTGTGTCTTGGCAAAGTAAAAGGCTGGTGTTGAGATGGAGTACTGAAGTGAGTGTCCTCAAAGTGAGGCCTCAGCTTCCTCCAATCATCCTCCACCATGGATGCCTTTCTTTCTTTAACTGAGTTGCACTGTGCTCTCAGGGTCAGCCTCTGGCTACCTAAAGCTGGAGGCTGGGTCCCTTTTGTGGGCTTACTGGAGGGACAGGTCAGGTTTGGGGCCCTAAGGTCCCATGTTTGCCTGTGCCCAACAGAATCCCCCTGGGGGAGGTCCCTAACTACCTGTAAAGGAGATCCCTCAGGAATGTTTTTACCCATCACCTGACTAGGGCTACTAGCCAGGCAATCCTCATTCTTTTGATGGGGGGGTTCTTGTGGACAGGGGCCCTCTGGGGGTCCACTGGCCTCCCTGACCTCTGCAGCCCTGGGCTGACTGAGGCAGGGTAGAGAGAGGCAGGCTACCTGCACCAGACTGGATCCCACCTTGGAAGGGGCCACTGACATCAGAGGCTCTGCCAGGCCAGGCCTGGCTACCTCTGGGGCAGTTCCTTCACAAGGGGTGAGGTCAGATCCCTGAGGAGGCTGACCTTTTCCTAATGTCTGGGGAGAGGGAGACTTTTCTTCCTCCCCACTACTCTCAGTTTGTGTGGAGTGATCCATTGTTTCAGGCTTCACTACACCTATGTCAGTCTGAGTATAGGCTGAGACCATTACAGCCTTGCCAACCTTTTCAGGGGGGCACTCAGTTTGTGTTTGAGCTGTGACTGTCACAGCTCTGCCAGTCCCTACAGGGAAGTCTGTCTGTGCCTGGGCTGTGGCTACCACTGCCCTTCCAACCTTTTCAGGGAGGAAATCTATTTGGACAGGGGTTGTGAATGGCACAACCCCCCTACCCTTTTGTGAAAGGCCTACCATTTTAGAATGGGTGTCTTGTTCAACTCCAGCCCAAGCTGAGAGTTCTAAGTCATTCCCCAGTAAGCAGTCTACAGGCAAGGTTGGGGACACTGCTACCCTTTTAGGGCCAGTGACCCCTCCCCAGCTGAGACATACCTCTGCCATGGGATGACTGTTCTGTTTGCCATCAATGTTAGTCACCTGGTAGGAGAAACCGGGCAAAAGCTGCTCAGAGGGAACTAGCCAATGGGCCACCATTGTGATGCTAGCCCCAGTGTCTCTGTAGGCCTCAGCTTTTGTACCATTGATGTAGGGCTCCTGTCTGTACCTACCCAAAGTGTTGGGACAGGCAGTGAAGTTGGCAAACCCCATGCCACCATCACAGACAAGAGTGGTTGCTGTAGGGGAATTGGCTAAGCCAGGGTCCCCCTGTGTTCCCCAAGTAAACCCACCCAGATTTCTGGGGGCACTCCCACCACCTGGGGGATTACTGCTGACAGTAATAGGTGGTGTGACAGGAGTAATTGGAGGAACAGTTTTGTTTTTAGCCCTTGGGCAACCGCTGTCAGTTTTCCAATGCCCAGGAGTTTTACACTCATGGCAGTAGGGCTTTTTAGCTGTGGTAGAGGAGGGAGCTTGGGACCCACCACCCTGTGTGGAGTTTTGGGGCCCTGAGGAAGGTTTCTCTTTTTCTTTATCCCCACCCTTCTCTTGAGGCTTGGTGGTATCTTTCTTTTGGTCACCACCCTGGTTTTTAGGCCTGATCCTGGTCCTGACCCATTTATCTGCCCTCTTTCCCAATTCTTGGGGAGAGGTCAAATCTGAGTCTACCAGGTGTTGATGGAGAAGCTGGTTTTGACAATTACTTAAAATCTGCTCTCTCATCATCAAATTGTACAATCCTGTATAATCAGACACCTTACTTCCCAGCAACCAACCCTCCAAAGCCTTAGTGGCACATTCCACATATTCAGACCAGTCCTGAGTCTGTGTCTTCTGGGTGTCTCTGAACATTAACCTGTACTGTTCAGTGGTTAAGCCTAACCCATCAACTAGGACACTCTTCAGGACTCTGTAATTTCTGACATCCTCTTCTCTAACAGTGAGGAGTCTATCTCTGCCTCTCCCCTCAAAGGAGAGCCATAAGATTGCTGCCCACTGGTCTTCAGGAACCTGCTGCACTTTGCAGGCTCTCTCAAGAGCAGTCATCCATTTGTGGATGTCATCCCCACTTTTGTAGGGGGGCACAATCTTGGACAGGTTCCTATTGTCAAAGACCCTATCTTTGTCCCTAGGGACATTGCTGCCACCAGTGGGTATAGACCCACTCTCTCTATGCTGCCTAGCCTTGCTCAGTTTTTCTTCCATCAGGGCTACTTCTAGCTCCTGCTTCCTGATCCTCAGCTGGGCTTCCTGCATTCTGGCCTCATGTTCCCTCCTCTGAGGGGTGGTCATCCTTCTCCTGGAGTGACCTTGAGAGCCTCTAGAGCCATGGGAAGCATTGGAGTCACCTGAGCGATTCCTTTGCCTTCCCAGCCCTGTGTTAAGTCCACTGGGGAGATCCAGTGGGTTGAACCCACTGTCAGTCCCCAATAGCCTTGGTTTAGCTGGGCCAAGTATAACACTTGGCACTGGGCTAGTTCTCCCTTCATCCTCACTACTGTCAGTATCCTTTTCACTCTCATCCTCTGTGGTAGGCATCCCATCTAAGGGGTGACTATTGGGAAGGGGTACTTCAGTGGCATCTTTAGAAGGGGGGCCTCCTGTTCCTGTCCCTAAGGGGGCTAACTGGGAAGCTTTCTTGAGTGCTCTCTGATTCTCATCATTCTGTAAGAGCTCTCTGAGCTCAGCAGAGTTTGGGTTCTTGGGCTGTTTAAGGCCTCTAAGAGTTGCCAAATGCCTGAGCTCATTCTGATTAAGGGTAGCAAAGCTGGATGGTGCCCTCTGGGGGTCACTCTCAACAGAGATGGGTACAGTGGACCCCTCTGCCCCGGCCATTGCTCTTAAGTGTGGGTGGATGTGTTGCAATCTACCTACACTTGGGTTTACCTACTAAACCTATCTAGTAGTTGTAGTCAGGGTGTGCTACTCCCTTTGCTCTACAACAACTAAGTTCAGTAGAACTTATGTATATCTAATCTTGTTTTATATGTACCTACAGGTACCTATGTGATCTTTCAATTGGTAACCAAGAGATTACAATGGTAAAACACAGCAAGCTCAAATCCAACCGCTGCTCACCAATGTGAGAAGTTGGCCTGGTATATGCTGTTCACTAGTTCTAGTGACCACCTTGTACCATGCCAAGCAACCCTTATGGTGTGGTTGTAAGTCAACCTTTTCGGACTAGCTGCCCTAGTGGTAGCGTAGGCTAAGCAGTCTTTGAGGCTAAACTCGTGAAGCGTGTTAAGCCAGCTGTTTTACCAAATGCAACCCCCTTTTATACCAATGAAAGGACACCACACAGATATATATTCAAAATATATATGTATTTATTTCTCAAAGTAACCCCTAGTCTCTTTATGAGCACAGGAGCACAAATCGTCAAACAAGATTATCACAGAATACACAGAAGTTGCACATTATATGGATAGGCCCTGGTGGCCACTCAAACCATATACTAAAATAGTGGTATAAGTACCACGAACAGAAAAGGGAAAAGGCCTAGGGCCTCTAGAATCGCTGGGCCTACAAGGAGCTAACGTCAGTTAGTGACCAGGAGGTCCACGGGTGGCGTGTGCAGAGCAAATAGTCACACGCGTGCTCCCATAGGTTTCAATGGGTGCGTAAAAAGTACAAAGTTACTGCAAAGGAGATCTTCCGGGTTGACTAGGAACTTAAGATTTGGAACACAGGCACTAGAGATGTAATACTACACTTGGGCACAGGTGTGCCAGCTTTACCTCACCCACAGGAAGCGGGTGCATAGGCCTCAAAGTGCGTCGGGTTTCTTCTATCTGTTCCGTTGAGCCTGGGACAAAGATGCTGCAGGCGGTCGGTCCGGTAGGGATGCGGTGGATCCAAGAGTGGATCGGAGATGTTGAAGACCTGTAAGCAGAGGGGACAGTGTTCACAGTCACTAGCCAGTGACCAGCGTGGCACCAGGTGGGTACCAGGCGATGTCGGGTGCAAACAGGTGATGAGGGGTAGCTTGTCTCCGCAGCCACGAGGTCCCTGAAGGTCGACGACGTCCAGGAGTCGGCTCACGAGCTGTCCCACGCAGGCTCTCGCTGTCGGCGGTGTCGGCGACTTGATCGAAGCAAACAAGCCTTGGCAAAAGCAATTGTAGGAGGATTCGGAAATCAGCTGTTGGTTCTGACCAGCAAGGTCAGAGGGATCGCTCCTTTGGAGGGGAGCAAGGGCCAGTCTGGAGCAACCAGACCAGCGGTGTTTGTCGTAGATTTCGTCGCCAAGATGGCCACTAGCCAGCGGGCCAGCAACCGGTTAGGCGCGTCGAGTGGCAAAATGCAGAAGGGCCCCACGCAGATCGTGGAGATGCTGGAGGGCTCACCTTTGGTGCAGATGCTGCTCGAGGGTTGGGCTTCTCAGGACCCAAAGCACAACTTGGAGGGAGCCTCGGTTGTTGCACTGGTCAGCTTGTCGTAGTCGTTTCAAGATGGCTGGCTCCACGTGTCTCGGTGCCTCCACGGGTCTCCTCTTTGCAGGGACTGTGGATCGGGCGGTGAGAGGTCTGGAGGTCCAGGTCTTGTCAGTCTCTGGGCTCGGGCTCCGGCGGGAGGCGGCGGCAAAGCAGACGTTGATTCGCTGGATGGTGCTTGCGTTAGCAAGGTGGTCACTCCCTGACCACAGGGGAGATTGGCTTCAGTCCTCTGTGCGGCAGAGCGTCGAAGTTCCCGTCTTCTTCTTAGTTTCAAGTTGATTCCAGGATGTCTAAAGTCTTAGGACACAGCTCCTACCTTTATTCGGATTCTAGGGGCCGGACTACCTGCTAGGTCCCTCCCTATGGGTGGGACCAGGAAGGGGGGTGGTTACACCCCCAATCCTTTGTCCAGCTCGCCCCAGGCCCGGGACTGGTGTGCCCCAGGACCGGTTTGAACTGGCATATGCCCCGAGGCTCCTTGTGAGCCACAGGCATGTCTGGTTTCTTTCAAGCCCTACCTGACCAATACACAAAATCCTGTCTGGGGTGGTGCATGCACCTCCCCTGGCAGGAAACCCTTTGTCCACACCTCCCAAGCTGGAAGGACTCCCAGCAGCAGGAGGGCAGACTTGTGTCTGTGGTGGCAGCATCCATTTTGTGGAGCTGAGGCTATGTCTGATTTTACCCGGGTTTCAGGCACTGTACATGTCGTGTCCCTCTAGAAGGGTGGAATGCTAACCCCGTCGCCAGAATTGGCGAGGGGTTAGTATTCCAATTCGTATGACACCTTACTCGACATGTTTTGATAAAGCCAAACCAAAGATAGCATTTAACCGCGAGGTTCATAATGCACTTAAGAGTATATGGTATGACGATATCTGGAAACAGTAGAAGGAAGTTGTTCCGACCACTGCAGACAGGCTCAGCTCATGCCAGAGCACCATCTCACATGGAACCAAGCACTCTGCCTTCAGGATTGTTAAGGCCTGCCATAGGAGTGACTTATAGGTTACCAGGTGTCCCATTTAAGTTTAGGTATAGGTATACTACACCTAAGTAAGAGGTGATTACACCAACTTACCCCAGCTGAGTGATCAGCCAGTTGTGTCAGATTGTTAGGCCAAGCCTGGGGTGGCATAATACATGCTTCAGCCCCTGGCAGGCCTTGGATACACCAATGCCCTGGGTACCTAGTGTACACTGGTACAGGGGCTGACAGGGTGATCCAACCAATTGGATATGTACCTAGGGTACATGGAGTCCATTTTACAGAGAGAGCAGATAGCCTGAGAGCCTGAATGGCAGGATCTCAGGCCAACTAAGTCGAAAAACCAGCTAGACACTAGGCAAAAATTTGGGGGTAACCATAGTCAGATATCCACCTTCCTACACCCTATACTACTCAAACACCACTGCACTGCCCTAAACCCTGAAATACTACCCCCCGCTCAACCTCGTACACAACCGAAACACGACTGCACTACCCTAAACCATAAAACATGAACCCTACACTACACAAACAACGCTGCACTATCCTAAACCCTAAAACACTACTCCCAGCATGACCCCCTATACTACACAAACACCACTGCACTATTCTAAACCCTAAAACACCTCCCCTACGCTACACAAACACCACTGCACTACCCTAAACCCTAAAACACTACCCCAGCACGATGCACTGTACTACCCAAACACCACTGCACTAAACCCTAAAACACTACTCCCAGCAGTACCCCTACACTACCCGAACAACACTGCACTACCCTGAACCCTAAAACACTACGCCCAGCAGTACCTCCTACACTTCCCAAACACCATTGTGCTACCCTAAACCCATAAACACTACCCCCAGCAGTAACCCCTACACCACCCAAACACTACTGCACTGCCCTAAACCTTGAAACACCACCCCCGCACGACCCCCTACACTGTCCGAACACCACTGCACTGCTGTAAAACGCTGAAACACCACCCCCGCACAACCCTCTACACTGCCCGAACACAACTACACTGCCCTAATCCCTGAAACACCACCCCTCGCAGCACCCCCTACACTGCCCGAACACCACTGCACTGCCCTAAACCCTGAAACACCACCCCAGGATGACCCCCTACACTGCCCGAACACTATTGCACTGCCCTAAACCCTGAAACACTACCACCAGCACGACCCCCTACACTACCCAAACACCACTGCACTGCCCTAAACCCTTAATCACTACACCCAGCACGACCCCCTATACTACTCAAACACCACTGCACTGCCCTAAACCCTGAAATACTACCCCCCGCACCACCTCCTACACAAACGAAACATGACTGCACTACCCTAAACCCTAAAGCATGAACCCTACACTACACAAACACCGCTGCACTACCCTAAACCCTAAAACACTACCCCCAGCATGACCCCCTATACTACATAAACACCACTGCACTATCCTAAACCCTAAACACTTCCCCCTACGCTACACAAACACCACTGCACTACCCTAAACCCTAAATCTACCTCCAGCACGACCCCCTACACTCCCCAAACACCACTGCTCTACCCTAAACCATAAATCTACCCCCAGCACGACCCCCTACACTACCCAAACACCACTGCCCTACCCTTAACCCTAAATCTACCCTCAGCACGACCCCTTACACTACCCAAACACCACTGCACTACCCTAAACCCTTAAAAACTCCCCCCCAGCATGACCTCCTACACTACACCAATTCCGCTGCACTACCCTAAACCCTAAAACACTATCCCAGCATGACCCCCTACACTACTAAAAAATACTGCACTATCCTAAACCCTAAAACATTATGCCCAGCACAACCCTCTACTCCACACAAACACAACTGGGCTTCCCTAAACCCTAAAACACTACCCCCAGCATGACCCCTTCACTACACGAACACTATTGCACTACTCTAAATCCTGAATCTACCCGAAGCACGACCCCCTACACGACACAAATATCACTGCACTATCCTAAACCCTAAAACACTACCACCAGCACAATCCCCTATACTACACAAACATCACTGCACTACCCTAAACCCTTAATCACTACACCCAGCACAACCCCCTATACTACTCAAACACCACTGCACTGCCCTAAACCCTGAAATACTACCCCCCGCTCAACCTCGTACACAACCGAAACACGACTGCACTACCCTAAACCATAAAACATGAACCCTACACTACACAAACAACGCTGCACTATCCTAAACCCTAAAACACTACTCCCAGCATGACCCCCTATACTACACAAACACCACTGCACTATTCTAAACCCTAAAACACTTCCCCTACGCTACACAAACACCACTGCACTACCCTAAACCCTAAAACACTACCCCAGCACGATGCACTGTACTACCCAAACACCACTGCACTAAACCCTAAAACACTACTCCCAGCAGTACCCCTACACTACCCGAACAACACTGCACTACCCTGAACCCTAAAACACTACGCCCAGCAGTACCTCCTACACTTCCCAAACACCATTGTGCTACCCTAAACCCCTAAACACTACCCCCAGCAGTAACCCCTACACCACCCAAACACTACTGCACTGCCCTAAACCTTGAAACACCACCCCCGCACGACCCCCTACACTGTCCGAACACCACTGCACTGCTGTAAAACACTGAAACACCACCCCCGCACAACTCTCTACACTGCCCGAACACAACTACACTGCCCTAATCCCTGAAACACCACCCCTCGCAGCACCCCCTACACTGCCCGAACACCACTGCACTGCCCTAAACCCTGAAACACCACCCCAGGATGACCCCCTACACTGCCCGAACACTATTGCACTGCCCTAAACCCTGAAACATTACCACCAGCACGACCCCCTACACTACCCAAACACCACTGCACTGCCCTAATCCTTAAAACACCACCCCCAAGCACTACTCCCTACATTATCCGAACAGCACTGCACTGACCTAAACCCTGAAACACCACCCCCAGGACGACCCCCTACACTGCCCGAACACCACTGCACTGCCCTAAACTCTGAAACACCACCCCAAGCACGACCCTCTACACTGTCTGAACACCACTGCACTGCCCTAATCCTTAAAACACCACCCCCAAGCACCACTCCCTACATTACCCGAACAGCACTGCACTGACCTAAAACCTAAAACACCACCCCCAGCATGACCACCTACACTACCCGAACACCACTGCTCTGCCCTAAACCCTACAACACTACCCCCAGCACAACCCCCTACACTCCACAAACACCACTGCTCTGCACTAAACCCTAAAACACTACCCCCAGCAAGACCCCCTACACTACCCGAACACCACTGCTCTGCCCTTAACCCCAAACCCTAAAAACTACCACCAGCACTACCCCATACACTACCCGAACTCCACTGCACTGCCCTAAATCCTAAAACACTACCACCTACACTGCACAAACACCGCTGCACTACCCTAAATCTTAAAACACTACCTCAGCACGACCCCCTACACCACACAAATACCACTGCACTGCCCTAAACCCTAAAACACTAACCCCTACACTACAAAAACACCACTGCACTACCCTAAACCCTAAAACACTGCCCCCAGCACGACCTCCTACACTACCCAAACACCACTGCACTGCCCTAAACCCTAAAACACTATAGCCAGCAGTACCCCTACACTAACCAAACACCACTGCACTACCCTAAACCCTAAAACATTACCCCCAGCAGTACCCCCTAGACTACCCAAACTCCATTACACCAACCTAAACACTAAAACACTACCCCCAGCACGACCCCCTACATTACCCAAACTCCACTGCACTACCCTAAACCCTAAACCACTACCCCCAGCATGACCCCTACACTACCCAAACACCACTGCACTGCCCTAAACCCTAAAACACTATAGCCAGCAGTACCCCTACACTAACCAAACACCACTGCACTACCCTAAACCCTAAAACATTACCCCCAGCAGTACCCCCTAGACTACCCAAACTCCATTACACCAACCTAAACACTAAAACACTACCCCCAGCACGACCCCCTACATTACCCAAACTCCACTGCACTACCCTAAACCCTAAAACACTACCCAGCACGACCCCCTACACTACCCAAACACCACTACACTACCCTAAACCCTAAATCTACCTCCAGCACGACCCCCTACACTCCCCAAACACCACTGCTCTACCCTAAACCATAAATCTACCCCCAGCACGACCCCCTACACTACCCAAACACCACTGCCCTACCCTTAACCCTAAATCTACCCTCAGCACGACCCCTTACACTACCCAAACACCACTGCATTGCCCTAAACCCTTAATCACTACACCCAGCACGACCCCCTATACTACTCAAACACCACTGCACTGCCCTAAACCCTGAAATACTACCCCCCGCACCACCTCCTACACAAACGAAACACGACTGCACTACCCTAAACCCTAAAGCATGAACCCTACACTACACAAACACCGCTGCACTACCCTAAACCCTAAAACACTACCCCCAGCATGACCCCCTATACTACATAAACACCACTGCACTATCCTAAACCCTAAAACACTTCCCCCTACGCTACACAAACACCACTGCACTAACCTAAACCCTAAAACACTACCCCCAGCATGACCCCCTATACTACATAAACACCACTGCACTATCCTAAACCCTAAACACTTCCCCCTACGCTACACAAACACCACTGCACTACCCTAAACCCTAAATCTACCTCCAGCACGACCCCCTACACTCCCCAAACACCACTGCTCTACCCTAAACCATAAATCTACCCCCAGCACGACCCCCTACACTACCCAAACACCACTGCCCTACCCTTAACCCTAAATCTACCCTCAGCACGACCCCTTACACTACCCAAACACCACTGCACTACCCTAAACCCTTAAAAACTCCCCCCCAGCATGACCTCCTACACTACACCAATTCCGCTGCACTACCCTAAACCCTAAAACACTATCCCAACATGACCCCCTACACTACTAAACAATACTGCACTATCCTAAACCCTAAAACATTATGCCCAGCACGACCCTCTACTCCACACAAACACAACTGGGTTTCCCTAAACCCTAAAACACTACCCCCAGCATGACCCCTACACTACACGAACACTATTGCACTACTCTAAATCCTGAATCTACCCGAAGCACGACCCCCTACATGACACAAATATCACTGCACTACCCTAAACCCTAAAACACTACCACCAGCACAATCCCCTATACTACACAAACATCACTGCACTACCTTAAACCCTTAATCACTACACCCAGCACAACCCCCTATACTACTCAAACACCACTGCACTGCCCTAAACCCTGAAATACTACCCCCCGCTCAACCTCGTACACAACCGAAACACGACTGCACTACCCTAAACCATAAAACATGAACCCTACACTACACAAACAACGCTGCACTATCCTAAACCCTAAAACACTACTCCCAGCATGACCCCCTATACTACACAAACACCACTGCACTATTCTAAACCCTAAAACACTTCCCCTACGCTACACAAACACCACTGCACTACCCTAAACCCTAAAACACTACCCCAGCACGATGCACTGTACTACCCAAACACCACTGCACTAAACCCTAAAACACTACTCCCAGCAGTACCCCTACACTACCCGAACAACACTGCACTACCCTGAACCCTAAAACACTACGCCCAGCAGTACCTCCTACACTTCCCAAACACCATTGTGCTACCCTAAACCCATAAACACTACCCCCAGCAGTAACCCCTACACCACCCAAACACTACTGCACTGCCCTAAACCTTGAAACACCACCCCCGCACGACCCCCTACACTGTCCGAACACCACTGCACTGCTGTAAAACGCTGAAACACCACCCCCGCACAACCCTCTACACTGCCCGAACACAACTACACTGCCCTAATCCCTGAAACACCACCCCTCGCAGCACCCCCTACACTGCCCGAACACCACTGCACTGCCCTAAACCCTGAAACACCACCCCAGGATGACCCCCTACACTGCCCGAACACTATTGCACTGCCCTAAACCCTGAAACATTACCACCAGCACGACCCCCTACACTACCCAAACACCACTGCACTGCCCTAAACCCTTAATCACTACACCCAGCACGACCCCCTATACTACTCAAACACCACTGCACTGCCCTAAACCCTGAAATACTACCCCCCGCACCACCTCCTACACAAACGAAACACGACTGCACTACCCTAAACCCTAAAGCATGAACCCTACACTACACAAACACCGCTGCACTACCCTAAACCCTAAAACACTACCCCCAGCATGACCCCCTATACTACATAAACACCACTGCACTATCCTAAACCCTAAAACACTTCCCCCTACGCTACACAAACACCACTGCACTACCCTAAACCCTACAACAATACCCCCAGCATGACCCCCTATACTACATAAACACCACTGCACTATCCTAAACCCTAAACACTTCCCCCTACGCTACACAAACACCACTGCACTACCCTAAACCCTAAAACACTACCCCAGCATGACGCACTGTACTACCCAAACACCACTGCACTAAACCCTAAAACACTACTCCCAGCAGTACCCCTTCACTACCCGAACAACACTGCACTACCCTGAACCCTAAAACACTACGCCCAGCAGTACCTCCTACACTTCCCGAACACCATTGTGCTACCCTAAACCCATAAACACTACCCTCGGCAGTACCCCCTACACTACCCAAACACTACTGCACTGCCTGAAACCTTGAAACACCACCCCCGCACGACCCCTTACACTGTCCGAACACCACTGCACTGCTGTAAAACGCTGAAACACCACCCCCGCTCAACCCTCTACACTGCACGAACACCACTGCACTGCCCTAATCCCTGAAACACCACCCCCAGGACGAACCCCTACACTGCCCGAACACTATTGCACTGCCCTAAACCCTGAAACACCACCCCGAGCATGACCCCTTACACTTCCCGAACACCACTGCACTGCCCTAAACTCTGAAACACCACCCTGAGCACGACCCCCTACACTGCCTGAACACCACTGCACTGTCCTAATCCTTAAAACACCACCCCAAGCACCACTCCCTACATTACCCGAACACCACTGCTCTGCCCTAAACCCTACAACACTACCCCCAGCACAACCCCCTACACTCCACAAACACCACTGCTCTGCACTAAACCCTAAAACACTACCCCCAGCAAGACCCCCTACACTACCCGAACACCACTGCTCTGCCCTTAACCCTAAACCCTAAAAACTACCACCAGCACTACCCCATATACTACCCGAACTCCACTGCACTGCCCTAAATCCTAAAACACTACCCCCAGCATGACCCCCTACACTACACAAATACCACTGCACTACCCTAAACCCTAAAACACTAACCCCTACACTACACAAACACCACTGCACTACCCTAAACCCGAAAACACTGCCCCCAGCACGACCTCCTACACTACCCAAACACCACTGCACTGCCCTAAACCCTAAAACACTATAGCCAGCAGTACCCCTACACTAACCAAACACCACTGCACTACCCTAAACCCTAAAACATTACCCCCAGCAGTACCCCCTAGACTACCCAAACTCCATTACACCAACCTAAACCCTAAAACACTACCCCCAGCACGACCCCCTACATTACCCAAACTCCACTGCACTACCCTAAACCACTACCCCCAGCATGACCCCTATACTACCCAAACACCACTGCACTACCCTAAACCCTAAAACACTACCCAAAACCCTAAAACACTACCCAGCACGACCCCCTACACTACCCAAACAATACTACACTACCCTAAACCCATAAACACTACCCTCGGCAGTACCCCCTACACTACCCAAACACTACTGCACTGCCTGAAACCTTGAAACACCACCCCCGCACGACCCCTTACACTGTCCGAACACCACTGCACTGCTGTAAAACGCTGAAACACCACCCCCGCTCAACCCTCTACACTGCCCGAACACCACTGCACTGCCCTAATCCCTGAAACACCACCCCCAGGACGAACCCCTACACTGCCCGAACACTATTGCACTGCCCTAAACCCTGAAACACCACCCCGAGCATGACCCCTTACACTTCCCGAACACCACTGCACTGCCCTAAACTGTGAAACACCACCCCGAGCACGACCCCCTACACTGCCTGAACACCACTGCACTGCCCTAATCCTTAAAACACCACCCCCAAGCACCACTCCCTACATTACCCGAACACCACTGCTCTGCCCTAAACCCTACAACACTACCCCCAGCACAACCCCCTACACTCCACAAGCACCACTGCTCTGCACTAAACCCTAAAACACTACCCCCAGCAAGACCCCCTACACTACCCGAACACCACTGCTCTGCCCTTAACCCTAAACCCTAAAAACTACCACCAGCACTACCCCATATACTACCCGAACTCCACTGCACTGCCCTAAATCCTAAAACACTACCCCCAGCATGACCCCCTACACTACACAAATACCACTGCACTACCCTAAACCCTAAAACACTAACCCCTACACTACACAAACACCACTGCACTACCCTAAACCCTAAAACACTGCCCCCAGCACGACCTCCTACACTACCCAAACACCACTGCACTGCCCTAAACCCTAAAACACTATAGCCAGCAGTACCCCTACACTAACCAAACACCACTGCACTACCCTAAACCCTAAAACATTACCCCCAGCAGTACCCCCTAGACTACCCAAACTCCATTACACCAACCTAAACCCTAAAACACTACCCCCAGCACGACCCCCTACATTACCCAAACTCCACTGCACTACCCTAAACCACTACCCCCAGCATGACCCCTATACTACCCAAACACCACTGCACTACCCTAAACCCTAAAACACTACCCAGCACGACCCCCTACACTACCCAAACACCACTACACTACCCTAAACCCTAAATCTACCTCCAGCATGACCCCCTACACTACCCAAACACCACTGCTCTACCCTAAACCATAAATCTAACCCCAGCACGACCCCCTACTCTACCCAAACACCACTGCCCTACCCTTAACCCTAAATCTACCCTCAGCACGACCTCCTACACTACCCAAACACCACTTCACTACCCTAAACCCTTAAAAACTACCCCCAGCATGACCTCCTACACTACACCAATTCCGCTGCACCACCCTAAACCCTAAAACACTATCCCAGCACGACCCCCTACACTACTAAACAATGCTGCACTACCCTAAACCCTAAAACAGTATGCCCAGCACGACCCTCTACTCCACACAAACACAACTGGGCTTCCCTAAATTCTAAAACACTACCCCCAGCATGACCCCTACACTACACGAACACTATTGCACTACTCTAAATCCTGAATCTACCTCAAGCACGACCCCCTACACAACACAAACATCACTGCACTACCCTAAACCCTAAAACACTACCACCAGCACAATCCCCTATACTACACAAACATCACTGCACTACCCTAAACCCTTAATCACTACACTCAGCACAACCCTCTATGCTACTCAAACACCACTGCACTGCCCTAAACCCTGAAATACTACCCCCCGCACAACCTCCTACACAACCGAAACACGACTGCACTACCCTAAACCCTAAAACATGAACCCTACACTACACAAACACCGCTGCACTACCCTAAACCCTAAAACACTACTCCCAGCATGACCCCCTATACTACACAAACACCACTGCACTACCCTAAACCCTAAAACACTACCCCAGCATGACGCACTGTACTACCCAAACACCACTGCACTAAACCCTAAAACACTACTCCCAGCAGTACCCCTACACTACCTGAACAACACTGCACTACCCTGAACCCTAAAACACTACGCCCAGCAGTACCTCCTACACTACCCAAACACTACTGCACTGCCCTAAACCTTGAAACACCACCCCCGCACGACCCCCTACACTGTCCGAACACCACTGCACTGCTGTAAAATGCTGAAACACCACCCCCGCACAACCCTCTACACTGCCCGAACACCACTGCACTGCCCTAATCCCTGAAACACCACCCCTCGCTGCACCCCCTACACTGCCCGAATACCACTGCACTGCCCTAACCCTGAAACACCACCCCAGGACGACCCCCTACACTGCCCGAACACTATGGCACTGCCCTATACCCTGAAACATTACCACCAGCACGACCCCCTACACTACCCAAACACCACTGCACTGCCCTAAACCCTTAATCACTACCCCCAGCACGACCCCCTACACTACACAAATACCACTGCACTACCCTAAACCCTAAAACACTACCCCCTACACTACACAAACACCACTGCCCTACCCTAAACCCTAAAACACTATAGCCAGCCGTACACCTACACTAACCAAACACCACTGCACTACCCTAAACCCTAAAACATTACCCCCAGCAGTACCCCCTAGACTACCCAAACTCCATTACACCAACCTAAACCCTAAAACACTACCCCCAGCACGACCCCCTACATTACCCAAACTCCACTGCACTACCCTAAACCCTAAACCACTACCCCCAGCATGACCCCTACACTACCCAAACACCACCGCACTACCCTAAACCCTAAAACACTACCCAGCACGACCCCCTACACTACCCAAACACCACTACACTACCCTAAACCCTAAATCTACCTCCAGCACGAACCCCTACACTACCCAAACACCACTGCTCTACCCTAAACCATAAATCTTCCCCCAGCACGACCCCCTACACTACCCAAACTCCACTGCCCTACCCTTAACCATAAATCTACACTCAGCACGACCCCCTACACTACCCAAACACCACTTCACTACCCTAAACCCTTCAAAACTACCCCCAGCATGACCTCCTACACTACACCAATTCCGCTGCACTACTCTAAATCCTGAATCTACCCCAAGCACGACCCCCTACACGACACAAACATCACTGCACTATCCTAAACCCTAAAACACTACCCCCAGCATGACCCCTACACTACACAAACACCACTGCACTAACCTAAACCCTAAAACACTACCCTCAGCACATGCCCTTACACTACCCAAACACCACTGCACTACCCTAAACCCTAGAAACTTAACCACCACTCGCTGCCCAATCCCCCTTACCTCTCTCTCCTCGTGGTTCCTGCTTCATGTCGTCTCTGATGGGCGGTGCGTGTCGTTGTGAGGAAACGGAACAGCCTCTGTTTCCTTACAACGACGTGGATCGTCTACATTTTTTTAGAACTCATGGTCATTTACCATACATACCTTTACAACAAAATTCGTTGTAAAGGCAGGCATGGTAAATGACCATGCGTTCTAAAAAAAATGCATAGTAATGACTTTGCGATGTACAACGCATGCGTGGTAAGGCATGCTTTGTAATGGTATCGCAAAGTAAAAAAGTCATTGTAACGGCTGTTTACCGATCAAAGCTGGCCCCTGTTCTTCAGTGAGTCGTTTATTTGATAAATTAAGAGGAAGGAATGTGTTTATTTTACCGAAAAGTGCATTCCCGTGTGTTGTATTGTGAAAGTGTCCGCGCGGCCTGGTTTCACTTCCAGTGGGAGAGTGGAAGAGCCTGTTTGGATCTAAAGGGGTTCTGCTGTTCGACGGGCCAGCGCGACACGTCATCAGAAAACACAGCTAATGGAAAGCGGTGTCCCCAAAGTGTGCAGCAGTGCCAAGAGAGGTCAACGAGTGTGCGTCTCACCGCAGTATGACCGTACCCCGTGACGTATTTGCCGCCTCCAGTGTACGGAAAGCAGAAGCAGCATTCATCGCAGGTCCTCTGGAATACCGATGTAGAACGAATTCTACATTTTGGAACTAGGGCATTTTAACCTTGTTGTTCCTGCCAGATACAAAGAGAAGATCCTGTGTTATTCAATGCCCTCCTTACCTTTTTTGTAGGTAGTGGTGCTTGTCACTTCGCTGTCCCGCCGGCGCACACGACTGGGCTCCCCACCTCGTGTGCCATCTGCAGGGCCTCTGCCCTCGGATCACTGGTTTCGGTTTCTGGAGTGGCAACATAAACAGTTGCTCCCAAAGGACTAGCCTGAACACGTAGGTGAATATCCCCTGTGCCAGCATTCTGCAGAAATTCTTTCCCAGCTCTCCCACTTCGACGACGATGTCATAATAGCACGGCTCCGCTCGCGACAATGTATGACATCATAGGAGTCATAAGAGGACCTCGTCGGCGAGCTGACATCAATTCCACCCATTTTTTATAAGTATGATTATGACATATTAAAAACGTTCATGTCAAACTGTAAAAGCATCTTTTTGGTAGAAACAGGTGGACAACGGGGAGGCGGGTGGGATAGTGAGGAATCCACAGGCAGATACTGTATCCACCAGAAATAGCGATACCGAAGGTAAGTAACTTGCTCTTCTGGTGGATACTTCTGCCTGTGGATTCATCACCTTTTGAATAGAATCCTCAAGCCGTACCTCACCCACAGGAGGGTGTCCACCTGAAAAGACCAAAAAATCTTGCAAAACAGATCGAGCAAAATGGCCACCCCTCCTAACCTCCGAATCCAATAATAATTGAATAATTTTTAGTCGAAATTATATTGAAAATAATATTTTAAAAATACTTGCATTAATAAATTTAGCCAAACACTTAAAGGAAAACTTTTATTTATAATTAATTTAAAGATATTTCTGTCAGGACTCAATTCTCTAGTACCACACGGGAGCAGAATGACGCCTTTTCCCAACGCTCCCCTAACTACGCCCCTGCTGATCTTTTCTAATAATCTAGCATTAAGTAATAAGGGGGGAAAGGGGAATTGGAAAGAAAGAAGAGACTGCCCGTATTCTTCTTGTTTTCTGGCTCTGCCTTTTTTCTTCCTTCTTCTTAGACTGCAAAATTTAAAGCATTACTTTCAAACTATTTCTAAAACCTTTCTTAATTCCGTTGCAATGTTCTAGTGCTTACAAGAATCTTCATTAAAGAATTGGGTGTCTTACCAGAGGTCTTCTATGGGCTTGCCTCTCTTCTCTTATATAGTTATTCTGGAAGCTTCTATTAATCTTTATTTATTTCTTCTCACAGATGATGCTGATTTGCTGGCCTTATTTTGCAGGAAGAAAGAACAAGGTGAGTTTTCGTACCACATAAATTTACTTGGGGGGGGGGGGAAGTTCTCTATTCTCTTACTCCAACTTACTTATCTATTTCTTAGCTTCCTTCTAAATTTCTTCTTCACAAGGTAAGTGTTTTAAATTCTAGCTCTCTGGTTCTTAATTTTCTGGATACTACAGCTTTTTCTTTTTACTTATTAGAATTATGCTGTCCCTGGAGATTAATTCTTTTTTTTAACTCCTATCTCTCTTTTGTCGTTAGCTTCTTAGTCACAAGATTTGTCATTTGGTTCTCTTTTTAACTCTATAGCCGGAATACTGCCCAGGTGTAGCGTTGTATCTAGCGTACGCTACTTATTCAAGCCTGCGCAGTCACATTTAACTTTTCCCAGTTACTATTTTATTCTAGTTAGTGCAGTGAAGCTAAATGAAACACTGTTCCCTTACCCTGCACAGTGGGACAGATATTTCCGTCACTCTAATCTTTTTAATACATGCGCACTGCCTACACTGCTCTGGTAGGCATGCGTGTAACCTTCTCACTAACCTGTTAGATCTTCTAATCTGGAAAGGAACCGAAGCATGAAGACCGACGGCCTCCGTAACGTCCCCTGACTAACTCTTCCACGACGAATTCAAGGTAGGTCGGTAACTGGTGAAACTCTCGGTGAAGTGCGCCTTAGAACGTTGGAGCGCGCTTCACCTGAGCATCTCAAACAAGGGATGGAAAGCTAGACCGCTAACCGACGAGTGGGCTGGCGGCCATCTTAGATGACCAACGTTCCCAGCACATCCGCCAACTCTGAGTACAACCTATTCTTGGCTGAAAAGAAGGAGTAGAAATAATAGCAACAATGGGGCTGCGAGGAGGAAACCTCCTGTGAGCCCTAACAATACCCCCTCTCAACGGGGTTTCCTCCAAGCGAGGTTTAGAAGGAAATTTAGAATGGAAGGCTTTGATCAACCGAGGGGCATGGACATTGGAACTGAGTTTCCACGATTGTTCTTCAGGACCATAGCCTTTCCAATCAATGAGATAAAAGAGGTCATTGTTAATTTTCTTAGAGTCTAGAATTCTTTTGACTTCGTATTCGATCCCACCATCAAGAACCAGAGGGGGAGGTGGTTGTGTCTGTCGTAAGTTAGGATGAACTTTTTTGAGTAGAGAAATGTGGAAAACTGGGTGGAATTTAGCAGTGTGTGGGAGAAGCAGCCGAAAAGTAACTGGTTTGATAATTTCAGCTACAGGATAGGGACCAATAAAACGTGGTTGAAATTTACGAGTACCTTTCAATCTTACATTTTTTGTACAGAGCCAGACTTTATCTCCTACATTTAGATCAGGATGTTGTCTACGTTTTAAATCTGCAAAATATTTGTACTTTTCTTTAGCTGAGGACAAGTGTTGTGTGGCTGTGTGATGGATTCTAGCTAAATGTCGGGCAAGATCCTGTACCGCTGGAACATTCACATTTGCAAAGTCTATCTGTGAATGCGGGTGTCTGCCATAATTCATAAAGAAAGGTGAATAACCAGTGGACACATTGTGGGCATTATTGTGAGCGTACTCAGCCGTCCAGCGGAAATCAGGCCAATCTCCTTCTTCATCAAGAAGATAGAGTCGGAGATATTGTTCCAATTCTTGGTTGGTTCTCTCTGTTTGACCATCGGTTTCAGGATGGAAACTAGTAGAACAACGATGGTCAATACCAAGACCTTTGGTGTAGGCTTTCCAGAAGTGGGACAGGAATTGTGAACCTCTGTCAGTAATCAAAATCTTTGGAATACCATGGAGGCGGATGATATTATGATTAAAAAGTTGGGAAAGTTGTTTTGCTGTAGGAGTACCTTTATGGGGTATGAAATGTGTCATTTTACTAAAAGTGTCGACACATACTAAGATGGTGTCAAACCCCTGAGAGGAAGGTAGGTCCACTATGAGATCTAAAGACACAGTGTGCCAAGGGTAAGGGGGTGTAGGCAAAGGTTGCAAAAGTCCCTTAGGGGCCTGTCTATCAGATTTTCCCCGTGCACAGATCTCGCACCCCAAAACATACTGACGGTTGTCTCGACACATGTTGGGCCACCAAAAACTGCGCTTGAGTAATTCCTCTGTCTTCAATATACCTTTATGCCCAGCCATCGGATGGTCATGACATTCTTTCATTGCCTGTTCTTGGATTGCTTTCGTAGGCAAAAACAGAGCGGAATCCTGATACGGCAAACCATTCCGAATGGTACGCTGTGAATGTTCTGCGGCCCATGTTTCCATGTCAGTGGTAGTCATACTTTGTTGAATTTGATCCGTTAAGGAGCTCTGGGTAATAATGCCAATAAATTTATCTTGAGGAATTGTAGGTTGATTATCTACGATTACCCTTTGGGTGTCTGTGTCCAGTCTGGAGAGAGCGTCTGCCTTTCCATTCTTTACTTCAGGTCGAAAGGTAATAACAAAATCAAAATCTGCAAAGTAAAGGGACCAACACAATTGACGTGGAGTCAAATTGCGAGCAGAACGTAAAAATTTTAAATTGCGATGGTCCGTGAAAACGGTCACAGTATGTTTAGCACCCATCAAGTAATGCCTCCAGTCTTTAAAAGCATCCTTGATAGCTAAAAATTCTTTTTCAGTGATGGTGTAGTTACGTTCCGCCGGATTCAATTTGTGTGACCTGAAAGCGACTGGATGTAATTGGCCAGTGTCTTTGTGGTGTTGAGATAGAATACCTCCAATAGCGGAGTCAGAGGCATCAGTTTCAACAAAAAACGGTTCAGTCGGGTCTGCATGTAACAAAACTGGGGCTGAGGTGAAACTGTTCTTTAGCGAATTAAATGCTGCTTCTGCTTCTTCCGACCATGTGAATGATACTCCTTTCTTCAATAATCGTGTGAGAGGCAGGATTTTTTGAGAAAAATCATGAATAAATCGTCGATAGAAATTGGAGAACTCAATGAAGCTTTGCACCTCCTTTATTGTTGTGGGAGATTTCCAATCCATCACCGCTTGAACTTTTTGTTGGTCCATTTTGATACGGCAGGTGATAGGACAAAGCCAAGGAACTCTACAGTATTAGTTTTAAACAGACATTTCTCCTGTTTTACGTGGAGGGAATTCTCTCTTAAACGTTGTAAAACAGCGCGGACATGTTGTAAATGTTCTTCCTCAGTAGTGGAGTAGATCAGGATGTCGTCAATGTATACTATAACACATTGATCAATGAAGTCATTCAGGACATCATTAATAAAATATTGGAATGCAGCTGGGGCATTACATAAGCCATAGGGAATTACTAAATATTCATAGAGGCCATACCGCGTTCTAAATGCGGTTTTCCATTCGTCCCCTTCTCTGAGACTAACTAAATGATAGGCCATCCGCAAATCCAATCTGGTATAAACTTTGGCTTCTTTTACTTGGTCAATGAGCACTGAAATTAGAGGCAATGGGTAACGATTTTTAACCGTTATTCTGTTAATTCCTCTGTAATCTATGCAAGTTCTTAGATCACCGTTCTCCTTGGGAACAAAGAAAAGTGGAAACGACACTGGGGACTGTGACGGCCTAATAAAGCCATTTTCCAAATTTTTTCTTAAATATTATTTTAGATGTAGATTTTCTTTTTCAGTCAAAGCATAAATTCTGCTGCATGGCAGATTCACTCCAGGTTCCAGATCTATTCTACAATCGTACGATCTGTGTGGAGATAATTTCTCTGCTTGGACTTCATCGAAGACATCTACAAACTCCTGTAATTCTTCTGGTAATTCGCTTGTCTGAATTGAACAAATTGAGACTCCATTTTCACAAAGTCGAGAGGCTACACTGGGCTCGGATTGAATTTTTTGTTCTTTAAAACAATGTTTAATGCAATATTCAGAATTCAACTGAATCGCTCGAGCGGTCCAATCTATTAACGGATTGTGTTCAGTCAACCAGGGCAAACCTAGGATTAACTGAAATTGTGGAGCATCAATGAGGTTAAATTGCAAAATCTCTTGGTGTCCTTTCATAGTTTTCATGCACACTGGTTCAGTATGATTGGTGATAGGACCAGAAGTTAACTCAGTACCATCCACAGCCCATACTCTTTCGCTTCTTTCTTTCCTTATTGACTGTAACCCAATATGTTTAGCAAATTTCAGGTCACAGAAGTTGCCAGTCGCCCCAGAATCTACCATAATCATGACTTCAGTTATTACCACGGTTCTAAATTTCAAGGTTACTGATAGGGTTAAATGTGGTGAAGTTACTTGCAAAGTGTTAGCTAATTGATGATTCCCTGGAGTTGTCTTTCACTTGCATCCACCAGCCCAACTCCCATCACTGGTGGTGCTGCAAGTTTTCCTTCTCCTTCATCGGAGTCTTCGGTCTCTTTTGACAGTTTTTGACATAATGTCCGCTTCCACCACAGTACATACAAAGTTTATTCTGTCGCCTTTTCTCTCTTTCTTCTTTGGACAAAGGTCCACGAATTGCACCAATTTGCATGGGTTCTACCCCTGCAGATCCTTCAGCAACACGTGTCATTTCTGTTTTCATTCTATCAAAACGTGGAACGCTTGGTCGGAAATCCTTCTTTCTTTCGCCTTTTCGTTCATTTAGTCGGACATCTATTTCCAGAACCAAATCCACTAAAGCAGATATTTCTGGGGGGCGACTGGGAATCTGTGACAGAGCATCTTTTAATTCATCTCGTAGACCGCGGTAAAAGACAGCCGCTGTCTTGTTTTCTGGCCAATTTGTCTCCACAACTAGCTTATTGAACTGGGCAAGATAAGTAACTAATTCTCGGCTTCCTTGTTTTAATTCTAATAGTTCATTATCTGTGGCTTGCGAGGCTTTTCTTCTGTCGAATATCCGTAGAAATTCTTTTTTGAAATCTTCTAAATTGTAAAGAATTGGGTCGTCCGTAGTGATTAAGGGCATAGACCAAGAGGCTGCGTCACCGCTTAGATATGACAGTATGAACGCTACGCGAGACTGTGCATCGGGAAAATTTTTTGGTCTACACATGAAATGCAAGGAACACTGAGTGATAAAGGTTTGCGCCTTCTGTGGATCCCCATGGAATCGTTCAGGTGGGGCGAGCGGTATTACGGGAGACAAGGAATGAATCACTTGTGTGGGGGTCAAAACTGAAGAACTGGTATTTGGGCTTGGGTTCTCAAATGTGAAAGTTTTGTGACTAGTTCTAGGGCCTGTTTCTCCCATGTTAAGGTTTATTACTTCTTGTCTAAGTATCTGATTTTCATCTCTCACGGCTTCTAAACTTCTTTGTATGTTTCCTAGAATTTCCCCTAAATTTTTTAAGTCAAATTCTTCTGTCATTCTGCTCGGGTGTTAATGCCTACTTGGGCACTTCACTCTGTCAGGACTCAATTCTCTAGTACCACACGGGAGCAGAATGACGCCTTTTCCCAACGCTCCCCTAACTACACCCCTGCTGATCTTTTCTAAGAATCTAGCAGGTAAGTAATAAGGGGGGAAAGGGGAATTGGAAAGAAAGAAGAGACTGCCCGTATTCTTCTTGTTTTCTGGCTCTGCCTTTTTTCTTCCTTCTTCTTAGACTGCAAAATTTAAAGCATTACTTTTAAACTATTTCTAAAACCTTTCTTAATTCCGTTGCAATGTTCTAGTGCTTACAAGAATCTTCATTAAAGAATTGGGTGTCTTACCAGAGGTCTTCTATGGGCTTGCCTCTCTTCTCTTGTATAGTTATTCTGGAAGCTTCTATTAATCTTTATTTATTTCTTCTCACAGATGATGCTGATTTGCTGGCCTTATTTTGCAGGAAGAAAGAACAAGGTGAGTTTTCGTACCACATAAATTTACTTGGGGGGGAAAGTTCTCTATTCTCTTACTCCAACTTACTTATCTATTTCTTAGCTTCCTTCTAAATTTCTTCTTCACAAGGTAAGTGTTTTAAATTCTAGCTCTCTGGTTCTTAATTTTCTGGATACTACAACTTTTTCTTTTTACTTCTTAAATTTACGCTGTCCCTGGATATTAATTCTTTTTTTTAACTCCTATCTCTCTTTTCTCGTTAGCTTCTTAGTCACAAGATTTGTCATTTGGTTCTCTTTTAAACTCTATAGCCGGAATACTGCCCAGGTGTAGTGTTGTATCTAGCGTACGCTACTTATTCAAGCCTGCGCAGTCACATTTAACTTTTCCCAGTTACTATTTTATTCTAGTTAGCGCAGTGAAGCTAAATGGAACACTTTTCCCTTACCCTGCACAGTGGGACAGATATTTCCGTCACTCTAATCTTTTTAATACATGCGCACTGCCCACACTGCTCTGGTAGGCATGCGCGTAACCTTCTCACTAACCTGTTAGATCTTCTAATCTGGAAAGGAACCGACGCATGAAGACCGATGTTAGACCTGGCACCATTGGCGTGGGTCACCCTTCCGTTTTCGTCTGTGCCTCAATGTGTTTTTGTGTTGGTGTTAGCTGCTCAGGGCACTGTGCCACTGCCATTCAGTGCCACAGTGCAAGTGCTCCCTATGGTAAAATGTATTATGTGAATTGACTTCCATGTTTGGCTTATTTGGTTTACTGTCAGTCCCTAGTAGAGTGCACCAGGGGTGCCAAGGGCTTGTATATCCAAATGCTGCTAGTGGGCTTGCAGCACTGGTTGTGCCACCCACAGAAGCAGCCTGGTAAACTGTGCCTAAGGTCTGCCATTGCAGAACCTGCGTGCAGTCTGGTACTGTCATGCTGACTGGGCAAGTGTCCCCACTTGCCAGTCCCTAAACCTTCCCTTACCTTCATATTAGTCACCCCTATGGTAGGCCCTAGGGCAGGGTGCATTGTAAGGATAAGGTAGGACATGCCCTGAGGTGTGTGGCATATCCTAATAGTGAATTACAGCCATTTTCGTTTTTCACTATTGTAAGGCTACCTGCTCTCCATAGGCCAGAATGGGCTGCTAGATTATAACACTCTATAATCCTAGCAGGCTCAGGAAGCATGGTAGAAATTCGTGTTTAGTATGCCTGAACTCAGAATAATAAAATACATCTTTTAGTAAAGGTTATTTTAATATCCTGGGTTTGCAAATGCTACTTTTAGAAAGTTAGCCTTTGCTTGCTTAACCATTTCAGTCCGCCTCTGCTGGGAGGGGTTATCTTCTTTGTGTGTAGCTTGAGTGAGAGGGCTGGGAAGTTCCAGGAGACAGGCTGGGGCTGCCAGGTGGTGAATAGAAAGATTACACCAGGATGGGTGGGAGGAGTGCACCTTGACTCTGAATAGGACAGTGCTCTGCCTCCACAATGCTGGCTCCACCCCCTGGGGAGCGTCTGATGTCTCTGCCCTGCCTGCTGAAAGGAGAAGCCAGAGTCCAAACAACAAAGTGCTCCACACTGAAAAGAACTGGACTGGGATTATGCAAAGCCCCCCCTGGCCTGTAAAGACAAAAGAAACTGAGTATAAATGTAGGAGCCCTGCTCCTAAGAAATCAGATCCTGATTGAACCACGAAGGAACTCTGCCTGACTAGAAGGACCTGAAAGAAGCTGAAGGAGGAGTAACTTTCCCTGACCTGGGGGATTGGCCTGCAGTTGGTGCCTTGCTGAGAAAGGAGAGGAAAAGACTGAAAGAGACTTTGTACTTTGTTTTTCATCTATCTCCAAGGGCTTGGAAGAGAGCTTGCCCCCTGAACTGAGTCCCAGGACCATTGGACTCATCTGTCTTCAAAAACTGAGTTGCCTGGACAATTCTTGCTTGTTTCCCGCTGGATTTGGCCCCAGTACACCTCGTACTACATCCGCCGCGAAGCCGTGTCTTTGCCGCCCGGCACCGTGTGTCTACGCTGAACCAAAAGCGTTAGTACGCACCGTATCCCTCCCGGCCGCACTGCACCTAACCTTCCCCGCCGATTCGAGACGTACATCCCTGGCTGCCGAACCCTGTACGCGGACTCAAGCTTCGCTGTCCCGCAGGTACGGTCCGTACGCTGCTAACGTACTACCCGTGCCGTATTCAGAGCCGAGAAGCCGCAGTACGCTGATCATCCCCGTACGCTGTACGGCGCCGAGAAGTGTTGCCGCCGATCCGCACCGAAGGTACGGCCCGAACGCCGACGCCACGGACTCTGCAAGCTGATCCGGATCATCCGCACGTACCCCTGACGGCCCCGTACCAACGCCGCGTCCCGACGCCGCGACCGGACCAGACCGAGTACGCTGCCGAACTACGACCCGGACCCATCAGCTTGTCCCGCACTGTCCGTCGCGGACCCCACGAACTTAAGGTACTTTGTTCTGTTCGCACCGCAGTATGCACGTCCCGGACCCCGGAGTCCGCACCAATTGTTCGACTCGTACTGTCTTTGTTTTTAATACGGACGAGCCGTACACCCAGGTACGAACCGTACAAAGCCTGAAAAGAAGCAGAATTGAGTAAAAGAAGCCTATTTTTGCATTTTAAGCCTTTTTGCAAGAACATTGAACTTTAAAATAATACTGTGGTCATTTTAATCGTTATTCTGGTCTTGTGCTAAGCCTTATATAAAGAAACCTATTTTTGATACAACCTTGACTGGTGTCCATTTGTGGTGTGTCATTGTATTACTGTATGTGTTCACAAATTCTTAACCTATGACGCCCTGAGAATAGTCTTGACTGCTTGCGCCACACTACCTAGAGGGTGAGCAGGGGTTATTTGAAAGGGTGATCCCCTTATCCTGACTTAGAGGTAAGAGTCCCAGCTTGTCACAAGTGCATACCTGTGCCAACCAGGGATTCTCAGTTCTAACAACCGACGACCTCCGTAATGTCCCCTGACTAACTGTTCCACGACGAATTCAAGGTAGGTCTGTAACTGGTGAAACTCTCGGTGAAGTGCGCCTTAGAACGTTGGAGCGCGCTTCACCTGAGCTTCTCAAATAAGGGATGGAAAGCTAGACCGCTAACCGACGAGTGTGCTGGTGGCCATCTTAGATGACCAACGTTGCCAGCACATCCGCCAACTCTGAGTACAACCTATTCTTGGCTGAAAGGAAGGAGTAGAAATAATAGCAACAACGGGGCTGCGAGGAGGAAACCTCCCGTGAGCCCTGACAATTTCATACTTTACAAATTAAGTGAAAGTCGCAACCCCAGCAAGACTTTTCAAAATGGCTACCGGAATGCGCGCAACCATCGTGTAGGGTCCGCGAAGGGTGCGCAACTTCTGTATAATATTTATTTTTTAAAAAGAATGAAAATAGTTTTCCTAACTAAAATTTATTCACAATTTTTTTAAATATATACATGTATATTTGGACATTTGATGCTATAATAAATCATTATTAATCTTCAAGCTTTGCCTGCGGAGTCTGTTTAATGGTGTTGCGCCGCTCCTCTGGAAGGCTGTACCCCTGGGACCCTGTTATGTGTATATATATATATATTCACTGAAAAAACCATAGGTTTCAGACACGTTATAGTTAGGAATTAGCATTTAAAAAACCTTGCAAATTCACTGAAAAAACCATAGGTTTCACACATGTTATAGTTAGCTGTACATTTCACAAGTAAAAAACCAATGAAATTCCACGATATAGTTAGATCAGGTAACTATAACTTGCGTGCCCACAATAAGCTGCTGATGACGTGACATATTACATCGCTCATGACATGGTCAGTGACATCACTCTTCACATCAATGATGACATCTGAAATGAAACATTGTGGATTGCGGTCGCGCAAGTTATAGTTACCTGATCTGACTATAACGTGGAATTTCATTGGTTTTTTACGAGTGAAATGTACAGCTAACTATAACATGTGTGAAACCTATGGTTTTTTCAGTGAATTTGCAAGGTTTTTTAAATGCTAATTCCTAACTATAACGTGTGTGAAACCTATGGTTTTTCAGTGAATTTGTACGGTTTTTTTAAATGCTAAGTTATGTATTTATTTTTAATTTTTGCGCGCAAGGTGCGCTTCGCGCACCGTGCGCGCGCTGTGGGCACTCGGTGCGCTTTGCGCACCGAGCGCCCACGTGGCGCATTTCGTACCGTGCACGCCTCGCCATTTTTTCCAAAATATCAATTGTTTTTTTCTCTCTTGGGGGTCCTTAGATTTATATATTAAATGTGATTGTTAATTCTTTTTTTTTTTTTTAATTTTTTTTTACCGTACGCGTACGGTAAGCTTACCGTACGCGCACCCCGTGATTTTTAAAAAAAATTATTAAATTCATTTTTCATACTTTTTGGTCCTTCGTGAACCCCCTGACGAACGCTAGGGGGTCTGCAACTCTCTTCATTGCCCCATTTTCATGTTATCAACCTTTTTTTTTCAGTGCGAGAGACAGAAAATGGCGGCCGATACTTCCTGGTTTCGACCGATTCGAATGTTTACTTTGATCTAACAACCAATCAGAAACGCGCTCGCGCACGGCACTGTACGCGTACGGTAAGCTTACCGTAAGTGCACGGAGCGCGCTTACAGATATATATATTGATTTAAATGCTATTTTCTCAGGAACTACTGAACAGATTTACACCAGACCTACAAAAGGCACTTCCTTTCTGCCAAATTACAAGTAATTCTGTTCAGCCGTTCGGGCTGTAGCTGTGTCTAAAGGTCCTATGGAAAAATGCATGGGGAAAACGCGTTTTGGGACCCCCATTTTTTCTCAGCCCCCGCTTGACGAATCACCCCGAGACTTTCAGGGTAGGAGCAGAGCGTAGCGCCCCATTAGTTTTGAAAATTTCGCGAGGATTCGTCAACCGGTGCCAAAGTTATTCAAAATAGAATTTTCAGATTTCCTATGGAAACACGGTACTAACTATAACTATCTACTGGCGACCGCCAGTAGATGATATATATATATATATATATATATATATATATATATTACCTACTGGCGGTCGCCAGTAGGTAGTTATAGTTAGGACCCCTTTTCCATAGGAAAACCGCAACATTCTATTTTGAATAACTTTGGCGCCGGTCGACGAATCCTCGCGAATTTCTCAAAATAGGTGGGGCGCTACGCTCCGCTCCTACCCTGAAAGTCTCGGGGGGATCCGTCAAGCGGGGGCTGAGATAAAAGGGGGGTCCCAAAACGCGTTTTTCCCATGCATTTTTCCATAGGACCTTTAGAACGAGCTACAGCCCGAACGGCTGAACAGAATTACTCGAAATTTGGCAGAGAGGTAGTCCCTAGGTCAAGGAAGTGCCTTTTGTAGGTTTGGTGTAAATCTGTTCAGTAGATTCTGAGAAAATAGCCTTTAAATCAATATATATATCTGAGCCCGCTTACGGTACGCTTACCGTACGCTTACCGTAAGCGTACGGTGGCGTGCGCGAGCGCGATTCTGATTGGCTCTTAGATCTTAGTAAACATTCGAATCGGCCGAAACCAGGAAGCGGCGGTCGCCATTTTGTGTATTTCACTCTGAAAAAAAGAGTGAAAACAAGAAAAGGGGGCAAAGAGGAGAGTTACAGACCCCCTTACATTTGTGAGGGGGTCAAAGAAGGACTGTAAAGTACAAAGAAAACATTTATTGATTTAAAAATAAATCACGGGGTACGCGTACGGTAAGCTTACGGTAAGCGTACGGTAAAAAAAAAATACAAAAATGAAATGAAATGCAGATTTAAGTGTTTAGATATTAGGGGACTCTAAAAAGAGCCGTTGTGTTTATGAAGTGATTTTTAAGTGGTACCTACAAGTAAGTACCGATGCAGAGTCTAAGGTTCAAGAGGAAGACTCTGTTCCCTTCATCAGTGAAGTGCACACCATCTCCTCTATAAATGTCTTGCATGTCGTAACGCAAGTTGTTGTGGTAAATGGCACCCATACCATAGTCACGGAGGAAAGCAGAAACAGATTTGTTGACGTGCTTTCTTGCTTTGTCAATCTGTGGACAGAAATGATTGGACCAGTTCCATTTTTGCCTTTGGCATATGTTGGAAAACACAAAGGCAGTTTTAGGGAAAAGTGAAAACAGTTGTGCAAAGGTGTCCTTCATAAGCATTTCCAGACCTACCCCAGTCAAAGTGCCTAGGTCATTGCCACCACAGTGCACTATTATGAGGTCAGGGTGTTGGATTTGTATGAAGGATTTCACCAATGGCATCAATTGGTGCCACTTTAACCCTCTCTGACCAATCCATTTAATGTCTACATTTGGCAAAGCAAGGTCTCTCACCATATCTGTTTTCTCTGCAAACTTTTCACTCCAGAAGACATAGCTGTGCCCTACAATCCACACTGTGAACATCTTCAAAGGAGAACTGGATGCACTCAGGAGGTGTCTTTCAGTAGAATGGCAATATGAAAAGAAAGACAGTTTGGAAATGGAGGCATGCATATTTTTTTTTTAAAAAAAGAACTGATTGGCTGTTTCATACCATTCTAGAATAAAAACTAGGCTGTATGTGTAAACTAATAGAAGCATGTTTTGTATTGGTACAAAAAAATGTGTAACCAAAGAACAGTACTATGGATTTGCTGTTAGGTTTGAAAAGTCAAGCACTCTTGCTCTGTGGAATTGAAACATTGTTTGGCGAACTTCTGACCTAACTCAACACAGCAGTGTTCCATGAGCTGTTGCTATGGTAGCAGGCAGAAGTCAAGTTGGGGGAAGGGTACTAGGCAGAAGTCAAGTTGGGGGAAGGGTACTTTTGGAAAAGGGTTGGTTTTCAACCAATAGAAATGTGTGATTACATTTGAAAAAAAGGGGCAAGCACTGAGATTTGAAACTTACATGTATATGTGTGGAAAAATAGAGGGAAAGTTTGCCATTATCTGGTTCTGCTGAGAGGAGAGAGGTGAACACAACAGAGATCCTGGCTCTGATAATCTGCTGTTTGAGTGTTACATTTCTTTCACAACTAACTAATTTTAAAGGTGAGTTTACAGTTTGAGAAGGGATGTATGTGGTAACTTAAGAAATGAATAATAGAAATGGAAATTGTTTTTGTTGTAGTTGCGTTTATCATTTTCTGTTTTGGGAGAAATTTAAATGTGAGGAACATGTAAAATAATATGGAGTATGTTTTCACAATAAATTAAGGTGTACTGGAAAAAAAAAGAATAGTTTAAGGGTTTGAGGTTGGACTCAGTAATGCAAATACATTCAGCATCACTAAGGCTGGTTGCCCTTGCTGGAGTGTAGGCAGTCACCGAGAATACACATGGTGGTGGTCTGAAAAAGCAGTTTGGACATGTGCATTTAAATAAATCAAAAAAAGTGGTTTCATAATGTGTCAGTCTGTAAAAGTGATTTTCTCTTGCCCCGAAAAAAAAAGAGCAGTAAGTGTGCTTTCAAATTGGCAAATAAATTTCGTTTTGGGACTAATGTGAAAACATGACTCTGTGTGCAGAGAGGAATTATAGGCAGAGATTTATTGCGTATTGCTCTGGTGATTTCACAGTTGCATTAGATGGAAAGGGGGAGCGAATTTTTGGGGGAAGAAGCAGACTCTTAGCACACACCCATGTGCTTGCCATGTATAATCATGCACAGTATTTACAAGCGAGTGGGGTTTTCAGGTTTTAGTCTGTAATGCAAATACATTCAGCATCACTAAGGCTGGTTGCCTTTGCTGGAGTGTAGGCAGTCACCGAGAATACACATGGTGGTGGTCTGAAAAAGCAGTTTGGACATGTGCATTTAAATAAATAAAAAAAAAGTGGTTTCATAATGTGTCAGTCTGTAAAAGTGATTTTCACTTGCCCCGAAAAAAAAAGAGCAGTAAGTGTGCTTTCAAATTGGCAAAGAAATTTCGTTTTGGGACTAATGTGAAAACATGACTCTGTGTGCAGAGAGGAATTATAGGCAGAGATTTATTGCGTATTGCTCTGGTGATTTCACAGTTGCATTAGATGGAAAGGGGGAGCGAACTTTTGGGGGAAGAAGCAGACTCTTAGCACACACCCATGTGCTTGCCATGTATAATCATGCACAGTATTTACAAGCAAGTGGGGTTTTCAGGTTTCAGTCTGTAATGCAAATACATTCAGCATCACTAAGGCTGGTTGCCCTTGCTAGAGTGTAGGCAGCCACCCAGGTTACACATGGAGGTGACCTGAAAAAGAAGTTTGGACATGTGCATTTAAGAAAATCAAAAAAAGTGGTTTCATAATGTGTCAGTCTGTAAAAGTGATTTTCACTTGCCCCGAAAAAAAAAGAGCAGTAAGTGTGCTTTCAAATTGGCAAAGAAATTTCGTTTTGGGACTAATGTGAAAACATGACTCTGTGTGCAGAGAGGAATTATAGGCAGAGATTTATTGCGTATTGCTCTGGTGATTTCACAGTTGCATTAGATGGAAAGGGGGAGCGAATTTTTGGGGGAAGAAGCAGACTCTTAGCACACACCCATGTGCTTGCCATGTATAATCATGCACAGTATTTACAAGCGAGTGGGGTTTTCAGGTTTCAGTCTGTAATGCAAATACATTCAGCATCACTAAGGCTGGTTGCCCTTGCTGGAGTGTAGGCAGTCACCGAGAATACACATGGTGGTGGTCTGAAAAAGCAGTTTGGACATGTGCATTTAAATAAATAAAAAAAAAGTGGTTTCATAATGTGTCAGTCTGTAAAAGTGATTTTCACTTGCCCCGAAAAAAAAAGAGCAGTAAGTGTGCTTTCAAATTGGCAAAGAAATTTCGTTTTGGGACTAATGTGAAAACATGACTCTGTGTGCAGAGAGGAATTATAGGCAGAGATTTATTGCGTATTGCTCTGGTGATTTCACAGTTGCATTAGATGGAAAGGGGGAGCGAACTTTTGGGGGAAGAAGCAGACTCTTAGCACACACCCATGTGCTTGCCATGTATAATCATGCACAGTATTTACAAGCAAGTGGGGTTTTCAGGTTTCAGTCTGTAATGCAAATACATTCAGCATCACTAAGGCTGGTTGCCCTTGCTAGAGTGTAGGCAGCCACCCAGGTTACACATGGAGGTGACCTGAAAAAGAAGTTTGGACATGTGCATTTAAGAAAATCAAAAAAAGTGGTTTCATAATGTGTCAGTCTGTAAAAGTGATTTTCACTTGCCCCGAAAAAAAAAGAGCAGTAAGTGTGCTTTCAAATTGGCAAAGAAATTTCGTTTTGGGACTAATGTGAAAACATGACTCTGTGTGCAGAGAGGAATTATAGGCAGAGATTTATTGCGTATTGCTCTGGTGATTTCACAGTTGCATTAGATGGAAAGGGGGAGCGAATTTTTGGGGGAAGAAGCAGACTCTTAGCACACACCCATGTGCTTGCCATGTATAATCATGCACAGTATTTACAAGCAAGTGGGGTTTTCAGGTTTCAGTCTGTAATGCAAATACATTCAGCATCACTAAGGCTGGTTGCCCTTGCTGGAGTGTAGGCAGTCACCGAGAATACACATGGTGGTGGTCTGAAAAAGCAGTTTGGACATGTGCATTTAAATAAATCAAAAAAAAGTGGTTTCATAATGTGTCAGTCTGTAAAAGTGATTTTCACTTGCCCCGAAAAAAAAAGAGCAGTAAGTGTGCTTTCAAATTGGCAAAGAAATTTCGTTTTGGGACTAATGTGAAAACATGACTCTGTGTGCAGAGAGGAATTATAGGCAGAGATTTATTGCGTATTGCTCTGGTGATTTCACAGTTGCATTAGATGGAAAGGGGGAGCGAATTTTTGGGGGAAGAAGCAGACTCTTAGCACACACCCATGTGCTTGCCATGTATAATCATGCACAGTATTTACAAGCAAGTGGGGTTTTCAGGTTTCAGTCTGTAATGCAAATACATTCAGCATCACTAAGGCTGGTTGCCCTTGCTGGAGTGTAGGCAGTCACCGAGAATACACATGGTGGTGGTCTGAAAAAGCAGTTTGGACATGTGCATTTAAATAAATCAAAAAAAAGTGGTTTCATAATGTGTCAGTCTGTAAAAGTGATTTTCACTTGCCCCGAAAAAAAAAGAGCAGTAAGTGTGCTTTCAAATTGGCAAAGAAATTTCGTTTTGGGACTAATGTGAAAACATGACTCTGTGTGCAGAGAGGAATTATAGGCAGAGATTTATTGCGTATTGCTCTGGTGATTTCACAGTTGCATTAGATGGAAAGGGGGAGCGAATTTTTGGGGGAAGAAGCAGACTCTTAGCACACACCCATGTGCTTGCCATGTATAATCATGCACATTATTTACAAGCAAGTGGGGTTTTCAGGTTTCAGTCTGTAATGCAAATACATTCAGCATCACTAAGGCTGGTTGCCCTTGCTAGAGTGTAGGCAGCCACCCAGGTTACACATGGAGGTGGTCTGAAAAAGAAGTTTGGACATGTGCATTTAAGAAAATCAAAAAAAGTGGTTTAATAATGTGTCAGTCTGTAAAAGTGATTTTCACTTGCACAGAAAAAAAAGAGCAGTAAGTGTGCTTTCAAATTGGCAAAGAAATTTCGTTTTGTGACTATTGTGAAAAGAAATGTAGTAATATATTTAAATACAATAAAGGAATTTTTTTTTAGTTTTTTTCAGGTATTGCTGAAGAGCAGTGAACAAAATTTAAGATGCCTACAAAATCCAGAGTTCAAAAAACGCTAAAAAAAAAACTATATTTGAAGACAACTGGAGGACCAAAGTTAGTAGAAGATGCTCATGTTGGGAAAAAGAAAAAATCTTCTGGTAAGCAGAAAAAACAATTTCTTAAAAATATATTCAAAACAAGGAAAAATGTACAAAATGTCTGTACTGGAAAGAATGTTACGAAACGAACAGAACAGGAAAAAATTGAGAATTTAGTTAATGCAAATATACCTTCTGCAACTGAAAAGATTTACATAAACAGAAAAACAGCGTTTAAAGAGATACGTAGAAAAATGTTTCAGAGAAGAGTTATGTCCAATTTGATAAAGGATGTGAAGAAATATAAGCAAAAGGCAAAATATTACAAGAGAAAAAAAGAAATTGAAGCCATTGCAGCAAAGGCATTAGAATTAAAAAGGAAACTATTCATATTAATTTTGAATAGGATGCGCACATTAGACAAAATGGTTAATGTACTGAAATCACATAGCAAAAGGAAAAGAGTAGTGAACAGAACAAACTTTTGTAAAGTGTTTTTAGGAAAGTGGATGCATAGTTCAAGTAGTGAACCTTTTTTTAATGAAGAGAGCTATTTTCAAAGTAATAGTTTGCTGCATGCAGTTGACACCAGAGGTCGTGCTTATGAAGTGAAAAATGGTTGCATAATGGAGAAGGAGATAATGGTTCCAAGAGATGAGGTACAAGTGATGGCGGATGAGGCAATGGGGAGACGTCCTAAAGCCCCAGTGTACACTCGGAATTGTAGTAGTATTTGCACTGTGCGTCAGGAATCTATTGACAAATTTCGAGAGTTTCTAAGAGAATATAGTAAAAAAAGTGTAAAACAGAAGATTAAGGTGCTTCAAAGTCTGGATCCATGCAGAGTGAGAGAGAATACTGGTTTGCAGGGTCATTCTCTGGCTTGTCTATCTAGAAAAGTGTGCAATAGTGTTTTCCATCATTTTAGGATGCTGGCTGTTCATCATACTGAAATGAGAAAGTTTGTGAGACGGTTGTATTTTGCCAAAAGTCCAGCAATAAAGTTAAATGAATTGAATAGGGCTCTGTTCCGAGGAACGGTATCAGATGTAGAGAAGGTTGTTGATGAAATTCAGTTTTGTTACTTTGGTCCTGAACAAAACAGTGCAGAGAAGGACACAGTAAATGAGGAAGAAGTGGAAGAGAATGTAGAACCTTCTGTAAGTAACACATTTAATGATCACATAACAAAATTTGCAATAGTCTCTAATGAAAGACCAAATTTTACTTGTATTTGTTGCCGCAGAACTCATTATAGAAAACAAACTAGGAATGTTGATCTCTAAGAAAGAGTGAAAATGAAGATAATTATAAGTGGAAGGATTTTGCCACATATATATTTCTAGAAAATTGTTTTGAATTGGGTGAAGATCAGCGTATTTGTAAATACTGTTACAACAAGTTAGAGGAAAATAGAATGCCGACCAGAGCTGTACATAATAATTTAGAATTGGATGTTATTCCTGCCGAACTTTCTGAATTAAATACATATGAGTCTATACTCATTCAATGTGTTCATCCGTTCCAGACCATAGTACGTATGGAGCCCAAAACTGGTAAATTACCTCCTTCAGATTTACTGAGAGGTTTAAAAGGTAGAGTGGTGTATTTGCCCTTGGATTTGAAAAAAAATATGGAAACTATTGATGCGGATACTTTGGAAACTGAACCATTAATTATTCTGGTTAATTGTGTACCTACAAAGAATAAGAAGATTTGGCAGGAGCTGGTAGATGTGCGGAAAGTACAAAGAGCAAATTTGTATTTGAAAAAAAATAACAAATGGTATGAATCAATTTATATAGAAGAAGAAGAAGAAGAAGAAGATTTACAAGAAGACACAGAAACACCAACTGGACAAATTGAAAAAGTGGACAAGTCAAAGGAAGAAGAAATTTATGAACATTTTAGCATACATCCTCTTCATTCAAAAGAAGTTATGGGAGACAATATTGATCTGTTTCAGATGAAGAAAGCAAAAGGAACTCCCGTGAGTGTATGGGAGGAGAGCTTGGAAGCTCGATGTTTTCCCCAGCTGTTTCCTAAAGGAAAAGGAGGACGATACGATGAACGTCCAGAACAGATTCCAGCTTCTGAGTATCGGACTACAAGACTATATGCTGAAGATCCCAGATTTCGACAAAGTATTCCTTATTTGTTCCATCTTTTATTTGAAAGCGACTTGTCTGCACTGTCTTATGCAGTAAATCACATTTTAAAAAGTGGAGTACATTTACAAAATGTGTCTGCTAAGGATTTTATGGAGAAAGTGCAGCACCGAGATGATCATTTGGAAACACAACTGATCAATCTGATGGCTTGTCAGCGTGGGACAAATGAATATTGGTACAGACGCCATGGTGAACTAAAATGCATGTTACGGAATTTAGGAACACCAACATGGTTCCTTACCCTAAGCTGTGCCGAGTACGCTTGGGATGATTTACTGGATTTTCTACGAGAGGCCAATTCAAACATTAAAAACATCGAATACAAGACAGCAGGAGAACTGTGCTCATTGGATCCGGTTAATGTTTGCAGATATTTCAATCATAGATTTGAGGCTATGATGTCCTTCATCTGCAATAAAAAAAATCCACCCCTTGGAGAAGTAGTGGATTTCTTTTGGAGAAAAGAGTACCAGGCAAGAGGTGCTCCTCATATTCATATGCTGTTGTGGATCAAGGATGCCCCAAAGTTTGGAACAGATGCTGATGAAGCAGTGTTATCTTACATTGAAGAATATGCAACATGTGCTATACCAAAAAGCACAGAAGAGAACAAGTTAAAGGAGCAAGTTTTACGTTTCCAAAGTCATCGGTGTGGAAAATACTGTCGACGGAAATACAAGAGCAAAGAAAAATACTACACTAAATGTCGATTTGGATTTCCTAGACCTGTTCTTTCAAATGGAAGAGTCAACAGTTTTATGTCAGCTGTGAGACATACTATCACAAGAAAATCACCTAAGAATACCTACAACCTAAAAAGAAAAGAAGAATCAAACAATATAAATGACTACAACCCAGTCATTTTATCCATGTGGAACGCTAACATGGATATACAGTATGTAGCTGACAATTCCATTGCTGTTGCTCGATATGTAACGTCTTACATAACGAAATCAGAAAAAACAGAATTGAAGGAAATGTGGGAAGAGATTTCTCACGAGAAGACTGTCAGTAAGAAGCTGTACAGTTTCAGTTTAAAGATGTTATCGCATAGAGAAATTGGATCCTACGAATGTTCAGATAGGTTATCTTCTGCAAGTCTCTACTCGAAGTCAAGAAGAATAATTTGGGCAAGTTTAGGCCTTGCAGCAATGAGAAATCGGGTACTGAAATCTGTAGGAGAAATTGAATATTTGGCCGAGAATGACCCAGAAAGTACAGATATTTTGAAAACAAACATGTTGGACACATATTATCCCAAGAGAAGTCATCATCTGGAGAACATGTGTCTCTATGAAGTGCTGCAGAACTACATTTATTCACGGAAAGCCGCAGAAGACATCAACAATGGAAAATATAAAGTCGTTGGTGAAGAAGGATGTTTGGTGAAGCAAACAAAAGGAAGTTTGATAAATCACCGGAAGCTGAGTTGCGACACTACTGACAAGAAGGAATTTTACTACTTGGCTCTTTTACAGTTGTTTAGACCATGGCGTACAGAGGATGAACTACTGGGAGAATTCCAGAGCTATGAAGATTCTTTTAATGCTTGCAAAGACAGCATACAATGCAGTACATTCTCAACTTATCTGCAAATGTTAAATGAAGAAATTGAACAGGAAACTACAATTGCAGCAGAAATAGCTAGAGATAGTTCTCAGGACAGCCAAAGTTCAGGAACACTCAGTCAAGATCCCCTAGGACAACCAATCGTTGAAAATGAAGCATCAATAGCCATGAATGAAGTGGAAACGGCTATGAATCAAGCTCAAGAAGAATTTATAGACATAGAAAATTTGGAAAGACAACTGAATCAAGAGCAGCAACAAATTTATGAAGAGATCAAAAACAAAATTGATCACGGATTTCTACATGAAAAAAAAGAGTGCTCATGCACATCATTTCATCCAATCAGGATGTATGTAAGCGGACAAGCTGGAACTGGAAAAAGTTTCCTAATAAAAGTCATCAGAAGCTACCTAAAGCAAAAAACGGATTCTACTTTGTCTTGTGTGGTTACTGCTCCAACTGGGTTAGCAGCATATAACATAAAAGGAATCACTTTACATTGTTTGCTAATGTTACCAGTGGAGCATGAGAACAAAATACAATTCAACAAGCTAACTGGAGAAGCATCCTTGGAAGTTTCAAGAGTATTGAAGAAGATGCAAGTTCTCATTATCGATGAGGTGAGCATGGTATCAAACTTAATGCTTGCCTTTGTGCATTTAAGAATGCAGCAAATTTTGAAGACAGACTATGACATGTTATTTGGTGGAAAACACGTCATAGTTTTTGGAGATCTTTTGCAACTTACTCCAGTTAAAGGACAACCAGTGTTTAATACTGTCACACATGAAGACACGAAGAAGTCATTGGGAAGCATCGGAAATACAAATATTTGGTCCTTCTTTGAGTACAAGGAACTTACTACTAATATGAGGCAAGCAAACGATGCAGAATATGGAAGTATTCTGAAAGATATCAGGATTGGACTACTCACAGAAGTTGGCAAAAAAACATTACAGAGTCGGCTGCTACATAATTTATTTCCAAAGGAAGAAATAGTTGCAGAGAAGATATACAAGAACATTGCAGAAAACAAAAGTGTCATCTGCTTAATGCCAACTCTACGTGAATGCTCAATATTCAATGAGGAGCTTTTGAAATTGGAAAAGGAAGAGATCAGGAAATTGGAAGCAGTGGACAAAATTGAGGATGGAAGAATTAGTGTCACAGTAACAGGCAAAATGAAAAATAAATTAGACTCACTAGAGAAGAACATCTCCAAAACAGCTGGATTAGAAAAAAATCTATATGTTTGCATGAACTGTAGAGTATTTTTAAGAAGAAATTTGGATGTTGAAAAAGGTTTAGTTAATGGAGCGATGGGAAGAGTTGTGGGTTTTATTAATTATCAGAAAAAAGAAGGAGTTGAATGTTTAAAAATAAAATTTGATCAGATAGAAGAAGTTAAAGATATTTGTCGTTGTACAGTACGTTTTATGCTTGTGAAAGACTTATATGTATGTAGGAAGCAGTTTCCGTTTTCTCTAGCATATGCTGTAACTATTCACAAGTCTCAAGGATTGACTGTAGATTGTGCATTTGTGAACATTGGTTCAACTGTGTTCAAAGAGGGTATGGCATATGTTGCTTTGTCACGAGTGAAAACATTATCAGGTTTATTCATGATAGACTTTGATGACTCAAAAGTTAGTGCTGATACAAACTGTGTAAAGGAGTATAATAGATGAAGAAGAAGCTATGCTCCTCATTTAGGTCAGTATCCTGTGTTGGAGAAACGTGTAGTTTCTCGTAAAAGAAAAAATGAGAATATCTGTAATGAAGATGTAGAGAAGAGGAAAAAAAAGAGGAGTGATGTAATTGCAAGCAAAAAGAATAAGGAAAATGAAGAACAGGTTGTAGGATGTCATTTTGAAAATAGCTCTGGTGTCAACTGCTACGCAAATGTAGTGCTGAATGTTGTATTTTATCTGGAAAGTTTGCAAGAGCAGATAATAGTAAATCAGGGAAAAAGATTCTGTTCTGTGCTGAGTCTCCTTTTTCAAAAGCTGAGTAAAGATAAAACTCAAATAGAAAGTGCTACTGAAATTAGAAAACTTTTAGATGTATGTTCAGGACGAACACAGTTTTCTCAAAATGAACAGCAAGATGCACATGAATTTATGATGTATTTTCTTCAGGTAGTGGAAGAAGAAGGAGTTCCCATTGACATTTTTTTTGGTCTCTCTTATAAATGGGAACATAGTTGTGATAATTGTTATAATATATGTGGCTCTATTGTTGATAATGAAAGATTTATTTATTTGACATTGCCAGAGAGTAAAACAGTCACTTTTGCAAAATTAGTTAAAGATGCTAATCATAGCATAAAATGTGGTGAGTGTAATTCTGACATGTTTTCAACATTAATTTTAAAGGAATACGGACAGTATGTAATTTTAATGATGCAACGATGTAGAGCTGATGGTTCAAAAATGGATACTTTAATAAAGAAGTTTACAGGACAGCAATTATCAATTTCAGGAAAAACTTTTGTAACTGTTGCAATAATTTTCCATGATGGACCTACTGTTACTTCTGGACATTACACAGTTTATCTTAAATGTGAAAAAGGCTGGACACTGTGTAATGATTCCCAATTGATTTTCAAACAACGTTTGCCTTTTGATTTAGCAAATTCCTATCTAATCTTCCTGAAACCTAAATTTTAGACAGATTTGGCAAGATCTCGACAAAATAATTTTACCATTTTACTGGATTACCATTGCAATTTTGTAGAAAAAAGATTTTTTAAATTATCATTTGGCCTAATGGAAAGATAACCAATTGTAATGTGGACTTTTTTAATTTTTAATGAAACTTTGAAAAACCAATAATTTAGAGATTATCGGTAACATCTGCACAATTTAAATTTTGGAATCTTATTGGACTGCCATTGGAAATTTTTTCAAAAATGATTTAAAAAATTACTATTTGGCCATGTGGAAAAGTAACCAATTCTATTGTGGACTTAATAAATTATTCAAAAAATGTTCGTGAACCAAAATGTTACAGAGAATCGGTGAGATCTGGACAAATTAAACTTTAGAATTTTATTGGATTACCGTTGGAAATTTATTCCCCAAAAAAATTTAAAATTACTATTTGGTCTAAAGGAAATGGAATTAGATGTATTTTGGAGTTATTTGAGATATAATATTGTGATTATACTTCTGAAACAAACATATCAGACGGTATTTTAAAGAAATAAGTATTGGTATTAGATGATATTTTTTTAGAATATTATGCATTTCTATAATGTTAAGTTTAAGTAAAAAGAGATTCTGGGCTTTTTTATTACAATCTTTGTGATTGTTATTTTTTTTTGCCCGCTGTAAAATGATGAATGCAATTGCTTTCACAATTTATAGTGAAATGCAATATATTCTGAAAACAGCAAAAATAAGGCAAAAATATTTTTGGGAAAAAAATGTAAATATGTGTACTGTATTACAAATTGTTTTTAAAATATTAATACTTTTTTCTTTTTTTTCAGATTGATATAGAAAATTTTCGAAAACTAGAACCATTTTTAAAACTATTTTTTTTAAAAACAAATGAATAAATATTTTTTTGAGTGAGTATGGTAAGTCAATAATAATAATTGTAGTCTCTCAAGGACCTTGTAATGTGATAATTGATTTTTAGTGTTTTTTTTAAAAAATAAAAAAAAAGTTTTTAAAAACATATGTAAAAAAAAGATGAAAGATAAGGTTGGCTCTTAAAAGAACCGTTGTGTTCATGCAGGGACAGAGGAAAGGAAGCATGGGAAAATTATTCAAAGCGACAAATGTGCTGATCTATTTTGTTGTTCACTAGCGAAACACTGGTCTCCCTATAGCAAATTAGATCTTGACAAAATGTGCATCGAATATCAACCTTCCGAAATCGAGGGTTGATTTCCAGAGGGCCTGCAAAACGAGATTCTCCCCCCACAGATGAAGGGCTCACCTGACCTGCAGAAGAAGGAGTCAGCCCTGCAGATGATGGTCCAGGCTCAGCTGCTGTGGATGTACTGGCTTGTCTTTCTGAAGAGTTACCTCCAAAAAGATGACCATGTGTCCTTCTGTGTACATCCTGGAGGTGTCTCTTCATGGTGTGATTCCCAAAGGAATACTTCCTGTTAGGATTACCTCTAGAAAGTACACGCTTACACAGCTTACAAGTCACTAAGGGTGCATTTACCTTTTGCTGGCCTTCAGGAAAAGTAAAATAATCCCATACATAAGAGGGCTTTTGTTTCCTCGATCTCTGCCTCAAGACAGTGCTGCTAGTGCTAGCCTCACTCTCAGAAGAGCTCTGCTGTTCTGCCATCGTATCCCAAAGACAAACCAGCTCCTTCTCCCAAGGGATCACAAGCAGAAATGAGGGGAATGGGTGTGGTGTAGGAGAGTTCTAGAACTGAAAGTAGTTTCAACCAATCAAAAGTTGTGTTTCATGATCACATGACCTACCGTACGCTTACGGTACGCTTACGGTACGCTTACGGCAAAAGTGCGCATGCGCGTAAAAAAGACACGCGCTTGCGCGCATGCGCATAACAGTCACTCCCGGCACTTCCGCGTAACGTGCGCGTGTAGCGTACACGCGTACGCGTCCCACGCGGAGTACGCGCGGCTACGCAAATTGCGTAACTATACGCAAGCAGCGTAGGAAAATTACGGACGTTGCGTAAACCGTACGCTTACCGTGAGCTTACGGTACGCGTACTAAAAAATTTTTTAAAAAAATAGAAAAAAAGTACTGCAAATAAATTTTACATGTTTATTTTAAAAAATATATAAAAAAAACATATTAAAGAATTTTAAAAATTTAATCATAGTCTTTATAAAAGGTAAGAAAATTAAAATAAAAATATGTTAGAAAAAATAGAAGAAAAAAAAAAATTAGCATTTAAAAAACCTTGCAAATTCACTGAAAAAACCATGGGTTTCACACACGTTATAGTTAGGAATTAGCATTTAAAAAACCTTGCAAATTCACTGTGATGTCATTTGAGATGTCATCAGTGATGTCATGAGTGATGTCACTGACCACTGACCATGTCATGAGTGATGTAATATGTGACGTCATCAGCAGTGCATTGCGGGCGCGCGAGTTATAGTTAGCTAAACTAACTATAACGGGGCAATTTCAATGGTTTTTTACGAGTAAAATGTCCAGCTAACTATAACATGTGTGAAACCTATGGTTTTTTCAGTGAATTTCTAAGGTTTTTTAAATGCTAATTCCTAACTATAACGTGTGTGAAACCCATGGTTTTTTCAGTGAATATATATATATATATATATATATATATATATATATATATATATATATATATATATATATATATATTCACTGAAAAAACCATAGGTTTCAGGGGTGTTATAGTTAGCTGCACATTTCCCTCGTACAAAACCCTAGAAATTGCCCTGTTATAGTTAGTTCAGCTAACTATAACTCGCGCCCCCGCAATGCACTGCTGATGACGTCACATATTACATCACTCATGACAAGGTCAGTGACATCACTGATGACATCACTGATGACATCTCAAATGACATCACTGATGACATCACTGATGACGTCATCCATGTGATAATTTAGTGCATCTTCTCACACCCTTTGATATACTCAATCAAAATTTCAGACGTCCATTCTCAAAACCATAGATACTCCAATACCAATAACTACATACCCACTCAGTGACTCTTAGATCCACACACACATCCACTCACTCACCTGTACAGTCACTCATACTTAGAGTCACTAAGTACAAGACTATCATATGCATTTATACACCTACATAGACACTCACACACCACCAATCATCCATAGAGGTAATCTCACACCTAGTCAGTCATGCAAATAATTTATCACACTCCCATTTACTCACCTATGCAGTTATACACACACAAGTTCAGTTACTCATAAAAATAGTTCCACATTCTTACGCTCTTATAAAATTGCAACTCTGGGCAATAGCTTGCTTAATCTCCACAATGGCCCCCACAACGCTAAATTGATACTTGTATAGCGCACTACTCACCCGCAAGGGTCTCAAGGCGCTTGTACGAATACCGCTGTGGAACCCATCCTGGCTCTCCCTGTGAGGCGTCCACTCCTGGGCACCCCCAAGGCATCCTTAGCGTTGTGGGGGCCATTGTGGAGATTAAGCAAGCTATTGCCCAGAGTTGCAGAGTGGGACTCCATGATTGGAATGGCACCGAGGCGAGAATTATCAGGTCCGTGGAATTTTTGAGCCCAAGACCCGCCGAGGCGGGGAATTGAACCCTGGTCCCAGGCTAGACCTCTGCATCAGGGTCTGCCGCTCTAATCGTTGAGCCACACTTCTCCACCTATACAATCACTGATACAAGCACACAATCATTCATACAGCCACTCTCACAATCACACACTCTTACATATACCCACTTATATACTCTTACACACATATATACTGCCTTTCACATATGTAGTTACTGACACATGTACAACTGAGATATACATTCAATCACTAACACACCCTTACATACAGTCACCCAACCATACAGTCCATCACAGATGCACTCTTAAAACCATGCACCCACTGAATCACCCACTCACACATCTAGTCACAGAGTCACACACACCCTACCCACACAAACACTCAGGCACCCATACAGATACTCAGACAACCAATCAAGAACCCATATAGACACTCATATAGATATTCACAAAACCATGCAGCCACTTATACACCAACATACAGACACATACAGACATTCACACAGTTTAGTCACTAGTCTGCAGTAAGATACTTTTAATGACTCACTTATAGAGTAAGTTATGCACCTAGAAAATCATCCATTCACACACTTGTACACCCACTTATTCAACAGGCCTTTCCCTATATATATTAAACATATTAAAACTGTTCAGAAACACATACTCAATGGATGACGTCATCAGTGAGTTCATCAGTGATGTCATTTGAGATGTCATCAGTGATGTCATCTGTGATATCACTGACCATGTCATGAGTGATGTAATATGTGACGTCATCAGCAGTGCATTGCGGGGGCGCGAGTTATAGTTAGCTGAACTAACTATAACAGGGGAATTTCTAGGGTTTTGTACGAGGGAAATGTCCAGCTAACTATAACACCCCTGAAACCTATGGTTTTTTCAGTGAATTTCTAAGGTTTTTTAAATGCCAATTCCTAACTATAATGTGCATGAAACCTATGTTCTTTTTAGTGAATTTCAAAGGTTTTTTAAATGCTAATTCCTATCTATAACTTATCTCTAAAGATATCATGAAAAGCATTGTTTTTTAAAAGTAGGGTGCACATTACTTTTGTGGGAAAGCATCTTTGGGATTGGTTAAGAAAAAGCAGTTTCAACGTGCAGTACATATCATAGGATAAAATTTGCTCTGCTCAACCACACCTGCTACTTGCATTTGGAAGGCACTGTTTGAACTTAAAACAATCGTCAACTTTTAACCTGCACGTGTCGTTAAATATTTAAGAAAATGTTACCAAAAAATATCGTTAAGTTTTAAAAAATTGATGAACTTTTAACCTGCACGTATTGTAGAATGTTCTAGAAAGTGTGTTGAAAGAATGCGTTGCACTTCTGACTTCTATGTGTTGTTGAATATTTAAAAAACGGTTCATATGGAAAATTAAAAAGAAACCAATAGAGAAGTTTTGAAACCTAAAAGAGTCAAGGAACTCTTCTAATTTATTTTTACATGTATTTATGTGTGCAGTAACAAAATTATAGACACAACAGCACTAGGAAGAGGAAGAAGCAGCGAGTGGGGGGAGGGGGGGAGATGGGCAGAATGGCACACATGCACAATTAAGTACAACACACATATAGACTAACAATGGCAAAAATTAAACACACCAACAAGGAGCACAAGTCACACAACCCGCCAACAACACAACACTGAATGAGCATAGAAGTGAAAACCACGCTGCATTCATACAGGATGTGTACAAAGGCCAGTCGTTGGTGTTGTGGGATGTCTGCGACCGTGATCATCATGGATAAGATGCCCAGCATGTGGCACATGGTCGAGTTCACTGTGTGTTATGTTGCCAAACGGCTGCTCCTCCCTCCCACGAGCCCCCACAATTTTGTACAGTGTGCTGTTGTATCTCATATACTCGTACGGCACACCACTGTAATGCCTATTTGCGCATGTCCTGCTACATTCCAACTACAATATCACAGTGCCATTTGGAGGTGCTGCATGCCACTTTACAACATCGACTGCTGCAGCTCTTGTAGCAGGCCACACCAGAACACAGAGACACACTTACCGCACTTCCTGTACACGGACATGTCCGAGACACCCCGTTCCCCTTGCCGGATAGGCACACCCCTGCACTGACCTGTGAACCCCAGACCAGCACATGCCAGTTGTGCATGCAGGAGGATGCGTGCGTAGCTACACATCCAGGCTCACTGCCAACGCTGAGGTGACAGCACACTGTGATGTTGCAGGGCTCGTGCCTATCATACTAAGACAATGACCACAGTGACACACTTACTAAGATGTGGGTTTGGGGGGCATTGGCGGTCCTGGAGTTGTTGAGATGAGTCTTCTGGCCCTCATGGGTATCCCTGTATTATGCTCATTGACTCTATGGTACCTGTGGATGTTCTGGTGTGGCTCTTGGCTGTGTTCCCTTTCATGGTGCAGGTAGTTGTCCTGCTTAACACCAGCAGAAAGCAGGTGTAAAATCCCTGGTGCTAACGTGTCTTATCGCCGGAATTTGTTTCGCATTGCAATTGGTGTTAAAGTTGTGATTTGATTTTTTTCGTGTACAGAACAATATACAAACTGAGCAGTGTATCTCGTCAAGATCCAGCACCTGACACACTATTCCCAATCAATATAAATACAATGAGATTTCTTAATAGATTTTGTGTGTACACTGTAAGTGCAGCCAATACCTCAGTGCAATTCAATACAGGATTTTAGTATTTATAATAAATCGGAAAGGTGCACCTTGTGTCTTTTAGCATGAGAACGGCTACTCTCCATTTCATTATCAGAACTTTAATGGAAGTAAAGTTGAGATAAATCTAAGACACTATTCAGAAGTTGGTGCAAACTGCAGATATCACCAGTATTCCAGCGGTAAGTGCCCCAAAATTTAACACCATGGTGGACTCCATCAAATAACAGTAATAAGAACAAGAAAGAGTCACAAAGCAGTTAAGAGAACAACCAAAAACGTTATTAATTTTTTTTTCAAACTTTCTTTTTTATAATAATAAATATATAAACGAAAAACTATTTTCAAACGTTCTTTTTTTATTAACAGATATATGAACAATAAACTAATAAACAAAATGTAATAACAATAATAAAAAATAACAAGGCGGAACAATACTGTGGGGACAATGGATGTCGACGACAGACCTGGAAAATAAGAAAGATTGTTAAAAAAACAACAACATGGTATTCTCAACAAAATACCACAAGAAACAAATCACAAATATATAAAATGCATACAGCTAACAAAATTTTATAAGTTTAACTTACAAAAACTGTAAATGTTGCCGCTTTAAAATATTTACCAAATCTGAAGAATTTTTTTGCAGAAGGCACCACGCCAACAATGTTTTCCTTCAGTGGTGTGGAAATTTCGTACTTTTCTCAAGGGGCAAACAAAGACCAATGCCACCTTGATCACGTGCAAGATTTGCAAAAGAGTTCTGTCACAAGGGGATCCTAACAAAAAATACTCGTACATCACGGCAAGTATGATGAAACACCCAAGGACCCTTCATCCGAACAATCTTGCACGAGAAAAGTGCAAACAGATGAGAAACACTCCTATTCTGTATCTGTAAAACAGAAACACAAATAAATGTATATTAATAACTTTCAAAATTATACTATTCCATTATTGTACAAACACATTTTATATAAATACTGACTAAGAAACTATGTCCCTGAACCACAAGTGTGATGATGGTTAAAACACTACATGCATAGTGCATACTACTTTGAAGCAGTTCATGCCCTAAAGCCTACCTCACACAGGGGCCGATTCACAGAACTAACTTAAGACAAAATCCTAAACTTACTACTTTTGGTATTCACAGAAGTTAGGATTTTGTGTTAAGACAAACTTAAGACAGACTTAAGACAGACGTAAGACAAACTTAAGACAAACTTAAGACAAACTTAAGACAGACTTAAGACAGACTTAAGACAGACTTAAGACAGACTTAAGACAGACTTAAGACAGACTTCAGACAGACTTCAAACAAACTTAAGACAAAATCCTAACTTAAGTCTGTCTTAAGTCTGTCTTAAGTCAGTCTTAAGTCTGTCTTAAGTCTGTCTTAAGTCTGTCTTAAGTTTGTCTTAAGACAGACTTAAGACAAAATCCTAACTTCTGTGAATGCAAAAAGTAGTAAGTTTAGGATTTTGTCTTAAGTTAGTTCTGTGAATCTGGCCCTAAAACTCTACATGCTAACTGTCTAAATGATTACAGTACTATAAGGAGACACACTGGGTGAGTGACAGGGTGTTTGCTAGAAAAGTATGAATACTAACTAGGGAATTGAAGGTGTGAAACACAACTGGGTAGATGATTAGAGGACTGCATCCATACTGCATAGGCATTTAAAGCAGTCCATGTGCTAAGGCCTGGCTCAGTGCATGACTACGTGGGTACTGACTGAATGATTAGAGTACAGCAAGGAGAGTGCCTAGGTGAATTTATAAGTGTTTGAGTTTTCGCACAAAGAATGGATTAGTATATGATGCTGAATGGGTCACTACAAGACTGCAAAGGGAGTGATAGGGTGTTTCCTTGAAATGTATGGATACTGATTAGGAAATTGAAGGTGTTAAAGACAATTGTGTAGGTGGTTAGAGGACTGCATGCATAGTGGATAGGGGTTTGAAGCAGTCCATGTACTAAGGCCTGGGTCACTCGATGAGTACTTGGGCACTGACTGAATGATTAGAGTACTGCAAGGAGAGTGCCTGGGTTAATTTATTAGGGTTTGGCGCAGTGAATGGATTAGTACATGATGCTGAATGGGTCACTAGAGGACTGCAACGGGAGTGACAGGGTGTTTGCTGGAAGTGAATGGATACTGACTAGGGAATTGAAGGTGTAAAAGACAAGTGTATAGTATGTTAGAACACTACATGCATACTGCATAGACATTTGAAGCAATCTATTTGCTACTTAGAAACTAACTAAATAATCAGACTACTTCTAGGACAGTGCTTAGGTAAAACCTTTAAATGTTCAGTTCTGCCACAGTGAACAGAATAGTACATGGTACTGCACCTTAGTGTCAAACCCTGACTCATTTTATCAATGCATAAGCAAAGACTAGCTTCTAATGCTTCTAAAACTTGAGAACATGACAGGTTTTAAAAAAGTTATCTGCTAAAAAATACACGATGTTACCAAATGCTTCTCTCACAGTGCTTCCTAAATGCACACAGACTCACAGTGTGATTCTAGACAAACAACACTATCTCTTGCACTATACCAAAACACATTTCTTCATCTAGAAGTAGTACTACATTTTAGTAGAACCTTCTCCTGAGGCACAGCCGGGAGTGCTACTTTTAATCACTCTGAATCTCTGCTATTAAAAAAAACTTGTTTGTACTATTTGCACTGCTACCCATTCTCTCACCTGATTGTTCTCAGGGAGACCACGATCGTTTCGTCACTCACCCAAGCAGCAGAGCTAAGCTGCTGAGGGAACGCCCTAATCATCGGCGTCAGCGCCAGCAGCCTGTGAGCCGGTCTTTGGCCACGCCCACTCGCTCGAGGCCATGCCCCCTTCACCTACATAAACAGAGCGGCGTCTGAGCTCTGGTTAGAACCTTCTCCCGAGGCACAGCCGGGCGCGCTACTTTTAATCACTCTGAATCTCTGCTTTTAAAAAAAACTTGTTTGTACTATTTGCACTGCTACCCATTCTCTCACATGATTGTTCTCAGGGAGACCACGATCGTTTCGTCACTCACCCACGCAGCAGAGCTAAGCTGCTGAGGGAACGCCCTAATCATCGGCGTCAGCGCCAGCAGCCTTTGAGCCGGTCTTTGGCCACGCCCACTCGCTCGAGGCCACGCCCCCTTCACCTACATAAACATGTGCGTCCCGCGTACGCGCAGCGGACGGGCGCAGCGGGCGCGCCAAAGGCGCGCCAAAGGCAAGCCCGTCTGGGCCCGTCCGGGCCCAGACGGACCCAGGCCCAGAGACTCTGTCGGATATCCCTTTTGATCGCGTGGTGTATACCGGAGACATGCTCCGCGCACTCCAACCGAAGGAAATCTTGGCCTGCTACCACACGCACACCGAAGGTAAACCCTTCTTTAACTGTATGCGCTGCACTCCGACTCTCATTAGCTCAACAAAACCCGGACTCAAGATTGGACTCCTTAATTGCCGCTCCCTTCCAAAACATGCGCTCGAAACAAATCTGTTAATTCAAGATCATGACTTTGATCTGCTCTTTCTCACGGAAACGTGGCTATCAGACAGCGCCGACTCGGACATTGTCATGGCCCTGCCCCCAGGGTACCTCTGTCAAGCTTTACACAGACCCAAAGGGAGGGGAGGGGGGTAGCCATAATCTTCAAGGAGCAACTTACTTGTAGAACTTCTAACGCCCATATCGAGGACTGCGAAAGCTGCCAATTCTCCATTCAATCCTCCCCAGCTCACTCCCTGTCAGGGCTATTGATCTACCGCCCCCCGGGTACCCCTGGGAAATTCCTTAATGCTGTCACTGAATCAGTCTCACAATTAGCATCTTCCGCCTCCAACTTCCTCGTCCTAGGCGACCTGAACTTACACTTCAAAGACCCCACGGACCGGATAGCCGCCGACCTCCTTCAAGACCTATTGTCACTCAATATCCGACTGGTTAACAATGAGCCCACCCATGAGAAGGGACACCTACTGGATCCCGTCCTCACTAATGTGGCAACCATCACCACCAGGCCACCCTTGGTCCTTCCATGGACGGACCACTTTCTTGTCCCTATCTCCTGGGAAATGCCCACCACCAACCCCCAAACCACTAAAATTCAGGTCACTGACAGACGGTGGCACAAACTCGCACCTGAGGAATGGGCCGCCGCCCTTGCAGAGTCCACCCCTGAGCTCTCCACCGATCCTGCCACAGCCTATAAGCAGTTTAATGAATGGATCACCTCCTCTCTAGATGCACTCATCCCCAAAACTTCCTCCTTCAAACATTCTAAAAGAGTAGCCTCGGCCCTTTGGTATACTCCAGAGCTTAAAGCCCTGCGCCAAGAGTGCAAGAGAACGGAACGCTCCTGGAGGAAAGACAAATCGGAAATAAACAAAGATGTTTATTCTACCTCTCTCTTAAATTACAAAACTGCCATCCGAAAAACTAAAAGCGCTTTCTTCCAGGAAAGAATAGAGAAAGCAGTATGCTCCAGCAAGGAATCCTACGCCATCCTAAAAGATCTTCTGAAAACCCCAGTACCTGGACCGAGACACTCCACAGACCCCAAAGCGGACCAGATAAAATGCCAACAATTGGCGGATTTTTTTCATGACAAGTGGAGAGGTGTGGCTCACTGGTTAGAGGCGGCAGATCCGGAAGCAGAGAATCGGCCAGGGACCAGGGTTCAATTCCCGACGCGGCAGGGTCGTGGACCAGGGTCAAAACGGACTCGATAATTCTCGCCTCGGTACCTACTCTAACCAGGAACACACTCGGCAACTCTGGGCATTAGCTTGCCTCATCTCCACAACGGCCCCCCACATTCGCCGGGGATGCCTGGTTTCACCTTGGAGATACCCAGGAGGGACCATCTCACAGGGATAGCCAGGACGGGTTCCCCAGCAGTCTACAGCGCCACGACGCCTCAGGGCAGCAGTGCGCTTTACAAGACACATACATTTACATTTACAAAATCCCAAAAATTCTCGATTCAATTCCCCCCGCGATTTCGTGCGAGGAAAACGATCTCCCGCACCCCTCAACACCCAGTTGTCTCTCCTCTTGGGGTCAAGTTACGACCGAAGAAGTGGAAAACACGTTAAAATCCATAGGGATTCCGCCCCGCTTCGAATCCTTAAGGAGGTAGCCCCCACGATTATTCCCCCGTGACCCATCTGATCAACACCTCACTCCAACAGGGAGTTGTACCCCCGAGCTGGAAGGCGGCAGTCGTGAAAGCTCTGTTAAAGAAACCCTCCCTCGATCCCGAAAACCTGGCTAACTATAGGCCCATTTCCCTACTTCCGGGAATCAGCAAGATTGCTGAAAAACTGGTTAATAAAAAACTCTCCCAGTTCCCAGACGGGCTTTCGTCCAGGGCAGGGCACGGACAACGCCCTCCTGGCAGCGGTAGAGGAGGCCAGAGCGCTATTGGACGGAGGAGGATCAGTGGCAGTGATCCTCCTCGACCTAAGTGCGGCCTTCGATACCGTCAACCACCAACTTCTCATCAAAAGACTCAAGGGAGCTGGTGTAGAGGGCTCTGCTCTAGCCTGGCTTTCATCCTTTCTGGCTCAACGGACCTATCAGATCTGGGAGAATAACGCCCGCTCCTCCGAAATTCCCCTCCAATGTGGCGTGCCTCAGGGCTCCTCCCTGAGCCCCACATTATTTAATATCTATATGTCCACATTGGAGGAGGTCATCATCCCATTCGGAGTGAGCGTCGTCAGTTACGCCGACGACACACAATTAGTTGTTTCACTATCTCACCCCAGACAACAACCAGCAGACTTATTTAACTGCTTTGCGCAGGTCCATCGCTGGATGAACACCTCAGCCCTAAAATTAAATGGATCGAAAACGGAGGTTCTGCTCCTCGGCCCGAAAGGACCCATACTCTCCTCGAACATCTGGCCAGCCTGTCTGGGCCCTCCCCCTGAACCCAAAGAAGAAGTAAAAAGTCTGGGTGTGTGGCTCGACACCGACCTCTCGTTTACCGTGCAGGCAAAGAAAGTAGCCGGGACTTGTTTCGGGCTCTTGAAATCGTTAAGGAAAGTCCTGCCCCTCCTGCCCACCAACTCCCAAAAGTTGCTAATTCAAGGCCTAGTACTCTCGAGGCTTGATTATAGCAATGTGATCTACCTGGGCGCCCCTGAAGCGACGCTGAACAAACTTCAGAGAATTCAGAACACCGCGGCCCGGATTCTCACAAAGACCCCTGCCAGAGCGTCGGCCAAACCGGCCCTAAAACTCCTCTACTGGCTTCCCATAAGAGAGCGGGTCAAATTCAAGGCCCTGTGTCTAGCTCACAAACTACTACAAAATCAAGGCCCCCCTGTTCTTAAGGAACTCATCACATCCTACAAATCCTCAAGACCTCTCCGCTTGGACACGGAAAACTTCATCGCTACCCCCAGATTCAAGAAAGCCCGGTCAGGAGGAAGACGTTTCTCAGTCCATACTGCACGACTCTGGAACTCACTCTCCCGCGTCCTGCGACTCGAACCACAATATCTCCGCTTCAGGAAACGGCTCAAAACTCACCTCTTCCCTCAGTGAATCATGCTTGTCCTTAACCCTGATCCTCTGTGCCCCCCTCCCCCTCCTCTTCCCTCTCCTTCTTTCGCTCCCTTTTCCCACTGAACTTAGGAGATAGGATCTTTAGCGCTGGGATACCTCCGGGTGACTACGCGCTCTACAAAATAAAATAGTAATAATAATAATAATAGAAACATAACATCACTCATTTCACAAATTCATAAACAATGACTGGTTTCTAATTCTACCAAAATATAAAAACAGCACAGTTATCTGTCTGCAAACACATGAAAAACACAAATGCTTATCACAGAATGGTTTCTACATGCACACACATTGTAGAGAAAAAAAGTACTCCCTACACTTTAGCAGGAGAAATACATAAGTCTGATTAAAATCAAAATAGTCTACGTACATCCCCTCACAAGTAAATAACTCATCTTTCAAGTTGTTTTGTAGATTAAGAAGTATATCAGTCACTCACCATATTTTCTTTTACATAATCTCTGCACTGTGCACCTCTCAGCAAAAACAAAGAATGGAAAAGTTTCCCTCTCCTTTTCCACACATATACATGTAAACATCAAATCACAATCCTTCACACATAAATTCAAAAGCAAACACACATTTCTATTGGTTAAACATTTCAACCATTTCCAACTGAAATACATTTCAACCCTTCCCCCAATCTGCCTTCTGCCTGTTACCATAGAAACAGCCCATGGAACACTGCACTGAGCTCACAGGTCACAAGTTCAGCACACAATGTTGCTAATCAAGACAGGAAGTGTGCTTGACTTTTCAACATATCAGCTTATCATATATAATGTTCCTTACAATCTGTTTTTGTTAACCAATAAGAATCAAGCGTTTAAAAAGTCAGTGTAGAAAGTAGTCATACAACCAATGATTTCTTGTCTTTTTTCAAAAAACATCGCGCACCCAACGCGAGAGAATCCGTGCACCCAACGCTGTAGAATGCGCGCACCCAACGTGATAGGATGCGCGCACCATGCGCGTATTTTGCTGTTTAAAAAACAAAAAAAAAGGGGCCCCAGGCCCCTAAGCACCTCTAGAGGGTCAGCGTATTTCCACTCTGTCCCCTTTATATGTTTTACATACTTATTCCCCTTGCTTCTTCAGCCTCGCTTCTACCGAGGCAGAAAATGGCCACCAACAGTTCCTGGTTTCGAATGTAGAGAGACACTCGACAGCCAATTACCGTTCAGCGCGCAATCGGGAGGGTGCGCACTCGGTTCGGGGAGCGTGCGCTTACGGTGCGGGTAGGGTCCGCGGATCCTCCCCGGCCATAGATATCACTAACTTTTTGACCCTCATTTTCTCAGGAACCACTAAACAGATTCACACCATATATGCAAAAGGCACGAGTCCAAACTGAGGACTACCTCTTTGCCAAATTTGGTGTCATTCCGTTCAGTGGTTCAGGCTGTAGCTGCGACAACAGATCCTATGGGAAATTGCATGGGGAAAACGCGTTTTGGGACCCCCCTTTTTTCTCGGCCTCCGCTTGATGAATCACCGTGAAACTTTCAGGGTAGGAGCGCAGCAGAGCTGGCCAAAAGTTTGGAGAATTTCGCGAAGATTTGTCAACCGGCGCCAACAATATTCCCAATAGAATGTTGCGGATTTCCTATGGAAAATAGGTCCTAATTATAATTATCTACTGGCGACTGCCAGTAGATAATATATACATATATATATATATATATATATATATATATATATATATATATATATATATGTATATTACCTACTAGCGGTCGCCAGTAGGCAGTTAGAACCTATTTTCCAAAGGAAATCTACAACTTTCTATTCCCAATAACTTTGGAGCCGATTGACGAATCTTCGCAAAAGTTTCAAAACTTTTGGCCAGCTCCGGTCCGCTCCTATCCTGAAAGTCTCGGGATGATTCGTGTAGCAGGGGCCGAGAAAAGGGGGGATCCCAAAACGCGTTTTCCTCATGCAATTTCCCATAGGACATTTAGCCGCAGCTACATCCCGAATTGCTGAACGGAATTACACCAAATTTGGCAAAGAGGTAGTCCTCAGTTCAGACTCATGTCTTTTGCTTAAATGGTGTCAATCTGTTCAGTAGTTCCTGAGAAAATCAAAATCAAAATCACATATATATCTGGGCGGAGGCTAACCAACGCGAGAAATGCGCATGCGCGGGGGTCGGCACATGCGCATTTGCGAGGAAGAAGTTGCGGTTGCACCAGGAAGAGGGAGCCCCGGGACTCTGACCTCAGGTAAGGAATTTTCATACTTTAAAATAGTTAAAATTATTTTAAAATGAGGGCGGGTGGGAGGTGGGCGGCGCGTAGTGGGGCTATGCGGAGCGCGCAAGTGTGCATAGATTTGGCCACACTACACGATGCTCCACGTAGCCCCACTATGCCCACTACTCCCAGGGTTACTAACCCCATATCTCATCGTGAGATCTGATTGGCTGTCAGTACTTCATCCAAGAAGTGTTGGCCGCCATCTTGGGACCAATATACATGATAGCACCTCATTAAAAAGCATTGCAGTTAATAGAAGGTTTTAAGACTTTAGTTACATTATAAATCATTTGTTGATGGTATCATACTCATTTTAGGAACTCTGGTGTGTTCTAAGGTGATTTTACCATGTGAAAAAGCCTTCTGCTGTGATATCATGAATCATGTTTGAGAGAAAAATATTTTCTCATGCTTTTCCCACAGAGGTTTGGAAGGTGATCTATAAGCTACGTTGAGAGCATATTTTCTGTAAATTCACATTATCTTTCTCAGTCATGTGAGAATGAAGTCTGACATTCTCAGTAAAACATGTACATCCAACAAGGGCAGACACTGTCAGTTGATTCCTTTGTGTTCTACTGCAGCTTCCCAGAGTGTTCTAAAGAACAACTAGGGAGCTAACAGTCTACTTATGTCAAACGTATGGCACACCTGAAGCCATCTTGATTGGAATAAAGTGGTAACTCTTAAACACATTTAATTTAAAAGGGAACAAAATGAGGGGGTTCATTTTGCCATAGAAAGTATGAATAGTGCCGTAGAAAGAAAAATTAGGGCACATTTTGAGTGACTTCTCAAATCCTCTTCTATTTCATTAAAAAATTCTGACATGCAGACTGAAACATGCACTTTGAATACCAGCAGCAGACTTCCCTGGTGAGCAGTACCTTTACTATAGTAATCTAATGAGCAACTAGAGTGCTAACATTCTGAATTTATGGCAAATGTGTGACTCATATGAATGCCTTCTTGATGGAATCAAAGTAAAAAACTGAAAGTATTCCTACTGAGGAGACTGTAGTAAATGAGGAAATTAGGAAACTTCATAACAAATAAGTCTCCCAAGATGGCCACCAAATGTAGCACAAATATCACCCAGATGTAGCCCAAGTATAGCCCAATGACAGCATGTCCCAGAGTGTTCTAAAGAACAACTAGAGCTCTAACAGTCTTACTTATTACAAAAGTATGGCACACCTGAATCCATCTTGATTGGAATAAAGTGGTAACACTTAAAACATTTAATTTGCAAAGGAACAAAATGAGGGGGTTCATTTTGCCATAGAAATTATGATTAGTGCTGCAGAAAGAAAAAGTAGGGCACATTTTGACTTCTCAAATCCTCTTCTATTTCATTAACAAAATTCTAACATGCAGACTGAAACATACACTTTGAATACCAGCAGCAGACTTCCCTGGGGAGCAGTAGCTTTACTACAGTGATCTAATGAACAACTAGAGTGCTACCATTCAGAATTGATGGCAAATGTGTGCTACATCTGAATGCCTTCTTGATGGAACCAAGTAAAGAAACATTAAAAATGCAATAGGTCTCGCCCTCGTTTAGGTTAAAGCAATTCTGTTTGTAATTAGGTGGCTTTTTAGCTTTGCCTGTATTAGTGTTTTTCAAACTATCATGTACATACCATGCATATGTATGCATATATGTATATGTATGCATGCATTTATATTTGTATTTATATAGATATGCAGATTATATATATGTTTATATATGTATGTATGTATATATATACACATACATATATGTACATGCATATGCATAGATATGCATATATATATGTGCATATGTGCTGTGCATGTAGAGAGAGGTATAGAGAGGTAGAGAGGTAGAGGTGTAGAGGTAGAGGTAGAGGTGTAGAGGTAGAGAGCTAGAGTTAGAGGTAGAGAGGTAGAGGTAGAGAGGTAGAGAGGTAGAGAGTAGTAGAGAGAGAGGTAGAGAGAGGTAGAGTGGTAGAGAGTGGAGAGTGAGTAATAGAGAGTAGAGAGTGAGTAGTAGAGAGTAGTAGAGAGCAGTAAAGAGAGTAGCAGAGAGTGAGTAGTAGAGAGTAGTAGAGTGAGTAGTAGAGAGTGAGTAGTAGAGAGTGAGTAGTAGAGAGTAGTAGAGAGTGAGTAGTAGAGAGTAGTAGAGAGGGAGCAGTAGAGATTAGTAGAGAGTAGTTGTAGAGAGAGTAGTAGAGATTGAGTAGTAGAGAGTGAGTAGTAGAGAGAGAGTAGTAGAGAGTGAGTAGTAGAGATAGAGTAGTAGAGAGTAGTAGAGTGAGTAGTAGAAAGTGAGTAGTAGAGAGAGGATAGTAGAGAGTAGTAGAGAGTGAGTAGTGGAGTAGTAGAGAGTGAGTGGTAGAGAGTAGTAGAGAGTAGTAGAGTGAGTAGTAGAGAGTATTAGAGAGTGAGTAGTAGAGAATGAGTAGTAGAGAGTAATAGTAGAGAGTAGTAGTGAGTAGTAGAGAGTGAGTAGTAGAGAGTGAGTAGTAGAGAGTGAGTAGTAGAGAGAGTAGTAGAGAGTAGTAGAGAGTGAGTAATAGAGAGTATTAGAGAGTGAGTAGTAGAGAGTCGTAGTAGATAGAGAGTAGTAGAGAATGAGTAGTAGAGTAGTAGAGAGTAGTCAGTCAGTGTCAGTCACTGTCAGTCAGTCAGTCAGTCAGTGTCAGTCAGTGTCAGTCAGTGTCACTGTCAGTCAGTCAGTGTCAGTCAATCAGTGTCAGTGTCAGTCAGTGTCAGTCAGTCAGTGTCAGTCAATCAGTGTCGGTCAGTGTCAGTCAGTCAGTCAGTCAGTGTCAGTCAATCAGTGTCACTCATTGTCAATCAGTCAGTGTCAGTCAATCAGTGTCAGTCAGTGTCAATCTGTCAGTGTCAGTCAGTCAGTGTCAGTCAGTCAGTGTCAGCTAGAGCAGCTCTGCTGGGTAAATAGACATAATATCGAAAAAAAAATATCGAGTGGACAGAATATCGAGTTTTAAATATAGAATGGACAGAATATCGAATTACCAAAATATAGTGGTGAAGAATATCGAAAAACAGGTAAGAAATATCGATTGCAATAATATAGAAGTAAATAATATCGACAGTCATAATATAGTTGTTAAAAATATCGAATTTTTTATAGTGTTTTAAGTGTTAGTATATGTGTTAAAAGTATGTATTAATATTGTAATGTATGTTAGAATATTTTTAAAGAAATGAATTTTATGTTATTTTATTTTTGTGTAATTTAATTCCGTAGCGGGTTGTGGGTTTATAGGGGAGTAGGGTGGGAAGTAATTTATTAATTTATTGGAATTATTAATAATTTTAAATTTAATTTTGCGTTTTACTTCTGTAGCGGGTTGTGGGTTTATAGGGGAATAGGGTGGGAAGTAATTTAATTGTTATTAGTTAATTATTAATTGGTATTGAAAATTAATTGGTTGTTGATTAATTATTAATTGGTAAATAATTAGTATTAATTGGTAATTAATTTGTATTAATTGTTTAATTGATAATTATGTTAATTGTATTTATTTAATATTTGTAGTGGGTAGTGTGTTTATAGGGGAATATGGTGGGAAGTAATATAATTGTAAATAATTAATTATTTAATTGATGTGTGTATATTGTTAATTAATATATCTTTAATTTAATTTAGCGTTTTACTTCTGTAGCGGGTTGTGGGTTTATAGGGGAATAGGGTGGGAAGTAATTTAATTGTTATTAGTTAATTATTAATTGGTATTGAAAATTAATTGGTGGTTGATTAATTATTAATTGGTAAATAATTTGTATTAATTGGTAATTAATTTGTATTAATTGTTTAATTGATAATTATATTAATTGTATTTATTTAATATTTGTAGTGGGTAGTGTGTTTATAGGGGAATATGGTGGGAAGTAATATAATTGTAAAAAATTAATTATTTAAATAATTTGTGTATATCGTTAATCAATATATTATTAATTAATGATTAATTGGTATTAGCATTTATTAATGTTTGTTATTGAAAAACAATTGGTTGTTAATTAATTATTAATAGGTAATTAATTAAACAAAAATATATTGGTATTTATAAATAATCAATTATTAAATCTTGTGTGATTGGTAATTAATTGTAATACTTGTTTTGGTATTAATAATTAATTGTTAACAAAATATTAATGTATTATTTTCCCTACTTTTGCACTTACTTGAGTGGGAATAGTAATTTTTACCCTACTGCTTTGCAACGCTTTCCCTACTGTTGCACTCTCTGGAGTGGGAATAGTAATTTGTATCCCTACGCTATCCAATGCTTTCCCTACTGTTGCACTCTCTGGAGTGGGAATAGTAATTTTTACCCCTACGCTATCCAACGCTTTCCCTACTGTTGCACTCGCTGGAGTGGGAATAGTAAATGTTACCCTCCCGCTATCCAACGCTTACCCTACTGTTGCACTCTCTGGAGTGGGAATAGTAATTTTTATCCCTACGCTATCCAACGCTTTCCCTACTGTTGCACTCTCTGGAGTGGGAATATTAATTTTTACCCCTACGCTATCCAATGCTTTCCCTACTGTTGCACTCACTGGAGTGGGAATAGTAATTTTTACCCCTACGCTATCCAACGCTTTCCCTACTGTTGCACTCACTGGAGTGGGAATAGTAAATTTTACCCTCCCGCTATCCAACGCTTTCCCTACTGTTGCACTCTCTGGAGTGGGAATAGTAATTTTTCTCCCTACGCTATTCAATGCTTTCCCTACTGTTGCACTCTCTGGAGTGGAAATAGTAATTTTTACCCTGCCGCTATCCAACGCTTTCCCTACTGTTGCACTCTCTGGAGTGGGAATAGTAATTGTTATCCCTACGCTATCCAACGCTTTCCCTACTGTTGCACTCTCTGGAGTGGGAATAGTAATTTTTACCCCTACGCTATCCAATGCTTTCCCTACTGTTGCACTCACTGGAGTGGGAATAGTAATTTTTACCCCTACGCTATCCAACGCATTCCCTACTATTGCACTCGCTGGAGTGGGAATAGTAAATTTTACCCTCCCGCTATCCAGCGCTTTCCCTACTGTTGCACTCTCTGGAGTGGGAATAGTAATTTTTACCCCTACGCTATCCAACGCTTTCCCTACTGTTGCACTCACTGGAGTGGGAATAGTAAATTTTATCCTCCCGCTATCCAATGCTTTCCCTACGTTTGCACTCTCTGGAGTGGGAATAGTAATTTTTACCCCTACGCTATCCAACGCTTTCCCTACTGTTGCACTCTTTGGAGTGAGAATAGTAATTTTTACTCTCCCGCTATCCAACGCTTTCCCTACTGTTGCATTCTCTGGAGTGGGAATAGTAATTTTTACCCTCCCGCTATCCAACGCTTTCCCTACTATTGCACTTACTGGAGTGGTAATAGTAAATTTTACCCGCCCGCTATCCTACGCAGAAAATATTGAATATTTTTAAGAAATATTACGTCAATATATATGTATTAAATTTTTTTTTTACTTACATTAATTATTTATTAATTTTAATGTTATTTAAGTATTTTTAAGTATGTGTCAGTTAATTATATGTATTATTTCATTAATTTTACATTACTTTTAAAACATTTAAAAAATTCGATATTTTGACTAACTATATTATTTACAACGATATTTTGGATTCTATATTTTTGTAGTTTCCTGTTTGGAGATAGGGAGTCGATATTTTGGTATTCTATATTTTGGCATCGATATTTTTGTAAGTCTATATTTTTGTAGTCGATATTATGTCAGTGATCCGCTCTGCTGACCTGGTTCTCTGGCTCTAAAGTAGCTCTGCTGACCTTGTTCTCTCCCTTTAAAGCAGCTCTGCTGACCTTGTTTCTCTGGCTCTAGAGCCGCTCTGCTGACCTAGTTCTTAGGCTACAGAGCAGCTCTACTGATCTGGTTCTCTGGCTCTACAACAGCTCTGCTGACCTGGTTCTCTGGCTCTAAAGCAGCTCTGCTGACCCGGTTCTATGGCTCTAAAGCAGTTCTGCTGACATGGTTCTCTGGCTCTAGAGCAGCTCTGCTGACCTGGTTCTCTCACTCTGGAGCAGCTCTGCTGACCTGGTTCTCTCCCTCCAAAGCAGCTCTACTGACCTGGTTTCTCGGGCTCTACAGCAGCTCTGCTGACCTGGTTCTCTGACTCTAGAGCAGCTCTGCTGACCTGGTTCTTAGGTTCTAGAGCAGCTCTGCTTACCTGGTTCTCTGGTTCTACGACAGCTCTGCTGACCTGGTTCTATGGCTCTAAAGCAGCTCTGCTGACTTGGTTCTCTGGCTCTAGAGCAGCTCTGCTGACTGGTTCTCTGGCTCTAGAGCAGCTCTGCTGACCTGGTCCATTGGCTCTAAAGCAGACCTGCTGACTTGATTCTCTGCCTCTATGGCAGCTCTGCTGACCTGGTTCTCTGGCTCTAAAGCAGCTCTGCTGACCTGGTTCTCTGGTTCTAGAGCAGCTCTGCTGACCTGGTTCTCTGGCTCTAGAGCAGCTCTGCTGACCTGGTTCTCTGGCTCTAGAGCAGCTCTGCTGACCTGGTTCTCTGGCTCTAAAGCAGTTCTGCTGACCTGGTTCTCTCCCTCTAAAGCAGCTCTGCTGACCTGGTTCTCTCGCTCTAAAACAGCTCTACTGACCTGGTTGCTCTGGCTCTACAGAAGCTCTGCTGACATGGTTCACTGGCTCTAGAGCAGCTCTGCTGACCTGGTTTTTCTGGCTCTACAGCAGCTCTGCTGACCTGGTTCTCGGCATCTAGAGCTGGTATGCTGATCTGGGTCTCTGGCTCTAAAGCAGCTCTGCTGACCTGGTTCTCTGGCTCTAGAGCACCTCTGCTGACCTGGTTCTCCGGCTCTAAAGCAGCGCTTCTGACCTGGTTCTCTCCCTCTAAATCAGCTATGCTGACCTGGTTCTCTAGCTCTGGAGCAGCTCTGCTAACCTGGTTCTCTGCCTCTAGAGCAGCTCTGCTGACCTGGTTCTCTGGCTCTAGAACAGCTCTGCTGACCTGGTTCTCTGTCTCTGGAGCAGCTTTTCTGACCTGGTTCTCTGGCTCTAAAGCAGCTCTGCTGACCTAGTTCTATGGCTCTAAAGCAGCTCTGCTGACCTGGTTCTCTGGCTCCTGAGCAGCTCTGCTGACCTGGTTCTGTGGCTCTAAAGCAGCTCTGCTGACCTGGGTCTCTCCCTCTAAAGAGCTCTGCTGACCTGGATCTCTGGCTCTAAAGCAGTTCTGCTGACCTGATTCTCTGCCTCTATGGCAGCTCTGCTGACCTGGTTCTATGGTTCTAAAGCAGCTCTGCTGACCTGGTTCTCTGGTTCTAGAGCAGCTCTGCTGACCTGGTTCTCTTGTTTTAGAGCAGCTCTGCTGACCTGGTTTTCTGTCTCTAGAGCAGCTCTGCTGACCTGGTTCTCTGGCTCTAGAGCAGCTCTGCTGACCTGGTTCTCTCCCTCTAAAGCAGCTCCGCTGACCTGGTTTCTCTGGCTCTACAGCAGCTCTGCTGACCTGGTGCTCGGCCTCTAGAGCAGCTCTGCTGACCTGGGTCTCTGGCTCTAGAGCAGCTTTGCTGACCTGGGTCTCTGGTTCTAGAGCAGCTCTGCTGACCTGGTTTCTCTGGCTCTGCAGCACCTCTGCTGACCTGGTTCTCTGAACTCACGATGCACGCACCCGACTTTGCGAAAATGTATTTAAAAATAATATAAATTTAAGTACAAATATGTTATTTTTATGACTATCTTAGATAATATCTTGCCCTAATATGTATATTAAAGACACATTCATAACATTTTGGAACATACATTTTTTTTGCGGCAGTTGCGCACCCAGCGCACCCCAGCACGTATATGACATAACGCGGGAACCGCCATCGCGCAAGCATCTCGTACCGTAATGCGCATGTGTCGCGAATGTGCTTGAGCAGGAGTCACGGACTAGTCGCATACCAATCTCACATATCACGTAATTTTAAATGTATATGATGTAACTGAAAAACACGCAGTCGTCGCACCCTGTACGCGGATCCTTCATGACTTTTCTGAAATAGCGGCTAGAATCCGCTCACCCACCGTGATGTGTAAGCTTTGAGTGCGCAACTTCGAAAAAAGAAAATAATATAAATATATTAAAATCATTTTTTTTTTTTAATTTTCTGAAAAATATTAATGTTATTAAATAAATAAAATATTTATAAATGAACAGTTAAAAAACTGTAGAAAATCGGTACAATAAAATAGGTATAACTACCATCACACTTAAAAATTTGCATTTAAAAAACCTTTGAAATTCACTGAAAAAAAACATAGGTTTCAGAGACGTTATAGATAGAAATTAGCATTTAAAAAAGCTTTAAAATTCACCGAAAAAACCATAGGTTTCAGTGGTGTTATAGTTAGCTGGCCATTTCACTCGTACAAAACCATAGAAATTCCTTTGTTATAGTTAGTTCTGCTAACTATAACTCGCGCGCCCGCAATGCACTGCTGATGATGTCACATATTGCATCACTCATGACATGGTCAGTGACATCACTGATGACATCACTGATGACATTTCAAATGGCATTACTGATGACATCACTGATGACATCATCCACGTGAAAATCTGATGCACCTCCTCATGCCTGAAAATAACGTTTGATACACCCACTCTAAAATACAGACTACCATTTGCGAAAAAATATACACATCAATACCAGTTACTAAATACTCACTGACTGATTCCTAAGTCTACACACACATCCACTCATTCACCCATACAGTCACTCATACATGCAGTCCCTCATCAATACAACACTATCATATGCACTCATATACCTATATAGACACTCACATGCTGCCATATATCCAGAGTTACTCACACACTTAGTCATTCATGCAAAGAATCAATCATACTTCCATTTACTCACCTATACAGTTATTATGCCTGGGCGAAAATTCTGTTCCACTCGCGGAAATTACGATAATTTGACATTTTTGCGTTCCGTGGAGAGAGTGAAAATGTCAAAATTTCCGCCATCCGCATCTTACCGGAATTTTTTTTCTTGCTCGCGCTGTAAAAAAATACATTCTCAGGTGCGCGCGATCGCCTTACCTGAATGCCCGCGTTCGCCGACAAGTTTTCCCTATCCAGTCGCGTTCTCCACGAGATGTTGGATTGTTGGTAGCCATTTGCGCTGTCCCGTGACAGTTTGCACCCGCATTAACGTCATTCGTCGCGCGATCACGTCATTCATCGCGATCACGTCTTTCTTCTCGCGAGAGTATGAGATGATTGAGATCTCGAAAACGTCCTTCTCCACCGCGAGCGAGAGCGTGAGGACGTGGGCACATCATATTGAATGCGAAAAGGAGCAAGAGCACCTCGAACACGTCATATCCAACAAGTAAGTTGGCGAGCCGCAATCACGCAGAAAATACCGCGGATGGGCGGGAAAAATAACTTCCGCGTCTTCGTGATATTTCCGCGTGTTTGCGGAGATTTTTAACATTTTTGCGATAGTTTGCGAAAGTGAATTTTGCAAATTCCGTCCACCCCTAACAGTTATACAGACACAACCTCACTTATTCATACAGATACTATCATGGAATCACTGATACAAATACACACTCATCCATGCAGCCACTCTCATAATTACTGACTCTCACACATAGTTATTTATATATACCATCACTCACATATACTGCCTTTTACATATGTAGTTACTTGCACATGTACCACTGAGACATCCATTCACTTACCAACATATCCATACACATACTCACCCACACATACAGCTCTTTCCACATACACTCTTGAACCCATACACCCAGTGAATCAAACACTCACACATCTATGGACAGAGACACACACCTCCCACCCTCCCACACACACACTCTGGCAGCCATACAAATACTCAGGCAAGCAATCAATAACCCATATAGACACCCATGCAGCTACTCACCAACCCTTGCAGCAGCTTACACAACAACAGACCTACTGATACAGACTTTCACACAGTTTAGTCACTAACCCATGCATTTATTAAGACACATTTAATCACTCACTTATACAGTCAGTCACATACCTACTAAATACTCCATACAGACACTGATACACCCACTCATTCCTCAATAGTGCTTGGTATATATATAAAACAAAATTAAACTTTACAGAAACACACAGTCAGTGGATGATGTCATCAGTGATGTCATTTGAGATGTCATCAGTTATGTTATCAGTGATGTCACTGACCATGTCATGAATGATGTAATATGTGACATCATTAGCAGTGCATTGCAGGGGCACAAGTTATAGATAGCTGAACTAACAATAACGCCGGAATTTGTATGGTTTTGTACGAGTGAAATATCCAACTAACTATAATGTTCCTGAAACCTATGTTTTTTTCAGTTAATTTCTATGTTTTTTTAAATGCTAATTCCTAACTATAACGTGCCTAATTACAGTGAATATATATATATATATATTTCTCGCACTTCTCGAGCATTGCTTGCCCCACTAAAACAAGAGTTGCGTCATCTAACAGCCTCCTCGAGTCGAGTCTTTCAATATTTCCACACAAAGATGACGACGCCGTGTGCAAGTTTTATCTTTTATTTTTCCGTGCTACTAGGTAGCGGCGGAAAATAAAAGATAAAAATTGCACACGGCGTCATCATCTTTGTGTGGAAATATATATATATTCACTGAAAAAACCATAGGTTTCAGGGGCGTTATAGTTAGCTGGACATTTCCCTCATATACAACCCTAGAAATTCCCCCGTTAGAGTTAGTTCAGCTAACTATAACTCGCGCCCCCGCAATGCACTGCTGATGATGTCATATATTACATCACTCATTACATGGGCAGTGACATCACTGATGACATCACTGATGACATCTGAAATAACATCACTGATGACATCACTGATGACGTCATCCATGTGATAAATTAGTGCATCTTCTCACACCGTTTGATATACTCAATCAAAATTTCAGACGTCCATTCTCAAAACCATAGATACTCTAATACCAATAACTACATACCCACACATTGACTCTTAGATCTACACACACATTCACTCACTCACCTGTACAGTCACTCATACTTACAGTCACTCAGTACAGGACTATCATATGCATTTATACACCTACATAGACACTCACACACCACCAATCATCCATAGAGGTACTCTCACACCTAGTCAGTCATTTAAATAATTAATCAAACTCCCATTTACTCACCTATGCAGTTATACACACACAAGTTCACTTACTCATAAAAATAGTATCACATTCTTACGCTCTTATACAATCACTGATATAAGCACACACTCATCCATACAGCCACTCTCACTATCACACACTCTCACATATACCCACTTATATACTCTTACACACATATATACTGCCTTTCACATATGTAGTTAGTCACACTTGTACCACTGAGATATATATTCAATCACTAACACACCCATACATACGCTCACCCAACTATACAGTCCATCACAGATGCACTCTTAAAACCATGCACCCATAGAATCACCCACTCACACATGTATGTTCAGAGTCACACACACCCCACCCACACAAACAATCAGGCACCCATACAGATACTCAGACAACCAATCAATAACCCATAGAGACACTCATATAGCTATTCACAAAACCATGCAGCCGCTTATACACCAACAGACAGACAGATACAGACATTCACACAGTTTAGTCACTACTCTGCAGTAAGATACGTTTAATGACTCACTTATAGAGTCAGTCATGCACCTACTAAATCATCCATTCACACACTTATACTCCCACTCATTCTTCCATAGGTTTTTCCCTATATATATATATATTAAACATATTTAAAATTTACAGAAGCACACACTCTCTGGATGACGTCATCAGTGATGTCATTTCAGATGTCATCAGTGATGTCATGAGTGATGTCACTGACCATGTCATGAGTGATGTAATATGTGACGTCATCAGCAGTGCATTGCGGGGGCGCGAGTTATAGTTAGCTGAACTAACTATAACAGGGGAATTTCTAGGGTTTTGTATGAGGGAAATGTCCAGCTAACTATAACGCCCCTGAAACCTATGATTTTTTCAGTGAATTTCTAAGGTTTTTTAAATGCCAATACCAACTATAACGCCCCTGAAACCTTTTTTTTCAGTGAATTTCAAAGGTTTTTTAAATGCTAATTCCTAACTATAACGTGCCTGAAACCTATGGTTTTTTCAGTGAATTTCAAAGGTTTTTTAAATGCTAATTTCTAACTATGCCTACAGAGATAGGACATGTGACGAAAGAAGAAAAAAAGCACAGAAAGTAAAAAAAAAATGAAGAAAGAAGCAACAGAAATCCTCAAAGACGAAGAAAAGTGCAGGAAGAAGGATATCGTGCAGAAAGAACAAACAGAAGATCAGAAAGAAGCCTTGTTGCAAAATCATCCTGTACCCTCAACTTTTTCAGATGGATACTGGTGGTAACTGAGTCTGACTAACCAGTCCTAGAGCCAGTGCTATGTTAAAAGACACTCAGAATACAGTGAAAACACCTACATACACTAGGGAACACTATGCGTTGGGGTCCCCCTGTGATTAGCATGAACTCCTCTGTAAGCCCATAGTATATAATAGGGCAGGGGATTAAAACAACCTCTTAAAACGCACCACAGGGCGTGTTTGTACACGTCACCTCAGGCCCCGTCCCCTCCCTTCCCCACTGTGTAAACACGCCCTGTGGCCGTTTTAAGTTGGGACTGTAAGTCCCCTTGAATCCTGAGGATCCCTAGGGTCCAACTAGACCACTAGGTACCTCCAAGTAAGCGCCACAGAGCTGCGTTGCAGAGAGGTGTAAAAAGTGGCATGGCCTGGACCACCTCTCTGCAACGCAGCTCAGTGGTGCTTACTGGATGCACCTGGTGGGCTAGTTAGACCCAAGGGGCCCTCAGGATTGAAGGGGAATTATTTCCCCAACTTAAAACGTGCCATAGGCCGTGTTTGCACACGTCACCTCAGGCCCCGTCCCCTCCCTTCCCCACTGTGTAAACACACCCTGTGGCTGTTTTAAGTTGGGAGATTAAGTCCCATTGAATCCTTAGGGTGCCTAGGGGCAAAATAGCCCACTAGGTACGTCCAGTAAGCGCCATTGCAGAGAGGTGTAAAAAGGGGCACGGCCTGCACCACCTCTCTGCAACGCAGAGCAGTGGTGCTTACTGGAAGCACCTGGTGGGCTAGATAGCCCCCAAGGTCCCTCAGGATTGAAAGGGAATTATTTCCCCAACTTAAAACGTGCCACAGGGTGTGTTTGCACACGTCACCTCAGGCCCCGTCCCCTCCCTTCACCACTGTGTAAACGCGCCCTGTGGCCGTTCTAAGTTGAGAGATTAAGTCCCCTTGAATCCTAAGGGTCCCTAGGGTCAAACTAGCCCACTAGGTACCTCCAGTAAGCGCCACAGAGCTGCGTTGCATAGTGGTGTAAAAAGGGGTGTGGTTCAGAACACCTGTCTGCAACGCAGCTCCCTGGCGCATACTGGAGATACCTGTTGGGCTATTTGGCCCTCAGGGACCCTCAGTATTGAAGGGGAATTAATTCCCCAAATTACAACTGTCCAGGGGGCGCATTTGCAGAGGGCTGCAAGGAGGGGGCGTGGCCTCCGGCGCGATGCCGGTCTTTTATTTATTTTATTTTTTAAGAAGGAGGGCTGTGTGGCCCCCCTTTCTTTTTACCCCAGGGCCTGCACCCTAATTTTTTTTGTTGAAAAAAATTAATTTGGAAGGGGGCCGTGTGGCCCCCCTCACAAGGCCTTAATCGGCCCCGGGGACCCCAACCCCCGGGTCATGTCCTTTTTTAAAAAAAATTCTTTAGGAAAGGGGCTGCGTTGCCCCAATCCTCAGGCCACTTATGGCCCCGGGGACCTCATCCCTCTGGGCCGGCCTTTGTTTTTTATTATTTGTTTAAACAATATATTTAGAGAAACACCTAGGACATGCTGGACAAACCTTATGTACCTATCACCATGACGATTTGCGTGATATTCATTAAAAGGCGACTATGCATACAATGAATGCACGTGGAATGTATTTACACCGCTAGGTAAGCTCTGACGTATCTGAAGTCCTACCATGCCTAATCCCGATGCCCCCGCCGGTGGGTACTCTCCAAGTAGACACCCTTGTCGTTTATTTATACAAACATGGGTAGCTATTGAAGGGCACATTTAATACACACGCACACCAAGCCATTCAAAGGGGATTCGACAAAAATTCTACCAAACTATGTAAGAAACCCCCCTCACGGTTAATAAAACACACATCCAACGCCGGATGTGTAATACTTTTTATTTTACTCTCTGGAAAGGAGACGAACCTCAATTGAGAGTCACAGCGTGCTCCTGGCTGAGCCCAAAGCTGTGTTACATCCACCAGTGCCTGCCGAGTGCCACACACCTCTGTGTTGTATTCCACCAGCTAGTGCGTATGCTATGACACTCTCTAGCCCATGTGCACTATAACACCACCCCGTGAATATGTCATGCCACACTTGCCTTCGCACCGCTTATATTGCCCCATCTAACATGCCTTCATCGATGCCTATGTTATAACACACAGCGCTATGCCATACATATTACAATCTGAGATCCATATCTTTGTCACAGTGCATACGCAACGTTACACTCCCCAGCACATATTTTATATTACAACTTTAGAGACTAGTTAGGTTACACAACACTGCCCTGTGCATATTACACTCCAAGGCGCATATCGCATAGCACGCGCTAGTGCCTGTGCTATCTCGCGCTCTCCAGTGAATCTGTCATTGCGCACAATGTATTTCATATTCTATTTCACGCCCGGTTCATCTTATATCACACTTTTTGGTGCATAGTTTATACCATATACTATATCTATTTTTCATTTTCAATCGTGCTCTGAGGACTATGTTCTATATAACACTGCGTCCACCTACCCTTTTCACAGGCATTACATTTTGCGATGGGGGGTGGAGGGTCAGGAGGTGTTTCTGCCAAGTGAGCCCGGAGTCACAGTCACAAACGTCCTCTTCTTCCTGAATAAAAGTGAGATTATGCTGCATACTTGGTCATATTTTAAGTAGTTCGCACAGACACATATTTAAAAAACAATAAAGTTCCTAATACCCACCTTCTCTGAACAGTTAGCGTGCTGCCCCATCCACCTCCTCCCTATCCTCTGTTGTCTGAATCCATGGACTAGCCTCCTCCCTCCTGCTATGCATCGTCTGATGTGCTACCACTGCCCTCCATTTAACATGATGTACCAGTCCACTCCTCCTGCCCCCCATTGCCCAATTCTATGGCCCATCATTGACCTCCTGCTTAGCCTCTGTGCTTATCTTGCTGCCCCTATTCTCCTTCCCCCTGCTCTCCGATGTCTTTGTGCATGCCCCTGCTCCATCCTTTTTGCCCACCATGTTCCATGGACCTGCCACTCCTATCTACTCTGAGTGTTCTGTTGAGCTGCCACTACCCTCCCACCTGCCTAGCATTGTCAGATGACTGTAACCTGTCCCTGTCCACATGCCATGCCCCTATCCCCTTCCTCCTTTCCTCCATTGTTCATTTTACTGCCACACCCTTCTGCTCTCCCTGGTCTGTTATGCTGCAACTGCTCCTCCTGCCTGCCTCGCGCGGTCTGTTGTGAGGCCCCTCCCCCTGAACTCTCTTGGCTGTGCCCAAATCCTGACCCTCCCTTCTATCCTACATGGTCTTTTGTGCATGCCCCTGAACCCTCATTCTTGCCCATCATAGCCATTGTGCTGCCACTAACCCTCCCGCTTGCCATGCATGGTCTGCTGTGCTGCCATTGCCACCCCCACCTTCCCAGTGTGGTCAGCTAGCTGCCCCATACCCCCTCCCACCTTCCCTCCATGGTCTGTGTGTATGCCATCATAGTCTCACTGTTGCTCTCCATGGTGTGTCTTGTTTCTAGTGCCCATCCTGCCTGACCTCCATGGTCATCTCGCTGTTCCTGCCCTGCCCCCTTGCCTTCAGCCTTCTGTTTCCATGTGCAGACCCCTACTCCCTCCCTCCTGGCTTGTCTGTTCCATTGTAATGTCCCTTATTTGTCCCTCCTGCCCTTTATGGTCTGTTATGCTGCAGATTTCTCTCCTGTCTGTCCATTATGGTCAGCTAGCTATCATTGCCTCTTACCCCTCTGTTCTCTGTTGTCCATGTGCATGGTCCTGTCCTCTCCCTATTGCTTTCTATGGATTGTTGTGCTGCACTCCCGTCCCGCATGCCCTGTGTGGTGTATTGTGCTGCTGCAAACCCTGATGCCTGCCCTGTAGGGTCAGTTCGGTGCACCTCTCCATGTCCCTCCTGTCCTCTGTTATCCGAGTCCATGTCCCTACCCCAATTCCTCCTGCCTACCATGATCCAATGTACCATACTTGTGAACATTTTGAACTTGGTTAGAGGAAGATTTGGAAAAAAAACTGGGGTATTGATTTTCCCCTTTGAGTTACATTGAAAAAGAGGAGATTGTAGACAGGAGACAGATCAAATAAAGCCCATTTGAGCTTAAAAACATTGGACGTTTCCTGGCTGAAACGGGTCTGTTGGCATGTATGGTTGTACTACCACTGCCTCTTCCTTCTGCCCACAATGGTCTATTATATTGCCACAGCCTCTCTTGCCAGTCCTGTATTGTTGGTTTGTTGCCCCTGCCCCCCTTTCCACTGCCCTTCATAGTCTGTTGTGCTGCCACTGCCCTTCCTGCCTGCCCAGTGTGGTCAAATTGTTGCCTCTGCACTCTCCTACCTGCCTTCAAATTTCAGAGTCCGTGCCCCTGGCCTCTGCCTCTCAACAGTATCCCAATGAACAACTAGATTGCTAACATTCTATATTTATTACAAAAGCGTGGAACGCCTGACATCATCTTGATGTAATCAACCTGTAATACCTAGAGCATTTCCTTTAGTAATTACATATATGAGAGGGTCTTACTTGCATCAAAATTATGGTTAGTGCTCTGAAAAACTAAAATGAGGACATATTTTCTGAGTTTTCAAATAGCGACAAAGAACTTTTAAATTATTTGTAATCTTTATGTTTTTTTATCCTTTTGACCACTTGATTAAATGTTGCACTTAGGGGAGAGGATGTGGTGTTACCTCCAGAGCTGCAGACTTTGCAACTGGGGAACCAGGTTGGAGTTTCTGCTTCAGCTCGACATTCTGTGATTCTGGTCAAATCACTTAATCTACCCATGTCTACAATCAAATGAATTTGATCTTGTGTGATGTAACCAATGCTCGTGTAAAGCACTCCAATACCTGACAAGTCTGCACTATATAAAACAGCAAATACACAAAAAATACGTGTTTAGCAGACTTCTGTCATTGGACTACATGTGGGCTACATCTGGGTGATATTTGTGCTGCATTTGGGCTCTTTTGTCTCTGGTGGCCATCTTGGGAGATTTATTTGTTATGAAGTTTCCTAATTTCCTCATTTACTGCAGTCTCCTCAGTAGGAAATGCTTTCAGTTTTTTACTTTGATTCCATCAAGAAGGTATTCAGATATGTCACACATTTGTCATAAATTCTGAATGTTAGGACTCTAGTTGCTCATTAGATCACTGTAGTAAAGCTACGCTCACCACGGAACATTGCTGCTGGTATTAAAAGTGCATGTTTCAGTCTGCATATCAGATTTTTTTAATGAAATAGAAGAGGATTTGAGAAGTCACTCAAAATGTCCCCTAATTTTTCTTTCTTCAGCACTAATCATAATTTCTATGGCAAAATGAACCCCCTCATTTTGTTCCTTTTTAAATTAAATCTTTTAAGTGTTACCACTTTATTCCAATCAAGATGGCTTCAGGTGTGCCATACTTTTGTCATAAGTAAGACTGTTAGCGCTCTAGTTGTTCGTTAGAACACTCTGGGACATTCTGTCATTGGGCTATACTTGGGCTCCATCTGGGTGATATTTGGGCTACATTTGGGCTCTTTTGTCTCTGGTGGCCATCTTGGGAGATTTATTTGTTATGAAGTTTCCTAATTTCCTCATTTACTACAGTCTCCTCAGTAGGAAATACTTTCAGGTTTTTACTTTGATTCCATCAAGAAGGCATTCAGATGTGTCACACGTTTGCCATAAATTCAGAATATTAGCACTTTAGTTGTTTATTAGATCACTGTAGTAAAGCTACTGCTCACCAGGGAAGTCTGCCGCTGGTATTGAAAGTGCATGTTTCAGTCTGCATGTCAGAATTTTTTAATGAAATAGAAGAGGATTTGAGAAGTCAAAATGTGCCCTATTTGTTCTTTCTGCAGCACTATTCATACTTTTATTGGCAAAATGAACCCCCTCATTTTGTTCCTTTTTAAATGTTTTAAGAATTACCACTTTATTCCTACCAAGATGGCTTCAGGTGTGCAATACGTTTGTCATAAGTAGGAGTGTTAGCGCTCTAGTTGTTCTTTAGAACACTCTGGGAAGCTGCAGTAGAACACAAAGGAATCAACTGACAGTCTCTGCCCTTGTTGGATGTACATGTTTTACTGAGAATGTCAGACTTCATTCTCATATGACTGAGAAAGATCATGTGAATTTACAGAAAATATGCTCTTAGTTTAGGTAATAGATCACCTTCCAAACCTCTGTGGGAAAAGCATGAGAAAATAGTTTTCTCTCAAAAATGATTCATGATATCCCAGCAGAAGGCTTTTTCACATGGTCAAATCACCTTAGAACACACCACAATTCCTAAAATGAGTATGGTACCATCAACAAATGATTTATAATGTAACTAAAGTCTTAAAATCTTCTATTAACTGCAATTCTTTTTAATGAGGTGCTATCATGTATATTGGTACCAAGATGGCTGCCAACACTTCTTGAATGAAGTACTGACAGCCAATCAGTTCTCTCGATGAGATGTGTGGTTAGGCTCCGCCCAGATATATCTATCTTTTAACTCTAATTTTCTCAGGAACTACTGTACGGATTTACACCATTTAAGCAAAAGGCACGAGTCTGAAATGAGGACTACCTCTTTGCCAAATTTGGTGTAATTCCGTTCAGCAGATTGGGGTGTAGCTGCGTCAACAGGTCCTCTGGGAAAATGCATGGGGAAAACGCGTTTTGGGACCCCCCTTTCTTCTCAGCCCCCGCTTGACGAATCACCGTGAAATTTTCAGGATAGGCGCGGACCTGAGCTGGGAAAAAGTTTGGAAAATGTCGTGAAGATTAGTCAATCGGCGCCAACGTTATTCCAAATAGAATGTTGCGGATTTACCATGGAAAATAGGTCCTAACTATAACTACCTACTGGCGACTGCCAGTAGGTAATACATATATACATATATATTCACTGGAAAAACTATAGGTTTTACAGACGTTATAGTTAGGAGTTAGCATTTAAAAAACCTTAGAAATTCACTGAAAAAAACATAGGTTTCAGGGACATTATAGTTAGTTTGACATTTGACTCATATAAAACACAGAGAAATTCACCCGTTATAGTTAGTATACAAGAAGGGATTAGTCTCTGACAACCGCATAAACATGACAACTTTGTTTCCCTTTAGAATCGGAACAGTCTCAGAATCGTGGAAATAATAGATAACAGTTTCACTCAGTCAATCATGCATGCTTCGTCTCTACAGAGTTGCACAGAAATATAGAGACGGACGTTTCAATAAGAGGGTTTATTGAACAGTCTTATTTCTCATTCAAGAGATATGAACTGCTATAATTGTAAGACAGGCTGCGAAGTACAATATGTACGAGGTTAGCAGTAAGATAAAATTATACTGCAATAGCATGGTTTGTAGCTATGACATACATTAATCAAAATACATACATAAATAACACAAGCTAAATTGTGATACTCATCTGATGCTTCTAAATTGTTCTACCCCAGTGTACCTAACCTAAGTGTAGTAAGAGGTCTGAAGTAGGTGCCGTTTCTAAAGTATAGCTAGCTATATTTTAGTTTAGCCAAGAGTTGCCAAAAGTTTCTCTAAGTTCTAGTCAGTTAAACACCTTAGAATGAGAGAGGTTGGAATCTCTTTTCTGGACTCGATAGTCTAACACCCCGCAAGGGAAGTCGGAGAACACTGGAGCTGGATTCTCTGCGAGGAGGATGGCAGCGTCAGGTCAGTGCATCAGGCTGGAACTCGATCTCCTTCCGAACTTGCCGTGGCGAACCGCGTAGTCTGGGTCAGATCAAATCACCCGGGAACCGCAATTTGCCAGGGCAAGTGCAGGTATATTTATACCTTGAAGGTGTTTAGGAATGCCAGCATTTATGTAAAAGTCGGGCAGAGGAACGTCATGAATGAACCCCTAAGGAATAGATGTTCATGCATACTTAACGAGTTATTGGAGAAATCAATAATCAAGCTGAGGGAAATTCCTTAAGGCTTAATGGTCTGGTATTCCAAGAATTCATTGTGACATGGATGGACGGATGTAGGTGGCCATGCCTGTGGTTTGTACAGACAATGTCTAAATAAGGGTCGGATTTCTATGTCCAAATAAGGGCAATGTGAATTGTACCTATATAAGGGCATAAACCGGGAGACCTATATACGGAATCTAAATCTGCACACAACACCCACTCCAGTTTCGTATGAATGACGTTACTGAATCCTAAACTTTCTAAACATACCTTAAAACAGAGTATTGCATGGGTTGCTAAAATAAGCTAAAAACATATCTAAAACATATGTCCTAAAAATGCATTACATAACCATTGCTATGCATAAAATGTTGTACATATTAAAAGCAATGTTCCATTCTAAGCATAGGATCACATTGGAATGCTAAACGAATGAACTAAAATATATACATATGATGAAATGGCTCGCAAATACAGAAGAAAAGGGGCCGAAACCATTTCATATCAGGTTAAACAAATCAATTTGTTGTTCATGACAAGGTGGCATACTGTCCCTGGAAGTGTTATCAAAGAATTCCGTTCACTATGAATAGTTCTACTACGAGCAGATTACTGTGCCAAAAAATGAAAAATACAATTTATAAAAAAAAATAATAATCATAGAAAAAGTTCCAAAGTCAGTATCACGTTTGAAAAAGAATTCAGAGTGTCTCCGGAACACTGTGTGCCTGAATCAAAAGTCAGTGTGTGGGGATGAAGAAAGCAAAAAATGTTCTAATCCTGTAGGGAACAAGTCATCTACCGTTGTGGATGAGAGTTGGAATACCTTGTGTAGAAGATCAACAGCACATAGATGTGAACTATCGCGTTCAGCATGGGAAGCATCAGTAATGTCCGAATTGGATGTTACCTGCGCGCCTGGTGTTTCCTCTCGTACCTCAGCAGTAGCATGTTGCGTCTGAGATTTTAATGAATGCCGCCATCAGGATTGGTAGCAGCTGGGGACAACACATAGCATGGACCGTTATTGGGTACAGCAGAGTATCGATATCTGTAGGCATGACTGATGGAAGTGTCAGACAAATGTCCAGCACGCATTCTTCACTGCATAGCAGGCAGCATAGAACAGGTGAGATGCAATCTTGCCAGATTGGTCTGAATGACAGAAACCAAGTGGTGTTTAATTCTTGTAGACGAGATAAACCCAGAATTTGGAAGATGTGCTCACGACACTTCATCTCCAATAGAGTTCTCTCCATGGTGAACTGGGTGTCGCTGGTGATTTGGCTTGCCATATCGTAGCATTAGGAGCAAAAATAGTATCCCTGCAATGAGTGCTAAAAGGAGCGGCAGTCCGCCAAACACAGAGTGCACAAAGTTTTTCAAAAATTCCGAGGACTGCTTGAAAAGGTGCTAACATTCCTGCACACACGTTCTTAAAAACATGCACAATACCGCTCGTATCAGACATGGTTAAGACACGACCTAACATTTCTGAGAAATGCACAGGGCAGTTTGTATACGAAAGGGTACGTATCTCTGCAGAAGTCCTTGAGACTTGGAGATAATAGGTTTCTTTGGCAGAGGTCAAAGGCACAGTTTTTTGTAAAAGAATGGCTTTCATTCTGCTTAGAGTATCAACTCGTCTAGAAGAGATATTCAGTGAAGGCCATAAAAGCGACTCCCTGACTATGTCTATTTGGAGGAAACAAAAGTGATCCGGGATGTAACCGTTACTAGATATGGGATACCTGGCAGCATGCCAGAGCAGCTGTGACCATTCAACATAATGTAACTCCCATTTGAAAGTTGACCAAAAATTGGATTAATCACTGCTGCCGGTGAACCGTGCAGGTGGCAGGATAAGTTTGTAGTGGAACCATCACAGGCCCAGTTTATGTTAATTCCCTGACAAAGGAGAGAACCGCTTAGTGCGTGTTCACAGTTTTCACCGCTAAGAAACACTTCACGTTCCCCACTCCAACATCTATGTGTGTAAGGTAAATCCCAGGATGTCTTGATGTATTCTTTACCCAAACTTTCATATTTGCCTGCTGGTATATTTTTAAGGCAATACTGAAAATGGAAAGTCGTAACAGGCAGAGTAATTTTTCCATGGAAAAGCCATTTCGTAGCTGGTTTTTCTGCCACTGTGAATGGTAATTTCTCCAGTTTTTCAATGCTCAGCACCATATAGTCTGCTCCCTTTTGTGCCATTTTGGTCTCTGTATCAGTGAGATAGAATTCTGCCAACAGTGACGTAGTATCGATTAAATGCCAAGGCACATAGCCAGAACGCAGGTTTTGAAGCGTTTAGCCTCATAGCATGATAGAACGTAGCTGTGACTGACCATGTTGCAACATGACCAAGTCTTGTTCCATGATGTCTATGACAGGGGATACAATGCTGTCCAAAGAATATATCCTGGACAACAGAATCGTTAACCCATTGCCTACTACAGAGAGAGATTTCTCTAAATTAATACAATCAATTTCTCGTATTTGTTCTGCAGTCTCTGCTTGGGAGACCTTCCATGCTTCATTATAAGCAGCGTAGATATCGGCATACATGAAACATTTTTGACGCGGTTTTCTTGGACCTAGCAAGAATTCCCTAAGGTCTGCTCCTTCTTGAAGTATAGTTAAGTGTTGTTTTACACCCTCTAGTGTAGCTTTCTGTAGCCAATCAAGGCAAAGTTTCCCTACACTGTAAGTTGTTACTATCCCCGTATGCTGTCTTCAGACATAACAAGGGTATGGCCTATGAAAGGTAAAACCTTGTGTTTTATTCAGGAATCTATCTTGACAGTTGTTTGTGTCTAAGAGCCAGAGCAACACTTTTTTCCATTCAGGATCTGATCTGTTGTGATGCAAAATAGTATGTATGTCGACCTCCCCCTGTGTAGTGCTTTCACTTGTAGGTGCAGGTGTAGACGGATAGTTCATGTCTTTTATCATGGCTATTCCAAGGCATGATTATTGTTGGACAGTGTTGTTCAAAAACATAATTTGCTCAAGAATGATACAGGCTCTAAACAAAGCTTCTATTCCCTGTACCTGCCAATCTTTAGTACCCCAGACAGTTTTTGTCTCAATGTTGTCTTTACAAAAGTCGTAACCCTGTCTAGACAGTGGGCATTAAAGGCTGTAGAATAAATCTGTTTTGTATTTGTAAACATATTTTTAATTCCTGTCTTGTTGATATTCTTAAAGTAAAATGTTTCTGCATTCGAGATAATAAACCCTGAAAAACATGGAAATTTCATTGCAAATGTTTTTGAGCTACCCTTTGGTGGCGTAGGACAATGTTCCCATTGGTTATACATAAATACATTTCTAGGTGTTGCAGATTTATGCAAGAAATGATGACCATAGTGGTTATAACAATACAGTTGTTCATAGTCTGATGAACCTTGTAAATATTCATTATTAGTGAATGCAGTTGACATCTCTAGATCAGACATCATATTATTAACAGTCTCGAAGACCCAATCATCAGACAAGGTACTGGAGGTAATAAAGTCACTTAATGAAATTTTAAATAAATGTGGAATCTTCAAAAGCTCCGACGGGCCAAAAATGTCATATTCGTTTTTTTCCCAAACTATACCATCTGGTATAGGAATCGCTGTGATGTTCACTGCTGACAAGTCTCTTGCTTCACAAAGGGATGATTTGTGTGGCTGGAGAAGTAAGTTCACTATTTTACTTGCTGTGCCCATTTGAATATATCTTCCATTAATCAGCATACCCAGAGTTATTACGAGAGCTAACCAAAGTAGAAAGAAAAATGTTCCCAAAACAATTCATAGTTCAATCCATGGTGAAACCAGATAAGTTTTTTTCAAGAGTTGAAAAAAGTCTGTTGCTTGTTCTTTGAAAGTTCTTTGTACTGGCGTTGTTTCAGGTTCGCTGGGACCCTCAGAAAACGAAGCAAAGTTAAGGAAATAGCCAGAAGCAGTTCTGTCAATGGTTGGAATTGCATCCAGATTTGATGAAATTACTGGAACCAGTTGATCACTTGTTACTTCGTTGTAGACAGGTGTATCAGGACGAACTGTATTTGGGTCTCAAGAGGTACAAGGTCCATAGCATTGTTGCTTAGTCCTATATTTCTCACTGTTGAATCTTCAAAGCTGATTAGTCTCTCAGTTTGAACCTCTTGGTTTGTAGCTAGAGGAGTGCGTCTGCTACATTGGCGGAGTCCACTTGGCCTTCTCTTCAGTATCGGCCACATAGTGTGCTTTGATCAGGTCGATGGACACAAATCCTTTCTCCTTTTTACCAGCACGGAGTGGCGAAAGTACTGTTCTTGATCCGTGGATTGCTAGGACTTGCTAGGACGGCCGGATTTTTCTCAGTGGTGGTTGGCTTCATGATCACGTTGCATTGTTTCGTTCTTAGTTAATTTAAGTCCTGTAAAACAGCCAAACGATCTTTGATATCATATGGTTTGTTCTCCACCACTGTACCTTTCATATCTAAGTCCGGAACAAACATTCTACTCCCAAACAGGACCTCATATGAAGTGACACCCCCTAGAGAACTTCTTGGCAAGTTGTTTGTCACACGCTGGACCCCATATAAATGTTTGACCCACCCATCACCCGAACCTAATAACCTAGCTGTTATAGACTGCTTTATGTCCTGTTTTTTTCTTTCCACAACAGAATCTCCCTCAGGATGGAATGGAGAAGAATACCGCAATGCTACGCCCAGACTGGCCATGGCTTCTTTGTAATCCCTAGAGCTAAACGCAGGGCCCTGGTCAGAATGTAGTGTGCCTATTGCGTATGTGCCGATAAAGGCTCACAAATCTTTTATAACAGTTTGAGCGTCAGCCGAGCACTGAGGCCACATCCATAGTAACCTAGACTTAGTGTTTTTGGGCTTGCATTCGTCCATGAGGATGCACGTATATTGTTAGTCTGATGCTGTCTAACAATGGTGTCTGAACTGGGCTGGCTACATTACAGTCAGGTGTCTTGTGGCGTTCTGTACTGTGATCTCTATTGCATGCTATACAGTTATTAATGAAGATGTGAATATTCATGAGTATTCATCCCTGGTCACCAGTACATCTCTTTTAACTCTAATATTGTTTTTGAGATCCCCTGATGTATCAGACCCTCTCCCAGATGTGCTTCGTAAATCAAAGCTGCTCTACGTTCCCTGTTTGGAATTACCCTATCCTCACTCCAGCAGGGATTCGAGCAAACGGAACGCCATTCGCATCAACTATATATGAGTATTTGAGTGGAAACTTTATAGGTAATGCTGCACTGTTGCCTTTGCTTGTAGCATTAACAGCCAGCATTATTTCGCTATCTATTCTCGTCTTTGAACGAGTGATTGCAGCTACGGAAGCCGTTTGCACAGCCCCTTTTGCGGCTTTATCAGCCAATGAATTCCCTTCAATGTGAACGCCATCACGTTGGTGACTCAGCATGTGTACCACGTGAGTGTTTTGTAGTCCGTTTCTCAACTGAACTACTTGTTTCAAAAGCAATTTGTGCTTAATTGTGCCACCTTTGCATCTTTGAAACCATTTTGAATCCAATTCTGTAAATATTACTTGTAAGATTGAACACAGTAAAAAGAATCGCACACTATGAATGTGGGGAATTCCCGATCTGTATTTTCAAGTACCATCTTAAATGCTTGTAGTTCAGCTCGCTGAGCTGTACAATCTCCTATAGATTGGGTTTTTGTGCCCATTGGTCTGAATTTGCCATCTCGCATGCGACCTTTAATGATAGCACACGCTGCACTGTAAGCTTGTTTACTCCCCGTAGCTGGCTGTGCAGATCCATCAGTACAAATTATAAATTCGTACTGGTCAAGAGGGAGAATTTCAGTATGCAGAGGACATTCGTGTTCATATTGCAGGAATGCTTATGTTTTCAAATATGGATCAAAAACATATTCAACATCACTTGCAGCAAGAGAATTAACCCATTGTATCCATCTCGGATGTAAAGCTTTTGCATTTGGAATGATAGCCTTTGTAACTGCCTCTAGGGCTGGTACAGGAGTCAAAACCATAATGCGTTTCCCCTGTGCTAGGGCTCTTTCTTTTGCTACAGCGGTTTGAACTGCTATCAGAGTTTTTTCTGTAGAAGTGAATTTCATTTCTGCTTGTGTATACAAGTGGGATTTGTATGCAGTTGGTACTTTTTCACTTTCATTAAAAGTTAAGTAGGTGAATCCGCATTGACCCTGAATTATTCGGATCACTAAGTTGCGTACGTTTATGCGTGTTTGCAAGTGTTTCATTGCTAACATGTCTGTTTGGAGTGAACGCAAAATTTCTGTGTGTTTTTGTGTCCAATGTAGGCCTGGGCGGCAAATTCCGTTCCGCTCGCGAAATTTGCGGAATTTGCGTAATTTCACGTTCCGCGGAGAACGCGAAATTGCTCAAAAGTCTGCTTTCCGTGATTTCGCGAAATTTTTGCTTCTTCGCGTTCTCAAAATGCATGTTCGCGAGATATTTCTCCTCGAGCACGCAAACAGCAATTGCGAACAGGAAAAAAGCACCGCGAACAAGCAATTCCGCGTGTTCGCGGAATTTCTGCGTGTTCGCGGAGATTTTTTACCGTTTCGCGGAGATTTGCGTAACGCGATTACGCAAATTCCGCCCACCCCTAGTCCAATGTGTGATTTTAAATTCAGGTTTTATTAATTCATAGAGAGGTTTAACCCTTTCTGCGTAATTTAAGATGTATGTTCTTCCAAAATTCAGGAAACCTAAAATTGACTGTAAGTTTTTCATTGTTTTTGGAGGTTGGAGCTGCGCACACTTTCCTAAAAAGTTGTCTGCCAGGCTTTTGCCTTCACTTGATAATTCATATCCTAGGAAAAGGACGTTGAGGTGGGCAATCCTTGACTTTTTAAAGTTGAATTTGTAACCCTCGGAGGCGAAGCCCAATTAAATGGTGCTCACCCTGTTCAAGTGACTATCCAGGTCATCGTCTGTCAGATAAATAACATCGACATATAACAATGCCTTGTCATCATTAGTTTGTAGTAACTCTGTTACCCTTGCTGTGAATAACCCCGGGCTGTTTTTGAATCCCTGGGGCAGTCGACAAAATTGACTCTGGGTCCCCATTGTTGAGAAAGCAGTCAAATATCTGCTTTCTGGTGCAATATTTTGACAAAAGAAACCAATTGAAATGTCTAATGTAGTTTTATATGTTTTACGCACAATGTTATTCATTAATGCTGTACTATGTGCATTTTGCAGTGCAAATGTTTTGCAACAAGAATTTAAGTGTCTGTAATCCAAAACTAGACAATATGTATTGTCTGGTTTGGAGACAGGAAACAAAGGATTGTTCATTGATGAGGTGCATGTTTCAATCACCCCAAGATACTCAAGTTGATCTAAAATCTCCCTGACTTGTTTTTTAGCTTCTTGCTTAACTGGATACTGCCTTTGTGCAGTCGGTTGACTTTTTACCTGGATTTTATGGTGAGGTGAGTCCTCATCCCATCCTACATCATTTTTATACAGTGCTGGGGCTTGGGCCACTGCCCATTTCCTGGCTAATGTATATTTTAAATGAACTGGAACATGGTTGGAGAAGGCAGGCATAATGATGTCCTCGCCATGTGGACACTCCCTGACAAATTCTGGTGGCCACATCTAGGTCAAATTCTGATCTGTCACACTGGGGTATGTTCCATGGGGTTTATCTGTTGCCTGCAACGGGGCATCGAATGCTCCCGAGAGCTCAAGATGCCTGAACTCCGGCATGGGAACGTGGGCAGTCACTGTTCTGTCTGCATCTCACTCTCCGAACTTCTAACACTCAACTGAAAGCGAGAGTGCAAGGCTGGTGCAAGGAAATAACAGGACAAGATGAACTAACCACACGCCGTGGAGTTAAGCGTGTCCTGTAACTGCGCAGCCTGTATTATGCCTGCTCGGTCTCACGCAGGCACTCTACCCGCGTGACGTGCATCAAAGATGGCTGCACAGCTGTCTAAGCTGTTACTGCTCAGCGTGAGAGGAGTATTCGTGCTAGTACTGCCTTGTGTGCAGCATGACATTATCCATCACCCCTGCTCAGGAGAGAACAAACGGACTCCACACAGCGCCCATCAGAGCCTGGCTCTTTGCCAAAACACGCCAACGCCTATTGGTATTTACAAGCACTTCAGCACTGCTGAGTTCTGGCACTGCAAAAGTTAAAAAAATAACGGTAATGAGGAGAAGTTAATGCACTTTTGCATTAAAATATATGTCTTTCGAGTTCCAAACCGGTTATTTAAAACCAGATTAGGCGAGCTACTCTCACATTCCCTACATTCCTACTAGACATATCCGCCGTGTTCGACACCATCAACCACCAAATCCAGCTTGCGTGCTTGAAGGAGATCGGTTTGAGAGGCACAGTGTTCAGCTGGTTCAAGTCCTACCTCTCGGACAGACTACAAGCAATAACCCTTCCACCTTTCACATCAGAATACAAAGAAATTGAGCATGGGGCCCCCAGGGTTCTGCCCTAAACCCCATACTGTTCAATGTATAGCTAAGACCACTGCTAACCCTGATCAAATCTTTTGGAATGTGGTTTGTAAATTATGCAGACAATACACAGTTAATAATTGTTAGAAGTTAGCCTGAAAAATGTCCCATTAGCGCTGAACACTGAGCGCACTCTACTCTATGAGGGACAAAATGGCCGATGTCCCGAAGCTGTGACCCATATGTAAGACTATCTGCTTGCCTCTTCGAACCTTCGAGTGCTGGGCTTCCCCCAAAAATCCATCTGGGCATGATCACAAGTGTAAACCGTGTCTCTGCCTGACTATAAAATGGCGGCCGCCCACGAAGCACAGGATAATGTTACTTTAGCCAGATCTTGATTTGATACATATAATTACTTATTCCTATCAACTACTCTGAAGTTTGCCGATTCTTAATGAACACCACCAATTAATGATGCTTTAGCCAGAGATTGATTTGATATATATAACTTCATTCTCCTATCACCCCCTCTGAAGTTTGCTGATTTCTAATGGTCACCACTAATTATCCACGACTCTTAGTGAACACAGGAAGCATTGCCACTGGCAGCCTGCACAAATGCCAAAAAACTCACTACTGTCGCTGGGAATGGGGAAGATCCACAGTCTTTGTCCTGTCCCTTCCACCTCTCCTCTCTCCACCCCTGACCTGGGGGCAAGCTGGAGGAAGAGGCAACCAATGCTGCTTTCAATTGAACTTTGGCGTTGCCCCCTGGGCAGAATCCCTACCTGTTTGGACTTATCGTGGACTTATCGTGAAGCCAGAGTAACCTTTGGCTGATGCCCGGTGGAGCTATCATATGTAGCTATGGAGGAGTTTGGCTCTGGGGTTCACACCCCTCGGCCGGCACCTACCCAGTCAGACATCGGACATTGTTTTCCTCTTGCTGTCGCCTTCCTTTGGACTCCCAACTCTCCCTGATCTGTTTGGATCCTGCTTCTCGTTTTCGCGAATAACTCCTGTACTGAAGTATTCTCCCTCTTACCCCTTTACTCCACCCCCTTTCTCCTTTACGCTCCATCTAGCCCTCCTCTTTGCTCCTTTCCCGTTGAGACCTAGCTGTTTGGCTGATGCCCGGTGGAGCTACACGATAGCTAATGAGGAGATGGGCTGTAGACTTCCTCCTCGGCCGTCACCTACCTAGCCGGACTTTGAGCAGACTCTCCTTCAACTCTCCATCCTATCTACCTCCTACCCCTTTTCCCCACCCCTTTACCCTTCTAAGCTCCATGGATTTTGTCCCCTACTCTCTTGAAATGTTTTTCTAGTAACTGATGTAACGTGTAACTGATGTAATTTTGTAACTTCTGTGAAACCTTATGTAAAGCGCTCTGAGACCTCCGGGTCTAGCCAGCGCTATAAAAAACTCTCAAAATAAATAAATAAATAAATAAATATTTCATATAACCTATGTGGAGAACTAATCCTGGTGTCTACAGTCTCAACTTGTATGTCTTGTATGTCCCTTCAGGTTCTGGCAAGCGATTGTAACTTCTGCTGCACTGTCCAGCATGGTCTGTGCCCACTCTCCGTTCTTGAGTTTTGTTCTCAGTATTCTCGGCATGTCTGATCTTCAGATCTGCTACCTTTTTCTTGGAGAATTGAGGTATTGCTTTATTTTTCTGAACATGTTGATCGTCTTTGGACTTCACGCATTCTTCCTTGTTTTCTGACCATCCTCTTCTTTCAGATGTCTGTGACAATATATGAAAGGTACGAGAGGAACGTGTATCAGTATCTTGATATCTGTAAATTTTTCTTAAATTATCCCTGTACCTGGGGTTGTACCTCCTTTCAGAGGGCTCCTTCTGTGGAGGAGACCTACCTCGGGAGTGAGAAAGTTTCTCTTTGGAATTCTGTTTGCTATTTACCCACTTCTTCTTAGAAGTGGTAGGAGTGTTTTTAGGAAAGACCTTGTCAGGACTTTCAGACAGTTGTGGTTTTACTGGTTTCCCTCCCAGACTGTCTCTGCCTAATTCTTCATAGGATTTTTCAATTATTCTGGCTAATTCTTGAGGTTGTTCTGTTACATCAAATTCTCTTAGTTTCTGGCGGATCGCCACTGATGCGGACACCTGGTCTACATTTTTAAGTAACTTCATACCTAAATTCAGAGCAGGCTCTGCCCCGTATTCGCTTTGAATCTGTTTCAGGACTCCAGGTATTACCGCCATTGATGGAACACCATGTTTTTTTGTGTAGATAGCAGCAAAGACTGTGCCCCAAGAGGTGCAGTCTTCCAGATGTGGTGTGATCCCCATTGGTAAAGAAATTGTTACAATTCTGTATTTTTCAAAAGGGGTAGTATTAGGAAATACTGCTTCGATTTGAGTAATTTTTTGAACTAACCAGAATGGAATTTGTTCACGTTTTGCGGGTAATTTACCCATGACTGAGTGTAAAGTCTGTTGAGTAATTTTTAACTTATTCCCCTGATGAGGGGCTGGATTTTGAATTGTTAATGGTGGTTGGACTGTGAAAGTCCACATGACATATTGAATCAATTGTCTATAAATCTTGATTAACTCCTTGAGTTGAGCAAGTAATTCCACGTCTGACATAGTTTCAATGTCAGGATGAGGTGTATCCAGAGTTATATGAAACTGCAGAACTAGTTTCAAGAAAAAAATAAGGTGCACACTATTTTGGAACACTGTATCCTTCAACGTTGAACAAACCAAAAAGCTAATACATAGGATTTTCGTCCTACTCAGCTATGGCGGATATTATCTCTACCCACTCCAGACGTTTTATGGAGTTTTATGAGTAGAGGGTCTCAGAGAAAAGAACGACTGAGTTACTTCAGTATCTAGCGTTAAATTTGTGCCTTACCAAACCGTTGGGTGCCATGTAGTGTGGTTCCTATATCCCTGATGGGCTCTGCACATTGGAATAACATACTCTATAGATTTGACATAGGACTAAGGTCAGTATGTCTCTATCGAGTATATTAAACTTAATTACTTGTGTGTGCCAGCTAACTCAGAGGTCACTCGAAACTTCTCGAATATACAAGAAGGGATTAGTTTCTGACAACCGCATAAACATGACAACTTTTTTTTCCCTTTAGAATCGGACTGTCTCAGAATCGTGGAAACAATAGAAAATAGTTTCGCTCAGTCAAGATTTAGATTACGTATATAGGTTTCCCGATTTATGCCCTTATATGGGTTCAATTCACATTGCCCTTATTTGGACTAGAAATCCGGCCCTTATTTAGACATTGTCCATACAAACCAAATACAGGCATGGCCGCCTACATTCGTCCATCCACGTCACATTGAATTCTTGGAAAACCAGACCCTTAAGCAGTTAGGAATTTCTCCAAGAACTCATTAAGTATGTATGAACATCTATTCCAAAGGGGTTCATTCATGACGTTCCTCTGCCCGACTTTCACATAAATGCTGGCATTCCTAAACAACTACAACGTATAAATATACCTGCACTTGCCCTGGCAAATTGCGGTTCCCGGATGATTCGATCCGACCCAGACTACGGGGTTCGCCATGGAAAGTTCGGAAGGAGATCGAGTTCCAGCCTGATGTACTGACCTGACGCTGCCATCCTCCTCGCAGAGAATCCAGCTCCAGTGCTCTCTGACTTCCCTTGCGGGGGGTTAGACTATCGAGACCAGAAAAGAGATTCCAAACTCTCTCATTCTAGGGTACGGAGCTGACTAGAACTTAAAGAAACGTTTGGCAACTCTTGGCTAAACTAAAATATAGCAAGCTATGCTTTAGAAACTGCACCTACTTCAAACCTCGTACTACACTTAGGTTAGGTACACTGGGGTAGAACAATTTAGAAGCATCAGGTGAGTGTCACATTTCAGCTTGTGTTATTTATTTATGTATTTTGATTAATATATGTCATAGCTACAAACCATGCTATTGCAGTATTATTTTATCTTACTGCTAACTCTGTACATATTGTACTTCGCAGTCTGTCTTACGATTGTAGCAATTCATATCTCTTGCATGAGAAATAAGACTGTTCAATAAACCCTTTTATTGAAACACCCATCTCTATACTTCTGTGCAACTCTGTAGAAACGAAGCATGCAAGATTGACTGAGCGAAACTGTTATCTATTGTTTCCACGATTCTGAGACTTTTCCGATTCTAAAGGGAAACAAAGTTGTCATGTTTATGCGATTGTCAGTGTTGGACCCGGCCTCGTGGCGTGGTCCTTACCCCCGTGGATTGTGCCCGTTCCCCGCCCGGCCTTCACGGGCCACCCTTCCGAACTGCACCGAGACCCCTCATTCCGAGCCGCACGAGGTCGCATACCCCTCGGGGCTCCGCCATCTTGTTGGCATCCACGTGACTCTGTGCGCCAGCCGGCGCGACCTCGCTCAACCCAGCCTCGGCCCCAGCGAAGCCCCGACATCGAGGCACCAAGAACTGGCCAGGGGGTGCCACATGAACCATTCACCGCCCCCGGCAGAGGACAGTATCGATGAGACCCCCAACTGTCCTCCCATCCCTAGGTGTGATCGCCCTGCAACTCTCTTGGGCCGGGCGCCTCTCCTGCTGGGCGTCTGGCCACCTCCACCCGGCCTCTCCGCCCCCCCCCGGGCGCCAGGGTCCGGACATCAAAGGGCTCCAGACCTATATCTGGGGCGACCCCGCCACAGATCGGCAGTTGTATCCAGGAGTCGAGAGCCCTGCTGATTGAATCGCGGCCGACCCTACGGAGAAGAACTCTTGCTTGAACTATCACGAGCCCTGCAGACTGCGTCGCGGCTCCTTCTTGTGAACACCTTGAAGCCCCCCGGAACATCGGGGCCCTGCTGACGCTGTCGCGGCCCAACCTCGCTGAAACCTCCCTCGGAGCCCTGCTGATGACGTCGCGGCTCGAGCTGAGCAGAAACCATCTTGAGAGCCCTGCTGACCTGATCGCGGCTCCCCACGAACTGAATGCCAGAGCCCTGCTGACGCCGTCGCGGCTCGACCCCTCCGAGATCCGGAGGTCCTCCAGCTTGAGGATAAGAACTGGGCCCCAGGTACCCTCGTACCGAGCTCCTGCCAAAGACTGTCCCGCTACCCCTACCCTTCCAAAGAGACACTGAGACTTTTGGTGGATCCCTCGATCCCTTTCGTGTAAATATTGATCTCGTAACCTTTAAATGCTGATAAAGAATTGCTCGTCTTGAGACAACCTCCTTGAGTCCTGTGTGGTGGTGTTACCGTGCTAGTACGTGATAGGAGAAGGATCTCTCAGGAGGCTTCTCGACAGCGCTCGGCTACTTCGTGCAGGTGAGGGCCCCCCCCTTGGTGGTCTCACCGACTCCTCGGGGTCCGCCTTCCAACATTTGGTGGCCAGCGACGGGATCCGAGCCGAACGCAGTACGTACCAGCCAGTACCCACTAGCTACCCATCCAGTCAAACAGTAATCATGAGCAGCCAGGAAAATAACGCGACCATGGAGTTCCAGCCCGAACGGTTGGAGGAATATACGCACAAAGAATTAAAACAGTTCTGCAAGGACAAAGGCATTGCAACCACCAGCCTAGGTACCAAAGAGGAGATGCAGAAAGCTCTGAGGACCTGGCTGGAGGCCGAGGCAGGCCACTCCCAAGAAGAAGGTCCCTTTCCCCTGACTGAGGCCACATCAACCGCACTGACTCCGGCAACCGGAGGAAGAAAGAGCCTAGAAACCGGCCTCTCCGAAGAAGAAATACGAGAGCGGGAAAAGGTCCGGAACCACGAACTAGAGCTCGCACGACTGCGGCTGGACGGCGAACTCCAGCTGGCGGAAAAGAAACTGGCCCTAGAGCAGCTACAGCTTCAAGAGGAGATAGAAGAGAAGAGACGGCACCGAGAGTTGGAGGAAAAGAAAATGACCCTGGAGCACGAGCAAAGTCTCAAAGAGCTCGAAATCAAGGCCAAGAACGGGGGGACCAACACCCCCAGTACTAGAGACACCCTACCGCCTGCCGAGGCCAAGGTACATATCCCGAAAGAGGTCGTCAAGGAGTACTATAAGAATGACGACATCCAACAATGGTTCAAGGCCTACGAGGTGGCCATGACCTCTCATCGGGTGCCCCGAAAGGACTGGGGCGCCGGCCTGTGGGGGCGGTTCCTGAGTGAGGGTCGAGACACACTGCTCCAGCTGCCGGAGGAGGTGGTGACCTCCTACGATCACATGAAGGAGGCCCTGCTCACCCGCTAGGGGCTAACCGCGGAAATGTACCGCCAGCGGTTCAGAGACTGCAAAAAGATCCCGGGTACCACCTGGGTGGAATATGTGGACTTTTTCAGCCGGGCCCTAGAAGGATGGATCAAGGGTAGCAAAGTCACCACCTACGGGCAGCTGGTCGACCTCATCGTGTGGGAACATCTCTCCAACAATTGCTTCGTGGAACTGAGGCAACACCTCCTCGACAGCAAGATGTCCGACCCACGAAAACTCACCGTCGAGGCCGATCGATGGGTCAACTCCCGGGTCCCCCGGAACTCAATGGGGGAGTACCAGAGGAACCCCACCGGGCCCCCCGCCAATGCGGTGGAGGGGGAGGGCCGAACAGGAACCGGGACCCCCCCGCCGGGGCCCCCAGGAGCCCCCCTCGAGGGCCACCGCAGCAACAACTCTCCCCGAGCCAAGCCCGAAGGGGGGCGACCCCGGCCAGACCCGGACCACGGCCACCAGTAACATGCTACGGCTGCCAACAAACCGGACACTATGCCAGCGACCCGGTCTGCCCCCTGAACCGAAGAAGCGGGGCCGGCGGGCCCCCGCCCCGACAGCTGGCGGCCGCCGCCCTGGGAGAGGGAGAAGAGGAAGAAGAAACCCTCGACCGAGGGACCACCGAATGGGAGCCGGCTGCCATGTCCCTGGTCTGCCTGGGTAGCCGAGAAATGGTGCCCTGCACCCCCATCCCAAGCAACACCCAGAAGTACAGGCAGCAGGTCACCGTCAATTGACAACGGGCCGAAGCCCTTCGTGACACCGGAGCCAGTGTCACCGCTGTCCGCTGCCACCTGGTGACCCCCGAACAGATCCTACCCAATGTGCTGTGCCCCGTCCGGACGGCCGACAACAGCGAAAGCCTGTGCCAGATGGCCCTGGTCCCCTTCGAGTGGGGAGGGGTGACCGGCCTGCTAAAGGTGACGGTCCGCGATGACGCACCCGTAGACTGCCTCCTGGGGAACGACTTGGAGAGTTCCCCCTGGGCTCAAGTAGAGCGACGAGAGCACCTCCGAATGCTGGGACTATCCGAATGGGCCTGCGCCAGCACCCGGTCCATGACCGCCCGGGCCCCCCGCTCGTCCTCGGCCCCCGGTGCCGCCCAGCCCAAGGGGCTCGCACCACCCCCCGCCGGCGGCGAAGGGGAGGCGGACACCGACCCTGGACCTAGTGAATCCTCCCCCGAGGAGATTGCTTCCCCGTGCGCCCTACCAGAACTGGCACAATGGCGACACGAAGGGGGCCCCACCCGGGAGCAGTTCCAGCAAGAGCAGCAGTCCTGTCCCTCTCTCGAAGGGGTCCGACAACAAGCGTCCGCACAAACCAACGGGGACCAGACCGGCACCCACTGGGTCTACTGGGCCGAGGGCCTGTTGTACAGTGAGCAAAAAGTGGCAGAACTCGGGGCCAGCCACGTGTTGGTGGTCCCCCTCCGCTTCCAGGAGTTCCTGCTCAACCTGGCACATGACGTGCCCCTCGCCGGACACTTGGGGCAAGACAAAACTTACAGCCGTCTGGTGACCCACTTCTACTGGCCCCGGATGCGGAGAGACGTGGACAACCACTGCCGGTCCTGCCAGACCTGCCAAGCCAGCGGGAAGACGGGGGGTCGGGTCAATGCCCCCCTCCAGCCCTTTCCAGCCGTCAGCACCCCGTTCGAACGGGTCGGAATCGATATCGTGGGGCCCCTGGACCACCAGACCGCCCTGGGCCACCGCTTCATCCTGGTCCTCGTGGACCACGCCACCAGGTACCCGGAGGCGGTCCCGCTAAGAACTATAACGGCCCCCGTAGTAGGCCGGGCCTTGATGGGGATCTTCTCCCGAGTGGGATTTCCCCGCGAAGTGGTGAGCGACAGGGGCACGAACTTTATTTCCAAATACATGCGGTCCCTGTGGCAGCAATGCGGGGTCACGTACAAATTCACAACCCCCTATCACCCTCAGGGGAACGGACTGGTTGAGTGGTTCAACAGAACCTTAAAGGGAATGATCCAGGGCCTGGAAGAGCCCCTCAGGCGGAGATGGGATGTCCTGCTGCCGTGCTTCCTGTTTGCCTATCGGGAGGTCCCGCAGAAGTCCCTGGGGTTCAGCCCGTTTGAACTATTGTACGGACATCCGGTCCGCGGACCGCTCAGCCTGGTCAAGGAGGGCTGGGAGACGAAGCTCCAAGGCGCCCCTCCTGACGTCTACCGATACCTCCTGACCCTCCGAAACCAGACCCGCAAGTTCCGAGCCATGGCCGAAGCCAACCTCGAGGCCAGCCAGGAGGACATGAAGCGGTGGTACGATCGGAACTCCTCCACCATCGAATTCGAGCCAGGCCAGAGAGTCTGGGTCATGGCCCCGGTTGAACTCGGCGCCCTCCAGGACAAGTGGACCGGGCCCTTCAAGGTAGTGGAGAAGAAAAGCCCCGTCACCTACCTAGTCGACCTGGAGTCCCCCCGGAACCCTCTCCGGGTTCTACATGCTAACAGGCTCAAACCCCACTTTGCCCGGACCGAACTGAGCCTGCTACTGGCGACCGACGAGGGGGGCGAGGACGACTCCGAGCCCCTGCCCGACCTCTTGCAGTCCAACATCCATGACGGATCCATCAAAGGTGTCCAACTCGCCTCTTCCCTGACCCCGGAACAGCGTGACGACTGTCAACAACTGCTGCAGGACTACGCAGCCCTCTTCTCCCTCACCCCGGGGGTGACCCACAGGTGCGTCCATGACGTCGTCACCGGGGAGAGCCCCCCCGTGCGACACCGAGCCTACAGGGTACCCGACCGAGTGCGGGCATGCATCCAGGCCGAAGTAGCAAAGATGCTGGCCCTGGGAGTCATCGAACCCTCCGACAGCCCGTGGGCCAGTCCTGTCGTCCTGGTACCAAAGGCCGCAGCCCCCGGCCACTCCCCGGAGTTACGATTCTGCGTAGACTACCGAGCCCTGAATGCGGTGACCAAGACGGACGCCCATCCTATACCCCGGGCCGACGAACTCATCGACCGCTTAGGGGCCGCCCGCTACCTGAGCACGCTGGACCATCCAGCTCACCCCCGGCGCCCAAGAAAGATCCGCCTTTTCTACCCCGGATGGGCATTACCACTTTCGGGTGATGCCCTTCGGAATGAAGAACGCCCCGGCCACTTTCCAAAGACTTGTAAACAAGGTTTTGGCCGGCCTCGAGGCCTTCAGCGCGGCCTACCTAGATGACATTGCCGTGTACAGCAACCACTGGGTGGAGCACCTCCTTCACCTCAAAGCCGTCCTGGCCGCCCTCCAGCGGGCCGGGCTCACGATCAAGGCCAGCAAATGCCAGATCGGCCACGGATCCGTGACCTACCTGGGCCATCAAGTGGGAAGCGGGCAGGTGGCCCCTCTCCAGCCAAAAATCGATGCCATCCAGGCCTGGGAACCCCCTACTACCCAGACAGCTGTCCGGGCCTTCCTGGGCCTCACCGGTTACTACCGGCGGTTCATCCGGGACTATGGGAGCATTGTTGGCCCCCTCACATAGCTCACGTCCAAGAAGCAGCCCAAAAAGGTGCACTGGACACCCCGCTGCCAAGCAGCCTTCGAAACCCTCAAGACAGCGATGTGTACTGCCCCTGTGCTGCAGGCCCCCGACTACAGTAAGGAGTTCGTGGTGCAGACGGACGCCTCGGAGTATGGGATCGGGGCCGTCCTGTCCCAGGCCGATGAAAAGGGGCTCGACCGACCAGTGGCCTTCATCAGCCGACGGCTACTGCCCCGGGAGCAGCGATGGAGCACCATCGAGCGGGAAGCCTTCGCTGTAGTGTGGGCCCTTAAGAAGCTCCGGCCCTATCTCTTCGGTACCCACTTCCGGGTCCAGACCGACCACCGGCCCCTGCGGTGGTTAATGCAAATGCGGGGCGAGAACCCCAAGCTGCTGCGGTGGTCCATCTCGCTGCAAGGGATGGACTTTGATGTTGAACACCGGCCCGGCAATGACCACGCCAACGCCGACGGCCTGTCCCGCTTCTTCCGCCTTGTCGAGGAGAATCCCCAAGGAGATGGGTGACTCTCCATGCCTTCGGCTGGGGGGGACGCCTGTTGGACCCGGCCTCGTGGCGTGGTCCTCACCCCCGTGGATTGTGCCCGTTCCCCGCCCCGGCCTTCACGGGCCACCCTTCCGAACTGCACCGAGACCCCTCATTCCGAGCCGCACGAGGTCGCATACCCCTCGGGGCTCCGCCATCTTGTTGGCATCCACGTGACTCTGTGCGCCAGCCGGCGCGACCTCGCTCAACCCAGCCTCGGCCCCAGCGAAGCCCCGACATCGAGGCACCAAGAACTGGCCAGGGGGTGCCACATGAACCATTCACCGCCCCCGGCAGAGGACAGTATCGATGAGACCCCCAACTGTCCTCCCATCCCTAGGTGTGATCGCCCTGCAACTCTCTTGGGCAGGGCGCCTCTCCTGCTGGGCGTCTGGCCACCTCCACCCGGCCTCTCCGCCCCCCCCGGGCGCCAGGGTCCGGACATCAAAGGGATCCAGACCTATATCTGGGGCGACCCCGCCACAGATCGGCAGTTGTATGCAGGAGTCGAGAGCCCTGCTGATTGAATCGCGGCCGACCCTACGGAGAAGAACTCTTGCTTGAACTATCACGAGCCCTGCAGACTGCGTCGCGGCTCCTTCTTGTGAACACCTTGAAGCCCCCCGGAACATCGGGGCCCTGCTAGCGCTGTCGCGGCCCAACCTCGCTGAAACCTCCCTCGGAGCCCTGCTGACGATGTCGCGGCTCGAGCTGAGCAGAAACCATCTTGAGAGCCCTGCTGACCTGATCGCGGCTCCCCACGAACTGAATGCCAGAGCCCTGCTGACGCCATCGCGGCTCGACCCCTCCGAGATCCGGAGGTCCTCCAGCTTGAGGATAAGAACTGGGCCCCAGGTACCCTCGTACCGAGCTCCTGCCAAAGACTGTCCCGCTACCCCTACCCTTCCAAAGAGACACTGAGACTTTTGGTGGATCCCTCGATCCCTTTCGTGTAAATATTGATCTCGTAACCTTTAAATGCTGATAAAGAATTTCTCGTCTTGAGACAACCTCCTTGAGTCCTGTGTGGTGGTGTTACCGTGCTAGTACGTGATAGGAGAAGGATCTCTCAGGAGGCTTCTCGACAGCGCTCGGCTACTTCGTGCAGGTGAGGGCCCCCCCCTTGGTGGTCTCACCGACTCCTCTGGGTCTGCCTTCCAACAGTCAGAGACTAATCCCTTCTTGCATATTCAAGAAGTTTCTACTGACCTCTGAGTTAGCTGGCACACACAAGTAATTAAGTTTAATATACTCGATAGAGACATACTGAACTTAGGGGCATATTATCAAGACAGGCGATAAAATTATCGCCGCTTTAGTGGCAGAAAACTGCCGCTAAAACGGCGGTAATGGGCTTGATAATATGCTCTATGGAATTCCAAATAAAGCCCATGTTAGACGTGAAGGACATCTAACATGGGCTTCAATTGGAATTCCATAGAGCGTTTTATCAAGCCCATTATCGCCGTTTTAGCGGCAGTTTTCTGCCACTAAAGCGGCGATAATTTTATCGCCTGTCTTGATAATATGCCCCATAGTCCTATGTCAAATATATAGTGTATGTTATTCCAATGCGCAGAGCCTATAAGGGATATAGGAACTACACTACATAATCATGCTCTGTACAGTAGCCTTTCATGTGTGATAGCCATGCATCTGAAACGTTACATCAAAAAACAAATGTGTGTTACACGATGCCCCTATTGTGCTGCCTTTCGGCCTGGGTATTGGTGGCTCGAAGGGGTATCATCAGCCACGGGCAGAGTGCACATTCTAGATCACATGTGACAAACAGTAAAGAGTAATGTGTAGATGTGTGTTGCAGTATGCTCTGTTGTCAGGCATAACCAGTATTTTAGTGTGTCATATGTGAGACTTTCAGCTTCACATTTAACATGAATTGCTTGACTGTAATGAGCGTTTTCACTGTGTATGATGTAACCTCACTGCTGATCCTCCCTCCATCCACGCACATTCACATGTGTGCGCTACGCGATAGCAACACTTTCAATAATACCGCACATCATTGAATTGCGTGTCTGCGCATATCCAGCAGCTTGACAACAACATGTGATGTTGTCCATTCAATGTTTTCAGACAGCATCTCATTAGCAATAGTTGCTGCCCTCCCGGTACATGCTACATTAATGTAAATTCCGGATTGTACGATGTCAAAACTGCAACAGAGACACACTTAAGTACACTTCCTGCCCAGGCAGGAACTGAACAATGTCCAGGTCCCTGGAATTATTATTCACACCCATACGCTGGCCTGGCGTACGCAAGCACAGCCCACTTTGCGTACATATAGATAGGATAATGACAACACCACATGTCCCAGTTCTTCCACACTGCTTCAGGTGATATGGCTGCATCCACCTCGCATATCACAATGCGCAAAAAATAAAAGGGATCCATGAGGTGTACATCATCCTGGCAATCAAAACTACATCTGAATTGTGAACCCTGCTGGCCATTGTGTTTGGACACACACCAATGCCAGCAGGTGAGCAGTGGGGCCTGGGTGCACAGGGGCTGCAATTGAGCGCGTTGCGGCGGGAGGGATGGGGTGCATCAGCTTGGGTGCGCAGGTGCAAACAAGCGATGTTGCCGTGCGTAATAATGTGATCTCTGACCTCATTCATTCACATCTCTGTTTCATTTTAAGGACCTGCTGGACCGTACTGTAGGCCTGAGCCAGCGGGCAGCGCTGCCCTACAGACACGTGGCGTTGGCTTTTGGGGCACTGTAGTGAGCTGACTACTAAGTGTACTTGCACACAGGCTTGCACCACTGCATTGCACACGCACATTATGCTTCTAGCATGCGCTCTGTTCCTTTGTATGTGAACATTGGCATAACATATTATTATTTAACCTTGTGTATTCTTGTGCACTCCAACTCCTCTTTGAACCATGATTACCACTATCAGTTGGTAGATCATACTTCAAGAAGGAAGGATGCACTCAACTGATGTTCTCTCTTAAGCTTGAAATAAACCTTCATTTACCTTAAGCCGTTTCCACCATTATATTATTTCTCCCTTCTCAGACACTGAGTTAGTTGCATGAAAAAGCACGCAGCAGGTGCTCAACCGCTGCTGATGCTCTGGCCTTTCTGACGCCGTCCATCGTGGTATCAAGATACCGCCCCAGACCGGAGACCTGCTGTGCCACCCTGAGAGGCACCCTGAAGTTGGAGCTCGCACAGGCACGTTGCTGGACACACCGGTTGTGGCAGGTGAGCAGTGAAGCCTCGGTGCGCAGGAGCTGCATTTGAGCAAAGTGCGGGGGAAGGGGCTGGGGTGCAGCAGCCTGGGTGCACAGGTGCAGGCAAGCGATGTTGCCATAGATAATAATATAATCTCTGGCCTCATTCATATCTCTGTTTCATTTTAAAGACTTGCTGGACCACACTGATTCTCGCGGACCCCAGCATCCCAGACACCCGGGTGACGGGAGGTGGCCAGTGAATGCTGGGTGCAGTAGGCCGACACTCTGTCTCCTCCTCCCTCTGTTCTTTTGACTCTCTCTCCCCTTCTCCCTTCCACCCACTCGCTCACTGTCCTATTCTCACTTTTTTCCTTTCATTCTGACTACCTTTCTTTCTCTCTTGGACATGGCACACATACTTATGTTCCTTTTTTCTCTTGCAGGTTTTGTACGCTGCTTCCGGAGGAGTCCCACCCACTTCTTTCATGCTTTACTGTTGTTTTTTTTTAATAAAGTTATGTTTCCATTTATTTGAGTTGTTTTAATAAAAGTTATTTTTTTTACCAATAAATATGTGTGTATGAGTCTTCTTTTTTCTGACACTTGTCTGTAGATTATTGTGAAAATCGGTGGTTGATAGGAGGTTATGAGGGAAAACATTTGTAATTTTGCGGTGCACCTACCAAATATAAACCAACAGACTATTACATAAATGAACCTGGGTAATTCTACAACGGAAAGGGTTCTATGAGTGTATCATTTTATAACACCATGAGTACTGCCCGTGTGATTACAGAACCAATAAGGCACTGCCTAGGGCCACCGAGGCTTCAAGGACTGGCGAGGCCCACCCTGCATATTGAAGTAAAGCCCAGGAGGTTGCCGATCCCCTGCACTGACTTGCATTATATTTCACTGTGGTAGGTATGTCATGGGTTGAGCCTGGATGTTCCCATGCATCCATCCATGGGATTTGACGCAATCTCAGATTTACTAAAATCAGTAAACCTGGGATTGCACCAAAATGGTGCACCTATTGAGGCTGGCATAACGAGGATAAATCTTTATCATTCTGCAACACACATAGAAATTGCCTCTTAGGATTGTTTTTGTGCAGGAGGGTACCTTTTCCTGCACAAAAACAATCCAACCTGTAAAGCAGGGGTCCTTGCTTTATGATGAAAGTGCATCTACCTTGGCACCAGGCAGCACACAGTGTGCCAGCGTTGGAGGGAGCAGATGAGCACTGAATCTTAGTAGATATGACACATTTTTGCTTCTATTTTAGGCATTGCAATGCTGTACGTTCCCTTACTTCACAGCGTCGCATAAAACTTTAGTAAATCAGGCCTACAACTTCCATTACCTCTTCATCAATGGCCCATCTAGTGCTTAGCCCTGATAAGGTGTGAAAACTGCTCCTAAAGCACAGACAATGGTTTGGGGGTGGATTAGTGTTTTTCTCTTCCTCTGGCAGGAAGGCGAGAGGGGTGGGTCTAGTAACTTACTTATCTTCATTGGAGTCTCCCCTGTCACAAGTAAATGTTAAGTGGCACCTGGAAAGGACCCGGCTTGTGTCCTTATTGGCAGCCTGACACAAAATCCATTGGAAGGAAACCTACCTTCAGAATGGGTTTGGGGTGACCAGAGAGGAAGGGACTGTCTATTGCTTTGGCCACACCTCTTGGAGGGTACAAAGGCTCTGCACAAAGGCAGAATGGTTTCCTCATCTTGGATTGTGAGAGTGAGGGGCACTCTGGGATTATTTGAAACAGGACAAACAGGAAATGCTGCAATGCAGGATTGGGTTATCCCTGGGTACCTTTACCCATCGGTTAGGGAGGATCTAGGAGACACTCTCACCCACTACAAATATGTCACCTCCAGCCACTCACTTCATAATGCTTCTTGGACATATGGAAGAACAGACGAGGACTGGGCACCCAGTGTCTGGTATGAAGGGAGACCTGAAGGACTGGACCTGCTCCCCCTTATACCCAGGATTAAGAAGTGGACTTCCAAGGTCAGTTGGCTGACCTACTGTGTATCTAGAGAGCCACAACAAGTTGCAAGAGGCCTTTTAACTGATGTTCCCAGCTGGCCAGTACCAGTTAGACCCTGCTGGTGACCTCTGTTGCCTCGAGTCATGGCCCCTAAGTGCTGTCCTGAGGCCCCGTGACCCTTGAGAGTGTATAATTGGACTTTTCCTTCCACCCCGAAAAAAGCTGGGGCTTGACATCTTTTTGGACTTCTAAAGAGGACCAGGATGAACCACCCCAACCAATTTTCCCAAGTTATGAAAAAGTCTCATTAAAAGGACCATTTAAAAAGAGTTTTCTGATCTCATGAACCCTATGATCAGATACAGCCTGGTGCTGTGTCCTGCTGGAGGATTCTTGTAGGAAGGTGGAATCTGACTATATGGTTGCCCCCACTTTTTGCATGGTTTTTTGCTGGTTTATGTCTTATTTGGGCTGGGATCCTGCTATTCAGGGCCCCAGTCTATCTGCTTTCTCTGTAAAATGGTTTGCATGTACATTAGGTACATCTCTAACTGTATTCTGGAGTGCCTTTAAGTCCCTAGTATATGGTATACTATGTACTCAGGGCATAGGTACCTCAGAGGCCTACCAGGGGCTGCAGCATGTATTATGCCACCCCTGGGAAGCACTCCAAAATGACAACACAGGTCTGCTACTGCAGCCTGGGTAAGGTGGTGCCTGCACCCCTTACTGTGGAAAAGGCTACCTATATCACTACCATTGTACACACATATAAAACCTATACGTCACTCCTATGGCAGGCCTTAACAATCCTGAAGGCAGAGGGCTTGGTTTTTATGTGAGAGGGTTCCCCTGCATGAGCAGAGCCCCTCTGCAGCATTCGGAGTACCTCCTCTGATGCTGTTTGTGGTGCATCATACTCTTAAGTGCATTATAACCTCGTGGTAAATGCTAACTTTGGACCGGAAACATGTCGTGTTTGGTGTCAAACACTTTGAAATACTACCCCCCCACCAGTTCTGGCAGCAGGGGTAGCATTCCACCCTTCTAGAGGGAGAGACATGTACACACTAGTCTAATTGGTAAAAGACTTTTCAGAGCCCTGGCATCACAAAATGGATGCCACTGCCACAGACAGGGGTCTGGCCTCCTGCTGCTGACCGAAACTCCAGCCGGGGAGGCCTGGACAATAGGTTTCCTGTCACAGGGAGGTGCAACCACCTCCCCAGACAGGCAGATGTGTATTGGGGCTGGGCTGGAGCACTCTCTGGTGCTTTGTAGTCCTGCACTGGGGGCACACTTGGTGTCTATGTGCATAGTCCAGTTCAAACCGGTTGTAGGGGCTACCTACCCCTGCTCTGGTGCAAAACTGGAAAAAGGAAATGGGTGTAACCACCCCTCTTTCCAAACCAACCCTCCCATAGGTGGGTCCCCAGAGTATGTCCAACCCCCTATCTTAGTATAAATATAGGAACCCAGTCCTTGAGACTTTGGATTACCCTGGACCAAACTTTGCAACATATATCCTGAACCTTCGACTTTCTTTTTCGACTAGAAGACTGAAGAAATCTCTCTTGGGGTCAAGGAGTGACTCCCCTGCTTGGCAGGCACCAAAGAAGCAACTGTCCGGTCTGCAACTCTGAAGATCCTGCTGGACGCTGAAGTCTTTGCATCACCAGAGGTGGATTTCCAGACTTCCCCAAGGCTACTCTGAGTCTACAGCAAAGCTGAGGCCCGTGGCTATCGTGGGTGATGTGGTACCATGACCCCTGGACACCATGAACTTTTGCCGGTACATCATCTTCCTGGTCTTCCTCAAAGTTGTGCTTTGGGCTCTGAGTACCCCTAGCCTTGAGCACCAACTGCACCAAAGATCTCTGGCCTCCACTCCACGAGTGACCTGTGGGTCAGTTTCCAGTGCGACTGCTTGTGGCTCCTTCACAATCGCTAGTCTATTTGCTAGTGGGTCCCCACAAAGGCAACTCCTTTTCTGATTGGGCTATTCTGGTTGCTCCAGATGTGCCCTGACTTACCCTTGCTGGGTGAGTCCCCCAGACCTTTTTGGTCTGCACCGACGTCCTTCTTCTATTTCCACTTGACTTGCCGTTGCCAAGGCTTGTTGGATCCATTCTGGTCGCCGACATCGCAGCACTCGACAGACTTCATGGAACAGCTCGAATCCAGCTCCTGATTGTCGTCGACACCTCCTGGACTTCGTGGCTGAAGAGTCAAGACACCCGTCAACTCAACGGATACACCTGACATCTGTGGGCATTGGACTATTGTGCCCTTAGTCACTGGTAAGTGACCCAGACTCTGTCCCCTCTGCTTTCACATTTCTTCCATCCTCGATCCAGGCTTGGATCTCTTCAGACACTTTTCCTCTTCACAGCAGCAGCACTTCTTTGCCAGCTGCCATTGAAAACGACGCCGCGACCCGACTCCAAAAGACACCTATGCACCCGGCTTCCCTGGGTGAGGTAACTCGAGTACTCCAGTGCTCCCATGGGTGTTGGCCCTAGACACCTCTAAATCCTAAAGGGTTTGCTTGTAGTCATCCTCTAAGTGTCCTTAACTTGTAATTTTCCAACCGCGACTTTCCCCATAGAAGTTAACGGCGATTCGCGCCTGTGTTCTAACACTGCATGCGTCCCCCGTGGGTCCCCTACGTCACTACCTTAGGTGATTCCTTGGGGCCCAAGCACTTCTAAAAGCTAACGGCCTTGTGTCTAGCTCAGTCATGGTTCTTATACTACTTTATTGGTATATGGTTTGTGTTAGACCTGTCAGCCCTTTGGGTGGTCCCTCCTCATCATTATTTATTTTGTCCCACTTTTGCCTCAAACCCTGTTAGAATTTTTCCTTTTTGGGAACCACCAGACTTTTTAGTATTGATGCAGATTCAGGGAGCCATTTTATCTACCCCTGGAACTTCTGTCTGAGGGCCTGGAGCACAAAATGGTGGCCACCCATTGTCACCTGTGACATCACTGGAACCTACTAGAACCTTCTGCAACATTCTGGAACCCTGTGACAGTTGGAGGCGGTTTGGAATGTTGGGAAGCTAAGCCAGAGTTGACAGTTGGAGTTGGCAGTTGGCACCTGACTGGTGAAGAGAGAGCAGCAGAAACCTGAAGGAGGAAGGAGTGAGGCAGCAGGGGTGGAAACTTGTGCCTGGAGTGGGGTCCATAAACCCTCCCTTGATACTAGTCCATACTGACTGAGCCCAGCCTGGAGCCCTGTGTGGGAGAAAGCAAGAAAAACCATCTTAAGGACCTGGACAGCAGGAACAGGCCTTAAAAGTAAAGAACAGCAAGTACCTGACCTGGTTACTGGTAACTACCTGAAGTCCGTCGTCGAGAAGCCTAGAGACCTGGAGCCTGAGGTGGAGAAGCGGCGCTGACTGGAAAGCAGACGTCGTACCCGGAGCCGCCAGAGGTCGAGAGAGGGCGCCGACGGAGGTCGTGGAGAGTACCAGAGGTCGAGGAGGAAGTCACCCGAGGTCGAGTGTGCGGCGTCGACGGGGGAGTGAAGTCCACCCTCCGGAGTCGCCGGAGACCGAGGTGAAGCGTGCTGGAGGTCGGGAGTGGACATCGCACTCCGGAGTCGCCGGAACCTGAAGAGAATCGTGCCGGAGGTCGGGAGTGGAGGTCGCACTCCGGAGTCACCGGAACTTGAAGGAAGGAGCACCGGAGGTCGGGAGTGGAGATCGCACTCCGGAGCCGTCGGAAGTCGACATCGAGCCAAGGCCGCCCGACGTCATCGAACCGGAGCCGCCCGAAGTCGACATCGAGCCAAGACTGCCCGACGTCATTGAACCGGAGCCGACATCGAACCGAGGCCGCCGACATCGAACCGGAACCGCATACCGGCGTCGACAAGAACTGTCATTGAGCCGAGGCCGCCGACATCGAACCGGAACCGCCTCACGGCGTCGACACGACTCCAGCGGCGTCGGAGCTTCATAAAAAGGGCAGTAAGTGGAATAGAGGGCGCCTAAGGCCCTGTGGAGCCCTGAGAGACTATCCTAGGGGCTAGAGAGGTGTTGGAACCAGCTTGATTGTGCCAGGGGTGAGCTGAGACTGATACAGAGGGGTTGTGTAGTGTGGGAGAGCCAGATCTCTAGATTCCCCCTTGATCTACCTCAGTTTAGGCCTCAGCCTTGTCCAAGCCAGGGAGTATACCCCTCAGGCCATCCACCTAACCATAAGCTGTGACTGGGCCAAATCAGCCCATAGTATTTTAAATGTGATCTGATTTTACAAATGTCATTGTTGGCTGATATTATTTGTTGAGGGTACTGTATTTATTGTATTTATCTAAGTTATTCCTGTGATGTATTTATGGTCCTGAGCTAACTTATTCCTGCACAGTATTTATTGCCTCACAGTATTTATTTGACCTGATCCTATTTATTGCACCTGTAAAGTGTTACTATTTATTTGACCTGCACTTTTTAAGAAAAAGCCTTGTGTACTGTGATTGTATTATTATTTATTTAATCAGCAACTAAGAGAAAAGAAGATAAAGAGATATATTTTCAGTATAATTTTTAAGGTGTAGTGTCGTTTTTGGAACGGATGCACGCATGGTTATTGTGTGGGTATGACGTATGCTTAACACGGTGCCTGACCCCTGACCACTCGAGCCAAGCTACCACAGTGTATGTCTGGGAAGACCCCATTACCACCCTTCTGGTGTGGGAGTGGGGTTTTTCTAACATAATTGGTGTTCAGCGGCGGGATTGAGCTGTGCCTACGTATACTCGACAATAACTGTGGGTAGTCCATAGGCCTACACCTGGAGTTTTCTCAAAGCGGCCTTCCTAATTGTGAGTTTTTGTTTTTCCAAATTTACTCTGGTGGTGGGAGGAGGTATTATATAAGGTACCCCCCTGCATTGCTTCTGTAAAAACCTGTCCTCTGACCTGAGTCGGCAAAATGGAGTTTGTGCTAGAAGACCTGGAAACCTATACTGTGGCCCAACTCAGGGAGTTTTGTCAGCGGGAGGGGGTGTATTGTCCCCCAGGAGCAAAGAAGGGTGCACTCCAAACCAGCTTAAGGGCTTGGGGGGAGGCACGTCGAGAAAGCAAGGCTGAGGAGGAGGACAGGGATAGAGAGCCCGACAGTGAGGGAGCTGGTTTGTACCAACCTGAGGTAGGGAACCTAGTAGCGGGGCCCAGAACCATTTCCAGGAAGGGCAGCAGTGCCTCTAGCGGTGGCTTGTCTGAAATGGAGTTAACAGACCGGAGGGAGAAAAGACAGCTCACATGGGACTTAGCAAGGCTGGAGAAAGAGAAGGAGGAACAGAGGATGGCTCACGAGTTAAGGCTGAAAGAGATAGATCTTCAGATCCTAAGAGCTAGGGCACACCCTGTTCCTAATGGTGGCAGCGAAGAAAGAGAGTTCACCAGGGAACCCAAACCCTACCTGCCAAAGGACATAGTAGCTAGCTATGGAGCGGGTGACGATATCGCCAAGTGGCTAGCGGCCTATGAGGTCTTGTTAAGGGCCCATGGGGTTCCAGAGAAGTACTGGGGAGGGGGATTGTACAAGTACATGCCTCCAGCTGGTAGGGATGCATTATTGGCCCTAGAGGAGGATGAGCAGACCCACTACCCCACCATGAAGGTGGCACTCATAAGAAAGTTTGGACTAACACCCGAAAAGTACAGACAGAAGTTCCGGGGTAGTCACAAACTGGGCACACAGAATTGGGTGGACTTCCTGGACTATGCAAAGAAGGCACTAGAGGGTTGGATTCAGGGCAGTGAAGTGAGGAACTACGAGGGGTTGTTTGATTTAGTACTGAAGGAACACCTGCTCGAAAAATGTTTCCCTGAACTGCGTCAACACCTGGTGGATAGCAAGCTGACCAATCCCCGGAAGCTTGCTGAGGAGGCGGACATTTGGGCTAGTACCCGGGTGTCCACAAGGGGGACTGGAGGGGATACTCAAAAGGCCGGACAGGGCGCCCCCCAGAAGAAAGAGGGAGGGGAAAAGAAAAAGGAGTTCTCCAAAGGCCCCCAAAATAACTTCCAAGGGAAGGGAACAGGATTCACCCCTAGGGCTAACCCACCCAGAAACCCTAATCCTGGCCAGAGTCAGCAGCCAAGGGTTGTCCATTGCTTCGAGTGCGGTGGCGTTGGACACTATAAGGGAGATGCGAAGTGCCCGAAACGACCACCCCCTCCCATTGGAGGAAAGACCCCCGGAGTAGCTAGTGCAGTGCTCGGGGAGGAGATGCCTTTAATTAAGGGAAGGGAGTGGGCGGGTGTCACTTTAGTGTCCCTGGGAGAACGGGAGATGGTTCCTAAGATCCAGGTGCCCGCAAATACCGTAAAGTATGGGCAGTGGGTCACCATCAACGGCCAAAGAGGGGAGGCTCTGAGAGACACAGGAGCCAGTATGACTATGGTACGTAGCCAACTGGTGTCTCCAGAGCAGGTAATTCCCGATGTACTCCACCCAGCCGCGATGGCTGACGGCAGAACATGCCACTATCCGGTGGGCGAGGTTCCCTTTGAATGGGAGGGGGTTGCAGGTTCACTTCGAGTTGCCGTAAGCCCTGCCGTGCCAGTTGATTGTCTGCTGGGGAATGACATGGAGCACAATGCTTGGAAGGAGGTGGAATACCGGACTCACACTGAGATGCTGGGTACACCTGACTGGGCCTGTGTGAGCACAAGGTCCGCGACTACCCGGAGAGGGAGTTCGTTTCGGCTGGAGCCTGGAACAAAGGCCCAGCCAGCTGCCAGTCAAGGGAAGAACCGAGGACAGGAGGAGCCTGCCTCGGCGTCCACACCCCGTAGGACGGATAGGCCACCGGAGGTGGTGGACCAGGAGTCTGCGGTGGGGGATGTCACCGAACTGGAGGACCTACCCATCCCGGCCGAGTGGCACGTGGAGGGAGGCCCGTCCAGGGAGGAATTCTGCCAGGGCCAGAGGGAGTGCCCTACCCTTGAGGGGCTGAGGCGTCAGGCCGAAGCCCAGGCAGCAGGGAACGTTGAAGGGAACTACAGTGTTTACTGGGAGGATGGCCTCCTCTACAGTGAACCCAAGGCACCCCTACATGGATCGTCACGAGCCTTGGTAGTCCCTCAACGTTATCGAGCCTTCCTTCTGGAGTTGGCTCACGAGATCCCCTTGGCAGGACACCTGGGGCAAGACAAGACCTTCGCCCGTCTTGTCCCACACTTTTATTGGCCTCAAATGAAAGTGTCGTCCGATACCTACTGCCGGACATGTGTGTCTTGCCAAGCCAGTGGGAAAACAGGGGTGAAGCTAAAAGCTCCCCTGGAACCACTTCCTGTCATTAGCACCCCCTTTGAAAGGGTGGGCATCGACATTGTGGGTCCGTTAGATCCACCTACTACAGCTGGTCACAGGTTTATCCTGGTTCTGGTAGATCATGCCACACGGTACCCAGAGGCAATACCTCTGAGGACGATTACAGCACTTGTTGTGGCTAGGGCCCTGATGGGAATCTTTACCCGAGTGGGTTTTCCCAAGGAAGTTGTGTCCGACAGGGGGACCAACTTCATGTCAGCGTACATGCGGGCCATGTGGAAGGAGTGTGGAGTGACCTACCGGTTCACAACTCCTTACCACCCCCAGACCAATGGTCTGGTGGAGAGGTTTAACAAAACCTTGAAAGGCATGATCAGAAGTCTGCCTGAAAGCCTGCGGAGGAAATGGGACGTCCTCCTACCCTGTCTACTCTTTTCTTACAGGGAAGTGCCACAGAAGGGAGTGGGCTTCAGCCCCTTCGAGCTTCTGTATGGGCACCCTGTACGTGGACCTCTCAACCTGGTGAGAGACGGATGGGAAAGAACTCCCAGAAAGCTTCCCCAGGACGTGGTGAGCTACATGCTGGCCTTCCGGAGCCAAATGGCTAAGTTGTGGAAGCAAGCTTCTGACAACTTGGAGGCCAGCCAAGCAGTAATGAAGGCGTGGTATGACCACAACGCTCACCCGGTGGAGTTGGAGCCTGGCCAGAAGGTGTGGGTGATGGAACCGGGAGAGCTTAGCGGCCTCCAGGATCGCTGGTCAGGACCCTTTGAGGTGTTGGAGAAGAAGGGTAAGGCTACCTACTTGGTGGATCTTAAAACCCCTCGTCAGCCCCTACGGGTGCTGCATGCCAACTGCCTCAAACCCCACCACGAGAGGCCCGAAGTCATTTTGATGATGGTGACTGACGGAGCAGAGGATGCGGAAAGCGAGCCTCTCCCCGATTTGTTTGCGTCTCAAGAGAAGGATGGGTCGGTGGAGGGAGTGATTCTCTCCCCATCTCTAACTCCTGAACAGCAGGAGGACTGCCGCCAGGTCCTGGGGCAGTACTCTTCGTTGTTCTCCCTTGTCCCGGGTAGGACTCACCTGTGCGTCCATGATGTGGACACAGGAGACAGCCCACCTGTGAAGTCCAAGATCTACCGGATGTCAGACAAGGTGAAGGCCAGCATTAACAGTGAAGTCACTAAGATGCTGGAGCTAGGAGTGATCGAACCTTCTAGCAGCCCCTGGTCCAGTCCGGTGGTACTAGTACCAAAAGCTGCACCACCGGGTGCCCAACCGGAACTGAGGTTCTGTGTGGACTACCGGGGACTGAATTCAGTAACCAAAACTGATGCTCATCCGATCCCTAGGGCGGATGAATTGATTGACCGGCTGGGAGCTGCCCAATATCTAAGTACCTTTGACCTTACTTCTGGGTACTGGCAGATCTCTTTGACTGATGGAGCAAGGGAAAGGTCAGCCTTCTCCACGCCCAATGGCCACTACCAGTTCTGTGTGATGCCCTTTGGGCTCAAGAACGCACCTGCCACGTTTCAGCGCCTGGTAAACCAGATCCTCACCGGAATGGAGAGTTTCTCTGCTGCTTATCTGGATGACATAGCCGTCTTCAGTAACAGCTGGGAGGATCACTTGCGTCACCTGCAAGCTGTTCTCCAGGCCCTGAGACAAGCTGGGTTAACGATCAAGGCCAGCAAGTGCCAGATCGGGCAGGGGTCGGTAGTGTACCTTGGACACTTGGTGGGTAGGGGAGCGGTGCAACCCCTCCAGGCGAAGATCGAGGCCATCATGGCCTGGGAACCCCCCAAGACACAGACTGAGGTCCGAGCTTTTCTGGGCCTCACGGGATATTACCGCCGCTTCGTGAAGGGGTACGGAACCATTGTAGCCCCCCTCACGGAGCTCACGTCCAAGAAACAACCTCGACGGGTAGTCTGGACGGAGGCTTGTCAGCAGGCCTTTGTGAAGCTGAAGCAAGCCATGTGCGAGGCCCCGGTCTTAAGGGCCCCAGACTTTTCCAAGAAGTTCATTGTCCAGACAGATGCATCAGAACATGGCATTGGGGCAGTGTTATCGCAACTCAATGAAGAGGGTCTGGATCAACCCGTGGTCTTCCTATCCCGGAGACTACTTCCCAGGGAACAGAAGTGGAGTGCAATAGAGCGTGAAGCCTTTGCAGTAGTATGGGCTCTGAAGAAGTTGCGGCCATACCTGTTTGGCTCGCACTTCCTGGTTCAGACCGACCACAGACCCCTTTGTTGGCTGATGCAGATGAAGGGGGAGAATCCCAAGTTGTTGAGGTGGTCTATTTCCCTACAGGGAATAGACTTTCAGGTGGAACATCGGCCTGGAGTGGACCACGCCAATGCAGACGGTCTCTCAAGGTATTTCCGCCTTAGTGATGAGAACTCCCAAGGGGTTGGGTAGCTCTCCTCACTTTCAGCTGGGGGGACGCGTGTTAGACCTGTCAGCCCTTTGGGTGGTCCCTCCTCATCATTATTTATTTTGTCCCACTTTTGCCTCAAACCCTGTTAGAATTTTTCCTTTTTGGGAACCACCAGACTTTTTAGTATTGATGCAGATTCAGGGAGCCATTTTATCTACCCCTGGAACTTCTGTCTGAGGGCCTGGAGCACAAAATGGTGGCCACCCATTGTCACCTGTGACATCACTGGAACCTACTAGAACCTTCTGCAACATTCTGGAACCCTGTGACAGTTGGAGGCGGTTTGGAATGTTGGGAAGCTAAGCCAGAGTTGACAATTGGAGTTGGCAGTTGGCACCTGACTGGTGAAGAGAGAGCAGCAGAAACCTGAAGGAGGAAGGAGTGAGGCAGCAGGGGTGGAAACTTGTGCCTGGAGTGGGGTCCATAAACCCTCCCTTGATACTAGTCCCTACTGACTGAGCCCTGCCTGGAGCCCTGTGTTGGAGAAAGCAAGAAAAACCATCTTAAGGACCTGGACAGCAGGAACAGGCCTTAAAAGTAAAGAACAGCAAGTACCTGACCTGGTTACTGGTAACTACCTGAAGTCCGACGTCGAGAAGCCTAGAGACCTGGAGCCCGAGGTGGAGAAGCGGCGCTGACTGGAAAGCAGACGTCGTACCCGGAGCCGCCAGAGGTCGAGAGAGGGCGCCGACGGAGGTCGTGGAGAGTGCCAGAGGTCGAGGAGGAAGTCACCCGAGGTCGAGTGTGCGGCGTCGACGGGGGAGTGAAGTCCGCCCTCCGGAGTCGCCGGAGACCGAGGTGAAGCGTGCCGGAGGTCGGGAGTGGAGATCGCACTCCGGAGTTGCCGGAACCTGAAGAGAATCGTGCCGGAGGTCGGGAGTGGAGGTCGCACTCAGGAGTCGCCGGAACTTGAAGGAAGGAGCACCGGAGGTCGGGAGTGGAGATCGGAAGTCGACATCGAGCCAAGGCCGCCCGACGTCATCGAACCGGAGCCGCCCAAAGTCGACATCGAGCCAAGACTGCCCGACGTCATTGAACCGGAGCCGACATCGAACCGAGGCTGCCGACATCGAACCGGAACCGCATACCGGCGTCGACAAGAACTGTCATTGAGCTGAGGCCGCCGACATCGAACCGGAACCGCCTCACGGCGTCGACACGACTCCAGCGGCGTCGGAGCTTCATAAAAAGGGCAGTAAGTGGAATAGAGGGCGCCTAAGGCCCTGTGGAGCCCTGAGAGACTATCCTAGGGGCTAGAGAGGTGTTGGAACCAGCTTGATTGTGCCAGGGGTGAGCTGAGACTGATACAGAGGGGTTGTGTAGTGTGGGAGAGCCAGATCTCTAGATTCCCCCTTGATCTACCTCAGTTTAGGCCTCAGCCTTGTCCAAGCCAGGGAGTATACCCCTCAGGCCATCCACCTAACCATAAGCTGTGACTGGGCCAAATCAGCCCATAGTATTTTAAATGTGATCTGATTTTACAAATGTCATTGTTGGCTGATATTATTTGTTGAGGGTACTGTATTTATTGTATTTATGTAAGTTATTCCTGTGATGTATTTATGGTCCTGAGCTAACTTATTCCTGCACAGTATTTATTTCCTCACAGTATTTATTTGACCTGATCCTATTTATTGCACCTGTAAAGTGTTACTATTTATTTGACCTGCACTTTTTAAGAAAAAGCCTTGTGTACTGTGATTGTATTATTATTTATTTAATCAGCAACTAAGAGAAAAGAAGATAAAGAGATATATTTTCAGTATAATTTTTAAGGTGTAGTGTCGTTTTTGGAACGGATGCACGCATGGTTATTGTGTGGGTATGACGTATGCTTAACACGGTGCCTGACCCCTGACCACTCGAGCCAAGCTACCACAGTGTATGTCTGGGAAGACCCCATTACCACCCTTCCGGTGTGGGAGTGGGGTTTTTCTAACAGTTTGGTACGCCCCTAGGGCCCAAACGTGTATTTGTGCTTTTACTGTTGAATACTGACTTGTAACTTAAGTACTTCGAACTCCAGCCTCATAAAGAGACTAGAGGGGTGTGTTTTATCTTAAATACATATATTTTTTATATATACCTGGTGTGGTTGTCCTTTCATTTGGTCATTCAAGAGATTATAGACTTGTAAAACAAGCTGCTTTACATTCCTTCAAGACTTAGCCTGAAGGCTGCTCTCCATACCTACCACTAGGATAGCTTTCAATAAAGGTTGTCTTTAACCTATCACCATAAGGGGTTGTTTGGACTGGTACAAGGTGCCCACTAGAACTAGTGGACAGCATATACCAGGCCAACTTCTCACAATTCTGAGATTAAGTCTTAAGGTAAAAATCTTGACCAGAAGTAGGCGGCAAAAGTATCTATCCACAGGACTTCCCTGGGTGCGACATTTAAACTTTTCCTTCTCTGAGCCATCAGTGGGACCATGTCCAATGCATATCCGACTTCATGAGGACTTCTTCTGAAAAGACTGCTGACTTGCCTCTCTTAAGGTGGGAGAGGTGTGGCGCAGCAGCTAGGTTGGCTGACTCTGGAGCGCGAGGCTCATGGTTCAATCCCCAGCGCCAGAGGCAGATCAGCTCAGCATCATGTGACTCTGTGCAATAGCTCACTTTATCTCCTCGACGGCCCCCAACGCCTTGAGACTCTTATGGGTGATTAGGTCGTGCTTTGAAAAAAATACTGAGTTACTTAAGGATTTCGTCTTCCATTTCCTTGACTTAGTCCCTTCGACTGGGTTTAACATGGTTGGTACATCCTATCTGCTCTCCAGGTAGGCCTGAAATCACTCTTAGGTCCTTGTCTATTCCAACCCTTCACTACAATCGGACCTTAGTGCTTTCTAACACTATTTGTCTTGATTTTGTGTTGTTATGGTGTTTATTTTTACATTTTACTCTACTTTTCTAATTTTGAATTTGTATTGCTTGGTGTTTTGATTTTGCTATTGTTGTGATACTGCATATTAACTTTGCACCATGAGCTATGTCCATCCTGTCTACACTGTGCCATACCTACCAGGGGGCTGAGCACAAAGTTAATTTAGTGACTTTCAGGGTTCACCCTGACTAGTGTTTTTACTTGAGGTGGGCAGTCACCCACCACAAACAATGATGCCATTTCTTATAGTGGAGTTCTTGTGTGTGCTTCCTTGGGAGGAAAGGTGTTCCAACAACCCACAAACCAAATAAATGTGTTTTTGACTGTCTCTGGTAGGATTATTGATGTCTTATCCAATACACATAGGGCCAGATGTACGACCATTCACTTTTGCGAATCGCAAATTGCGTGGAATTGCGACTCGCAATTCGCGACTTGCAAAAGTGAATGTACAACAGTGTCTTAGACACTGTTTGTGATTCCCAATGGGGTCGCAAATTTCATGACTCATTAATATTCATCAGGCAAGCGCAATTTGTGACCCCATTGGGAATGGCTAGCAAGACCACAATGTCTGGGACTGCTTTTTCAATAAAGCAGTTTTTGTTTTAAAAATGCAGGCCGTTTTTCTTAAAGGAAAACGGGGTGCATTTAAAAAAGAAAAATTAAACTTTTCAGTTTAATTTTTAAGGGCAGTCAGTGGTCCCTCTTAAAAAATATCTTCTCACAGTCTCACAAAGGGGAAGGTGTCCCCAGGGGACCCCTTCACATTTGTGAGTGGTTTACCACCAACTTGAAGTAGGTGGCAAACTGCGAGTGTTTTGTGAGCGCAAATGCAGTTTCAAAACAATAGTACTTGCCATTGAGACTCACTATAAGGAAGGGATGCCCCTTCCTATTAGCAAGAGTTGCAAATGCTATTTTGTGAATCAGTGACTCGCAAAATAACGTTTGTACATGCTTGGACCCTTTTATGCGGTCTCAAACAGGCCGATCTCCCATTTGCAAACAATGGTCGTACATCTGACCTATAATGTCCTGCTAAATTGTGGGAGGTGTGCGGGTTAAGGAAGATCTACTTGGCAGCATTTAAAGGTTGGACCTGTTTAAAAGTAGCAAAAATTATCATACGGAAGCTATGCGAGATACTGGCAGGTGGTTGGTTTGGGTTGAAAATGCTATGGTTTTGTGGATTCTGTGAAAAAAATATAATCAAAATCCAATTTCACTATAACCATGATACCTGAAAATGCCCTAAAGTCTTCCTTACTCCCAAAGTATTCCTGGGCTCACAGCCTCTGATTACAGACCAGTCCTCGTGTCCACCATCTCTGTGGACCATGTTTCCTCCTCAGTTTGCTCCCACTTGCTCCTCGCCACACTGTAATGCCCTCCAGTTTACTGTACAGCACTCTGCTACTTTGTTGTTAGCTTTGCTTTACAAAGATGCAGAGTCATTGTTTACATCTCTTACCAGGAAGTGAGATCTCATAATAGTGATTGTTTCTTACCTGTGCAGCGCACTCCTGCGGACTTCGTGGTATCGCAATCCTGAGGTTTCTTGGTGGTGTAGGGACACTCTGAGAGCCTGTGTTCATCCCCATTGCACTGTACATTTGAAATCAGTACTCGCTCATATCTATTTTTAATAAATGATGATCCGGTTGTTGCTGAAACTGGAGCTCCACATCCCAGCTCTCTACAGACCACTGCAGCATCCTTCATGTCCCACTGGTGGTTACACACTCTTCCCCATTCAAGGAATCTAATCCGCAAAAACCCAACACAGGGAACCTTGGAATGAGTCAGTACAACATCGATTAAGGGATCTGCAGAAACAGAAGAAATGCAAATCATTCTCATTCTATAAACCCTTTCACTGCCTGGATATTTACAAACCCCTGTGCCAGAGTGTTTGCTAAAATATCAGCATTAGAATTTTCCAAGCATGAGCTCACACAATACACTTATAAAACAGTAGATTTTTTCGTTACATTCAGGGCGACCTGCTGACGTGTAAACCTCTCATCAATATCTCTTTTCACCCTTCAGTTTTACTCACACAGGAACGTACCTCTGCCATGAAATGACCCAAATCAGCATTCGCCTGCATCCTCAGAGTGTGGTTTCCCATGTGTTTGAGTAGGAATCCACACTAGACACTCAGGAAACTTTTTAGTACGAGGCAAGTTCATGGGTGACACCAGTGGTGTAACATTAGCCCCAGCAGCCCCAGGGTGTTGTGGGGGCGACTGCTCTAGGGGCCCCCCTCTGGCACTGTGCACAGGTTGCAGGTCCCTGGTCTGAGAGCTCCTGACTGGGTGCAGAATTTTAGGGGGGGTTCCCTGTTACACCTTTGGGGGACACAAGTGGTGTAACATTATCCCCAGCAGCCTCAGGATGTGAAGGGGTGACTTCTCTAGGGGCCCCCTCTGGCACTGTGCACAGGTTGCAGGTCCCTGGTCTGAGAGCTCCTGACTGGGTGCGGAGTGTGAGCGGGGATCCCTGTTACACCTTTGGGGGACACCAGTGGTGTAACATTAGCCCCAGCAGCCCCAGGGTGTGCGGGGGTGACTGCTCTAGGGGCCCCCTCTGGCACTGTGCACAGGTTGCAGGTCCCTGGTCTGAGAGCTCCTGACTGGGTGCGGAGTGTGAGCGGGGATCCCTGTTACACCTTTGGGGGACACCAGTGGTGTAACATTAGCCCCAGCAGCCCCAGGGTGTGCGGGGGTGACTGCTCTAGGGGCCCCCTCTGGCACTGTGCACAGGTTGCAGGTCCCTGGTCTGAGAGCTCCTGACTGGGTGCGGAGTGTGAGGGGGGTTCCCTGTTACACCTTTGGGGGACACCAGTGGTGTAACATTAACCCCAGCAGCCCCAGGGTGTGTGGGGGTGACTGCTCTAGGGGCCCTCCTCTGGCACTGTGCACAGGTTGCAGGTCCCTGGTCTGAGAGCTCATGGCTGGGTGCGGAGTGTGAGAGGGGTTCCCTGTTACAACTTTGGGGGACCCCAGTGGTGTAACATTAGCCCCAGCAGCCCCAGGGTGTGCGGGGTGACTGCTCTAGGGGCCCCCCTCTGGCACAGTGCACAGGTTGCTGGTCCCTGGTCTGAGAACTCCTGTCTGGGTCCAGAGCATAGGGGACCCCTCCATGTTACAGCACTGGGGGGCACCTGCAGTATTTGCATTCGGGGTCTGCCAGCACTGAGGGAACCTACCAAACTCCATAAATTTCTCCAAACTGGACAGAAAGTAATTGATGCGGAAGGTGCTCGCAGAATCCCATGTTTTGAGTGACATAAAACTCCAGAAACTCAAACAAATGCCTAAAATCCTCCCATAAAATATTCCCTATTTTTTCTGATAAAAACAGTACCACGCATTATGTAAGAGGGCTTCACATTGTCATGGACTTGAGTTGTTCCTGTGTGTTATGATACACCTACATGTGAAGAAAGGACAATTATTGGATAGTTTTTCAACCTAATAAAAAAATCAAACCACCATTGAGCTCCTCATTGGGCCACAGATGTGGGTGTCTGTGACCCAGACAGGAGTCCCACTGGGTGTATTCATTTATAGAACAAGAAAACCATAAATAAAATTACATATTTTTAAAAAATCAAAAAACACCATCTCATGAGGACATCTAGCTTAAAACCCTTGCTCCACTATATACAACAGTCTCCTGCGAGTCAGTTCTCATGGTTCTCATAGAAAAGCTCTGTTGAGACCCCCCTCACAGGCAGCATAATCTATTCCGGCACAGCAGAGTATGCAGTGGAGAAAAGTAGTGCATGTTCCATCATCTCCCATTCGAGTTTGCAGGCTGGACATAAGTCTACTGCAGGGTTCAGTGCAGAAATGTTTAACCATTTACTATGAAATGCATTTACACCAAGGGTCCCACATCTAAACTTCAAGTAAAGCTGCTTTACAGGAGAAGCTGAACTATAACTAAAAAGGGCAGTGTAATGTGGCCTCTACTAAGTTAGTTGCAGGAGTACAGTATTTACGTGTATCTAGCATGCCTAACCATGCAGTGTGCCTTAATCTTATTAATATAAAGTGAAGGATTAGACATCTAATTAGTCGCTTCACTGTAGAAATGAGAGAAATCATAGAAATCATGTATCAGAGTGATCTAACAACTAGAAATAATACGAAAAGTCGTAGTTCCCTAGGATTTTTTCTGTAAAATCGTTTTAAATATATTGCATAGGTGATGTAAGTTAATTATTAACATTGTACTTTTATGTGCACACTCAGTTATACATTTTACGTAAACAAGAGACTTGTGTTTGCTGTGTATTTCGAAGTTCTATTAAGTTAGCTTAACCAAAGGCCTTAAGCATTTGGGATTTGAGCTTTTAACCTTCAACGTGAAAGTTGTTCTTGTGCTGCAATGTTCTTTTCCTTGCAGGTGCGCTCACATGATTCCATAGTCAGAGAAAGTGTTCTTGTGTGCTAGAGATAGCCGGGTTTGGGAGGAGAGCTTTTGCCAAGGACGAGAAGAGCTAACGAGCTGAGGAAAAGCCTCTCTTCATGGCGTATTAGGAGGAGAGCAACATCCAAGGACAAGAAGAGTTAATGATTTAAGGAGAGGCCTCAGTTCATGGTAAGGAAGACGAGCGCAACATCCAAGGACGAGAAGAGCTGATGAGATGAGGAAAAGCCTCTCTTCATGGTGTATCAGGAGGAGAGCAACATCCAAGGACAAGAAGAGTTAATGATTTAAGGAGAGGCCTCAGTTCATGGTAAGGAAGACGAGCGCAACATCCAAGGATGAGAAGAGCTGATGAGATGAGGAAAAGCCTCTCTTCATGGTGTATCAGGAGGAGAGCAACATCCAAGGACAAGAAGAACTAACGAGATGGAGAGAAGCCTCTGTTTATGGTGTACCAGCAGGAGCCCAAGATCCAAGGACGAGAAGAGCTAACGAGCTGAGGAGAAGCCTCTGTTCATGGAGTACAAGGAGGAGCGCAACATACAATGACGAGAAGAGGTAACGAGCTGAGGAAAAGCCTCTCTTCATGGTGTATCAGGAGGACGGCAACATCCAAGGACAAGAAGAACTAACGAGCAGGAGAGAAGCTTCTGTTCTTGGTGTACTAGGAAGAGCACAAGATCCAAGGACGAGAAGAGCTAATGAGCTGAGGAGAAACCTCTCTTCATGGTGCATCAGGAGGAGCGCAACATCCAAGGACGAGAAGAGCTAACGATCTGAGGAAAAGCCTTGGTTCATTTTGTTCCAGAAGGAGAACAACATCCAAGGACGAGAAGAGCTAATGATCTAAGGAGAGGCCTCAGTTCATGGTGTACCAGGAGGAGCACAACATCCAAGGACGAGAAGAGCTAACGAGCTGAGGGGAAGCCTCTGTTCATACTGTATCAGGAAGAGAGCAACATCCAAGGACAAGAAGAGCTAACAAGCTGGAGAGAAGACTCTGTTCATGGTGTACCAGGAGGAGCACAAGATCCAAGGACGAGAAGACCTAACGAGCTGGAGAGAAGCCTCTGTTCATGGTGTCTCAGGAGGAGCACAAGAGCCAAGGACGGGAAGAGCTAGCAAGCTGAAGAGAAGCCTCGTTTCATTTTGTACCCGAAGGGGCATAATCTCCAAGGACGAGAAGAGCTAATGATCTAAGGCGAGGCCTCAGTTCATGGTGTACCAGGAGGAGCACAACATCCAAGGATGAGAAGAACTAACGAGCTGGAGAGAAGACTCTGTTCATGGTGTATCAGGAGGAGTGTGAGAAGGTGACCTGATATATGCTGTACTAGTTCTAGTGGGCACCTTGTATCAGTCCAAACAACCCCTTATGGTGAATGGTTAAAAAGCTATCCTAGTGGTAGCTATGGAGAGCAGCCTTCAGGCTAAGTCTTGAAGGAATGTAAAGCAGCTTGTTTTACCAGTCTATAATCTCTTGAATGATCAAATAAAAAGACAACCACACCAGGTATATATTCAAAATATATGTATTTAAGGTTAAACACACCCCTCTAGTCTCTTTATGAGACTGGAGTTCAAAGTACTTTAGTTACAAGTGATCAAGCATCAGTAAAAGCACAAATACACGTTTGGGTCCTAGGGGCGTACCAAACCATATACTAAAAAAGTGGTATAAGAACCACGACTGTAATAGGCACTGTGCCTATTGCCTCTAGAATCGCTGGTACCCCAAGGAACCACCAAAGGTAGTGACACAGGGGACCCGTGGGAACTGTGTGAAGTGTGGAAACACAACAACCGGTTCCTATTATCTTCTATGGTGAATGTCGCGGTCGGAATTTTAAAGATTAGGGACACTTCTATTCGAGTCAGGGCCAAACCCTCTTGGACTTAGGTAGTTCTAGGGCTAGCACCCATGAGAGTACCGGAGTACTCAAGTTACCTCATTCAGGGAAGCCGGGTGCATAGGTGTCTTTTGGTGTCGGGTCTCGTCATCGATTTCAATGGAAGCCTGCAAGGAACTGCTGCTGCCGTGAAGAGGAGAAGTGTACGGAGAGATCCAAGCTAGATCTGCGTCACTTGCCAGTGAACTAGGGCAGGATGGACCAATGCACACAGATGTTGGGTGCTTCAGGTGACTTGATTGGTGTCTTGACACTTCAGCCACGAAGTCCAGGAGGCATCGACGAAGTCCACAAGCCAAGATTCGAGCTGTTGCATGAAGTCTGCAGTGTTGGCGGCCAGAAAGGACCAAGCAAACCTTGGCAACAGCAAGTCACAGGAAATCAGAGAAAGGACTGCGGTGCATACCAGCAAGGTCTGATGGACTCACCCAGCAAGGGTAAGTAAGGGCAAGTCTAGAGCAACCAGAAAAGTCCAAGCAGAAGTGAAGTTGCCTTTGTGGGGACCTGCTAGCCAATGGGCTAGTGATCATGAAGGAGCCTCGAGTGGTCACACATGGAGCTGGCCCACGGGTCACTCGTGGAGTGGAGGCCAAAAATCTTTGGTGCATGAGGTGCGCTAGGCTGGGGCTACTCGGTGCCCAAGGCACAACTTCGAGGATGACCAGGAGGTTAGTGTTTCTTCAAAAGTTCACAGTGTACAGGGGTCATGGTTACACGTCACCCACGATAGCCACGGGCCTCAGCTTTGCTGTGGGCTCAGGGTAGCCTTGGGGAAGTCTGGAAATCTACATCTGGGGATGCAGAGACTTCAGCGTCTGGTGGGAGCTTCAGAATTGCAGACTGGTCAGTTGCTTCTTTGGTGCCTGCTAAGCAGAGGAGTCACTCCTTGACCCCAAGGGAGATTTCTTCCATCTTCTAGTCGTGATAGAAAGTCCAAGGTCCAGGAAATATGTTGCAGCGGTTCATCCAGGGTAATCTAAAGTCCTAGGGACTGGATTCCTATACTTATACTAGGTTTAGGGGATGGACTAACTCTAAGGCTCCAATTATGGGTGGGCCTGGGGTGGGGGTTGTTACACCCCTTCCCCTTTGTCCAGTTTCATGCCAGAGCAGGGGCTGAGTGCCCCTGCAACCCGTTTGAGCCGGGCTATGCACAGGGACACCTTGTGTGCACCAGGCAGTGTCTCAAAAGCATTCTCTGAATTCACCCACCCTGCCCCAATGCACATCTACCTGTCTGGGGAGGTGGTTACACCTCCCTGTGACAGGAAACCAATTGTCCAGGCCTCCCCTACCGGAGTTTAGCTCAGCAGTAGGAGGTCAGACCGTGTCTGTGGCAGTGGCATTCATTTTGTGATGCCAGGGCTTTGGAAAGTTTTAACCGGGTTAAGCCAGTGTGAACATGTCTCTCCCTCTAGAAGGGTGGAATGCTACCCCCGCCACCAGGACTGGTGGGGGGGGGGGGTAGTATTCCAAAGCGTTTGACACCAAACACAACATGTTTTGATGCAGCCATCCCAAAGTTAGCATTTACCGCGAGGTTATAATGCACTTAAGAGTATGTTGTATGGCTGTATCACAAAACAGCCATAAGGAAGTATTTCTGAAAGCTGCAGAGGGGCTCAGCTCATGCTTGGGCACCCTCTCACATAAAACTAAGCACTCTGCCTTCAGGATTGTCAAGGCCTGCCATAGGAGTGGCTTATATGTTTATATGTGTCTGTGTAAGGTAGTGATATAGGTAGCCTATACCACAGTAAGGGGTGCAAGCACACCCTTACCCAGGTTGCAGTAGCAGACCTGTTGTGTCATTTTGGAGTGCTTCCCAGGGGTGGCATAATACATGCTGCAGCCCCTGGTAGGCCTCTGAGGTACCTATGTCCTAGGTACATATTATACCATATACTAGGGGCTTATAAGGCACTCCAGAATACAATTAGATATGTACCTAATGTACATGAAACCATTTTAGAGAGGAAGCAGCTATGCCGTGGTCCTGATTAGCAGGGCCACAGCCAGACTAAGGTCGAAAAACAGTGAAACACCAGCAGCAAGTGGGGGTAGCCATTAGAAGAAGATCCTACTCGCCTACAGTCCACACAAAACCTCATCTCTCTTTTTCCACCACTGCTGTGAGGTTTTGGCACAAGGACCACTGGACTAGCCCAAGGGCTATCTGAGGGCTCAATCACACCCATATCCAACATTTTCTGGACTTCTGTCCTGATACAGTCCCTGACATGGTCAGGTTTCCTATAAATCTTATTTTTAAAAGACAGACTGTGCCCAGTGTCCACTTCATGAGTGCACCAGGTAGTCTGACTTGGATTCAGTGAAAACATGTGTCTGAACTGATTGAGAACTTGTCTGCAATCAGTTTGCCGCTGGGCAGCGAGGCTGCCTTCCAAGGCTACACCATCAACTGACCCATCATCAGGGTTCTGTGAGAGGAGGTCAGGGAGTGGGTCACTCTCTTCCTCCTGTCCCTCATCAGTTGCCATGAGCAAACCCATGTCAGCCCTGTCCATATATGGTTTTAGCCTGTTGACATGGAGAACCCTATGGAAAGTCCTAGGGGTTCCAAGGTCTACCAAGTAGGTAACCTCCCCTTTCTGTTCAACAATGGTGTGGGGTCCACTCCACTTGTCCTGGAGAGCTGCTGGGGCCACTGGCTCCAAAACCCACACTTTCTGTCCTGGCTGATAAATAGTCAGTACTGCCTTTTGGTCATGCCAGGCTTTTTGCAGTTCCTGGCTAGCCTCAAGGTTTTTGTTTGCCTTTTTCATGTACTCAGCCATCCGGGAGCGGAGACCAAGTACATAGTCCACTATGTCTTGCTTTGGGGGCCTGAGAGGAAACTCCCATCCTTCCTTCACCAAACACAATGGACCCCTGACAGGGTGACCAAACAGAAGTTCAAAAGGGCTGTAGCCAACCCCCTTCTGAGGCACCTCCCTGTATGCAAATAAAAGGCAGGGCAAGAGAAGGTCCCAGTTTCGCATAAGCTTCTCTGGGAGTCCTTTGATCATGCCCTTTAAGGTTTTGTTGAACCTTTCAACCAAACCATTGCATTGTGGGTGATAGGGTGTGGTGAATTTGTAATTCACTCCACACTCCTTCCACATTGCAGTTAAGTAACTTGACATAAAGTTTGCACGTCTGTCAGATACTACCTCCTTACGAAAGCCTACTCTTGAGAACACACTCAAGAGAGCTCTTGCCACTACAGGTGCTGTAGTGGTCCTTAGGGGAATAGCTTCTGGATACCTGGTGGCATGATCCACTACCACCAGTATAAACCTGAGCCCAGATCCTGTTTGAGGATCCATGGGACCAACAATGTCAATCCCAACCCTCTCAAAGGGAACCCCCACCACAGGTCGTGGTATCAAGGGGGCCTTTGTAGTGCCATCTGCTTTGCCACTGGCTTGGCAGGTTACACAGGAGTGACAAAACTCCTTTGTGTCTTCAGACATGTGTGGCCAGTGAAAGTGAGGAACAATTCTGTCCCAAGTCTTGTTCTGGTCTATGTGTCCGGCTAGGGGAATATCATGGGCTAGTGTCAATAGGAAACCCCTAAACTTCAGAGGTATAACCAACCTCCTGGATGTACCAGACTTGGGGTCTCTACTCTCTGAGTAAAGGAGTCCATCATCCAAATAAACTTTATGGGTGCCACTAGCAGTCCCAGCAGCTTCCTCAGCAGCTTGCTGTCTGAGGGTATCAAGAGAGGGGCAGGTTTTCAGCTCCTGGCTCAGATCAGACCTGGAAGGGCCCCCTGTCCCCAAGAACTCAACCTGATCAGGTTCAAGCTCCTCTCGGACAGTTCCTTCGTCAGGCTCAAGATCATCTCCCTAAGGAGACTGATCAGTTTCCTGAGTCAGGTGGGAAGGCTCTGTCTTAACCCTACTGCTCCTCCTCTTGTGAGGCACCTGGTCCATTATTCCAGAATCCAGGGCCTGTCCAGCTTTTGACATTTTAGCCTGTGACCTGGTCACAGCAAATACATATGCAGGGATCCCTAACATTTCCGCATGCTTCCTGAGCTGCACTTCAGCCCAAGCTGAAGTTTCCTGATCATTGCGAAGTAACTACTGTACTGGTAGGCCGCACTTTCCACAACCTTCTTAAGGCCACTTACCCCTCCCCAGGAGAAGTTAACAACTGCCAGAGAATGGGCTGTTCTGACGTTGCTAGCATTGGTCACTTGGTACATTTCACCAAGTATAATCTGCCCAGGATCCACAAGATCTTTTGTCACCATTGTGACACTTGCTCCTGTGTCCCTGAATGCCCAAGCTTCTACTCCATTAATTAAAGGCTGCTGTCTGCATTTGCCCAGGTTAATGGGGCTCACAAAGGGGGACATATCCATGCCCCCATCACTGACAAGCACAGCCTGAGTTGGTACTCTGACTAGGCCAGAGTCCATTTCAGAAACCAGGGTCAACCCTACTATACCCTTATTCTGTGTATTTCCGTCACCAATTGTGACTGTACTGGGGAAACAGGTGCCTTAGGGGCATTGGTGGTGGTTGGTGTATTTTCTTTAGCCTTGGTGCAGTCACTAGTCCAGAGAGTTTTCTGCTTACAGATTTTGCACCAGGGCTTCTTTTGGCCTTTCCCTTTGTTAGCCGGCGAATCCCCCCCTGAAAAAGATTTTTGGGGCACTTGTGAAGACTTCTGATCTTTACCCTTGTTCCCACCCTTATCAGAGTTTTTAGAATCTTGCTTCTTTGGGTCACCACCTTGGTTCTGTACTTTCTGCCTCACCCTGGTTCTGACCTATTTGTCTGCCTTCTTTCCCAATTCTTGGGGAGAGGTCAGATCAGAGTCTACCAGGTACTGGTGCAACAGCTGATTTTTACAGTTATTAAGAATCTGCTCCCTCAGTATCAGATTGTACAATCCTATGAAGTCACACACTTTACTGCGTAATAACCAACCTTCCAGAGCCTTAGCAGCACAGTCAACAAAGTCAACCCAGTCCTGATTTTGTGCCTTTTGGGTATCACTGAACTCTAACCTCTATTGTTCAGTGGTTAGGCCAAACCCATCTATCAGAGCACTTTTCAGGACTTTGTAATCATCAGCATCCTCTTCTCTTACAGTGAGGAGCTTGTCTCTATCTTTGTCAGCAAAGGAGAGTCATAAGATTGCTGCCCACTGACCTTGAGGGACCTTCTGTACTTTACAGGCCCTCTCCAAGGCAGTTATCCATTTGTGGATGTCATCCCCACTCTGGTAGGGAGGGACAATCTTACTTAGGTTTCTTTGGTCATTAGACCTCTACCTATCTCTAGGGAAATTGCTGCCACCAAGGGACTCTAGTCCTTCCTTTTTACTAGCTCTGTAGAGCTCCAGGGCTTCCCTTTCTACGGCCACCTGCTGCTTTCTGAGGTTGAACTTGTCTTGCTCATACTTCAGCAGTCTCCCTCTCCTCTCCTGGGAGGTTTCCCTCCCTCTGTGAGAAGAAATAGAGGTTCCAATAGAGGAGTTAGACTGAATAGATCCCCTTGACAGAGATCTATCCCGTCTAGCCCTGTGTTCAGGCCTACCACAAGGAATGAAGGAAGTGGCATTATTGTCATCATCGTCATCCTCATCCTGATGGTCTGTGTCCACCAGAGTATGGTCATTGTCACCAGTCTGGTCAGCATTAGAGTTAGGGTCAGGGGAGTTTCTATCCCTGGAGCCACCCTCAGGTGCTGCCCCACCCACACTGTTTCCATCTACAGGCCTCTAGGATTTGTGATATCATCCAGTTTCAGTATCTTTATGAGTTGCTGGGTGGATGGACTTTTGCCTGTCTTCAGCTTCCTAAGTGTACATAGGGACCTAAGCTGAACAAAGGTGAGATCCTCATACTTATAGGGAAGGAGCTCACTGGTTCCTGGTAGGGACTCAGTGGTTCCTGGCTGGTTAGACATTACTAATGTGGTGTGGTGTATTGCACTACCTACACTAGTGTGGCCTCCTAAACTCTCTAGAGTTGTAGAAAGGTGTGCTATCCCTTAACACACAACTCTAAGTTCAGTAGAACTTACTGTAGCTAAACTTGATATTATATGTACCTCAGGTACCTTTAGTGGTTTTCAGTTGATCAATAGCAAGCTGGAATCCCACACGCTGCACACCAATGGGAGAAGGGGCCTGATATATGCTGTCCACTAGTTCTAGTGGGTACCTTGTATCAGTCCAAATAACCCCTTTTGGTGAATGGCTAAAGACAACCTTATGTGAAAGCTATCCTAGTGGTAGCTATGGAGAGCAACCTTCAGGCTAAGTCTTGAAGGAATGTAAAGCAGCTTGTTTTACCAGTCTATAATCTCTTGAATGATCAAATGAAAGGACAACCACACCAGGTATATATTCAAAATATATGTATTTAAGGTTAAACACACCCCTCTAGTCTCTTTATGAGACTGGAGTTCGAAGTACTTTAGTTACAACTGATCAAGCATCAGTAAAAGCACAAATACACGTTTGGGCCCTACACACACATATAAACCTATCAGTCACCCCTATGGTAGGCCCTATCAATCCCAAGGGCAGGGTGCTTGGTTTACTATGTGAGGGGGTGCTTCTGCATGAGCAGGACCCTTCTGTAGCTGGCAGAAGTCTATTCTCTGCTGCTGTTTGTGGATGCGGTTAAACCATATACTCTTAAGTGCATTATAACCTCGCGGTAAATGCTAACTTTGGAATGACTGCATCAAAACATGTCGTGTTTGGTGTCAAACTTCTTGGAATCATACCCCCACACCAGTAACTGGTGTGGGAGTATGATCCCACCCTTCTAGAGCGGATGACATGTACCCACTGTACTAAACGGTAGAAATCTTCTAGAGCCCTGGCATCACAAAATGGATGCCACCAGCACAGACACCGGGCTGCCCTCCTGCTGCTGACCGAAACTCGCAGTGGAGGGAGCTCAACAAAGGGTTTCCTGTCACAGGGAGGTGTCACCACCTCCCAGACAGGATTTAGTGTATTGGAGCTGGGTGGGTGCACTCTTAGAGTGCTTTGAAGTCCTGCACTGGGGGAGCAGTAGGCTCCTCTGTGCATATGCCAGCTCAAACCGGTTCAGGGGCTACCTGCCCCTGCTCTGGCGTGAAACTGGACAAAGGGAAGTGGGTGTAACCACCCACTACCCTGACCCTCCTAGAGGAGTGGTCATAGAGCTAGTCCCTCCCATCTTTTCACTATAAGATACCAAGCATTGCCAATGCAATTCAGATTACACCTGGACGACGCTCTACAAAGAAGAATCCTGGCCCTTCGACGTTCCACTATCTCTGGAAAACTGAAGAATCTCCCTTGGAGTCAAGGAGTGACTCCCCTGCTTGGCAGGCACCAAAACTCTTCAACTACGGTTGCAAACTTCACCGCTCCCGCCGGAGTCCAAAGTCCCTGTGTCCCCTGAAGTGGATTTCCTGACCATTTTGAGTCCCCAGCGAAGCTGTGGCATCTGGACCCCACGAGTGATGAGGTACAGCAATACCAGGGAACCATGCACTGATTTCGAGTGCAAGCCCTAATATATGCCCTACGCACTTGTGCTTTGGACCATTTGTTGTCCAAGTCCCTAGCAGGTCTAGTACCAAAATCAGCGGCCTACCCCGTCCCGAGTGACCGTGGGCTGTTGTTAAACTTTTCCTGCAAAGCCGTCTTCGCGGTTGCTGGCCCGTTGGCTAGTAACTCACCTGAAGACTTCCACATCGACTTCAAGGGCTCGCCTGGTTGCTCTGGGCCTGCCCCCACTTACCCTCACTGGGTAAGTCCATCAGACCCTGCTGGTCTGCACCACTGCCAATCTTCATTCCACATGAGACTTGCAGTTGCCAAGGCTTGTTGGATCCAATCCGGGTGCCGACACCGTCATCAGCTGCAAACATTGTGGGAACCTCCGAATCCAGCTGCTGGTCATCATCGATCTCTCCTGGACCTCGTGAGCGAAGAGACAAAACACCATCATCGACCTGAAGAGATGCGACAGCCGTGGTCATCCATCTTGCTGGCCACCGGTGACTTTGAACTCTGTCCCATCAATTTCTAGGTCTTCTGCAACTCCAATCCATCTTCAGATTCCAGCGGATACCTCTCCAGTCGTCACAATCAGCAAGTCTTCAGTGATCTCCATTGAAAACAGCATCGCGACCCGACACCAAAGGACACCTAGGCACCCGGCTTCCCTGGGTGAGGTAACTCGTGCACTCCGGTGCCCAAGTGTGTGTTGGCCCTCGAAATACTTACCCTGTAAGTTGCTTGCTTGTTGACTTTTGCGAAGTGCCCTAAAACTGTAAAATACAAACCGCGACATTTGCCATTGGAACGTATAGGAAACCCGCGTGTGTGTTTAGACACTGCATGCGTCTCCCGTGGGCTGATTACTTACCTGCTAACACTGCAGAAGTGAAGCCCCAGCGATTCCCAAGGCCCTAGGCCTCTTCATTTTGCAAGTCGAGTTTGTTATACCATTCTTTTAGTATATGGTCTGGTACGCCCCTAGGGCTACATCCATAATTGTGCTTAATTTGTTGAGAACTGTTGATCTTTTGAATGTTTACCTGGCTCTAATCTCATAAAGAGATTAGTAGAGTATATTTAGAAATAAATACATATATATTTGATATATATACCGGTGTGGTGTCTTTTCATTTGGTAATTCAAAAGATTATAAGGTAAAACAAGCTGTTTTACATTCCTCAGAGACTTAGCCTGAAGGCTGCTCTCCACAGCTACCACTAGGATAGCTTTCTTTCAAAAGGTTGTCTTTAAACCTATCTACCAAGAGTCGAATTGGACTGGTGCATGGTGGCCACTATAACTAGTGACCAGAATATGCCAGGCCAACTTCTCACATTGGTGGGCAGCGTGTGGGATTCCAACTTGCCATTGTTTTACCAGAAAATCTCTATTTGAATTACTAACTGAAAACCAGTAAAGGTACTCAAGGTACATATAAAGTCAAGCTAGTATCAATAAGTTCTACTGAACTTAGAGCTGTTTGTGAAGGGATAAGCACACCCTTGCTACAGCTCAAGCTAGGTTCAGTAGGCCACAACTAGTGTACGTAGTACAACACTGCACAACACTAGTATTTCTCACCAGGGTGGAGCCAGTGGGTCCACTCCATCTCAGTACAAAGATATAGACTACACTGAACTGAAGGCCTTATGTTTTGAAAGACAACTGAGGGTGGGCAGGAGTCCCTCATCACAACACCTGATAGGGATCTCTGACATATTATCGAAAGACACATTATCGAACTACAAAAATTTCGCAACAAAATTATCGACATCAAATATATCGATATTGTATACTTAATTAAAAAACTACACTAATATCGACACAACAATATCGTAATACAACTATATCGATCACAGAAAAATCGCACACATCAATATCGCAATACTAAGGTGCCGATTCCGATCCTGGAGAAACCGGGTACGACCCGTCGGTCGGAGCGTTTTCTCCGTCCGACTCGTACCCGGGAAATAAACATTACAAACATGGAAGTACGATTCCCACGGAAACACCATTTCCGTCCAAATCGTAAAAAACACCGACCGACGTAAAAATACATACCAATGTGATCCGGGAATGCACCGACGTGACGTCGGGACGCATTCAGGCTGCGGGTCACGAACCAGGAAGTACGATCCGCACCGACGTCACCCCGCACGGATTATATTTTCCGGCTGCCAAAAACTGCCGGGAAATCAGGACGACGCACACAAGGAGCACCTGTACGCGACGGACGGCCATGGACCCGAACCTACGTGTCATCCCAGCCCTCATAGCAGTCCACCTGCTCTACAGGCACCGACACAGACGCCGCAGAAGGTCAGAATAACACCCAGGGGCAAAGGGGGGGGGGGGGCAGGGGCAGGACACATAACCCCCACACAAGTCACAAATCACACATGCCCGGGACATACCTGACCTGCAGGACCTGGTCACCTCGAGGGGGTGGGGCGTGTCCAGCAACGCAAGCGTCCGCCACAACGGAAGTGGATATTTACGCGAACCGGCAACACAACAATACCGGTACGTACCGTACCCAGGCCTTAAGAGCGTGGGTACGGGCCATACCACGCCCACCACTACGTCACCCCAACAATGGCGGTACGGCCCGTACCCACATAATAAACGCCTGGGGACGGGCCGTACCAGCATTGTTGGGGTGATGTGGGGGTACGCGTGGTCCGACCCATACCCACGCTCTGAAGGGCTGGGGACGGTGCGTACCCCTACGGCACCCCATTGAGGGTCTGCACCGTACCCAGGCCCTCAGAGCGTTGGTACGAGTCGTACCACGCGTACCCCCACATCACCCTAACAATGCTGGTACGGCCCATACCCAGGCCATCAGAACGTGGGTACGGGCCGTACCGCCATTGTCGGGGTGACGTAGTGGTGGGCGTGGTATGGCCCGTACCCACGCTCTTAAGGCCTGGGGACGGTACGTACCCAGGCCAGCAAACCGTGGGTACGGGAATGTACGGAGCGTACCCCCACCCCACCAGTGTATGTACGGACCATACCCCCCGTGTATGCATGCAGCGTACCAACACCCCACCCGTGTATGTACGGACCGTACCCCCACCCCACCAGTGTATGTACGGAGCGTACCCACACCCGTGTATGAATGGAGCGTACCCCCACCTGTGTATGCATGCAGCGAACCAACTCCCCAGCCGTGCATGTACAGACCGTACCCCCACCCCACCTGTGTATGTACGGAGCGTACCCACACCCGTGTATGAATGGAGCGTACCCCCACCCCACCAGTGTATGTACGGACCGTACATGCCCAGACATAGGAGGGATGGGTGCCTATCACTCCCAGCAGTGCCCAGACACAGGAGGGGTGTGTGCAGAGTCCTCCCAGCAGTGCCCAGACACAGGAGGGGTGTGTGCAGAGTCCTCCCAGCAGTGCCCAGACATAGGAGGGGTGTGTGCAGAGTCCTCCCAGCAGTGCCCAGACATAGGAGTGGTGGGTGCCTATCACTCCCAGCAGTGCCCAGACACAGGAGGGGTGTGTGCAGAGTCCTCCCAGCAGTGCCCAGACACAGGAGGGGTGTGTTCAGAGTCCTCCCAGCAGTGCCCAGACACAGGAGGGGTGTGTGCAGAGTCCTCCCAGCAGTGCCCAGACACAGGAGGGGTGTGTGCAGAGTCCTCCCAGCAGTGCCCAGACATAGGAGGGGTGTGTGCAGAGTCCTCCCAGCAGTGCCCAGACACAGGAGGGGTGGGTGCCTATCACTCCCAGCAGTGCCCAGACATAGGAGAGGTGGGTGCCTATCACTCCCAGCAGTGCCCAGACATAGGAGGGGTGGGTGCCTATCACTCCCAGCAGTGCCCAGACTCAGGAGGGTTGTGTGCAGAGTCCTCCCAGCAGTGCCCAGACACAGGAGGGATGTGTGCAGAGTCCTCCCAGCAGTGCCCAGACACAGGAGGGGTGTGTGCAGAGTCCTCCCAGCAGTGCCCAGACACAGGAGGGGTGTGTGCAGAGTCCTCCCAGCAGTGCCCAGACATAGGAGGGGTGTGTGCAGAGTCCTCCCAGCAGTGCCCAGACACAGGAGGGGTGGGTGCCTATCACTCCCAGCAGTGCCCAGATATAGGAGGGGTGGGTGCCTATCACTCCCAGCAGTGCCCAGACATAGGAGGGGTGGGTGCCTATCACTCCCAGCAGTGCCCAGACACAGGAGGGGTGTTTGCAGTGTCCTCCCAGCAGTGCCCAGACACAGGAGGGGTGTGTGCAGAGTCCTCCCAGCAGTGCCCAGACACAGGAGGGGTGTGTGCAGAGTCCTCCCAGCAGTGCCCAGACATTGGAGGGGTGTGTGCAGAGTCCTCCCAGCAGTGCCCAGACATAGGAGGGGTGGGTGCCTATCATTCCCAGCAGTGCCCGGACACAGGAGGGGTGTGTGCAGAGTCCTCCCAGCAGTGCCCAGACACAGGAGGGGTGGGTGCCTATCACTCCCAGCAGTGCCCATGGAAAGAAAAGGGTGGAGTACCCACAGATTCAATGCCCACAATTGTCAGTCAGGTGCTCAAAGACCCAGCAGAACACAGGTGTGCGAGGCTGGGAGTACACACATGCAAAGTGCGGAAAAGGGAACATGTACACATGAAGTCCTATCAATATACTCTACTCACAAGTACATTGACCCCCAAGGATGACACAAATGATGCAGGTGGAGACCTTGGCCAGCATGCATGGCCAAAGTAGAAGGGGTCCGTCACACACCCAGCAAATGTAGATACAGCACTGAACAAATGTCTTCACAACACCCTGCAGGGAAGATGTCAGGGTCCACAGACGAAGGTACACACCTTGGGACAATGTCACCATGCAGTAACAGCTTACATGAGCAAAGTGTGATAGCAAATACCGTGTGATGGCACACAGATAATAGGGTCCACCCCACGAACAGCACACTACAACATATCCCAGACACCTAACACATTATCGCCACCCCAAATCATGGAGCAGCACCACCAACAGCAATGCCAGAAAAGCAGTAGTGTGCCAAGGAAAATAAAATAGCTTTATTCAGCAATGTTCTAAAATGAATTGTACGAAGAGTTCAAAATGCACAAGGCCCATAGGGGAGTCCATAGTTCCAATCCAGGTGGGGGACAAATTGGGATGCGTGTCCCCTAGCTTGCCTGCACAGTTCAGACTACCTTGTCATCCACAGGGGGGGGGGCATCATGTGGGGGGGAAGGACCAGGCACCGCAGGGACAGGAGGGGCAAGGGTAGGTGTTGTGGGTGCAGGGACGGATGACTCCAACACAGGGGGTGGGGCAGCACCAACGGTGGATTGGAGCACGGCGCTGCAACTACTGCCAGGTCGCCCAGCGTCTCCCCTGCACCCGAAGGAATCACAGGCGGGGGGGCGGAGGGATGGGTCGCAGCGCTACAGGGGGAGGGTGTGGACAGGGGGGGGACTCAACCCCCCTGCCGGTGTCCTGCCTCCACCGCTTGCGGGGTGGTGCCACACTGGGGCTGATGGACAGACTGGGCAGGACTGACCCTGTGTCCGACTCTTGGCCAGGAGAGCTGAGGGGAGTGGATTTGGAGGGTGGTGGTCGTGAGGAATGTGGACTCCCACTCTGGCTGCGTGTCTTCCGTTTCCCCCCCGACCCAGTGGGTGTGCCTACTTCACCCTGTGTGTGCGTGCCAGGAGTTGTGCGCTTTGCCTTCCCTGGTGGTGTGGTGCCTCTGTCTGGTGGGGTGCGTGCATGGCTACATCTGGGTGTGCTTTGGACAGGCATGGGAGTGGGAAGTGTGGATGCTGCAGGGGTAAGGGGGGGACGTAGCGCTGCAGGAGACCCAATGCTGCAGTCAGTGTCGAGTCTATGGATCTCAGCAAGTTGCGTTGGTCAGACTGCGCAGCTGAAATGCCCTCCATGTATGCCTCCATCTGGTTGAGCACTTGGCTGTGGCTATGGAGGACATTAAGCATCGCAGTCTGACCAACCTGCAACTGCCGCAGGATGTCCACAGACTCTGCATTGGTGGCAGCAGTGGAGACAGGGGCAGGGGTGCCGTGCCTGGCAAGAAGGAGACACGTGGTGACCGAGCACGGCAGGAAGGGACACGAGCAAGTGGGAGGCCGGTGATCGGAATGGAGGGGGCGGGTAGTGATGGAGTGCTGGTGTCAGCTGTGGGAGCAGCCTCCGCTCCCTCGGAGTGCTCAGCCTCAGACCCGTCTGCGTCATAGTCGGTGGTGGTTTGACTGGACAGGTCCTCCGCTGCACTCCCGTCAGCCTCCGTGCCACTCGATGTGCCAGACAACTCTGCACTGCTGGCACTGGTGCTCGCTCCCTCCTCACGGTCCGTGCCAGTGTCTCCCTCGTAGTCCCCCGACGATGCTGTGGGCAAGGTGAAGAGACAGGAGAAATCAGACACCTGTATACATATGTCACGTAAGTCAACTCTACATAGGTCACAGTGCATAGCCTGAAAAGCTACAAGAGTAACATCTACAATACATGGTACATATGTAGTCCCTGCAACACACAGTTTGTTGACCCACCATGCCACTGTTAAAATATGGAGAGCATGACACAATAGCAAATAACTTGATATCAAATTGTACAGAGGAGCCAGGCTCTGGGGACAATCTAGCACAGCATCAGCGACACACAGCGTAGCCAAGAAAGGGATGAGCAGGAACCATGTCTAGCAACTCTTGGGACATGCTGCAAAGGTAATACTGAAAACCATGGCCAACATGACTGGGGCACTGCACCTTGAGTGTTTGGCCACACAAACATCACACACTGGCCAGACCGAGCAAGGAGACTTCAGGTTTGGACATGTAGGCCTTGCCCGCACCAACCCCCCCCCCTACCTGAGACAATGTGATTGAGACAGACGAAGTACTTACACCTCTTAGTCTGGGATGAAAACACGTGGCCTGCAATTAATCCTGATCGCACACAAACTACCCCTGGTGCGCCTGTCCACATATATCACTGACAAACAACCATCATCAGATAGTTGTACCAAGACACACAGGCACTGGCCCCTGTGAGTATGCACCAGCTAATTTATGTCACCCTGTACAGTGGACACATGTAGCACAGTATACGTGAATACAAATGAGGCCACGGTACTATGCCACAGGGCCCACACTATGCTGAAGACACAGAGAATGTCCACATTGTCTGATGACACACATGATACCTAGGAAAAGGTGCCCCAGGGGACTGTAGTGGCCACACTACTCCATGGGCCTGGATGGATATGACTGGAACACAAGCCACCATCCCTGCACTATGCACATCTCACACTCAAGCACATCATGTCAGAGGGCACAACATTCGACATGCAGGCAGTAAGGCAGTACACATGAAACACACACTCCCATGTCGGGACTCAGCATCAGTGCCAACTAACATGGACCCCACAATGACAGAACTGGCCAGGGCACAGGCAACGTGCTAAAACTTGTTACACACCACCCCCACACATGATGCTACAAGCCTTGGACACTTGGAGTAACTGCCAGCCTAGATGACCTTGTGCAAGAGTGACTACACACAGACCAGGGAACACATGGCAAGGAGGGGAAGGGAGGAAGAACAGCACCGCTTTACTTTGGGGAACAGGATATGCACTGCACATTTAAACCCTGGCAGTGTATCCATGCAACTGCGCACTTCCAAAAGCTGGTCACACACAACAAACACACATGTACCTACCCCCTTCCTGCTGCTGCTTCTCCAGTAAGCGCCTGTCCAAGTCGGGGAAGACCACCGCCAGCACACGCTTCTGGATGTGGGTCAGACACCGGCGCCCACGGTTGTTGTTGCTCTCAGGTGAGTCCCCCAGCAGGACCCGTGCAATCCTCCTCGTCTAGCACCGGATATCCTGCCAGCGTTTCCTCACCTGGGCTAGGCGCCGCTTCCGACCATCCGTCCTCCTCACAGCACTGACGGCTTGCTTCCAGATCTCCCCCTTGGCACAGATGCCTACCTGTGAGGATGCAAAAGTGACAATACATCAATCCACCTTATCAATGATACAGAGACACACATATTACAAATTATGCATGTTTGAACTGGCCATAGTATGCAGCCAACTCATTGCACCTTTGCCATAGTGACATCATCCTCCTGGGAATGGGCGAATGCAGTAGGTGCCATTGAAAGTACACAGGTGGCATGAGGGGTGCAACACAATCAATGATGCAGGCTCACACTGTGCATCACAAGCTACAACAGGAATCTGAACAGTACCCCTAAGCAATCACATGCCCCAGCCCACTTACGCTACCTCAGCAGAGTACAAGAGACATACAGGCACTGAACAATCACCTGGCATAGGCAACTGCCGCTACAAACCTCACTCTGCACATGTGCCACTAGACTGGGGGTGTCACAGATGTGGGGCTGTCTCAGCACGGCAGACATCCAGCACAGCTCCCTGCTCACATCAGATGGCCAGGGTGTATCCATCCCACATGCAGCTGGGGTGCAACACTCCACATATGCACACACCCACATGACAGGGGACTCACACACACACACCAATGTCCAGGGGACGACCACATAATTTGGACACTCTCACCACAGGTACACTGAACAGACACACATCAGTGGGTCTTGGCACCTGTCACCCTGGGGGGAGCACAGACTCACATCAGGACTGTAGAAACAACATTTCCAGGAGGATTAGGCAGTCCGAAAGCGGCAAGCACCATGCAGTGATCGTCACAGTAAGCACCATGCTAGTGCGTTGTGCACACAGGAACTACAGCATGCTCTGCATGGGAGACATGAGCCCTTCCCCCCCCCTGGGACCCACTATGAAGAACCCTGCCTGTCTGTCACACCTGGACACAATGCCAGAAGTCACAGTCACAACAAGCATTTGCAATGCAATAGGTCTCGCATTAATAAGAGTTTGAGCTATTGGCATTGTACAATTGCAATGCCTTTTATTTATGTTTTGGTTTTAAAACAAAAGCCATTGTCATTTACAATGTCAGTAGCATAAACTCGCATAAAAGCAGTGTGCGGAGTGCAACAGTGTGCGGCGTGCAGCAGTGTGCGGCGTGCAGCAGTGTGCGGCGTGCAGCAGTGTGCGGCGTGTAGCAGTGTGTGGCGTGCAGCAGTGTGTGGCGTGCAGCAGTGTGCGGTGTGCGGCGTGCAGCAGTGTGTGGCGTGCAGCAGTGTTTCATGTAGCATTGTGCGGCGTGCAGCAGTGTGCTGTGGCGTGCAGCAGTGTGCGGCGTGTAGCAGTGTCGTGCAGCAGTGAGTAATGCAGCAGTGTGCAGCAGTGTGTGGCGTGCAGCAGTGTGTGGCGTGCAGCAGTGTTTCGTGTAGCATTGTGCGGCATGCAGCAGTGTGTGGCATGCAGCAGTGTGCGGCGTGCAGCGGCATGCAGCAGCGTGTGGCGTGCAGCAGTGTGTGGCGTGCAGCAGTGTTTCATGTAGCAGTGTGAGGTATGCAGCACTGTGCAGTAAAAGGTATGTGTGACAATATTGCTGACAATCGCAGAAAAAGGTATGTGGTGGCCTCCATTATCTATAGTGGCCATCATTACTCAAATTGGTGCTATTCACAATCTCCAAGTATAAAGTTCCTCAAAAGTGTAGACTTACATGTCTCCAACCCCTGAAATTGGGGTTGGAGTCAGTAAAAATGTCATAAACGACCATGAAGTTATTACTAGTAGTGACTTTACAATTGTATTTGTTGTTCCTCACACCTGCTGGAGAGCTCTGCTATCAGGGTGAATATCTCCATATATTAAAGTATAGGGAAAAGTAAAAAAGTTTATTCAACTTAAAAAAAAAAATAGATAAATATTTTTAAGTTAAATATTACTGTTAGTTAAATGTATATATCTATTTTAAATTTAAAATAATATAATAAAATGTTACAGCACTACTAACTTAATTTCAAATAAAAAATGAAATATGTTGAATATATTAAATTTAAAATAAGATTATTTTTCTGAAGTTTAAGTAAAGAAAAAAGAACCTACAGTAAGCAATTATAATTTTTATTTTGCACTTAAAATTATTAAATGTGATATATAGACTTTTCTAACCGTGTTAATTTTTAAATTTGAAAAAGGTTGATGAAATATTTTTAAATAAAGTAATAATTATGATTTTTTTTCCAGATTTTTTTTTACATTAATCCCTGCATTGAGGATGGCATACCCTGCATTGAGGCAAGGATTGTTTATGGGCAGGAAGTTGTCCCTTCCTGCACACAAACAATCACTAATGGTGATTTGTAACTCCAATGTGTGCTGCATTGTGCAGCACACAAAGAAGTTGCAAATGGTAATTTTTTTATTATTGTTTATGTGCAGCAAGGTACACCTTCCTGCACATAAACAATAATTGATGGTGATTTGCTGTTTCTATTTGTGCTGCACAATGCAGCACACATAGAAACTGCAAAACAAGGAGAAATTAATTTCTTATTGTTTCTCCATGATAAGACAAGGTTTTTTTGTCTTAATTTTGGTGCTGCCCCATATTTATGAGACTCTTGTAAATAGGGGGCAGTGTCAAACAGCAATGGGTGTTGCAACCGAACGCCTAGCACAACACCCATTTCCGGCCCCTTTCACCCTGAGTGCTGACTGAAAGGGGGCCTTATTCACAAAGCGGCGTTAAGCGGCTTAACTTCGTCAAGGGTTTATTGCCACAGGAACGTCATAAAAAGTGATTTCCCTGTGGCGATAAACTCTTGTAAATATGCCCATTAGTTCCTGAAAGTAGTAATGTAGCGACCAAAAAAGAATGAAATGGCAAGCCAATCGATTTATCAAATTCAGGTCTTAAATATGATACATTTTGTTCATTGCAGGACTGTTCACATAGCATTTACATTAACATGTTAAATTAGAGTACCATGAAATTGCCAACAGACTGTGCACAAGTGCTCCCAGCCACTGAGGTTTGTAGACTGATAGATGACATCCTGAGACTCATTCAGAAATATATCCTTCCTACCATGAAGAACACGCTGTGGAATAAAACCAGATAAAGCAAGTTAAAAACGCAGCCCACCAAAACACCTCTCGTGCACCTCATCAGATGTTTCAGCTGCAAGTGTTTTAATGAGCGTGGGGCTGTAGTGTGCAGTCAAGTGTGGAAGTGCTGTAAAATTCATAAAAAGCAAGAGCGCTACAAAGAAATACCTTTTTCGGCAAATCACAGGTTTGTTTCGCCGAGAAACATTGTTAACACATATTAATGAGGTCTATTTTTGGTGCACCCAACCTGAGAAAGAACTCTGGGGGGCTTGAGTACTGCCGTGGAAACCCTTCTTACAAAATAGGCCGCTGTGCTACACACAGATCAGGTGAACTTGGCACGGCCCGTTGTCACTGATCCCAAGAGTCCCTGAGAGGAAGCATGCCCGTGCGACTCTTCCGTTGTGTAACCCTAGCTCTTGTGTAAGATTACGGCACATTCTTCTCCGGGAGCCCTCTCTCAGAAACTCAAACTTTCTAATAAAAAAACACAACGTTGAAGCATGTCCACCGCTGACAATCTCGGTGCTGTTCCCGCTGCACATTAGCATGCGGACCAGCTTCATTCCGGATGTGATCGGACACTGCTGTAATTAGCTTCATTGTACTTTATGTAAAATTGTTTGTTTGGGGCAGTGAGAGAATGTGCTGGGAACAGGGGCAGTGAAGTGTTCGCTAATGACTGGGAGAACTGGGTCACAAACACAGCTCTTGTTTGTGCGACTGTTCCGTGGTTCGCTCACAGCCAGGCCCCTCATCCCCAATTAGGCCGGAAGTTCAAACAAGAAGGGGGTGGCAAATGGTGTGCACTTTGAAGTCCTCAGTGGCCGCGCGGCTCACTGAAGGACATCAAAGCAAGTGCTTTTCAGGCTGCCAAATGGTGCGCGCGCCCGACGCACATGCACTGTATTTGGAGGCCTGAAAAGCCACTGTTTGCACTTCCAAAACTCGCTTACTATAAGTCTCGCCAGAGCAGCGCTAAAGCGCTGTCTCAGACGAGACCTAAAAAGGGGCACAGTTTAAGCTAGTGGAGTCTGCACTCACCTGCTCCCCTGGTCGACCATACAGCATCGTGTACTGTGGGAGGATCACATCCACCAACGCCATATTCTCCTCCATGGTGAATGGCTGGGCCCTCTCCACAGACCTGGACATGGTGCCAGAGGAATCACAAGCAGCAGCAGTGTTGTGGAATGAAAGGATGTGCAGGCAAGTGCTCTCTCAAGGGACCTGGCTGCCTTATATCTTCCTTGATGGCCTGTTTCATTTACAGGAGTACAGAGTGATTGGCTCAGTCACATTTGCATCCTACGTGTCGTCCAATCATTTTAAAACTACCCCAGTGACAGGCTTTGCATGGTTTTAAAATTGAGCATGATGTAATGTCAACAACCACATTGCAACAAAGTAAATTGTCTCCAACCGACTTCTGCTGGCCACATGATGCAAAATTCAAACCTGAAACTCAGTCTCCATGACAACCAGCATGCATTTAGGCCCCTATACTTGTCCCTCATGTGTCCCCTATGGCAATCCTATGTCACAACACAGGTACGGTGCGTCCTGCAGCCCTAGGGCACCCCAAATGCATTGCAACGGACCGTACACGCGTGTGTACGGTCCCTATCACTATGGTGGTGCTGGCGTATGCGTACAACATAGTGATAGGGACCGTACACACGCGTGTGTACGGTCCAGACTACTATGGCGTACACATACGCGAGCACCCCCATAGTGATAGGGACCGTACACACGCGTGTGTACGGTCCCTATCACTATGGGGGTGCTCGCGTACGTGTACACCTTAGTAGTCTGGACCGTACACACGCATGTACGGTCCCTATCACTATGGCATACGCATACGCCAGCACCACCATAGTAATAGGGACCGTACACGCGTGTGTACGGTCCGGACTACTATGGCGTACACTTACGCGAGCACCCCCATAGTAGTCCGGACCCCACACATGCCCTCGGAGCGAATGTACGGTGGGATTCACACCTGACAGTGGTGACAGGCGGCACACAGGAATGAATTGAGCTGTCATACATGGCCAAGGCTGGACATCAAGGCATCGTCTGTGCAGTACTACATGTTTCGGGCACAGGTGGGTCAGGCTGTGATGTGGCACCATACTCCTGAGGTGCGAAGCAAATTACAGTATGATGAGCTGTGTACACATATCACGTGTGATGGTGCCCTATGTGCCACACATCCCCTTCACTCCTTTGACATGTGTGCATGTAGTACTGACTTGGTGGGCCATGCGTCACTGGCATGGCACAGTCACCGACACCCGCAAATGTCCCCTGATGCCAGGTACACGGAATGTTACCCCTGACAAGTGAATGCCCGCGTTGCACGCTGTAGCTATGTCATGTGTGTGTCATGTGTTCCCATAGGTTTGCTGTAGGTGTTTGGTCAAATGCATCTGCTGTTGCTGCAACCAACATGTGTCTGTGTGTAGATCGGCATGGCACACTGTTACGCACACCAGCACACATGTGTAATCCGACGTTAGGTGTGTATGTATGCATCGACACGGAGTTCCAAAACATGGACATATCTGCATACTCACAATGTATGTGTGATCAGTCTTGACATGTAATCCTTCATGGCAAGGTGTGTGGTGTGTCCTTATTCTATGACATGTGACCTGTGCCTCTAGTGTTCCGCAACCTGTCTGTACAATAAACATCCTTCTTCTGCACATATTTGGATGTCTGTAACTCCTGTAATGCGTCTGCCTGCTCACTTACACTAGCCCACAGCTAGTTTCATGGCATGGCATATTGAGGTTGAGAATCAACGTTTGTAGCTGGCTCTTGGTAGGAGTGTCACATGCCTGGCATACGTGTCCAGGGCATATTGCACAGACCTGACTCTGTATGTAGCATATGTGTATTGCCTGTTGAGCATGTGCTCTGTACAATTGACATTGGTGGTGTACTGTACTCACTCTTCGTTGTCCCTTCTGATTCACTGCAGGGGTCCGCCTCTCCCTCGAGCAATTCCGGACTTGGCTGACATGCGGGAAAATGACTGTATACGCCGCTACCGCTTTCCCCAACGCTTGATTGAGGACCTGACGACACGGCTGGCACCACACCTCCAACTGCTACACAGGTATCCTACTGCACTGACACCCAAGATGAAGGTGATGGCAGCCCTACATTTCTTGGCCACGGGTACCTTTCAACATACCATTGCCCATGTCGGTGGGATGTCCCAAACCATGTTCAGCCGTGTTCTGCATGATTTTTTAGAGGCCATGTTGGAGCACCTGGATGAGTTCATTAAATTCCCAACTCCTGAGCAGTTGACAGCTGTCGAGCGTGAGTTCTATGCCCTGGGAGGGATGCCCCATGTCATTGGGTCCATAGATGGAACACATGTGGCTTTGGTACCACCACAGGCACAGGAGATAGCATTCCGTAACCGCAAGCATTACCACTCCATTAATGCTCTTGCGGTGTGTCTTGCCAACATGGTGATTTCACATGTCTGTGCTCGTTTTCCAGGATCAACACACGATGCGTACATCATGAGGCGTAGCAGGGTGCCTGAAACGATGCTGCAGCTGCACAACGAACGAGCACGTATTGTTGGTGGGTATACTCTGGCAATCCTGTAGTTAACGTCATCTTCCTGTCCTACTGCTCCTCCAAACCCACTCTTGTCCATGATGTTTCCATGTAGGGGACGCTGGCTATCCCAACATGCCATGGCTGATCACGCCTCGCCGCAACCCCAGCACGGCTGCCGATCACCGCTACAACAACGCCCATGGGCGGACCAGGCGAGTGATAGAGAGGACGTTTGGCCTCCTGAAGAGCCGATTCCGTTGCCTCCACAAGACCGGTGGCGCACTCCCATATGCACCGGTGAAGGTCTGCAAGATCTTCCTCATGTGCTGCATGCTGCACAACATGGCAGTGGAGAAAGCTGTGCCACTCATCCTGGATCCAGATGAGCAGGACCATCCACCCGTGGAGGATGAAGGGCTTGGGCACGAGGCAAGTGATGTGGAGGAGGAGGAGGCGGAAGAGGACATGCGGAGTTGGCTCATACGCGACTTCTTTGCTTAGTGGTGAGTTCCAGTGTCTGAGTGTGCATGCATTTGGCTGTGTGTGGCATGTGTTGCAATGTGTGTGTCCATCTGCATGTCTTCCAAGTGAGTCAGAGGTGTGTTTGGATGTGTCACTCGAGTGATGGTGCAATAGAAGAATGTTTTTCCAGAGTCATCATTGTCACCTCGCATGTTGACAACCTAATACGTGTCGAGTACATGCACATGCATGCGGATGTGCTTCTTTTGTCTGACTTCTGGTGTGTCTCCCATCCACAGCTACTTGCGCATGCTGTCTGCTGGTGGAATTGTTGTGCTCCTGCTATTCCTCATGAACACAGCAACATGTGCTGAATCAGCGTTACAGTCACGGACAAGTTCGAAAAACTCCTTCGGGTAAGGGATGCAGCACGGCTTTTTGGGAGTGGTATTTGTTTTGAATGTGTGTGCACTGCTACTGTTCATGTTTGGATACTTTACATACATGTAGAATCACCATGGGGCACATGACCTTGAGCAGAATTCACCTGAATTGATGGTCAGACTTGGTGACAGTCATCTGTAATGGGATTGTGATGGAGCCATCAATGTGTGTAACACTGGCCTCGGAAACATACGGGTTGCACCGGGTTGACATGGTGTGTGAATTCCCCATTAGGGGCTCAATGGTGTATAGCAGGCTCTCCGTGAGCAGCAGGGGGTGTTTAGCTGTAACCCGTCACTTGTGTGCCAGTGCCATGGATTTCCTGCATATGTGGTGCAAAGGGGGGTGCCAGTGTCAGTCCCACATGTTCATCCACATGACCTGTGTATGTGTTGACAGAGTTGCATTAGCATTCCGACACACATGAGTAATAAAGGTGTCCCTCTGCCTCCAAGGTGCCTCATCTCTGTCAATGGTGGTCTGTTGCACTGTGCATGCGGCATGTCTGGCATTGTTCTCAGAGATGGTGCATATGAGTCTATGTGTAGAGTAGCAAGATGCAAGCTGTTTGTCAGGGATTAGATTCTGTATTGTGCATGATGTCCATGGCTGTGTAGGTATTGTGGCATGTCAGTCTCCACGACGGCCACTGTGCTGCATGTGAATCCATTGTGTGTGTGTGTGCCATGTTGAACCAGACATTCCTTCCTTGACATACACCTTTTGCATGGTTCCTTCCTGAGATCCTTGTGTGCTACTTGTGGCATTGTTTCCTTGACATGGCGCATGCTGCTGCAGGCCCTGCTGCAAGGGCACCCAGTGTCCACGCAAACAAGCTGGTGTTCATCATGGATTGCTTGCTGACATGTGCTATTCTGATCAGCAGCATCTGTGCCTCATGCGGCAGCACACTCTGCATTATGCACATGATCCCCAGTTCCATCCACCTCAAGGCAAGAGGGAGACCATCCCCCAGGTCAACTACGACATCCGTGTCTAATCCTACACTGCACTCTACGGACATGTGCGTTAGAAATCCCATGATACTTGTCCACATCCAGGGTGCATCTGCACAGCTCTGCTACTACATCCGGCGACCAGGCCACATCAACGTCCAACAGAGATGGGGGAGTGGATCACTGCCAGCTGCAGGATGACCTTCTCAATCCACGCACACACTCAGGATGCAGCCCACAACCACAACACAACCTTGTGGCACTGTGATCCAACACCCAATTGTGCCATCTCCATGCATCCAACCTTGGCTGGCCCACCATTCTCCACATCCACCTGACTCAAGCATGCAGGACATGGTTCTGCCACGTGTCCACACATACCTGGGACTCCCACCCCAGGACACTCCACATGATCCCTGACCTCTGCGCATGACTGTTGCTCTTCTGAATAGGTCTGTAGGCACAGTTGTGCAGGCACCCCCTCAGCTGGTTGGGCCCATCACGGGTGAGTATGGTGCTCCATGTCTGTCTTGGATGGTACATTGTGACCCATGTGTGTCCTGTGCCAGACAAAGACCCTAGGGTATGGATGTTTGGAGTTAATTCAGAAATCAGGCATGGTTTGACTTTACAACACACACATGTAGTGGAATAATGCAAAATGACGGCATCATCTTGTGATTGTGATGAATTTAATTAGTGCTGGGGTACGTGTTTGGGGGGGTGACAAGAGGTGCTTGGCGGGAGTGTAGAATCCAAAGTTCACAGGGGGAGTTGGTGTCCTTGCCATTGACAGTCATCAGAGTCTGTGCCACAGTCTTTGTCAACATTGGTCAGACAGTGACCAGCAAGGCCATGTGGCAGAGAGTGTCCTTTGCTGCTGTGCTGCTGTTGGGCCAGAGGGCCAGGTGCCAGGCCAGGTGACCTGGGAGATGGTGATGTTCCGCTGACTCTCACGGTCTTTTTCGTGGATGACCCACCTTCCTGCGGGGACCCTCAGACGCCTGCCTTGACGATGCAAGGGACGCTCCATCAGATGAATCCTCCTCCTCCTCCCTCCCTGTGTCTGGTACTGCTCTACGCCTGGTGGCACAGGGAGGGTTTGCCAGGCTTTGGGCGATCTGGCGGAGGGATTGGCTCACGTCCCTGTGCACCGCCAAGAGCTCTGCCAGTCTTGCCTCCATCCTGGCATGATGCTCAACCTGCAGGGTCTTCATCTCATTGAGGGTCCCCACTACCTGGGCGATGCCTCTGGAGTCACGCTGGTATGCGTCCAGGATGGTTCTGACGTGTGCCATAGCCGGGTCCTGAGCAAACTGGTCAGGTTCGCGCCTCCGCCGTCCTCCACTCCCACCACCCCTGCCCACTTGCGCCTGGCCTGCCATTGCGGGCACATCGGGTCTCCGGGACCCCTGAGGGATGGCATTTGCGGTGTCGCCTGCCTCCTCCTGGGTGCCCGGAGAACCTTGTCCCTCCTGGACAGACTGGCTGTGTTGTTGTGTGCAGCCAGGGCTCCTGGGTGTCTCCTGGGATGTGGCAGGAATGGGGGTGGTGGTTGGCACAGTTGTACCTGACGCAGGTGCTGCAGGTGGTTGGACACCAGAGGGGCCAGGTTGGTCTGGGTCATCCACGGAGTGGTGAGAGTCGTCGCTGCCGGTGGGGTCCTCTTCACGCAGAGCCTGGTCCTGTGAGTCTTCCCCCCCAGTGTTGGGGGGAGATCGATGACGTTGACCTGTGTGTGAGAGAGACAGTGTTAATTGTGTTACATACGACATCCATGTTTCATTCTTTTTTGATTTGGCACAGTTCTTCTGGGTGGTTGGATTTGGCTAGCATTCCTCACACAGTGCACTTGTGCATGGGTATGTCCCTTGGCCACAGCTTTCGACACTTTACCTATGTGTGACACAATCTTAGTTGATGCATATTTTGGGAACGCAGTCAGCAGTGTAGTGAGCGGGCGTAGCAAGCCATGCAGAGCCGCCTTACGTGTTGCACTGTACGTGGCCAAATGGTGTTTATTCCATGCTATTTGAGAATGCAGGTGGGTAACTTAACAATTTGTGACAGGGTTCTGACGCACACAGTGGGTAGGTATACTGGGTGTAAGGTTCTGTTTGTGCCTGCAGCACGGATGTACTCGTGCACAGATTGACACATGGCCTAGTGTTTATCAAAGGTTGAAGGGGGGGTTAAGGCACTGCCAAACCTTGTCTACATGCACACAGTCCACCTGCTGATGAGCGGACATGGCCACACCACCCAAGGGTGATTTGGTCTCCCTCTGTCTCCCTTTCTCCCTCCCTCTGTCAGGCTCCTCCCTCTGTCCGTCTCCCTCTGTCTCCCTTTCTCCCTCCCTCTATCAGCCTCCTCCCTCTGTCTGTCTCCCTTTCTCCCTCCCTCTATCAGCCTCCTCCCTCTGTCCGTCTCCCTTTCTCCCTCCCTCTGTCAGCCTCCTCCCTCTGTCTGTCTCCTCTTCTCCCTCCCTCTGTCAGCCTCCTCCCTCCCTCTGTCTGTCTCCCTGTGTCCACCTCTGTCTCTGTCCCTCTCTCTGCCCCTCTCCCTCCCTCTATGTGTCACCCTCTGTCACTTCAGCCCAGCTTCCTGGGCACACACAGTTTGCAGGTCTTGCAAAGGCCATTGGCTTGTTCATGTGGGTTTGTTTCTTCTCTGCGGGCACCCATTGGGCGTAGTGTCTGAGTCTGCGCTGCTGCTGTGGCGGTGTGTGCTGACACTCTTTCAGTGTGCTGCGTCTTCATTGGCTGCTGTTATGTGCAAATTGTGCCTTCATACCCATGTCATCCTGCAACGCGGCTACCATTAGCAGGCAACACAGTACTGTGTGGGGACACACTGTTTGTATGGCTGTGCCCTTAGCCATATGGGCTGAGGGCATTGTTGTGTGCTTCAGAGTTGCTCTATGTTGGTTTTGGGGCCCACCCTCCCGGCATCAGGGACATCCTGTCTTGTGTTGGTGTTTTGTGTGGCCTGTGACTTGGCATGGCCTTGCTTGGGGCATGGGGCATGGAGGCGCTAGTGGCATGTGTGTGTTTTTGGAGTGTGGTTGTGTCCGGTGCTGGCTTTGGGGGGGTTGCGTGCATGATTGGTATTTGGGTTGTATATGGCGTTCCCCCATGTGAGTTGAGTTGTTTGTGTACTCACCAGGCTCTCGGACTCCTACTCCGTCTACTCCCACCGGCGGCAGCGTGGCCATCACCTTCTCCTCCCAGGGATGGTAGTGTACCGGTCTGCGGGCCGGACCTCCTCCAGTGATGTTGGCCTGGTTGTGGTCGTCCGTCATTTTGCGGCGGACCGTCCTCCGCAGATCGTACCACCTGGCTTGGCACTCATGCTTGGTCCTTCTGGTGGCCCCAACAGCATTCACGGAATTGACTATCCTCTCCCACATGGAAGTTTTTTCTGATATGCTGGTCCGTCTGACCAATGTTCCGAAGAGCTGTGGCTCGACTCTGATGATTTCGTCGACAAGGGACTCCAGCTCGTCCTTTGTGAACTTTGGATTCTTGTTGGTGGGCATGGTGTGGGGTGTGGGTGTGGATGGTTGTGGGGGTGGGGATGTGGATGGGTGTGGGTGTGGATGGTTGTGGGTGTGCAGGTATGTGTGTGTGAATGTGATGAGGGTGTGTTTGTGATGGTGGTTGTGTGAAGGAGTGCAAGTGAAAGGTGTATTGATGGTTGAAGTATGGTGCAGTGCGTTGTCTCTGGGGTCTGGCAGCAGTGGATCTGTTGCAAAGGATCATGGTTTGTGTGTGTTGGGCCTTTTTATTGGTCCATTTGTGGGTGTGGCTGTGTTTGAACTTTGGGTGGGTGTGTTATAAGGAGTGGTAGTGGTTTGGGCCTCTGTTTATCTGTTTGTCAGTTGCAGGTCAGTGTATAGGATGTATTTGGCCTTGTTGGATATGTTTTGTGGTGTTGTGTGCCTCGGATTGACTGTCCTTGTGTTTTTTTGGTTTGTCCTGGTTCAGTAGGAGTGTTTTTAGCGTCTGTATGGGCCATGTTGTTGTACATTGCTGTCCTTTGCTATGGCTTAGTACGACTCGTACATGCCCGATGTTGGGTGAGGGTGCTGGTGTGTGGGCCTGGGGTAGGGTGCGTACGAACACGGGCAGGGTGTTGGTCCACACCGTCCATCGGTGGTGGTGTTTCGCACCGTACATACAGGGGGGGCAGGGTGTAGGGTCCGTACATACACGGGTGGGGAGTTGGTACGCTGCATGCATACACGGGTGGGGGTACGGTCCGTACATACACGGGTGGGGGTACGGTCCGTACATACACTGGAGGGGTGGGGGTACGGTTCGTACATACACGGGTGGGGAGTTGGTACGCTGCATGCATACACGGGTGGGGGTTCGGTCCGTACATACACGGGTGGGGAGTTGGTACACTCCATGCATACACGGGTGGGGGTACGGTCCGTACATACACTGGTGGGGTGGGGGTACGGTCCGTACATACACGGGTGGGGGTACGGTCCGTACATACACTGGTGGGGTGGGGATACGGCCGTACATACACTGGCGGGGTGGGGGTACGGTCCGTACATACACGGGTGGGGAGTTGGTACGCTGCATGCATACATGGGTGGGGGTACAGTCCGTACATACACTGGTGGGGTGGGGGTACGGTCCGTACATACACGGGTGGGGGTACGGTCTGTACATACACTGGTGGGGTAGGGATACGGTCCGTACATACACGGGTGGGGGTACGGTCCGTACATACACTGGTGGGGTAGGGATACAGTCCGTACATACACGGGTGGGGGTACGGTCCATACATACACTGGTGGGGTGGGGGTACGGTCCGTACATACACGGCTGGGGGTACGGTCCGTACATAAACTGGTGGGGTGGGGGTACGGTCCGTACATACACTGGTGGGGTGGGGGTACGGTCCGTACATACACGGGTGGTGTGGGTGTATGGTCCGTACATACACGGGTGTGGGTAGGGTCTGTACATACACGGGTGGGGAGTTGGTACGCTGCATGCATACACGGGTGGGGGTACGGTCCGTACATACACTGGTGGGGTGGGGGTACGGTCCGTACATACACGGGTGGGGTGGGGGTACGGTCCGTACATACACGGGTGTGGGTACGGTCCGTACATACACGGGTGGGGAGTTGGTACGCTCCATGCATTCACTGGTGGGGGTTCGGTGCGTACATCCGCGGCCGGGGGCGTTTTGTGCGTACATGCGGGGTCTGTGGTGGGGTGTTCGGCGCGTATGCGGGCATATGTTTCCATGGTTGCTATGGGAGTTCGGTCCGTACGGTGTTTTTTCCATACAGTTGTGAAATCGAAAGGACGGGAGTGATCGTACTTGCGTGGTCGGACTTCATTTTTCCGATTCGTACGGTAAATCGTCCGAGGATGTGTCGGACACAATTTCCGACCCGAGGACGTGTGGGGAAATTTTCCCGATGTGATTCGTATGGAGTTTTTCCCAATGCGAATCGTACTTGGCAGTTTGTACGCTACTTGTACGATTCGTACGGAAAAAAATCCGGATTCAATTCGGAAATTTTTCCAGGATCCGAATCGGCACCTAAATATCGACATAAATAAATAAATATGCCACATGTAAAAAATATCGATAACCACAATATAGACATCAATAATATAGTTTTTTTACATATATCGAAAATTCTAATACACATAAAACCAATACTTTAAACAACATAAATACAATATTTTCCTAAAACATATATTTTCCAATTATATTCAACTTAAACATAAATATACAAAATATAACTATATAAATATTTAACAACATAATAAAAAAACACTAATAATTATCAAATAGGCATTTCGAACATATTCTAAAAAATTAATACACATTATAAACAATGATTTTCTATATAATTATTTAAAACCCTCCTCCTTTAAAAAAAATTATACTCTTAGATAGCATTTTCCATAAAAGGAAACCAATTAAATAAAAAAAAATTCAAAACATCCAATAGAAAGGCCACATACAGAAAGAAACCAATCACCTTCAAGAAACAATTTAAAATCCACTATATAAACCAATACAAACAAGTCTTCTACTATGCGTTAAACCAAAGCATTGAAAGAAGAAGAAACTCTGCTAAACAGAAGAAACCTAAATCCTACTGCACTTCTAAAACGTAAGTAAATTACCTTTTCTAACTAAACCGCCAAATTAAACTAAAACACTAATTTATCTTTACTCAAATAAATAACTAACTTATATATTCCATCTCTTTATGTTTCCACTACAGATATTACTCTAAACAGCTAAAGAAAAGATTGAACATTGCCAGAAAGGACTCACTAAAAAAGTAACTATACTATCAAAATACTTTCTAAAATATTAGTTAAATCCTACTCAAACCCCAAAACATCCTAAACCCCAAAACAAATCCATGTTTTCTTTTTTAAGTTTTTAATAACCTGTATAAATTAACACCTATAGTCTATACCAAACAGCAATACCACCCACTTAAAAAAACTAAAACAACCAAAACAATATATGTTCTTTAACTTTCAGAGACTACAGCAACTAAACAGCATTTTGTCTACAAAGAACATCTTCATTCAAATACAACCAAAAACACTTGGTAAGTATATATAAAAAATAATCATTGTTGCTATTTTCATTTAAATATATAAAGTACTATTTCATATATTTTCATATACATTTTTTCCAGATTTCTGACACATCACAATGACAGAAGGAGCCCAATTTATATCATCGCAGAAAGGAAAATTCCTATTGTGTCACATGTGTTACACATACGCCCAAGAAAAGCAGACTGGACTAAAAGTGAACTGGAAGTGTTCAAAATATTATTCAAACAAATGCTATGGACGAGCAACAACAAGAGAAACAATTGTACTATATACAAGAGAGCATAATCATCCACCCAATCTCTCTGAAATAGAAGTAAGATCAACCCTTGAAAATATAAAAGAATTAAGCACTGGTTCACAAACTGCTACAAGTGTTATCCTAAAAGAACTATTACCTAGAGTGCCCAAAGAAGCAAGAGGCCAATTACCATCAATTGCTTCTATAAAAAGAACAATTGCTAGGACCAAAAAATCAACCACAACAACAATACCATCCCCTAAAACTTTTCAAGATATCATCATTCCACCAGAATTAACTATCACCCACAATAATGAACCTTTTATTTTGTTTGATAACAAAAGTACAGAAAAAAGAATCATAATGTTTGCTACTGCAAACAATATAACTAAACTCCAACAATGCCAAACATGGATGATGGATGGCACCTTTACAATATGCCCAAAACCATTCTACCAGCTTTACACAATACACGGTCAATATCACAACACTTGCATACCTTTAATCTATGCGCTATTACCTAACAAACAAAACACAACATATAATGAAATGCTAGGAAAACTAAAATAAGAATCAAATGATTTTTCCCCTCAAAGAATTATCATAGACTTTGAGCAAGCCATGATAAATTCCATTCTAAAACTGTACCCCCATACATCTATCCAAGGATGTTACTTCCATCTAAACCAATGTCTATGGAGACATTTACAAAAATCTTCACTAAGTGTAGAATATGCCACAAACATAACTTTTGCACATCAAATAAAACTTCTAACAGCCCTAGCTTATCAAGTCAAGTCAAGTCAAATAATGCTTTATTCGAGTTAGCACTCATAAAAGCAGAACATACACCAATTAAAAAACAATTAAACTAAACAGTCGGAATAAAGCAAACAATTCACAGTTGTCTCAAGTAAAAAAATTAATTACAATAATTTCACCTATTACAAGGTTAGCAAGTAAGATAAAAGTTTATACAAGAATAAAATGTACTTGGTTAAAAAACACAAATATCTAAAAGCCATAACTCTAAACGTGCAGAGAAATTATCCAGGCAGAGAATAGTCAGTTGACTAGCAGTCTCTGCCTGATCGACCAGGCCCATCCGCTGTACTTAGCAGTGGCAATTGAAATCCAAGACAGAGTACTCGAACATATAATTCGCAGGGCAACAGTACTACAATTAGTCCCCAGGTTCCTACACATTGGAGATAACCATACACGTCTAGTCACACAATAGGCCTTACAAGAAAATAGAAAATGGCCAAGAGTTTCTTTCCCCAAACCACAGGCTGGGCAGATATCACACACCCCACCTCCACATTTCCGTATAAGACTTCTTAGGGGGAGGGCACATGCTCTCAACTGGAAGAGAAGTTTTCTATCACCTGGTTTGGTTATAATATACCAGTAGGGTTCCAGGGCAGGATACAATTTCGCCTCAAGGAATCCCACTGTCATGGACCCTGTGCTAAAGCTACTCATACTCCTAATGGCAATAGATATTTTTCAAGACACTCTTGGTAGGAAATGTTGCTCCTGCTGGATCTAGCCAAAGCGAGCTCAAACCTAATTCAAACAATGTTACCTTCAGCGATTTGAGCCACCCTATTTTATGGAATGAATCCGCTTTGATAACGTCTTCAAAACCATCAGCATAATGGGAAAGCTCGGGAGTCGTCCAGAGCCTTCTCCAGTATAGAATTGGGCGTAGTCTAGCTAGATCGGAAACTTGTTTCCTACCTAGATCGTACCTTAAAGGCAACAGCGGAGTACTTTTCGGGGTGCCTGTAATTGCCCGGAAGAACTTGTTTTCCGAAGCTTGTAGGGTATTCAACTTCTTGAACCCCCACAGCTCCGCCCCGTAAAGAGCTGACCCAAGCGCCTTCGCTTCGTAAACCTGCAAGGCAGGCTTAACGGGTTTCGTCAAAGATTTTCTGTGTTCCGAGCTAATAGCACCTGATAATTGCTTATGCCTCAAGGTAGCAATATCTATATGCTGGCACCACCTACTATTGTCAGCAATGAGAATACCCAGATACGTAAAGGAGTTCACCACCTCAAGAGGACGACAACTCATGATAATCTTTGATTTAAAACTAGGATGGGGATTAAAAATCATGAGTTTTGTTTTAGTCACGTTGACCTCAAGACCGTGTTCCCCACAGAATTGATCAAAAATGGACAGAGCACGCTGCAGACCACTTGGGGTCTTATATAGAATGAGCGTGTCGTCCGCAAACATTAGAATGGGAATTTTTGTACCAGAAAGCGAGGGAGCGTCCACCTGCGCTGATAGCATACGGGCGACCACACCATTAATATACAAAGTAAACAAGGTTGGTGCCATTGAGCACCCTTGTTGAGCACCTCGTTTAACAGGGAAGTCCGCTGTGACCATCCCCTGACCACCCCACTGGATTTTAGCAAAAATTAACTCATGAAGCCGCATTATCAGTGACAGTAGCACCTCTGGCACCCCCAAATCCTTAAGAACAAACCACAGCTTCGACCGTGGCACCAGGTCGAAGGCAGCCCGTAAATCGACGAAAGCCGCATAAAGGCTGCCCCCCCCCCCCAACACCACAGTCCTCCATTGCAGTAGTTGAAACCGGAATACCTGGTCCACCGTACTTGTAGCCCTACGAAAACCTGCTTGGAAGGGTGACAGAGCATTATTATCATCAACCCAGTCAAGAAGCCTGTTTACTATCACCCGCCCTACTATCTTTTGCACGGTATCAATGAGGCTTATCGGCCTATAGTTACCAGGCTTTTATCGATCGCCCTTTTTATACACTGGGATGATTATAGCACCCCTCCAAGATTTCGGAACCTCTGCTCCTTTCGCAATAGTATTAATAAGTAGGTAGATGTATTTACACCACCGTTCCTTATCACTTATAAAAATATCAGCAGGTACGCCATCTAGCCCTGGGGCGCGCCCACTATTTACTGAGCTTAGTGCAATCATAATCTCTTTATAACTAAAGAGATTATCTTGAGAAGTCGGTAGACAATTACTATCTACTCTTACATTCTGACATGTCTCAGCATACTGGGTGCTAAAAATTTTTACCCAATCATCCTGTGGAACATTGTTATTAGGGGGGTCCACCACTCCCTCACCTCCCCACTTGACAATGGTCCAAAACGATCTAGAATCTTTTCTATCACTAGCACGTTTTAATTCAGTCCAGTGGTGCTCGTCCCAGGCTTTCTTAGCCTTCACTATACAAGCTTTATAATCCTTCCTGGCTAGCCGGATAGACGCGGGCTCCCTCCTCTTGATGGCACGACCTAAAGCAAGTCATGCATTTCTACAGTTAGCATTGTACCATTTTGCACCTTTGCGGGCTCTCACCCCGTAACGCTTGGCAGGCTTCAAAAACTGATCTTTAATCATACTAAAGAGAGTGTCATGAATTTTGACCACACAACCCAGTCCAGCTGCAAAGGGATTAGCGGATTCCATAGCTAATATCGCTTTATCTGTTTCAGAATTGATTTTATCAATGGCCTGATGATCGGTTGCTACCCTGTCCCACCTTAACCTCCGCATATCATTTGCTGGAACAACCAAGGGTGGAACAAGAGTATTAGGGCCTATGAGACCATTGGCAGCTAGCCACCATTCATGCTCCACGCATAAGGGGTTGTGGTCACTCTCACTTCTCCAAACAACCTCCATGTCGCAGACCCTAGGCCATAAGGTCATACTACAGAATACATAGTCTATTCTGCTTTTGTGCCGCCCATTGTCAAATGTCATAGCCCCTTGTTTATCGGATTTTGTTCTACCATTCAAGGCTCTTAAACCCTTTTCAAAACACAAGGCGTTCAGACCGACCACATCCTCAGTCCAGCATATAACTGGAGCCAACTCTAACCTAGGGATGCCCCAATGAGAATCCTCTTCGTCCCCAAGGGAGTCTTCACCAGCGACTAGAGGTTCAAAAGTCCGATTGAAATCACCTGCAATGACAATATTATTGTCTTGCGAATGCGTGTCAAGACATTTTAATTAACTGGATATCACTATGACTAGTTTCCATAGCTTTAATTGAAAGATTTAGGGACTGCCGAACCCAAATAGCTAAGGGGGGAGTAAATTTGGTAATATATTAGTCAGTACTGCCGGGTCAGTAAAGTTCAACACAACACAGTCCCCCCTAAGGGGCAGATTTATGACAACTGGCGCATCCCTGCATATCAGCAGGGATGCACCAGTTATTATGCGCCACCATGGATGCGCCGCATTTATAATGCGGCGCACCATGGGGCAAAAACGGCACAGATGCGTGACGCATCTGTGCCGAAAAGTGGCGCATTGCTGGAGTTGCGTCGCAAGCCCGACGCAGCTCCAGCACTGATCTGGGGGGCCCTATCTTTACAATGCTGCGTCAATCCTTACGCCTGCTTCAAGCAGGCGCAGGGTTTTGACGCAGCATGGGCCTAAAAGTGACAGAGTGAAATCTTGTAGATTTCACTCAGCCACTTTTAGGAGGCGTTCCTGCGTCGGAACGCCCCCACCTGCCCTGGAACGCCTACATGTGGCGCAGGGCTTTACAACGTGACGCATCTCCCAGATGCGTCACGTTGTAAATACCCCGCACCATGGTGCAGGATTTGCGCCGCTGCTGCGTCACAAAAGTGACGCAACGGCGGCGCAAAAGTGGCGCAAGTGCAACATAAATCTGCCCCGAAATCTTTTTGGACCACTTCCTATCCAATCCACCCTTCTTGCCATGACTAGTTCATCCACTAACTGGTGCTTACCCCAGGGGGTTATTACCATGTTATTAGTTAACCAGTGCAGTGCTTTGGTCAGCAGGGAAGTTGTGGATTCCACCTGGCCAGACGTCAGTGGAGGAACATTAGCTAAAACCAAAACTAAGGGGGAGGCCTCAACAATAAGTTCCACCGAGCCTTTCAATGAATTCAGGGCAGTAGGACTTACTGGGGGAACCTCACCCCCAGACTCGTCTTCTCCTGCATTTATCTCGGGAGCAGTAGGACACTTGGGCAATGGATTCCCACCCACACCTCCATCAGGCCTCGTAGTTTTCCTTTCGATCTTGACTCTCTGTACTACTTCAGCTGGCGTTTTTTTTACCTCAACTAAAGTTTTGTTCAATAGCCCCCCTAATCTGGTCACTTCGTCCGTTAGCTTATCTATTTTAGCTACCAGAGGCTTGACGATACCCTTAATCTTTGAGTCAATCATGCACATAAACTTTTTAAGCTGTTCATTTGTTGGGGACACACGCGCATCATCAATCAATCCACTTTCGTCCGCTACATCAATATTACTAGGTGGGGAGGCGGGCCTTTTCCTGCCCGAACGTAATCCACCCCGTTTAGGCTGGACCTTTCTGCCTCCTCTAGTAGTTCGAGGGACAGGTACTGGGGACAGGGCTTTTTCATCTAATATTTCTAACTCAGCCTCCTCTTCTCTTCCGACAACATAATTCGTAGAGGTGTTCTGAGCAAAAATGTGGTTGTCTGCTTGATCGCATGCTGCTTCAATGATACCACTGTTATCGAGTTCTTGATGTTCGGCCCGTATAGATTCAGGCGGAGCAGACTTAGAGAATGAACCCAAACCTAATGAGGACCTCCTCTCACTATTTATTTTAGCAACAACCTGAACTAAATAATTGTCCATGGTATTCGATACCGAGGCCGCCCTTTACTTAGACATTGAATGCCCCAATACAGTGTAATCCTACTTAAGGCTTGAAAAACAACACTTACATAGAGATCAAAATAAGCGAACAACCCAGATCACAGAGCAAGGCCAATAAGATAAAATACAATAACCCGACAAAAGGATGGGGCGGCGCCACACCAAATACGAGCAGAGTGCACGGCCCAGTCCAGTCTCTACCAGTCGCGGACTGTCGCAGACTGTCCCGCCCTTGTCCCGGGCTTCTCCCGGGATGCTCCCGCGCAGCGGTGAACAAGGTCACTTATGAAGGTGTAGAGGCGGTTAGGGGGCGTAGCAAGCAGGGAGAGCGTCCAGGTGCAGATTGTTCACACAGGGACTCCTGGGAGATGGAGTCCCTGTTCTGTTGCTCGCAGCCCTGCTGCACTTAACACAGCCCACAGCGTGATAGCCTCACTCCAGGCACAGGTGATGACACGGCGATGCGGGACCCGCGTAGCGTGTCCGGCGAGCTTCTGACGAAGTCAGATGAATGCAGCAGAATGCAACAAGCAGGAACCAGGGCGAGGTAGCTTTCAGAAAGATCAGTGACCCAAATCTAACCAGCAAGCAACAGCCTTTATCTCGGCTGTCAGGGGGCGTGGCAAGCAGGGAGAGCGTCCAGGTGCAGATCGTTCACACAGGGACTCCTGGGAGATGGAGTCCCTGTTCTGTTGCTCGCAGCCCTGCTGCACTTAACACAGCCCACAGCGTGATAGCCTCACTCCAGGCACAGGTGATGACACAGTGATGCGGGACCCGTGTAGCGTGTCCGGCGAGCTTCTGACAAAGTCAGATGAATGCAGCAGAATGCAACAAGCCTGAACCAGGGCGAGGTAGCTTTCAGCAAGATCAGTGACCCCTAGCTTATGTACCAACCACAGATGTTGCAGAACATTACAATCTTTTATTAGAAAGTCAATTCTACCAGCAAATTGAACAAAAGTTATCTCCCCTTTTAGATTATTTTGAGGATACCTGGGTGGGGAGACTACACAGATCAGGCCATAGACGTCAGCCGAAGTTCCAAATACCTTGGTGGAATGTATATCTAAGTACAATCAACCAACAATCCAAAACTAACAACGCAGTCGAGGGCTGGTATAATGCATTCCTAACTTCTACTGGAAGAACAACTCCAACACTAGAAAAACTACTAATTTCCATACAAAAAGAACAAAGTTTCCAAGAATCAAGAATGCAACAATCTGTCCTACAATTAAAACCAAAACAATCTAGACAAACTACTCAAATGTATAATTACCTACAACAATAGGTACAGCTATACCCTTCCACAAGAGGACTTGAGTACTTAAATATAATAGCTAAAACTCTACTCTAAACCATTTCAACAAATTAACCCACAATTCTACTAAAACAACTATCACAACATAAAGAAACCACTTTATTATATCAAAATATTAATTATTTTGTCTAAAATATATAAATAATTTATATATACATATATTTAGACAACATAATTAAACCAAACAAGTACACAGCAACAATCATAAAAATACAATATTTTCCCACCCACAATTAAAATATTTAAATCAACTTACCTGTCTCGTTGCTCCAATACGATAATTACATTTCTTCCAAATAAATCCAGGTAGTTCAAAATCCATAGATATAAAAAATAAACCCAAATAAAATGGAAAAATACAACTGTTTTTCGAAAAAATCGTCTAGGCAAAAAAACGACAATCCAATAACCATAAAAATCCCGAAAAATATTAAGCAGATAAATAACCGCTCCTGGAAACCCGAACAATAAAGGAAGTGTAAAATAAATATTAGTAAACACAACTAATACACACTTCCTTTAAAAAAAAAACGGATTTTTAAAGAAACGAAAATATCGTCTCCGTAAAACCTACAAAAGAGAAACAAACATTCCCACCCACACACATACACACATAATGCACCTAAAAACATCACTACAAACATTATTCAAACACTATAAAACTTTAACACACATAAATAACAAAACAGTAACTAAGCTGCAAATGCGGAACACAACATAAATTATAAAATCGTATACAAACTATTACTAACACCCTAACTTCTAAAACATCACTCCACACACACTTATTACAACATTACTACTTCCAGAAAACACTTAAAACTATTTAATAATAAAGAAAATAACTCTTACCTTCTCAAACGCGAAACAGCTCCCAACCGCGACCTGGATTCTACCAAAACAACCCAAAACAACAGTGAGCGGTTACTAAATAAAAGACCCAAACAAACATAACAACTAAAAAAACACCAAATAAGGGGCCGATTCGGATCCTGGAAAAATTTTCCCCGTACGAATCGTATCCGGTATTTTTACCGTACGAATCGTCCAAGTAGCGTACAAACTGCCAAGTATGATTCGTATGGAAAAAGTCCATACGAATCGCATTGGGAAAATTTCCCCACACGTCCTCGGGTCGGAAAATGTGTCCGACACATCCCCGGACCATTTACCGTACGAATCGGAAACATGAAGTCCGACCGCGCAAGTACGATCTGTCCCGTCCTTCCGATTTTACAACCGTATGGAAAAAACACCGTACGGACCAAACTCCTATAGCAACCATCGAGACATGTGCCCGCATGCGCGCCGAACACCCCCCCAGCCCTCGTATGTACATGCCGAACACCCCGTATGTATGCGCCAAATGCCCCCCCCGCCGCGGATGTACACTCCGAACCCCCACCAGTGTATGTACGGTGCGTACCAACACCCCACCAGTGAATGTACGGCGCGTACCAACACCCCACCAGTGCATGTACGCGCAGAACCCCCACCCGTGTATGTACGGAGCGTACCCCCACCCGTGTATGAATGGAGCGTACCAACACCCCACCAGTGTATGTACAGCGCGTACCAACACCCCACCAGTGTATGTACGTGCAGAACCCCACCCGTGTATGTACGGAGCGTACCCCACCCGTGTATGAATGGAGCGTACCAACACCCCACCAGTGTATGTACGGCGCGTACCAACACCCCACCAGTGCATGTACGCGCAGAACCCCCACCCGTGTATGTACGGAGCGTACCCCCACCCGTGTATGAATGGAGTGTACCAACACCCCACCAGTGTATGTACGGCACGTACCAACACCCCACCAGTGCATGTACGCGCAGAACCCCCACCCGTGTATGTACGGAGCGTTCCCCCACCCGTGTATGAATGGAGCATACCAACACCCCACCAGTGTATGTACGGCATGTACCAACACCCCACCAGTGCATGTAAGCGCAGAACCCCCACCCGTGTATGTACGGAGCGTACCCCCACCCGTGTATGAATGGAGCGTACCAACACCCCACCATTGTATGTACGGTGCGTACCAACACCCCACCAGTGTATGTACGCGCAGAACCCCCACCCGTGTATGTACGGAGCGTACCCCCACCCGTGTATGAATGGAGCGTACCAACACCCCACCAGTGTATGTACGGTGCGTAACAACACCCCACCAGTGTATGTACGGCGCGTAACAACACCCCACCAGTGTATGTACGCACCGTACAGACGCCAAAAACACACGTACTGAACCAGGACAAACCAAAAGAACACAAGGAGAGTCCATTCGATTCACACAACACCACAAAACATGTCCAACAAGCCCAAATACACCCCGTACACTGACTTGCAACTGCCAAACAGCCAAACAGAGGCCCAAAACACAATCACTCCTTATAACACACCCACCCAAAGTTCAAACACAGCCACACCCACAAATGGACCAATAAATAGGCACAACACACACAAACCATGATCCTTTGCAACTGATCCACTACTGCCAGGCCACAGAGACAACGCACTGCACCATACTACAGCCATTAATACACCTTACACTTGCACTCCTTCACACAACCACCATCACAAACACCCCCTCATCACATTCACACACACACCTTCACAACCACACTCACACACCCACAACCATCCACACCCACACCCACACCCCCACAACCATCCACACCCACACCCCACACCATGCCCACTAACAAGAATCCAAAGTTCACAAAGGAGGAGCTGGAGGTCCTTGTCGACGAAATCATCAGAGTCGAGCCACAGCTCTTTGGAACATTGGTCAGACGGACCAGCATATCCAAAAAAACTGCCATGTGGCAGAGGATTGTCGATGCTGTGAATGCTGTTGGGGCCACCAGAAGGACCAGGCATGAGTGCCAAACCAGGTGGTATGATCTGCGGAGGACGATCCGCCGCAAAATGACGGACGATCACAACCAGGGGAACATCACTGGAGGAGGGCCACCCCGCAGGCTGGCACAGCACCATCCCTGGGAGGAGAAGGTGATGGCCACGCTGCCGCCGGTGGGAGTAGACGGAGTGGAAGGAGTCCGAGAGCCTGGTGAGTACACAAACAACTCACCTCACATGGGGGGAACGTCATCCACAACCAAAATCCCAATCATGCACGCAACCCCCCCAAAGCCAGCACCGGACACAACCACACTCCAAAAACACACAAATGCCACTAGCGCCTCCATGCCCCATGCACCAGGCAAGGCCATGCCAAGTCACAGGCCACACAAAACACCAACACAAGACAGGATGTCCCCGATGCCGGGAGGGTGGGCCCCAAAACTAACACATAGCAACTCTGAAGCACACAACAATGCCCTCAGCCCATATGGCCTAGGGCACAGCCATACAAACAGTCTGTCCCCACACAGTACTGTGTTGCCTGCAAATGGTGGCCGCGTTGCAGGATGACATGGGTATGAAGGCACAATTTGCACATAACAGCAGCTAATGAAGACACATCACTCTGAAAGAGTGTCAGCACACACCGCCACAGCAGCAGCGCAGACTTAGACACTCTGCCCAATGGGTGCCCGGAGATAAGAAACAAACCCATATGAACAAGCCAATGGCCTTTGAAAGACCTGCAAACTGTGTGTGCCCAGGAAGCTGGGCTGAGGTGACAGAGGGTGACACACAGAGGGAGGGAGGAGGGTGACAGAGGGAGGGAGAAAGGGACACAGAGGGAGACGGACAGAGGGAGGAGGGTGACAGAGGGAGGGAGAAAGGGAGACAGAGGGAGACCAAATCACCCTTGGGTGGTGAGGCCATGTCCGCTCGTCAGCAGGTGGACTGTGTGCATGTAGACAAGGTTTGGCAGTGCCTGAACCCCCCTCTTTCCATTGATAAACACTGGGCGATGTGTCAATCTGTGCACGAGTACATCCGTGCTGCAGGCACAAACCTAACCATACACCCAGTAAACCTACCCACTGTGTTTGTTAGAACCCTGTCATAAATGCTGAAGTTACCTACCTGCATTCTCCAATAGCATGGAAAAAACACCATTTGCCCACGTACAGTGCAACACGTAAGGCGGCTCTGCATGGCTTGCTACGCCCGCTCACTACACTGCTGACTGCGTTCCAAAAAGAAGCATCAACTAAGATTGTGTCACACATAGGTAAAGTGTCGAAAGCTGTGGCCAAGGGACATACCCATGCACAAGTTCACTGCGAGAGGAATGCAAGCCATATCCAACCACCCAGAGGCACTGTGCCAACTCAAAAATGAATGAAACATGGATGTCGCATGTAACACAATTAACATTGTCTCTCTCACACACAGGTCAACGTCGTCGATCTCCCCCAACACTGGGGGGGAAGACTCACAGGACCAGGCTCTGTGTGAAGAGGACCCCACCGGCAGCGACGACTCTCACCACTCCGTGGATGACCCAGACCAACCTGGCCCCTCTGGTGTCCAACCACCTGCAGCACCTGCATCAGGTACAACTGTGCCAACCACCACCCCCATTCCTGCCACATCCCAGGAGACACCCAGGAGCCCTGCCCGCACACAACAACACAGCCAGTCTGTCCAGGAGGGACAAGGTTCTCCGGGCACCCAGGAGGAGGCAGGCGACACCGCAAATACCATCCCTCAGGGGTCCCAGAGACCCGATGTGCCCACAATGGCAGGCCAGGTGCAAGTGGGCAGGGGTGGTGGGAGTGGAGGACGGCGGAGGCGCTAACCTGACCAGTTGGCTTAGGAATCGGTAATGTCACACGTCAGCAACATCCTCTACACATACCGGCGTGACACCAGGGGCCTCAGCCAGATGGTGGAGACCCTCAATGAGATCAAGAACATGCAGGCCGAGCATTATGCCAGTCAACAGCGACACCAAGGACGGATGGAGGCAAGACAGGCTGAGCTCGTGGCGGTGCAAACGGAAATGACCCGTGTACTCCGTCGGATTGCCAACAACATGGGCAACCCTCCCTGTGCCACCAGGCGAAGAACATCACCACCCACAGGGAGGGATCAGGAGGAGGAGGATTCATCCGACGGAGCATCCCAAGCATCGTCACGGCCTGCTTCTGAGGGTCCCCGCAGGAATGTGGGTCGTCCACGCAAAAGACCGTGAGAGTCAGCAGAACATCACCATCTCCCAGGTCACCTGGCCTGGCACCTGGGCCTCTGGCCCAACAGCAGCACATCAGCAAATGACATTCTCTGCCACATGGACTTGCTGGTCACTGTCTGACCAATGTTGACAAAGACTGTGGCAAAGACTCTGATGACTTCCAATGGCAAGGATCCCAACTCCCCCAGTGAACTTTGGATTCTACACTCCCGCCAAGCACCCCTTGTCATCCCCCCAAACACGTACCCCATCACAAATAAATATCTTCACAATCACGAGATGATGCCGTCATTTTGCATTATTCCACTACATGTGTGTGTTGTAAAGTCAAACCATGCCTGAAGTCTGAAGTAATTCCAACCATCCATACCCTGGGGCCTGAGTCTGGCACAGGGTCACAATATATCATCCAATACAGACATGGAGCACCATTCTCACCCATGATAGGCCCAACCAGCTGAGAGGGTGCCCGCACAACTGTGCCCACAGACCTATTTAGAAGAGCAACAGTCATGCGCAGAGGTCAGGGATCGTGTGGATTGTCCTGGGGTGCTACTCCCAGGTATGTGTAGACAGGTGGCAGAACCATGGCCTGCATGCTTGAGTCAGGTGGATGTGGAGAATGGTGGGCCGGACAAGGTTGGATGCATGGAGATGGCACAATGGGGTCTTGGATCACAGTGCCACAAGGTTGTGTTGGGGTTGTGGGCTGCATCCTGAGTGTGTGAGTGGATTGAGAAGGTCATCCTGCAGCTGGCAGTGATCCATTCCCCCCATCTCTGTTGGACATTGATATGGCCTGCTTGCCGGATGTAGAAGCAGAGCTGTGCAGATGCACCCTGGATGTGGACAAGTATCATGGGAGTTGTAATGCACATGTCCGTAGAGTGCAGGGTAGGAGTAGACACGGATGTCGTAGTTGACCTGGGGGATGGTCTCTCTTGCCTTGAGGTGGATGCAACTGGGGATCTTGTGCACAATGCAGAGTGTGCTGCAGCATGAGGCACAGATGCTGTTGATCAGCATAGCACATGTCAGCAAGCAATCCATGATGAACACCAGCTCCTTTCCGTTGACACTGGGTGCCCTTGCTGCAGGGCCTGCAGCAGCATGCGCCATGTCAACTAAACAATGCCCCAAGTTGCACACAAAGACAAGGATCTCAGGAAGGAACTATGCAAAAGGTGTATGTCAAGGAAGGAATGTCTAGTTCAACATGCCACACACACACACAATGGATGCACATGCAGCACAGTGTCCGTCGTGGAGACTGACATGCCACAATACCTATACAGCCATGGACATCATGCAAAAAACAGATTCTAATCCCTGACAAACAGCTTGCATCTTGCTACTCTATACATAGACTCATATGCACCATCTCTGATAACTATGCCAGACATGCCGCATGCACAGTGGCAACAGACCACCATTGACAGAGATGAGGCACCTTGGAGGCAGAGGGACACCTTTATTAGTCATGTGTTTTCGGAATGCTAAAGGAACTCTGTCAACACATACACAGGTCATGTGGATGAACATGTGGGACCGACACTGGCACCCCCCTTTGCACCACATATGCAGGAAATCCATAGAACTGGCACACAAGTGACGGGTCACAGCTAAACACCTCCTGCTGCTCACGGAGAGGCTGCCATACACCATTGAGCCTCCAATGGGGAAATCACACACCATGTCAACCCGGTGCAACCCGTATGTTTCCGAGGGCAGTGTTACACACATTGATGGCTTCATCACAATCCACAATACCATAACAGATGACTGTCACCAAGTCTGACCATCAATTCCGGTGAATTCAGCTCCATATCATGTGCCCCATGGTGATTCTACATGTATGCTAAGTATCCAAAATAAACAGGAGCAGTGCACACACAATCAAAACAAATACCACACCCAAAATGCCGTGCTGCATCCCTTACCCTAAGGAGATTTTCAAACTTGTCCGTGCATGTAACGCTGATTCAGCACATGTTGCTGTGTTCATGAGGAATAGCAGGAGCACAACAATGCCACCAGCAGACAGCATGCGCAAGTACCTGTGGATGAGAGACACACCAGAAGTCAGCCATAAGGAGCACATCCGCATGCATGTGCATGTACTCGACACGTATAAGGTTGTCAACATGCTAGGTGACAATGATGACTCTGGAAAAACATTCGGCTATTGCACCATCAATCGAGTGACACATCCAAACACACCTCTGACTCACCTAACAGACATGCAGATGGACACACACATTGCAACACATGCGACACACGGCCCAATGCGTGCACACTCAGACACTGGAACTCACCACTAAGCAAAGAAGTTGCGTATGAGCCGACTCCGGATGTCCTCTCCCGCCTCCTCCTCCTCCACATCACTTGCCTCGTGACCAAGCCCTTCATCCTCCACGGGAGGATGGTCCTGCTCATCCGGATCCAGGATGAGTGGCACAGCTTTCTCCACTGCCATGTTGTGCAGCATGCAGCACACGAGGAAGATCTTGCATACCTTCACCGGTGCATATGGGAGTGCGCCACCAGTCTTGTGGAGGCAACGGAATCGGCTCTTCAGGAGGCCAAACGTCCTCTCAATCACTCGCCTGGTCCGCCCATGGGCGTTGTTGTAGCGGTGCTGGGCAGCCGTGCGGGGTTGCGGAGAGGCGTGATCAGCCATGGCATGTTGGGATAGCCAGCGTCCCCTACATGGAAACATCATGGACAAAAGTGGGTCAGGAGAAGCAGTAAGACAGGAAGATGATGCTAAATACAGGACTGACAGAGTATACCCACCAACAAGACATGCCCGTTCGTTGCGCAACTGCAGCATCATTTCAGGCACCCTGCTACGCCTCATGATGTAGGCATCGTGTGCTGATCCTGGAAAACGAGCACAGACATGTGTAATCACCATGTTGGCAAGACACACCACAAGGGCATTAATGGAGTGGTAATGCTTGCGGTTCCTATACGCTACCTCCTGTGCCTGTGGTGGTACCAAAGCCACATGTGTTCCATCTATGGACCCAATGACATGGGGCATTCCTCCCAGGGCATAGAACTCACGCTTGACACCTGTCAACTGTTCAGGAGTTGGGAATTTAATGAACTCATCCAGGTGATCCAACATGGCCTCTAAAAAATCATGCAGCAAACGGCTGAACTGAGCGTAATACTCTATTGAATTACGAAAGCAACCATCCTAGGGCCCTCAGAGATTCATTACCCTACTCCCAGTTTCTGAGAATAAGAAGAAATTGTTCTTGCAAGACCGATTATTTTAGAGAAGCCAACTATCTCTCCTCAAAATTAAAAGCAAGAGGATACCCAAAGGGAATCATCAAAAATGCTTCTAAACGTGCTTGGTACTGCCCGAGGGAAATTCTGCTTACACCGAAACCAAAAAAACAAACTGACCGACTAGCCTGTGTAACCACTTTTTCGCCAGTCTCTAACAAATTAAGAAAAATTATACTACTTCACTGGCCCATTCTCAATGCAGGAACACTGACATTAGATAAACCACTCTTTGCCTTCAAAAAAAGCAAGAATCTAAAGGATCATCTAATCCGTGCAGCTCTACCCTCCTCTGTCAACACTTCTACTCTCGAGGGTGCATGGGGCCTCCCGCCCATTCTAGGGCATTTCAAATGTAAAAATTGTAATGTTTGTGCATTTTCTATGGAAGGTAAAAGTTTCACCTTTAACAATATCGCAGCAATCAACACTTCCTTCTCTAACTGCAACACTGCAAATGTGATTTACCTCATCATGTGTCCATGCCAAAAGATCTACATAGGCCAAACGACGCAGAAAATAAAAACCAGAATATGCCAGCACAGAAGCAGAATCAGGTGCAAGACTCCGAATGCGCCACTTGTTGATCACTTCGGAGAGGCTAATCACAATGAGGATGAAATCCGTTGGACAGTGCTGAAAGTGCTCAAACTAACACTACGTGGAGGTAACATGGCCCAGCTACTAAACAAAGAGGAACTAAAAGCAATTATTACATATGACTCAATTCGAAAAGGCCTAAACAGGTCTGAAGATTGGAAAACACTCCTCTAAACATGTTACCCAAAAGACTGTTCCATGAATAACAGAATTTATGTTACCTATAAGTCTAGTTGATAATTCATATGCAAATGAATTGTATTAATTTGAATGTAATGCATTCTCTTCTGCATTTTAATCTGTTGTCACGACCTGCTTCACTCACAAAGCACCGGAATTTAAATCACTTTATTGTTCCACTCACGACTCTCTCCCAACTTAAAATGGCCCCCGGCATTTATTGATCGACTCACGACTCTCTCCCATTCCAAAATGGCCCCCGTCATTCGTCAGTACCTCGTTCATTTCAACTGCTCTAAATAGCTTAAATCAATCCCCTCCCACCTCAGACTAGTCAGCATCGCCGACTGTCTTCGACTCCCCATTGCGGAAGCAAGACAAGAACAAGGTAAGCGCGAGCGCACCACGCATTGCTTTCCTCCTCCTTTCATCGGCAATTGACTAACGGAATTCCATTCCGCCTAAACAGCACGCGGACAGCCATTGCAGCTGCCGACTGGAGGAAGTCGCATCAACGCAGTCCTCCGTTTTTCATTAATTGTGCCGCTTCAATTGTCTTGATCATGGTAAGCCAATTTCCAACAAGGAAGCGCCTCGATTAGAATAAGCACTGCCTGACTAGTCAGCATTGTCCCCACGGTAATCTACTGTCTCTTCTCTCCCGCCCCCAGCGGTCTAATTCCAATGCACTTCATATTTAGCTGAATTTCGGCTTCCAGACCTTGACACGCCGCCTGATTCCAAAGCGTGTTTTCTCCCCATGTGACACCGGTAAGCAGACTGTCTTATCAGATATAGAGACATTTTAGTGCCCTATTAGCTCTCCCTTGCTTGTTTGGACAGTTTTAACCCTATGAAAACACCTTTTCCTTGTTATTTCCCGCCATCAGCGGCAATTTCACCCAGACAGCACAACCAGCTGTCACCCAAGACTCAGACGCGTTCCCCTGACTCCAATAGCGGGCAATCTAATTGTAACGGTAAGCAGGCTCATTGTGCTAACCCCTTGAGGGCACTCCACCCTTTTCCTCTATAACCATTGTGTGTTTTTAGATACCGCAACTCTACTGCCCAGACCAAGCCGCATCAACCTGGAGCAGGAAGGAAATACTTCCCTGAGATCCGTTTCACCAGCCCCCCAAATTCCTTCCCCTCCCCTCTCCCACCGAGGTAACTACCCCTCCAGCTCATCCTGGTTTTATGCACGGTCACCCTTGCCCGTTACACGGTCCTCTTGCATGAGAAGCGAGGCACACCAACCATCGGTTTTTCGCATGCATCATCAAATCACAAGTTATACTCGGCACTTGTCACCTTATCATACATCGATTCCTGATACGAATTTGTCGCGGAACAGTATATTCGCATGCATCATCAACTCACAAGCAATACTCTTCACGTGTCAACTTGTTGAATATCGATTCTTAATACGAATGTGTCGCCGAAAAGTTTCTTCTTCACCTAAGCATTCCCATCACCATTACCGCATGCGGCTCCACTCCTGAGCACAAAAATGACAGTTTACCTGTTGTCTTTCTGAGTACGCAAATGCTGACTTTTTGTAATTTTTCCTTTTGTATTTTTTCCTTTTTTCCCCATGACACATTATTCATAGGCGTTTTAATTCTACCAGGCATTACTCTGTTGACATATCCTTCAGTCCTGATGATGATCCCTGTATAATAGGAGCTTGGGATCGAAACGTTACGTCGACTTGTTTGAATAGTTCCACATTATGGCAATTGTTTAAATGTACTGTGGATACTATTGGGTAGAGCTTATCTGAAAGTCACTCATTGTATTGCAAGCCCCCATTGACGCTCCAAGATGTGTTTGCCTGTTATCAATTTTTAATTGCCTCTAACTTCTTGGCCTTTCTCCTTCTTCTCTCTTTTGGAAACTCGGTACAGGACTGTGCCCTTGTTTCATCAGCCCTTCCAGATTTTGCTTATATTTTCTCAAATAATCAAGATTAAATGCTCCTCTGTCCGGCTGGACACAGGAGGAAATCACATAGGTCTCATTGAAGTCTATGTTGAATTTTTACTTCCTAAACTCCAAATAAGCTAGGGACTATTGTTAACAAAATAAGCTTGTACCCGTGGTCCTTAGTTACTTTTATCGGGTTCCCTTGTTACTTATACCAACCCACCAACGTGAGCAATGGTATGTTGAAAGGTACCCGTGGCAAAGAAATGTAGGGCTGCCATCACCTTCATCTTGGGTGTCAGTGCAGTAGGATACCTGTGTAGCGGTAGGAGGTGTGTTGCCAGCCGTGTCGTCAAGTCCTCAATCAAATGTTGTAGGAAGCGGTAGCGGCGTATACAGTCATGTTCCCTCAGGTCAGCCAAGTCCGGAATTGGTCGAGGGAGAGGCGGAGCCCTGCAGTGAATTTGAAGGGACAACGAAGAGTGGGTACAGTACACCACCAATGTCAATGTACTGAGCACATGTTCAACAGGCAATACACATATGTGACATACAGAGTCAGGTCTGTGCAATATGCCCTGGACACGTATGCCAGGCAGGTGACACTCCTACCAAGAGCCAGCTACAAACATCAATTCTCAACCTCAATATGCCATGCCATGAAACTAGCTGTGGGCCAGTGTAAGTGGACAGGAAGACGCATTACAGGAGTTACAGACATCCACATATGTGCAGAAGCAGGATGTTCATTGTACAGACAGGTTGCCGAACACTAGATGCACAGGTCACATGTCATTTAAAAAGGACTGGCCACACCCATTTCCATGAAGGAGTACATGTCAAGACTGATCACACATACTTTGAGATGATGCAGATACGTCCTATGAAACTCCGTGTCCATGCATACATACACACCTTACGTCAGATTACACATGTGTGCTGCTGTGCGTAACAGTGTGCCATGCCCATCTACACACAGACACATGTTGTTTGCAGCAACTGCAGATGCATTTGACCAAACACCTACAGCAAACCTATGGGAACACATGACACACACATGACATAGTTACAGCGTGCAACGCGGGCATACACATCTCAGGGGTAATATTCCGTCTACCTGGCATCAGGGGACAGTTGCGGGTGTCGGTGACTGTGCCATGCCAGTGACACATGCCTCAACGAGTCTGTACCACATGCACACATGTCAAAGGAGTGAAGGGGATGTGTGGCACATAGTGCACCATCACACATGACATGTGTACACAGCTCATCATACTTTAATTAGCTTCACACCTCAGGAGTAATGTGCCACATCACAGCCTGACACACCTGTGCCCGACACATGTAGTACTGCACAGACAATGCCTTGATGTCCAGCCTTGGCCAAGTATGACAGCTCTATTCCTGTCTGTGTGCCGCCTGTCACCACTGGTGTGAAACGCACCGTACATACGCTCTGAGGGCGTGTGTAGGGTCCCTATCACTATGGGAGAGCTGGCGTATGCGTACGCCATAGTAATACGACCCGTACATACGCGTGTACGGGTCATATTACTATGGCGTACGCATACGTGAGCACTCCCATGGTGATAGGGACCCTACACACGCGTGTACGGTCCGTATTACTATGGGAGTGCTGGCGTATGCGTACGCCATAGTGATACGGACCGTACACGCGTGTGTAGGGTCCCTATCACTATGGGAGAGCTGGCGTATGCGTACACCATAGTAATACGACCCGTACATACACGTGTACGGGTCGTATTACTATGGCGTACGCATACGCCAGCACTCCCATGGTGATAGGGACCCTACACACGCGTGTACGGTCTGTATTACTATGGGAGTGCTGGCGTATGCGTACGCCATAGTGATACGAACCGTACACGCGTGTGTAGGGTCCCTATCACTATGGGAGAGCTGGCGTATGCGTACGCCATAGTAATACGACCCGTACATACGCATGTATGGGTCGTATCACTATGGTGTACGCATACGCCAGCACACCCATAGGGATGGGGACCCTACACACGCTTGTACGGTCCGTATTACTGCATTTGGGGTGCCCTAGGGCCGTGGAACGCACCGTACCTGTGTGAAAATGTTGAAATAACATAGGGGACACATGAGGGACAAGTATAATGGCCTAAATGCATGCTGGTTTTCATGGAGACCGAGTTTACAGTTTGAATTTTTGCATCAGGTGGCCAGCAGAAGTCGGTTTGAAACAAATACTTTGGTGCCGATTCCGATCCGGCAAAAATATTCCCGTACGAATCGTATCTGGATTTTTTTCCGGACGAATCGTACAAGTCCTGTACAAACTGGCAAGTACGATTCGTACGTGAAAAAGACCATACGAATCGCATTGGGAAAATTCCCCGATACGTCCTCGGGTCGGGAAAAGTGTCCGACACGTCCCCGGACAGCTTTACGTACGAATCGGACAACTGAAGTCCGAGCGCGCAAGTACGAACCGTCCCGTCCATCCGAAAATACAACCGTATGGTAAAAACACCGTACGGAGTAACTGTACGAGTCGTATGTACGAGTCGTACCCCCACCCGTGTATGTACACCTGTGTATGTATGAGTCGTACCCCCACCCATGTATGTACACCCATGTATGTACGAGTCGTACCCCCACTCGTGTATGCACACCTGTGTATGTACGAGTCGTACCCCCACCCGTGTATGTACACCCGTGTATGTACGAGTCGTACCCCCACCCGTGTATGTACACCCGTGTATGTACGAGTTTTACCCCCACCCGTGTATGTACACCCGTGTATGTACGAGTCGTACCCCCACCCGTGTATGTACGAGTCGTAGCCCCACCCGTGTATGTACGCCTGTGTATGTATGAGTCGTACCCCCACCCATGTATGTACACCTGTGTATGTATGAGTCGTACCCCCACCCGTGTATGTACACCTGTGTATGTACGAGTCGTACCCCCACCCGTGTATGTACACCCGTGTATGTATGAGTCGTACCCCCACCCGTGTATGTACACCTGTGTATGTACGAGTCGTACCCCCACCCATGTATGTACGAGTCGTACCCCCACCCGTATATGTACACCCGTGTATGTACGAGTCGTACCCCCACCCGTGTATGTACACCTGTGTATGTACGAGTCGTACCCCCACCCGTGTATGTACACCTGTGTATGTACGAGTCGTACCCCCACCCGTGTATGTACACCCATGTATGTACGAGTCGTACCCCCACCCGTGTATGTACACCTGTGTATGTATGAGTCGTACCCCCACCCGTGTATGTACACCCGTGTACGTACGAGTCGTACCCCCACCGTGTATGTACACCTGTGTATGTACGAGTCGTACCCCCACCCGTTTATGTACGAGTCGTACCCCCACCCGTGTATGTACGGTGCGTACCCCCAGCGCATAGCACTGGGGGTACGCACCGTACATACACGGGTGGGGGTACGACTCGTACATACACAGGTGTACATACACGGATGGGGGTACGACTCGTACATACATGGGTGTACATACACGGGTGGGGGTACGACTCGTACATACACGGGTGGGGGTACGACTCGTACATACACGGGTGGGGGTACGACTCGTACATACACAGGTGTACATACACGGGTGGGGGTACGACTCGTACATACACGGGTGTACATACACGGGTGGGGGTACGACTTGTACATACACGTGTGGGGGTATGACTCGTACATACATGGGTGGGGGTACGACTCGTACATACACGGGTGTACATACACGGGTGGGGGTACGACTCATACATACACGGGTTGGGGTACGACTCGTACATACACGGGTGTACATACACGGGTGGGGGTATGACTCATACATACACGGGTGTACATACACGGGTGGGGGTACGACTCGTACATACACGGGTGTACATACACGGGTGGGGGTACGACTCGTACATACATGGGTGGGGGTATGACTCGTACATACACGGGTATACATACACGGGTGGCGGTACGACTCGTACATACACGGGTAGGGGTACGACTCGTACATACACGGGTGTACATACACGGGTGGGGGTACGACTCGTACATAGGGGGGGCTGGGGGGGGTGTTCGGCGAGTACCGGGTACCCTTTTCCTCACGCTGTGCGGCGTACTTAGCTTTTCCAGCACTTTTTGGGTGCTGTAAAAATATTGCCTTCCGGAGTGCTGTCGGTACGAATCGTACTTGCTGGTACGTAAACAGCTGTCTCACTCGCGTATGCACTGTCCCGGATCACATTCGTCTGTATTTTTCTGTCGGTCGGTGTTTTTTCCGATTCGTACGGAAATGGTGTTTCCGTTCGATTCGTACTTGCATGTTTGTACGGTCTTTTTCCCGGGTACGAGTCGGACGGAGAAAACGCTCCGTCCGACGATTCGTACCGGGTTTCTCCAGGATCGGAATCGGCCCCTTTGTTGCAAAGTGGTTGTTGACTTGACATCATGCTCAATTTTTAAACCATGCAAAGCCCCTCACTGGGGTAGGTTTAAAGGGATTGGAGGAAACGTAGGATGCTAATGTGACTGACCAATCTCTCTCTACTCCTGTAAATGTAACAGGCCAGCAAGGCAGATATAAGGCAGCCAGGTCTCATGAGAGAGCACTTGCCTGCACATCCTTTCATTCCACAACACTGCTGCTGCTCATGATTCCTCTGGCACCATGTCCAGGTCTGTGAAGAGGGCCCAGCCATTCACACAGGAGGAGAACCTTGCCCTGCTGGATGTGATCCTCCCACAGTACACCATGCTGTATGGTTGACCAGGGGAGCGAGTGAGGGCTGACTCCACTAGCTTAGACTGTGCCCCTTTATTGTGACTGTGACTTCTGGCATTGTGTCCCTGTGTGACAGACATGCAATGTTGTTTGGAGTGGGTCCCAGGGTGGGGAAGGCCTCATGTCTCCCATGCAGCGCATGCTGTAGTTCCTGTGTGCACTCCTCACTTGCATAGTGCTTACTGTGAAAAACAATGCATGGTGCATGCCACATTCTGCCTGGCTACTCCTCCTGGGAATGTTGTTGCTACAGTCCTGATGTGATTCTGTGTTCCCCCCAGTGTGACAGGTGACAGTACCCATAGATGTGTGTTTGTTTAGTGTACCTGTGCTGTGAGTGTCCAAATGATGTGTTCGTCCCCGGGACATTGCTGTGTGTGTGTAAGTCCCCTGTCATGTGGGTGAGTGCATATGGGGAGTGTTGCACACCAGCTGCATGAGGGATGGATATACCCTGGCCATGTGATGTGTGCAGGGAGCAGTGCTGTGTGACTGCCGTGCTGAGCCAGCCCCACACCTGTGACACCCCCCAGTCTAGTGGCACATGGGCAGAGTGAGGTTTGTACCCGCAGTTGGCAATGGCAGGTGATTGTCCTGTACCTGTGTGTGTCTGTGTACTCTGCTGAGGTTGCGTCAGTGGGCTGGTGCATGTGACTGCTTTGAGGTGCTGTACATAATCCTGGTGTAGCTTGTGATGCACAGTTTGATCCAGGATCCTTAATTGTGTGGCACCCCTCATGCCACCTGTGTACTTTCACTGCCACGTAGTGCATTTTGCCTTGCACAGAGGATAATGTCCCTATGACAAAGGTGCAATGAGTTTTCTGCATACCATGGCCTGTTCAAACCAGACAAATTATTAATATGTGTGTCTCTGTGTCATTGCTCAGGTGTATTAAAGTATTCTCACTTTTGCATCCTCACAGGTAGGCGTCCATGCCAAGGGGGAGATATGGAGGCGAGCCGTCAGTGCCGTGCGGAAGACGGAGGGTCGGAAGCGGCGCCTAGCCCAGGTGAGGAAACGCTGGCAGGATATCCGGTGCTAGACGAGGAGGATTGCACGGGTCCTGCTGGGGGACTCACCTGAGAGCAACAACAACCGTGGGCGCCGGCGTCTGACCCACATCCATAAGCGTGTGCTGGCGGTGGTCTTCCCCGACTTGGATAGGCGCTTACAGGAGAAGCAGCAGCAGGAAGGGGGTAGGTACATGTGTGTTTGTTGTGTGTCCCCAGCTTTTGGAAGTGCGCAGTTGCATGGATACACTGCCAGGGTTTAAATGTGCAGTGCATAACCAGTTCCCCAAATTAAACACCTGCTGTTCTTCCTCCCTTCCCCTCCTTGCCATGTGTTCCTGGGTCTGTGGGTAGTCACTCTTGCACAAGGTAATCTAGGCTGGCAGTTAATCCAAGTGCCCAATGCTTGCTGCATCATGTGTGGGGGTTATGTGTAAGCGGTTTGGGAACCTTGCCTGTGCCCTGGCCAGGTCAGTCATTGTGGGGTCCATGTCAGTTGGCACTGATGCTGAGTCCCGACATAGGAGTGTGTCTTAGAAGTGTACTGCCTTACAGCATGCATGTCCAATGTTGTGCCCTCTGACATGATGTGCATGAGTGGGAGTAATGCATAGTGCTGGGACAGTTGCTTCAGTTGCAGTCATATTCATCCAGGACCATGGAGGTGTGTGGCCACTACCGTGCCCTGGGGCACCTTTTCCTAGGTATCATGTGTGTCATCCAACAATGTGGACATTCTCAGTGTCTTCGGCATAGGTTGGGCTCTGTGGCATTGTACCCTGGCCTCATCTGTATTTGCGTAAACTGTGCTACATGTGTCCACGTTACAGTGTGACCCAATTTTGCTTGTGCATACTCACGGTGGGCAGTGCCTGTGTGTCTTGGTACGACAATCTGATGATGGTTGATTGTCAATGATGTATCTGGACAGGCGCAACCGTGGTGGTTTGTGTACAATCAGGATTTAGTGCAGCCCATGTGTTTTCATCCCAGAGTAAGAGGTGTCAGTACTTCCTCTGTCTCAATCACATTGTCTCAGGTAGGGGGTGGTTTGTGCGGGCAAGGACTACATGTCCAAATCTGAAGTCTCCCTGCTAGGTATGGCCTGTTTGTGATGTTTGTCTGGACATACACTCAAGGTGCAGTGACCCAGTCATGTTGGGCATGTTTCAATGCGTTAGCTTTGCAGCATGTGCAAAAAGTCAATAGACATGGTTCCTGCTCATCCCTTTTTTGGCAACGCTGTGTGGTACAGATACAGTGCACGATTGTCCCCAGAGCCTGGCTCCTCTGTCCGATTTGATATGAAGTAATTTGCTGTTGTGTCAAGAACTCCATTGTTTCTCAGTGGCATGGTGGGTCAACCAGCTGTGTGTTGCAGGGCCTACATATGTACCTTGTATTGTAGATGTTACTCATGTTGCTTTTCAGGCTATGCACTGTGACCTATGTAGATCTGACTCATGTGACATATGTATACAGGTGTCTGATTATTTCCTGTCTCTTCACCTTGCCCACAGCATCGTCGGGGGACTCCGAGGGAGACACTGGCACGGAGCGTGAGGAGGGACCAAGCACCAGTGGCAGTAGTGCTAACTTGTCTGGCACATCGAGTGGCACGGAGGCCGAGGGGAGTGAGGCGGAGGACCTGTCCAGTTACACCTCCGACTATGACGCAGACGGGTCCGAGGCTGAGCTCCCAGAGGGGGCGGAGGCTGCTCCCACAGCTGAAAGCAGCACACAATCTCTACCCGCCCCCTCCGTTCCCATCACCGGCCTCCCACTTGCTATGGTCCCTTCCCGCCGTGCTAGGTCACCACGTGTCTCCTTCTTGCCAGGCACCGCGCCCCCTGCCCCTGTCTCCACTGCTGCCTCAAATGCCGAGTCTGTGGACATCCTGCGCCAGTTGCAAGTTGGTCAGACTGCGATGCTGAATGTCCTCCATGGCCACACCCCAGGGATCACCCAGATGGAGGCATACCTGGAGGGCATCTCAGCTGCGCAGTCTGACCAACGCCAGTTGCTGAGGTCCATAGACTCGACACTGACTGCAGCAGTGGGTCTCCTGCAGCGCTACGTCCCCCCCACTACCCCTGCACCATCCACACTTCCCACTCCCATGCCTGTCCCAAGCACACCCAGACTTACCCATGCACGCACCCCACCAGACATAGGCACCACACCACCAGGGAAGCCCAAGCGCACACCTCCTGTCACGCACACACAGGGTGAAGTAGGCACACCCACTGGGTCGGGGGGAAAACGTAAGACACGCAGCCACAGTGGGAGTCCACATTCTTCACAACCCCCTGCCTCCAAATCCACTCCCATCAGCTCTCCTGGCCAAGATTCCAACAAGGAATCCTTCATGGCCGCTCTGTCCCTGAGCCCCAAGGTGACACCACCCCGCAAGCGGTCAAAGGAGTCCCCGGTGAGGGTAGTTGAGTCCCCCCCCTGTCCACACCTTCCCCCAGTAGCGCTGCGACCCATCCCTCCGACCACCCCCCTCCTTGGGGCCTGTGGTTCCTTCAGGTGCAGGGGAGACGCTGGAGGACCTTGCAACCGTGTGCAGCGCCCTTCTCACCTCCACCTTTGGCGCTGCCCCACCCCCTGTGGTGGAGTCCTCCGTCCCTTCACCCACAACACCTACCCTTGCCCCACCTGTCCCTGCGGTGCCTGGTCCTTCCCCCCCCACATGATGCACCCCCTTCTGTGGATGAAATGGACATTTGAACTGTGCAGGCAAGCTAGGGGACACACGTCCCGATGTGTACCCCCCCAGGACTTTGCTGATGGCCTGGCCCATGGGCCTTGTAAATAATGGACATTTGAAAACATTGACAATTCGAATGCTGATTAAAGCTTTTTGTTTTTCTTTTGCACACTTATGCTTTCCTGGACTTGCTGTTGGTGGTGCTGCTCCATGATTTGGGGTGGGGATCATGTGTTAGGTGTCTGGGAAATGTAGTAGTGTGCTGCTCATGGGGTGGACCCTGGTATCTATCTGCCATCACAAGGTATTTGCAAAATAACTTTGTTCATTTTCAGCTCTTACTGCATGGTGACATTGTCCCAAGGTGTTTTCCTTCCTCTGTGGACCCTGACATCTTCCCTGCAGGGTGTTGCCTAAATGTTGTACTGAGCTGTGTCTACATATCCTTGGTGTGTGACGGATCCATTCAACTTTGCCCATGCATGCTGGGCAATGTCTCCACATGCATCCTTCGTGGCATCCTGGGTGGTCACTGTACTTGACTTTCGAGTATGTTGACGTGACTTCATGTGGACATGTTCCCTTTTACACACTATGCATGTGTGTACTCCCAGCCTCGCACACATGTGTACCGTGTTCTGCAGGGTCTTTGTGCACCTGACTGACAATTGTGGGCATTGTATCTGTTGGTACTGCACACCTTTATTTCCATGGGCACTGCTGTGAGGACTCTGCACCCACCTCTCCTATGTCTGGGCACTGCTGGGAGGACTCTGCACACACCCCTCCTGTGTCTGGGCACTGCTGGGAGTGATAGGCACCCACCCCTCCTGTGTCTGGGCACTGCTGGGAGGACTCTGCACCCACCCCTCCTGTGTCTGGGCACTGCTGGGAGGACTCTGCACCCACCCCTCCTGTGTCTGGGCGCTGCTGGGAGTGATAGGCACCCACTCCTCCTATGTCTGGGCACTGCTGGGAGGACTCTGCACCCACCCCTCCTGTGTCTGGGCACTGCTGGGAGTGATAGGCACCCACCCCTCCTGTGTCTGGGCACTGCTGGGAGGACTCTGCACCCACCCCTCCAATGTCTGGGCACTGCTGGGAGGACTCTGCACCCACCCCTCCTGTGTCTGGGCACTGCTGGGAGGACTCTGCACACACCCCTCCTGTGTCTGGGCACTGCTGGGAGTGATAGGCACCCACCCCTCCTGTGTCTGGGCACTGCTGGGAGGACTCTGCACCCACCCCTCCTATGTCTGGCCATGTACGCTGGGGACATACACCGGTGGTGGTACGCTCCGTACATGCACTGGTGGGGGTGTGTGCCTTACATACACTGGTGGGGTGTGGGTACGCTCCATTCATACGCGGGTGGGGGTACGCGCCGTACATACACTGGTGGGGTGTGGGTACGCTCCATTCATACGCAGGTGGGGGTACGCGCCGTACATACACTGGTGGGGTGTGGGTACGCTCCATTCATACGCGGGTGGGGGTACGCGCCGTACATACACTGGTGGGGTGTGGGTACGCTCCATTCATACGCGGGTGGGGGTACGCGCCGTACATACACTGGTGGGGTGTGGGTACGCGCCGTACATACGCGGGTGGGGGTACGCGCCGTACATACGGGGGTGGGGGTATGCGCCGTCCATACACGGGTGAGGGTGTTGGTACGCACCGTACATACACAGGTGGGGTGTGGGTCCGCTCCATTCATACGCGGGTGGGGGTACGCGCCGTACATACACTGGTGGGGTGTGGGTACGTGCCATACATACGCAGGTGGGGGTACGCGCCATACATACGGGGGTGGGGGTACGCGCCATACATGCACTGGTGGGGTGTTGGTACGCGCCGTACATCCACGGGTGGGGTGTTGGTATGCACCGTACATACACGGGTGGGGGTACGCACCGTACCCAGGCCTTTAGAACGTAGGTACGGGCCGTACCGCCATTGTTGGGGTGACGTAGGGGTGGGCGTGGTACGACTCGTACCCACGCTCTTAACTGCTGGACACTAAAATTAATTAATTTACTATTCCCACTCCAACCTATATTTAATTAGGGTAGGTGCTGGACACTGAACTTAATTAATTTACTATTCTCACTCCACTCTATATTTAATTGGTGTAGGTGCTGGACACTAAACTTAATTAATATACTATTCTCACTCCAATCTATATTTAATTAGGGTAGGTGCTGGACACTAAACTTAATTAATTTACTATTCCCACTCCAGTCTATATTTAATTAAGATAAGTGCTGGACACTGAACTTAATTAATTTACTATTCTCACTCCAATCTATATTTAATTATGGTAGGTGCTGGACACTGAACTTAATAAATTTACTATTCCCACTCCAAAATATATTTAATTAGGTTAGGTGCTGGACACTGAACTTAATTAATGTACTATTCCCACTCCAGTCTATATTTAATTAAGATAAGTGCTGGACACTGAACTTAATTAATTTACTATTCCCACTCCAGTCTATATTTAATTTAGATAAGTGCTGGACACTGAACTTAATTAATTTACTATTCTCACTCCAATCTATATTTAATTAGGGTAGGTGCTGGACACTGAACTTAAGTAATTTACTATTCCCACTACAGTCTATATTTAATTAAGATAAGTGCTGGACACTGAACTTAATTAATTTACTATTCTCACTCCAATCTATATTTAATTAGGGTAGATGCTGGACACTGAACTTAATTAATTTACTATTCCCACTCCAAAATATATTTAATTAGGGTAGGTGCTGGACACTGAACTTAATTAATTTACTATTCCCACTTCAGTCTATATTTAATTAACTTAAGTGCTAAACACTGAACTTAATTAATTTACTATTCTCACTCCAATCTATATTTAATTAGGGTAGGTGCTGGACACTGAACTTAATTAATTTACTATTCCCACTCCCAAAAATATTTAATTTGGGTAGGTGCTGGACACTGAACTTCATTAATTTACTACTCTCACTCCAGTCTATATTTAATTGGTGTAGGTGCTGGACACTAAACTTAAGTAATATACTATTCTCACTCCAATTTATATTTAATTAGGGTAGGTGCTGGACACTGAACTTAAATAATATACTATTCTCACTCCATTGTATATTTAATTGCTGTAGGTGCTGGACACTAAACGTAATTAATTTACTATTCCCACTCCAGTCTATATTTAATTAAGATAAGTGCAGGACACTGAACTTAATTAATTTACTATTCTCACTCCAATCTATATTTAATTAGGGTAGGTGCTGGACACTGAACTTAATTAATTTACTATTCTCACTCTAGTCTATATTTAATTGGTGTAGGTGCTGGATACTAAACTTAAGTAATATACTATTCTCACTCCAATCTATATTTAATTAGGGTAGGTGCTGGACACCGAACTTAAATAATATACTATTCTCACTCCATTCTATATTTAATTGCTGTAGATGCTGGACACTAAAGTTAATTAATTTACTATTCCCACTCCAGTCTATATTTAATTAAGATAAGTGCAGGACACTGAACTTAATTAATTTACTATTCTCACTCCAATCTGTATTTAATTAGGGTAGATGCTGGACACTGAACTTAATTAATTTACTATTCCCACTCCAAAATATATTTAATTAGACAAGATCATGTACACTGACCTTAATTAACTTACTATTACCACTCCAATATGTTTTTAATTTGGGTAGGTGCAATATAAATATATAAATATAAATATATAAAAATTAATTTGTTTTTTAATCATTAATTCAAATTTTTAATAAAACACTCCCCACCCTTATCCGCTACAAATCCAACTCCCCAATTCAAAAAGTATAAAAATATGTAAAAATTAAATATATTATTATCACTAAAAAATTACTCAATATTACAAATTTTAAAAACTTTTTTAAAACACTCCCCACCCTTATCCCCTATAACACAACATCCACCTCATAAAATTAAATATAAAAATCATAATGTATTTCTATTTTTGTAAATAAATTTTATAAAATATTACAACAAAATTTTTTTTAAACACACCCCACCCTTATCCGCTATAACCCAACATCCCACTCCTAAAAATAAAGATTAAATTCGAAATTTAATTCAATATTTCTAACTTAATTTTATAAAATATTCCAAAATAAAGAAACATTTTTAAAACACTCCCCATCCTTATCCCTATAACCCAACATACAACTCCTAAATTTAAATATAATATTCAAAATTTAATTCTGAATTTCTAAATAAATTTTATAAAATATTCCAAAATAAAAAAACATTTTTAAAACACTCCCCACCCTTATCCCCTATAACCCAAAATCCCACTCCTAAAATTTAATATAAAATTAAAAATCTAAATCAAAAGTTCTAAATACATTTTATAAAATATTCCAAAATTTAAATACATTTTTAAAACACTCCCCACCCTTATCCCCTATAACCCAACATCCCGCTCCTAAAATTAAATATAAAATTAAAAATTTAATTCAAATTTTCTAAATAAATTTTAAAAATTATTCCAAAATTAATAAACATTTTTAAAACACTCCCCACCCTCATCCCCTATAACCCAACATCCCACTCCTAAAATTAAATATAAAATTCAAAATTTATTTCAAAATTTCTAAATAAATTTTATAAAATATTCCTAAAGAAATAAACATTTTTAAAATACTTCCCACCCTTACCCCCTATAACCCAACATCCTGCTCCTAAAATTAAATATAAAATCCAAAATTTAATTCAAAATTTCTAATTAAATTTTACAAAATATTACAAAAGAAATAAATATTTTTAAAACACTCCCCACCCTTATCCCCTATAACCCAACATCCCGCCCCTAAAACAATATCAATATTTTTAATATTATATACATTTCAACAATTTATACAAACAAACAACTTAAAAATATTAACTAAACATACAATAACGATATTTTGACATGTCGATATTCTTACTAACGATATCACTTACATCGACATATAATTTAAAAAAAAAAACGATATTTTTTACATCGATATTAAAAATTTCGATATTTTTTACATTAGATATTTTTTACTCGATATTTAGGTCCATCGATATTAAAAAGTCGATATTTAGACTGCTCACCACCTGATAGATCTGCTAGTAGCAGATGACCTGAAACAAGCTCTAGGAGCAAGTGGGTCTGCATCAGGGGGTGGGTCAAACATAGTCTCTGGGTCTGATGATGAAAATCAAGATGACCTGGAGTCTGTGCTTGAAGGGCCAGACCCAGAAGGGTCTGAAAGGAACAGAGGAATTCTCCTTAAGAGAACTGACAGAGTGGAAGATAGGCCTAGGTCCCTCTCAATGGACACTGACTATTCATATCACTCTGGAAGAGATTCTGTTCCACAGAGGAACTCCAACTTTCCCAGGGAGACCTCCTCTGAAAGAAGGTACAAGATGCTCCAGTATGAGGAAGCTAGGCTTGCTCTCAGAACCAAGCAATTGGCCTTAGATAGGGAAGCCTTCGAGCTCCAAAGAGCTTCAAAGAAGGAGGGGTTAGATACCCCTGGTGGCAGCAACAGTGTCCCTAGAGGCAGAGATTACATTCCAGACCATAGGAACCTGTCCAAGGTTGTTCCTCCCTACCAGAGTGGGGATGATATCCACAAATGGATAACTGCTATGGAGAGGGCCTGTAAAGTTCAACAGGTCCCCCAGACACAGTGGGCAGCAATCGTGTGGCTCTCATTTTCAGATAAAGGTAGAGACACGCTCCTCACTGTTAGAGAAGAGGAGGCTAATGATTATGAAGCCCTGAAGAGTGCTTTGATAGATGGGTTTGGCTTAACCACTGAACAGTACAAGTTGAAGTTCAGAGACACCCAGAAAGCACAGACTCAGGACTGGACTGACTTTGTTGATTGTGCAACCAAGGCTCTAGAAGGTTGGCTGGTTGGTAGTAGAGTAACTGACTTTAAGGGATTGTATAATCTTATAATGAGAGAACAGATCCTTAATAATTGCCAGAACCAGTTGTTGCATCAGTACCTGGTGGACTCTGATCTGACCTCTCCCCAAGAATTGGGAAAGAATGCAGACAAATGGGTCAGAACCAGGGTGAGGCAAAAAACCCAGAACCAAGGTGGTGACACTAAGGTGCCGGTAGAAAAAATCCCCGTGCGACTCGTATCCGGTCTTTTTACCGTACGAATCTTACAAGTTCCGTACGAACTGGCAATCACGATTCGCATAGTAAAAAGTCCATACGAACCGCATTTGGAATCATTCCTCACATGTCCTCGGGTCGGAAAATTTGTCCGACACTTCCTCGGACGATTTACCGTACAAACGTGAAAAGTCAAGTCCGACCGAGGAATCACGATCCCACCCGTGCGTCCGAACTCACAACCGTATGGTAAAAACACCGTCCGCACCGAACTCCCATTGCAACCATGGAGATATGTGCCCGCATACGCGCCAAACACTCCCCCCAGCACCCATACGTTCGAGTCGTACTCCCCGTTAATGTACACCCCCCCGTATGTACACCCGTGTACGTGTCGAACCCCCACCTGTGTATGTACACCCCAGTACGTTCGAGTCGTACCCCCACCCCTGTACGTGTCGTACCACCGTCTAAGTACACCCCAGTACGTTCGAGTCGTACCCCCACCCCTGTACGTGTCGTACCACTGTGTACCCACACCCCAGTACGTTCGAGTCGTACCCCCACCCCTGTATGTGTCGTACCACCGTCTAAGTACACCCCAGTACGTTCGAGTCGTACCCCCACCCCTGTACGTGTCGTACCACCGTGTGCCCACACCCCAGTACGTTCGAGTCGTACCCCCACCCCTGTACGTGTCGTACCACTGTCTAAGTACACCCCAGTACGTTCGAGTCGTACCCCCACCCCTGTACGTGTCGTACCCCCGTGCACCCACACCCCAGTACGTTCGAATCGTACCCCCACCCCTGTACGTGTCGTACCACCGTCTAAGTACACCCCAGTACGTTCGAGTCGTACCCCCACCCCTGTACGTGTCATACCACCGTGTACCCACACCCCAGTACGTTCGAGTCGTACCCCCACCCCAGTACATGTCGTACCACTGTCTAAGTACACCCCATTATGTTCGAGTCATACCCCCACCCCTGTACGTGTCGTACCACCATGTACCTACACCCCAGTACGTTCGAGTCGTACCCCCACCCCTGTATGTGTCGTACCACCGTCTAAGTACACCCCAGTACGTTCGAGTCATACCCCCACCCCTGTACGTGTCGTACCCCCGTGTACCCACACCCCAGTACGTTCGAGTCGTACCCCCACCCCTGTACGTGTCGTACCACCGTCTAAGTACACCCCAGTACGTTCGAGTCGTACCCCCACCCTTGTACGTGTCGTACCACCGTCTAAGTACACCCCAGTACGTTCGAGTCGTACCCCCACCCCTGTACGTGTCACACCCCCGTGTACCCACACCCCAGTACGTTCGAGTCGTACCCCCACCCCTGTACGTGTCGTATCACCGTCTAAGTACACCCCAGTACGTTCGAGTCGTACCCCCACCCCTGTACGTGTCGTACCACCGTGTACCCACACCCCAGTATGTTCGAGTCGTACCCCCACCCCTGTACATGTCGTACCCCCGTGTACCCACACCCCAGTACGTTCGAGTCGTACCCCCACCCCTGTACATGTCGTACCACCGTCTAAGTACACCCCAGTACGTTCGAGTCGTACCCCCACCCCTGTACGTGTCGTACCACCGTGTACCCACACCCCAGTACGTTCGAGTCGTACCCCCACCCCAGTACGTGTCGTACCACCGTCTAAGTACACCCCAGTACGTTCGAGTCGTACCCCCACCCCTGTACGTGTCGTACCACCGTGTACCCACACCCCAGTACGTTTGAGTCGTACCCCCACCCCTGTACGTGTCGTACCACCGTCTAAGTACACCCCAGTATGTTCGAGTCGTACCCCCACCCCTGTACGTGTCGTACCCCCGTGTACCCACACCCCAGTACGTTCGAGTCGTACCCCCACCCCTGTACGTGTCGTACCACCGTCTAAGTACACCCCAGTACGTTCGAGTCGTACCCCCATCCTTGTACGTGTCGTACCACCGTCTAAGTACACCCCAGAACGTTCGAGTCGTACCCCCACCCCTGTACGTGTCACACCCTCGTGTACCCACACCCCAGTACGTTCGAGTCGTACCCCCACCCCTGTACGTGTCGTACCACCGTCTAAGTACACCCCAGTACGTTCGAGTCGTACCCCCACCCCTGTACGTGTCGTACCCCCGTGGACCTACACCCCAGTACGTTCCAGTCGCACCCCCACCACAACCTCCTAAGTACGGAGCGCACCCCATGCCCCAACATCACAACCGCATGTACGAGTCGTGCCAAGCCACACACAAGGACAGCACCGTACAACCAAATGGCCCATATACACACCGTACACACGCTCCAAACGCACGTACACAACCAGGACAAAACAAAACAACACAAGAATACACTATTCGAATGGCACAAAGCCACTAAACATGGCCAACAAACACTCATAAAACACACATTCACTGACCTGCAACTGCCAAAAACAAACAGAGGCCCTAAACACCACCACTCCTTATAACACACCCACCCAAACTTCAAACACAGCCACACCCACCAATGGACCAATGAAAAGGGCCCACACACACAAACCATGAGCCTTTGCACCAGACTCACTGCTGCCAGACACCGCATACAACTTACAGCACCTTACTACAAGCTTCACCACACCTTACACTTGCACATCTCCACACAACCACCTTCACAAACACACCCTCATCACATTCACACACACACCCAAACAACCACACCCACACACCCACAACCATCCACACACCCCCCCCACCATCCACACCCCCCCACCATCCACACCCACACCCCTCACCATGCCCACTACCAAGAATCCAAAGTTCAGTAACCGAGAGTTGGAGGTTCTTGTCGATGAAGTCCTCAGAGTCGAGCCACAGCTCTTTGGAACATTGGTCAGAAACACCAGCATGGCAGCTAAAACAGCCATGTGGCAGACCATCGTCGATGCTGTGAATGCTGTTGCGGACACCAGAAGGACCAGGCAGGAATGCCAGAACAGGTGGTACGATCTGCGGAGGAGGGTCCGAGCCAAGAGGCAGGAGGAACACGACCAGGCCAACGCCACCGGAGGAGGGCCCTCCCGCAGACCCGTACACTACCAGCCCTGGGAGGAGAGGGTGATGGCCATACTGCCGGTGGAGGCAGTCGAAGGATTAGAAGGACTCCGAGACCCGGGTGAGTACACAAACAACGCACCTCACATGGGGGGAACGGCATCCACAACCAAAATCACTAACAGGCACGCAACCACCCCAAGCCATCGCATGACTCAACCACACTCCATGAGCACGCACATGCCACTGCTGCCACCATGCCCCATGCACCCAGCTGGACAATGTCAAGTCACAGGCCACAGAAGACACCAACACATGACACGGTAACCCGGATGGCGGGAGGCTGGGCCCCAAAAATCACATAGTGCAACTCCGAAGCAGACAACAATGCCCTCTGCCCATATGGCCTAGGTCACAGGCAGACAAACAGTGTGTCCCAACACAGGAATGACTTGCCAGCAAATGGCGGACGCCTTGCATCAACACATGGGGGTGAAGGCACTGTTTTGCACATGACAGCAGCTAATGAACAGCCAACATTGTGAAAGAGTGGCAGCACACACCACCACAGCAGCAGCGCACAGACACACATCACACCCAATGGGTGCCTGGAGATCAGAAACAAACTCACATCAACAAGCCAAGGGCCACTCAAAGATCTGCTAACAGTGTGTGCCCAGGAAGCTGGGCTGAGGTGACAGAGGGTGACACACAGAGGGAGGGAGAGGGGGACAGAGAGGGAGGGAGACGGACAGAGGGAGGAGGCTGACACACGGAGGGAGGGAGAGGGGGACAGAGAGGGAGGGAGAGGGGGACAGAGAGGGAGGGAGACACAGGGAGACGGACAGAGGGAGGAGGCTGACACATGGAGGGAGGGAAAAGGGGACAGAGAGGGAGGGAGACGGACAGAGGGAGGAGGCTGACACACGGAGGGAGGGAGAGGGGGACAGAGAGGGAGGGAGAGGGGGACAGAGAGGGAGGGAGAGGGGGACAGAGAGGGAGCGAGACGGACAGAGGGAGGAGGCTGACACACGAAGGGAGGGAGAGGGGGACAGAGAGGGAGGGAGAGGGGGACAGAGAGGGAGGGAGAGGGGGACAGAGAGGGAGCGAGACACAGGGAGAGCAAATCAGCCGTGTGGCGTGTGCGAATGTCTGCTCGTCAGCAGGTAGACTGCGTGCATGTAGACAAGGGTGGCCAGTCCCAGAACCCCCCCTCTTCACCATGGCAAGACACAGGGCCATGTCACAACCTGTTCACGAGCACAACGACAGCTACCTGGATCATATAAGTGTGTGGATCCACTCCATGTGCACATGTACAGTGCTACACGGAAGGCACCAATGCATGGCTCGCCACACCTGCCCACTCCATTGCTGACTGCAGTCACACTTGACGCAGCAAGTAAGACCGTGCCACACATAGTTAAAGGGGCCAAAGTGGTGCCAAAGGGACACACTCATGCACAAGTGCACTGTGAGTGGAATGCAAGACAGATCCCAATTCCAAGAGGAAATGTCCCAACTTTGAAACAGATGAAACATGGATGTTGCATGGACCAAAATTAACATTGTCTCTCTCACACACAGGTCAACGTCGTGGTTCACCCCCCAACACTGGGGGGGAAGACTCACAGGACCCGGATCTGCGGGAGCCTGATCCCACCTGCAGCGACGACTCTCACCACTCCGTGGATGACCCAGACCGACCTGGCCCCTCTGGTGTCCAACCACCTGCAGCACCTGCGTCAGGTACAACTGTGCCAACCACCACCCCCACTCCTGCCACATCCCAGGAGACACCCAGGATCCCTGCCCCAACACCACAATGCAGCCAGGCTGGCCAGGAGGGACACAGTGTCCCGGGCACCCAGGAGGAGGCAGGCGACAACGCCAATGCCACCCCTCAGGGGTCCCGGAGACCCGATGTACCCACAAGGGCAGGCCAGGTGCAAGTGGGCAGGGGTGGTGGGAGTGGAGGACGGCGGAGGCGCGAGCCTGACCAGTTGGCTGGGGAACCGGTATTTGCACATGTCCGAAACATCATGGACACATACCGGCAGGACACCACGGGCATGGCCCAGGTTGTGTCCACCCTCAATGAGATCAAGGGGACCCTCGATGAGATAAAGACCCAGCAGGCCCAGCAACATGCGGAGCAACATGCCTGTCTACTGCGACACCAACGGAGGATGGAGGACAGACAGGCTGAGCAAGTGACGGCGTTCCAGGGGATTCACGATACACTCCGTCGGATGGCCGACAACATGGCCGACCCTCCCTGTGCCAGAAGGCGGAGAACATCACCACCCACAGGGAGGGATCAGGAGGAGGAGGAGGAAACATCCGATGGAGCATCCCAGACGTCGTCACGGCCTGCTGCTGAGGGTCCCCGCAGGAGGCCGGGTCGTCCACGGAAAGGACCGTGAGGGTCGGCGCTACATCACCATCTCCCAGGACACCTGGCCTGGCATCTGGCCCACTGGAGCAACAGCATCACAGCATCAAGAGACATTCTCTGCCACATGGCCCTGCTGGTCACTGGCTGACCAATGTTGACAAAGACTGTGGCATGGACTCTGAGGATTTCAAATGGCAAGAACACCAACTCCCCTACTGAACTTTGGATTCCAAACTCCCGGAAAGCCCCTCACTTTGTCCCCCCCCCCCCCCCAATAATAAATCACACTATGAAGAGTAGATGCCTGCTGGTTGCATTATTACCTAACATGTGTCTTGTAAAGTCTAAACATGCCTGAGTCATCTTTTGTCTTCAACCATCCACACCCTGGGGCCTGAGTCTGGCACAGGACACATGGGTCACAGTGTATTAGGCAAGACAGACATGGAGCACCATACACACCCGTGATGGGCCCAACCAGCTGAGGGGGTGGCCGAACAACCGTGCTGACAGACACATTGAGTACAGCAACAGTCATGCGCAGAGGTCAGGGATCCAGTCCAGTGTCCTGGGGGGCATCCAGGTATGTGTAGACAGGTGGCAGAACCATGTCCTGCAAGCTTGAGTCCGGTGAATGCAGAGAATGGGGTCCTGGACAACGTTGGATGCATGGGGATGGCACATGTCACAATACCCACACAGTCATGGACATCATGCCCAATACACAGTCTCAGCCCACACACACAGCTTGCATCTTGCTACTCGACACATTGACACATAGCCACAATCAGGGAATACCATGCCAGACATGCTGGATGCACCGTGGCAACACACCAGCATTGACTGAGAAGAGGCACCTTGGAGGCATAGGGACACCTTTATTAGTCATGTTTTCGGGATTGCAGAGGCAACTTGAAGTACACATGAACACATCATGTGGAGTAGCATGTGGGTCCAACACTGGCACCCCCCTTCTGCAGCACAAATGCGTGTTCGCCATGGAACTGGCACACAAGCGTCGGCTAACAGCTAAACACCCACAGCTGCTCACAGAGAGCCTGCCATACACCATAGATCCGCTGATGTGGAAGTCCCACACCATGTCAAGCCAATGCTAACCGTATGTGTCCGAGGGCAGTGTCACACACATTGATGCCGTCATCACAATCCCCTATCCCATCACTGATGACTGTCAACCAGGCAGACCATCTATTCAGGTGTACACAGCTGCATGTCGTGTCCCATGGTGATGCTACATGTCTGCAGAGGAACCAAACATCGACAGGGGCAGTGTGCATACATCGTGAACAACTGCCACACCCAATACACCCCAGATGCATCCCTTACCCTATGGAGACTTCCAACGTGTCCGTGCCTGTAACGCTGAGTCAGCCCACGATGTCATGTCCATGAGGAATAGCAGTGCCACAACAATGCAAGCAGCAGACGGCATGCGGAAGTACCTGGGGAAGAGAGACACACAAGTAGTCAGCCACAAAAAGCACAGCCACTTGCATGTGCATTTACTCGACACATGTATGGATGACAACATGCTAGGTCACAATTATGACTGGGGAAATACAACCATCACTGCCACCATCACTCCAGTGACACACCCACACACACCTCTGACTCACGTGCCATACATGCAGGTGGACACACACATCACAACACATGCCACACGGGGACCAATGCGTGCACACTCAGACACTGGTACTCACCACTAAGCAAAGAAGTCGTGTATGAGCCGAGTCCGGATGTCCTCTTGCGGCTCCACATCCTCCACATCACTAGCCCCATTGCCAAGCCCTTCGTCCTCCACGGGTGGATGGTCCTCGTCATGTTGATTCAGGATGAGTGGCACAGCTCTTTCAACTGCCATGTTGTGCAGCATGCAGCAGACCATGAAGATCTTGCAGACCTTCGCCGGGGCATATGGGAGTGCGCCGCCGGTCTTGTGTAGGCACCTGAATCTGCTCTTCAGCAGGCCAAACGTCCTCTCGATCACTCGCCTTGTCCAGCCATGGGCGGTGTTGTAGCGGAGCTGGGCCGGCGTGATGGGGTTGCGGAGAGGTGTGAGCAGCCAAGGCATGTTGGGATAGCCAGCGTCCCCTACATGGGAAGCACATGGACATCGTTAGAAGTGGTGAAGCGGTCGTGCTGGTAGGTTATGCAAAATACAGGACAGACAGACTGTACCCACCAACAACACATGCCCGTTCGTTGCGCAGCTGCATCATCATTTCAGGCATCCTGCTACGCCTCATGATGTAGGCATCGTGTGCTGATCCTGGAAAACGAGCACAGACATTTTAAATCACCATGTTGGCCTGACACACCACAAGGGCATTAATGGAGTGGTAGTGCTTTCGATTGCGGTACGCCACCTCCCGTGCGTGTGGTGGTATCAAAGCTACATGTGTCCCATCTATGGACCCAATGACATGGGGCATCCCTCCCAGGGCATAGAATCCACGCTTGACCGCAGTCATCTGTTCAGGGGTTGGGAACTTGATGAAGTCATCCAGGTGAATCAACATGGCCTCTAAGAAATCATGCAGCACACGGCAGAACATGCTCTGGGACATGCCACCAATATTAGCTATGGTATATTGAAAGGTACCCGTGGCAAGAAAATGTAGGGCAGCCATTACCTTCAGCTGGGGTGTCAGTGCCGTAGGATACCTGTGCTGCGGTTACAGGTGTGGTGCCAGTCTCGCCGTCAACTCCAGAATCAACGGTTGGGTGAAGCGGTAGAGCCGGATGCTGTCATTCTCCTGCATGGCAGCCAAGTCCGGAATTGGTCGGGCAAGAGGCGGCGCTCTGCAGTAATTTGGAAGTGACAAGGAAGAGTGAGTGCACTACGACAACAAATCATATGTACTGAGCACATGTTAATCTGTCAATACACATATGCTACATAGGGAGTCAGGTATGTGCTACATGCCCAGGACACGTATGGATGCAAGGTGACACTCCTACCAAGACCCAGCTACACACGGAGATTGAGAACCTCCCCATGCCACGCCATGGGAATAGCTGTGTCCCAGTGCAAGTGAACAGCCAGACGCAAGACAGGAGTGACATACGCCCACACATCAGCAGAAGTAGGATGCCGATTGCAGAGACTGGTAGCGGAACACTAGAGCCACAGGTCACATGACATCACACTAGGACAGCCCACACACCTTGCCATGAAGGTGCACATGTCATGACTCACCACACATTCATTGTGAGGATGCAGACATGTCCTTGTCACGCTACTCCGTGTCCCATGCATACATGTGCACCTCACATCCGATACCACATGTGGCATGGTGTGCGGAACAGTGTGCAATGTCAATCTACACACAGACACATGTTGGTTGCTGCAATGGCTGCAGCTTTTGAGGGTGCTCCAACATCAACCTGATGGGAAGCCCCCACACATACATGACATAGTCACATTGTGCACCGGTGGTAGTGACAAGTCAGGTGTGGTAACCCCTGTACCGGGCATCAGGGGACACTTCCGTGTGTTGGTGTCCGTGCCATGCCAGTGACGCTCACCCCAAGTGTGCAGTACGACATGCACACATGTCAAAGGAGTCAAGGGCATGCCTGGCACACATTGCACCATCACACAGTACATCTGTAGACATCTCATCATACATCTGGTGCCTTCTCGACTCAGGAGTAATGTTCCATATCACAGGCCGTCACACCTGTGCCCCACACATGTAGTAATGCACAGACGATGCCTCGATGTCAATTAATGGACAAGTATGTCCATTCATGGACAAGTATGTCCATCCATGGACAAGTATGTCCATCCATGGACAAGTATGTCCGCCCTATCCCTACCTGTGTGCCGCCTGTCACCACTGTGATGTGTGAAACCCACTGTACTGCTGCGAAGAGGGCCTGTGTACGTTACCATTTCACTATGGGAGTGCTGCCGTATGTGTACCCATCGTGATGGTGAGCGTACAGGCATGTGTACGGCCCGTACCACTACGAGTACGCATACGCAAGAACACCCATAGTGGTAGGGCCGTACACACGCCTGTACGCTCCCTATCACTATGGGTGGCCTCGCGTATGCGTACTCGTAGTGGTACGGGCCGTACACACGCCTGTACGCTCCCTATCACTATGGGTGGCCTCGCGTATGCGTACACGTTGTGATAGTGAGCGTACAGGCGTGTGTACGGCCCGTACCACTACGAGTACGCATACGCGAGGCCACCCATAGTGATAGGGAGCGTACAGGCGTGTGTACGGCCCGTACCACTATGAGTACGCATACACGAGGCCACCCATAGTGATAGGGAGCGTACAGGCGTGTGTACGGCCCTACCACTATGGGTGTTCTTGCGTATGCGTACTCGTAGTGGTACGGGCCGTACACATGCCTGTACGCTCCCTATCACTATGGGTGGCCTCGCGTATGCGTACTCGTAGTGGTACGGGCCGTACACATGCCTGTACGCTCCCTATCACTATGGGTGTCCTCGCGTATGCGTACTCGTAGTGGTACGGGCCGTACACACGCCTGTACGCTCCCTATCACTATGGGTGGCCTCGCGTATGCGTACTCGTAGTGGTACGGGCCGTACACACGCCTGTACGCTCACTATCACAACGTGTACGCATACGCGAGGCCACCCATAGTGATAGGGAGCGTACAGGCGTGTGTACGGCCCGTACCACTACGAGTACGCATACGCGAGGACACCCATAGTGATAGTGAACGTAGGCACGCGTGTACGGGCCATTGCAATGCATTTGGGGTGCCCTAGGGCCCCGGAATGCACCGTACCTGTGTGTGAAGCTCCAAATTACATAGGGGACACACGAGGGACAAGTATTAAGGCCTACATGCATGCTGGTTGTCATGGAGACCAAGTTCAAATTTTGAATTTGTTCTGGAAGGTGCACAGCAGAAGTCAGTTGGAATTAATCTACTTTGTTGCAATGTGTTTGTGGGGCTGACATCATGCAGGAGAATGAAACCGATAGAGTACACACAGACTGCTAGGTTTGAAGGGATTGGTGGAAACATAGGATGCAAATGTGAGTGACCAATCACTCTGTACTCCTGTGCATGAGACAGGGCAGAAAGGCAGATATAAGGCAGCCAGGTCCCATGAGGGAGAACTTGCCTGCACATCTTTGAATTCGTCGACCCAGCTGCTGCTACTGATTCCCTGGAACCATGTCAAGGGCTGTGGAGAGGACACAGCCATTCACCCTGGAGGAGAACCTGGCATTGCTGGATGTGATCCTCCCACAGTACCCCCTTCTGTATGGGCGACCAGGGTATCAGGTGAGTGCATAGGCCACTGGCACAGACTGTCCCTTTGTTGTGACTGTGACTTCTGGCATTGTGTCCTGGTGTGACACACATGCTATGTACTGTAGGGGGGTCCCAGGGGGGGTATGCCTGATGTCTCCCAGCCAGAGCATGCTGTGGTGCATGTCTGCTCTCCTCACTTGCATTGTGTTTACTGTGACATTCACTGCATGTGGCATTACACATTGTGCCTGTCTAATCCTCCAGGGTAAGGAGCTACTACAGTCCTCTTGTGATTCTGTGGTTACCCCAGTGTGACAGGTGACTGTACCTACAGATGTGTGTTTGTCCACTGTACCTATGCTGAGAGTGTCCACATGATGTGTTCGTCCCCTGGACATCTGTGTGTGTAAGTCCAATGTCATTTGTGTGGGTGCATATGTGTAGCGGACCACCCCAGATGCATGAGGCCCGGATATGCCCTGCACATCTCATGTGAGCAGGGAGCAGTGCTGTGTGTCTGACGTGCAGAGCCAGCCCCACACCTGTGAGCCCCCCCGATCTAGTGGCACATGTGCAGTGAGGTTTGTATCTGCATTTGGCAATGGCAGGTGAATGTCCTGTGCCTGTGTGTGTCTGTGTACTCTGCTGAGGTGGCGTCAGTGGCCTGTGGCATGTGACTGCTTTGAGGTGCTGGCCAGACACAGGAGGTGTGTGTGCAGAGTCCACCCAGCAGTACCCTGAGACAGGAGGGGTGGGTGCAGAGTCCTCCCAGCAGTGCCCTGAGACAGGAGGGGTGTGTGCAGAGTCCACCCAGCAGTGCCCTGAGACAGGAGGGGTGTGTGCAGAGTCCTCCCAGCAGTACCCTGAGACAGGAGGGGTGGGTGCAGAGTCCTCCCAGCAGTGCCCTGAGACAGGAGGGGTGTGTGCAGAGTCCACCCAGCAGTGCCCTGAGACAGGAGGGGTGTGTGCAGAGTCCACCCAGCAGTGCAATGAGCCAGGAGGGGTGGGTGTGATGCACAGTGTGAGCCTTGATCATTGATTGTGACATTGCCATCATTCCACCTGTGTACCTACAATGGCACGTACTGCTTCTTCCCTCCCCAGAGGATCATGTCCCTATGACAAAGGTGCAATGCGTTGGCTGCATGACATGCCTTGTTGTAACCAGCTAATTTGTTCTCATATGTCTCTCTGTGACATGTGGCTGGTGTATTGATGTGGTGTCACTTGTTCTTCCTCACAGGTAGGCGCCACTGCCAAGGAGCAGATCTGGCTGACCACCGTCAGTGCCGTGAGGGGTGTGGATGGTCGGAGGCGGAGCCTGTCCCAGGTGAGGAAACGCTCGCAGGATATCCGGTGCTGGACGCGGAGGATCGCACGGGTCCTGCTGGGGGACTCACCTCTGAGCCACAAGAACCGCGGGCGCCGCCGTCTGAGCCACCTCCACAGGCGTGTGCTGCCGGTGGTCTTTCCAGACTTGGAGAGGCGCTTACAGGAGATGCAGCAGCCGGAAGGGGGTAGGTACATGTGTGTTTGTTGTGTGTCACCGGCATTTGTAAGGGCACAGTAGCATGAATTCACTGCCAGGGTTTAAAGGTGCTGTGCAGATCCAGTTTGCCCCAGTATAGCGCTGCGCTTCTGCCACCCTTCCCCTCCTTGCAATGTGTTCCCTGGTCTGTGTGTAGTCACTCCTTCACAAGGTAATGTAGGCTGGCGCTTTGTCCACGAGAACTATGCCTGTAGCATCATGTGTGGGGGTGGTGTGTAACAGGTTTTGGGACCTTGCCTGTGCCCTGTCCAGTTCACTGCATGTGGGTTCCATGTCAGTTGGCACTGATGCTGAGTCCAGACATGGGAGTTAGTCTCTCAAGTGTCATGCCTTACAGCGCGCATGTCCTATGTAGTGGCCTGTGACATGATGTGCATGAGTGTGCGATACGCATAGTGCAGGGATGGTGGCGTGTGTTGCAGTCATTACCATTCAGGAGCATGGAGTTGTGTGGCCACTACTGTCCCCTGGGGCACCTTTTCCTCGGTGTTGCATGTGTCACCACAAAACGTGGACACTCTCAGTGTCTACAGCGTAGGTTGTGCTCTGTGCCATTGTCCCCTGGCACCATGTATATAGACGTGAAATTTGGTTCAGGTGTCCACTGTGCAGCCTGACCTGAATGTCCTTCATACTCACAGTTGCCAGTGCCATGGGGCCCGATTCACAGAACTGACTTAAGACAAAATCCTAAACTTACTACCATTTTGGTATTCACAGAAGGCACTTACTCATTTTGGTATTCACAGAAGGCACTTACTCATTTCGGTATTCACAGAAGTTAGGAGTCCTAACTTTAGGACTCCTAAATGCCTTCTGTGAATACCGAAAGCCTTAAAATTAGTATTTTTCTCAATTTAGTAGTAGTAAAGTTAGGACTCCTAACTGTAGGACTCCTAAATGCCTTCTGTGAATACCGAAAGCCTTAAAATAAGGATTTTTCTCGGTTTAGTAGTAGTATAGTTAGGACTCCTAACTTTAGGACTCCTAAATGCCTTCTGTGAATACCGAAATTCTTAAAATAAGGATTTTTCTCATTTTAGTAGTAGTAAAGTTAGGACTCCTAACTTTAGGACTCCTAAATGCCTTCTGTGAATACCGAAAGCCTTAAAATTAGTATTTTTCTCAGTTTAGTAGTAGTAAAGTTAGGAGCCCTAACTTTAGGACTCCTAAACTGAGAAAAATCCTAATTTTAAGACTTTCGGTATTCACAGAAGGCATTTAGGAGTCCTAAAGTTAGGACTCCTAACTTCTGTGAATACCGAAGTGAGTAAGTGTCTTCTGTGAATACCAAAATGAGTAAGTGCCTTCTGTGAATACGAAAATGGTAGTAAGTTTAGGATTTTGTCTTAAGTTAGTTCTGTGAATCGGGCCCTGTGTGTCTTGTTATACTCATCTGAGGATGGGCACTGGTACCTCATTATTTGTACAGGCGCACCTTGGGTGTTTGGGGTCCAATCTTGCATTTTGCCTGCCCCTGTGTTTATCACGCAGACTATGAGATGTTGGTGCCACCTGTGTCTCAACAATTTGCCTCGTGTAGGGGGTGGTTGGGGCGGGCAAAGCCTATATGTCAAATCCTGATTTCTACTTGCTGGGTCTGGGCAGTGTGTGATGTTTGTCTAGACATACACTCAAGGTGCAGTGACCCAGTCATGTTGGGCATGTTTTCAGCATTACCTATGCAGCATGTGTCTCAAGTTCATGGATATGGTCCCTGGTCATCCCTATTTTCGCCAACGCTGTGTGGTGCAGATGCAGTGCTGGATTGCCCCCAGGGCCTGGGTGCTATGTCAGACTCCGTTTCCTGTCATTTGCTATTGTCTCATGCTCTCCATGGTATTTCAGTGGCATGGTGGCTCAACCAACTGTGTGTTTCATGCCCTACATCGGTACCTTGTTTAGTAGATGTTAGGGATCTTCCTTTTCAAGCTATGCAATGTAACCTATGTAGATTGGACTCATGTGACAGATGTGTACAGGTGTCTGATTAATTTCTGTCTCTCCACCCTGCCCACAGCATCGTCGGGGGACACAGAGGGAGACATGGACACAGACCAGGCGGAGGGACCGAGCACCAGTGCCAGCCGTGACATCGTGGCTGGCACATCGAGTGGGACAGAGGCGGAGGAGAGTGCGGCCGAGGACCTGTCGACTGGCACGTCAGAATACGAAGCTGACAGGTCCGAGGAGGATGTCTCAGAGTGGGCGGAGGCTGCACCAGCAGCTGACAGCGGAACAACACCTCCCACCGCCCCCTCCGTTCCCATCAGCCGCCTCCCACTTGCTCGTGTCCCTTCCCAGCATGCCCGGTCACCGCATGTCTCCTTCATGCCAGGCACCGCACCCCCTGCCCCTGTCTCCACTGCTGGCGCCAATGCCGAGTCTTTGGACATCCAGCGGCAGCTGCAGGTTTGTCAGGCTGCGATCCTTAATGTCCTCCATGCCCACGGCCAGACCCTCAACAACATCGAGGCATACTTGGAGGGCATTCATTCATCGCAGGCTGACCAACGCAGCTTGCTGAGGTCGATAGACTCGACACTGACTACAGCAGTGGGTCTCCTGCAGCGCGACCTCCCACCACCTACCCCTGCCCCATCCACACTTCCCACTCCCATGCCTGTCCCACGTACACCCAGACATCGGCATGCACCCACATCAACAGACACAGGCACCACACCAGTAGGGAAGCTCCACCGCACTCCTCCTGACACGCACACACAGGGTGAGGTAGGCACACCCACTGGGTCGGGGGGCAAACGTGTGACACGCAGCCAGAGTGGGAGTCCGCATTCCACCCAGTCCACTCCCTCCAAATCCCCTCCCCTCAGCTCTCCTGGCCACCTCTCCCCCAAAGACTCCTTCATGGCCGCTCTGTCCCTGAGCCCCACAGTGACACCACCCCGCAAGCGGTCAAGGAGGTCCCCGGTCAGGGTGCTTGATTCCCCTTCCCTGTCTACACCCTCCCACAGTGGCGCTGCGACCCATCCCTATGACTCCCCCCCTCCTTGGGGCCTGTGGATCCTTCGGGTGCAGGGGAATCCCTGGAGGACCTTGCAAAGGTGTGTAGTGCCATCCTGGCCTCCGCCTTTGGCCCTGCCCCACCCCCTGTGGTGGAGTCCTCCATCCCTGCACCCACAACGCCTCCCCTTTGCCCTGATGTCCCTGCGGTGCCTGGTGCTTCCCCCCCCCATGATGCCCTCACCCCTGTGGAAGACGACGGCATGTAACTGTGCAGGCAAGCTAGGGGACACGCATCCCACTGTGTCCCCCATCCAGCTGAGACTTATTGACTGCCCTATGGGCTTTGTGAATATTGAACTGCCTGCGATCCACGGACATTGTGATCATGCTGAATAAAACTTTACTTTTTTTTTCATTCTGACACTACTGCTATGCTGGTATTGGTGTTGGTGGGGCTGCTACATGGTTTTGGGTGGTGTTTATGTGTTGGGTGTGTGGGAAATGTAGTAGTGGGCTGCTCATTGGGGGGACCCTGGGATCTGTGTGCCATCACAAGGTGTTAGCTAACTTTCTTTGTTCATGTAAGCAGTTACTGCATGGTGCAATTGTCCCAGGGTGTATTCCTCCCTCTGTGTACCCTGATATCTTCCCTGCAGGGTGTTCCCAATAATTAGCGCAGAGCTGTGTCTACAAGAGCTGTGTGTGTGACGGAGCCCTTCTACTTTGGCCATGCATGCAGGGCCATGTCTCCACCTGCAACATTCGTGGCATCCTTGGTGATCACTGTACATGTGTATGGAGTCTGTTGACATGAGTTCATGGGGACATGTTCCCTTGTAGGCAGTATGCATGTGTGTACTTCCAGCCTCACACACATGTGTTACACCCCTCCTGTCTCAGGGCACTGCTGAGAGGACTCTGCACCCACCCCTCCTGTCTCAGGGCACTGCTGGGAGGACTCTGCACCCACCCCTCCTGTCTCAGGGCACTGCTGGGAGGACTCTGCACCCACCCCTCCTGTCTCAGGGCACTGCTGGGAGTGTTAGGCACCCACCCCTCCTGTCTCAGGGCACTGCTGGGAGGACTCTGCACCCACCCCTCCTGTCTCAGGGCACTGCTGGGAGGACTCTGCACCCACCCCTCCTGTCTCAGGGCACTGCTGGGAGTGTTAGGCACACACCCCTCCAGTCTCAGGGCACTGCTGGGAGGACTCTGCACCCACCCCTCCTGTCTCAGGGCACTGCTTGGAGGACTCAGCACCCATCCCTCCTGTCTCAGGGCACTGCTGGGAGGACTCTGCACCCACCCCTCCTGTCTCAGGGCACTGCTGGGAGGACTCAGCACCCACCCCTCCTGTCTCAGGGCACTGCTGGGAGGACTCTGCACACACACCTCCTATTTCTGGATATGTACGCTTGGAACATACACGGTGGGGGTACGCTCCATGCATTCGAGGTGAGGGTACGAGTCGTACTTACACTGGTGGTGTGGGTGTACGCTCCATGCATTCGAGGTGAGGGTACGAGTCGTACTTACACTGGTGGGGTGGGGGTACGCTCCATGCATACGTGGGTGAGGGTACGAGTCGTACTTACACTGGTGGGGTGGGGGTGGGCTCCATGCATACGGGGCTGGGGGTACGTGTCGTACTTACACTGGTGGGGGTGGGGGTACGGTCCGTATGTCCGCGGGTGAGGGTACGAGTCGTACTTACACTGTTGGGGTGGGTGTACGCTCCATGCATTCGAGGTGAGGGTACGAGTCGTACTTACACTGGTGGGGTGGGGGTACGCTCCATGCATACACGGGTGAGGGTACGAGTCGTACTTACACTGGTGGGGTGGGGGTGGGCTCCATGCATACGGGGCTGGGGGTACGTGTCGTACTTACACTGGTGGGGGTGGGGGTACGGTCCGTATGTCCGCGGGTGAGGGTACGAGTCGTACTTACACTGTTGGGGTGGGGGTACGCTCCATGCATACGGGGTGAGGGTACGAGTCCTACTTACACTGTTGGGGTGGGGGTACGCTCCATGCATACGGGGTGAGGGTACGAGTCGTACTTACACTGGTGGGGTGGGGGTAGGCTCCATGCCTACGGGGGTGGGGGTACGTGTCGTACTTACACTGGTGGGGGTGGGGGTACGGTCCGTACGTCCGCGGGTGAGGGTACGAGTCGTACTTACACTGGTGGGGTGGGGGTACGCTCCATGCATACGGGGTGAGGGTACGAGTCGTACTTACACTGGTGGGGTGGGGGTGGGCTCCATGCCTACGGGGGTGGGGGTACGGTCCGTATGTCCGCGGGTGAGGGTACGAGTCGTACTTACACTTTTGGGGTGGGGGTACGCTCCATGCATACGGGGTGAGGGTACGAGTCGTACTTACACTGGTGGGGTGGGGGTAGGCTCCATGCCTACGGGGTTGGGGGTACGTGTCGTACTTACACTGGTGGGGGTGGGGGCACAGTCCGTACGTCCGCGGGTGAGGGTACGAGTCGTACTTACACTGGTGGGGTGGGGGTACGCTCCATGCATACGGGGTGAGGGTACGAGTTGTACTTACACTGGTGGGGTGGGAGTTGGCTCCATGCCTACGGGGGTGGGGGTACGGTCCGTACGTCCGCGGGTGAGGGTACGAGTCGTACTTACACTGGTGGGGTGGGGGTACGCTCCATACGTACGCGGGTGGGGGTAGGGTCCGTACATATTCGTCCCCACGCTATTTGATGCTTGTGCGGGCCGTACCCAGGCCTTTGCCACGTGGGTACGATCCGTCCCACCATTGTTGGGGTGACGTGGGTGTGGGCGTGGTACGTCTCGTGCCCACGCTCTTCAGGCGTGGGTACGGGACGTACCGGTCTGGTTGTGTTGCAGGTTCGCGTGGTGACGGACTTCCGTTGTGGCGGTCGCTGGCTTAGCTGGACACGCCCCCACCCCCTCGTAGTGACCAGGGCATGGGAGTCAGGTATGTCCTGGGCATGTGTGCTGTGTGACTTTGGTGGGGGTTTTGTGGCCTGCCCTGGTCCTGCCACCCCCACCCCACCCCACTTTCCCCCCTCCCTTAGTTGTTCTGACCTTCTGCGGCGTCTGCGTCCGAACCTGTAGAGGAGGTCGACTGCTATGAGGGCCGGGATGACACGTAGGTTCGGGTCCATGTCTGTCCGTCGCGTACGGGTCCTCCTTGTTCGCGTCGTCCTGTCTGTCCGTCGCGTACTGGTCCTCCTTGATCGCGTCATCCTGTCTGTCCGTCGCGTACTGGTACTCCTTGTTCGCGTCGTCCTGTCGCGTACTGGTCCTCCTTGTTCGCGTCGTCCTGTCTGTCCGTCGCGTACTGGTGGTCCTTGTTCGCGTCGTCCTGATTTCCCGGCAGTTTTTGGCAGCCGGAAAATATTCACCGTGCGGGATGACGTCGGTGCGAATCGTAATTCCTGGTTCGTGAATGGCAGGCTGCGAGCGTCCCGACGTCACGTCGGCGCTTTCCCGGATCGCATTTGTAGGTTTATTTTGTTCGGTCGGGCTTTTTTACGATTCGTACGGAAATGGTGTTCCCGTGCGAATCGTAATTCCTTGTTTGTAAATTTTGACGACCGGGTACGCGTCGGACGGAGAATATGCTCCGTCCGACGGTTCGTACCCGGTTTTTACCGGATCGTGATCGGCACCTAAGAAGCAAGATCCTAAAGGCTCAGAGAAAGGTGGGGATAAGTCTAAAGACCAGAAGTCTTCACAAGGGCCCCAAAAATCTGCATCTGGTGGGGAGTCACAATCTGGAAAGGGAAAAGGCCAAAAGAAGCCCTGGTGCAAATTCTGTAAGCAGAAAGGGTACTGGACTTCTGATTGTACCAAGTCCAAAGACCAAACCACCACCACTCCAGCCCCTAAGGCACCTGTTCCCCCTAGTACAGTTATTAGTGGAGGTAATGCTCAGAATAAGGGTGTAGTAGGGTTAACCCTGGGTTCTGATGTGGACTCTGGCCTAGTCAGAGTACCAACACAGGCATTGCTAGTTTGTGAGGGAGACCTTGATATGTCCTTCCTAGTGAGCTCCAGTAACCTGGGCAAATACAAACAGCAGCCTAATATAAATGGCAAACAGGCTTTGGCATTCAGGGACACAGGTGCTAGTGTCACCATGGTGGCAGAGGACCTAGTGGATCCTGCACAGATCATCCTGGGTGAAATGTACCAGGTAACCAATGCTAGCAACACCAGTACCAACCATAGCCTGGCAGTTGTTAATTTCTCCTGGGGAGGGGTAACTGGCCTCAAAAAGGTAGTAGTCAGTGCAGATCTCCCTATCGAATGTTTGTTGGGCAATGATCTGGAGACTTCAGCCTGGTCTGAAGTAGAATTATGGACTCATGCTGAGATGTTGGGCATACCTGCAGAGGTATTTGCTGTGACCAGGTCACAAGCCAAAATGCATAAAGCAAAACCAGCTCTGGATCCTGAAAATATGGACCAGGTGCTACCCAAGAGGAGGAGCAGTAGGGTTAAGGCTGGTGGGGTGGGGGTGGGCTCCATGCATACGGGGCTGGGGGTACGTGTCGTACTTACACTGGTGGGGGTGGGGGTACGGTCCGTATGTCCGCGGGTGAGGGTACGAGTCGTACTTACACTGTTGGGGTGGGGGTACGCTCCATGCATACGGGGTGAGGGTACGAGTCCTACTTACACTGTTGGGGTGGGGGTACGCTCCATGCATACGGGGTGAGGGTACGAGTCGTACTTACACTGGTGGGGTGGGGGTAGGCTCCATGCCTACGGGGGTGGGGGTACGTGTCGTACTTACACTGGTGGGGGTGGGGGTACGGTCCGTACGTCCGCGGGTGAGGGTACGAGTCGTACTTACACTGGTGGGGTGGGGGTACGCTCCATGCATACGGGGTGAGGGTACGAGTCGTACTTACACTGGTGGGGTGGGGGTGGGCTCCATGCCTACGGGGGTGGGGGTACGGTCCGTATGTCCGCGGGTGAGGGTACGAGTCGTACTTACACTTTTGGGGTGGGGGTACGCTCCATGCATACGGGGTGAGGGTACGAGTCGTACTTACACTGGTGGGGTGGGGGTAGGCTCCATGCCTACGGGGTTGGGGGTACGTGTCGTACTTACACTGGTGGGGGTGGGGGCACAGTCCGTACGTCCGCGGGTGAGGGTACGAGTCGTACTTACACTGGTGGGGTGGGGGTACGCTCCATGCATACGGGGTGAGGGTACGAGTTGTACTTACACTGGTGGGGTGGGAGTTGGCTCCATGCCTACGGGGGTGGGGGTACGGTCCGTACGTCCGCGGGTGAGGGTACGAGTCGTACTTACACTGGTGGGGTGGGGGTACGCTCCATACGTACGCGGGTGGGGGTAGGGTCCGTACATATTCGTCCCCACGCTATTTGATGCTTGTGCGGGCCGTACCCAGGCCTTTGCCACGTGGGTACGATCCGTCCCACCATTGTTGGGGTGACGTGGGTGTGGGCGTGGTACGTCTCGTGCCCACGCTCTTCAGGCGTGGGTACGGGACGTACCGGTCTGGTTGTGTTGCAGGTTCGCGTGGTGACGGACTTCCGTTGTGGCGGTCGCTGGCTTAGCTGGACACGCCCCCACCCCCTCGTAGTGACCAGGGCATGGGAGTCAGGTATGTCCTGGGCATGTGTGCTGTGTGACTTTGGTGGGGGTTTTGTGGCCTGCCCTGGTCCTGCCACCCCCACCCCACCCCACTTTCCCCCCTCCCTTAGTTGTTCTGATCTTCTGCGGCGTCTGCGTCCGAACCTGTAGAGGAGGTCGACTGCTATGAGGGCCGGGATGACACGTAGGTTCGGGTCCATGTCTGTCCGTCGCGTACGGGTCCTCCTTGTTCGCGTCGTCCTGTCTGTCCGTCGCGTACTGGTCCTCCTTGATCGCGTCATCCTGTCTGTCCGTCGCGTACTGGTACTCCTTGTTCGCGTCGTCCTGTCGCGTACTGGTCCTCCTTGTTCGCGTCGTCCTGTCTGTCCGTCGCGTACTGGTTGTCCTTGTTCGCGTCGTCCTGATTTCCCGGCAGTTTTTGGCAGCCGGAAAATATTCACCGTGCGGGATGACGTCGGTGCGAATCGTAATTCCTGGTTCGTGAATGGCAGGCTGCGAGCGTCCCGACGTCACGTCGGCGCTTTCCCGGATCGCATTTGTAGGTTTATTTTGTTCGGTCGGGCTTTTTTACGATTCGTACGGAAATGGTGTTCCCGTGCGAATCGTAATTCCTTGTTTGTAAATTTTGACGACCGGGTACGCGTCGGACGGAGAATATGCTCCGTCCGACGGTTCGTACCCGGTTTTTACCGGATCGTGATCGGCACCTAAGAAGCAAGATCCTAAAGGCTCAGAGAAAGGTGGGGATAAGTCTAAAGACCAGAAGTCTTCACAAGGGCCCCAAAAATCTGCATCTGGTGGGGAGTCACAATCTGGAAAGGGAAAAGGCCAAAAGAAGCCCTGGTGCAAATTCTGTAAGCAGAAAGGGTACTGGACTTCTGATTGTACCAAGTCCAAAGACCAAACCACCACCACTCCAGCCCCTAAGGCACCTGTTCCCCCTAGTACAGTTATTAGTGGAGGTAATGCTCAGAATAAGGGTGTAGTAGGGTTAACCCTGGGTTCTGATGTGGACTCTGGCCTAGTCAGAGTACCAACACAGGCATTGCTAGTTTGTGAGGGAGACCTTGATATGTCCTTCCTAGTGAGCTCCAGTAACCTGGGCAAATACAAACAGCAGCCTAATATAAATGGCAAACAGGCTTTGGCATTCAGGGACACAGGTGCTAGTGTCACCATGGTGGCAGAGGACCTAGTGGATCCTGCACAGATCATCCTGGGTGAAATGTACCAGGTAACCAATGCTAGCAACACCAGTACCAACCATAGCCTGGCAGTTGTTAATTTCTCCTGGGGAGGGGTAACTGGCCTCAAAAAGGTAGTAGTCAGTGCAGATCTCCCTATCGAATGTTTGTTGGGCAATGATCTGGAGACTTCAGCCTGGTCTGAAGTAGAATTATGGACTCATGCTGAGATGTTGGGCATACCTGCAGAGGTATTTGCTGTGACCAGGTCACAAGCCAAAATGCATAAAGCAAAACCAGCTCTGGATCCTGAAAATATGGACCAGGTGCTACCCAAGAGGAGGAGCAGTAGGGTTAAGGCTGGGCCTTCCCCTGTCTCAGATCACAGATTCCTCTCCAGAGGGAGGAGAAGAAGAGCCTGAAGAAGGAACTGCCCCAGAGGAACTTGAGCCTGGTCAGGTTGAGTTCTTGGGGGCAGGGGGACCTTCCAGGGAAGATCTGAGCAAAGAGCAACAGTGCTGCCCCACTCTTGAACCCCTCAGACAGCAGGCTGCTGCTGAGGTTGCTGGGAGTGCTAGTGGGTCCCATAAAGTTTATTGGGATGAGGGGCTCCTATATTCTGAGGCTAGAGATCCTACCCCTGGAGCCACCAGGAGGCTGGTAATTCTTCAAAAGTTTAGGGGGTTCCTCTTGACCCTAGCACATGATATCCCATTAGCACGTCACTTGGGCCAAAACAAGACCTGGGACAGGCTTGTATCACATTTTCATTGGCCACATATGTCTGAGGACACAAAGGAGTTTTGTCGCTCCTGTGTCACTTGTCAAGCCAGTGGCAAGACAGGTGGCACTACAAAGGCCCCCCTGATACCACTACCTGTGGTGGGGGTTCCCTTTGAAAGGGTAGGGATTGACATTGTTGGTCCCCTTGACCCACGAACTGCATCTGGGCACAGATTTATACTGGTGGTAGTGGATCAAGCCACCAGGTATCCAGAAGCTATTCCCCTCAGGACTACCACAGCCCCGGTGGTAGCAAGAGCCCTCATTGGAGTTTTCTCCAGAGTGGGTTTCCCTAAGGAGGTCATCTCTGACAGAGGTTCTAACTTTATGTCAGGATATCTAACTGCAATGTGGAAGGAGTGTGGTGTAAACTATAAATTCACCACTCCCTATCACCCACAATACAATGGGTTAGTTGAGAGATTCAACAAAACACTAAAGGGAATGATTAAAGGCCTCCCAGAAAAGCTTAGGCGAAAATGGGACCTTTTACTTCCCTGCCTTCTGTTTGCATACAGGGATGTCCTTAGAAGGGGGTTGGCTACAGCCCCTTTGAACTTCTGTTTGGGCACCCTGTTAGAGGACCATTATGTCTGGTGAAGGAGGGATGGGAGTTACCTCTCAAACCTCCCAAACAGGATGTAGTGGATTATGTACTTGGTCTCCGCTCCAGGATGGCAGAGTACATGAAGAAGGCCACTAAAAACCTTGAGGCAAGCCAAGAACTAAAAAAAGCTTGGCATGACCAAAAGGCTGTCCTGACTGTTTGCCAGCCAGGCCAGAAAGTGTGGGTGTTGGAGCCTGTGGCCCCAGCAGCTCTCCAGGACAAATGGAGCGGCCCCATACAATTGTTGAAAAGAAGGGAGAGGTCACCTACTTGGTAGATCTTGGCACTCCCAGGAGCCCTCTTAGAGGGCTCCATGTCAACAGACTTAAGCCATATGTGGACAGGGCTGACATGAGCTTGCTCATGGCAACTGATGAGGACCAGGAGGAGGAGAGTGACCCTCTCCCTGACCTCCTCTCTCAGAACCCTGATGATGGATCAGTTGATGCTGTTGCTTTGGCAAGCAGCCTCACTGAACATCAACAAACTGAATGTAGCCAAGTGCTACATCAGTTTAGACATATGTTTAGCCTGACCCCAAGTCAGACTTCCTGGTGCACCCATGAGGTGGACACTGGAGACAGTCTGCCTGTAAAGAGTAAAATCTACAGGCAACCTGACCATGTCAGGGATTGTATCAGGACTGAAGTCCAGAAAATGTTGGAGCTAGGATTTATTGAGCCCTCAGATAGCCCTTGGGCTAGCCCAGTAGTCCTTGTGCCAAAACCTCATACCCTGGGTGGTAAGAAAGAAATGAGATTTTGTGTTGACTACAGAGGCCTCAATGCAGTCACCAGGACTGATGCCTACCCAATACCAAGGGCAGATGAACTAATAGACACTTTGGCCTCAGCCACGTATCTAAGTACATTTGACCTTACAGCTGGCTATTGGCAAATCAAATTAGCTGATGATGCCAAGGCTAAAACTGCATTTTCGACCCCTGGTGGGCACTATCACTTTGTGGTAATTCCCTTTGGTTTGAAGAATGCACCTGCCACATTTCAGAGGCTGGTGAATAAAGTTCTGACTGGTATGGAAACTTATTGCTCAGCTTATCTTGATGATATTGCTGTCTTTAGTTCTACCTGGCAGGATCACCTGGTCCACCTCAGGAATGTACTGGAGGCCCTGCAGAAAGCAGGCCTCACTTCAAGGCCACTAAGTGTCAGATAGGGCAGAGTCAGGTTGTGTACCTGGGCCACCTTGTAGGTGGAGGCCAGGTTCAACCATTGCAGAGCAAGATCCAGAATAATGGACTGGGTAGCTCCAACCACCCAGACACAGGTGAGAGCCTTCTTGGGCCTGACTGGGTATTAGAGGAGGTTTGTTAAGGGATATGGATCTATAGTGACCCCCTTAAATGATCTAACCTCCAAGAAAATGCCAAAAAAGGTTCAGTGGACAGCTAGCTGTCAAAAGGCATTTGATAACCTCAAGCAGGCAATGTGCACTGCCCCCATCTTACAGAGTCCAGATTATAAAAAGAAGTTCATTGTCCAAACAGATGCTTCAGAGCTGGGTGTGGGAGCTGTACTGTCTCAACTTAATAATGAAGGTCAAGACCAGCCAGTAGCTTTTAGAAGCAGAAGGCTGACCCCTAGAGAGAAACGTTGGTCAGCTATTGAGAGGGAGGCCTTTGCTGTGGTTTGGGCTCTGAAGAAGCTGAGGCCATACTTGTACACTTCATAGTTCAGACTGACCATAAGCCCCTCCTATGGCTCAAACAGATGAAAGGTGAAAATCCTAAACTGCTCAAGTGGTCCATTTCCCTACAGGGGATGGACTATACAGGGGAACATAGACCTGGGACCCAACATGCCAATGCAGATGGACTCTCAAGGTATTTCCACTTAGAACATGAAAACTCAACTGGTCAAGGTTAGTTTAATGTCCCTGCGTTGGGGGGGGGGGTTGTGTAGGAGAGTAGGATCTGCACTTGTGTTGCCCCACTTTTTTTCTGATGTATACACTGGTTTCTGGCTATAGTCTGGCTGGGTCCCTGCTAATCAGGGCCCCAGTCTAACTGATCTCTCTAAACAACTTGGTGTGCATATTAGATGCACTAGTGGTTGGATACTGTGGTACCTTATGAGCCCCTAGTATATGGTACCTTAGGTACCTAGGGCATTGGTACTTCACAGGCCTACCACTGGCTGCAGCATGTATTATGCCACCCCTGGGAAGCATTCGCAATCTGACACCACAGGCCTGCTACTGCAGCCTGTGTGAGGTAGTGTTAGCACTCCTCACTGAGGTATAGGTTCCTATATCTCACCATACACACACATATAAACCTATCAGTCACCCTATCAATCCCAAGGGCAGGGTGCTTGGTTTACTATGTGAGGGGGTGCTTCTGCCTGAGCAGGACCCCTTTGCAGCTGGCAGAGTCTATTCTCTGCTGCTGTTTGTGGATGCGGTTAAACCATATACTCTTAAGTGCATTATAACCTCGCGGTAAATGCTAACTTTGGAATGACTGCATCAAAACATGTCGTGTTTGGTGTCAAACATCTTGGAATCGTACCCCCACACCAGTAACTGGTGTGGGAGTATTATCCCACCCTTCTAGAGTGGATGACATGTACCCACTGTACTAAACGGAAGAAATCTTCTAGAGCCCTGGCATCACAAAATGGATGCCACCAGCACAGACACCGGCCTGCCCTCCTGCTGCTGACCGAAACTCGCAGTGGAGGGAGCTCAACAAAGGGTTTCCTGTCACAGGGAGGTGTCACCACCTCCCAGACAGGATTTAGTGTATTGGAGCTGGGTGGGTGCACTCTTAGAGTGCTTTGAAGTCCTGCACTGGGGGAGCAGTAGGCTCCTCTGTGCATATGCCAGCTCAAACCGGTTCAGGGGCTACCTGCCCCTGCTCTGGCGCGAAACTGGACAAAGGGAAGTGGGTGTAACCACCCACTACCCTGACCCTCCTAGAGGAGTGGTAATAGAGCTAGCCCCTCCCATCTTTTCACTATAAGATACCAAGCATTGCCAATGCAATTCAGATTACACCTGGACGACGCTCTACAAAGAAGAATCCTGGCCCTTCGATGTTCCACTATCTCTGGAAAACTGAAGAATCTCCCTTAGAGTCAAGGAGTGACTCCCCTGCTTGGCAGGCACCAAAACTCTTCAACTACGGTTGCAAACTTCACCGCTCCCGCCAGAGTCCGAAGTCCCTGCATCCCCTGAAGCAGATTTCCTGACCTCTCGACTGCCATTTTGAGTCCCCAGCGAAGCTGTGGCATCTGGACCCCACGAGTGACGAGGAACAGCAATACCAGGGAACCGTGCACGGATTTCAAGTGCAAGCCCTAATCTACGTCCTACGAACTTGTGCTTTGGACCATTTGTTGTCCAAGTCCCTAGCAGGTCTAGTACCAAACATCAGCAGCCTACTCCGTCCCGAGTGACCATGGGCTGTTGTTAAACTTTTCCTGCAAAAACATCTTTGCTGTTGCTGGCCCGTTGGCTAGTAACTCACCTGAAGACTTCCACATCGACTTCAAGGGCTCGCCTGGTTGCTCTGGGCCTGCCCTCACTTACCGTCACTGGGTAAGTCCATCAGACCTTGCTGGTCTGCACCACTGCCAATCTTCACTCCACACGAGGCTTGCAGTTGCCAAGGCTTGTTGGCTCCAATCCGGGTGCTGACACCATCATCAGCTGCAGACGTTGTGGGAACCTCTGAATCCAGCTGCTGATCATCGTCGATCTCTCCTGGACCTTGTGAGCGAAGAGACAAAACACCAACATCGACCTGAAGAGACGCGACAGCCGTGGTCATCCATCTTGCTGGCCACCGATCACTGGCAAGTGACTTTGAACTCTGTCCCCTCAATTTCTAGGTCTTCTGCAACTCCAATCCATCTTCGGATTCCAGCGGACACCTCTCCAGTCATCACAAGCAGCAAGTCTTCAGTGATCTCCATTGAAAACAGCATTGCGACCCGACACCAAAGGACACCTAGGCACCCGGCTTCCCTGGGTGAGGTAACTCGCGCACTCCGGTGCCCAAGTGTGTGTTGGCCCTCGAAATACTTACCCTGTAAGTTGCTTGCTTGTTGACTTTTGCGAAGTGCCCTAAAACTGTAAAATACAAACCACGACATTTGCCATTGAAACGTATAGGAAACCCGCGTGTGTGTTTAGACACTGCATGCGTCTCCCGTGGGCTGAATACTTACCTGCTAACACTGCAGAAGTGAAGCCCCAGCAATTCCCAAGGCCCTAGGCCTCTTCATTTTGCAAGTCGCGTTTGTTATACCATTTTTTTAGTATATGGCCTGGTACGCCCCTAGGGCTACAGCCATAATTGTGCTTAATTTGTTGAGAACTGTTGATCTTTTGAATGTTTACCTGGCTCTAATCTCATAAAGAGATTAGTAGAGTATATTTAGAAATAAATACATATATATTTGATATATATACCGGTGTGGTGTCTTTTCATTTGGTAATTCAAGAGATTATAAGGTAAAACAAGCTGCTTTACATTCCTCAGAGACTTAGCCTGAAGGCTGCTCTCCACAGCTACCACTAAGATAGCTTACTTTCAAAAGGTTGTCTTTAAACCTATCTAACAAGAGTCGAATTGGACTGGTGCAAGGTGGCCACTATAACTAGTGACCAGCATATGCCAGGCCAACTTCTCACAAAGGTCACTTGCCAGTGACCGGTGGCCAGCAAGATGGATGGCCACTGATGTCGCGTCGCTTCACGTCGTTTATGGTGTTTTGTCTCTTCGCTCACGAGGTCCAGGAGGGATTGATGATGACCAGCAGCTGGATTCGGAGTGTCCCACGACGTCTGCAGCTGATGACGGTATTGACAACCGGATTGGAGCCAACAAGCCTTGGCAACTGCAAGTCTCGTGTAGACTGAAGATGGTGGATGATGCAGACCAGCAAGGTCTGATGGACTCACCCAGCGAGGGTGAGTGAGGGCAGGCCTGGAGCAACCAGGAGAGCCCTTGGAATCGTTTAGAAAGTCTTCGGGGGACCCACTAGCCAATGGGCAAATGATCAAGAAGACGCCGCCACAGGAAAGGTTTCACAGAAGCCCACGGTCACTCGGGATGGGGTAGGCAGCTGATTTTTGGAACAAGACCTGCTGGGGACTTAGGCCACAAATGGTCTAAATCACAAGTTCATAGAACGTTGTTTAGGGTTTGCAATCGAAAATAATGCACAGTTCCCATTTATTGCTGTTCCTCGTCACTCGTGGGGACCAGATGCCACAGCTTCGCTGGGGACTCAAAAGGGCTGTCAAGAGGTCAGGAAATCTGCTTCTGGGGCCGCAGGGACTTCGGACTCCGGTGGGAGCGGTAAAGTTTGCAACCGTTGTTTAAGCTTTTTGGTGCCTGCCAAGCAGGGGAGTCACTCCTTGACTCCAAGGGAGATTATTCTGTCTTCCAAAGGTAGTGGAATGTCGAAGGGCCAGGATTCTTCTTTGTAGAGCGTCATCCAGGGTTATCTGAATTGCATTGGCAATGCTTGCTATCTTATAGTGAAGATAGGGGAGGGACTAGCTCTATGACCACTCCTCTAGGAGGGTCAGGGTAGTGGGTGGTTACACCCACTTCCCTTTGTCCAGTTTTGCGCCAGAGCAGGGGCAGGTAGCCCCTGAACCGGTTTGAGCTAGCATATGCACAGAGGAGCCTACTGCTCCCCCAGTGCAGGACTTCAAAGCACTCTAAGAGTGCACCCACCCAGCCCCAATACACTAAATCCTGTCTGGGAGGTGGTGACACCTCCCTGTGACAGGATGCCTTTTGTTGGGCTTCCTCCAATGCGAGTTTCGGTCAGCAGCAGGAGGGCAGCCCAGTGTCTGTGCAGGAGGCATCCATTTTGTGATGCCAGGGCTCTTGGAGATTTCTACCGTTTAGTACAGTGGGTACATGTCATCCCCTCTAGAAGGGTGGGATCATACTCCCACACCAGTTACTGGTGTGGGGGTATGATTCCAAGTTGTTTGACACCAAACACAACGTGTTTTGATGCAGTCATTCCAAAGTTAGCATTTACCGCAAGGTTATAATGCACTTAAGAGTATATGGTTTAACCGCATCCACAAACAGCAGCAGAGAATAGACTCTGCCAGCTGCAGAGGGGTCCTGCTCATGCAGAAGCACCCCCTCACATAGTAAACCAAGCACCCTGCCCTTGGGATTGATAGGGCCTACCATAGGGGTGACTGATAGGTTTATATGTGTGTGTGTGTGGTGAGATATAGGAACCTTTACCTCAGTGAGAAGTGCTAGCACTACCTCACACAGGCTGCAGTAGCAGGCCTGTGGTGTCAGATTTAGAATGCTTCCCAGGGGTGGCATAGTACATGCTGCAGCCCCTGGTAGGCCTGTGAAGTACCAATGCCCTAGGTACATAAGGTACCATATACTAGGGCCTCATAAGGTACCACAGTATCCAATCACTAGTGCATCTAATATGCACACCAAGTTGTTTAGAGAGATCAGTGAGACTGGGGCCCTGATTAGCAGGGATCCAGTCAGACTATAGCCAGAAACCAGTGTATACATCAGAAAAAAAGTGGGGGCAACATAAGTGCAGAGCCTACTCTCCTACACAACCCCCCCCCCCCAAACGCAGGGACATTAAACTAACCTTGACCAGTTGAGTCTTCATGTTCTAACTGAAAATACCTTGAGAGTCCATCTGCATTGGCATGTTGGGTCCCAGGTCTATGTTCCACTGTATAGTCCATCCCCTGTAGGGAAATGGACCACCTGAGCAGTTTAGAATTTTCACCTTTCATCTGTTTGAGCCATAGGAGGGGCTTATGGTCAGTCTGAACTATGAAGTGAGTGCCAAACAAGTATGGCCTCAGCTTCTTCAGGGCCCACACCACAGCAAAGGCCTCCCTCTCAATAGCTGACCAACGTTTCTCTCTAGGGGTCAGCCTTCTGCTTATGAAAGCTACTGGCTGGTCTTGACCTTCATCATTAAGTTGAGACAGTACAGCTCCCACACCCAGCTCTGAAGCATCTGTTTGAACAATGTACTTCTTTTTGTAATCTGGACTCTGTAAGATGGGGGCAGTGCACATTGCCTGCTTGAGGTCATCAAATGCCTTTTGACAGCTAGCTGTCCACTGAACCTTTTTTGGCATTTTCTTGGAGGTCAGATCATTTAAGGGGGTCACTATAGATCCATATCCCTTAACAAACCTCCTGTAATACCCAGTCAGGCCCAAGAAGGCTCTCACCTGTGTCTGGGTGGTTGGAGATACCCATTCCATTATGGTCTGGATCTTGCTCTGCAATGGTTGAACCTGGCCTCCACCTACAAGGTGGCCCAGGTACACAACCTGACTCTGCCCTATCTGGCACTTAGTGACCATGATAGTGAGGCCTGCTTTCTGCAGGGCCTCCAGTACATTCCTGAGGTGGACCAGGTGATCCTGCCAGGTGGAACTAAAGACAGCAATATCATCAAGATAAGCTGAGCAATAGGTTTCCATACCAGTCAGAACTTTATTCACCAACCTCTGAAATGTGGCAGGTGCATTCTTCAAACCAAAGGGCATTACCACAAAGTGATAGTGCCCACCAGGGGCCGAAAATGCTGTTTTAGCCTTGGCATCATCATTTAACTTGATTTGCCAATAGCCAGCTGTAAGGTCAAATGTACTGAGATACTTGGCTGAGGCCAAAGTGTCTATTAGTTCATCTGCCCTTGGTATTGGGTAGGCATCAGTCCTGGTGACTGCATTGAGGCCCCTGTAGTCAACACAAAACCTCATCTCTTTCTTATCACCCTGGGTGTGAGGTTTTGGCACAAGGACTACTGGGCTAGCCCAAGGGCTATCTGAGGGCTCAATAACACCTAGCTCCAACATTTTCTGGACTTCAGTCCTGATACATTCCCTGACATGGTCAGGTTGCCTGTAGATTTTACTCTTTGCAGGCAGACTGTCTCCAGTGTCCACCTCATGGGTGCACCTGGAAGTCTGACTTGGGGTCAGGCTAAACATATGTTGAAACTGTTGCACAACTTGCCTGCATTCAGTTTGCTGATGGTCAGCGAGGCTGCTTGCCAAAGCAACACCATCAACTGACCCATCATCAGGGTTCTGTGAGAGCAGGTCAGGGAGAGGGTCACTCTCCTCCTCATGGTCCTCATCAGTTGCCATGAGCAAGCCCATGTGAGCCCTGTCCACATATGGCTTAAGTCTGTTGACATGGAGCACCCTAAGGGGGCTCCTGGGAGTGCCAAGATCTACCAAGTAGGTGACCTCTCCCTTTTTCTCAACAATTGTATGGCGGCCACTCCATTTGTCCTGGAGAGCGGCTGGGGCCACAGGCTCCAACACCCACACTTTCTGGCCTGGCTGGTAAACAGTCAGGACAGCCTTTTGGTCATACCAAGCTTTTTGTAATTCTTGGCTTGCCTCAAGGTTTTTAGTGGCCTTCTTCATATACTCTGCCATCCGGGAGCGGAGACCAAGTACATAGTCCATCACATCCTGTTTGGAAGGTTTGAGAGGTAACTCCCATCCCTCCTTCACCAAACATAATGGTCCTCTAACAGGGTGCCCAAACAGAAGTTCAAAAGGGCTGTAGACAACCCCCTTCTGTGGAACCTCCCTGTATGCAAACAGAAGGCAGGGAAGTAAAAGGTCCCATTTTCGCCTAAGCTTTTCTGGGAGGCCTTTAATCATTCCCTTTAGGGTTTTGTTGAATCTCTCAACTAACCCATTGCATTGTGGGTGATAGGGAGTAGTGAATTTGTAGTTGACACCACACTCCTTCCACATTGCAGTTAGTTATCCTGACATGAAGTTAGAACCTCTGTCAGAGATGACCTCCTTAGGGAAACCCACTCTGGAGAAGACTCCAAAGAGGGCTCTTGCTACCACAGGAGCTGTGGTAGTCCTTAGGGGTATAGCTTCTGGATACCTGGTGGCATGATCCACAACCACCAGTATAAATCTGTGCCCAGATGCAGTTGGTGGGTCAAGGGGACCAACAATGTCAATCCCTACCCTTTCAAAGGGAACCCCCACCACAGGTAGTGGTATCAGGGGGGCCTTTGTTGTGTCACCTGACTTGCCACTGGTTTGGCAAGTGACACAGGAGCGACACAACTCCTTGGTGTCCTCAGACATGTGTGGCCAATGAAAATGTGGTACAAGCCTGTCCCAGGTCTTGTTTTGGCCCAAGTGTCCTGCTAATGGGATGTCATGTGCTAGGGTCAAGAGGAACCCCCTAAACGTCTGAGTTATTACCAACCTTCTAGTGGCTCCAGGGTTAGGATCTCTAGCCTCAGAATATAGGAGCCCCTCATCCCAATAAACCTTATGGGGCCCACTAGCACTCCCAGCAGCCTCAGCAGCAGCCTGCTGTCTGAGGGGTTCAAGAGTGGGGCAGCACTGTTGCTCTTTGCTCAGATCATCCCTGGAAGGTCCCCCTGCCCCCAAGAACTCAACCTGACCAGGCTCAAGTTCCTCTGGGGCAGTTCCTTCTTCAGAATCTGCTTCTCCTCCCTCAGGAGGGGAATCTGAGACAGAGGGGAAGGCCCAGCCTTAACCCTACTGCTCCTCCTCTTGAGTAGCATCTGGTCCATAGATTCAGGATCCAGAGTTGGTTCAGTTTTGAGCATTTTGGCTTGTGACCTGGTCGCAGCAAATACCTCTGCAGGTATGCCCAACATCTCAGCATGAGTCCATAATTCTACTTCAGACCAGGCTGAAGTCTCCAGATCATTGCCCAACAAACATTCGACAGGGAGGTCTGCACTGACTACTACCTTTTTGAGGCCAGTTACCCCTCCCCAGGAGAAATTCACAACTGCCAGACTATGGTTGGTCCTGGTATTGCTTGCATTGGTTACCTGGTACATTTCACCCAGGATGATCTGTGTAGGGTCCACTAGGTCCTCTGCCACCATGGTGACACTGGCACCTGTGTCCCTAACTGCCAAAGCCTGTTTGCCATTTATGATAGGCTGCTGTTTGTACTTGCCCAGATTACTGGGGCTCACTAGGAAGGACATATCAAGGTCTCACTCACAAACTAGCAATGCCTGTGTTGGTACTCTGACTAGGCCAGAGTACACATCAGAACCCAGGGTCAACCCTACTACACCCTTATTCTGAGTATTACCTCCACCAATAACTGTACTGGGGGAACGGGTGCCTTAGGGGCTGGAGTGGTGGTGGTTTGGTCTTTGGACTTGGTACAATCAGAAGTCTAGTGCCCTTTCTGTTTACAGAATTTGCACCAGGGCTTCTTTTGGCCTTTTCCCTTTGCAGGTTGTGACTCCCCACCAGATGCAGATGTTTGGGGCCCTTGTGAAGACGTCTGGTCTTTTGACTTATCCCCACCCTTATCTGAGCCTTTAGGATCTTGCTTCTTAGTGTCACCACCTTGGTTCTGGTTTCTCTGCCTCACCCTGGTTCTGACCCATTTGTCTGCCTTCTTTCCCAATTCTTGGGGAGAGGTCAGATCAGAGTCCACCAGGTACTGATGCAACAACTGGTTTTGGCAATTATTAAGGATCTGTTCTCTCATTATAAGATTATACAATCCCTTAAAATCAACTACCCTACTACCAACCAGCCAACCTTCTAGAGCCCTGGTTGCACAATCAACAAAGTCAGTCCAATCCTGAGTCTGTGCTTTCTGGGTTTCTCTGAACTTCAACGTGTGCTGTTCAGTGGTTAAGCAAAACCCATCTATCAAAGCACTCTTCAGGGCTTCATAATCATTAGAATCCTCTTCTCTAACAGTGAGGAGCGTGTCTCTACCTTTATCTGAAAAGGAGAGCCACAAGATTGCTGCCCACTGTGTCTCGGGGACCTGTTGAACTCTACAGGCCCTCTCCATAGCAGTTATCCATTTGTGGATATCATCCCCACTCTGGTAGGGAGGAACAACCTTGGACAGGTTCATATGGTCTGGAATATAATCTCTGCCTCTAGGGACACTGTTGCTGCCACCAGGGGTATCTAACCCCTCCCTCTTAGAAGCTCTTTGGAGCTCGAAGGCTTCCCTTTCTAAGGCCAATTGCTTGGTTCTGAGGGCAAGCCTAGCTTCCTCATACTGGAGCATCTTGAACCTTCTGTCAGAGGAGGTCTCTCTGGGAATGGTTGAGTTCCTCTGCTGAACAGATTCTCTTCCAGAGTGGTATGAATGGTCAGAGTCCCTTGAGGGGGACCTAGGCCTTTCTTCCACTCTGTCAGTTCTCTTAAGGAGAATTCCTCTGTTCTGTTCAGACCTTTCTGGGCCTGGCCCTTCAATCACAGACTCCAGGTCATCTTGATTTTCATCATCAGACCCAGAGACTATGGTTGACCCACTCCCTGATGCAGACCCACTAGCTCCTAGAGCTAGTCTAAGATCATCTGCTACTAACAGATGTATCAGGTGTTGTGAGGAGGGACTCCTGCCTACTTTCAGTTGTCTTTCAAAGCATAAGGCCTTCAGGTCAGTGTAGGCTATGTCTTTGTACTGAATTGGGGTGGACCCACTGGCTCCACCTTTGTAGGACATACTAGTGTTGTGCAGTGTTGTACTACCTACACTAGTTGAGGCCTACTGAACCTAGCTTGAGCTGTAGCAAGGGTGTTTTTATCCCTTCACAAACAGCTCTAAGTTCAGTAGAGCTTATTGATACTAGCTTGATTTTATATGTACCTTCAGTACCTTTAGTGGTTTTCAGTTAGTAATTCAAATAGAGATTTTCTGGTAAAACAATGGCAAGCTGGAATCCCACACGCTGCCCACCAATGTGAGAAGTTGGCCTGGCATATGCTGGTCACTAGTTATAGTGGCCACCTTGCACCAGGCCAATTCGACTCTTATGGTAGATAGGTTTAAGACAACCTTTTAAAGAAAGCTATCCTAGTGGTAGCTGTGGAGAGCATCCTTCAGGCTAAGTCTCTGAGGAATGTAAAGCAGCTTGTTTTACCTTATAATCTCTTGAATTACCAAATGAAAAGGACACCACACAGGTATATATATAAAATATATATGTATTTATTTCTAGACACAATATACTAATCTCTTTATGAGATTAGAGCCAGGTAAACATTCAAATGTCAACAGTTCTCAATAAATTAAGCACAAATATGGCTGGAGCCCTAGGGGCGTATCAGACCATATACTAAAAAAATGGGTTAACAAAGTCGACTTGAAAAATGACAAGGCCTAGGGCCTTGGGAATCGCTGGGGCTTCACTACTGCAGTGTTAGCAGGTAAGTAACAAGCCCACGGGAGACGCGTGCAGTGTCTAAACACAGCCGCAGGTTTCCTATTGGTTTCAATGGAGCAAGTCGCAGTTTGTATTTTAAAGTTTTAGGGCACTTCGAAGAAGTCAACAAGCAAGCCACTTACAAGTTAAGTATTTCGAGGGCCAACACACACTTGGGCATCGGAGTGCACGAGTTACCTCACCCAGGGAAGCCGGGTGCATAGGTGTCTTTTGGTGTCGGGTCGAGATGCTGTTTTCAATGGAGATCACTGAAGACTTGCTGCTTGTGACGACTGAAGAGGTGTCCGCTGGAATCCGAAGGTGGATTGAAGATCAAGAGGACCTGAAAATTGAAGGGACAGTGTTCAAGGTCACTTTCCAGTGACCGGTGGCCAGCAAGATGGATGACCACTGATGTCGCGTCGCTTCAGGTCGTTGATGTTTTTTTTTATCTCTTCGCTCACGATGTCCAGGAGGGATCGATGATGACCAGCAGCTGGATTTTGAGTGTCCCACGACGTCTGCAGCTGATGACGGTGCCGGCAACCGGATTGGAGCCAACGACCCTTGGCAACTGCAAGTCTCATGTAGACAGAAGATGGTGGATGATGCAGACCAGCAAGGTCTGATGGACTCACCCAGCAAGGGTGAGTGAGGGTAGGCCTGGAGCAACCAGGAGAGCCCTTGGAATCATTTAGAAAGTCTTCGGGGGACCCACTAGCCAACGGGCAAGTGATCACAAAGACGCCGCCACAGGAAAAGTTTCACAGGAGTCCACGGTCACTCGGGATGGGGTAGGCAGCAGATTTTTGGAACAAGACCTGCTGGGGACTTGGGCAACAAATGGTCCAAAGCACAAGTTTGTAGAACGTTGTTAAGGGTTTGCACTCGAAAACAGTGCACAGTTCCCAGGTATTGCTGTTCCTCATCACTCGTGGGGCCATAGCTTCGCTGGGAACTCAAAATGGCCATTGAGAGGTCAGGAAATCTGCTTCTGGGGCTGCAGGGACTTCGGACTCCGGCGGGAGCGGTGAAGTTTGCAACCGTTGTTTAAGCTTTTTGGTGCCTGCCAAGCAGGGGAGTCACTCCTTGATTCCAAGGGAGAATCTTCTGTCTTCCAAAGGTAGTGGAACATCGAAGGGCCAGGATTCTTCTTTGTAGAGCATCATCCAGGGTTATCTGAATTGCATTGGCAATGCTTGCTATCTTACAGTGAAGATAGGGGTGGGACTAGCTCTATGACCACTCCTCTAGGAGGGTCAGGGTAGTGGGTGGTTACACCCACTTCCCTTTGTCCAGTTTCGCGCCAGAGCAGGGGCAGGTAGCCCCTGAACCGGTTTGAGCTGGCATATGCACAGAGGAGCCTACTGCTCCCCCAGTGCAGGACTTCAAAGCACTCTAAGAGTGCACCCACCCAGCTCCAATACACTAAATCCTGTCTGGGAGATGGTGACACCTCCCTGTGACAGGATGCCCTTTGTTGGGCTTCCTCCACTGCGAGTTTCGGTCAGCAGCAGGAGGGCAGCCCAGTGTCTGTGCTGGTGGCATCCATTTTGTGATGCCAGGGCTCTTGGAGATTTCTACCGTTTAGTACAGTGGGTACATGTCATCCCCTCTAGAAGGGTTGGATCATACTCCCACACCAGTTGGTGGGGGGTATGATTCCAAGTTGTTTGACACCAAACACAACATGTTTTGATGCAGTCATTCCAAAGTTAGCATTTACCGCGAGGTTATAATGCACTTAAGAGTATATGGTTTAACCGCATCCACAAACAGCAGCAGAGAATAGACTCTGCCAGCTGCAGAGGGGTCCTGCTCATGCAGAAGCACCCCCTCACATAGTAAACCAAGCACCCTGCCCTCAGGATTGTTAGGGCCTGCAAGAGGGGTGACTGATAGGTTTATATGTGTGTGTGTGGTGAGATATAGAAACCTATACCTCAGTGAGGAGTGCTAACACTACCTCACACAGGCTGCAGTAGCAGGCCTGTGGTGTCAGATTTAGAATGCTTCCCAGGGGTGGCATAATACATGCTGCAGCCCCTGGTAGGCCTGTGAAGTACCAATGCCCTAGGTACCTAAGGTACCATATACTAGTGGCTCATAAGGTACCACAGTATCCAATCACTAGTGCATCTAGTATGCACACCAAGTTGTTTAGAGAGATCAGTGAGACTGGGGCCCTGATTAGCAAGGACCCAGCCAGACTATAGCCAGAAACCAGTGTATACATCAGAAAAAAAGTGGGGGCAACATAAGTGCAGATCCTACTCTCCTACAAATAGGCACTGGGCCTATTGCCTCTAGAATCGCTGGGACCCCAAGGTTGTGACACAGGGGACCCACGGGAACTGTATGCAGTGTGGAAACACAACTGCGGGTTCCTATTATCTTCTATGGGGAATGTCGCGGTTGGAATTTTAAAGATTAGGGACACTTCTAATCGAGTCAGGACAAAACCCTTTTGGACTTAAGAAGTTCTAGGGCTAGCCCCCACGAGAGTACCAGAGTACTCGAATTACCTCACCCAGGGAAGCCGGGTGCATAGGTGTCTTTTGGTGTCAGGTTGCGTCGTCAATTTCAATGGCAGCCTGCAAGAAACTGCTGCTGCCGTGAAGAGGAGAAGAGTCCGGAGAGATCCAAGCCTGGATCTAGGATGTAAGGAACCTGAAAGCAGAGGGGACAGAATCTGGGTCACTTGCCGGTGACCTAGGGCAGGATGGACCAATGCCCACAGATGTCGGGTGCTTCAGGTGAGTTGATGGGTGTCTTGACTCTTCAGCCACAAAGTCCAGGAGGCGTCGACGAAGTCCATGAGCTGGATTGGAGCTGTCCCACAAAGTTTGTCGAGTGCTGCGGTGTCGTTGACCAGAAAGGACCCACAAAGCCTTGGTAACGGCAAGTCATAGGAATGCAGAGAAAGGACTGTGGTGCAGACCAGCAAGGTCTGATGGACTCACCCAGCACGGGTAAGAAAGGGCAAGTCTGGCGCAACCAGAAAAGCCCAAGCAGAAGTGGAGTTGTCTTCCTGGGGACCTGCCAGCCAAACTAGCTAAACGAGCATTAAGCAGTCCCACTTGGAGCTGGCCCATGGGTCACTCGTGGAGTGGAGGCCAACAATCTTCGGTGCAGGAGGTGCTCAAGGCTGGGGCTACTCGGATTCCAAAACACAACTTCGAGGATGACCAGGAAGATTGTGTTGCTGCAAAAGTTCACAGTGTCCAGGGGTCACGGTTCCACACCACCCACGACACCCACGGGCCTCAGCTTTGCTGTGGACTCAGGGTAGACTCGAGGAAGTCTGGAAATCAACCTCTGGGGATGCAGAGACTTCGGCATCCAGCGGGAGCTTCAGAATTACAGACTGGTCAGTTGCTTCTTTGGTGCATGCCAAGCAGGGGAGTCACTCCTTGACCGCAAGGGAGATTTCTTCTGTCTTCTAGTAGTGATAGAAAGTCGAAGGTACAGGATATATGTTGCAGAGGTTTGTCCAGGGAAATCTAAAGTCCTAGGGACTGGATTCCTATACTTATACTAGGTTTAGTGGAAGGACTAACTCTAAGGCCCCACCTATGGGTGGGCCTGGGGTGGGGGTGGTTACACCCCTTCCCCTTTGTCCAGTTTTGTGCCAGAGCAGGGGCTGAGTGCCCCGGCAACCAGTTTGAACTGGGCTATGCACAGGGACACCTTCTGTGCCCCAGGCAGTGTCTCAAAAGCATTCTCTGAATGCACCCACCCTGCCCCAATACACATCTGCCTGTCTGGGGAGGTCGTTACACCTCCCTGTGACAGGAAACCTATTGTCCAGGCCTCCCCTGCCGGAGTTTCCCTCAGCAGCAGGAGGCCAGACCCGTCTCTGTGGCATCCATTTTGTGATGCCAGGGCTTTGGAAAGTTTTAACCGGGTTTAGCCAGTGTGAACATGTCTCTCGCTCTAGAAGGGTGGAATGCTACCCCACCACCAGGACTGGCGGGGGGTAGTATTCCAAAGTATTTGACACCAAAAACAACATGTTTTGATGCAGCCATTCCAAAGTTAGCATTTACCGCAATGTTATAATGCACTTAAGAGTATATGGTATGGCTGTCTCACAGAACAGCCATAAGGAAGCTCATGCTTTGGCACCCTCTCACATAAAACAAAGCACTCTGCCTTCAGGATTGTCAAGGACTGCCATGGGAGTTACTTATAGGTTTATATGTGTCTGTACAAGGTAGTGATATAGGTAGCCTATAACACAGTAAGGGGTGCAAGCACACCCTTACCCAGGCTTCAGTAGCAGACCTGTGGTGTCATTTTGGAGTGCTTCCCAGGGGTGGCATAATACATGCTGCAGCCCCTGGTAGGCCTCTGAGGTACCTATGCCCTAGGTACATAGTATACCATATACTAGGGGCTTATAAGTCACTCCAGAATCCAATTAAATATGTACCTAATGTACATGGAACCATTTTAGAGAGGAAGCAGCTAGGCTGTGGTCCTGATTAGCAGGGCCACAGCCAGACTAAGGTCGAAACACACCAGCAAAAAGTGGGGGTACCCATGTGAAGCAGAACCTACTCTCCTACAAGGAGCACAAGATCCAAGGACGAGAAGAGCTAATGAGCTGAGGATAAGCCTCTCTTCATGGTGCATCAGGAGGAGTGTAGCAACCAAGGACAAGAAGAGCTAACGATCTGAGGAGAAGCCTCGGTTCATTTTGTACGAGAAGAAGCATAACATCCAAGGACGAGAAGGGCCAATGATCTAAGGAGAAGCCTCAGTTCATGGTGTACGAGGAGGAGCGCAACATCCAAGTACGAGAAGAGCTAACAATCTGAGGAGAAATCTTGGCTCATTTTGTACCAGAAGGAGCAAAACATCCAAGGACGAGAAGAGCTAATGATATAAGGAGAGGCATCAGTTCATGGTGTATCAGTAGGAGCACAACCGGTAAGGACAAGAAGAACTAACGAGCTGGAGAGAAGACTCTCTTCATGGTGTACTAGGAGGAGCACAAGAGCCAAGGACGAGAAGAGCTAACGAGCTGGAGAGAAGCCTCTGATCATGGTGTAAAAGGAGGAGCACAAGATCCAAGGCCGTGAAGAGCTAACGAGCTGAGGAGAAGCCTCTCTTCATGGTGCATCAGGAGGAGCGCAACATCCAAGAACGAGAAGAGCTAACAATCTGAGGAGAAATCTTGGCTCATTTTGTACCAGAAGGAGCAAAACATCCAAGGACGAGAAGAGCTAATGATCTAAGGAGAGGCATCAGTTCATGGTGTACCAGGAGCAGCGCATCTTCTAAGGATGAGAAGATCTAATCAGCTGAGGAGAAGCCTCTGTTCATAGTGTATCAGGAGGAGCGCAACATCCGGACAAGAAGAACTAACGAGCTGGAGAGAAGACTCTGTTCATGGTGTACCAGGAAGAGCGCAACATCCAAGGACGAGAAGAGCTAACAAGCTGAGGATAACCCTCTGTTAGAATCCGGGGTCTCTGGTTGGCGCAGGTATGCACTTGCGACAAGCAGGGACCCTTTCCTCTAAGTCAGGGCGTAGGATTACCTCTTAAAAATAACCCCTGCTCACCCTCTAGTTAACGTGGCGCGAACAATCAGGCTAGATTCCAGAGGGCAATAGGTTAAGCATTCAAGATGTCCCACACAACAACCACCAACCCACCACACAGACACACAAGGCTGTATTTTGTGAAAATAAAGTTCTTTATATAAAGTTCTTTAGGCAGGCTTCAAAAATACAGTTCTTCACTTTAAATGCGGTTCCAGTTACTTTTATTAATGTTCCTTGAGGCCACAGTTCTTAAAATGGTCACTTTTGGTGCAATCTGCACCTTTTGGAGGTCTGTGCGCTTCGTAGGGCCTATTTGTACGTGTCGTACAATTCCTCATGCTTCCCGCGTGAGCAGCGTCTGTTACTTTAAAGCGGGACGGGACGTACAGGAGCACGGACGCGCCGTACAAGCTGGGTACGTACCGCGCCAAGCCTCACGCTTCCCGTGTGATTAGCGTACCCGTACATCAGCGCAGTACGGGCCGTACACCGAAAAGTACGTGTCGTACGAAGGCGCTCTCAAGCTCACAGTACCTGATTCTTTGTAGGGGGGTTCGTGGCGGCCTCAGCAGTCTCCCAAAGGGCGTCCCATGTCGTGTTGCAGTCCCGGGTCTTCAGTGGACGGCGATGCTTCGTGGGGCGTTCCCAGACGGCTCAGTGCACCACGGAGGTCAGAAGCAGGGGGGGGAGTTCGGGGGGTGATTCTCAGCGAGTCGCACTGTCGGCATCGGCCAGGATCGGCGAACAGTGCGTCCTGGGTCCTCACAGTGGTCTCGGCGGCGCAGGGTCGCAGAGGCTCGGCGCTTGGACACAGGCAGTCTCACGTCACTTTGCGAGCTATGGCTCGAGGGGGCAGTTGTTTGCTTTGGTCAGGCCAGGCGGGCTGGTCTTCACGGTGCTCACAGCAGCACGGGCAGCCAGAAGTCGCGTTGTTCAGCGAGATGGGGGCTCACAGGTTCTCTGGGGTTAGCGTTGCAGAACCACCCACAGCAGCTTCCTCTTCTTCCAGGGAAAGGTAGCGCCCACTGTTCCTGGGGCGCAGATCAGGGGGCAAGTTCACAAGCAAGCCCTTGGAGAATGTTTTTAAAGCACAAGTTGAAATGAAAGTCTTTTCTTCAGTCTTTTCCTCTCCTTCCAGCAGCAAGGCACCCACCACAGGCCAGTCTCTCAGGTTTAGAGACAGTACTCCTCCATGCAGCTTTCCCAGGTCCTTCTCTTCAGGCAGAGTTTCTTCTTGGCGCAAACAGGATCTGATTTCTTAGGAGCAGGGCTCCTTCTTTTATACCAAGTTTCTTTTGTTCTTTGTCGCCAGGGGGCCTGGGCCTGGCTCAGTCCGGTTCTGGAGCACTTTGTTGTGGTGACTCTGCTCTTTCCTTTCAGCAGCAGGGCAGAGACATCAGCCGCTCCACAGGGGGCAGAGCCGGCATTGTGGTGGCAGAGCACAGGTCTATTCAGAGTCAAGGTGTACTCCTCCCACCCATCCTGGTGTAATCTCTCTACCCACCACCTGGCAGCCAGCCTGTCTCCTGGAATTCCCCAGCCCTGCTCCTTACTGTTGCTAGGCAGAACACGCACACACAACACAGAGGCGGACTGAAATGGCCAGACAAGTAAATACTAACTTTCTAAAAGTAGTATTTACAAACACAGGATATTAAAATAAACTTTACTAAAAGAAGTATTTTAGTATTCTGAGTTCAGGCATACTAAACTTGACTTTCTACCATGCTCTCTGAGTCCGCTGGGATTATAGTGTGTAATAATTCCAGCAGCCCATTCTGGCCTATGGAGAGCAGGTAGCCTTCAATAGTGAAAAACGAAAATGGCAGTAATTCACTATTAAGACATGCCACACACATCAGGGCATGTCCTACCTTATGCTTACAGTGCACCCTGCCCTTGGGCCTACCAGAGGGGTGGCTAATATGTAGTTAAGGGAAGGTTTAGGGACTGGCAAGTGGGTGCACTTGCGCAGTCAGCGTGACAGTACCAGACTGCACGCAGGTTCTGCAATGGCAGACCTTAGACACATTTTTCTAGGCCGCTTCTGTGGGGGGCACAACCAGTGCTGCAAGCCCACCAGCAGCATTTGTATTTACAAGCCCTAGCACTCCTGGTGCCCTTTACTAGGGGCTGATAGTAAACCAAATAAGCCAAACATGGACACCAATCAATGTACACACTTTTCAAAGGGAGCACTTGCACTGTGGCATTGATTGGCAGTGGCACAGTGCCCTGAGCAGCTAACAGCAACAAAACACATGAGGCACATCAGCAAAAAGTGGAAGGGAAACTCACGCCAAGGTGCCACGTCTAACACGTGTCCCCTCCAGCTGAAATGTGGGGGGAACTACCCTACCCCTGGGAGTTCCTCTTCACTAAGGTGGAAAAACCTGGACAGACCATCAGCATTGGCGTGATCTGTGCCAGGGCGATGCTCCACCGTAAAGTCCATATCCTGTAGGGAGATGGACCACCTCAGCAGTTTTGGGTTCTCACCCCTCATTTGCATCAACCATCTGAGGGGCCTGTGTTCGGTCTGAACCCGAAGTGAGACCCAAACAAGTAGGGTCTTAGCTTCTTCAGCGCCCAGACCACAGCAAATGCTTCTCGCTCGATTGCACTCCACCTTTGTTCCCGTGGAAGTAACCTCCTACTAATGAAGGCTACAGGTTGGTCCCAGCCCTCCTCAGTCATCTGTGAGAGAACAGCCCCTACACCATTCTCTGATGCGTCTGTCTGCACTAGGAATTCTTTGGAGAAGTCAGGAGCCAAGAGCACGGGCGCCGTGCACATGGCAGTCTTCAGGGTGTCAAAAGCTTTCTGACAGGCGTCAGTCCAGATCAATTTCCTGGGCTGCTTCTTCGAAGTCAGCTCTGTCAAGGGAGCAACAATGCTGCCATACCCCTTGACAAACCTCCTGTAGTACCCTGTGAGTCCTAAAAAGGCCCTCACCTCTGTCTGCGTCTTTGGGGGCTCCCAAGCCAGGATGGTTTCAATCTTGGGTTGGAGGGGCGCCACCTGGCCGCTCCCCACATTGTGGTAAATAATTTAATTACCGGTACTTAATTTGATGCGGAAAATCTATAATAATAGCTCAGTAAAATAAGAGGCAGAATCCGTGGTATTAGAGGTTCGGAACGGGCTTTATTCCAAAATCAATTCGAATTGAGGACTCCATATTCCATCACCACGAAGGTTCAGGAAGTGAAGGAACATACTTTATTGACAGATAATCATATTTATAGAAGAGGCATTATAGTGAAACAGATGCAGGAGGCGTAACAGTTGATAATAGAGATAAAAACATACATGCGTAACTAAAATGGGTGTAACTAGGCGTAACTAAAGAACGTCATTAGGTATGATGTCATAAATGGGTGGTTCCATGAAAGAATTTCGCAATGTCAGCAGAAATACTTGGCAGAGATGCGCGCGCAGCAGCATGACGTGTGATTGACGTGCAACTAGAGGGTGTACATTTAGCTCTACATGTGGAGACAGAAGTCTGGGGTTATGTCAACCTAATCCCAAATCATATCTAACATCCTATGTTTAAAGAACTGTGTTATCCAAAAAGAGAGGTCTCTTAGGATAGAATCTTATTCTATACTGACTGTGAGTGCGTGTACAAGCGTCTAAGTGTCTACACTAGATGCGAGGGGGTAGGAATATTCCATAGTAACAGGGCTATGAATTACTTGCATAAAGACAGAGAAGCCGGGCACTTTGCTCGGTAGCTGGAAGAATGTTTACTTAAACTACTAGACAGGAATGCATTGGATGAGGAGCGGAGCAGAGCAGATAATCTTGAAGGTGAAATACAGTTTTTGGCAGGCAGATAGGTCGAGTCAGGCACCGTTAGCCGCGCAGGGAGTAGGACAAAGTTCATGGATACAGATGCGAGCTCAGACTGGAGCTTTCAGAGGCAGAAGGCAGGAAAAGGCTTAATGGCAGAATCAGGGCCTACTCGCCTGGACTGTGAAATGGCATAAATGAACCATATAAAGCCGGTGGCCTTTCATACTTAGGAATAGAATATCCGGCCCATTCATGGCGGATCTGAAAGAGGACATGTTGACGGTGGACGCACATGTGTTTGCGTCTTCATAACTGGAACTGGAGGGAACATACATGTACTTGTGATTTATACATGAAACCGTTGGGGTCCAAGATAGGGGACATAACTGATCATAAAAATCCATATTTCCACATTCCCTCCTTGTCCCCTACTTGCCCTTAAGAGATATCAATCTTCATCAATCCGTTGATCTGTTCATATAGCATCATTTGTTCTTCTTTCTTCTTCCGGAATCTCGAACGAAAACTTGGATGTGGGATACACGAGGTGGCACACAGACCACAAATCGCTGGCCCACATTGTAGACATAAGCAGCAACTGAATAGTATGAGAAAGCCAATACCTAGGAAGGATAGGACCCTCCATCCCCAGGCTGACAACACGCCCCAAAACCAACCGGACCAAGTCCAGGTGCCTGGATTCTGGTGTATCTGGCTTACAATCTTATGAAGGCGGGTTATGGCTTTATATACAGACGGCGAATTTTCTGGTATGAAAATGCAACAACTTGATCCGATGACCCTACAAGCTCCGCCCCTATCGGCCAGGATGACGTCAAGGACAAGACGATTTTGAAGCACAACAATCCGCATAGCAGACTGCTCTTCTGTTAAATTGCCTAAGGCGGAAATAGTTTCGTTCACTACTGCTTCAAAGGTTCTGGTTAATCTACGTATCAGCTTACTATTGGTAACTGTACCTATATAGGGAAAGAGACCTTTATTGAAATCTGTGTATTTTTCCCATGCTGTTTCAGTGTAGTCGACTATTGGGAGATCTCTCCGTTCTCTATTGTGTACTAAATGAGTATTTCTGTGATAATCAGGAGGAGCTAGGAAAACAGGTGGCAAAAGGAATCCGATGTAACAGGTACCATCCCAATCTAGAGGCAAACGTGTATATGCAGTCTGACCACATACGAAGTAGGAATGGCGAGAAGCTCTGAATGTAGACTTGCCTTGATCACTGAATTCTATTACAGTGGTGCATCTACTATGGCCCATATGTATGGAACCATTCTTTCTTACACACAATTCACCTTTAACTGGAAATACTGACATGGCGGGCAAAATTGGTGCAGCTTCGGATTCAACATTCAGGATCATGAGATTAAGCGTGAAATTACCTAATCCATATACTTCATTTTCTAGATCAGTTCCTGTTCTTTTGGGAAGTCCCTCCTTGTTAGGGTAGCAGACTTTAAGCAAAACTAAGTTCAGGTTTCCCCTTACCCAGTTATCTTGATAAACTGCAGAATTCGAATCTAGGGAATTAATTAAACTAAACCATGCTCCACAGGAGCCATTGTGTGTGAACGGATATGGAAAGAGAGGCAGAATTCCCTTATAGTTCTGATAGGGAGGGAGTCGGCCACATATCCAACAATTTGTAGCATTGCTAGCCTGATGGGAATGATGTAACATACTAATAAAAGTGTTATTGCGCAGCGCAAATCTATAGGACAACTCATGCGGGGGTAATTCACTAAAAGAATGTTCAGCAGTAACATTGTAAACATGTTTAGAAATAGGATAATATATGTGCAACAATATACTTGCAGCGATTATTAAAAGACTTAAGAAAAACAAAATTAATAACGTCACTGTGCAATGACTACGCAGTGATTTACAGTACGCATGTTGTTTCAACTGCATCCTTCCGTTTCTTTCTCTATTCAGGTCTAAGGGATACATGTCAGAGACAAATTCGACCGATTCACCTTGGAGAGGACTTAAACAATAAAATTGTCTGACTTGTTAGACCGTAGTTTTAGTTTATATAGTTCTTTATCACTCAGTTCAACCAAAGGAAGCTTTGAGTCAATTGGTGAAAACACGCGAGGTGTATCGTTTACATCAGACGGTAGTCCATGAATTTCTTGATGTGGCTTGAATGTATCCAACCTTTGCGACCTTCGATCTTCACGGCTGTCCTCGTGGTGAGCAGTACAAGTTGAGGCGATTTCCACCTAGGATCCAGCTGAGACTTCCGGTCAAAATTCCTCACTAACACCAGGTCCCCGGGAACTACGTCATGGGGTTTCACCTCGGTGTTGTCAGGAAAGGCTGCAGCTACCTGTGAACGACAAGATTGTAGTGCAGACATCAAGGAAGCCAAGTAATCTGTCAGCATATTACAGTCAACATCAGTTATTTTGCATGGTATAGGCGTCCCCCACATATTTGGTGGTCTACCGAAGATCACCTCATAAGGGGATAGCCCTGTTCGAGAGTGCGCTACCATTCTCATGTAAAAGAGTGCGACTGGTAAGGCTACTACCCAGTCGACACCTTTCTCTCTACATATTTTGGACAATCTAATTTTCAGAGTTTGATTATGTCGTTCCACGAGACCTGCTGCCTCGGGGTGTCGGACACAGTGAAATCTCCATTGATAGCCTAACAAAAGTGAAACGTGTTTCATTAGTTCGGATGAGAACGGCTGGCCGTTATCTGAGTAGACAACACGTGGTAAACCGTACCGTGGGAAGAATTCTCGAACCAACTGTTTGGCAGTAGTCGGGGCAGTGTAATCTGAAACCGGGTATGCTTCTGTCCAACGGGACAGAGCACAGACAACTACGAGAACATATTTGAATCCTCGACATCGTTCCATCTGGATATAATCCATCTGGAGGACTTCAAAAGGGTGCTCAGGAGGCTGAAATCCACCCTGTTCTACGGGAATGCTTTTACCTTAGTTAAACTGACAACAGATCATACAGGTACGAACTTTTTGTTTAGCTGCTGCTCGCAAATGTTTGTTGAACCAAATGTGTTGAATGCTGTCTAGCATAGCTTTTTCTCCTAGGTGCGCTGGACTATGTATTGTATTAATGATAACTTGAACCATAGAATCAGGAAGGAACCATACAGATTTTTCTTTCGTCATCCATCCTTGATCCGTTTGGATCCCTCCTAATTCAGTCCATTTCTTTATTTCATCTGATGTAGCATGTGTCTGTATGTCAATTACGTCAAGAGCGGGATCCTTAACCATCATGCACTGTGTTGGTGTCGGAACTATTGTCTTTGTCATGTCAGATGTGTGAGTTTGAGCAGTCTGTTTAGCTGTTCTGTCAGCTAGATCATTGCCTTGGGAAATGATATCAGTAACTTTCGTATGAGCTTTACATTTCATAATTGATATTGCAGTGGGTAGATGTATTGCATCTAATAAGGCATGAATGAGGGGTCCGTGCTGAATGTGGGCACCGTGAGAAGTTAAATAACCTCTCTCTCGCCACAGCACGCCGAAGTCATGTACAACTCCGAATGCATAACGTGAATCAGTGTATATGTTGACTTTTTTATTTGTGGCTTGGATACAGGCTTGTGTCAGAGCGATGAGCTCTGCTGCTTGAGCTGACAAGGTATTTATGCAATTTGTTTCAATGACTTTAGTGTCTGTTGTGACTGCATACGCAGCCACTAACTCTCCTGTACTTGTTCTCATACATGAACCATCTACATACAACGTCAGGTCTGGATCTGACAATGGGACGTCTGTCAAGTCTTGTCTAGGTTTCGTCGTGATAGTAATAACTTCAATACAATCATGTGCTAGTGGGTCTGTTCCGTTTACTGGTAACAGTGTGGCAGGATTCAATGTACTACAACGTCTGATTTCTATGTGTGGCTGAAACAATGTTAATTCGTAACCGGTGAGTCTTGCTATAGTCAAGTGTTGTGTTTGCGTTCGGTTCAAGAGAACTTCTACTGCGTGTGGTACTTGTACTGTCAATGGATGTCCTAACACTATGGCATCGCTTTGTCTGATTGCTAAAGCTGTCGCTGCCACTGATTTCAGGCACGCAGGCAGAGCCTGAGCTACGGGATCTAATGTACTAGAAAAATAAGCACATGGTTTGTGTGATCCTGCTTGTTCCTGTGTGAGTACTGACAAGGCAGTACCTTCGCGTTCTGTAACAAAGAGTGTAAACTGTTTATTATAACATGGTGTTGCTAAAACAGGTGCTTGACATAAAGCTTTCTTTAGGCTTTCAAAAGCTTGTGTATGTTCCTGAGTCCAAGGGAGAACAGTCGATGTGGCTGCCTCCTGTGTTGTCAACTGAATGAGTGGTTTTGCTAGAAATGCATACTGAGGGATCCACTGCCTACAATATGAAGTGAGGCCTATAAAAGCCCGCACCTCCTTTTGTGTCTTGGGTATTGGCATGTTAGCAATTAACTGGATGCGATCGGGTGTAAGCTGCCTTCCCTCCTTGGACAGCGAGTGCCCAAGGTAAACAACTCGCTGGACACAGAATTGCAGCTTAGAAGGGGACACCTTGTGCCCCTTTTCGGCCAAGAATTGTAAAACCGTCAGTGAGGCTTTTTCACATTCAGGTTCGCTTCTAGCGGTGATCAGCAGATCATCGACATATTGAAGCAGGGCAGTGTTGACTGGCATGTGGATACTGTCAAGTTCTCGTTTCAGTGCTTGGCTATAGATGCTGGGGCTTTCTGTGAATCCTTGAGGTGCGCGTGTGAATTTAAAGCTTCGTCCATTTAAACTAAATCCGAACAAGTATTGGCTTTCCGGATCTATTGGGACGCTGAAAAAGGCATTCTTGAGATCAATTACAGTAAAGAATGTTGCTTCGGAATCAATGGCTGTCAGTAATGAAGAAATGTCTGGGACTACGGGGTATTGTGGTACAATGCATTTATTTAATTCGCGCAGATCAATAACCAATCGATATACTGGCGGGGCTTTTGGATCAGTTCGTTTAAGAATCGGAATTATCGGGGAATTACATACATTGGAGTCTGTTTCCACAACCACTCCTTGGGTAATAAGCTCGTCAATGATTTGCAGTAAAGCCACTACAGCATCTGGGGGTAACTTGTATTGTCGCATTCGTGGTAGTACCACTCCTGTCTTTAGTGTGACTCGATATGGTGTAATGTTCATGCAACCAACATCTGTAGGGCCTTGTGCCCATAAATGTGCGGGTAAAGTCTGCAGTCGGTGATCCATGTCTCGGGACACGTAGTGCCCTTTGAAATCACGTAGAAACAATCTTACTCCTTCCGGAGAACAACATATTATAGCTCCTAGAGCTTTCAGTGTTTTTATACCTAACAGGTTTTCTGGACATGATTTAGTAAGCAATAAATCTGTAGTTCGTGTCAAAGGACCAATCGTAAGGGGAAGAGGCTGTGATACTTCATTAATGATAGGTTTTCCTGAAAAACCAAGGGAAATATTCTGCGAGCCTGAGAGGGGTGCCCCTGGAACTTCACTACGTTTTATGGTTGTTCGGCTTGCCCCTGTATCAAGTAAAAATTTTCTATCTTGGCCTAATAATTCACTGTGTACATAAGGTCCTTCTTGATCTACAGGGACCTCGATAAGGGGTAAGCCAACTTCCCTCTCTAGGCTGTTTCATGAGTATCGTTGATAATCAGGATAGTCATACTGTGCGGTCTGGTACATCTGTTGTGTCGTTGTTTGTATGGCAGCAATAGGCTGCGGTGGTGGAGCTGGCATAGACTGTTGCGGAGCTGGCATGGACTGTGCATGTTGCGGGGCTCCTTGTTGGTTCTGATCCTGTCTAAGTGGCCGTGGTCTTTCTTTTGTATTACCTATGGCGATATTATGTTTTAAAACTGGACAATCGTGTACATAATGACCTGGCTGTTTACAATAGTTGCATGTCCCCTTTACAGGACCTGCTGAAACACTGGACTGTGTCATACCCTTTTTATGACCTTCAGCTGGAACTGTCTGGGAAACTAGCATTTTCATTTTCGTGTCTTTCATGCGTCTTTGTTCATGTTCTTGTTCCTCTCTAATTCTATTGTGATGGTACTGTAACATTTGTAACATTTGTGATGGAGTGTTACCTTGCCAGGTACTCTCGAATTTCAATACTCTATTCTTAACTTGGGGCAAGGAATTTTCAACTAATTTTGTCACAAACAGATGTGGATACGATTCGCTACTTGCTTTTATTCCACTATTAATACCAAAACATTTTTCGAATCGGGCATAGAAATCACTAGTGTCTTCATCTTGCTTTTGTTTACAGGCTGAGATTGCACCCCAGTCTTCCTTTTTCGTAGTTAATAAACGTGGCAGTACCTGTACTAGTAAACCTGGTAGTGTTTTGGTCTTGTCCCCAAGCCCTGAACCTGGACCTCGAGCTTTTTCTTCGTTTTCTAATGCTGTCCAATCTATCTTTTGGTCTCCCACCTCCCAATCCTTTTCCTTGAGTTTTTCGTAAATGCCCGCAGGCATTAATCCCTTCAATATTTTCATAATGTCGGGATAGGTATACTCTCCCATGAGCAACATGTCTTTAATTTCACGGTGGAAACCCGCTGGGTCTTTGTCATGACTGGGTACTACTTTCTTCATTTCTAATAGTTCTATTTTAGATATGGGTGTGTATACAAACACACGTTTAAACTGATTGTCATCACCTTTTATCGGGTGCACTTCGCGTAAGGGATTCTGTCTATCCATGTAATACGTCGTTCTTTCTTTTATGGGCAGTGAGACATGTTCAGGACATACAAAAAGAATGTACTGTTTTCTGGATTCCAGTATTTCTCTAATTAACTCAGTACCTGAACCTCTCCATTTATTCGTGAGTAATTCAGTCAATATATCAGGTAGGGGACCAGGATCGGAGTGTTGGCTTTTATATAATATAAGGAGTTGTTGAATCATATAGATACCAGCTAAACGCTGTTCATCTGGGGTGAGGTTCAAAAACGTGTGCGCTAGTGTATCATCACTATATTTTCCGGGACTATCAACCCAGTGAACGGCTGACCTGGCTAATTCTTGTTCGTCCATAGAATCGAGTATATGATAACCCCTTCGTTCTCGGAGTAATTTGTCAGCGGCTTGGAACGAATGTTCGGGGGACCTTATGTTTATTATAGGGGTTTGAAAATTTCTGCTATTATCTGGACGTATCGGACGTATCGGATCAGTAAAGCATCTAGTATTATTGCAAGATCTTCCTCTACCTACATAGGCCATTGTTTCTAACTGTCCTGTGGGCAGTTCTAATTCTTCCTCCTCTTCGGTTTGTTCAGGCTGGTCTACTGCTAATCTTTCTTCGTGTATTCGTTCTACTTCTTTGCGGATTTTTCGGCACATAGCTATTATACTTAATCGTTTATCATGTCTCCCCTCTGATATATTCCGACTCCATGTGGTAAGAATTTGCATTTCTTCCGGATTTACCCCTGGTCGGTCTTGATTTCTGATCACACAATTTATGAGGAAACGTAACAGTTCCCCCTGTATTTCCACTTTCTGGTACTCCATGGCTCTATTAATACTTTCAGAATCTCGTCCTGACTGGACAAAGTGATATATATTTTCCAAATGTGTAGTCATTCCTGGTAGCCTCCCTAAATATATTGCAGCTCGTCGGATACGTAATGATGCCAGCAGCATTTCGTCCTCTTTGCCGGGCACAGGGTCATATCTACAATCTATTAGAAGTTCCTTAAGCATGTCGGGAGTTACTAGTTTGGGCGTACGTTGGTGGGCTAATTCTTGAAAGGAAAGTTTATTTACTCTGGGTGGCGTGGAAAAAATGTTTGCTGTACCTCCTGTAGCACCGCCTGGGGTGCTGGACGTGAAAGGATTCGTTGAACGTGATATAGCAACCATAGGTGTGGGTACAGCTGTAGAAACAGATGTGCTTGCCGGAACTTGTGTCGGAGTTTGTTGTTGCGGAGGTACAGACGGAGGGTGGTCTTGGCGTTGAACCCCCTCGGCAGGCGGTCTATGTGGTGCCGTATTAGCATACTCGGGAGCTGCGTCGTCTAAATAAGAGGAAAGGAAAACATCTTCTGCGGTTCTGGGATGCCCTTTGGGATGTGCTTTTATCGGAAACAATGGCGGTGGCAAGTCTTTTGGTATCTCCGGAGTAGCCTTAGGTAACCCTTCGGCCAGAAGAGGATACATACCATTCATAAGGGCATTTCTTTGTCTGTCTACTTGTTCTGATTTTACTCGAGTACCTTCTTCAATTAATAGATTTTCTCGGACTTTATTTGAATTCTCCTTACTTTTCTCTTCCTGTCTGAGTGCTTTTTCTGTACGTCTATATGATTCTTTACGCCATAATTCAATGGCATCTTTCTGTGACTGTCTAGCTTTCTTTTTGCATAATTCTTCCTCTACTTTCATGATGCAATCTGCATCCCAGGTCCCAGCTGCGGGCCACCTCTGACTTTCTGGTACTTCCTTGGTGTAGTCTACCCATAAATCAAGAAATAATATGGCGTCTAGGCCATGTTTATGATACATGAAGTACCCTGGAGTGTCCCTAGGAGGAATGGGGACAGCTTCTTCGAGTACCCCTTTTCTAGTTTTGATCTGTCTTAATTTCGAAAAGAGCGGCATATTGAGAACTGATCTGATACCTAATTCTGAACACGTTTAATACAACAAAACACAATAATGAACAGTCATTCACACCACAATATGCAGAACATATTTAAAACATTTTAACATTTAACATTTAATGAACAACAATGATGGCCATTTAGGGAACTAGTCACTAAACATAATACTCGGCACTAACTAGGTAATTCTAAATTATATATTAGACATACTTGATATACTGCTAAACAGTACAGATACACTGCTGAAACAGTGCAGACCGGATATGTGTACCCAAACCCGTCTTGACCGGCACAACCTATGTGCACGTCAGAACGCCTCCCCGGCAATGGTACTCACCGGGTAGCTCGGAACGGAAGGCCTCGGAACTGAACTGAACTGGACTCGGACTGGACTCGGACCGGACTGGACTCGACTCGATACTTCGGAACTTCGGAACTGGTGGGCCTCTGTATACCTCGGATCTTGCTCTCTCAGCTAGGCTCTGGTCGGGATACTTCGCACTTCTCACCGCCTCGTCTGGGTGTTGATCGCAGCCTCAGTTACCCCCGCTCGGCAGGAGGGAGATACAGGAAATCCTGTGGGTACGCGTTGTTGTCCGTCCAGCTGTGGCAGAAGACCGGGCCTGCAACGCACCTCCGGCGCGTGAGATGAGAAAGTGTCCCTATTCGGGCGCCATATATGTGGTAAATAATTTAATTACCGGTACTTAATTTGATGCGGAAAATCTATAATAATAGCTCAGTAAAATAAGAGGCAGAATCCGTGGTATTAGAGGTTCGGAACGGGCTTTATTCCAAAATCAATTCGAATTGAGGACTCCATATTCCATCACCACGAAGGTTCAGGAAGTGAAGGAACATACTTTATTGACAGATAATCATATTTATAGAAGAGGCATTATAGTGAAACAGATGCAGGAGGCGTAACAGTTGATAATAGAGATAAAAACATACATGCGTAACTAAAATGGGTGTAACTAGGCGTAATTAAAGAACGTCATTAGGTATGATGTCATAAATGGGTGGTTCCATGAAAGAATTTCGCAATGTCAGCAGAAATACTTGGCAGAGATGCGCGCGCAGCAGCATGACGTGTGATTGACGTGCAACTAGAGGGTGTAGGGGACTTGACATTTAGCTCTACATGTGGAGACAGAAGTCTGGGGTTATGTCAACCTAATCCCAAATCATATCTAACATCCTATGTTTAAAGAACTGTGTTATCCAAAAAGAGAGGTCTCTTAGGATAGAATCTTATTCTATACTGACTGTGAGTGCGTGTACAAGCGTCTAAGTGTCTACACTAGATGCGAGGGGGTAGGAATATTCCATAGTAACAGGGCTATGAATTACTTGCATAAAGACAGAGAAGCCGGGCCCTTTGCTCGGTAGCTGGAAGAATGTTTACTTAAACTACTAGACAGGAATGCATTGGATGAGGAGCGGAGCAGAGCAGATAATCTTGAAGGTGAAATACAGTTTTTGGCAGGCAGATAGGTCGAGTCAGGCACCGTTAGCCGCGCAGGGAGTAGGACAAAGTTCATGGATACAGATGCGAGCTCAGACTGGAGCTTTCAGAGGCAGAAGGCAGGAAAAGGCTTAATGGCAGAATCAGGGCCTACTCGCCTGGACTGTGAAATGGCATAAATGAACCATATAAAGCCGGTGGCCTTTCATACTTAGGAATAGAATATCCGGCCCATTCATGGCGGATCTGAAAGAGGACATGTTGACGGTGGACGCACATGTGTTTGCGTCTTCATAACTGGAACTGGAGGGAACATACATGTACTTGTGATTTATACATGAAACCATTGGGGTCCAAGATAGGGGACATAACTGATCATAAAAATCCATATTTCCACAACATGGTGTCCCAAGTACACCACTGAACCCTGCCCGATCTGACACTTGCTTGCCTTGATCGTGAGGCCTGCCTTGCGCAGTGCCATCAACACTTCCCAGAGGTGGTGCAGGTGTTCTTTCCATGTGCCACTGAACACTGCGATGTCGTCCAGGTAGGCGGCGCTGAACTCGGTCAGCCAAGCCAACACCTGGTTGACCAACCTCTGGAAGGTGGCAGGGGCATTCTTCATCCCAAATGGCATAACCCGGAACTGGAAATGCCCATCTGGTGTGGAGAATGCGGACCTCTCTTTGTCCCCATCAGCTAAGGCGATCTGCCAGTACCCAGACGTTAAATCAAACGTGCTGAGGTACCGTGCAGCCCCTAACCGATCGATGAGCTCATCAGCTCTGGGGATGGGGGGCGCGTCAGTCTTCGTGACTGAATTGAGTCCTCTGTAGTCCACACAGAACCGGAGTTCGGGTGTGGCACCCGGCGCTGCAGCCTTTGGGACCAAGACCACTGGGCTGGCCCAAGGACTGCTGGAGGACTCATCCATCTCTAGAGCAAGCATCTTTGAGACCTCCTCTTTGATGCAGGCTCTAACCCTGTCAGTTACACTGTAAGCTTTGTGCTTCACAGGTAAGCTGTCTCCTGTATCCACATCATGGACGCACCAATCTGTGATACCAGGAACCAGGGAGAACAGGTCAGGAAACTGCCCCAGCAGCTGGCGGCAGTCATCCTGTTGCTCACGGATCAGGGTGGGTGAGAGGTTAACTCCATCCACTGACCCGTCTCGCTCTGAGGCTACCAAGAGGTCAGGAAGAGGCTCGGACTCCTCTTCTGTCCCATCATCGGTGACCAAGAGCATGCCCACTTCAGACCTCTCCAAGTGGGGCTTTAGTCGATTGACATGTAGGACCCTCAAGGGGTTCCTGGGAGACTGCAAGTCCACCAAATAGGTGACAGAACTCTTGCGCTCCACAATCTCAAAGGGTCCGGTCCATTTGTCTTGGAGTGCACAAGGCTCCACAGGGGCCAGGACCCATACCTTTTGACCAGGTTGAAGCTCAACCAGAGTGGCATTCTGGTCGTACCACCGCTTCATTTCCTCCTGGCTGGCTTCCAGATTTGCCTCAGCAAGTTGCCTGAAACGCCCAGTCTGGTTCCTGAAGGCCAGCATGTAACTATATATATTCTGTGGAGGTTTCCTGGGAGATTGCTCCCAGCCTTCCTTGACCAGACTAAGAGGTCCTCGTACTGGGTGGCCATACAAAAGCTCAAAGGGACATAACCCCAGAGACTTCTGTGGCACCTCACGGTACGCAAAGAGAAGGCATGGTAAGAGGACGTCCCACTTACGCCTCATGGGTTCCTCAAGACCCATAATCATGCCTTTTAGGGTTCGGTTGAATCGCTCAACCAACCCATTTCCTTGGGGATGGTAAGGGGTGGTGAACTTGTACGTCACACCACACTTGCCAAAGGGATTTCATATATTTGGATATGAAATTGGTGCCCCTGTCAGACACCACCTCTCGAGGGAATCCTACTCGTGAGAAAATTCCCATCAGTGCCCGTCCCACCACGGGGCCGTCACTGTCCTCAGAGGGATGGCTTCAGGGTACCGGGTGGCATGGTCCACCAAGACCAGGATAAACCTGTTGCCCATGGCTGTCTTGGGGTCCAGTGGCCCCACAATGTCAATCCCCACTCGCTGGAATGGGGTACTGACCACAGGGAAAGGTTGGAGTGGAGCCTTCAGCTTCCTTCCACTCTTACCGCTTGCCTGGCAAGTCTGGCATGTCCTGCAGTGAGTGTCTGAACTCCTGCGCATTTGAGGCCAATGAAAGTGGGTGACAAGCCTTTCAAAGGTCTTGTCCTGCCCGAAATGCCCTGCTAATGGCACATCGTGAGCCAGCCCCAGTAGGAAGGCTCTGAACTTCTGGGGTACCACCAGCGCACGGGCTGACCCAGGTTCAGCAACCTTAGGCTCTGAGTACAGGAGGTCATTCTCCCAGTAGATTAAGTGAGTACCGGACTGATCACCATTGGCCTGGGCTGCAGCCTGCTGCCGCATACCCTCTAGAGAGGGGCACTCTTTCTGCTCCCTGCAGAATTCCTCCCTGGAGGGGCCTCCTTCTTGCTGCCAATGGGTCAGCTCAGGCAGGTCCCCCAGTTTGGCTATCTGTTCCCCGGTAGGCTCCAGGGCATCCCCCTCAAGGTCTGCTTCCTCCTGGGCCGTGGGAACTTTAGGGGCCGGTTTCCCGCGCCTCCTGCGCCCTCTCCCTAAGGCCGGTTCCTGGGCCTCTCTCTCAGGCTCCAGGTTCTCTTGAACACCCCTACTGGCTGCCATTGACCGGGTGGTCACGCACGCCCAATCAGGTAAACCCACCATCCGCAGGTGAGCTGTCTTCTCCACCTTTTCCCAAGGGCAGCTCTCCAAATCATTTCCTAGGAGACAGTCTACAGGCATGGCAGTTCTCACAGCGACTTGCAGAGTACCAGAGACCCCCCCACTCAAAGGGAACTTGAGCCATTGGACAATGACTCTCTGTGTTGTCAGCATTGACAACCCGACAATAGGCATGGGGTACAACCTGCTCTTGAGACAACAGGTACTGCCGCATTGCAGTCACACTGGCGCCTGTGTCTCTAAGAGCCTCTACCTTCTTCCCATTGATGGTCACCACTTGCCCATATTTCTTAGTGTTAGAGGGCAAGTTGGCTTGAGGGACCATCTCACTGTCTCCTAGTGAGACTAAGGTCATCTGGACGGGGTCCCACCCACCTTGGACTTCTACCTCCTCCCCAAAGGCTACTGTAGCCACTTGCCTGGGTGGAGCACCAGTGGGTGCTGGTTTCACATACTGGCGACACTTGGGATCCCTGGCAAAGTGACCCTGCTCACCACATTTATAACACTGAGGGGGCCCCTTGGGAACAGGTTTACCTGTCGGGCCCCTGTCTGCTTCGGGGGTGGGGGAGGCTGAGAACCTTTCTGCTGGTTCCCTTGGGTATTACTTTGGGGGCCTTTTGGAAACCCTTTCTGTTTTCCCCTGTCCCCCCCACTCTTCTGCTGGGGACCCTGCCCTCCCTTGGCGGAGTCTCCCACTTGACCCTTGTGGACCCTGGTGCTGACCCAGCGGTCCGCCTCTTCAGCAAGCCTCCTAGGGTTAGTCAGCTTGCTTTTTTTTTTTTTTTTTGCTTGTGATTACAACAAAAGAAAGAAAAAACAGGCCTTAGTTCAAGACAATAAGAAAGTGTAGGTCAATTATAAACGTATGCATTACTATCACAGATCTTACTAAACAATTCTCGGCACAATATGAATTAGCAAAAACAAATGAATAAAAAATACTTCAATCATTTGTTGAGACATTATATAGCATGTTGCCACAGTACTAAGAATCCAGCTGCTTAAACTAGGTAGGGCATCAACTATTGACCTATCCATACTTCAACTGGGGCCCAGATCTTTTTACCAAAGTCACGCCTGGCTCTACCCCACCTAGCCCAGACTGCGGACTCCAGGTTATATAGTGCTAGAATCCTCCCTCTCCAGTCAAAAAAGGTTGGTGGCCCAGGACTTATCCACTCTGAGGTGATACAAAGGCGAACCATGGCCATAGCTATTAACAAGAAAGCTGAAGAATAACGGGGCCGAATATGCTCACTATTGCTTTGATACCCACAGATAACTAGCTCGGGGGAGAGAACAGCAAGGATCCCGAGATTGATATTAAGGAACTGCTCTACTTCCTTCAAAAAAAGCCTCAGCTTTTGACATCCAAAAAACATGTGAACATCATCAGCCGCCATTAACCCACACCTTGGACAGCTATGCCCCCCACAACCCGCCCACTTAGATATCTTGGCTGGCGTATAATATAGGTCATACAAAGCCATGTAGCACTGAGATCGTAGGCTACCAGAAATGAGAACCCTACCTGCCAGTTTAAGAGAGGTAACTATGTCTATTCCTGTTACACCAAATTTGGCTTCTAGTTTTATCGTAGACGCAGTAATATCGTCCGGAAGCATTGTAAGTAAATGGCGGTAGATTACCCCAATTTTAGAACGTTTTGCAATAAGTTCAAACAACATTATCTTACCAAATAATGCTTCGGGCTTCAATTTACTTCTCTCTATAAAGCTGCGTAGCTGTAAATATTTAAAGAAATCAAATGTATTAAGCAAATGCCTCTCTTTAAGACATGCAAAAGAGGCGAGCCTCCCTTCATGTCCAAGGTTGCCAAGTACAGTTATTCCTAGAGCTGACCAGTTAAAGGTTACTTGATCCTGGAAGACTACTGGCAAAAGCCGGGCTGCAGAAAAGGGTGTATAGAAATTGATGTTGGGAACTAAAAATTTACGACGGACCTTGCGCCATACCGAAAACATAGACCAAATAACCTTAAACCTAGTTCTTTTATAGTAACTAGGTTCTAAAACCCGGACTAAGACTCGTTTAGCATCTTCACCCAACCCAATTTCAAAAATTGAGGGCCTACAGGCCAAAGAAGGGCTCGCGGCGTCTCCCAACAATGGTAAGCCAAAGTATTGAATCATTGAAGACCAAAAATAAAATATTAAGCTGGGGACCCCCCAGCCACCGCGCGAGCGAGGCTGGAACATCCATTTAGCCGCCCTTCTGGGCTGCTTGTAACCCCAAAGAAACCTGCTGCAAATTCTATCTGCCAGAGCTAGGCTGGATTGAGGCACCTCTAAGGGTACTGTTCTAAATATGTATAGAAATTAAGGCAGGATCAGCATTTTAAGGACATTACATCTGCCGTAAAGTGAAAGATGAAGATTGTCCAACCTTGCCAATATTGTTTTTACTGAATTAATTATAGGCAAAATGTTTAAATCTGGTACTAACCTGTGCTGTAATATATACGCCTAGATATTTTGCAGACTGCACTATCGGGGCATTCGAAGGACCCATAGCTGCAGATTGAATAACTTGAGTCTTAGCGGCATTGAGTTTATAGCCTGAGTAGGCACCATACTGATCTGCTATGATTTTGACAGCCATATAGGCAGACGAGACATCCGAGGTCAGACCGACAATGTCGTCGGCATAAGCTAATACCTTATAATCCGTTGAATGGATCGTAACTGGGTGAATGTCCTGCACGTTCTGGATTAAATATAAGAAGGGTTCTATATACAGCGCAAAAAGCAGAGGGGAGCACGGGCAGCCCTGGCGAGTGCCCCTTCCTACCATAAATGGCTTAGAGGCTAGCCCAGAGACTGAAACTGTGGCTTTAGGAGTAATATACAAGGATTGAACTGCGCGAATAAATTCAGGGCCGAGGCCCTTCCAACCGAGAACCGCCCAGAGGAATGGCCAGGCGACCCTGTCGAACGCTTTTTCAGCGTCCAGCAGGATCGCCCCTACAGGTGATGTGTTGTCTGGGCCCAGTCCAATAGAGCCACTACTCGAGATACATGATTTGCTGTATCTCTGCCTGGAATAAAACCATGGTGACGTAGCGACACCAAAGGGGAAATTATAGCTGCTAATCTAGATGACAGGATCTTGGCAAAGATTTTATTATCGGAATTTATAAGTGAAATAGGCCTAAATGAGGCGGGATCCAATTCGGGTTTGTCTTTTTTCTTAAAAAGAATAATATTGGTCAGGGTCCAGGACTCCGGAATACTCCCCAGTTGTGCAGACCTAAGAACTGAGAGAAGAACCCGTCGGGTCTCCTGAGTAAACACTTTATAGAACTCCAGAGGGACTGCATCAGGACCTGCTGCCTTACCATTGGCCAATGCTCAATTTGCAGTCTCAACCTCCTCCCATTCAATGGGGGCCGAAAGAACACTTTCCTGTTGATCTGTAGGTTGGGTAGTCGGTATACTGGCCAAGAAGGCTGCAGCCTGCTGGTCTGAGTATAAAACGCCATTACTGGCTTCATTGTATAAGTTTTTGTAAAACTGTTGAAATCCCTTAAGAATCCCTTCTGGAGTTTCGAGAAGCTGACCATGCGAGTTCTGTATCTTGGTGACACAATTGGCCAGCCCCTTCTGCTGAAGTCTCTTTGCCAACACCCTGCCCGATCGCTCTCCCATTTCGAACATCTCGGAGCGATATTGCAAAAATTTAGGGGCTAGATCCTGACCAAAAAACTCCAGCAGAGAGGGTTAGTCAGCTTGCTATCGATCAGGTGTTGGCATAGCTCAGGAAAACAATTAAGGGACAAGTGCTCCCATGCAATTAAATCAAAGAGACCTTGGTAATCATTCACTTTGCTACCCTTCACCCAGCCATCCAGTGCTCTGCAGAAAAAGGTTACATACTCCACATACGTACTCCCCGCAATCTTGGTACACCCCCTGAACCTCTGTCTATATAATTCAGGAGTTAGCCCATATCTATTCATTAAAGCTTCCTTCATGTGGGGGTAAGAATTGTAGACATCAGAGGGCAAATCTAAAAGTGTGTCCCGCCCCTCACTGAGGAACCGCCCCCACAACCCCGCTCCCCAATCTCTCTCAGGGACCCGGTGGGAAGACATGGCTACCTCATAGGCCTTGAACCATTGCCCTATGTCGTCATTATTAAAGTATTCCTTAACTACATCTTTTGGCATGTACACCCTTGACTCTACCTGCACCGGCGTTGCGCTGCCACCAGAGGGAGGGTTTTCCAAACTTTTGGCTTTTATCTCCAGCTCCCTCATTTTCAGGTTGTGCTCCATCTGAATTTTTCTTTCTTCCAGAGCCATTTTCTCCCGCTCCCATTGACTCTTTGCTTTCAGCTCTGCCAACTTTACTTCATGATCCCTGGTGGCCTGTCTGTCTGCCAGCTCCTCTGGGAACAGGCCTCTGCCAAAACTGTGAACACTTTCTGCTGGTTCCAATGGTGCAACATCCTCAGGTGCAACATCCTCATCTGCACTCCTTGATCCCATCCAGGCTTTTAGCGCCTTGTAGAGATCTGCTTTATTCTTGCATCCCGCATGTGGAACCTTTAGGTTTCTGCAAAAGTACTTGAGTTGGTCTCTTTTATAGCTATCCAGTTTTGACTCATCCCATACCAATTATTCTTCTTCAGAGGCTCCAGATACTGTTTTCTCTGTGCAGTTTGAGCCCGGCATGACTTCAAACACAAGGGATCTTCTTTCTTGGCAAGTGAAAAAATAAAAAGTTCTGTGGCTTAAGCTACTGGACTGTCCTCACTGTGCAATGGCTAGTAATCACTGCGCAGACACCAAAAATGCAAATCCGTAAATCCCACCGCTGCCACCAATGTTAGAATCTGGGGTCTCTGGTTGGCGCAGGTATGCACTTGCGACAAGCAGAGACCCTTTCCTCTAAGTCAGGGCGTAGGATTAGCTCTTAAAAATAACCCCTGCTCACCCTCTAGGTAACGTGGTGCGAGCAGTCAGGCTAGATTCCAGGGGGCAATAGGTTAAGCATTCAAGATGTCCCACACAACAACCACCAACCCACCACACAGAGACACAAGGCTGTATTTTGTAAAAATAAAGATCTTTATATAAAGTTCTTTAATCAGGCTTCAAAAATACAGTTCTTCACTTTAAATGCGGTTCCAGTTACTTTTATCAATGTTCCTTGAGGCCACAGTTCTTAAAATGGTCACTTTTGGTGCATTCTGCACCTTTTGCAGGTCTGTGCGCTTCGTAGGGCCTTTTTGTATGTGTCGTACGATGCCTCACGCTCGGACTCAAGCCGTACGGGCCGTACCCTCGTAGGTACGCGTCATACAAGTCCGGTACGCCTCTTGCCACTCCTCACGCTTCCCGTGTGAGCAGCGTCTGTTACTTGAAATCGGGACGGGACGTACAGGAGCACGGACGCGCCGTACAAGCTGGGTACGAACCGCGCCAAGCCTCACGCTTCCCATGTGAGTAGCGTACCAGTACGTCAGCGCAGTACGGGCCGTACACCGAAAAGTACGTGTCGTACGAAGGCGCTCTCAAGCTCACAGTACCTGATTCTTTGAAGGGGGGTTCGTGGCGGCCTCAGCAGTCTCCCAAAGGGCATCCCACGTCGCATTGCAGTCCCGGCTCTTCAGTGGACGGCGATGCTTCGTGGGGCATTCCCAGACGGCTCAGTGCACCACGGAGGTCAGAAGCAGGGGGGGGCGCTCGGGGGGTGATTCTCAGCGCGTCGCGCTGTCGGCATAGGCCAGGATCGGCGAACAGTGTGTCCTGGGTCCTCATAGTGGTCTCGGCGGCGCAGGGTCGCAGAGGCTCGGCGCTTGGACACAGGCAGTCTCACGTCACTTTGCGAGCTACGGCTCGAGGGGGCAGTTGTTTGCTTTGGTCAGGCCAGGCGGACTGGTCTTCACGGTGCTCACAGCAGCACGGGCAGCCAGAAGTCGCGTTGCTCAGCGAGATGGGGGCGCACAGGTTCTCTGGGGTCAGCGTTGCAGAACCACCCACAGCAGCTTCCTCTTCTTCCAGGGAAAGGTAGCGCCCACTGTTCCTGGGGCGCAGATCAGGGGGCAAGTTCACAAGCAAGCCCTTGGAGATTGTTTTTAAAGCACAAGTTGAAATAAAAGTCTTTTCTTCAGTCTTTTCCTCTCCTTCCAGCAGCAAGGCACCCACCACAGGCCAGTCTCTCAGGCTTAGAGACAGTACTCCTCCATGCAGCTTTCCCAGGTCCTTCTCTTCAGGCAGAGTTTCTTCTTGGCGCAAACAGGATCTGATTTCTTAGGAGCAGAGCTCCTTCTTTTATACCAAGTTTCTTTTGTCGCCAGGGGGCCTGGGCCTGGCTCAGTCCGGTTCTGGAGCACTTTGTTGTGGTGACTCTGCTCTTTCCTTTCAGCAGCAGGGCAGAGACATCAGCCGCTCCACAGGGGGCGGAGCCGGCATTGTGGTGGCAGAGCACAGGTCTATTCAGAGTCAAGGTGTACTCCTCCCACCCATCCTGGTGTAATCTCTCTACCCACCACCTGGCAGCCAGCCTGTCTCCTGGAATTCCCCAGCCCTGCTCCTTACTGTAACTAGGCAGGACACACACACACAACACAGAGGCGGACTGAAATGGCCAGACAAGTAAATACTAACTTTCTAAAAGTAGTATTTACAAACACAGGATATTAAAATAAACTTTACTAAAAGAAGTATTTTATTATTCTGAGTTCAGGCATACTAACCTTGACTTTCTACCATGCTCTCTGAGTCCGCTGGGATTATAGTGTGTAATAATTCCAGCAGCCCATTCTGGCCTATGGAGAGCAGGTAGCCTTCAATAGTGAAAATCGAAATTGGCTGTAAATCACTATTAAGACATGCCACACACATCAGGGCATGTCCTACCTTATGCCTACAATGCACCCTGCCCTTGGGCCTACCAGAGGGGTGACTAATATGTAGTTAAGGGAAGGTTTAGGGACTGGCAAGTAGGTGCACTTGCGCAGTCAGCATGACAGTACCAGACTGCACGCGGGTTCTGCAATGGCAGACCTTAGATACATTTTTCTAGGCCGCTTCTGTGGGTGGCACAACCAGTGCTGCAAGCCCACCGGCAGCATTTGTATTTACAAGCCCTGGCACTCCTGGTGCCCTTTACTAGGGGCTGATAGTAAACCAAATAAGCCAAACATGGACACCATTCAATGTATACACTTTTCAAAGGGAGCACTGGCACTGTGGCACTGATTGGCAGTGGCACAGTGCGCTGAGCAGCTAACAGCAACAAAACACATGAGGCACATCAGCAAAAAGTGGAAGGGAAACTCACGCCAAGGTGCCAGGTCTAACACCCTCTCTTCATGGTGCATCAGGAGGACCGCAACAGCCAAGGACGAGAAGAACTAACGAGCTGGAGAGAAGACTCTGTTCATGGTGTACCAGGAGGAGCACAAGATCCAAAGAAAAGAAGAGCTAACAAGCTGGAGAGAATCCTCGGTTCACGGTGTAACAGGAGGAGCACAAGATCCAAGGACGAGAAGAAATTACGAGCTGAGGAGAAGTCTCTCTTCATGGTGCATCAGGAGGAACGCAACATCCAAGAAGAGCTAATGATCTGATGAGAACAGAAAATCCAAGGACGAGAAGAGCTTATGATCTAAGGAGAGGCCTCTTTTCATGGTAAATCAGGAGGAGCGCAACATCCAAGGATGAGAAGAACTAATGAGCTGGCGAGAGGACTCTGTTCATGGTGTACCAGGAGGAGCACAAGATCCAAGGACGAGCAGAGCTAATGAGCTGATGATAAGCCTCTCTTCATGGTGAATCAGGAGCACCGCGACATCCAAGGACGAGAAGAGCTAATGATCTAAGGAGAGGCCTCAGTTCATGGTGTACAAGGAGAAGCGCAACATCCAAGTACAAGAAGAACTATCAAGCTGGAGAGAAGACTCTCTTCATGGTGTACCAGGAGGAGCACAAGATCCAAGGACCAGAAGAGCTAACGAGATGAGGAGAAGACTCTCTGCATGGTGCATCAGTAGGAGCGCAACATCCAAGGAAGAGAAGAGCTAACAATCTGAGGAGAAACCTTGGTTCATTTTGTACCAGTAGGAGCATAACATCCGAGGACGAGAAGAGTTAATGATCTAAGGAGAGGCCTCAGTTCATGGTGTACCAGGAGGAGCGCATCTTCTAAGGACGAGAAGATCTAATGAGCTGAGGAGAAGCCTCGGTACATGGTGTATCAGGAGGAAAGCAACATCCATGGACGAGAAGAACTAACGAGCTGGAGAATAGAGTCTGTTCATGGAGTACCAGGAGGAGCACAAGATCCAAGAACAAGAAAAGCTAACAAGCTGGAGAAAAGCTTCTGTTCATGGTGTACTAGGAAGAGCACAAGATCCAAGGACGAGAAGAGCTAACGAGCTGAGGAGAAGCCTCGGTTCATTTTGTACCAGAAGGAGAAAAACATCCAAGGATGAGAAGAGCTTATGATCTAAGGAGAGGCCTCAGTTCATGGTGTATCAGGAGGAGCACAACATCCAAGGACGAGAAGAGCTAATGAGCTGAGAAGCCTCTGTTCATGGTGTATCAGGAGGAGAGTAACATCCAAGGAAAAGAATAACTAACAAGCTGGAGAGAAGACTTTGTTCATGGTGTACCAGGACGAGCACAAGATCCAAGGACGAGAAGAGCTAGCGAGCTGGAGAGAAGCCTCTGTTCACGGTGTACCAGGAGGATCACAAGATCCAAGGACAGGAAGAGCTAACGAGATGAGGAGAAGCGTTGGTTCATTTTGTACCAGAAGGTGCATAACATCCAAGGACGAGAAGAGCTAATTATCTAAGGAGAGGCCTCAGTTCATGGTGTACCAGGAGGAGCGCAACATCAAAGTACGAGAAGAGCTAACAAGCTGAGGAGAAGCCTCTGTTCATGATGTATCAGGAGGAGTGCAACATCCAAGTACGAGAAGAGCTAGCAAGCTGAGGAGAAGCCACTGTTCATGGTTTATCAGGAAGAGCTCAACATCCAAGTACAGGAAGAACTAACGAGTTGGAGAGAAGACAATGTTCATGGTGTACCAGGAGGAGCACACGATCCAAGGACAAGAAGAGCTAATGAGCTGGACTGAAGCCTCTGTTTATGGTGTACCAGCAGAAGCACAAGATCCAAGGATGAGAAGAGCTAACAAGCTGAGGAGAAGCCTCTCTTCATGGTGCATCAGGAGGAGCGCAACATCCAAGGACGAGAAGAGCTAACAATCTGAGTAGAAACCTTGGTTCATTTTGTACCAGAAGGAGCATAACATCCAAGGACTAGAAGAGCTAATGATCTAAGGAGAGGCCTCAGTTCATGGTGTACCAGGAGGAGCGCAACATCCAAGGATGAGAAGAGCTAACGAGCTGAGGAGAAGCTTCTTTTCATGGTGTAGCAGGAGGAGCGCACCATCCAAGGACGAGATGAACTAACGAGCTGGAGAGAAGACTTAGTTCATGGTGTACCAGGAGGAGCACAACATCCAAGGACGAGAAGAGCTAATGAGCTGAGGAGAAGCCTCTGTTCATGGTGTATCAGGAGGAGCGCAACATCTGAACAAGAAGAACTAACGAAGTGGAGAGAAGACTCTGTTCATTGTGTACCAGGATGAGAGCAACATCCAAAGATGAGAAGAGCTAATGAGCTGAGGAGAAGCATGTTTTCATGGTTTATCAGGAGGAGCGCAACATCCAAGGACAAGAAGAACTAACGAGCTGGAGAGAAGACTCTGTTCATTGTCTACCGGGAGGAGCACAAGATCCAAGGACGAGAAGAGCTAACGAGCAGAGGATGAGCCTCTCTTCATAGTGCATTAGGAGGAGCGCAACATCCAATGATGGGAAGAGCTAATGATCTAAGGAGAGGCATCAGTTCATGGTGTACCAGGAGGGGAGCAACTTCCTAGGACGAGAAGAGCTAACGAGCTGAGGAGAAGCCTCTGTTCGTGGTGTATCAGGAGGAGCGAAACATCCAAGCACAAGAAAAACTAACGAGCTGGAGAGTAGAGTCTGTTCATGGTGAACCAAGAGGAACACAAGATCCAAGGACGAGAAGAGCTAATGAGATGGAGAGAAGTCTTTGTTGACGGTGTACCAGGAAGAGCACAAGATCCAAGGACGAGAAGAGCTAACGAGCTGAGGACAAGCCTTGGTTCATTTTGTACCAGAAAGAGCATAAAATCCAAGGACGAGAAGAGCTAATGACCTGAGGAGAACCCTCGGTTCATTTTGTACCAGAAGTGAATAAAATCCGAGGATGAGAAGAGCTAATGATCTAAGGAGAGGCCTCAGTTCATGGTGTACCAGGAGGAGCATAACATCCAAGGACGAGAAGAGCTAACGAGCTGAGAAGCCTCTGTTCATGGTGTATCAGGAGGAGAGCAACATCCAAGGAAATGAAGAACTAACAAGCTGGAGAGAAGACTCTGTTCATGGTGTACCAGGAGGAGCACAAGATCCAAGGACAAGAAGAGATAACGAGCTGGAGAGAACCATCTGTTCATGGTGTACCAGGAGGATCACAAGATCCAAGGACAAGAAGAGCTAACGAGCTGAGGAGAAGCCTCGGTTCATTTTGTAAAAGAAGGAGCATAACATCCAAGGACGAGAAGAGCTAATGATCTAAGGAGAGGCCTCAGTTCATGGTATACCAGGAGGAGCGCAACATCAAATTACGAGAAGAGCTAACGAGCTGAAGAGAAGCCTCTGTTCATGGTGTACCATGAGGAGCACAAGGTCCAAGGACCAGAAGAGCTAACGAGCTGAGGATAAGCCTCTCTTCATGGTTCATCAGGAGGAGCGCAACATCCAAAGACAATAAGAGCTAACGATCTGAGGAGAAACCATTGTTCATTTTGTACCAGAAGGAGCATAACATCCAAGGACGAGAAGAGCTAATGATCTAATGAGAGGCCTCAGTACATGGTGTACAAGGAGGAAAGCATCTTCTAAGGACGAGAAGATCTAACGAGCTGAGGAGAAGCCTCTGTTTATGGTGTATCAGGAGGAGCGCAACATCCAAGGACGAGAAGAACTAACAAGCTGGAGAGTAGACTTTGTTCATGGTGTACCAGGAGGAGTACAAGATCCAAGGACGAGAAGAGCTAACGAGCTGGAGAAAAGCTTCTGTTCATGGTGTACTAAGAGGAGCACAAGATCCAAGGACAAGAAGAGCTAACGAGCTGAGGAGAAGCCTCTCTTCACGGTGCATCAGGAGGAGCTCAACATCCAAGGACAAGAATATCTAACAATCTGAGGAGAAGCATCGGTTCATTTTGTACCAGAAGGAGAACAACATCCAAGGATGAGAAGAGCTAGTGATCTAAGGAGAGACCTCAGTTCATGGTGTACCAGGAGGAGCACAACATCCAAGGACGAGAAGAGCTAACTAGCTGAGAAGCCTCTGTTCATGGTGTATCAGGAGGAGAGTAACATCCAAGGAAAAGAAGAACTAACAAGCTGGAGAGAGACTTTGTTCATGGTGTACCAGGAGGAGCACAAGATCCAAGGACGAGAAGAGCTAACGTGCTGGAGAGAAGCCTCTGTTCATGGTGTACCAGGAGGATCACAAGATCCAAGGAAGAGAAGAGCTAACGAGCTGAGGTGAAGACTCGGTTCATTTTGTACCAGAAGGAGCATAACATCCAAGGACGAGAAGAGATAACGTTCTAAGGAGAGGTCTCAGTTCATGGTGTACCAGGAGGAGCACAACATCAAAGTACGAGAAGAGCTAACCAGCTGAGGAGAAGCCTCTGTTCATGGTGTATCAGGAGGAGCACAACATCCTAGGACGAGAAGTACTAACGAGCTGGAGAGAAGACTCTGTTCATGGTGTACCAGGAGGAACACAAGATCCACGGACCAGAAGAGCTAACGAGCTGTGGATAAGCCTCTCTTCATGGTTCATCAGGAGGAGCACAACATCCAAGGACAAGAAGAATTAATGATCTGAGGAGAAGCCTCGATTCATTTTATACCAGAAGAAGCAAAACATCCAAGGACGAGAAGAGCTAATGATCTAAGGAGAGGCCTCAGTTCATGGTGTACCAGGAGGAGCGCAACATCCAAGTACAAGAAGAGCTAGCAAGCTGAGGAGAAGCCACTGTCCATGGTGTATCAGGAGGAGCGCAACATACAAGTACAAGAAGAACTAACGAGCTGGAGAGAAGACTCTGTACATGGTGTACCAGGAGGAGCACACGATCCAAGGACGAGAAGAGCTAACGAGCTGGACTGAAGCCTCTGTTCATGGTGTACCAGGAGGATCACAAGATCCAAGGATGAGAAGATCTAATGAGCTAAGGAGAAGCCTCTCTTCATGGCGCATCAGGAGGAGCGCAACATCCAAGGACGAAAAGAGCTAAAAATCTGAGTAGAAATCTTGGTTCATTTTGTACCAGAAGGAGCATAACATCCATGGACAAGAAGAGCTAATGATCTAAGGAGAGGCCTCAGTTCATGGTGTACCAGGAGGAGCACAACTTCCAAGGACGAGAAGAGCTAATGAGCTGAGGAGAAGCCTCTGTTCATGGTGTATCAGGAGGAGCGCAACATCCGGACAAGAAGAACTAATGAGGTGGAGAGAAGACTATGTTCATGGTGTACCAGGATGAGCGCAACATCCAAGGATGAGAAGAGCTAACGAGCTGAGGAGAAGACTCTGTTCGTGGTGTATCAGGATGAGCGCAACATCCAAGGACGAGAAGAACTAACGAGCTGGAGAGTAGAGTCTGTTCATGGTGAACCAGGAGGAGCACAAGCTCCAAGGACGAGAAGAGCTAACGAGCTGAGGAGAAGCCTCGGTTCATTTTGTACCAGAAGGAGAAGAACATCCAAGGATGAGAAGAGCTTATGATCTAAGGAGAGGCCTCAGTTCATGGTGTACCAGGAGGAGCACAACATCCAAGGACGAGAAGAGCTAATGAGCTGAGGAGAAGCCTCTGTTCATGGTGTATCAGGAGGAGCGCAACATCTGAACAAGAAGAACTAACGAAGTGGAGAGAAGACTCTGTTCATGGTGTACCAGGATGAGAGCAACATCCAAAGATGAGAAGAGCTAACGAGCTGAGGAGAAGCCTGTTTTCATGGTTTATCAGGAGGAGCGCAACATCCAAGGACAAGAAGAACTAACGAGCTGGAGAGAAGACTCTGTTCATTGTCTATGTTATCAAAAGAGGGACTGGTGGGCTTTTATTGAAGAAGGTCCAGCATACATGCCCAATTGGTCATATTGAAAAGAAAGAGTAAGCAGTTCCTAAGCGAGACGGGGGAGTGTGGGTGCAAGGAAGAGACCGTAAGAAAGGGGAATTCCTCTATTCGGAACTAGGGTCCTCACACACCCAGCAAGCTAGGTGTCATGCTTCATCATATGGACCTGCTCCTCGTCGGGCCGGCGCTGCAATGCCCGACGGGCACCCTAAAAAGGGGCTCTTTGGCGGAGATCTTTAGTTCCTGGCCGTATGATGCAGTGTGTGTGAGAGGAACCTAGTGGTGTAGATGTGAGTGCAGGTAAGTGGGTTAAAACAAGTTGGAGAGTCCAGAAATATAATTTTATTAAGGGTGGCTCTCCACCTGATTAAAAATGAAAACAGAGTGGCAGCTGGCTGATATTATGATTCAGCTTGGCTAAGCTCTTCTGTGGTGGTCGACATGTTTCTTGCCCGGTGGTCCTATTGATCCGTGGCAATTCCTCAGGACCTATTGAACTGTCAAATAATCTACACAAAGTGGTAAGTACAACTGTTACCTGCCACCTGCTACATGGAAAACGATCTCGCCATATGCCTAAGGGAACCTATTCTGGTGATGGTTGATGGGCTATCAACCTACCCTCGCGCCACTCGACCCGGGAATGCATTCCCGGGTCGAGTGGCGCGAGGGTAGGTTGATAGCCCATTCCGGCAACAACCGTCAAGACACCAGAATCTTGGTGTCCCGGTGGCGCCACGGCCACGGATAGGAGCAGGGTATCACACCAGAATAGGAAATCCACGCAGCGCTGAAGGGGTTAATCTGTTCTGGCCAGGCCCTAGCACCTAGACAAATCATACCATTGCAGCTGCTGTTGAACACCTGTACATTCATATTATGGGGATACTTGCATGTTAGCACTCGCAATTGGAGAGGGACCTTTCCAGGGACAAGAGCGCGACAGCACCTGTGATGTAGACATACCATCTATAGGCTGAGGTATGGGGTCTGCTGACAAAGCCCAGAGATCTTCTATTATATAATAATACCTATTCTTAGCAAGGGGAGGGCAGGCCCTATAAGCCTTTTCCCTATTGTCCTGTTAGTATGACATCTCCCTTTACGATTAATGGATTATCTTCTATGCTGACAAGATTCTTGTTGTGGCTTGTTTACTGCATGTTAGAGCACGTTAGTTAAAATAAAAATTTTAAACTCTTTCGTGTCTTTGTCGAATTTTATTGTGGACAAGAGCAAGAGAAAGAGCGAAAGGATGTGTCTTGTTACTGCTATTCCTGAGGCATCTGGGAGTGTTGTGTTCTGGAGTGTCTAATCGCTTGTTTCTCTGTGAGTGAGTAGGAGAGCAAGTGAGGCACTAAAGCCAGTCGGTCCTGGGCTTATGGGTACTCAGGTGGTAGGATGACTCAGTCCCTGCTTACCAAAGTCCTATAATCCTATGCATAGTTCTGTTCTTGGGCAGTGTCCCTTCAACATGGCACTACCAACGTTTGGTCTGGTACTTATTAGGCCTAGGCGTAGTTCGCGAAGTAGCACTTCGCGAAGCTACGCAAAGTGAAGTTCGCACTACGCGAGCTACGCGTAGCACTTCGCGAACTGCGTAGTACCTTGTTCGCACTGTGCCAGATGTCGTTTTCAATGATTGCACAGTGCGGACAAGCAACCGGCACTGTGCAATCATTGAAAATGGCATCTTGCACAGTGCGAGCTGTAGTTTTCTGCTGCTCGAGTAGATTTTTACTCGAGCTTCAGCTTTCTCAACGCGAACTGGTAGTTTCTCATCGTGAGCGGTCGCGAGCATACGCGACCACTCGCAATGAGAAAACTGACCTCCTCGCGTTGGGAATCTCGCCAGGAGGTTTATTTTCCATGCTCGCGATCGCCAACTTGAAGTTGCTGATCGCGAACAAGGAAAAAGTCTCGCCGGGATGTCATTTTGCTTGCTCGCGGTCGCCAACTTGACGTTGAGGACCGCGAGCAAGCAAAAAATGACCGCAGCACTACGCAACACTACGCTACGCGTGTTCGCACTGTGCTACGTGCAGTTCGCTTAGTGCGAAGTAGCGCGAACTTCGCAAACTACGCGAGCGTAGCGTAGTGCTTTGCCCAGGCTTAGTACTTATTCACGAGACCCCTGAGTACTGCTTGTGATTGTCCACAATCCCTCTTGCGGGTTTACGGAGACGTCCATGGTGGGGGGGCTTGGCCTCCTACATTTTATGGTTTATAGGTTATTCAAGCTTGAATTTTAAAAGGTTTCCATTTCGACCCTAATTTATTTTCTCTTGTTTGTGTTATGGCACAACCAGTCTCGATTGCCGTGCCTAACCATGCGGCGGTTACAGCGTATTTAACTGGCCGCGGAGTCCTTGTTGTGGGCGCTGATATTACTGTTGTATTTGAGGCGGATTCTGCCTTTCGAAATGCCCTTCCCCACCCTTTTGCAGCCGTTCAGATCGGCCCCTTATCTGTTGATGGGGTCACTTGGCCAGTTTTGGCTACTAATACACCGCATCCAAATAATTTGAGTACTACTCTTGCAGAGCTGCGTAATTTACATATGCAATTGATCCATATACATAGACGTGTCGTCCGCACATCCCAGTTTATGGCACCTACATTGTTTAACCTCTCTCTTCTCCCACTGATCTGGTCCTTGAAAGTGGGGAAGGTGTGTACTTTCAACTATACAGACGACCTTCAAATAGTGTTCACCATTAGTAACACTCCTGAATCGTTTTTTTAAATTTCAAACTACTATGCTGCACATCCACAATTGGATGAACAGCAACTATTTAAAACTTAACCCGGGCAAGACAGAACTTATCCTGGCAAGGGGTATCCATAATCCATGGAGCTCACATCTCTGGCCTGCTGAACTGGGATCTTCTCCCACTCCATCCCCCTCTGCTGAGAGCCTTGGGGTGACAACTAATTGTGACCTCACGATGAAAACTCAAATTGGATCAGTCATTTCAACCTACTTCTTTCATTAAAAGGGGATAAGAAAGATCGGTAAACTTCTCACTCAGGAAGCACTGATACAGGTTGATCTAGCCATGGTCATATCTCATATAGACTATGCCAATTCCCTATACTTGGCATACCACTATATTTAACTAAAAGACTGCAATTGGTGCAGAACCAGGCTGCTAGACTGATCTTCCACCAGCCCAGATGGCAACATGTCACCCCTCTCATGAGGAGGTTGCATTGGCTTCCCATTCCACAGCGATGGGCCTTTAAAGTTGACTGCCTTATCTTCAAGTCCTTGTATGGCAGGAGTCCCAAATTCATCAACAGCCTTATTCAAAGGCAGATACCCACACGCAACCTGCGCTCAACTCACATGAACCTCATGACCTGCCTACAAACTGAAGCGATAGGGCAGCCGCAGGTTTGCAGTACTGGCACCCAGATTCTGGAATTCACCTTCATTCTGAGATCAGATCCTGCACTGACCTCTTGTGCTTTAGGAAACTTCTTAAAACATGGTTGTTCAGACAAGCATACGATTAATTCAATAGGGCTCGGGTATTTCTTAGAGCAGCGCTATGAAACCAATCGGTGTATGTGTGCTTTACAAGAACTTTTTAAAATAACATAACATAACGTGTCATACAATTTATGTCACGCTCGCTTCAAGTGGCTCCAGATGGAGCCACTCAACAGCCTCCTGGACATGGTGGTTTGATTATAAGCCCCATCATTGTTCATTTAAGTTTGATGGGCAAACATCCTCAAAATCGTGATGACTTGCCTTTTTGGCTGGCCCAAATATTTGAGCAGCTAGAGGCTGTTTTTCCAAATACCACACCTGTTGAGAAACACAGGCTCCTTACAATGTGTTTACCGAGTGGTCTAATTCCTACTTTAGCTGACTGCACTGCCTGGGGGACTGTCTTTGCCTCTGCTAATACACTGTACTTTGGCACCCCCTTCATGAGTGTTCTTCTGGGCGATCTAAAGAAAGTTCAGGATAACCATGGGGCTGGTCCAGCTCTGGATTTGGGGATTATTCCCTGTTGTCTCTGAATTGATCATGGCCAATATTAAGGGTGAAGCAATTTGCTTACAGGTACAACAATGCCATGAGGCGGTACCTGAGGTCGATCGGCAACGTTGTTTGCCAGGTATTATTTTGATGGTTTATACATCGTTGGGACGCAATAATTTAGGACTTAGACCATTCACGAAGCCCCAACCTTAACCCCCACCTGACCAGGGGGCTCATCCTGACTTCCCTAAGAAGGCTTGGAATAAGCAACAGCAAAAGCAACAACAGAAGCCTGGTTCGCATGCAGGTTCGCCTTCACCTGACGCTTCTGATAGTGGATATGATTTGAGCGACTGCTCTAAAATCAAGACACCTGAGAGCTTCCAGGTCCCTGATCCTCGTTCGCCTCGTTCCTTTTAGAAATCATTGGATCAACAATTTGGGGTAGGAGGACGTCAGGATCGCAGACAAGGTGAGTCTACGCAAAGTGGAAGTAACCGCAGTGCCAATTTGAAGTGAAAGACAAACAGGAGGGACCACCTCCATATCGTGCTCCTTTTCGGAAGAAAAAAGTTGCATCTTTAACATCAAAATATGCCTCAGATGGTGAGAATCCTCCTCCTGGACAGGAGTTGGGCGATGACCCTACTTGACTGCGCGGCAGAGATTACCATAGTGCGACAGGCACTCCACCGGCGTCTGGGGGCAAAAGCAACTGAGACTTTCATTACTGTGGAAACAGCTGACACTCACGTTGCCCCCCCTAAGAGACTCTATGAAATAGACCAACAAATTGAAGGTGATATTAAATGCACAAATAAATCAGTTTTTTGGAATAATCTTACTTCTTCTTATGATATTCTTTTTGGCGGAAGTAGATTGGCCTCCCACGTTTGTCCTTGCAGCATCTAAAGGTGAGGGTGTTATTTTCCCTAGTTTTTCGTACTATGTCCCAGATGACGTTAAACAAGCTCATGCTACGGAGTGGGCTCTTGCCCTTGCTCCAGCGTTGTATCGCAATCAGGTGGGTTGGGGCAAAGATTCGCCCAAGCATGTAGTTCCTCTACGTTCTATAACACAGCCCCAACCCCAATATCCAATTAAACGAGATGCAAAAGCGTCCGTTAGTGACATCCTTACACAATTGGAATACCAGGGTGTGATTGAACCCTGCGTTTCTTCGATGAACAATCCTCTTTTCCCGATATTGAGACTGGATGGTTCATATGGCATAGTTTTGGATTACCAACATTTGAACAGTCATGTTCGAACCTTTGCGGTGCAGAACACCCACAGCTCTGTGTTAATACAAAACTTTTTATAAATGACTTTGGATATTTCCAAGGGTTTTTACAGTCACGCATTAGCTCTAGATAGCCGTGACTTGACAGCATTTAGTGTTTTGGGCAATCAAAAAAGATATACAAGATTGCCTATGGGATATAATAGCTCTGTTGTTTTTGCGGCTTGCATTGTCTCCATTTTGCATGAGATCGATCCAGATGCATTCTCGTATGTCGATTACATATATTTGACCGATGATGAATTACATCCACACCCTCCACATGTCGGCCGCATTATCACACATTTCACTGACTTGGTTTACAAATTTAATTTTGCCAAGTCTCACATTGCCTTTTTGGTCGTTCTTTTTCTTGGTTATGAACTGAACAATGAATGTCAGGGGGTTGGCCCCCACCTTTCTGAAAAAATCTGCTCAATTGCAACCTCCATCAACTCTTAAAAAGTTGCAATCATTACTGGGTTTCTTGAATTTTGGGAGGACTTAAATTCCTGATTATGCCCAGCGTATCAAACCACTTTATGCATTGATACAGCCCTCTTTTTCGTCTTCCAGCTGGCTTCTGGAACACACAGCAATTCTTCGTTCTTTGCAGTCTGATCTGCTTGCAACCAACTTCTTTTCAACCCGAGACAATACTACAAATTTAGTCAAAAGAATTGTACCTAGCTCGTTAGGTTTCACCTACTTGACGTTCAATGAAGGGGATACAGTCCCTATCGCTTACAAATCACATTTGTACACTTCTGCAGAAATGAACTTTTCTCCTACTGAAAAAAGTCTGAACACTGTTCAGATGTAGATTCTGAAAGAACTCTCTCTGACACAGGGAAAACATATCCTCATGGTCTCACCAGTACCTGCTTTCGAAGCTGTCACAATGGCGAGTGTTCCAAATTTTAAGGCTTTGCATCCCGTTGGATTCAATGGGAAAGTTCATGGACATCGGCTGATGTCACTTTTATCTTTGATACTTCTTTGCAGAAACAGGAGTTCTTAGAGTATGAACACGTTCATCCTGCTCCGTTGTCTCTGCTTCCTCTTCACCAATATGAGAACATCATTTACGCTGATGGTTCTGCTCAACCGGCCATCGGTTCTAAACATGCTTATTCGGCTGCCTGCGCTATTGTGGCAGGCACGCTGGTTGATGGTGATTTTTAAATCTTCTTTGGTGCACACTCAATCACTGGGTGATTGCACAGCATAATTGGATGAGTTGCGTGCTTTTGTTCTAGCTCTTGAGTCTGCTAACCCCGATGTGCTGACACTTATCGTGTGTAATTCTTTTTTACTGTGTACAATCTTTCAAAGACTATCTACACTTTTCGTCACAGAATGACTATCGTGATTCTAAGGGCAGTGCAATTAAGCATAAAATGCTTTGGGACCGGGTGGCCGCTCTGAATGAACCTTTGCCACTCACACATGTTATTCATATGCTAGGACACCAGCGTGTGGGAGCACACGCTGTTGGAAACTCTATGGCTGATGAGGAAGCCAAATCTGCAGTAGCCACATGTTCTGTAGCAGCAGTTATTAGATCAATCACTAAAATTGATGATGATATTTGTGCTGCGACGAAGGATGTTACTGAGTTCCCACAAGGTTTTCCTTCACATTATTCATATCACTTGTCTTCTGAACAAGTTCCATTTGCTACTATTCCATCCTTTGGGGATCGGCTGATTCCCAACGAGGACCGCAGACTTTCTTTAATCATTGCAACACATGAAGGCATGGCATCCGCCCATGCCGGAGTAACTGCGACAGTGTCTTTGTTTCAACGTTTCTGGAGGCGTGGGTTATATCAACAAGCCCATTAATATGTCCTTTCTTGCGACATTTGTCAACAAATTAAGCCTTCTACGGTTGCACATCCATCACAGACTCAACTTTACATTTCTAATCAGCCATTTGGCTGTATTTACCTTGACCACTGCGGTCCTTTGTTGTCTGACACTGCATTTAAACACATCTTGGTTGCAGTGGATTCGTGCACAAGGTTCCTATGTGTTTGTTCGCAATGCCATGCTGATGCTCATGCTGTTCTCAGGGATTTGCGTGTCTTTGTCAGTACATTTGCTTGTAGTACCTTCCATTCTGACCAAGGTCCGGCTTTTGCCTCTAAGGAGTACCATAATGCTATGATGTCATTGGGGGTGCAAGTGCAATTTTCGTCTCTATACCGGCCTGAGTGTAATTCAGTTGTGGAGCGAATGAACCGTGACTGAAAGCAATATTTAACAGCTAGGGTATTAGGGACTGGTAGAGCATGGCAGACTCATCTTTCTGGAGTCCAACGTGCACTAAATAATCTCCCAAGAAGATCTCTGGGTGGGCGGACCCCATACAAGTTTTTCTTTGGCATTAAAATGTATATGCCTGAACTTGATGGTCTAGACGTTGTGGTGGCTGCCACTACTTTTGACGTAGATAACCATTCGACTATGTTGCAGGATTTACAAAAGACTTGTGACACCCTTGCAAAAGAACATTTGCCGTCGACCTCTGATGCAGCACAGCTGATTCCTGTTGAGGGCTGGATTCTGAAAGTTGGTGAACTGGTCCGAGAAAAGTTGGTGACCAAGAAATAATGTGGTCCTTCTTATTGTGATCCAGTCCCAGTCGTTGGCTTGAAGGGTGCTCGCAGTGTGATTCTACCTCCACTGCCTTGTCAAAAAGAAAATCGATTCATCTCTATCGAACATGTCAAACTACATCACGTGGCCCATACTCAATTGAATGCCACCGAGCATCCCTCTGAGAGAAGTCTCCACAAATCTTCTGGACTACCCAATTACTTTACTACTATCGGAAAGCGAACTGGAGACTTCAGTTGATTTATCGCCTGTTTCGTCATAAACTTCCTTGGCTTTGTCGCATAATTATGCTTCACCACCACTTGAGCTTGCAGTTGACATTTCAAATACTGAAATCGCATCATCGTCAGCCTCTGGTGATCCCCCTTTGTTTCACCTGGGGGCTAGTGGTTATTATATGTACAGAGATAACTCTTAGACCTTTCCTGCATCATCTTCTACTTAAACTCCCAATGCGTCGTGTTTGCTCTTTCCTCTCCTGGTTACGAACAATTTATCTGGTTCCCCCTTGGACATACATCTGGATGGTACTCACAACTATTTTTCTTTTTATGTGGATTGGTTTTGTGTCTGTTTTTTCCTTTCGATCAATGGCCACTACTTGCAAGAACGCTCTGCAGTCCATCATGTTGATAGTGTGTTGGCTCCACATCCGTCATCTCACAAAATGAAAAGAGACCAGCCCTTGTTAACATTTCAGCGTTTCCAGTCATTGATGGTATAGTTTGGGATAAGGTACCATTTGAAGTCTACCGCCCGACAGAGGTCATACAGATTCCATACGTCTTTCGAGTTTCTATAGGTGATGCCATCACAACCAGAATATACTCAGACGACTCCGATGTTAACACTGTTCATTCACTGTTTTCAGATTTGAAACATGCTGCTTTTGAAACCAAAGATTTGTTTTTGAATTCTGCTAATTATGCTGATTTATTTGTTTTCAACATTATAGTCATCATTTTTTACATAAAACTAATACTGTTAGAAAGCCAGTAAATTAAACCCAACGGGAACATTGCCCTACTCCTTCGCAGGGAAGTTCAGAGACACAGAAAAATAAGTTTGTCTACTTTAAAGGTTACAACCTTTCTGACCCAGAAACCTACTATTATAAAATCAATCCCCAAACTCCCACAACATTTATGCTGACACATACAAAAGTGATATATTCATCGGAATTCGTAACCGATTTAGCATTAAAGGGCTATGAGTATTGGAATAACAAAAAGAGTGGCAGGTGCAGGGCGCAGAATCTTTACACCGGGCATGTTTGATACCATCACAGCTGCTGCTTCTAAATCAAAGTGCGCAGCAGACTACATGCTACGGTTCAGCCACTGCCATAAATTTAAATGCTCCCTCAATTCCGTCTTTGGTACCCTGTAATACTTGGCATCAACATACTAACTTAATTTTAATACAATGGTCCAAAACGGAACATTAAATTCTTCTGAAATTGACCCTATAGGTTGGTTAGTGTGGGCCCGTAACACTAACGCTTGTCAATTATGATTTTCAAATGCCTCTAGTGGGTTTACAATGAGTAGACGGGGCCCTCATTTCCCCGATTCACACACAGTGACCACATATTCTGTATGTCAGCAATGGTTACAACATTCTACACTGTCCTCCATAAAACACCACCTTTCTCTGTTATCAGAGGACATTCATTTGGCAGATTTTCTTTAGGTCCAAAAAGCCCACGTTCTAAATGTTTTGTGTATGCTGATTATAGTGAATTTTGCAAATTGCCCCAGATGGAAGCAGCTTTCCGCTTGCGACCGATTGACCAGCATAATTTGAAAAAGTTTCTTGATGTGGTTGTCAACAGCATAAACACAATTTGGTTGGCCTTTGCAAAGATTGAAAATTTACCATGCAATTTTTTGAATGGGTCCGCTTTATTTTTGCCATTTAATTTGACAGATAAGCAAAAGCTTATGTCAACGAAGGCTGCAACGTATACTACGTTACACATTGAAGAGTTGGAAGTGTTGTCGTTTTCTATAGCGGAAACTGATTCTTCATTATGGTTCATACACCGGGTCCTTGCCCATTTCACTATTTTAATTCACTTCATGCATAAAACATTACCCAGTAGGTAGATTTGAACCCCTTGGAAATGCCATTATTCATAAATTGTGCTTGTTGCCCTTTACATTTCACTGTCTGCATGAGGAAAAAGAGGTTTTCCTAACAGGGAAAGACTGTGATTCTACTGCGGGACATTCCTTGGGTTGCAAACAAGTTAAGCTTCATGGGGCTTGCAACGTATCCTCCCCTAATGTAGCCTGTTTTTTTAAAGGAACACCCGTCCCGGCAATAATTCCCACGCTCACTCTTCTTTCTAACAGACGTTATCATATCCTAAATAACCACTGCTGCTGTGGCTTACGGGCAGGTGTCCCGTGTATAGTAACGTGTTACATGTTGCAGCAATGTCCATTTTCCTCCCCCTTGTGGGATTGCAGATAGTTCACTATGGCCTTCCATTCCTACATTGAAAGCAGGTTTCAATAAACTAAGCAGACTCAAAGTGCTATTGTTTCAACAAAAGGTCACTCTCATTTTAGCTCGAGAGACCTTCGACTTGCAGGTGGCTCAAGCGAGATTCAGTCACTGCTAAATACTAATCTCCCACAACATTTTGGAGAATTAATTTACCAAATATTTACCAAATATTTAATGCGTCCGATACCGAGGGCCTTGCACACTTTTTTAAACTTTTGGGCTCCGGCCTTGTTACATTCTTTCAGAATATTTTTGGAGTCATACCGACGGCATTTATTCATTCTATTTTTTCCAGTGCCTTTGGTGGTTTCCGCCTAATTGTCTTGCTGGTTTGCGGAGTGCTGGTTCCCCTTCTACCACTACGCAACGGCTGCCCATCCTGTGGTTCAGCCCAGCCCAGAGCAACTGCGGTTGTACCGTGATAGAATGCAGCCATTTTTTGGATGCTTACCATTGGCGGTTCTTGGCATCAGCTACAGGCTTACCTTCCGCTACGCTTATTTCACCTGCGTGCAACCTGTGTCTCATAGTCTTCAATGCCCCTTTATATGGGACATGGATATCGGCCTCTCTAATACATCTTGCGCTCATCTGGATTATAAACTGTTGGTAGGTCCTTTGTTGGCTCATGACCAGTACTCTTCCGGGGACAGACGCTTGATCACCGCATTTCTATTTGGCAGAAATGCTGCTTGGCGATCTTGTGCACATGCGCAATGCCTCTTGCAGCGCAGCACCATTGGATATCACGCAGGTTGCCCGGAAATGCTCCTTCTTCCACGGAATTATGAATGTTCATTCACGTTGCTTAACTGAATGGTTAACCTTTTTGCTGAGGAGGGTACTGATGGCCTTTTGGAGCTGATTCAATATTACGGTGCCCGTGATTTTTTGGAATCCGTTGAATCTCCTTAAAGAACCGATCTAGGACCAGATTCATTGGTCTCGTTTTGCTCTGTCTACTTTCATACAAAAGTTATTATTGTTTTTGTGGTGCAGGTTCTGATGACGCCCTTTTTAATGATTTATTTTCTTCCTATTATAGCACTCGTACAATTCGGCCTTTTTGACATTCGCTCTGCTTATCTTTATGGTCTGTTTCCCCTGGGTGCTGCAGACCTGACCAAGGGGAGGGTCTCACGTGGCCGTTGGGACATTGTCGATAACACTAAGTTAGCATGAACTCTGCAACCCTTATACAGCTTTGCACACGTTACTACATAGCTTTATTTTTGCAAATATCTTTGTTTATGCTTTTCATATCAGAAATGCTGTGCTCATTCACTACGTGTTCCCAGAGTCTAGTGTGAACAATTTGTACAAGGTCACAACCAATGTCACTTGTTAATCTGTTCTGTTCTGGCCCTAGCACCTAGACAAATCATACCTTTGCAGCTGCTGTTGAACACCTGTACTTTCATATTATGGGGATACTTGCAGGTTAGCACTCACAATTGGAGAGGGACCTTTCCAGGGACAAGAGCGCGACAGCACCTGTGATGTAGACGTACCATCTATAGGCTGAGGTATGGGGTCTGCTGACAAAGCCCAGAGATCTCCTATTATATAATAATACCTTTTCTTAGCAAGGGGAGGGCAGGCCCTATAAGCCTTTTCCCTATTGTGCTGTTAGTTTGACATCTCCCTTTATGATTAATGGATTCGCTTGTATACTGACTATGATTCCTTGTGCATTTTTCTGCTTGTTGTGGCTCGTTTACTGCATGTTAGAGCACGTTAGTTAAAATAAACATTTTAAACTGTTTCGTGTCTCTGTCAAATTTTATTGTGGACAAGAGCAAGAGAAAGAGCGAAAGGGTATGTCTTGTTACCGCGATTCCTGAGAGATTCGGAAGTTGTGGTCTGGGGTGTCTAATCGCTTGTTTCTCTGTAAGTGAGTAGGAGAGCAAGTGAGGCATTAAAGCTAGTCGGTACTCAGGTGGTAGGATGACTCAGTCCCTGCTTATCAAAGTCATATAATAATACGCATAGTTCTGTTCTTGCGCAGAATCCCTGCAACATTTTCTCTAGTTGCCAGGTGAACTAGGGCCCAAAATATACAGCTAGGCGCATTTAAAAAAAGGGTCAATTTTCAATGTAAAAATGTGATGTGTCCACGTTGTGTTTTGGGATGTTTCCTGCTATTGGCACTAAGCCTACCCACACAAGTGAGGTACCATTTTTATCAGCAGGCTTAGGGGAATGCTGGTTGAATGTAGGTTTGTGGCTCCCCAAAAGAGTACAGAACTTTCCATCACAGAAATGTGAGGAAAAGCTGTTTTTTTTACAAAATTTGAGGTTTCCAAGGGATTCTCGATTACAGAACCTGGTGCGAACCGCACACGCAACCCATCCTGGATTCCCCTGGGTGTCTAGTTTTAAAAAATGTACAAGTTTGCTATGTTTCCCTAGTTGCGGGCTGAGCTAGGGCCCAAAATCCACAGCTAAGCAAATTACAAAAAAGGGTCAGTTTTCACTGGCAAAATGTGATGTGTCCATGTTGAGTATTTGGCCTATACCTGTCGCTGGCAGGAGACCCACCCACACAAGTGAGGTACCATTTTCATTGGAAGACTTCGGGGAATGCTGAGTGGGTGGAAGTCTGTGGCTCCCCAGAGATTCCAGAATTTGTCATCACTGAAATGTGAGGACAATTTGTTTTCTTTACAAAATTGGGAGGTTTACAAGGGATTCTGGGAAACAGAACCTGGATAGAGACACACAAGTCAACCCATCCTGGATTCCCCTGGGTGTCTAGTTGTCAGAAATGTACAGGTTTGCTTGGTTTCCCTCGGTGCCGGCAGATCTAGATCCAAAATCCGCAGCTTGGCACATTGCACAAAAAGGGTCAGATTTCACTGGAGAAATGTGATGTATCCACATTGCGGTTTTGGCCATTTCCTGGTGTGGGCTCTAAGCCTACCCACACAAGTGAGCAACCATTTTTATCATCAGACTTGGGGGAATGCTGGGTGCGTGGAAGATTCTGACTTTCCCCAGGGTCCAGAACTTTGCCTTCCTGACGCCGCCATTTTCCGCCAAAATCGACGCCGCTGCTTGCACCGTGGTTTGGGGACACCGCTCATAAGTTACACAACGCACCGCCCTCATCCCACACCGCAGCCTTGGCTCACCAACGCTGGTGCCATTAACTCCCGCTCGTCAGCCGACGACAGCACTTCAGCAACGACGATGGCGCTGCTTGCTCCCTGACCCGCTAGCACCGTGACGAGCACCGCCTTTATCTCGCACCGCGACCCTGGTCTTACTGACGACACCATCTGACGATGCCACTGAGCCGCTGCTGGCACCGTGACCTGGGGGCACTGCATGCCGCACCGCTGCCCTTCGCACCACAGGACCCGATGCCGGTTGGCGCCAGCGCTCCTGATCCCATCAGAAAGGAGCTCGACCTGCAATGCGAGTGACTTCAAGGACCCCATCGCCCTGCATTTCTGAAAGGTACTGTTTGTGGGTCCTCCCGACACCACAGCTGGCCCACGTCCTGCGGCCAGCCAGAACTGTTTGGATTTGTTTGTACATGACGCCGAGATAGCTCCGGACGGAGCTATCGAAATCAAAGAACTTTGTTGGAATCTTACTTCCATAATTATAGACTTTCTTTTAAATAGAATTGTGGATTTGTATCATCTTTGGTCTTGTTTATAAAGTTATTGGTTATTTTTCTAAAACTGGTGTGGTGTCCTTTTGTAGTGCTTACACTGTATTACTGTATGTTAGGTGCTAAACGCTTTGCACACTGCCTCTAAGATAAGCCTGACTGCTCATGCCAAGCTACCAAGGGGGTGAGCAAGGGATATTTTCGGAGTGTAGCTCCCTTGTCCTGATTAGAGTGGAGCCTACCAGAAATCCCATTTCTAACACAGGCGTTCTTGTATGTCCTCTGACCCATTGTATGAAAAGCACGGAGAAATTCAAAGGTGGGGTGTCGCTTGTTCTCTACTAACCAGTGCAGCCTTATGTAGTACATAATAATAGCATGGGTTAGGAACAATGTTTCGGGTACCCCGTGTGTGTGCACGAATTTGGAGTGTGGCATTGGGGAACCATCTGCAAACAGGGATCCGACCGTCGTGACTCCGTCCCTCTCCCATGGGGTCAATTTGCGGGCCATCAGTGTACCCATCGAAGTTGGCAGACCACATAGTGGAATGTTCGGGGCGCAAGAGAAGGGAATGTTAGTGTATTTTAGGGCCACTTTCCAGTAGTGCATGGCAGTCTTGAGTAGGAATGAGTCTACCTGGTGTTTTGTGGTGTTTGGGCAGAGTAGAGCATGTAGAGTCCCTTGATGCAGTTGTGTGGGCATGTACCCAATTTCAAATAAATTGTGGACAGCCTGCCAGTACGCCAGCCATTGAAGTTGACCAACTATACAATACACCTTAAAGTCTGGGGCCCCAATGCCCCCTTTAGTCACCGGTAATTAGAGCTTTGAGAGACTTCCTCCCCAGATCAGACCTATCAATAGAGAGTCCAGGAGTTTAAAGATCCAGGCAGGGATCACTATCGGTAAGTTGACAAAATAATACAGTAATCTCTGTAACATTGCCATTTTTGACACTGCTAGTCGCCCCGCTGTGGATAGTGGTAATCTAGTCCAAAAGGCTATTTGTGACTTCTGGAAACTGATAATACGTACTAAATTACCTTCTAAGGGGGCTTATTTATGAGCCCTTGCATCACTTTTGCGCCGCCGGTGCGTCACTTTTTGTGATGCACCAGTGGCGTAAAAGATGCACCATGTTGCGTCATATTTACAAAGTGACACATCTAGATAGATGCGTCACTTTGTAAACCCCTGCACCTCACTATACCTGCGCCAGGTATAATGTATGCAGGGGGGGAGTTCTGACGCAAGTAAGCCTCATAGAAGTAACGCAGTGAAATCTATAAGATTTCACTGCGTCACTTCTAGGATGCAAATGCGTCAATATCTTATGCCTGCCTCACAGCAGGCATAAGACTGATGCAGGCACATTGAAATGGGACTTGCCCATGAGAAATGACCCAAAAATGAAGTTGAGTCACTTTTGTGACACGCCCCAGCAATGCATCATTTTTGCGCCTACAGATACGTCAGAAATACTGACATATATGTAACTCCTTGTGACATGATGCGTCATATTGTAAATATGACGCATCCAGCATGTCGCAAGGAGGGCGCAATGAAAAGTGACGCATCGCTGTTTTCACGCAGCGATGCGTCATTTTTCATAAATGAGGCCCAAGGTGTTTTGCATGTCTCTGTATACTTGAATAACTGAGGACCTAAAAGTGACCGGTTCCACCCTCTGTTGTACCGTCCCAAATTGTAAGGCAGGCAGCGTGTACGTCTTATAAAAGGAGTATGCACATGATTTAGAGGCGTTGATCGTACCCCTCTGAGAGTGCCAAACCGTGTCAGAAGGGAGGCCAGTGCATAAATGTCCATGTGCAGATCTCTAAGATACAAGAGCATATCGTCAGCGCACAGGGAGATCGAGTGGGTGGTGTGATCCCTTGGTATTCCAACTGGGTACATCGCCGGACAAAGATGCTGGGCTAGCGGCTCTATCGCCAATACAAACAAAAGTGGAGAAAGGGGACAACCCTGCCGGCTTCCACAGAATATCCGATATGGTTGGGTAATGTATTGGCCAGTTTTAGCTCTGGCCGCGGGCACTGTGTAAAACATCTCTACCCAGCGGCAGTATTCAGGGGGATCCTGTATTGTCTCAGCACTGCCAGCATGTAGTCCCAGCCCAGGGTGCCGAACGCCTGCCGAATGTCTAGTGTCAAACAGCCCGCATAGGGGAAATGATTGTGGGCTGAATCAAATAAGCGAAATCGTCGGCGTATATTCAAGGAAGTGCTTCGATGCTGTACAAAGCCGTTTTTGGTCAGAATGGATTAGCCCCGAGAGCATGGGAAGGAGACAGCGACCCAGAATTTTACTGAGGATCTTGTACTCCGTATTGAAGATCGACAGATGCCTGTAGGAGGATAGGTCAGCGGGGGGGTTTATCAGGTTTTAATAAAGACATCACTAAGGCTTCCCTGACCATAGGTGGCAGGGCGCCCTCTTCTAGGGATGTTACATATAGTGGCAGCAATTTCGGTACTAGTTGTGATGCACAGGTGGAGTAGAGCTCGATGGGGAGCCCGTCCGATCCTGGCACCGTATTGTATGCAAATTCCTTAATGGTGCCATGAATCTCTGTCTTCGTGATGGGGGATGCCAGATCCTTAACATCAGCTGCGCTGCGGAGATGACTGGGAGGGGCACTACCGCTAGAAACGTGTTTATTGCTTCCGGGGGGGGGGGGGGGCGGGGGGTAACGGTGGAGCGTTGTAAAGTCCTACATAATAGTCATGAAATGCTGTGTTGATTTCAAGTTGCGTTGACACTAGCTTGTGAGCAGGGGTAGTGATTGATAGAATAGGTGTGGGAGAGAATTGGGGTTGTGTCATACGGGCGAGTAGTGTGCCTGATCTGCCCGCATCAGCATGTGTCCGTTGGGTATAGGCATTTAGGTCAATAAGTCACAGGCGCTCTAGTAGTTCTGCGTGTCGCCCTCTAGCCTCTCTCAGCTCTGCCTCCTTTGGTGCACCGAGCAAGACCGCTACCTCCAGGGATTGCAATTCTGATTCTAATTTTGTGCCCATTGAAGCTCCGCAGAACACCACTTTAAAGGCCTCCCATTCAAGCAGCCACGTTGAAGCTGTGCCTTTATTCTCAGAATAGAAGGAGGTAATTGTGGTGGCTAAAGGGTTTCTAAGTACCGAATCTTCTAAAAGCTGGGGCTGCAATCGCCATGTTGGAATCAGGGATGGTGCTCGGCCCCAGTGTAGTGTGAGTTCCAGCCGGTTATGACCTAATATAGTTTTGCCTAAGTAGGTAGTGTGGGTGACAGCTGTCAGCAAGCAATGTGGACATAGGAATCTATCTAGGAGGCAATGTGGGGCATGGAGATATGAATAAAAGGAGTACTCTTGCAGGTCTATGTTATTAGCTGCCATTCATTTTCCAAACTCCACCCTGCCACCCACTGACGTAGAAGCTTGGCTTGCTGTGTTACTGCCGTGCCTGAATTTGAATTTAAAATGATATATACAGCGCACGTACACCAGCGGTTTCATGGCGCTACAACTGACAGAGGACTGGGCAAGGGAGCTGGAGCTAAGTAAGAAAAAGATGAACTGCTAATGAATTAATTGAAGAATTTAGCAAAGAGATGTGCCTTGAGCTGTTTCCGGAAATGCGGGTACAGGGTTGAAGCTCTAAGCTCGAGAGGCAGGGAGTTCCAGAAGATCGGGGCGAGGGTCGCAAATTTCGAGCCTCCCCATTTCTTTCTCCGGAACCGTGGGACTGTAAGAAGGGATTGGGTAGATGAACGCAGTTCCCTTGATGGAACATAAGGGATAATCTCAGATGAGATGAAAGCCGGTGCCGTGCCCAGTCGAGCTTGAAAGGTGATGGAAGCAAGCTTAAACTGGACACGAGCACGAACAGGAAGCCAATGTAGGGACTTTAGGAGGGGGGTGATATGGTGGGACTTTGGAAGTTTGAACACCAGGCGCGCCGCCTGGTTTTGGATCTGCTGCAGACGCCGGAGACTATATGCAGGTATACCTGCATATAGGGCGTTGCCATAATCCAGGCGGGATACGACCATGGCCAGGGTGATCAATGTTAAAGCATCAAATGAGAAAAAACGGGACACCTTGCGTATAGTGCGCAGTGAAAGAAAGGAAGAAGAAACCACAGAGCTGACCTGGGAGTGAAGGGTGAGTTGAGAATTGAGCTTAATGCCTAGAGTTTTGACTGAGGTAGAGGGAACAGGTGGGGGACCTAGGGAAGGCGGCCAGAAGAGAGGGGACCAGGGGCTGGATGAACCACCCGTCAACACCAGCTCGGTCTTGTCTGGGTTGAGTTTCAGATGGTTGTGGTTCATCCAGTCCCGGATATGAATCATGATGGTTTGGAAATTAAGAACAGAATCGGGGGAAGAGGAAAGATTGAAGACAAGCTGGAGGTCGTCCGCATAATTAAATACGGCGACCTCCATTTGTTGCAGTGAAAAAATAAGAGGAGAAATATAAAGATTAAATAAAATGGGGGAAATGGAGGAGCCTTGGGGGACCCCCCACTGAACACTGCGAAAGTCCGCAGTAAAATCACCCAGGCGAACTGCCTGGGTACGGTCCCTCAGGAAGGAGGATAACCAAACCAACGCGGTGCCCCTGATCCCCGCCGCCCTGACACGGGAAAGCAAGATGGAATGATCCACCGTGTCAAAGGCGGCTGAGAGATCGAGGAGGACCAAGGCCTGGGGTTGGTTGGTATCCATTCCCTCCCTGAGGTTATCAAGGACCGAGAGAACTACGGACTCCGAAGAGTGTGCGAGGCGGAACCCGGCCTGGCGGGGGGCGAGAGCCCCGTTCTTCTCCACGAAAGAGCTCAGGGCGCAGGTGACGTAGCGCTCGAGTACTTTCGCCAGGAACGGCAGAAGGGAGATGGGGCGAAAATTAGCGGGAACTGAGGGGTCGGCGCCCGGTTTTTTCAAAATGGGGATATGAGGATTGGCTGTGGTGTCGGACCAATACCGGTGCAGACCCGCTGAGAGAGGGCCTTGGCCCCAGGCCTTAGCACATCATTCAGATCTCCGGGTTGCCACACCGCTCACTCACCGCCATCAATGCAGGGGTCAGCTTCATCATCTAGGCAGCCGGTAACAGTCCATTTCCGCAGTTCCATCTTGGATTACATGGGGTAACTGCAGAATAATAATCCCGGGTCCAGGTGCTCGTTGCCTATGCGACCGACATCTTGGGCTGCTTGCCAAGGATGTATGACGTTACAACGCACACTTTTACAACGCATGCACTTACAACGCATTTTTTACAACGCATAATCCATTACAACGCATGACATTACAACGCATGACACTACAACGCATTTTTAAAAAATACCTTTACAACGCATTTCCATTACAACGCATACTACCTTTACAACGCATACCATTACAACGCATAATATTAAATTACATTTAAGGTAAGTATTAGATAGTATAGGGGTAAAAGTTACTTTTCTAACTCCAGGGGGTGCAACAGTGGGGTAAGTGTTGGATAGTATAGGGGTAAAAATTACTATTCTAACTCCAGGGGGTGCAACAGTGGGGTAAGTGTTGGATAGTATAGGGGTAAAAATTACTATTCTAACTCCAGGGGGTGCAACAGTAGGGTAAGTGTTGGATAGTATAGGGGTAAAAATTACTATTCTAACTCCAGGGGGTGCAACAGTAGGGTAAGTGTTGGATAGTATAGGGGTAAAAATTACTATTCTAACTCCAGGGGGTGCAACAGTAGAGTAAGTGTTGGATAGTATAGGGGTAAAAATTACTATTCTAACTCCAGGGGGTGCAACAGTAGGGTAAGTGTTGGATAGTATAGGGGTAAAAATTACTATTCTAACTCCAGGGGGTGCAACAGTAGGGTAAGTGTTGGATAGTATAGGGGTAAAAATTACTATTCTAACTCCAGGGGGTGCAACAGTAGGGTAAGTGTTGGATAGTATAGGGGTAAAAATTACTATTCTAACTCCAGGGGGTGCAACAGTAGGGTAAGTGTTGGATAGTATAGGGGTAAAAATTACTATTCTAACTCCAGGGGGTGCAACAGTAGGGTAAGTGTTGGATAGTATAGGGGTAAAAATTACTATTCTAACTCCAGGGGGTGCAACAGTAGGGTAAGTGTTGGATAGTGTAGTGTAATATTATGCGTTGTAATGGTATGCGTTGTAATGGTAGTATGTGTTGTAATGGAATGCGTTGTAAAGGTAGTTTTTAAAAATGCGTTGTAGTGTCATGCGTTGTAATGTCATGCGTTGTAATGGATTATGCGTTGTAAAAAATGTGTTGTAAAGGTAGTGCGTTGTAAAAGTTGCGTTGTAAAGGTTGTTCCCCGCTTGCCAAGGAAGGACACCATGGCGTTTGACCCAGGATCCAGAAAAAATGTCTCAAATTTATAGGAGTTTCCTTCCTTGGAATAAACCCCTTTTGATCCGGATGTGTCATCAGCTGGGCCAATCTGTTTGCCAAAACTTTACGCAAATTTTGCATTTTCACTTGAAGAGGGCCAATACGGTGGAACTTCCATCGGGTTCTGCCCTTATCCTGGACTCCGGCAGCACTCTTCAATTCAGGGCATCCGAATAAACCACCAAAAGGCACCGAACAAGTTTAGCCTTCTATGCAGAGTAAAACTCCATTGGATTTCCTTACCCTTTACCAACTGATCGATTGAAACGTGGATCTCTTGGGTAATCAGTGCCTCGTTCAGCCCCTCTCTCTGTTCTGCAATATGGCATGGCAACTACAACGCACCCAGAAACACCTCTTCACACCCCCCTTCCCGCTGAGCAGGAGCTCCATAAAATGTTTTATAATACAGTGCAAATACTGCGCTTACCAATGTTGTGATGGATAGCAGAGATCAGTTTTCGGCCAGCTCTGACTCAACCCATCACCTCAGCAGTCTATCCAACCTGTCCCCCGTAGAGTGCTGCTGTGGCAAATACTTGTATTTTGTACCAGGCCTCGCCACACAGGCCGGTCAATTCCTTGAAAGTTACTAGCAGACTTTCAAGAGCTTAGGCGTCCTGGACACTCAAGGCTGCAATCAGTTTGAGTTCCTCTTTTTTCACTAATATTTGATGAGTCAGTGCTTTCTAGACCCCAAACATCGGCTCAGATGCATCAAAAGTTCATGCAAAGCAGCAAGTCACCGTGCTGCCCTGCGGGAAAGGGAAAGGGCAGGAATGTACTGTTTGTCACATTATATGGCACATTCCTGTCCTTTCCTAGCACTGGAGCACAATGTGCTGCCGTGCGGCAATGCGGGCACCCTTGCGTCATGGGGCATGGGGGCCTGCTTTGCAGGCAGGATGATTTTTGTGCAGAAAGGGACACCTTCCTGCACAAAAACAATCCTCAGAGGCATTGTCCTCTTTCTATGTGTGGTGCAGAATGCAGCACACGCAGAAAGAGGAAAACAAGGAGAAATAAAGATATTTTTCCTCATAGCATTTTAATGCATTCCAATGCCTACCACTAATGGTAATTCTGCGACTGCACCAAAATCCATGGTTGGATGCATGGGAACACCACGCTCCACCCATGGAACGCCTCCCTGGGGCAGAGTAACACAAGGCAGCAATTTGTGCCGCCTTGATGTACTCCAGCTTTATCAAGTTATACAGTGCCACACAAGGTGGCCTTGCATGGCTTGATAAATCTTACTTTAGTGTTGCGTCGCTCCTGCTCCCCCTTGTGTGGTGCAAGGGCGACACTATACTATGATAAATATGGGCCCGCATCTCTATACAAACCCTCCAACTACTGCCTTAAAAGCTTCCCAGTCAATCAGTGGGCCTGACCCGTAACATGGGGTCTAATTCACAAAAGTAAACTTAGATCAAAAGCCTCATTTTAGACCTGAAGCCTCAGTTTAGACCTAAAGTCTAACTTAGAACAAAAGTCTAGCTTTAGTAGTTGTAAAGTTAGACTTTTAGTCTACGTTCAACTTTAGTTCTAAACTTAGACTTGTAGTCTAAGTCTACTTTTGTGAATCAGACCCATCATTTTTACAGAAAAAGAGAGCTGTACTTTCACCAATTTCTGTTCGAAACACTGACTCCAACAGCGCCTCTCCCCTGAGATGCCACATAGGAATCAGTGGTCGGATCCTAACTAAGCCACCGTTAAGAGGATTGGATTAACATCAGATACAGGTTGGGCCAAGTAATGGACATCCACTATAGCCAATGCACTCCCCAGCCTCATCGGGGCCATGTCCAAACATGTGTGAACCTTATGCATCGGGGAATAGGGCGAGAACTCAAAAGCTTGAGGATCTACTTCCCTCCAACCCTCCAGGGGGTCTAATTGGCACCTTCAATAAGGAACGCTTTTGGCCTGTGGTACATCCCTGCAATGGGGAACCAATCAATCCTTGAGGACATCAATTATCATCTCCCCCCAATAACCAGCTTGCATTGCATGTGCTTATGAGATATGGATCAGTCTCCAGCCTTCCCTCTCGTACCAAAAATGTGACCCTTGGTAGACATGCACTTTATCTACCAAATATGGAACCTCTGAAGAAATCAAAATGAATGCTCTCCTGGAGCTCCAGAGCCATGAACATTCCAGAAAATAGAAACCAAACGCGTCAGCAGAGCTGTATTGGAAAATAATTCATATGAATTATTGTTCTGTCCCCCCACAATGGGGCCAGTCCTACGAACAGCTGCGCCAAGTTACACTTTGTCACAAAACTACTAACTGATGTGAAAATAGTCAGCTTGGCTACCAATGCACATACCTTTGTTCCTGGTCATGAGATTAAAGGTCACTGCGTGCAACTCAGGATATCCAGGACATGTCAAAAGTTAATATTAGCACACTCCTCAAGACTGTAGAAGTTAGGCCTTCACCCAGTGTCAGCCAATCCCAATGTGGGCAGCAACAGTCAGGCTCTCCTGCATGCATGACATTTGAATTGATATCTACTTGAAGAAGAAGCTGTCAAACCATTGAGTCTGCTGACTTGGGCCCTTGGGCCCTGTATTAATACATCGGAGCTGGAACCCTCATCCGTATCTGCCCCTAATTTGCAAACCTTTCTGTCCAAGCCCAAAGCAGACCTTCTTTGGGATAGTACTGTCTTAACACTTTGGTCCCTTCCCACAGGTAGCTGTTCCTTAGTAGGGGAGGTTCCCGTCTGACAGGTGAGGTTGTTCCTGAGGAGTCTTGAAGAACCCTGTTGATCCATAATTTATGGCCTGTCGATTTCCTCGGTCTCCAACCAACCCCATGCGCCTTCAGGCATGTGAAAGAAGTACATTTGATTTTTCACCACTATGCGCATCCTGGCAGGATACAACAGGACAAATGTAATATCATGGCTTTGTAAACACCACTTTATATCAATGTAAAAAGAACAGTTGATGGACACAATGCTAAACAATGTCAAATATTCACCCCAGTACAGAGATCTGTGTCTAACTGCATAGTTTTTTTGCACACCATGCTATTCCAGTTTAAACCCAGCCATATGCTAATCAGTCTTGACCCTGTTCCGTATTAGAACAGTCCAGCCCGAATCCAGTGTCATGGTGAACATGGTACCTACGTCTAAGCATATCCGTCCGACTCGGGGTGACAAATGAAAAAAGAACAATTGATGGACGGAATGCTGAACAATGTCATACATTCACCACAGTACAGAGATCTTCGCCTAAATCCATTGTTCTTTTGCCGACCATGACATTCCAGTTTAAACCCAGCCAAATGCAAATCAGCCTTGATCCTGCTACTCATGGGAACAGTCTGTCCGGAACTGCCCGGCCAGGCCCTAATTGGACCGTAGGCAAGCATCCTGGGACCAAGTGGCCAAGGGTATGCCCAGATGTGGGTCCCTTGCTCTCACCTTGGTGCACCCCAAAACCGATCCTAGGATCCTTGTTTCCAGTCCAGGGAGGTCCTGGACTGGCAATTCAGGCTGAACTTTTCCCACGGGGATGAGGGTATAGTCTGATTTACATATGGCTGGGGCCAAACTTGGGTGGAATGGTGAGCAAAAGAGCCATTGGTTTAACCTAGATCTCTTGACTGGGGGTGAGTGTCTGAAAAGATTCAGCACTCCATCTATCATCTTGTTGTGTTTGCTATGTCTGCCCTAAGTGGCCAGGGTATGCCCAGACGTGGGACCCTTGCTAGCTGTGCCACTGGATTTAAGCTAACCTGGCTTATGTGGGGCGATACCCCAAAACAGGTCCTAGGATGCTGTCTCCAGTCCAGAGAGGACCTGGCCTGGCAGTTCAGTGTGGACTGTTCCCATGGAGAGCAGAGTCAAGTCTGATTTTCATATGGCTGAGTCCAAACGGAGGTGGCGTGGTGAGTAAAAAAATTATGGATTTAACCTAGATCTCTTGACTGGGATGAGTATCGGAAAAGTTTCAGCACTCCATCCATCATCTTGTTGTGTTTTTTATATTCATGTATGCATACACTGTTGTTGAACTAGCACCATCAAATCCAGGATTAATTGGACCTTTGCATTCTCTCCTTCCCAGTGACCAGGCACTTGTGCAGCTACCAGAATATGTTCATGATCACAGTCAACCACAAAGATCCTAGCAGCCGCCGCCTCATACACATGTTGCATTACTCCAAGAACACATCTGAGGCAGCCACTTCCAGGCGTCTGGCATACCCACCAGGTGACTATTATTCTACTGGAAGCATCCCTCTGTGTTCTCATCTCTATGCTATAGCACTTCCACCAGTTTGAAAAATTACTTGATTTTCGCCTACAGCACCTGCACCATCAGGTGCAACACCGTAACACTTGAGTCCTTTGCCATCAACGTGTCTGATAATTTCTTCCTATCGGCCCTAAGTTGTGTCACCTCGGTAGCCACAGCATCAATCTTCTTTTCAAGATACCCATTTCACGATAGCTGCAAATATTTCGTTATTCTCTTCCTGGGAATTTTCAACAGCTTTAAGTGAAATTCTAGCTCCAATGTCCTCTTGGGTATCAGTACCAGACAGTGGGCTCCTATCGGACAATTATTTCCCCCTTTCGGCTTCACCATGTTGGCGAATTACACTTCAGGACACAGAAACAACTGGTCCTCTCTGCTGCACTAGAAGTCCCAACCGGGTCAGTTCTCCACACAATGCCAGCGTGCCAGGTCAGGCAGCTTGCTCTACTCTTTGAGCAATCCCAGCACCTTCAGACCCCAACGGGTGATCAGCTGCGCTATAAAAATGATTAATTGATTGATTGATTGATTCAGAACAGTGTTTTATTTAATGACTCAATTAACTCCAGCATGTGAACCTCCGTGAAGGGGCGTGGCCTATGTAATTAAGGAAATAGCTTAAACACAGGGGCCCTCATTTATGAAAAGTGATGCACTGCTGCGAGAAAACAGCGATGCATCACTTTTCATTGCGCCCTCCTTGCGACACCAATGATGCGTAAAATTTACAGTGTGACGCACCATGTCGCAAGGAGTTACAGATACGTCAGTATTTCTGAAGTAACTGTAGGCGCAGTAATGACACATTGCTGGAGTTTGTCACAAAAGTGACGCAACTCCAGCAATGGGTCATTACACATGCGCAAGCCCCATGTTAAATGTACCTGCATCAGTCTTACGCCTGCCATGAGGCAGGCGTAAGATATTGACGTATTTGCGTCCTAGAAATGACGCAGTGAAATCTTGCGTATTTCACTGCGTCACTTCTACGACTCTTTCTTGCGTCAAAACGCCCCCCTTGCATACATTATACCTGGCGCAGGTATAATGTGGGCGGGGTTTACAAAGTGACGCATCTACCTAGATGCGTCACTTTGTAAATATGGCGCAACATGGCGCATTTTTTGCACTTTTGATGTGACGCAACTGCAGCACAAAAGTGATGTAAGGGGCTCATAAATAAGGCCCCTGATACTTTGCTACTTCTTCGAGATATAATACAACAATTGACAACACATCTAAAAATGATCCAGGACTATTGGCTCTGTAAACGGTTGTTAGCTGTATAAGATAAATGAGTAACACCGATGACTTTGCTGTACGTGATATTGAAAATACTTTCATTCTGAAGAAATGAGATTGTAAAATAACTATGATGCTCCATTAGGAACATTGAATCTATTGTTTTGTAAAATATTTCACTTAATGTATTGTGGGCTTGAAAATGGCTAGAAGCTGCTAATCCTCTTAGCCTCTTTGAAGATTTATCAAAGGGCTGTGATGGGTCGTACTGCTGAGGTAAGATTTTTTATTTACACTAAGGGCAATAATGGAGATCCCGATAGGGACCCATCTCAGCACCTGGGGCCTTATTTATGAGGCCCTGCATCACATTTACGCCGCCGTTGCATCACTTTTGGTGATGCTGCGGTGGCGTAAATAATGTGCCACGTTGCGCCATATTTAGAAAGTGATGCATCTAGTCAGATGCGTCACTTAGTAAACCCCTGTGCTACATTATACCTGCGTCAGGCATAATGTATGCAAGGTTGGTGTTCCCCCGAATCAAAGCCTCGTAGAAGTGGCTCATTGAAATCTATAAGATTTCAGTGTGCCACTTCTAGGACGCCATTGCATCAATACCTTATGCCTGCCTCATGGCAGGTGTAAGGGTGATGCAGTACATTAAAGATAGGCCTTCCCATGCATTGCTGGAGTTTTCATCAAGCTTGCGACACAACTCCAGCAATGCACCACTTTTGCGCCTACAGATACGTCAGTAAAACTGGCGTATCTGTTACTTCTTGCGACATGATGCGCCGTACTGTAAATACGGTAAGCACCCATGGCGTCACAAGGAGGGCGCACTGAGAAGTGTTGCATCGCTACTTTGTTGCAGAGATGCAACACGTCCCATAAGTAAGACCCCTGGTTTTTAGAACTGGGGGTTCTGGAGATTCTGAGCTTTGTTACCAAAATCCGAGGCAATCATAATGCCAGGCACAGCACCAATTTCATCACCTCAGACTCATCGGTCAGCCGCTCATTCAGCTGCTACTCGTCCTTCTAAAGTGTTGTGACCACCACTTTCTGAAACCACTCACCCTCAAAGTGCTGGTTCATGTCCCACCTCCAAAAAAGGGGGAAAGACCAGGAGCGTGCCATAGTCTTCCCATCAAAGACCAGGAGCAGGCACAACTGTCTCCCTCTCAAAGACCAGGAGCGGGCACAAAGTCTCCCCCTCAAAGACCAGGAGCTGGCACAACTGTCTCCCCCTTAAAGACCAGGAGCGGGCACAAAGTATCCCCCTCAAAGTCCAGGAGCGGGCACAACTGTCTCCCCCTCAAAGACCAGGAGCAGGCACAACTGTCTCTCTATTCCTATGTGCTAGTGCACATAACCTTAGTACATTTTGACCCGCGTACATTGTTCTTAAGAATTGTTCATACAAATGTTGCAGTCTTAAAAAAGTAATTGCTTGATGAACCATGCATCGGCTGCCTTTGATATGCAAATTACTCACAATCAAGTTATATGAGGACTGGAGGGTGGAAGCAGAAATGAAGATATTTGGATTCCTTGGCACTTCACAGTTTATTGACTGCGACCAGACTTTACATTTACCTTGTTGACTTTTACAAAGCTTTAGACCGGGTCCCTAAAACTCAAATATGGGGAAAATTTCAATTAAGGTCGATTCCATGGAAAATGTCAAGGACACTAGACCTCCTATATTCCAGTACCTGCGGAAGGATAACATTAGGTGATGATAATTGTGGAAGGTCCATACAACAGCAGGGCTCAAACAAGGCTGTGTCTTGGCCCCTCGATATTCAACAGCATGGCTCAAACAAGGCTGTGTCTTGGTCCCCTCGCTATTCAACTGCAGGGCTCAAACAAGGCTGTGTCTTGGCCCCCTTGATATTCAACAGCACAGCTCAAACAAGGCTGTGTCCTGACCCCCTTGATATTCAACAGCAGCACGGCTCAAACAAGGCTGTGTCTTGGCCCCCTTGATATTCAACAGCACAGCTCTAACAAGGCTGTGTCTTGGCCCCATCGATATTCAACAGCTCAGCTCAAACAAGACTGTGTCTTGGCCCCCTCGATATTCAACAGCAGAGCTCAAACAAGGCTGTGTCTTGGCCCCCTCGATATTCAACAGCAGAGCTCAAACTAGGCTTTGCCTTGGCCCCTCAACATTCAACCGCAGGGCTCAAACAATGCTGTGTCTTGGCCCCTTTGATATTCATCAGCAGGGCTCAAACAAGGCTGTGTCTTGGCCCCCTCGATATTCAACAGCACAGCTCAAACAAGACTGTGTCTTGGCCCCCTCGATATTCAACAGCAGAGCTCAAACAAGGCTGTGTCTTGGCCCCTTGATAATCAACATCACAGCTCAAACAAGGCTGTATCTTGGCCCCCTCGATATTCAACAGCAGAGCTTAAACAAGGCTTGGCCCCCTCGATATTTAAAAGCAGGGCTCAAACAGGGCTGTGTCTTGGCCCCCTCGATATTCATCAGCAGAGCTCAAACAAGGCTGTGTCTATGCCCCCTTGATATTCAACAGCAGGGCTCAAACAAGGATGTGTCTTGGCCCCCTTGATATTTAACAGCAGGGCTCAAATAAGGCTGTGCCTTGGCACCCTCGATATTCAACAGCTGAGCCCAAACAAGTCTGTGTCTTGGCCCCCTCGAAATTCAACAGCAGGGCTCAAACAAGGCTGTGTCTTGGCCCCCTCGATATTCAACAGCTGAGCTCAAACAAGGCTGTGTCTTGGCCCCCCTCATTATTCAACAGAGCTCAAACAAGGCTTTGTCTTGGCCCACTCGATATTCAACAGCTGAGCCCAAACAAGTGTGTGTCTTGGCCCCCTCGAAATTCAACAGCAGGGCTCAAACAAGGCTGTGCCTTAGCCCCCACATTATTCAACAGGGCTCAAACAAGGCTTTGTCTTGGCCCCCTCGATATTCAACAGCTGAGCCCAAACAAGTCTGTGTCTTGGCCCCCTCGAAATTCAACAGCAGGGCTCAAACAAGGCTGTGTCTTGGCCCCCTCCTTATTCAACAGGGCTCAAACAAGGCTTTGTCTTGGACCCCTCGATATTCAACAGCTGAGCCCAAACAAGTCTGTGTCTTGGCCCACTCGAAATTCAACAGCAGGGCTCAAACAAGGCTGTGTCTTGGCCCCCTCGATATTCATCAGCAGGGCTCAAACAAGGCTGTGTCTTGGCCCCCTTGATACTCAACAGCAGGGCTCAAACAAGGCTGTGTCTTGGCCCCTTGATAATCAACATCACAGCTCAAACAAGGCTGTATCTTGGCCCCCTCGATATTCAACAGCAGAGCTTAAACAAGGCTTGGCCCCCTCGATATTCAAAAGCAGGGCTCAAACAGGGCTGTGTCTTGGCCCCCTCGATATTCAACAGCACAGCTCAAACAAGGCTGTGTCTTAGCCCCCTTCATATTCAACAGCAGGGCTCAAACAAGGCTGCGTCTTGGCCCCCTCGATATTCAACAGCAGGACTCAAACAAGACTGTGTCTTGGCCCCCTCGATATTCAACAGCAGAGCTCAAACAAGGCTCTGTCTTGGCCCCCTCGATATTCAACAGCAGAGCTCAAACTAGGCTTTGCCTTGGCCCCTCGACATTCAACCGCAGGGCTCAAACAAGGCTGTGTCTTGGCCCCTTTGATATTCATCAGCAGGGCTCAAACAAGGCTGTGTCTTGGCCCCCTCGATATTTAACAGCACAGCTCAAACAAGACTGTGTCTTGGCCCCCTCGATATTCAATAGCAGAGCTCAAACAAGGCTGTGTCTTGGCCTCCTCGATATTCAACAGCAGAGCTCAAACAAGGCTGTGTCTATGCCCCCTTGATATTCAACAGCAGGGCTCAAACAAGGATGTGTCTTGGCCCCCTTGATATTTAACAGCAGGGCTCAAATAAGGCTGTGCCTTGGCCCCCTCGATATTCAACAGCTGAGCCCAAACAAGTCTGCATCTTGGCCCCCTCGAAATTCAACAGCAGGGCTCAAACAAGGCTGTGTCTTGGCCCCCTCGATATTCAACAGCTGAGCTCAAACAAGGCTGTGTCTTGGCCCCCTCATTATTCAATAGGGCTCAAACAAGGCTTTGTCTTGGCCCCCTCGATATTCAACAGCTGAGCCCAAACAAGGCTTTGTCTTGGCCCACTCGATATTCAACAGCTGAGCCCAAACAAGTGTGTGTCTTGGCCCCCTCGAAATTCAACAGCAGGGCTCAAACAAGGCTGTGCCTTAGCCCCCACATTATTCAACAGGGCTCAAACAAGGCTTTGTCTTGGCCCCCTCGATATTCAACAGCTGAGCCCAAACAAGTCTGTGTCTTGGCCCCCTCGAAATTCAACAGCAGGGCTCAAACAAGGCTGTGTCTTGGCCCCCTCCTTATTCAACAGGGCTCAAACAAGGCTTTGTCTTGGACCCCTCGATATTCAACAGCTGAGCCCAAACAAGTCTGTGTTTTGGCCCACTCGAAATTCAACAGCAGGGCTCAAACAAGGCTGTGTCTTGGCCCCCTCGATATTCATCAGCAGGGCTCAAACAAGGCTGTGTCTTGGCCCCCTTGATACTCAACAGCAGGGCTCAAACAAGGCTGTGTCTTGGCCCCTTGATAATCAACATCACAGCTCAAACAAGGCTGTATCTTGGCCCCCTCGATATTCAACAGCAGAGCTTAAACAAGGCTTGGCCCCCTCGATATTCAAAAGCAGGGCTCAAACAGGGCTGTGTCTTGGCCCCCTCGATATTCAACAGCACAGCTCAAACAAGGCTGTGTCTTAGCCCCCTTCATATTCAACAGCAGGGCTCAAACAAGGCTGCGTCTTGGCCCCCTCGATATTCAACAGCAGGACTCAAACAAGACTGTGTCTTGGCCCCCTCGATATTCAACAGCAGAGCTCAAACAAGGCTCTGTCTTGGCCCCCTCGATATTCAACAGCAGAGCTCAAACTAGGCTTTGCCTTGGCCCCTCGACATTCAACCGCAGGGCTCAAACAAGGCTGTGTCTTGGCCCCTTTGATATTCATCAGCAGGGCTCAAACAAGGCTGTGTCTTGGCCCCCTCGATATTTAACAGCACAGCTCAAACAAGACTGTGTCTTGGCCCCCTCGATATTCAATAGCAGAGCTCAAACAAGGCTGTGTCTTGGCCTCCTCGATATTCAACAGCAGAGCTCAAACAAGGCTGTGTCTATGCCCCCTTGATATTCAACAGCAGGGCTCAAACAAGGATGTGTCTTGGCCCCCTTGATATTTAACAGCAGGGCTCAAATAAGGCTGTGCCTTGGCCCCCTCGATATTCAACAGCTGAGCCCAAACAAGTCTGCATCTTGGCCCCCTCGAAATTCAACAGCAGGGCTCAAACAAGGCTGTGTCTTGGCCCCCTCGATATTCAACAGCTGAGCTCAAACAAGGCTGTGTCTGGGCCCCCTCATTATTCAATAGGGCTCAAACAAGGCTTTGTCTTGGCCCCCTCGATATTCAACAGCTGAGCCCAAACAAGTCTGTGTCTTGGCCCCCTCGAAATTCAACAGCAGGGCTCAAACAAGGCTGTGCCTTGGCCCCCTCATTATTCAACAGGGCTCAAAGAAGGCTTTGTCTTGGCCCCCTCAATATTCAACAGCTGAGCCCAAACAAGTCTGTGTCTTGGCCCCCTCGAAATTCAACAGCAGGGCTCAAACAAGGCTGTGTCTTGGCCCCCTCATTATTCAACAGGGCTGAAACAAGGCTTTGTCTTCGCCCCCTCGATATTCAACAGCTGAGCCCAAACAAGTCTGTGTCTTGGCCCTCTCGAAATTCAACAGCAGGGCTCAAACAAGGCTGTGTCTTGACCCCCTTGATACTCAACAGCAGGGCCCAAACAAGGCTGTGTCTTGGCCCCCTCGATATTCATCAGCAGGGCTCAAACAAGGCTGTGTCTTGGCCCCCTTGATACTCAACAGCAGGGCTCAAACAAGGCTGTGTCTTGGCCCCTTGATAATCAACATCACAGCTCAAACAAGGCTGTATCTTGGCCCCCTCGATATTCAACAGCAGAGCTTAAACAAGGCTTGGTCCCCTCGATATTCAAAAGCAGGGCTCAAACAGGGCTGTGTCTTGGCCCCCTCGATATTCAACAGCTGAGCCCAAACAAGTCTGTGTCTTGGCCCCCTCGAAATTCAACAGCAGGGCTCAAACAAGGCTGTGTCTTGACCCCCTTGATACTCAACAGCAGGGCTCAAACAAGGATGTGTCTTGGCCCCCCTTGATATTTAACAGCAGGGCTCAAATAAGGCTGTGCCTTGGCCCCCTCGATATTCAACAGCTGAGCCCAAACAAGTCTGTGTCTTGGCCCCCTCGAAATTCAACAGCAGGGCTCAAACAAGGCTGTGTCTTGGCCCCCTCGATATTCAACAGCTGAACTCAAACAAGGCTGTGTCTTGGCCCCCTCATTATTCAACAGAGCTCAAACAAGGCTTTGTCTTGGCCCCCTCGATATTCAACAGCTGAGCCCAAACAAGTCTGTGTCTTGGCCCCCTCGAAATTGAACAGCAGGGCTCAAACAAGGCTGTGCCTTGGCCCCCATATTATTCAACAGGGCTCAAACAAGGCTTTGTCTTGGTCCCCTCGATATTCAACAGCTGAGCCCAAACAAGTCTGTGTCTTGGCCCCCTCAAAATTCAACAGCAGGGCTCAAACAAGGCTGTGTCTTGGCCCCCTCATTATTCAACAGGGCTCAAACAAGGCTTTCTCTTGGCCCCCTCGATATTCAACAGCTGAGCCCAAACAAGTCTGTGTCTTGGCCCCCTCGAAATTCAACAGCAGGGCTCAAACAAGGCTGTGTCTTGGCCCCGTCGATATTCATCAGCAGGGCTCAAACAAGGCTGTGTCTTGGCCCCCTTGATACTCAACAGCAGGGCTCAAACAAGGCTGTGTCTTGGCCCCTTGATAATCAACATCACAGCTCAAACAAGGCTGTATCTTGGCCCCCTCGATATTCAACAGCAGAGCTTAAACAAGGCTTGGCCCCCTCGATATTCAAAAGCAGGGCTCAAACAGGGCTGTGTCTTGGCCCCCTCGATATTCAACAGCACAGCTCAAACAATGCTGTGTCTTAGCCCCCTTCATATTCAACAGCAGGGCTCAAACAAGGCTGCGTCTTGGCCCTATCGATATTCAACAGCTCAGCTCAAACAAGACTGTGTCTTGGCCCCCTCGATATTCAACAGCAGAGCTCAAACAAGGCTGTGTCTTGGCCCCCTCGATATTCAACAGCAGAGCTCAAATTAGGCTTTGCCTTGGCCCCTCGACATTCAACCGCAGGGCTCAAACAAGGCTGTGTCTTGGCCCCTTTGATATTCATCAGCAGGGCTCAAACAAGGCTGTGTCTTGGCCCCCTCGATATTTAACAGCACAGCTCAAACAAGACTGTGTCTTGGCCCCCTCGATATTCAACAGCAGAGCTCAAACAAGGCCGTGTCTTGGCCCCCTCGATATTCAACAGCAGACCTCAAACAAGGCTGTGTCTATGCCCCCTTGATATTCAACAGCAGGGCTCAAACAAGGATGTGTCTTGGCCCCCTTGATATTTAACAGCAGGGCTCAAATAAGGCTGTGCCTTGGCCCCCTCGATATTCAACAGCTGAGCCCAAACAAGTCTGTGTCTTGGCCCCCTCGAAATTCAACAGCAGGGCTCAAACAAGGCTGTGTCTTGGCCCCCTCGACATTCAACAGCTGAGCTCAAACAAGGCTGTGTCTTGGCCCCCTCATTATTCAACAGGGCTCAAACAAGGCTTTGTCTTGGCCCCCTCGATATTCAACAGCTGAGCCCAAACAAGTCTGTGTCTTGGCCCCCTCGAAATCCAACAGCAGGGCTCAAACAAGGCTGTGTCTTGGCCCCCTGATTATTCAACAGGGCTGAAACAAGGCTTTGTCTTGGCCCCCTCGATATTCAACAGCTGAGCCCAAACAAGTCTGTGTCTTGGCCCCTCGAAATTCAACAGCAGGGCTCAAACAAGGCTGTGTCTTGACCCCCTTGATTCTCAACAGCAGGGCCCAAACAAGGCTGTGTCTTGGCCCCCTCGATATTCATCAGCAGGGCTCAAACAAGGCTGTGTCTTGGCCCCCTTGATACTCAACAGCAGGGCTCAAACAAGGCTGTGTCTTGGCCCCTTGATAATCAACATCACAGCTCAAACAAGGCTGTATCTTGGCCCCCTCGATATTCAAAAGCAGGGCTCAAACAGGGCTGTGTCTTGGCCCCCTCGATATTCAACAGCACAGCTCAAACAAGGCTGTGTCTTAGCCCCCTTCATATTCAACAGCAGGGCTCAAACAAGGCTGCGTCTTGTGCCCCTTGATATTCAACAGTAGGGCTCAAACAAGGCTGTGTCTTGGCCCCCTCAATATTCAACAGTAGAGCTCAAACAAGGCTGTGTCTTGACCCCTTTGATATTCAAAAGCAGGACTCAAACAAGGCTGTGTCTTGTGCCCCTTGATATTCAACAGCAGGGCTCAAACAAGGCTGTGTCTTGGCCCCCTTGAAATTCAACAGTAGGGCTCAAACAAGGCTGTTTCTTGGCCCCCTCGATATTCAAATTCAGAGCTCAAACAAGGCTTGGCCCCCTCGATATTCAACAGCAGGGCTCAAACAAGGCTGTGTCTTGGCCCCCTCAATATTCAACAGCAGTACTCAAACAAGGGAGAGCCTTGGCCCCCTCGATATTCAACAGCACAGCTCAAACAAGGCTGTGTCTTGGCCCCCTTGATATTCAACAGCAGGGCTCAAACAAGGCTGTGTCTTGGCCCCCTCGATATTCAACAGCAGGGCTCAAACAAGGCTGTTTCTTGTTCCCCTCGATATTCAACAGCACAGCTCAAACAAGGCTGTGTCTTGGCCCCCTCAATATTCCACAGCAGGTCTCAAACAAGGCTGTGTCTATGCCCCCTTGATATTCAACAGCACGGCTCAAACAAGGCTGTACCTTTGCCCCTTGATATTCAACAGTAGGGCTCAAACAAGACTGTGTATTGGCCCCCTCGATATTCAGCAGCAGGGCTCAAACAAGGCTGTGTCTTGGACCCTTGATATTCAACAGCAGGGCTCGACCAAGGCTGTGTCTTGGCCCCTTGATATTCAACAGCAGGGCTCGACCAAGGCTGTGTCTTGGCCCCTTGATATTCAAAAGCAGGGCTCAAACAAGGCTGTGTCTTGGCCCCCTTGATACTCAACAGCAGGGCTCAAACAAGGCTGTGCCTTGGCCCCCTCGATATTCAACAGCAGGGGTCAAATAAGACTGTGTCTTGGCCCCCTTGATATTCAACAGCAGGGCTCGACAAAGGCTGTGTCTTGGCCCCCTCGATATTCAACAGCACAGCTCGAACAAGGCTGTGTCTTGGCCCCCTTGATAATCAACAGCAGGGCTGAAACAAGGCTGTGTCTTGGCCCTCTCGATATTCAACAGCACAGCTCGAACAAGGCTGTGTCTTGGCCCCCCCGATATTCAACAGCACAGCTTAAACAAGGCTGTGTCTTGGCCCCCTCGATATTCATTTTTTAATTTTTTTCTCTCTTTTTTTTATATACATATACACGCCCCTAAATCAATATCCCTCCCACCACCCTCTACTCAGACATGTCTAAAACACAAAAATAATAGAATTTTCACTTTGTTACACATTACATTGTTTAGCATAGCGAGATAACCATGAATCATCTGGTGCACTATAATTCATCACCCTCAATATCCGTAATCTATGGTTAACACTTGTTATCCAGTCTGTGCCTGTCTTTGTATCCATTGCATTAACGGGTCCCAAATTGCCAGCCCCTTTTTACGTTTATTACGCCCCTTTCTTTTATATATATAGCTACCTCTAAACTGCAAGTCGCCAACAATCGAGATCTCCATTATTGGAATACCAGTGGTTTTGGATCCAGCCAAGCTGACACTATACACAATCTTAGAACCACCATTGTTACAAATATCAACCCTTGCATATGTTCTGGTTGATTTATATTAGCTATACCTAGCATTATTTCCTCAACAGAGATTTCTATTCTTGTGCCAAATACCTCTGATAGAAAAACTGAGATATCGTTAACTAACTTTGTTAACACGTCACATGAGTCAAATAAATGTACGCTATCAGCTTCAATTAATGTACATCTGGGGAATGATGTTCCTTTTCCAGTCCCCCATTTAGCAATTTTGTGTGGAGTGTAATATAATAGAAAAAAGATTTTGTAATATTGAGCTTGCAATTTTGTGGACATTAGACAGGACTGAAGTAATTCGGAGGAATGGTGGAGAGCTTCGGCCGAAACAAATAGTCTAACCTGCCATTTTGAAACATGTTTATCCATATTGTGCGGATAACATACATTCATCAATTCATAAACTTCTCCTATCTTTATAGTTATTTTTTTAGACAGGTTCTCTATAATATGAATTTCTTGAAATTTTATTCTGCCACCACCTTTCTTCCATAGAAATTCCCTAACTTGCAGATATTTAAAAAAAATCCAGATGATCTAATTTATAATCCATCTGTAATTCCTCAAAGGAATTTAGTCCTAAAGTGGAGTAAAAACAAACTAGGGGCATCGACGAGGCTTAAAAAAATTATCGCCGCTTTTGCGTCCGTTTTTGGATGAAAAGCGGCAATAATTTTAACTCCTTATTAGCAAGGACACGTTAACGCATGAATCCATGCTTCTTCGCCCTTTCCCTTAATGGCCAGCTTTTCATCTCTAATGAGATGCAAAGTGGGCGTTCCTCCCCAGAATAATGGGAGAAATGTCGCTAATGTTTGGCAGTTAGCGCTTGGAATTTATTCGCTTTTGAGATTAGCGTTGCTAATAGCACGCTATCTCAGCGATAAAATTCCACGTTACCCGGCGATAATTATCCTAGCGCTAAGTGCGCTTAGCGATAATTATCGCCGGTCCTTGATGATATGCCCTCTAATTGTGTGATCCCTCTCTGTACCCATCTCTCCATACGTGTAACTCTAAAGTTCTTTGGGAGATTATTGTTTCTGAGGATTGGCGTGTAGTGAGATAACCGTCCGATACCCATTAATTTACGAATATTTTTCCAGACCTTGTCAATGCCGAAGATAGTCTTGAATCTTACCTTCTTAAAGTAACTATCGTTCACATGTCGCCATAGGCACCCTCTGGTTTCATCACCCAATAAAAGTTCTTGTTTATTATTGTTTATTATTTAAGACAGACTTCTGTTGTCTGTATTAAATAATAAACCAGCACAATATTTTAATGTGGTGGCCCAATAATATAGTTTGAAGTTAGATAATGCCATTCCACCTCAATCCTTAGGTAGGGTGATGAATCTTAATGCTAGCCGTGGCCTCTTGTATCCCCATATGAACCTAGAAAACATATTATCTATATGTTTAAAAATTTGAGATGGGAATTCCAGACAAATTGGTCTAAAAAAATATAAAAATCTGGGTAAGAAAAGCATTTTAATCGTGTTACATCTACCACCGATGGATAGATGTAGGTTGTTTAACCGAATCATATCCGTTTTTGTGCGTTGTATTAGTGGTTCAATATTAATATTGACTAAATTCTCCAATTTTGCCGTTATGCTGACACCCAAATATGTAGCATTTTCCATTACCCGTTCATCACTCATATTGATTTTGCTATTGAGGATAATCTGTGTTTTGTCTTGGCTGAATTTATATCTAGACACCCTACCAAATTTTTAGCCTCCTCCTCTATTATGCCGATTGCATTAATAGGGTCACTCGTAACTAAAGCAATGTCATCCGCATATGCCAGCGTTTTCGTAGAATGGCTTCTTGTCCTTATAGGTGGAATTAGTACATTATTGTCTAGTCTACGAATAAAAGGGTCGATATACATCGTGAATAAAAGCGGAGAGCACGGGCACCCCTGTCTTGTCCCCCTAGTAATGGCTAACAGTTCAGATACTAATCACCATTAACCATTACAACGGCAGATGGGTCCATATACAGAATTTGTACTGCTTTAATGAATGGTTCCCTAATGTGGTTTCTTGACATGATTGTCCAAAGATATTTCCAGGAGACCCTATCCAAAGCCTTTTCGGCGTCTAATAATATAAGTGCCATAGGGCCCCCTGTAACATCCGTCCAACCAAACAATGAGATCACCCCTTGAACATGATCAGTTGTAGACCTTCCTGGGATAAACCCATGCTGATGTTTGGATACAATTTTATGTATAATCGGAGCCAAGCGGGCAGCTGATAGCTTAGCATAAATTTTGGAATCCCCATTTATCAGTGTTATAGGGCGATAAGGCCCAAGTTCTGTAGGGTCTTTATGTTTTTTTAAGAAACCCACAATTTTGGCCAAGGACCATGATACCGGAGGTAGTCACCCCTGAAATATATGTGCGACCAAATCAGACAATATTTTTTTCATTTGTAAAGAAAATTTAACATAAAACTCCGTAGGAATCCCATCCATACCCGCCGCTTTGCCTAAAGCTAAGCTATTTATTGAGAGAAGGATTTCCTCCCACTGCAGAATACCATCCATACTTTCTGAATCTTCTATCCCTAATCTGAAAAATGTATCTTGTTCCATAAATTCTTCAATTAAATCCTGTTGTATATCTTTATCCCCATATAGATTTAGATAAAATCTTTGAAATGCAGCTCTTATTGCGTCTGGAGTCTATCCTTAATCCAAATTCTGGATCCCGAATTGCCGTTATAAAATTAGCTGTACTTTGTTCTCAGGTACGTACCGCTAACTAATGTCCCACCTGTTGACTTAGTTCGTAAAAAAATTCTTTATGCATTGTTGCTTTCTCTATGGCTCTTGTCACTAGAATATCAATAATACCATTGTTGGCTGTCGCAACCCACCTTCATTCATTTTCAACTTCCCTTCCCTCCTGGACAGCTTTTATGAGTCCTTCCTCGGCTGTAGCTACATTATTCTGAAGTACTTTTTAATAGCATTTAATGAAAATTGTAGTGTTTCCTATGAGAAGTTGGCCTGGTATATGCTGTCCACTAATTATAGTGGGCACCCTGTACCAATCCAAACAACCCCTTATTGATGATAGGTTAAAGACAACCTTTATTGAAAGCTATCCTAGTGTAGCTATGGAGAGCAGCCTTCAGGCTAAGTCTTGAAAGAATGTAAAGCAGCTTGTTTTACCAGTCTATAATCTCTTGAATACCTAAATGAAAGGCAACCACACCAGGTATATATATAAAATATATGTATTTATTTCTAAACACACCCTCCTAGTCTCTTTATTAAGCTAGAGGTCAAAACTCATAAGTTACACTTTAAAAATTACAGTAAAATATCACAACTACACGTCAGGCCCTAGGGGCGAGCCAAACCATATACTAAAATAGTGGTATAAGAACCACGACTTAACTAGACACAAGGCCTAGAGCCTGTGGAATTGTTGGGACCCCAAGGAACCACCCAAGGTAGTGACAAAAGGGACCCACGGGGGTCGTGTGCAGTGTGAGGACACACCCGCGAGCTCCCGTTAGCTTCTATGGGGAAAGTCGCTGTTAGATTGAGGAAATATGAATTTTGTGATCAGTTATGTCCCCTATCGTAGACCCCAACGGCTCCATGTACATGCTATAAGTACATGTATGTTCCCTCCTGTACCAGCTTTGAAGACGCAAATATATGTGCGTCCACCGTCAACATGTCCTCTTTCAGATCCGCCATGAATGGGTCAGATATTCCTTTCCTAAGTATGAAAGGCCACCGACTTTATGTGGTTCACTTTCCACATTTTACAGATTCAGGCGAGTAGGCCCGAATTCTGTCATCAAGCCTTTTCCTGCCTTCTGCCTCTGAAAGCTCCAGTCTGAGCCTGCATCTGTGACCATGAACTTTGTCCTACTCCCTGCGCGGCTAACGGTGCCTGATCCAGCCCGTCGCCTGCCAAAAACTGTATTTCACCTTCAAGATTATCTCCTCCGCCCCTCATCCGATGCATTCCTGTCTAGCAGTTTAGGTAAACATTCCTCCAGCTACCGTGCAAAGGGCCAGGCCTCGCTGTCCTCATGCAAGTAATTCATAGCCCTGTTACCATGGAATATTCCTACCCCCTCGCATCTAGTGTAGACACTTAGACGCTTGTACACGCACTAACAGTCAGTATAGTCAGTATAGAATAAGATTCTATCCTAAGAGACCTCTCTTTTTGGATAACACAGTTCTTTAAACATAGGATATTAGATATGATTTGGGATTAGGTTGACATAACCCCAGACTTCTGTCTCCACATGTAGAGCTAAATGTCAAGTCCCCTCCACCCTCTAGTTGCACGTCAATCACACGTCATGCGGCTGCGCGCGCATCTCTGCCAAATATTTCTGCTGACATTGCAGGATTCTCTTATGGATCCACCCACTTGTGACACCATGTATGATGACGTTTATTAAATTACGCCCATGTATACGCCTCTATTAGCTACGTATGCACAGTTTATCTGTATTATCAGCTGTTACGCCTCTTGCATCTGTTTCATTGTAATGTATTTTCTTTAAAACTGCCTATCTGTCAATAATATATGCCCTTCCTTCCTGAACTTTCGTGGTGATGGAATAGAATGCCTACAATTCGAATTGTATTCCTTTGTATAGGAATAAAGCCTTTTAAAACCTCTAATACCACGGATTCTGCCTCTCATTTTACTGAGTTATTCTTAATAGACTTTACCGCATAAAAAATAGTACCGGTAACGAAATATTTACCACATAAATTGGCGCCCGAACAGGGACACTTTCTCATCTCACGCGCCGGTGGTGCGTTGCAGGCCCGGTCTCCTGCCACAGCTGGACGGACAACAACGCGTACCCGCAGGATTTCCTGTATCTCCCTCCGGCCAAGCGGGGGTGACTGAGGCTGCGATCAACACCCAGACGAGGCGGTGAGAAGTGCGAAGTATCCCGACCAGAGCCTAGCTGAGAGAGCAAGATCCGAGGTATACAGAGACCCGCCAGGTTCCGAAGTTTCGAGTCCAGTCGAGTCCAGTCCAGTCCGGTCCAGTTTCAGTTCCGTTCCGAGGCCTTCCGTTTCGAGCTACCCGGTGAGTACCATTACCGGGGAGGCATTTAACGTGCACATAGTCTGTGCCGGTCAAGACGGGTTTGGGTACATAAATCCGGTCTGCACTGTTTTAGCAGTGTATCTGTACTGTTTAGCAGTATATATAGTATGTTTTGCATATAAATAAGTATAAATAAGTACTATCTAGTGTCAGTATTATGTCAGTAACTAGTTTTCTATTAGTTATCATTGTTCGTAAAACTGTTAAGTGTTAAATGTTTTAAATACGTTCTATATATTGTGGTGTGAATGACTGTTCATTATTGTGTTTTCTTGTATAAAGTGTGTTCTAGTAATAAGGTCTAAAGATGCCGCTCTTTTCGAAACTAAGACAGATCAAAACTAGAAAAGGTGTACTCGAAGAAGCTGTTCCCATCCCACCGAGGGACACTCCAGGGTACTTTATGTATCATAAGCATGGCCTAGATGCCGTATTATTTCTTGATTTATGGGTGGACTACACCAAGGAATTACCAGAAAGTCAGAGGTGGCCCGCAGCGGGGACCTGGGATGCAGATTGCATCATGAGAGTAGAAGAAGAATTATGGAAAAAGAAAGCCAGACAGTCACAGAAAGATGCCATTGAATTATGGCGTAAAGAATCGTATAGACGTACAGAAAAAGCACTCAGACAGGAAGATAAGGGTAAGGAGAATTCAAATAAAGTCCGAGAAAATCTGTTAATTGAGGAAGGTACCCGAGTAAAATCAGAACAAGTAGATAGACAAAGAAACGCCCTTATGAATGGTATGTATCCACTTCTGGCCGAAGGGTTACCTAAGGCTACTCCGGAAATACCAAAAGACTTGCCACCTCCATTGTTTCCGATAAAAGCACATCCCAAGGGGCATCCCAGAACCGCAGAAGATGTTTTCCTTTCCTCTTATTTAGATGACGCAGCTCCCGAGTATGCTAATACCGCACCACATAGACCGCTTGCCGATGATGCTCATCGCCAAGATCCTCCGTCTGTACCTCCGCAACAACAAGCTCCGACACACATTCCGACAAGCACATCTGTTTCTACCGCTTTTCCCGCAACGACGGTTGCTGTCTCACCTTCAACAAATCCTTTCACGTCCAGCACCCCAGACGGTGCTACAGAGGTACGACAGACATTTTTTCTACGCCACCCAGAGGAAATAAATTTTCCCTTAGAGAATTAGCACACCAACGTACGCCCAAACTAGCAACTCCCGACATGCTTAAGGAACTCCTAGTAGATTGTAGATATGATCCTGTGCCCGGTAAACGGGACGAAATGCTGCTGTCATCATTACGTATTCGATGAGCTGCAATATATTTAACGAAGCTACCAGGAATGACTACACATTTAGAAAATATATATCACTTTGTCCAGTCAGGGCGAGGTCCTGAAAGTATTAGCAGAGCCATGGAGTACCAGAAAGCGGAGGTACAGGGACAACTGTTACGTTTCCTCATAAACTGTGTAATCAGAAATCAAGACCGGCCTGGGGTAAATCCGGAAGAAATGCAAAAACTTGTCACTTGGGGCCAGAATATATCAGAAGGGAGACATGATAAACAGTTATGTATAGTAGCTATGTACCGAAAGATCCGCAAAGAAGTAGAACGAATACACGAAGAAAGATTAGAGGTAGACGCCACTGACCTAAACAGAGAGGAGGGGGAAGAATCAGAAATGCCAACAGGACAGTTGGACACGGTGGCTTATGTAGGTAGAGGAAGATCTTGTAATAATACTAGATGCTTTAATGATCCGATACGTCCGATACGTCCAGAAAATAACAGAAATTTCCAAACCCCTATAATAAATATAAGGTCTCCCGAACATTTGTTCCAAGCCGCTGACAACTTACTTCGAGAACGAAGGGGACATCATATACTTGATTCATTGGATGAACAAGAATTAGCTAGATCAGCAGTACTATGGGCTGATAGTCCCGGAAAATACAGTGATGACGCACTAGCACACACGTTTTTGAACCTTACCCCAGACGAACAGCGTTTAGCTGGTATATACATGATCCAACATCTCCTTATATTATATAAAAGCCAACACTCCGATCCTGGTCCTCTACCTGATATATTGACTGAATTACTCACGAATAAATGGAGAGGTTCAGGTACTGATTTAATTAGAGAAATATTAGAATTCAGAAACCAGTACATTCTTTTTGTATGCCCAGAACATGTCTCACTGCCCATCAAGGAAAGAACGACGTATTATATGGATAGACAGAATCCCTTACGCGAGGTGCACCCAATAAAAGGTGATGACAATGAGTTTAAACGTGTGTTTGTATACACACCCATATCTAAAATGGAATTATTAGAAATGAAGAAAGTGGTACCCAGTCATGACAAAGACCCAGCGGGTTTCCACCGTGAAATTAAAGACATGTTGCTCATGGGAGAGTATACCTATCCCGACATTATGAAAATATTAAAGGTATTAATGCCTGCTGGCATTTACGAAAAACTCAAAGAAAAAGATTGGGAGGTGGGAGACCAAAAGATAGATTGGACAGCATTAGAAACCGAAGAAAGAGCCCGAGGTCCAGGTTCAGGGCTTGGGAACAAGACTAAAATACTACCAGGTTTACTAGTACAGGTACTGCCACGTTTATTAAGTACGAAAAAGGAAGACTGGGGTGCAATCTCAGCCTGTAAACAAAAGCAAGATGAAGACACTAGTGATTTCTATGCCCGATTCGAAAAATGTTTCGGTATAAATAGTGGCATAAAGGCCAGTAGCGAGTCATATCCACATCTGTTTGTGACAAAATTAGTTGAAAATTCCCTGCCCCAAGTTAAGAATAGAGTATTAAAATTCGAGAGTATCTGGCAAGGTAATACCCCATCACAGATGTTACAGATGTTACAATATCATCACAATAGAATTAGAGAAGAACAAGAACACGAACAAAGATGTATGAAAGATACAAAAATGAAAATGCTTGTTGCACAGTCAGTTCCAGCCGATAGTCATCAAAAGGGTGATTCCGCAGGTCCTACGAAAGGGACATGCAACTATTGTAAACAACCAGGTCATTATATACACGATTGTCCAGTCCTGAAACATAATATAGCCACAGGTAGAACGCATGAGAGACCACGTCCACCTAGACAGGATCAGAATCAACAACAAATGCCTCAGAATGCACAACCTAGGTTAGCTCCGCAACAATTAGCTCCGCAACAGGCAGCTCCACAACAGATCGTAGCACCACCACAAGTGCAGCCTATTGCTGCAACACAAGCAACGACACAACAAATGTATCAGTATGCACAAACAGATTATCCCGATTATCAGCGATACTCATGAGATAGCCTAGAGAGGGAAGTTGGCTTACCCCTTATTGAGGTTCCTGTAGACCAAGAGGGACCTTATGTACATAGTGAACTATTAGGGGAAGACAGAAAGTTTTTACTTGATACAGGGGCAAGCAGAACAACTATAAGACGCAGTGAAGTTCCAGGGGCACCCCTCTCAGGCTCACAAAATATTTCCCTTGGATTCTCAGGAAAACCTATAATAAATGACGTAACACAACCTCTTCCACTTACAGTCGGTCCATTAACACGTACTACAGATTTATTGCTTACTAAATCATGTCCAAAAAACTTGTTGGGTATAAAAACATTGAAAGCTCTAGGAGCCATAATATGTTGTTCTCCGGAAGGAGTACGACTATTTTTACGTGACTTTAAAGGTCACTACGTATCCAGAGACATGGATCACCGACTGCAGAATTTACCTACACATTTATGGGCACAAGGCCCCACTGATGTTGGTTGCATGAACATTACACCATATCGAGTTACACTGAAAACAGGAATAGTACTACCACGAATGCGACAATACAAGTTACCACCAGATGCTGTAGTGGCTTTACTGCAAATCATTGACGAGCTTATTGCCCAAGGAGTGGTTGTGGAAACTGACTCCAATGTATGTAATTCCCCGATAATTCCGATTCTTAAACGAACTGATCCAAAAGCTCCGCCAGTATACCGATTAGTTATTGATCTGCGCGAATTAAATAAATGCATTGTACCACAATACCCCGTGGTCCCAGACATCTCTTCATTACTGACAGCCATTGACTCCGAAGCAACATTCTTTACTGTAATTGATCTCAAGAATGCCTTTTTCAGTGTCCCAATAGATCCGGAAAGCCAATACTTGTTCGGATTCAGTTTAAATGGACGAAGTTTTAAATTCACACGCGCACCTCAAGGATTTACAGAAAGCCCCAGCATCTATAGCCAAGCACTGAAACGAGAACTTGACAGTATCCACATGCCAGTTAACACTGCCTTGCTTCAATATGTCGATGATCTGCTGATCACCGCCCGAAGCGAACCTGAATGTGAGACAGCGTCACTGACGGTTTTAAAATTTATGGCTGACAAGGGGCACAAGGTGTCCCCTTCCAAGCTGCAATTCTGTGTCCAGCGAGTTGTTTACCTTGGGCACTCGCTGTCCAAGGAGGGAAGGCAGCTTACACCCGACCGCATCCAGTTAATTGCTAACATGCCACCACCCAAGACACAAAAGGAGGTGCGGGCTTTTATAGGCCTCACTTCATACTGTAGGCATTGGATCCCTCAATATGCATTTCTAGCAAAACCACTTATCCAGTTGACAACACAGGAGGCAGCCACATCGACTGTCCTCCCTTGGACTCAAGAACATACACATGCCTTTGAAAGCTTAAAGAAAGCTTTATGCCAAGCACCTGTCCTAGCAACACCATGTTACAGTAAACAGTTTACACTCTTTGTTACAGAACGCGAAGGTACTGCCTTGTCAGTACTCACTCAGGAACAAGCAGGATCACATAAACCATGTGCTTATTTCTCTAGTACATTAGATCCAGTAGCTCAGGCGCTCCCAGCGTGCCTGAAATCAGTGGCAGCAACAGCTTTAGCAATCAGACAAAGCGATGCCATAGTGTTAGGACACCAATTGACAGTACAAGTACCACACGCAGTAGAGGTTCTTTTGAACCGCACACAGACACAACACTTGACTATAGCGAGACTCACCGGTTACGAATTGACATTGTTTCAGACACACATAGAAATCAGACGTTGTAATACGTTAAATCCTGCCACACTGTTACCAGTAGGCGGAACAGATCCATTGGCACATGATTGTGTCGAAGTCATTACTATCACGACGAAACCCAGACAAGACTTGACAGATATCCCTTTGTCAGATCCAGACTTGACATTATATGTAGATGGGTCATGTATGAGAACAAGTACAGGAGAGTTAGTGGCCGCTTATGCAGTCACAACAGACACTGAAGTCATTGAAACAAACTGTATTAACACTTTGTCAGCTCAAGCAGCAGAGCTCACCGCTCTGACACAAGCCTGTATTCAAGCCACAAATACAAAAGTCAACATATACACAGATTCACGTTATGCATTCGGAGTCGTTCATGACTTCGGCGTGCTGTGGCGAGAGAGAGGTTATTTAACTTCTCACGGTGCCCACATCCAACACGGACCCCTCATTCAAGCCCTATTAGACGCGATTCATCTACCTACTGCAATATCGATTATGAAATGCAAAGCCCATACAAAAGTTACCGATATTATTTCTCAGGGTAATGACCTAGCTGACAGAACAGCTAAACAGACTGCTCAGAATCAGACTCACACAACTGACATGACAAAGACAATAGTCCTGACACCAACACATTGCATGACAGTTAAGGATCCCGCCCTTGATGTAATTGACATATAGACACATGCTACACCAGAAGAAATAAAGAAATGGACTGAATTAGGAGGGATCCAAACGGATCAAGGATGGATGACGAAGGAAAAATCTATATGGTTTCTTCCCGACTCAATGGTCCAAGTCATCATTAACACAATACATAGTCCAGCGCACCTAGGAGAAAAAGCTATGCTAGACAGCATTCAACACATTTGGTTCAACAAACACTTGCGAGCCGCAGCTAAACAAAAAAGTTCGTACCTGTATGATATGTTGTCAGTTTAATCCAGGTAAAAGCATCCCCGTAGAAATGGGTGGATTCCAAACTCCCGATCATGCTTTTGAAGTCCTCCAGATGGATTATATCCAGATGGAACGATGTCGAGGATTCAAATATGTTCTCGTAGTTGTTTGTGCTCTTTCCCGTTGGACAGAAGCATACCCGGTTTCAGATTACACTGCCCCGACTACTGCCAAACAGTTAGTTCGAGAATTCTTCCCACAGTACGGTTTACCACGTGTTGTCTACTCAGATAACGGCCAGCCGTTCTCATCCGAACTAATGAAACACATTTCCCTTCTATTAGGCTACCAATGGAAATTTCACTGTGTCCGACATCCCGAGGCGGCAGGTCTCGTGGAACGCCATAATCAAACTCTGAAAATTAGATTGTCCAAAATATGTAGAGAAAAAGGAGTCGATTGGATAGTAGCCTTACCAGTTGCGCTCTTTTACATGAGAATGGTAGCACATTCTCGAACAGGGCTATCCCCATACGAGGTGATCTTCGGTAGACCACCAAATATGTGGGGGACGCCTATACCTCGCAAAATCACTGATGTTGACTGTAATATGCTGACAGATTACCTGGCTTCCTTGATGTCTGCACTACAATCTTGTCGTTCACAGGTATCCGCAGCTTTTCCCGACAATACTGAGGTGAAGCCCCATGACGTGGTTCCTGGGGACTTGGTGTTGGTCAGGAATTTTGACCGAAAGACCCAACTGGATCCTAGGTGGAAGTCACCGAAGTTGGTTCTACTCACCACAAGGACAGCCGTGAAAATCGAGGGAAGGAAAGGGTGGTTGCACTCGAGTCATATCAAGAAATTTTATGGACTACCATCCAGTGTAGATACTCAACCCTGTATTCCCTCACAGACAGACTCAAAGCTCCCCTTGGCTGAATTAACAAAACCAGAACTTTACAAACTAAAATTGAGGTCTAGTAAGTCAGACAATTTGATTGTTTAAGTCCTCTCCAAGGTGAATCGGTTGAATTTGTCTCTGACATGTATCCTCTAGACCGGAATAGAGAAAGAAATCATCAGATGCAGCTCAAGAAGCATGCGTATTGTAAATCATTTCATAGTCACTGCACAGTAACATTATTAATTTTGTTTTTTCTAAGTCTTCTGATCATCATTGTCAGCATCCTATTGCACATGTATTACCCTATTCCTAAGCGTGTTTATAATGTAACTGCAGAACATTCTTTTAGTGAATTACCCCCGCATGAGTTGTCCTATAGATTTGCGCTGCGCAACAACACATTCATTAGTATGCTACATCATTCCCATCAAACCAGCAATGCCACAAATTGTTGGATATGTGGCCGACTCCCTCCCTATCAGAACTATAAGGGAGTTTTGCCCCTCTTTCCCTATCCGTTCACACACAATGGCTCCTGTGGAGCATGGTTTAGTTTGATTAATTCCCTAGATTCAAATTCCGCAGTTTATCAAGACAACTGGGTATGGGGAAACCTGAACTTAGTTTTGCTTAAAGTCTGCTACCCTAACAAGGAGGGACTTCCCAAAAGAACAGGAACTGATCTAGAAAATGAAGTATATGGATTAGGTAATTTTACACTTAACCTCATGATCCTGAACGTCGAATCTGAAGCTACACCAATCTTGCCCGCCATGTCAGTATTCCCAGTAAAGGGGGAATTATGTATAAAAAAGAATGGCTCCATACACATGGGCCATAGTACATGCACCACTGTAATAAAATTCAGTGATCAAGGCAAGTCTACATTCAGAGCTTCTCGCCATTACTACTTTATATGTGGCCAGACCGCATATATACGTCTACCTTTGGATTGGGATGGTACCTGTTACATAGCATTCCTTCTACCACCTGTTTTCCTAGCTCCTCCTGATTATCATAGAAATACCCATTTAGTACACAATAGACAGCAGAGAGATCTCCCAATTGTCGATTACACTGAAACAGCATGGGAAAAATACACAGATTTCAATAAAGGTTTCTTTCCCTATATAGGTACAGTCACTAATAGTAAGCTGATACGTAGATTAACCAGAACCCTTGAAGCAGTAGTGAACGAAACTATTTCCGCCTTAGGCAATTTAACAGAAGAGCAGTCTGCTATGCGGATTGTTGTGCTTCAAAATCGTCTTGTCCTTGACGTCATCCTGGCCGATAGGGGCGGAGCTTGTAGGGTCATCGGATCAAGTTGCTGCGTATTCATCCCAGAAAATTCGCCATCTGTATATAAAGCTATAACTCGCCTTCATAAGATTGTAAGCCAGATACACCAGAATCCAGGCACCTGGACTTGGTCCGGTTGGTTTTGGAGCGTGTTGTCAGCCTGGGGATGGAGGATCCTATCCTTCCTAGGTATTGGCTTACTCATACTATTCAGTTGCTGCTTATGTCTACAATGTGGGCCAGCGATTTGTGGTCTGTGTGCCAGCTCGTGTATCCCACATCCAAGTTTTCGCTCAAGATCTCGGAAGAAGAAAGAAGAACAAATGATGCTATATGAACAGATCGATGGATTGATGAAGATCGATATCTCCTGAGGGTCCGTAGGGGACAAGGAGGGAATGAGGAAATATGAATTTTGTGATCAGTTATGTCCCCTATCGTAGACCCCAACGGCTCCATGTACATGCTATAAGTACATGTATGTTCCCTCCTGTACCAGCTTTGAAGACGCAAATATATGTGCGTCCACCGTCAACATGTCCTCTTTCAGATCCGCCATGAATGGGTCAGATATTCCTTTCCTAAGTATGAAAGGCCACCGACTTTATGTGGTTCACTTTCCACATTTTACAGATTCAGGCGAGTAGGCCCGAATTCTGTCATCAAGCCTTTTCCTGCCTTCTGCCTCTGAAAGCTCCAGTCTGAGCCTGCATCTGTGACCATGAACTTTGTCCTACTCCCTGCGCGGCTAACGGTGCCTGATCCAGCCCGTCGCCTGCCAAAAACTGTATTTCACCTTCAAGATTATCTCCTCCGCCCCTCATCCGATGCATTCCTGTCTAGCAGTTTAGGTAAACATTCCTCCAGCTACCGTGCAAAGGGCCAGGCCTCGCTGTCCTCATGCAAGTAATTCATAGCCCTGTTACCATGGAATATTCCTACCCCCTCGCATCTAGTGTAGACACTTAGACGCTTGTACACGCACTAACAGTCAGTATAGTCAGTATAGAATAAGATTCTATCCTAAGAGACCTCTCTTTTTGGATAACACAGTTCTTTAAACATAGGATATTAGATATGATTTGGGATTAGGTTGACATAACCCCAGACTTCTGTCTCCACATGTAGAGCTAAATGTCAAGTCCCCTCCACCCTCTAGTTGCACGTCAATCACACGTCATGCGGCTGCGCGCGCATCTCTGCCAAATATTTCTGCTGACATTGCAGGATTCTCTTATGGATCCACCCACTTGTGACACCATGTATGATGACGTTTATTAAATTACGCCCATGTATACGCCTCTATTAGCTACGTATGCACAGTTTATCTGTATTATCAGCTGTTACGCCTCTTGCATCTGTTTCATTGTAATGTATTTTCTATAAAACTGCCTATCTGTCAATAATATATGCCCTTCCTTCCTGAACTTTCGTGGTGATGGAATAGAATGCCTACAATTCGAATTGTATTCCTTTGTATAGGAATAAAGCCTTTTAAAACCTCTAATACCACGGATTCTGCCTCTCATTTTACTGAGTTATTCTTAATAGACTTTACCGCATAAAAAATAGTACCGGTAACGAAATATTTACCACAAGATTTTTAAAGATTAGGGACACTTAGAAATGAGTCAGGACCAAACCCTTTGGGACTTAGAAAGTTCTAGGGTCAACACCCACGGGAGCACTAGAGTACTCATGTTACCTCACCCAGGGAAGCCTGGTGCATAGGTGTCAAATGGTGTCGGGTCGAGTCGTCGTTTTCATCGGAGCTGGCGAAGAAGTGCTGCTGTCAGGAAGATGCAAAGTGTGCGAAGAGATCCAAGCCTGGATCGAAGTCAAGAAAAACCTGAAAGCAGAAGGCACAGAGTCTGGGTCACTTGCCAGTGACCAGGGGCCCGATAGGCGAATGCCTACGGAAGTCGGGTGATTTCAGGTGAAGAAGGTGAAGCTTGACTCTTCAGCCACGAGGACCAAGAGGCGTCAAGGATGACCAGGAGCTGGATTCTAGCTGTCCCACGAATGATGTCGAGTGCTGCTGCATCGGTGTCCAGATTGGACACAACAAGCCTTGGCAACAGCAACCCACACAGAAAAGAGAAAGATGCTTCGATGCAGACTAGCAATGTATGAGGGACTCACCACTTGGTTTGGAGTCGGGGCATGTCGGGAGCAACCAGGAAAGCCCAAGGAAAATCAAAATTGCCTTCACATGGACCCACCAGTCGACGGACCAGGGATCGCGAAGGAGCCTCAAGGTGAAATGCAAGAAGCGGGCTCATGGAACACTCGTGGAGTCTAGGCCCACAATCTTTGGAGCAGATGGTGCTCGATATTGGGGCTACTAGTAACCCCAAGCATGACTTTAAGAGATGTCGAGAAGTCAATGCACTTGCAAATGTGCACGGTGACCAGGAGTTCCGGTTCCACGCTACTCACGAGGGCTGCGGGTCTCAGCTTTGCTGGGAACCCGGGTCGGCCTCTGAGATGTCTGGAAATCCTTTTCCTGGGCTGCAAATACTTTGGAGTCCAGCGGGAGCTTCAGAGATGCAGACTGGCAAAATGATTTGTTGGTGCCTGCCAAGCAGGGAGTCACTCCTTGACCCCAAGGGAGATTTCTTCAGTCCTCTAGTCTTGATTAGAGCATCGAAGTTCCAGGATTCAGCTTCAGAGTTTAATCCGTGGATATCTGAAGTCCTGTTGCCAGGGGTTCCTTACTTACACCTATGAAAGGGATTGGACTAACTCTAGGGACCCACCTATGGGATGATTTGGAAAGAGGGGTCGCTACATCCATTTCCTTTGTCCAGTTTCGAGCCAGAGCAGGGGCTGGAAGCCCCTGAACCGGTTTGAGCTGGACTATGCACAGAGACACCAAATGTGCCCCCATTGCAGGACTTCAAAGCACTCTGAGAGTGCTCCCACCAAGCCCCAATACACATAAGCCTGTCTGGGAGGTGGTTACATCTCCCTGTGACAGGATACCTATTGTCCAGGCCTTCCCTACCAGAGTTTCGGTAAGCAGCAGGAGGCCAGACCCGTGTCTGTGGCTGCAGCATCCATTTTGTGATACCAGGGCTCTGTTAAGTTGATACCGGTTATACCGGTGCTGCCATGTCTCTCCCTCTAGAAGGGTGGGATCATATTTTCACATCAGGAATTGATGTGGCGGTATGATTCCAAGGTGTATGCACCACTGACAACCCCGGAGAAGAGATTCCAAAGGCTGCAGAGGGGCTCAGCTCATGCCTGGGTACCCTCTCACATATAACCAAGCACCCTGCCTTCAGGATTGATAAGGCCTGCCATAGGGGTGACTGATAGGTTTCTATGTGCAGTGATAGGTGAGGTATAGTGAACCTATACCTCAGTAAGGGGTGCATGCACCACCTTACACAGGCTGCAGTAGCAGACCTGTGATGTAATTTTGGAAGGCTTTCCAGGGGTTACACAATACATGCTTCAGCCCTTTGTTGGCCTCTGTGTTACCTATGCCCTGGGTACATAGTATACCATATACTAGGGAATCACAAGTGTACCCCAGAATCCGATCTGGAGTGTACCTAAAGTACATACAATCAATTTAGAGAGGAAGCAGCTAGGCAGGGGTCCTGAATAGCATGGCCCCAGACAGACTAAAGTCGAAAAACAGTGATACACCAGCAAATAGTGGGGGTAACCATAAGAGGCAGGTCCTACACACCTACATTTCCCCTCTGATCCAGGCTTTTATGGCATCCCAGACCATGTCGATTGGCGCTCTACCTATGTTATCCTCTAAAAACCGAGGTATCCAATGTCGCATATGGTGACAATATTCCTCATTTACCAGTAATGCCCTTTTCGAACGTCCAGGTTCTAACATTACATTTCATTGGCCGTATTCTATGGTTAAAACAAGAGGATTATGGTCAGATAGCACCCTTGGTAACCTTTCTATTGTACTGCAAGATATTAACGTATTAGAAACCAGAATATAATCCAGTCTTGCATGCCCAGCATGTGGATGGGAATAATGGGTAAAGCCAGGATCCTTTGCATGTTTTGCTTGCCCTCAGTCTATCAGACCATGGGTTTGACATACATTTTTAAAAGCTTGAAACACTCTTGGCTTCCTACCCTTATATTGGAAACCTGAGTCTGCCGACCAGTCACATGGCAGGTTTAGATTAAGGTCACCACAAACTATCACTGGAAGGGGCCAGTGAGCAATCTCATTAGAGATATAATCCAGTACATCCGGGTCATCACTAATATAGCTACATAAAGTACATGTAGTCATTTTTAGGTCTCGCTGAGCCCAGCGCATGCGCGGGCTCGGAGAGACATTTTGGAGGTGAGGTTTCAAAGTGCTGCTGGCTGGCGTAGCACTTGCGTTAACGCGACTGTGCACGCGCGAACCGCCAGCCTTCAGCAGCACTTTGAAAACTCGTGCTTTAGCGCGTCATCGCGATCGCGATCACTTTTGCTTTCAGAGCGATCACGATGACTTTCGCTTTTACGGTCGCACGGCGTTACTTTTACTGCCGCGCGGCCAATGCTTGTTTATGATTTCGGCCCGTCTGTCACCCCTCCTGCCATGTTTATTTTGAACTGCCTCACACCTTGTCACGTGACAAGCGCCATAAAGGCTTTAGTAAACACTACTTTGTTGAGCTTGTTTCCGGTGCCGTGCTTCTTTCATAATTGCCGCAGATCCTTTTCTGTTTTGTGCTACCCTCGTTCCAGCCGCCACGATAAATCTTTCGTAGTTGCGGCTGCACCTCATGTTCTGTTGCTTGTTTGCATTTTATATTTAAGTGCATTACGTGGCTTGTCCAGAATCGCAGGGTTTTGAGATGAAGCCGGGATTAGCTTTGAAACATTCTGTTTACTAACACTCACCCTCCCTTCCTCCTCTCCTGTTTTCCACACCCAGCCGAGTAGCAAAGCCAATCACTCATTTCTATATCATCTGGCTCTCCTGCTTTTCCACCACTTGAGTTTGCCACTGAAATACTACTACTTTAGTTTTTAGGTCTCGCTGAGACAGCGCAAGCTGCCTCTTTGAGACATTTTGTAAGTGGGTTTTCAAAAGTGCTACCCACATGATTTGGCAGGCCTAAAGCTTGAGTGCACGATGGCGTGCACGTGCACAGCTGCTGCTCACACTCCCTCCTCCCCCTCCCTTTTCGTCAGCTTTAATCAGGCTCCTCTGATGCTGGCATTCCCCCCTCCCTTCTCGCCCAGCCCTTCTTGTCACCTCGGCTTGTTTATTCGCGCGGTCGTGTCACTTTCACGGCCAATGCTTGTTTGTGTTTACTGCAATGCTTCATGATTGCAGCAGTGCTCGATGCATGTCTGTGTCCGTCCCACCCCTCCCGCACCGCCACTCGCCCTCTGTGTGCCACCCCCCTGGTTCCTTAAATCGCCAGTAAAACGTTCCAAACAGTTCATGCAAAGTACTGCTCATCTCCGAGACGGCATGAGACGGCATGAGGTCTCTTTCTTTTTCAAACTGCCTGCGTCCGAGCAGAGTGCTGGTGATTGGTGCAGTGGGGTTCTAATCACGCTCCAGAGATAAGCTGACTTGATTAGCTGTGCTCATAATGGCTAAGTGTTTGTTGTGAGAATGTTCTCCTCACTGCCACTTCCTTTCCTTGTGACTTGCTGGCATGATGAGGGTGGCGCTGTATAAAAGAAAACCTACCTAGCTATTTGATGGAAACTGTTTATGCCACAGTAGTCCATTAGCTCGGGCTGCCTTATAGTTCAATTAGTGTATCAATGTCTTCGTGTGCCTCTGCCTTGCTATTACCCGCGTTTGATTGAAGCGTGTAAAACAACCTCTGCTGCAGTATGAGGAACCCCTCATGCACCTCTGCTTCTCACATGGAGTGTTGGCTTCTGGAGAGAGAAATTGCTGTTTATTTGGTGGGCGGGGTGCTTTAAATGGAGGGATTTCCTTGGAGTACTGTTTCTTTGGTCATTGTGGCATGCTGCGTATAATGTCGTCAATCTTTAACAGCAGCAGTCCGGCCTGCTCAGAAATCTGAATGTGTGATTACTTGGAATTTCATGTTGGGGAGATAAGGGACTCCGGAAAGAACTACATTGCTCCGACAGAATGCTAAAGTTAGCCAAAATGCGACTGTACCATCTGCCGCAATATCGAGATGTGCCTGAATGAAAATGGATGGCATGAAACCCCACAGGGTTTATTTAATTTCGACCTTTTTTTGTGAACTACGGAATTAATTTATTCACATTCTTTTTTATCTTCCACTTTGGTTCTCTCTCGCAGGAACAAAGGTGTGATAAATTGATACTTATTCATACATGTTTTTTACATTTTCATTGGTCCTTCTTTACATCTCAGTTGGATTGTGAAATTGTTATTGTCCATGTGATACCACTCAGCCCTTAGCGAAATAGAAGTGATATAGTGCCGCTATCCCATAGCCCACCACACATATACTTCACTGGTTGAAATGCATATACCCGTGGAGCGAAGACCATAAGAAAAAAAACAAGGGCACACTAGTTGGTGTTGGAGAGAACTTTGCTGCAGGTTTAATTTTGCATATGTAACTTACAGGCGATCCAGGGTTGGCCTGCGAAGATGCAACCAATGCTGACTGCCCTCCTGAATAGCCAACAAGCGCCTGGACTACACACCATCAGGCACTGTAACTTTTGGGGTTTCATCGTTACATTTTGGGGTTTCATTGTTACATTGTCCATGTGTGGCACAGATACCACAAAGCCTAGCCAAATAGAAGTGATATTACTCTGCTGTCTTAATTTTCATAGTAGCTTCAGAGTATTAATTGATATTCTACGAGAAAGTAATAGTTGTAGAATTATAGATGAGTAGGCAAGTGACAACATAAGCAACAGCAGCAACGCTCTAGGTTTCTACTCACTAAGGTATCCCCATGGATCGGCTGACTGTGCATGAGGACAAGAGTCATGGAAAAACACACCATTTCCTCCTTTTCTTAATTTATTTCTGGAAAGAAAATATATAGCTAACATTCTTCCTGGCCTCTATCCTCTCCCAACTTGAGGGCCATGATCTCCAGCCTCAATTAGAGACTCTAGACCAAGCACCTTGCTAGCAATAAATGAGTAAGTCCCTTTCAGCTCTCGTGATATTTATTGCCTGTCTGCGTTGGACCTTCCTGGCAAATGAGATAGTGATTGTCAGGACAAGAAAGACACCTACAATCCCACTCACCTCTTGACTGCACAATCGTCTACCACCTCTTTCGGGTCCCTGGAGACCCATGGGAGATGGCAGATCAGTGCAGCCCATCCACCCCTTTAAAAACCATCTTTATTGATCAAGCAGTAAATAACACAGCTTTGAATACAGTGTTGCTGGATTCACTGTAAGATACACAGGTGCACATCAAACACTATAATATCCCTTCATTGGAAGAGTGTGTAAAATAAAACCAACAAGAGATTACATAAGAGTGTAACAAGAAAATGTAAAACATGAAGATTGATGTTCAAGTTGATTCTGTTTTACTCACACCACTGGCAGTGCGATGCAGGAGGAAGAGTGTTTTACTCACACCACTGGCAGTGCGATGCAGGAGGAAGAGTGTTTTACTCACACCACTGGCAGTGCGATGCAGGAGGAAGAGTGTTTTACTCACACCACTGGCAGTGCGATGCAGGGGAAGAGTGTTTTACTCACACCACTGGCAGTGGGATGCAGGAGGAAGAGTGTTTTACTCACACCACTGGCAGTGCGATGCAGGAGGAAGAGTGTTTTACTCACACCACTGGCAGTGGGATGCAGGAGGAAGAGTGTTTTACTCACACCACTGGCAGTGCGATGCAGGAGGAAGAGTGTTTTACTCACACCACTGGCAGTGCGATGCAGGAGGAAGAGTGTTTTACTCACACCACTGGCAGTGCGATGCAGGAGGAAGAGTGTTTTACTCACACCACTGGCAGTGCGATGCAGGGGAAGAGTGTTTTACTCACACCACTGGCAGTGGGATGCAGGAGGAAGAGTGTTTTACTCACACCACTGGCAGTGGGATGCAGGAGGAAGAGTGTTTTACTCACACCACTGGCAGTGCGATGCAGGAGGAAGAGTGTTTCACTCACACCACTGGCAGTGCGATGCAGGAGGAAGAGTGTTTTACTCACACCACTGGCAGTGCGATGCAGGAGGAAGAGTGTTTCACTCACACCACTGGCAGTGCGATGCAGGAGGAAGAGTGTTTTACTCACACCACTGGCAGTGCGATGCAGGAGGAAGAGTGTTTCACTCACACCACTGGCAGTGCGATGCAGGAGGAAGAGTGTTTTACTCACACCACTGGCAGTGCGATGCAGGAGGAAGAGTGTTTTACTCACACCACTGGCAGTGCGATGCAGGAGGAAGAGTGTTTCACTCACACCACTGGCAGTGTGACGCAGGAGGAAGAGGATGTTGCATTGTAGTGCTTCACCTTATAAATAAGTCAATTCCAATGGTGGCGGGTGTACTATGGCCTTGCGGATGGATCTCCACCTCTTTACAGCTGCCACTCATATTCTGGCATTAGCTCGGTCGAGGACCTAAACTCAGGCTACTTGCATAACTAATGACTGCCTTACACATGTGCACTCCACGTGAATGGAGATTTGACTCAGACATTGCCCTTCCACTTGCAGTATGCATCTAAAATAGAAATTGGGGTAGGAGGGTGCACATTTAATTGCACAAAAGGTGGCAAGAGTGTCAGTCAAGGTAGCTGGAGCCTGCCACTGCCATCCCCTGATCTGACATGATTTTGCCAGAGGCATAAACTACTCTCCCTCAGCTACACATATTGTAGATATTATTTGCATAACTGAGGGTGTTACTGACTAATGGTGCACCTCCGTGACACATGGTGCAATTTATGGCATACATGAGGATATTCCTTTAACAGTGGTTGGCCTGGCCAAGTGGTGCCTAACCATGAAACATCACGGGCATACTGACACAGTGTGGCAACTTGGTGGCCTCAGTATATTGTTGCCCAACCCTGTGCATATTGCGGGGATTCTTTATGTATTGATGGTGATTTCTGGCATATAGTTCCCATTATTGACATAGCACATGTATTTGTGACTTATTGAGTCCATTTCTAGCTTAATGGGGCCTGTAGAAATAGGAACGTAACCCAAGAAGTTTCGTGGCTTGTCACCAGTGCACATCCACTGATCCTAAAATACTGGCAATCAAATTGAAGTGCTCTGAATATTCAAAGGAAATTTTAATAGTATTTCCAAGATGGACGTGAGTATATAGTATAGCAACTCCTCTCTGCACTAGCCCAATGCATTTCGGGACCATTATATATCTTTGTCAGGGGACTGCTTAAGTTTATCAGTGGAGACATCATCACTGTGTTTCTGGCCTCTAGCATGTAGAAGTGGAGACATCATTGATATGTATGTCTCTGGCACATTTGTAGTGTAGGCCTTATGCCAGAAGCAGCAGAAATAGACAGATGATCTCTTAACTAATAAAACAGATAGTTATAGGATAATTAATGCTGAATTTCACAGACTTATTACTAATCTGAGCTCTTTAGTAGGAAAGTACACTTTACGCTGTTATCTCATTCTGTAAGGTCTCTGTACATTAAATGGTGCCACTAAACAGTGCTCTTGTAAGAGTTGTATAGCAAACCTATTTCACGAAAAAAGGGGTTCTTCAGGACTTAATTACTACATGTTTCTTAAATGTGTAAATCAATGTTAACCCCTACTGTTCTTTCTGAAGTATACCTGATAAACTCCTTGAGTTATGGTATATCCAGTAATGATATTTTTCTCAGCTCTCTGAGTTTTAAAGATTGTTTATGTGGTAGTCCATATTTCAGTAGAATTATAGAACAAATGAATTCACCTATGCAACATTGCTGACAAGTTAGCATGACAACCTATAGAACTGAAGCATATCTTAAATTAATATATAGCCAATCAATCTGAATACGAATGGGTTCATTGGATGGCTCAGTAGAACGCTGAGAAATGTTTGATTACTGAAGACACAGTACCTCTGTGTGTGGATCAGATAGATTCCAGAAAGAAAAGAATGGGATGACATTGAGAATATTGGGGCAAAAAAAAAAAAACATTCACTGAATGGCTCTGAAGAGTTTGCACCCATGTCTCATGTTCCCCATGTTAAGATACTGCGGTTTTGTTTGAATTGCACTTCAGCACACCTGACTATTGTTCGTGTTAGCTGAGTATTTCTTGTGACTGGTATGGGACCCAGAGGGAAGGCTCAGTGATCTGGAGGGGCACACCAGGTAGACCCTCCTTTTTAGGTCTCGCCTGACCCAGTGCATGCGCTGTTCTGGCGAGACTTATTGAGAGGGCTCCAAAAAGTGCTACCAAGCCAGCCTAGACCTACAGTGCATGTGCGCGCGCCGCGCTTGACGCGAGTACTTTCACTTTCACGGCCGCTTTGATGTTTGATCGCGATCACTTTCGCGGCCGCAGGGCCGCTTGGCATAGCCAATAGGTCTCGCTTTTGGGACCTTATAAGTATTTAGTTATGCAACTGTTGTATGGCTAAACACTTATAAGGTCCCAAAGGCGAGACCTATTGGCTATGCCAATGCTTGTTCATCTTTCTAGAAAATAGCGATTTCAAGAAACCTCTCTGTAGTGGTGGAGCCACCCGGCCCGTCCACGCACGTTTGCACGCATCCACGCACCCCCAAGGGCGGGCACGCCCGAGGGGATCAATAAAGGTGGTCAAGGCCGCTCGGGGTCTTTGACCTGTAACCAAGTATAGTGCGTGTGGTCTCATCTGTGTGCAGTAAGGGTGCGGCCTCGCGCACGCGCAGGGACTCACCCCATAGTCACGGACATTACACTCTCTTTCCTCTCCTTTCCTTCATGCGCTCCCCTGTGGAATGGATCCCAAAGAATAAATACATATTTTTTCTGTTATAAAATGCAGCCTCGGCACGGAGAGAAAAGAAAGGTTCACAATACAAAAAGTAAATAATTTAACTAAATAGAGCAAAACTAAGTGCTCGCAAAGTGTCCAGAATGGGTTTATTCACACCCAAACACAGCGCCAACATTCAAGCTCTGCCACGGGATTGTTGTGTCCTCTGGCGAGTCACCTCGCCCCCTTGTGTCTCTCACTACACCTCCAGTGCCTCCAACCACGCCTCTGAAACTGACGGCCCTCAGGTGAGTTCTTGCTTGCTGTGCTATCTCAGTCGTCCAGCTTTCGTTTCCTCTCTAGCGGTCTCTTGCTTCACCTCATGTTCTCCCACCCTCTTACTTCCACCATCGCTCCCTTATTATCACCTTCTACTCTTTTTTTATCTCCATATATATTCTTGTTTTATCCCGGCTATTTTTATCTTGCGTGCCTGCTTCCATCTCTCTCCTCCCGTCGTTCTCTCATTATCACCTTCTACTCTTTTATCTTTCCATAGTTATCATTGTTTACTTTTTCCTTTCTGTTTTTATCGCGTGTTCCTTCTTCGATCTCTCCCCTTCTTTATTTTCCTCCCGTCCCTTCGCATTTCCCTATCGTTTGTTTCCCATTCTCTAATTTCTTCTCCATTTCCATTTCATCTTTACAGATTTTGCTCTTATCTTCGGTGCCAACTTTTTTTTTCCAAATTCATTTTTGCAGTGTTTTGTAGCCATGGAAACTACTCACTCCCTGCAGATGTCTGCTTCCACAGTCGCCCCCATGAACACTGCTTCGTCCTGCCGTGACAGTTCATAGTGCCTTTTGGAGATGGAAACACCTACGGGTGCCCATTTTTCAGGCACGATTAAAAATTTATAATTATAACAAGCTACCCTTATAGATAGAGCAGCCTGCTTGGATAAAAAATACATTTACCAATTAACCAGGCTGCTATGGAGCAGATTTGTTTTGTGTGCATGGACAAGCCACCCTAGTAGATGTCTGCTATGAATGAGCATAGTTTATCCATGTTTAACTGTGTATTTCGCAGCACATGTCACCGGTGTAACCCATGTGTGCAGCACCAGTACTATGAGCCTCTGGTGCTCAGGGCCACGAAGGCTGCATGCAGCACAATAACTTGCTCCAGTACAGAAAGCCGAGCTTGTGAGCACGATGCTGCCCTCCAGTCCTAGATATTCACACCAGCCTGCCAGTCCTCTTCAGACAGCAGCCCCTTTCCTCCCCACTGCAAGGTAAAGGCTGTCCGTGGACTTCCGGCCGCGCTTGCCTTCACCCTTGCCCTCTCGCCCACCTGTTAATTACCCTTTACACATACAAATCTCACCCCTGGCCAACCAAACGCCTCTTTGTGCTCAGTAATTCATCGCACCAGCCCCTGCTTGGAATTCGCGCCCCACCCAGCACAGGCGCATTTAAATGCTAATTGTCTGTGGAGCTCGCGGCCATGACTGAAGCCCTGGTGAAAAATTGTAGTCCGAAATCACACCCTAATATCGACAAGAGTACACAATGAAAGTGAGTTTTAACACTGACAACACTGCCCATTGTTATAGCACTCACCGCCCTCTTGGCACTTGAATAATGCACGTCATTCTTGCCCGCTGGTATGTGCCTTGTGGTGATCTCAGAAGGATGCTTGCACCCATTTAAATAGTTGTTCGTGTTCCATTGACCCCCCACTTCATTTCCCCCTCCCCATTAGCCACCCTTTCCACCTCCTCCGCTCTCTCCTTTCCTGCTTTACCAGCCCGATTGTTTGGCCCTACCCCCTCCTCCTGCTGCCCTGCTCCACCGTCATAATGCCTCCTAAATACTGCGCCTCTCATCTCCTCTTCTCCTTCTCCCCCTCCTCCCCCACGCCTCCCCTTTCTCCTCCATCTTCTTCTTCCTCTTCTCTTCTACCCCACTGCTACCATGCCCTCTCCACTCCTGCCCCACTTCTGTCCTTCACTGTCCTCTCCCCTGGTAAACTGCCCCTAAGATCTCTCCCCATCTGCCCCGATGTTGCTATGTCCTCAGATCCCTCTTCTCCTGACTTGCTCCCCTGTTCTCCCCCCGTCCTGCTCCACTGATGCACGGCTCCCTCCTCTCCTTCTGCCTGATTATTTGCTCTCGCTCTCTCGCTCACTAACTCACTCTCTCACTAACTAACTTAGGGGCATATCAGCAACACCCAGCAATAATTATCGCTCAGCGCTCTTAGCGTGAGGATAATTATCGCCAGGTAACGTGGATTTTTATCGCTGAGATAGCGTGCTATTAGCAACGCTCATCTCCTCAGCGATAAAAATCCTCACGCTAACTGCCTAACGTGAGATTATCGCTGGAAACCCAGCGATAATCTCACGCAATGTGGCGTTAGCTTGATGATAGGGACTCACAAACTTAGCCATGATATCCACCATCCATGGGATATCATGGCTAAGTCAGTCCTGAAGCAGGCGTAAGGAAAGTAGCGATAACAGGGGTTATCGCTACTTTTCCTGACGCTATGCTTCATAGCGTGGGGCTTGATGATAGGGCTTTTAAAGCCAAAAAAGCAGAGATAAAGCCCTTGTTGATATGCCCCTAACTCTCTCTCTCTCTCCTCTCACTAACTCACTCACTCTATCACTCACTAACTTTCTCACTCACTCTCTCACTAATTCTCTCATTAACAAACTAACTAACTCACTAACTAGCACACTAACTGTTACACAGATACTATTTCCCAAGTTTCAGCCTCCTGTTATTTATGCCCCCATAACAAAACAAGCATTGGCATAGTCAATAGGTATCGCCTTTGGGACCTTATAAGTGTATAGTTATCCAGCACAATATCCTTGATGCAACAACATCAACTGTTGCATGGCTAAACACTTATAAGGTCCCAAAGGCGAGACCTATTGGCTATGCCAATGCTTGTTTACCATTACTATGCTGACATTCTGCAAAAGACCACCGCCAATATTTATCGGAAGAAGAACGGATAAATTGTGTCCCACCACCTTTTGTCAATATTGCTACACCCCTAGTCCTTGCTCCTTGTGTTAAAGCAGTAACCACCTTAAAACCCAGTGTGTTAAGCAAATGGATTTGTGACCCCTCGATATGTGTCTGTTGTATACAGATAATGTTGGCCCCTGTCGATTGTAATCCGATAGACACTCTTTGTCTTTTTTTAACGTCATTGAGGCCACAAATATTAACAGTCAAAATGTTCAAGTTAGCCATACTGGTACTTTTCCATCCCGGGTTATAGATTTTTTTACCCTCATCAACCAGATACAGTTATATCGTTTTTATCATTATTCCTCATTTCAATATCAGAATTCATTCTTCTTTGCACCAGCCTACCCTAGGTCTGAGATTCTCTCCCACCTCCCCATCCCACCCTTCTGCTGAATGTGATGTCACTGACCATGTCATTTGAGATGTCATGAGTGATGTCATCAGTGATGTCACTGACCATGTCATGAGTGATGTAATATGTGACGTCATCAGCAGTGCATTGCGGGGGCGCGAGTTATAGTTAGCTGAACTAACTATAACAGGGGAATTTCTAGAGTTTTGTATGAGGGAAATGTCCAGCTAACTATAACACCCATGAAACCTATGGTTTTTTCAGTGAATTTCAAAGGTTTTTTAAATGCCAATTCCTAACTATAACGCCCCTGAAACCTTTGTTTTTTTCAGTGAATTTCAAAGGTTTTTTAAATGCTAATTCCTATCTATAACTTATCTCTAAAGATATCATGTTTAATGATTTTGATTGGATTTCTATATTTTCCAAATTCAGTGTGTCAATTACATTAATAATTTTTTTTTAAATACTTTTTTATCACCATTGTTTAAACATTTTTTTCAATTAATTATTTTAAAAATTAAAAAATATTATTTGCACTTAATGGGTTTTTCAAACATATTTTTTTATATTTTAAAAAATATTTTTTAACTATATGTGCAAAACTTTATTTTAGATATATTTTTTTTCAATGTTTTTGGATCCGCGCACCCTAAGCGCACCGTTCACGATCCGTACGCGATAGCATCCGCGCATGGTATGCGTTGGGTACGTGTTTAGTGTGCGATCGCTATGCGACCGGTAAGCGACTCCCAGCCTATACGCGATACGTTCGATGTACGTAACGCGACGTTTCCGCACTTCCGCGATGCGTCAGATGCGTCCATGACGCGGTAGGTGCGCGAATCCCGCGACATATTTAACATTTAAAAAAGACATATATATATGTATTTTATGTGCATATTAATTCAAGACAAACTGTAAACTAGTCTTAAAACTAATACATTTTTACATCTAATGCTATAATTTTTTTTAATTCAATTTCGCGGATGCGCGCTGGGTGCGTGCTGCGTAAGCGCAGGGTGCGCGGATCCCATGTGACCTGCAAAAATAGAAATTTGATTGGTTCATTACACTTCCTGTTCTAACTACTGAAAGACCCCACCCATAATCATTCTTCTTTGAGCTTCTTTGGAGAATCATCTCTTTGGAGAGAAGAAGATTTTTTTAGACTAAGTATACACTTAGCTTTAACTTTTTGCAACCAAAATTGGCTTCAGGGCAGCAGGCATCACCTGCATCACCTCAAACCTTTGAGGATGAATTTTTGCCGGAGGAACCACGCAAAAATCGTTTTGCTTCAGTGGTGTGGAAATTTTTTACTTTTACCGAAGGACAGAATAAGACCAATGCCACCTTGGTCACATGTAAGATTTGCAAAAGAGTCTTATCGAGAGGGGATCCTAACAAAAAATACTCTTGCGGCATGGCAAGTATGATGAAGCACATGAGGACCCTTCATCCAAACAATCTTGCACGTGAAGAGTGCCGATAGATGAGAGACACTCCTTCTCCTGCGCCATCCACCTCATCGCAGCCGAGCACATCAAGAGTGCATCCATCAGACCAAACCTTGGACATCCGTCCTCAATTTAAATTTTTAAAAGTGCTCTGCACTAACTGCAATAAGACTTTGTGCTATGGTGAGCAGTCGATCGATCTAATCTGCCGCCGGCAGGAAAGTCATATTTGCTAGTTTTTTTTTTTTAGTTTTTTTTACTGTTCCCTGAAGTTCATTGTTTGGTTTCTCCTGTTTTTTTTTGTTGTTTTTCTTTTAGTAAAACCAAAAAAATCACAAAATTGTTCGGAAAACCCCAAAAAAATTATAAAAGAAGAAAGAAGAAAAAAAAAGTTCTTGTAAGAACTAACTTTCCTGGTTTAAAAAAAGAGCTAAATTTCTTTGTTAGTGTGTGAAAGTTTAGATGAATGTATGTGTAGTACGTAATTGACTGAATGAATGCATTAGTAGTGTATGGTGAATGTATAAGTGCAGAACTATAAGGAAGTGCTGCAGCATCACACAGTAACCTCTTTAACTGCAGAGTGCTGTAGTACTTCCGAAGCACAGGGATGCAACATATGTACATAAATATGTTGCAAAACTATGCTTCTCTCAGCACGGCTGCTTAAACTGCAGCCATGTGGTGACACAGGCACCCTTGCACCATACTGCAAGGATATCTGTGTCATGTGCTGTTTGTTTTTCTGCAGGAAGACACACCTTCCTGCACAAAAACAATGAGAAAATGCATTTTTCTCCTTCAATGTATGCTGAACATTTTAGAATGCATTGAAGATATAAAAATGTGGAGAAATTAAAACAATTCTCCTTGTTGTGCTTTCCTACACCAATTTTACAACGGTGCACCATTCACACACATATCAAGATTTAGGATTTTTGATCAATCTACACATGTGTCTTGTTCTATGAGTATTAAGTGCAATCATGCACAACAACACTTATAGAACACCCTTTCAACACAAAGTGGTCTAAATGATGAGGTTGTATTTACATGGAGTATAAAAAGTGCACAGAGTGCCTTTTCCTCTCTTTGAAAATATGAAAAAGTATCTTACACAATAACTATGTTACAAAAAGTGACATATTTCCGTTTTTAAATTTCCTTGCGAATGAAAGAAGGTAAGCACAGAATTTTGACTGCAAAGATGTTCAAAGAAGAATGATTGAAATGATTGCGGTCCTTCAACAGCTAAAAAGATGAAATATTATGAACCCCCCAAATCTCTTTTTTTGCAGGTCACTTGATATCTGATTATGGTCAGATTTCAAAACTACATAAACAAAGTGCTTTTAGAAACGTGTTTCAACTTTGTAGATTCTTGCAGGCCTCTTCATCCTGCATATTGAGACTTAGTTAAACTTACCTTCACAGTAATAGGAATAAAAAACGTTATTCATTTTTGCCTAATTTTCATTCAAATATAAATTCTTAAAAATTGCTCATTTTAAAATTTGGATCTGTGAAAGAAAATAAAATAAAAATTATAACATATAATAATACATTTTTTACAACACAACATAATTTCACAAAGTAATTTGTTTGCCTTTTTTGCTGTTCTCAGAATATATTGAATTTCACTCGAAATAGTGATTTCAATGGTACTCATCACTTAACAGCGGGCAAAAAAAAAACAATCAGAAAGATTGTTAAAAAAAAACAACATACTATTCTCAGTAAAATACCAGAAAATACAAATCATACATATATGAAATGCTTACAGATTACAAAATTTTATAACTTTAACTTATAAAAATTGTAAATGTTGCCACATTAAAATAATCACCGAATAAATGACCACCAAAAAGTCCATAATTCAAAAATATACCTTTCCTTGAGGCCAAATGGTATTTTTGCACTTCTTTATGTAAATGGTCCAATGGTAGTTCTATTAAATTATAATAATAAATTCCTCAGAGAGTGAATTATCTTCCTAAAACTTTGGCTTCAAAAATATTAGGTAGGAATTTTGTAATTCCCTAGGCAAAAGTTGTTTGATAACCAACTGGGCATCATTACAAAGTGTCCAGCCTTTGTCACATTTTAGACAGTCAGTGTAATGTCCAGATGTGGTGGAAGGACAATCATGGAAAATTATTGCAATTGCTACAAAAGTCCTTCCTGATATTGATATTTGTGCTGCTATAAAATGTTTTATTAAAGTATCCAATTTTCTTCCATCGGCTGTACAACGTTGCATCTTTAAAATTATGTATTTTCCATATTTTGTTAACAATAATGTGGATAACATCTCTGATTTACATTGGCTATACTCCATGATTGAATTGCATCTTTCACTAATTTATTGAAAGCCACTGATTTACAGTCTGATAATGTTAAATACAGAAATCTCTCAGTGTCTACATTGGTGCTACATGTATACATGCAATTTTCACAATAATGTTCCCATTTGTAAGAAAGGCCAAAAATATTTTCTATTTCTACACCTTCATTTTCAAAAATGGTAAGCATATACATTAAAAATTCCTGAGCATCTTGTTGGATATTTTGTGTAAATTGTGTAGAATCAGAACACACATCCAAAAGACTACGAACATCTGAAACAGATTGTATTTTACTTCTATCTGTTGTCAATTTTTCATAAACAGAATGCAACAGAGAACAAAATCTTTTTTCCCGATTCTGCATAATTTGTTCTTGCAAATCTTCCAGATAAAAAACAACATTGACCACTACATTAGCATAGCAGTTGACGCCAGAACTATTTTCAAACTGATAACCAACAATCTCTTCAACAGTGTCCAATTTCTTTTTACCTGCAATCACAACATTATCTTGTTCTTTTCTTTTCTTGATACCTTCAGAACAGATATTCTCTAACCTTCTTTTTCGACCAACCACACGCTTTTCAAATACAGGATATTGACCTAAATTTGGAGCATACACCCTCCTTAACCTATTATACTCTTTTACACAGTTTGCATCTGCAGTAACCTTTGTCTCATCAAAATTAATCAAAAACAAACCAGATAATGTTCTGACTCTCGACAAAGCAACATATGCCATACTCTCTTTAAATACACTAGATCCAATGTTCACCAATGCACTGTCTACACTTAGTCCTTGAGATTTATGAATAGTCACTGCATATGCCAGAGAAAATGGAAATTGTTTCCTACGGACATATAAATCTTTAACAAGCAAAAAACGAACTGAACAACGACCAATTTCTTTAACTTCATTAATCTGATCAAATTTAATTTTTAAAAATTCAATTCCTTCTTTTTTCTGACAATTCACAAAATCCACCACTTTGCCCATTGCACCATTAACTAAACCTTTCTCTACATCCAAATTACGCCTTAAAATTACCCGAAAGTTTACACACACATGCAGTGTCTTTTCCAAACCAGCAGTTTTAGATATTTTTTTTTCTAAACAATCTAGTTTTGATCTCAACTTACCCGTTAAAATAATAGTGATTCCTTCATGTAGTATTTTATCGATGGCTTCCATTTTGACAATTTCTTCATTTTCCAATATTAATAATTCTTCGTTGAATATTGAACACTCACGCAGTGTCGGCATTAAGCAACTCACTGACTTATTTTTAGCAATTTCCACGTACACTTTTGCAGCAACTGCATTTTCATTTGGAAAGACATTGCAAAGTAATCGACTCTCCAAAGCTTCTTTCCCTTTTTTTGAAAGAATTCCAATTCTTATATCTTGAAGAATACTTCCATATTCAGCATCATTTGCCTGTCGCATATTTGTTGTCAGTTCTTTGTATTCAAAATTACTTCAAATGTTCACATTACCAACACTGCCAAGAGACTTTCTAGCATCTTCATGGGCAAGTGTTTTAAATACCGGTTGTCCTTTTACCTGTGTCAGTTGCAGTAGATCTCCAAAAACTATGACGTGTTTTCCTCCAAATGACACGTCATACTCTGTTTTAAGAATTTGCTGCATTCGTAAATGCACAAAGGCAAGCATCAAGTTTGAAACCATGCTCACCTCATCAATAATGAGAAGTTTCATTTTCTTCAGCACTCTTGAAACTTCACAACAAGCTTCTCCAGACAGTTTGTGGTATTCCAATTTGTTCTCATGCTCTACTGGCAGCATTAGTAAACGATGTAAAGTAATTCCTTTAATGTTATGTGCTGCCAACCCAGTTGGAGCAGTGACAACACAAGACAAATGCGACTCAGTTGTTTTTTGCAGATAAATTGTAATAACTTTAATGAAGAAACTCTTTCCTGTTCCAGCTTGACCACTCACATACATTCGGATAGGTTGAAATGATGTACATGAGCACCCTCTCTTTTCATGAAGTAATCCATGGTCAATCTGCTCTTTCACTTGCTGATATATTTGTTTCTGTTCAACATTTAGTTGCTCTTCCAAGTTTCCTAACTGTATTGCATCTTCTTGTGCCTGATATATTGCTGTTTCCACCTCATACATGGCAATCGCTGCTTCGTTTTCAACAATTGGTTGTCCTAGTGGATCTTGACTCAGTGTAGCAGAACTTTGACTGTCTTGAGAACTGTCTCTAGCAATCTCAGCTGCAATTGTAGCTTCTTGATCAATTTCGTCATTCAACGTTTTCACATAATTTGCGAAAGCACTGCATTGTATGCTATCTTTACAAGCATTAAATGAATCTTCATAGTTGGGAAAATCTCCAAGTAATTCCAGTTCAGAACGCCATGGTTTGAACATTTGCAAAAGGGCTAAATAGTAAAATTCCCTTTTTTCAGCAGTGTCGCAACTCAGTTTTCTGTGATTAATTCAATTTCCTTTCCTTTGTTTCACCAGACATCCTTCAGAACCAATCACTCCATATTTTCCATCGTTGATGTTCTCTGTAATATTCCGTTTACAAGTGTAGTTTTGCAACACTTCATAGAGACACATGTTCTCAAGATGATGACTTCTCTTTGGATAGTATGGTGTCGATTCCGATCCTGTAAAACCCGTGTACGAACCGTCGGACGGAGCGTTTTCTCCGTCCGACTCGTACCCGGGAAAAACACCTTACAAACCCGCAAGCACGATTCGTACAGAAATACCATTTCCGTATGAATCGTAAAAAACACCGTGCGCCAAAAAAATACATACAAATCTGATCCGGGACAGCGCATACGCGACATTCGCACGAAGTCAGGCTGCTTTTTACGTACCAGCAAGTACGATTCGTACCGACAGCACTCCGGACGGCAATATTTTTACGGGACCCAAAAAGTGCCGGAAAAGCTAAGTACGCCGCGATGTGTGAGGAAAAGGGGGCCCGGTACGTGCCATACCCCCATCCCTACATGTCTGCGCCGTACCCCCAGCCCCCCGCGGCCATAGATATCACTAACTTTTTTACCCTCATTTTCTCAGGAACTACTGAACAGATTCACACCAAATATGCAAAAGGCACGAGTCCGAACTGAGGACTACCTCTTTGCCAAATTTGGTGTCATTCCGTTCAGCGGTTCGGGCTGTAGCTGCGACAACAGATCCTATGGGAAATTGCATGGGGAAAACGCGTTGGGACCCCCATTTTTTCTCGGCCCCCGCTTGACGAATCACTACGAAACTTTGAGGGTAGGAGAGGAGCGGAGCTGGCCGAAAGTTTGGAGAATTTCACAAAGATTCGTCAAATCGGCGCCAAAGATATTCCCAATAGAATGTTGCGGATTTCCCATGGAAAATAGGTCCTAACTATAACTATCTACTGGCGACCGCCAGTAGATAATATATATATATATATATATATATATATATATATATATATCCAATATTCGACCTCTTCACTCGGAAGCAATCGGAGGGACACAGCGGGGGCATCAAGAAGATTCTTTATTGCAGGAAATATGGCATGACGCGTTTCGACAGTAATTGTCTTTATCAAATGCCTTCACATCAGTTTTGGCTCCAAACGCTGCTTTTAAATAATTCTGCTGGTAACCCATTGGTTGTAGTTCAGCTGGGCCGATTTCTAATTGGAGCATTATTGAAGCCCACATTGGTGGACTTCAAATCCCAGAAAGCACCATGTTGGCCTGCCAGGTAAATATCTCATTTCGGTCCCAATGTTCTCATAATGAGTGCTGAGAGTTTTGGAAATTAAAAGCATTGCCTGTGCGCATGTAGATGCAAACCCGATGTCCCTGCAAAATTCATCCTCCTTTGCCCCAGACGTCCAGCCACATCATTCCAAGTCTCGCTAAGCCGGAGATAGTTATGCAGTGATTCCATCTCTCCGTGAAGTCACGAACTGTGCATTTACAGCAGTCTTTAGCGATCCCTGGATGTGGCGGTCACGGAGAAATCCAACACCTTGGAGTATATATATATATATTATCTACTGGCGGTCGCCAGTAGATAGTTATAGTTACAACCTAGTTTCCATAGGAAATCTCAAAATTCTATTTTGAATAACTTTGGCGCCGGTTGACGAATCCTCGCGAAATTTTCAAAACAAATGGGACGCTCCGTTCAGCTCCTACCCTCAAAGTCTCGGGTGATTCGTCAAGCGGGGGCCGAGAAAAAGGGGTGTCCCAAAACGTGTTTTCCCCATGCATTTTTCCATAGGACCTTTAGTCGAAGGTACAGCCCGAACGGCTGAACAGAATTACGTGAAACTTGGCAAAGAGGTAGTCCTCAGGTCAGGCATGTGCCTTTTGCATATATGGTGTAAATCCATTCAGTAGTTCCTGTGAAAATCAAAAGTAAAATCATATACATATCTGGGCGGAGCCTAACCACACATCTCATTGTGAGATCTGATTGGCTGTCAGCACTTCATCCAAGAAGTGTTGGCAGCCATCTTGGGACCAATATACATGATAACACCTCATTAAAAAGCATTGCAGTTAATAGAAGGTTTTAAGACTTTAGTTACATTATGAATCATTTGTTGATGGTACCATACTCATTTTAGGAATTGTGTTATGTGCTAAGGTGATTTTACCATGTGAAAAAGCCTTCTGCTGTGATATCATGAATCATGTTTGAGAGAAAACTATTTTCACATGCTTTTCCCACAGAGGTTTGGAAGGTGATCTATGAGCTAAACTGAGAGCATATTTTCTGTAAATTCACATTATCTTTCTCAGTCATGTGAGAATGAAGTCTGACATTCTCAGTAAAACATGTACATCCAACAAGGGCAGGGACTGTCAGTTGATTCCTTTGTGTTCTACTGCAGCTTCCCAGAGTGTTCCAAAGAACAACTAGAGCGCTAACAGTCTTACTTATGACAAAGGTATGGCACACCTGAAGCCATCTTGATTGGAATAAAGTGGTAACATTTAAAACATTTAATTTAAAAAGGAAAAAAATGAGAGGGTTCATTTTGCCATAGAATGTATGATTAGTGCAGCAGAAAGAAAAATTAGGGCACATTTTGAGTGACTTCTCAAATCCTCTTCTATTTCATTAAAGAATTCTGACATGCAGACTGAAACATGCACTTTCAATACCAGCAGCAGACTTCCCTGGTGAGCAGTAGCTTTACTACAGTGATCTAATGAGCGACTAGAGTGCTAACATTCTGAATTTATAGCAAATGTGTGACACATCTCAATGCTTTCTATATTGAATCAAAGTAAAAAACTGACAGTATGCCTACTGAGGAGACTGCAGTAAATGAGGAAATTAGGAATCTTCATAACAAGGTTCCCAAGATGGCCACCAGAGACAAAAGAGCCCAAATGTAGCACAAATATCACCGAGATGTAGCCCAAGTATAGCCCAATGACAGAAATCCCAGAGTGTTTTAAAGAACAACTAGAGCGCTAACAGTCTTACTTATGACAAAGGTATGGCACACCTGAAGCCATCTTGATTGGAATAAAGTGGTAACATTTAAAACATTTAATTTGCAAAGGAACAAAATGAGGGGGTTCATTTTGCCATAAAAATTATGATTAGTGCTGCAGAAAGAAAACTTAGGGCACATTTTGACTTCTCAAATCCTCTTCTATTTCATTAAAAAGTTCTGACATGCAGACTGAAACATGCACTTTGAATACCAGCAGCAGACTTCCATGGTAAGCAGTAGCTTTGCTACAGTGATCTAATGAGGAACTAGAGTGCTACCATTCAGAATTTATGGCAAATGTGTCACATCTGAATGCCTTCTTGATGGAACCAAAGTAAACAAGCATTGAAAATGCAATAGGTCTCGCCCTCGTTTAAGTTAAAGCAATTCAGTTTATAATTAGGTGGCTTTTTAGCTTTGCTTTTATTAGTGTTTTTCAAAATTTCATATACATACCATGCATATGTATGCATATATGTATATGTATATGTTTGCATGAATTTATATTTATATAGATATGCAGATTATGGTGCCGTTTACGATCCTGTAAACAAATTCCCTGTACGACTCGTATCCGGTCTTTTTACCGTTCGAATCGTACAAGTGCCGTACAAACTGCCAAGTACGATTCGCATGGGAAAAACTCCATACGAGTCGCATTGGGAATAATTCACCACACGTCCTCGGGTCGGAAAATGTGTCCGACACTTCCCTGGATGATTTACCGTACAAACGTGAAAAGTGAAGTCCGACCGCGCAAGTACGATCCATCCCGTGCGTCCGATGTCACAACCGTATGGAAAAAACACCGTCCGCACCGAACTCCCATAGCAACCATGGAGACATGTGCCCGCATACGCGCCGAACAACCCCTCCAGCCCCCGTGAGTACGTGTCGAACCCCCCGTGTATGTACACCCGTGTACGTGTCGAACCCCCCGGTAATGTACACCCGTGTACGTGTCGAGCCCCCCGTGTATGTACACCTGTGTACGTGTCGAACCCCCCGGTGTATGTACACCCGTGTACGTGTCGAACCCCCCGTGTATGTACACCCGTGCACGTGTCGAAACCCCCCGTGTATGTACACCCCAAAAAAATTATAAAAGAAGAAAGAAGAAAAAAAAAGTTCTTGCAAGAACTAACTTTCCTGGTTTAAAAACAGAGCTAAATTTCTTTGTTAGTGTGTGAAAGTTTAGATGAATGTATGTGTAGTACGTAATTGACTGAATGAATGCATTAGTAGTGTATGGTGAATGTATAAGTGCAGAACTATAAGGAAGTGCTGCAGCATCACACAGTAACCTCTTTAACTGCAGAGTGATGTCACTGACCATGTCATGAATGATGCAATATGTGACATCATCAGCAGTGCATTGCGGGCGCATGAGTTATAGTTAGCAGAACTAACTATAACGGAGGAATTTCTATGGTTTTGTACGAGTGAAATGGGCAGCTAACTATAACACCCCTAAAACCTATGTTTTTTTCTGTGAATTTCTAAGGTTTTTTAAATGCTAATTTCTAACTATAACGTCTCTGAAACCTATGTTTTTTTCAGTGAATATATATATAGATACATTTTATATACACTATGAGGAAATAAGGAAGAGAACGTAAAAGAAGAAAGGAAGAGGAATGGGGAAGGGGGAAGAAAGGGAAAAGAAAAAAAAAGATTTTTCTTATTAAAAGGGTAAAATGGGGGAAAAAATAGTTTATGCATATAAATATATATCGAGGGGCACCCTCATTCTTCCTTTTTTTTGGTGGATAACATATTGGGAGTAAATAGGCAGAGGAGTAGGAGGCCACAGACGCCACATCTGGACAACAACCAGTCCAGGTAAATAGGGATTGGGTTCTCCAAGGGGGGCGCAGGGTGGGGGGCTGTAGGGTGGGGGGCTGTAGGGTGAAGGGAATGGGAGCACATGGGGCTAGTTAATAATAAAAAGACCTCATTCGTCATATTTGTCATACTTATCATAGGTTATGTTGACCAGAAAGTCTTAGTTAAGTTAGGATTGACTGATGGGTTAAAATCAAGATGTAACTGCTGCTTCACCTTGAGGAGGGCCTGGAGGGTGAAGTACTCACCTAAATGAATTCTCTGCAGATACTATCCTGGAACGTAAATGGCTTGAGGGTGGGGTCGTGTAGAAGAAGAATCTTACAATATCTGAGAGATTCCCCTGCCCAAGTCTTGGTTATCCAGGAGACACATCTTCTTGAGGCGGAGACGAGAGATATATTGGAATCACAGAAGTGGGTGGACTCCTATGTATGCACAGATCAGACAGCAAATATTAGGGAGGTATGGATCCTTTTAAAAAAATCAGCCAAAGCACAGATTTTACAACATAAGGGGGACCCAAGGGGAAGATGATTAATATTGAAAGTCACTGTTAGAGAGGTTCTTTTTACATTAGTTGGCTACTACGGCCCGAACCATGACGATCCCTCCAATCTCCAAACTATTTTCTCGTACTTATTGGACTTCCCTGGTGATATGGGCAGGAGATTTCAATATCTTTTTGGATCCTAAATGCGGATAAGTCCCCCAATAGCAGAGCAGTCTCTTTTACGAGATCAAGGATATCCCTCTTAACAATAATGTCACAATTGAGCCTTAGAGATATCTGGAGAGAAAGGTCAGGTCAACAGATGGGTGTATCGTTTAGGAACCTGAAGTATAGCCACAGGTCACGGATTGACTACATATTGATTAGTCATACTCTTAGAGACAAAGTAAAGGATATAACATACTTGCCATCGCATTTGTTTGACCATTCCAGTATTTTACTGAAACTACAGAGCCTAGGCACCCAACGGGTTAGAGCGTGGTCCTTTGACCATACTCTCCTAGTAGAAGAAAATGAGTTGATTTTCCTCTCTCTCGAGACAAACCATTTTTTAGAGACCAACTTGGGAACTGCAGACATAATGACAGTTTGGGATACCCTCAAAGCTTTTTAGAGGGGTATAATAACTAATAGGGCAAGCTATAGAAGTAAAAAATACAGAGAAGAGATTGGGGGTTTGGAGGAAGAAATGAGGAAGGTGGAAACAAAATTAAATGCCCAAGAGGGAATCGGTCAGAAGGAAGATCTAGAAATTAAAAGGAAATTGAAGGAACAAATGCAGTCGGTTCTCCAGGGGCGGCTTATGCGTATGTGGGAAGTGAGCAAGATGACCCATTTTGAGTATGGGGAAGGAGCCGGAAAATTACTAGCTTGGAAGATCAAGGAAAATCATATTAAGGAGATTTCAGTGGGTAATGGAGAATCCCCCATCTTTTCAGATGTAGCAATAGGAGAGGCCTTCCTGGATTATTTCCAGGAAATATATAAAGAAACCTCCACAGACCATAATTTTAAGGCAAAATCTTGGCTGGAGAATATCGCTCTAACACCTATCAGCTCCAAACAACAACTGGATTTGGGGCAGCTCATTACACAGGAGGAAGTGAGGAAAGCATTGGCAAGTGGGAAAAGGGGCAAGGCGGCCGGCCCGGATGGGCTTCCAATAGAACTATACCGTTCACTTGGAGAGAATTTAATACCAACAATAACTCTCCTATTTAATAAAATCTTTATGGATGATATCAGCCCACCGGTAACATGGAATGATGCTACCGTAGTCCTTATTTTGAAACCGGATAAAAACCCCTCCAGATGTGGGTCTTATCGGCCCATATCACTTCTAAATGCCGATTATAAAATCTATACAACTATTTTGGCTACTATATTGGGGGAGGTGGCTGGAGATATTCTTCACCCCGACCAAAAGGGGTTTGTGAAAGGGTGACAGTTAGCAGACCTCACTTATGATTTGGTCGGTGCAATGGACATTGCCTCTGCATGTTCGCTACCCCTCGCAGCTCTGACTTTGGCTGCCACCAAGTCTTTCGATAGGGTGAACTGGATGTACCTATCGGAAGTCATGGAGAAATTCAATCTGTCGGGCTATACAGTCAATCTATAAATCTCCATCGGCCAAGCTCTTGGTGAATGGTTGCCTTACAAAGCCATTCGGTATAACTAGAGGAACTCAACAGGGTTGCCCTCTCTCCCCCCTGTTGTTCGACATGTATATTGAATAACCCTGGGTGTAGTTCGCGAAGTAGCACTTCGCGAAGCTACGCAAAGTGCAGTTCGCACTACGCGAGCTACGCGTAGCACTTCGCGAACTGCGTAGTACCTTGTTCGCACTGTGCCAGATGTCGTTTTCAATGATTGCACAGTGCGGACAAGCAACCGGCACTGTGCAATCATTGAAAATGGCATCTTGCACAGTGCGAGCTGGTAGTTTCTCATCGCGAGCGGTCGCGAGCATACGCGACCACTCGCAATGAGAAACATTGACCTCCTCGCGTTGGGAATCTCGCCGGGAGGTTTATTTTCCATGCTCGCGATCGCCAACTTGATGTTGCTGATCGCGAACAAGGAAAAAGTCTCGCCGGGATGTCATTTTGCGTGCTCGCGGTCGCCAACTTGATGTTGAGGACCGCGAGCAAGCAAAAAATGACCACAGCACTACGCAACACTACGCTACGCGTGTTCGCACTGTGCTACGTGCAGTTCGCGTAGTGCGAAGTAGCGCGAACTTCGCAAGCTACGCAAGCGTAGCGTAGTGCTTTGCCCAGGCTTAATATTGAACCATTTGCACAGAAACTAAGGGACAACCCCGATATCGAATCATTCAGATACGGGGATTGGGAGAGAAGGGTGGCCCTATATGCGGATGATATTTTGTTTCTGTCCGCAGATCTAGAGAGAACCCTACTGGTAGTAATTAAACTGGTGGTGGAATTTGGCAGGGTTTCTGGCTATGAGATAAATGCGGGCAAGACAGAAATCATGACTTGGAATATGCCGAATCCCGCATTTCTGACAAGCTGCAGTATGCGTTATCTTGGCATCATAATCATTCAGGATATTAATAAACTGGCAGATACCAACCTATCACGAGTACTTCAGGATTGTCGTAAACAAATTAAGTCATGGGTACATCTTCCCTTATCCATTCTGGGGAGAGTCAACTTAGTCAAAATGTCTATATTGCCCAAGGCCACTTTCCTCTTTAACACAATCCTCTCCATTTTGATAAAGACACCATAGGAAAATTCCAACGGGAAATCAATTATTTTATCTGGGCATATAAGTCCAACAGAATTGCATGGAAGAAACTAAGATGAAGGAGGGAAAAGGGGGGGTTGGTGCTACCGGATCTACAATATTATGCTTGGGCATTCCAACGTACTCACTCTCGTATATTGTTGAAAACGCCAAGTGACAAAGGGAGTGGAGCTATGTTTCTGGCCATGCTGAAAGGGGCGGCGCTGACGCCGGAAGGGTTTATGTACAAATTTGGCGATCAAAAATTCTTCAAGAAAATCAAACTTAAAGTTCTGCAGGGGTTTGCCACGATATGGGCAGCATTAACGAAGGCGACAGGTCTTAGCTACTTCTCCAAACTGGCCCAACTCTGGGATTCTCCAGGATCCCCAGACTGCCTCCGTGATAGGCTGACTATTCCACTTAGAGACGCCGGAATTAAACTATGGGGAGATTTAATCAGTAATGAAACACTTATCTCATGGGAAGATCTAGAAAAGTTAGTGGGTAGCTACCTTTCAAGATTCAAATACATCCAGTTAAATAGTTGGGTACAATGCCAGCTCAAAAAAGAAAAATTCATAGGCAGAGGAACTAGTTTGGAGCAACAGCTTGTGGAAAGGCCAGCAGGTAAAAAGGAAGTTTCCTATTGGTATTGGGCCATAGAACAGGAGATCGATTGAGAATTTAAGCTGGCTGATGAGCTGTGGAGTGGATTGCTGCCTAATGAACAGTGTGACCATTTATGGCAGGAATCTTTCAAAATCCTCTTCAACATAGTTAAACCAGCATGGTTGAGGAGGAACCATCTATTCACGGCTCATCGTGCATTCCCATCCCCCCTTAGATTATCAAGAATCAGTAAAAGTACACAAGTTAGTTGCACAAAATGCGGATTGCTTGAGGCCTCAGACCTTCATATGTTTAGAGACTGCCCCTCCATCCAGACATTCTGGGAAGAAGTACAAAAAACATTGGAGAGTATATTGGGGTAGCAATTACAATCGATCTAAAATTAATAATTTTCGGCTTACATACCCAGATAGTACGTCCAGCCAGACTTCTCCTATTCTATTCAATTCTTCTGGCAAGAAGACAAATTTGTAAGCATTGGGTAGATTTTGCCCCTCCTACTCACTCGGACTGGCTAACTTCCTTATATGAAACATCTAAAATGGACATGGCCAGAGTGTGTAGCAGGAAAAAGATCGCATACTGGGACTTGCTGTTGCTCTGGAGATCATTTTTTTTTCTTTTTTTTCCTTCTCTCTGTGGTCCTATGATTATGCCAACTGGACCATCCCAGGACCAAACTGGACATGCCCGTGGTTAATGTGCATTGAGAGAGTCCATAAGGATTTTTAACAATCTGGAGTGGTACCTAACCTCCCCAAATCAACAGATGGGAAGTGCTCTTGGGTCTGACAACATACCCCTCTAGGCTACGGGCTGAGGGCATCAAGAGAATCCAAGGGAAGAGCCCACGTTATCCTAGCCTATTGACAAAGGGGACTGCATAGACGGACAGCACGTAATGGTTTTTGGCGAATGAGGACAAAAAAAAACGAAAAAAAAAAGAAGAAAAAAAACAGGTTAAGGTTCAGAGATACATAAAAAGCACAAAATCAAGACTGGGTTGACTTTGTTGACTGTGCTGCTAAGGCTCTGGAAGGTTGGTTATTGGGCAGCAAATTGTGTGACTTCATAGGATTGTACAATTTGATAATGAGGGAGCAGATTCTTAATAACTGTCAAAATCAGCTGTTGCATCAGTACCTGGTAGACTCTGATCTGACCTCTCACCAATATTTGGGAAAGAAGGCAGACAAATGGGTCAGAACCATGGTGAGGCAGAAGGTACAGAACCAAGGTGGTGACCTGAAGATTCAGGATTCTAAGAACTCTGACAAGGGTGGGGACAAGGGTAAAGACCAGAAGTCTTCTCAAGGGCCCCAAAAATCTTTTTCTAACGGGGAGTCACAGTCAAACAAGGGAAAATGCCAAAAGAAACCTTGGTGAAAAATCTGTAAACAGAAAACTCACTGGACCAGTGACTGCACCAAGTCCAAAGAATCTGCTCCAGCCACCATTGCCCCTAAGGCAACTGTTCCCCCTAGTACAGCTACAATAGGTGGTGGCAATGTCCAGAATAAGGGTGTAGTAGGGTTGACCCTGGGTTCTGAGATGGACTCTGGTCTAGTCAGAGTTCCAACTCAGGCTGTGCTTGTCTGTGATGGGGGCATGGATATGTCCCCCTCTGTGAGTCCCAGTAATCTGGGCAAATACAGACAACAGCCTGTAATAAATGGAGTAGAGGCTTGGGCATTCAGGGACACAGGAGCAAGTGGCAAAAGATCTTGTGGATCCTGGGCAGATTATACTTGGTGAAATGTTCCAAGTGACCAATGCTAGCAATGTCAGAACAGACCATTCTCTGGCAGTTGTTAACTTCTCCTGGGGAAGGGTAACTGACCCTAAGAAGGTTGTGGTAAGTTCAGACCTACCAGTACAGTGCTTGCTTGGCAATGATGTAGAGACTTCAGCTTGGGCTGAAGTGGAGCTCAGGAAACATGCAGAAATGTTAGGGATCCCTCCTCATGTCTTTGCTGTGACTAGGTCACAGGCCAAAATGTCTAAAGCTGGACAGGCCCTGGATTCTGGAAACATGGACCAGGTGCTTCACAAGAGGAGGAGCAGTAGAGTTAAGGCAGAGCCTTCCCACCTGACTCAGAATGCTGATCAGTTTCCTCAGGGAGATGATCTTGAGCCTGAAGAAGGAACTGCCCCAGAGGAGCTTGAACCTGACCAGGTTGAGTTCTTGGGGACAGGGGGCCCTTCCAGGTCTGATCTGGCCAGGAGCAGAAAACCTGCCCCTCTCTTGAACCCCTCAGGAAGCAAGCTGCTGATGAGGCTGCTGGGAATGCTAGTGGAACCCATACAGTTTATTAGAATGATGGACTCCTTTACTCAGAGAGTAGAGACCCCACGCCTGGTGCATCCAGGAAGTTGGTTATACCTCTGAAGTTTAGGGGTTTCCTATTGACACTAGCCCATGATATTCCCTTAGCAGGACACCTGGGTCAGAACAAGACTTGGGACAGAATTGTCCCTCACTTTCACTGGCCCCACATGTCTGAAGACACAAAGGAGTTTTGTCACTTCTGTGTGACCTGCCAAGCCAGTGGCAAAGCAGGTGGCACTGCAAAGGCCCCCCTGATACCACTACCTGTGGTAGGGGTGCCCTTTTAAAGGGTAGGGATTGACATTGTTGGTCCCATGGATCCCCAAACAGCATCTGGGCACAGATTTACACTGGTGGTGGTTGATCATGCCACCGGGTACCCAGAGGCAATTTCCTTAAGGACCAATACAGCACCTGTGGTGGCAAGAGCTCTCTTGAGTGTATTCTCAAGAGTAGGCTTTCCTAAGGAGGTAGTATCTGACAGGGATGCACACTTTATGTCTAGTTACTTGACTGCTATGTGGAAGGCGTTGGAGTGAACTACAAATTCACCACACCCTATCACCCACAATGCAATGGTTTAGATGAAAGTTTCAACAAAACCTTAAAGGGCATGATTAAAGGACTCCCAGAAAAGCTTAGGCGAAAATGGGACGTACTCTTGTCCTGCCTTTTATTTGCATACAGGGAGGTGCCTCAAAAGGGGGTTGGCTACAGCCCTTTTTTAACTTTTGTTTGGTCACCCTGACAGGGGTCCATTGTGCTTGGTGAAGGAAGGATGGGAGTTACCTCTCAAGCCCCCAAAGCAAGACATAGTGGACTATGTACTTGGTCTCCGCTCCAGGATGGCTGCAGGAACTGCAAAAAGGCTGGAATGACCAAAAGGCTGTACTGACTGTTTACCAGCCAGGACAATAATTGAGGGTGTTGAAGCCTGTGGCCCCAGCAGCCTTTCAGGACAAATGGAGTGCCCCCATACAATTGTTGAACAGAAAGGGGAGGTTACCTACTTGGTAGACCTTGGCACCCCTAGGAGTCCCCATAGGGTACTTCATGTCAACAGACTCAAACCATATGTTGACAGGGCAGACATGGGCTTGCTCATGGCTACTGATGAAGGACAGGAGGAAGAGAGTGACCCACTCCCTGACCTGCTTTCTCTGAACCCTGATGATGGGTCAGTTGATGGTGTAGGCTTGGCAGGCAGCCTCACTGCCCAGCAGCAAACTGACTGCTGCAACCTTCTCAGCCACTTCAGACATGTGTTTTTTCTGACTCCAAGTCAGACCACCTGGTGCACTCATGAAGTGGACACTGGGGACAGTCCACCTGTGAAGAATAAGATCTACATGCAACCTGACCATGTAAGGGACTGTATAAGGACAGAAGTCCAAAATATGTTGTATTTGGGTGTGATTGAACCCTCAGTAAGCCCTTGGGCTAGTCCAGTAGTCATGGTACCTAAACCTCACACCAAAGATGGCAAGAGAGAAATGAGGTTTTGTGTCGACTACAGGGGTCTCAATGCAGTCACTAGGACTGATGCCCATCCCATCCCCAGGTCAGATGAGCTAATAGATATTTCAGCCACTAGCTTTCATAAGCAGAAGGCTGACCCCTAGAGAGAAACGTTGGTCAGCCATTGGAAGGGAGGCCCTTGCTGTGGTTTGGGCTCTGAAGAAGTTGAAGCCATACTTGTTTGGTACTCACTTCCTAGTTCAGACAGACCATAAGCCCCTCTTATGGCTAAAACAAATGAAGGGTGAAAACCCCAAACTGGTTAGGTGGTCGATTTCCCTACAGGGGATAGACTTTACAGTGGAAAATAGACCTGGGAGTAACCATGCCAATGCAGATGGACTCTCTAGGTATTTCCACTTAGAACATGAAGACTCAACTGGTCAAGGTTAGTTTAATGTCTATGCATTTGGGGGGTTGTGTAGGAGAGTAGGATCTGCTTCACATGGGTAGCCCCACTTTTTGCTGGTGTTTCACTGTTTTTCGACCTTAGTCTGCCTGTGGCCCATAAACTCCAAAATGGCACCACAGGTCTGCTACTGCAGCCTGGGTAAGGTGGTGCTTGCACCCCTTACAGTGGTATAGGCTACCTATATCACTACCATTGCACACACATATAAAACCTATAAGTCACTCCTATGGCAGGCCTTAACAATCCTGAAGGCAGAGTGCTTGTTTTTTTATGTGAGAGGGTGCCCCTGCATGAGCAGAGCCCCGCTGCAGCGTTCGGAGTACCTCCTATGATGCTGTTTGTGGTGCAGCCTGACCATATACTGTTAAGTGCATTATAACCTTGCGGTAAATGCTAACTTTGGGATGGCTGCACGGAGACATGTTGTGTTTGGTGTCAAACGTTTTGGAATACTACCCCCCTGCCAGTTCTGGTGGAGGGGGTAGCATTCCACCCTTCTAGAGGGAGAGACATGTTCACACTGGTCTAACCCGGTAGGACTTTCTACAGTCCTTGCTTCACAAAATGGATGCCTCTGCCACAGACACAGGTCTGGCCTCCTGCTGCTGACCGAATCTCCAGCAGGGGAGACCTGCACAATAGATTTCCTGTCCCAGGGAGGTGTAACCACTTCCTCCGACAGGCAGATGTGTATTGGGGCTGGGCAGGAGCACTCTCTGGTGCTTTGAAGTGCTGCACTGGGGGCACACTTGGTGTCCCTGTGCATAGTCCAGTTCAAACTGGTTATAAGGGCTACCTGCCCCTGCTCTGGTGCAAAATTGAACAAAGGAAATGGGTGTAACCACCCCTCTTTCCAAAAACTCCCATAGGTGGATCCCTAGAGTAAGTCCAACCCCCAAACTTACTATAAGTATGGGAACCCAGTCCTTGCGACTTTAGATTACCCTGGACGAAACTCTGCAACATATATCCTGGACCTTCGATGTTCTACTTTGACTACAAGACTGAAGAAAACTCCCTTGGGGTCAAGTAGTGACTCCCCTGCTTGGCAGGCACCAAAGAAGCAACTGACCTGTCTGCATCACTGAAGCTCCTGCCTGACGGCAAAGTTTTTGCATCACCAGATGTGGATTTCCAGACTTCCCCGAGGCTACCCTGAGTCCACAGCAAAGCTGAGGCCTGTGGCTATTGTGGGTGACGTGGAACCATGACCCCTGAACACCATCAACTTTTGCAGCAAAACTATCTTCCTGGTCTTCCTTGAAGTAGCCCCAGCCTTGAGCACGTCTTGCACCGAAGATTGCTGGCCTCCACTCCACGAGTGACCCGTGGGCCAGTTTCAATTGCGATCGCTTGAGGGTCCTTCACGATCACTAGCCCATTGGCTAGTAGGTCCCCACGAAGGCAACTCCTCTTCTGATTGGGCTTTCCTGGTTGCTCAAGATGTTCCCCAACTTACCCTAACTGGGTTAGTCCCCCAGACCTTGCTGGTCTGCACTGATGTCCTTTCTCTGCTTTCAAGTAACTTGCCGTTGCCAAGGATTGTTAACGTCTTGTTAGGTCCAATCTGGTCGCCGACACCGCAGCACTCGACAGACTTTGTGGGTCAGCTAGAATCCAGCTCCTGGTTATCATCGGCGCCTCCTGGACCTTGTGGCTGAAGAGTCAAGACACTCATCAACACACCTGAAGCACCCAACATCTGTGGGCATTGGTCCATCCTGCCCTTGGTCACTGGTCAGTGACCCAGACTATGTCCCCTCTGCTTTCAGGTTCCTTCCATCCTAGATCCAGGCTTGGATCACTTCGGACACTTCTCCTCATCACGGCAGTAGCACTTCTTCGCCAGCTTCTATTGAAATCGATGACGGGACCCGACACCAAAAGACACCTATGCACCTGGCTTCCTCGGGTGAGGTAACATGAGTACTCCGGTGCTCCCGTGTGTGCTAGCCCTAGAGCTTCCTAAGTTCAAAAGTGTTTGGTCCTGACTCGATTCTAAGTGTCCCTAATCTTTAAATTTCCACCCGCGACATTGCCCATAGAAGCTAACGGGAACCCGCTGCTGTGTTTACACACTGTACCCTGTCCCCGTGGGTCCCCTGTGTCACTACCTTGGGTGGTTTCTTGGGGTCCCAGCGATTCTACAGGCTCTAGGCCTTGTGTCTAGTTCAGTCGTGGTTCTTATACCACTTTATTGGTTTATGGTTTGGTACGCCCCTTGGGCCCAAACGTGTATTTATGCTATTGCTGTTGATTGCTAACTTGTAAATTAAGTACTTCAAACTCCAGTCTCATAAAGAGACTAGAGGGGTATGTTTAATCTTAAATATGTATATTTTAAATATATACCTGGTGTGGTTGTCCTTTCATTTGGTCATTCAAGAGATTGTAGACTGGTAAAACAAGCTGCTTTACATTCCTTCAAGACTTAGCGTGAAGGCTGCTCTCCATAGCTATCACTAGGATAGCTTTCAATAAAGGTTGTCTTTAACCATTCACCATAAGGGGTTGATTGGACTGATACAAGGTGCCCACTATAATTTGTTGACAGCATATATCAGGCCAACTTCTCACATACTCAACCCCACTTTTAAAGATTTGGGTCATCATTAATGAGATTCCTTGCGCCTCCGGAACGTCACTTTTCGTGACGTTCCGTGAGGCAGAAGCCTGTGTGATATTTATCAGGCAGCACTAAGCCACTTTATTGGGCGTAATGGTGCCTGATAAATATCAGTCCCTTTAACGCAGTGTTCTGCGTTAAGGGGGCGTGCAATGGGTGCTGCTGGGGGCATTCCCAGCAACATCCACGGCCTTTTGACACTGCCCCAGATTTACGAGAAATCGTAAGTCTGAGGCAGCGGCAAAAGCTTACGCCTCCCCAGGGGAGGCGTAAGGGAGGCACAACGAGGAGAAATATCTTTATTTCTCCTTGTTTTTCCTTTTTCTATGTGTGCTGCATTCTGCAGCACACATAGAGAGAGGAAAACGCCTCTTGTGGTTATTTTTGTACAGAAAGGTTTCCCTTCCTGTACAAAGATGATCATCCCCGCAACACAGGCACCTTTGCACCGTGGGAAAAGGACAAGAATGCGCTGTATCTTACAGAAACGGTACATTCCTGCTCTTTTCTTTTGCCGTAGAGAATCGCAGCTGGAATGCCTGCTGTGCTACCCTAGGGCAAAACCTCATAAATAAGGCCCTTGGTTCCCTGTTTGGGGGTCATTATCCCAAAGCAAAGTTAAACGCTTGTACAAGAACAATTTTCGCCCGCTACTGGATACTCTCTTCACGGCCCCTGCATATCCACCAGATCTCAGCACCTTGCAAGAGCCACCATCCAAATTCTTTTACTCCTGCCCGGGATAACAATACATTACACAGTGTCACTCACCACTGTATACTTATAGTTACATCAGACTTTACAAATAACTTTGACGCCATTTGACAAAATCTTCATGAAACTTTCCCAAAAAAGATCAACGCCCTCAGCTACTTCCTCCGAAGGTTTCATGGTGATCCATCAAGCATGGATCGAGTAAGAGGGTGGTGCCAAAATGCAAATTCCCCATGCAATTTCCACAGGGAATTTTAGACAGTGCTAAAGCGGCTTATCACACGTAAGCCATATTTTGCGTAAAACTCGATAGTTAGCCAGAAAGCGTGCATTTTGTGATTTGGTGTAAATCAGTTCAATAATTTTGGAGCATTTAAGGTTAAAAATGAATAGATTTATTGACAGTTGGGCTGAAGTCGAAATATTCAAGCCTCTAATTGACTGAGGGGGCTTTTTGGAGTGAGCTTTACAAATACATATTATCAAAGTTACATTTTAGGGAAATGCACCCAAACAACATCCTGGGCACCCTCAAAATCATGTTCATCACGTGACAGCTGTGATACCATCTAAACCAACAGTCTTTCTTCTGTAGATTACATTGTGAGGTTCATGTGATATAAAGACTAGTTCCTGGGGTTTCTAATCACAACAATAATGCCCCGTCTGACACCATCACTAAGGCCTTTAACAAGCGGCACCAGTGCTTGTTGGTTCAAGATTCTTGCATGGATCAGGCTTTTCATTGAAGCTTGCCTTGTAAACCTCTGTCTGCAGAGAGCCTCAGCAGAGAGGTACTCTCAGAAGGTGTTAGCGTGTTGTTTATACCAACAAGAAGACTTTGGCAGAATGTGTGTAACAAAGAGGCAGTGTAGGTGTGTGTGCTGACGGTGGCACACCTCAGACAGTGATGGGCCTGTAAATGGTTCTTGGCTTCTCTGGGACTTCACCTCACAGACCCTCCCTCACTCCAGACATCTTTGTTCTCAGATGCTTAACTGTGCAGGTCCCACTGAATCTGCTCAGCCTCCTGATCTCTGGGAAACACTTGGCAGTATTGGTGGTCCTCAGATTTCTATTCTAGTTTCATAATTCCCACAGCTATGAAGAAAGTGATTCTCTGTGCAGAAGTACTCCTTCCTTTAGCAGGAATGCACAAGTTCTCTCTCTCTCACTTTCTCCCTCTCTTTCCCACACATTCTCTTTCTCACTCTCTCTGTCCCCTCTCTCTCTCTCTCTCACTTTCTACCTCTCTCTCTCACACACTTTCTCACTCTCACTCTCTCTGTCTCACCTCTCTCTCTCTTTCTCTCTCCCTCTCTCTCTCTTTTGCTCTAAGTATTTCTCTCTCTTTCTCTCTCTCTCTGTCTCCTCTCTCTTTCTCTCTCCCCTCTCCCAATCTCTTTCTCCCTCACTCCTTTTCTCTCTCTGTCTCTTTCTCTCTGGCTCTGTCTACTCTCTCTCTCTCTCTTTCTCTGTCTCCCTTTATCTCTCACTCTTTTTCTCTCTCTCTCTTTGTCTCCTCTCTCTCTCTTCCTCTCTCCCTCTCTCTGCTTCTCTCTATCTCTCTACCTGCCTCTCTCTCGCTCTCTCTCACTTTCTTTCTCACTCACTCCCTTTCTCTCTCTCTTTGTCTCTTTCACTCTCTCACTCTGTCTCCTCTCTCACACTCTTTCTTTGTCTCTTCTCTCTCTCTCACTTTCTCAGAAATATAACATGTCATATACATTAATATTAAAATACAGTCGTAGGAAAAAAACACTCACCTTTAGCAAAACAAGTGCAGAGCACTTGAAGGTAGAACACGACCTTCAGCAACATTTTCAAGATTCTGAAAACAGGAAAAAACAATCTAACATCAGTGTCAGATGGTTTCAAAGGTTCCTTTGACTTACTCAGAACACTTGAGTGTATCTTTACTAGTTACACTAGTATTACCCTGGTTGATTCTCTGTGGATTAATGAACGACTGCTCTTTCTGTTCCTGCTATCCACTGGGTCTCTTACCTTGTCCTGGATCCCATCCTGTACCTGAATCTCTTCAGTGCAGATTATACAGAGCAGGAGACAATCTAGGACCAGTAGATGTTGAATGAGACCCACTGGGGCACACCAGCCATGTCAGGGCCTCTACCTCCTCAATCTAGAACGAGCGTGATGGTGATTGAGACTCACTGGGGTACCCCGGCCATGTCAGGGTCTCTATCTACTTAATCTAGAACTGGTGTGATGGTGATTGAGACTCACTGGGGTACCGCGGCCATGTCAGGGCCTCTGCCTCCTCAATCTAGAACCAGCGTGATGGTGAATGAGACCCAATGAGGTATCCTGAACCATGTCAGGGCCTCTAGCCCCTGAATATAGAACCAGAATGATGGTGAATGAGACTCACTAGGGTACCTTGGCCCTTTCAGGGACTCTCTCCTCTCAATCTAGAACCAGCGTGATGTTGAATGAGACTCACTGGGGTACCCCGGCCATGTCAGGGTCTGTATCCCCTCAATCCAGAACCAGCGTGATGGTGAATGATACACACTGGGGTACCCTAGTCCTGTCAGACAAATACCACCACCACCAATTCTACCACAACAACCAAAACCACCACCAATACCACCAACAACACCAATGCCACCACCATCACCACTAATACCACCACCAACTGCACCACAACCACCAAAACCACCACCAATACCACCACCAACACCAATACCACCATCATCATCACCAATGCCACCAATGCCACCACCACCAATACCACCACTACCACCATTACCACCACCGATACCACCATCACCAATACTACCACCACCAATACCACCACCACCACCAATATCACTACCACCAATACCACCACCACCAATACCACCAATAGCACCACCACCAATACAAATTCCACCACTACCAATACCCCCACCACCAATACCAATCCAGAACCAGCGTGATGGTTGATGATCCAACTGGGGTACCCTAGTCCTGTCAGACAAATACCACCACCACCACCAATTCTACCACAACAACCAAAACCACCACCAATACCACCAACAACACCAATGCCACCACCATCACCACTAATACCACCACCAATTGCACCACAACCACCAAAACCACCACTAATACCACCACCAACACCAATACCACCATCATCATCACCAATGCCACCAATGCCACCACCACCAATACCACCACTACCACCACTACCACCATTACCACCACCAATACCACCATCACCAATACTACCACCACCAATACCACCACCACCACCAATATCACTACCACCAATACCATCAATACCACCACCACCACCACCAATACCACCAATAGCACCACCACCAATACAAATTCCACCAATAGCACCACCACCAATACAAATTCCACCACTACCAATACCACCACCACCAATACCAATACCACCACCACCAATACCACCACCACCACCCCAATACACCCACCACCACCAGTACCACGACCACCAAAAATCACCACCACCATCAATACCACCACCAATACCACCACCAATATCACCACCACCAATACCATCACCACCACCAATACCGATACCACCACCATTACCAATACCACCTATACCTCCACCACCAATACCAATAACAATATCTCCACCACCAATATCAACACCACCAATACCAATAACACTACCACTACCATTACCACCACCACCACCAATACCACCACCACCACCACCAATATCATTAATACCATCACCACCAATAACACCAATACCACCACCACCACCAATACCACCACCACCCATACCACTGATACCATCACCAATACCACCACCACCAATACCACCACAAGCGATACCATCACCAATTCCACCACCAATACCATCACCACCAATACCACCACCAACTCCAATACCACCACCACCAATACCACCATCACTAATACCACCAATACCACCACCACCATTACTAATACCACCACCACCATCAATACAAACACCACAACCACCAATACCAATACAATCACCACCAATACTACCACCACAAACACCACCAAAGCCACCAATATCACCACCACTAATACCATCACCACCACCAATACCACCGATACCACCAATACCGATACCAACACCATTACCAAAACCAACACCACAAATACCACCACCACCAATAACAATACATCCACCACCAATACCACCACCACCAATACCACTGTCACCAATACTACCACATACCAATACCACTACCAATACTACCACCACCACCAATGCCACAACCACCAATACCACCACCACCAATACCACCAATGCCACCACCACCGATACCACTGATACCATCACGAATACCACCACCACTAATACCAACACCAATACCACCACCGCCATCAATAACACCACCACCAGTACCCCATCCACCAATACCACCACCACCACCAATACAACCACCAAAATCACCACCACCACCAATACCACGAATACCAATACCACCACCACCAATACCACCAATACCAATATCACCACCACCCATACCACTTCCACCACCACCAATAGCAATACCACCACCACCATAACAATACCACCACCACCAATACCACCACCACCAATACCACCACCACCAACACCAATACCAACACCAATACCACAAACACTAATACCACCACCACCAAGGACGCCACCAATATCACCACCACCAATATCATCACCACCACCAATACCAACAATACCACCACCACCAATACCACTACCACCATTTCCCCACCACCAGCAATACCACCATCACCAATACCAATACCACCACCAATACAACCACCACCAATACCACCATCAACACCACCAACACCACCAATACCACCACCAATACCACCACCAATACCACCGATACCACCACCATTACCAATACCACCACCACCGATAACAATACCTCCACTACCAATACCAGCACCACCAATAACAATACCACTACCACTACTACCACCACCAATACCACCACCACCAATACCACCACCACTACCAATACCACCACCACCAATAACATCAATACCACCACCACCACCAATATCACCAATATTACCACGACCAATACTACCAATACCATCACCAATACCACCAACACCAATACCACCACCACCACCAATACCACCACAAATACCACCACCACCAATACCACCACTAATACCACCACCAATATCACCAACAACACCAATACCACCACCACCAATACCACCACCACCAATACCACTACCATCTCCACCACCAATACCAGTACCACCACCACCAATACCAATACCACCAACAATACCAATACCACCACCACCAATACTACCACCACAAAGACCACCAATATCACCACCACCAATACATCACCATCACCAATACTGATACCACCACCATTATAATACCACCAACACCACCACCACCACCAATACCACCACCACCAATACCACAACCACCACCAATATCACCATCACCAATACCATTAATACTGCCACCACCAATAACATTAATACCACCACCACCAATACCACCAATACCACCACCACCAATACCACCAATTCCATCACCAATACCACCATCACCAATACCACCACAAAAACCACCACCACCAATACCACCACTAATACCACCACCAATACCACCAACAACACCAATACCACCACCACCAACACCACCACCAATACCACCACCACCAATACCACCACCACAACCACCAATACCATCACCACCACCAATACCACCACCACCAATGCTGCCACCACAAAAACCACCAATGCCACAAATACCACCACCACCACCAGTAACCACACCACCAATACCAATACCACCACCATTACCAATACCACCAACACCACTACCACCAGTATCACCACCACCATTAATACCACCACCACCACCCACAATAATACCTCCACCACCAATACCACCACCACCAATACCACCACCACCAATACCACCACCAACAATATCACTACCAATACTACCACCACCACCAATACCACCACCACCACCAATACCACCACCACCACCACCAATACCACCACCACCACAACCACACCAATACCACCATCACCACCAATACCAATACCACCAGCACCAATACTGCCATCACAAAGGCAACCAATGCCACCAATACCACCACCACCAATACCACCACCACCAGTGCCCCACCACCAATACCACCACCACCAATTCCATTAATACCACCACCAATAACATCAATACCACTACCACCAATACCACCACCACCACCAATATCACCAATACCATCACCAATACCACCACCACCAATACCACCACCACCACCAATACCACCACCACCAACAATACCACCACAAATACCATCACCACCAATACCACCACTAATACCACCACCAATAACACCAACAACACCAATTCCACCACCAATACCATCACCACCAATACCACCACCAACACCAATACCACCGATACCACCAATACCGATAACACCACCATTACCAAAACCACCACCACAAATACCATAACCACCAATAACAATACATCCACCACCAATTCCACCACCACCAATACCACCTCAACCAATACTGCCACCACCAATACCACTACCATTAATACCACCACCACCAATACCACAACCACCAATACCACCATCCCCATTACCAATAATACCACCACCACCAATACCACCACCAATACCACCACCACCAATACCACTAATACCAACACCAATACCACCACCACCACCACCAATACCACCAGTACCCCATCCACCAATAACACCACCACTAATTCCACAACCACCAATACCACCACCACCACTGCCAATACCACAACACATACCACCAATACCATCACCACCAATACCAATACCACCACCACCAATACCATCAATACCAATACCACCACCAAAAATACCACTTCCACCACCACCAATACCACCACCACCACCAATACCACCACCACCACCACCAATACCATCACCAATACAACCACCACCAATACCACCACAATACTGCCACCATCAATGCCACCACCAATATCACCACCACCAATATCATCACCACCACCAATACAAACATTACTATCACCACCACCACAATACCACCAATACCACCACCAATACCACCAATACCACCACCACCATTACCACCACCACCACCAACACCACCACCACCAATAACATCAATACCACCACCACCAATACCACCAATACCACCAATACCACCACCACCAATACCACTGATACCATCACCAATACCACCACCACCAATACCACCACAAATACCACCACCACCAATACCACCACAAAAACCACCCCAATACCACCACCACCAATACCAATATCACCACCACCACCGCCAATACCAATACCACCACCACCACCACCAATAGCAAAACAACCACCAATACCACCACCACCAATACTACCACCACAAAGACAACCAATATCACCAGCACCAATAACATCACCATCACCAATACCTATACCACCACCATTACAAATACCACCAACACAACCACCACCAATACCACCACCACCAATACAACCACCACCACCAATACGACCAGCACCAATACCATTAATACCACCACCACCAATAACATCAATATCACCTCCACCAATACCACCACCACCATCATCACCACAACCACCAATACCACCACCACCACCAATACCGCCACCACGAATACTGCCACCACAAAGACCACCAATGCCACAATTACCACCACTACTAATACCACCACCACCAGTACCCACACCACCAATACCGATAACACCACCATTACCAATACCACCAACACCACTACCACCAGTATCGCCACCACCTTTAATACCACCACCACCCACAACAATACCTCCACCACCAATACCACCTGCATCAATACCACCACCAACAATATCACTACCAATACTACCAACACCACCAATACCACCACCACCACCAATAACACCACCACCAATACCACCACCACCAATACCACCACTACCACCATCAATACCAATACCACCACCACAAAGACCACCAATGCCACCAAAACCACCACCACCAATACCACCACCACCAGTGTCCCCATCACCAATACCACCACCACCAATACCATTAATACCACCACCACCAATAACATCACTACCACCCCCACCAATACCACCACCACCAATGCCACCAATACCATCACCAATACCACCACCACCAATACCACCACCAATACCACCACCAATACCACCACCACCAATACCACCACTAATACCACCACCAATAACACCACCACCACCAATACCACCACCACCAATACCACCACCACCAATACCACCAACAATACCACCGATATCACCAATACCGATACCACCACCATTACCAAAACCACCGCCACCAATACCAATACATCCACCACCAATACCACCACCACCAATACCACCTCCACCAATAATACCACCACCAATACTACTACCAATACTACCACCACCACCAATACCACAACCACCAATACCACCATCCCCAATACCAATAATACCACCACCACCAATACCACCACCATTACCACCACCACCAATACCACTGATACCATCACAAATACCACCACCACAAATACCAACACCAATTCCACCACCGGCTCCAATACCACCAGTACCTCATCCACCAATACCACCACCACTACCAATACCACCACCACCAGTACCTCATCCACCAATACCACCACCACCACCAATACCACCACCACCACCAATACCACCACTATAATCACCACCAACACCACCACCGCCAATACCACCACACACCACCAATACCATCACCAACAATACCAATACCACCACCACCGATACCATCAATACCAATTCCACCACCACCAATACCACTTTCACCATCACCAATACCAATACCACCCCCACCAATACCACCACCACCACCACCATTACCATCACCAATACCACCACCACCAATACCACCACAATATCGCCACCACCAATGCCACCACCAACATCACCACCACCAATATCATCACCACCACCACTATAACCATTACCACCACCACCAATACCACCACCAATATTACCACCACCAATACCACCAATACCACCGATGCCACCACCATTACCAATACCACCACAACCAATACCACCACCACCAATAAAAATACCTCCACCACCAATACCACCACCAATATCACCTCCACTACCACTACTACCACCACCACCATTACCACCATCACCACTACCACCACCAACACCAATACCACCACCACCAATACCATAAATACCACCACCACCAGTAACATCAATACCACCACCACCAATACCACCAATACTACCACGACCAATACCACTGATACCATCACCAATACCACCACCACCAATACCACCACCACCACCAATGTCACCCAAAATACCACCACCACCAATACCAGCACAAATACCACCGCCAATACCACCTCCACCAATACCACCACCACCAATACCAATACCACCACCACCAATACCAATACCACCAACACTACCAATACCACCACAACCAATACTACCACCACAAAGACCACCAATATCACCAGCACCAATACCATCACCAATACCACCAATACTGATACCACCACCATTACCAATACTACCAACACAGCCACCACCAATACCACCACCACCAGTACCACCACCACCATGAATACAACAACCACCAATACCATTAATACCACCAATACCACCACCACCTTCAATACCATTAATACCACCACCACCAATAACATCAATACCAATACCACCAATACCATCACCAATATCACCACCACCAATACCAACACCACCACCAATACCACCACAAATACCACCACCACCAATACCACCATGAATAACACCACCAATACCACCAACACCACCACCACTAATTCCACCACCAATAACACCACCACCACCAATAAAACCACCAATACCAATACCACCACCACCAATACCACCACCAACAATATCACTACCAATACTACCAACACCACCAATACCACCACCACCACCAATAACACCACCACCAATACCACCTCCACCAATACCACCACCACCACCACCAATCCCACCACCAATACCAATACCACCACCACCAATACTGCTACCACAAAGACCACCAATGCCACCAATACCACCACCACCAATCCCACCACCACCAGTGTCCCCATCACCAATACCACCACCACCAATACCATTAATACCACCACCACCAATAACATCACTACCACCCCCACCAATACCACCACCACCAATACCACCAATACCATCACCAATACCACCACCACCAATACCACCACCACCACCAATACCACCACAAATACCACCACCACCAATACCACCACTAATACCACCACCAATAACACCAACAACACCAATACCACCACCACCAATACCACCAGCAATATCACCACCACCACCAATACCACTGATATCACCAATACCGATACCACCACCATTAGCAAAACCCCCACCATAAATACCACCACCAATACCAATACATCCACCGCCAATACCACCACCACCAATACCACCTCCACCAATACTACCACCACCAATACCACTACCAATACTACCACCACCACCAATACCACAACCACCAATACCACCATCACCAATACCAATAATCCCACCACCACCAATACCACCACCATTACCACCACCACCAATACCACTGATACCATCACAAATACCACCACCACAAATACCAACACCAATTCCACCACCAGCACCAATACCGCCAGTACCTCATCCACCAATACCACCACCACTACCAATACCACCACCACCAGTACCTCATCCACCAATACCACCACCACCACCACCAATAACACCACCACCACCAATACCACCACTATAATCACCACCAACACCACCACCGCCAATACCACCACACATACCACCAATACCATCACCACCAATACCAATACCACCACCACCAATACCATCAACACCAATACCACCACCACCACCAATACCACTTTCACCACCACCAATACCAATTCGACCACCACCAATACCACCACCACCATACTGTAGTGAGGGCTGCGATTTAGATACATACATTGCTATGTTGGCATAAGCGCGTTAGATGTTAGAAAGCCATCTTGCTACTTTTGCTGCTTTTGCACACAACACTGCAGATACATGTTATTATTTGAAAACTGCTTGCTCGCCTTTTTCTTCACATGAGAACTGTCTGTTGTTCACATCCCTAGACGTGCGCTGCGACCTTGGTCTGAACATTGTGTAAAGAAACAGTCTGGGTCGCCAGACAAAGCATGTTTTTGAGTTCAGGTTGATCGGCCCACTATTTAGCGATAACACGCACACAGCTGCAAATAACTGAAAGTCGAGTGCTTTTAATATTGCAGTCTGCATGCTTTACACACATTCGGAAGAAGAGCTTTCCCAGGAGCAGAGCACACCTGACCCTGTGATGTGATTCCACTAAGCTGATCTTTACGGTATGGGGTTCCCCATTCAAGCCTAGAGACCTTTTCCTAGTTTAATAATGCTAGTTTAATAGTGAAAGGAAGGTGGCTGTATTCCACTGTCATTTATACTATGATTTCTCCTTTCATTTTCTATGGTATTGTAACAATGCTGATGGTTTTGATTTTAATCATTTGTCTGCTTAAGTACTGCATCTTAGGACACGTAGTTTATAAAATAAACGTTTTTAAACTTTACAGTGTCTCTGATTACTCTTGTTGTGGACTGATATGAGAATAATAACGAACAGGTATTTCTGATTCCCACCATTCCTGAGAGTACTCTAAGTCACTTGTTCTGGGTTGTCTATGCATTGGGACCTCCGAGATAATACGGATAACGAATGGGACACTGATGCTGGTCGGATAGGGGTTCTGGGTTCTGAGGTGAGTTTTTGGTACACCACAATTCACTGAGGTCCTGGTTTCCTGCGCATAGATCTGTGCATGAGCAGAATCCCTGCAACATGGCGCACCTAAAGTTTGGGTCTTTTGATTTGAAACGCCTTAGTAGTGCTTATATTAGTCCACGACACCCTCACTCTGGTTTCCGGATAACGGGAGTGACGGATTTAACCTACCTATTGGTGGCCTAATAGGTTCATACAAGCTTGTTCATTAAAAAGGTTTTTAGTATATCTGAACACTAGTGCTCCTCTAAAATCATTTGTTGTACTTTTCCGTGTCCTTAAGGCAGTCGAGATTGCACCACATAGCCGTACACCACAATAGCAGTACGGGGTCCCGGACGATGGAATGGCTGTTATTTTTGTGGTGAGCGCCGATGCCTCATATCCTTATGAGTTGTTTTACTCTTCGGTGACTTTGCCGGCGGTGCATGCAGACGATAATACGTTTCACTCCTATACTCCCACACAGGTACCTGCAAACTATACGCCATAGGACACAAGAAATTCCTATTTCTGCCTGGCAGCATAGCATTTGGTTTAATGGCGCCCTTCCCCATGCAGTTACACCGGCTAGAATGGGTCCTTTGTCGAATGCAGGGGCCACATAGCAGGTGCTGGTCGGATTTACGCCTCATCCCCGCTATCTGACGGTGGCGGTGGCTGAGTTGCGTGTACTTCACACAGCCCTTATTACAGTGCATAGGGCTTTAGTGCAGTACGTGAGGGCACCTGCTGTTGTGGGACAATCAGCTGATCACTACGCAGTGGTTATAAGTCCTATTATGGTTAATTCGGTAATGGGCAAGCACCCCCAAAATAAGGATGAATTACCTTATTGGCTTGCTGAGATATTTGATCAATTGGAAGTGGTTTTTCCGCATACTACTCCTGTGGAGAAACACAGGATACTCACCATTAGTTTGCCGAAAGACTTAGTCCCAGAAATGACCGATTGCGACAACTGGGGCAAAGTCCTTGCAGCGACATACTCGAAGTGCTTCGGCACTCCGTCTATGTCTGTGCTTCCCTCCGTCATCAAACGTGTTCAAGACAATTACGGTGCGGAGGCAGCTGTAGAATTGGGAATGAGGCTTGTCGGGGTGTTCGATGTGGTTGCTTCCATGGTAATGGGTAACCTCAAAGGAGATGCAATGCAATTCCAAGTGGCTAATAAATTAGACCGCGTGGACGAACTCGACAGGCCTAAGGAGTTCCCTAAGATTATTGTGGAAGCCTATAGAACTATTGGCCGCAGTGCCTGAGGTGTTAAACCAACTGTAATAATTCCTGATTTGATACAGCAAACTAAGGTGAGCTCGTCTGGTAAAGACGACCGCCCACATTTTCCGAAACAAAATTGGCGAACAAAGAAACAGGGAAAGCAGCAACAGAAACAGGGGTCTCGTCCTGCCTCACCCGTACAGTCGACTAGTGAACGCACATATGACCTGCGCGATCGCTCTAGTATTAAGTCACCTGATAGATTTCAGGTTTCTGAACAACGTTCTCCTCGTTCTTCACAGGAAACATCGGCTTCACAGTCCGGTGGCGGAGATCGTGGGAAAGGTCGGGGTGCCCAACAAGGACGTGAGCAACCCCATCAGACTGACAGTAAAGGCAAGCAAGACGAGTTTTCACGTCAAAGACCCCCGTTTCAAAAGAAGAAGGTTGCTGCGCTAACAGCGAGGTATGCCACAGATAGTGCGGACGCAGCTTCGGAACCTGACATGGGCACTAACACTGCTCAACAGCGCGGCAGAAGTTACAGTAGTGCGGCAAGCACTGCGTCCATATCTGGAGGCGACAGCAACTGACATGTTCATTACTGTAGAAACTGCTGACACTAGAGTGGCTCCCCCTGACAGACTATATAATATAGTCCTCTTAATAGAAGGTGACATCCAACGTACTAGTCAAGGGATTTTTTGGGATAATCTGACCTCTTCCTATAATATTCTTTTGGCGGAGATAGACTGGCCCCCGGCTTTCATTTTAGATGCTCCTAGAGGGGAGGAGGCAATCCTCCCGTCCTTTGCGCACACAGTGCCAAAGGAACATGCTAAAAAGTTTGCCGATGAGTGGGCTCAGGTGCTAGCTCCGGCGTTGTATCGTACTCAAGTAGGTTGGGATAAATTGTCCCCCAGGCATGAGATTCCATTACGGTCTATGCCCAGCCACAGCCACAATATCCCATGCATCGTGAAGCTAGACCCCACGTCGCGGACATCCTTGAACAATTGGAATATCAGGGTGTTATTGAAACATGTGTGTCACCAATGAATAATCCTTTATTCACTGTGACGAAGCCTGATGGGTCGTACGCCTAGTTTTGGATTACCGGCACCTAAACTCTCATTGCCGGACGTGCGCAGTACAGAATACCCACAGTTCAGCCCTCGTTGATAGTTTTGTGCGTTAAAGGTTTAAAACCACACTTGAAATATCCAATGGCTTTTACAGCCATAAACAGTCCTCTATTAGTAGTCAGTGGACAGCGTTTACTTCTGGCGGCAAACAAAAACAGTTTAAGAGATTAGTCATGGGCTCCAAAAACAGCCCTGTGGGTTTCACGTACTTAACATTCAATGAGGGCGATACCGTCCCCATTGCATACAAATCACACCTGTACACTTCGGCTGAACTGCACTTTTCCTCTGTCGAGAAAGTCTTGACGGCAGTACAGATGGCGATTCTTAAAGAATGAGCGCTGTCGCAAGGAAAACGCATGTTTGTGGTCACACCGTATCCTGCCCTGGAGGCAGTGACGAAAGCAAGTGTACCCAATTCTAAAGCTTTGCATCCACGTTGGATACAATGGGCCACTTCCTTGACATCGCCCGATGTCACCTATATCTTTGATGCCTCATTACAGACTCAGGAATATTTAAAGTATGAATTTGTTCATCCCGCTCTTCTTTCTTTGCGCCCGCTCGAAGATTACCATTGTGTCATTTACACTGACGGTTCAGTGCAACCGGCGACTGGATCGAAGCATGCCTATTCAGCGGCTTGCGCAATTGTTGCAGGTACTTTCGTAAATGGTGAATTCCAATCTGATGTCGTGCATATGCAGTCATTGGGTGATTGTACCACACAGCTGTCGGAGCTTCGTGCTCTGGTGCTTGCACTAGAGTTTGCTGATCCTCGAGTCACCGCTCTTATAGTCAGTGACTCGTTTTATTGTGTTCAGTCCTTCAACGACAATCTATTCTTTTGGTCTCAAAATGAATATCATGATTCCAACGGTAGCACAATTAAGAATAAAATGCTTTGGGTTCGAGTGGCAGAACTTAAAGAACGTCTGCCTCTCGTGAATGTAATTCACACTCTGGGGCACCAGCGCGTTGGTGTCCACGCTGTCGGTAACAGCTTAGCTGACGAAGCAGCAAAAACAGCAGTGGCAACATATTTAGTAGCAGCAGTTACAAGATCCAAAAGTAAGATTGATGATGACATCTTGGCAGCTATTGCTGCTACAGAGAATGGAAGTAATTACCCAAGAGGTTTCCCTTCTCGTTACCATTATCACTTAAGTCCTGATAACGTCCCATTAGTGAGAATTAACGACGTTGGTGATAGATTGATTCCCAACGTGGACTGCAGACCATCCTTGATAACAGCAGCTCACGAGGGTATGGCCTCTGCCCACGCCGGCGTTGCAGCTACTGTTAATCTGTTACAACAATGTTACTGGTGGCGCGGGTTATATAAACAGGCTCGCACTTATGTTCTTGATTGTGACATTTGCCAGCAGATTAAACCTTCAACTGCTGCACGTCCACCACAAACTCAGTTGTACATATCCAATAAACCACTTGGGTGTGTTTATTTGGATCACTGCCGTCCTTTCTCCTCTGATACTGCGTACAAGTATATCTTAGTTGCAATGGATTCGTGCACGCGTTTTCTGTGGGTATGGCCACAAAGGAGTGCTGATGCCCGTACCGTCATCAGGGATTTGCGTGTCTTTGTGGGAAGTTTTGCGTGTGGTACCTTTCATTCTGATCAGGGCCCTGCGTTCGCATCTAAGGCGTACAAAGAAGCCATGAAAAATTTGGGGGTCCAAGTCAAATTTTTGTCTCCCTACTGACCTGAGGGTAATAGTGTGGTGGAGCGAATGAACCGTGACTTAAAGCAATCCTTGACAGCTAGGGTTTTAGGCAATAGCTGGAACTGGTTAACCCATTTGTATAACGTCCCACGCGCACTTAATAATCTCCTGAGAAGGTCTCTGGGTGGGCGAACCCCATACATGATGCTCTTTGGCATAAAAATGTTTGTCCCGGACCTTGACGGTCTAGACATGGCGGCGCCTACAGCAACCTTTCACGTAGATGATCACTGTGCTGTATTGCAGACTCTACAAGAAGCCAGAGACAGTCTCGCGAAGGAACATATACCCTCCACATCTGATGCTGCGCTTCAGATCCCGGTAGTTGGCTGGCTACCTCGAGTTGGTGACCTGGTCCGTGAGAAGGTGGAGAACAAGAAGGAGTTTGGCCCCTCTTATCGAGCCCCGGTTCCAGTGCTTGGTGTGCAGGGTACAAGAACAGTCATTTTACCTCCACTTCCTGGTCGCAAGGATAACAGGTACATCTCCATTGACAATGTCAAACTAGTGGCGGATTCGTCTTAGTATGACTCCAGCGGTTTTTTGCCCTGCGATGCTGAGAAATTCTGTTTTGGCTCCGGCATCTACCAACATGTCTGATATTGCCATCGAGATGCATACGGTTACTGATCCTTTGTTACTACCACCGGCTGGTGGTCCGCCTGAAGATACTGAGTATGCTTATCCTGCAGATGTGACATTGCCTGTTTTACAATCAACCACAGTTACCCAGTCCCGTTTCTCCTTTGACACTAACTCAATGACTTCCAATGCCCCATCAAAGGTTTCCATTTTTGCTGTTTGGTTCAAACGACATTTTTTAATTCCCCTTGGACTTACATTTGGCTGATGCTCATATGTATTTTTCTGTTCATGTCCATTGGATTTGTAGTGGTATTTTTTCGTCTTGTGAATGGACACTACCTTAAAGGAAGATCTACAATTAGACTAATTGATGGAACTTTGGCCCCCCACTCATCATCACACATCATGAAGAGGGACCAGACTTTTGTGAATATTACTGCCTGGCCTGTGGTAGATGGGATTGCGTGGGATGCTGTTAAATTTCTGATTCATGGTCTAACTGAGGTTATCAATGTACCAAATGTATTTCGTGTCTCTATGGGTGATGTGGTTAAACAAAACATCCGTTCTGACGATTAGGACGTTCAGGCCATAGAGGCACTGTTTTCTGATTTGAAATATTATGCCGCATTTGATGCTGAGGATTTGTATTCAGATACTGCCAATTATGGGGAGCAGTTTTGCTATCAACATTATGGCAATCATTTCCTACATAAAGCCAATACGTTTAGAAAATTTGTAAATTTTACCCAGTGGGAACATTGTCCAACACCAACGCTAGGCAGCTCCCCCACATTGGTGGACAAATTCACATATTTTTCGGATTTTAATGTTTCAAATCCTGCCTCATTTTATTTTAAAGTGGCGGCTGAGTCTGCCTCGAAAATAAGGCTGACAGACACTAAATTGTTGTATTCCAAATCCTTTATGGGTGATTTGTCAATCAAAGGTTATGAACTGTGGAAGGCTACTATTGATCTTAAATCGGTTTGTGGTTCCAAACCTTGGCAGGTACAGGGAACAGAAGCTTTGCATCGTGCCTGCCTCATCCCGAACCACATGTTGTTCTTAAATTCAACAATCTTCCAGACCACCTGCTTTGGATTGGCTATTTCGAAAAAACGAAATTTTCCCTCTACTCTGGATCTGGGTGCTTATCCAAATTGCGATAATCATACAGATCTGTCCCTTGATGCGTTGCAGTCATCCATCTCTAATACATCCTTCAATATTTCCAAATTAAATCCGGAAGGATGGTTAATATGGCAGACGAGCTCAAATTCCTGTCAACATCGTTTTCTGGGTTTGAAACCTGGGTATACGCATTCAGTAACTACCTATTCTGTAGGGAACTTATGCAAATCTTGGCTGCAACATTCCACCTTGGCATCTGTTGAACTTCATTTATCTAAATTAAATGACAAAATAGATTTGAATGATTTTGTTAAGGGTCCTGTGGGTGGCAGGTCCAAAAGATGGGTATATGCTATTTATAACAAAGTTTGGAAGTTATCACAAATTGAAGCTGCTTCCAGATTGAGGGCTATTGATCAAGCCAATATGGAAAAAGTACTAGCTGTTATAGATAATAGCTTTAACACCCTTTCTTCCAGAATTTACACTTTAGACAATTTTGTTTCATCTGTTGTTAATATTGTGCAGGATGATATGTCTGTTTTGTATCATGGTCAAAATCAATTGCGTTCGATAATGCAGTTTGCATGGACATTGCAAACATTAAAGGCTGGAAAAGTCTTCTGGTACTATATGAATACATCATCTTTATTCCTTCCCTTTAATCTAACTGCAAAGCAACAATTCATGTCCATGAAAGATGCGACATACTCATTACTGCATATTGAAAAGTTAGAACCTTTGCCTTTCTCTGTGGCCGAATTAAATTCTGCTGTGTGGCTTATCCACAGGTTAATCACATTGCCGTTTCCTTTGTTTAAATTCAGTTCATGCATGAAACATTATGCCCTAGGTAGATATGAACAACTGGGTACTGCCTTCCTGCATGAAGTTTGGTCGCTCTCATTTACATACAGGTGCATGAGAGAAGGTAAAGAGGTTTATTTGAAAGGTGAGAAATGCACTTCCACACTTGATCACTCTGTAGTATGTGGGCACATTCAATTTGCATGGCGCATGCAATGTGCACGCTCCTAATTTAGCTTGCGTCCTGTAAGGGTTTCTGTGGCAGCTATTACACCGTCTTTCACGCTGCTGGCTAACGGTAGTTATTTGCTTTTAAATAATGAGGCTTGCTGCGGGATGCTAGTCGGAATTCCCTACATAGTGACTGTATCACAGAGAGTAGTCTGCTGTAAGAATGTCCTTTTCCCACCCACACTAGGGCGGCTGAATGTATCCATCTGGCCTTCTATTCCAACCTTGAAAGCGGAGTTCAACAAGATGAGCAGAATAAGGGCTCTATTGTCTCAAAAAGAAGTCGCACTGACCTCTTCCCGGGAAACATTTGTCCTTCACGTAGCAAATACGCGCACCGAGGTGCAAGCGCTTTTGAATACTGATCTCCCACTTCATTTTGTTGCCCTGATACAAACTATCTTTAATGCCTCGTTTTTCAAAATTGTGGGCTCCAGCCTCGTGACCTCCTTCCAAACTATTTTTGGTGTGATACCGGCATTTTTTCATTCTAATTTTTCCAGCGTCTTTGGCGGTCTCCCATTGATTCTCACCCTTGTGGCTGGGGTGCTGTTGTTGGTCTGCTTACTACGCAATGGCTGCACAATTTATGTCACACGACAGTCTGTCACGACTGCTCCATCTTCGTAACCGGATGCTTGAATATTATGGAACATTACCACTGTTTTTCATTGCCTAGATTGTCCATTTGAATGGGCTCTGGATTTGTGCTTGTCAAACTCGGCGTCTCCTGCACCGGATTATGATCGACTAATGAGTCCCTTAGTGGCGCATGAGTTGGACTGTTCTGGCGTCAGGATTATGGCCTGTGGAGCGGCACATGGAGTCCTAGGGAATTGGGACATCGGTACCGCTGCATATGACTTCCTGGCAAGAAGTTATCTTGAAGAGAACGCCAGTTGTCCTCTTATTGTGCTAGAAGACCCAGTTGTCGAAGAACATGTATGTTCATTTACCTTACTAAACTGGATGGTGGACACTTTTGCAGACCATTCCAATGACTTCCTTTTGGAAGCCGTTGCTACTTATTGTGCCTATACATTGATGGATTAACTTGGATATCATCCAACTTTCCTTCGTACACATTTTTTTTTGGGGGGGTTTTTGTTTCGACATTTCGGGCTCTCTGAGCCTTGCCGTTAATTTTTCCGTTCAAATTTTTTTCTTCCTTTTATCTTTTTTTTTTTTTCTTCGAACCTTCACTGCCTTTTATATGGATTTGCAATTTGTGCCCTTAGTTCTGTTCTATCGACCTTGAACTCTGCGTCCCTTATTAGATCCCTATTCGGCTAGTGGTCTGATCAAGGGGGGGTGTAGTGATGGCTGCGATTTAGATACATACATTGCTATGTTGGCATAAGTGCGTTAGATGTTAGAAAGCCATCTTGCCACTTTTGCTGCTTTTACACACGACACTGCAGATACATGTTATTATTTGAAAACTGCTTGCTCGCCTTTTTCTTCACATGAGAACTGTCTGTTGTTCACATCCCTAGACGTGCGCTGCGACCTTGGTCTGAACATTGTGTAAAGAAACAGTCTGGGTCGCCAGACAATGCATGTTTTTGAGTTCAAGTTGATCGGCCCACTATTGAATTTTTGAGCTGGATTCCACTCGAATCTGCACTGATGAAGAGGATTTTGGCAGACTAAAGATGGCCTTGTAGGCACTCGTTTTCAGAAAATTCAGAGCGGCCACTTCCTTTCCTTGCTGGAGCCCCAGGCCATAGTCTGCTGTGGGAACCAGTTGGGCTGCATGATTGTTAACAATTGTTCATGCAAAGAGCAACTGAGTTTCTTTTGCAACTGTTTGAATAGAAATGGTAATGAGTGTGCTTTTGCCCACCGTGAAGCAAGATGGTACTTAAAGGTCAGGTGTGGTTCCATGTGTATGTCCATTTGCTTATATGAGCATACCACCTCAACTCGCTTTCCATTAATGGCCCAAGTGTGGGACTTACACTTAGAGGCTACAAGACAGACTACTTTTTTCTTACTCAAATTCAATTCTGGGGTTTGCTGCTCGATGTATTGTATTAATGCATTGATTTAATTTTGGAGCCCTATAAGTGTTTAACAAACAAAGGCGATGCTGTCAGCGCACTGCAAGCACACTATTTTCTGTCTTGCCAATTTTGGTGGAAAACTCTCCTCTTGTAATAGGAAGCTGTCCAAGTCAGCCAGGTATATACTGAACAAACATAGGGCTGAAACACACCCTTGTTTCTAGCCATTATTTGTTTGGATTTTCAATGTGACCCTACTGCCATTCCCAGCTTTGATCTGTGCCCATGTCTCTCTGCACAGTGCAATAATGGCATTTAACAATTTTTCTGCAATGCCCCATTTTGTAAGTTTTGCCAAGAAGGCGGCCACATGGGACTCTGTCAAAGGCAGATTCTAGTCGATGAAGAATGTAAATAGACATTTTTTTTGAGGTATCGCTTTTTTTGCTAAGATGGTAAGTACGGACACATTTGTAGTGGTAAGATACTTTGGCTCTTCTTACTCATCAGTTTGCTACTTGGTGTGGAGTACATTTAACGGAGGTGGGCTTTCTGCCTCCCGTCAGTTGCTTTAGACAGTGATGTTGCCGGACTTCAGGTTCTTTGGCTCTTCTCAGTCATCGGTCAACTAGTTGGTGTGAAGTACAGCGGGAGTGATATGAAGAACGTTACTTGATCATTTTTTCAGCCTCTTTTTGAAATGTGCAAGTAAATGAGGGATGAATTTGTCATATTTGTAGTTTCAACATGCTTTCTCTAATTTTGCATTGTGTTTAATAGTCGTTATTACCCAGGGATTAAAATGTGCAGTGCCTAGACGGAGCCTTAAGGCGCTCTTTTCAAAGTATAGGGTGCCATGGAGTACTTAATGAACTAATCAGACTTCCCAATGCATCACAAAACCTAAAATAATTTAATGAAAATGGTCTGATAATCAGCTACCTTCAGGAGCAAGCCTGGAGCATGTAATGAGCTTGTGCCGCACTCGAAAACAGTGTCAATATATTTCATAAAAAGTGCACTAAAAAGACGTGCAGTTTTTGGGCTATGTTAATTAGAACACAACACAACATATCTTTCCAGTAATGTCAGTTGCCCCACATTATGATGCTGTTATCACACATATATTCTTGATTTTTTCCTTTGAAATGCTTGCTTTTTCTAAAGTGCATGGAAAAGTAATTTCTGGTTTATCTCTTGATCAACCTGTGAAGTGGCAGCAAGCATATTAAATCGATAGGAATACCACACGTACCCAGGACAGGAAAGAAGGTTTAATGATGATTAACATTGAGTTCACAATGGCATCTACTGCACGCAAAGCTGGCCAAGAACACTCACACTTTGGACTGTTCAGACACCAGAGCACAAATAGAGGACCTTAGTTGAGAACAAGCATTGGTGGGGTTCAGGGAAACAGTGGGGGGAGGGTGACAGAAGCAACACAAGGGGGTGCCAAGGCAATAGGATCGAGGGTGGGGGGTACCACAGCAACACATTGGAGGGCAGGGGGGAGACACCAAAGCAACTCTAGGAGGGTGAAAGAGATTTAAAAAAGCAACATGGGGAATGGGGTAAAGCAATACAAGTGTGTGGTGAGGAACCGAATAATAAAGGGGGGGAGAAGAAGGATGCAGGTAAGGAGAAACAACATGGAGAGAGCCGGGAGAAGCATTATGGCGACAGAAAACAACACAGAGTGCAGGGGATAGAAGTATGTGAGGCAGACAGCTTGAAAACACTCATGAAGTACTTAATAGAAGTAAAGAATAGTGCTTGAAATATAAGCAGTGAAAGCAGAGATTACATCCAATTAAAGAGACGGTAAAGCAGGAACGCACCACAAGAGGGACAAACACTAGACTGACACGCTGGGACACACCTAAGAAGCAGATAAATGAGTGACTAGAAAACCAACCAATGGTAAGCAATGGGCGTGCTCTAAACCCCTCCATATTCTCGGTAAATCTCAATATAACTCACAACAGCCAGCGCATGCGCTCTCTAGTAGGCTCGATCTAAAAAGCATATTCCTTCTACTTTACTACTCTCAGCCGATGTGCTTGGTTAGGAGGAAGTAACGGGCTGCTTGACACTGCTTATCCCACACTACATTCAGAAATAACCACAGGAAAGTGCTGCAATGTTGAGTGGAATGAAATAACTGAAGCACCCACCACAGCTTGACAATATGTGGGACTCGGGAATGGAACCACCTTCTGGGCTACCTCCAGATGCAGAGGTCGAAGACATGTAAACAATGAGTATGCGCTACTAGACTGCATCTAATTTCGAACCAAGGGCACACGACTGATGGCTAGAAAGTCAAACAAAACTGTCACGCTTGAACTGTAAGGCAATACAATCTTCCACTGAAAAATGGATTTCCCTTACAACAACAAATGAGGACTTATCATGCACCTTAGGCATGTGTTAATGGCAAGCTAAACTCAAGGGAAGTTAATTTGTCAAGGGGCTGTATGAGTAGATAGTCCCGATTTAACAGTATACTGAAGCAGCCCCTGGATACCCTCCCGAGTGATTAGCCACGCTTTACAATTCCTGTTTTGATATGATTTGAAATATGTCAGAAAACACTTTCTTTGGATATCAATGTGACAGCTGCAGTAGATGACACCAGAAATTCACAGATCAGCTTTTATGCAAAAGCCTTCGAGTTTGAGGCTCAGCCAGAACACACTTGAAAATTGCCTGGGCATTGATCCTATGCACCACAATCAGCAGCACTAGCTCTTTTCTGTTTCTGCAGCATGAGCTCTATTATGTTTTAGCAGCACTAGCTCTATTATGTGTTAGCAGCACTAGCTGTGTTATGTTTTAGCAGCACCAGCACAATCTCTATTATGTTTTAGCAGCACCAGCTCTATTATGTTTTAGCAGCACTGGCTCCATTATGTTTTAGCAGCACTAGCTCTAATATCTTTTAGCAGCACTATCTCTATTATGTTTTAGCAGCACTGGCTCTATTATGTTTTAGCAGCACTAGCTGTATTATGTTTTAGCAGCACTAGCTGTATTATGATTTAGCAGCACTAGCTGTATTATGTTTTCGCAGCACTATCTCTATTATGTTTTAGCAGCCCTAGCTCTATCATGTTTTATCAGCACTAGCTCTATTATATTTTAGCAGCACCAGCTCTATTATGTTTTAGCAGCACTGGCTCCATTATGTTTTAGCAGCACCAGCTCTATTATGTTTTAGCGGCACTATCTCTATTATGTTTTAGCAGCACTAGCTGTATTATGTTTTAGCAGCACTAGCTGTATTATGATTTAGCAGCACTATCTCTATTATGTTTTAGCAGCATTAGCTCTATTGTGTTTTAGCAGCACTAGCTGTATTATGTTTTAGCAACACTATCTCTATTATGTTTTAGCAGCCCTAGCTCTATCATGTTTTATCAGCACTGGCTCTATTATGTTTCAGCAGCACTGGCTCTATATTGTTTTAGCAGCACTAGCACTATTATGTTTTAGCAGCACTAGCTCTATTATGTTTTAGCAGCACTAGTTGTGTTATGTTTTAGCATGACAAGCACTAGCTCTATTATGAATTAGCAGCAGTAGCTCTATTATGTTTTAGCAGCACGAGCTCTATTATGTTTTAACAGTGCTAGCTCCATAATGTTTTAGCAGCACTTGTTGTGTTGTGTTTTAGCAGCACCACCACTAACTCTATTATGTTTTAGCAGCATTAGCTCTATTGTGTTTTAGCAGCACTAGCTGTATTATGTTTTAGCAGCACTAGCTTTATTATGTTTTAGCAGCACTAGCTCTATTAAGTTTAAGCAGCACCAGCACTAGCTCTATTATATTTTAGCAGCACTGGCTCTATTATGTTTTAGCAGCACTAGTTCTATTATGGTTTAGCAGCACCAGCTCTATTATGTGTTAGCAGCACCAGCTCTATTATGTTTCAGCAGCACTAGCTCTATTATGTTTTAGAAGCATTGGATTTATTATGTTTTAGCAGCACTAGCTGTATTATGTTTTAGCAGGACTAGCTCTATTATGTTTTAGCAGCACTGGCTCTATTATGTTTTAGGAGCACTAGCTCTATTATGTTTTAGCAGCACCAGCTGTATTCTGTTTTAGCAGCACCAGCTGTATTCTGTTTTAGCAGCACTAGCTCTATTATGTGTTAGCAGCACTAGCTCTATTATGTTTTAGCAGTACTAGCTCTGTTATGTTTTAGAAGCACTAGCTCTATTCTGTTTTAAAAGCACTAGCTCTTTTATGTTTTAGCAGCACTAGCTCTATTCTGTTTTAGCAGCACTAGCTCTATTATGTTTTAGCAGCACCAGCTGTATTCTGTTTTAGCAGCACCAGCTGTATTCTGTTTTAGCAGAACTAGCTCTATTATGTGTTAGCAGCACTAGCTCTATTATGTTTTAGCAGTACTAGCTCTGTTATGTTTTAGAAGCACTAGCTCTGTTATGTTTTAGCAGCACTAGCTCTATTATGTTTTAGCAGCACCAGCGCTAATATATTTTAGCAGCACCAGCTCTGTTATGTTTTAGCAGCACCAGCTCTATTATTTTTCAGCAGCACTAGCTCTATTATGTTTCAGCAGCACTATCTCTATTATGTTTTAGCAGCACTAGCTGTAAAATTTTATAGCATCATTAGCTCTGTTATATTTTAGCAGCACTAGCAATATTATGTTTTAGCAGCACTAGTTCTATTATGTTTTAGCACCACTAGCTGTGTTATGTTTCAGCAGCACTAGCTCTGTTATGTTTCGGCAGCATTAGCTATATTATGTTTTAGCAGCACTATCTCTATTATGTTTCAGCAGCACTAGCTCTGTTATGTTTCGGCAGCATTAGCTATATTATGTTTTAGCAGCACTATCTCAATTATGTTTTAGCAGCACTAGTTGTGTTATGTTTTAGTAGCACAAGCACTAGCTCTATTATGAATTAGCAGCAATAGCTCTATTACGTTTTAGCAGCACTGGCTCTAATATGTTTTAGCAGCACTGGCTCTATTATGTTTTAGAAGCACTGGATTTATTATGTTTCAGCAGCACTGGCTCTATTACGTTTTAGCAGCACTAGCTGTATTATGTATTAGCAGCACCAGATCTATTATGTTTTAGCAGCACCAACTCTATTATGTTTTAGCAGCACCAGCTCTATTATGTTTTAGCAGCACCAACTCTATTATGTTTTAGCATCACCAGCTCTATTATGTTTTAGCGGTACCAACTCTATTATGTTCAAGTAGCACTAGCTGTATTATGTTTTAGCAGTACTAGCTTTACTATGTTTTAGCAGCAATAGCTCTATTATAATTTAGTGGCACTAGCTCTAATATGTTTTAGCAGCATTAGCTCTATTATGTTTTAGCAACACCAGCTCTATTATGTTTCAGCAGCACTATCTCTATTATGTTTTAGAAGCACTGGATTTATTATGTTTCAGCACTATCTGTATTATGTTTTAGCAGCACTGCCTCTATTATGTATTAGCAGCACTAGCTCTATTATGTTTTAGCAGCGCCAACTCTATTATGTTTTAGCAGGACCAGCTCTATATGTTTTAGCAGCACCAACTCTATTATGTTTTAGCAGCACCAGCTATATTATGTTTTAGCAGCACTATCTCTATTATGTTTTAGTAGCACCAGCTCTAATATATTTTAGCAGCATTAGCTCTATTATGTTTAAGCAGCACCAGCTCTATTATGTTTTAGCAGCACTAGCTCTATTTTTTTTTTTTTAGCAGCGCTATCTCTATTATGTTTTAGCAGCACTAGCTCTATTATGTTTTAGCAGGACTAGCTCTATTATGTTTTAGCAGCACTGGCTCTATTATGTTTTAGCAGGACTGGCTCTATTAAGTTTTAGTAGCACTGGCTCTATTATGTTTTAGCAGCACTATCTCTATTATGTTTTAGCAGCACTAGCTCTGATATGTTTAAGCAGCACCAGCACTAGCTCTATTATTTTTTAGCAGCACTAGCTCTATTATGTTTTAGCAGCACTGGCTCTATTATGCTTTAGCAGCACTAGTTGTATTATGTTTTAGCAGCACTAGCTGTATTATGTTTTAGCAACACTATCTCTATTATGTTTTAGCAGCACTGTCTCTATTATGTTTTAGCAGCACTAGCTCTATTATGTTTTATCAGCACTGGCTCTATTATGTTTCAGTAGCACTGGCTCTATATTGTTTTAGCAGCACTAGCAATATTATGTTTTAGCAGCACTAGTTGTGTTATGTTTTAGCAGCACAGGCACTAGCTCTATTATGAATTAGCAGCACTAGTTTGTTTATGTTTTAGCGGCAACAGCTCTATTATGCTTTAACAGCACTATCTCTATTACGCTTATAGCAGCACTGGATTTATTATGTTTTAGCAGCAATAGCTGTATTATGTTTTAGCAGGACTAGCACTATTATGTTTTAGCAGCACTTGCTCTATTATGTTTTAGCAGCACTGGCTCTATTATGTTTTCGCAGCACTGGCTCTAATATGTTTTAGCAGCACTGGCTCTATTATGTTTTCGCAGCACTATTTCTATTATATTTTAGCAGCACTAGCTGTATTATGTTTTAGCAGCACTATCTCTATTATGTTTTAGCAGCTCTGGCTCTATTATGCTTTAGCAGCACTAGCTCTATTATGTTTTAGCAGCACTAGCTGTATTATGTTTTAGCAACACTATCTCTATTATGTTTTAGGAGCACTGTCTCTATTATGTTTTAGCAGCACTATCTCTATTATGTTTTAGCAGCACTGGCTCTATTATGTTTTAGCAGCACTAGCTGTATTATGTTTTAGCAACACTATCTCTATTATGTTTTAGCAGCCCTAGCTCTATCATGTTTTATCAGCACTGGCTCTATCATGTTTTACCAGGACTAGCTCTATTATGTTTTAGCAGCACTGGCTCTATTATGTTTTAGCAGCACTATATCTATTATGTTTTAGCAGCACTAGCTCTGATATGTTTAAGCAGCTCCAGTACTAGCTCTATTATATTTTAGCAGCACTGGCTCTATTATGTTTTAGCAGCACTAGCTCTATTATGTTTTAGCAGCACTGGCTCTATTATGCTTTAGCAGCACTAGCTCTATTATGTTTTAGCAGCACTGGCTGTATTATGTTTTAGCAACACTATCTCTATTATGTTTTAGGAGCACTGTCTCTATTATGTTTTAGCAGCACTGGCTCTATTATTTTTCAGCATCACTGGCTCTATATTGTTTTAGCAGCACTAGCTCTATTATGTTTTAGCAGCACTAGTTGTGTTATGTTTTAGCAGCACAAGCACTAGCTCTATTATGAATTAGCAGCACTAGCTCTATTATGTTTTAGCAGCACGAGCTCTATTATGTTTTAGCAGCATTAGCTCTATTGTGTTTTAGCAGCACTAGCTGTATTATGTTTTAGCAGCACTAGCTCTATTATGTTTTAGCAACACTAGCTGTATTATGTTTTAGCAGCACTAGCTCTATTATAATGTAGCAGCACCAGCTCTATTAGATTTTAGCAGCACTAGCTCTATTATGTGTTAGCAGCACCGTCTCTATTATGTTTTAGCAGCACTAGCTCTATTATGTGTTAGCAGCACCGTCTCTATTATGTTTAAGCAGCACCAGCTCTATTATGTTTTAGCAGTAATAGTTCTATTATGTTTTAGCAGCATTAGCTCTACTATGTTTTAGCAGCAATGGCTCTATTATGTTTTAGCAGCACTATCTCTTTTATGTTTTAGCAGCACGGGCTCTATTATGTTTTAGCAGCACCAGCTGTATTATGTTTTTACAGCACTACCTCTATAATGTTTTAGGAGCACTTGTTGTGTTATGTTGTAGCAGCACCACCACTAACTCTATTATGTTTTAGCAGCATTAGCTCTATTGTGTTTTAGCAGCACTAGATGTATAATGTTTTAGCAGCACCAGCACTAGCTCTATTATATTTAAGCAGCACTGTATCTATTCTGTATTAGCAACACTAGCTGTATTATGTTTTAGCAGGACTGGCTCTATTATGTTTTAGAAGCACCAGCTCTATTATGTTTCAGCAGCACTAGCTCTATTATGTTTCAGCATCACTATCTCCATTATGTTTTAGCAGCACTGGATTTATTATGTTTTAGCAGCACTAGCTGTAATATGTTTTAGCAGCACTACCTGTATTATGTTTTAGCAGGCCTAGATCCATTATGTTTTAGCAGCACTGGCTCTATTATATTTTAGCAGCACTGCCTCTATTGTGTTTCAGCAGGACTATCTCTATTATGTTTTAGCAGCCCTTGCTCTATTATGTTTTAGCAGCACTGGCTCTACTATGTTTTAGCGGCACTTGCTCTATTATGTTTTAGCAGCACTGGCTCTATTATGTTTTAGCAGAACTGGCTCTAATATGTTTTAGCAGCACCGGCTCTATTATGCTTCAGCAGCACTATCTCTATTACGGTTATAGCAGCACTGGATGTATTATGTTTTAGCAGAACTGGCTCTATTATGTTTTCGCAGCACTATCTCTATTATATTTTAGCAGCACTAGCGGTATTATGTTTTAGCAGGAGTAGCTCTATTATGTTTTAGCAGCACTGGCTCTATTATGTTTTAGCAGGACTAGCTCTATTATGTTTTAGCAGCACCAGCTGTATTCTGTTTTAGCAGCACCAGCTGTATTCTGTTTTAGCAGCACTAGCTCTATTATGTGTTAGCAGCACTAGCTCTATTATGTTTTAGCAGTACTAGCTCTGTTATGTTTTAGAAGCACTAGCTCTATTCTGTTTTAAAAGCACTAGCTCTTTTATGTTTTAGCAGCACTAGCTCTATTCTGTTTTAGCAGCACTAGCTCTATTATGTTTTAGCAGCACCAGCTGTATTCTGTTTTAGCAGCACCAGCTGTATTCTGTTTTAGCAGAACTAGCTCTATTATGTGTTAGCAGCACTAGCTCTATTATGTTTTAGCAGTACTAGCTCTGTTATGTTTTAGAAGCACTAGCTCTGTTATGTTTTAGCAGCACTAGCTCTATTATGTTTTAGCAGCACCAGCGCTAATATATTTTAGCAGCACCAGCTCTGTTATGTTTTAGCAGCACCAGCTCTATTATTTTTCAGCAGCACTAGCTCTATTATGTTTCAGCAGCACTATCTCTATTATGTTTTAGCAGCACTAGCTGTAAAATTTTATAGCATCATTAGCTCTGTTATATTTTAGCAGCACTAGCAATATTATGTTTTAGCAGCACTAGTTCTATTATGTTTTAGCACCACTAGCTGTGTTATGTTTCAGCAGCACTAGCTCTGTTATGTTTCGGCAGCATTAGCTATATTATGTTTTAGCAGCACTATCTCTATTATGTTTCAGCAGCACTAGCTCTGTTATGTTTCGGCAGCATTAGCTATATTATGTTTTAGCAGCACTATCTCAATTATGTTTTAGCAGCACTAGTTGTGTTATGTTTTAGTAGCACAAGCACTAGCTCTATTATGAATTAGCAGCAATAGCTCTATTACGTTTTAGCAGCACTGGCTCTAATATGTTTTAGCAGCACTGGCTCTATTATGTTTTAGAAGCACTGGATTTATTATGTTTCAGCAGCACTGGCTCTATTACGTTTTAGCAGCACTAGCTGTATTATGTATTAGCAGCACCAGATCTATTATGTTTTAGCAGCACCAACTCTATTATGTTTTAGCAGCACCAGCTCTATTATGTTTTAGCAGCACCAACTCTATTATGTTTTAGCATCACCAGCTCTATTATGTTTTAGCGGTACCAACTCTATTATGTTCAAGTAGCACTAGCTGTATTATGTTTTAGCAGTACTAGCTTTACTATGTTTTAGCAGCAATAGCTCTATTATAATTTAGTGGCACTAGCTCTAATATGTTTTAGCAGCATTAGCTCTATTATGTTTTAGCAACACCAGCTCTATTATGTTTCAGCAGCACTATCTCTATTATGTTTTAGAAGCACTGGATTTATTATGTTTCAGCACTATCTGTATTATGTTTTAGCAGCACTGCCTCTATTATGTATTAGCAGCACTAGCTCTATTATGTTTTAGCAGCGCCAACTCTATTATGTTTTAGCAGGACCAGCTCTATATGTTTTAGCAGCACCAACTCTATTATGTTTTAGCAGCACCAGCTATATTATGTTTTAGCAGCACTATCTCTATTATGTTTTAGTAGCACCAGCTCTAATATATTTTAGCAGCATTAGCTCTATTATGTTTAAGCAGCACCAGCTCTATTATGTTTTAGCAGCACTAGCTCTATTTTTTTTTTTTTAGCAGCGCTATCTCTATTATGTTTTAGCAGCACTAGCTCTATTATGTTTTAGCAGGACTAGCTCTATTATGTTTTAGCAGCACTGGCTCTATTATGTTTTAGCAGGACTGGCTCTATTATGTTTTAGTAGCACTGGCTCTATTATGTTTTAGCAGCACTATCTCTATTATGTTTTAGCAGCACTAGCTCTGATATGTTTAAGCAGCACCAGCACTAGCTCTATTATTTTTTAGCAGCACTAGCTCTATTATGTTTTAGCAGCACTGGCTCTATTATGCTTTAGCAGCACTAGTTGTATTATGTTTTAGCAGCACTAGCTGTATTATGTTTTAGCAACACTATCTCTATTATGTTTTAGCAGCACTGTCTCTATTATGTTTTAGCAGCACTAGCTCTATTATGTTTTATCAGCACTGGCTCTATTATGTTTCAGTAGCACTGGCTCTATATTGTTTTAGCAGCACTAGCAATATTATGTTTTAGCAGCACTAGTTGTGTTATGTTTTAGCAGCACAGGCACCTTCTCTATTATGAATTAGCAGCACTAGTTTGTTTATGTTTTAGCGGCAACAGCTCTATTATGCTTTAACAGCACTATCTCTATTACGCTTATAGCAGCACTGGATTTATTATGTTTTAGCAGCAATAGCTGTATTATGTTTTAGCAGGACTAGCACTATTATGTTTTAGCAGCACTTGCTCTATTATGTTTTAGCAGCACTGGCTCTATTATGTTTTCGCAGCACTGGCTCTAATATGTTTTAGCAGCACTGGCTCTATTATGTTTTCGCAGCACTATTTCTATTATATTTTAGCAGCACTAGCTGTATTATGTTTTAGCAGCACTATCTCTATTATGTTTTAGCAGCTCTGGCTCTATTATGCTTTAGCAGCACTAGCTCTATTATGTTTTAGCAGCACTAGCTGTATTATGTTTTAGCAACACTATCTCTATTATGTTTTAGGAGCACTGTCTCTATTATGTTTTAGCAGCACTATCTCTATTATGTTTTAGCAGCACTGGCTCTATTATGTTTTAGCAGCACTAGCTGTATTATGTTTTAGCAACACTATCTCTATTATGTTTTAGCAGCCCTAGCTCTATCATGTTTTATCAGCACTGGCTCTATCATGTTTTACCAGGACTAGCTCTATTATGTTTTAGCAGCACTGGCTCTATTATGTTTTAGCAGCACTATATCTATTATGTTTTAGCAGCACTAGCTCTGATATGTTTAAGCAGCTCCAGTACTAGCTCTATTATATTTTAGCAGCACTGGCTCTATTATGTTTTAGCAGCACTAGCTCTATTATGTTTTAGCAGCACTGGCTCTATTATGCTTTAGCAGCACTAGCTCTATTATGTTTTAGCAGCACTGGCTGTATTATGTTTTAGCAACACTATCTCTATTATGTTTTAGGAGCACTGTCTCTATTATGTTTTAGCAGCACTGGCTCTATTATTTTTCAGCATCACTGGCTCTATATTGTTTTAGCAGCACTAGCTCTATTATGTTTTAGCAGCACTAGTTGTGTTATGTTTTAGCAGCACAAGCACTAGCTCTATTATGAATTAGCAGCACTAGCTCTATTATGTTTTAGCAGCACGAGCTCTATTATGTTTTAGCAGCATTAGCTCTATTGTGTTTTAGCAGCACTAGCTGTATTATGTTTTAGCAGCACTAGCTCTATTATGTTTTAGCAACACTAGCTGTATTATGTTTTAGCAGCACTAGCTCTATTATAATGTAGCAGCACCAGCTCTATTAGATTTTAGCAGCACTAGCTCTATTATGTGTTAGCAGCACCGTCTCTATTATGTTTTAGCAGCACTAGCTCTATTATGTGTTAGCAGCACCGTCTCTATTATGTTTAAGCAGCACCAGCTCTATTATGTTTTAGCAGTAATAGTTCTATTATGTTTTAGCAGCATTAGCTCTACTATGTTTTAGCAGCAATGGCTCTATTATGTTTTAGCAGCACTATCTCTTTTATGTTTTAGCAGCACGGGCTCTATTATGTTTTAGCAGCACCAGCTGTATTATGTTTTTACAGCACTACCTCTATAATGTTTTAGGAGCACTTGTTGTGTTATGTTGTAGCAGCACCACCACTAACTCTATTATGTTTTAGCAGCATTAGCTCTATTGTGTTTTAGCAGCACTAGATGTATAATGTTTTAGCAGCACCAGCACTAGCTCTATTATATTTAAGCAGCACTGTATCTATTCTGTATTAGCAACACTAGCTGTATTATGTTTTAGCAGGACTGGCTCTATTATGTTTTAGAAGCACCAGCTCTATTATGTTTCAGCAGCACTAGCTCTATTATGTTTCAGCATCACTATCTCCATTATGTTTTAGCAGCACTGGATTTATTATGTTTTAGCAGCACTAGCTGTAATATGTTTTAGCAGCACTACCTGTATTATGTTTTAGCAGGCCTAGATCCATTATGTTTTAGCAGCACTGGCTCTATTATATTTTAGCAGCACTGCCTCTATTGTGTTTCAGCAGGACTATCTCTATTATGTTTTAGCAGCCCTTGCTCTATTATGTTTTAGCAGCACTGGCTCTACTATGTTTTAGCAGCACTTGCTCTATTATGTTTTAGCAGCACTGGCTCTATTATGTTTTAGCAGAACTGGCTCTAATATGTTTTAGCAGCACCGGCTCTATTATGCTTCAGCAGCACTATCTCTATTACGGTTATAGCAGCACTGGATGTATTATGTTTTAGCAGAACTGGCTCTATTATGTTTTCGCAGCACTATCTCTATTATATTTTAGCAGCACTAGCGGTATTATGTTTTAGCAGGAGTAGCTCTATTATGTTTTAGCAGCACTGGCTCTATTATGTTTTAGCAGGACTAGCTCTATTATGTTTTAACAGCACTGGCTCTATTATGTTTCAGTAGCACTGGCTCTATATTGTTTTAGCAGCACTAGTTGTGTTATGTTTTAGCAGCACAGGCACTAGCTCTATAATGAATTAGCAGCACTATCTCTATTACGCTTATAGCAGCACTGGCTCTATTATGTTTTAGCAGCACTGGCTCTATTATGTTTTCGCAGCACTATCTCTATTATATTTTAGCAGCACTAGCTGTATTATGTTTTAGCAGCACTATCTCTATTATGTTTTAGCAGCTCTGGCTCTATAATGTTTTAGCAGCACTGGCTATATTATGTTTTAGCAGGACTAGCTCTATTATGTTTTAGCAGCACTGGCTCTATCATGTTTTACCAGGACTAGCTATATTATGTTTTAGCAGCACTCGTTCTATTATGTTTTAGCAGCACTGGCTCTATTATGTTTTAGCAGCACTATCTCTATTATGTTTTAGCAGCACTAGCTCTGATATGTTTAAGCAGCTCCAGCACTAGCTCTATTATATTTTAGCAGCACTGGCTCTATTATGTTTTAGCAGCACTAGCTCTATTATGTTTTAGCAGCACTGGCTCTATTATGCTTTAGCAGCACTAGCTGTATTATGTTTTAGCAGCACTAGCTGTATTATGTTTTAGCAACACTATCTCTATTATGTTTTAGGAGCACTGTCTCTATTATGTTTTAGCAGCACTATCTCTATTATGTTTTAGCAGCACTGGCTCTATTATGTTTTAGCAGCACTAGCTGTATTATGTTTTAGCAGCAATAGCTGTATTATGATTTAGCAGCACTATCTCTATTATGTTTTAGCAGCATTAGCTCTATTGTGATTTAGCAGCACTAGCTGTATTATGTTTTAGCAACACTATCTCTATTATGTTTTAGCAGCCCTAGCTCTATCATGTTTTATCAGAACTGACTCTATTATTTTTCAGCAGCACTGGCTCTATATTGTTTTAGCAGCACTAGCTCTATTATGTTTTAGCAGCACTAGCTCTTTTATGTTTTAGCAGCAGTAGTTGTGTTATGTTTTAGCAGCACAAGCACTAGCTCTATTATGAATTAGAAGCACTAGCTCTATTATGTTTTAGCAGCACGAGCTCTATTATGTTTTAACAGCGCTAGCTCCATAATGTTTTAGCAGCACTTGTTGTGTTGTGTTTTAGCAGCACCACCACTAACTCTATTATGTTTTAGCAGCATTATCTCTATTGTGTTTTAGCAGCACTAGCTGTATTATGTTTTAGCAGCACTAGCTCTATTATGTTTTAGCAACACTAGCTGTATTATGTTTTAGCAGCACTAGCTCTATTATGTTTTAGCAGCACTAGCTCTATTAAGTTTAAGCAGCACCAACACTAGCTCTATTATATTTTAGCAGCACTGGCTCTATTATGTTTTAGCAGCACTGGTTCTATTATGTTTTAGCAGTACTGCCTCTATTATGTTTTAGCAGCACCAGCTCTATTATGTGTTAGCAGCACCAGCTCTATTATGTTCCAGCAGCACTAGCTCCATTATGTTTCAGCAGCACTATCTCTATTATGTTTTTGAAGCATTGGATTTATTATGTTTTAGCAGCACTAGCTGTATTATGTTTTAGCAGGACTAGCTCTATTATGTTTTAGCAGCACTGGCTCTATTATGTTTTAGCAGCACTAGCTCTATTATGTTTTAGCAGCGCCAGCTCTATAATGTTTTAGCAGCACCAGCTCTATTATGTTTTAGCAGCACCAACTCTATTATGTTTTAGCAGCACCAGCTCTAATATATGTTTTAGCAGCACCAGCTCTATTATGTTTTAGCAGCATCAACTCTATTATGTTTTAGCAGCACTAGCTTTATTATTTTTAAGTAGCACTAGCTGTATTATGTTTTAGCAGCACTAGCTTTATTATGTTTTAGTAGCAATAGCTCTATTATAATGTAGCGGCACTAGCTCTAATATGTTTTAGCAGCACTAGCTCTGTTATGTTTAAGCAGCACCATCTCTGTTATGTTTTAGCAGCACTAGCTCTATTATGTGTTAGCAGCACTGGCTCTATTATGTTTTAGCAGCACTAGCTCTGATATGTTTAAGCAGCACCAGCTCTATTATGTTTTAGCAGCACTAGCTCTATTATATTTTAGCAGTAATAGTTCTATTATGTTTTAGCAGCACTAGCTCTACTATGTTTTAGCAGCAATGGCTCTATTATGTTTTAGCAGCACTATCTCTTTTATGTTTTAGCAGCATGGGCTCTATTATGTTTTAGCAGCACCAGCTGTATTATGTTTTTACAGCACTACCTCTATAATGTTTTAGGAGAACTTGTTGTGTTATGTTTTAGCAGTACCACCACTAACTCTATTATGTTTTAGCAGCATTAGCTCTATTGTGTTTTAGCAGCACTAGATGTATAATGTTTTAGCAGCACTAGCTCTATTATGTTTTAGCAACACTAGCTGTATTATGTTTTAGCAGCGCCAGCACTAGCTCTATTATATTTTAGCAGCACTGTATCTATTCTGTATTAGCAACACTAGCTGTATTATGTTTTAGCAGGACTGGCTCTATTATGTTTTAGAAGCACTGGCTCTATTATGTGTTAGCAGCACCAGCTCTATTATGTTTCAGCAGCACTAGCTCTATTATGTTTCAGCAGCACTATCTCCATTATGTTTTAGCAGCACTGGATTTATTATGTTTTAGCAGCACTAGCTGTATTATGTTTTAGCAGCACTAGCTGTATTATGTTTTAGCAGGACTAGCTCCATTATGTTTTAGCAGCACTGGCTCTATTATATTTTAGCAGCACTGCCTCTATTGTGTTTCAGCAGGACTATCTCTATTATGTTTTAGCAGCCCTTGCTCTATTATGTTTTAGCAGCACTGGCTCTATTATGTTTTAGCAGAAATGGCTCTAATATGTTTTAGCAGCACTGGCTCTATTATGCTTCAGCAGCACTATCTCTATTACGGTTATAGCAGCACTGGATTTATTATGTTTTAGCAGCACTAGCTGTATTATGTTTTAGCAGGACTATCTCTATTATGTTTTAGCAGCACTTGCTCTATTATGTTTTAGGAGCACTGGCTCTATTATGTTTTAGCAGCACTTGCTCTATTATGTTTTAGCAGCACCAGCTCTATTATGTTTTCGCAGCACTATCTCTATTATATTTTAGCAGCACTAGCTGTATTATGTTTCAGCAGCACTATCTCTATTGTGTTTTAGCAGCACTATCTCTATTATGTTTTAGCAGCTCTGGCTCTATAATGTTTTAGCAGCACTGGCTATATTATGTTTTAGCAGCACTGGTTCTATTATGTTTTATCAGCACTATCTCTATTATGTTTTAGCAGCACTAGCTCTATTATATTTTAGCAGCACTAGCTGTATTATGTTTTAACAACACTATCTCTATTATGTTTTAGCAGCACTAGCTCTATTATGTTTTAGCAGCACTAGTTGTGTTATGTTTTAGCAGCACAAGCACTAGCTCTATTATGAATTAGCAGCACTAGCTCGATTATGTTTTGGCGGCACCAGCTCTATTATGCTTTAACAGCACTAGCTCTATAATATTTTAGCAGCACTAGCTGAATTATGTTTTAGCAGCACTAGTTGTATTATGATTTAGCAGCACTATCTCGATTGTTTTTTTGCAGCACTGGCTCTATTATGTTTTAGCAGCACTAGCTCTATTATGTTTTAGGAGCACTATCTCTATTATGTTTTAGCAGGTCTGGCTCTATTATGTTTAAGCAGCACTATCTCTATTATATTTTAGCAGCACTATCTCTATTATGTTTTAGCAGCTCTGGCTCTATAATGTTTTAGCGGCACTGGCTCCAATATGTTTTAGCAGGACTAGCTCTATTATGTTTTAGCAGCACTGGCTCTATTATGTTTTAGCAGCACTATCTCTATTATGTTTTAGCAGCACTAGCTCTGATATGTTTAAGCAGCACCAGCACTAGCTCTATTATATTTTAGCAGCACTGGCTCTATTATGTTTTAGCAGCACTAGCTATATTATGTTTTAGCAGCACTGGCTCTATTATGCTTTAGCAGCACTAGCTGTATTATGTTTTAGCAGCACTAGCTGTATTATGTTTTAGCAACACTATCTCTATTATGTTTTAGCAGCACTGTCTCTATTATGTTTTAGCAGCACTAGCTCTATCATGTTTTATCAGCACTCGCTCTATTATGTTTCAGTAGCACTGGCTCTATTATGTTTTAGCAGCACTAGTTGTGTTATGTTTTAGCAGCACAAGAACTAGCTCTATTATGAATTAGCAGCACTAGCTCGATTATGTTTTAGCGGCACCAGCTCTGTTATACTTTAACAGCACTAGCTCTATAATATTTTAGCAGCACTAGCTGAATTATGTTTTAGCAGCACTAGTTGTATTGTGTTTTGGCAGCACTAGCTCTACTACGTCTTAGCAGCACTGGCTCTATTATGTTTTAGCAGCACTATCTCTATTATGTTTTAGCAGCACTGTCTCTATTATGTTTTAGCAGCCCTAGCTCTATCATGTTTTATCAGCACTGTCTCTATTATGTTTTAGCAGCACTGTCTCTATTATGTTTTAGCAGCACTAGCTCTATCATGTTTTATCAGCACTCGCTCTATTATGTTTCAGTAGCACTGGCTCTATATTGTTTTAGCAGCACTAGCTCTATTATGTTTTAGCAGCACTAGTTGTGTTATGTTTTAGCAGCACAAGAACTAGCTCTATTATGAATTAGCAGCACTAGCTCGATTATGTTTTAGCGGCACCAGCTCTGTTATACTTTAACAGCACTAGCTCTATAATATTTTAGCAGCACTAGCTGAATTATGTTTTAGCAGCACTAGCTCTATTATGTTTTAGCAGCACTAGTTGTATTGTGTTTTGGCAGCACTAGCTCTACTACGTCTTAGCAGCACTGGCTCTATTATGTTTTAGCAGCACTATCTCTATTATGTTTTAGCAGCACTGGCTCTATTATGTTTTAGCAGCACTAGCTGTATTATGTTTAAGCAGCACTATCTCTATTATGTTTTAGCAGCACTGTCTCTATTATGTTTTAGCAGCCCTAGCTCTATCATGTTTTATCAGCACTGTCTCTATTATGTTTTAGCAGCACTTGTAGTGAAGATTACTATCTCCCTATGTACAATGCTAAGTTAGAACACAGCGTTAGCTGTTAGGAAGCCATCTTGCCGCTTCTGCTGCTTTTGCACGCGACACTGTTGTTGCATGTTATTACTTAAGAAATGCTTACTCGACTTTGCTTCACATGAGAACTGTCTGTTGTTTAACATCCTTAACAGTGAGCAGTGACCTTGGTCTGTACATCGTGTAAAGAACTAGTCTGGGTCACTAGACGGTGCATGTTGTTGTGTGCAGGTTGATCATCCCACTATGTAGTCATAACATGCACGCAGCTGCAGATACCTGAAAGGCTAGTGCTTTTACTATTACAGCGCAGCATGTTTTAGATTCAGTAGGAAGAAGAGCTGTTACAGGAGAGAGCCTAGCTGATCCTGTGATGTGATTCCACTAAGCTGGTCTATACGGTATGGGGTCCCCCATTCAAGCCTAGAGACCTTCTATTAGTCTAATAATAGCCTATTCGTTTACTAGAGAAAGGAGCGTGGCTGATTTCCACTGTCATTTTATTATGATTGCTCCTTTCATTTTCTATGGTATTGTAACAATGCTGATGGTTCTGATCTCAACCAATTGTCTGCTTATGTTAGCCAAAGTACTGCATCTTAGGACGCGAGGTTTATAAAATAAAATCTTTAAACTTCTCTGTGTCTTTGTTATTCTGTCGTGGACTGATATAAGAATACGAATTATGTTTTAGCAGCACTAGCTCTATTATGTTTTAGCAGCACTGGCTCTATTATGTTTCAGCAGCACTGGCTCTATATTGTTATAGCAGCACTAGCTCTATTATATTTTAGCAGCACTAGCTCTATTAAGTTTTAGCAGCACTAGATGTATTATGTTTTAGCACCTCTAACTGTATTATATTTTAGCAGCACCGGCTCTATTGTGTTTTAGCAGCACCGGCTCTATTATGTTTTAGCAGCACTAGCTCTATTGTGCTTTAGCAGCACTAGCTCTATTATGTTTTAGCAGCACTGGCTCTATTATGTTTTAGAAGCACTAGCTCTATTATGTTTTAGCAGCACTAGCTCTATTATGTTTTAGCAGCACTGGCTCTATTATGTTTTAGAAGCACTGGCTCTATTATGTTTTAGCAGCACTAGCTCTATTATGTTTTAGCAGCACTGGCTCTATTATGTTTTAGCAGCACTGGCTCTATTATGTTTTAGCAGCACTAGCTCTATTATGTTTTAGCAGCACTAGCTCTATTATGTTTTAGCAGCACTGGCTCTATTATGTTTAAAAGCACTGGCTCTATTATGTTTTAGCAGCACTAGCTCTATTATGTTTTAGCAGCACTGGCTCTATTATGTTTTAGCAGCACTGGCTCTATTATGTTTTAGCAGCACTAGCTCTATTATGTTTTAGCAGCACTAGCTCTATTATGTTTTAGCAGCACTGGCTATATCATGTGTTAGCAGCACTAGCTATATTATGTTTTAGCAGCACTGGCTCTATTATGTTTTAGCAGCACTAGCTCTATTATGTTTTAGAAGCACTGGCTCTATTATGTTTTAGCAGCACTAGCTCTATTATGTTTTAGCAGCACTTGCTCTAGAAGCACTAGCTCTCTTATGTTTTAGAAACACTATCTCTATTATGTTTTAGCAGCACTAGCTGTGTTACGTTTTTTTTTTTTTTTTTTTTTTTTGTGTCCTCGTTTTCAACCCACTTAGGCATTGCCCAAACTGATGATAAGAGAAGAATTCCACCGTCTCAGTACACTGGATCTGCAGGCCCAGCCTGCCGGTGTTATCTCAATCAAGTAGCGTGAAAACAGTGCCCTCTTGGGAGGCCCATTACTCAGCTTAAAATTCAAGAGCGTCTACCCATAAGAATACTAAGGGGTATACCAGAGAAGGAGGGCTGTGTACTTCTTGGACCAGGGAAGAAAAAAAAAAAACTCCTAGCTCCATTTCAACAGATTCCAGAAGACACGCTTCTTCTTATTTCCTGCCCTTGAGAGATCCAGCATGGATATCCTCAATAATGAAGTCTGCCAGTCTTGATATGTTGGTGGTAAAGAGTCTTTCCATTTAATACAGATCTCTTCGGGCAAGTAAAATGGCGTAAAATAGGAGGGCCCGATTCACAGAACTAACTTAAGACAAAATCCTAAACTTACTACCATTTTGGTATTCACAGAAGGCACTTACTCATTTTGGTATTCACAGAAGGCACTTACTCATTTCGGTATTCACAGAAGTTAGGAGTCCTAACTTTAGGACTCCTAAATGCCTTCTGTGAATACCGAAAGTATTAAAATTAGGATTTTTCTCAATTTAGTAGTCCTAAGTCTAAACTTAGGACTACTAAATTGAGAAAAATCCTAATTTTAAGACTTTCGGTATTCACAGAAGGCATTTAGGAGTCCTAAAGTTAAGAGTCCTAACTATACTACTACTAAACTGAGAAAAATCCTAATTTTAAGACTTTCGGTATTCACAGAAGGCATTTAGGAGTCCTAAAGTTAAGAGTCCTAACTATACTACTACTAAACTGAGAAAAATCCTAATTTTAAGACTTTCGGTATTCACAGAAGGCATTTAGGAGTCCTAAAGTTAGGAGTCCTAAACTTAGGACTACTAAATTGAGAAAAATCCTAATTTTAAGACTTTCGGTATTCACAGAAGGCATTTAGGAGTCCTAAAGTTAGGAGTCCTAACTATACTACTACTAAACTGAGAAAAATCCTAATTTTAAGACTTTCGGTATTCACAGAAGGCATTTAGGAGTCCTAAAGTTAGGACTCCTAACTTCTGTGAATACCGAAATGAGTAAGTGCCTTCTGTGAATACCAAAATGAGTAAGTGCCTTCTGTGAATACCAAAATGGTAGTAAGTTTAGGATTTTGTCTTAAGTTAGTTCTGTGAATCGGGCCCAAAGTTTCTTGGATGGACCTTCCAGATCGCTTTCGAGGCCAAAAATAAGCATAGGTAGATTAATGACAATATGTATCCCCAAAGACCTTGTAAGAGTGTTACTCACCCCATCCCAAAAATCAGTAAGGGCAGGGCAATTCAGAAACATATGGATATCTGAGGCTGCGCTTTCCCCACATTTCACACAACATGCTGGTGGACCATTTGAGAATTTTGTTAGCCTCTGAGGTGAATAATAGGCTCTGTGAATTGTAAAGAGGTGGTTCCTGCGGAGCCAAGCTGGTTTTACAGTATCCCATAACATTTTACAAGAGTTTAACCATAAGGACTGGAGATCTAGTTGTGGGATACAGCTCTCCCAGAGTAAAATAGGCAGATGAAATTCACCATCCTCTGCTTCCATTATGCATCGATACCAAAACGCAACTTCTTTCTTTGCAGGAGATTTTTGTAAAATCAAATTCTCAAATTGGTTGCTGCCGCCCAGTAGAAGTTTGTTTCGGGAGGCATTGACTGCAGTGGCCCAGCTAGTTAGTTGCACATATTTGAATCTGGAGAGAGATGGGCCTACTTTGTCCCTGAGAACCTCCCAGGGAACTAATGTGTTATCCACAAAAAGATCTCCCCACCTCTCAATTCCAGTTGTCCTAAGGGGGATTGATAGACTGTCTAACAAACATTCTGGAGTCCCTGGAGAATTCCAGATTGGAGCACAGCTAGAAAAATATCCCAACTTTAGCGAAGTCCTCAACTTAACCCACATTCTTGCCATCCCCTGTAATACCTTCAGCCTAATTTTTTTGAAGAATTTAGGGTTTCCATATTTAAATAAAAAACCATCCTCTGGAATACCAGACCCTCTTAACATGGCCAAGAACATAGTACCGACCCCCCCACCAGTGGGTGTCTTTAATAACATACGCGAATGGGAAAACTGAAACGCCCAAGCATAAAGCTGTATATCTGCAGCTGCTAGACCTGCCTTCTCTCTATGCCTTCTAATTTGTTTCCAGGCTATCCTGCAATGTCGAGAAGCCCAAACAAATGTGTTAAGTTCACTTTGGAGTTTAGCCAAAACACCCGTGTCAAAAAATAAAGAAATGACATCAAAAAGAAAAGTGAATCTAGGCAAAATAGACATCTTAATTAAATGAACTCGCCCCAGTATTGATAAAGGTAGTAAAGCCCAAGATTTCATTAACTTCCGAGATTCTCTTGCTACCAACGTTAAATTGTAAGAAGGTATCTTATCTACATCTTGGAGAATATGTATTCCCAGATATCTCATCTTAGTTTTCAAAAGGGGGAGTTGGTGCTGGACCTGCATATTCCACGCCATTATTTCAGTTTTAGATGTGTTTACTTTGTATCCTGAAACTATACCAAATTCTTGTGCCAACTCTATAACTGCGGGGTATGCTCTATTCAGATCTGATGTGTATATCAAAACATCGTCGGCATACAAGGCCACTTTTTTCCCATTCCCCATATTTAAAAGAAGATACTCTGTACTCATGTCTCACCAATTGGGCAAAAGGTTCAATATATAAATCGAACAACAATGGGGAAAGGGGACAGCCCTGACGCGTACCCCTCGAACTCTCAAAGGGTTCTGCTAGGGAGCCATTTATAAATAAATTAGCCGATGGTCTACTGTACAAGAGAGCAATTGATTGCCTGAACCTATTGCCAATCTTAAACTTTGCCAGGGCCTCTGACAGGAATAACCAGTGGACCCTGTCGAAGGCCTTAGCAGCGTCGAGGGTCACCACTGCCAGTGGAAGAGACCAAGTTGAAGCCAGATCTATGGCCCCTATCAAATCATAGGTCAGCTCTGACAGATGACGCCCCCCAACAAAACCCCTTTGGTCCTGATGTAGGAGATCCCCTGCAACTCTACCAAGTCTGATAGCCAATATAGAGGCATACATTTTATAGTCTGCATTTAATATAGAAATTGGCCTATAAGATTCAGAGCTAGAAGGCGATGTTCCCGGCTTTAATATTAGGGTCATAGTTGCATAGTTGCATTGTTCCAAGACGGTGGGGGCGCCATACCATCTTGAAGGATTTGATTAAATAGGATTGTTAGGACCGGAACAACCTCCTTGATAATGCATTTATATATCTCAGAGGGGAGACCGTCCGGACCTGCTGCCTTGCCCTTTTTCAATCTCATTATTTCCTTGTAGACCTCTTCCTGAGTAAACGGTTGATCTAAGACCGCTTGTTGTTGCGGGCTTAGTGCAGGGACATTTATCTTGCTTAGCCAAGATTGAATTTTCGTAGGATCAGAATCGCCATCCTCCCTGTTGGTTTCCTGAAAAAACGAGTGAAAAGCCCCCCTAATGTCCTCATCGGAAGTATAGGATCTACCATCCTTGAAGACGGAGTTAATATGATTTCTTGCTTGATCAGATTTTACCTTCCAAGCAAGTAGTTTCCCTGCACCTTCACCATATTCAAAATGGGCTTTTATGCTAGCCGCCCACCTTTGCATTAAACGTGAAGTCAATACCGCTTCAAGCTGTCCCTTGAGATCACGCAGTTTAGCTTGTGCTTCCACTAGTGAACACGGATTTTGCAGGTCAAGCAGTGTTTGTGTGGTTTTAATTTTACTCTCTAACTCAGAACTTTTCAAATAAGATCAGATTTGTCAAGAACCACTCTTCAAAGGCAATGGGAGTTGGGCGGAAGACTGGATGATTTTAGGAAACTGGGCGCAGTAGCCCAGCTGAAATTTCCTGCAACCCTAAAAATAATGCTTAACAACAATATGTATAATGTGAACTCAGTAATGGCAGCAGATACACTTTTGAAAGACTTAACTAAATAACGACGTCTGGTTGTTATATCTAATCGACACATTCAATCGGCAATTGTAAAAAAGGAAAAACATAACAAATATTACAAAATAACTAAATAGCTAAGGGCCATACACGGCTAGGTGCCGAAACTCTGGATTAGGTCCAGATACTGGGGGGAGGGGTTTTCAGGGGTGGTGGGGGAGGTTGTTGGGTCACTGGGTTTTCCGGGGGTTGGGGTAGGGATAGGGGCACGAGGGGGGTTGCAAGGGGAAATAATTCAAACAAAAATGTCCTCATTCTCATTCTCAATCGTAAAATGTCTTCTTTTTTACTTGGCAGCTTTAAAAAAGGGAAAAACAGGAAAAAAAGCACGTGTGTATCATTGTTTCTCTCTTGTTTTTTTCGGGGTTTTTTTAGGCCAAATGGGCCGGTGTCATTGTATACAATGCTGAAAGTTTTCCAATGAATTCAATCCATATTCTCTCCTGGAACGTCAATGGATTGCGCACTAATCCTAGAAAACAAAGGATCTTTCAATATCTACGTGACAGTAGTGCGCAGATCATTGGGTTACAGGAGACACATCTGACTGAGCAGGAGCTATTAGCCTTAGCTAAGAAGTCAAGATGGATTGATTTCGTTGTTTGTACAACTCAATCTGTTAATACAAGAGGGGTGGCAATCCTGGTTAATAGAGCTGCACAAGCGACTCTAAGATCATCAACAGTTGACCCAAGTGGCAGATTGGTTATTGCTGAACTCCAGTTGATTGGTCGGCGAGTGACGGTTGCTGGCTATCACGGTCCGAATCAGGACGACCCTTCTTCATTTAAAAACTTGATATCAGCCTTGCTGGACTTTTCAGATCCAGTCATATTAGCCGGCGATTTTAATATAGTCTTAGACCCGTTAGTAGACAAATCCACAAATAGTCGTGCGTTGACTACTCCTAAAACAAGAGCTTGTCTTAAACATGAATACTCGTTTTGTAATTACAAGTACAAACATCAATCTAGAATTGACTTTATACTTGTCAGTCACTCTTTGAATAAAATGGTAAAAAATATTTCCCACCTCCCCTCTCATCTCTCGGACCACTCGGCAGTGAGTTTGGTTATACAAGGAGTTGTGGTACCTTTGCCGAGGACGGGGTCCATGGGCCGCTCATTAATGGCATCAGAGGATGTCTCACTCACCCTCCGGAGAGAGACCGAAAGTTATATGGCAAGGAATCTAGACACCGCATCAGTGGTCAATGTATGGGAATCATTTAAGGCTTTTTTGAGGGGTAGTATAACTAGCATCTCGGACTATAAAATGAGAAAATACTAGCTGTGTTATGTTTTAGCAGCATTAGTTCTATTATGTTTTAGCAGCACTAGCTGTATTATGTTTTAGCAGCACTAGCTGTAGTATGTTTTAGCAACACAGGGCCCGATTCACAGAACAAACTTAAGACAAAATCCTAAACTTACCATTCTGGTATTCACAGAATGCACCTACTACTTCTGGTATTCACAGAATGAATTTACTACTTTTGCTATTCACAGAATGAACTTACTACTTTTGCTATTCACAGAATGGATTTACGACTACTAAACTTACGTTGGCACTCGGGCCGGAATTTCCGCACCCGGAGCGGAATTTCAGCACCCAGAGCGGAAAGTCCGCTTACGGGCTGGAAAGTCCGGTTACGGGCCAGAAGTTCCGCTCTCGGGCCGGAAATGCGGCTCTCCAGCCGGAAGATCATATTTGGGGCCAGACTACATTAACTGTGGCCATTGATCATGTGAGCCAAGGGTAAACACCTGTCCAAGTCCCTACCATCCCCCACCATGCATCAGCTGACACACTTCAGCCAATCCCAGCCAACAGCTCCAGTTTGCCATCATGTTGCTAGTGCCTACCATCCCCCACCATGATCCAGCTGAAGCCAATTAACACTAATTGACCAGCAGCCAAAAACATTTAAAAGCAGCACACAGTGAATGAACAGGTTTGGCCACAGAGAGTTTGTCTTTGCAAGCTGACACTGGCTGAGAACAATGGAGCAACTGAAAAGGAAGAGGAATTTCACAGCAGAGGAGACCACCATGCTTGTGGAGTTCATAGTCAGGCACCACAAACGCCTCGATGGACTCCCACCCTACTGCACCAGTGGGACACAGAAGGCAGCCCTGTGGCAGCAATTATCCACTGCTGTCACAGCATTGGGGGAGGAGAGGCGCACAGTCCAGGACATAAAACAAAAGTGGCAGGCTAAGGGTAAAGGAGAAATACTCCCGGATTGAATTACATCGGATCCTCCCTGCCGCATACTCTGGACCCCGCCTCCGCCTCACCCCACTGGAGGAGGATATACTGACCACAATACACCCCCACTTGGTCCATGGGCTGCCTGTTAGTGACGTCCGCTACGTAGTACCAGGTAAGTGGGATGAAAAGAAAAAGTACATGAAAAGATTGTCTGTGTTGCACTGTCATTGTGAATAAGGAAGTAGTCCAAAGTGTATATAAAAATCATAGTCAGTCAGAGACTCATGTGTCACCCTCTGTATGTAGCACCACAAGTCCCACAATCCTTAGCGATGGAAATGGCAAATCCCTCCCCCACTTTAGAAAACATGGGCACTGTACTGTTGCAGTAATACACCAGCCCGCTAAGTAGCAATTGACAAATATCAGCAGAGATGCGCCAGTAACAATGCGACACGCAATACAACTCTTGTGCAACCGTGGATGCGTCACATTTACAATGCGGTGCACTGTGGCGCTGGGATAGACAGATGTGTGTCGCAACTGATGGCATTGGGGGGGTGCTTTGCTGGAGTAGTGTCGCAAGTGTGACGCAACTCCAACAATGTCCATAGACCGCCTGCACCTAACGTTCTGGCCCACTCATTACATGTGCCTCAAGCAGGCGTAAGTTTGCATAGCACCACCCTATGAAAAGTGACTACGTGAAATGCCGTCGATTACACTGCATCACTTGTACGAGGCATAACCAAAGAAACGCACACCCTGCCTACATCACAGCTGATGCATGTTTAATGTTGCGCAGGACTGCACAATGTGACGCATCCCCATAGATGCATAACGTTGTGAATAAGTCTAAATGTGTCACCTGTATTACCCCACCGCTGTGTCACAGAAGTGACGCAACTGCGGTGTAAATGTATTACAAGGGGCGTGTAAACCTGCCACAAGATATCAAAGAAGTAAATCACCCCGTGCCAGCTTAAAGCACAAAGCAGAAGGTGAGAGAATCATCACATCAAAAAAGTCATACACATATTCTGTTGTACATTTCCCACCCTGCCACGCCATTACATCCCCAACGCACCACTGCTCCTACCTGCCCAGTCGGCAGCAGTACTGCACAACACTGTTAGCATGCAGAAGAAATATGGAAATCACAGAAAAGTTCCACAAGCACATTTCCCTTTTGTTTAGTTTTCTCTCTTCTCACCCATTGACACATTCAGCCAGAGCACAGACAACTGCCACAGCAGAGGTCCCTGCATCTACTGGGAGGAATCGCCACCGTACAGTGATAGGCATACCACCCTCACTGACTGGTAAGTCAAAGTGGCCAGGAGATGGTCTAAATGCATAAATTGTCAGGAGTGACTGAGGGACATATAGTGCCCACATATGAAAGTCAACCAGAGATGAAAAAATTGCTGCATTACTATTGGAGTTGTCAATGGACATCCACCTTTAGCAAATTATAATTGTGAACAGCTAAAGAAAATATATTAAATGTCTTGGCTCATCAAACCTTCGTAATTGTGGAACATGACATGTTTTTCAGCAAGAGCCCCAGACCTGGGAATCCAATCCTGTTATCGAGTGCCACAACTACTCAAAAGGGTGTCCCCACTATGTTGTAATGGTGTCTATAGACGTAATCAATAAATCTAATTTGCAGAAATATGGCAATGATGAACAAGAAGTGAGATGCCAGGGTCATTCGTATTGACAATGAATACACTGTCCAACTTTGAATGTTTCCAATATAGATCAAATGCCCAGTCCACACAGCTGGTCATGTACCACTTACAATGGCTGGCTTTTGTGTTGTCCTTCAACAAAACACGATAGTGGACCTCACATCATGATCCGTAGACATGTCATTGTGACATAGGTTGCATCCAGGTAGTGGGCCTATTTGCAGTTATGTGGGAGCAATCATGATATTACGTATAACACACTTCAGCGACGCTGGTGCCCACAACTGCTTGTGCTCATCCTTTGTGCCAGTAATCTAGTGCATCACATGTGGCTGCAGGAATGTAAAGTAGCAAAACACACTTATCATTGTAGGTACAACGAGGTCCTCCCAGAATCAAAGACACACACTGACTTCTGCTACAAGGTTGGCTGTGATCTCTGTTCAGGGCCCACACACTGTTCTGGTGCTGGGCCAAGGGAAGTAAACCCAAGAATATATCAGGCTGAATGCTCATTAAATGTGCCTTTCATGTCCGCCGTATGTTGTATGTGTTTTCCTGCATCACAATATGCTCACATATGGCATTTGAACCCACGCAAGATCAGACCCTGGTGGCTAATGAAAGGATGACACAAAATGTATGCCAAGTGAGTGCAGAATGGACATACAATAGTACAATGAGTCATATGAAGTGACCAGAACACAACCAGCTTGCAATTCAATGATAGGAAAAAATCATAATGAAAATAGCATGGCTGAGGCCAACACTGATGCCAGTTGTGTAGCTTTGAGATGGGTGTAGGGGCTGCTAAGGTGAATCTTCATGCAGTCACACATGCAAAATGACTTGGCTGAAGAGCAACACGCTAATCCAGTGCAGGCGGAAAGCATCAAAGCTTCTCAGCCTATAAGCAATGTGTGATCATAACCAAATGTTGCATTCTGCGTGCCTCCTCTCCTACCGTATTCACATGTATAGCTGAGTGTTTGACATATGAGGTTTGGAATTCTGCTGTACAAGACACCAATCGTCATCAGCTAAGTAGTACCATGATATTGGAAATTGAGTATGCAAAGAGAGGACACTCAAAGGATGGACGTAAGACATCTGTGTTCTCTCATTCAAAAATGAGCTGTGTGACTTCATGCGTGGGGAAGCACAAATGAGCAACATCATGTCCCTGACTATTGCATATTTCACACATGAAACCCTTTCTGACTTGTCAACAGACAACATTAGACTCTGGAAATATGTAAGTCTTAATGGCAAAGGTGAAAGCAGTGTAATGGGGAGGATTCCGGGTCATTTATCCCTTCCTGTCAGTAACCTTCTCATACATGTGTGTCTGTTGATGTGTTATCTTCTTGATGTCAGTGCTGTGTGGAGGAAACGGCTGGCAACTGCTGCATGTGAGCAGGTGCCCAAATGTAAAGTTCAGGAGATAAACATGCTGCACATTGTTCTGGATTACCCACAAATGGTCATTGAGAATGACATGTTGGCTCAGAGCTACCATCTGTGGTTGAAAAATATAGACCTGTATGTCTCATCACAGCTGCTGACAGGATGACACCACAGCAGCGGACACCGTCCCGGGGACTGCATGACATCCTAGCTGCAGCAGATAAACCTTCACGCACCTGTCCTACAGGTAATTCTAGCATGAGGTGTGTCTGTTGATGTGTCATCTTATTGATGTCAGTGCTGTGTGGAGGAAACGGCTGGCAACTGCTGCATGTGAGCAGGTGCCCAAATGTAAAGTTCAGGAGATAAACATGCTGCACATTGATGTGGATTACCCACAAATGGTCATTGAGAATGACATGTTGGCTCAGAGCTACCATCTGTGGTTGAAAAATATAGACCTGTATGTCTTATCACAGCTGCTGACAGGATGACGCCACAGCAGCGTGCACCATCCCGGGGACTGCATGACAGCCTGGCTGCAGCGTTGAAACACTCACGCACCTGTCCTTCAGGTAATTCTGGCATGAGGTGTGTTACTGGCTTAGACTCCGAAGCCATGACAGAGATCCTGATTCCCCTCTGCATGTAATCAGCAGTTGTTGTTTACAAAGTGAAATACAAATCAGGAGTGTCATGTGCCTGTCTGCCAATTAGTGATGCAGATCATTGAGAATGTTGTCACTTCCCTCTAAAGCTGCTGGATCAGGGACAACTGTGCCTACAAAAGCTGTGAGGAGACAGGTCCAGCAGGTGACACTAGGGGGGAACACCAAGGGACAGAAAGTTGTGGCTGGAGCTGGTGAGTTTGCCTGTATCATGTGCATCTCTGTGTAACACCTCAGTGCTACGGTGTGAGCTGTCATTTGTGGTGGTACCCTACACAGGTCACATGATCCTCATCTGTTGATGCAAAGTACAGTTAATACAAACCCTTGTGTTGCACCACATATTATACCAGGTCAAACCCTAATACGTTTGCAACCTCTGTTCCAGGGGATGCTGAGGACGAGGATGACAGGCCTATGACCAGTGCGCGGCGACGGGGAATCAGAGGGGAGAATCCCCTGATCCTCCAAGCTGTGATGTCGGCAGCAAGTACTGCTCAAGAGGAGGAGGATGAATTTCCTGAGGACGTCTACTTGGTGGATGATGAGGACAACATGTCTGATGACAATGCAGATGCCTATGCGGGCTTTCGTGCCAGATTGGCAAAATCAGTCAGGGCATCACATCTTCTGCCAAGCAACGTTCGTCAGCCTCCTCCCAAGCATAGCATGGCCTGTCCCCAGCATCGAGCAAACCAGCCACAGCACCCACGCATCACAACACAGACATCACTCCCTCAAAGTCCTCACGTCCAGGACCAACATGGTGGTTCCCCTACCCGCTCTTCCCTAGACAGTGTATCCCTGGCATCCTCTCTACCATCTGGGGGTAGTACCAGCCCTGTTGTGGTGCCGGTATCCCCTGGGCACCATTCTCCTGCCCACAGGCTCCCACCTGCCACCCCCCCTGCTGTAGGACCTGCTCGTCCCATCCATGGCAGACAGCTGCAGAGAGGGCCTGCACCTGGCTATGATGGCCAGTGGGAGCAGGACTTCTACCAACAACAGAGCGATGTGAGGCAGGACATTTGTGCCATAGGGGCTACCCTGTCCGACATGTCGGAGTCCCTGCAGGACATGGTCCACTTCCCTCAGGTGGTGGACAGGCTGAGCCAAGTGTTGGATAGGATGGATAGGACTTGGCAGGACATGTCCAGAAATATGCGAGACATGCTATACATCCAAAGGGAAGAGGGTGCAAGACACCATGCCTTGGCCATGAAGATGATGGAGGGCATATTGAGAGTGAGCCAAACTATCCATTCACGGTCAACGCAGGGAGGGGAGCCATCATATCTGCCCACAGGACAGCACATCCCCACACCTGTACCAACTGCACAGCAACAGAGCAAAGGGAGACATCCACACCAGCGGGCTGAAACTGGCAGTCCCACCACCAACCCCTGTACAGGCACTCCCGCCACCTGCACAACCACCAGCAACCCCTGTACAGGCACTCCAGCCACCTGCGCACAACCACCACCAACCCCTGTACAGTCACTCCCGCCACCTGCACAACCACCACCAACCCCTGTACAGTCACTCCTGCCACCTGCACAACCACCACCAACCCCTGTACAGTCACTCCCGCCACCTGCACAACCACCACCACCACCTGTACAGGCACTGCCACCACCTGCACAACCATCAGCAACCCCTGTACAGGCACTCCCACCACCTGCACAACCACCACCACCTGTAAAGGCACTGCCACCACCTGCACAACCACCAGCAACCCCCGTACAGGCACTGCCACCACCTGTACAACCACCAATAACCCCTGTACAGGCACTGCCACCACCTGCCCAACCACCACCAACCCCTGTACAGGTACTCCCACCACGTGCACAACCTGCCCTTGTCCAGGCACAACCATCAAATGTGCATACACCATCTGTCCCAGCACATGTAGATGACCCTGGACAGTCCCTTGGACAGTACCCACCTCCACGTAGGCGGCGAGCCAGACCTGAGCACTCCCTCCAAATTTCGGCTACGCAATCACGATCGCCAGTGACAGGAACCCAGGACAATGTAACCACGTGAATGTGTGTTGACCAAATAAAGACCTAAAAAAAATAAAAATCTGTTGTGTATCATGTCCTGTGTAACGATGTAGGTGGCCTCGAGATGTGAGAAGGTATGTGTGTGTGTGACACAGTTACAAGTGTAACCCATCATTGCAACAAGCCATTATGTGCATAGCAGATGACTCACCAAATATGTGTCCATATTCTGAACCAGACATTCAAAATGAAGTCAAACAAGTTGAAGTAATTAGAATTCCTTAAAGATATTTATGTATGAACAACCGTCCGTTTGGAAGGGAGGAAGGAAAACAAATGATGGTCTTGATGCAGAGGGAGAAGGGAACCTGGATTGGGGTGGGGCAACAAAAATATAACACGTCAGGGAGCGTCAGGGAAAACAGTCTATTTACAAGGGGAAAATGAAATAATTGTTCACGTCAATGTCTCTGTCAAAAGTCAAGTGTCCTTCTGGTCATCCTCTAGGACCACAATGTCCAGATCCTCTGAGTCCGATGCAGGCACACGTCTGGCGGGTGCAGGAACAGGCACCACTTGTGTTCGTGACACACGAGGAGTACGGGGGGAAACAGTGGGGGGCAACGTACAGGGGGAGACATTGACAGTGATATGAGAAGGGATTTGGGAGACAACAGACGACATGGCTGCAGTCATTGAATTGATTCTGGTGGTGAGGGTGGCTAGAGATCAGAGAATGTCCTCTCGCATCATGCGTACCTCCATACACACTTGTAGCATGATGCGAGCGGACATGTCTGGCTGACCCTCACACATCCACATCAAGTCCACTGGCACAGCCACAGGAGGAACAACACCTGGAGGGGCCTGGGGGGGACAGGAGGGATGTGGTGCCTGAGGTCCAGAGCCAATGATGTTGTGGAGCTGGCGGCTACGATGAGGGGGACTTGTTGCAGGGGATGCAGCTGGGGCCCCCGATGGAATGGGGGACTCTAGAGGTAGGGAGGGGCTGATGGCAGGCCCAGATTGTTTGTTGGCCTGCCCCGAGGACACCTCTATAGGGCCCACAGGTGAAGAGTCTTGGGGAGAGTAGCTCTCCAACACATCATGGTCCGAGGTGTCGTGTTCACCCCCCCTTCAATGTCCGCAGCCTCCACCCGGGATGTAGCACCAGCATCAGGGTGTCCCTTGTCAGTCCGGGTGGGCGCAATCCCCTTGCCTCTTGATGTTGAGGGTCCCTCCTCATCCTCCTTGTTAGAAATGGGATTTCTGGTTGGCTAGGGCTTGCGTCGAAGCCAGGCAGAAACCACCACTCTAGTCAGGGCTGGGGAGTTACACGCCAAAGATAACCCCTGCTCACCCCCTTGGTAGCTTGGCACGAGCAGTCAGGCTTATCCCGGAGGCAATGTGTAAAGCGTTTGCGCGCGCACCCAGCAACAACACCCAAGGCCCACTACAAAAGAAACTCCACACAAGGTATTATATAAAAATAGCCTTTGTATTATACCAAAACACATTAGATAATATTCACACAATTTACACTGTGCCAACTGGCACTGGGCAGACTTTTACAAGGGATTATATGTACAGGGGACAGGGCCACATGGACCACTGTCAGGAATTAGCACAAATCACCAATAGTAAATGTAGAACATAGACCAATGGAAACACAAAGTATACTGTAGAGCACAACCGGTAACTACTGGCGCAATAATGACCTCAGCGTCATCACACTAGCATCAGGTATAAAACCTATCCTGCATCCATTACAGGGGCATAAACCCATTATGCAATTCCTCATTGGTCTAACGCATTAGACCAAACCACCTAAGTATACCTACACTAGGGGCGTATATCGCACAGGGAAGTACAATCTCCCTAACACCAACCTAAACAGGTAAACCAACCCCCTAGGCAGAAATGACCACATTTAGAGGTATAAAACACAGGGTGCACAAAACATGCTATACACAGTACATTTCCTAGAACCCAATCACATTAGCATGAATCACAATAACACCTCAATCATATTAGGGTCCAGGTCGCACGAGAACCTAAACGTAGCAGCTGCCCAATACTTGCTGGGCAGCTGGGGACAAGCACAGGGCCTAAACGCTGCAGCTGGCACTAAGTGCTGTGCAGCTGGGGAAGTAAAATGAGGCATGGGCTCTCAAATGGCCCATGACACAATGTCACAACGTGGGAGCCACCTAGGCTCTAGAAACAACATGTCCCCCATGGAGCACCCGGGCTCCTGAAATCAATATGCGCCAACATAGAAGAGGACCTTGCCCCAAAGTACTGTAGAGCGCACTGGCGGCTAAATGGCATGTGTCCCCAAACGCTGGAGCCCTCTAGGCTCAAAACACCAAGGAAATGCCCCTGAATAACGTTGGAGCCTCGTGGGCTCAGAGAAAATAATGCCCCCGACGTTGGAGTCCCCCTCAGGGGACTCTTGAACAATAAAAATGGCCCCTTGAACATTGGAGCGCCACTCGCGCTCTTAAAAATATCATGTCCCGGTTGGAGCGGCCCACTACCATACGGGGCCGCTCTGCATCCTAAACCGGACTGCCTGGGTGCCTCGTGGGCACCCTGAACAAAGGAGGCAGCCCCCCCCTCTACTCACCGGGTCCGGTGAGCTCGCCGTTCTGGATCTCCTCTGGGATCGGCGGCTTGCTCCGGTCACCACTCTCCTTCACCTGGGCCCCCTCCTGGGACCCGGGACTCAAGTCTCGCAGCTGCTAGATGCGGGGATTCCCTCTTACGTCTCTGGGAGGCGGGGTGGGCTCCCGTTCTCCCTCGGGCTTTCCACATCGGGGGAAACTCTCCTTCGCTGTCTGTGCGACGCGGGGCTCTCCCTCGAGCATGGGAGACTTGCGCCACGAACTCACGCCGGCCTCTTCCTGCTTGGCTGCAGGCCCCAACCACGTCACGGGCGGGCCTGCCTGACTTTCGGTTTTGCCACGACTCGGGCCGCAGCGGTGATTTCCAACAGGCAAATCGCGGGGTGGGCACCCGCAACGTAAAATAAAGTTGAAGCGGACATAAGCGGGGTGGGCTCCCGCATCGATCACGGGCAAAGTCGCGGGGTGGGCACCCGCATGAATTAGGAAGTCGAGACGAAGACGCAGAGTGGGCACCTGCATATACTTAACAACATAAAGCGGAGTAGGCTCCCGCTATTAACGACCAAATAAGCGGGGTGGGCACCCGCGAAAGCACGCATCATGGGGGAATCCCCACGCCTGGGATTCCCTCTCTCCTGCTCTTAGCAGCGCGACGCTGCACAGCTCCTCTCTCTGAGGGAAATTAGGATAAAGCGCTCTCCAGGCGCTATGTTCAGGACCAGCAGAAAGTCCTTGAGAGATCCAGGAAACAGAAAAAGGTCCCACAAAGTCCATTAGGCATCCAGGGGCTGGGCAGGGCAGAGGGAGGCAAGCCTTCCCCTGGGCCCCAGCAGCAGCGCACCCCTGGCAGATTCAAGTCAGAACAAGAACATTTTACATGTGGTCACAGCCCCTTTTTCTACACAGATCACCTTTGTTTCAAGGTGCTGGGGAGGGGCGAACCAGATGCAACTGGTTCTTGAGCACTTTGTTTTGCTCAGCCCCTTTCCCTATTCACAGGACAGGCCAGGGTCATCAGTCGCACCACAGGGGGCGGAGCCAGCATTGTGTGGGGAAAGCCCAGCCCTATTCAGGTCCTAGGTGTACTCCTCCCACTCATTCACATGCAGCTCTCTCCATTCACCACCGGGGCAGACCCATCCTGACTCTGGGGGTTCCCTAGCCCGTCACATGACCTCAGCCAGCCAATCACGCGACAGGCAGTCACTGCACATTTATGCCAGCGTCTAGAAGTGGCACTTCCACACTAGCTACATGGACACCGCACACATCATCGCGCAGCATTTAATCACACGAGTCCGTACATACCAAAGTCGCACCTGCACTCCCCACGCATCAGGAACTACCAGGGACACATCCATTCCCCATTCATTCCTATGGGAGGGCAGGTCAGTCTCACTCAAAGTAACCTAGAGCGCACGGACACAGTGTGAAAGCGCCTAGAGGCCTAAAACCACTAGTACAACACAGGAAAAAAGGCTAGGATAATGCAAAAAGTTCTAGGGGTGAACTTGCCAGAAGGGCCAAGTCCAACACTCCTCTTCCTCGCTGGTGGAAAGAGGGTGTAGCCGCCGCCGCACTGGTGGCCTCGCGCTCCGGACCTGGTCCTGCTGCCCTTCCGTTTCGCCAGCTGTGCCTGCTGAAATGTAAGCAAAATCCTAATGTTATGGTTGTGTCATGCAGGATGAGACACATACATAGAGGAGCCAAAGTCAGACTTATTTTCCTCTGATCACACTCAATAGTTGTCAGTGTCTATGAGCTGACATTACATGTATGTTCACCGTCATTTACTGGATTGAGTCTGACATGGCCATCTCACGTGGATGTGTGTGGCTTATACAACTGTATTGGCCAACCCTCAACCTGGCATTCTGGTGATCTGTGTGTCCTGCCACAGCTACATGTGCAGGTTCCAAAAGCAGTCCACCAATGGAGAACTTGAAGAGTCCAGATTTCTCGGATTTTGCCATTCATAGGGAGTCGCAGCTATTTAAGGTCTGGACAAGTGTCATCTGCTTTGTAGCATTGTATGGGACAAGACAAGTGGCGAATGTGGGTCACACATCCACTGAGGCTCTGGGCTATTTCTGTAGCTACATTGTGAGTCTAGCCTTTGGCTGTCCCCACACATGATCTGACAATCCAGTGGCACATATTGGCTTTGGTGACTGATATGGTAATGCAGTACACCGCTGAACACTGGGGGAATTTTGTGAAAGCTACCTGTACATGTGAAACAGGCCACTGAGGGTGAGACGTCTGTCAGTGGACACCCCTTGCAAATTTAGAAGCACTTAAGAGTGATGCAAGGATGTCAAAGTCTGTCTTGACTCCATGGCACATGTTGATTTGTCACAATTGGAACCCAAACTCTACAAATGCAATGCAAGTCATAGCATCCAATACCCTTTGGCCTGCCATGCGCACACTGGACAGTGTCTATACCATTGCTCATCCAATGCACACATGATTTCCTAGTGCCAATTGTAGTGGTGCGGGAAGAGCAGATTTCAGTATAAATGCACAATTATGGCTCATTTAGCCAGTTGTCATGACGAAACTCCAACTCCCAAAATGCACTCTGCCCTGTACAGTCCATATGCCACAGTGTGCCTTTTTAAGCTTGGTGACTGCTGCATGGACACGGAATCTGTGAATGGAGGCATCGGACACACAATGGTACAGCACTGTTTCACTCACATCATACTCCCAGACACATTTAGCATATGATGCACTTACCATGTCCCTTCTGCTCATGCTCCTCCAGCTGAGCATGGAGGGTCGGCCAAGCTGCTCGCAGGACCCTCCTGTACAGTGGGGATAGGTGAGGACGATGCACATGGTGCTGGGAAGACTGGCCCACCAGCTCCTCAGCCTTTTGCCGGGACCACCGTTTTAGGTCCTCCCAGCGCTTGCGGCATGCCCTCGCACTCCTGGGTGGACTCCCACTGCACTGCAGCGCTCAGCGATGTTTGCCCACAGCCTGGCCCGGGCTGCATTGCTCAGCTGGTGTTCAGGGTCCCCATATAGCTGAGGAAATTTGGCCAGCACCCCCTCAGCCAAGATGTCTAACTCACTTTCAGTGAAAGGGGGTGCCTTCTCTTCGTAACCCTCAGCCATTATGGGGATAATAAGAATGATGAGAGCAGCAGGATGTCAGAGGATCTGATCTGTGATAGAGGATGGCTCAAAATGAACACAAAATGGCTGCCAACTATTTCCTGTGATGTATTTCCTGCCTCCCACTTCCTGTAAAACATTTCCTGTATGAAATAATGTGTTCCGGGTCATTTTCGGAGTTTACGGCCCGTAAGCGCAGTTTCCGGTTCCGGAGCGGAGGGTCCGCACACGCGCCGTACGCTCCGTAATCGGAACTTCCGCTTTTCGGCCGTAAACTCCGAAAATGACCCGGAACATTTAATTTCATACAGGATATGTTTGACAGGGAGTGGGAGGCAGGAAATACATCACAGGAAATAGTTGGCAGCCATTTTGTATTCATCCAGATCCATCCACAATCAAGAATCAAATCTACTGCCATCCTGCTGTTCTGTTGTGGATAAAAAAGAAAAGACAGTGCATGTGAGAATTATTAAAATGTAACAAGAGGGGGAAGAGACCATTTAAAGGCATTTCTGCACTTATGGGTGGGGGGGCTGACACAACATCAAACCCCTGTTTCAGTTTCTCCTGCTTTGCATTATGGTACATGTGGTCCATATTAGGTGCTCATTAGCAGAGTTGTGTGATGTGTTACGTAACATTGGGGTGGCGAAGTGTGGATATATCACAGACACATGGGGGCAGATTTACGACTACTGGCGCATCCCTGCTAATCAGCAGAGATGCGTCAGAAGAGTTGCGATGCATCTGCCCACCCGTGCGCCACCACTAATGCGCCGCATTTACAATGCGGCACACCGTGACGCTCGGATGGGCAGATGCGTGACGCATCCCCCGTCGGAAAGGCGGCGCATTGCTGGAGTTGCGTCGCAAGCGCGACACAGCTCCAGCAAGGCTCGGGGGTGCCCTATCCCCATCATGCTGCGTCAATCCTTACGCTTGCCTCAAGCAGGCGCCGGGTTTTGGCGCAGCATGGCCTTAAAAGTGACTGAATGAAATCTTGTAGATTTCACTCAGCCACTTTTAGGAGGAGTTCCTGCGCCGGACGGCCCCCCCCTGCGCCAGAATGCCTACATGTGGTGCAGGGCTTTACAACGTGACGCATCTCCCAGATGCGTCACGTTGTACATACCCCACAGCATGGCGCTGGCTTTGCGCCACCGCTGCGTCACAATAGTGATGCAACGGCGGCGTAAAAGGGGCGCAAGTCCCACATAAATCTGCCCCATGGTGTCTGATTCACCCATGACATCACTCACGTCGTGGGCACATCATTTGTGGGGGAGTCACATCTGTTGATGGCACAGGGCCGACAATGCTATGGTTATGGCCTTTTCTGATTAAGTGACCCATCCTCATGAGGTCCGGCGAGGTCTCTCAGTACATGTATCATTTTCCATCTGCGTCAATAGATTCTTTAGGGACATCCACTACACTGATCGCTGACATGGGCACATGTGCTGAAGCAGGCTCAACCTTTTGACTACTGTCGAGAGCCGTGATTAACATGCAGTTAGTGCGGCTTGCAAAGTTGTCTCAGGAAGGAATTTATTGACACAGTCGTGTATATCCAAGTTTCATCATTGGCAACAGACAGCAAACCACATTTAGTCCATTCCACTACAGGTTGCTCATGTGAAAAATGTAGCAACGAGCTGCTCACGGACTTGCATGCCCAGACCTCGGTTATGTGCCATGGCCCGGTTTCCCAGATTCAGAGCTAGCCGAGGTTCCAGTGGTATGTGTAAGCCATGCGTTAAGGCAATGTTGTGCAAGACACAACAGGCTAATATGATCTTGCACACGACTTCTGGGGAGTACTGCAGCACCCCCCCTGTACGGTTGAGACATCTGAATCGCGACTTCAACAGACCAAAAGTGCGCTCTATGATGGCTCGAGTCTGAAGGTGTGCCCTATTGTACCTACGCTGTGGTACAGTGTTTGCATGCCTGTAAGGGGTGAGGAGATGTGGGTTGAGTGCATACCCAGCGTAACCTGAGGAGAGGGGAAAGGGCAGTTGGTTACATTTCCCTCTTTGAATTGCACAGGACATGATCTATACTGTATTACATGCAGTATCTGTTGGGCCATGTATGTAGCTTTATGATTCTTATAGTACAATGGTTAATGTTGGGGGGCATTCAGACATTTCAAAAACACATTTTCCTCCTTTCTAACGCTTGGTACTTACCCAGTAGCCACATGTTGTCAAATTCTCCCGCAGCCATCTGCTGGGCAAGAGGTGACATGCGGAATATGAAGCTGTCATGGGTACTGCCTAGGAACACCGCATGCACATCAATGAACCTCCCCCTGGCATCACAGACAGCTTGCACGTTGATGGAATGCCATCGGTGTCTGTTGCAGAAGATGTGTGCAATGTGGCGGGGTGGCTGAAGGGCCACATGGGTACAATCAATTGCACCCAGCACACGTGGGAATTGTGCAATGAGATAGAAATCTCGTGCTGCCCTTTGTCTCAGGGCCAGTGTAGGTGGCATTTGTATGTGGTTGTGGGATCTTGCAGTGAAGCATCTCAGTACCTGATGCAGGCACCACGACTGGCTCACCTGGGATATGCCCACATGGTCACTGGAGACCCTTTGGAAAGACCCAGTGGCAAATAAATGGAGCGCAGAAAGGATATTGAGATATGCTGGTATTGCATGTGAGCAGCAGGTCACAGAGTCAAGTTCCTGCTCCCACTCACATACCATATCCAAGATGAGTTCTGGAGGGAAACGGTACCTGGCCCTTACATCTTGACTGGACATTCCAAATAGGTTGATCCTCTGTCTGAAGATTCTCTCTGCTCTCCTCCTCCTCCTCCTCCTCAAGTAGTTTTGCCACATGGCAAGGGGCAGTGCAACAAACAAATTCAGTGACATGTTGTGAGGGTTTGTGTGTGTGTCTACTCTGCAGTTATACATGCTGCCGAGCTAGGATTGACTGGAGTGTGTCAGCTGATGCATGGTGGGGGATGGTAGGGACTTGGACAGGTATCTATTTGGCCGCATCCTGCTCGTCCTACCAGCGTGTTACCCCAAAGCGTTGAGGTCCATGTAGTCAGCGTCGGCGGGTACGCCTCTGCCCAAGTCTTGAATGAAAGTAAGTATTGCGTTAGCCATCCCTGGACACGTGTTTCGAGGTAGTTGCCTCTCGTCAGTAGGGAGTAGGTGAGTGTATAGGGTTGCTGCGTAGACTGCCAGAAAAAGTTTGCTCAGGTTAAGTACCCCTCGTGGCGCGCAGGTGCGTATCCATGAGCTCGTCAGCTCCACCGGCTCGAGGGAGCCTGAATATTAACACAAATCTAATTGGCCGCACTCTGCTCGTCCTACCAGCGTGTTACCCCAAAGCGTTGTGGTCCATGTAGTCAGCGTCGGCGGGTACGCCTCTGCCCAAGTCTTGAATGAAAGTAAGTGTTGCATTAGCCATCCCTGGACACGTGTTTCGAGGTAGTTGCCTCTCGTCAGCAGGGAGTAGGTGAGTGTATAGGGTTGCTGCGTAGACTGCCAGAAAAAGTTTGCTCAGGTAAAGTACCCCTCGTGGCGCGCAGGTGCGTATCCATGAGCTCGTCAGCTCCACCGGCTCGAGGGAGCCTGAATATTAACACAAATCTGATTGGCCGCACTCTGCTCGTCCTACCAGCGTGTTACCCCAAAGCGTTGTGGTCCATGTAGTCAGCGTCGGCGTGTACGCCTCTGCCCAAGTCTTGAATGAAAGTAAGTGTTGCGTTAGCCATCCCTGGACACGTGTTTTGAGGTAGTTTCCTCTCGTCAGCAGGGTGTAGGTGAGTGCATAGGGTTGCTGCGTAGACTGCCAGAAAAAGTTTGCTCAGGTAAAGTACCCCTCGTGGCGCGCAGGTGCGTATCCATGCGCTCGTCAGCTCCACCGGCTCGAGGGAGCCTGAATATTAACACAAATCTAATTGGCCGCACTCTGCTCGTCCAACCAGCGTGTTACCCCAAAGCGTTGTGGTCCATGTAGTCAGCGTCGGCGGGTACGCCTCTGCCCAAGTCTTGAATGAAAGTAAGTGTTGCAACCCTATACACTCACCTACTCCCTGCTGACGAGAGGCAACTACCTCGAAACACGTGTCCAGGGATGGCTAACGCAACACTTACTTTCACTCAAGACTTGGGCAGAGGCGTACCCGCCAACGCTGACTTCATGGACCACAATGCTTTGGGGTAACACGCTGGTAGGACGAGCAGTGTGCGACCAATTGGACTTTTGTTAATATTCAGGCTCCCTCGAGCCGGTGGAGCTGACGAGCTCATGGGTACGCACCTGCGCGCTACTGATGGAGCAGGGTTTTTACTTTAAAACCAAATGTCTGTTTCGTTTTCGCATGTTATAATTAAAAGTACTACTGATTAATGAATAGCTATTAAAATGTATCGTGATAAGTCTAACCAACCTTATTAACAGAAGAATTACACGTGGGAATGCTATTGCATGGCTAAAATAATAAGTGAACTAAGTTGGTGAGCAAACTGACAGAAATAGATGTTGCCTATGTGATGTTATTGTGTTTTGCGCTTAAAATTAATATACATTAATGGCATTTAATGTTGCAAATGGCTAGATAAATACATACACATAAGGGTAATAGTAGGGGAATAACACTGTATTATCATTTCCGTGCAGTAATTATGTTTTGTGTTTATTTTGCTTAAGTTGTCCATTGTGGCCTGCCATAAAATGGCCACCACCCACAGCCTGCATTTGAGTTGATGGAAAATTTTACAAGAAGGCTTCGCGCTGCTTGTGACCTTGCCTGAGCGGTGAACCGAAAAGCCATGACCATGACGACAAATCTGGGACTGATGCCAGAAAAGCCCCTGAATATGAGATGTTGCCAAAATCGAAAAACTGACTTTGTGAACTCATGATGATCCCATAAATGAGATACAAATTATCCAATAGAGACATCCGTGGACGTAACAAATTAGTTATGGAATCTTTATTTCTATTCATTTGTTGAGATGATCAATACGTGTGAATTTTCCTTAGTGTATCAAGACGACATTATTTCCGCTGTTCATCCATTTTTCATAACATGTTTGTAACACTTGGAATGTAACTTTTAGTATAAATACTAGTAGACTAGAGAGGTCTAGCGCCACTTCTTCCCGAACTGATGATCCGAGGTCCCTATGCTGATGGAGAGGACGGTGACTCTACATGACGGCAAGAAACTCTGTTTCTTCTACTGAGGACCGGTTCTGACTTAGGATCTGATATTTAGACAGAATAGGTAAATATGAGAGAAATGAATTTGCATTTAATTGGCTTTTCCTACAATTTTAGATAAACAAATATTCTGTTTGAATCTCTGTGTCGGGTGGTTATTTCCTTGTCATGTTTATTGAATTTATTTACATATTCTTTGAAATATTTTTGCCAGATTTATAAGCAGATCGGTTAGGTACAGGAAAGTGGATTTCCCCTTATACATGGCACGGATAGAGTGGTAGGATGAATGTTGGTGTAATGGGCCCCACCAGCGTATGATGTGTGTGTGTGCGTGTGACTGCGAGATCACTCCGTCCGTGGAAGTAGAGGGGATTCGGAAGCTCTGATCTGCACCAGTTTCTTGGTAGCAGAATGATGGTTAACAATTGTCTTGATCTGGTGAATTTGCGTGTACATAAGCTTATTGATTATTGATTGATGTTTGTACTAACACTGTATGTTGAAGTCATATTCAGTTTTGTGTAGTGTGTACGGCTTCTGGGACGTAGGAAGTCGGTGACAGTTCCGTAGTAGGGCAGAGGGAAGCGCTACTCTCGGAAGAGGCGGGATTGTTAGCCCTGTATGCAAACAGGGGAAAACGTGTGACAATTTAAGTTGCGCGTCGCATTGTCTGGGTTCGATGAGGTAGCATCGCCGTGTGTTGCCATTAGAAACGTATTTCCTGTGTGAAAGAAGTGTATATGATAGCGAAGGTTATCTGTGAAGTTCTAGTCTTAGGTATCAGGGATCCTTATGGCATTCCGTTAACGCTTAACACTGGGAAAGTAATAGGTACTCTCTGAGCTTGTTAGAAGGACAGAGCAGAGGTAAGCGCTGCTTTGTTAACGTGTGATATAATTCTGTAGTAGGACAGAATGTTCGCTGTTCTCGGGAAAGACAGAATTCTGTGTGAATGTATTACATTTTCTGGTGTGAAAGTGTGTGAATGAGAAGGCATTCTGGTTAATTGTGAAACTCTTAGGAGCATTCCGGAGAGAACAGTTAATTGATGCTTGTTAGAAGGGTAGAGTAGAGGGATGTGCTACTTTATCAACGGAAGTAACGATTCTGTAGTAGGGCAGAGGTAAGCGCTGCTCTCGGGAAAGACAGAATTCTCGTGGGAAAGGTCTTTTGCTGTTCTGTAGCTAGCGAAGCAGACAATGGAGATGTTTGTATGTTGTAACTAACAGACTCGTAAAGATTGAAACAAAGTCTACCGAGTAGTTTTGTAAAGGAGGGGTAGACGAGAGACAGGAGACAGGAGCAGAAGCTGCTGCAGCGACTGCTGACGTCAGGAAGACCGCGCTGTGATTGGACGGTGGGTTAGAACAGTGGAAGCATTGTGATTGGTGTGCTACTGTACGCCGCACAAGGATTGGGAGACATACAGGGTGACGTAGACTTTCCAGGATTGGTGCGTTAGTGTGAGTCGCGCTGGGATTTGTGGACTGAGACAGTGACGTAGACGCTCCAGGATTGGTGCGTTAGTGTGAGTCGCGCTGTAATTGGACAGGAGATCGTACAGTTGTAGAAAACACTAGAGGGTTGCGGAAAACAAGAAAATGTACTACCACGCTGAGGAAAAGAAGAAGAAATCCTTGTTTAGTAAAGTAAAAACATGGTTTGACAAGGATATCGTGACTAGGGAAGGACAGTTACTTCCTCCAATAAGAACCCCCGCATCCTTCATGGCTGCAAGATATGGGTATCATACCTGTATTTGGTTGGATAACTGGGTAAAATATACCAGAGAGGATGGAGTTTTAGCTTTCCCAGAGCATGGCTCATTTAATCTGGCCATAATCAGGAATTTACGGGTAAAGATGATGGGCCTAGAGCCTCGGCCTAGGCCTACACAATTTGAGGCACTAACAGAATGAGAAGATGAAGTGCATGAGCGAGAAAAGCAGAGGAGTGGAGGGAATTACAGGTACATGTTTGGGCGAAAGCATGATCGCGAAACCCATCATGACCGAATGAGAAGATGGCGTGATGCCAGTATGACGGAGGGATTATATCCTATGAGAACAGATGAAGAGTCAGAAGGGAAAAAATGTACAGAAAAAGAACATAATATAGAACCAAGGAGATATGGGGCGAATGAGTCTGAAGATGATGTCTTAGATGACATGCTCTACAAAAGACCACCCCCGTATAGACGAGAGCCAGAGGTAGGAACGGCAGTGACCCCAATGAGAGACACTCTACGGATTATTAAAACAGAAGGTACCACCCCTGGTTTGAAAAGCGGTTGTTCTCTGGTAGAAAGAGAAAGAGAAAGAGAGAGAGAAAGAGAGAGAGAAAGAGAGAGAGAAAGAGAGAGGGAAAGAGAAAGAGGAACAGAGAGAGAAAGAGAAAGAGAAAGAGAAAGGGAGAATGAAGTTGAGGATGAGAGGACTGGAGAGCTAGCAAGGACTACCTTTGAATTGACAGAGAAAATCAGGGAACTGACTAAAAATCTTGAGGCAGTTACGGTGCCTGTGACAATAGGTCCGGTTATGCCGATTTTCAACAAGCAGAGGACGGGCGAAGGTGGTTTGACGGTTCCATATGTGGGCAATAGATTGATGGTTTCTCCAGAGCAGGCAGAAATGATAGCAGAGGAACAACAGTGGAGAACGGGAGGAAATCTGTGGAGACATACCATATGTGGAGGAGAATTGAGGTTACAGACTAACTCAAGTTTGAACTCAGGATGAGTGGAAGGGAACAGAGGATCAATCCTAGAACCACAAAGGGTGTCGGAACCAGGGGGTGCAGAAAAATCTACGGGAATAACTGCTGAGGATTTGAATGATTGGCTGAAGGCTTTGCAGAAAAAGGAAAGAGAATCCCAGGGAATTGATGTAGCTAGGATATGTATGGAAATGGAGGAGCTGATTGTAGGAACAATCCCTACAGAAACACTGAAAAATTATCAGGAAGGGGAGATTTTATTTTTATGTAAAAGTATCACTTGGAGAGCAAAGAACATACATGACAGGTTGAAAGGAATAGCCAGTGAAATGGGGGTCGACATGGACAAGGTAAAAGCTTTACAAAAGCCTTACCGGGTGGATTTTACAGATAAGGACATTGAGAATCTGAACAATGCAGGCCGAACAGGGAAGATTAAAGAAATGATTTCTTTGTTGAGAAAATGGGGAGATGTGGAGAGATGGAGAGATAGATGGTATAAAAAGCGAGAGGATGCAGCAGACAGAACTTACTCAGCATTTCCCCTGAAAGAAAAAGAGAAGGCTGTGACAGCCTACCCCATGAGGGAGATACCAGGAGGTGGGTACGTACATGTCCCATGGACCAGACAGGATATTTTGTCATTTACCAATGATTTCCCTCGACTAAGGGAGAAGCCCGTCGAGTGGTATAGACAAGTCGACAGATTTGTGAAGCTGTCAAAAGTGCTATGGATCGACCTGAATAGTCTGTTTAATATAATTGTGCCAGCAGACCTGTGGGCTGAATGTAAAATAGTCATAGACTGGCCCACTAAAGAATACCCAAGAGATCCAAAGACAGGAGCTCCAGACCCGGAGGTTATGAAAAAGTACGAACAGGTTATGGCGTTCCTGAAAAATAAGATACCCCCCAAGGAAACAGACTGGGTTAAAATAGATCGAACACATAAGGAAGTGAAAGAATCAGTCCATGCTTACTATGAAAGACTAATACTGGCTTTCAAACAGTTCAGTGGAGAGGAACATCTGGGTGACAAGGATCTGAGCCATTTTGTATATAGATTTGTGTATGGCTTGCGACCTGAAATCAGTGAAATGATAAGGCAGCATACTGTTGACTGGCAGAGCAAAAAGATTGATGAGATCCTGAGACATGCAAAATACTTCAGTGATGAAATTGAGGCAAAACAAAGGAAACTGAAGGAAAAGGTAATGTGGGCACAGGTGAAAGTTGCAGAAAGGCAGGAAGCTCAGTTGGTTGAACAAGCAAATAACCTAGGAAATAAACCCAGGTTTGGTACAGGAAAAAGGAGAGGCAACATAGAGGAAGCCAAGAAAAGGTTTCCATGCCACAACTGTGGAAAATTAGGGCACTGGAAATCCGAGTGTAAGAATCCACCATCTACTAATGATGACAATCCATCATTGAATTCACAGGTGCAGAGTGAGGGGTGTGGTCAGCATCAGCAACAGCAGAAGGCTGATAACCAGCAGAATCAGGTGCCAAAACCACCCTTGCCACAGAGAAGAGGATCCCAGAAGTACAGTCAAGAGTCGGGGTTCTACGATGAAGAGCAGGTAATAAAGCCAAAACGCGCAAGCGCTGTATCTCAATATTGGATGAAGAATGAGGGAAGTGACTCTGAGGGAGAATTCTGACGGTGCCGAAGAGAGGAAGGAGAGTGCGTACTTGGCGCAACTCTAGAAATAGACCAGGCAGGACCATTTGTAGATGGGAAAATCAATGGTGAAAGTGTTACCTTTTTAGTTGACACAGGAGCTACGAGATCAACTGTCAGGTCAGCTGATATAAAGAATCTTCCTCTCTCGGATGAAGCAATCCAAGTAGTTGGGGTGTCCAATACACAGATCAAAACTCATCTTACTGAACCAGTAATGGTTAGAATAGGGAAATTTTCAGAAATGCACCGATTTGTGGTGTGTGATACTAGTCCTGTGAACTTGCTAGGTAGGGACCTGCTGTGCAAAATGAATTGCACTATTTTCTGTACTCCAGATGGAATAACCTTTGAAACACCAGATGAGGATGTCCTATACAGGATGACAATGGATAACCGGGAATGTGAGGCTTTGGGAACATATGCTGTGTTTAATCCAGATGCATTGCCCCCAGAATTAAAACAGACAGTGAAAGCAGCGGTCTGGGATTTCACTGGAGAAGATGTGGGTCTGATGAGAAATGTAGGTCCAGTAAAAATTTCCGTAAAAGAGGGAGTGATTTACCCAAACATTCCACAATACAGATTGACACCTGAAATAATCGAAGGAATAACACCCATAATTGAGTAAATGATTCAGCAGGGGGTGTTAAGGGAAATACTGAGCAGCCCATGTAATTCACCAATAATGGGACTGAAGAAACCCAATGGAAAGTTCAGAATAGTACAGGATTTGAGGAAAATTAATAAGATTGTTGTGTCATGCTGTCCCATTGTGCCAAATCCATCAGTGATTTTGCATCAGATTCCCCATGATGCAGAATGGTATACAGTAATCGATTTGTGCTATGCTTTCTTTTCAATCCCGTTGCATCATGACAGCCAGCCGATTTTTTCATTTAGATTTGGAGAGAGGATTTTGGCATGGTGCCGAATCCCACAGGGGTATACAGAGAGCCCCTCGATATTTAATCAACTGCTAAAGAAATCTCTGGAGAGCCTAACAATGCCTTAAAATTCAGTTTTGGTCCAATACATTGATGACCTGCTTGTGGCATCAAAAACACGTGAAGCCTGTGAAGTAGACACCATTGCTTTACTGAATCACTTGGCAGATGGAGGATTAAAAGTATCTCCAGCCAAACTGCAGTTCTGTAAGAAAGAAGTCCAGTATTTGGGGCATAATATTGAGAAAGGCCTGAGAAAAGTAACCATTGACAGGATTAAAATTATCAGAGGGATGAGAGCTCCAATGACACAAAGAGAAGTAAGAATGTTCCTGGGAATGGTTGGTTAATGTCGTCAGTGGATAAGTAACTTTTCCCTGATTGCCAAGCCACTGATCAAATTGACAAAAAGTGAGGTGAAAGACCCATTGGAATTAAACCCAGAACAGATGGCAGCATTTAAGGAGCTAAAGAACAGGCTATGTGAAGCTCCTGCCCTAGGAATGCCAGATTATGAAAAGGAATTTGAGCTGTACTGTAGTGAGAAAAATGGATGTGCACTTTCAGTGTTAATCCAGAAACATGGACGTCTGAGAAGGCCAATTGCTTACTTCTCAGCAACACTTGACCCAGTAGCTGTAGGTTTACCAGGTTGCCTGAAAGCAGTAGCTGCTACATGCAAAAGTCTGGAACAAAGTGAGGGAATCATAATGGGATACCCTGTTCGGGTATTCGTACCTCATGATGTGGCAATCCTTTTAACAAGGAGCCGGACCCAGTTCATGTCTCATAGTCGGCTGACTAAATATGAGAAAGTCATTCTTGGTGCAACAAATGTGAGCCTGGAGAGATGTGTGAATGTGAATCCAGCGACACTGTTGCCCGATGCTGAATGTGTGGAAGTGAGGAATGAGGTTGATCATGACTGTCTGGATGTGCTTGATTACTGTACGAAACCAAGGCCGGACATAAGAGATTTGCCACTGCCTGAGAGTGATCATGTGTTGTTTGTGGATGGATCTTGCCTGAGAACAGATGAAGGAACACTGAGTGCTGCATGTGCTGTGTGTACAGTTTCAAAAGTTGTGGAAGCATCACCTTTGAAGGGAGTTAAATCCGCTCAGGTGGCAGAATTGGTGGCACTAACAAAAGCCTGCAAGATTGGAAGAAATGTGAGAGTGACTGTGATGACTGACAGCCAGTATAGCTTCGGAGTTGTCCATGATTTTGGCCAGCTATGGCTACAAAGAGGTTTCCTGACCTCAAGTGGAACTCCCATAAAGAATGCTGAAGTGGTTGGAAAATTGCTAGAGGCGATACAGCTGCCTAAAGAACTAGCAGTCGTGAAATGTGCTGCTCATGGTCAAGGTGATGATTATGTCACCGTTGGTAACAAATTTGCCAATGATATTGCACAATATTGTGCGAGGAATAATCATTCTATTAATCGGAGCAAAGAAAAAGAAATGTCTTCTTGTTCCTTAATGTTTACTAACGAAGTGGGAACATGGGAGGAAGTGAAGCAGTTGCAGGATGAGGCAGGAGATGAGGAAATGAAAGATTGGGTGAAAGCAGGTTGTGCACCAAGAGAAAAAGATCATGTGTGGGTCTATAGGGATGGAAGACCAGTCATTCCCCATAGCCTATTGTCAACAATGGAAAGGCTGTATCATGGCCAAGGACACCTGGGGAGGGATGCTATGATAAGGGCTTTTAAACAGACCTGGTATAGTCCAAAATTCAGGCTGATAGCATAAAGTCTCTGTCAGAGATGTCTGATATGTCAGCAATTCAATCCTGGAAAGAAAACAGTGGTGAGCCTAGGAACCATAGGCAGGGAAGGAGGACCCTTCACAAGAATGCAGATAGACTTCATTGAAATGCCCCAAGTTAACAGATTGAGGCTTGTCCTGGTGGTGGTCTGTTTGTTCTCCAGGTGGGTGGAAGCCTATCCAACAAGAAGAAATGATGGGATAACAGTGGCTAAGTTACTGTTAAGAGAGTTTATCCCAAGGTATGGGTTCCCAGTAACCATTGAATCAGACAGAGGGGGACATTTCTATAATGAAATCATGGGTCTAATTTGTGAAGCATTGAGTGTACAGCAGAAGTTACATTGTGCTTACCGACCAGAGGCTTCTGGTGTGGTTGAACAAATGAATGGTACTATCAAAAACAGAATTGGCAAAATGTGCCTAGCCACAAGAATGAAATGGCCCGATGTCTTGCCTCTAGTCCTGATGACCATTAGGTCTACTCCAGACAGAACAACAGGTTTGAGTCCACATGAAATTATCATGGGACGTGCTATGAGACATGCATTTGTACCAGTCAACTAGTTGATGACAATAACTGATGACATGATTTTGGATTACTGTAAGGGCCTGGCTGACGCAGTTCATTCTGTGTTTCACCAGGTTGTAGAAGACGCCACCACACTTGAAAAGAAACCAGCCCATGATCTGAGCCCAGGGGACTGGGTAAGAATAAAAGTCCACAGAAGAAGGAATTGCCTGGTTCCAAGGTGGGGAAGGCCAAGACAAGTCATTCTGACCACAACAACTGCAGTAAAGTGTGCTGGAGTGAAAAACTGGATACATGCAAGTCACACATTGAGAGTTCCAAATCCAAGAGACGGCACTGGAAAAGAATACTTTGAAGAATCAGATTCCAGTGATGATGCAGACAGTGAGGCAGTAAGGAGGAAAAAGAATCCTGAAAGTGGGGAAAGTGAGTCAAGAGAAATCTTCATCCCACCAGAAGAAGTTCTAAAGAGAACAGTGCAAGCTCCTGAGACAAGTCCAGAATCAGAAGAAGTGCCTGAAGTTCCAACTGACAGTGACAAACACAAAAAGAAAGGAAGAAAAGAAAAGAATATCCCAACAGAGGTAACACCTGAATCAGATGAGATAATTGAGCAAGATCCACCTGAGATAATTCCTGAAAAAGAAGGGTCAGGAAAGGACAGAGATGGACAGATTGCGGAAAAACCCCGAGGAGGTGTAGGGAACATCAACAACAAGCTAGGTGAAGGGACAAGTAGACAACAAGAAGATTGCGTGTCAGAGACCCGAGGAGGGACAGAAGTAGGGAAATCTCAAGTGGTGGAAAAAGAGGCTGTTGGAGAAAAGGAAGCAGTTGGAAAAGAGAAAACTGTTGATGAACAAGAAGCAACTGAGACAGAATCTGATGAAAGTGAAAATGAGATACATGAAGGACGAGTTCTGAGAAAGAGAACTTGGATTGGAGAAAGAAACAATAAAGAAGGAAGACAAAAGAGAAATGCTAAAGGAGATCTTTGGCCTAACAAGATAAAGAGACTGAGGTATAGACTGACACGAGTTAACTCTTCGAAAGCTGAACAAGTGAACGAAGTGTCAAGTCAAAATCCAAAGAAGGAAGAAGAAACAAAGTTATCTGAAGGAACTAAAAGAATCAGAAAACCAAACCAGAAGTATAAGTCACCAGAAGGGGAACAGCCATTACAACACGGTTTTTACCACGCGCAGCTTTTACATTGCATGCGTTACGACGCATGCGATGTTACAACGCAATGCCATTACAACGCAAGTCTTAACATCGACTTGCGCTAGATGCCGTGCTAACATTACAAATAGTGTAGTTTACTATCCCAACACCTTCCCTACTGTTACATGGACTGGAGTTGGAATAGTAAATTACACTTTTATAATGTTAACACGCCCTCTAGTGCAAGTCGATGTAAAGACTTGCGTTGTAATGGCATAGCGTTGTAACATCGCATGCGTTGTAACGCATGCGATGTAACTGCACGCGTTGTAATGACACGCGTTGTAATGTCATACATCCGTCACCAGAATGGACGTATGTGGCACTGCCTGAACAAGGAGAAGAGGCAGATAGTCAAGGGAGTCCAGAGGAGGCTTTGCTGAAAGTGGTTGCTGAAGAAGAAGCTGTAGGAATCCTGAGAGTTATCTTGTCCCACATTGGAGAAGAGACGGATGTTCAGGACCTGATACAGTTTGATGATGATGAAGAAACAGTGAAAAGTGATGAAAATCCAAATTGAATAGATTCAAAAGAAGAAAGTGAAGAAGTAAAATTAAGAACTAATAGATTGTAATATTCTGGTGGGTACTTGCTGGCCTGAAGAGTTCGGTAGTGGAGTAGAAGAGGCGAAGTCAAAAGACACGGTCAAATTAACAAGATGGCTAACACTGAGAATAATCAAAGTAGATGTACCTTCTTAAAAAGATGGTGCAAGATGTGCTGCTGCTGTACAGGATTGGTAATGCTGCTTTGGAGCGTGCTTGCTCTACTGATCTCTTTTAGAGTAACAATAGACACTTTAGAAGGACATACTGAGAACAGAACTAACATAGGAAAGAATACACAGAAAATAGTTCCAACTAGAACTAGCAATGTACATATTCATAAAGATAGGTCAATTAATGATTTTTCTAGCAATGTTTTTTCAAAATTGTTGTATGAATACGTAAAGACAATGGAAGTAAGGGATTGCTAGGTTTGCATGCAATTACCTGCCTCTGTTTCGGAAGGAGTGACTTATCATCATCTTCCGGCTACGTATGGAATTTCATGTAGTGTACTGATTAGTATATTTTATCAATTAGGGAAATTAGATTATAATATGTCTAACATAGTAATATTCTTGGGCAACTGCCTATGAATAAAGACTGAATCCTGCTAAAGAAGCTAACACTTTAGGTGAGATTTTTATAGAAACTAAAGAATTAACCTTAGAATATGTTTTTAAGAACAATTTAACTTGCAGTTAGAAAGGAGAAGAGAAGAATTTTCTAGACATGGTTGAGAGAAGAAGGTTGAACATGCACAAGAAAGCAGAAGGGTATAAAATGAGTGAAACAATGTGGGACACTGAGAAAGAGAAGGAATTGAAAGATGGAGCCAGTCCAACTATGGCTATAGATGCCCCACAGAAAGGAAAATTGTGCATTACCAGAAAGAGATCCCAGTATGATTATTATTTCATAGGGACTAGTGAGTGCCATGATACATACTTTATTGCAACCGGATGGGGTTTTAGAGGAGGAGAAGATCCCGTGTTTCCGGGAGTGTATTATATTTGTGGGAACAAGGCTTATTACCGTTTGCCTGACCATTGGTTTGGCACATGCTATGTTGGCCTGGTCTTTCCAAAGATTTTTCACATGTATAGAGTGGACAATGCTGAACAAACTAATCCATTAACACGCTATAGAAGAGAAACATGGACAGAAATTGTAGGAGATATTTTTGGAGCTTTAATACCAGCAGTGGGAATTTCTTTGAATACCTTTGGCATTCGGAAGCTGTCAACAGTAGTGGATCGCTTGTCAGCAAGCACCGCTGAAGGCTTTCTTTTGGTAAATACTGAAATGGTTGCTTTACGCGCTATGGCAATGCAAAATCGATTTGCCCTTGACATTCTTTTGGCAAAAGAGGGTGGAGTCTGTGGAATGCTGAAAGTTCAACATTGTTGCACTTACATTCCTGACGAAAGCAAAGATCTAAAAGTCTATATAAAAAATATTACTGATTTGCATGAATAATTAGTACCACTGGAAGCTGAAAGTATCTGGACTAAAATGGCTAATAAGATGATTGCTATTAAGAACTTTATAGCTAAAATAGGTAGTACCATTTTTGGTAAGATATTATTTCCATTAACATGTGTAATTGTTGCATTATTGATTCTTAGACTAGGGTGTATGTGTTGTAGATATAGAAGAAATAAAAAGAAAATTATAAAGCAAGAAAATGTTAAAAAGAGACAAAAGAAACCAGAAAGAGATCTACAAGAAATAGAATTAGAAGAGCTAAGAGAAAGCATGTATATAGAAACTAAAAAGATGGATGAGATGGAGACAAGGGTTTAAAACAAACAAGAAGACATTTTGAATTTCTTCCAAAAGGGGAAACTAAATTGATTTTTGGGTTTTGATTTTTGTGATGATAAAATATCACCAAGGGGGGATTGATGGAGCAGGGTTTTTACTTTAAAACCAAATATCTGTGTCGTTTTCGCATGTTATAATTAAAAGTACTACTGATTAATTAATAACTATTAAAATGTATCGTGATAGGTCTAACCAACCGTATTAACAGAAGAATTACACGTGGGAATGCTATTGCATGGCTAAAATAATAAGTGAACTAAGTTGGTGAGCAAACTGACAGAAATAGATGTTGCCTATGTGATGTTATTGTGTTTTGCGCTTAAAATTAATATACATTAATGGCATTTAATGTTGCAAATGGATTGATAAATACATACACATAAGGGTATTAGTAGGGGAATAACACTGTATAATCATTTCCGTGCAGTAATTATGTTTTGTGTTTATTTTGCTTAAGTTGTCCATTGTGGCCTGCCATAAAATGGCCACCACCCGCAGCCTGCATTTGAGTTGATGGAAAATTTTACAAGAAGGCTTCGCGCTGCTTGTGACCTTGCCTGAGCGGTGAACCGAAAAGCCATGACCATGACGACAAATCTGGGACTGATGCCAGAAAAGCCCCTGAATATGAGATGTTGCCAAAATCGAAAAACTGACTTTGTGAACTCATGATGATCCCATAAATGAGATACAAATTATCCAATAGAGACATCCGTGGAAGTAACAAATTAGTTATGGAATCTTTATTTCTATTCATTTGTTGAGATGATCAATACGTGTGAATATTCTTTAGTGTATCAGGACGACATTATTTCCGCTGTTCATCCATTTTTCATAACATGTTTGTAACATTTGGAATGTAACTTTTAGTATAAATACTAGTAGACTAGAGAGGTCTAGCGCCACTTCTTCCCGAACTGATGATCCGAGGTCCCTATGCTGACGGAGAGGACGGTGACTCTACATGACGGCAAGAAACTCTGTTTCTTCTACTGAGGACCGGTTCTGACTTAGGATCTGACATTTAGACAGAATAGGTAAATATGAGAGAAATGAATTTGCATTTAATTGGCTTTTCTTACAATTTTAGATAAACAAATATTCTGTTTGAATCTCTGTGTCGGGTGGTTATTTCCTTGTCATGTTTATTGAATTTATTTACATATTCTTTGAAATATTTTCGCCAGATTTATAAGCAACTAGTTGGTCGCATTGACCTCAAGGTATATGCAGATCGGTTAGGTACAGGAAAGTGGATTTCCCCTTATACATGGCACGGATAGAGTGGTAGGATGAATGTTGGTGTAATGGGCCCCACCAGCGTATGATGTGTGTGTGTGCGTGTGACTGCGAGATCACTCCGTCCGTGGAAGTAGAGGGGATTCGGAAGCTCTGATCTGCACCACTACGAGGGGTACTTTACCTGAGAGAACTTTTTTTAGCAGCCTACACAGCAACCCTATACACTCACCTACTCCCTGCTGACGAGAGGCAACTACCTCGAAACACGTGTCCAGGGATGGCTAACGCAACACTTACTTTCACTCAAGACTTGGGCAGAGGCGTACCCGCCGACGCTGACTTCTTGGACCACAATGCTTTGGGGTAACACGCTGGTAGGACGAGCAGTGTGCGACCAATTGGACTTTTGTTAATATTCAGGCTCCCTCGAGCCGGTGGAGCTGACGAGCTCATGGTTACGCACCGGCGCGCTACGAGGGGTACTTTACCTGAGAGAACTTTTTTTAGCAGCCTCCACAGCAACCCTATACACTCACCTACTCCCTGCTGACGAGAGGCAACTACCTCGAAACACGTGTCCAGGGATGGCTAACGCAACACTTACTTTCACTCAAGACTTGGGCCGAGGCGTACCCGCCGACGCTGACTTCATGGACCACAATGCTTTGGGGTAACACGCTGGTAGGACGAGCAGTGTGCGACCAATTGGACTTTTGTTAATATTCAAGCTCCCTCGAGCCGGTGGAGCTGACGAGCTCATGGTTACGCACCTGCGCGCTACGAGGGGTACTTTACCTGAGAGAACTTTTTTTAGCAGCCTACACAGCAACCCTACACACTCACCTACTCCCTGCTGACGAGAGGCAACTACCTCGAAACACGTGTCCAGGGATGGCTAACACAACACTTACTTTCACTCAAGACTTGGGCAGAGGCGTACCCGCCGACGCTGACTTCATGGACCACAATGCTTTGGGGTAACACGCTGGTAGGACGAGCAATGTGCGATCAATTGGACTTTTGGTAATATTCAGGCTCCCTCGAGCCGGTGGAGCTGACGAGCTCATGGTTACACACCTGCGCGCTGCGAGGGGTACTTTACCTGAGAGAACTTTTTTTAGCAGCCAACACAGCAACCATATACACTCACCTACTTCCTGCTGACGAGAGGCAACTACCTCGAAACACATGTCCAGGGATGGCTAACGCAACACTTACTTTCACTCAAGACTTGGGCAGAGGCGTACCCGCCGACGCTGACTTCATGGACCACAATGCTTTGGGGTAACACGCTGGTAGGACGAGCAGTGTGCGACCAATTGGACTTTTGTTAATATTCAGGCTCCCTCGAGCCGGTGGAGCTGACGAGCTCATGGTTACGCACCTGCGCGCTAAGAGGGGTACTTTACCTGAGAGAACTTTTTTTAGCAGCCTACACAGCAACCCGATACACTCACCTACTTCCTGCTGACGAGAGGCAACTACCTCGAAACACGTGTCCAGGGATGGCTAACGCAACACTTACTTTCACTCAAGACTTGGGCAGAGGCGTACCCGCCAACGCTGACTTCATGGACCACAATGCTTTGGGGTAACACGCTGGTAGGACGAGCAGTGTGCGACCAATTGGACTTTTGTTAATATTCAGGCTCCCTCGAGCCGGTGGAGCTGACGAGCTCATGGTTACGCACCTGCACGCTACGAGGGGTACTTTACCTGAGAGAACTTTTTTTAGCAGCCTACACAGCAACCCTATACACTCACCTACTCCCTGCTGACGAGAGGCAACTACCTCGAAACACGTGTCCAGGGATGGCTAACGCAACACTTACTTTCACTCAAGACTTGGGCAGAGGCGTACCCGCCGATGCTGACTTCATGGACCACAATGCTTTGGGGTAACACGCTGGTAGGACGAGCAGTGTGCGACCAATTGGACTTTTGTTGATATTCAGGCTCCCTTGAGCCGGTGGAGCTGACGAGCTCATGGTTACGCACCTGCGCGCTTATAGGGGTACTTTACCTGAGAGAACTTTTTTTAGCAGCCTACACAGCAACCCTATACACTCACCTACTCCCTGCTGACGAGAGGCAACTACCTCGAAACACGTGTCCAGGGATGGCTAACGCAACACTTACTTTCACTCAAGACTTGGGCAGAGGCTTACCCGCCGACGCTGACTTCATGGACCACAATGCTTTGGGGTAACACGCTGGTAGGACGAGCAGTGTGCGACCAATTGGACTTTTGTTAATATTCAGGCTCCCTCGAGCCGGTGGAGCTGACGAGCTCATGGTTATGCACCTGCACGCTACGAGGGGTACTTTACCTGAGAGAACTGTTTTTTAGCAGCCTACACAGCAACCCTATACATTCACCTACTCCCTGCTGACGAGAGGCAACTACCTCAAAACACATGTCCAGGGATGGCTAACGCAACACTTACTTTCACTCAAGACTTGGGCAGAGGCATACCCGCCGACGCTGACTTCATGGACCACAATGCTTTGGGGTAACATGCTGGTAGGACGAGCAGTGTGCGACCAATTGGACTTTTGTTAATATTCAGGCTCCCTCGAGCCGGTGGAGCTGACGAGCTCATGGTTACGCACCTGCGCGCTACGAGGGGTACTTTACCTGAGAGAACTTTTTTTAGCAGCCTACACAGCAACCCTATACACTCACCTACTCCCTGCTGACGAGAGGCAACTACCTCGAAACACGTGTCCAGGGATGGCTAACGCAACACTTACTTTCACTCAAGACTTGGGCAGAGGCGTACCCGCCGACGCTGACTTCATGGACCACAATGCTTTGGGGTAACACGCTGGTAGGACGAGCAGTGTGCGACCAATTGGACTTTTGGGACTTGGACAGGTGTTTACCCTTGGGTCAAATGATCAATGGCCACAGTTAATGTAGTCTTTCCTCAAATCTGACCTTCCGGCCCAAAAGCGGAACTTCCAGCCCGTAAGCGGACTTTCCGGCCTGTAGCAGGATTTTCCGGCCCATAAGCGGACTTTCCGCTCCGGGTGCGGAACTCCCGCTCCGGGTGCGGAAATTCCGGCCCGAGTGCAGACGTAAGTTAAGTAGTCGTAAATCCATTCTGTGAATAGCAAAAGTAGTAAGTTCATTCTGTGAATACCAGAAGTAGTAGGTGCATTCTGTGAATACCAGAATGGTAGTAAGTTTAGGATTTTGTCTTAAGTTAGTTCTGTGAATCGGGCCCACTATCTCTATTATGTTTTAGCAGCACTAGCTCTATCATGTTTTATCAGCACTGGCTCTATTATGTTTCAGCAACACTGGTTCTATATTGTTTTAGCAGCACTAGCTCTATTATGTTTTAGCAGCACTAGCTCTAGTATGTTTTAGCAGTAGCTGTATTATGTTTTAGCAACACTATCTCTATTATGTTTTAGCAGCACTAGCTCTATCATGTTTTATCAGCACTGGCTGTATTATGTTTCAGCAGCACTGGCTCTATATTGTTTTAGCAGCACTGGCTATATTATGTTTTAGCAGGACTAGATGTATTATGTTTTAGCAGCTCTAAATGTATTATATTTTAGCAGCACCGGCTCTATTGTGTTTTAGCAGCACCGGCTCTATTATGTTTTAGCAGCATTAGCTCTATTATGTTTCAGCAGCACTGGCTCTATTATGTTTTAGCAGCACTAGCTCTATTATGTTTCAGCAGCACTATCTCCATTATGTTTTATCAGCACTGCCTCTATTATGTTTTAGCAGCACTGACTCTATTGTGTTTTAGCAGCACTGGCTCTATTGTGTTTTAGCAGCACTATCTTTATGTTTCATACCTGAACTCCTGCTTACAAACTTGAATGACGAGCACGTGTAAACCATTCCAAGAGTTTTGCTTATGTTTCTGAATTGGAATTGTTTTTGAAAATGGCCTGGTTGGCAGTCTTGTACATGTAACTGCACATATTAAATTTGCAATAATTATGAAAAGTATTTTCCTTGCGTTAATGAATAAGTTATAAGAGTGGGAACATCAGATGTAAAAAGACTGAGCGTGGCCAAAGTGCCGGGCGGTACATAATTCCAGGGGTTACTGGTCTTTCCAATGCTCTGTTGGAAATATTCCATTTCAAGCTTGGACACTGCTTTTACGCGATGGAGGTTCTACCTCATTGAATTAGGCACTTATATAAAACATGCACAATCCTGGCACCTATGGAACGCTACAAAGCTATGAGGACCGGCAACTATGAACCAATCGCCATCACCCAATGACAATATCTGTCCAAAAACACACCATACACGGCTGGACCTCTTCTTCCATTGAGCGTTCAGATACTAAATGGACCCGAATCATAAAGATTTTGCTTCGTGTGCGTGATTGTCCTTGTAGCAGGTACTCTTGACTTACTTCTGTATTGCAAGGGCCAGTCAGGCTCACTCATGGCTTAGACAACAATAAGCCATAAGTGCTCTTACCCATAGCAATTAAAGCAACCATATGATATTTAGGAGGTTTGCTCACTGCCTTTTTTTGAAGAACAGTAAAATCTAGATTAACCATTATGGCTTGACGCCATAAATACTCACCCAGCCCAGCTGTGCAAACACCAGCTGTGCAAGGGCTATAGCTGCACCGAGACTAATCCATGACAGCTTAAAAACAGTCTAAAGCTTTACCAATGCTCACTTGTTCCTCTTGAACACTGTAACCAGCACGTCTCCTCCCAAATCTCTGTTTCCAATTCTCACTATCCGCTACCATTGTGGGTTAAAAAAAAAAACAGCTGAAAAAATCTGTTTCGTTTCGCTATTGAAATAAAAGCAAACACGTCTCCATGGGCAGAGATGGCGATGTTTCGGATCATAAGCTCAGTCTCCGTGGGTTTATTGGGCGCTTCGATCCTGTGTTGAAATGTAAATTTACCGGGTATCTTCTGGCCACAGGAGGCTGTTTCTCTCACACGTCGGCTACACCAAACAAATCGTATTACTCCGGACATTACAAAAGCAAATGAGGTAATACTGACATACTTAAGGTATATTTTTGAAAATGCACATTCCCCTCTGCGTTTCTGGATTTTAATAAAAGAGGTGTGTGGTACTTAATATCGACCTAGAAAGGATGAGGGGTTGACTCATCAAACCGGTGGCCATTTGAATCAGTCCACAGCACATAATAGAAGCCCATAACACCTTTAGGGTCACCTCTGTGGGGAATGTTCCTTCTTAGAGACACACCCATTAAAAAATATGGGGGCATATCAACAAGGGCTTTATCTCTGCTTTTTTGGCTTTAAAAGCCATAAAAGCAGAGATAAAACTAGCACCCTATCAACAACAGGGTGCTAACACGCAAATTTGCATGTTAGCACCCTTTTACTCTACGCTTCCCCTTGCATCTCTAATGAGATGCAAAGGAGGCGTTCCAGAGTAAAATAATAGGAGAAATGTCTCTAAGCGACATTTCTCCTATTATCAAGAATGTCGCTAACCCTGTTAGAGACAAAAAAAGCAGCGCTAACCGCGGTTAACGCTGCTTTTTTACGTCTGGTATTTTTCTGACTTAGCCATGATATCCTATGGAAGGAGGATATCATGGCTAAGTTTGCCTGTCCCTATCAACAAGGTAACGTGTGATTATCGCTGGGTTTCCAGCGATAATCTCACGTTAGCCTGTTAGCGTGTAGATTTTTATTGCTATTGAGATAAGCGTTGCTAATAGCACGCTATCCCAGCGATAAAAATTCACGCTAGCCGGCGATAATTATTCTCATGCTAAGAGCGCTGAGCGATAATTATCGCCGGTTGTTGTTGATATGCCCCATGGTTACCAAACACATATTGAGGGAAGTAACTAGTGGCTGAATTTTGATAAAAGGGGAGGGGGGTGATGTAAATGGCAAACGTTGAAAGAAAATTCGGGTGCAGGAGAAAAGCATCAATCCTGTAAGACTGCATGAATCCACAAGAAAGCACCAGAGTCGACCGACCACGAAACATGATAACATACGGGCTCCGTTCAAGTGCAAAGTCTCTTATTTTAGCATGTCCCACACCAAAGATAAAGACTTGTCCTGAGCAGGGAAATTATTATTTTGGGGGACGTCATGTCATTTAGACAGACATCTCTGGATACTTTGGAATATGTAATACCAGCCTTCCAGTTGAATGCGCATCTTGGTGACTTTGACTTTGGTTTTGACGAAGATAGCATTTGAAGGCATATTAAACAAAGATCAGGAAGAGAGAGTTTTAACTGCACATTCTCCTCACTTTATAAAATATTAAGATGTGCAATAATTCTCCACTAGGTGGCGCTTCATATCTAAATTCATATCTAAAGCACATGTCCCTGCACATAAAATCCCACAAGATTAATACATTTATTTCATGTTGGCTTGTATTTTCAAAAAAGTCAGTAAAATGGAAAAAAAATTCACATTTACAACATTAGACTGCTTCTGTACCAGGCAACATTAGAAGCATAGGGGCTTTTTTATGAGCCCTTCGTCACTTTTGCGCCGCCGGTGCGTCACTTTTTGAGATGCACCAGCGGCGTAAATAATGCGCCATGTTGCGTCTTAATTGCAAACCCCTGCGCCACATTATACCTGCACCAGGTATAATGTATTCAGGCAGGGCATTCTGATGCAGTAAGCCTCGTAGAAGTGATGCAGTGAAATCTATGAGATTCCACTGCGCCACTTCTAGGACGCAGATGCGTCAATATCTTACGCCTGCCTCACAGCAGGCGTAAGACTGACGCAGGCACATTTGCTTCATAAAAATCACAAATAAATAAAGAAGCATCTCTGAGGTGCTGTGGGAAACCATTTACTATCCTTATACCTAAACCCAAAGAGATGTGTGGAGTACAGTGCACTTGTAAATATGTGATTGTAATATCATTATGCAGTTCAAATGTGTAAATCCCTGATTAATGTACACAATTGGATAGTTTCCCAATTAATGTACATTGTTTTCTTGTTAAACAGCTAGGTCAACCCCCTGCTTGGTACAGAATGAACACAGAAGTGAGAAATGACCTTTGACCTGTGATATCTAGGCTGCTTACCTCTGTGGCCGTCACAAATGCCTTGTGTGGCTGCTGGTTCAGCAGGTGCTGCTCTGGGAGAGCAGGGACAGGATCTTTCATACTCCCACTGTGTACATAATTCAGTTTACAGAAGGGGGGGTCATACTTTAAGGAGTGAACACAAATCCTTGCTCCTCTGCCTCTCTGAGGGCGAGGTCATCATCAGATAGATACTGCCAGCCAGAACAAACAAAAATGCTCCAGCACCTTGTTCTTTCTCCAATGTCATTTTAACATTTGTGCAGCACAGACATGAACTGATTCCAACATACTTTATTTGCATTGCATCATCTTCAGAGCACTCATCCCTGAAGGTTCCTAACACTTGACAGCTGCGCTGCGATCCATGAGCAGGAATTAACCACTAGGTCACCAGGGAAAATTTGTGGGCATCGGCCCTCGTGGCATCAGCCAGCCCCTACCCCTGAGGACAACTTAAAAAAAGATTGTAATAAAAAAAACTTATAATCGATATAAAATTGTCAGGGGGTCTGCCCTTTCACACACAAGCCGACCACCTGTGGGCCCCAATTTCCTTTGGGGGAAATATATATTACCTACTGGCGGTCGCCAGTAGGTAGTTATAGTTAGGACCCCTTTTCCATAGGAAATCCGCAACATTCTATTTTGAATAACTTTGGCGCCGGTCGATGAATCCTCGCGAATTTCTCAAAATATGTGGGACGCTCCGCTCCGCTCCTACCCTGAAAGTCTCGGGGGGATTCGTCAAGCGGGGGCTGAGATAAAAGGGGGGTCCCAAAACGCGTTTTTCCCATGCATTTTTCCATAGGACCTTTAGAACGAGCTACAGCCCGAACGGCTGAACAGAATTACTAGAAATTTGGCAGAGAGGTAGTCCCTATGTCAAGGAAGTGCCTTTTGTAGGTTTGGTGTAAATCTGTTCAGTAGATTCTGAGAAAATAGCCTTTAAATCAATATATATATCTGAGCCCGCTTACGGTACGCTTACCGTACGCTTACCGTACGCGTACGGTGGCGTGCGCGAGCGCGATTCTGATTGGCTCTTAGATCTTAGTAAGCATTCGAATCGGCCGAAACCAGGAAGCGGCGTCCGCCATTTTGTCTCTCGCACTGAGTGTTATTTATCAAACATGATGCCCAAAAACATGTTACGGGGCTGTTTTGACAACTCCCTCCCACATAGTCATATTGAGGGAGTCCCCAAACATCCCCCAAGAGCAAAAACGGATTTTTTTTACCGTACGCTTACCGTAAGCGTACGGTAAAAAATAGAAAAAAAAAAAACACTATCCACACTTACCCCACCCCCTGTGCTTTTTGTGGCCGTAGGCCACCTAATGTACTGGGCTTATTACATCAGTAAAAAAACTATATTTTGGCTACATGAAATTATAAAATCGAAATAAAAAAAACACTATCCACACTTACCCCACCCCCTGTGCTTTTGGTGGCCGCAGGCCCCCAAATGTACAGGGCTTATTACATCAGTAAAAAAACTATATTTTGGCAACATGAAATTATAAAATCGAAATAAAAAAAACACTATCCACATTGACCCCACCCCCTGTGCTTTTGGTGGCCGAAGGCCACCAAATGTACAGGGCTTATTAAAGTTGATAAAAACCGTGCACGGAACGCACTGCGTTAAGTGGGCGCGCACGCCTCGAATGGCGTAAAGTAACTTAGCATTTAAAAAACCTTGCAAATTCACTGAAAAAACCATAGGTTTCACACACGTTATAGTTAGGAATTAGCATTTAAAAAACCTTGCAAATTCACTGAAAAAACCATAGGTTTCACACATGTTATAGTTAGCGGAAATTTTACTGATAAAAAACCAATGAAATTGCCCCGTTATAGTTAGTGCTGGTAACTATAACTCACGCGACCGCAATCTTCTGCTGATGACATATGTGTCTTTATAAAAAAAAATATTTGTAATATATGTATAGCTAAAAATGTATGGAAGAAGACATGGGCAAATAAGTGTCTAAATACAGTATTAGCATCAGCAGAGGATTGCGGTCGCGTGAGTTATAGTTGCCAGCACTAACTATAACGGGGCAATTTCATTGGTTTTTTATCAGTAAAATTTCCGCTAACTATAACATGTGTGAAACCTATGGTTTTTTCAGTGAATATATATATATTCACTTACAGGTTTCAGGGATGTTATAGTTGGAAATTAGCATTTAAAAAACCTTAGAAATTCACTGAAAAAAACACAGGTTTCAGGGACCTTATAGTTAGTTGGACATTTCACTCATACAAAACCAGAGAAATTCAGCCGTTATAGTTAGTTCAGCTAACTATAACTCGCGCCCCCGCAATGCAGTGCTGATGACGTCATATATTACATCACTCATGACATGGTCAGTGACAACACTGATGACATCACTGATGACATCTCAAATCACTAGGCTTGGGTGGTAAATTCCGTTCCGCTCACGGAATTTGGGTAATTTTGCGTTCTGCAAAGAACGCAGAATTGCCAAAAATTCTGCGATCCATGGCTTCGTGGAATTTATTGCTTGTTGGCGCTTTCAAAATGCGTTTGCGCAAGATATTTCTCCCCGAGCATGCAAACAGTGTTTGCGAACAAGAAAAAAATCATCGCGAATGGGCAGAACAAGCAATTCCGCAGAGATTAGTGTAGCGCGACTACACAAATTCCACCCACTCCTACAAATGACATCACTGATGACATCATGCCGTGACTGTCTGTTTCGGTAAAGTTTAAATCTGTTTAATATATATAGGCCAAGGTGTATTGAAGAATGAGTGGGTGTATGAGTGTCTGAATAGATGATTTAGTAGGTACGGGATTGACTCTATAAGTGAGTGATTAACACCTTCGATGCCCATGACGGAATGGTTCCGTAATGAGCAATGGTGCCCCTGTGCTCATGATGGAACCATTCTGCCATGAGGACAGGGGCATGAAGATAGTAGCAGAGGGATTTCCTTCTCTCCCATAAAGCCTTGGGAGCTGAAGAAGAGCTCCTCCAGCTCGCAAGGCCCCCTCTATGGTTTCTGTGCAATGACGATCAGCACGCAACTCGCGCTGTCGTCATTGCACAGAAACCAAAACTGAAATTAGGCTTTTCCCCCACATAAATTACAGCCTTCTTGCCCCCCCTAGGGGGCAGATGGGGCAGTAGCCCCCAATCTGCCCTCCCGGGGGGCAAAAAGCCCACTAGACGCCAAGGATTTTTTTGGGCAAATTTTAATTAGGTTGGGGGCATTGGCATGCTTTCTGCCCACCCTTTGGGGGCAGATGGGGCATTAGTCCCCAATATGAACACCCACGGGGGGCAAAAAGCCCACTAGTCCCCAGGGAATTTTTTTGGGCAAATTTTAATTAGGGTGGGGGCTGCCCAAAACAGGCATGCCCATGACCCCACTCCCTCCCCTGCAAAAATTGCAGCCTTCCTGCCCCCCGGGGGGCATATGGGGCAGTAGTCGCCAATCTGCCCCGGGGGGGTCAAAAAGCCCACTAGACGCCAGGGATTAATTTGGGCAAATTTTTATTAGGGTGGGGCTGCCCAAAATGAGCATGCCAATGCCCCCACCCCACCTGCAAAAATTACAGCCTTTCTGCCCCCCTGGGGGGAAGATCGGGGCAGTAGTCCCTAATCTGCCCCCCCCCCGGGGGTCAAAAAGCCCACTAGACGCCAACGATTACACAGGCTTTTTTTATGCATGGGGTAGGGGCTGCCCAGAATGGGCATACCAATGCTCCTAACCCCCCAAAAAATAGCCACAGTGTTTCAGCCCCCTTTGAGGCATATCCTGGCAACCCCGCCCTCCGATTTCCCCTCCAGGGTGGCAGACAACTAGGCACAGATTTGTTTTTAGCACTGTGCCTGCCTGTGGATTTTGGGCCCTAGCGCAGCCGAAACATAGGGAAACCTAGCAAACCTGTACATTTTTTGAAACGAGACACCCAGGGGAATCCAGCATGGGGTGACTTGACTGGAACTCACAAGGTTCTGTTACCCAGAATCCCTTGCAAACCTAAAAATTTGTAAAAAAAACAAATTTTCCTCACATGTCTGTGGTGGAAAGTTTTGTAATCTGTGTGGATCCACAAAACTCCACTCACCCCGCATTCCCCAAAGTCTTCAGAGAAAATGGGACCTCACTTGTGTGGGTGGGTCAAGTACCCAGGATAGGCAAGGGCCCAAAACCTAGTGAAGCAACATCTAAATTACCTATCACAACCCAAACAGGTTTTGCACGGGGCGTCACCTGGTTTTTTGGCCCCAGGCTTAGTGGCCATCTAGGGAAACCTAACAAACCCATACATTTCTGAAAACTAGAGACCCAGGGGATTCCAGGAAGGTATGGCTTGCGTGGATCCCTCAACAGTTTCTTACCCAGAATCCCCAGCAAACCTGAAATTTAGCTAAAAAAATCACTTTTTTCACACATTTTTGTGTGGAAAAGTTGTGGAATCACTGGGCTGACACAAATTTCATACCACCCAGCATTCCCCCAGGTCTCCTGATAAAAATGGTGCCTCACTTGTGTGGGAGGCTCAAGTACCCGTGATAGGCAAGGGCCCAAAAACGTATTGAGGCAACATCAAAATTGCCTATCATAAAATATTCTAAGTGGCCACCGAGACCCAGGCCAAAAATTCATGGGACCCCCCCTTGCAAAACCAGGTTGTTTTGTGATAGGCAATTTTGATATCGCCTCAATACGTTTTGGGCCCTTGCCTGTCGCGGGTACTTGGATCTCCCACACGAGTGAAGCACCATTTTTATTGGGAGACCTGGGGGTACGCTGTGTGGTAGGAAATTTTTGTCAGCTCAGTGATGCCACAACTTTCCCATACAAAAATGTGTGAAAAAAGTAATTATTTCAGCTAAATGTCAGGTTTGCTGGGGATTCTGGGTAAGAAAACGTTGAGGGATCCATGCAAGCCATACCTCCCTTGAATCCCCCGGTTGTCTAGTTTTCAGAGATGTGTGGGTTTAGTAGGTTTCCCTAGGTGGCCGCCAAGCCCCGGGCCAAAAAGTCATGGGACTCCCCTTGCAAAACCAGGTTGGTTTGTGATAGGTAATTTTGATGACGCCTCAATAGGTTTTTTTTGGGCCCTTGCCTGTCACGAGTACTTGAACCACCCATGCAAGAAAGGTATCATTTTCTTGAAAGACTTTGGGGAACTCGGGGTGGGTGGAAATTTGTGGATCCACGCAAATTCCATAACTTTCCACCACAGAAATGTGAAGAAAATGTGTTTTTTGGACAATATTTTAGGATTGCAAGGGATTCTGGGTAACAGAGCCTGTTGAGGGCCAGTCAAGTAACCCCATCCTGGATTCCCCTGAGTGTCTAGTTTTCAAACATGTATAGGTTTGCTAGGTTTCCCTAGGTGCCGGAAGAGCTAGGGTTCAAAAACTGCAGCTAGGCACCTTGCCAGAAAAGGGTCATTTTTAGGTCTCGCCTTGCTATCGCGTAAGCGATTGAAAGGCGAGACTATTGAATACGGGTTTCAAAAGTGCTCCCAAAACGAGGATTGCATGGCTAGCACGCGCACAATCACGCGCATCGTGCCGCCATGCAATCTGCATTTTGGGAGCACTTCAAAGGGTCCGCTCCCCCGCCCCCAAGCGCGCGCGCCCGCGCCACGCTCCGCCGGGCTTGTCTTTTTTTTTTTTTAAACTTAAAGCTTGAGGCGCGCGTGTGGCCAATGCTTGTTTTTTTGGGGGATTGTGAATGTCTCTCAGCTGTTATCTATTGGCTGTGATATCCCAGAGAGTACACGCGCTCGTCGCAGAATTAACCTGCTGTAAATCCCCGCCTTCTGTTAGTGTGAAGACTTCCGATTATGTAAATTTGCTTGTTCGTGATTTAGTATTCAAGGCTGCCCTAGTTTGACTCGGGGACTATCCGACACCGAGAGCCACCCGGTTTGTACTTGCGTCACCAGAGTGTCAGATTTGTAGCCTACTGTCTGTTTCTTCATAGTACTGCCGGTCCCGTGTTTCACCCTATGGTATTACAGACCCTTGTTTTTTTAAACTTAAAGCGCGAGGCGCGCGTGCGGCCCGATGGTGCACACTGTGCGTGTGGGAGCGGTTTGGTCCAGGTGTAGGGAATTGGAACTCAAGTGCTGTGGGGGCTGGGGCCGCAACGGACGCTGTGATATAAAACGCCGGGTTTGCTCAACACTAGTTCCTGCCTCCATCTGCGATATCTCGGAAGCCTCCCGGAGCTCAACAGAGAAAGGTACCGGCGGTAAATTCTTGACCAAGTAGTAATAATTGACGGTTTCACTTCTGATTCCTTAAGTTGTATAATTATTTGTCCCTATGACCACCACTGTTTTGGGGGTTTTCTTGTTTTCAGTTGTAAAACTCATTAGGTCCCACCTGGATACCCCTTCACCATCCTGCCGCATTCCCCACAGGACACCCTGCAGGCTGTGTGAATCTCCATTCGCATCTGAAACCGCCCTGGGGGTGTTGTTTTCCAATAATTAACACAGCATCACCTAAAACATGCAACGAGAAATTTCAAAATGTTTTTTACACACCCGTCAACAGCCTCCCGTAGCACCAGCAAACACCTCTGGCAATATTATATGTAAAACAAAACAAAAATGGAATGAGTTTCTGTGAACAAGCACTGGGTTCCTGGGTTGTAAGGCAAGGCGCGAGCTGTGAGAAAGAATCTCTGATTTTCCCTGTGGTGGTTTCACCTTCCAGAGAAATGTAAAAGACTCGGCGACTACTGTTACAAAAAAATGTTAATTTATTAATCACTGAATATATTCCTGCCCTCGCCTGCAATTCTGTTGCTATGCCAACGCCCTGCAAGTTTATTTTCTTAATTCAGGAGAGAACTCAGTCTTCTGCTCCCCTGCTGTTTCATTTGAATGCCGCTGTGGTATCTGTTTAAAATAGAGGTAATTGGGGGACGTGGGTGGGGGTGGAGTGGGGGAGGGGAACTAGGCCAAACCACCAGAGCAGTCGGATGCAAAGCAGTGAGGGGCCCTTCTCGGCGCGACTTAGTAAAAAATAACACAAATTAATAACCACTACTTAAACCAGAGCAAGATTAATGGTTCTCTTTCACGGCGGCTTAGTCCACCTGCCACTCGCCCGGCTCTCGTCGGGGCAAAATCAACACTAATCAACATTTATTCCCCCGTGCCCTTGGGGTCTTGGACTGCTCTACCCGCGCAACTCGCGACGCTCTCTCTCTATATATAAATATATATATATATACACACACCCTCTCCCCTTTGCTATCCACGCACACACACACACCTTCCCCTTTGCTATCCACACAGACACCCTAACACGCACACACCTCCCCTTTTGCTAGCCACACACACACACACACACACACACCCACCCTAACACGCACACCCCTCCCCCTTTGCTATCCGCAAAATCTTTATCGAATCTTCCAAAAGTTGCGCAGGTTCCGTTAACGGTTACTTTGTTTTTTTATAAAGAAACTGTAATTAAAGTGCCCCCTCCCTAAAATTGGAGTGCAGCCAGACTCACATTCTGGAACCCCGGTGCCTCCGGTCGTGTTGCACAGCACTAGTGTTAGCTATGCCCCTTAGCAGGGGGAGAGCGGGCAGTGCGATTCCAACCTGGTTCCTTTGGAGTGTGTCTATGGTATGGAGGGGTGCTTGCTAGACTGAAGCATCTCATGTATTTTTGAACCCTAAGTTAAGTACGGCGCTATAGGTTCCCAGCGCCTTGAGAGACCCTCACGGGTGAGTAGTTGCGCTTTAACAACCCTGATTGATTGATAGGTGCCTCCTCAAGAACGTTGGGCCATCTAGAGCTTTATTTTGCACCGTTTTATGCCCAATTATTGATTGTAGCTGAAACATTTATTTTAGGTTGAACGTTTGTTCCGACAGATGTTTTTTTTTCAAGCACAGGAGTGTAGTGAGTTCTCTCTGAATACGTACAGGCATTGTTAAGTTAGCATAACCACGTTAGATGTTAGAAAGCCATCTTTTTGCTTTTGCACACGGCACTGCGTTTACATGTTATTTCTTAAAACAAACTGTTGACTCGAGACTTGCTTCACACAAGCGCGATCTGTTGTTACTATCCCAAGCTCTGCGCAGCGACCTTGGTCTGTACATGGTGTGACAAACAGTCTGGGTTATTACACAATGCATGTTTTTCGCTCTAGGTTGATCGGCCCACTATTTAGCCATAACACACGCGCAGCTGCAAATGCCTGAAAATTAGTGCTTTTAATATCACAGACATCATGTTTATTATTCAGACCGAAGACGAGCCTTCCTGCGAGAAGTCTCCTGATGCTCCTGTGATGTGATTTCACTAAGCTGATCTTTGAGGTATGGGGTCCCCTATTCAAGCCTAAGAGACCTTCTATTAGCATAATAATAATATTAGCTTCTTAGTAAAGGGAAGGTGGTAGTATCCACTGACATTATAATATGATCACCCCTTTTATATTCTATGGTATTGTAACTATGTTGCTGGTTTTGATATTAATCATTTGTCTGCTTGTATTAGCCAAAGTACTGCATCTTAGGACACGTGGTCTATAAAAATAAACCCCTTTTATTTACAACGTGTCTCTGTTGATTATTGTTGTGGACTGATGTGAGAATAATATACGAACAGGTATTTCCGATTCCCACCATTCCTGAGTATGTACTGAGTCGCTTGTTCTGGGTTGTCTACACATTGGGACCGCCGAGCTAAATCTCGGATAACTAATGGGACACTTATGCTAGCCGGATACTGGGTTCTGGGTTCTGAGGTGAGTTTCTGGTACACCACAATTCACTGAGGTCCTGGGGTTCTTCGCATAGTTCTGTGTATCAGCAGAATCCCTGCAACATGGCGCACCTAACGTTTGGTCTATGAGTTGAAACGCCTTAGTAGTGCTTACATTTAGTCCACAGCACCCTCATTCTTGTTTCCGGATAACAAGTCTGACGGATTTCAAACCTACCTAGTTCTATTGATATAGGTTCCTTCAAGCTTGATTATTAAAAAGGTTATTGAACCCTTGTGCTACTGAATACTTGAAGTGTAGCTTGTCCTTATGGCAATTAATATTGCGGCGCATAGCCGTGCGGCCCTGAAACGTCACTTGACGCAGTATGGGGTGCCGGACGCGGGCATGGACGTCATCTTTGTGGTGGGAGCCGATGCGGCTCACCCCTTTGAGTTGTTCTACTCTTGGGTGACGATTCCGGCAGTCAGTGGTAATGATAATACATTTCATTCTTACACTGCCACTGCCGTGCCTGCCGCCTATGCGCCTTATAGGACACAGGAGATACCAATATCTGCTTGGCAACATCAGATTTGGTTTAATGGCGCCCTCCCCCATGTGGTTATACCGCCGAGAATGGGCCCTTTATCAATTGCGGGGGCCACTTGGCCGGTACTAGCCGGATTTACGCCTCATCCCCGTTACCTCACGGTGACGGTGGATGAATTGCGTGTGCTACACACTGCCCTTATAACAGTATATAGGGCGTTAGTGCAGTATGTGTCGCGCACTGTACAGGCGGGGGCGCCTGTTAGTGCGGGACAACCTAGTGATCGCCACGCGGTGGTCATTAGTCCTGTTATGGTCAATTCTGTTGTGGGCAAGCGCCCCCTCACAAGGGATGATTATCCTTTTTGGCTTGCTGAAAAATTTGACCAAATAGAGGCGGTGTATCCGCATACAACTCCTGTGGAGAAACACAGGATCCTCACCATTAGTTTGCCTAAAGACTTAGTTCCCCATATAGATGACTGTGTATCCTGGGGTAAGATTTTTGCTGCGACGTACGCGCAGTGCTTCGGCACTCCGTCTATGTTACAGCTGCCCTCCATCATTAAACAGGTTCAAGAGGACCATGGAGCGGAGTCTGCGATAGAATTGGGGATGCGGCTCCTCGGAGATTTTGGCCTGGTGGCTACCATGATAATGGGAAACCTTAAGGGTGATGCGTTGCACTTTCAGGTTCGTAATGAACTGAAGAAGGTTGCTGAAGAGGACAAGCCGCAGGAATTTGCTAAAATAATCGCAGAAGCATATCGTGATTTGGGTCGTAGCTCTTTAGGAGTTAAGCCTGTGATCAAGAATCCCGATTCTAAGCAGCAGGGTAAGGCAGGAACTTCTGGTAAGGATGAACGACCCTTTTTTCCAAAACAAAAGTGGCCGTTTAAACAACAGGGCAAGCAGCAGCAGAAACAGGGCTCTCGGCCTGCCTCTCCCGTACAGTCAAGTAGTGAACGCACTTATGATCTGCGAGATCGTGCTACTATTAAGTCTCCTGATAGATTTCAGGTTTCTGAACCGCGTTCTCCTCGTTCTTCACAGGAAACATCGGCTACACAGTCTGGTGGCGGAGGCGGTGGCAAAGGTCGGGGTGCTCCACAACAGCGTGACCAACCCCGACAGACTGAGGGTAAAGGCAAGCAGGACGAGTTTGCTCGACAAAGACCCCCGTTTCAGAAGAAGAAAGTGGCGGCTCTGACGGCAACATATGCCTCAGATAGTGCGGACACAGCTTCAGAACCGGACATGGGCGCTGACGCTACTAGACAGCGCAGCGGAAATTACCATAGTCCGTCAAGCTCTGCGTCCATTTCTGGCGGCGACAGCAACTGATGTATTGGTTACTGTTGAAACAGCTGACACCAGAGTGGCTCCCCCTGATAGACTTTATGAAATAGTCTTATTAATAGAGGGTGACATACAACGTACTATAAAAGGGATTTTTTGGGATAATCTGACCACCACCTATGATATCCTCCTAGCGGAGGCAGATTGGCCCCCGGCCTTCATTTTGGAAGCTCCTAGAGGGGAGGAGAAAATCCTCCCGTCCTTTGCGCACACGGTGCCTAAGGACCAAGCTGAAATGTACGCTGGTGAGTGGGCGCTGGCGCTTGCGCCAGCGGTATATCGTACTCAGGTGGGTTGGGACCGGTTGTCCCCCTGCCATGAGATTCCATTGCGGTCTATGCCCCAGCCTCAACCCCAATATCCCATGCGTCGTGAGGCTAGACCTCACGTCGCGGCGATCCTTGAACAATTGGAATATCAGGGTGTAATTGAAACATGTGTGTCCCCTATGAATAACCCTTTATTCACTGTGACGAAGCCTGACGGCTCGTACCGTTTAGTTTTGGATTACCGGCACCTAAACTCCCATTGCCGGACCTGCGCGGTACAAAATACACATAGCTCGGCTCTAGTCGACAGTCTCGTGCGTAAACGATTTAAAACGACACTTGACATTTCCAATGGCTTTTTTAGCCATAACCTGTCCACACTGAGTAGCCAGTGGACGGCGTTTACTTCGGGCGGTAAACAAAAACAGTTTACGAGATTAGCCATGGGCTACAAAAATAGCCCTGGCGTCTTTTCCGCTCGCGTGGTTTCCCTCTTAGAAAGAATAGACCCCGAGGCATACTCCTATGTTGACGATATCTACCTCACGGATGACGAGCTGTTGCCGCATCTGTCTCGAGTCGACAATATTGTAGTGAGTTTTGCTGACTATGGCTACAAATTCAATTTTGCGAAGTCTCACATCGCGGAATATACAGTGTTGTTTTTGGGCTACGAGCTCAATAATGAAGGAAAGGGGTTAGCTCCCCACTTTCTGGAGAAGTGCGCATGCTTGAGTGCGCCAACGACACTAAAGAAATTACAATCTCTACTGGGCTTTCTGAATTTCGGCCGTACGTACATTCCTGATTATGCCCAGCGTATCAAGCCGCTTTACGCCTTGGTACAACCCACATTTTCGAAGTCTAGCTGGCAGCTGGAACATTCTAAAATTTTACAGTCTTTACAGGCTGACCTTCTTGCTTCACAATATTTGCTGACACGTGATAACCGCACCAACCTGGTAATAAGAATAGTGCCAGGCGCCGTGGGTTTCACGTATTTGACGTTTAATGAGGGCGATACAGTCCCCATTGCGTACAAATCCCACTTGTACACCTCTGCTGAATTACGTTTTTCCGCGGTCGAAAAAGTTCTGACTGCTGTACAGATGGCGATCCTTAAAGAACGCGCACTGTCACATGGGAAACAGATTCTGGTTGTAACACCCTATCCCGCCTTAGAAGCGGTGACAAAGGCAAGTGTGCCAAATTCTAAAGCTTTGCATCCTCGGTGGATACAATGGGCCACAACACTGACGTCGCCAGACGTCACCTACATCTTTGATGCCTCATTACAGACTCATGAGTTCTTGCAGTATGAATTCGTTCATCCGGCTCCTCTGTCTTTGCGCCCGCTCGAAGAATACCATTGTGTCATATACACTGACGGGTCTGCGCAGCCCGCAATTGGATCAAAGCACGCCTACTCAGCGGCTTGCGCAATTGTCGTAGGTACTTTCGTAAATGGTGAATTCCAATCTGATGCAGTGCATACGCAGTCATTGGGCGATTGTACCGCGCAATTGGCGGAGCTTCGGGCTCTAGTGCTTGCACTGGAGTTTGCCGATCCCCGAGTCACTACTCTAATTGTGAGTGATTCTTTCTACTGTGTCCAGTCCTATAATGACAATTTACGCTTCTGGTCTCAGAATGATTATCGAGACACGAAAGGTGGCACAATTAAGCATAAAACGCTTTGGGTTCGAGTGGCAGACTTTAAAGAACGTCTCCCACTCGTGAATGTAATTCACACTCTTGGTCACCAACGACTTGGTGTCCATGCTGTCGGCAACGGCTTGGCTGACGAGGCAGCAAAAACAGCAGTGGCTACATACTTAGTGGCAGCAGTAACCAGATCAAAGAGTAAGATTGATGATGACATCTTGGCAGCTATTGCTGCTACAGAAAAGGGAGGCGATTACCCGAAGGGTTTTCCTTCTCGTTACATTTACCATTTAAGTCCTGATAATGTCCCATTAGTGAGGATTAGCGACGTTGGTGATAGAATTATTCCCAACGCGGACTGCAGACCGGCACTGATTCTGGCTGCTCATGAGGGGTTGGCGTCAGCCCACGCCGGAGTGTCAGCCACTATATCTCTGCTACAACAACGTTACTGGTGGTTCGGTTTATATAAACAAGCGCGCGCTTATGTTCTCGATTGTGACATTTGCCAACAGATTAAACCTTCTACTGTTGCGCGCCCATCACAAACACAATTGTACATATCCAATAAACCATTTGGTTGTGTTTATTTGGATCACTGCGGTCCTTTTTCTTCTGATACTGCGTACAAGTACATCTTGGTTGCAGTGGATTCGTGCACACGTTTTCTGTGGGTATGGCCACAAAGGAGTGCTGACTCGCGGACTGTCATCAGAGATTTGCGTGTCTTTGTGGGAACTTTTGCGTGTGGTACCTTCCATTCTGATCAGGGCCCTGCGTTTGCCTCTAAGGCTTACAAGGAGGCTATGAGAAATTTGGGGGTCCTAGTCAAATTTTCGTCCCCCTACCGACCTGAGGGTAATAGTGTGGTGGAGCGAATGAACCGTGACTTAAAGCAATCGTTGACAGCCCGTGTTTTAGGCACAGGCCGAAACTGGCTAGCCCATTTGTATAACGTCCAACGTGCACTTAATAATCTCCCTAGAAGGTCTCTGGGTGGGCGGACCCCGTACATGATGCTCTTCGGAATAAGAATGTTTGTACCAGACCTTGATGGTCTAGACATGGCGGCGTCGACCGCACCCTTTGACGTAGATGATCACTGTGCTGTTTTACAGACTCTGCAAGAAGCCAGAGACACTCTATCGAAGGAACACTTGCCCTCCACATCTGAAGCTGAAGTTCAGATTCCGGTAGTCGGCTGGCTACCCCGAGTTGGTGATCTGGTCCGTGAGAAGGTGGAGAACAAGAAGGAGTTCGGCCCCTCTTATCGTGCACCAGTTCCAGTGCTTGGAGTGCAGGGTACAAGAACAGTCGTTTTACCTCCACTTCCTGGTCGCAAAGAAAACAGGTACATCTCTATTGACAATGTCAAACTTCAGCGAGTGGCCGATACTTCTTAGTGTGACTCCAGCAGTTTCATGCCAGACGCTGCAAAGAAATTCAATGTTAACTCTTGCTTCTAACACCTTGCCTGATGTTGCCATCGAGATGCAATCGGTTACTGATCCCTTGTTGATACCATCGGCTGGTGGTTTGCCCGAAGAGACTGAGTATGCTTATCCTACACGTGGTCCCTCACCTGTTTTACAATCTACGGCGCTTGGACAGTCCCGTTTCTCCTTTGACACTAACTCATTGCCCTCAAGCCCCCCATCGAACATTGCAGTTTTTTTCAGCTGGTTTAAGAGACATTTTTTGATTGCCCCTTGGACATACATTTGGCTGTTGCTTTTCAGTATTTTTTTGTTTATGTCCATTGGATTTGTAATAGTTTTTTTCCGTCTTGTGGATGGCCTCTATCTGAGTGAGAGATCGACAATTAGACTTATCAATGGAACTTTGGCCCCCCACTCCTCGTCCCACATCATGAAGAGGGACCAGACTTTTGTGAATATTACTGCCTGGCCCGTCTTGGATGGAATCGCATGGGATGCTGTTAAATTCCAAATTCATGGGCCTACAGAGGTCATTAATGTACCTAATGTATTTCGTGTTTCTATGGGTGATGTGGTTAGACAGAACATACGTTCTGATGATTGGGATGTACACGCCATTGAATCACTGTTTTCTGATTTGAAATATTATGCCGCTTTTGATGCTGAAGATTTATACTAAAATGCGGCTAATTATGCGGAACAGTATTGTTTTCAACATTATGGCAATCATTTCCTGCATAAAGCAAATACGTTTAGAAATTTTGTAAATTTTACCCCTTTCCTTTTTCCTTTTTTTGCTTTCTCCATGATGGTTGTTTTGAGTTTTTTTTTTTAATTGATTATATTTTTTTTCCGGACACCACAGTTTCCCCTGTTGCTTTTCAATTTTTTTCGTTTCAGACTTTAACTCATTCTGAACCTTTGAATTGGTTACGCCTTGTTCTGCTCTGACGAAACTGAACTCTGCGTTCTGTCTTTTCTTGCCTACTAAATGGTGCTTCGATCAAGGGGGCGTGTAGTGAGTTCTCTCTGAATACGTACAGGCATTGTTAAGTTAGCATAACCACGTTAGATGTTAGAAAGCCATCTTTTTGCTTTTGCACACGGCACTGCGTTTACATGTTATTTCTTAAAACAAACTGTTGACTCGAGACTTGCTTCACACAAGCGCGATCTGTTGTTACTATCCCAAGCTCTGCGCAGCGACCTTGGTCTGTACATGGTGTGACAAACAGTCTGGGTTATTACACAATGCATGTTTTTCGCTCTAGGTTGATCGGCCCACTATTTAGCCATAACACACGCGCAGCTGCAAATGCCTGAAAATTAGTGCTTTTAATATCACAGACATCATGTTTATTATTCAGACCGAAGACGAGCCTTCCTGCGAGAAGTCTCCTGATGCTCCTGTGATGTGATTTCACTAAGCTGATCTTTGAGGTATGGGGTCCCCTATTCAAGCCTAAGAGACCTTCTATTAGCATAATAATAATATTAGCTTCTTAGTAAAGGGAAGGTGGTAGTATCCACTGACATTATAATATGATCACCCCTTTTATATTCTATGGTATTGTAACTATGTTGCTGGTTTTGATATTAATCATTTGTCTGCTTGTATTAGCCAAAGTACTGCATCTTAGGACACGTGGTCTATAAAAATAAACCCCTTTTATTTACAACGTGTCTCTGTTGATTATTGTTGTGGACTGATGTGAGAATAATATACGAACAGGTATTTCCGATTCCCACCATTCCTGAGTATGTACTGAGTCGCTTGTTCTGGGTTGTCTACACATTGGGACCGCCGAGCTAAATCTCGGATAACTAATGGGACACTTATGCTAGCCGGATACTGGGTTCTGGGTTCTGAGGTGAGTTTCTGGTACACCACAATTCACTGAGGTCCTGGGGTTCTTCGCATAGTTCTGTGTATCAGCAGAATCCCTGCAACAGGAGAACAGACGAGTCTTCCACCCTATTCTAAACTTTCGATAGTTAGGTTCATGGAAGATGGGGGAGAAGACTTCCATCCTGAGGAGCCTTGGTAATTCAGTTATCCACCACATACTGTTTCTAGTTTACCTTGAGGACGGTCAGTGCAGTTCAACTAGCAGAGCATTGTGGAAGGTGACTAGTTTGAAATGTATGGTTCACTTGCAACCAGGCGCGCAACACCCATTGGACTCAAAGGGCTTCAGCCGCCCCCCCCCCGTCGTGTGTGGCGGCCCGGGATGAGACAGCTTCCCGGGCACACACACAGCTGCACCCGAGCACTTCACAGGTCTTTAAAAGACCATTTGCATGTTAATGAGGCCTTGCTGTTGTTTCACCCCTTCTAAGAGCCCCTGCAGCTCCACTCTGCCTATTGTTTAAAGGTTCAGCCCCCCCCCCCCGAAATGTTTTCTTAGCCCCCCCCGAAATTTGGCTCTAGTTGCGTCTCTGCTTGTAACACCTTTAAAGTTTTCATTAAAGATTTATCCTACTTAGTGTGTTTCGGTGCTTTCGATAGCTCCAATTGCTAAAACATTCAACGAGACACTGGTTTCTCTTCACGCCTCACACTGCTGCACACCTCACTGTTGCACGCCTCACAATGCTACAGGCCGCACACAGCTGCACCCCACACGCAGCTGCACCCCACACACAGCTGCACCCCACACACTACTGCACGCCACACACTGCTGCATGCCGCACACTGCTGCACGCCGCACACTGCTGCACACCGCACACTGCTGCACGCCGCACACTGCTGCACTCCACAGACTGCTTTTATGCGACTTTATGCTACTGACAATGTAAATGACAATGCCTTTTATTTGCTTTAAAACTAAAACATAAATAAAAGGCATTGTCATTTTACAATGACAATAGCTCAAACTCTTATAAATGCGAGACCTATTGCATTGCAAATGCTTGTTTACTGTGAAGTTGAGGTGTGTCCACGTTGTGTTTTGCGCCGTTTCCTGTCGCGGGCACAAGGCCTACCCACACAGGTGAGGTATGCATTTTCTCAGAAGACTTCGGGAAACGTGGGGTGGGTGGAAATTTGTGGATCCACGCAGATTCCAGGACTTTCCACCATAGAAATGTGGGGAAAATGTGTTTTTTTACAATCTTTTAGGTTTGCAAGGAATTTTGGGTAACAGAACTCTGGTGAGAGCCAGTCAAGTCACCACATCCTGGATTCCCCTAGGTGTCTAGCTTTCAAAAATGTATAGGTTTGCTAGGTTTCCCTAGGTGCTGGCAGAGCTAGGGTTAAAAAACTACAGCTAGGCACTTTGCAAAAATAGGGTAATTTTTCATTCTGAAATTGTGGCGTGTTCACGTTGTGTTTTGAGCGGTTTCCTGTCATGGGCACTATGCCTATCCACACAAGTGAGGTACCATTTTTATTAGGAGACTTAGGGTAATTTAGATTTGTAAAGCGAATGTTAATACCCAGTGACTTTCAATGCATATCTGCCTTCCAAATGAAAGAGAATTTTTAAAAAAGAAGTCATTTTTAAAAATGACCTATAATTCTCACGCTAGTATGAGTATTCCCAATTTCGGAAATGTGCAAATATCTACTGTTTTTAAACTCTATATTTTGTTCCCATTGCAGAAATACATAGGTGTCTTTTATACCGATTTTTCCATGTATACATTTTCCTAGAATAATTGCTATATACCCAGTACATAATAAAAAAACATTGTAAGTCGCTACTCAGTTTTTGGCTCTGGGTTCGTCGGGTTCTTGGTGAACCTACAAGTCCTATATATCCTCATAACCAGTAATGTCCAGCGGATGTAACATTATATTGCTTTCAAAGAGCTGTCATAATTTGAAGAAGTTACAGGTGAAAATGTTGACACAAAAGGCTGTTTTTTTTCAACTATTTTTCAATTTTTCCTATATTTAACTGTTAGTTTCTATAAAGAAACCATGAAGGATCTACTCAAATTACCCCTTTCTGAATTCAGAATGTTGTCTACTTTTCAAAAATGTATAGCTTTTCAGGATCCATTATTGCTTTCATACCCATTTCTACCATTAACTGGAAGGAGGTTGAAAGCACAAAACATTGCAAAAATAGGCTGTGTCCCATAAAAATGCCAAAACTATGTAAAAATTTTGGATTTTCTGACAAACGTTTGTCATTGCCTAAAAGCTGGGAAAATTATGATTTCAGCCCCACAAACTCTTTTTTGATACCATTTGCAGGGAAAAAACCAGACGCTTTCATTTGGTGCAGTTTTTTCCCATTTTTCCCGCAAAAAAACAAACTTTTGCTGTATTTTGTATAATTTCTGGGTCCCCTCAAGGGAAATCCACAAACTCTGGGTGCCGTTAGAATCCCCATGATGCTGGAAGAAAAGGATGCAAATTTGGCAAGGATACCTTTTGTGGTCAAAAACTTACAGGGGCCTAAGCGCCGAACTCCCCCAAATAGCCAAAAAAAGGCTTAGCATGGGGGGAAAAGGCTTAGCAGCGAAGGGGTTAAACGTATCTTACTGAATGCATGGGTTAGTGACTAAACTGTTTGAATGTCTGTATCAGTCTGTCTGTTGGTGTGTAAGCAGCTGAATGGGTTGGTGAATAGTTACATGAGTGTCTATATGGGTTATTGCTTGGTTGTCTGAGTGTCTGTATGGGTGCTTGAGTGTTTGTGTGGGTTGGGGGTGTGTGACTGTGCATAGATGTTGAGTGGGTGATTCACTGGGTGTATGGATTCAAGAGTGCATCTGTGATGGACTGTATGGGGGGTGAGTGTGTGTATGGGTGTGTTGGTGAGTGAATGGATGTCTCACTGGTACATGTGTGAGTAACTACACATGTGAAAGGCAGTATATGTGAGTGTTGGAGTATACAAATGCCTATATTTGAGAGTGAGCAATTGTGGGAGTGGCTGTGTGGATGAGTGTGTGCGTGTATCAGTGATTGTATAAGAGTGTAAATATGCGTTAGTATCTGTATGAGTAAGTGAGGTGGTGAGTGTATAACTCTTAAGGTGAGTAAATAGGAGTTTTGTTAATTCTGTGCATGACTAACTAGGTGTGTGAGTAAATCTATGGATGAGTGGCAGTATGTGTGTGTCTATATAGGTGTATGACTGCATATGATAGTCCTGTACTGATGAGTGACTGAAAGTATGAGTGACTGTATGGGTGAGTTAGTGGATGGGTGTGTACACCTAAGAATCGTAAGTGGGTATGCAGTTATTGGTGTTGTGGTATCTATGGTTTTGAGAATAGCAGTCTGTGATTTAGAGTGGGTGTTTTAAAGGGTATATTAGGGTGTGAGAAGATCAAATTATCACGTGAATGATGTCATCAGTGATGTCATCAGTGATGTAATTTAAGATGTCATCAGTGATGTTATCAGTGGTGTCATTGACCATGTCATGAGTGATGTAATATGTGTCGTCATCATTAGTGCATTGCGGGGCGTGAGTTATAGTTAGCGGAACTAACTATAACTTCTGAATTTCTCTGGTTTTGTACGAGTGGAATGTCCAACTAACTATAACGTCCCTGAAACCTGTGTTTTTTTCAGTGAATTTCAAAGGTTTTTTAAATGCTAATATCTAACTATGCCTACAGAGGTAGGACATGTGCAGGAAGAGGAATAAAGGCACAGAAACAAGCAAGAGAAATGCAGAAAGAGGCAACAGAAGTACGGAATGACGAAGAAAAGTGCAGGAAGAAGCAAGAGATGTGAACAAAGAGCCAAGAGGGGAGCAGAAAGAGGCCTTGTTGCAAAGTCATTCTGTGCCCCCAACTTTTTGCTGACGGGTACTGATGGTAACTGACTCTGACTAACCAGGCCTAGAGTCAGTGCTATGCTAAAATACATACACTAGGGAACACTATGCGTTGTGTTACCCCTGTGAATGGCATGACCTCCTCTGTAAGGCCCTAGTACATAATAGGGCAGGGAGATTAAAACTACCTTTAAGTCAGAGGTGCAGAAAGACGCTTCTTCAAGTAGTAGTCACATTTGCAGAGCGGTAGGGAAAGGGTGCTGGGCCTCCGACCAGCGCATAGGAATTCCACTGCATGGGATTTAGAGCAGGTACCAAGCGGGCTTCTTGGCCTCAAAGTCCCTCCGGAGTAAATTGGACTTCATCCCCATCCCTTAGTCAGGAGGCGCGTTTGCAGAGTGTTGGAGAAAGGGGGGCATGTCCTCCTTAGACATCTTAGCAATCCCACTATGTGGGACTTACTGTAGGTAACAAGAGAGATAGTTGGCACCCAACGACTTACCTCTAGAAAGTCCCACACAGCATGATTGCTAAGTCCTCATAGCAAGTCACCCCCCCCTTTGCCCACCACTCTGCAAACCAGCTCCCTGGCGTGCTCTTGGAAAGGTATTTAAGTCCCCTTTGCTGCTGGGGGTCCTTAAGGGGCCAACTAGCCTACGTCTTACCTCCAGTAAGCCCCACACAGTGGGATTGCTGAGAGGTGGACAAAGTCCACGCCCCCTTTCCCCACCACTCTGCAAATGCACCTCCTGGCACGTTCTAAGTTGGGGTATTAAGTCCCCTTCATTCCTAAGGGTCCCTGGGGGCCAGCTAGCCCACCAGGTACCACCAGTAAATCCCACACAGCTGGAATGCTGAGAGTGGTCTGAGGCCATGCCCCCTTTTTACACCACTCTACAAATGCAGCTCCTGGCGCACTGCTGCTACAGGAATGAAGTCCACTTGTGTCCTGAGGACCTCATTACCCCACCACAAGTGCGCGAAGAGGCACGTTTGCAGAGTGGTGTAAAAAGGGGCGTGGCCTTAGATCACCTCTCTGCAACACAGCTCTGTGGCACATGCTGTAGGTACCTGGTGGGCTAGTTGGTCCCCAGGGACCCTCAGGAATGAAGGGGATTTATTACCCCAACTGAGAACGTGCCAGGGCGTGTGTTTGCAGAGTGCTGCAGGGAGAGTGCAGGGCCTCCTGTGAGATGCCAGCTTTTTTTTCTTTCATTTTTTTTAGAAGGGGGCTGTGTGGCCCCCCCCTTATTATACCATTTTTGTGGCCCTAGGGACCCCATCCACTAGGGCCTGACCTCTTTTTATAAAAAAAAAACATTAAAAACGGGAAGGGGCTCATGTGGCCCTACTCTCGAGGCCAATTTCAGCCCCGGGGACCCCATCCCCCAGGGCATGGCCACATATTTAATAATTGTTTTATTGTTATTGTTATTGTACTCTCAAGGCCATTATTTACCCCCGTGACCCCATCCCCCGGGGCTGTGCCTCAATTTTTTTTATTTTAATTTATCATTTTTTTAATCGGGGAGGGGGTCATGTGGCCCCCCTCCTGGGCCAGTTCTGGCCTTGGGGACCCCATCCCCCAGTCCGGCTCTTTGCCTTGGGGAGCGTGGCACGCTCCCGCCGGCTACCCACCTCCTGCATGAGCCGGCATTGCTTTTGAGCAAGGGGAGCGGCTGATGTGCAGCTCCCCTTGCTCAAAAGCAATCATCTGCTTTGCTTTGCTTCTTTGAAGCAAGAGCAGGTTTCCCTGCTCTCACTTCAACAAAGTAAAGCATAGTTTCCTATGGCAGGGCAGGAACCGTACACCCGCGCGGCCATAGCAAACAGAAATGTCCCAAAGGTGGGCACCCCGGCACAATGCAGGAGCCGGCCCTGGTGGGTGGTGGTCCCCAAGGCCATCAAGGGCTCCAGGAGGGGGGCCACACGGCCCCCTCCATCCATTTGCATTGCCTCAGGGAGGTGGTGGTCCCCGGTGCCGAGGGTTCACAACTGACCCTTGTATTTAAATATTCAATGCCCTGGGGAGGTAGTGGACCCTGTGGGGAGGGGCTGGAGCCCCCCACACACTTTTGTTTTTAATTTCAGCCCGAGGGCGGGGGCGGTCCCCAGGGCTTGGGAAGCCAGCGAGGCCACCCACGTTTTAAATTTGAATACCCCGGGGAGGTGGCGGTCCCCAGGCCAGCATGGCAGGTATGGACCCCCCAAGCATTTATAAACAAAGCCCTGTAATGTTAAAAGTAAAGCATGGGTGCCGCGGCTGCCTGGCGAGCGCTTGTTCCTTATCTTTTAAAAAAAAAAATCTAAGCCATCCTTATGGGTTTGATCTACGGCTTAGTCAAAGCCAATAGTAACTTTTATTTGTATCAGAAATACAAATATTTTCTTTTGAAGGGCATTATTAAAAGGGTTTCTGTGTTTCTTCTGCTGCACTTGTCTTCCAGGAAGCATCTGTTCTGTTACGTTAAGTTATATGCAGTGGATATTTATTTTGTATGTTAAAGTTTTACTATAAGCATATAGCCACCACGTGTACGCAGCAGCATGCTGTTTTTGTGGCATGTGCGTGAAATAAAGAAAAAATTTAATGTAACCACCGAACCAGTACGCCAAGGCCAGATCTGCAGGCGTTGCCACTGTTTGTTACGTTTCCAAGAGGTTCTTGCGAGAGTTGTATTAGCGGTGGCTGAACTCTTGTAATCACCTGGCCCTGCCGGTACTGCGTGCAGTAATTAGCAGTATTTTTGTTTACAACAGCTGTGGCGCAGCCTTCCCACTGCATATAACTCGGAGACTCCCACCTGGGCGTTAACTGGAGGAAAGTGCCAGCGAGGCATCTGTGCACCCGTGACGCCATCTTGTAGTGGTACCTGTATCGCAGGAGCAACACATGTTTGTATTTGTTGTTGCTAAAGTGGAAAGTAACATTCTATACATTTAGTTTTTCTGTCCAATGAAAGACGCGACTCTCCCTGGACCCTGGCACCTGTTCGCTGGCTGCGCATTGCATTTTCTCGGAAGACATTCTCATGAAGTGTTTCAAGGACCAGCAGATATTTTGTTATCAAATAGTAAACAAAATGTGATTGTTTAGAAACTGGAAGCTGTTACTATGAGGCCTTGTCTTGCCGTGGTTTTTCACGAGCACTCCCTTATCTTTAACAAATAGAACCTTTGTATCGGGGGATAACGAGAAATCCAAATATTCTCCAGGCTCATTTTACCTTCATCTCTATAAGCAAACATATCCCGGGCAGGGATGCGCAGTGTAAGGCACGCATCTCCTCCTTCCTTGTATATCTTGGCATCGTTGTGCTCCCACTCCATTCCTGGGGCTGAGGGAGGATAATGCCCGAGAGCTCTGCAAATATGTTTCAAGTTAAAGACAACCTCTGCTACATAATGAAGACGAATCATACAGCTGTGAAGTGATCTTTCACTTGTATAAGAGGGAAAACTTTGGTTCCATAAACCTGGACTAGATTTACAAAACATGCATTGGCTATGCCAGTAGGTCTGGGTTTAATGTGTTGCACCGTGCACTCGCACAGACACACTGCTTACTGTTCACTCACACAGACACACCACTCACCTGTATACACAGCTCACTGTACACCTACACATGTAGAACTCTGTACTCATACAGACAGACCCCGCCCCCATTTACCATGCACAGGCACACCACTCCCCGTACACTTACACAGGTATAACTCTGTACTCCTACAGGTGGACCCCGTCCCCAGGCATTCACACAGGCACACCACTCACGCGAGTACACCGCACACCATACACAGCACACCATACACAGCTCACCGTACACTTCACAAGTAGAACTCTGTACTCCTACAGGTGGACCCCGTCCCCCATACACTCACACAGGCACACCACTCCCTGTACACTTACATAGGAAGAACTCTGTACTGCTACAGATGGATCCCGTCCCCCATGCAGTCACACACGCACACCACTCACGCGAGTACACAGCACACCATACACAGCTCACCGTACACTTCACAGGTAGAACTCTGTACTCCTACAGGTGGACCCGTCCCCCATGCACTCGCACAGGCACACCACTCCCCGTACACTTACACAGGAAGAACTCTGTACTCCTACAGATGGACCCCGTCCCCTATGCACTCACACAGGCACACCACTTCCCATACACTTACACAGGAAGAACTCTGTACTCCTACAGATGGATCCCATCACCCATGAATTCACACAGCACACCGTACACAGTTCACCGTACACTTCACAGGTAGAACTCTGTACTCCTAGAGGTGGACGCCGTCCCCAGGCATTCACACAGGCACACCACTCACACGAGTACACAGCACACCGTACACAGCTCACCGTACACTTCACAGGTAGAACTCTGTACTCCTACAGGTGGACCCCGTCCCCAGGCACTCACACAGGCACACCACTCCCCGTACACTTACACAGGAAGAAGTCTGTACTCCTACAGATGGATCCCATCCCCCATGCATTCACGCATGCACACCACTCACGCGAGTACACAGCACACCATACACAGCTCACCGTACACTTCACAGGTAGAACTCTGTACTCCTGCAGGTGGACCCCGTCCCCAGGCATTCGCAAAGGCACACCACTTCCCGTACACTTACACAGGAAGAACTCTGTACTCCTACAGGTGGACCTGTCCCCCATGCATTCACATACGCACACCACTCCCCGTACACTTACACAGGAAGAACTTTGTACTCCTACAGATGGATCCCATCCCCCATGCATTCACACACGCACACCACTCACGCGAGTACACAGCACACCGTACACTTCACAGGTAGAACTCTGTACTCCTACAGGTGGACCCCGTCCCCAGGCACTCACACAGGCACACCACTCACGCAAGTACACAGCACACCGTACACAGCTCACCGTACACTTCACAGGTAGAACTCTGTACTCCTACAGGGGGACCCCATCCCCCATGCACTCACACAGGCGCACCACTCCCCGTACACTTACACAGGAAGAACTCTGTACTCCTACAGATGTATCCCATCCCCCATGCATTCACACACGCACACCACTCACGCGAGTACACAGCATACCGTACACAGTTCACCGTACACTTCACAGGTAGAACTCTGTACTCCTACAGGTGGACCCCGTCCCCAGGCACTCACACAGGCACACCATTCCCCATACACTTACACAGGAAGAAGTCTGTACTCCTACAGATGCATCCCATCCCCCATGCACTCACACACGCACACCACTCACGCGAGTACACAGCACACCATACACAGTTCACCGTACACTTCACAGGTAGAACTCTGTACTCCTACAGGTGGACCCCGTCCCCAGGCACTCACACAGGCACACCACTCACACGAGTACACAGCACACCATACACAGCTCACCGTACACTTCACAGGTAGAACTCTGTACTCCTACAGGTGTACCCTGTCCCCAGGCATTCGCAAAGGCACACCACTCCCCGTACACTTCCACAGGAAGAACTCTGTACTCCTACAGGTGGACCCCATCCCCCATGCATTCACACAGGCACACCACTCCCCGTACACTTACACAGGAAGAACTCTGTACTCCTACAGATGGATCCCATTCCCCATGCATTCACACACGCACAACACTCACGCGAGTACACAGCACACCGTACACAGTTCACCATACACTTCACAGGTAGAACTCTGTACTCCTACAGGTGGACCCCGTCCCCAGGCACTCACACAGGCACACCATTCACGCGAGTACACAGCACACCGTACACAGCTCACCATATGTTGGACCCGGCCTCGTGGCGTGGTCCTAAACCCCGTGGATTGTACTCGTTTCACTACACCGGCCTACGCGGCTCCCTTGCCAGGCCGCGCAGGGACCCCTCACCCCTTCGGGGTCCACCCCCCCCCCTTTGGATCATGCGTGCTCCACACACCAGCCACGCAGCCCGGCTCCCGCCGGCATCGGCCCCAGCGAAGCCCCGACATCGAGGCACCAAGATCTGGCCAGGGGGCATCACCGGACCCCTTCACCACTCCCGGAAGAGGGGAGTCTCGATGGGACCCCCACCGTCCCCCAACACCGAGGTGCGATCCTCCTCTGGCCTCCCGGGGCCTGGCGCCTCTCCCGCTGGGCGTCTGGCCTCTCCCAGCCCGGCCTCTCCGCCCCCCAGGCACAAGGGTCCGGACATCAAAGGGCTCCAGACCTATATCTGGGGCAACCCCGCAATGGGACAGCAGTTGTATCCCGGAGTCGAGAGCCCTGCTGATTGAATCGCGGCCGACCCAACGGAGAAGAACTCTTGCTTGAGACTCTACCACGAGCCCTGCTGACTGCGTCGCGGTTCCACCTTATTGAGATCACGAAACCTCACGGAACATAGGGGCCCTGCTGACGCTGTCGCGGCCCAACCTCGCTGAAACCTCCCTCGGAGCCCAGCTGACGTCGTCGCAGCTCGAGCTGGACCAAGAAACCATAAGAGCACTGCTGACCTGGTCACGGCTCGAACTCCACGGACTGAACACCAGAGCCCTGCTGACGCCGTCGCGGGTCGACCCCTCCGAGATCCGGAGGCCCTCCAGCGTGGGGATAAGAACTGGGCCCCAGGTACCCTCGTACCAAGCTGCTGCTAAAGACTGTCCCGCTACCCCGTCCCTACCAAAGACTTTGAGACTCTTGTGGATCCCTCGATCCCCCCCTTGTAAATATTGATAACCGTAACTTCATAAGTGCTGATAAAGAACTGCTCGTCTTGCTGAATCTCCTCGAGTCCTGCGTGGTGGTGTTACTGTGCTAGTACGTTATAGGAGAAGGACCTCTCCCGGAGGCTTCTCAGCAGCGCTCGGCTACTTCGTGCAGTGTGGGGGCCCTCTGGGTGGTCTCTCCGACTCCCCCGAGGCCCGCCTTCCAACATTTGGTGGCCAGCGACGGGATCCGAGCCGAACGCAGTTCGTACAAGCAAGTAACCCACTCGCTATCCATCCAGACGAACAGAGACCATGAGCAACCAGGAAACCACCGCGACCATGGAGTTCCAACCGTTAGCGCTTGGCTACTTCGTGCAGTGTGGGGGCCCACTGGGTGGTCTCTCCGACTCCCCCGAGGCCCGCCTTCCAACACCATACACTTCACAGGTAGAACTCTGTTCTCCTACAGGTGGACCCCGTCCCCAGGCACTCACACAGGCACACCACTCCCCGTACACTTACACAGGAAGAAGTCTGTACTCCTACAGATGGATCCCATCCCCCATGCGTTCACACATGCACACCACTCACGCGAGTACACAGCATACCATACACAGCTCACCATACACTTCACAGGTAGAACTCTGTACACCTACAGGAGGACCCCATCCCCAGGCATTCGCACAGGCACACCACTCCCCGTACACTTACACAGGAAGAAGTCTGTACTCCTACAGATGGATCCCATCCCCCATGCGTTCACACATGCACACCACTCACGCGAGTACACAGCATACCATACACAGCTCACCATACACTTCACAGGTAGAACTCTGTTCTCCTACAGGTGGACCCCGTCCCCAGGCACTCACACAGGCACACCACTCCCCGTACACTTACACAGGAAGAAGTCTGTACTCCTACAGATGGATCCCATCCCCCATGCGTTCACACATGCACACCACTCACGCGAGTACACAGCATACCATACACAGCTCACCATACACTTACACAGGAAGAACTTTGTACTCCTACAGATGGATCCCATCCCCCATGCATTCACACACGCACACCACTCACGCGAGTACACAGCACACCGTACACTTCACAGGTAGAACTCTGTACTCCTACAGGTGGACCCCGTCCCCAGGCACTCACACAGGCACACCACTCACGCAAGTACACAGCACACCGTACACAGCTCACCGTACACTTCACAGGTAGAACTCTGTACTCCTACAGGGGGACCCCATCCCCCATGCACTCACACAGGCGCACCACTCCCCGTACACTTACACAGGAAGAACTCTGTACTCCTACAGATGTATCCCATCCCCCATGCATTCACACACGCACACCACTCACGCGAGTACACAGCATACCGTACACAGTTCACCGTACACTTCACAGGTAGAACTCTGTACTCCTACAGGTGGACCCCGTCCCCAGGCACTCACACAGGCACACCATTCCCCATACACTTACACAGGAAGAAGTCTGTACTCCTACAGATGCATCCCATCCCCCATGCACTCACACACGCACACCACTCACGCGAGTACACAGCACACCATACACAGTTCACCGTACACTTCACAGGTAGAACTCTGTACTCCTACAGGTGGACCCCGTCCCCAGGCACTCACACAGGCACACCACTCACACGAGTACACAGCACACCATACACAGCTCACCGTACACTTCACAGGTAGAACTCTGTACTCCTACAGGTGTACCCTGTCCCCAGGCATTCGCAAAGGCACACCACTCCCCGTACACTTCCACAGGAAGAACTCTGTACTCCTACAGGTGGACCCCATCCCCCATGCATTCACACAGGCACACCACTCCCCGTACACTTACACAGGAAGAACTCTGTACTCCTACAGATGGATCCCATTCCCCATGCATTCACACACGCACAACACTCACGCGAGTACACAGCACACCGTACACAGTTCACCATACACTTCACAGGTAGAACTCTGTACTCCTACAGGTGGACCCCGTCCCCAGGCACTCACACAGGCACACCATTCACGCGAGTACACAGCACACCGTACACAGCTCACCATATGTTGGACCCGGCCTCGTGGCGTGGTCCTAAACCCCGTGGATTGTACTCGTTTCACTACACCGGCCTACGCGGCTCCCTTGCCAGGCCGCGCAGGGACCCCTCACCCCTTCGGGGTCCACCCCCCCCCTTTGGATCATGCGTGCTCCACACACCAGCCACGCAGCCCGGCTCCCGCCGGCATCGGCCCCAGCGAAGCCCCGACATCGAGGCACCAAGATCTGGCCAGGGGGCATCACCGGACCCCTTCACCACTCCCGGAAGAGGGGAGTCTCGATGGGACCCCCACCGTCCCCCAACACCGAGGTGCGATCCTCCTCTGGCCTCCCGGGGCCTGGCGCCTCTCCCGCTGGGCGTCTGGCCTCTCCCAGCCCGGCCTCTCCGCCCCCCAGGCACAAGGGTCCGGACATCAAAGGGCTCCAGACCTATATCTGGGGCAACCCCGCAATGGGACAGCAGTTGTATCCCGGAGTCGAGAGCCCTGCTGATTGAATCGCGGCCGACCCAACGGAGAAGAACTCTTGCTTGAGACTCTACCACGAGCCCTGCTGACTGCGTCGCGGTTCCACCTTATTGAGATCACGAAACCTCACGGAACATAGGGGCCCTGCTGACGCTGTTGCGGCCCAACCTCGCTGAAACCTCCCTCGGAGCCCAGCTGACGTCGTCGCAGCTCGAGCTGGACCAAGAAACCATAAGAGCACTGCTGACCTGGTCACGGCTCGAACTCCACGGACTGAACACCAGAGCCCTGCTGACGCCGTCGCGGGTCGACCCCTCCGAGATCCGGAGGCCCTCCAGCGTGGGGATAAGAACTGGGCCCCAGGTACCCTCGTACCAAGCTGCTGCTAAAGACTGTCCCGCTACCCCGTCCCTACCAAAGACTTTGAGACTCTTGTGGATCCCTCGATCCCCCCCTTGTAAATATTGATAACCGTAACTTCATAAGTGCTGATAAAGAACTGCTCGTCTTGCTGAATCTCCTCGAGTCCTGCGTGGTGGTGTTACTGTGCTAGTACGTTATAGGAGAAGGACCTCTCCCGGAGGCTTCTCAGCAGCGCTCGGCTACTTCGTGCAGTGTGGGGGCCCTCTGGGTGGTCTCTCCGACTCCCCCGAGGCCCGCCTTCCAACATTTGGTGGCCAGCGACGGGATCCGAGCCGAACGCAGTTCGTACAAGCAAGTAACCCACTCGCTATCCATCCAGACGAACAGAGACCATGAGCAACCAGGAAACCACCGCGACCATGGAGTTCCAACCGTTAGCGCTTGGCTACTTCGTGCAGTGTGGGGGCCCACTGGGTGGTCTCTCCGACTCCCCCGAGGCCCGCCTTCCAACACCATACACTTCACAGGTAGAACTCTGTTCTCCTACAGGTGGACCCCGTCCCCAGGCACTCACACAGGCACACCACTCCCCGTACACTTACACAGGAAGAAGTCTGTACTCCTACAGATGGATCCCATCCCCCATGCGTTCACACATGCACACCACTCACGCGAGTACACAGCATACCATACACAGCTCACCATACACTTCACAGGTAGAACTCTGTACACCTACAGGAGGACCCCATCCCCAGGCATTCGCACAGGCACACCACTCCCCGTACACTTACACAGGAAGAAGTCTGTACTCCTACAGATGGATCCCATCCCCCATGCGTTCACACATGCACACCACTCACGCGAGTACACAGCATACCATACACAGCTCACCATACACTTCACAGGTAGAACTCTGTTCTCCTACAGGTGGACCCCGTCCCCAGGCACTCACACAGGCACACCACTCCCCGTACACTTACACAGGAAGAAGTCTGTACTCCTACAGATGGATCCCATCCCCCATGCGTTCACACATGCACACCACTCACGCGAGTACACAGCATACCATACACAGCTCACCATACACTTACACAGGAAGAACTTTGTACTCCTACAGATGGATCCCATCCCCCATGCATTCACACACGCACACCACTCACGCGAGTACACAGCACACCGTACACTTCACAGGTAGAACTCTGTACTCCTACAGGTGGACCCCGTCCCCAGGCACTCACACAGGCACACCACTCACGCAAGTACACAGCACACCGTACACAGCTCACCGTACACTTCACAGGTAGAACTCTGTACTCCTACAGGGGGACCCCATCCCCCATGCACTCACACAGGCGCACCACTCCCCGTACACTTACACAGGAAGAACTCTGTACTCCTACAGATGTATCCCATCCCCCATGCATTCACACACGCACACCACTCACGCGAGTACACAGCATACCGTACACAGTTCACCGTACACTTCACAGGTAGAACTCTGTACTCCTACAGGTGGACCCCGTCCCCAGGCACTCACACAGGCACACCATTCCCCATACACTTACACAGGAAGAAGTCTGTACTCCTACAGATGCATCCCATCCCCCATGCACTCACACACGCACACCACTCACGCGAGTACACAGCACACCATACACAGTTCACCGTACACTTCACAGGTAGAACTCTGTACTCCTACAGGTGGACCCCGTCCCCAGGCACTCACACAGGCACACCACTCACACGAGTACACAGCACACCATACACAGCTCACCGTACACTTCACAGGTAGAACTCTGTACTCCTACAGGTGTACCCTGTCCCCAGGCATTCGCAAAGGCACACCACTCCCCGTACACTTCCACAGGAAGAACTCTGTACTCCTACAGGTGGACCCCATCCCCCATGCATTCACACAGGCACACCACTCCCCGTACACTTACACAGGAAGAACTCTGTACTCCTACAGATGGATCCCATTCCCCATGCATTCACACACGCACAACACTCACGCGAGTACACAGCACACCGTACACAGTTCACCATACACTTCACAGGTAGAACTCTGTACTCCTACAGGTGGACCCCGTCCCCAGGCACTCACACAGGCACACCATTCACGCGAGTACACAGCACACCGTACACAGCTCACCATATGTTGGACCCGGCCTCGTGGCGTGGTCCTAAACCCCGTGGATTGTACTCGTTTCACTACACCGGCCTACGCGGCTCCCTTGCCAGGCCGCGCAGGGACCCCTCACCCCTTCGGGGTCCACCCCCCCCCCTTTGGATCATGCGTGCTCCACACACCAGCCACGCAGCCCGGCTCCCGCCGGCATCGGCCCCAGCGAAGCCCCGACATCGAGGCACCAAGATCTGGCCAGGGGGCATCACCGGACCCCTTCACCACTCCCGGAAGAGGGGAGTCTCGATGGGACCCCCACCGTCCCCCAACACCGAGGTGCGATCCTCCTCTGGCCTCCCGGGGCCTGGCGCCTCTCCCGCTGGGCGTCTGGCCTCTCCCAGCCCGGCCTCTCCGCCCCCCAGGCACAAGGGTCCGGACATCAAAGGGCTCCAGACCTATATCTGGGGCAACCCCGCAATGGGACAGCAGTTGTATCCCGGAGTCGAGAGCCCTGCTGATTGAATCGCGGCCGACCCAACGGAGAAGAACTCTTGCTTGAGACTCTACCACGAGCCCTGCTGACTGCGTCGCGGTTCCACCTTATTGAGATCACGAAACCTCACGGAACATAGGGGCCCTGCTGACGCTGTCGCGGCCCAACCTCGCTGAAACCTCCCTCGGAGCCCAGCTGACGTCGTCGCAGCTCGAGCTGGACCAAGAAACCATAAGAGCACTGCTGACCTGGTCACGGCTCGAACTCCACGGACTGAACACCAGAGCCCTGCTGACGCCGTCGCGGGTCGACCCCTCCGAGATCCGGAGGCCCTCCAGCGTGGGGATAAGAACTGGGCCCCAGGTACCCTCGTACCAAGCTGCTGCTAAAGACTGTCCCGCTACCCCGTCCCTACCAAAGACTTTGAGACTCTTGTGGATCCCTCGATCCCCCCCTTGTAAATATTGATAACCGTAACTTCATAAGTGCTGATAAAGAACTGCTCGTCTTGCTGAATCTCCTCGAGTCCTGCGTGGTGGTGTTACTGTGCTAGTACGTTATAGGAGAAGGACCTCTCCCGGAGGCTTCTCAGCAGCGCTCGGCTACTTCGTGCAGTGTGGGGGCCCTCTGGGTGGTCTCTCCGACTCCCCCGAGGCCCGCCTTCCAACATTTGGTGGCCAGCGACGGGATCCGAGCCGAACGCAGTTCGTACAAGCAAGTAACCCACTCGCTATCCATCCAGACGAACAGAGACCATGAGCAACCAGGAAACCACCGCGACCATGGAGTTCCAACCGTTAGCGCTTGGCTACTTCGTGCAGTGTGGGGGCCCACTGGGTGGTCTCTCCGACTCCCCCGAGGCCCGCCTTCCAACACCATACACTTCACAGGTAGAACTCTGTTCTCCTACAGGTGGACCCCGTCCCCAGGCACTCACACAGGCACACCACTCCCCGTACACTTACACAGGAAGAAGTCTGTACTCCTACAGATGGATCCCATCCCCCATGCGTTCACACATGCACACCACTCACGCGAGTACACAGCATACCATACACAGCTCACCATACACTTCACAGGTAGAACTCTGTACACCTACAGGAGGACCCCATCCCCAGGCATTCGCACAGGCACACCACTCCCCGTACACTTACACAGGTAGAACTCTGTACTCCTACAGGTGGACCCCATCCCCAGGCACTCACACAGGCACACCACTCATGCGAGTACACAGCACACCGTACACAGCTCACCGTACACTTCACAGGTAGAACTCGGTACTCCTACAGGTGGACCCCGTCCCTAGGCACTCACACACGCACACCACTCAACCGGGTAGCTCACCATACACTTGCACGGTTCGAACTCTGTAGTCATAGAGACCGACCCCGTCCCCCTTTACCATGCACTGACACAGGCTCACCACTCACCCTGCACTCACCGTATACGCAGCTCAACGTACACTTACACAGGTAGAACTCTGTAGTCAGAGATAGACCCCGTCCCCCTTTATCACACACTCAAACAGGCACAAAACCCAAACACGCACACCACTCACCCTGATTAACAGCTCACCATACACTTTCACAAGTAGAACTCTGTACTCATATAGACAGATTCTGCCTACCTTTCCCCATGCCCTCACACAGTCGAACCACTCACCCTGCACTCACGCAGGTACACAGCTCATCCTAGGATTACACAGGTAGAACTCTAACCCTACAAATTGATCCCGTCCCCCTTTACCATGCACTCACACACACACACACACACACACACGCACACACACACACACACACACACTCACACACACACACACCACTCACCACTCACTCGGGTACACAGCTCACTGTACACTTACATAAGTTGAACTCTGTATTCCGAGACAGATCCTGTTCCCCTACCCCCATGCACGCACACAGTCTCGCCACTCACACTGGTACACAACTCACCGTACACCTACACAGGTAGTAAGTACTCTGTAGTCATGCAGACGGGCCTTGTTCCCCTTTACATCACAGATACCACTCATCCCCCGCTTACAGGCATTACACATAAATTGGACAAATACCACTTTGCGTTCCTCATTGCTTTGGTTCATTGAGTATACATCGTACGGTGATCTTGAGCGACCCTTCTGAAAACAAAGTCTTTGAACATCCCTTGGGTTAGAAATGGGTGGCCTGAGGCTGCTTCTTTCTAATCCAACACCGTATCAACCCTCTTCCTATGCGACCGAAACAAGCAGGTGACTGGCTGAAGATGACATATGAAGTTAAACGCTTGGGCCATGCTGCAGTGGAGGAAAAACCATTGGTAACTGCGAGGGCCTCCAAAGGCCAGGATACAAATCTTCAAATTCTTGTCACCCGAACGGAGGTCGCGGCACACTAATCTGCCTCCCAGACGTACCACTCATTATTTAACTTATCAAATGGACCTCACTCAATATTTTTCACAGCGATGGACAGTTTTTCCCCCCAAAATTGCGCCCTGGATGCCAAAATGACCAGAACTTAAAACTCTTTGAAAGCTGTGATTAAACACCTGTTCACACCAAAGCAATCCAAATCTAAAACATTATAACCTGCCGAATATCACCAACTTGGAAATGGCTAAATGCAATACCATATTTTTCTTCAGGGAGAGGAAAGGCCAGGAGAACTGCTGCACGTCACTCTGTGCCCATGACGTCAAATGGAGGATCCTGCGTTAGGTGCTAGATTCCACTGAGCCACCACACTTCTAAAGTACATGTTGGCCACGCTCTTAGTATGTCGAGGGTAATGAATTATAATTGTGTTTCCGTTGTAGGTCTGGTAATTGAATACAAAATAGAGCTGGAACCTGCAGCGAAAGGCGCTTCCATTATCCACAGGTACTCTTGGATAAAAATGAATCACCGCTGCTCTTAAACCTCTTGGGTCATATGGACCATGTCTTGTACACAACTGCGTTCATGTACCCAGCTTGCAATGGTCTCCAACTGTGTTAGTAGGGCTGTCGGATAGTGAGTGTGGCATGACCTCCTACCCAATCCTTCACCTCCATGCACACTAGTTATTTTTGTAAATGATAGTTTGTTCACCTTCACATTGCATAAATACAGACTTCCATCGGCTCTAACATGTCCCACCAGCGCACGTGGCCCATGGGTCAGAACGTTACCTAAACCAACGGGACTCTACCCACTGTGCGTCATTACCGCTCGCGCCCACTGAATGCACCATGGCTGCATGGAGAAGGTATGGAATAGAGTCAGTTTCTCTATCAAGATGCAAATTTGTAAGTGAATGCCTAAAACATTGTCAAACCTATAAATTTACCGTCTCATTATGTCACACACTGATGTCAACCCAGGAAAATGAAATACCATGGACTGATGCAGTGTGTAAAACAGCAAGTCCGGCTGGAGTCGGAAACCAGTGGAACAACCAAAGGTGGATTAACCCTGCGAGAGCCACTTAAATCAATAGAAAGCACAGCAGCAGGTGCATGAACTTGAAGAGTGTGTTTACAAACCAGCCTTTCGATCCATGCTGATGAAATCTGCCAGCTGCTGAATTGATAACCTGAACGCCAACCGTGAGGATGAGACCTTGCCCCACAGCACTAAGTATTAATATTATAGTTATATCGGAAGTGAAACCATGGACAGACTGGGCTTTGCTTAAGCAGATGTTTTACGGGCACAACTGAGTGACTGTTCCCACTGTATCTTGCAACTGCTGTCCTAAATGCAGGATAGTAGCATTGTGAAGTTAAGAAGGAATGTCATCACTTAAAGTAATGTACTTGTGAAAGGGAGGGGCTAGTTTACAGTATGAAGTTACGCAGAGATCTCTGTAGAGGCTGAATCAGCCTCCTGAGGTATCTTCCTTCTCAAAATTCTAAGAGGGAGATGTTTCCCAGCCACTTGAGTTCCAGAGATGAAGACCAGGGCTACGTCCTATTGATCCTTGGTCTAGGTAGCCACAAACTTAACCGGTCACCGCCCATGCGCAAGCTTAACTTTAACTTTAAACTTTAACTAACCTAAAAATGCATCTCCAGCCCAAACACATTTGGAATTTGGGCTAATTAAACAAACAATGGCAAGAAAAGAGGTTTCTATTAAATGCCTGCTATAGGCTGAAGGCTTCAAATGATAATTCCTTACTTATAGTGTTTGGGCAGAAATAGGAAATGGCACAGGTGCATCGGCAGGGCTTTACTTAGAATCCACCATATAACCTTTGTGACCTTACAATGCCTTTTGCTGCCTTTAAAAAATCCAGCAATACAATAAAGAAGTTTTCCTTTGCTGAGGATAAGACAGTCTTTTCAAGCAAATCGCATGCTTGGATGGTACAAAACAACTACAAAACCACAGCAATATCTCGAATCTTGATACTCTGTTTTAAAAACCAAAATTTATGACCTACAGATTTGGAGGTCTGCCCTCACTCATGCATAATCTGCCATGCCTTCAGAACACAGAATTAGTCCACTGAAGTTTATGTAGGTCAGCCAAAGACGACGTTCTTCTCCTAGTTTGTATTTGCCCCGAACTTTTAAAGGACAGGAGAGAGCTTCTGAGAGTGTCTTTTAATCAACATGGCATGTATTCCTGTAGACAAGCAATCCTTTATTGTTTTAACCCTGCGGACACGATTCGCTAAATACAATTTTATAGAACTATTTAAGCGTTGATCCAAAACTAAAGAGGCTGTGATGATCCAGCGTTTAAGATTGGGGAGAGGAGTTGGCCTAACGGCTAGGGCGCTCGACCGAGTCTCGGCAGTGACACTGAACTTCCTGTGATTCTGGGCAAATCACTTAATCTCCCCGTGCCTAACAAAACAAGCATTGGCATAACCAATATGTCTCGCCTTTGGGACCTTATAAGTGTTTAGCCATGCAACGGTTAATGTTGTTGCACCAAGGACATTGTGCTGCATAACTAAATACTTATAAGGTCCCAAAAGCGAGACCTATTGGCTATGCCAATGCTTGTTTTATTTTCTCTGCAATATTCATGACCCCAGTGCAAATTCTGCTGTTGTTTTTAAAACAATGATTTTTTGGGCCCAGGGGGTCCTTGTGGGACACCCTAAGTAGGACTAGGGGGTAAGGGTGCTTCTACCCGTCCCCCTTTTCTTGTTGTCAACCTTTTTTTTCCACTCTTGTCTTGTGACTCGGAGTCACAAGATGGCTACCAACACTTCCTGGTTTGGAGTGTTGGCAGCCAATCAGAGTGAAGCTCGTGCCCGGGAGGAGTCGCGACTCCTCGGTGCTCAGATATCGATATTTTTCTTTTTTTTATTTCTCAGGAACTACTGAACGGATTTACAGGTTGCTTTCTGAACCAAGACCTACCTTTTTGCCAAATGTGGTGTAATTCCGTTAAGCAGTTCGGCCTGTAGTCGTGTCTAAAAGTTCCTATGGAAATTAACATGGGGAAAACGTGTTTTGGGACCCACCATTTTTCTCGGCCCCTGCTTGATGAATCACCCCGAAACTTTCAAGACTGGAGCTGACCGAAGCGCCTCATTAGTTTTGAAAATGTAGTGAAGATTCATCAGCCGGCGCCAAAGATACTGGCAAAACAAAAAATGCTTTTTGAATGGAAACGATGTCCTAACTATAACTACCTACAGGGGACTGCCAATAGGTAATATATATATATACATAAATTGTTGGACTTGGCCCTTTTTGGCTAAAGTTGCCTAAACTTTTTGCTTTCCCCCTAGACCTTTTTTCTGACAGGGTGTTGCCAAATTAGATGCTTTGGGCACTTTGCCACTGCTGATCAGTGTCAAAGTGCAAATGTTCCCTATGAAAAGTGTAATGGTAATTGGTTGTCCATGATTGGTATGTTTTCCTTAATAGTAAAGTCCCTAGTAAAGTGCACTATATGTGCCAGGGGTGGTAATACAACTGCTACTAGTGGGCTTGCAGCACTAATTGTGCCACCCACACAAGTAGCCTTAAAGATGTAACTCAGGCCTGCCATTGCAGTGCCTCGGCGCAGTTTGTTAAACTGCCATGCTGTTCTTACAAATTCACCCACTTTACAGACCTTACCCTTCCCTTTCTATGCACATCAGACACCCCTATGGTATGCCCAAGGTACCCCATGGGCAGGGTGCAGTGCATGTGAAAGGTAGGACATGTACTAAGGTGTGTACCATGTCCTGACAGTGTAATCATCTCAATTTCGTTTTTCACTGTTGAAAGGCCATATTGCCCATAGGACAGAATGGGGAGGCTGTATAATATGTTTTCCAGCCTATCTTCCCAAAGACGTAAGATGGAGAGGTGAAGTTTAGTCTGCCTGAACTCACAATTCAATAGCACATCTTTTTATGAAGGTGGTTTTTGCATTGTGTGTTTAGAAACCACTCTTTTAGAAGTGCTTGTGTTTTTGTGCTTTAACAATTCTGTGTGTCTCTGCCTGGTTGTGGATTGACTGTCTGGATTTGAAAGTGATAGGATCTGGGGAATATCTTGACCCAGGGGAGGAGGTGAGACAGCAACAGGCTGACCTGCATCTGGAGTGTAGGGTGAGGAATAGCCCCTAGAGGTGAAGAGGCCTGGGTTGCTGCCATAAAACAATGGTCCCATCTCCTGCTGAGTGATTGAGAATCCAGACCCCCACTAATCAAAGGAAGAAGGTTTCACTAGCAGGGAGGCACGCATAACTGGTTTGAACAGGGGTCAGTGCCCCCTGAACACAAAGACTTCAAAGACATTTAGGGGTATAACTATGAGTGCTGAAGCCCCTGAACTGTGGAGAAATGGCTTGAGCAAGTTTGAACAAGATTGAAGCTACATCGTGGTCAAGAGGAAACTTTGCCAAGAGAGAAACAATTGAAGAGTCTGAAGAAAAGGACTGACCCTTGCTGTGTGTTCTGGGGCTGGCCAGCAGTTTGCTGTTTTAACCAAGGAAAGGCTGAAGGCACTTTGCTGTGTGCTGTGTCCCTCTGCTTGAAAGGACTTTGCTGTGTGCTGTGTCTGTAAGTAACTTATCCCCAAGGGCCCGAGGTGAGCTGGCACCCTGTTGCGGAAACTCAGGAACACAAAAGTTTACAGGAGAGTCTCAGCGACGCTGTGTGCGTGTGCTTTTTTCAGCCTGAGACCCTCGTAAGAAGTGCCCTGTGATCGTGGGCACCTGGAGTCCAAGCGAATCTCAGCGATGCTGTGTATGTGCTTTTTGCAGCCTGAGCCCTTCGTATGGATTGTCCTGTCATCTTGTGCACCGGAGTCCAAGTGAGTCTCAGTGACGCTGTTTGCATGTGCTTTTTGCAGCCTGAGACCTTTGTGAGGATTGCCTTGTTATCATGCACACCCGGAGTCCAAGTGAATCTCAGCTAAGCTGTGTGCATGTGCTTTGTGCAGCCTGAGACCTTCATTGGAACTGGCTTGTTATCGTGCACCGAGAGTCCAAATGAGTCTCAGCAACGTTGTGTGTGTTTGCTTTGTGCAGCCTGTGACCTTCATGAGGATTGCCTTGATATCGTGCACCCGAAGTTCAAGTGAGTTTCAGCGGCGCTCTGTGCATGTGCCCTGTTGCAGCCTGATATCTTCATAGCATCAGTGGCCCTGACCGGCAGCCCCGGAGGAGCTGAGCCGTCGGCCCTAGCACGCCATTGCCAGAGCGGGACCTCGAACCAACCTCGTCGAGGAAGGGCCTGAGTCCCACTGCCCGGAATTCACAAAGATTGCATCGGTGGCCCAAGTCGCAGGAAGAGGAGAGGAGATCGAGGTTGCACCCCCCAGGTAATGTGTGTCGACACCTGGGGTGGGGTGGGGTGCGGGCTCGGAGGGAGATGCTTTTGGCCTCTCCCATTGCTGCAGCACGAGCCTCTGCTTCGGCTCGTATCGTGGCCCGTACAAGGGGGTGGCAGTACTGGGGCCGGAGTGTGGAGCTGTACTTTTTGGTTACAGCATACCCGTGTGGGGGCATCTGTTGACAGAGGCTGACTGCGAGTCAGCACGAGTGGCGACAAGACTGCCTAGGTCACCGTGATCGGTTCTGGAGCATATTACGAATTGCATTGTTTCTGCATAACGAACAACCTGATTGTCGTATTATGCATTGCATTATTTCTGCATAACAAACTAACTGATTGTCGTATTACGCATTGCATTATTTCTGCATAACGAACTACCTGATTGTCAAAATTACGCATTGTAATATTTCTGCAGAACAAACTACCTAATTGATGTATTACGCATTGCATTATTTCTGCATAATGAACAACCTGGTTAGCGTATTACGCATTGCATTATTCCTTCCTACAGAACTACCTGATTGTCATATTACGCATTGCATTATTTCTGCATAACAAAGTACCTGATTGTTGCGTTACGCATTGCATTATTTTTGCATTGCAAAGTGCCTTAATATAGCATTATGACCTGCATTATTTTTACATTGTAAAGTGCCTGATTCTAGAATTACGAACTGCCTAGCATTGCAGTAGGACTGCAGTTGAACGTTAGGAGGTGCTCATTAATTTCGCCAGAACTTACAAGGGCTGGCTGACCTAACAACCGGCCAGGAGGAATATCACAAATACGCATATGTTGGATTTATATCGTGTGGTCTTATCGTATATCTTTTTACATAAATTTATACTCGTTTTCATGAAACTCGTGTGGAGTTCATTTGTGGTGTCTTCATTGGGTTGCTTTGAGCGTGGTTGCAAATATTTTACACATTTGCCTTGAAGATAACCCTGGCTGCTCATGCCAAGCTACTAAGGGGGTGAGTGGGGGCTATCTTAGAATGTGTCCTTCCTTTCCCTGACGTGGAAATGCGGGTCCCTATTTGTCCTAAGGTACCTACCTCAGCCAACCAGGGATCCCGTGTTTAACATATATATATATTCACTGAAAAAAACATAGGTTTTAGGGAAAGTTATAGTTAGTTGGACATTTCACTCGTACCAAACCAGAGAAATTCCCCCGTTATAGTTAGTTCAGCTAACTATAACTCGCACCCCCGCAATGCACTGCTGATGACGTCACATATTACATCACTCATGACATGGTCAGTGACATCACTCATGACATCACTGATGACATCTCAAATGACATCACTGATGACATCATCCAGTGACTGTGTGTTTCTGTAAAGTTTAAATATGTTTAATATATATAGGATAAGGCGTATTGAAGAATGAGTGGGTGTATAGGTGTCTGAATGAATGATTTAGTAGGTGCGTGACTGACTCTATAAGTGAGTGATTAAACGTATCTTACTGAATGCATGGGTTAGTGACTGAACTGCGCGTGAAAGTCTGTATCCGTCTGTCTGTTGGTGTGTAAGCGGCTGCATGGGCTTGCGAATAGCTACATGAGTTTCTATATGGGTTATTGATTGGTTGTCTGTGTATCTGTATGGGTGTCTGAGTGTTTGTGTGGGTGGGGTGTGTGTGCATAGATGTGTGAGTGGGTGATTCACTGGGTGCATGGTTTCAAGAGTGCATCTGTGATGGACTGTATGGGTGGGTGAGTAAGTGTATGGGTGTGTTAGTGAGTGAATATATATCTCAGTGGTACATGTGTGAGTACCTACATATGTGAAAGGCAGTATATATGTGTGTTGGAGTATATACATGGCTTTAAGTGAGAGTGTGTGATTGTGAGAGTGACTGTATGGATGAGTGTGTGCTTGTAACAGTGATTGTATAAGAGCATAAGAATGTGCTAGTATTTGTATGAGTAATTGAGCTGGTGTGTGAATAACTGTATAGGTGAGTAAATGGCAGTGTGATTAATTATTTGCATGACTGCTTAGGTGTGCGATTACCTCTATGGATGAGTGGCGGTGTGTGAGTGTCTGTATAGGTGTATGAGTGCATATGATAGTCCTGTACTGAGTTACCATAAGTATGAGTGACTGTACAGGTGAGTGAGTGGATGTGTGTGTAAACCTAAGAATCAGTGAGTGGGTATGTAGTTATTGGTGTTGGAGTGTCTATAGTTTTGAGAATGGCTGTCTGTAATTTAGAGTGGGTGTATCGAAGGTTATATTAGGGTGTAAGAAGATGCATCAAATTATCACATGGATGATGTCATCAGTGATGTCATCTGTGATGTCATTTGAGATGTCATGAGTGATGTCACTGACCATGTCATGAGTGATGTAATATCTGATGTCATCAGCAGTGCATTGCGGGGGAACTTAAAACAGGGCGTGTTTGCACACATGTCACCTCAGGCCCTGCCCCTCCCTTCACCACTGTGCAAACGCACCCTGTGGTGCGTTTTAAGTTGGGGATAAAGTCCCCTTGAATCCTCAGGGTCCCTGGGGTCCAACTAGCCCATGAGGTACCTCCAGTAAGCGCCACAGAGCTGCGTTGCAGAGAGTTGTAAAAAGGGGCGTGGTCTCGGACCACCTCTCTGCAACGTAGCCCTTTGACGCTTACTGGTGGTACCTGGTGAGCTAGTTGGCCCCCAGGGACCCTCAGGATTGAAGGGAAATTAATTTCCTAACTTAAAATGCGCCACAGGTCCTGTTTGCACACATGTCACATAAGGCCCCTTCCCCTCCCTTCACCACTGTGCAAACGCGCCCTGTGGCGAGTTTTAAGTTGGGGGATTAAGTCCCCTTCAACCCTGAGGGTCCCTGAGGTCCAACTAGCCAACCAGGTACCTCCAGTAAGCGAACAAAGAGCTGCGTTGCAGAGAGGTGTAAAAAGGGGCGTGGCCTCAGACCACCTCTCTGCAACGCAGCCCTGTGATACTACATGGAGGTACCTGGTGGGCTTGTTGGCCCCCAGGGACCCTCAGGATTGCAGGGGAATTAATTCCCCAACTTAAAACATGCCACAGGGCGTGTTTGCATAGTGTTGCTGGGACGGGCGGGGCCTCCGGCACGATGCCGTTTTTTATTTTGTTTTTTAGTAGGGGGCTGTGTGGCCCCCCTTCCTTTCCTATTTTTTGGGCCCTGGGGACCCCATCCCCCAGGGCCTGACCCCTAATTTGTTAATTTTAATAAAACAGAAGGGGGCAGCGCTGCCCCCCTCCCGAGGCCATTTTCGGCCCCAGGGCATGGCCACTATATATATTTAAAAAAATATATATTTACAAAGTAGGGGGGCTGCCTGGCCCCCCTCCTGAGGCTTCCCTTAGCCCCGGGGCCCCATCTTCCGTTGCTCTGCCTCATATTTTTTTCATTTTACTGGGGAGGGGGGCCACGTGCCCCCCTCCCGAGGTGCTTTTCAGCCCTGGGGACCCAATGACCCGGGGCATGGCCACTATATAATTAAAAAAAATATATATTTACAAAGGATGGGGGCTCCGTTGCCCCCCTCCTGAGGCTTCTCTTAGCCCCAGAGACCCCATCCCCGGGGCTCTCCCTCGTATTTTTTTCATTTTACTCGGGAGGGGGGCCACGTGGCCTCCCTCCCAGGCCACTTCTGGCCCCAGGGACCCCATCCCCCGGGACCGGCCTTCTCCGTTGGGGACCATGGGGGGAGCCCAAATGCCCCCGCAGTCCCTGCTGGCTTCCCGCTCCTGCGGTAGCCAGCATTGTTTTTCCACATGGGGAGCTGCTAACATGCAGCTCCCCTTGTGGAAAAGCAATCAGCTTCAGATTTTGTAAGCGAGAGCAGGTTTCCCTGCTCTCGCTTCCAAACTCCAAAGCAGAGTTTGCAATGACAGGGCGGGAGCAGCGAGGCTCCTGCCCTGTCATTGCAGACAGCAGTGTACCGGGGGTGGGCACCCCGGGACACTGCAGGATACAGCCCTGGTGGGTGGCAGTCCCCAGGGCTATCAAGGGCTCCTGGAGGGGGACTGCGCAACCCAACTCCCTTATATTACAATGCCCCTGGAAGGTGGTGGTCCATGGGGCTCGGGGGTCCATAACAGACCCCTAAATTTGCATTTAGTTCCCCGGGGAGGTTGCGGTCCCTGGGGCATGTGGGTGGGCTTGAGCCCCCCCACACAGGTTTATGTTTATTAAAAAAACAAGCCCTGTGGGGTGGCAGTCCCCAGGCCTGTGGGAGGCCATGTGCCCCCCGCAAATAATAAATTAATGGAACCCCCGGGGGTGGTGGTCCCTGAGGCTTGGGGGGGCCTTGGAGGCCCCCCACACTTTTAGAAATTAGCCCCGGTTGTGGCGGTCCCCGGGGCTGCGGGGGGGGCTGCTTGCCCCCCGCAACTCATTAATCAAGCCCTGGGGAGGTGGCGGTCCCCAGGGCAGTGTGGGGGGATTGTGGCCCCCCACACATTTTTCAACTGCCCCCGGGACATGGCCCACCCGGGGACTTCAATACAACGAAGGCCACGCTTTTTTTTTTTTTTCAGCCAGATTCGCACCCACAGCGCGAATACGGACGATTACTTTTGGGGGGTGTTTAAACCCTGCCCCCTTGTCTTGTTTTTTGTGTTTTTTTGTTCTGTTTTCTTGTGCCTCAGTTACCGAGGCACAAGATGGCTGCCAACACTTCCTGGTTTGGAGTGTTGACAGCCAATTATAATAAAGCTTGTGGTCTAGAGGGTGCGCGGATATATATCAAAACTTTTATTTTTTGATTTTCTCAGCAACTACTGAACGGATTTACACCATTTAAAAAAGGGCACTTTCTGAACGATGCACTACCTCTTTGCCAAATTTGGTGTAATTCCTTTCAGCGGTTCAAGCTGTAACCGTGTCTAAAGTTTCCTATGGGAAATACGTTTTTTGACCTCTTTTTTTTTAATTTCTCAGGAACTACTGAACGGATTTACACCATTTAACAAAAAGGTCTCTTTCTGAACCAAGGGCTACCTTTTTGCAAAATTTGGTGTAATTCCGTTTAGCAGTTCGGGCTGTAGTTGTGTGTAAAGTTTCCTATGGAAAATAACATGGAGAAAACACGTTTTGGGACACCCCTCTTTTGTCTGCCCTCGCTTGATGCATGCAGTCTTCTAACCACCTACACACTTGTCTTTCACAACTTCAATTCCCGAGTCAGTATCCATACATTTCCAGCAAACACCCTGTCACTCCCCTTGCACTCCTCTATTTATCCATTCAGCACTATGTACTAATCCATTCACAAAGCCAAAACCCAACCACTTTTGAATTCACCCAGACACTCTTCTTGCTGTACTCTAATCATTCAGTCAGTACCCAAGTACTCTTGCACTGAGCCAGGACTTAACACATGGACTGCTTCAAATGCCTATCCACTATGCATGCAGTCCTGTAACCACCTACACACTTGTCTTTCACACCTTCAGTTCTCCAGTCAGTATCCATACACTCTCAGCAAACACCCTGTCACTCCCCTTGCACTCGTCTAGTGACCCATTCAGCACTATATACTAATCCATTCACTGCGCCAAACCCAACCACTTTTAAATTCACCCAGGCACTCTCCTTGCAGTATTCTAATCATTCAGTCAGTACCCAAGTACTCATGCACTGAGCCAGGCCTTAACACATGGACTGCTTCAAACGCCTATCCACTATGCATGCAGTCTTATAAGCACCTACACACTTGTCTTTCACACCTTCAATCCCCAGTCAGTATCCATACACTTCCAGCAAACACCCTATAACTCCCCTTGCACTCCTCTAGTGACCCATTCAGCATCATATACTAATCAATTCACTGCGCCAAAACCCAACCACTTTTAAATTCACCAAGGCACTCTTCTTGCAGTACTCTAATCATTCAGTCAGTACCCAAGTACTCATGCAGCGAGACAGGCCTTAGCACATGGACTGCTTCAAACCCCTATTCACTATGCATGCAGTCCCCTAACCACCTACAAGCTTGTCTTTCACACCTTCAATTCCCTTGTCAGTATCCATACACTTCCAGCAAGCACCCTGTCACTCTCCTTGCACTCCTCTAGTGACCCATTCAGCACCATGTACTAATCCATTTACTGTGCCAAAACCCAACCACTTTTAAATTCACCAAGGCACTCTTCTTGCAGTACTCTAATCATTCAGTCAGTACCCAAGTACTCGTGCACTGAGCCAGGCCTTAACACATGGTCTGCTTCAAACACCTATCCACTATGCATGCAGTCCTGTAACTACCTACACACTTGTCTTTCACACCTTCAATTCCCCAGTCAGTATCCATACACTTCCAGCAAACACCCTATCACTCTCCTTGCACTCCTCTAGTGACCCTTTCAGCACCATGTACTAATCCATTCACTGCGCCAAAACCCAACCACTTTTAAATTCACCAAGGCACTCTTCTTGCAGTACTCTAATCATTCAGTCAGTACCCAAGTACTCATGCAGCGAGACAGGCCTTAGCACATGGACTGCTTCAAACCCCTATTCACTATGCATGCAGTCCCCTAACCACCTACACACTTGTCTTTCACACCTTTAATTCCCTATTCAGCATCCATACACTTCCAGCAAACACCCTGTGACTCTCCTTGCATTCCTGTAGTGACCCATTCAGCACCATGTACTAATCCATTCACTGTGCCAAAACCCAAACACTTATAAATTTACCCAGGCACTCTCCTTGTAGTACTCTAATCATTCAGTCAGTACCCAAGTATTCATGCACTGAGCCAGGCCTTAGCACATGGACTGCTTCAAACGCCTATCCACTATGCATGCAGTCTTCTAACTACCTACACACTTGTCTTTCACACCTTCAATTATTTAGTCAATATCCATACACTTCCAGCAAACACCCTGTCACTCCCCTTGCATTCCTGTAGTGACCCATTCAGCACCATGTACTAATCCATTCACTGCGCCAAAACCCAAACACTTTTAAACTCACCCAGGCACTCTCCTTGCAGTACTCTAATCATTCAGTCAGTACCCAAGTACTCATGCAGTGACCATAGAAAATAACAAAATTTCAGTTTCAATATTTTAAAAAACATTTTTATTTCCATTCATATTAAACATATATAATGTAATTTAAAAAATAAGATATTTAAAAATAAACAGTTAAAAATCTGTAGAAAATCATTATAAAAAAATACATATAACTATTATTACATTTAAAAACAATCATTTAAAAAGCCTTTGAAATTCACTGAAAAAACCATAGCGTTCAGGGCTGTTATATTTAGCTGGACATTTCACTCGTACACAACCATTGAAATTCCTCCGTTACAGTTAGTTCTGCTAATTATATCTCGCGCGCCCGCAATCCACTGCTGATGACGTCACATATGACATCATTCATGACATGGTCAGTGACTTCACTGATGACATCACTGATGACATCTCAATTAACATCACTGATGACATCACTGATGATATCATCCATGTGACAATCAGATACACCTCATCATACACTAGTATAACCTTTCATCACTCACTGTAAAATACAGAGTACCATATTTGAATCCATTGACAAACCAATACAAGTTTCTAAAAACCCACTCAGTGATTCCTAGATATACACACACATCTAATCACTTTCCTATAGATTCACTCATACATGGTGTCATTGATCAATAGAACACTATCAAATATACTTATACACCTATATCGACATTACACACCAGCACACATCCTATTCACTTATGCAGTCATCCTACTCACTTATGCAAACAATGGATCATACTTACTTTTGGTCAGCTACACACTAATACAAAGACCACTTCATTTATTCATATAGATAGTAACTCATACCTAGTGTGTTATAAAATCACTATTACAAGTATATAGTTATCCATACAGTCACTCATACAATCACTGAGTCTTATGTATACTTATTTATATACAACAACTGTCACATACACTGCCTTTTATTTTTCTAGTTTGTTGGACATGTACCATTGAGAGATATATTCGCTCATCACCACACCCATAAAAATATTCACTCACCGAAACAACTGTTATAACATGCAGTCTTAACCTCATATACCTACCGAATCAACTATACATACATCTTTGGGCAGTCACACCCCCCCCCCCCCGAACCACACACACATTCACTCTCCCATGCAAATTCTCAGTTAACTAATCAATAACTAATATACACTTTCACGTAGCTAGTAACCAACTGGTGCAGCAGTTTACACAACAACTGACAAAGTGATACAGATATTCACACAGTTTAGTCATTATCCAATATATTTAGTGAGACATTATAAATTAGTCAAGTAAACAGTAAGGGTGGGTGGAATTTGCGAAATTGCCTTTAGCAAAATTTCACGAAACTGCAAAAAATCTCCGCGAACACGTGAAATTTTGCGTGCTCGCGGAGATTTTGTGCTGATTAATGCATACTGAATTGGACCTTCAACTCGGGCTCCTGCTATATTTATATCTGTAAGTGCTTCCTGTTGAGGTTTAATTTTTGTGACAGGAGCATCGTGCCAGAAGGAATCCTGCCCTGCATATTCATCCAAGAAGATGCCACCGTTTTGTGCAATATCTCTACTCAACTGGAGTACTCTGGCTAATCAGTAAGTGCTACCTTGGTGGGTAAATGTATAGTGCTTTTCCTGCACTACAGCTGCATAAAGGGCCAGAAGAGTTGTCTCCAGGGACCATGTGTGTCAGTAACTTTTGCCACCGCGCCGATGGGCGCCTGGGTCCCTCGAGTGAGCTGTCCATCATAGTGGGGAAAGGGTGGTAAGACGTTGCACACCGCTGGTGTGTGGGCTGTGGCCAAACGAGCGGGGCTTCTGTGCAGTTACCATGCCTCTTGTTTATAAAGGGTCAGAGACCAACCAGAGCAGCAGATGAGAGACAGAACCTCCTGGTGTCAGGAACTACACAGGGATTGCGCTCGAGAAACTCATGGATGCAGAGACCTCCATCAAGGATTACAGCAAATTGTTGACGGTAGATATGAGGAGAAAGCACACCTGCCTATCCTCCACCGTGCTCACGAATCTTTTGTGCTGATTAATGCGTTACTGAATTTGAGCTTGAACTCGGGCACCTGCTTTATTTATATCTGTTAGTGCTTCCAGGTGAGGTTTAATGACAGGAGCATCGTGCCAAAATGAATCCTGCCCTGCATATTTCCGTTCCACCGCGGATCGTGGAAGTTTCGACATTTCGTCATGAATGATGTAATATGTGACATCATCAGCAGTGGATTACGGGCGCGCGAGTTATAGTTAGCAGAACTAACTGTAACAGAGGAATTTCAATGGTTTTGTACAAGTGAAATGTCCAGCTAACTATAACAGCCCTGAAACCTATGTTTTTTTCAGCGGTCGCCAGTAGATCGTTATAGTTATAACCTAGTTCCCATAGGAAAAGTGTTTTTTCTTTTCCCAATAACTTTGGCCCAGTTGACGAATCTTCGTGAAATTTTCAATACTTGTGGCCCGCTCCAGTCAGCTCCTATCCTGAAAGTTTTGGTGTGATTCGCTAAGGGGGCGCTGAGAAAAAAGTGGGGCCCCAAAACGTGTTTTCTCCATGTTATTTCCCATAGGAAACTTTAGACACGACTACAGCCCGAACTGCTGAATGGAATTACACCAAATTTGGCAAAAAGGTAGCCCTGTTTCAGAAAGAGACCTTTTTTTAAATAGTATAAATCCGTTCAGTAGTTACTGACAAATCCCAAAAATATAGGTCAAATAATCAATTTCCCATAGGAAAATTTAGACACGGTTACAGCTGAAACTGCTGAATGGAATTACACCAAATTTGGCAAAAAGGTAGTGCTTGGTTCATATAGCGACTTTTTTTTATATGGTTTAAATCAGCTCAGTAGTTTTCGAGATACTAAAGGAAAAAAATCTTTATATATCTGGGCGGGACCTAACTACACAAGCACGAGCTTGGCTCTAATTGGCTGCCAACACTTCCAACCAGGAAGTGTTGGCAGCCATCTTGGTGCAATGCTTTTTACATCTCACCTAGCGATGCTTCGCATGCGCTACACACTACACAAACATCACTGCACTGCCCAAAACCCTAAAACACTACCCCAGCATGACCCCCTACACTGCACGAAGACCACTGCACTGCCCTAAGCCCTAAAACTCTACCCCAGCATGACCCCCAACACTCCCGAACACCACTGCACTGCCCTAAACCCTGAAAAACCACCCCCAGCACGACTTCCTACACTGCCAGAACACCACTGCACTGCCCTAAACCCTGAAACACCACCCCAAGCACGACCCCCTACACCGCACAAACACCACTGCACTGCACTGCACTAAACCCTGAAACACCACCCCCAGCATGAACCCCTACACTGCCCGAACACCCATGCACAGCCCAAAAACCTGAACCACTACCCAGAGCACGACCCCCTACACTACCTGAACAACACTGCAATGCCCTAAACCCTGAAATACCACCCCCAGCACAACCCCCTACACTGCCCGAACACCACTGCACTGCCCTAAACACTGAAACACTACCCCCAGCAAGACCCCCTACACTGCCCAAACACCTCTGCACTGCCCTAAACCCTGAAAGATCACCCCCAGCAAGACCCCCTACTCTGCCCGAAGACCACTGCCCAAATCCCTGAAACACCAGCCCCAACACTACCCCCTACACTGCCCGAACACCACTGCACTGCCCGAAACCCTGAAACACCAGCCCCAGCACGACCCCCTACACTGATCGAACACCTTTGCACTGCCCTAAACCCTGAACCACCAGCCCCAGCACAACCCCTACACTGCCTGAACACCACTGCAATGCCCTAAACCCCAAAACACCGGCCCCAGCACAACCCCCTACACTGCCCGAACACCACTGCACTGCCCTAAACACTGAAACACTACCCCCAGCAAGACACCCTACACTGCCCAAACACCACTGCACTGCCCTAAACCCTGAAACATCACCCCCAGCAAGACCCCCTACTCTGCCCGAAGACCACTGCCCAAATCCCTGAAACACCAGCCCCAACACTACCCCCTACACTGCCCGAACACCACTGCACTGCCCGAAACCCTGAAACACCAGCCCCAGCACAACCCCTACACTGCCTGAACACCACTGCAATGCCCTAAACCCCAAAACACCGGCCCCAGCATGACCCCCTAAACTGCCCGAACACTACTGCACTACCCTAAACCCTGAAACTCCGGCTCCAGCACGACCCCCTACACTGCCCGAACACCACTGCACTCCCTAAACCCTGTAACACCGGGCCCAGCACGACCCCCTACACTGCCCAAACACCACTGCACTGCCGTAAACCCTGAAACACCACACCCAGCACGACTCCCTGCACTGCCCGAAAACCATTTAACTGCCCTAAACCCTGAAATACCACCCCCTGCAAGACCCCATACACTGACCGAACACCACTGCCCTAAACCCTGAAACACGACCTCCTACACTGCCCAAACACCACTGCCCTAAACCCTGAAGCACCAACCCCTGCACGACCCCCTACAATGCCCGAACGTCACTGCACTGCCCTAAACCATGAAACACTAACCCCAGCACGACCCTCTACACTGGCCATACGCCACTGCACTGCCCTAAACCCTGAAACACTACCTCCAGCACGACCCCCTACACTGCCCGAACACCATTGCACTGCCCTAAACCATGAAACACTACCCCCAGCACGACCCCCTACACTGCCCGAACACCACTGCACTGCCCTAAACCCTAACGACCTCCCCCAGCACGACCCCCTACTCTGCCAAAACACCACTGCTCTGCCCTAAACCCTGAAACACCAGCCCCAGCACGACGCCCTACACTGCCCGAACACCACTGCACTGCCCTAAACCCTGAAACACTAACCCCAGCACAACCCACTACACTGCCTGAACACTACTGCACTGCCCTAAACCCTGAAACACCAGCCCCAGCACGTCCCCCTACACTGCCTGAACACCACTGCACTGCCCTAAATCCTGAAACACAAGCCCCAGCACGACCCCCTACACTGCCCGAACACCACTGCACTGCCCTAAACCCTGAAACACCACCCCCAGCACGACCCCCTACACTGCACGAACACCACTGCACTGCCCTAAACCCCGGAACACCACCGGCTGCATGACCCCCTACACTGCCCGAACACCACTGCACGGCCCTTAACCCTAAAACATCACCTCCCCGCCCGACCCCCTACACTGCCTGAACACCACTGCACTGTCCTAAACCCTGAAACACCACCCCCGCCTGACCCCTACACTGCCCAAACACCACTGCACTGCCCTAAACCCTGAAACACCAACCCGCACAACCCCCTACACTGCCCGTACACCACTGCACTGCCCTAAACCCTGAAACACTACCCCCAGCACGACGCCTTACACTACCCAAACACCACAGCACTATCCTAAACCCTAAATCTACCCCCAGCACGACCCCCTACACTACCCAAATACGACTGCACTCCCCTAAACCCTAAATCTACCCTCAGCACTACCCTCTACACTACCCAAACACCACTGCACTACCCTAAACCCTAAAACACTACCCCAGCACGACCCCCTACACTACCCAAACACCACTGCACTACCCTAAACCCTAAAACCCTACCCAGCACAACCTCCTATACTACCCAAACACCACAGCACTACCCTAAACTCTAAAACACTACCCCCAGCACAACCCCCTACACTACACAAACACCACTGCACTGCCCTAAACCCTAAAACACTACCCCCAGCACAACCCCTTACACTACCCAAACACCACAGCACTATCCTAAACCCTAAAACACTCCCCCAGCATGACTCCCTACACTACCCAAACACGATTGCATTACCCTAAACCCTAAATCTACCCCCAGCACGACCCCTACACTACCCAAATACCACTGCACTACCCTGAACCCTAAATCTACCCTCAGCACAACCCTCTACACTACCCAAACTGTTAGGGTTTGTGCACAGCAAAGAGCATGTCCCCTCTCATTGCACTAGTGGTCTTAGAAAGAGCTCTCTTTTAAACATACTATTGAAAGCCTTTCTTGTTATCTCAGCCCCCACCCTAGGCTTCTGTGTATGTTGCTTAATGTATTCACAAGTTTGGATTTTGCTGTTTGATTGCACATTGGACCTTGCATTTACCAAGGCTTATTTAGAAAAACCCCTCCCTAGGCCATGTGTTACTTCAACTCATTTGCTTAATAACTGAAGCTCTGCACCCCTTTCTAGAACATGGGCAGCATGTGTTAATTCTACTCATTAGCATAATAACAGAAGCTCTGCACAACGGCATGTGAGAACCACACCCAGTTCTTCGAACCACACCCAGTTCTTCGAACCACACCCAGCTCTTCGAACCACACCCAGTCCTGTCTATAAAAGACAGCCCCTGAGCCTCATCCAGAGCTTGTGCTCGTCTACCTCCTGCTTACCTGAGGACGTATCCTTCGGTGCTGGCACTCCTGTTCTCTCCTGACCTTCATTGGCTTCAACGGGCGTGGCTGCTGGCTCTTCCTTCTTCTGGTTTCCGGCTCCTTCCTTCCTCAGTCCCTCTTCTGCCCACTGCAATCAACCTGCAAAAGAGAAAGAGGACAAGGTTAGACTGATCAGTATCCCTTTCCAGCAACAAGTAAGTGCAAAACCTTTTATTACCTGAAAGAACTTTGACGGCGATTTCTGGATTCACGTATAGACAATTTGGAACAAGATAGCTCCCACGAACTTGTGGAAGAATACTTTGTGGAACTTAGTGAAATAAACATTGTTTTACTTGGACTTTTGAAAATCGAACAGAGGAAATCATTGGCAGCAAGGCCAACAGTAAAGCAAGGACTTGAACTAATTACCTGCGTTATCTTGATGTAAAAGTACAGTATTTGTTTTTATAAAGTCTGGAAATGTGTGAAAAGTGAGTTTACAATTAAGAACTTCGGCTTTAGTTATATTAAGGTGAATGTTTGATGTTGCTAACTCTGATAATGATATTCGTTTGATTTTTATAGGAATATAGGAATTTTACAGTAATAGAAAACACATCTCAGAACAGTAACACACACCAAACCTGGAAGCTAAAGACCAGGATCCAAGAGGTACTTGTAGAAGGGAATTTCTAATAGATTAAGGGTTAGTCAGGAACACATAGGTTGCACTTATCTGTTCTTTGTTTACATTCCAATAGGCACCCGTTTCTACAGAAATCAGATTGTAACGGCACTTCAACAGTGGAAACGCAAGAAACGGTGTTGTCTCTCTCTTTTTTTATTTTATCCACTTCCCCCCTTTCCTTGAGCTTCTGGTTCTTAGTGCACTGTTTACACTAGTGTGCTGGAACAAGCGGTTTCAGGGTGTAGTCGGACTGTCTTCAACCTCCAACCGAACTGAACAGAAACTCAGGTGAGCTGGGCTTTGACACCACTGCACTACCCTAAACCCTAAAACACTACCCCAGCACGACCCCCTACACTACCCAAACACCACTGCACTACCCTAAACCCTAAAACACTACCCCAGCACGACCCCCTATGCTACCCAAACACCACAGCACTATCCTAAACTCTAAAACACTACCCCCAGCACAACCTCCTACACTACACAAACACCACTGCACTGCCCTAAACCCTAAAACACTACCACCAGCACGACCCCCTACACTACACAAACACCTCTGCACTACCCTAAACCCTAAATCTACCCCAAGCACGACCCCCTACACTACACAAACATCACTGCACTACCCTAAACCCTGACACACCGGGCCCAGTACGACCTCCTACACTGCCCGAACACCACTGCACTGTCCTAAATGCTGAAACACCGGACCCAGCAAGACCCCCTACACTGCCCGAACACCACTGCACTGCCGTACACCCTGAAACACCTGCCCCAGCACGACCCCCTACACTGCCCGAACACCACTGCACTGCCGTAAACCCTGAAACACCACCCCCAGCACAACCCCCTACAGTGCCCGAACACTATTTCACTGCCCTAAACCCTGAAACACCACCCCCAGCAAGACCCCATACACTGCCCGAACACCACTGCCCTAAACCCTGAAACACCACCCCCAGCACGACCCCCTACACTGCCCGAACACCACTGCCCTAAACCCTGAAACACCACCCCCTGCATGACCCCCTACACTGCCCGAACGCCACTGCACTGCCCTAAACCATGAATCTCTATCCCAGCACGACCCCCTACACTGCCCGAACACCACTGCACTGCCCTAAACCCTGAAACACTACCTCCAGCACGATCCCCTACACTGCCCGAACACCACTGCACTGTCCTAAACCCTAAACACCTCCCCCAGCACGACCCCCTACTCTGCCCGAACACCACTGCTCTGCCCTAAACCCTGAAACACTAGCCCCAGCACGACCCCCTACACTGCCCGAAACACTACTGCACCACCCTAAACCCTGAAACGCCAGCCCCAGCATGACCCCCTACACTGCCTGCACACCACTGCACTGCCCTAAATCCTGAAACACCAGCCCCAGCACGACCCCCTACACTGCCCGAACACCATTGCACTGCCCTAAACCCTGAAACACCACCCCCGCATGACCCCCTACACTGCCCGAACACCACTGCACTGCCCTAAACCTGGAAACACCACCCCTAAAACACTACCCCAGTATGACCCCTATACTACCCAAACACCACTGCACTACCCTAAACCCCAACACACAACCCCCTACACTACACAAACAATGCTGCACTACCCTAAACCCTAAAACACTTCCCCCAGCATGAGCCCCTACACTAACCAAACACCACTGCAGTACCCTTAACCCTAAAACACTATCCCCAGCAGTACCCCCTATACTACCCAAACACCACTGCACTGCCCTAAACCCTAAAACACTACCCCAGCCTAACCCCCTACATTACACAAACACCACTGCACTACCCTAAACCCTAAGTCTACCCCAAGCACGACCCCCTACACTACGCAAACATCACTGCACTACCCTAAACCCTAAAACACTACCACCAGCACGACCCCCTACACTACACAAACACCACTGCACTACCCTAAACCCTAAAACACTACCCCCAGCATGACCCCTACACTACCCAAACACCACTTCACTACCCTAAACCCTAAAACACTACCCTCAGCACGACCCCCTACACTACCCAAACACCACTGCACTATTTTCGTGGTTCTTGCTTCATGTCGTCTCTGAGGGGCGGTGCACGTCATTGTGAAGAAACAGAACAGCCTCTGTTTCCTTACAACGGCGTTGATCGTCTACATTTTTTTAGAACTCATGGTCATTTACCAGACATACCTTTACAACAAAATTCGTTGTAAAGACATGCGTGGTAAATGCCCATGCGTTCTAAAAAAATGCGCAGTAATGACTTTTCGATGTACAACGCATGTGTGGTAATGCACAGTAAAAAAGTCGTTGTACCAGCTGTTTACCGATCGAAGCTGACCCCTGTTCTTCAGTGAGTCATTTATTTGATAAATTAGGAGGAAGAAATGTTTTTTCTTCTACGAAAAGTGCATTCCCGGCTATTGTATTGTGAAAGTGTTCTTGTGGCCTGGTTTCACTTCCGGTGAGAGAGTGGAAGAGTCTGTTTGGATCTAAAGGGTTTCTGCTGTTGGACGGGGCCGGCGCGACACGTCATCAGAAAACACAGCTAATGGAAAGCGTTGTCCCCGATGTGTGAAGCAGTGCCTTGAGAGGTCAACGATTGTGCATCCCACCGCAGTATGACCGTATCACGTGACCCATGTGCCGCCTCCAGTGCACGGTAGGCAGAAGCGGAATCCATTGCAGGTCCTCTTGAAGTCCATTGTAGCACTAATTCTACATTTTGGAACTAGGGCATTTTAACCTTGTTGTTCCTGCCGGATACAAATAGAAGATCTTGTGTAATAGAAGATCTCCGTTCTGCTCCTATCTCAAAAGATTCGGTGTGATTTGGCAAGCGGGGGCCGAGAAAAAAGGGGGGCCCCAAATCGTGTTTTCTCCATGTTAATTCCTATAGGTTACCTTTTCGGTGGGTAGTGGTGCTTGTCACTGGGCTGCCCCGCTGGTGCACATGACTGGGCTCCCCACCTCGTGTGCCATCTGCAGGGCCTCTGCCCTTGGATCACTGGTTTCGGTTTCTGAAGTGGCAACATAAGCTGTTGATCCCAAAGGACTAGCTGGTGAATATCCCCTGCACCAGCATTCTGCGGAAATTCTTTCCTAGCTCTCCCACATCGACATCGATATCATAATAGCATGGCTCCGCTCACGACACCGTATGATGTCATAGGAGCCAAAAGAGGACCTCGTCGGCGTGCTGACGTCAGTTCCTCCCATTTTTTCCATGCCACCGAGGTAAACAGGACTTTCAAATGGATTCCCCCCGATTGCAGAAATACAGTCACCCAAGCTCTCATCACAAGCAGGCTAGACTACGGAAACGCCCTTTACGCAGGAATCAACAAATCTCTACTACGCAAACTTCAAACGATCCAGAACGCATCCGCCAGGCTAATCTTAGAGACACCTCGCCATGATCACATGACCCCTCACCTGCGAGAACTCCACTGGCTCCCCGTCGAGAAGAGGGTCACCTACAAACTACTAACACACACCTACAAAGCTCTCAACAACATCGTACCCAGCTACCTCAATGACAGAATGAGTTTCCACGCACCCACAAGGAACCTCCGTTCAGCGGACCTCACCCTGGCAGAAGTCCCCCGCATCCGCCGAGCCAGATCAGGAGGAAGAGCTTTCTCCTACACCACTGCCACAGCTTGAAACTCTCTCCCATTAGGAATACAGCACTCTCCTAACCTGCACTCATTCAGACGTGATCTCAAGACCTGGCTCTTCGACTGACCTGGAGCTGTCCTACCCTCCCCTCAGCGCCTTGAGACCCTCAAGGGTGAGTAGCGCACTTCACCAACCCCTGATTGATTGATTGATTGACAGACTCATTTTCACATGTACACATAGTATACTAAATATGTATATATATATATATTTTCACTGAAAAAACCATAGGTTTCAGGCAGGTTATAGTTAGGAATTAGCATTTAAAAAACCTTAGAAATTCACTGAAAAAACCATAGGTTTCAGGGGCATTATAGTTAGCTGGACATTTCACTCGTACAAAACCATTAAAATTCCCCCGTTATAGTTAGTTCAGCTAACTATAACTTGCGTGCCCGCAATGCACTGCTGATGATGTCACATATTACATCATTCATGACATGGTCAGTGACATCACTCATGACATCACTGATGACATCGCTGATGACATCACTCATGACATCATCAAGTGAATGTGTGTTTTACTGAAAATTAAATATTTTTTATATATGTATATCTCAAGGTGGATGGAAGAATAAATGGGTATATAAGTGTCTAAATGGATGATTTCTTTTATGAAAAATTGATTCTATAACTGACTGATTAAGTGTATCTTAGTAAATACATGGGTTAGTGAGTAATGTTTAAATATATAAATATATGTATCAGTCTCTCACTTTGTGTATAAGTGGCTGCATGGGTTGGTGAGTAGCTACATGAGTGTCTATATAGGTTATTACTTGGTTTTTCAAGAATTAGCATGAGTGTCTGAGTGTCTGTATGGTTCAGTGGAGGATATTACTTAGTGCATACATGCATGAATGAGTGAGTCACTATTTGTATGTGTTGAAGACAGAATGTGTGCAGGACTGTATGGGTGGATGAGTGTGTATATGGGTGTATTAGTGAGAGAATGACTGTCTCAATAGTGTCTTTATAAGTAACTACATATATTTTGAACTAGTATATGTCAGTATTGGTATATATAAGTGAGTATATGTGAGAGTGAGAGATTGGAAGAGTTCCTGTATGAATAAGTATGTGTTTCTATAAGTGATTGTTCAAAAGAGTAAATATGTTTAAGTTTCTGTGGAAGTAAGTGTGGTGGTGTGTGTATAACTGTATATGCAAGTAAATGGATGATTGATTCTTTATTAGCATGAGTGACTATGTGTGTCAGGAACTATATGGATGAGTGGCGGTGCGTAACAGGATGTATAGGTGTCTGAGTACATATGATGAGTGAGTACATGTATGAGTGACTATATAGGACTGTTGGTGAATGAGTGGATGTGTATGTAGATCTTAGAATTACTGAATAGGTTGTTGTAACTGGTATTGGTAAGTCCGTTGTTTTGAAAATTTTAGTTTCTATTATTGCATGTGTGTATCAAAGGTTATATGAGGGTGAGAGGAGGTCTGCCACTCTATCACAAAGATTATGTCATCAGTGATGTCATCAGTGATGTCACTGACCATGTTATGAGTGATGTAATATGTGACGTCATCAGCAGTGCATTGCGGGCGCGCGAGTTATAGTTAGCTGAACTAACTATAATGGAGGAATTTCAATGGTTTTGTACGAGTGAAATGTCCAGCTAACTATAACGCCCCTGAAACCTATGGTTTTTTCAATGAATTTCTAAGGTTTTTTAAATGCTAATTCCCAACTATAACATGCCTGAAACCTATGGTTTTTTCAGTGATTTTCAAAGGTTGTTTAAACGCTAATTTCTAACTATGCCTACAGAGATAGGACATGTGAAGAAAGAAGAAAAATCACACAGAAAGAAAAAAAAGAAATGCAGAAAGAAGCAACAGAAGTCCTCAAAGACGAAGAAAAGTGCAGGAAGAAGGAAAACGTGCAGAAAGAGCAAACAGAAGAGCAGAAAGAAGCCTTGTTGCCAAATAATCCCGTACCTTCAACTTTTTCAGACGGATACTGGTGGTAACTGAGTCTGACTAACCAGTCCCAGAGCCAGTGCTATGTTAACAGACACTTAGAATACAGTGAAAACAACTACATACACTTGGGAACACTATGCGTTGGGGTCCCCCTGTGATTAGCATGACCTCCTCTGTAAGCCACTAGTATACAATAGGGCAGGGGGATTAAAACTACCTCTTAAAGCGCGCCACAGGGGGTGTTTGCAAACGTCACCTCAGGCCCGTCCCCTCCCTTCACCACTGTGCAAACACGCTCTGTGGCCGTTTTAAGTTGGGAGATTAAGTTCCCTTGAATCCTGAGGGTCTTTAGGGTACAACTAGTCCACTAGGTACCTCCAGTAAGCGCCACAGAGCTGCATTGCAGAGAGGTGTAAAAAGGGGCACGGCCTAGTCCACCTCTCTGCAACGCAGCGCAGTGGCGCTTACTGGAAGCACCTGGTAGGCTAGTTGGCCCCCAGAGTCCCTCAGGATTGAAGGGGAATTAGTTCCCCAACTTAAAACGCGCCACAGAGCGTGTTTGCACACGTCACCTCAGGCCCCCTCCCCTCCCTTCACCACAGTGTAAACGCGCCCTGTGGCCTTCTTAAGTTGGGAGATTAAGTCCCCTTAAATCCTGAGGGTTCCTAGGTTCCAGCTAGCCCAGTAGGTACCTCCAGTAAGCGCCACAGAGCTGCGTGGCAGAGAGTTGTAAAAAGGGGCACGGCCTGGACCACCTCTCTGCAACGCAGCACAGTGGTGCTTACTGGAAGCACCAGGTGGGCTAGTTGGCCCCCAGAGTCCCTCAGGATTGAAGGGGAATTAGTTCCCCAACTTAAAACGTGCCACAGAGCGTGTTTGCACATGCCACCTCAGGCCCCCTCCCCTCACTTCACCCCTGTGTAAATACGCCCTGTGGCCGTTTTAAGTTGGGAGATTAAGTCCCCTTGAATCCTGTGGGTCCCTAGGGTCCAACTAGCCCACTAGGTACCTCCAGTAAGCGCCACAGAGCTGTGTTGCAGAGAGATGTAAAAAAGGGCACGGCCTAGACCACCTCTCTGCAACGCAGCGCAGTGGCGCTTACTGGAAGCACCTGGTGGGCTAGTTGGCCCCCAGAGTCCCTCAGGATTGAAGGGGAATTAGTTCCCCAACTTAAAACGCGCCACAGAGCGTGTTTGCACACGTCACCTCAGGCCCCCTCCCCTCCCTTCACCACAGTGTAAACGCGCCCTGTGGCCTTCTTAATTTGGGAGATTAAGTCCCCTTAAATCCTGAGGGTTCCTAGGTTCCAGCTAGCCCAGTAGGTACCTCCAGTAAGCGCCACATAGCTGCGTGGCAGAGAGGTGTAAAAAGGGGCACGGCCTGGACCACCTCTCTGCAACGCAGCACAGTGGTGCTTACTGGAAGCACCTGGTGGGCTAGTTGGCCCCCCGGTGCCCTCAGGAATGAAGGGGAATTATTTCCTCAACATAAAACGCGCCACAGGGCGTGCTTGCACACGTCACCTCAGTGCCCGTCTTCTCCCTTCACCACTGAGTAAACACGTCCTGTGGCCGTTTTAAGTTGGGAGATTAAGTTTATTTGAATCCTGAGGGTCACTAGGGTCCAACTAGCCCACTAGGTACCTCCAGTAAGCGCCACAGCGCTGTGTTGCAGAGAGGTGTAAAAAGTGGCACGGCCTGCACCACCTCTCTGCAGCGCAGTGCAGTGGCACTTACTGGAAGCACCTGGTGGGCTAGTTAGCCCCCAGGGCTCTCAGGATTGAAGGGGAATTATTTCCCCAACTTTAAACATGCCATAGGGCGTGTTTGCACACGTCACCTTAGGCCCCGTCCCCTCCCTTCCCCACTGTGTAAATACGGCCTGTGGCCGTTTTAAGTTGGGAGACTAAGTCTCCTTGAATCCTGAGGGTTCCTAGGGGCAAATTAGTCCACTAGGTACGTCCATTAAGTGCCATTGCAGAGAGGTGTAAAAAGGGGCATGGCCTGCCACAGGGCGTGTTTGCACACGTCACCTCAGGCCCCGTCTCCTCCCTTCACCGCTGTGTAAACGCACCCTGTGGCTGTTTTAAGTTGAGGAATTAATTCCTCTTCAATCATGATGGTCCCTGGGGGCCAACTAGCCCACCATGTTCCTCCAGTAAGCGCCACGGAGCTGCTTTGCAGAGTGTTGTAAAAAGGGGAGTGGCCTCTGAATACCTCTCTGCAACACAGCTCTCTGGCACATACTGGAGGAACCTGGTGGGCTAGTTGGCCCCTAGAAACCCTCATTATTAAAAGAGAATTTATTCCCCAACTTAGAACTCGACACGGGCCGCGTTTGCACAATGGTGAGGGAAGGGGGCGTGGCCTGAGGTGACATGTCTGCAAACACGACCTGTGGCGCGTTTTAAGTTGGAGAATTATTTCCTCCTCAATCCTGAGGGTCCCTGGGGGCCACCATGTACCTCCAGTATGTGCCAGAGAGCTGTGTTGCAGAGAGGTGTTCAGAGGCCATGCCCCTTTGGGAAATTGAATGTGGAAAACATGTTTTGGGACTCCCCTTCTTTCTCGGCCTCCGCTTGACGAATCACCCCGAAACTTTCAAGATAAGAGCGGACCGGAGCACCCCACGAGTTTTAAACATTTCGCGAAGAAAAATAGGTCCTAACTATAACTACCTACTGGCGACTGCCAGTAGGTAATATATATATATATACATATACAAATGCATAACCAATAAAGGCATAAAGAAATAGCAACAGATCAAGCATTTCTCACTATTAAAAAATAAGCATGATTAAGACATATTAAAAACATTCATGCCAAACAGTAAAAGCATCTTTTTGGTAGAAACAGGTGGACAATGGGGATGCGGGTGGGTCAGTGAGGATTCCATAGGCAGATGCTGTATACACCAGAAAAAGCGTTACCGAAGGTAAGTAACTTGCTCTTCTGATGGATAATTCTGCCTGTTGTTTCCTCACCTTTTGAATAGAATCCTCAAGCCGTACCTCACCCGGAGGAGGGTGTCCACCTGACTAGACCAAAATATCTTGTAAAACAGATTGAGCAAAATGGCCATCCCTCCTAACCTCCGAATACAATAATAATTGAATAATGTTTAGTCGAAATTATATTGAAAATAATACTTTAAAATAATGTAGTAATAAATTTAGACAACCACTTAAAGGAAAACTTTTATTTATAATTAATTTAAAGATATTTCATACTTTACAAGACCAAGACCCCAGCGCAACTTTTCAAAATGGTTACCAGAATGCGCAAAGCCATCCTGTCGGGTGCGCGACTTCTGTATAATATTTGAGGGAAAAAAGAATGAATAAGGTTTCCTAACTAAAAATTATTCACAATTTTTTAAAATATATATATGTATATATATATTACCTACTGGCGGTCGCCAGTAGGTAGTTATAGTTAGGACCTATTATCCATAGGAAAATCGTACATTCTTTTCCCATTAACTTTGGCGTCGGTTGACGAATCTTCACGAAATTTTCAAAACTCGTGGGGCGCTCCGTTCTGCTCCTATCTCAAAAGATTCGGTGTGATTTGGCAAGCGGGGGCCCAGAAAAAAGGGGGGCCCCAAATCGTGTTTTCTCCATGTTAATTCCTATAGGAAACTTTAGACACGCTACAGCCCGAACTGCTCAACAGAATTACACTAAATTTGGCTAAAAGGTAGCCCTTGGTTCAGAATGATCCCTTTTTGTTAAATGGTGTAAATCCGTTCTGTAGTTCATGAGAAATTAGAAAAAGAAAAAGTTTCAATATTTGGGCGGAGCCTAACGACACATCTAATCGTGAGATCTGATTGGCTGTCAGCACTTCATCCTGGAATTGCTGGCAGCCATCTTGGGACCAATATACATGATAGTACCCTTTGAAATGCATTGTAGTGAATCGAAGATTTTGAGGGTTACCAAAAGGAGAACTATAAAGGGTGATAGCAGACTTTAGTTCCTTTAGAATTCATTTGTTGATGGTACCATACTAATTTCAGGAATTGTGGTGTGTTCTAAGGTGATTTTACCCTGTGAAAAACCTTCTGCTGGGATATCATGAATCATGTTTGAGAGAAAACTGAAGCTAAAACGAGAGCACATTTTCTGTAAATTCACATTATCTTTTTCAGTCATGTGAGAATGAAGTCTATCATTCTCAATAGATCATGTACATCCAACAAGGGCAGAGACTGTCATCAGTTGATTCCTTTGTGTTCTACTGCAGCTTCCCAGAGTGTTCTAAAGAACAACTAGAGCGCTAACAGCCTTACTTATGACAAAAGTATGGCACACCTGAAGCCATCTTGATTGGAATAAACTGGTAACACTTAAAACATTTAATTTAAAAAGGAAAAAAATGATGGGGTTCATTTTGTTATAGAAATTATAGTTAGTGTTGTAGAAAGAAAAATTAGGACATGTTTTAAGTGAGATCTCAAATATCTTCCTGTTATATTTCAACAGGAGCAGCCTGTCAGTTGATTCCTTTGTGTTCTACTGCAGCTTCCCAGAGTGTAAGAACAACTAGAGCGCTAACAGCCTTACTTATGACAAAACGTTTGGCACACCTGAAGCCATCTTGATTGGAATAAACTGGTAACACTTAAAACATTGAATTTAAATGGAACAAAATGATGAGGTTCATTTTGTCATAGAAATTATGGTTAGTGCTGTAGAAAGAAAAATTAGGACATGTTTTAAGTGAGTTCTCAAATATCTTCCTGTTATATTTCAACAGGAGCAGTCTGTCAGTTGATGCCTTTGTGTTCTACTGCAGCTTCCCAGAATGTTCTAAAGAACAACTAGAGCGCTAACAGCCTTACTTATGACAAAATTATGGCACACCTGAAGCCATCTTGATTGGAATAGACTGGTAACACTTAAAACATTTAATTTAAAAAGGAACAAAATGAGGGGGTTCATTTTGCCATAGATATTATGGTTAGTGCTGCAGAAAGAAAATGTAAGGCATGTTTTAAGTGAGATCTCAACTCTTCTTCTATTTCATTAGAAAATTCTGACATGTAGACTGAAACAATCACTTTCAATACCAGCAGTAGTAGCTTTACTACAGTGATCTAATTAACAACTAGAGTGCTAACATTCTGAATTTATGGCAAATGTGTGATGGAGCGGATCGTACAAAATATTGTATACCTCCCCCATTCTGTATGAAAATACTACTTGAATAATCTACTAATTGTAATATTATTAAATGAGTTTGCATGAATATTAAACCAACATTACTAATATCCAAATTACATGTGGGATTGCATAGTGCATGGCTAAATAACCTTTATGACTAAAATCCGTACGCATACTAACAGTAGTATATGTAATTATTAGAATACTGCATGATATATGTTGCTTTGTGATGTCTTTGTAATGTTGCTTGAGAGGAGGAGCAAAAGGGTGAATATAAATGCTTTAAATGGTGCTATACGCTAGATAAATGCAAATACACAGAGGGATTAGTAAGGGGTTAACATTAGATTTATTATTTCTATGCATTAATTACTCTTTTGTGTTTGTTTCGCTTAAGTTGGCATTTGGGCCTAAATCCCAAAATGGCCGCCGACGCGACACGACGAAGTGGCCACTGTCCCACGAGGCATGGAGTGTCATGCACAGAAGCGACAAAGTCTTCTAGACCTCGTCGTGAACCCAGATCTTCGTGTTCCCAAGCAAGGTCACTGTGGGATGACGGTCAAGACGAAAGACAATAGACTTCCACAGTAAACCAGAACGGACCGACATTAAATGAACGTGTGACATCACCCCTTGAACTGTACCAAAGTCCCAAAAAGATTCTATCGGACGATCCCAACCAACCAATCACGACCATATTAAAATAACTAAATGTATCTTCTTGCTTTGATTTTATTATAAAAATACGCTGTAGAATAGAGAGGGTCTCGATGCAACCGCTCTTTCCGATGACAACGACGGTGACGCTACTACTTAGGGTGACTGCTGCGTTTTCCTGAATCCTAGATGGTCCGGACGCTGCCCAATTATCTGATGACTGCGAACTTTTCCTAAATTCTATGGGCACTGACAGATGCTTGCACGTCTCTGGTTTTTACCGATCCTTTGAGACTGTAGCGTGCTGAGCAAAGAACTTTGAACTTTAGACGAATGACGACAGATCTGAGTATGCAGACCTAATGATTTAGAGGACTGCAGATAGCCAGAATAGGTAAATATGATGTTCTGCGATTTACTTGAAAATTGATATAAACTTTTCAAATGCAAACCTAACTTTTCAAGAAATTTTAGATAAACAGATATTGATTAACAAGAATTGAGTTTGTGATTTATTAAGAAAGGTAAGATCTAAATCTTGAAATGTGTTTTAGCTGATTCTAGATCACCATCAACCAATCCACCTATTTGGTCCATTGACCACGTGGGAGGAGTGCCTTGATGTTCAGGATTGAGATCTGTAGGTTGAAGGGGTATTGATGTATATTTTGTAAATTAACTTTTCTTTCCCTAATAGTTATAAGGTGTTCCCCCACATGTCGAGTACTTGAGCCGCTCATCCCTCCAACTGCGTGCAGACTGGTGAATTGTTAGTGTGAGTGTTGGTGTTATGGGCCCCACCAATGACTGCATGTGTGAATGAGTTAGTGTGACGTCGGGTCTGTGATGCAGGGGAAGATACAGGTACGGGTTTTGCTTTTTCCCGTTACCAGGGTTTTTGCGCTCCATCAGTTTTTCTGGTAGCAAGATGATGGTTATATTGTTTTGGTTTGGTGATTATTGCTTGTAAATTGCTTATTGATTATTGATTAGTATTGGTTTATGTATTAACACTCTATGTTGAGTTACGTCAAGTTCTATGTTGTTTGACAGCTTCTGTGATGTAGGAAGTCGGAAGTTGTAACGGTTCCGTAGTAGAGCAGAGGTAAGCGCTGCTCTCAGGAAAGACGGAATTGTTTTTGCCCTGTAGGTACATTAAATTTCAACATCATGGATGGCTTTGGATTGAATTGTAAAATGTGGCCTATACTTTTTTATGGGGGTAGATTTCACTTTTTGGGTGTTGTAAATAAATGCCTTTAGTTTTTATGTGTATATGTTCGTTGTTGTTGCTCCCTGATGCTGCATCCATCCTATAAGATGTGCACATTTTTATTTAGGGCAAACAGGCTAGACTACATTTATGTTTTTGTTCCTTGCTATTCTTCTTCCTGAGTGTACACAGTACAAATACAACAGGATCCCTGGCCTTGTCAGTCTCTTAATGGCTGGCTGTACTGTTGATGTTGTTCACTGACTTCATAAAATTTAATAATTGTGACGACCACCCACCAGACACTAATAAGTTATATATTATATTATGGATCTTTTGACTGATGTTCTTCTGGCTTTTTTGCTTTTAGGAGGCCAAATGACCCATCTGAAAAAACACCACGCAATCCAGTGGGAGGAGCACCTTAGTCGCATGAAAAAAACTGGAACCATTGCTGTTGGGCATAAACGAGTAGAAAGTTGGCTCAAGGTGGAACAGGAAGAAGAGGGAGACATTCTCTGTGCTAGTGGTACACAAAGTTTGCTTTTAGGTGCACAAAAGACAGAGGAGGTGTGTCATCATAATCCACTGTTGTGGTGCCAGACTGACGTCCTGTTGCTGTACACAACGTGACGTGTCAGTGACCTGACCAGGTTTCTCTGCAACTTGTGCAACTGAGTGCTGTTTTGACATCTGTTGAAGATGCCCCCAAAGAAAGCAGGTAGCAGGTCCTCCGGTACCAAGAAAGTTGCCATGGAGAAGAAGGAACAGAAGAAGAAGGAAGTGTTACTTAAGTCTGGTGTGCCTCCCAAAACCTTTTTTGGTACACCAAAAATGACGCCTGCAGCAGCGGTGTCAGGGGGCCAAGCTGGGGGCAGCACCTCCACATCAGTGGGCCCAACCCACCAACCCAGGCCCAAGCAGATGAGTGTGGAAGACGTAGCCAGCCTTATGGTGGAAAGCAGTGATGCTGAGCCTGAACTAAATTTATCGCTGTCTCAAAGTTGTACACAATCAACGCAGGAGGGAACATCATCAACACAGCAGATAAGTGGTCAACAGCCGCAACCACCGCCCGCAATAGTAGCTGTTGTTCCTCCCGAAGTAGGGGCAGTTCAGGAAATTGAGTCTCATGCAGAGGAAGAAGAGGAAGCCACTCCTTTAGAAGTTCCATTGGCTTCTAAATCCCCAGCAAGGAAAAGGAGGGTTAGTACATCAAGTTCTTCACCAAGCCCCCCTTCTGATGATCTAGATGCCACTTGGAAGCCACAAACTCTGAGAGGGAAACACATCACAAGAGCAGGCATGGGAAAAGGAAGGTTCCAGAAAGCCTTACACTTATGGATGTTGATGTAGAAGAGCAGGATGATGATGATGATGATGATGAGCCAGTCATCACAAACCTCACTCCCGGGCCTGAGGAGATGGAGACCAACATTTTTACACTATTCAAAATGGATGCGAGGGATGTAGCATGCATACGTCCAACACAGGTAACACCAACATGACCTCCAGCTTCCATATTTACATTAGCAAAGGCCCGGCAGCGTCCTACATCCAGCACAAGCACTACCTCAGCAGAAGTAGGTAGTGGTCCTGCACAGAGTCAAATTCAACACACACCCTCCAGTTCATCCAGCATTGGAAGTGGGAGTGGCACCTCCAGCAGGAGACAAAAGTTAAGCTCCCCAGTGTGGGACTTCTGTTACGGTTAGCGGAAAGGAGGAGAACATTGCTATATGCTCCATTTGTCATACCTCTGTTAGTCGTGGTAAGCTTGGTACAAACTATGGTACCGGAGGCCAAATGACCCATCTGAAAAAACACCACGCAATCCAGTGGGAGGAGCACCTTAGTCGCATGAAAAAAACTGGAACTATTGCTGTTGGGCATAAACGAGTAGAAAGTCGGCTCAAGGTGGAACAGGAAGAAGAGGGAGACATTCTCTGTGCTAGTGGTACACAAAGTAGCCCTGTCCCCAGCACTGCAGTGGTAACGCCCACATCCTCAGCCACATCTCATTGGCACAAGAGTAAGAGTCAGCCTGAGACACCAAGGAGTACTGCTGGCCCAAAAAGTGCGACGATGACCACAGGAAGGAATATCATGCAGCCTACCATTCTTAGCATGTTTAGTAGGCCGGAGGGGCAGTACGAATGCAACCACCCAATAGCACTTTTGTACAATGCAAAGCTGGTACAAATGTTAGCACTGGACCTTCTCCCTTTTTCTTTTGTTGAAGGGGTGGGTTTTCTTGAGTTTGTGACCACCATCTGACCAAAATGGAAAGTTCCCAGCCGCTACTATTTCGCAAGAGTTGCTGTTCCAGCACTACATCACGACGTGCTGGAATTGCTTGGAAAAGCCTTAAAACAGAGTGCTGTTCAGAGGATACACCTGACAACAGACATGTGGACCAGTTGCCAAGCCACTGATTACATGTGCATCACTGCACACTGGGTCTCTTTTTCGGGTGTTACAGATAAGATTTCTGACGGCGTTGTTGACACCGCTGAGATTTGCTATGGAGAAATCTCATACTGCTGCAAACATTTTGGATGAGTTTAACAGCAAGGTGTTTGAGTGGCTGCGACCAAGAGGGCTTACCATTGGTTTTGTTGCCACGGACAATGGCAGTAATGTAGTTAGGGCCATGAAAGATGGTGGCTATTTCAGGGTGCCATGTTTGGCACACTGCATTAACATTGTTGTTCAAGACTTTCTGAAAAATGAAAGCAAAGTCAGAAGCTTACTGACCACCTGCAGAAGAATATGCACACATTTCAACTATTCTTTTAAAGCCCGGAAGGAGCTGAGGGTCATTCAACGTGAGCATAAAATGCCAGTCAAAGCACTCATCCAGGAGGTGCCAACACGTTGGAACTCAACGTATTACATGCTTGAGCGTCTGTTTGAGCAGTACATACCACTTAATGCTTATGTCATAAAAAGGTCAGGGGATCCTACTGTGAAAGACATGAGAGTTGAGATGGCCCAATGGGACCTCGTCAAAAGCCTGACAGAGATGCTACTTCCTTTTGAGGTCTTCACGCGTGAAGTGAGCAGGGAGGACTGTACTATGGGCCAAGCTATCCCATTGTTGTACATCATCAGGCACATTTAAAAAAACAGCAGGTGATTGGTTTCTACGGAAAGGGTATTGTACGTCCATGACTGATGCAAAGGCAAAAGAGGCCCAGGAAATCGGAGCACCCCTGAACATTGAGCGGATGGTTCAGGCCTATCTAGATGACACAACAGAGGTCTACATGGAGCAAAGCCCATTGGTGTATTGGTATGGGAAAAGAAGCCAATGGCCAGTGCTCAGCAGGCTGGCGATAAAGTATGTGGCTTGCCCTGTTGCAAGTGTCTCTTCAGAGCGTGTTTTCAGTGCTGCTGGTGCCATTGTTACTGTCAAAAGGACCATTCTCTCGCCCAAAAGTGTTGGGAGGTTAACCATGATCAAAATGAATCAACACTTTATACCACTGGAGTACAAAATACGTGAATCACAGCAGGAAGAGGAGAGCGACTTCGATGACATAAGTAGTGGGTTGTTAGACGTACTTCTGTCTGAACCACCAGAGTTTGAGGACTCTTCCCTGACAGCTAGGCTTTCAAATTGTTCTCCCTTCCTTTATTTGTGTGTGACTGTGTATCTGTTTTTCTGGTTCAAAATCTAATCACAACAAATCCATCAACTTTCTCCTCTTTTTATTTCCCTATTGGAGTTGCAGGTCTGTGCATTACTGTCCACTCCACTCCTCAGGGTCCTGCTCCATCTTCCTTACTCTCCCTAAGTACATTTCAAGCAAGCCAGACATTGGATGGAGATGGAGAATAGTACAATACATGTTGCCTCTAACAGTCCCGCCATTAGAAGTGAAACGTGACTCCAGCTATATTCCATTTTGTTTCCAAGCCGAAAGAAACTCATCACTGACTGGCAGAAGGCTAGGCAGGCATCAGATCAGACAGCCAAAGAGAACACCAAGACAGGTAATGAGTGATTATTGTGAATGATGGTGGCATGCATTGCATTGGATGCTTGCTGACTATGAATAATTGTGCATGAAGTAGAACTATACTAGTTTATCGACAAAGTAAAGTTGACTCAGGTGTGGTGACAGTTAATGTTTCCTTGTTGTTTAATAATATTGTACACCTACCATTGCAGGTGCCGGCCAATATCCGGTGCAATTTAGTAATATGGAATATATTATAAACTTAGTCAGTCACTACAGACTGAGTTGGTGTTGGAGAAGACGTACCACACGGCCATCATCATGATGCTGCTGAGCATACTATCTTTGCACACAGTCAGTTGGATCGGAGAAAATTGATGGAATAACTGCGTTTCATGGGCTGACTTAAAAGGTAAACAGTTTGAACAAGAACCACAGCACAGACCTAGGCTAGATGTCCGTGTAGTGGTGTGGACTGGAATAGAGTGTAGTGGTATGAGGGACAGTGGTGCATTGATTTAGTCACTTCGTTTGGAAAATGCTCGGTTGCTGCAGTGCATATGACATTTCTCTGGCTCGCTCAAAATGTAAGTAAGGGGTAGGGTGCCTGGCCTGTGCCGTGGTTCTCCTGTTCTGTGGCTGTGCTGGCTCCTGAGTCCTGTCCTGTTGTTGTTGTACCTTAATGCTGTAGAGTAGACACTTATGTATCCTATCCAATCTGCCTCAGTCTGAAAGTGTTCTCTCCAGAGTGTTGTTTTCTCGTCTTGCACTCCACTGTAATTGAGTTTATTGTTTTAAATTGGTTGCTTTAACCTGTGCTATAGTGGGAGAAACGACTCACACTTACCTTACCAATCCGCATCAGGCAGGCAGTGGTACCCAAGACTGATGTGCGTAGTCGGAGTGTCCATGGAAGGGAGGACCAAGAGGAATGACGATAATGAATAATGATGCAACTCCACATTTGGACAAGGATAATACAGTAACTGTTATATTTCAACAGGAGCAGCCTGTCAGTTGATGCCTTTGTGTTCTACTGCAGCTTCCCAGAATGTTCTAAAGAACAACTAGAGCGCTAACAGCCTTACTTATGACAAAATTATGGCACACCTGAAGCCATCTTGATTGGAATAGACTGGTAACACTTAAAACATTTAATTTAAAAAGGAACAAAATGAGGGGGTTCATTTTGCCATAGATATTATGGTTAGTGCTGCAGAAAGAAAATGTAAGGCATGTTTTAAGTGAGATCTCAACTCTTCTTCTATTTCATTAGAAAATTCTGACATGTAGACTGAAACAATCACTTTCAATACCAGCAGTAGTAGCTTTACTACAGTGATCTAATTAACAACTAGAGTGCTAACATTCTGAATTTATGGCAAATGTGTGATGGAGCGGATCGTACAAAATATTGTATACCTCCCCCATTCTGTATGAAAATACTACTTGAATAATCTACTAATTGTAATATTATTAAATGAGTTTGCATGAATATTAAACCAACATTACTAATATCCAAATTACATGTGGGATTGCATAGTGCATGGCTAAATAACCTTTATGACTAAAATCCGTACGCATACTAACAGTAGTATATGTAATTATTAGAATACTGCATGATATATGTTGCTTTGTGATGTCTTTGTAATGTTGCTTGAGAGGAGGAGCAAAAGGGTGAATATAAATGCTTTAAATGGTGCTATACGCTAGATAAATGCAAATACATAGAGGGATTAGTAAGGGGTTAACATTAGATTTATTATTTCTATGCATTAATTACTCTTTTGTGTTTGTTTCGCTTAAGTTGACATTTGGGCCTAAATCCCAAAATGGCCGCCGACGCGACACAACGAAGTGGCCACTGTCCCACGAGGCATGGAGTGTCGTGCACAGAAGCGACAAAGTCTTCTAGACCTCGTTGTGAACCCAGATCTTCGTGTTCCCAAGCAAGGTCACTGTGGGATGACGGTCAAGACGAAAGACAATAGACTTCCACAGTAAACCAGAACGGACCGACATTAAATAAACGTGTGACATCACCCCTTGAACTGTACCAAAGTCCCAAAAAGATTCTATCGGACGATCCCAACCAACCAATCACGACCATATTAAAATAACTAAATGTATCTTCTTGCTTTGATTTTATTTTAAAAATACGCTGTAGAATAGAGAGGGTCTCGATGCAACCGCTCTTTCCGATGACAACGACGGTGACGCTACTACTTAGGGTGACTGCTGCGTTTTCCTGAATCCTAGATGGTCCGGACGCTGCCCAATTATCGGATGACTGCGAACTTTTCCTAAATTCTATGGGCACTGACAGATGCTTGCACGTCTCTGGTTTTTACCGATCCTTTGAGACTGTAGCGTGCTGAGCAAAGAACTTTGAACTTTAGACGAATGACGACAGATCTGAGTATGCAGACCTAATGATTTAGAGGACTTCAGATAGCCAGAATAGGTAAATATGATGTTCTGCGATTTACTTGAAAATTGATATAAACTTTTCAAATGCAAACCTAACTTTTCAAGAAATTTTAGATAAACAGATATTGATTAACAAGAATTGAGTTTGTGATTTATTAAGAAAGGTAAGATCTAAATCTTGAAATGTGTTTTAGCTGATTCTAGATCACCATCAACCAATCCACCTATTTGGTCCATTGACCACGTGGGAGGAGTGCCTTGATGTTCAGGATTGAGATCTGTAGGTTGAAGGGGTATTGATGTATATTTTGTAAATTAACTTTTCTTTCCCTATAGGTTATAAGGTGTTCCCCCACATGTCGAGTACTCGAGCCGCTCATCCCTCCAACTGCGTGCAGACTGGTGAATTGTTAGTGTGAGTGTTGGTGTTATGGCCCCACCAATGACTGCATGTGTGAATGAGTTAGTGTGACGTCGGGTCTGTGACGCAGGGGAAGATACAGGTACGGGTTTTGCTTTTCCCCGTTACCAGGGTTTTTGCGCTCCATCAGTTTTTCTGGTAGCAAGATGATGGTTATATTGTTTTGGTTTGGTGATTATTGCTTGTAAATTGCTTTTTAATTATTGTTTAGTATTGGTTTATGTATTAACACTCTATGTTGAGTTACGTCAAGTTCTATCTTGTTTGACAGCTTCTGGGATGTAGGAAGTCGGAAGTTGTAACGGTTCCGTAGTAGAGCAGAGGTAAGCGCTGCTCTCAGGAAAGACGGAATTGTTGTTGCCCTGTAGGTACATTAAATTTCAACATCATGTATGGCTTTGGATTGAATTGTAAAATGTGGCCTTTACTTTTTTTCGGGGGTAGATTTCACTTTTTGGGTGTTGTAAATAAATGCCTTTAGTTTTTATGTGTATATGTTCGTTGTTGTTGCTCCCTGATGCTGCATCCATCCTATAAGATTCACACATTTTTATTTAGGTCAAACAGGCTAGACTACATTTATGTTTTTGTTCCTTGCTATTCTTCTTCCTGAGTGTACACAGTACAAATACAACAGGATCCCTGGCCTTGTCAGTCTCTTAATGACTGGCTGTACTGTTGATGTTGTTCACTGACTTCATAAAATTTAATAATTGTGACGACCACCCACCAGACACTAATAAGTTATATATTATATTATGAATCTTTTGACTGATGTTCTTCTGGCTTTTTTGCTTTTAGGTGCACAAAAGACAGAGGAGGTGTGTCATCATAATCCACTGTTGTGGTGCCAGACTGACGTCCTGTTGCTCTACACAACGTGACGTGTCAGTGACCTGACCAGGCTTCTCTGCAACTTGTGCAACTGAGTGCTGTTTTGACATCTGTTGAAGATGCCCCCAAAGAAAGCAGGTAGCAGGTCCTCCGGTACCAAGAAAGTTGCCATGGAGAAGAAGGAACAGAAGAAGAAGGAAGTGTTACTTAAGTCTGGTGTGCCTCCCAAAACCTTTTTTGGTACACCAAAAATGACGCCTGCAGCAGCGGTGTCAGGGGGCCAAGCTGGGGGCAGCACCTCCACATCAGTGGGCCCAACCCACCAACCCAGGCCCAAGCAGATGAGTGTGGAAGACGTAGCCAGCCTTACGGTGGAAAGCAGTGATGCTGAGCCTGAACTAAATTTATCGCTGTCTCAAAGTAGTACACAATCAACGCAGGAGGGAACATCATCAACACAGCAGATAAGTGGTCAACAGCCGCAGCCACCACCCGCAATAGTAGCTGTTGTTCCTCCCGAAGTAGGGGCAGTTCAGGAAATTGAGTCTCATGCAGAGGAAGAAGAGGAAGCCACTCCTTTAGAAGTTCCATTGGCTTCTAAATCCCCAGCAAGGAAAAGGAGGGTTAGTACATCAAGTTCTTCACCAAGCCCCCCTTCTGATGATCTAGATGCCACTTGGAAGCCACAAACTGAGTCTGAGAGGGAAACACATCACAAGAGCAGGCATGGGAAAAGGAAGGTTCCAGAAAGCCTTACACTTATGGATGTTGATGTAGAAGAGCAGGATGATGATGATGATGATGATGATGAGCCAGTCATCACAAACCTCACTCCCGGGCATGAGGAGATGGAGACCAACATTTTTACACTATCCAAAATAGATGCGAGGGATGTAGCATGCATAAGTCCAACACAGGTAACACCAACACGACCTCCAGCTTCCATATTTACATTAGCAAAGGCCAGGCAGCGTCCTACATCCAGCACAAGCACTACCTCAGCAGAAGTAGGTAGTGGTAGTGCACAAAGTCAAATTCCACACACACCCTCCAGTTCATCCAGCATTGGAAGTGGGAGTGGCACCTCCAGCAGGAGACAAAAGTTAAGCTCCCCAGTGTGGGACTTCTGTTACGGTTAGCGGAAAGGAGAAGAACATTGCTATATGCTCCATTTGTCATACCTCTGTTAGTCGTGGTAAGCTTGGTACAAACTATGGTACCGGAGGCCAAATGACCCATCTGAAAAAACACCACGCAATCCAGTGGGAGGAGCACCTTAGTCGCATGAAAAAAACTGGAACCATTGCTGTTGGGCATAAACGAGTAGAAAGTCGGCTCAAGGTGGAACAGGAAGAAGAGGGAGACATTCTCTGTGCTAGTGGTACACAAAGTAGCCCTGTCCCCAGCACTGCAGTGGTAACGCCCACATCCTCAGCCACATCTCATTGGCACAAGAGTAAGAGTCAGCCTGAGACACCAAGGAGTACTGCTGGCCCAAAAAGTGTGACGTTGACCACAGGAAGGAATATCATGCAGCCTACCATTCTTAGCATGTTTAGTAGGCCGGAGGGGCAGTACGAACGCAACCACCCAATAGCACTTTTGTACAATGCAAAGCTGGTACAAATGTTAGCACTGGACCTTCTCCCTTTTTCTTTTGTTGAAGGGGTGGGTTTTCTTGAGTTTGTGACCACCATCTGCCCAAAATGGAAAGTTCCCAGCCGCTACTATTTCGCAAGAGTTGCTGTTCCAGCACTACATCACGACGTGCTGGAATTGCTTGGAAAAGCCTTAAAACAGAGTGCTGTTCAGAGGATACACCTGACAACAGACATGTGGACTAGTTGCCAAGCCACTGATTACATGTGCATCACTGCACACTGGGTCTCTTTTTCGGGTGTTAAAGATAAGATTTCTGAAGGCGTTGTTGACACCGCTGAGATTTTTAAAGACACTCGCAAACATGCAACTGTAGCCATGTTTGCTATGGAGAAATCTCATACTGCTGCAAACATTTTGGATGAGTTTAATAGCAAGGTGTTTGAGTGGCTGCGACCAAGAGGGCTTACCATTGGTTTTGTTGCCACGGACAATGGCAGTAATGTAGTTAGGGCCATGAAAGTTGGTGGCTATTTCAGGGTGCCATGTTTGGCACACTGCATTAACATTGTTGTTCAAGACTTTCTGAAAAATGAAAGCAAAGTCAGAAGCTTACTGACCACCTGCAGAAGAATATGCACACATTTCAACCATTCTTTTAAAGCCCAGAAGGAGCTGAGGGTCATTCAACGTGAGCATAAAATGCCAGTCAAAGCACTGTTAGACGTACTTCTGTCTGAACCACCAGAGTTTGAGGACTCTTCCCTGACAGCTAGGCTTTCAAATTGTTCTCCCTTCCTTTATTTGTGTGTGACTGTGTATCTGTTTTTCTGGTTCAAAATATAATCACAACAAATCCATCAACAGTCTCCTCTTTTTATTTCCCTATTGGAGTTGCAGGTCTGTGCATTACTGTCCACTCCACTCCTCAGGGTCCTGCTCCATCTTCCTTACTCTCCCTAAGTACATTTCAAGCAAGCCAGACATTGGATGGAGATGGAGATTAGTACAATACATGTTGCCTCTAACAGTCCCGCCATTAGAAGTGAAACGTGACTCCAGCTATATTCCATTTTGTTTCCAAGCCGAAAGAAACTCATCACTGACTGGCAGAAGGCTAGGCAGGCATCAGATCAGACAGCCAAATAGAACAGCAAGACAGGTAATGAGTGATTATTGTGAATGATGGTGGCATGCATTGCATTGGATGCTTGCTGACTATGAATAATTGTGCATGAAGTAGAACTATACTAGTTTATCAACAAAGTAAAGTTGACTCAGGTGTGGTGACAGTTAATGTTTCCTTGTTGTTTAATAATATTGTACACCTACCATTGCAGGTGCCGGCCAATATCCGTTGCAATTTAGTAATATGGAATATATTATAAACCTAATCAGTCACTACAGACTGAGATGGCGTTGGAGAAGACGTACCACACGGCCATCATCATGATGCTGCTGAGCATACTATCTTTGCACACAGTCAGTTGGATCGGAGAAAATTGATGGAATAACTGCGTTTCATGGGCTGACTTAAAAGGTAAACAGTTTGAACAAGAACCACAGCACAGACCTAGGCTAGATGTCCGTGTAGTGGTGTGGACTGGAATAGAGTGTAGTGGTATGAGGGACAGTGGCGCATTGATTTAGTCACTTCGTTTGGAAAATGCTCGGTTGCTGCAGTGCATATGACATTTCTCTGGCTCGCTCAAAATGTAAGTAAGGGGTAGGGTGCCTGGCCTGTGCTGTGGTTCTCCTGTTCTGTGGCTGTGCTGGCTCTTGAGTCCTGTCCCGTTGTTGTTGTACCTTAATGCTGTAGAGTAGACACTTATGTATCCTATCCAATCTGCCTCAGTCTGAAAGTGTTCTCTCCAGAGTGTTCTCTTCTCGTCTTGCACTCCACTGTAATTGAGTTTATTGTTTTAAATTGGTTGCTTTAACCTGTGCTATAGTGGGAGAAACGACTCACACTTACCTTACCAATCCGCATCAGGCAGGCAGTGGTACCCAAGACTGATGTGCATAGTCGGAGTGTCCATGGAAGGGAGGACCAAGAGGAATGACGATAATGAATAATGATGCAACTCCACATTTGGACAAGGATAATACAGTAACTTTAGTATCATTCATCATTCGTCTTTAAATTTATTTGATTGTTTTTTTCTCTTCAATCATTACGACTGTGTCTTGTGGTTTGTTTGGTAATTGATCCCTACAACTATTTTTTAATTTCCTTTGCTTGCTTGAAAAATAAATGTAAGCCCGGTACAGCATGTAATTGGGTTCGGTCTGAGCTCTGAGGGCGGCAGACAGGCAAGGCAAATTTGAATTTCTTCCCTGACTGTACTGTCTCATTGGGTAATAGTAGTTATAGTAAGTACAACTCATTATCATTACCATCAAGTTCTCTTCCTCAGCATGCATTTGCTTTTTCTCACTTTATACTTTGATTTCTTTGATAATGGATCATGGTCGTCTTACAAGATTGTGTTTTACTTTTGTTGTGTCCATGCATACTGTCTGTTTTTCTTTCTCAAACCTTTCCCGAAACTCCACTTCATATCCAGTCTTCAATCCCTAACCCTCTTCCCCCGGGCTGTGTGATTTATATTGAGGTGTGATGTGATGACTACATTAAATGTAGACCAATTGATCACACGCTTGCTGGGGCAGATGTGGTGAAAGCAACACGAATTGAATTTCAACTGATGCTGTGCAAGGATCTTCTTCTGCTAGCCCACCCATGCTGTAGTTTACTTTGTGTTCTGTTCTACTACTCCTCCCACAGTCTCTCAGTCAAGTGACTTTCTCTTTCTTTTTTCAAATGCTATTGCCAGTGTCTACTACTACCACCACAAGAATGGCATCTTGTCCGTTAATTTGAACCAACCATGCAGCCATCAGTGTGCCGAACTTCATCATCAATTGCAGGTAAGATAAGTTTGGTGGGAGGTATGGACCAGGAGGAGAGACTGACAGTACTATTATGACAATTAAAATAACTCAGTGAGGGGTACTGCATCTATCGGTTTGTGTGTTACAAAATCGGCAGATCTTTTAAATCAAACACTGGCTGTGGGCATGCAGCAGCACGGAAACAAAGTAAACAACCATGTAACTTAGATTGAATTCGGAAAACTGTAAGCCACCACAAAACATTAACATCGTATAAGTAAATAGTATATATTTTAATTTCCCTAACAAAAATAAACTATCCCGCTCTGACCTAACCCACCCCCCTCCCTAACCCCAACCAATGTCCACAACGAAACGAAACGAAAGTCCAAGAGTCCCAATGTTCAAACGAATCCCCAACGCCCACAAACCCACCCACCAACAAAAGGAATTAAAAAAGGGGCAAATGACGAGGTCCTCTATCGTCGGCGGGCCTTCAGGTGTTGATCCACCAGGATCTTTACCCGCTCCTCCAGGTTCTCCTCTAAGCGGGCCATCCGGCGGAGCAGCTGGCGGCGAAATGCCCTGCAGTTACATGCAGGGTGGGGGGCAGCAGTGCTTGATATTGATGGGCGCCGGCGGCCGGCTGCCAGACCACGGCGCCGTGAAAGTGGAGGCAGGGCCTGACTGGGGCCCGGGGCATTGGAGGAGGCTGCAGCTGCAGCCGCCTCCTCCTCCTCCTTCGCCTGAGCCACCAGCCGGCGATAATGCTCACAGATGGCCTCCAGTTTCTGGCGCCGGGCCCTAGCGGCCAACTCCTTCCTTGATGGTTTAGTGGGTGTGGAAGGAGTATCTATATCAAGAAAGAAAAAGAACATGTTGTAGGGTATACTCTTAGCAAAACAGAAACACTAAAATCATTCAACACATAGTGTCACAGTATCACTAGCAAGCACAGTTCATAACATTTGAGATTTGGTGGTAAGTATCTATTCTCTACTCCTACTTCCTTGGACTCTAACATTTGTGAGAGTTTCCGACATTATAAATATAATCGTACTATGTACTCCGGTACACCAGTCGTGTTGTTCTTATCTGTAGTTTAGCCCAATTACATAACCTTGTTGTAGCCGGCATGCGAGCTCTGTCAGCTAAGCTTGCACCCAAGAGAAACAGATATGAGCCACATGATGCAGACTCACGTTAGTTTTATTTACTAATACTGTCTGCAGGTGGGGAAGCTCATATTTTTGTATGCCGCCTTACGGCCGTTGGCACTGGTCATACTCTGTTACATGAGGGCAAATGGCATGCACAATTTCACTTACACCCTGCCATGGGTACTACAAAAAGGCTGATTATTTATCTGATCCAATGATCATTGCTTATATTCATATTATAGATGCTAATACGATACGACATCAGGCCAGTAGCGGTCGGTGGTGGGAGTGCTGCCGGGCAGTGAGTCAGTGACGTGGGAAGGTGCAGGGTGGGGATAGTAAACTATGGATTAAGGACAATCACAGGTAATTAAACAATACATTAAAAAAAAATATTGTTGCACGCACTGCATCGCATTCGGCGGTGCAGCGCGCACATTGAAAATAATGTTATTTATTTTTATGTTGATTACATGTATTTGGCCGTAATACACAGTTTACTCGCCAGTGCCACCCACCCTGCCACTCCCCATGTCACCGCCCGCCAGCACTCCCACCACCAACCGCTACTGCAGAGGGTACTTTGCTTTCATTGATTGTGTAACCAATAACCATAAACAACAGATAGGCCACCCTTTGCAGGCTGGCTGCCCCAATAGAAAATACATTAATAATAATAGGTAGGGTGTGGTCCCCAGAGTGGGAGGAAGGGGCTTCCGCTTGATAATATATATATATATATATAAATACATATGATGTGCTTGCAAACTACTGCAAGTGTACTGTATTCTGATAATACTACCTATATTCCCCTAAGCTTTGGTACTGTCGCGCAGTTTCTTTTACATTTTCTTCAAAGTAAGAATCTCCAGTGACACTTTCCAACCCTATACTGTCTATAGTACATCCAGGAATACATCCATTCAAGTAAACGTTTATCCTTCTTTTTTATATCTCTCATACTTAGTTGGTTTCACCAACAACCACCCATGCTTCCGCTCCTTCCTTGCTTGCCTTGGCTTTGAGTTTGAATTTGAACCAAACAACGCTGATTTTTGCTATCTAGCACTATCCACCCATACTTTGTCGCCCACCCAGGCAGGCATTCTTTCACCTTCCACCCATCCTTCAACAACCCATGCATCTGATCTTATTACTATCAGCCACCTATGCATGCTTCCAACAACATATCCTTCTCTGCCAGTCAGTCGTATTATTTATCTCGCCCGTCCTTCCACCCTTAGTTGTTTCCCTCTTTGTTCAACACATCCATCAAGGTCATCTGATCTGAGTTTGTCTTCTCCATAAAACCTTCACAGCTGATTTTGGAGTCAAATCGAAGAGGCCATTGGTTACTCTACTCACGCTGCTAATGCTAAGTAAAGGGTGTCTTCTTCAACCGTTGTATAATAATAAGTCGCACAGTACAGTGATATAGCGAACACACTTCCATCTAGTAGTAATATCAAGAAATAATTAATATAACTTAGCGCCGCCGGCCACTGCTGCTGCATTCCCCCCTGTCTCGCCTGCAGGTGCCGCCAGTTCGCATGCCCCCTCCGGAATGGCCGCATCGCTGGCCCCGACGGCACTAGTGGATGGAGTGTGCCTAGAAAATAACATCACAAATTTTTAGATGCCTGGAAACCTCCCCCTATTTTAAGTGTTGTTCACTTGGAACATTGAAAAAAAGTTAATACAACATACATCAGCACTAGACAGTATGTACAGTCAGTAGACAGACACTAGTGGTGATATGGTTCCACTTCCTAGGGTCATCTAGTCCTACTCTACTCTTTTGAAAGTTAGCCTGAGCCATGTGTAACCCTTTTAGATTCATCATGTCGACTACTACTCTTTTGGCGCATATTTAATTATACCTGCAAGCTTAGTGAGATGTGCAGTAGAGTAGATGCCTTTGAGGCCACTTGACTGTTGCGTACAAGTGACGAGGTTGGAAAAAAACACACTTATTGAGTTTGTTTAGTTCATATTGCTTAGCCATCACATACATGTTGCAATTTTTGCCATGACTGCAAAATGCTTCCATTCACCAGTATACTATCTAACGGCTAACTCGCAGCATTTTTCTCATATTATAGGCGGATGATTCCCTTCTACAAACCAGAGATTTACAGAACATATAATGATGCAAGATTATGTAACCAGTATTTCTACGTTCTACGGTGAGGGGTCTTCCAGCATTCTAAAGATCTTGGCTCTTGTTCTTGTTGTCATGCACTTGTAAATGTTTACTGTTTTAATGTTAGGCTTTTTGCTGGCTTATTGACTATGGCTGTAGTAAAATAAATTTCATATTAACGATGTACCGAGTTTGATACTTGTTTCAAATAAACCTTTTGAACTTACACATAGACTCTGTGGTATTTGGTATGGTGGTGTGGACTTACACAACTGAGTGTGCAAAATGGTATTATTATGTTCTGGGTTGTCTGTTTCAGTCATCATCAACATTTTGTATCTTCTTCGTGAGGGGGTTCGGGAGTGGGACCCTAATGTGAGACACTATAGCTAGTCGGTCAGGGGATCCTGGGTTCTTCGGACTGAGGTGTGATCAGTAAGGTCCAACCTCCCATCAGCAACATCCTATTTTGTTGTGCATAGTTCTGTATGTGGCTCTGCAGAATCACTAGACAATAGTAGTATCATGTACTATCCGATCAAAAATACTAGTCAAATATCTGGTTGGCCATTTTGTTCGTGGTAATTCTCAAAGCCTTAACATTGAGAAGACTTGAAGAGGACAACCCAAAGGACAGGACACAGTGGCTAGAGCTATTGGTCAATCAGAGTTTTATTATTCCAAAGAAAACCTTCTATAAAGAGTGGGCAACTGCGCAAGCTTCGCTACAGACAGAGTAATATAATAGTAATAGTAGTAGTAGTAGTAGTACAGAGAGTCATAGCAGAGGCAGTTAAAAGCAACTTAGTTAGAGGCAGGGATAAACAGAATTTGGAAACAGATAGTCAAGGTCAAAAAAGTAAGCTTTTTTAAAAATAGAATTAGAAAGTGGAACCATAATTTATAGTTCGGAAAAAAAAGATGCAGTAAAAGTTAGGGAAATATAAATGTCAATATAACCACTGGAGGACTTACTGGGGCCAGCAGCAGGAGCCTCGGTAGAGGAGCGGTCCTCCTGTGGTTCCCCCGCCGACTCCGACCCCGTCTTCTTGCCCCTGGGTGGTGCTCATGATCATGTAAAATATAATAAAGAAAGAGACAAACATTAAGGAGTGCTGTGAAAGAAATATTAATAAATCATTTGGAAAAATAAGTCAAACAACATTTTAGGAAACAACTATTGCAATAAAATTGAACTATCTAATCAGATGGATCAACTACTGGCTTCTTCCTGCATTCACGGATCGTCTACTTATTTATGAACACTCCAGTGTTCCATAATCATTCTGATTACAAATACTAACGAAGCCTAGTAAGTACCACCTGACCTACACCACCTATTCCAGACGGGCCAATTGTTCACTAAGTCTGCATTTCCATTTTTTTTCAGCCATCAAATGCATAGATGAGATGGAGGACACATGCATACATTAGTGCATACATACATACCACAATATGTGGGTTGGTTGCATGATTCTGATCTAGTTCTGCCACTGACTGACCATGCTAAGCCTACCACTCACTAAACAAAGTACAAAAGGTTCGACGGAGGACTGGGGTAAGCAGCACTCAGTGACAGAGGAGGCGTCACGCAGACCGCATAAAACAATTATTAACTAATACTAACAAACTAAACCTAGCACCAATATCCATCCACCACTATTTCACAGTAGGACAATGGAAGGACTAGAGTCTCTCTAGCAAATCGCATTACCTAACTTCAGTTCTGTAAAAAAAACTCTTATATAATCAGCATCAGCACAAGCTAGCGCAAACTCAGTTGCTAACAAGTAAGAGTACAACCGAGCACCTGGGTCCTTAAATCAAAGAACTTTTTTACCCGCAACGCTTGGTACGCAGCAGTAATCTTGTTGTTCATCAAATTTAATATACACAATAAGTTACTCACCAAGCCCGATGACCTCGACACCTAGCAGGTCCAACAGGTCCTGCTCCCGGTCCAGGATGTCGGACCACCGGTGGGCTAGTTGGTTGTGGGTGCGCCGGAACCCAGAGCACCGGAACACGGCCCGGCGCACCTTCGCCCACCGACGGTGCCGCTCCTGGGTAGAGTAGCCGGAGCCGGGCCTGCCGCCTGCTGCCAAGGTCAAGGGGAGGTGGTGCTGGATGAAAAAAACAAGGGCGGCCACCTCCTCCTCCCCAAATAGTTGCCGGGCCTGCACCCCTGCAGGACGCATTCTGCCGCAAGGCAGGCGGCCCTTCTCTGCTCCTGCAGGTCCCTTGCCCTTGTCACTAGGTGTGCCCTTGGCCATGGTTCTGGGGTGGGAGGGAGGCGGAAAAGAAAAGTTAGAAGGGGAAAAAAAAAGTTAGGGGGAAGAAGATAGAAAAAACTTTATAAAAGTAATAAAAACACAGTAAAAGTAGAAATAAAATGGAAAATATAAACTTAGGCAAAGAGAGAGATAGATAATAATTAAAAAAAGTCAGAAAAAATGTTTTAAAGACAAAGGATGGCAAAGATAAAGGGAGGATACAAAAGTAGGCCCAGAACCATAGCATAGAGTGAAAAACAAGATGGCCGCGCCCATTCACGACCGCGTGGGTAAGTTTGCGCAATATTTCTCGCGAACATGTACTATTCATCGCGAACAAGTAAAATGCGCTCACGAACACGTCGATGCACATCGCGAACACTCTATCCGCGACCCAGGACAGGAAATAAGGCATCGCGAGTGGGCGGGACAAAAGAAAAACAAGATGGCCGCGCCCATTGGCGACCGCATGGGTAAGATCGCGAGATATATCCCCCGAGCATGCAAACAGCTCCCCAAACATGCTTATCGCGCTCGCAAACAAGAATAAGCCATCGCGAACAGGTTGCCACAAGCAACTACGCAAGCTCGCGAAGCTACGCGAAGGTCGCGTAGTGCAATGACATCTTCGCAAAGCTTCGGGAAGCGCGGCTACGCGAACTACGCCCAGGGTTAGTTTTTATGTCGTTACTAACAGATTTGTAAGTCAGAAAAATGTAAGAAAAAGTTACCGATAAATCTTGTAAAGGAGGGGTCAGCAGGAGCAGGAGAAGTAGCTGCGACAGCAAGAAAAGCTGACGTCAAAAAGACAGCGCTGGGATTGGCTAGTCAGTAAGAAAAGTAGACGCCCCTGATTGGTGTGTTAGTGTATGCCGCGCTAGGAGTGGAGAATTACAGGGGACGTAGACGCTGCTGATTGGTGCGTAAGTGTGAGACGCGCTGGGATTGGAGAATTGCAGAAGTGACATAGACGCTCCTGATTGGTGCGTTAGTGTGAGTCGCGCTACGATTGGTTGAAACAACAGAATAGTCATAGGTAAAAAAAGCTAGCGATACACGGAAGACAAAATGATGTATTACGATCCACCAGAAAAAGAGAAATAGTTCTGGGGCCCGATTCACAGAACTAACTTAAGACAAAATCCTAAACTTACTACCATTTTCGTATTCACAGAAGGCACTTACTCATTTTGGTATTCACAGAAGACACTTACTCACTTCGGTATTCACAGAAGTTAGGAGTCCTAACTTTAGGACTCCTAAATGCCTTCTGTGAATACCGAAAGTCTTAAAATTAGGATTTTTCTCAGTTTAGGAGTCCTAAAGTTAGGACTCCTAACTTTACTACTACTAAACTGAGAAAAATCCTAATTTTAAGGCTTTCGGGAGCCACAGAAGGCATTTAGGAGTCCTAAAGTTAGGAGTCCTAACTTTAGGACCACTAAATTGAGAAAAATCCTTATTTTAAGACTTTCGGTATTCACAGAAGGCATTTAGAAGTCCTAAAGTTAGGAGTCCTAACAATACTACTACTAAACTGAGAAAAATCCTAATTTTAAGACTTTCGGTATTCACAGAAGGCATTTAGGAGTCCTAAAGTTAGGACTCCTAACTTCTGTGAATACCGAAATGAGTAAGTGCCTTCTGTGAATACCAAAATGAGTAAGTGCCTTCTCTGAATACCAAATTGGTAGTAAGTTTAGGATTTTGTCTTAAGTTAGTTCTGTGAATCGGGCCCCTGGTTTGGGAAAATTAAGAGCTTGTTTAAAAAGGACAAACCGATTAAGGCTAGAGAGGGACAGTTGTTTCCCCCACCGAAATCGCCTGCATCCTTTATGGTTGCGAAATATGGATATCATACATGTATTTGGTTGGACAATTGGGTGAAGTACACAAAAGATGATGGAGTTTTAGCATTTCCAGAGCATGGTTCATTTAATTTAGCGGTTTTGAGAAATTTAAGAGAGAGAATGATGAATCTAGAACCGAGACCTAGACCAACACAGTTTGAAGCATTGACGGAATGGGAAGATGAGATGATGAGATGCATGATAGAGAAAGACAGAGGAGTGGCGGAAGGTATAGGTACATGTTTGGTAGATCACATGGACAAGAAAATCATGATGACAGAATGAGGAGATGGCGAAGTGCAAATATGGCTGATGGTTTGTTTCCTGTGATACATGTTGAATATGTTAGTGGTAAAAAATGTACGGAAAAGAGACATAATATAGAATCAGGAGGGTATGGAGTGAATGAATCCGAGGATGATGTTCTTGACGACATGTTTTATAAAAATCCACCCCCGTATCAACCAGATTCTGACATGTTAATACCAAGTGCCCCAATGAGAGAGATTTTGCGAAACATTAAGATTGAACCAGAACCCCAAGAGTTAGGGAAAAATAATTCTTTCAGAGAAATAGAGGCAAAACAGTATAGTAAGGTAAGTAGTGAAAATTCAGCAGAATTAGCAAAAACAACTTTAGAGTTAACCGAAAAGATTAGGGAATTGACTAAAAACTTAGAAGCCGTAACTGTTCCCGTAACTATAGGTCCAGTAATGCCTATTTTTGATAAACAAAAAGATAATGAAAATTGTTTAACGGTTCCTTGTAACAGTAATAAACAGACAGAAAAGCCAAGGATAAATTCAGAAGAGAACCCATGGAGACAAACAGTAAGTACATCAGAACATAGTACGCCTAAAAATTTGGTAGCAAATCCAGGTTTAGTTGAAAAACTGATAATGACTACAGATTCCCTATCAGAAACCCCAAGAGACTCAGATCGAAGCAATGAGGAAAAACCAGTAGGTCCTACATCAGAAGAATTAAGTGAATGGTTAAGGAGCTTACAGAGAAAAGACAGAGAATCTCAATCTATAGATGTGGCCAAATTAAGGATGGTTTTGGAAGAATTAATAGTAGGGACTATCCGCACAGAAAAATTAAAATCCTATCAGGATGAAGAATTACTGTTTTTGTGCAAAAGTATAACTTGGAGAGCAAAGAATCTACATGAGAGACTAGAGGAAGTAGCAAATGAAATGGGTATAGACATTGAAAAAGTAAATGCTTTACAAAAACCATATCGAGTAGATTTTACTGAGAAAGATATTGAAAATTTAAACACCACAGGACGAATAATCCAGATTAAAGACATAATCATTTTGTTGAGAAAATGGGGAGATGTGGGTAAATGGAGAAGTAGGTGGTTTAGAAAATGAGATGATGCCTGAGAAAAAACGTTTGCAGCTTTCCCCGTAAGAGAAAAAGAAAAGATAGTGACAGAATGTCCTATGAGAGAAATTCTAGGAGGAGGATATGTACTAGGGGTGGGCGGAATTTGCGGAATTAACCTTCGCAAATTATCGCGAGAATGTTTAAAATTATCGCAAACAAGCAGAAATATCGCAAAGATGCGGAAGTTTTTTTCCGGCATGTTCGCGAGATTTTCTGCATGGTTGCGGGTCGCCAACTTACCCATGTGGTTGCTTGCGGGCGCGGCCATCTTGTTTTGAGTTGTTCTCGCGGTGCATGATCGCGAGAAGAAAGACGTGATCGCGCGACGCATGACGTCACTGCGGGCGCGAACTGTCGCGAGACAGCGCAAATGGCTAAAAACAATACAACATCTCATGGAGAACGCGACCGGATCAAGAAAACTTGTCGGCGAACGCAGGGATTCAGGTAAGGCGATCGCGCGCGCGCGAGAATGTATCATTTTACAGCACGAGCAAGAAACAAATTATCGCCAAGCTGCGGAAACCGGAATTTTTGACATTTTCGCGCTCTCCGCGGAACGCAAAAATGTCAAATTATCGCAATTTCCGCGAACGGAACGAAATTTTTGCCCAGGCCTAATATGTACATGTTCCATGGACTAGGCAAGATATTTTGTCATTTACAAATGATTTCCCTCGACTACGCGAGAAGCCAGTCGAGTGGTATAGACAAGTGGACAGATTTGTAAAATTATCAAAAGTTTTGTGGATTGTTTTGAATAGCCTTTTTGACATAATAGTACCAGCAGATTTATGGACAGAGTGCAAAATAGTAATAGACTGGCCTACAAAAGTATACCCTAGAGATCCAAAGACAGGTGCCCCTGATCCAGAGGTGATGATAAAATATGAACAAGTATTTACCTTTTTGAAAAACAAAGTACCTCCCAAAGATACTGATTGGGTAAAAATAGACCAAACTCATCAAGAAGCTAAGGAGTCAGCGCATGCTTACTACGAAAGGTTAATTCTTGCCTTTAAGCAATTTAGTGGTGACGAAAATTTGAGTGAAAGGGATTTAAGTCATTTTGTATACATATTTGTATATGGACTATGTCCTGAAATTAGTGAAATGATTACGTAGCATACAGTGGACTGGCAAAACAAGAAAATAGATGAAGGATTGAGACATGCAAAGTATTTTAGTGATGAAATTGAGGCCAAGCAGTGTAAATAAAAGAAAAGGCCATGTGGGCACAAGTAAAAGTGGCAGAAAGACAGGAAGCACAATTGATTGAAAGCAAATGGTACAGGACCAAAACCTAGATTTAATACTGGAAAAGGAAAGGGACAATTCAATATTGAAGAAGCCAAAAAGAAATGGCATTTCATAATTGCGGAAGAATAGGGCACTGGAAATCCGAGTGTAAATTTCCCCCGAATACTAATGGTGATAATGCATCATTGAATCCGCAGGTGCAGAAAGAGGTGACTGGTCAACCGCAGCGACAGCAGCAGGTTGTTACCCAACAGAATCAGGTGCCAAAACCGCCTATTCCACAGAGTGTAAATTCACAGAAATACAGTAATTAGACAGGATTCTACAATGAAGAACAGGTGACTGAGCTGCCGCGCGCTAGCGCTGTTTCCCAGTATCGGCTACAACGCGATGAGTGAGTCAGAAGAAGGTTATTGATGGTGCAGAAGGGAGGAAGAAGAGTGCGTTCTTGGCGCAACTCTATAAGGAGACCAGACAGGCCCTTTTGTGGACGGAAGGGTAAATGACGAAAATATTACTTTCCTAGTAGATACTGGTGCTACTCGATCAACTGTTAGGTCAGCTGATGTTAAGAATATTCCTCTCTCGGATGAAACAATCCAAGTGGTTGGAGTATCCAACAGACAAATCAAAACGTATCTCACAGAACCAGTAAAAGTCAATATAGGGACATTTTCCGAAATGCACCGCTTTGTCGTGTGCGATTCAAGTCCTGTAAACCTATTAGGATGAGACCTGTTGTGCAAATTGAATTGCACTATATTTTGTACCCCTGATGGTATAGCATTTGAGACCCCTGATGAAGACGTACTGTATAAAATGACTATGGCCAATATGGAAACCGAGATTACTGAAGCCCATGCTGTATTCAACCCTGACGAACTACCAAAAGAATTGAAACAGACAGTGAAAGCAGAGGTTTGGGACTTTACAGGAGAGGATGTAGGATTGATGAGAAATGTGGATCCCGTCAAAGTAACAGTGAAGGAAGGAATAAACTACCCAAATGTTCCTCAATATAAATTAACACCAGAGATAATTGAAGGAGTTACCCCAGTAATTGAGAAAATGATTAAACAAGGAATTTTGAGAGAAATAATGAGTAGTCCATGTAATTCACCAATTATGGGAGTGAAAAAGCCTAACGGAAAGTTCAGGATAGTGCAGGATTTGAGAAAGATAAACAAAATTGTTGTGTCATGCTGTACTATTGTACCAAATCCATCTGTGATTTTGTATCAGATTCCTCATGATGGAGAATGGTACACAGTTATTGACTTATGTCACGCTTTCTTTTCCATCCTGTTGCACTATGATAGCCAGCAAATGTTTGCGTTTCGTTTTGGCTCACATATTTTGGCTTGGTGCCGAATCCCACAGGGGTATACAGAAAGCCCCTCAATATTTAATCAGATATTGAAAAAGTCTTTGGAAGATTTAGAAATGCCCGAGAATTCAGTGCTAGTTCAGTATATCGATGACCTGCTTGTGGCGTCAAAAACTCGAGAAGCCTGTGTAATGGACACCATAGCATTGTTAAATCATTTGGCAGATGGAGGACTTAAAGTGTCGCCATCAAAATTGTTATTTTTTTCAGAAAGAAGTACAACATTTGGGTCACAAAATTGAAAAGGGATTGAGGAAAATAACAACAGACAGAATCAGGAAAATTAAAGGAATAAGAGCCCCAATGACGCAAAGAGAAGTGAGGAAGTTTCTTGGAATGGTTGGATATTGACGTCAGTGGATAAGTAACTTTTCCCTGATCGCAAAACCTTTGGTACGCCTGACGAGAAGTGATGTGAGAGATCCCATTGACTTGGATAGGGAAGAACTAGCAGCATTTAAGAAATTAAGAGACAGTTTGTGTGAAGCGCCAGCGTTAGGAATGCCTGACTATGAAAAGGAGTTCGAGCTGTACTGCAGTGAGAGGAATGGATGTGCACTCTCTGTATTGATACAGAAACATGGAAAATTGAGAAGACCAATTGCATATTTTTCAGCTATGCTAGACCCTGTAGCTGTAGCCTTGCCAGGTTGTTTGAAAGCAGTAGCTGCCACTTGTAAGAGTCTGGAACAGAGTGAGGGAATTGTGATGGGATATCCTGTACAAGTGGCATGATGTGGCAATCCTTTTAACAAGGAGTCGCACTCAATTCATGACACACAGTCGGCTGACTAAGTATGAGAAGGTCATATTAGGTGCAACGAATGTGAGCCTTGCGAGACGGTTGAATGTGAATCCTTCAACGCTATTGCCTGATGCTGAAAATGTCGAAGTCAGGGACAAAGTGGATCATGATTGTTTGGATGTATTGGATTTCTGTACCAAACCACGTCCTGATATAAAGGCTGTACCTTTGTCTGAGAGTGACTTTGTGATATATGTAGATGGATCATGTTTGAGAACAGACAAAGGAAATCTGAGTGCAGCATATGCAGTGTGCACAGTTGCAGCAGTAATGGAAGCATCTTACTTGAAGGGAGTAAAATCAGCTCAGGTGGCTGAACTGATGGCTTTAACTAGAGCATGCAAGATTGGAAAGAATGTGAGAGTGACTGTAATAACTGCTAGTCAGTATGGTTTTAGTGTTGTGCATGATTTTGGCCAGATATGGCTGTAGAGAGGATTTCTGACTTCAAGTGGAACTCCTATAAAGAATGCTGAAGTGGTTGGAAAGTTGCTTGAGGAGATACAGCTGCCAAAGCAATTGGCTGTTGTGAAGTGTGCTGCTCATGTGTAAACCTCTGATTATATTGCGGTTGGAAACAAATATGCCCACGATATGGCCCAATATTGTGCTCGAAATCAGAACTCAGTGAACAGGGCTAAAGAGAGGGAAATGAATTATTTGCCTCTAATGTTTACTAACATTGTGGGTACCTGGGAAGAAGTGAGGCAATTGCAGGAAGAGGCAGGAGATGAGGAAATGAGACAGTGGGTAAAAGCAGGATGTGCACCAAGGGAAACAGATCATGTGTGTGTTTATCGAGATGGAAGACCAGACATGCCTGATAGCGTGATATCTGCCATGGCACGGATGTATCATGGACAGGAACACATAGGGAGGGACGCGATGATCCGGTCCTTCAAGCAAACGTGGTACAATGAAAAATTTAGACTTGTAGCTGAGAGTCTTTGTCAAAAATGCCTTATATATCAGCAGTTCAATCCTGGAAGAAAAGCAGTAGTAAGTCTAGGAACAATAGGTCGAGAAGGAGGGCCTTTCACCAGAATGCAGATTGATTTCATTGAGAAGCTGCCTTGTAATAGATTGAGGTATGTTCTAGTAATGGTCTGCTTGTTTTCTAGATGGGTAGAAGCATATCCCACAAGAAGGAGTGATGGAATTACTGTAGCAAAACTACTTTTGAGGGAATTCATCCCTAGATTCGGGTTCCCAGTTACAATTGGATCAGATAGAGGAAAGCAATTCTATAATGAGATCATGAAATTGATTTGTGAAGCATTGAATGTACAACAGAAACTACATTATGCCTATCGCCCAGAGGCTTCTGGTGTGGTGGAACAAATGAATGGCACTATTAAAAACCGATTGGGAAAAATGTGTTTGGCCACAGGTTTGAAATGGCCTGATGTCTTGCCTCTGGTACTCATGACTATTAGATCAATTCCAGATAGAACCATGGGTTTGAGTCCACATGAAATCATCATGGGAAGAGCAATGTGCCATGTATTCATACCAGTCAACAAGCTATTGCCTATATCTGACGACTTGGTGTTGGATTACTGTAAGGGGCTGGCTGATGCAGTTCATTCTGTGTTTCATCAGGTTGGAGCGGATGCCGCCACCCTTGAAAAGAAGCAAGCTCATGATCTGAGCCCAGGAGACAGGGTGAGAATCAAAGAACACAGAAGAATAAACTGTTTGGTCCCACGTTGGGGAAAACCACGACAAGTGATTTTGACTACAACCACAGCTTTGAAGTGTGCTGGGATCAAGAACTGGATTCATGCTAGTCACACACTGAGAATCCCAAATCCAGTGGATAATCAAGAACAAGAATATTATGACGAGTCAGAAAGTAGCTCTGAATCGGATACTGAAGAAGTAAGAACAAGAGAAAATCTTGAAAGGGGGGAGTCAGAACTAAGTTTGATCGCTGCCCCAGAGAATATTCCCTTGAGAAGAAGATTACAGATTTCTGATACCAGCTCAGACTCAGAGACTGAACAAATACCGGTATGCTCAGGAAAAGAGAAAAGCAGTGAAGAGACAATCAAAGGAGTTACTGATAAGGAAGTTCCTGATGAAAAACTGAGAGAAATTCCACCTGAAGTAACAAAAATAGATGAACAGGTGCCCGATACAGAAAGTGAGGGAAAGATTCTTGTGGAAGACCCCCGAGGAGTAGTAGGGAATTCTAACATCCAGTTAGAAGAAGGGACAGTTAGTCAGCAGGAAGATATTGTGCAAGAAACACGAGGAGGGACAGAAGTGGGGAAACTAAAAGTGGTGGAAAGAGGAATAACTGAAAGCAAAAGGCAAGTTGAAACAGAATCAGAGGAAAGTGATGAGGAGGTACCAGAAGGACGAGTCCTGAGGAAAAGAGCATGGAGAGCTGAAAAGAATGATAAAGGAAATACATCGAAAAGACTAGCAAGAGATGAAATCTAGCCTAATAAGATAAAGAGATTAAGATATCAACTGACACGAGTGAATTCACCAAGAGCAGAGCAGGTGAATGAAGTATCAAGTCAAGAAAAGTCAAAAAATGAGAAAATAGCTACAGCAGAGGAAAACAAAAGAACGAGAAAGCCCAACCGGAAGTATAAGTCGCCAGAATGGTCGTATGTGGCCCTGCCTGATATAAAAGAAGAGGCGGACAGCCAAGAAAATCCAGAGGTGACTGTACCGGAAGTAGTTGAGGAAGACGAAGAATCGGAAATCCTGGGAGTTATCTTGTCCGATATTGGAGAAGAGACGGATGTTCAGGAAGTTATGTATCAAGATTATGAGAGAAAAGTGAAAGACGATCAAATGCCAAACTGAACAAGACGAAAGTACTGCTAATGGAAAGAAAATAGAATACTGGAAAAGACATAAAGATAGAACCAAGTAGGTGCTTAGATTCTTGGGTTAGTCAAAACTAGTTGTGAAGTGGAAGAGGCTTAGTCAAAAGACACTGATCATTTTGAGAAAATGGCAAACACAGAAAGTAGAATAGCTAAATGTGTATTTTTAAAGAGATGGATTAAAATGTGTTGTTGTTGTACAGGATTACTAATGCTTCTATGGAGTGTGTTAGCATTACTGATTTCATTTAAAGTTACAATAGATACAATAGAAGGACATAGTGAGAATAAAACTAATATACAGAAGGTTCAGAAAGTAGAAGCAACTAGAATAGATAGAAACTATCTACATAAAGACAGGTCTATAAATGATTTCTCTAACAATGTGTTTTCAAAACTTTTGTACGAATATGTAAAGACAATGGATGTGAGGGATTGCTACGTTTGTAGAAGTTACCTGCATCTGTATCAGAGGGAGTGACCTACCATCACCTCCCAGTAACATATGGAATAACATGTAGTAAAATAGCTAGTCTGTTTTACCAAATGGGGAAGTTAGAAAACTATTTTTCAGATGTAGATAACATATTTTCAGAAGTACCTGCGATTAACAAATTAAATAAAGTAAAGACTGCAAAGGTGTTAGGTGAATTTTTCTTAGAAACTAAGGAATTAACATTAGAATATATATTTAGAAATAATTTGACTTGCAGTTTAAAGAAAGAAAAAAAGACGTTCTTAGATATGGTTGAAGAAAGGAGATTGAAAATGCAAAAGAAAGCATCTGAGAGAAAAGAGGAAAAGACAGTCTGGGATGTTGAAATGGAAAAACAGTTAGAGGGAGAAGCTAGTCCAACTATGGCTTTAGATTGGCCCCAGAAAGGAAAGTTGTGTATTAGAAGGAATCAAACTGCATGTGATAATAACTTTGTAGGTAACAGTGAATGCCATGATACATACCGAATCATGGGTGGATGGGGATTTAAAGGAGGAAATGATGCAGTTTTTCCTGGGTTGTATTTTATCTGCGGGAACAAGGCATATTATCGTTTGCTAGACCATTGGTATGGCACATGTTATGTAGGTCTGGTCTTTCCAAAGATATTCCACATGGGAAGAGGAGAAGATGGTGTACATAAGTTAGGTAGCCTATTAGCTCGTAGAAAGAGAGAATCTTGGTCAGAAATTGTAGGAGACATATTTGGAGCATTGATGTCAACAGTGGGAATATCTCTGAATGCACACAAAATTAGAAAACTATCAACAGTAGTGGATCGCTTGTCAACAAGCACCGCTGGAGGATTTTTATTGGTAAATACTGAAATGGTTGCCATGCATGCTATGGTAATGCAAAATCGACTTGCCCTTGATATATTATTGGCAAAAGAGGGTGGAGTCTGTGGAATGCTGAAAGTTCAACATTGTTGCACTTACATTTCCGACGAAAGTAAAGATCTGAAAATTTACATCAAAAATATAACTGAATTGCATGAGGAAATTACACCACTGGAGGTTGAAAGTATTTAGGAAAAGATTGGGATGAAACTTTCTTCTATTAAAGATTTCATATTAAACTTAGGTGGTACCTTTATAGGTAGAATCTTATTTCCATTAACTTGTGTGATTTTTATAGTATTAATTCTAAAATTAGTTTGTTTGTATCATAAAAGAAAGAAAATACAGAAAAAGTTAAAAAGCGAAAATTTGAAAAGAAGGCAGAATAAGAGACAAGAGAGGAAATTTGAAGAAGTAGAATTAAAAGAAACGAAAGAAAGTGTGTATAAAACAGCTAGAAGAGAAGAAATTGGGGAAACAGAGATGTAAACTAACTAAAAAAATTCATTTCACTTTCTTGACAATTTGATACAAAATTTAAATGGTGTGGTGATAAAATCACCAAAGGGGGGATTGATGGAGCGGGTAGTACAAAGTTTTGTATACCTCCCCCATTCTGCATGAAAATACTACTTGAATACTCTACTAATTGTAATATTATTAAATGAGTTTGCATGAATATTAAACCAACATTACTAATATCCAAATTATACGTGGGATTGCATATTACATGGCTAAATAACCTTTATGACTAAAATCTGTACGCATACTAACAGTAGTATATATAATTAATAGAATACTGCATGATATATGTTGCTTTGTGATGTCTTTGTAATGTTGCTCGAGAGGAGGACCAAAAGGGTGAATATAAATGCTTTAAATGTTGCTATACGCTAGATAAATACAAACACATAGAGGGATTAGTAAGGGGTTAACATTAGATTTATTATATTTATGCATTAATTACTCTTTTGTGTTTGTTTCTCTTAAGTTGGCAATTGGGCCTAAATCCAAAAATGGCCGCCGACGCGACACGACGAAGTGGCCATTGTCCCACGAGGCATGGAGTGAAATGCGCAGAAGCGACAAAGTCTTCTAGACCTCATCGTAAACCCTGATCTTCGTGTTCCCAAGCAAGGTCACTATGGGATGACGGCCAAGACGAAAGACAATAGACTTCCACAGTAAACCAGAACGGACCGACAATAAATGAACGTGTGACATCACCCCTTCAACTGTACCAAAGTCCTAAAAAGATCGGACAATCCCAACCAACCAATCACAACCGTATTAAAATAACGAAATGTATCTTCTTGCTTTGATTTTATTATAAAAATACGCTGTAGAATACAGAGGGTCTCGATGTAATCGCTCTTTCCTATGACAACGACGCCGAAGGTGACGCTACGCGAAACCTACTACTTAGGGTGACTGCTGCGTTTTCCTGAATCCTAGATGGTCCGGACGCTGCCCAATTTTCTGATGACTGCAAACTTTTCCTTAATTCTATGGGCACTGACAGATGCTTGCACGTCTCTGGTCTTTACCGATCCTTTGAGACTGTAGCGTGCAGAACAAAGAACATTGGGGCATATCAGCAACAACCGGCGATAATTATCGCTCAGCGCTCTTAGCGTGAGGATAATTATTGCCGGGTAACGTGGATTTTTATCACTGAGATTGTGTGCTACTAGCAAATGCTTATCTCCTCAGCGATAAAAATCCTATCGCTAACTGCCTAACGTGAGATTATCGCTGGAAACCCAGCGATAATCTCACATAGTGTGGCGTTAGCTTGCAGATAGGTACTCAGAAACTTAGCCATGATAGCCACCTTCCATAGGATATCATGGCTAAGTCAGTCCTGAAGCAGGCGTAAGGAAAGTAGCGATAACAGGGGTTATCGCTACTTTTCCTGCCGCTATGCTTCATAGCGTGGGGATTGATGATAGGAGAAATGTCGCTTAGCGACATTTCTCCTGTCATGTTAGGTCAGGAACGCCCACTTTGCATCTCATTAGAGATGCAAAGCTGGGCGTAAGGAATCCCGACGCTAAAGCAAGTTTTTACACGTTAGCGTGGCCTTGCTAATTAGGCGATAAAATTATCGCCGCTTTTCGGCCGAAAACGGCCGCAAAAGCGGCGATAATTTTTTATCGCCAGCTTGTAAATATGCCCCTTTGAACTTTAGAATAATGACGACAGATCTGAGTATGGAGACCTAATGATTTAGAGGACTTCAGATAGCCAGATTAGGTAAATATGATGTTCTGTGATTCACTTGAAAATTGATATAAACTTTTCAAATACAAATCTAACTTTTCAAGAAATTTTAGATAAACAGATATTGATTAACAAGAATTGAGTTTGTGATTTATTAAGAAAGGTAAGATCTAAATCTTGAAATGTGTTTTAGCTGGTTCTAGATCACCATCAACCAATCCAACTATTTGGTCCATTGACCACGTGGGAGGAGTGCCTTGATGTTCATCATTGAGATCTGTAGGTGGAAGGGGTATTGATGTATATTTTGTAAATTAACTTTTCTTTCCCTATAGGTTATAAGGTGTTCCCCCACATGTCGAGCGCTCGAACCACTCATCCCTCCAACTGCGTGCAGACCGGTGAATGGTTAGTGTGAGTGTTGGTGTTATGGGCCCCACCAATGACTGCATGTGTGAATGAGTTAGTGTGACGTCGGGTCTGTGACGCAGGGGAAGATATAGGTACGGGTTTTGATTTTCCCCGTTACCAGGGTGTTTGCGCTCCATTACTAACATTCTGAATTTATGGCAAATGTGTGACATATCTGAATGCCTTTTTGATGGAATCAAAGTAAAAAACTGAAAGCATTTCCTACTGAGGAGACTGCAGTAAATGAGGAAATTAGTAAACTTCATAAGAAATAAGTCTCCCAAGATGGCCACCAGAGACAAAAGAGCCCAAATGTAGCACAAATATCACCCAGATGTAGCCCACGTATAGCCCAATGACAGAAGTGTGCAAAACAATTTTTATTTTTAGTTTTTCTGCAGTTTTATATAGTGCAGACTGGTCAGGTACTGGAGTGTTACATCTTACTTTGACCCCTTATTGCGAATTTTGCATGAAGTACATGAGATTGATCTTGCGACACATTGATCTTTACGATTCTGTTAACCTGAAGTTTCTTTGAACCGGGCTTTGTAACACCCATTTTTAGCTACTGGTTTTAATTAATTCTCACTGTATTGTATTAGGAAAGAGGATTTACTGTTTTTATGTACACTTTTATGATCTATTTTTCTAAATCAGATTGAATAAAGTTTAAGGAATTCTATGGCAGGACGGAGATGAGGATTATGCATAACTTTCCTCACTTTATTTGCATAGCAGTTCAAAGAAAACGTAACACAACAATCATTAAACACAAGACTACACAACCCATGAACCATTAGGGGGGTAGTCTCCAAGGCAACTATAGTCAAATCATATCACAGTCCATCGTATATAATATCATAACGTCCCTTCCGCTTCCTCTTTCTTCACTGCTCGTCAGTTAAGTGCATTCCTTACATTCTTGGCTTAATCTGACGTTGTTGCTGTTTGTATAGCGGTTTCTTTTGCACGTTATTAGCATTATTGCCATGGTATTGCTTCATATTCCCTGCGCAGCAGGCTCTTGCCCGAGAGCATTCTCCCCCTCGCAGTTTCTCCAACTGTGCCCTCTGCACGCGGTGGGATCCTGTCAGGCGCGTTTGGTCCGAGCGAGGCAGCTCCGCCGAGTGCTCCCGTTGGTCTTTACCCACGTTTGGGAATCCGGTCACTCCTTTAGTGTCCACTTGATTCCCGACCAACCCTCGCCTAATTTTGACACCGCTACGGGTTGATTTCCCCACACGGCCACGTTAGTATTGCGCCTCAGTCTATTCTTATAACAGCTTCGGGGAAAGCCCAGCTGTTGGAGCACCGGTGAGAGGGCTGCCTTAAGGATTTCATGGCACAGAATTAGATTGTTTTGAGCAGTCAGTTGAGATGTTTTTTTCATCTGTTACAGTGACCCCTGAAGAAGAGTCGTAATGACTCGAAATGCATTGGGTAATTGAAAGAGTCTGCATTGAAATATGGTTGACCTTAAGTGCCACTGTTAAAAGCCTGGATGGGCAGCAGGAGGCATTTGAAACTGTTGAATAAAGCATTATGGTGCAACCATGCTGTCTTTGGAGTGATTAAATATACAGGAAAAAGGATGAAATAAGGATTGATAAAATTATTGGCAAACAACGATAAAATGGATAATTTGTGATGAAGAGGTGTACCTTCAAGAAATAATTTTCTCCAGTTACGCAGTGGGACAGATGGGTGCACACTAAAGCACGCTTTTTGGATATATCTTAAGGATTTTAAGGGCATTTGTTCTGTGCTCACACCCTCTGCTATCATGTCTTCTCCAGAAGACCATTTTTACTCCTCCTACCAGGAAGTGGAGGAGGAATGGCCCCCTAACTTCTCCCTCCAGCAGTGGACCAAGCCCTCTCTCTGGCTATTTCTATGGCGCTGGTGCTGGAGCAGGTATAATACTTTTAAATCAAACACCTGTTCCATTTCCGTATGTTTATATTAAAAGTACTACTGATTAATTATAATGATTAATGGTTGTTATGTCTGAAATTAACCAACCTTATTAATAAAAAGTATATACGTGGGAATGCATTTGCATGGCTAAAATAATGAGTGAACTAAGTTTGCATGCATACTAATAAAATAAACGTTGCTTATGTGATGTTATTGTGATTTGCGCTTAAAATAAACATGCACTAATGGCTTTAGATGTTGCATATGGCTAGATAAATGCACACACATGTGGGTATTAGCAGGGGAATAACACTGTATTAATTATTTCCATGTATTAATTACGATTTTATGTTTCTTTGCTTAAGTTGACCATTGTGGCCTATCGCAAGATGGCCGCCGAGAGAAGCCTAAGCTGTACTTTGAAAACTCTAAGCTGAAGGCATTCGCACTGACAACGACCCTGTCCTCACACTGACCTGGAAAGCCATGTCCATGACGACAAATCTGGGAGTGGAGCCAGATGCCCCTGAAATGTGTAGAAAAAGAACATTTAGCAAACCTTAAAGATGGTGAACCGGACCTGTGCACGAGAAAAGTGAAACTTTTTATCAGGGTCATGTCCCTTTTGCAACAAACTTTGCTACTATGGACTACGCTAAAAGAAACCTTTGCACATTCAATATGGATGGGAGAAAAGACCCATGTTGCCGTATGATCCGGACTTCCAATTTGTTTTAAACAATCAGAGACACGAGAATATGGAAATGTAACTTTGTTAATGTAAATTTTGGTATAAATATTGGTAGACTGGAGAGGTTTAGAGCCACTTCTTGAATCGATGATCAGAGGTCCCTATGCTGACGGAGAGGACGGTGACTCTACATGACGGCACAGAAAACTCTGACAGTTTCCCTGAGGACCAGTTCTGACTTAGAAAACGACTATTAGCCAGAATAGGTAAATATAAGATGAAATTGAATTTACTAGGCTTTTAACATGCATTTGATTTAGATAAACGATATACTGCTTGAATTACTGTGTCGGGTGGTTATTTTTATTGAAATGTTTATGCTTATTTAGAGTGTTAAGTTTCATCTAAACCAGCAACTAGGTGATCCCATCGACCTATTTGATGGAAGGACTGTTAGGATGATTCTAGGGATTGTGGTTCTTTCATCAAAGTAATGCAGATTGGTTAAGGAAATCAGATGGTCTCTTTCCCTTTACAAAGCACGGATAGAGTGGTAGAATGAATGTTGGTGTTATGGGCCCCACCAGCGTATGATGTGTGTGTGTGCGTGTGACTGTGAAATCATTCCGTCCGTGGAAGTGGAGGGAATTTGGAGTCCGAGATCTGCATCAGTTTCTTGGTAGCAGAAGAATGATTATCTATTGTTTGGTTTGATGATTTTGCGTGTATATAAGCTTATTGATTATTGATTGGTATTGATATGTGTACTAACTCTATATGTTGAAGTCAAATTGGGTTTTATGTAGTGTGTACGGCTTCTGGGACGTAGGAAGACGGTGACAGTTCCGTAGTAGGGCAGAGGCAAGCGCTGCTCTCGGGAAAGGCGGGATTGTTGGCCCTGTATGCATGCAGGGGAAAAACGTGTGACAATTGAAGTTACGCGTCGCATTGTCTGGGTTCAATTTGGTGGCACCGCCGTGTGTTACCATTAGAGATATGTTTTCTGTGTAAAAGAAGTGTGTATGATAGCGAAGGTTACCTGTGAAGTTCTGGTCTTAGGTACCAGGGATCCTTTTGGCATTCTGATAACGCTTATCACTAGAAAGGTAATAGGTACTCTCTGAGCTTGTTAGAAGGACAGGGCAGAGGTAAGCGCTGTTTTGTTAACGTGTGTAATAATCCTGTAGTAGGACAGACTGTTCGCTGTTCTCGGGAAAGACAGGATTCTGTGTGAATGTACTACATTTTCTGGTGTGAAAGTGCGTGAATGTAAAGGCATTCTGGTTAATTGTGAAACTCTTAGGAGCATTCCGGAGAAAACAGTTAATAGATGCTTGATAGAAGGGTAGAGTAGAGGGATGTGCTACTTTATCAACGGAAGTAACGATTCCGTAGTGGGGCAGAGGTAGCGCTGCTCCCGAGAAAGGCGGGATTCTCGTGAGAAAGGTCTTTTGCTATTCTGTGGTTAGCGGAGCAGACAATGGAGATGTTTATATGTTGTAACTAACAGAATCGTAGAAACTGAAACAAAGTCTACCGAGTAGTTTTGTAAAGGAGGGGTAGACGAGAGACAGGAGAAAGGAGCAGAAGCTGCTGCAGCGACTTCTGACGTCAGGAAGACCGTGCTGGGATTGGACAGTGGGTTGGAACAGTGGAGGCGCTGTGATTGGTGTGTTAGTGTGCGCTGCGCAAGGATTGGAAGAAGTACAGGGTGATGTAGACGCTCAAGGATTGGTGCGTTGGTGTGAGTCGCGCTGGGATTTGTGGATTGAGACAGTGACGTAGACGCTCCGGATTGGTGCGTTGGTGTGAGTCGCGCTGCTATTGGACAATAGATCGTACAGTTGTAGAAAGGACTAGGGAGTTGCGGAAAACGAGAAAAATGTATTACCACGCTGAGGAAAAGAAAAAGAAATCCTTGTTTAGTAAAGTCAAAATGTGGTTCGACAAGGACAAGGAGATTGTGATTAGGGAAGGACAGTTACTGCCTCCAACGAGAACCCCCGCATCCTTCATGGTTGCAAAATATGGGTATCATACTTGTATTTGGTTGGACAATTGGGCAAAGTACACAAAGGAGGACAGAGTTTTAGCTTTCCCAGAACATGGCTTGTTTAATCTAGCCATATTAAGAAATCTGCGGGAAAGGATGATGAGTCTAGAGCCTCGGCCTAGGCCGACGCAGTTCGAGGCATTGACTGAATGGGAGGATGAAATGCATGAACGAGAAAAGCAGAGAAGTGGGGGTAAACACAGGTATATGTTTGGGTGGAATTATGATCGTGAAACTCATCATGATCGGATGAGAAGGTGGCGAGATGCTAGCATGACTGAAGGACTGTATCCTGTAAGAACCGCAGGGGAGACTGAAGGGAGAAAGTGTACAGAGAAAGAACATCATGTAGAAACCAGGAGATATGGGGCGAATGAGTCTGAGGACGATGTCCTAGATGACATGTTCTTCAAGAGACCACCTCCGTATAGACGAGAACCAGAGGTAGGGACACCAGTTACCCCAATGAGAGATACCCTGCGAGTCATCAAAACAGAGGTTATGACACCAGAGCTAAAAAGTAGTAATTCCTTTAGGGAAAGAGAAATAGAAATGGAAAATGAGGTTGAGAATGAAAAGACAAAGGAACTAGCAAAAACCACATTAGAATTGACAGAGAAAATAAGGGAACTGACCAAAAATCTTGAAGCAGTTACGGTGCCTGTAACAATAGGTCCCGTTATACCTATTTTTGAGAAGCAGAGAATCGGTGAGCATGGTCTAACAGTTCCGTATGTGAACAATAGGCCGGTTGTTCAGCCAGAGCAGACATTAATGAGAACAGGAGAAAATCAGTGGAGACATACCATATGTGAAGGGGAATTGAATACGCAGATTAACCCGTTTATGAATCCCGATTGTATGGAAAAGAACAGGATGATTGGAGGATCAATATTAGAACCCCAAAGAGTGACAGAAACAGAGAGTGTAGAGAGATCAATAGGGATAACCACAGAAAAATTGAGTGAATGGCTGAAAGGTTTGCAGGGAAAAGAAAAAGAATCCCAAACTATTGATGTGGCTAAATTACGCATGGTACTAGAGGAGTTAATAGTAGGAACGATCCCTACAGAGAAGCTGAAAATTTACCAAGATGAGGAATTGCTATTACTGTGCAAAAGTATCACATGGAGAGCAAAGAACACACACGACAGGCTGGAAGAAATAGCGAGTGAAATGGGAATTGACATGGATAGGGTAAAAGCTTTACAAAAGCCTTACCGGGTGGATTTTACAGACACTGACATGGAGAACCTGAATATCACAGGCCGGATAGGGCAAATTAAGGACATAAGGACATAATCACTTTGCTGAGAAAATGGGGAGATGTCGAGAAATGGAAAAGTATGTGGTATAGAAAGCGAGAGGATGCATCAGACAGGAATTTCCCAGCATTCCCTGTGAGAGAAAAAGAGAAAACAGTGACAGCTTTTCTCATGAGGGAGATTCCAGGAGGAGGATATGTACATGTCCCATGGACCAGACAGATATTTTGTCATTTACAAATGACTTCCCTCGACAGAGAAAAGCCCGTCGAGTGGTATAGACAGGTAGACAGATTTGTGAAGCTGTCAAAAGTACTGTGGATTGACCTAAACAGTCTATTTGATATAATTGTACCAGCAGACTTGTGGGCAGAATGTAAAATAGTAATAGATTGGCCAACGAATACCCCAGAGATCCCAAAACAGGAGCACCAGACCCCGAGGTAATGAAGAAATATGAGCAGGTTATGGTTTTCCTGAAAAACAAGGTACCTCCCAAAGAAACAGACTGGGTTAAAATAGACCGAACACATCAGGAAGTGAAAGAATCAGTCCATGCTTACTATGAAAGACTGATACTGGCTTTCAAGCAGTTTAGTGGAGATGAACATCTGGGTGAGAAGGACCTGAGCCATTTTGTATATAGATTTGTACATGGCTTGCGACCTGAAATTAGTGAGATGATCAGACAACACACAGTAGACTGGCAGAGCAAAAAGATTGATGAGATCCTGAGACATGCTAAATACTTTAGTGATGAGATTGAGGCAAAGCAAAGAAAGCTGAAAGAAAAGGCAATGTGGGCACAAGTGAAGGTAGCAGAAAGACAGGAAGCTCAGTTGGTTGAACAAGCAACTAATCCAGGAAATAGACTAAGATTTGGCCCAGGAAAAGGAAAAGGCAATATTGAGGAAGCCAAGAAGAAGTGTCCTTGTCACAATTGCGGAAAATTAGGGCATTGGAAATCCGAGTGTAAGAATCCTCCGTGCGCTAACAATGAAGATCCATCATTGAATTCGCAGGTGCAGAGTGAGGGGTGTGGTGAGCAGCAGCAACAGCAGAAGGCTGTTAAGCCACAGAATCAGGTGCCAAAACCGCCCTTGCCACAAAACAGAGGACCCCAGAAGTACAACCAGGATTCGGGATTCTACAACGAAACAAACCACAACGCGCGAGCGCTGTGTCATAATATTGGCTGAGGAATGAGGGAAGTGATTCCGAGGGAGACTTCTGACGGTGCCGGGTAGAGGAAGAAGAGTGCGTGCTTGGCGCAACTCTAGAAATAGACCAGACAGGACCTTTTGTAGATGGGAAAATAAATGATGAAAGCATCACTTTTCTAGTTGACACTGGTGCCACCCGATCTACTGTCAGGTCAGCTGATGTTAAAAATCTTCCTCTTTCAGATGAAACAATCCAAGTAGTTGGTGTGTCCAACACACAGATTAAGACTTATCTTACTAAACCAGTAAGGGTTAGAATAGGGAAATTTTCAGACATGCACCGATTTGTGGTGTGTGACACCAGTCCGGTGAATCTGTTGGGTAGGGATTTGCTGTGTAAGATGAATTGCACCATTTTCTGTACTCCAGATGGAATAGCTTTTGAGACACCAGATGAGGATGTTCTGTATAAGATGACCATAGCTAACAGAGAGAATGATGTTGCTGGAACCTATGCCGTATTCAATCCTGATGAATTGCCCCCAGAATTAAAACAGACAGTAAAAGCAGCAGTCTGGGATTTCACTGGAGAAGATATAGGCCTGATGAGAAATGTAGATCCAGTGAAAATCTCTGTAAAAGAAGGGACAAGCTACCCAAACATCCCACAATACAGACTGACACCTGAAATAATTGAAGGAATAACCCCTATAATTAAAAAAATGATCCAGCAGGGGGTGTTGAGAGAAATACTGAGCAGTCCGTGTAATTCACCTATAATGGGACTGAAGAAACCTAATGGGAGTTCAGAATAGTACAGGATTTGAGAAAAATCGACAAGATTGTTGTGTCATGCTGTCCCATTGTGCCAAATCCATCAGTGATTTTGTATCAGATTTCACATGATGCAGAATGGTACACAGTAATTGATTTGTGCCATGCTTCCTTTTCAATTCCGTTGCATCATGACAGCCAGCCGATTTTTGCATTTCGGTTTGGAGAGCGTATTGGCATGGTGTCGAATTCCACAGGGGAATACAGAGAGCCCCTCAATATTTAATCAGTTGCTGAAGAAATCTCTGCAAAGCCTATCAATGCCTGAGAATTCGGTTTTGGTCCAGTACATTGATGACCTGCTTGTGGCATCAAAAACACGTGAAGCTTGTGAAGTAGACACCATTGCTTTGTTGAATCACTTGGCTGATGGAGGATTAAAAGTATCTCCAGCAAAATTGCAATTCTGCAAGAAAGAAGTCCAATACCTAGGACATAATATTGAGAAAGGCCTGAGGAAAGTGACAATTGACAGAATCAGAATCATCAGAGGAATGAGAGCCCTAATGACACAAAGAGAAGTGATAATGTTCCTGGGAATGGTGGGCTATTGTCGTCAGTGGATAAGAAATTTTTCCCTGATTGCTTGCCAAGCCACTTATAAAATTGACCAAAAGTGAGGTAAGAGACCCTTTGGAACTAAACAAAGAACAAATGGCAGTTTTCAGAGAATTAAAGAATAGGCTATGTGAAGCACCTGCCTTGGGTATGCCAGACTATGAAAAGGAATTTGAGTTGTATTGCAGTGAGAGGAACGGATGTGCACTCTCAGTGTTGATTCAGAAACATGGAAGATTGAGAAGACCCATTGCGTACTTCTCATCAACTCTTGACCCAGTAGCTGTGGGTTTACCAGGTTGCCTGAAAGCAGTAGCTGCGACATGTTGAAGCCTGGAACAAAGTGAGGGGATTGTGATGGGATACCCTTTAAGGGTTTTTGTACCTCACGATGTGGCAATCCTTTTAACAAGTAGCCGGACACAGTTCATGTCACATAGTCGGCTGACTAAATATGAGAAAATCATTCTAGGAGCATCAAATGTGAGTTTGGAAAGATGTGTGAATGTGAATCCAGCAACGTTGCTACCAGATGCTGAAAGTGTGCAGGTAAGAGATGAGATTGATCATGATTGCCTGGATGTGCTTGACTACTGTACAAAACCCAGACCAGATATAAAAGATCTGCCACTGCCTGAGAGTGATCATGTGTTTTTTGTGGATGGATCTTCCCTGAGAACAGAAGAGGGTGTGTTGAGTGCAGCATATGCAGTATGCACAGTTTCAGGAGTTGTGGAAGCATCACCCTTGAAAGGAGTTAAATCCGCTCAAGTGGCTGAACTGGTGGCAATAACAAAAGCCTGTAAAATCGGAAAGAATGTGAGAGTGACTGTGATGACTGACAGCCAGTATGGCTTCGGAGTTGTCCATGACTTTGGCCAATTATGGCTACAAAGAGGTTTCCTGACCTCAAGTGGAACTTCTATAAAGAATGCTGAAGTGGTTGGAAAATTACTTGAGGCGATACAGCTGCCCAAAGAACTAGCGGTTGTAAAATGTGCTGCTCATAGTCAAGGAGATGATTTCATCACCATTGGAAACAAATTTGCCAATGACATGGCCCAGTATTGTGCGAGGAATATTTACTCAATCAATCGGGGTAAAGAAAGGGAAATGTCTTCGTGCTCCTTAATGTTTACTAACGTTGTAGGAACATGGGAAGAAGTGAAGCAGTTGCAGGATGAGGCAGGAGCCTTCAGCACATTAAAAACCCTCCGAAAAGTCCTTGACCTGCTCCCCATCAACGCCAGAAAAACACTTGTCCATGCCTTAGTCACACCCCACCTTGACTACGGCAACATTTTGCTTTTAGGTTTAAGTAAAAAAGGCTTGCACCGACTTCAGTGCGTACAAAACGCTGCTACTCGCCTGGTACTTAACCTGCCCCGTAGAGCATCTGGGAAGAATGCTCTAACAAAACTTCACTGGCTACCGGTCAAGGAACGCATTAAATTCAAAGCCCTACGCTTCACGCACCGCATCGCCCATGGCAAAGGCCCAAGATACTTGCAAAAGCTCCTCACTATTCACCGTCCCACCCGGAATTTGAGGTCGTCCGGAGCGATACTGCTTAAACTCCCCCGCACTCGTAGAGCCAGAATGGGAGGATGTTCTTTCAGGAACCTGGCTCCCAGGCACTGGAATGAACTACCGCTTGACCTCCGTATGGAACCTTCAGAAACCAGATTCCGTGCTAAACTTAAAACTCACCTGTTCCCACCCAACTAATTTCCCCTTTCCCCCTGACCTCTTCTTCGTTCTCTCAAACTCGCTGCCTCTTGTGATATAGCATCAATCCAGCGCGGGGACACACTATTTTTAGTGCAGCCAGGCGCTTTAGAAATGGCTTTATTATTATTTTTTTTAGATGAGGAAATGAGAGAATGGGTGAAAGCAGGCTGTGCACCAAGGGAGAAAGACCACGTGTGGGTCTATAGGGATGGAAGACCAGTCATGCCAAACAGCATGTTGTCAACAATGGCACAAATGTATCATGGCCAGGGACACCTGGGAAGGGATGCTATGATAAGAGCCTTTAAGCAGACCTGGTACAATGCAAAATTCAGGTTAATAGCAGAGAGTCTCTGTCAAAGATGCCTGATATGTCAGCAATACAATCCTGGAAAGAAAACAGTGGTGAGCCTAGGTACAATAGGCAGGGAGGGAGGACCCTTCACCAGAATGCAGGTAGATTTCATTGAAATGCCCCAAGTTAACAGATTGCGGTATGTCCTGGTGGTAGTCTGTTTGTTTTCCAGGTGGGTAGAAGCTTTCCCAACAAGAAGAAATGATGGAATAACAGTAGCCAAGCTATTGTTAAGAGAGTTCATCCCAAGGTACGGGTTCCCAGTGATCATTGAATCAGACAGAGGAGGACACTTCTATAATGATATCATGGGATTGATCTGTGAAGCATTAAGTATAAAGCAGAAACTACATTGTGCCTACCGACCAGAGGCTTCTGGTGTGGTTGAACAAATGAATGGTACCATTAAAAACAGAATTGGCAAAATGTCTTTAGCCACAGGGATGAAATGGCCTGATGTCTTGCCTCTAGTCTTGATGACGATTAGGTCTACTCCAGACAGAACAACAGGCTTGAGTCCCCACAAAATAATAATGGGACGTGCCATGAGGCATGCATTTGTACCCGTCAACAAGCTGATGACAATAACTGATGACATGATTTTGGATTACTGTAAAGGCCTGGCTGACGCAGTCCATTCTGTGTTTCACCAGGTTGGAGAAGACGCTACCACTCTTAAAAAGAACCCAGCCCATGATTTGAGCCCAGGGGACTGGGTGAGAATAAAGGTCCACAGAAGAAGAAATTGTTTGGTTCCAAGGTGGGGAAGGCCAAGGCAAGTTGTCCTGAGCACAACGACTGCTGTGAAGTGTGCTGGAGTGAAAAACTGGATACATGCAAGTCACACACTGAGAGTTCCAAATCCAAGTGAAGGCATTGGAAGAGAATACTTTGATGAATCAGAATCAAGTTATGATTCAGATAAAGAGACTGCAAAAAGAAAAAGAAATCCTGAAAGGGGGGAGAATGGGCCAAGACCAGCTTTAATCCCACAAAAAGGAATTCTGAAAAGAACATTACAAACTTCAGAGACAAGTCCAGATTCTGAAGAAGTGCCTGAAGTCCCAACTACCAGTTGTGAATACAAGAAGAAAGAAAGAAAGGAAAATAACATTCCAACAGAAGTAACACCTGAAACAATTGAGGAAGTTGGGTAAATTCCACCTGAGATAATCATTGTAGAAGAAGAAGGGACAGAAGTAGAAAGAGAGGGACAGATTCTGCGGAAAACCCCCGAGGAGGTGTAGGGAACATCAACATTGAGCTAGGTGAAGGGACAAGTAGACAGCAAGAAGATTGCGTGTCGGAGACCCGAGGAGGGACAGAAGTAGGGCAATCTCAAACGGTGGAAAAAGAGACTGTTGGTGAAAAAGAGACTGTTGGTGAAAAAGAGACTGTTGGTGAAAAGGAGACTGTTGGTGAGAAAGAAGCTGCTGGTAGAAAAGAAGTAGTTGGTGAAAAAGAGATAACTGAGACAGAATCAGAAGAAAGTGAGAATGAGAAACATGAAGGTCGAGTTCTGAGAAAGAGAACTTGGATTGGAGAGAAAAACAATAAAGAAGGAAAGCAAAAGAGAAATGCTAAAGGAGACCTTTGGCCCAATAAAATAAAGAGACTGAGATACCGATTGACACGAGTTAACCCACCAAAAGCTGAACAGGTGAACGAAGTGTCAAGTCAGAACCAAGCCAAAGAAGGAGAAACAGAAATATCTGAAGAGAATAAAAGAATCAGAAAACCCAACCAGAAGTATAAGTCGCCAGAATGGACGTATGTGGCACTGCCTGAACAAGGAGAAGAGGCAGATAATCAAGGAAATCCAGAGGAGACTTTACTAAGAGTGGTTGAAGAAGAAAAAACAGTAGGAATCCTGAGAGTTATCTTGTCCAATATTGGAGAAGAAGCGGAGGTTCAGGACTTTCTGCAATTTGACGATGATGAAGAAGTGAAAAGTGATGAGAGACCAGATTGAGTAAATTCCAAAGAAGTCATTCGTGGAAGAAAGTGGAAAAAGTAAAATAGAGACTAACAGACTGTAATAACCTGTTGGGTACTTGCTGCCCTAGAAGTACAGTAGTGGAGTAGAAGAGGCTAAGTCAAAAGACATGGTCAATTTAACAAGATGGCTAACACTGAGAATAATCAAAGTAGATGTACCTTCATGAAAAGATGGTGCAAGATGTGCTGCTGTTGTACAGGATTATTGATGCTTCTCTGGAGCGTACTAGCTCTACTGATCTCTTTTAGAGTAACAATAGACACCTTAGAAGGGCATACTGAGAACATGACTAATATAGGGAAGAGTTCACAGAAGGTAGTTCCCACTAGAACTAGCAACGTACATATACACAAGGATAGGTCTATTAACGATTTTTCTAGTAATGTATTTTCAAAATTGTTGTATGAATACGTAAAGACAATGGATGTAATGGATTGCTACGTCTGCATGCAATTACCTGCCTCTGTTTCAGAAGGAGTGACTTACCATCACCTTCCAGCTACGTATGGAATTACATGTAGTGTGTTGATTAGTATATTTTATCAATTAGGGAAATTAGACTATAATATGTCAAATGTAGATAACATTCTTGGGCAATTGCCTATGAATAAAGAACTGAATCCTGTTAAAGAAGCTAACACTTTAGGTTAGAAATTAGAGAATTAACATTAGAATATGTATTTAGAAATAATTTAACATGTAATTTGAAGGAAGAAGAGAAGACATTCCTAGACATGGTTGAGAGAAGAAGGGTGAACATGCACAAGAAAGCAGAAGGGAATAAAATGAGTGAAACAATGTGGGACATTGAGAAAGAAAAGGAGTTGAGGAATGGAGCCAGTCCAACATGGCTATAGATGAACCACAGAAAGGCAAACTATGCATTACACGAAAGAAATCCCAGTATGACTATTATTTCATAGGGACTAGTGAGTGCCATGATACATACTTTATTGCAACCGGATGGGGATTTAGAGGTGGAGAAGATCCAGTCTTTCCTGGAGTGTATTATATTTATGGGAATAAGGCTTACTATAGGTTGCCTGACCATTGGTATGCACATGTTATGTTGGCCTGGTCTTTCCAAAAATCTTTCACATGGATAGAGTAGAAAACACTGAACAAACTAATCCACTAATACGCAGTAGAAGAGAAACTTGGGCAGAAATTGTAGGTGATATCTTTGGAGCTTTGATACCAGCAGTAGGAATATCATTGAATGCATATGGCATTCGGAAGCTGTCAACAGTAGTGGATCGCTTGTCAACAAGCACCGCTGGAGGCTTTCTTTTTAGTAAATACTGAAATGGTTGCCCTACGCGCTATGGCAATGCAAAATCGACTTGCCCTTGATATCTTATTGGCAAAAGAGGGTGGAATCTGTGGAATGCTGAAAGTTCAACATTGTTGTACTTACATTCCTGACGAAAGCAAAGATCTAAAAGTCTATATCAAAAATATTACTGATTTGCATGATGAAATAGTACCACTGGAAGCTGAAAGTATCTGGACTAAAATGGCTAATAAGATGATTGCTATTAAGAATTTCATAGCTAAAATAGGTAGTACCATATTTGGTAAATTGTTATTTCCCTTAACGTGTGTAATTGTTGCATTATTAATTCTTAGACTATGATGTATATGTTGTAGATATAGAAGAAATAAAAAGAAAATCAGACGAGAAAATATAAAAAGGAGAGAAAAAAAACCAGAAAGAGATCTACAAGAAATAGAATTAGAAGAATGGAGGGTAAGTATGTATATAGAAGCAAAAAGAGAAGATGAACAAGAAACAAGATTATAAAATTGAACAAGAAGACATTTCAAATTTCCGAAAAAGGGGAAAAGACATTTTTTGGGGGGTTTTGATTTTGTGGTGATATAATCACCAAAGGGGGAATAGCTGGAGCAGGTATAATACTTGTAAATGAAACACCTGTTCCATTTCCGTATGTTTATATTAAAAGTACTACTGATTAATTATAATGATTAATGGTTGTTATGTCTGAAATTAACCAACCTTATTAATAAAAAGAATATACGTGGGAATGCATTTGCATGGCTAAAATAATAAGTGAACTAAGTTTGTATGCATACTAATAAAATAAACGTTGCTTATGTGATGTTATTGTGATTTGCGTTTCAAATAAACATGCACTAATGGCTTTAGATGTTGCATATGGCTAGATAAATGCACACACATGTGGGTATTAGCAGGGAAATAACACTGTATTAATTATTTCCATGTATTAATTACGATTTTATGTTTCTTTGCTTAAGTTGACCATTGTGGCCTATCGCAAGATGCCCGCCGAGAGAAGCCTAAGCTGTACTTTGAAAACTCTAAGCTGAAGGCATTCGCACTGACAACGACCCTGTCCTCACACTGACCTGGAAAGCCATGTCCATGACGACAAATCTGGGAGTGGAGCCAGATGCCCCTGAAATGTGTAGAAAAAGAACATTTAGCAAACCTTAAAGATGGTGAACCGGACCTGTGCACGAGAAAAGTGAAACTTTTTAATAATAATAATAATAATACTGGATTTTATAAAGCGCGAACAGCTACCTCGCGAGGAGGTGTCCCGGCGCTAGAAGAACCATAGAAGACCTGGGGCGGAGATGGAAGACCTAGCGTGGCTGTGAGAAGAGCCAGGTCTTTAGCATCTTCTTAAAGCAGTGTTCAGATGGAGCCTGCTGGATTGCTTGAGGTAGAGAGTTCCACAGAACAGTGGCGTTTGCTGAAAAGGTGCGTCCGCCAAGGCGGGCCTTTTTTGCTCGTGGGACAGCCAGTAAGACACGGTCATTTGACCGTAGTGCCCGGCTTTGGGAATATCTTGGGAGGCGTTTTTTTAGGTAAAGTGGGCAGGAGCCATGCAGGGATCTGAACGCAAGCGTCAGAGCTTTGAATTTTATCCGGTTGACCACAGGGAGCCAATGCAGGGTTCGAAGATGCGGAGAGACTGACTGCTTGAAAGGAATTCGCAGTAACAGCCTCGCAGCCGCATTTTGAACTACCTGCAGTTTATGTGTTAGGAATTTTGGGAGGCCCAGGTAGAGGCCATTAGCATAGTCAAGCCGTGAGGTGACTGTTGCATGGACTACCAGTTTCCTACAACTCTCTGGTAGAAGTTTAAGAAATTTTCGGAGGTTTCTTAGTTTACTCAAACAGCAGCCAACCACTTGTTGAATATGGGAAGTAAAAGACATTCTATTATCCCATCTCACTCCAAGGTTTTTTGCCGAGAGACTGGGCGAGGGGGGGGGGCCCATCTCCGTCGGCCACCATAACTCTGGGGCGGGGGTGGGACCTTTACCGAAAAAGATAACTTCGGTTTTATTGGCATTTAGTTTTAACTTGTTGATATTCATCCAGTGAGCAATGTCCTGGAGACAGCCTTTAAAGTTTGCGAAGGATCCCTGTGTCATCTCAGAGTAAGGAAATACCAACTGGGTGTCGTCGGCGTAGGAAATTGCCTTAACACCCCAGTTGGCAATTAGCGTAAAAAGGGGGGCCAGATAAACATTAAACAAGAGAGGGCTCAGGGCCGAACCCTGCGGGACTCCACAGTTGAGGGTTTTGGGTGTGGAAGAAAACGTCCCAAGTGCCACCTTCTGCGTTCTCTGAGATAGGTAAGAGTTTATCCACTTCAGCGCGTTGTCTTGAATGCCTATCTCTGCCAGTCGACTAAGTAGTCTAGCGTGGTCCACCGTATCGAAGGCGGCCGACAGATCCAGGAGTACCAGCATAGCTGAACGTCCCGCATCCATCGACCACCTCACTGACTCGGCTACCTCTAGGAGCGCTGTTTCTGTGCTGAAGCCGGGTCGAAAGCCAGATTGAGTTTCATGGAGAATGTTATTAGTCTCCACGAATTTACTCAATTGGCGTTGTATCACTTTTTCCAGCATTTTACCCGGGGCGGCTAGCAGGGATATTGGGCGGAGATTCGTGAGGTCATCTGGGTCCCCGTTAGGTTTTTTCTTTAGGGGAAGAAGAGTGGCATGCTTCCAAACGTCGGGGAAGATTCCTGACGTAATGGAAGAATTCCAGATACTCTGAAGTGTGGGCGCTACAGAGTCCGCTAAGGTGCTCCACAGTTTAGCAGGGCAGGGATCATCAGGGGAGCCGGATTTACAGCGGCTGAGTTCTTGCCTCACCTCGTTCAGAGAGATCTGCGCGAACTGGGTGAGGGTTCCTCCTGACTCGCCATTATTCGCTGTATCCTGTTTCACCGTACTTATTACTGGGCCAAAGGAGTCATATACTTTTTTAATTTTAAGATCGAAGTATTCTGAAATTTGCTCACAGAGTAATGGTGTGGGAACAACCTCTCTTTCAATGCATTGAGGTTTGAAGAAGGACTGCACTACTTTGAACACTTGTTTGCTGGACTGTTCTGCCTGTCTGATTGAGTCCGCATAGAAGCGCTTTTTATTTTTCCTAATGGCTTTGCGGAATTTTTTTAATGCTTCCTTATATCTTGTTTTTTCTTCTAAGCCATAGTTTACTCTCCAGCGTCTTTCCAGTTGTTTACAGGCCGCTTTCTCCTCTCTAAGTTCCTGCGTAAACCAGGGGGCTGAGGGGGATTCTCTTTTTGATAGGGCCCGAGAGGCTGGGGCAATAAGAGAGACCATCCCTCCTATCCACTCGTTGAGTAGTACGGCATCCAAATTGGGATTATTTGTCAAGAGGGGAGTGGATTGTGCCAAGACCGGGGACATAGACTCAGGGGTCAGTTTTTTCCAATGTCTTTTCATAAAGTGGCATTTGCTAGGTGCCTTGGTTTCACTACGAATGTTCAAAGTGAATGGGACAAGTGAATGATCTGACCATATCAAAGGGAGAGGTTTTTCGGGCCGCACATCTTTGATGTTCGCAAAGATGAGATCAATAGTATGGCCCCCCGTGTGTGTGGGGCCTTTATTGATCAGTCTAAGGCCGGCAGCGTCTAGCGTTGTGCGGAGCATCTCTGCAGTAGCGCAGTCTACTTTATCCATGTGGATATTAAAATCACCTACCACTAAGAAAAGAGGGTGGAAGAGCGAGCTCTGCACTATAGTGTCCAGTAGGGTAGTAAGGATAGGGTCTGCACTAGCCGGGGGGCGATATATCACAAGTCCTGCTAGTGAGAGCTGAGGGCTCACTTGGAAGCAAAAGTGAAGACCTTCAATTCCTTGAATAGTCATGGCAGCCGAAGATGTCAGTACTAGATGCTCTTTGAAAATGATAGCTACGCCACCGCCTCTTTTTGTCCCAGGCCGGTTGGCAAGGCATATTTTAAATCCCGAAGGGATGGCAAGAGCGATAGAGGTCAGGTTGTCCTCTTTAATCCATGTTTCAGTAAGGAACAGGATATCCCAATCCTTCTCTTGTAGTAGAAGCCAGACCTCAACTGTATGTTTGACGAGGGATCTACAGTTTAATAGGCCCGCCCTGAGGTTAGTGTGAGGAGGGGATTTAAGGTTGGGGGGTGTTGCAGGGGCAGCGTTATCAAGCGTTATCCTGCAACTGCTACAAGTTTGGGCGGGGTCAAAGGTTGCTGGGTCTATAGAGTGAGGGCAGCAGTTGGATGGTGGGTTAAGTGCCTTTAGATCCTCACCTGACCAAGATATCTGTCCACCAAATGTTCCAATTTCGGCAGCATGTCTGGCCCCGGCCGCAGTCTGGTCGCGGACGGGCGCAGACGGGCTTGCCTTAGGCGCGCCTTCGGCGCGCAAACGGCGCGCCCGCTGCGCTCGTCCGCTGCGCGACCGGAAAAGGCACATATTAAATAGGAAATGGATGATAGGAAGGGGCGTGGCCTGATGTTGGTGGGCGTGGCCTCTGTGTCCCGGAGCTGGCGGCAACACAAACAATCAGGTGAGCCGCGGCAGCGTTGTCAGCTGCAGCGCGCTAATGCCAGGGGAGAATGAGGTAAAAACGTAATAAAAACACAGTAAATACACTCAAATATTAAAAGCACAAAGCTACTCTCCCGGCTTCCGCCTCAGGAGGTCTAAAGTTCTGGGACGCGCTAGCCAATCAGCGCGTTTTAAATGCCCAGCGTCGGAGGGGGCGTGGCCTGATGTTGGTGGGCGTGGCCTCTGTGTCCCGGAGCTGGCGGCAACACAAACAATCAGGTGAGCCGCGGCAGCGTTGTCAGCTGCAGCGCGCTAATGCCAGGGGAGAATGAGGTAAAAACGTAATAAAAACACAGTAAATACACTCAAATATTAAAAGCACAAAGCTACTCTCCCGGCTTCCGCCTCAGGAGGTCTAAAGTTCTGGGACGCGCTAGCCAATCAGCGCGTTTTAAATGCCCAGCGTCGGAGGGGGCGTGGCCTGATGTTGGTGGGCGTGGCCTCTGTGTCCCGGAGCTGGCGGCAACACAAACAATCAGGTGAGCCGCGGCAGCGTTGTCAGCTGCAGCGCGCTAATGCCAGGGGAGAATGAGGTAAAAACGTAATAAAAACACAGTAATCAGGGTCATGTCCCTTTTGCAACAAACTTTGCTACTATGGACTACGCTAAAAGAAACCTTTGCACATTCAATATGGATGGGAGAAAAGACCCATGTTGCCGTGAGATCCGGACTTCCAATTTGTTTTAACCAATCAGAGACACGAGAATATGGAAATGTAACTCTGTTAATGTAAATTTTGGTATAAATATTGGTAGACTAGAGAGGTTTAGAGCCACTTCTTGAATCGATGATCAGAGGTCCCGATGCTGACGGAGAGGACGGTGACTCTACATGACGGCACAGAAAACTCTGACAGTTTCCCTGAGGACCAGTTCTGACTTAGAAAATGACTATTAGCCAGAATAGGTAAATATAAGATGAAATTGAATTTACTAGGCTTTTAACATGCATTTGATGTAGATAAACGATACACTGCTTGAATTACTGTGTCGGGTGGTTATTTTTATTGAAATGTTTATGCTTATTTAGAGTGTTAAGTTTCATCTAAACCAGCAACTAGGTGATCCCATCGACATATTTGATGGAAGGACTGTTAGGGTGATTCTAGGGATTGTGGTTCTTTCATCAAAGTAATGCAGATTGGTTAAGGAAAACAGATGGTCTCTTTCCCTTTACAAAGCACGGATAGAGTGGTAGAATGAATGTTGGTGTTATGGGCCCCACCAGTGTATGATGTGTGTGTGTGCGTGTGACTGTGAAATCATTCCGTCCGTGGAAGTGGAGGGAATTTGGAGTCCGAGATCTGCATCACTGGCTCCTCTTAGGGATCAGGTTAATAAGCTGGCGAGAAGCATCCCTGGGGTGTTCAGTGACCCAGATCTGGTGGAGGCGGGTCCCAGTAGCTCCCAGATGGGGAATAAAAGGGCCATTAAGCATAACGCAGGGCAATTGGAAGGATTTGATAAACTTACGGAGACCTTCCTCAAGAATGCACGAACGCTAAAACATGCACCCTACCGGGAGGAGCAGGTGCCCAGAGAAAATTGCGATGCTGTCACCACTATTGTAGACCCCGACGGGGGTTTTCCCTTAGAGGGAGAGGGTGTATCGGAGGACGATTTCTCCTCCGAAGAGGATAGGGACTCGGGGCGTCCCTGGCATCCAGAGTCCCACGCCTCTCAGACCTTGGTTTGGGACGGGGTCCACTCGGACATGTTCGAGCCTACCCAAATTTACCATCCTATGTTCGCGGAGTGGACCCCTGACACCAAAGTGGCAGAGTATGTGGTGGGGAAAATCTATCAACCCCTTCAAAGGGAGGTCAGGAATAGGATGAGGGGAGAATGCCCCAGGACCTCCCTGAAGGGGAAGGTGACACACATGCCTGAAATTGATGAGAAACTATGTTCCTTTTTCTCCAAGTACATGAGGGATCCCAAGAAAGGAATAGATAGGTCTTGGACGTGGAAGGGCCCTTGACCCAAATTATTCAATTGGCGAAGCGTTCAAAAGAGTCAGGATCCCCTTTGCCCATGGATAGTGTGGCTGGTTGGGTGCACTACCCTAAACCCTAAAACACTACCCCCTCCACAACACAAACACCACTGCACTACCCTAAACCCTAAAACACTACCCCCAGCATGACACCCTACACTACCCAAACATATCTTCACTACCCTAAACCCTAAACACTACCACCAGCATGACTCCCTACACTACCCAAACACCACTGCACTACCCTAAACCCTAAATCTATCCCCAGCACAACCCCTTATACTACACAAACACCACTGCACTACCCTAAACCCTAAAACACTACCCCAGCATGACCCCCTTCATTACACAAACACCACTGCACTGCCTTAAAACCCTAAAACACTACCCCAGCACGATCCCCTACACTACACAAACACCACTGCACTACCCTAAACACTAAATCTATCCCCAGCATGACCCCTACACTACACAAACACCACTGCACTACCCTAACCCCCTAAAACACTACCCCAGCACGACCCCTTCACTACCTAAACACAACTGCACTACCCTAAACCCAAAAACACTACCCCCAGCATGACCCCCTTCACTACCCAAACACCACAGCATGACCCTAAACCCTAAAACACGACCCCCTACACTACACAAACACCACTCCACTACCCTAAACCCTAAAACACTAGAACCCAGCACGACCCCCTACAGTACACAAACACAACTGCACTACCCTAAACCCTCAAAGACTACCCCCTGTACTACACAAACACCACTGCACTACCCTAAACCTTAAAACACTACCCCCCACACTACACAAACACCACTGCACTACCCTAAACCCTAAAACACTATCCCAGCACTACCCCTACACTACCCAAACACCACTGCACTGCCCTAAACCCTAAATCTACCCCAGCACGACCCCCTACACTACCCAAACACCACTGCACTACCCTAAACCATAAAACACTAACCCCAGCACGACCCCCTACACTACACAAACACCACTGCACTACCCTAAACCCTAAAGCACTACCAGCAGCATGACCCCCTACACTACTCAAACACCACTGCACTACCCTAAACCCTAAATCTCTACCCCAGCACGACCCCCTACATGACCCATACACCACTGCACTACCCTAAATCCTAGAACACTACCCCAGCACGACCCCCAACACCACTGCACTACCCTAAACCCTAAAACACTACCCCAGCATGACATCCTACACTACCCAAACACACTGTACTACCCTAAACCCTAAAACACTACCCCCACCATGACCCCCTACACTACCCAAACACCACTGCACTAGCCTAAACCCTAAATCTACCTCAGCACGACCCCCTACACTACCCAAACACCACTGCACTACCCTAAACCATAAAACACTATACCAGCATGGCCCCCTACACTACACAAACACCACTGCACTACCCTAAACCTTAAAGCACTGCCACCAGCATGACCCCCTACACTACTCAAACACCACTGCACTACCCTGAACCCTAAAACTCTACCCCAACATGACCCCCTACACTACCGATACACCACTGCACTACTCTAAACCCTAAAACACTACCCCAGCACGACCCTCTACACTACTGCACTACCCTAAACCCTAAAACACTACAACAACATGACCCCCTACACTACCCAAACACCACTGCACTACCCTAAACCCTAAAACACTACCCCCACCATGACCCCCTACAATACCCAAACTCCACTGCACTACCCTAAACCCTAGAAAATAAAACACCCCATGCCCAATCCCCCTTACCTCTCACTCCTCATGGTTCCTCTCTCCTCGTGGTTCCTGCTTTACTTCGTCTCTGAGGGGCGGTGGACGTTGTTGTGAGGAAACGGAACAGCCTCTGTTTCCTTACAACAACGTGGATTATCTACATGTTTTTAAGAACGCATGGTCATTTACCATACATACCTTTACAACAAAATTTGTTGTAATGGCATGCATGGTAAATGACCATGCGTTCTAAAAAAATGCGTAGTAATGACTTTGCGATGTACAAAGGATGTGTGGTAATGCATGCGTTGTAATGGTATCGCGAGGTAAAAAATTAATTGTAACGGCTGTTTACCGAATGAAGCTGGCCCCTGTTCTTCAGTGAGACGTTTATTTGATTAATTGGGAGGAAGGAGTGTGTTTTTTTTACTGAAAAGTGCATTCCCAGCTGTTGTATTGTGAAAGTGTCCCCTTGGCCTTGTTTCACTTCCGGTGAGAAAGTGGAAGAGTCTGTTTGGATCTAAAGGAGTTCTGTTGTTGGACGAGGCCGGGGCGACATGTCATCAGAAAACATAGCTAATTGATAGCGTCCTCCCTGAAGTGTGGAACAGTGCCATGAGAGGTCAACGAGTGGGTGTCCCACCGCAGTATGACCGTGCCGCGTGACCCATGTGCAGCCTCCAGGGTATGGGAGGCAGAAGCGGCATCGCAGATCCTCTTGAAGACCGTTTGTCACAAGGTGACTTCACGGGGCGAGGAGGAAAGTGAAAACGTTGACCTCTTACTCTCTTTCATCTCTCCTGTATTCTGTTTTCAGTCGCCGTGGGAACAGGAGTTAGAGACCGGTTATGGACCCTTTAAGGATTCCAGTTCCCAGGAAGCCAGCCCAACCCATGAACCATGTGACCCTGTCACATGGGCCCTGTTTCAGTGAAGACACGGCGGAGGCGGGCCATTTAAACGGAAGTACAGGCATCGGAGAAGAGAGCTGTTGTCAGAAAGACAGAGGACTGGAGCACCTACGTGTCGGGACCCCAGGACAAGAAGGACACCATCAAAATCCCAGCGAAGAAGAAGGCGCCCCATCCACGGGAGAGACCGGGACGTCGCCACCTCCAAGAATCCAACAGAGGGAGCTGGACCCAATCCGGTACTACACCCCTACCCGCCACGCTTCAGGAGGAGCGTGGCTATCAGAGGTATGCTCTCGGGTACGGGGGTGGCTCTTTAAGGGAGGTCGGAACGGGAGGGAATCAACCGCGGGGACCAGGGAGGTGTAAAAGCCCCTGATAGTTCGCAGAGTTAGCAAGCGTGACGCTGGCGGTCACCTGGTGGCGGTCTTAAGGTGTTTTCCTCCCCACTCCTCTCCCTACAACCAACTAGTCCGTGCAGGAGGAAGACATTAAAACATATTTCTTTTTTTTCTTTTTTTCTTTTCATTATTATCCACATCTATCGGACACTATCCGATGAGATGTTGATGAGAACCAAACCTGAAGACTTCCTCTGAAGACAAGAAGGAAGCCAGAACCAAGACTTTGTACCGATATATGTTGAAAATCTTGAGAATAAATACACACCTCATCGTACATTGTCTCTCAGCTCGTTATTGCCCATTTGACGCGTGGTGTCAGAAGTGGGATAATTCCATTGACAAACAGAAATGGAAGCCCTTATTCAGCAACTTATTCGTGGCCAATAAAAATTGGAATGGGCAGTTGAGAGACAGATGACATCAGCTCAAGCTGACAGGGAACTCTTCAGTAACTCCATTAACCAACATTTAGAAAGTCTCCACAAATTATCAGAAGAACAGGGCCATCTTCCAGTAGCAACACCTGCCCGACAACGTACCCAGTCTGGGTTCCCCACTATTACTCTGCAGAAGTATACCTCAGGGGAAGACCTGGATACTTCCTTATCAATTTTGAACACGCTGCCAGGGCCTCTGGCTGGCCTGGACAAAAATGGCCTTATTTCCGGACTCCATTGTTAAGTGATGAGGCACAGGCAGTCTACCAGGTAGCCAACCCAATGGGCAATACCCCCAAAAAAGATATAAAGGAAACCATCCTGGACCACTTAGGCGTGGATGCAGAAGCATATAGAGTACGCTTCTGAAAGGAGAAAGGGAACCCATGGGATACTAAAATATTATTCTACAAATTAAAAGAAGCCGCATACAAATGGCTACAACCCCAGATCCACTCTAAGGAAGAGATAATGTCATTAATATATCTAGAACAATTCCTGGAGGCCCTTCCCTATCCCACGCAAAGGTGGCTTAAGCAACATAACCATCTCTCTGTCGAACAAGCGGTAGAAATGGCCACCACTTATTCCCGGGCCCAACCAAGATCATCCGCCTGGGAAGGAAAAAAAAACTCCCTTCCAACTACAGGGAAAACAGATAAGAAGTATACCAAACCCCTGGCAGAACCCACAAAGACCCACTATCGTAAAGCCGAATCTGTTATAACCAAGGGACCTCAATGCTTTGACTGCAGGACCTGGGGACATATAGCTCGATTTTGCCCGCAGAAGAAAACAGCAGAAGAGCCCATGGACGTCGATTATCTACACCGACACGTCTTATACACCGAGAAAATGGGCACCTGTTTCTATGTAAGTCTGGTCATAGATGGGATATGTGTAAAAACTCTTCTTGACTCCGGCTGTAGACAGTCGGTCATTCAGAAAGCCTTGATTAGATCGGAGAACATAATCACACATCAACAAGTGCCCATCCGATGTGTACATGGGGATACCAAATCATATCCAAGCGCTCGGGTAAGGGTGAGGTTACCATACGGGAAGACTATACAGGTCAAAGTAGGGGTATTACCTAATCTCCCTGAGAAACTCATTTTAGGGACTGATAATCCAGAGTTCATACAGCTTCTCCGAAGTATGGTGAGGAGTATTGCAGATACATCCACAATCCTCCTCTCTCAGGCACCCTGGCAAAACGAGAAAAATGTCAGATACGCCCAAAAGAATGACTGCACACTTAAAACAGCGTGGCAACAGGCGTCCCCCTCCCCTGATACTTACCCATCATTCCTGGTTGAGCATGACCTTCTATATAGAAAAGCGAGCCCTTTCGGTCCTAAACAGCTGCTTGTCCCTCAAGGGTTCCGGGAACAGGTAATGATTTTTGCACACAGTCATCTGGTGGCCGGCCATACCGGAGAACAAAAAAACAGTCAAAACATCCTTGACCATTTCTATTGGCCCGGTATTTACGCACACATCACTAATTATTGCCAAGAATGTAAAGTGTGCCAAAAAAAGAATCCCTATCGCTCCCCTCAGGTCCCCCTACAACCTCTTCCAATCATTGGAAAACCCTTTGAATGCATAGGAATGGACCTCATAGGACCACTATCCAAATGTAGGAAAGGACCACTACCTAAATCTAGGAAAGGGAACCAATACGCCCTGGTCTTGATCGATTATGCCACCCGATACCCTGGAACTTTCCAATTGCGAACCCCGAATACAGCTACCATCTATGAAAAACGACTAGAGCTGTTTTCTCGTGTGGGTTTCCCTAAGGAAATCCTCACTGATCAAGGCACCCCTTTTGTTTGACGATTGATGAGTCAAGTCTGCAAAACCCTAGACATCACCCAGATCCGGACCTCTGTGTACCATCCCCAAACGGATGGCTTATGCGAACAGTACAACGGTACCATCAAGCTAACTTTTAAAAAAATTATGACAGCCGAAGGTGCTGATTGGGACGCGTTGTTGCCCTTAGCCCTTTTTGTCATATGTTGCCAAAAACAAAGTAGTTTGGGCTGCTCCGCTTTTGAACGCCTATATGGATGAAAACCACGCACCCGTCTGGAAATGACCAAGGAAGCCTGGGAACAAGAGAAACCAGATGAGAACCAAAACCTTCTGGAATATTCCCAGGGATTACGTTCCTGTTTTCAGAAATTGCGTGAGTTTGCCCATACCAACCTTGAAAAGGCCCAGAGACACCAACAGATATTCTATAATAAAGGAAAGAAATGGCACCAGTTACAAATGCACGACTGGGTACTAGTTCTTATGCCCTCTTCCCTCCCAAAAACCCGAGCCGAGTGGAAAAGACCCTACGAGATAGTAGAGAAAATCGGTCTAACAACCTACCGCCTACGCCTTAGTAGAAAGAAGACACAAATCTTTCATATTAAGCTTTTAAAAAAATGGTTAGGTCCCCCTCCCAAAGACAACTTGGTACTGACCCAATGACCGAGCACAAATCCTTCCACCCTACACCTGTTGGATATAAACAAGACCCTCCTCGAGCCACAAAAGAAAGAGCTAGAAACACTGTTGGCCCCCTTTTCTCCTCTTTTTACCGATATACCAGGATGAACTGCATTCATAGAACATTCCATCCCTTCACAGCCTGGGAAAGTAGTGAGACAATGACCATATAGCATTCCCGCCACCCTTAGGAAGGCAATAGAAGACGAGATCCAGAACATGCTTACAATGGGAATTATCCGTCCTTCTCAGAGTGAGTGGTCCTCTCCAGTAGTCCTAGTCCCCAAGCCAGATGGTTCAGTGAGATTTTGTATAGACTTCCGACCCTTAAATGCCATCACAAAATTTGATTCCTACCCTCTTCCCCGGGTCGATGAATAAATTGAACAACCAGGGGAGGCCCAATACAGCACGATCCTCGATCTCACTAAGGGCTATTGGCAGGTACCCTTATCCCAAAAAGACCAGGCCAAGACAGCGTTGACAACCCCTTCAGGTCTCTATGAATTTACAGTCCTTCCCTTTGTCCTTCAAGGGGCACCGGCCACTTTTCAGAGACTTATGGATATAGTATTACGGGAACATCGGGGATATTCGGCAGTATACCTCGATGATATCGTAATATACAGCTCCAGCTGGGAACAACACCTGAAACACTGTGGGAGGGTACTGCAGGCTTTTAGAGAGGCTGGACTGCACATAAACTCAAAGAAATCCCGTGTTGCATATCAGAAGGTTCAGTATCTAGGATGCCTCCTTGGGAACGGGGTGATCGAACCACAACACGAAAAAATAAAGGCCATCACCGATACACCTTTCCCTACAACCAAACGAGACATCAGAGCCTTTCTAGGGTTGTTGGGGTATTAGCGACGGTTCATTCCTCATTATTCCGCAATAGCCTCCCCATTAACGGACCTCCTAAAAAACAATGTCAGAGCAAAAGACCTCCTCTGTTCCTCCCCTCAAGCCCGCCAAGTCTTTCAGGAACTCAAAAACATCATTACCTCTAGCACTGTCCTAGCTTCCCCCGATTTCACCAGACCATTCATCCGCCAAACAGATGCCTCTGATTCTGGTCTGGGAGTTTTCCAGTCCCAGTTATCGGATGAAGGTCTAGAACTCCCGGTAGTATTTATCAACAGAAAGCTATTTCCACGTGAAAAGAATTACCCTACTATTGAAAAAGAGTGTCTGGCAGTAATGTGGGAGATTGAAAAACTTTGTTACTACCTGGAAGGCTCACCCTTCATCTTATATACGGACCATGCACCCCTTCAATGGTTGAGTCGCAACAAAGAAAACAATCCTCGTGTCCTGAGGTGGTTCCTTTCCCTCCAACCTTTCTCTTTTGAAGTACGGCATCGACGTGGACGGTGCAATGGGAATGCAGACTTTCTATCCAGTATCACCCAGTTCCCCGACCGTGAACTGTCTAGGGGGGATGTGTCACGAGGTGACTTCACGGGACGAGGAGGAAAGTGAAAACATTGACCTCTTACCCCCTTTCATCTCTCCTGCATTCTGTTTTCAGTCACTGTGGGAACAGGAGTTAGAGATCGGTTACGGCCCCTTTAAGGATTCCAGTTCCCAGGAAGCCAGCACGACCGATGTGACAGGGTCACATGGGCCCTGTTCCAGTGAAGGCACGGTGGAGGCGGGCCAATTAAATGGACGTACAGGTATCAGAGGAGAGACTTGTTGTCAGAAAGACAGAGGACTGGAGCACCTACGCGTCAGGACCCCAGGAGAAGAAGGACACCATCAAAAACCCAACGAAGAAGAAGACGCACCCTCCGCGGGAGAGACCGGGATGTCGCCACCTCCAAGATTCCAACAGAGGGAACCAGACCCGATCCGGTACTACATGCCTACCCGCCACGCTCCAGGAGGAGCGTGGCTATCAGAGGTACGCTCTCGGGTAAGGCGGTGGCTCTTTAAGGGAGGTCGGAACGGGAGGGAATCAACCGCAGGGACCAGGGAAGAGTGGCATTAGCAAGCGTGGCACTAGCGGTCACCTGGTGGCGGTCTCAAGGTGTTTTCCTCCCCACTCCTCTACCTACAACCAACTAGTCCGTGCAGGACAAAACAATTAAAACGTATTTCTTTTTTTAATTTTTTTATTTTAATTATTATCCACATCTACCGGACCCTATCTGATGAGATGTTGAAGAGAAACAACCCTGAAGACTTCCTCTGAAGACAAGAAGGAAGCCAGAACCAAGACTTTGTACTGATATATGTTGAAAATCTTGAGAATAAATACACACCTCATCGTACATTGTCTCTCAGCTCGTTACTCCCATTTGACACCGTTGTAGCACTAATTCTACAATTAGGTACTAGGGCATTTTAACTTTGTTGTTCCTGCCAGATACAAAGAGAAGATTCTGTGTTTTTCAGTGCCCTCGTCACCTTTTTAGTGGGTTGTGGTGCTTGTCACTTTGCTGCCGCGCTGGTACACACGACTGGGCACCCCACCTTGTGTGCCATCTGCAGGGCCTCTGCCCTCAGATCACTGATTTTGGTTTCTGGAGTGGAAAAATAAACAGTTGCACCCAAAGGACTAGCCTGAACACTAAGGTGAATATCCCCTGCACCAGCATTCCACGGAAATTCTTTCCTAGCTCTCCCACGTCGACGAGGACATCATAATAGCACAGCTCCGCTCGCGACACCATATGACGTCATCGGAGCCATAAGAGGACTTCATCGGCGTGCTGACGTCAGTTCCACCGATTTTTTCTGTGCCACCGAGGCAGACAGGCTTACCGAGACATTTTCACATGTTTACATAGTATAATAAATATATATATATTCACTGAAAAAACCATAGGTTTCAGACACGTTATAGTTAGAAATTAGCATTTAAAAAACCTTAGAAATTCGCTGAAAAAACCATAGGTTTCTGGTGCATTATAGTAAGTTGGACATTTCACTCGTACAAAACCATAGAAATTCCCACGTTATAGTTGGTTCAGCTAACTATAACTTGCGCATCCGCAATGCACTGTTGATGACGTCACATATTACATCACTCATGACATGGTCAGTGACATCACTCATGACATCACTGATGACATCATCCAGTGAATGTGTGTTTTTCTGAAAATTAAATATTTTTGATATATGTATATCTCAAGGTGGATGGAAGAATACATGGGCATATATGTGTCTAAATGGATGATTTCTTTTATGAAAAATTGATTGTATAACTGACTGATTAAGTGTATCTTAGTAAATACATGGGTTAGTGAGTAATGTTTAAATATATAAATATCTGTATCAGTCTCTCACTTTATGTATAAGTGGCTGCGTGGGTTGGTGAGTAGCTGCATGAGTGTAACCCTGGGCGTGGTTCACATAGCCGCGCTTCGCGAAGCTTCGCGAAGATGTCATTGCACTACGCGACCTTCGCGTAGCTTCGCGAGCTTGCGTAGTTGCTTGGGGCGCCCGTTCGCGATGGCTTTTTCTTGTTCGCGAGCGCGGTGAGCGTGTTCGGGGAGCTGTTTGCATGCTTGGGGGATATATCTCGCGATCTTACCCATGCGGTCGCCAATGGGCGCGGCCATCTTGTTTTTCTATTGTCCCGCCCGCTCGCGATGCCTTATTTCCTCTTCCGGGTTGCGGATAGCGTGTTCGCGATGTGCATTGACGTGTTCGGGAGCGCATTTTACTTGTTTGCGATGAATAGTACATGTTCGCGAGAAATATCGCGCAAACTTACCCACGCGGTCGCGAATAGGCGCGGCCATCTTGTTTTTCATTCTATGCTATGGTTCTGGGCCTACTTTTGTATCCTCCCTTTATGTTTGCCATCCTTTGTCTTTAAAACATTTTTTCTGACTTTTTTTAGTTATTATCTATCTCTCTCTTTGCCTAAGTTTATATTTTGCATTTTATTTCTACTTTTACTGTGTTTTTGTTACTTTTATAAAGTTCTTTCTATCTTCTTCCCCCTAACTTTTTTTTCCCCTTCTAACTTTTCTTTTCCGCCTCCCACCCACCCCAGAACCATGGCCAAGGGCACACCAAGTCAGAGTGCCAAGGGAAAGGGACCTGCAGGAGCAGAGAAGGGCCGCCTGCCTTGCGGCAGAATGCGTCCTGCAGGGGTGCAGGCCCGGCAACTGTTTGGGGAGGAGGAGGTGGCCGCCCTTTTTTTTTTCATACAGCACCACCTCCCCTTGACCTTGGCAGCAGGCGGCACGCCCGGCTCCGGTTACGCTACCCAGGAGCGGCACCGTCGGTGGGCGAAGGTGCGCCGGGCCGTGTTCCGGTGCTCTGGGGTCCGGCGCACCCACAATCAACTAGCCCACCAGTGGTCCGTGTGAGAAGTTGGCCTGATATATGATGTCACTAATTCTAGTGTACACCTTGTATCAGTCCAAACAACCCTTATGGTGATTGGTTGTAAAGTCAACCTTATAGACCAGCTATCCTAGTGGTAGCATGGACAAGAGCAGTCTTAGGCTAAACTCTGAATGGCATGTGAAGCCTGCTGTGATACCATATATAATCCCTTGAATACCAAATGAAAGGACACCACAACAGATATATATATAAAATAAAGTGTATTTATTCTAGTCAAACCCTCAGCACTCTTTATGAGATTCGAGGTAAGTACAACACAGTCTTAATTAAGCATACATTAAGTCACACAGGTAAGTAATACAGTTAGGCCCTAGGGGCCACGCAAACCATATACTAAAGAAGTGGTATAAGGACCACTGTCACGGGAATAGGATAGGCCTAGGCCTAGGGAATCGCTGGGGCTACACTACACTACCAACAGTTAGGAAGTGGGAGGCCCACGGGATTCAGGTGCAGAGTGGAAACACTCACGCGTAATGCGTATAATCGATAGAAATAGTACAGTTTTGAAATAAGCAGTTTTAGGACACTTCTGAAGCAACTAGGAAGTCGAGACTCGGAAACTAGACCCTAGGATAGTCACTACCCTTGTGAGCACCGAAGTACCCAAGTTACCTAGCCCACGGGCTGCGGGTGCATAGGTGTGAACTTGCGTCGGGTTTCATTGTGGACTTCTATGGATGCCTGAGGGAAAGTTGCTGACAGGCAGTCAGTGCAGAGTGTCCGGTGGATCCCAAGGCCGGGATCAAGAAGGAAGGGTACCTGCAAGCAGAAGGGACAGAGTCAAGGTCACTAGCCAGTGACCACGTGGAACCAGGAAGGAACCAGGCGATGTTGTGAAGATTGCAGGCGAAGAGGTGAAGCTTGTTGCAGAAGCCAGGGGTACCAGGAGACGTCAAGGACGAACAGGACCAGGAGGCAAGCTGTCCCACGAAGGCTCTTGCTGTCGGCGGCGTCGAAGTCGAACTAGGACTCACCAAGTCTTGGCAAGCGGAAACAACGAAGAATGGAGGACTTGCTTCTGTTGCAGACCAGGAAGGTCTGGGGTGCTTCTCTTTTACAAAGAAGCGGGAGCCAGTCTGGAGGAGCCAAACCAGCTGTGAAGATTTCAAGGTGTGTCATCACAAAGGCCGCTAGCCAACGGGCAAGCAACCGGACAGACGCGGAAAGCAGGAAAATGCAGAAGGGCCCCACGCAGGACTCGTGGAGTGTGGGGGGCTGATCTTCGGTGCAGATGGTGCTTGGAGTTGGGGCTTCTCAATCCCCGGTGCACAACTTCGAGGGTGCCTCAGAAGCTGCGCTGGAAGATACTCGCCACTTTCCCAGGTAGCCGGTCCCACGTCTCTCGTCGCCTCCACGGATCTCAGCTCGGCTGTGGATGTGGATCAGGGTCGGAGAAGTCTGGAAGTCAAGGCTCTGGTCGGGCTCTGCAGTCGGTCCCTCGTAGAACGTCAGCAAAGCAAAGGGTAGTCTCTTGATGGTGCCTGTTTGCACAGGGTAGCCACTCCTTGGCCACAAGGGAGATTCTTCAGTCTTCTTCTTTCGTCGAATGTCGAAGGTCCAGAGTTTCTGTTCAAGTTGCAGGTTCAGGATAATCTAATCTCCTGGGGCCCAGCTACCACACTTATACTAATCTAGGGGGCTGGGTTGCCTGCTAGGTCACGCCTTATGGGTGGGACCTGGGAGGGGGGTGGTTACACCCCCTTCCCTTTGTCCAGTTTCGCGCCAGGACTGGGGCTGGAGTGCCCCAGCACCGGTTTGAACTGGACTATGCATGGGACACCTTGTGTGCCCCAGGCAGTGTCTCGTTTCTGTCCTCCCTCCCTGCCCCAATACACTAAGGCCTGTCTGGGGTGGTGCTCGCACCTCCCAAGGCAGGAAACCTATTGTCCAAGCCTCCTGTGCCGGGATCACTCCCAGCAGCAGGAGGTCAGACTTGTGTCGTGGCAGCAGCATCCATTTTGTGATGCTGGGGCTCTGGTTAACTTTAACCGGGTAAGTAGGTTTCAACATGTCTTCTCCCTCTAGAAGGAAGGGATAATATCCTCATCACCAGAAATGGGATGGGGGTATTATTCCAAAGTGTTAGACACCTTACACGACATGTTTTGATAAAGCCAAACCATAGTTACCATAACCGTTTAAGATTATAAGGCACTTTAAGAGTATATGGTAGGCTATATCATAGAACAGCTATAAGGACATGGTTCCGAAAGCTGCAGACAGGCTCAGCTCATGCTAGAGCCCTATCTCACATGTTACCAAGCACTCTGCCTCCAGGATTGTTAAGGCCTGCCATAGGAGTGGCTGATAGGTACACATCTGTCTATATAAGGTAGGTATAAGAATACTACACCTAAGCAAGGGGTGATTACACAACCTTGCCCCAGCTGAGTGATCAGCCAGTTGTGTCATAATGGAAGGCCAGGCCAGGGGTGGCATAATACATGCTGCAGCCCCTGGTAGGCCTAGGGTACACCTATGCCCTGGGCACCTAAGGTACACTGTACAGGGGCCAATAAGGTGATCCTATCCAATTGGGTTATGCACCTAAAGTACATAGTATTAATTTAGAGAGGGGACAGCAGGGCTGTGGTTCTGGTTAGCAGGCCCACAGCCACATCTAAGTCGAAAACCAGTAAAGCAAAAGCAAAAAGTGGGGGTGAACATAGAAAGCAGACCCTACTCTCCTACAGTCCGACATCCTGGACCGGGAGCAGGATCTTTTGGACCTGCTAGGTGTCGAGGTCGTCGGGCTTGGTGAGTAACTTATTGTGTATATTAAATTTGATGAACAACAAGATTACTGCTGCGTGCCAAGCGTTGCTGGTAACTTAAGTTCCAAAAAGCAAAATGTTCTTTGATTTAAGGACCCAGGTGCTCGGTCGTACCCTTACTTGTTTGCAACTTAGTTAGCTCTAGCTTGTGCTGATGCTGATTATATAAGAGTTTTTTTTACAGAACTGGAGTTAGGTAATGCGATTTGCTAGAGAGACTCTAGTCCTTCCATTGTCCTACTATGAAATAGTGGTGAATGGATATTGGATATTAGGTTTAGTTTGTTAGTATTAGTTAATAATTGTTTTATGCGGTCTGCGTGACGCCTCCTCTGTCACTGAGTGCTGCTTACCCCAGTCCTCCGTCGAACCTTTTGTACTTTGTTTAGTGAGTGGTAGGCTTAGCATGGTCAGTCAGTAGCAGAACTAGATCAGAATCATGCAACCAACCCACAATTTGTTGTATGTATGTATGCACTAATGTATGCATGTGTCCTCCATCTCATCTATGCATTCGATGGCTGAAAAAAAATGGAAATGCAGACTTAGTGAACAATTGGCCCGTCTGGAATAGGTGGTGTAGGTCAGGTGGTACTTACTAGGCTTCGTTAGTATTTGTAATCAGAATGATTATGGAACACTGGAGTGTTCATAAATAAGTAGACGATCCGTGAATGCAGGAAGGAGCCAGTAGTCGATCCATCTGATTAGATAGGTCAATTTTATTGCAATTGTTGTTTCCTAAAATCTTGTTTGATTTATTTTTCCAAATGATTTATTATTATTTCTTTCACAGCACTCCTTAATGTTTGTCTCTTTCTTTATTATATTTTACATGATCATCAGCACCACCCAGGGGCAAGAAGACGGGGTCGGAGTCGGCGGGGGAACCACAGGAGGACCGCTCCTCTACCGAGGCTCCTGCTGCTGGCCCCAGTAAGTCCTCCAGTGGTTATATTGACATTTATATTTCCCTAACTTTTACTGCATCTTCATTTTCCGAACTATAAATTATGGTTCCACTTTCTAATTCTATTTTTTACAAAAGCTTACTTCTTTGACCGTGACTATCTGTTTCCAAATTCTGTTTATCCCTGCCTCTAACTAAGTTGCTTCGAACTGCCTCTGCTATGACTCTCTGTACTACTACTACTACTACTATTACTATTATATTACTCTGTCTGTAGCGAAGCTTGCACAGTTGCCCACTCTTTATAGAAGGTTTTCTTTGGAATAATAAAACTCTGATTGACCAATAGCTCTAGCCACTGTGTCCTGTCCTTTGGGTTGTCCTCTTCAAGTCTTCTCAATGTTGAGGCTTTGACAATTACCACAAACAAAATGGCCAACCAGATATTTGACTAGTATTTTTGATCGGATAGTACATGATACTACTATTGTCTAGTGATTCTGCAGAGCTACATACAGAACTATGCACAACAAAATAGGATGTTGCTGATGGGAGGTTGGACCTTACTGATCACTCCTCAGTCCGAAGAACCCAGGATCCTCTGACCGACTAGCTATAGTGTCTCACATTAGGGTCCCACTCCCGACCCCCCCCCACGAAGAAGATACACAATGTTGATGATGACTGAGACAGACAACCCAGAACATAATAACACCATTTTGCTCACTCACTTGTGTAAGTCCACCCCACCACATCAAATACCACAGAGTCTATGTGTAAGTTCAAAAGGTTTATTTGAAACAAGTATCAAACTAGTCTGTACATCGTTAATATGAAATTTAATTTACTACAGCCATAGTCAATAAGCCAGCAAAAAGCCTAAGATTAAGACAGTAAACATTTACAAGTGCATGACAACAAGAACAAGAGCCAAGATCTTTAGAATTCTGGAAGACCCCTCACCATAGAACGTAGAAATACTGGTTACATCATCTTGCATCATAATATGTTCTGTAAATCTCTGGTTTGTAGAAGGGAATCTTCCGCCTAATATATGAGAAAAATGCTGCGAGTTAGCCGTTAGATAGTATACTGGTGAATGCAAGCATTTTGCAGTCATGGCAAAAAGTGTAACATGTATGTGATGGCTAAGCAATATGAACTAAACAAACTCAATAAGTGTTTTTTTTTACGACCTCTTCACTTGTACGCAACAGTCAAGTGGCCTCAAAGGCATCTACTGCACATGTCAATAAGCTGGCAGGTATGATTAAATATGCGCCAAAAGAGTAGTAGTCGACATGATGAATCTAAATGGGTTACACATGGCTCAGGCTAACTTTCGAAAGAGTAGAGTAGGACTAGATGACCCTAGGAAGTGGAACCATATCACTACTAGTGTCTGTCTACTGACTGTACTTACTGTCTAGTGCTGATGTATGTTGTATTAACTTTTTTTTCAATGTTCCAAGTGAACAACACTTAAAATAGGGGGAGGTTTCCAGGCATCTAAAAATTTGTGATGTTTTTTCTAGGCACACTACCATCCACCAGTGCCGTCGTGGCCAGCGATGCAGCCATTCAAATGGGGGCAGGCGAACTAGCGGCACCTGCAGGAGAGACAGGGGGGGATCCAGCAGCAGTGGCCGCCGGCGGCGGTAAGTTATATTCATTACTTCTTGACATTACTACTAGATGGAAGTGTGTTCACTATTTCACTGTACTGTGCGACTTATTATTATACAACGGTTGAAGAAGACACCCTTTACTTAGCATTGGCAGCGTGAGTAGAGTAACCAATGGCCTCTTCTATTTGACTCCAAAATCAGCTGTGAAGGTTTTATGGAGAAGACAAACTCAGATCAGATGACCTTGATGGATGTGTTGAACAAAGAGGGAAAGAACTAAGGGTGGAGGGACGGGCGAAATAAATATAATATGACTGACTGGCAGAGAAGTATATGTTGTTGGAAGCATGCATAGGTGGCTGATAGTAATCAGATCAGATGCATGGTTGTTGAAGGATGGGTGGAAGGTGAAAGAGAATGCCTGCCTGGGTTGGCGACACAGTATGGGTAGATAGTGCTAGATAGCAAGAATCAGCGTAGTTTGGTTCAAATTCAAACTCAAAGCCAAGGCAAGCAAGGAAGGAGCGGAAGCATGGGTGGTTGTTGGTGAAACCAACTAAGTATGAGATATATAAAAAAGAAGGATAAACTTTTACTTTAATGGATGTATGCCTGGATGTACTATCATCAATAGACAGTATAGGTGGAAAGTGTCACTGGAGATTCTTACTTTGAAGAAAATGTAAAAGAAACTGCGCGACAGTAGCAAATCGTAGGGGAATATAGGTAGTATTATCAGAATACAGTATACTTGCAGTAGTTTGCAAGCACGTCATATATATTTATATATATACATATATATATTATCAAGCGGAAGCCCCTTCCTCCCACTCTGGGAATCACTCCCTACCTATTATTATTAATGTATTTTCGATTGGGGCAGCCAGCCAGCAAAGGGTGGCCTATCTGTTGTTTATGGTTATTGGTTACACAATCAATGAAAGCAAAGTACCCTCTGCAGTAGCGGTTGGTGGTGGGAGTGTTGGCAGGCGGTGATATGGGGAGGGGACGGGTGGGTGGCACTGGCGAGTAAACTGTGTATTACGGCCAAATACAGGTAATCAACATAAAAATAAATAACATTATTTTCAATGTGCGCACTGCACCGCCAAATGCGATGTAGTGCGTGCACCAATTTTTTTTTTTTTAATGTATTGTTTAATTACCTGTGATTGTCCTTAATCCATAGTTTACTATCCCCACCCTGCACCTTCCCACGTCACCGACTCATCAGCCTTTTTGTAGTACCCATGGCAGGGTGTAAGTGAAATTGTGCATGCCATTTGCCCTCATGTAACAGAGTATGGCCAGTGCCAACGGCCGTAAGGCGTCATACAAAAATATGAGCATCCCCACCTGCAGACAGTAGTAGTAAATAAAACTAACGTGAGTCTGCATCATGTGGCTCATATCTGTTTCTCTTGGGTGCAAGCTTAGCTGACTGAGCTGGCATGCTGGCTACAACAAGGTTATGTAATTGGGCTAAACTACAGATAAGAACAACACGACTGGTGTACCGGAGTACATAGTACGATTATATTTATAATGTCGGAAACTCCCACAAATGTTAGAGTCCAAGGAAGTAGCAGTAGAGAATAGATACTTACCTCCAAATCTCAAATGTTATGAACTGTGCTTGCTAGTGATACTGTGACACTATGTGTTGAATGATTTTAGTGTTTCTGTTTTGATAAGAGTATTGCCTACAACATGTTCTTTTTCTTTCTTGATATAGATACTCCTTCCACATCCACTAAACAATCAAGGAAGGAGTTGGCCGCTAGGGCCCGGCGCCGGAAACTGGAGGCCATCTGTGAACATTATCGCCGGCTGGTGGCTCAGGTGGAGTAGGAGGAGGAGGCAGCTGCCACAGCCCTGCCTCCACTTTCACGGCACCGTGGTCCGGCAGCCGCCCGCCGGCGCGCATCCATTTCAAGCACTGCTGCCCCCCACCCTGCATGTAACTGCAGGGCATTTCGCCGCCAGCTGCTCCGCCGGATGGCCCGCTTAGAGGAGAACCTGGAGGAGCGGGTAAAGATCCTGGTGGATAAACACCTTAAGGCCCACCGACGATAGAGGACCTCGTCATTTGCCCCTTTTTTAATTCCTTTTGTTGGTGGGTTGGTTTGTGGGCGTTGGGGATTTTTCCGGACATTGGGACTCTCAACTTTTGTTTTGGACATTGGTTGGGGTTAGGGAGGGGGGTGGGTTAGGTCAGAGTGGGATAGTTTATTTTTGTTAGGGATATTAAAATATATACTATTTACTTATACGATGTTAATGTTTTGTGGTGGTTTACAGTTTTCCGAATTCAATCTAAGTTACATGATTGTTTACTTTGTTTCCGTGCTGCTGCATGCCCACAGCCAGTGTTTGATTTAAAAGATTTGCCGATTTTGTAACACACAAACCGATAGATGCAGTACCCCTCACTGAGTTATTTTTAATTGTCATAATAGTACTGTCAGTCTCTCCTCTTAGTCCATACCTCCCACCAAACTTATCTTACCTGCGATTGATGATGAAGTTCGGCACACTGATGGCTGCATGGTTGGTTTCCCAAATTAACGGACAAGATGCCATTATTGTGGTGGTAGCAGTAGACAATGGCAATAGCATTTGAAAAAAGAAAGAGAAAGTCACTTGACTGAGAGACTGTGGGAGGATTAGTAGAACAGAACACAAAGTAAACTACAGCATGGGTGGGCTAGCAGAAGAAGATCCTTGCCCTGCCTTAGTTGAAATTCAATTAGTGTTGCTTTCACCACATCTGCCCCAGCAAGCGTATGATCAATTGGTGTACATTTAATGTAGTCATCACATCACACCTCAATATAAATCACACAGCCCGGGGGAAGAGGGTTAGGGATTGATGAATGGATGGGAAGTGGGGTTTTGGGAAAGGTTTGAGAAAGAAAAACAGACAGTATGCATGGACACAACAAAAGTAAAACACAATCTTGTAAGACGACCATGATCCATTATCAAAGAAATCAAAGTATAAAGTGAGAAAAAGCAAATGCATGCATGCTGAGGAAGAGAACTTGATGGTTAATGATAATGAGTTGTACTTACTATAACTACTATTACCCAATGAGACAGTACATTCAGGGAAGAAATTGAAATTTGCCTTGCCTGTCTGCCGCCCTCAGAGCTCAGACCGAACCCAATTACATGCTGTACCGGGCTTACTTTTATTTCTCAAGCTAGCAAAGGAAATTAAAAAATAGTTGTAGTGATCAATTAGTCACCAAACAAACTACAAGACACAGTTGTAATGATTGAAGAGAAAAAAGCAATCAAATAAATTTAAAGAAGAATGATGAATGATACTAAAGTTACTGTATTATCCTGTCCAAATGTGGAGTTGCATCATTCTCGTGATTCCTCTTGGTCCTCCCTTCCATGGACACTCCGCACATCAATCTTGGGTACCACTGCCTGCCTGATGCGGATTGGTAAGGTAAGTGTGAGTCGTTTCTCCCACTATAGCACAGGTTAAAGGCCGGCCTGTAAGTGTAGATGGAAAAACAAACGGGGTATTGAAAAGTTACTGCATTGAAAACAATAAACTCATTTACAGTGGAGTGCAAGACGAGAAGACAGTCACAACACTCTGGAGAGAACACTTTCAGACTGAGGCAGCTTGGATAGGATACATAGTGTCTACTCTACAGCATTAAGGTACAACAACAACGGGACAGGACTCAGGAGGAGCCAGCACAGCCACAGAACAGGAGAACCGCGGCACAGGCCAGGCACCCTACCCCTTACTTACATTTTGAGCGAGCCAGAGAAATGTCATATGCACTGCAGCAACCTAGCATTTTCCAAATGAAGTGACTAAATCAATGCGACACTGTCCCTCATACCACTACACTCTACTCCAGTCCACACCACTACACGGACATCTAGCCTAAGTCTGCTGTGGTTCTTGTTCAAACTGTTTACCTTTTAAGTCAGCCCATGAAACGCAGTTATTCCATCAATTTTCTCCGATCAAACTGACTGTGTGCAAAGATAGTATGCTCAGCAGCATCATGATGATGACCGTGTGGTACGTATTCTCCAACACCAACTCAGTCTGTAGTGACTGATTAAGTTTATAATATATTCCATATTACTAAATTGCAACGGATATTGGCCGGCACCTGCAGTGGTAGGAGTACGATGTGGTTATTATTAAACAACAAGGAAACATTAACTGTCACCACACCCGAGTCACTTTTACTTTGTCGATAAACTAGTATAGTTCTACTTCATGCACAATTCTTCATAGTCAGCCAGCATCCAATGCAATGCATGCCACCATCATTCACATTAAGCACTCATTACCTGTCTTGGTGTTCTCTTTGGCTGTCTGATCTGATGCCTGCCTAGCCTTCTGGCAGTCAGTGATGAGTTTCTTTCGGCTTGGAAACAAAATGGAATATAGCTGGAGTCACGTTTCACACTGTCAGGATCCCTAGCTCCAGTCCCAAAAAGACTCGCAATTGGTTACACACTAGTGATCATTCAGGGTTGAAAACCAGGCGTCAGTGGTCGAGTTGTTGGCATGTCCGCAACTCCAAGATGGCCGCTAAGGTGCTGGGGTCTGCGGTCTAGTTGATTACAAGATTCTGGAGCGAGCTGACGTGACGCGCGCACACCTGAAGCATTGCGCACTTCACTGAAGCGTTTCCACAGAGAAGACAGAATTTAGGAGCGTTCCTAGTTTTAAGGCATTAATACCCTTAGTACTCGAGTTTTAAGAGAGTTTATCAAGCGTCCTAGCTGCTCTAGTCATAGAACCACTATAGATACCCGAGGTGAGAGAAAGAAGTCATTCGGAATCTCCGAGCAGAAATACTTACCGACACCCTGACAGAGCTTCGTTGTTCTTCGCCTTCGAGTCAAGCGGAGAAGCTGCTAAACCTGAAAAAAGGAAGAGGAAGAAAGCTAAGTGAATTTCTGAGAGAATTTCTAGAGTGATAAGATATGATAAGTAATTGTAAGAATACAATGTCATCAAGGAAGTTTCTTACCAATGACAGCAGATTTAAAGACTCAGGAACCTGTAAAGAAATTAAGAGAAGATTAATGATTTTTGGTTGCGAGAAGTCCTAAGAGATACGACATCAATAAGACATTAAAGACAGTAAAAAAAAGATAAAAAGTAATACCTGAGGAGAATAATCCAGAATAGAACTTGTACTGAGAATTCCTGTGGAGAGAAGCTGAACCAAGAAAAAATAAAGAAAGAAACAATCTAAAAGACTATAGATAAAACCATAAGAAAGAAGCACCGACGTATAAAGAGAAAAACCCAGTTAATTCACACCTGGTAGGTTAAAGAGTAGGAGGGGGACACAATAAGAAACAAGGAATAAATAGGTAATAACAAATTAAATGTTTTATAGATTATGAAGACCAACTCGAACCAGAGAGAGAAGAAGGCAGCATAAAGCCAAGGAGAGGGGCACAGAGTTTAGGATCTTGGGTAGGTAGCTGTCACGGGGAACACGGGGAACAACCCCTCGCCGAGGGTGACTGGTGGGTACACCACGACATGACAAAGCCTGTGATTTATACTCCCCAGGACGATCCGTGGATTTCATCCGACACCGGACCTTCCCCGGAGGACGCCTGTTGCTTTAACTGGGAAACCCTCCCAGTGACTACTGCCCTCTGTGCAGACCTAAGCAGCCGGCAGCCAATAAATATCCTCGAGTCAAGGAGCCGGGTGTGTGACGACACCGGAGGAAGTGGAGAGAGCGAGAACCAAGGTGGAAGAGAGCGACGGCCAGACGACGGGAGAACGGAGGAACCAGCGAGGAGCAGAAGCGAGTCGGAGGAAGGGATTCCGGAGCAAGGAGGTCTCCGCAACCACGCTCCGCCGAGCCACGCTCAAGGGAGAGTGTGGCTATCCCAGGTACGGGATCGCTTCTCGGGCTGGGTCGGGAGGCGGGAGAAGGGAGGGCGGCTCTAGACGCCACCACTCGCCGCCGTGTACATAGTGTATATACCCCCTCCTCACAAAACACCCTCCCCACACGAGACGTGGACTGGGTCACCGTTGCACTGGTGTGTGTATTCCCCTCACTTCCCCTCCTTCACGATTGTGCCTGACCGGGCGTGAGACTAACGATAGTCTTTCTCTCTTCCTTTTGGCACCGGCAACGGAGTTCCTCCAGTCGGCTGGAAACCACGCCCCACCCACGAGCAAGACTCGGACCCCAGAGATCAGACGAGTGCCTCACCCGGAAACCGGACTCGCTTCCCCCCTACATACCTACCCTGTACAAGACAATAAAAGCATTCTATACAGCAGCCCACGTTCTAGCGTCCTCCTTCGAACCCGCTTACACTGGTGGAGAATGCGGGCATAGAGGACCCATCTGTACAGCAAGATGGACGCGTTGATACAGCATATGATCAAGGGACAGGAGAAGCTGGAATGGGCGGTAGAACGCCAGATGGCTTCTGCGAGCGCAGACAGGGAGGTCTTCAAGGACACGATAGCGGCCCAGTTGGAGGGGTTACAGAGACCCATAACCGACCCCGTGGTGGGCACCGGGAGAGACGGACGCCACACCACCCCCGCCGGAATATCCTTACAAAAGTTTGTCCAGGGGGACGATCCGGATGCGTTTTTTACGAACTTCGAAAGGGTCGCTAGAGCCTGTAGCTGGCCGGTGGAGAAGTGGCCTTTCTTCCTGGCCCCCCTGCTGATGGGAGAGGCTCAAGCCGCATATCAGGTGGCCAATGCCACCGGTGATGCCCCGTACGGCTCTATTAAGGCCCTCATTCTGGATCACCTGGGCCTTGACGCGGAAGCCTATCGGGTACGCTTCCGTAAGGAGAAAGGAGCGCCTGGTGACAATCCGAAAACCCTTTATTTCCGACTGAAAATGGCAGCAGACAAATGGCTTAGTCCCGGTACAAGTACAAAAGAGGAAATAATGGAAAAGATATACCTTGAGCAGTACTTAGAGGCCCTGCCCTATCATACACAGAGGTGGCTTAGACAACACACCCACCTGACGGCGGAACAAGCCGTAGAAATGGCCACTACCTTCTCCAGAGCACAGCCAAAGGGGTACGTCGGGGACCTGGAGAAAGTGCGCAACACCCCCACACGGACTGAGAAGAGACCAAAGATCCCTGAACCCCCAAAAGGTCGTGCCACAAGATATGAGGTTCCTTTCCCGAGGGGACCCCAGTGCTTTGACTGTGGGGAGTGGGGCCACATCGCCCGGGCCTGTCCCAGGAAACGGCCCGTAGACGAACCCATGGAGGTGGGGTATATACCCAAGTCTATCCTCTACACCGCAGAAATGGGGTCCGCTTTTCACGTTCAGATGCAGGTAAATGGCTCATCCTTACACGCACTGCTGGATTCGGGTTGTAGGCAGTCCGTTATTCAGGGGTTGTGGGTGGCTCCTGAACAAGTTATACCGGACGCTTTCGTACACATTCGGTGTGTCCATGGGGATGTTAAGCCATATCCAGTGGCTGATGTTCCCGTGGTACAACCCTCTGGGGCCAGGAGCAAGATACGAGTAGGAGTCCTTGACAATCTTCCCGAAAAGCTAATCATAGGGACCGATAATCCCCAATTCCAAGATATGTTCCGCATGGCCCTGTCTAAGACGGGAGGGGGGGGAAGAACACCCTATCAGGAGGAAGAACATCCCGGCTCCAGCCCTGATAACGGCAGAACCCTGGCTCATGAATCGTAGCTTTTGATTCGCCCAGGCCAACGATGCCACACTCCTAAACGCCTGGGAACATGCCCACAGATCCATAGGAGTAGACCCTGTAGTATATCCCCGGTTTCTCATTAAAAATGACCTACTCTACAGACAGGGAGCTCCCTCCGAACCACACCAGCTCATAGTACCCCAATCCTTTAGAGAACAAATCCTCTTTTTCACACATTCCCACCTCACGGCAGGGCATACTGGGACGGAGAAGACCACACAAAACGTACTCCGACACTTCTACTGGCCTGGCATCTACAAGGACACCAAAGAACATTGTCAGTCCTGCACAGTATGCCAGACGAGGAACACACAGAGACCCCCAGCTGTGCCACTACAACCCCTCCCCGTGATAGGCTCCCCGTTTGAAAGAGTGGGTATGGACCTCATAGGTCCTCTACCCCGTACAAAACAAGGCCATACCTATGTGCTAGTAGTGGTCGACTATGCTACACGCTTTCCGGAGGCATTCCCCTTAGGAGCCCCCACCACCCGGAACATAGCCGACCGGTTCGTGGAGCTGTTCTCAAGAGTCGGCTTTCCGAAAGAAATATTGACTGACCAGGGCACACCGTTTGTCTCTCGCCTGATGAAGGAAGTCTGCAAAATCCTTGATGTTCGCCAGATCAAAACCTCCGTGTACCACCCGCAAACCGACGGGTTGGTGGAACGCTATAATGGAACCTTGAAAGCAACCCTCAAAAAGATGCTAGACGTAGAGGGCAAAGAATGGGACCAGATATTACCGTTAGCCCTATACGTTATAAGGAGACAGGTACAGAGCAGTCTAGGCTGCTCGTCCTTTGAGCTTTAGTACGGACGAAGGCCCAGGAGTCTCATGGAGATGACGAAGGACGCATGGGAGAAAGAAGACATAGAGAGCACTCGAGAGATGTTAGAGTACACACAGGAATTACAATCTAAGCTAGGGAAACTCCGCGACCTAGCCTACTCAAATCTGGAGAAACGACAAGAAAGACAGGCAAGATGTTACAATCAAGGGAAAAGATGGAGGACTCTTACAATAAACGACTGGGCCTTGGTGATGCTACCTACATCCTCACAGAAGTTCCTGAAGGAATGGAAGGGACCATACCGAATAGTGGCAACCATTGGAAAGACTACCTATAGGCTACAGATCACCCCAAGACGAACACAGGTGTTTCACATCAACTCATTAAAGAAGTGGATCGGACCCCCACCCAAGAACACGAACCTCACGGTACCCACTCCGCCGAAGGAACCAAACACGTTACCCCATCTGGTGATCAACCCAGACATAGGCCCGGAAAACACCGAGGAACTGCTGGAGATGTTACATACTCACGCCTCGCTGTTTTCCAATGCCCCGGGGAGAACGCACTTGGCAGAACATCGAATAGACACCCCTCCAGGGAAAATCATCAAACAAAGACCGTATCGCATACCAGCAGCCAGAAGAGAAGCGATACAGCAAGAAGTACAGGATATGTTACGGCTAGGAGTGATACGCCCGTCTAGAAGCGAATGGTCATCACCAATAGTGATGGTGCCTAAGCCAGATGGAAGCATACGATTTTGTATGGACTTCCGTGCTCTCAACGACATCTCCTTTGATGCCTACCCTATGCCTCGCATCGACGAACTGATAGAGAAACTAGGAGAAGCCCAATATATCACCACGCTAGATCTAACAAAGGGCTACTGGCAGGTGCCGTTGAGGGAAGCAGACCAGAAAAAGACGGCGTTCTCAACACCGGACGGCCTCTTCGAATTTACGGTCCTGCCCTTCGGACTACACGGCGCCCCGGTCACCTTTCAACGCCTGATGAATGAGGTGTTGAAGGACCACCAGGATTTCTCGTCAGCCTATTTAGACGATATCGTCGTCTTCAGCCCGGATTGGCCCACGCATCTCCAACACCTGCATACTCTTCTTCTGGCTCTACATAACGCAGGTCTCCACGTGAACGCAAAGAAATCAAGGGTTGCCTTCCAGAAAGTGAACTATTTGGGTTATGTATTGGGGCACGGTCTTATTGCTCCCCAGACGGAGAAGGTAAAAGCCATTACCGACACACCATTTCCGTCTACAAAACGAGACATGAGAGCATTCTTAGGCCTAATCGGGTACTATAGACGATTCATACCGAACTTCTCCGATCTGGCTTCCCCACTGACAATCACCCTTCAGAAAAACGTGAGTCCCCGAATCTTCAAAGAACCTACGGTGGAAATGAAGAACGCCTTTCAGGACCTGAAAAACATCATAACATCCAGCCCCGTGTTGTCATCCCCCGACTTCTCCAAGCCATTCATATTACATACGGATGCCTCCAATCACGGATTGGGGGCGGTGCTGTCCCAAGTGCTTGATGATAACATAGAACACCCCATACTGTTCATTAGTAGGAAGCTCTTTCCCCGGGAGACCAAATACCCCACGATCGAACGGGAGTGCCTCGCAATTAGATGGGCAGTCGACAAATTGGGTTACTACCTAGAGGGGCGACACTTTACATTATACACTGACCACGCACCCCTGCAGTGGATGAGCCATAACATCTCTAACAACCCTAGGGTCCTCAGGTGGTTCCTTGCCCTACAGCCCTTTTCCTTTTCATTGAAACACCGTAAAGGGTCGGAAAACGGCAGTGCAGACTACCTGTCTCAGACGTGTCTTCTACCCGAGCGGGAGAATCCAGTGGTGGAGGAGTGTCACGGGGAACATGGGGAACAACCCCTCGCCGAGGGTGACTGGTGGGCACACCACGACATGACAAAGCCTGTGATTTATACTCCCCAGGACGATCCGTGGACTTCACCCGACACCGGACCTTCCCCGGAGGACGCCTGTTGCTTTAACTGGGAAACCCTCCCAGTGACTACCGCCCTCTGTGCAGACCTAAGCAGCCGGAAGCCAATAAATATCATCGAGTCAAGGAGCCGGGTGTGTGACGACACCGGAGGAAGCGGAGAGAGCGAGAACCAAGGTGGAAGAGAGGGATGGCCAGACGACGGGAGAACGGAGGAACCAGCGAGGAGCAGAAGCGAGTCGGAGGAAGGGACGCTGGAGCAAGGAGGTCTCCGCAACCACGCTCCGCCGAGCCAAGCTCAAGGGAGAGTGTGGCTATCCCAGGTACGGGATCGCTTCTCGGGCTGGGTCGGGAGGCGGGAGAAGGGAGGGCGGCTCTAGACGCCACCACTCGCCGCCGTGTACATAGTGTATATACCCCCTCCTCACAAAACACCCCCCCCCCACATGAGACGCGGACTGGGTCACCATTGCACTGGTGTGTGTATTCCCCTCACTTCCCCTCCTTCACGATTGTGCCTGACCGGGCGTGAGACTAATGATAGTCTTTCTCTCTTCCTTTTGGCAGCGGCAACGGAGTTCCTCCAGTCGGCTGGAAACCACGCCCCACCCACGAGCAAGACTCGGACCCCGGAGATCAGACGAGTGCCTCACCAGGAAACCGGACTCGCTTCCCCCCTACATACCTACCCTGTACAAGACAATAAAAGCATTCTATACAGCAGCCCACGTTCTAGCGTCCTCCTTCGAACCCGCTTACAGTAGCATATCAAAGGAAAATGTAGAAGCATGAAGTAGGATAGAGTAGAGGAGGGAAAACAAATAATTGTTTTGTGCTTAGTTTTTCTAGGGAGACATCAGCTAGCCAGATCAAAGGCGGAAGGAGGTTTCCAGATAGAAAAATCAGAAGGTCCAGAACCAGTCTCTCTTTATTGTTTATTATTTTATCCACTTTCCCCCTTCCCCCTTACTGATCAGTTAGCGCCAAGTATTCCTTTGGGGCTGAGTGGTTGGTAGTGGGAGTTGGGAAGCAAGCAACTTCTGTTCCTGTGCAAGACTACAGTAACCAGCGAGAAGCTGAAGGTGAGCCCTGACACACTTCTTATGGAGGGACTGTTAGAGGCAACATGTATCGTACTATTCTCCATCTCCATCCAATGTCTGGCTTGCTTGAAATGTACTTAGGGAGAGTAAGGAAGATGGAGCAGGACCCTGAGTAGTGGAGTGGACAGTTATGCACAGACGTGCAACTCCAATAGGGAAATAAAAAGAGGAGACTGTTGATGGATTTGTTGTGATTAGATTTTGAACCAGAAAAACAGATACACAGTCACACACAAATAAAGGAAGGGAGAACAATTTGAAAGCCTAGTTGTCAGGGAAGAGGAGCTTGTCCTCAAACTCTGGTGGTTCGGACAGAAGTACGTCTAACAACCCACTACTTATGTCATCGAAGTCGCTCTCCTCTTCATGCTGTGATTCACGTATTTTGTACTCCGGTGGTATAAAGTGTTGATTCATTTTGATCATGGTTAACCCTCCAACGCTTTTGGGCGAGAGACTGGTCCTTTTGACAGTAACAATGGCACCAGCAGCACTGAAAACATGCTCTGAAGAGACACTTGCAACAGGGCAAGCCACATACTTTATCGCCAGCCTGCTGAGCACTGGCCATTGGCTTCTTTTCCCATACCAATTAGGGGTGGGCGGAATTTGCGGAATTGCGTTACGCAAATCTCCGCGAAACGGTAAAAAATCTCCGCGAACACGCAGAAATTCCGCGAACACGCGGAATTGCTTGTTCGCGATGCTTTTTTCCTGTTCACAATTGCTGTTTGCGTGCTCGGGGAGAAATATCTCGCGAACACGCATTTTGAGAACGCGAACAAGCAAAAATTTCGCGAAATCGTGGAAATCAGACTTTTGAACAATTTCGCGTTCTCCGCGGAACGCGAAATTACGCAAATTCCGCAAATTCCGCGAGCGGAACGGAATTTGCCGCCCAGGCCTAATACCAATACACCAATGGGCTTTGCTCTATGAAGACCTCTGTTGTGTCATCTAGATAGGCCTGAACCATCCGCTCAATGTTCAGGGGTGCTCCGATTTCCTGGGCCTCTTTTGCCTTTGCATCAGTCATGGACGTACAATACCCTTTCCGTAGAAACCAATCACCTGCCGTTTTTTTTTATGTGCCTGATAATCCTGTTCGTGCTGTTGATGTTATTGCTGGCAGTGTTGTTGACTGCTGGGAGGCAAACGCACTGCTCTTGGCCTCTGAAGTAGAACTTGACTCTGGGTGCCCTGCAGTACTTTTTCTGCCGTTGGGGGGGCTGGCCTCTAATTAAGATCCTTTCTTTTTCAAACTCAGTGGCTTTCTCAGCTATCAAAGTTTTGTACTTGGCAACATCCACTTCTGCAAAAGGAATTACTTCATTACTGCGCAGCAATAATTTGTAACGTGGATCCAAAATTGAGGCAGTAATGTAATGTGGATGTGACACATTGTTATTTTGAATCCTTGTATTGTCAGATAAGCGAGCGGATAAGGCGGATGCCAAATAATATGCGTCTACTGTGTCATCCACACCTGCGTACATTTCTGACACCTCCTTCAGCTCTTGCTCTAGCATGTGCAACAATGGGATAGCTTGGCCCATAGTACAGTCCTCCCTGCTCACTTCACGCGTGAAGACCTCAAAAGGAAGTAGCATCTCTGTCAGGCTTTTGATGAGGTCCCATTGGGCCATCTCAACTCTCATGCCTTTCACAGTAGGATCCCCTGACCTTTTTATGACATAAGCATTAAGTGGTATGTACTGCTCAAACAGACGATCAAGCATGTAATACGTTGAGTTCCAAAGTGTTGGCACCTCCTGGATGAGTGCTTTGACTGGCATTTTATGCTCATGTTGAATGACCCTTAGCTGCTTCCCGGCTTTAAAAGAATGGTTGAAATGTGTGCATATTCTTCTGCAGGTGGTCAGTAAGCTGCTGACTTTGCTTTCATTTTTCAGAAAGTCTTGAACAACAATGTTAATGCAGTGTGCCAAACATGGCACCCTGAAATAGCCACCATCTTTCATGGCCCTAACTACATTACTGCCATTGTCCGTGGCAACAAAACCAATGGTAAGCCCTCTTGGTCGCAGCCACTCAAACACCTTGCTGTTAAACTCATCCAAAATGTTTGCAGCAGTATGAGATTTCTCCATAGCAAACATGGCTACAGTTGCATGTTTGCGAGTGTCTTTAAAAATCTCAGCGGTGTCAACAACAACATCAGATATCTTATCTTTAACACCCGAAAAAGAGACCCAGTGTGCAGTGATGTACATGTAATCTGTGGCTTGGCAACTGGTCCACATGTCTGTTGTCAGGTGTATACTCTGAACAGCACTCTGTTTTAAGGCTTTTCCAAGCAATTCCAGCACGTCGTGATGTAGTGCTGGAACAGCAACTCTTGCGAAATAGTAGCGGCTGGGAACTTTCTATTTTGGGCAGATGGTGGTCACAAATTCAAGAAAACCCACCCCTTCAACAAAAGAAAAAGGGAGAAGGTCCAGTGCTAACATTTTAGCCAGCTTTGCATTGTACAAAAGTGCTATTGGGTGGTTGCGTTCGTACTGCCCCTCCGGCCTACTAAACATGCTAAGAATGGTAGGCTGCATGATATTCCTTCCTGTGGTCAACGTCGCACTTTTTGGGCCAGCAGTACTCCTTGGTGTCTCAGGCTGACTCTTACTCTTGTGCCAATGAGATGTGGCTGAGGATGTGGGCGTTACCACTGCAGTGCTGGGGACAGGGCTACTTTGTGTACCACTAGCACAGAGAATGTCTCCCTCTTCTTCCTGTTCCACCTTGAGCCGACTTTCAAGTCGCCATGCGCCGCGTTTGCACAATGGTGAATGAAGGGGGCATGGCCTGAGGTGACATGTCTGCAAACACGACCTGTTTTAAGTTGGAGAATTAATTCCTCCTCAATCCTGAGGGTCACTGGGGGCCAACTAGCCCACCAGGTACCTCCAGTATGTGCCAGAGAGCTGCGTTGCAGAGAGGTGTTCAGAGGCCACGCCCCTTTGGGAAATTGAATGGGAAAAACATGTTTTGGGACTCCCATTTTTCTCGGCCCCCGCTTGACGAATCACCCCGAACTTTCAAACTTTCAAGATAGGAGCGGACCGGAGCGCCCCACGAGTTTTAAAAATTTTGCGAAGAAAAATAGGTCCTAACTATAACTGCCTACTGGCAACCGCCAGTAGGTAATATATATATATATATATATATATACAAATGCATAACCAATAAAGGCATAAAGAAATAGCAACAGATCAAGCATTTCTCACTATTAAAACATAAGCATGATTAAGACATATTAAAAACATTCATGCCAAACAGTAAAAGCATCTTTTTGGTAGAAACAGGTGGACAATGGGGAGGCGGGTGGGACAGTGAGGAATCCATGGGCAGATACTGTATACACCAGAAAAAGCGTTACCGAAGGAAAGTAACTTTCTCTTCTGATGGATACTTCTGCCTGTTGATTCCTCACCTTTTGAATAGAATCCTCAAGCCGTACCTCACCCGGAGGAGGGTGTCCACCTGACTAGACCAAAAAATCTTGCAAAACTGATTGAGCAAAATGGCCATTCCTCCTAACCTCCGAATCCAATAATAATTGAATAAGTTTTAGTCGAAATTATATTGAAAATAATACTTTAAAAAGACTTGTATTTATAAATTTAGACAAACACTTAAAGGAAAACTTTTATTTATAATTAATTTAAAGATATTTCATACTTTACAAGACCAAGACCCCAGCACGACTTTTTAAAATGGTTACTGGAATGCGCGCAGCCATCCTGTAGTGTGCGCGACTTCTGTATAATATTTGAAAAAAAAAGAATGAATAAAGTTTTCCTAACTAAAAATTATTCACAATTTTTTAAATATATATATATATGTATATATATATATCACCTACTGGCGGTCGCCAGTAGGTAGTCTTGGTTAAGACCTATTATCCATAGGAAAATCATATCATTCTATTCCCATTAACTTTGGTGTCGGTTGACGAATCTTCGCGAAATTTTTAAAACTCATGGGGCGCTCCGGTCTGCTCCTATCTTAATAGATTCGGGGTGATTTGGCAAGCGGGGGCTGAGAAAAAAGGGGGGGTCCCAAAACATGTTTTCTCCATGTTAATTCACATAGGAAACTTTAGACATGGCTACAGCCCGAACTGCTGAATGGAATTACACCAAATTTGGCGAAAAGGTAGCCCTTGGTTCAGAAAGATCCCTTTTTGTTAAATGGTGTAAATCCGTTTTGTAGTTCATGAGAAATTAGAAAAAGAAAAAGTTTCAATATCTGGGCGGAGCCTGACGACACATCTCATCATGAGATCTGATTGGCTGTCAGCACTTCATCCTGGAATTGCTGGCAGCCATCTTGAGACCAATATACATGATAGTACCCTTTGAAATGCATTGTAGTGAATCGAAGATTTTGAGGGTTAGAAAAAGGAGAACTATAAAGGGTGATAGCAGACTTTAGTTACATTATAATTCATTTGTTGATGGTACCATACTAATTTCAGGAATTGTGGCATGTTCTAAGGTGATTTTACCCTGTGAAAAACCTTCTGCTGGGATATCATGAATCATGTTTGAGAAAAAACTGAAGCTAAAATGAGAGCATATTTTCTGTAAATTCACATTATCTTTCTCAGTCATGTGAGAATGAAGTCTGTCATTCTCAGTAAATCATGTACATCCAACAAGGGTAGAGACTGTCATCAGTTGATTCCTTTGTGTTCTACTGCAGCTTCCCAGAGTGTTCTAAAGAACAACTAGAGCGCTAACAGCCTTACTTATGACAAAAGTATGGCACACCTGAAGCCATCTTGGTTGGAATAAACTGGTAACATTTAAAACATTTAATTTAAACAGGAACAAAATGATGGGGTTCATTTTGTTATAGAAATTATAGTTAGTGCTGTAGAAAAAAAAATTAGGACATGTTTTAAGTGAGATCTCAAATATCTTCCTGTTATATTTCAACACGGGCAGCCTGTCAGTTGATGCCTTTGTGTTCTACTGCAGCTTCCCAGAGTGTTCTAAAGAACAACTAGAGCACTAACAGCCTTACTTATGACAAAATTATGGCACACCTGAAGCCATCTTGATTGGAATAGACTGGTAACACGTAAAACATTAAATTTAAAAATGAACAAAATGAGGGGGTTCATTTTGCCATAGATATTATGGTTAGTGCTGCAGAAAGTAAATGTAGGGCATGTTTTAAGTGAGATCTCAAATCCTCTTCTATTTCATTAAAAAATTCTGACATGCAGACTGAAACATGCACTTTTAATACCAGCAGCAGACTTCCCTAGTGAGCAGTAGCTTTACTGGTAAATAGACATAATATCGAAAAAAAAATATCGAGTAGCAAGAATATCGAGTTTTTAATATCGAATGGACAGAATATCGACTTGCAAAAATATAGTGGTGAAGAATATCGAAAAACAGGTAAGAAATATCGATTGCAATAATATAGTTGTTAAAAATATCGATTTTTTTATAGTGTTTTAAGTGTTAGTATATGTGTTAAAAGTATGTATTAATATTGGAATGTATGTTAGAATATTTTTAAATTATTGAATTTTATGTTTTTTTATTTTTTTGTAATTTAATTCCGTAGCGGGTTGTGGGTTTATAGGGGAGTAGGGTGGGAAGTAATTTAATTATAGTACATTAAATAATAATTTATAGGAATTATTAATTATTTTTAATTTAATTTTGCGTTTTACTTCTGTAGCGGGTTGTGGGTTTATAGGGGAATAGGGTGGGAAGTAATTTAATTATATATTATTAAATAATAATTTATAGGAATTATTAATTATTTTTAATTTAATTTTGCGTTTTATTTCTGTAACGGGTTGTGGGTTTATAGGGGAATAGGGTGGGAAGTAATTTAATTGTTATTAGTTAATTATTAATTGGTATTGCAAATTAATTGGTTGTTGATTAATTATTAATTGGTAAATAATTAGTATTAATTGGTAATTAATTTGTATTAATTGTTTAATTGATAATTATGTTAATTGTATTCATTTAATATTTGTAGCGGGCAGTGTGTTTATAGGGGAATATGGTGGCAAGTAATATAATTGTAAATAAATAATTATGTAATTTATTTGTGTATATTGTTAATTAATATATCTTTAATTTAATTTTGCATTTTACTTCTGTAGCGGGTTGTGGGTTTATAGGGGAATAGGGTGGGAAGTAATTTAATTGTTATTAGTTAATTATTAATTGGTATTGCAAATTAATTGTTTGTTGATTAATTATTAATTTGTAAATAATTAGTATTAATTGGTAATTAATTAGTATTAATAGGTAAATTGATAATTATGTTAATTGTATTCAATTAATATTTGTAGCGGGTATTGTGTTTATACGGGAATATGGTGGGAAGTAATATAATTGGGAACAAAAATTATTTAAATAATTTGTGTATATCCTTAATTAATATATTATAAATTAATTATTAATTGGTATTATTTGCATTTATTAATGTTTGTTATTGAAAAACAATTGTTTGTTAATTAATTATTAATTGTTAATTAATTAAACAAAAATGTATTGGTATTTAAAAATGATCAATTCTTGTGTGATTGGTAATTAATGGTAATACTTGTTTTTGTATTAATAATTAATTAATTTAAAAATAAAAATACATTTATTATTTTCTCTACTATTGCACTTACTTGAGTGGGAATAGTAATTTTTACCCCTACGCTATCCAATGCTTTCCCTATTATTGCACTCTCTGGAGTGTGAATAGTAATTTTTACCCTCCCGCTATCCAACGCTTTCCCTACTGTTGCACTCACTGGAGTGGGAATAGTAATTTTTACCCTCCCGCTATCCAACGCTTTCCCTACTGTTGCACTCACTGGAGTGGGAATAGTAATTTTTACCCTCCCGCTATCCAACGCTTTCCCTACTGTTGCACTCTCTGGAGTGGGAATAGTCATTTTAACCCCTACGCTATCCAACGCTTTCCCTACTGTTGCACTCACTGGAGTGGGAATAGTAAATGTTACCCTCCCGCTATCCAACGCTTTCCCTACTGTTGCACTCTCTGGAGTGGGAATAGTAATTTTTACCCCTACGCTATCCAACGCTTTCCCTACTGTTGCACTCACTGGAGTGGGAATAGTAAATGTTACCCTCCCGCTATCCAACGCTTTCCTTACTGTTGCACTCACTGGAGTGGGAATAGTAAATGTTACCCTCCCGCTATCCAACGCTTTCCCTACTGTTGCACTCTCTGGAGTGGGAATAGTAATTTTTACCCCTACGCTATCCAACGCTTTCCCTACTGTTGCACTCACTGGAGTGGGAATAGTAAATGTTACCCTCCCGCTATCCAACGCTTTCCCTACTGTTGCACTCACTGGAGTGGGAATAGTAAATGTTACCCTCCCGCTATCCAACGCTTTCCCTACTGTTGCATTCTCTGGAGTGGGAATAGTAATTTTTACCCTCCCGCTATCCAACGCTTTCCCTACTATTGCACTTACTGGAGTCGTAATAGTAAATTTTACGAGCCCGCTATCCTACACAGAAAATATTGAATATTTTTAATTAATATCACGTTAAGATATATGTATTAATTTTTTTTTTTACTTACTTTAATTATTCATTAAGTTTACTGTTATTTAAGTATTTTTAAGTATGTGTCAGTTAATTATATGTATTATTTCATTTATTTAACATTACTTTTAAAACATTTAAAAAATTCGATATTTTGACTAACTATATTACTTACAACGATATTTTGGATTCGATATTTTTGTAATTTCCTGTTTGGAGATAGGACTTCGATATTTTGGCATTCTATATTTTGGCATCGATATTTTTGTAAGTCTATATTTTTGTAGTCGATATTATGTCAGTGATCCAGCTTTACTACAGTGATCTAATGAACAACTAGAGTGCTAACATTCTGAATTTATGGCAAATGTGTGACACATCTGAATGCCTTTTTGATGGAATCAAAGTAAAAAACTGAAAGCATTTCGTACTGAGGAGACTGCAGTAAATGAGGAAATTAGGAAACTTCATAACAAATAAGTCTCCCAAGATGGCCACCAGAGAAAAAAGAACCCCAATGTAGCACAAATATCACCCAGATGTAGCCCACATATAGCCCAATGACAGAAGTGTGCAAAACACTTTTTATTTTTAGTTTTTCTGCAGTTTTATATAGTGCAGACTGGTCAGGTATTGGAGTGTTACATCTTACTTTGACCCCTTATTGCGTATTTTGCATGAAGTACATGAGATTGATCTTGCGAAACATTGAACTTTAAAATTCTGTTAACCTGAAGTTGCTCTGAACCGGGCTTTGTAACACCCGTTTTTACCTACTGGTTTTAATTAATTTTCACTGTATTGTATTAGGAAAGAAGATTTACTGTTTTTATGTACACTTTTATGATCTATGTTTCTAAATCAGATTGAATAAAGTTTAATGAATTCTATGGCAGGACGAAAATGAGGATTATGCATATATTTCCTCACTTTATTTGCATAGCAGTTCAAAGAAAACGTAACACAGAAATCATTAAACAAAAGACTACACAACCCATGAACCATTAGGGGGGTAGTCTCCAAGGCAACTATAGTCCAATCATATCACAGTCCATCATATATAACATCGTAACGTCCCTTCCGGTTCCTCTTTCTTCACTGTTCGTCAGTTAAGTGCATTTCTTACATTCTTGGCTTAATCTTACGTTGTTGCTGTTTTTATAGCGGTTTCTTGTGCAAGTTATTAGCATTATTGCCTTTCATACTCCCTACGCAGCAGGCTCTTGCCCGAGAGCATTCTCCCCCTCGCAGTTTCTCCCACAGTGCCCTCTGCCCACGGTGAGGTCCTGTCAGGCGCGTTTCATCCGAGCAAGTCAGCTCCGTCGAGTGCTCCCGCTGGTCTTTACGCGCGTTTGGGAATCCAGTCACTCCTTTAGTGTCCACTTGATTCCCAACCAACCCTCGCCTAAGTTTGACACCGCTATGGGGTGATTTCCCCACACGGCCACTTTAGTAACCAGCGCCACCTGGTGGTGATAATTGGTATTGCACCTCAGTCTATTCTTATAACAGCTTCGGGGAAAGCCCAGCTGTTGGAGCACTGGCGGTACAAAAGGGGGTGGTGATGGACGGAGCATCAGAACCAATCAAACACTCACACCCAGTCAACAGATCTGGGTTTGATCCATCACCGTTCTTTAGTCCACTCTGCCACCCCAGTTCAGACATGGCCATATGCAAATCAGTCTGACCCTGTGCCTCATGGGAACAGTCCAGCCCGAACTGCCAAGCCATGTCTTCCCTGGGCTGGAAACAAGCTTCCTGGGACCAGTTTCTGGCATTTCAGCCGTCTTCAGCCAGGCTTGCTTGAATCCAGTGGCAAAGTGAGCAAGGGACTCACGTCTGAGCATACCCTGCCAACTTATGGCGAACAAAGCGGTACAAAAGGGGGTGGTGATGGACGGAGCATCAGAACCAATCAAACACTCACACCCAGTCAACAGATCTGGGTTTGATCCATCACCGTTCTTTAGCCCACTCTGCCACCCCAGTTCAGACATGGCCATATGCAAATCAGTCTGACCCTGTGCCTCATGGGAACAGTCCAGCCCGAACTGCCAAGCCATGTCTTCCCTGGGCTGGAAACAAGCTTCCTGGGACCAGTTTCTGGCATTTCAGCCGTCTTCAGCCAGGCTTGCTTGAATCCAGTGGCAAAGTGAGCAAGGGCCTCACGTCTGAGCATACCCTGCCAACTTATGGCGAACAAAGCGGTACAAAAGGGGGTGGTGATGGACGGAGCATCAGAACCAATCAAACACTCACACCCAGTCAACAGATCTGGGTTTGATCCATCACCGTTCTTTAGCCCACTCTGCCACCCCAGTTCAGACATGGCCATATGCAAATCAGTCTGACCCTGTGCCTCATGGGAACAGTCCAGACCGAACTGCCAAGCCATGTCTTCCCTGGGCTGGAAACAAGCTTCCTGGGACCAGTTTCTGGCATTTCAGCCGTCTTCAGCCAGACTTGCTTGAATCCAGTGGCAAAGTGAGCAAGGGACTCACGTCTGAGCATACCCTGCCAACTTATGGCGAACAAAGCGGTACAAAAGGGGGTGGTGATGGACGGAGCATCAGAACCAATCAAACACTCACACCCAGTCAACAGATCTGGGTTTGATCCATCACCGTTCTTTAGCCCACTCTGCCACCCCAGTTCAGACATGGCCATATGCAAATCAGTCTGACCCTGTGCCTCATGGGAACAGTCCAGCCCGAACTGCCAAGCCATGTCTTCCCTGGGCTGGAAACAATCTTCCTGGGACCAGTTTCTGGCATTTCAGCCGTCTTCAGCCAGGCTTGCTTGAATCCAGTGGCAAAGTGGGCAAGGGCCTCACGTCTGAGCATACCCTGCCAACTTATGGCGAACAAAGCGGTACAAAAGGGGGTGGTGATGGACGGAGCATCAGAACCAATCAAACACTCACACCCAGTCAACAGATCTGGGTTTGATCCATCACCATTCTTTAGCCCACTCTGCCACCCCAGTTCAGACATGGCCATATGCAAATCAGTCTGACCCTGTGCCTCATGGGAACTGTCCAGCCCGAAATGCCAAGCCATGTCTTCACTGGGCTGGAAACAAGCTTCCTGGGACCAGTTTCTGGCATTTCAGCCGTCTTCAGCCAGGCTTGCTTGAATCCAGTGGCAAAGTGAGCAAGGGACTCACGTCTGAGCATACCCTGCCAACTTATGGCGAACAAAGCGGTACAAAAGGGGGTGGTGATGGACGGAGCATCAGAACCAATCAAACACTCACACCCAGTCAACAGATCTGGGTTTGATCCATCACCGTTCTTTAGCCCACTCTGCCACCCCAGTTCAGACATGGCCATATGCAAATCAGTCTGACCCTGTGCCTCATGGGAACAGTCCAGCCCGAACTGCCAAGACATGTCTTCCCTGGGCTGGAAACAAGCTTCCTGGGACCAGTTTCTGGCATCTCAGCCGTCTTCAGCCAGGCTTGCTTGAATCCAGTGGCAAAGTGAGCAAGGGCCTCACGTCTGAGCATACCCTGCCAACTTATGGCGAACAAAGCGGTACAAAAGGGGGTGGTGATGGACGGAGCATCAGAACCAATCAAACACTCACACCCAGTCAACAGATCTGGGTTTGATCCATCACCATTCTTTAGCCCACTCTGCCACCCCAGTTCAGACATGGCCATATGCAAATCAGTCTGACCCTGTGCCTCATGGGAACTGTCCAGCCCGAAATGCCAAGCCATGTCTTCCCTGGGCTGGAAACAAGCTTCCTGGGACCAGTTTCTGGCATTTCAGCCGTCTTCAGCCAGGCTTGCTTGAATCCAGTGGCAAAGTGAGCAAGGGACTCACGTCTGAGCATACCCTGCCAACTTATGGCGAACAAAGCGGTACAAAAGGGGGTGGTGATGGACGGAGCATCAGAACCAATCAAACACTCACACCCAGTCAACAGATCTGGGTTTGATCCATCACCGTTCTTTAGCCCACTCTGCCACCCCAGTTCAGACATGGCCATATGCAAATCAGTCTGACCCTGTGCCTCATGGGAACAGTCCAGCCCGAACTGCCAAGCCATGTCTTCCCTGGGCTGGAAACAAGCTTCCTGGGACCAGTTTCTGGCATTTCAGCCGTCTTCAGCCAGGCTTGCTTGAATCCAGTGGCAAAGTGAGCAAGGGACTCACGTCTGAGCATACCCTGCCAACTTATGGCGAACAAAGCGGTACAAAAGGGGGTGGTGATGGACGGAGCATCAGAACCAATCAAACACTCACACCCAGTCAACAGATCTGGGTTTGATCCATCACCGTTCTTTAGCCCACTCTGCCACCCCAGTTCAGACATGGCCATATGCAAATCAGTCTGACCCTGTGCCTCATGGGAACAGTCCAGCCCGAACTGCCAAGCCATGTCTTCCCTGGGCTGGAAACAAGCTTCCTGGGACCAGTTTCTGGCATTTCAGCCGTCTTCAGACAGGCTTGCTTGAATCCAGTGGCAAAGTGAGCAAGGGACTCACGTCTGAGCATACCCTGCCAACTTATGGCGAATAAAGCGGTACAAAAGGGGGTGGTGATGGACGGAGCATCAGAACCAATCAAACACTCACACCCAGTCAACAGATCTGGGTTTGATCCATCACCGTTCTTTAGCCCACTCTGCCACCCCAGTTCAGACATGGCCATATGCAAATCAGTCTGACCCTGTGCCTCATGGGAACAGTCCAGCCCGAACTGCCAAGCCATGTCTTCCCTGGGCTGGAAACAAGCTTCCTGGGACCAGTTTCTGGCATTTCAGCCGTCTTCAGCCAGGCTTGCTTGAATCCAGTGGCAAAGTGAGCAAGGGACTCACGTCTGAGCATACCCTGCCAACTTATGGGGAATAAAGCGGTACAAAAGGGGGTGGTGATGGACGGAGCATCAGAACCAATCAAACACTCACACCCAGTCAACAGATCTGGGTTTGATCCATCACCGTTCTTTAGCCCACTCTGCCACCCCAGTTCAGACATGGCCATATGCAAATCAGTCTGACCCTGTGCCTCATGGGAACAGTCCAGCCCGAACTGCCAAGCCATGTCTTCCCTGGGCTGGAAACAAGCTTCCTGGGACCAGTTTCTGGCATTTCAGCCGTCTTCAGCCAGGCTTGCTTGAATCCAGTGGCAAAGTGAGCAAGGGCCTCACGTCTGAGCATACCCTGCCAACTTATGGCGATCAAAGCGGTACAAAAGGGGGTGGTGATGGACGGAGCATCAGAACCAATCAAACACTCACACCCAGTCAACAGATCTGGGTTTGATCCATCACCATTCTTTAGCCCACTCTGCCACCCCAGTTCAGACATGGCCATATGCAAATCAGTCTGACCCTGTGCCTCATGGGAACAGTCCAGCCCGAAATGCCAAGCCATGTCTTCCCTGGGCTGGAAACAAGCTTCCTGGGACCAGTTTCTGGCATTTCAGCCGTCTTCAGCCAGGCTTGCTTGAATCCAGTGGCAAAGTGAGCAAGGGACTCACGTCTGAGCATACCCTGCCAACTTATGGCGAACAAAGCGGTACAAAAGGGGGTGGTGATGGACGGAGCATCAGAACCAATCAAACACTCACACCCAGTCAACAGATCTGGGTTTGATCCATCACCGTTCTTTAGCCCACTCTGCCACCCCAGTTCAGACATGGCCATATGCAAATCAGTCTGACCCTGTGCCTCATGGGAACAGTCCAGCCCGAACTGCCAAGCCATGTCTTCCCTGGGCTGGAAACAAGCTTCCTGGGACCAGTTTCTGGCATTTCAGCCGTCTTCAGCCAGGCTTGCTTGAATCCAGTGGCAAAGTGAGCAAGGGACTCACGTCTGAGCATACCCTGCCAACTTATGGCGAACAAAGCGGTACAAAAGGGGGTGGTGATGGACGGAGCATCAGAACCAATCAAACACTCACACCCAGTCAACAGATCTGGGTTTGATCCATCACCGTTCTTTAGCCCACTCTGCCACCCCAGTTCAGACATGGCCATATGCAAATCAGTCTGACCCTGTGCCTCATGGGAACAGTCCAGCCCGAACTGCCAAGCCATGTCTTCCCTGGGCTGGAAACAAGCTTCCTGGGACCAGTTTCTGGCATTTCAGCCGTCTTCAGCCAGGCTTGCTTGAATCTAGTGGCAAAGTGAGCAAGGGCCTCACGTCTGAGCATACCCTGCCAACTTATGGCGAACAAAGCGGTACAAAAGGGGGTGGTGATGGACGGAGCATCAGAACCAATCAAACACTCACACCCAGTCAACAGATCTGGGTTTGATCCATCACCATTCTTTAGCCCACTCTGCCACCCCAGTTCAGACATGGCCATATGCAAATCAGTCTGACCCTGTGCCTCATGGGAACTGTCCAGCCCGAAATGCCAAGCCATGTCTTCCCTGGGCTGGAAACAAGCTTCCTGGGACCAGTTTCTGGCATTTCAGCCGTCTTCAGCCAGGCTTGCTTGAATCCAGTGGCAAAGTGAGCAAGGGACTCACGTCTGAGCATACCCTGCCAACTTATGGCGAACAAAGCGGTACAAAAGGGGGTGGTGATGGACGGAGCATCAGAACCAATCAAACACTCACACCCAGTCAACAGATCTGGGTTTGATCCATCACCGTTCTTTAGCCCACTCTGCCACCCCAGTTCAGACATGGCCATATGCAAATCAGTCTGACCCTGTGCCTCATGGGAACAGTCCAGCCCGAACTGCCAAGCCATGTCTTCCCTGGGCTGGAAACAAGCTTCCTGGGACCAGTTTCTGGCATTTCAGCCGTCTTCAGCCAGGCTTGCTTGAATCCAGTGGCAAAGTGAGCAAGGGACTCACGTCTGAGCATACCCTGCCAACTTATGGCGAACAAAGCGGTACAAAAGGGGGTGGTGATGGACGGAGCATCAGAACCAATCAAACACTCACACCCAGTCAACAGATCTGGGTTTGATCCATCACCGTTCTTTAGCCCACTCTGCCACCCCAGTTCAGACATGGCCATATGCAAATCAGTCTGACCCTGTGCCTCATGGGAACAGTCCAGCCCGAACTGCCAAGACATGTCTTCCCTGGGCTGGAAACAAGCTTCCTGGGACCAGTTTCTGGCATCTCAGCCGTCTTCAGCCAGGCTTGCTTGAATCCAGTGGCAAAGTGAGCAAGGGCCTCACGTCTGAGCATACCCTGCCAACTTATGGCGAACAAAGCGGTACAAAAGGGGGTGGTGATGGACGGAGCATCAGAACCAAACAAACACTCACACCCAGTCAACAGATCTGGGTTTGATCCATCACCATTCTTTAGCCCACTCTGCCACCCCAGTTCAGACATGGCCATATGCAAATCAGTCTGACCCTGTGCCTCATGGGAACTGTCCAGCCCGAAATGCCAAGCCATGTCTTCCCTGGGCTGGAAACAAGCTTCCTGGGACCAGTTTCTGGCATTTCAGCCGTCTTCAGCCAGGCTTGCTTGAATCCAGTGGCAAAGTGAGCAAGGGACTCACGTCTGAGCATACCCTGCCAACTTATGGCGAACAAAGCGGTACAAAAGGGGGTGGTGATGGACGGAGCATCAGAACCAATCAAACACTCACACCCAGTCAACAGATCTGGGTTTGATCCATCACCGTTCTTTAGCCCACTCTGCCACCCCAGTTCAGACATGGCCATATGCAAATCAGTCTGACCCTGTGCCTCATGGGAACAGTCCAGCCCGAACTGCCAAGCCATGTCTTCCCTGGGCTGGAAACAAGCTTCCTGGGACCAGTTTCTGGCATTTCAGCCGTCTTCAGACAGGCTTGCTTGAATCCAGTGGCAAAGTGAGCAAGGGACTCACGTCTGAGCATACCCTGCCAACTTATGGCGAATAAAGCGGTACAAAAGGGGGTGGTGATGGACGGAGCATCAGAACCAATCAAACACTCACACCCAGTCAACAGATCTGGGTTTGATCCATCACCGTTCTTTAGCCCACTCTGCCACCCCAGTTCAGACATGGCCATATGCAAATCAGTCTGACCCTGTGCCTCATGGGAACAGTCCAGCCCGAACTGCCAAGCCATGTCTTCCCTGGGCTGGAAACAAGCTTCCTGGGACCAGTTTCTGGCATTTCAGCCGTCTTCAGCCAGGCTTGCTTGAATCCAGTGGCAAAGTGAGCAAGGGACTCACGTCTGAGCATACCCTGCCAACTTATGGCAAACAAAGCGGTACAAAAGGGGGTGGTGATGGACGGAGCATCAGAACCAATCAAACACTCACACCCAGTCAACAGATCTGGGTTTGATCCATCACCGTTCTTTAGCCCACTCTGCCACCCCAGTTCAGACATGGCCATATGCAAATCAGTCTGACCCTGTGCCTCATGGGAACAGTCCAGCCCGAACTGCCAAGCCATGTCTTCCCTGGGCTGGAAACAAGCTTCCTGGGACCAGTTTCTGGCATTTCAGCCGTCTTCAGCCAGGCTTGCTTGAATCCAGTGGCAAAGTGAGCAAGGGCCTCACGTCTGAGCATACCCTGCCAACTTATGGCGAACAAAGCGGTACAAAAGGGGGTGGTGATGGACGGAGCATCAGAACCAATCAAACACTCACACCCAGTCAACAGATCTGGGTTTGATCCATCACCATTCTTTAGCCCACTCTGCCACCCCAGTTCAGACATGGCCATATGCAAATCAGTCTGACCCTGTGCCTCATGGGAACAGTCCAGCCCGAAATGCCAAGCCATGTCTTCCCTGGGCTGGAAACAAGCTTCCTGGGACCAGTTTCTGGCATTTCAGCCGTCTTCAGCCAGGCTTGCTTGAATCCAGTGGCAAAGTGAGCAAGGGACTCACGTCTGAGCATACCCTGCCAACTTATGGCGAACAAAGCGGTACAAAAGGGGGTGGTGATGGACGGAGCATCAGAACCAATCAAACACTCACACCCAGTCAACAGATCTGGGTTTGATCCATCACCGTTCTTTAGCCCACTCTGCCACCCCAGTTCAGACATGGCCATATGCAAATCAGTCTGACCCTGTGCCTCATGGGAACAGTCCAGCCCGAACTGCCAAGCCATGTCTTCCCTGGGCTGGAAACAAGCTTCCTGGGACCAGTTTCTGGCATTTCAGCCGTCTTCAGCCAGGCTTGCTTGAATCCAGTGGCAAAGTGAGCAAGGGACTCACGTCTGAGCATACCCTGCCAACTTATGGCGAACAAAGCGGTACAAAAGGAGGTGGTGATGGACGGAGCATCAGAACCAATCAAACACTCACACCCAGTCAACAGATCTGGGTTTGATCCATCACCGTTCTTTAGCCCACTCTGCCACCCCAGTTCAGACATGGCCATATGCAAATCAGTCTGACCCTGTGCCTCATGGGAACAGTCCAGCCCGAACTGCCAAGCCATGTCTTCCCTGGGCTGGAAACAAGCTTCCTGGGACCAGTTTCTGGCATTTCAGCCGTCTTCAGCCAGGCTTGCTTGAATCCAGTGGCAAAGTGAGCAAGGGCCTCACGTCTGAGCATACCCTGCCAACTTATGGCGAACAAAGCGGTACAAAAGGGGGTGGTGATGGACGGAGCATCAGAACCAATCAAACACTCACACCCAGTCAACAGATCTGGGTTTGATCCATCACCATTCTTTAGCCCACTCTGCCACCCCAGTTCAGACATGGCCATATGCAAATCAGTCTGACCCTGTGCCTCATGGGAACTGTCCAGCCCGAAATGCCAAGCCATGTCTTCCCTGGGCTGGAAACAAGCTTCCTGGGACCAGTTTCTGGCATTTCAGCCGTCTTCAGCCAGGCTTGCTTGAATCCAGTGGCAAAGTGAGCAAGGGCCTCACGTCTGAGCATACCCTGCCAACTTATGGCGAACAAAGCGGTACAAAAGGGGGTGGTGATGGACGGAGCATCAGAACCAATCAAACACTCACACCCAGTCAACAGATCTGGGTTTGATCCATCACCGTTCTTTAGCCCACTCTGCCACCCCAGTTCAGACATGGCCATATGCAAATCAGTCTGACCCTGTGCCTCATGGGAACTGTCCAGCCCGAACTGCCAAGCCATGTCTTCCCTGGGCTGGAAACAAGCTTCCTGGGACCAGTTTCTGGCATTTCAGCCGTCTTCAGCCAGGCTTGCTTGAATCCAGTGGCAAAGTGAGCAAGGGACTCACGTCTGAGCATACCCTGCCAACTTATGGCGAACAAAGCGGTACAAAAGGGGGTGGTGATGGACGGAGCATCAGAACCAATCAAACACTCACACCCAGTCAACAGATCTGGGTTTGATCCATCACCGTTCTTTAGCCCACTCTGCCACCCCAGTTCAGACATGGCCATATGCAAATCAGTCTGACCCTGTGCCTCATGGGAACAGTCCAGCCCGAACTGCCAAGCCATGTCTTCCCTGGGCTGGAAACAAGCTTCCTGGGACCAGTTTCTGGCATTTCAGCCGTCTTCAGCCAGGCTTGCTTGAATCCAGTGGCAAAGTGAGCAAGGGACTCACGTCTGAGCATACCCTGCCAACTTATGGCGAACAAAGCGGTACAAAAGGGGGTGGTGATGGACGGAGCATCAGAACCAATCAAACACTCACACCCAGTCAACAGATCTGGGTTTGATCCATCACCGTTCTTTAGCCCACTCTGCCACCCCAGTTCAGACATGGCCATATGCAAATCAGTCTGACCCTGTGCCTCATGGGAACAGTCCAGCCCGAACTGCCAAGACATGTCTTCCCTGGGCTGGAAACAAGCTTCCTGGGACCAGTTTCTGGCATCTCAGCCGTCTTCAGCCAGGCTTGCTTGAATCCAGTGGCAAAGTGAGCAAGGGCCTCACGTCTGAGCATACCCTGCCAACTTATGGCGAACAAAGCGGTACAAAAGGGGGTGGTGATGGACGGAGCATCAGAACCAAACAAACACTCACACCCAGTCAACAGATCTGGGTTTGATCCATCACCATTCTTTAGCCCACTCTGCCACCCCAGTTCAGACATGGCCATATGCAAATCAGTCTGACCCTGTGCCTCATGGGAACTGTCCAGCCCGAAATGCCAAGCCATGTCTTCCCTGGTCTGGAAACAAGCTTCCTGGGACCAGTTTCTGGCATTTCAGCCGTCTTCAGCCAGGCTTGCTTGAATCCAGTGGCAAAGTGAGCAAGGGACTCACGTCTGAGCATACCCTGCCAACTTATGGCGAACAAAGCGGTACAAAAGGGGGTGGTGATGGACGGAGCATCAGAACCAATCAAACACTCACACCCAGTCAACAGATCTGGGTTTGATCCATCACCGTTCTTTAGCCCACTCTGCCACCCCAGTTCAGACATGGCCATATGCAAATCAGTCTGACCCTGTGCCTCATGGGAACAGTCCAGCCCGAACTGCCAAGCCATGTCTTCCCTGGGCTGGAAACAAGGTTCCTGGGACCAGTTTCTGGCATTTCAGCCGTCTTCAGACAGGCTTGCTTGAATCCAGTGGCAAAGTGAGCAAGGGACTCACGTCTGAGCATACCCTGCCAACTTATGGCGAATAAAGCGGTACAAAAGGGGGTGGTGATGGACGGAGCATCAGAACCAATCAAACACTCACACCCAGTCAACAGATCTGGGTTTGATCCATCACCGTTCTTTAGCCCACTCTGCCACCCCAGTTCAGACATGGCCATATGCAAATCAGTCTGACCCTGTGCCTCATGGGAACAGTCCAGCCCGAACTGCCAAGCCATGTCTTCCCTGGGCTGGAAACAAGCTTCCTGGGACCTGTTTCTGGCATTTCAGCTGTCTTCAGCCAGGCTTGCTTGAATCCAGTGGCAAAGTGAGCAAGGGACTCACGTCTGAGCATACCCTGCCAACTTATGGCGAATAAAGCGGTACAAAAGGGGGTGGTGATGGACGGAGCATCAGAACCAATCAAACACTCACACCCAGTCAACAGATCTGGGTTTGATCCATCACCGTTCTTTAGCCCACTCTGCCACCCCAGTTCAGACATGGCCATATGCAAATCAGTCTGACCCTGTGCCTCATGGGAACAGTCCAGCCCGAACTGCCAAGCCATGTCTTCCCTGGGCTGGAAACAAGCTTCCTGGGACCAGTTTCTGGCATTTCAGCCGTCTTCAGCCAGGCTTGCTTGAATCCAGTGGCAAAGTGAGCAAGGGACTCACGTCTGAGCATACCCTGCCAACTTATGGCAAACAAAGTGGTACAAAAGGGGGTGGTGATGGACGGAGCATCGGAACCAATCAAACACTCACACCCAGTCAACAGATCTGGGTTTGATCCATCACCGTTCTTTAGCCCACTCTGCCACCCCAGTTCAGACATGGCCATATGCAAATCAGTCTGACCCTGTGCCTCATGGGAACAGTCCAGCCCGAACTACCAAGCCATGTCTTCCATGGGCTGGAAACAAGCTTCCTGGGACCAGTTTCTGGCATTTCAGCCGTCTTCAGCCAGGCTTGCTTGAATCCAGTGGCAAAGTGAGCAAGGGACTCACGTCTGAGCATACCCTGCCAACTTATGGCGAACAAAGCGGTACAAAAGGGGGTGGTGATGGACGGAGCATTAGAACCAATCAAACACTCACATCCAGTCAACAGATCTGGGTTTGATCCATCACCATTGTTTAGCCCACTCTGCCACCCCAGTTCAGACATGGCCATCTGCAAATCAGTCTGACCCTGTGCCTCATGGGAACAGTCCAGCCCGAATTGCCAAGCCATGTCTTCCCTGGGCTGGAAACAAGCTTCCTGGGACCAGTTTCTGGCATTTCAGCCGTCTTCAGCCAGGCTTGCTTGAATCCAGTGGCAAAGTGAGCAAGGGACTCACGTCTGAGCATACCCTGCCAACTTATGGCGAATAAAGCGGTACAAAAGGGGGTGGTGATGGACGGAGCATCAGAACCAATCAAACACTCACACCCAGTCAACAGATCTGGGTTTGATCCATCACCGTTCATTAGCCCACTCTGCCACCCCAGTTCAGACATGGCCATATGCAAATCAGTCTGACCCTGTGCCTCATGGGAACAGTCCAGCCCGAACTGCCAAGCCATGTCTTCCCTGGGCTGGAAACAAGCTTCCTGGGACCAGTTTCTGGCATTTCAGCCGTCTTCAGCCAGGCTTGCTTGAATCCAGTGGCAAAGTGAGCAAGGGACTCACGTCTGAGCATACCCTGCCAACTTATGGCGAACAAAGTGGTACAAAAGGGGGTGGTGATGGACGGAGCATCAGAACCAATCAAACACTCACACCCAGTCAACAGATCTGGGTTTGATCCATCACCGTTCTTTAGCCCACTCTGCCACCCCAGTTCAGACATGGCCATATGCAAATCAGTCTGACCCTGTGCCTCATGGGAACAGTCCAGCCCAAACTACCAAACCATGTCTTCCATGGGCTGGAAACAAGCTTCCTGGGACCAGTTTCTGGCATTTCAGCCGTCTTCAGCCAGGCTTGCTTGAATCCAGTGGCAAAGTGAGCAAGGGACTCACGTCTGAGCATACCCTGCCAACTTATGGCGAACAAAGCGGTACAAAAGGGGGTGGTGATGGACGGAGCATCAGAACCAATCAAACACTCACACCCAGTCAACAGATCTGGGTTTGATCCATCACCGTTCTTTAGCCCACTCTGCCACCCCAGTTCAGACATGGCCATATGCAAATCAGTCTGACCCTGTGCCTCATGGGAACAGTCCAGCCCGAACTGCCAAGCCATGTCTTCCCTGGGCTGGAAACAAGCTTCCTGGGACCAGTTTCTGGCATTTCAGCCGTCTTCAGCCAGGCTTGCTTGAATCCAGTGGCAAAGTGAGCAAGGGACTCACGTCTGAGCATACGCTGCCAACTTATGTCGAACGAAGCAGGACAAAAGGGGGTGATGATTAGGCCTGGGCGGCAAATTCCGTTCCGCTCGCGGAATTTGCGGAATTTGCGTAATTTCGCGTTCCGCGGAGAGCGCGAAATTGCTCAAAAGTCTGCTTTCCGCGATTTCGCGAAATTTTTGCTTGTTCGCGTTCTCAAAATGCATGTTCGCGAGATATTTCTCCTCGAGCACGCAAACAGCAATTGCGAACAGGAAAAAAGCATCGCGAACAAGCAATTCCGCGTGTTCGCGGAATTTCTGCGTGTTCGCGGAGATTTTTTACCGTTTCGCGGAGATTTGCGTAACGCAATTACGCAAATTCCGCCCACCCCTAGTGATGATGGACGGAGCATCAGAACCAATCAAACACTCACACCCAGTCAACAGATCTGGGTTTGATTCATCACCGTTCTTTAGCCCACTCTGCCACCCCAGTTCAGACATGGCCATATGCAAATCAGTCTGACCCTGTGCCTCATGGGAACAGTCCAGCCCGAACTGCCAAGCCATGTCTTCCCTGGGCTGGAAACAAGCTTCCTGGGACCAGTTTCTGGCATTTCAGCCGTCTTCAGCCAGGCTTGCTTGAATCCAGTGGCAAAGTGAGCAAGGGACTTGTGGTACTGAAATTCTGAAAGTGGGTTATAAACATCGTCGTATCATGACGATTTTGGTATCAGCAGACCGAGAATGATTAGAATACTATGCACAAGCATTTTCGTCATACTCGGGTGACGAAATCACCCTGAAATCAGAGTTTCCGTCCTGAACCTTCGGGTTCCATTTGAACGGCAGCCATTTTGTGATTGCCCTCACATAGGCCAATGACTAAGGCCAAAAACGAGTCTGAAGGACACGTACACCTTTGCTGACTCCTCTGTGACCTGGGCAAGCTGACTCCACTGCCTGAAGCCAAACCTGTTCGGCCAGTTCCTTTCCCAGTGGCCGAATGTGATTAGTATCAAGGCACAACATATCATAAAACCTTTCATCACACACAAACCATGCCTACTCTTACACACACCTGTCCCTGTTCCTTTCATTATGAATTGCTTTACGAGGAGGAGGTGCCCGTTTTTATTGGGGGTCCGTCGATATCTGATGAAAGTACTGAGCCTCGCCGGGTAATTGATTGAGGGCTGGACAAACTGAAATATGGGCTTGTCAGCATTACTCTGCTTTTTCTTTGTAGTGAAAATATGTGAATGGTCAACTGTAAAATAAGGAATGTTTGCCTAAAGCATAATATTTTGTATAAAAAGAGAAGGCTGGCTTTGTAAGGGAGCAGTCTCCTGAGAATATACACCGTGTTGTACTTCTAGGATACCTGTTACTGGCTGCAGCCAATAAATACGATCTTTGACTTCACCAAGAAGACTCTGTGTTTCTGTAGTCTGAAACAGGAAGGACTCGAAGTCTTAGGGTGTGTTCCCTGGCACCGCTGGGTTCTGAAAAACCCAGTACTTCAGTTGGCGCCCCACATGGGGCGATTTCAGCGGTACCGGTCCAAGCCAGAGGTTCGTGAGGAGCTTCGTGTGAAAATTCTGGAGGAAGGCCACCACTTCATCGACCCCTGTATGTCGACGTGGTCCGAAAGTCTTTGCTGCGAGGTTCCCTGCTTCCCGACGGTTACAAAGGACTGCTGCCCTGACTATCGCCCTGTTTTGGACCCTTGATGATTGGTAGAGCGAAACGATAGACGAGTCTTCTGGTGACGTCATCGATACCTCAGTTAAGTATAAGTGGAGCGTCTCCCAGTCCTTAGTTTCGTTCTTAGTTTGGTATCCCCTTGGGATCTTTGATTTGGACCTTGCAAGTACCAAAGCCGAGGGACTCGTGTATTCACGAGACTATCGTATTCGATAACCCTTTGAAGTTTGAAGCTAGACTAGAGAGCGAAGATGCCTGGTCTTAGCAGACTTGGAAATTTGTTTTGTCTTGGTTGTAATAGGGATTCCCGATTGGAGGACTCATGTCCGGTTCCTCCGATTGGAACTCCAACCTATGAACTATATGTGAAACATGGCATAGGCCCCCTCACATATAATGAAGTATGGATCCGATACACCAGGAAAGATGGTGTTTTAAAATGGCCCCAATATGGTAGTTTTGACACAAAGATTCTGGATAATCTGGAGGTTAAACTTTTTAAGAAGAAAGCCCGGCCGGCGATGTTTGACTCTTTCCGCCTATGGCGTAAGGAAGCCAAACAGAAGGAAATTAAATTAGCAAAGAGAAATAAGAGAGAAAAGGGTATCTCGATAATGCAAGCTGCTATGCAGTTTAAAGATAATGAAGAAGAACAGATGAGTGAGCAGTTGCACAGGCAACGTAAAATGGTGATCGATAAATGTTATCCAGTTTTGCCGCTTCTTCAGCAAGATGCAGCAAAACAACTTGAGAAAGATCCTTTAATGTCACACTTGTTGAGTTCGCCACCCCCTTATGCGCAGAGTGCTACAGCACCTCCGCAACCTTTAATTGTGCAACCTCCGGTTATTGTGCCTCAGGTTCTTCCACAGCCGCCAGCTCCTCTTCAGTTGGCTCCTACTCCTATGGCGCAGCCCCCTCAAGGGCCGCCGACTTTGCTACCTGCTCCATCTGTACTTCCTACGACTTTGTCTACTACATCGACTGCCTCTTCTAGTGTTCTTCCTGATACTGCCTCTGTGTCTGCATCTGCGTCTGCCTTGCCTCCCTCTGTTTTTCCTCCTGTTCTTTCGTCAACTTCTCCTTCTGTCCGACAGAGAATGACTGATACTGTTGCTAGCCTTATATTTCCTCTCTTTGGGTCATCTGGTGTGACCCCTCATTCGGAGCGTAAGCAGTCGCGTAGTCAACTACCTAATTCTCGAGAGAGAGAAATGTTTGACCGTATGGCGCGTAAATGGTTACTTACCCTTTAAGATATGATGTGGAGTCTGTTATGGATGTCTTCCGTCAATGGGAAGCACCAAAACAAAGATACGTTTTTGAGAAAATGTGTGCTTTCCTTTGTGAGGAATTGGAGGATAATGATTTGGAAACAAATCCGCCTGATTTGTGCCGTGTACGGTTTGAGTTTGAAAAGTGCACGATTGTGGGTTCCGATGTTGAGAAAGCAGTTGCGACGTTGTTGTCCTTTAGGAATAAGGATCCTTCTCAGTCACTGTTTGAACATGACTCCTCTGTTAGAAAAAAAGTGCGACAGTACCCAATGAGAGAAGTCCCTCCGGTATGGAAGGACGCCGTTGCGGCTGATGTCGCTAATCAAATTGATGCTGTTCCAGCTTATTTTCAGCGTGTTTGGGCACATGTTCCTTGGAAGCGAGCTGAAGTTTTAGCCCTTAAGCAGACTTTGCCTGACCCCCGTAAAAACCCTTCAGGGTATTATAAGGAATTATCACAGACTGCAGACTCATGCATTATGAATTTAGCCGACATAGACATGTTATTTGGGAATGTTGTTCCACAGCCTTTGTGGGGATTGATTCGCCATACAGATCATGCGCAAGAGTTAGGTGACTCATGGGCTAATATTAGTGCTGCAAATGATAGACAAGTTGGTGGTGCCAAGCCTGAGCCTTTGGTAGCAGAACTTCCTGCTAGGATCATTACTTACATGAAGACTTTAATGCCTGTGATGCGTGTGAATTGGGATAAATTGTCTGCGTGTAAGCAGAAGAAAGATGAAACAGTGTCTGATTTCTTCACCAGGTTTGAGAAAACCTTTATCGACCACAGTGGTCAAGATATGAGTACAGAAGGTGGTCAACGGTTGTTCGTTGACAAGTTTGTGCACAATTTGCTTCCCGAGTTGTGTAAGAAATTGAAAGATTCAGAGAGTTCTTGGGCCGTTTCCTCTTCAGCACAAATATTGGCTACTGCACAGTACTACGAAAATAGGGATAAAGATGAGAAGGATAGAGCAGACAAGAAAACTAAAGAATTAAAGACGAAGGTTCTTTTACAACAGGCGTATCCGCCACGTGGTGGTCAGAGTAACTATCAGCAACCTCAACAGTTTCAGAGACACTCGCAAAGGTTCGAGTTTCCTCAACCACGTGTTCCTGTAGGTCCCAATCAGTGTTCATATTGTAAAGAAGAGGGTCATTTCAAGTATAGTTGTCCTATTTTGTTACAGCGTACGAATGGTGCTTCTGGAGCAAGAGGTCGAGGTGTTCAACAAGCCCCTAGAGGTAGAGGATGTGGAAGTTTCCCCCAGAACGCGCGTTCCTTTCCGTCTCAGAATTCAATGAATAGTTTTGACCAGCAAAATAACGCGTCTGGTAGGACGGCTCAGTACTATGCTGACGACTACTATGCAGAAGATGAGAATATGGAAGGTAATGATTGCTAGGACAGCCATAGACAAAGAGAGGGAGTTGTTTCAGTTCCAGTAGATCAGAGTGGACCTTATGTTGAGGTGATTACATCAGGTGTGTCAGAGCCTTTTCTGTTGGATACTGGTGCTACAGAGAGTTCTATTATGCACTCAAAACTCCCTGGAGCACCTTTGTCTGGCGAGATGAATGTTTCAGTAGGTTTTTCTGGCGCCCCGGTTAGGAACCCGATTTCTAGTCCTATGTCCCTTTCTGTTGGACCTTGTGAATTGGAAGCACCCCTTATTCTGACGACAGGTTGTGGTGAAAACTTGTTAGGATTGGATTTGTTGAAAAGATTGTATGCGACATTATATTGTTCTCCTTCGGGAGTACAACTTACACTGGGTAGGAAAGTGATCTCTCCAATGTATTTGTCGAAGGATAAACTTCCGACCGAATTGTCGTTTCTTCCTGATATTCTTTGGGCTACTGGTCCTAATGATGTGGGTCTTTTAGAAATACCGCCATATGTTGTGACATTGAAAGCCAATGTTAAATTGCCACGCATTCCCCAATACAAGATCTCTAGTGAAGGTGAAAAGGCGTTGCTAGCGATCATTTATGATTTGATTGAAAAAGATGTAATTGAAGAGACAAGAGGCAACGTTTGTAATAGTCCTGTTCTGCCCGTTTTGAAACGTACTGACCCTTCTCAACAACCTGTTTACAAGTTCGTGATTGATCTTAGAAAGGTCAATAAAATAGTTGTGCCACAGTTTCCAGTTGTTCCTGATATCACTGCCCTATTGACTATGATTCCAGCTTCCGCCACCTGATTCTCGGTGATTGACTTAAAGAATGCTTTCTTCAGCATCCCGATTGCCGAGGAGAGCAGGGATATTTTTGGCTTCAGTTTAGGAGGCCGAAGCTTCCGCTTCAAACGTGCTCCTCAAGGCTACTGTGAAAGTCCATCAATATATAGTCAGGCTTTAAAAACACAGCTTGATACAATTGTTTTACCTGATGGCGCTACCCTTATTCAGTACGTCGATGATTTGCTAATCGCTGCAGATACTGAGGAGATTTGTAAAGAAGCCACCTTGTCGTTGTTGCGTCATTTGTCTGATTTACATCACAAGGTGTCTCTTTCAAAACTGCAATATTGTCGACAAGAAGTGACCTACTTAGGTCATCTCTTATCGAAGGAGGGAAGGAAACTGACCCCAGAAAGAATTCAGGCAATTGCAAAATTGAGTGTGCCAAGGACACAGAGAGAAGTACGTGCTTTCTTGGGCATTACATCATACTGCAGACAATGGATACCAAATTTTTCTTTGCTGGCCAAACCTTTGGTAGCATTGACCTGTAAAGATACACCGAATCCCGTTCCGTGGTCTGAAGATTGTCAGAAAAGTTTTTCCGAATTGCGTAATGCATTGTGTTCGGCTCCTGTGTTGGGTACCCCCGACTACAGTAAGCTCTTTACACTGTATGTCCATGAGAAAGAGGGTTGTGCATTGTCAGTGCTGACACAGTCTTTTGGAGACAAGCAGCGTCCATGCGCGTATTTTTCGTCGACTTTGGATCCGGTAGCTAAAGCATTGCCGAGTTGCTTGAGAGCCACAGCAGCAGCAGCTGTTTCTATTCGACAGTCTGCTGGGTTAGTGATGAATAATATGTTGATTGTGATGGTTCCACATGCAGTGGACACGTTGTTAAACAGGACCAAGACACAGCACTTAACTAGTGCTCGATTGTCAGGTTACGAGTTGACACTGTTAGCGAGTCAGGTGAACATAAAGAGGTGCAATACGTTGAATCCAGCCACGTTATTGCCGATTTTAGTAGAGACAGATGATGTTGAACAGCATGATTGTTTTCTCAGGACAGAAGAAGAAACGAAAGGGAGAGTAGATCTTAAAGATACTCCTCTTGTAAAGTGTGATGGTACCTTATGGGTGGATGGTTCATGTTTCAAGCTTCCGAATGGTGATACGACTGCAGCATATGCTGTCACGACTTTGCATACGATTGTTGAAGCTGCACGTATACCACATAATTCAGCTCAAGCAGCAGAGTTGATTGCACTTACGAGAGCGTGTGTGTTATTGAAAGGAATGAAAGTGACCATATATACCGACAGCCAGTATGCGTTTGGTGCGGCTCATAGTTTTGGACGATTGTGGAAAGAACGTGGGTTCCTGACTTCGCATGGAGCTAAGATTCAGCATGGTCAGTTGGTGAATGAGCTTCTTGAGTCACTGACCTTGCCGCTACAGGTTGTGATTGTGAAATGCAGTGCACACAAGAAGGTTACTGATGATGTTGGTCGTGGCAATGCATTTGCTGACGAAATCGCAAAAGAAACAGCAAAAGAAACAGCAAAAGATGTGATGAATCGAATGTATGTTGCAGGCCCTGCAAGATGGGTTGGTGACGTTGGAATGTGTGAAGATACGATAGAGAGTGTGAAGTCTCTTCAAGCTGAAGCTTCAGAGAAAGAGTTGAGTGTGTGGAGAGAAAGTACGGGTAAATTGGATGAAAATGGTTGTTGGGTTGACTTGTCAGAACATCAGCGATGGTTGTTACCCGATGCGTATGTGCTTGCAGTGGTGACAATGGCTCATGGAATGGCCCATATCAGTGTGAAAGGGATTTGTAAGTTGTTGGCTCCAGTATGGCAAAATGCTGGAATTCCTAAATGTGCAGAGAATGTGGTCAAGAATTGCATGGTGTGTCTGAAATACAATCCTGGTAGGGGAATCCCAACTCCAGCTGGTCATTTTGCGCCTCCAACGTATCCGTTCGAGGTTTTGCAGCTAGATTTCATCCACATGGAAAGGTGCAACAATTTGAAATACGTACTCGTTGTTGTTTGTGCCTTTTCAAGATGGGTAGAAGCATATCCCTTAAAAGACAACACTGCCTTATCCACAGCTAAAGCCCTTGCCAAAGAATTCTTCCCTAGGTTTGGAATGCCGAGAATGGTCTGGAGTGATAATGGGAGTGAATTTGTGGGTCGTGTGATGAAAAAAGTATGTGAGGGGCTAGGTATCCAGCAAAAATTCCACGCTGCAAATCACCCCCAATCAGCTGGACTAGTAGAGTGCTATAATGGCACGCTAAAACTGAAATTGGCAAAGATACAAGCGAGCTCTGGTCTTAAATGGCCTGACGCTCTGCCTTTAGCACTCCTATCAACAAGAATGACTGTGCATTCGCGAGTGGGACTTAGTCCCTATGAAATTGTGTTCGGCCGCCCGGCCAACATATGGGGAGTGCCAAGGTCGACAAAATTCAGTGAGATCGAACACCCTGTACTACTTGATTATTTGTATGAATTGACGGCTAAATTGCGTGTTTTACACCAACAGGTTCACGATACTCTGCCTCAGGTCTCTGAAGCTCCAGAACATCTTATCGATCCTGGATCATGGGTGCTGGTCAAGAACTTCCAGCGAACAAAGAATGACCAGCCCTGTTGGACCGGCCCCCACCTCGTACTTCTCTCAACAAGATCAGCTGTTCGAGTGGAAGGGAAAAAGAACTGGATCCACGGCGTACACTGCAAGAGGGTCCCTTTGCCTCTACCGTACGACCGGTGGGTCTAGGAGGGGATCGCTGACTCTGAGACTGAGACTGTGCCTCGTTTTCTGCCTTTTAGCGATGCACGTGTAAAAGGAACAATTTTTGAAGGAGAATGTGACAATATTTTGCAAGAAGCTGTGCCACCGTCAATTCGATTGAACACTACAGAGCCTGAACTCTTGTTGCAGGACCAGGCAGTACCTGGAAAAAGCCGTTATAATTTGAGGCCGAGAACTATGGCCAAATAAACCATTCTTTTTCTTTGCTATTTTTGAAAGTGCAGCTCTCTCATCTGAGAAACTTTCTTATTTTTGTTTTTCGAACCGCCATCCGGGTTCAGCTGTAGGGTCGTGGTTGCCCAAGTCTTTGGAGTGCAGCTGAAGACATTAGGTCAACAGTTCTGGTTGGTCTAAGGGAGTTGCCCTGGACTGACAGAAGCATTCCCTAGCATAGAACACCCTACCACCGCGAGCAGCAATTAGAGAGGATGGAGTTTTTCGAGAATGAGAGACCTGCCAAGCAGATGGACTTTAAAGCCAGAATGTGTATAATGATGACAAAGAAACAATTTTTGATATTATGTATTTTCATGTTGCTTAGTGTAATGACGTTTTTAATAGGATATGTTTTATTCTCTTTTCAAATGACATTTGCACCCACTACACAGCCCATACCTCCTTCTACTGTTTCCCCGCATTCTTTTCACCCTCTGCCTGAACACGAGTCCGCTAGAAGATTAGAATTTGTCAATAATTCATTCGTTCAGCTTCTACACCAACACCAATTAGTAGTGAACACAACTAACTGTTGGGTGTGTGGTCTTATGCCTCATACTACTGATAAAGGTATCCCTTATCTGGTCCTGCCCTTCAGCCATAATGGTTCTGTGTGGGCATATAGAACGATGTTCATATACGCTCATGAAGCCAACCCCCTACGTTCTGTGAAAGATAATCCTAAGAATAGTGCTCTAGTTAAGGGTATAGTAGATATGATTAGGGAAGATATTTCCTATGAGACTATCCCGAGAGATGAGACACTAGCATATATTGGATGGAATATAACAAGATATGGAGTTACTCTGAGTGAGAACCAGCGAGCAAAGAGATCCTCCCCGATTTGGATTGTACCCCATCAGGGTCACCTATGTCTGCAAGGTAATGGCAAGAATCCCAGAGCTCAGTTAGGGAAAAGTATCTGCACTGAAACATATGTTTTTGCGTCTCAGACTTCCCCTTCGTTCCTAGCAGCTAAGGGTACCTATTTCATCTGCCATAATAGAGCCTATACATGGTTGCCCCCTGACTTCTCAGGCACATGTTTTGTTTTGTTCCTGTTGCCTCCCACCTACACGACCGTGGCAGATACCATAAGACAAGGATAGTTAGAGGTATCATCAGTAAAGAAGACACTACAGGACAAGAACTTGGAGATTTCGTAAAGGGTTTTCTGCCGTTTTGGGGGCCTATGGTTAACAGCAGGAACATAAGGCAATTGACAAGGGTGGTTGAATGCACGGTAGTTGAAACCGCCGGTGCCCTTAGTAATTTGACTGCTGAGCTCCAGTCGGATCGCCTTATGACGCTTCAGAACAGGGTCGCATTAGACGTCATACTTGCAGACCGAGGTGGGGTATGTAAAGTGATCCAATCAAGTTGCTGTGTTTTCATTCCAGATAACGCTCCGACAGTCTACCAGGCCATTTCCAAACTGCATAAGATCTCCGAATCTATTCACGTGGATAAAGGAGATTGGTCATTGATGGGGTGGTTCTGGGAACTGATATCCGCCTGGGGATGGAAGATTCTGATAGTCATTGGGATGATCTTAGCCATTCTTTTCCTGTCCTGTCTGTGTGTACAGTGTGCTCCTGCAATATGTGGCCTCTGTGCTACATCGTGTGTAAGGGAACCTGTATCAAGAGACGAGCTAAGTAATAGGATGATGCTACAGCAACATCTCAACGACTTTATGAATATAGACCTAGACTCAGATTAGCGTGAGTATAGGTTATTGCCGATGTAAGGGCAAAAGAAGGGTCTGTGGTACTGAAAATTCTGGAAGTGGGTTATAAACATCGTCGTAAAATGACGATTTTGGTATCAGCAGACCGAGAATGATTAGAATACTATGCACAAGCATTTTCGTCATACTCGGGTGACGAAATCACCCTGAAATCAGAGTTTCCGTCCTGAACCCTCGGGTTCCATTTGAACGGCAGCCATTTTGTGATTGCCCTCACATAGGCCAATGACTAAGGCCAAAAACGAGTCTGAAGGACACGTACACCTTTGCTGACTCCTCTGTGACCTGGGCAAGCTGACTCCACTGCCTGAAGCCAAACCTGTTCGGCCAGTTCCTTTCCCAGTGGCCGAATGTGAATAGTATCAAGGCACAACATATCATAAAACCTTTCATCATACACAAACCATGCCTAATCTTACACACACCTGTCCCTGTTCCTTTCTTTATGAATTGCTTTACGAGGAGGAGGTGCCCGTTTTTATTGGGGGTCCGTCGATATCTGCTGAAAGTACTGAGCCTCGCCCGGTAATTGATTGAGGGCTGGACAAACTGAAATATGGGCTTGTCATCATGACTCTGCTTTTTCTTTGTAGTGAAAATATGTGAATGGTCAACTGTAAAATAAGGAATGTTTGCCTAAAGCATAATATTTTGTATAAAAAGTGAAGGCTGGCTTTGTAAGGGAGCAGTCTCCTGAGAATATACACCGTGTTGTACTTCTAGGATACCTGTTACTGGCTGCAGCCAATAAATACGATCTTTGACTTCACCAAGAAGACTCTGTGTTTCTGTAGTCTGAAACAGGAAGGACTCGAAGTCTTAGGGTGTGTTCCCTGGCACCGCTGGGTTCTGAAAAACCCAGTACTTCAGACTCACGTCTGAGCATACCCTGCCAACTTATGGCAAACAAAGCGGTACAAAAGGGGGTGGTGATGGACGGAGCATCAGAACCAATCAAACACTCACACCCAGTCAACAGATCTGGGTTTGATCCATCACCGTTCTTTAGCCCACTCTGCCACCCCAGTTCAGAAATGGCCATATGCAAATCAGTCTGACCCTGTGCCTCATGGGAACTGGGGTGGCAGAGTGGGCTAAAGAACGGTGATGGATCAAACCCAGATCTGTTGACTGGGTGCGAGTGTTTGATTGGTTCTGATGCTCCGTCCATCACCACCCCCTTTTGTACCGCTTTGTTCACCATAAGTTGGCAGGGTATGCTCAGACGTGAGTCCCTTGCTCACTTTGCCACTGGATTCAAGCAATCCTGGCTGAAGACGGCTGAAATGCCAGAAACCGGTCCTAGGAAGCTTGTTTCCAGTCCAGGAAAGACATGGCTTGGCAGTTCGGGCTGGACTGTTCCCATGAGGCACAGGGTCAGACTGATTTGAACATGGCCATGTCTGAACTGGGGTGGCATAGTGGGCTAAAGAACGGTGATGGATCAAACCCAGATCTGTTGACTGGGTGCGAGTGTTTGATTGGTTTTGATGCTCCGTCCATCACCACCCCCTTTTGTACAGCTTTGTTCGCCATAAGTTGGCAGGGTATGCTCAGACGTGAGTCCCTTGCTCACTTTGCCACTGGATTCAAGCAAGCCTGGCTGAAGACGGCTGAAATGCCAGAAACCGGTCCTAGGAAGCTTGTTTCCGGTCCAGGGAAGACATGGCTTGGCAGTTCGGGCTGGACTGTTCCCATGAGGCACAGGGTCAGACTGATTTGCATATGGCCATGTCTGAACTGGGGTGGCAGAGTGGGCTAAAGAACGGTGATGGATCAAACCCAGATCTGTTGACTGGGTGCGAGTGTTTGATTGGTTCTGATGCTCCGTCCATCACCACCCCCTTTTGTACCGCTTTGTTCGCCATAAGTTGGCAGGGTATGCTCAGACGTGAGTCCCTTGCTCACTTTGCCACTGGATTCAAGCAAGCCTGGCTGAAGACGGCTGAAATGCCAGAAACCGGTCCTAGGAAGCTTGTTTCCGGTCCAGGGAAGACATGGCTTGGCAGTTCGGGCTGGACTGTTCCCATGAGGCACAGGGTCAGACTGATTTGCATATGGCCATGTCTGAACGGGGGTGGCAGAGTGGGCTAAAGAACGGTGATGGATCAAACCCAGATCTGTTGACTGGGTGCGAGTGTTTGATTGGTTCTGATGCTCCGTCCATCACCACCCCCTTTTGTACCGCTTTGTTCGCCATAAGTTGGCAGGGTATGCTCAGACGTGAGTCCCTTGCTCACTTTGCCACTGGATTGAAGCAAGCCCGGCTGAAGACGGCTGAAATGCCAGAAACCGGTCCTAGGAAGCTTGTTTCCAGTCCAGGGAAGACATGGCTTGGCAGTCCGGGCTGGACTGTTCCCATGAGGCACAGGGTCAGACTAATTTGCATATGGCCATGTCTGAACTGGGGTGGCAGAGTGGGCTAAAGAACGGTGATGGATCAAACCCAGATCTGTTGACTGGGTGTGAGTGTTTGACTGGTTCTGATGCTCCGTCCATCACCACCCCCTTTTGTACCGCTTTGTTCGCCATAAGTTGGCAGGGTATGCTCAGACGTGAGTCCATTGCTCACTTTGCCACTGGATTCAAGCAAGCCTGGCTGAAGACGGCTGAAATTCCAGAAACCGGTCCTAGGAAGCTTGTTTCCGGTCCAGGGAAGACATGGCTTGGCAGTTCGGGCTGGACTGTTCCCATGAGGCACAGGGTCAGACTGATTTGCATATGGTCATGTCTGAACTGGGGTGGCAGAGTGGGCTAAAGAACGGTGATGGATCAAACCCAGATCTGTTGACTGGGTGCGAGTGTTTGATTGGTTCTGATGCTCCGTCCATCACCACCCCCTTTTGTACCGCTTTGTTCGCCATAAGTTGGCAGGGTATGCTCAGACGTGAGTCCCTTGCTCACTTTGCCACTGGATTCAAGCAAGCCTGGCTGAAGACTGCTGAAATGCCAGAAACCGGTCCTAGGAAGCTTGTTTCCGGTCCAGGGAAGACATGGCTTGGCAGTTCGGGCTGGACTGTTCCCATGAGGCACAGGGTCAGACTGATTTGCATATGGCCATGTCTGAACTGGGGTGGCAGAGTGGGCTAAAGAACGGTGATGGATCAAACCCAGATCTGTTGACTGGGTGCGAGTGTTTGATTGGTTCTGATGCTCCGTCCATCACCACCCCCTTTTGTACCGCTTTGTTCGCCATAAGTTGGCAGGGTATGCTCAGTCGTGAGTCCCTTGCTCACTTTGCCACTGGATTCAAGCAAGCCCGGCTGAAGACGGCTGAAATGCCAGAAACCGGTCCTAGGAAGCTTGTTTCCGGTCCAGGGAAGACATGGCTTGGCAGTTCGGGCTGGACTGTTCCCATGAGGCACAGGGTCAGACTGATTTGCATATGGCCATGTCTGAACTGGGGTGGCAGAGTGGGCTAAAGAACAGTGATGGATCAAACCCAGATCTGTTGACTGGGTGCGAGTGTTTGATTGGTTCTGATGCTCCGTCCATCACCACCCACTTTTGTACCGCTTTGTTCGCCATAAGTTGGCAGGGTATGCTCAGACGTGAGTCCCTTGCTCACTTTGCCACTGGATTCAAGCAAGCCTGGCTGAAGACGGCTGAAATGCCAGAAACCGGTCCTAGGAAGCTTGTTTCCGGTCCAGGGAAGACATGGCTTGGCAGTTCGGGCTGGACTGTTCCCATGAGGCACAGGGTCAGACTGATTTGCATATGGCCATGTCTGAACTGGGGTTGCAGAGTGGGCTAAAGAACGGTGATGGATCAAACCCAGATCTGTTGACTGGGTGCGAGTGTTTGATTGGTTCTGATGCTCCGTCCATCACCACCCCCTTTTGTACCGCTTTGTTCGCCATAAGTTGGCAGGGTATGCTCAGACGTGAGTCCCTTGCTCACTTTGCCACTGGATTCAAGCAAGCCTGGCTGAAGACGGCTGAAATGCCAGAAACTGGTCCCAGGAAGCTTGTTTCCAGCCCAGGGAAGACATGGCTTGGCAGTTCGGGCTGGACTGTTCCCATGAGGCACAGGGTCAGACTGATTTGCATATGGCCATGTCTGAACTGGGGTGGCAGAGTGGGCTAAAGAACGGTGATGGATCAAACCCAGATCTGTTGACTGGGTGCGAGTGTTTGATTGGTTCTGATGCTCCGTCCATCACCACCCCCTTTTGTACCGCGTTGGAGCACTGGCGACAGGGCTGCCTTAAGGATTTCATGGCACAGAATTAGATTGTTTTGAGCAGTCACTTGAGATGTTTTTTTCATCTGTTACAGTGACCCCTGAAAAAGAGTCATAATGTCTCGAAATGCATTGGGTAATTGAAAGAGTCTGCATTGAAATATGGTTGACCTTACGTGCCGCTGTTAAAAGCCTGGATGGGCAGCAGGTGGCATTTGAAACTGTTGAATAAAGCATTCTGGTGCAACCATGCTGTCTCTGGAGTGATTAAATATACAGGAAAATGGATGAAATAAGGACTGATAAAATTATTGGCAATCCATTGTCCATTGGATAAAATGGATAATTTGTGATGAAGAGGTGTACCTTCAAGAAATAATTTTCTCCAGTTACGCAGTGGGACAGATGGGTGCACACTAAAGCACGCTTTTTGGATATATCTTAAGGATTTTAAGGGCATTTGTTCTGTGCTCACACCCTCTGCTATCATGTCTTCGCCCCCTAACTTCTCCCTCCAGCAGTGGACCAAGCCCTCTCTCTGGCTATTTCTAGTGCACTGGCTCCTCTTAGGGATCAGGTTAATAAGCTGGCGAAAAGTATCCCTGGGGTGTTCAGTGACCCAGATCTGGTGGTGGCGGGTCCCAGTAGCTCTAAGATGGGGAATAAAAGGGCCGTTAAGCATAACGTGGGGCAATTGGAAGGATTTGATAAACTTACGGAGACATTCCTCAAGAATGCACGTACGCTAAAACATGCACCCTGCCGGGAGGAGGAGGAGTTCAGGGAAAATTGCAACGCTGTCACCACTATTGTAGACCCCGACAGCGGGTTTCCCTTAGAGGGAGAGGATGTATTGGAGGATGATTTCTCCTCCGAAGAGCATAGGGCCTCGGGCGTGCCTGGCATCCAGAGTCCCACTCCTCTCAGTCCTGGGTTGGGGACGGGGTTCCACTCGAACATGTTCGAGCCTACCCAAATTTACCATCCTAGGTCGGCGGAGTAGACCCCTGACACCAAAGTGGCAGAATATGTGGTGGGGAAAATCCATCAACCCCTTAAAAGGGAGGTCAGGAATAGGATGAGGGGAGAATGCCCCAGGACCTCACTGAAGGGGAAGGTGGCACACATGCCTGAAATTGATGAGAAACTATGTTCCTTTTTCTCCAAGTATATGAGGGATCCCAAGAAAGGAATTGATAGGTCTTGGACATGGTAGGGCCCTTGACCCAAATAATTCAATTTCCGCAGCGTTCAAAAGAGTCAGGATCCCCTTTGTCAACGGATATTGTGGCTGGTTGGGCGCACTAGCCTAAACCTTAAAACACTACCCCCTCCACAACACAAACACCACTGCACTACCCTAAACCCTAAAACACTACCCCCAGCATGACACCCTAAACTACCCAAACATATCTGCACTACCCTAAACACTAAACACTTCCACCAGCACAACATTCTACACTACCCAAACACCACTGCACTACCCTAAACCCTGAAACACTACACCCAGCAGTACCCCCTACACTACCAAAACACCACTGCACTACCCTAAACCCTAAAACACTACCCCCAGCATGACCCCCTACACTACCCAAACACCACTGCACTACCTTAAACCCTAAAACACTACCCCCAGCATGACCCCCTACACTACCCAAACACCACTGCACTACGCTAAACCCTAAACCCCAGCACGACCCCCTACACTACCCAAACACCACTGCACTACCCTAAACACTAAAACACTCCACCATCACGACTCCCTACACTACCCAAACACCACTGCACCAGCCTAAACCCTAAATCTACCCCCAGCACAACCCCCTACACTACCCAAACACCACTGAACTACCCAAAATCCTAAAACACTTCCCCTGGCACAACCCCCTACACTACACAAACACCACAGCACTACCATAAACCCTAAAACACTACCCCAGCACGACCCCCTTCATTACACAAACACCACTGCACTGCCTTAAAACCCTAAAACACTACCCCAGCACGACCCCCTACATTACACAAACACCACTGCACTACCCTAACCCCTTAAAACACTACCCCCAGCACGACCCCCTTCACTACCTAGGCACAACTGCACTACCCTAAACCTGAAAACACTACCCCCAGCATGACCCCCTTCACTACCCAAACACCACTGCATGACCCTAAACCCCAAAACACGACCCCCTACACTACACAAACACCACTCCACTACCCTAAACCCTAAAACACTAGAACCCAGCACGACCCCCTACAGTACACAAACACAACTGCACTACCCTTAACCCTCAAACACTACCCCCTGTACTACACAAACGCCACTGCACTACCCTAAACCCTAATACACTACCCCAAGCACTACCCCCTACACTACACAAACACCACTACACTACCCTAAACCCTAAAACACTACACCAGCACTACCCCTACACTACCCAAACACCACAGCACTACCATAAACCCTAAAAAACTACCCCCAGCACAACCCCCTACGCTACACAAACACCACTGCACTACCCTAAACCCCAAAACATTACCGCCAGCATGACTTCCTACACTACCCAAACACCACTGCAGTACCCTAAACCCTAAATCTACTCCAGCACAACCCCCTACACTTCACAAACACCACTGCACTACCCTAAACCATAAAACACTAACCCCAGCATGACCCCCTACACTACACAAACACCACTGCACTATCCTAAACCCTAAAACATTACCAGCAACATGACCCCCTACACTACTTAATCACCACTGCACTACACTAAACCCTAAAACTCTACCCCAGCACGACCCCCTACACGACCCATACACCACTGCACTACCCTAATCCCTAAAACACTACCACCAGCATGACCCCCACACTACTCAAACACCATTGCACTACCCTGAACCCTAAATCTACCTCAGCACGAACTCCTACACTACCCAAACACCACTGCACTACCCTAAACCATAAAACACTACCCCAGCACGATCCCCTACACTACACAAACACCACTGCACTACCCTAAACCCTAAAGCACTACCACCAGCATGACCCCCACACTACTCAAACACCACTGCACTACCCTGAACCCTAAAACTCTACCCCAGCATGACCCCCTACAGTACCCATACACCACTGCACTACTCTAAACCCTAAAACACTACCCCCAGCACGACCCCCTACACTACTGCACTACCCTAAACCCTAAAACACTACACCAGCATGACCCCCTACACTACCCAAACACCACTGCACTACCATAAACCCTAAAACACTACCCCCACCATGACCCCCTACACTACCCAAACACCACTGCACTACACTAAACCCTAGAAAATAAAACACCCCATGCCCATTCCCCCTTACCTCTCACTCCTCATTGTTCCTGCTTCACGTCATCTCTGAGGAGTGGTGGACGTTGTTGTGAGGAAATGGAACACCCTCTGTTTCCTTACAACAACGTGGATTATCTACATGTTTTTAAGAATGCATGGTCATTTACCATACATACCTTTACAACAAAATTTGTTGTAAAGGCATGCATGGTAAATGACCATGTGTTCTAAAAAAATGCGTAGTAATGCGATGTACAACGCATGTGTGGTAATGTAAAATTCATTGTAATGGCTGTTTACCGATCAAAGCTGGCCCCTGTTCTTCAGTGAGACGTTTATTTGATTAATTAGGGGGAAGGAGTGTGTTTTTTTTACTGAAAAGTGCATTCCCAGCTGTTCTATTGTGAAAGTGTCCACGTGGCCTTGTTTCACTTCCGTTGAGAAAGTGGAAGAGTCTGTTTGGATCTAAAGGAGTTCTGTTGTTGGACAAGGCCGGCACGACATGTCATCAGAAAACATAGCTAATTGAATGCGTCCTCCCTGAAGTGTGGAGCAGTGCCATGAGAGGGCAATGAGTGTGTGTCCCACTGCAGTATGACCGTACCGCGTGACCCATGTGCCGCCTCCAGGGTATGGGAGGCAGAAGCAGCATCGCAGATCCTCTTAAAGACCGTTTGTCACAAGGTGACTTCACGGGGCGAGGAGGAAAGAGAAAACGTTGACCTCTTACTCACTTTCATCTCTCCTGTATTCTGTTTTCAGTCGCCGTGGGAACAGGAGTTAGAGACCGGTTACGGCCCCTTTAAGGATTCCAGTTCCTAGGAAGCCAGCCCAACCCATGACCCATGTGACCTTGTCACATGGGCCCTG